>NC_054884.1:18993666-21493666 GCF_018320785.1 Cheilinus undulatus | reverse complement strand
AATAAAAAATATGCATAAACCTCTTTGTTTTCTCGTTGTACACATCGTAAACTATGGTGTCTTGGTACCCATATAGTAGCCGTGTTGTCCTGAGGCAACGGACCAAAATCTGGTGGGGGCTGGGGGGTCTGATGATATATCAATGACGATCTTGAGCAACCAGTAGGGTGAAATATTTTTTTGCCTTCTCGAAGTTCAATGTTAATATATAATGAACAAAAATGGGTCATAAAAATGAAAAAGTAACTTGTTATTCAAAATATCCATCATTGCACATGAAATGGGTAAGAAAATGACTAATTGTTGGAAATACACTGTGACACTGACTCCAGGTGGTTGTCTGATACCAGCAATCCAAACACTATTATGATACTAGTAAGAATCAAGTGCCATTGAAACCTGTCTAAATAGCACAGCAACAAAAGAGTGTTTTTCTTGTTTCCATTTATCAAAACTGCAAGAAAACTCTTGTATGCAGTGAAAGCACACATAAACGTAATCTACCAATGTTTTTGTCCTCTGAAGGACATCTGTGTTACGAACCAGGTGCAGGTTTGAAAGTTTTGTTACTTTACAAAACCATTGATCATTAAAATAACAGAGACTGTATCATTTTAGAACACATGGGGATGGTGAAAAGTATTCAAGTGTGGAAGATTTCGACCACCTTACTCTAGAGCAGGACTATGTTGGTCAGTGGTGCTGTGTAAATGAGAAAAGTGTCAAAACATGCCTCATCACAACATCTACTATGACCATTGCATGTCAGAAAAGATACAGTGTAAAAAAAAAGTGTTCACCCATGGCTTTTTATAAAAAAAAATACTTGATCATTTTTAAGGTTAATGTCGAAACAGATTTTTACAAAGTTATATCAATAAAATGAAAAGTGACTGACCTAATTAAACAGACGTTCAGCCAATTGGTGCAAGTAGTCTCACAATTAGTGAAATAGGGATCACCAGAGTGCAGTGAATGTGTCTCAGATGATTGTAGTATAAAGACACCTGTGTCTGGAAGGTCGAGTCACTAGTTAATCAGTATTCCTGGCTACCATTACACCATGAAGACAAAATAACTCTTCAAGCAACTCAGAGAAAAGGCTATTAAAAAGTATAAGTCAGGGATGAATACACAAACATTTTCAAGGCATCGAACCATCCCAGGAGTTCAGTAAAAGGTTCATTGTGTAAGATTTGATGAGAACCGTGTATCATCAAGAAATGGAAGGAATATGGCACAAGTTTATATCTGCCTGATCAGGCTGTCCTCACAAACTGAATGACTGTTCAAGATGAAGACTAGTGGGAGAGGCCATCGAGACGCCTCCTTCACCTGCAGTACAGAGTTCCTTGGTTTGATGAGACCAAAATGGTGCTTTTTGTCCATCAGACAAGACGCCATATTTGGCGGACACCAAACACACAATTCCCGCTGTGAAGCACGGTGGTGGCAGCATCATGCTGTGGGGATGCTTCCCCACAGACCTTATGCAGTCTGCAAGAGAACTACGGCTTGAGAGAAGATTTATTTTCCAGCAAGACAATGACTTGAAGCATACAGCCTAAGCTACACAGAAATGGTTTAAAAGACAACAAGGTGAATGTTCTGGAGTGGCTGAGTCAAAGCCCAGACATCAATCTAGTAGAAAATTTGTGCAGCCTGACAAAGCTTTATCAGTTTTGCAAAGAATGGAGTAAAATTGCAGTGTTAAAAATCAATAAAGGGTAAAACATCTAAGGGGGGGTAAGTCTTTTTATAGGCATTGTTGGTTTAGAATGCATTTAACATCTAAAAATGTGTCCACTTTATAGTAAAAAAATAGTAACTCCATGCAATGATGAGTGCTTTGTGTGCTAAGTTTTGCAGTTGGATTAGGGAATGGCCGCAGACCTTTCAGAAGAGTGGTCAAGCGATTCCTTCCCATTACCCTTCAGCAGTTATTTCTAAAGTTAACCCACCACAGTTTGTTTTCTTTCCTCTGCACCAATAAAACTGCCAGTATTTGACCTCAGCTTTTCTTTGACACAGTTTCCTGACCTGAATTTCAGAGTGGACAAAAGGTTCAGGTCAAGAATTCATGCTGTTTGTTCAGCAAATCTAGCTCAAAGAAATCCACGCTTCAGTTGTGCTGTCTGTCTGTATAAAAATGTGTCTTTATTCTTTGCCATGCATCAGTGCTGTTTCATACATGGTCACAAGCTTCTTTAATATCTTTTAAATTGGTAGTGTGCAGTGGAAAGAAATCAGTAATAACAGCTGGAAATAAGTGGATTTTTAGTTTTCACTGGAACACAACAGTAAGGTCAAACAGCTCTGTTTATTTATAACAGATGGTGTTATTTGAAAAGAGGCCTGGGATTATGATTTCAGAATTTCAAATTATGAAACTTGAATTGAAAAAGCTTGCTTCTCTTTCAGACATCCCGTGAATTAAAGCATTTTTCCATTCGAGGAGGTTGTTTGGCCTCTGCTGACGGTAAACATGCCCCGGGCCAAAGGTAATGGTGACACCTTTGAATAACAATGGCCAATTTTCATGAGCCCCTCTTGTGGAGGAAAACGCATTTCAGCCACTCTCCAACCTGTAAGTGAAAAAATCTCCTCTAGGCTCAACTCTCCATTCTTCTGATGCTGTGTTTGGCTTAAAGGTGTACTTTTTGTGCTTCAGGTTTCAGACCGTGTGCCCTTAAATCCTTATTTTCCAACCAAACCACGGTGATTTTCTGTCCTTCTTTGCTTTACTATTTATTTGCAGGTAATGGCATCAGGATGATTTAAACTTGGCCTTAAATTAGGACGTGATCCTAAGGTGATCATTTTCCAGATTTAAGACATTAACTCACAAATACAACCCTTATATAAAGTATTCATTCCCTTGGATGTTTTACCCTTTAATCAGTTTTACAAAAAAACCTCTCTAATGTCAAAGTGAAAACAGATTTTTACAAAGAAATGTCAATGAAATGAAAATATGTAAAGTAAAATAAGTGACTGTATAAATATTTACCTTAAAGTGACTGACCTAATTCAGTAGAGGTCCAGCCAATTAGTGCTAGTAGTCTCACAATTAGTGAAATGTGGATCACCTGAGTGCAGTGAATGTGACTTAGGGATTGCAGTATAAGGACACCTGTGTCTAGAAGGTCCAGTCTCTTGTTAATCAGTATTCCTGGCTACCATTACACCATGAACACTCCAAACAAAAAAAAAGCTACTGAAAAGTAAGTCAGGGCATGGGTAGCTAAATTAACTTAGCAACTTGAGCTTTAGCAAACTTGGCCAAAGTTAATGTAGCTATGTAGATAACGTACCTATGTAGCGTACATAGCTGCTTTGTGAGCTTAGCTCTAGCTATGTTAGACACATTAGCAACATATTTTTTGTTATCTGTACAATTCCTTTGCTAAGTCAGCTTTAGCAATGTTAGCCTTACCAATGTGGCTAAGGCTAACTTAGCTATGTAGATATGTAGCTTATATAGCTGCTTTTTGAGCTTAGCTCTAGCTATGTTAGCTACATTAGCAACATATCTTTGTTAGCTATGTAGTTCCATTGCTAAGTAAGCTTTAGCAATGTTAGCCTTAGCAAACGTGGCTAAGGCTAACTTAGCTATGTAGATATGGAGCTTATATAGCTGCCTTTTGACTACAGCTTTAGCTATATTATCTACATTAACACCATATCTTTGTTAGCTATGTGGTCCCATTGCTGTTAGCTTTAGCAATGTTAGCCTTAGCAAACATGGCTAAGGCTAATGCAGCTGTGTAGATATATAGCTTACATAGCTGTTTTGTGAGCTTAGTTTTAGCTCCATTAGCTTCATAGCTTTGTTAGCTTTGTAGATCTGTTGGCTAAGTAGCTCTGTTACGTAGCTAATAAAGCTATGTAAGCCCCGCTGGCCACGTTGGGAGGTTTTTATGGAGGACAAGCCTTTTCTTCTGTTAGCAGAATGTTTACACAGCTTTATTTAACATTCTGTAATTCCGTCTTGCAGGTTTTGCAACTCAGATGAACGGTCTGTGAGAAGGGCTGGCAGAAACGAACAGACTGCAGCCAGACCGTCTTGCATTTTTCTTGTAATTGCTTCCAAAACAGGTGATATGTTTAATTCTGGTCTGAGATCTGCAGTCTGCAACCAGAACCCTCTCAATGCACAATGCGGTGCTACAAGCTCAAGGCTAAAAAGCACCACAGGACATACCAGCACCTTGATTTGCAATGCAATCAAGGAAATGCTTTATCAGTTTAGTAAAGATGCCATTTTAGGAGACAGTGCTAGCAACATGAGAAAGCCACAGACCATGGAGGAGTCGCAATTTTGGCTGCTTTGTACAAACAATGCAGCTCAGATAAGGACAACCTGATACTCCATTACACATATCCCAGTCTCATTTTCACAGGGAGGAATCCAGGTTATTAATTTAACACTAGTATGTGTAGACAGACAGACAGCCAACATCCAACGTAACTCAGAAAGTTGGATCAATGCATCATTATTTCTTAAAAACTTTGATTTTCAAATGTATAAAGTTAAATGCTTAATGGCTTCTTGCATTTTTTATTGTTTGAAAACTTCTCTTAGAGCTGAACTGCTGCAAAATATCTCAGTTTTAAAGAAAGAACAGACACTGCTGCAGGGCTACTGAGAGGTGAATCAGATGATACCGGCCATGGAGGAAAAAATAATAAAGCTTTCTAATATAAGCCGTGAGGATTACAAAGAATACCAATGAGTGACCTCAAAGAAAATTTGTCATTGGCTGGAAAAGGCCCATCTGTCGGCTAAGTAGGTATAAAGACTTCACAAGGGAATCTGCTCATGTTCACGGGTGCAGAAACACAATATAGTGATGAAAATAGCTGCAGTATGACATATAGAGTCATTTTCCTACATCTATGCTGCCCAGTTGTCTGCGCTATAGCTGTAATACAATCATGAGGATCCATTCAGTGATTGCATGTAGCATGTGTGCAATGTGGCGGTAAAATTATCATTTGAATGCCATTAGATGGAGGCATTAACTCCTTATGATCCTCATTCATGGCAGATGTATGGATAACAAAAGCCAGCCAGAACAATGCCTCTTTTACTTCATCTGTTGTGATTTACTTCAAATAATGAGATTATTTCAGCCTCTTGAACATTTTTTGACTCCCACATCCACAGGGCAGCAACAAAAAGCGAGGCCTCTGAAAGGTCTCCAAACTAACCACAGACCGTAGGCTTTAAGGTTCTCAGAGCCAGTTATCGACTGCGGCGGTTAGTGAACCCTGAGCGCGGGTCACAGGAGCTCATTTGCGGTGGCTTTTGTTCTACCTGTAGGAAAAAAAAAAAAAAAGGCTGCACAAAGTGTCGGCTTGTATTGTTTGTGTGCAGAGCATGCTTGCATTAAGTTTGTGTCTCTCCTCCTACACAACCTCTTTTCTCCTTCCAAGATACATACAGTAGCTCTAATGAGGGGCGGAAATCTTGTTACTGAAAGCAGAGATGTGTGCAGAGATAGGATCGGAGTTTTAAAAATAAATTGCTATCATCATAGATTGGTGTCTGCTGCATGTTGTATCAAGCAGCTCAGGTAGTTATTTAACCTTTTTAACCAGGGGGAAACTGAATGTCCTTGCCAATTTTTGTGGAAACCCATTTCCACAACTTAGAAAAGTAAAATGTGGAAGTTAGGCAATTTAAAAAAAAAGATCCTAAGTCATAAATGAGATAAAAAGTTGAAATTGTGAGATGTAAGTCATAATTTTGAGATAAAAAGTCATAATTATGAGATAAAGCCATAATGATGAGATAAAACTTATAAATAAGAATTAAAAATTCATAATTATAATATACAAAGTCAAAATTAAGAGATAAAAAGTCAAAATTATGAGATAAAAAGCCAAGATTTTGAGATAATAAGTCAAAATTATGAGATAAAACTTATTAATATGAGATAAAAATTCAGAATTATAATATACAAAGTCAAAATTTTGAGATAAAAAGTCAAAATTTTGAGATAAAAAGTCAAAATTATGAGATCAAAAGTGTTAGCTACATTAACACCATATCTTTGTTAGCTTAAGAGATAAAAAGTCAAAATTATGAGATCAGAAGTCATAATTATGAGATCAAAAGTAATAATTATGAGAAAAATTGAGATATAAAGTAATACTCTTGAGATAAAAAGTCATAATTATGAGATACAAATTCAAAATTTTGAGATAAAAAGTCCTAATTATGAGATATGAAGTCACAAATATGCAATAAAAAGGCATAATTATGAGATCAAAAGCAATCATTTTGAAATAAAAAGTTGAAATTTTGAGATAAAAGTCAATTATGAGATTAAAAAGTCAAAATTCTGAGATAAAAAGTCACAATTATGAGGAAAAAAGTCAAAATTAGGGAATAGTTAGTTGAAATTATGAGATAAAAAGTCAAAATTGTGAGAGAAAAGTCAAAATTCTATGATAATAAAGTCATGATCGTGACTTTTTATCTCAGAATTTTTCTCTTTTTTTTTTTTTTACTTTTTTAACTCATAATTTGGACTTTTTAATCCTACAATCATGATTCCTTATTTTTTAGAATCTCCTAAATTTCAATTTTTTTTTCTTTTTTATTTTGCAGAGATGGGCTTCCATAAATTCTATACAAATAATAAGCAGGAAAGACATATAAAGTCAAACACAAGAAAGAAATAGTTAAGAAAAGCAAGTGCTCATCAAGGTCACCTGTAATTAACAATATATTAATCAAATCATCTGCAGCCAGGTGTGTCTGCCTCCAAGTCATTTAGCATCATCTTAAAATAGTCCATTGAGAGCAGCTCATTTGATTAAATCTGCTTTTCTAATTTACTCCAAGCACAGGCAGCAGGCTTACCTTTTCCCCCAAGTTCAGTTCCAAAGACACTGTCAGAGTAGACATGTGAATTTTTCAAAATCTTGATTCTGTTCCAGTTTGTGGGGTCAAAATTCTAACATTATACTCATGAGTTATACTATTTTATATGTCCATTGCATGGATATATTCCACATTCATCTGGAAAACATTTTTAACAAAATCTCTGCAATTGAAGAAAAAATGCGGTAGCAGACGTGCAGCTCCAGTACTAACCTGAGCTACACAGACTAGTGCTACTGAATGTTTGAATGAAGCATGTCTGCGTCGAAATTCAGGCCGAAGTCTTTTAAGACACATGCAAAAATATCTTCTGTGCTAAGAGAAGCTGTTGGTGTGAGTCTATGCTCTTGTTGTGGTAGCCATTGTATACATCGGCTCTTGTGCCGACAGAGACGGCAGAAGAGCAAAAACATCTTTCCATAATGAAAAGCTTACGGTGTGGCTTTTTGCTCTTGTTTTGATAAAGAAATGTGGCTACATCTGAGCTAATCGCTCCACCAGCTGCCAATGTAGCTCACACTACAACAACCCCTGTCTGTAACTCTCTCATTTCATGCCAAAGCAGGTCAGCAGAGGAGTGAAAACACCTTTATGACATGACAGAACTTTCAATGCTGTTCTTTGCTATTTATTCAATAAAGAAGTGTGGTCCAATTCTGATAAAACTGCCGCTATACTGTAGCTACATCTGAGCTTACCGCTACTCTGTAGGCAGCCATTGCTAACGACTCACAGTGCAACTTAACCCTGCCTGTAGATACCGCCTTGCTCTCCTAAAATGACACTGATTAGTGAGACCTGCATTCAGTTTGTGTCGAAGTTCTTTCGCCCTGAACTCATCAAACCATGTCTTTATAATCCTTGCTTTGTGCCACAGTACGTAATTAATTGAAAAAGGCCTTCCTCAAATGTTGCCACAAAGTCAAAATTAAGTGCTTACATTAATGGAAATTCAGAACTTTTCAGCTGTGTTGGTGACTTTCATGCATCATGCACGCTAGCAGTTGTTTAGCCAGCCCTGTGATTTAAAGTGGTTTTCTGCTTCTTGGCTGAGTTGCTGTTGTTCCTAAATGCTTCCACTTTCTGATAACCTCGCTTGCAGTTAACTGTGGATTATCCAGAAGGGATGAAATTTCATGAACCGTCTTATTGCAAAGGTGGCGTCTCAGTAATATGCTTGAGCTCTTCAGAATGTGTAATAGGATTATGGGAGATACTGTCTGCCTGGTGGCTCTGGTATTTCATATTACAGTAATGTCTCTGTAAAACACAATATGTGCAGCTTTTTTGTGATGATTGAGAGGATTCTTACAGAAAAGTTACTTCTCTGTGTCCTCTGACAGTGCTGCTGTGACGGATGTCAAAATATTAGGACAGTCGTTGTCACCATGCTGCAGGTACACATCAGTTTGTGCGACAAACTCAACAGTGCGGCGTGATGATGAAAGGACAGGTGGAAGGACTCTGGAGAGAAACATCTGTGTGTGTCTGACAATTAAAAAAACCTCCAAAACCAGAACACGAGTAAATATTTACCTTTCTGGGGCGACACACATTAACACAACATGAACACAGATGTGCCCATGTCTGCACCAGAGGAATAATCCACTGTGTGATTTCACATAAAAACCACACATGAAATGACCAGCGTTTTAGTGCCGCCACAACTTGATAAGTCCCCCAGCAAAAATAAATCCTCGCCTGTGACGACTTCCACTTAACTGCCACACGTACAAACCATTATTTCCTCACTGAAAACAATCAAGTGTTCCCTGGGATTTTAACAAGGAGAGAGCAGACACAAAATAGTGTTTAAGAAAGAGGCTGTTCAGGTTTTGTGGAAAATAACACACATTGGTAACTCAGGAGGAGCCTTTTTGCCTTTCTTTAATCCATACTAAGCCTCAAAATGGGCTGAAAATGGATGTAAAGGTTTGTTTGTTTCTAACTCCCAACAGCCCTCCAATCAAAAGGATTAAAATCTGCTTATAACGGTTTAAAAATCTATAAATAGTAGCTTTAAATATTTACAATACTGGCCATCCAGTCCTGAAAAAACTTGAAAATCACACACAGTGGTTCCAGTGAGAGAATTCAAGCCTCAACATAATGGTTCTTCTGTGTGAGGCAATGCTGCTGCCATAGCAACTGCAACCTGTTCCTGCTCTTTGATCTGATTGGTTAAAAACAAGCTGTGTACACACAACACACCAACAGCTACTTTTCAACTTTTGTGTTGTAATTTGTGTTTTTTGGTATCTTTTAAGCCCTTCCTGGAAGAATAAAGAGACAAGCATTGTGGTAAATGCATGAGGAGCTGAAAAAACAGGGACACAAGCCAGGCAGGATGGATTGTGGGAAAATAATGACAAGAGAGGATTTCTGTATGACTCAGACAAGATTAATATACAGTGCTTAATAAATTTATTAGACCACCACCCAAAGTAAGGTTTATGCCACAGCTGCCCTTCATTAACAGCATTGGTAATGACCAAAATCATTTTTTTATGTTTCTGCAATGGTTAATACACCAATATGTAGAAGCTCTTCAACGGAAATGATATTTTTAATGCTAAAATATAATTAGTATTGTTATCCATGAATTTTCAAATTTACTAATTTACAAAAAAACTGAAAAAATAGTAAAGCACATTATTATTTCTTGATTAATATGTCAAATTATAGTTATTTACTTGCATTCCTGAACAGAAAAATTGAGTTTTAGTAGTTGAATGTTATGCTTGATTCATTTCTGACTTCTCAGAGAAGCCCAGTGAGCCGGCTCAAATTTGGGTATAAAAAGGTAAATTAAGTTTGAAATTCCTCATTCCTGTTCAAAATGGTAAAACGTGGAGAGCTCACTGAAAATGAAAGAGTCCACATTAAAGCACTTCATGATGCTGGATGGTCTCTGAGACAAATATGACAGGTGGTCTAATAAATTTGTTAAGCTCTGTATATATATATATATATACATATATATATATATAAGCTCATTAGTATTTTATGTGTAGATTTACACTCTGACAAGGGTAGGACTCTTGCTTGGGGTGTGATAGGACCAGGGTTCAAATCCCAGACGAGCCCCCAATATAAATCACCTTATTCTCCTGAGTAAGTGTGCTGCTAGCTTTCTTAGGTTAAGTCATAGTAACCTTACAACAGTTTTTAAACCTCTTTTCTACTTTGAAATAATATCATCTTTGGATTAAAGGACAGCTGTGTGAAAAACTTGCAAAAAAAAAAAATCAGGTAGAAACTGTATCTGGTTGTTGTAGAAAAACAAAAAAGATTGAAGTAACTCTCCCTAAAACTGTTATTAGGGCAGTTTTTAAACATACTTTGCTAGTACAGAGCTTAATAGTAATACTTTGTTGACTTTCAGCCCCAACAGGTCAGACTAACGGTTTCACCCTTCCCGTCTGGCTCCTATTTAACACTTGAAGTAAAAACATGACATTTAAATCCACATATTTGTATCCATGTGCAACTCTTAAAAATTGAAAATGAGCATTCAGCATCAGAATTAAACACTATTTTATACCAGGTTTTGCTGGCATTAGCCAACTCAAAATCACTGTTACCTAACTTGCCTGGTGAAATTTTGCCATTTAGTAGATGTTTTCCAGATATACACTGTGTTGATGTAATCCCACACTACTGATCAAATGTTGTCTAAAGCCCACTTCAGACCAAAGATTCAGAACAGTGCAGAGGTCAGTTGCAGCTCTGTGAACTGAGCTATTGCAGCTCTAATCGGGCCAGCTGACAATGTTGCCTGCAATCCAGTTTGCCAGTCTGACAACAGCTGGGCTATCTCCAGCCTCAAGCTCACAGCATTTAGCATTAGCCCTTGGTTGAGCATCTTTAGAACCTCCAAAGTCTGAATCCTTTTTTTTTTTTTTTACCCTTTTTCTGCTAAAGCAGGGTTGCAACAGTAGCATGTACCTTACAATTGTTGCAATCATTATAAATGTACATTAGAAGTTATACACAACTACAAGAAGGCATGAAAAGAAAAGGTGGAAACTGAAGCATGAGTCATTGCTCTGAAAATAACACACTGTCCCCCCTAATTGCTGTGGTGTAAAATGACAGGCTTTCAGAAAGTTGCAGAGTGGCCTGTTGCAAGCAGTTACAAGTTTCTGCTCCTCTTGCTGAGCTTTAAAGCAGTCAACCACCACTTTCCAGGGCTGTAGCTCAGACTTATGGGCCTCAACTACTACCTTTATGTAAACCAGCATAGATAGATGGCATCTTATACAAGCAGCTGTGTCAGGTTAAACTGGCGTATCAGCTGGAGCCTTGTAAAACCAGATTTAGGGATGGAGGAGTTATTGTGCTTTCACACCTATGTTGTTTGATCCAGACTTTCAGACTTTTCAGTTTGATCTGAACCTAAATGACAGGTATGGAACCTACCGTGGACCATGGTCTGGACCAAACAGCTGGACCTCAGTCTGACCAAAACAGGTGGTCTCGGTCAGGACCAAACTGAACCACAGACCGGTTTATGCCCAGTGTGGAAGCTTTATTTTGAAAGTTCAGGCCTCCATATCAATAAAAGGAAATTACAGCATGAGAACTAGAAAAAAGAAATCCAACACCAAAAAAAAAAAAAAAAAAAAACAGAGTCACGGGAAGACATGGGAAGAAGAGGAGACCAGATTTCTTATTGGCATTTGGTCTGATGATGTTTTGAGGGGCCAACTGGAAAAAAAACACACAAAAATACTGAAACTGTTGAAAATAATTGAGCTAATGTAAGACTACAAGTAGCATAGGAAAATTCATTTTTCAAATTCATTAAGACAAAAATTCTACATTTTGTAGTTTTAATGTGATAAAAGGTTTAAAAACAATTGATAAAGGCCAACCACATCTAATTTTTAGTCTTGTCAAATGAAACTGTGCTATATGAGTCTTTGCAGTGTTTACTTACCGTTTTACTACTCAACCAGTCTTAATTTGTAGTTCAGTGTGGATCAGTTCATCTATTGGTTAACTGGTTGATAAAATATCTAATTATATCAATGAAAAGCAAAAATATTGATCAACACCTTCATCTTTAGACTGAGCTATGCTTTTATTTTGAAATTCCTTTGGCTAACTGTGTGACAGTTTTCACCCAGCTGTGCAGCGTCTAAAGTTTTAAACAAGATAGCTGTACACATGCAAGCGCTAACAGTTTGCTACCAAGATTAAGAGGATCCTTTTTTGGCTTTGTGGAAATATTTTGGACATAGACTACACCAGGGTGGCCTTTTTTCATCCATATAAGAGGTTCTCATCATCTACAGAATAAAACCAACCCACCACTTAGTTTAATTTTCCACAGTTAGCTTTTTGTACCCTGTTGGTCTTGCTATTGAAGATTCTCCCTGACAAAGATTTGGTTTCAATTGAGAGAGAGAGAGTCAAATATGCTTGTAGCTTCAGTTTAAAACGTATTTATATGATGACCATTTCAGAGCCCTTCTATAAATTGGTGCGCCTCTCCTGTACAGTGCTACCACCTACCTGTGAGCACACTGGGGACCCACTTGGGCTATAAGTGTTCAGACGAGGGTGGTGTGCTGGCTCAGCAGCTAGCTCAGTAGCCTCACAGCAAGATGTTTGTGTTTGTGGGTTTGAATCGTGGCCCTGCTTCGTCTTGTTTGGAGGCAGTTTGGCCTCCTGTTTGTGTGGGTTTCCTCCCACCATCCGAGCACATGCAGCTCAGGTCAACGTGAAGCTCTAAATTGTCCATATGTGTTGCTTTTGATATTTTTTTTCCATGCAGTTCAGAGCTGGCAGGCTGCAGGAGGAACACAAACTCTATGACTTTAAGTAAGAGCCGACAGACTGATATTGATAAAGTTGTAAATCAAGAAGAAAAGCATGTTGTTTAATTCCACGGCTGGATTTAGAGACTTTTCTTATCTCTTTTAAAGCTGAAAATAAAGCTTTTGTCACTACCGACTCAGTTAGTATGGCAGATAAGTCAGCTCTGTAAAGCAGTGTTTTTAAAACTCAGGCTCCAGACGTCTTGGGTCATGAGGGGCTGATAGGGGTCTTTGAAGCTTGGAACAATATATTAATCAACAAATAACATTAACATTTAACACACACAGTTTTAAATCACGGATTACAATGACACATGACTCTAGCCAATCTGTATTGAACAGCCGTAGTGAATGACATGAATATGTCAGAAAGTTGTTGTACCAACGAAACCTAGGTGCTTTCCTCCTCTTAAAATGGAAAAAAGTTTCCAAAAAGGAAAAAAATCACCAGACTGAGTATAACTTGGCTGCAAAGGAGCAGTAGCCACAGAATACCACCTGGGCATGAAAAATTAGCCGGTATAAGCCAGCATACAGAAAGTATTGCGCTGTGAGTCAGAATGGTGATGGGGTGCAATGTTGAGTTTACTGATGAGAAACCAAAAAAGAAATCCTACCCAAATACTGTTCAAAACAAAGACATAGGATGAATGAATAACAAGTTTTTAAATATTAAAGAAAGGACAGTGTATTTTCTGGCAGATCCATTTCCTGGACTCAAAAATCGGGAGAAAGTCTTTGTTATTCTGTTTTATCGTTTTTGACAGAAAATGGGAAAAAAATTAATAACAAAGTGTTTTCCTGTTTTTTTTTTTTGTGTAGATACTGTTTCGTCTTTTAGAGTTTACAGCTAAAATATATAGGATTTTTGCACTAAGATGTCTACATTAATTAGAATTAGTACTCCTCCATTACCCCCTACAGTAATAATATATTCTCTTTTATATTTTTTTTCCTCTCCAATTTATTTCATAATTGTTAGTTCTTCTCCCTCTTCTTCCAATTATAGCTGTACTAGCTGATATTATCATTATTATCACTGTTATTATTGTTATTAATATTGATGAAAATATTATTATTATTTTATTGGATGGTTTATTCATTTATTCTTGTAAGGTATTTACACTTTGTGTATTTCTTTGTTTGATTTTGTCTAATTTTTTAAATCTTTAATCCTATCTATTATTATTATTGTCTTTAATCTTATTATTTTTTAAATATTATTTTATTATTAATATTCTAATTATCATTATCACTATGATTTTTCTCTGCATAAAATGCCTCATACTAAGGACCACTACACTCTAATTTCAGAACAGCTATCCTTTTATAAATCTCTGCTATAGGCCTCCAGTAGTCTGTACGGCTGTCTCAGCTATATGTCCCTTGTATTTTTTTATTATTATTTTATATACATTTATTAATTATTATTTTTCAATTTCATTGAAATATATATTCATATATATACATTTGTTAAAATTTGTCTTTTCCTCCCCCGCTTCATCTCTCACTGTCCCTCATGTATTACTTGAATATCACTTGTATGTCTTATTTCTCACAAAAAAAATAGTACTCCTATGTTATACATTCAATTTAAAGTCTTGAATGATTGCTTACACTTCCAAGAGTTTTCAAACCTTGAGAAAGTCATATTTTTTATTAATATAATGAGACATGCCTTGATAAGGTGGCTGTCATGACAGAGCCACTATGTCAAACATGACTTGTTTATCGTGCCATAGAAACACTGGATGATACATGAAAAACTGCAGCATAATGCAGAGGGGAATGAAACAGGAAGCTGCTTCATCCTACACTGTAAAATCCAGTAGCAATCCCAACTCAGAAAAATAAGTTGATGTAACTAATTTTCAAAAATGTGTACTTCTTACTAAGTTATATTGAGTACCACTAAATTACAGGGTAGAAAAATCATCCATACTCCTGTTTTGAGTGATGCCAACTATGAAGCCAAAGATGGGTTTCAAACCTGCTGCCTAACACCCACAGGCCAGTAGGTGGCAGTAACTACATCGAGTTAGGACTGGGGGATAAAGAAGAAGAAGAACTGCATTTGTTTGAAAACTGGAAAGAAGAAGATACATATCTTCAAGCTTGCACAGAAGCCAATGTGAAGGTTGACTGTGCTTTGGCAACACAAGCAGTTTGTATTTTTACCTCAGAGGAAGCTTTTATTTTTGACAGACCAGAATGTAAGTTGTTTAGCAGGTAACAAGTATTTCTTTATTAATTGTTTCAACTGAGAGTAGTGAGCTTTTAACATGGCTTTTTAAGTAAAGAACAATTGCACTTCAGTTCAAATAACTAAAATTCCTTTGTGTAGAGTACTTAGGTAAGGAAGTTATTTGTGCTCAAGGTTTAGTACAGACTACACTGTAAACCTGGATTTTGTTTCTACTTCAACTTTTTAGCAAGGATTCCTGATGTTTTGTCCAAAAATGTTGACATTACTAAATCAAATTAGTTGTTTGTACTATTCAGCTGAAAGATGAAATGCAATGATCACGTTAAGTTGAGATAACTTAGTATGTTTAGTTCTTTAAGAGGAGGGGCAAGTTCAACATTTTCAAGAAACCATGGGTGAGACTGTCAGTGCATCTGTTGGGACCGGCAGGCAATGCTTCCATCACGACTTCCACACGTGGCAAAGTCAATGCTCTTCCTCACCATGTCTCCACTCCACCAGAGAGAAAGTTATCGGCTGGTCTGGATCACCATCTGACCCTGTAATGCTTATGAAGTGTACTCACTATTGGGAGTGGGCTGATGGTGAAAGTCTGCATTTTCTGAGTGCTTTTCTTGTTGTGGCAAGCAGTCATGAGGAATGGCTCCCAGACAAGGTGAATGACTTTGACAAGCTCTTGCACAGGAGGTGTGAGCAGCTCTTATTTATTCTGAAACACAGACTCACTCACATACAGACAGGCTGGTCTGCAACATTGACCCCCTCACTCATGGTGTCACACTTCAAAAACATTTCTCACTAAAAACATGAGCTAATAAACTCTACTCTACACAAAGGAATTTTAGTTGTAATAGCTTAATTTGAAGTTAACTATACTGAGATACTTTCAGTGCTCACAACTTTAAAAGAAGTACAGCTTACTCAGATATAATAATTTCACTCTGCTTGACACAATTAATTTCTTTTACTTACTTTTCCCAAGGTAATTGGTTTCCTAAATTCTTTTAAGTAAACTTAACTTGTTAGAATTTACAGTGTAGTCATGTTTTGTGCTGTTTACTTGTAATGGACCATGATTAATCTCTGCCATCTGTTGCGAGTTCAATCGCAACAGATGAATAGATTTCAATGGTCAATCACTGGATTCTACTGATTGCACAGTGTTTTGAGAAAAGTGTAAAAAAATACATAAATAAATTTAAAAAAACCTGCCGAACGAGTGAAGGAAGTTCTGTTGTTTGAATGATGATGTTGACTGACACCCATATTGACCATCATCTAGCCCTACAGGCCTTCATAAAAACACACTCCTTTTAAAGGTGACCACCACCTGTATGGGGTATGCCTTGATCCAGCCCTGTCTATCACCTGCAGCAGGTGACATCCTCTTCATCATGTCATCAACCGTGAATTTTTGCGCTCCGCGTACAGATGTTACGCATGATGTGAGGGACTGACATTCATGCTTGAATTTATGTTGTGCAACAAATACAAAATGTGTAGACCTGAGTCTCAAATCTCGATTCAAGGCCAGTCTGAAGCCTTTGAGAGGCAAATAAGTGTTCAGTTTTAAGTCACATATGCACGCCTGGTACACACACCAGTCTCCTACCACACTAGTGCAACAAGATGAAATAACCTCATAGCATAGGCCAACTTTCTTGCAGCACATGCAACATATATATCGCACTGTACAGCCCTGGAAGATAAGAAATGTAGAGAGCGAGAATGGGGCGTAACATTCACCAAAGATCATCAGGATTAGGAGTTGAACCTGTGACCAGTGCAATGAAGACTAGAGTCTCTGTTCAATCAGTGCCTACTCTACCAACTATACTAAACCAGTGCCTTCATTCCCCACATTATAAATCATTAACAGTGCAAAAAGGCATCCAGTCTTTAAGCTTTATCATCAAGCTTCCCTTTAAAGGGCTTCGGGAAAACCTTTCCTCTTTACAGGAAAAAATGCTGGAAAACTACATGGATGCAAACTGTTCTACTCAAGATTCCTGTTAAGCTCCTGAAAAATTGAGATTTTAAATGTGTGCATGTTCCTCCTTAACCACAGCTATATATCATACAGATACAATAATACCATGAGATATGGAAGTGTGTGACATGTGCTATAAGCCTGAATGTAAAGATGATGTATAAATACCAGCTACTGCATACTGAGCCACCTCATGCATTTATATGAGAGGGAATAAAGCGTGTGTATGTGTGTGTATAAGAGAGCACGGATGGAAATCAGATCACTGTTAGACACATTCAGACTGAAATATTGAGGCCTTGCGTCACTGGGACACTTTCATGGTGCGTCTGATATATTCACTTATCAGCTCTGAAGAATGTCATTGAACATCATCTAAGATAAATGCCTTTTGTAGTTTGAATTATAAAGGAAACACATTAGCAATGTTCAGATACAATTTCTTTGCTTTTAAGTCACTTCAAACAAGTGCTGAAATGGGGAATTTTACATAATTTAACAACAAAATCAAGTGGGATCTGTGTTTTCCATCTGTATGCCAAGACTTTCTTCTACTAAAGCTGGCATGGGTGGGCTTCTTTTTTTGTCTTATCTACACATCAGCCAGTGCTACACTTCAACCTTTCCTCTCATGAGCTCACCTACACCACTTTCATATACATGGCCTCACCAAATATTCATGTGAGAACCCTTAAAATAGGCCTGAATCATCCACATTACATGGGAATCCGATCTGGCAGATTACTCCTTCATCACGCTGAGTCTCAAGAGTGCCATCACGTCATACACAGCGCCGCTAATAAATACCATGCTCATTTCCCACCATGTTTCACTTGGATGTCAATGGAATCAGAAGCATTATCTCTGTTTCTGCCGTGTACTTTATGAGCAGGAGGAAGAGTGCCGGGGTTTGTCAATCTAGCAACTACGTGTGTGTGAGTGTGTTTTTTCCTAAGGAGGCAGAGAGGCAGGATGGGTAAACTGTGAAGTCTGTATAAACAGATGGTATGACAAATAGATGATAAATGCAAACCCAAAATAGCAGTGGAGGTCGGATGCTGTGATGTGATGGCAAGCAATACATCGCCGCATGAGAGAGGAGGCATGTGAGAATCTCTCAGAAAGATTCTTCATTTAAAGTGTGGTTGTGTCTCATGGCTTTTGAAGAAAATACTCACCAAGAAGGCTTTTTTAATTTCCCTATTTTGTGGAATCTCACCAAATTAACTCATTTAAACAGCTTCAATCAGTCACCAGCAACTGAGCTACCCAAGCACTTTAAAACTTTATGGTGGGCTAATTAGAGTATTGATGCTAACACAACAGGTTGAGGTCGGGGCTTTGACTTGGTCGCTCCAGAATATTTACCTTGTTGTCTTAAAACCATTTCTGTGTAGCTTTTGCTGTTTGCTTTGAGTCATTATCTTGCTAAAACAATAAATCTTCTCCCAAGCTGTAGTTCTGGGAATAATCTTGTCGTGCAGGATTTTCCTATATCTTGCCCTATTCATTTTACCTTCTACCTTAACAAGCCTTCCAGGGCTGGCTGAGAAGCATCCTCACAACATGACGCTGCCACCACTGTGCTTTACAGTGCAGGTGGTGTGTTCGTGGTCAATTGCAGTTTACATAATGTATTGTCTAAAGCCCAAAAAGCACAATCAGACCAAAGAACTTTCATCCACTTGACCATGGAGTCTCCTACATGCCTTCTTGTGAAATCTAGTTGAGATTTAATGAGTTTTCTTTAACTGTGGATTTCTCTTTGCCACTCTCCCATAAGGCTTTGACTGGTGAAAAACCTGGGCAACAGTTGTATTCAGAGTCTCTCCATTCTCAACTGTGTAAGCTTGTAATTCCCTCAGAGTATCCATAGATGTCTGGACAGCCTCTCTCACTAGTGTCCTTCTTGCACGGTCACTCAGTTTGTGAGGACAGCCTGATCTGGGCAGATTTACACATGCACCATAATCTTTCCATTTCTTGGTGATGGATTTAATTGAACGTTGGGGGATATTCAGTGCCTTGGAACATTTTTGTATTCATCCATTGACTTAAACTTTTCAATAACCCTTTCTCTGAGGTGCTTGGAGTGTTCTTTTGTCTTCATGGTGTATGCAATCAACCATTTTACATTACATACTTTGAATGTAATTGACATGAATTTGTAGACAAAGTGTTTTTTTGTGTTTGTTTGTTTGTTTTTTTTGTAAAAAAAAAAAAAGCCAAATTATTTTGACCATGAATGATTACTAAAATCAATAAAATGGTGAAACATTCAAGAGGGTCAATACTTTCTATAGGCACTGTATGTATGGACTAGGCTTCAATAAAAGTGGAAATATAATGGAAATGTTTTAATTCAGAGCAAGATCACCACATTAGGGTTTCTTAATTTTTGTGATTCAGCTGTTAGAGTATGAGGCTGAACAGGAAGTTGGATGGCATTTAAAAGAAAAGAGGCTCAGTTCAAACTGGCTCAAAGTAATTTAAAGTATGTTTTCCCACCCTGACTGTCAAACAGTGTAGGTCAAAGTTGTCTTTGAGAGAGCCTCACTGAGGAATTACAGAGCTATAAATTAATGTCTGACTTGAATCCGTTTGATATTACATTCCAAAGTTGTTAGATTCAAAAACCCATATGGTGAAGGAAGATGTTAAAGCTCTTTATTGTTACTTTACATGGAACTTTCATTTTTCCAGTGTTAGCCCCGATATGTATTTACATTTTAATTACATCTCTGCATATAAAGTTCTCTCTGTAGAAGAGGCATTCTTGTAGCTGGCGGTGTCTGACACTAACATGTGGAATACAGATTGCCAACATGCTCTCTGGTTCAGGACTTATTACTTTGTTAAAAAGCTGGAAATAGAAAAATGACATGATAAGGTGTCCTTTGTCTGGCCTGTAAAACCATGAATTAACATGTTGAAATTGAAGTATTTGAATCTAGAAAGGGAACTCAGTTGTTATGCTGATTATCACAATGCTGCATGTGCATTTTTTAAACCTTTTTAACTCTTGAACCCCCTTAAAATTAAGAGACCTAAAGAGGGGTAGATCCATGAAAAAGGAACTGCACCACACTCATATCACTAGGATTAGCACACATTTAGCACTGGCCTGTTTTTTCATCCTATCTACATAAAGATTTGCTATGATCATGTCCACAAAGTTTGGCAGCCGAGTGCACTTTTCACTGACAGTGCAACGACAGAGTGACAGAGAGGAAAAAATGCAGTTTTCAGACTGATGCTCATTTGGGTTGAGATATACAGAGAAAGGCCCATGTTGACACAATAATTATGTGGAACTACATACAATACAAAGATTCTTCTCACTTAAAATGTTGCTGCTTTTACTACCTGTTTTAATTACCATTTGCCTTTATAAAATACATGCTTATTGCTTATTTACATAGAAAAGGAGCAAGTATTACCAAGTTTTGAACATTGCCTCATTTATATGCGTGAAAATGGGAGAGGCACATCTAGAGCCCCTTTTGCTTGGCTGAGTATTTTGCCAGCAGCTTGCGTCAATTCCCCCTTTGCCCATTCTCTGTTGTTTTGGCGCCATCTTTTTTCTGCCATTTGCACAATACATCCAAAAAATAGAGTGATTCTTTTGTTGCTCTGGCCCTGAGTGCTTTACATATACAAAATTTTTTGTTCTTTGTCTAGAAACTGATAAAATTCTTGCATTGTGGACTAATGATGAGCTTCCAGTATTTGAATAATGTATACATTAATTAATAGACATTAGTTCTTGTAGCTCTTTAGCTAAACAAAGCACTTTAATACATTTTTTTAAACTTATGGCATACATCATATTTAATGCCCAGTATCTCTTAACACCACCAGGGGGCTCCCAATCAAAACCATGGAGAGGGGTCTGACTCTAGATCTCAGACACTTCTTGCCGACCACTACTGTGTGACGACGCATCTGTCAGGACAGAAGACATGATTTCCCAATTAAATGGTTTTGATTTTTTTTTTCTTAATTCACATTGCTAACATAACACACTTAAAACATTTCAAAAGTAAAACAATCAAGGTCAGATGTGTAATCCAGGATTAGATTATGGATAGATGCGTTTCAAAAGTAAACGCGAATGCTCGCTCTAGCTATGGTAGCTTTAGCTAAAGCTAACGTGGCTTTGCTAGCTAGGTAGTTACCATTACTATATAAGCCAATTTTCAGGTGTCTAATCTGGGATTAAATTATGGATAAACCCATTTTAGAAGTAAATGTGAACAGTGGCTCACTCTAGCTAAATTGGCTTTCACTAAAGCTAATGTGGCTTTGCTAGCTCCATTATTTGTCTTACTACAAATAACCTATGTTAGCTAAAGCAAGCTAGTCTTTGCTTAAATACATCTAAAACCAGCCCAGCTGTAACAAACATAGCATAATCTAGCAAAGTTTACCTAGCTATGATAACTATGTAGTTTATGCAGCCTTATCGGCTTTAGATTAAGCTATGTTAGCTACATTATCTATATAGCTAATGTAGCTTGGTTAGCTTTAGCCTTAGTTATATTAGCTGTGTTACAGTGTTTTCTTGGAAGAAGCTTTTTTCCTCTAAACAGACACTTTACTCAGCTTTATTAAATGTTTTGTAATCAGGTTTTTTCAGGTCAAGTTTTTGGCTTTTAACCTGTAGTATCTTAACCCTTATCATAACTCATAACTGGAAGTTTAATCCAATTTTATTTCAAAAGTCTTAGTGTGTATTTCTTCTCTGACAGATCAGACAACTGGCTCAGCTGTGCTAATATAATGTGCTTCTGGGTTTGAATTTAGGACTTTTCAATAAAACCAACACTCCATAAGGTTTAATTTACATTGCATCAAGGTATTTTACATAATGGGGGGGGAAAGCTGTTAAGAATGGCCCTCCCAGTTTGCTCTGTGAGCTACTCAGTATTCTGGTATCACTCACAACATTAACCAGGAAGGCCTCCAACCCCTACCCCCATAACCAGGGAAGGAGTTCTGCATGACAGGGGTATCCTGGGCTACACAATGCACAGAGCCAATGACATAGAATAATCATGGTACATCACGAATAAGTAGCACAAAACATGAATGAGATACAGCATCAGAATGACAGCTTCCAGTAGCAGTCCATGCCTCCTTATGTAGCTGTCTTAGACCTAGCAACCAGAATTTCCACAGCAATGCTTAACATTTAATATCCGGCAGACAGGACCATTGCAACGACAAAGGATAAGATTTTCTCAGGGTTTGAAAAGTGTTGGAAATATTTGAGGTTGTGTAAGTACTCTACTAAAAATATGTACTGTAGACATTTCAGTGCAAAAAAAATTCTACATATTATACCTTTTTTTCACAACAGAAAAGGTCTGAGTCAAAAAGGTTGAAATAAACCCAGGGGCCACCAACTGATAAGGTCTGCTTATGTCTTCACAAGAATACATACCTGCTATTTCACATTTAAGAAATGAAATGTTAAGAAACACTGGTGGCTCTTTTCCTTGAAGCAGCCACAGTAAAATCCATATATTTGTCACCGAGGTTAGTATACTTTTGACAGCCGATCAGTTGTAAATATTGCAGGGAGGAATGGAACAAACAGGGAGCTATTCGATGTTGAGCTGCAGGCAACCGGCCGCACGCCTCCAACTTCTCAGCAACATAACCGACTCCTTTGACTGTACCCTGCTGCTGTGTGGGAAAACTATCAGTGCCGTGTGCTGCATGAAATCAGAGCGCTGTGGCTCATGGCATGATGGAAAACAGCCAGTTATTGACTGAGTTTTTGTTGGCCTGAGAATTCTGGGACCTCTTTATTAACAACACCTGCAATAAGCATCCTTCCTGATGGGTTTAACTAGATCAAGGACTGAACTGATTATATTGTTGAGGGAAAGAACCAATTCTGGGAGTTCTTGACTTCTCTAAGGTCGGCCATGGTACCTTGTTCAATTTCAGGCGATGCACAGCAATGCAACCAATTAATAAAAATGCACCTATTGTGAAAATTAGTGTTGAACGTGAAACAGCAGATGCAAAATAGCAAATGCACGTCAGCTTTTGATCTGGGTTCACGCAAATTTACTGGCCCAAAGACTGACCACTAATTTCCACATACATGTGTGACTGATGTCTGTACATCTGTTAAAAAGCAGATGACGCCTCTTAGTGTCCAACACAAGAAATTGCAATAATTTTTATAGATACATAAAAACCTGATAGAAAGTACCTGCAGCCATGGGGAGAGGATAGTTTGTTTTTTTTTTGCCATCCAGTTGCTTGTCCTTGAGGAATTACCAACACCAAACAGCACCAATGTTCAGCAAATAAGTGAAGAAGTTGGCCTGCCTTGCACATCAAATTTTTTTATAAGTATTCAATTTAAATGAGGTGAGACGGTCAAATAAGCTAAGCTAAGCTAACTTATTTAGCCATTTCAATGTTCGTTTGCATGTTAACTATTAACTGTTTTCTATCTTATCATGCCTTCAACTTTTCACTTAAATGTATAAAAATATTTCAAACTGCCAAAATGATCTGATGCCACTTCATATTGACTGCTAAATTTTGTGACTATATTTCGTATCAAAATAATAAATATCTAACTTGTAGCCTTTTAACTGGTTAGCAGCTAAGCTATCACACACATTTAGCGTCTCTGCGAAAATTCAGCTTTTCAGTGCACTTGTGGCAAATTTGAGAGGCGTCTGGCTGCAGACAGCAGACTTCTGTAAGTGCTTTTAATGAGAATATAAGTGAAATTGATAAATCTTTAACATGTTGTTCTATGGTTTTTAAAGTAATGTAAAGAAGACCAGTTAGATGATGATTTTGGGAGTGTTTCAACAGACCTCAAATCTGCAGCCAGTTTGTGCTAGAGGATAGCACCAGCATTACCAAACCCACCGTCACCTGATTCACCTTTAATTTTCGGTATCTTAAGGAGGCCCATGCTGCCTGGGGAGATGGCATTGTGATTCCTCTTCCCGTCAAACTGGACGCCTTGAAAAACACATCGACGACTCCCATAACCTGGTCAGCAACATGGGGAGGAAGACAAACCACAACTTCTCTCAAAACACTTCTCCCTATGCCAAACGAGCCAGGTCACCTGATTCACTTACCAACTTACCAATGCAGACCGAGGCACTGCACTGTTTCACTGAGGTTAGTGACAGCCTCCTCTCCATAGACAATAAACTGGAAGCCTTAGATATAAAGTTTGCTGCCATTGATCTACTGCACAAAGAATTTCAAAATCTAAAACACAATCTGGAGTTTAGCCAAGAACAATCATTGCTCACTACATATTTACCCTTCTTACCACCATACGTGCATAAATAAATACAATAAACTTTTCAAAATAAAAAAAAAAAACATTAAGAAAAATAATGGTTACCTTATCAGTATCGGCCATCAGAAGAAAAATTGTAATCATGCATCACTTCTAGTACTGATAAATAGTATTGGTTTATTACTGGAATAATAATCCATGCAAAACAAAAAAGTAAGAAGAATGTCTATTTATCTCTATCATTAGTCATTAATAGAAGTTACTCAACACTTGTTTGTCATCTCTAAAAATTGAACCCTTCTTCAATCCCATCACACATCCTTGCACCTAACATTCACATTGTGTAAACTTGCACCAGATTTTCGGATCAACTCACCCGATTTGTTGAGCGGCTTGTTTTGACCGAGGGTGACAAATAGAAAGCATGACCAATCATTGCAATCTGCAGGGGTCACTGGATGCCAACGAGCGGTCGTCATTCTTCAGACTTCATTAACCGCATGTTGCAGTGAGTAATAAATGCTCCTAGCAGCAGCATTATTGGTCGGTGGGCAGAGCAAACAGACACGGCCATTGATCAGACTCAGAAGACCCACATCTGCTGTGTTGGTTTGCACGGCTGCCTTCTGCCTCATCTCTGCAGCCTTGCTTTGATTTCTCTGACCTTGGGGATCTTATGTTGCTGCTTTCTTTAATGGAGCCTTTCCTAGCCACCTTGCATTCATACAGCAGTTTTTATTATTATCAAAGGGGCCTCCAGGTGGCTCGGAAACTAAATGTCCTGAGTTATTCAACATTAGACCTGCCTCCATCTGTCCTGCCTCACTGTATATGTAACCTTCTGATCTTACGAGAGGTGAAATGCCCTTAAAATCATCTTTACATTCATTCCTATGTCTTTGATGGAGCTCAGTTATTATGGACTCAATCACTGAACACCCACTGTCCACACTATAATGAGAACTGTGTGGAGTCATGATGTGACAGGTGGCTAATGGGACTCTTCACACCAATCATGTATTGTAGCTGCCACATAAAAATGCCTCTTGCTGCAACAAATAATAACACTCTGGTCCAAAAGTCCTCTTATCACAAAAACATCAGAAGTATAATTGAAAAGCACTCCCTCTTCAAGGACAACTTAATAGGTATTTAAAACTGCCCGGACTTGATTATTACAGTACAGGTTTTCGTCAGTATGCTTATCCACACCGCTCAAATCCACAGCCAGATTATTCCCCTGAATGAATCATAACATCTGTATGATATGTGTGAGTCGAATGTGGGTGGCACCCACCAGACTCGTAGCCTGCTATCTGCATATGAAAGATTTCTAATCCTCCAGTGTACAAAAAAAGGTTTAATATGCAGAATTTAAACATTTTTAGAACCTACTACTCATATTCAGGGTTTTTACTCAGCATTGCTGTTCAGCCTCGCTGCTCCCACTTCTCCGCCTGTTGAGAAGTTTTCTGCCTACTAATCTCCCCGGCCAAAAGGCTAAGCTTACTAAGCGCCTTGATAACAATATAACAGGAGGAACTTCTGGCTATCAGTCTGTCCTCCACAATATTATTGCCACTTGATTTCTCAGAGAGGTGATGAAGATTGTGTGATTCATCTTCTGTTGTAATTATAACTGGATTTGATTGTATCTGACTAATTAAACATGGCAAGGATCACACCTCGCCTGAAATACCTCTTCTGGTACATTAATCCTTATTATCACCCAAGATTCTACGGAAAAGTGGATGTGGTGGTTGTAACATCCTGCTGCACTGGCCACTAATGTTTGAAGGACAGTATTTCTTTATACCAGCACCGAAGAGTCAACAGGCCTATCGCTATGGTGTTTTAATTTTTTCAAGACAGTACTGGAGATCTCAGATGCCCCCTTTTGTAGACTGTTACGTCTGCTCTCAGTCAGAACCGAAATACTGTTTTGTCCAGTTTAAGATGTTTTTTTTCTTCTTCTTAAAATCATTTTTGGCTTTTTGCCTTTATTTAGATAGGACAGCTAACTAATTTTACTGTATTCAGTACACATTGTCATTAATGTACATGTCATATAGGGGTTTCTAGCTATGTGCTCCATGGAAAGTCTAAACATGCTGCTTGACTAACTCTGGGAGCATCTGTTGAGCAGATCCTTAAAACCATAAATCCATTTTGCAATTAAAGGGTAAAATGTATGATGAAAGTGTTCCTGTCTGAAATTAATTTGTCTGAAAGAATCAGTGTAATGGTTAATAATGGTGTTCAATTAGGGGTGCACAGGTGGTCGAGTGGTTTAAGGTGCTACCCATGTACGCGAACAGCCTTGGTTCGAATCTTGCTTGTGGCCCTTCACCGCATGTCTCTCCCACTCTCTCCCCCTTTTCTGAGTCTATCCACTATCCTCCTCTATCTAATAAAGGCATAAAAATGCCCAAAATAAATCTTAAAAAAATAAAAAATAAATAAAGTAAAATAATGGTGTCAAATTAACTGGTGACACCTGGTTAAACATCTTACTTCATTCCTGATTAAGGTAATTTATTGGTGCCTGCAAAGACATAAAAGATACCAGTAAAGAGTTTTCAAAGACTGAAAGTACTGCCTAAGGAGTGAATATTACAAAACAAAGTTTTGGAGACTCTGCTGAAGCCTGACCAAAACAATACAAATGGTGGTGGCCAATTAAGTGGTGCCTAAAGCAGAATTTCAAGAGTAGAACCACACTCCAACCACGTCAAACCTGACCATCTCCTCCCTTTTGTTCTCAAGCACACCACACATACTGTGAGAATATAATCCCAGAAGCAACACACCATCATTCTTAAAGCAAGTTTATCCATCAACAATACTCAACCAAAAGACTGAATTTGCCTGCTGTTCCTTGTATGATGTCAACCTTTCAGGATGCAGCTGGATGTTAAGTCCAGTTTTTGCCAGCAGATGCTGTGATATTTCTCTGAATCTCTGAACCCAAAGCCACAGCGTCCAACATCTAAAGCCGTCATAAAGAGAGAGATCGGCACATCAAAACAGTTCTCCTCCACAGTCGGCATTCAGGATCTCTTCAGTAAACACGCCTGCAATTCATCTCATTTACCCTCAAGATCGACTCATTCAGAAACGCAGATCACTTAACTAGGCTGCAGAAAACAGGCAAACTGGGCAACTAGCCAATCTAAAAAGTAGCAGGTGAAATGGAAGAGGCAGAAAACGGGTCAAAACCAAACTCAACAGACCAGACTTAACACAGAGGGACTGCCAAGATACACTGGGATTAAATGCAAAGGCAATTAAGGGATAATGAGACACAGGTGTGGGTTATCATGGCAGGGCTGACACATGATGCAGGAACATGAGGAGCAGAATCTAAACAGAGACAAGAGGGAGAGCAAAACTACAAAATAAAACAGGAAATAATGACCACATGCAAGAAATAAAAAACACAACTTTTTTTTTTTTTATCAGCAGTTAAGATGGATGGATCACATACTTCTTGGATGGCAATTTACTGTGGTGTCATTCTGTACAAAAAAATACTTTTTTCAGATTAGCAATTAAATATCTCCAAAAAGGCATTAACAACTTAAACAAAGCCATAAGAAGGTTTCAGAAAATTAACTAGCTGTGGTTCAATTAAGTGAATACATTGCAGTAACCAGCTGACATTTTTATCAACTGTGCATGCAGTATGCACAGTTACCATTTTATAAGTTCTGTATTGATTGATTTAACTGTTTGATAGTGATGTATTCTTCTTTCATGTTTTGCTTTTATACTGTGAAGGATTTTGGTCAGACCTGGTTGTTTTAAATGTGCTATATAAATACAGTTGAACTGAACTGAATTATATGCACTACCGCTCTAAAATTTGGGATCCATTTCTTTGTTTTCTAAAGAAAAACATGTTCATGCAGTTCACAAACAGTTATCAGCAACTGTCAGTGCTCTTCATCAATCTCCTGCTAATCCAAGTTAATCATTTTGCACAGCCAAAAAACATTTTACTAATAAGGGAGCAAAAAGACTGGGCACTGGAAGGTGTTGCATGGATGAGTCTAAGTTTGAGGTCTTTGGATCAAACAGAAGAACATTTGTGAGATGTAAGAACAAATGAAAAGATGTAAGAACAGAGCTTAAAACCATCAGTAAAGCGAGGTGGAGGCAGCGTGATGGTCTGGGATGCTGAGGAGGTGGTAGAATAGGAGCCATACCCTGTGGACAGCACTTGCTTGGGGCCAGTTTATCCTACAACTGGATAATGACCCAAAACACACCTCCAAAATGTCTACAACATATTTAAACAATAAGCAGTCATCCAGAATTCTGACTGTAATGGTGGTCAGCACAGTCTTCGGATCTGAACCCTACTGAGCTGTTGTGGGAGCAGCTTAACCGTATGGTATGAAGGAAGACTCCATCAAGCCAATCCACCTTATGGGGAATGCTCCAGGAAGCATGGGGTGGAATCTCATCAGATTACCTTAAAAATTGACAGCTAGAATGCCTAAGGTCTGCACAGCAGTAATTCCTGCAAAAGTTTTATGTTTTTTTCTGTGAAGGCAAAGTTAAAAGAACATTTTTCATTAAAATCATTATTTCTAGCTCTGACAATGCCAGAATGTCAGTTCATTCGCTCAATTTCCTATTCAGACTAATTTCAAGAGTGTTTTCATGAAAAAAAAAAAATTTCCAAGTGATCCCAAACTTTTGAGAGGTAGTGTATATTTGGCATTAATATAATATACTATTTACATTATATATAATTTAAATCAGCAAGTGAGAAACTGAGTTCACAAGTTGTACCTAGGCTATAAATATGTTTAATAGTGCTCCAAAGTTGGAAATTTTAACATAGGGTTTGATGGAAATTGTCTCACTATTGGAGCCAGCCTCTAGTGGTTACTTAAGGAACTGCAGTTTTGGCAGTTTGTGCTCCTGTAATTCAGATTCTCAATTCTACATGTTTTCTTAATTAATTAAATAAATAAATAAATAAATATTTTGTTAGAGAACAGATGCATGGTTTCTTGAATTCCTGTCAAAACAAGCTAGTAAATATTGAAGGAAGTTCAGAGGGAACATTTCATTCAAACAGCTTGTGTGGGATAGAGTTGTCTGCTGCCTATTCATGAATGCATCAAGTTTCTGTTTGAAAAATTGATCATAACTGGTCTTAGCATGTAAACATCACTGGCCATCAAGTCTATACATTTTCTCACCCATTATTAATTTATGAAATGGTTTTCTGTGGATATGTAATGGCAAGAATCTGACAATTTTGTGATAGAAAAAAAAGGTAACATTTTCCAAAGTTGCAATTCCTGACTATATAGCCCAAAGCAATGTTTTTAAATTGCATGCAGTTTGATAGAGCTGTGTGAAAACTGATGCATGAAATTCCACTGCCTTTGATCATCACTTAGCATATGATTCAGGCAATTTATTAATAGAATCATCACAGCAGTTGGGAAGTTGAAGGCTGGAAATCACACTTTAGCATAATCACCTGCACGATCAATAAACGCTACACAGATTTTTGAAAGATCCCAATTACAGTCTTTTATATTTGTCTTTCCACATTTAATACTGAGGTCAGTGTTTGACTTTTGGCTTTCCAAGTGTTTGAGAGTATATATGGCCAAAAAACTAAGTGTATTGACAGGTCAAGTTAGTTGGTGGACCTCTGTCAAATTGATTCTGTGCTGTCTTTACTGAAGACTGGAAACTAAAAGCCCCAAAAGTAGGAAAGAGGCAGCCAAAGCAGGCAGTTGAACATCAACATGCCTAATATCAGTGGTAGCTGGAGACTGCAGAGCTTTTGCAACCAATTTTTAAAATGACTGAAGGATTTTCCACTTCTTAGATTACTTTAGGCCTCTTTTAAAGTGTGAAAAAGCCCACTTTTCCTATTAGAATAATCACACTATTGGAATACTAAGCTTCCATACAAACCAGTTGAGATCTAACCATACTGACACCTGCGCCAATATTATGGCAACAACAGTTTAAATCCTAATTAGGCCTGTAGGCTGTGAGAGCAGTTTTGAAATATATATCTCCAACTGGGATGTGAACAAGAAACCTTTTTCCTGTGAGATAGCAGTGCTAACCACTGCACCACTATGCAGCTATACTGGGTGGCTTCTGTGACACTCACTTCTGGTGGTAGCTGTGGTAACTGGTGGAATTTTGGAAAAACTGCTTGTTTGTTATTTGGACCCTCCTGTGGTAATATAGAAACATGTAAGATGCGAAAGTCCAAGATGACAAAGAATGTGCACATCTTTGTATTGGCTCTATTCATGCAATTATTCAAAGCAGTTCCTGTCTGCAGTGACACAGAGGGTCACATCACATGTTCTCTGTCTCTTTTTCTCTCCATAATGAGCTATTCAGGCTTTCTCCTGCATGAGTAGAATGCCCCGTTAAGGCCTTTGCACACTGAGTCCATTTTTTTTTGGTCGAAATTTTTCAAACGTTTATGAAGGAAATCAAGCTCATGTTCAAATCATATTTGCACACTGACACTGAAATTTTAGTCTGTCATTATTTTTTTCAGTACAGGTTTGATTTTATATGAATTTTCGCAATGGTCCAAGTGATTAAAATGGGTGATTGATGATTCAAAACAGTACCTGCTGCTTCCTTCTCTCTTGCTCACTCACCCATCCACACTCTCTCTCCCCCTCTCTCACACCGAAACCTCACTCTGGACACCATGATTTAACCATGCATCATGTGGATATGGGCACAAGTTTGTTTTCACAGCCATCAAACACTGACTGAACAAAAGGTTGCTCTCTTCTCTCCAACTTGGCACAGCTGTGACGCACAAGCTGATGTTGTATGAAACTCTGTCAGGATGGATGGGTCAAGTTTGATTTTTAAGGAGTGACCGAGCCACAGGCTCATCCTTACTGCTCATTATAGTTGCAGTATGAAACAATTTGCCACATTCTACGAAATTTTGCAGTTAATACAAATAAAAGTGTGCAAAGTTTGAGCGTGTGACATTTTTTCAAATTACGGAAAAAAGCATCCAAAAATAACAGATTTAGTGTGCAAAGGCCTTTAGACATGCACAGTTCGACAACGTATGACATGACAAAGGAACAGCCTGCCACTGGTTGTCACAACCGATCACAAGGCATTATGGGATAAAAAAATGTTTGTTAGCATCAGCACCTAATGGCAGACACAACCAAGAACTGGATTAAAAAAATCCCTGGATAATCAGACCTTCGATATCAGATTTACTGGTGTGGATTTAATCATGATCCAAAAGTCTTTTAAGTTTTTGTTGTGTACCGCATCACTTGTAGTGGGGGGTGGGGATAAATAATTTTGAGATAAAGGTCAAAACACAAAATAAAAGTCAAAACTAGAAAAGCACTCAGAGAGCGCAGACCTCCGCCATAAGCCCTATCTCCCATTAGTGAAGAATCCTTTAAAAAATTCCTGGATCCGCCCCAATGTGCCCCCCACCATCGCTATCTTTCTCTCTATTACGCCCTGACTCGTCTCCTCGACCAGGCGTTCATCTTTCAAACTCTATAAACTCCAAAACTTTGAATGGAAACAGCCAAAATGCTGCTGGGAATGAAGTTACTCATGTCCACCATCCCCTGGTGTAAAGTGGTAACAGCGCAGAGCTCCGCCATCAGCCCTATCTCCCAAAAGTACAGACTCCTTAAAAAAAAATTCATGGATCCAGACGGTGGTCTGGATCACTCCCAAAGTCGAATCAATTCTTCCTTATGCCATTTCTGACATTTCCCGAAAATTTCATCAAAATCCGTCCACAACTTTTTGAAATATGTTGCTAACGAACAAACAAACAAACGCACCTGATCACATAACCTCCTTGGCAGAGGTAATGATGTTTTTAAAAGGCAAATAAATGAGATAAAAAGCCAAAAGTGTGAATTTAATGAGATGAGATGCAAAATTAAAAAAAAATCTGAAATGAAAACAAAAATTAATCACATTACCTCATCCCTGACTTTTTATTCAAGTATTTGTAATCTTTACTTTCTCAAATTTTTTATGATGCAACAAGAATATGTTAAATCATAGGTTTAAGTTTACATTTTATACTGAAGGCAATCTGCAGATCTCATACCAGTGGGCCAGTTACAGTACAACAAAAATACATGATCTTGTGGGCCAGGTACTGTACCATGGGCTGGATTTGGCCCACGGGCTTTGAGTTTGACACCCCTGGCTTGTATTGTTGAGGCAACATACTGCAACCATCAATTTGGAGTGCAGGAGTAGAGGATATGTAGCAAGCAACTGCAAAAAAATGAGAAAATGACAGTGTAAGATGCTTAATTTTTCTTCTTATACAGCATATTTTCTTGGAGGGACTTGCTTATGAATGCCTCTGTCCAGTCCATGGATAGCAATTATATTCAGACTTTAAAAAGTGGTCAGAAAATATACTTGGGTGGCTGCACTATACTGGGTGACTGATCGTCTATGTGTGGGAAACACTAGGAGTATCAAAGTCCAGACCATTTTATTATCTTTGCCTCTTCACTGTTGTAAGTTCACATCTTTAAATTAAATGTTTTATCTAAGAATTTGCCCTTAAAATAAAAGATTCATATATATATATATTAACAGTTTAAACACCCATTCCTACACTATAAGCTCTGGGATTACTGCTGTGTGTGCACAACACAGGTACATGTAGGTCAGGACCTGAACAGCTGGTGCTCATCCTCCTTATATAATCACAATGGATTTTTTTGGCAGCATCTGACAACGCTTTGTGAGAAGACACATATTTATGCAAACGTGGACGTTAGCGGGAGCTTTCGAGCCCTGTAACAAAAGATTTTTACTGAAACAAGTCAATGGAGAAAAGGACAGCATATAGCCGCTGTAACCCTGGATTTATTTATTAACAAAATTAAGCCATGTGACATCACCACTGGTTATAATTTCTCTAAAATTAGTGTATCAAAGTTAACAGTGCAACGGTCAACCAGGGAAGCTTTTAAATTCCATCTAGAGTAGAAGGAAAGGTGTAGACTGCTGATAAGAAGAGGGGAAAGGCTTTGGAAATTACATGCTTTCTATTAAAATCCTTTCAGCTTCAGAAACACATTACCACCGCTTGCAGACCTTAGATGAACTTTCTGCAATGAGATAATGAGCTTCACCACCTTTGAAATGTTGACAACAAAAGAGGACCGGTAACAGACAGTGTTTTTTTGCATTGTTTTGGGCCACTTATTCTTATCCAGGTTAATCCAATTAAGATAAAATATGTGCGATTTCTTCAGGAAAACATTTGGCCAAGACAGCAGCGTTAGGTTCAGTCAGTCTGTCAAAATATACAGTTGAATAAATTCATAAGAAACTGACAGAATAGGAGCTCAGGGGAAAAGTGGGGGCAGAGAGAGAGAGACATTGAGAGAGAAAAAAAATGTCACACACAAGAATAAAAAAAACCCTATTACACTGAGGATGTTAAAAATGGAAGAAATTGGGAAAGGAGCAGCTACAGTTGGAGGAAAAGTTTCATTCTAATTTTGACATGCTTTAAGGAAGGCTGTTTACTCTTTAGAAGGAGTTTTTAATTCACTTCCATTTATACATGAAGGTGTGCTGATGTAGCGGCTTAGACTGCCGGCTGGAGACGTACGGCGTGACGCGCATCTTGACACCCATTGTGACTGTGAATGACGTCAAATAGATACATTGACTCTGTCAAGTACAAAATAAACCAAGGTCAACAGCTTTGTGTGCTATATGCAGGCCTAGTTGAGGACTAAATCTAAACTGACTTTAATTGTATGCAGATGACACCATCTTTATGTAACACCATGAGTTACACTGAATATGCCATGTGCTGAAAAACACTGTGTCCATTGTTGAATCCAGTGAAGCAAACTGGGGGCCAAATGTGGCCCATTTTTGATTGGCCCCCTTAAAAACTATTTTAATTAAATGAAGCATGACCCTCATCAGAGCTTGAAGCTTGTGCTTGTCAGTATTATTTTTCTTAGTTTCAGCACAAGGCAGTGCTAACATGCTAATACTGTAAACAAACATTTTGACAAGTAGAATTTATTGCTGTATTTTAAGGGCAAAACTGAGACACTATAACCAGTAAACATACGGATAACTAAACTAATAAAGATATCTTGATTTGTAACCCCCTAATAGATTTCATCTGCAAATAGCAGCTCCAATCACGTTCAGGGGTGGAGCCAGAGCCAACCGGGCCACCACTGATTGGCCTCCCAGAAATCCTTAAAATGATTGGCTATTTGCAGCCATCAACTAGCCATTTAAGCATGCCCAATCAGAGCATATCTTAACCTACATTAGATTGGTTTTACTAATTTTAATATCCTCAAGGTGAGGTATATGAGAGTGGCCCCACCATTCTTATATATTTCTGTATGTGGCCCCCAGTGAAAGCAGTTTGGACACTCCTGCCCTGATCTCCAACCAGGCTGTTCAGGTAAAAAAAAAGTGTCTGTTTGTCCGCACTACATGTAGTTGAACTACAGTTTTGAAAGTGTTCAATTTTTTAGAATATGTCAGAGCTTCAGCCACTCTTGACAAGGCAAGGTGGGTCTCTTCTGACGAAAACAAAATAGAGAGTCAACCTCATAGGAAGGCAATGCATACTAATACCCTATGCTTCCTTTAGAAAAACCTAAAGTCAGACGGGAACTATAACTCAGTTGATAACTTCACCCATGGTGCATAATGTGCCTAACAACAAAAACAACAAAAACCCATAAGAAACATGACCAACATGACCTCAGCAGAGATTACTGTAGAGCAGGCAACATCCAAACACAGCTAAATACATATAACACACATCTAAACACTCTGCCCAAGGGCATTATGGGAAACTCCACCAACACATCCCCCTGATTTGAGATTGCAGTGGACAGAGCTCAGATTTGAGCTTCAGAGTTGAATTAACACTGGTGGATCAACACTGTCAAATGACTCCAACACTGAAGGCCTGTACTTTGCGTTTATGTTAATTTTGGTGTCCCTATGGACAAAACAGGTCACTAAATTCGTTTGCTGATATTGTCTTACATATGCAAGTAGACTTGCAAGTTATTTAACAAAAATTTCAACCCGTTTTTCTTTTACCTAAGTTTACAATAAATAATATACACTAAAAACTTTAAAAAAGCTTTTTCTTCAGCATGCTGTTTATAGGCTGATTTGTCACCTATCCTGTGATATATAAGGCCTCATCTGCCTTGTGGCTCATAAAGAAGAATCTGTATCAATTTCAGTCAGTTACATAATCAGAGGAACTTTAACATAATATGATAATTTAAGAGAGGATGTCTGGTAAATATTGCTCAGTCTCTTGGGTCAGAATAAACCTTTGCTCCACCGTCCCTCAGTGCACTGCTTCTCCTCCTCCCTCACCCCTCCCTCAGTATTCTGTACAGCTGTTTTGAAGACTGATCTCCATTCGGAGATGTAACCTAAAGATGACTCAGTTCTTATTTCTTGAAAGTACGTTGGACCAAACAGTCTTTCATATAGTTTGGAAAGTCAGTTGGTTCTCCTTGAATTGTACTCTTGCATTGAAACTCTGCCCTTCTATCTCTACAGCATCCCTGAGTGGCCAGGGCCATCCCCCCTCCCCTCCAAACTGAAGGAAGTGTTGTCCCAAATAGCATTCAGCTGCTTAAGCTACTGGGATGCCCGCATTGATGTGTAGGAGGATAGTTAAAGTCTAGTCTATAAGGTTATTTTCCTATTTTAATTTTTAATAATGTCTGGATTCCTTCTAATTAATGGAATTTACTTTTAAGAGAGATCTAAAACACTGATGAAGAATAGCTTGACAAGAGAGCTACACAGATATCATTGAATTGTATGAACATCCAGTGGGTTTGACCTCAGGATTTTACACTATAAGCATTAATATCTAGAATTCACAAGACAGTCTGGCTGCAGACTGCAGCTCTCAGACACTCCCTCTTGCGGACCACTTCTGTGAGACGCCAGAAATACATGCTAAAACTTTTAAAATAAAATCAGGCAAGTGTTAGTTAAGGGTTAAGTTAAGGAGGCAATGGTTCCTAAAGTTAAAAGTCAAAAAGCTGAAATGTAACTCCTAATTATCAAACCATTAATAAAGCAGAATAAACAGTCTGCTTTCAGGAAAAAGTTTGTCCTCCAGGAAAACACTCAAAGCTTAAGCTAATGGATAAAAGCTTAAGCTAATGAAGCTACTTCAGCCTATGCTACTTTGGCTAAATTTAACATAGCGAAGTTGCCAATATAGCTACATGAACATAACTATGTTTGCTAAAGCTCACATTACAAAAGCTTAAAGTAACATTGCAACACTAGCTCACATAGTAATGTTAACTACAAAGCTAGTGAAGTACCTAAGCTTAAGCAACATTTACTTCAGCTCACATTAATAAAGCTTTAAGCTGCGTAGCTACCTTAGCCCAGTGTTAATTACATTGGTAACTCAGCTATGTTAGCTTTTGCTATGTTTGCTAAAGCTCACACAGCTAAAGCTAAAGTAGCTACATAGCTTATGAAGTAATCCTAACTTTGAGCTAGTGTTAGCTAGCTAAAGCTAACAAAGCAAAAGTGAGCCACCGTGTGCGCAAACAGGTCTATACATATTAATATCCCTTTTCTCTAATATTAGTATTAGATGATAGGTTGCTGAGTGCTAACTATAGTTGCATTTTTAAGCTAGCCAATGGGTTATTAAATGTTTTTAACTTTCTCATCAATGTGTCTGCCATCCCACCAGCCTCCTGTTGGATCATACTAAGCTAACAGTAGTGTGAACACAGGGAGCTGAGAAAAAAAAACCAACAAAAAAAACATAGGGACTTTAAATTTTACTCATGTACGCGGGTGTCCCTGATGCAAGTGTAGTCTGTGGCTACTTTCCCACGTCTCACCCCCATTCTCTCATCCGTTTCCAACTTCAACCACTGTTCTTTTCTGAATAAAGGCATAAAAAGCCCCCAAAATGTCTTCAAGTAATAATAAAGTAACACTTTGAAAGTGTTAAAATTCTAACCCTTGTATAATGTTAATTTTTAACAGTGTTATTTTCACACGCTAAAGTATACTTTTAACACAACAGTGTGTTAATTCCTTTCTTTTAGGGTGTGAATTTAAAGTATCTACATCATCAATTCTTTACACGCAAATGATACCATTGTCATACTTTAATGAGATTGCCACCTCATGTTGAATACTCAGAGCAAAGAGGAGTATCCTGTGACACAAATAAAATAACGTGACACACTTCCAGCCAGGTTACACCCTTGCCAAAGACATACCCTTGTTTATACTTTTGCATCGCGCGTTTCAGTAGGCGGGAACTTACTGACACAGTGGAAAGCTTCACTCATGGTGCCAAACTGACCAACATAAAAAACCACAAAAAGTCTGCCAGAAACGTGAGCAAAGGAATCCCAACAGGACATTTCTAAACACATGTAGACCTACATAAACATATCTAAAAGAAGGCTACACTCTGCAGATGGGCATGATCAGGAAACCCTGCCCAAAAATCCCACAGATTTGAAATGTTAGGGAGCTGAGCTTAGATCAATTGAATCTCAACAGAGTTGAATGATACTGATGGAGCAACACTGTCAAATGATTCTAACCCTGAAGGCCACTTAACTCGTTTCACTCAGAATGGAGTTAAAATTACACACTAGGTGTAAAAATCAACTCAGGAATGTTTAACACTCTAACATTTTATCGTGTACAGTTTGATATGGCACACAATTTATTTTTAACATTTGAAAAAAAAATGTTTCTATGAAAACTTTAAGAATATAGTGCATGGAAGCAGAAATGCATATTCAACACCACTGGCAAAAAATTCACTTTAGCGTCTTTTCAGTGCTCATAAAACAGCACACCACCACACTGCTTCCATTGCACTTCAGCTGATAAAAAATACTAAACCTTACAGCTAGCTATATAACTACATCTCAACTGTCTGTGAAGTCACTGCAACCTGAGAGACAAACAAAGCACGCCAAAAAAAGCTATAAAAAAGATCCATCCTGCAATACAAATAATCCAGTCTGAGAAATGAACCACATAAATGAGAGTGCGAGTGCCTCTGACAGCTGCTATAGCTCAGGCAGCAGGACTTTCTCCTTTTACTAATCTCCTAGATTAAATCTTGGGTTTGGATATCCTAATATTTCAGCACCAATTCTTTTCTTGGTATTGCTGATTGACTGAAAAAACTTGTCAAATTAGGGAGAGAGCCTTTGAAACTTAATTTCAACATGAAGCCAAGATCAGTCTTACTTAAAATCAAAATCCATTTGGCTCAAAGCGCCTTAAAGAGCTGTCAGCGTACACAAGCAGTCCTCTGCAGACTTAAATATGGAACACCCACTCTTTGAAAAGCTGAAAACCCTCCCTACTGACCTGAAGATGCATATAGAAGTCATCAATAAAATATGACCATACTGCTGCTACAGCTTCATTTCCCCTAATGTTGTTTTAATGAATTAGGGATTTAATGATATTATCTGTTAAATTACTTGGGGAAGACTCCTTTCTGATTACAAGCTTGTCTATTCTCTGTTGGCAACTCCTTACAACAGGATCTGTCAAATGTCTGCATAAAAGTCTCTCCATTTTTTAGTTATCAGCAGATTCTTGCAGCTAGTCTGCCTAAAAGATTCTTCCTCTTAAGGGCCAAACTTTAAATATCACACAGACTTTACTGCTGTTCAAGGAAGCCCTGAGTTACAGCTTAAGTACTACCTGGCAGGGTTGGGAATGGACTTTTTCCCCACCTGCTGCTGTGGCTGGTGGGTAAAAAGTGATGAGTCACTTATTTTTTCTGTAACTTTATTTCAACTGACAGCATAATTTAATGTTGTATATCAACATGATCAAGGCTTGCATCATTCAAGCAACAGGAAACTTTATGAGGGGGGGGAATGTTCTTTGTCTCACTCATTAACAGGAAAAAGTTTATTTTTATCAGTTTTGTATTTACATGCTGGTTGAGGCCTCTAATGCTGCTGTGTCCTAAAATGGTAATTCGACTACCATGAAACCTCAACTGAAAAGCAAGATAATCAGAGTGTAGTTTTAAAAGTTTGTCAGTTTATGGGCCTTTATGAGGAGAGTCATCACAGTTGTATTTTTGTGATTGTGTGTAATCTTCAGGGGCTGCTTTAGTGATTTTGGGGAAAGTATTTTGGAGTATCCTTTTTCAAAAGCAAAAGAGCTACAGAACATACATATGATATATAAACACCCAAAAACAAAATGCTCATTGCCTCTTAGAAGAGCACCATAAATCAAACTCACTACATTTTGTCATGCCATTCACCTCACAGTAATCCACCAATTCAGTATGTCAGTGTCTGTAAGGATATACCTTATCATGAATATGAGGACAATTCGGGGCTTCCTGTGGGGTTTGAACCTTGCTGTTAGAGCCAGGGCTCCTCGTCAGAGACTTTCTGGATAATCAAAATCAATTTTAAAGCTACTTTAGTCAGTCTTGGCAGCTTCTGAATGTTTTTTTTATATTGCTGATGTTACATTTTATGCTGATGATATAGTACTACATGCTTGGAACTCCTGTACTGGAAGAACTGGACTGGCTCTCCATTTTAAGGGCCTGCTCATCAGCTCATGCTGTGGTTATTCAGGCAAAGCTAGGGGCGAGGAGACATGTTAGCTTCGAACTGCCTTAATCCAGGTGTCTGCCCTGCTGGTTTCAATGCAGCACCCGATCGAATAGCCTGGACCAGATGCTGTCATCTTCCACACTCATTAACAACAGCTCTCCTCCTATTGATCTGAGCATTTGTTAAAGTTGTTGCTTGTCTTCATAAGACCTGGAAAGCGATTTAAGCCCTTCTTGACAGGTACAACAAAAAAAGTACAAGTTACATTTGATGTTGTTCAGAGAAACCTCTGTGTATTAACACTCACGCTTAATACCAGCAAGTCACAAATTTAAGATGGTATTCAGTGAAAAATTAGATGCTTGAATGCATTCTAATAAATGTAAACAGGTGCATCTAATAAATTGGAATATTAAGTGAGGGTTCATTTTTGTGAAAGTAAAGCAAAATTTAATTTCTTTTGGAAATCAAGGTTGCAGAGTCCAGAAACAGAAGAGGCACGGAATCCAAAGTGCTTGACGCCCTGTCTTTTCAGTTTCCACAGTCAGTGATGGTTTGAGGTGCCATTTGCTTCTGTTGGTCCACTTTGCTTTATCAAGTCCAGAGTCAACGCTGTGAGCCATCTACTAGGAGATGACAGATCACTTCATACCTTCATCTGCTGAGAAATTTACAGAAATTTAGATTTCCTTTTCCAGCAGGACTTGGCACCTGCCTTCAGTGAAGCCAAAACTACCAGAAACTGGTTTACTGACCGTGATATTACTGTTCTTGAATGGCCAGCCAACTGATCTGACCTGAACTGCGTAGAGAATCTCTGGGGAAATTTCAAGAGGAAGGAAAATCAATTCTTTAAATTGGGTTTAGCTGTTTTTCTTTTTATTTGTTGCAAGGAAGAAACACATTCAAGCAACGTTTATGTCTGTAATTGATTATGATGATATTCTTTACATGCATGCTACATCAGTCTCACTGAAAATGCTCCCTATCGGGATTTTAGTTCCCATCATGATGTCTTGTGCAGAAAACTGTTTGGTCTTCCTTTTACAACAGAGGAATGGGACACTGGTACAGCTTTCTTTATAAGGCCAAACCACATCAACTGCCTCCTTAATTTGTTTGCCACTGATGCCTGCTGCTGTTAGTAGCTGTAACCATCAGTCCTATGAATTCATAATTAAAGAAATTCCTTGAAAATCAGTATTTTTGCTTCATCACCTCGGTATGAGCTATAGTATCACCTTAAAGTTGAGTGTTGTAAAGTTTAGGAGATTTTCAAAACAAAATTAAGTAGCATCTTACAAGGTTACGCTCATGTTTTACTGCTGAATGTTTCTGATTTGCTGGTGGATGTAACCTGCATTTGCTATGGTCTATTGTTTGCCATATACATGGAATTTCTCTTGTTGCTGTCTTGGCCAATTTTTGTACCTCAATGGGAATACTCCTTAAATGCCTTGAAAAACCAGACATGCATCTTTTGTCTACTTTCTGCCTATGTCCACTGTTTTCTGATGCTACTGTTAACTGTCCCAGGGAGAGAAAAAGAAATGAAATAATCCAGCATAAAGTCCCGGTACTTCAAGTGAATCATTTCCTCCCTACCCATACTGAACAGTATAGAGACCCATTTGTAAGTTAAATGAGTCAGAAGACACAGATGTTTAAGAGTAAGTAGATAATTGCAGTAAAAGGTGCAGGTATGCACAATTTTTAGTGCTTGCTTTAAACACATGGTTCATTCAACAGAGCAAATGAAACTTGTTTCAATGTGGCATCAAATGCCAGCCGTATCTTGATATTCTCTCTATAAGTTCTCCATGTGCCTCTTTTGTTGAGGTGCTCCACATGTGTAAGTGTTCTTCTTCTTGTACATTAAGAACAGGCTGTACATTGTTAAGTTTGATGGTCCCCACAGAGACAAGGTGTGTCCTGCAGCACCTGGATGTTTTTGGATCACAAATGCAAGTAAATTAACTTAAACTACAGTCTTCACTTATTCAGTGCAAATGAACCACACCAAACACTGCTGCTGGGGTGTTATTTTGAAATAATTGAAGGTCCCGTGGTAGTACTAATCCTGTGCAAACAGGACTTTAATTATGCTGCTGATACTGACTAAAGTACCCTTTATAAATATACTTCTGCTCATTTATTGACCACCACAATACTTCAGCCTCCTCCTACATATTGTTATGGCTATAGTTCAACAACAAAGTTGAACCTCCAGCCACATCTCCACTTCTTTGAGGAGATACCTGCCTCTCCGATGTGCTTCATCCACCTTTCTCCCAGGAGTCTCGGATATCCCCTACAGCTGTCCACCTCTCTTCTCCTGTAGCTGTCCTCAGCCTGGCCCCTTTTCATGCTGCAGGTTTGAAGCATTTCTCAGCTCCCCCCTCTGACCCTCCTACTCCATAAAACTTGGAGCATAAAGCCGGAGGGCAAGTCTTAGGTTGGGAAACTGGGGAAGAAAGAGTTTGCTGGCACAGCAGGAAGATGAAATTTAAATCGGACTTTATCTACTCTCGTTTTTCTTTTGACATTGTAATAAACGGGTAATTTCTAAATAAACGCAACACACTTTTTCAAGGCAGACTTGGTGAAAGGAGCTCAAGACTGATGTTTAACCTCCTGAGGCCTTAGTTTTCTTTCCTTTACTGGGGATAAGTAGGATTTGATCATTTCAAGCTCAGCCTTGTCTTTAAAAAGAAATTAAAGTTGACCAAAAATCATGTCCGATATCGACACAGATGCTCTAAAACTACCAAAATGACCTAAAGTTTAAGTGCAGAGTTCTTAAACATATTTTTTTAAGTTTCACACAAAAGGTACCGCAAATTATATTCCTCAAATATTTCAGTGAAACTTTTCATGAAGTCTGAATTTTAATTTTGAAAAATCTCTGAAAATTCCATATCAATTCTTAATTTTTAAAACAAAATCTATCCTAATATCTCAAATCAAATTCCCCAAAATTTCCAATTATACTTTCCAAGATTCCATGAAAATGATGGAAAATTCCCTCAAATTCCTTATGAATTCCCTGAAATTTCCATAAAATTCTAGGATTCCCAAACACCCTGCTCCCAGTTCCCAAAATTCAAAGATACATTTCCAAAATTCCTTGGGAATACCCAAAAATTTCAAAGCAAATTCTCCCCAGAAAAAAAGTCAAATAGAATTACTAAAAATTACAAATAAACTTCCCAAATTTACAAAAAATTCTTGAGAATGTCCAAACAAAGTCACCTAATCATAAAAAAAATCCCTTATTTAAAAAAAAAAAAAAAAAAAAAAAAATACATTTAAAAACTTCCAAGGAAATTATGGACAAAAAAATCCCCAAACTTCCATGAAAACATCTAAAAATTTTCATGGATATTTTTTTTCTTAAAAAATAAATGACAATAGACTTAAAAAAAAAAAAAAAATCTTATTGTAGAAATGATCACTATGTCGTAAGAAAGCCAGAATGTAATGTCCTAATACGTGGATGTTGGGTCTTAATAGGTTAAATTAAAAAAAAAAAAAACACCCAGTGTTAAGTTGATTTTAGTAAATATACAGCAGCATGTGTAAAGGTTTGGTATAAATCTGTCATTGGGCAAAGTAATGAAGGATACAATACAATACAATACAAGAACTTTATTTATCCCCGAAGGGAAATTCAATTGTCTGGGATTCTCATCTGTTTACTGTAGAATTATAAAGTCTAATAGCTGATGGTATAAAAGATTTTCTAAATCTTTCTGTACTGCAGCGCAGGGATAGGAGCCGTCCACCACCGTTGTTTCTTTGCTCACTGAGGGAGATATGAAGTGGATGATCCATGTTTCTCAGAATGGCCTCCACTTTGCTCAGTGTGCGTCTCTCCACCTCATTCTCCAATGAATTCAATTTGATTCCGACCACAGAGCCAGCTTTTTAAACCAGTTTGTTCAGACGCCTTGCATCCTTGTGTTTTACACTGCCTCCCCAGCAGACTGCAGCATAAAACAGAACACTTGCCACCACAGACTGATAAAACATCTGCAGCATCTTACTGCAGATGTCTATTGATCGGAGTCTTCTGAGGCAAAAGAGGCAGCTTTGCCCCTTTTTGTAGATGAAGTCTACGTTTTTAGACCAGTCCAACTTATTATCCAGGTGTACACCTAAATATTTGTACAATGTCACCTCCTCGATGGATAGGATGTAATAAGAAAGTTTGTTATTTCATCCTTGCTGGATATCCCACAGTCAGCTGTCAGTGATAGTATTAGAAAGTGGAAGTATTTAGGAACAACAGCAACTCAGTCATGAAGTGGAAAACCATTTTAAATCAAAGAGTGGGGTCAACAAGTGAATGGTGCATAAAAGTCACCAGCACTCCGTTGATTCTATAGCTGAAAAGTTCTCAACTTCCACTGGCATTAATATAAGCACAAAAATTGTGTGGCGAGAGCTTCATGGAATGGGTTTCCATGGCTGAGCAGCGAGTGATGAATCACGCTTTTCTGTTTGGCTGTCAGCTGGGTGAGTCTTGGCTCAGTGGATGCTGGGAGAACATCACCTGGCTGACTGCACTGTACTTATTGTGAAGTCTGGACGAAGAATGATAATGGTATGTGGCTGTTTTCCAGGGTTTAGGCCCCTTATCCTCAAGTGAAGGCCAATCTTAAAGGGATACTTCAACATTTTGGCAAATTCGCCCATTGCCATAATTCCTATAGTCTTAGTAATAGGTTCGTTACCTTCAGTTGTCGGTGCACGCTGTTTTTAGATCGGCGCTGCCGAGTTGGGACCTGCTGTGCCAACTCAATGTAAGCAGACGGTATTCCGGCTTTCCCTCATCAAACTCATCAAATACACAATCCAACAACTCCAAAACGCTCTCATGGACAAGTTGTGACCTGCACATTCACCACGCTATGAAATAATAACGTATAATTATGTAACATTACGACACATGAAGCAAATACTCGGAACTATTTCTTGAGTAAACCACTGGGCGGAGTGACACAGTGCAGCAGCCATGTCTGGAGTGTAGTTCCGGCTTTGCATTTAGCTTTAAAACATCTCCGTCTTGTAATGTTCCATGATTATTTCATAGCGTGGTGAATGTACAGGTCACAACTTGTCCACGAGAGCGTTTTGGAGTTGTTGGATTGTGTATTTGATGAGTTTGATGAGGGAAAGCCGGAATACCGTCTGCTTACATTGAGTTGGCACAGCAGGTCCGAACTCGGCAGCGCCGATCTAAAAATAGCTTGCACCGACAACTGAAGGTAACGAACCTATTACTAAGACTATAGGAATTATGGCAATGGGCGAATTTGCCAAAATGTTGAAGTATCCCTTTAATGTTTCAGCATACCAAGTCATTATGGTCAATGCTATGCTTCCTACTTTGTGGCAACAGTTTGGGGAAGGCCCTTCTCTATTCCAACATGACTGTGTCCCAGTGCACAAAGCAGGTACTATTAAAACATGGCTTGATGAGGTGGGTGTGGAAGAACTTGACTGGCCTGTACAGAGCCGTGATTTCAACCCCCATCAAGCACTTTTGGGCTTACCTGGAATGGAGGCTGTGAGCTAGGCCTTCTCATTCAACATCTGTGCTTGACCTCAGAAATGCTCCATGGGATGAATGAGCACAAATTTCCACAGAAACAGTTAGAAATCTTGTGAAACACTTTCCAAGAAGAGTGGAAGCTGTAATAGCTGCAAAAGGGGCCAACTCCAAATAAAGTTCATGTACAAGGAAACAATATCATAACAGTCCCTGTCAGTGTAATGGTCCAGATACTTGCATCATGAATCCAACATTGTGATACTTATTGGATAATGATCCGTATTGTATCATGAGTTGAGTATATCATTACATCCCCAGAGGAAAGTTTCTAATTGTGGTCATTATGACTCCAAATGAACAGATTTCACATTTTATACACTCAGTTTATCCTTTTTACACGGCTCACACATTGTATAAATTAGACTACATTTTTGGCATGTAGCTGTAGCCAGAATGACAAATCCACCCTGTGTGTTGTAAACTCAGCTCTGCAATGCAGTGTCTCATTCATGCTGGGTTCACGCCAGGCCATGCATTAAGAAAAAAAAAAAAAAAAAACTCTGATCAGATCCTTGTGAGGAAGCACTGACTGTTCCAGCTCCACTGGAGCCCAACAGGTCCCCCGAGGGGTCCGCGGGAAGACAGAACTTGGCGAGCATCGGGTCTGCGCTTCAGTTTGGCACGTGGACGCGTCACATTTTGGCTGTGAGTATGTGAAAGGCTGAGGTAAGAGTATGGTTGGTGTGCTGGGGAGGGCCAAAGGAATAGAGAGAATCGCCATGAGCAATTAGGAAGCTGTGAGTCAGATATGTGCGCTATTTCTGCTCCCGTTTCCACTGAATAGTCATTAGTCAATATTCTCATGGTGTGAAAACAGAGAGAGTAACAGCCAGATAGTTATGTAGCTGACTAGAAATGCATGATACAGAAACAGACAGGCTATGAATTATGGGTCGGTTTTTATCCAACTGTGTTTTTACATAAGAAAAGTCTGGAAATATGAAAGTACAGCACAGTGTTGATCTGCAAGTATAAGCACATAGAAATCTTAGCTATAGCTCTGATGTTTTTCTCACTTCCACTGCCTTCATAAATCATTTCCATGTATTTTCCACCCTGATTTAAGATTTTTAGCACTGTTTCTAATTCTCACATTTTTGTTTTTTTTTTTTGTCTTTGATTCCAGCGCTGGCAGGCAAGGCTGGAGTCTTGGATTGAAATCGCATAGCATGAAGGGTTAATTCTTATTTACCTTAAATGTGCCCTCTTAAATCTTTAAAGGAGGTCTGCTGTCAAAGTTTTAAAAAAAAATCCTGAACCTCTGCTTTATTGTTGATGAAAATTTCAAAGCAGCTTTGGAGAGCCTTCCTAGTCTTTTAGACATCTCAAGTCATTCCAGGAAATAAACATGAAATAATGACGCTCTTGTAGTAGTTACCCAGCATCCTGGCCACTTTAATTAGGAGAGACAAACGCAGTAGCATCACTTAAGTCCCAGCAATGAACTCTGAGAAGACCTTTTAAAAAAATTCTTCTTATCCTTCTTCTAAAACTGCAGGTGTGTAATCATCTCTTTTGTGCAGAGCAAAAGGTGGAAACTTTTTAAAAACAGATTTTATTAACAATTATGCATCACACTTTAAAGAGTAGCAAAACCCCAGAGTTTCAGATGAGCTGCATCTACCATGGAATTTAAAAAACATCTTTCAAAGGTCATGGAAAGGGCTGGAAAAGAAAGGGATAAGACATGCACACCCCCTCCTATTGTCCATCACTCAGTCTATGCTGCTCTACAGATTGGATTATTACCTATGATATAATAACTATTCAAGATAGACCTGTCACCTGCTATTGAAGCGTGGAGCATGGATGCTATTTTGTTAGAAAAATACATAATTTGTGTATCATCCACTTCATTTTAAGGGATACATGACAGCCTTTGGCAATAGCACATTACCCACAATCCTACAGTGTCACAGTAATGCTCTTAATAGTAGCAGGGTTCCTACATACTTTTAGAAAATAGTAATTTGATAAAGACACGTTTTAGACCAGGGGTGTCCAATTTTGATTTTGGCCTGCAGCAAATTCTAGAAATAACATGAAATATGGCCCACTATTGAACATGGAGCTTAGGCTTGACTGGATTGTACTTCATAGTTTCAGTGTAAGAAGATGTTATCATACCAACTCAGTCAACAATTTCTCAACAAAAAGAATTAATGTTTATTTTTTTTTATTAAACTAAGACAGCACTGTAAAAGTAAAAACATTAGCAATCATGAGAATATTTTCTTGCTTCCTAACTCCCTGATAAGTTTTGGCAAATTGCAGTGCCAATAATATCCCAGGGGCTAGGCCAGTGGCAGCTAGGACCAAACAGGGTCCCCTGAAATGTGGAATTGATCGTCTATTAGCCTTGTTAGCCATTAAATCCAGCTTTTAGGGTTAATTTAGGTAGGCTACAGAGCAAGCTCTGCCCAATCAGACCATCTAGTGCAAGCCCTCATTAGCTGACGGCACACTGATTTGCCCTAAGCAAGCTATTGAGTAGAAAATGCTCAGTAGAAAATTAAAAACAAAAATCTGTTGCAGTAAATGGTTTCAACCTGTAGAAGTTGCTTGGCACATTTTTAAGACAAATGTAGTTTGAATACTTTGGATGGATAAAGGCAAAATGCTGCAAAAATCATCTTTAAAAAAAATCTAATTTCTCCAGTATTCAAGTCCAGGCTCTTCCTTTATAAGAAATTGTCTTCCAACCCAGAACCAGGCACATGAAGAGTACAAGAATTCAAAAAACTAAATGAAAAAACAAAACAAAACAGTATAGCATGGTAGGGGCAGCCTCATGATTTGGGGTTATTTTTCTTCATCTGGGGTTGTGGAATGGAGTTTCAAATATCAGTCAGTTTAGGCACAAAACCTTCAGGCATCTGCTACAAAGCTGAAGACGAAGAGGAATTTCACGTGTCAGCAATGTGGTGCCCCAAAACATGCATCCAAATCTTCAGAAGAATGACTTCACTAGAAGAAGATAGAAATTTTGGACCAGCCCCAACAAAGTCCAGCCCTGAATCTTACTGAAAATCTGTGGGGTGACTCGCAGAGTGCTGTGAGCAGGAAATGCTCTCACAATCTGACAGATTTCGAGTGCTTTTGCTGGGAAGAGTTGGCAAATTCTGCCGAGTAGAGATAATGCACTGATAGAATCTTGGCTGAAAAGAGTGAATGTTGTAATAAAATTAAAAGGGGCTTCAACAAAGTTTTAGCCTTCATGCATATTCATCTCAACTGTTTTTTTTTTTCATTTGATTTCTTTTTTTTAATATCAATCTTTAAATCTAAAAGATTTGGGTTATATTCTATATCTTTGTCTAGTGTGGGATGTTACACAAGAATTGCATCCTACATTTACATTAAACAAAACTACAAATTATACAAGCATATTCTTAAAAAATCATTTAACATTAATAACCTAACATCTCTATAACAAAACATACTCACAGCATTGCCAGGCTGATGGCTCTACATTGATGGTAATGGACTGTCCTCAGCATACTCTGTCCAAGCAGCTGCTAAATAATAATACTCCCAACAAATAAAGCCTGCCCACGAAAGTTAAGGAAGCCAACCCATGAAAGTGACGAACGCCATAAGCAAACACATGAGCATCAATGGAGTCTTCTGCCTGTACTCTCTAGATATTATTCTGGCCAAACACTGCAACACCATTGTAAATCACGGGGATGAAGCGTGCTGGGCAGTGTAGCCAACACTTAAGCCAGACCGTCAAAACACAACAAAAAAGAATACTTTGGAAATTGGAGAAACTTTTGGATGGTTACAAGAGAACAGCTTTTTGGGGGAAATAATGACTCCAGAGATTTCAGTGTGCATTGCCCCTTTGAATGGGAAGTGCTGTCTGGAAAGGCAAGGGTAAAATACAGCAGAAAAACAAAGGTGGCTCAAATGTGCGCGTATCATAAAAATATTTGGAATTTAATTTTCCTTTTTACCCCTGGAAGCTTCTGTGTTTGACACAATTTTGCAATACAAGGTTCGGCTACTCGCTGAAAAACTAAAACTAAGCAATTTACAATTTTACAAAGCACATGGATACACCTGTTTTCGTGTTTCCCATAGGAAAATCCATCTTGCAAAGCTCCCATCTGAACCGTTTGGGCCTGGTTAGAAAATGACAGGACCAATCGGCAACGAGGGGCAACGACAAAAGTTGTGTACTGACATGTCTACAGTTGCCATGGTTCACATTATTCACTACGTCACGTGTTTTGTTGCTCTGATTGGCTCGTAAAGATGTGACATACAAAATGTTCATCCAATCACGTTCCAAGTTTTTTTTTTTTTCAAAGCATCTGCCCTTTCCCAAACGTTGTATATGAGTGGTTTACCAGATGGATGTGTGAAACAATCCATCTGGCGTGTCAAGTTAACAGAGAGGAACAACTTTTACAGATTGAGACTTAACTGGAATAAAGAGAGGGGAGATAAACTTTACGAACATTTCTGATCACCTGCAGTCTACATCACTCCCCATCCAGAGTTCCCTGCCATTCTGAATGCCTGTGCTTTACCGACCCTCTTCAACTTTCTGATGATAAAATGGAAAAACTGACCCAACCCGAAGAGCTGAATGGAAATTTGTTATTTAAGTAAGTTTATGGCTGTCGCTTTGTTCTTCTAACGGCTGACAAGCTAAAGTCCACACAATTATTAAAATATTGCGTCATCTGATGAAGTGGAAAACTGAACTGAAATATCTAAACTTAGCACAAAAAGGAAGGAAATTTAAGGAAATTTGTGGCTGGTAGATTGTAATAATGCTTCTTGGCAATCAATTTCATGCTGTTGGAAATGGGAGATGTCAGGGACAGTGGGCTTTGCAGGGTGATAGCTGAAAAAACAGACAACACAAAGCCTTTTTGGATAACCCAGCTTCCTCCAGCATGTACTGTTTTAAGAGCAATGCTCACTGAAATCAGTGGAGGTTATGGGCACTATTGCCAAGTACCATATGCAACTCAGCTTAAAAATATCAAAATTAAAAGTCAGTTGAAGATTTTTGCCACACAACAGCTGCTCTTTTTTCTCAGGAAGTAAAATGAAACTGTAACTGATGAGCTTTTAATAAAAAGTACTGTGGCTAGTTTTCATGTCCCCTCTTTGATGATTTCAAAGTCTTACTTACTTATTCAGTCAGACTGCTTTTGAGTAATCAAAGTAATGGTAGTCAAATCATACACAAAAGCACTTTTATAACAAACTGGCCTTAGAATGTGCTTCAGGATAAATAAATCTTTATTTAATCTTAAAGTTTGTGTGATTGAGGCCATTTTTCTCGCAGTTTGTTTTGCATAATTTTGATGTAAATATGCATACATAATTATATCTAATTAGTACATCTCAAACAAGAAGTTGAACTGGTTTTCATTCAGCTGCCTACTCAAAGTGGAGGACTGGTCTATTAAAAAAGTGATCAGCATAAAGATGTGCTGCAGTGGTTGATCAAATAATTTATCAGTTGGAGTGCTGCAATTACATCAGCTATTAAACATTATATAACAAAGATAGTTGTTGCAGGCCCATAGACACAGGAACCAGATCCCTTTATCCCAGTCCCAGAGATCATCATCAACCAAGAGCCATGAAATCAGATTGAACTTGCTCCTTAAGAATGGTAGGGTACATTTTTGGTTGCAGCTTCTGTATGAAAATACATATCTGAGGAATAATATGGGACTGCTCTATTAACACATTACCTAACTGTATTTTAGTGTGACTCCTAACCTTGTTGCCTTACCATTTTAACAGTTGGAAGCATTACCAAGAGAAGGAGACCTGTGGCTGTAAACAATGCAAAGAGGTAAACATGACTTATTTATGAGCTTTGAATAATTTTGCTCCCATGTTTTTCTCTAGTTCCAGTTTGAACCTGATGCATCAGTATTAAGCGTGTTTCTAAATGTTTCCCCACTGGTCTGTCCATAAGCTACAGCATGTTTATAAAGCCCCTGCTTACAAATGTGCGTGCTGAATCACTTCTACTTATTAGATAAAGCTTTTGATTGCTTTATTTATCAAGTACACAGGGGGTTATCTTAATTTCAAATGAAGGCCTTGTCAAAATAGATTACCTTCCAGATGACTGGTTCCTGTCTGAATAAAATAAGAACTGTTTGCAAAACAAAAGCCAGAGCCCACGTTTCCTTTTATTCTTATGAAATAAACAGTGAACAAAAATTTACATCTTCAGCAGGGTGTCTTGAATGCCTCACATCCATTTTAGGGATGTTTTTTCCCCTTTAAAAGTGAGAATTAATAAAAGAAATGTGCTGCTGCTGACAACATGGATGAAGTAGATGTGTTAATAATTTAAAAGGAATAATCACAAGAAGGGATAAGAAGCACCTTCCTCCTGGCATAAAAGCTTTGGTGGCACATATCACAAAGGCACAAAACATTGGAAGAATAAAAACAGAAATAAACAAAGAAGGATTACATAAACAGTGCTTCACAGCACAGCCCGAATTTGTCCGAGTCATTACGGATAATGTCAAAGTGTGTTATACAAAGTTTAAATAAACACAAATCAAACCAATCAACTTATTTTTATTCATATAGCACCTTATCCAAACCCTTGCTTTGGAACATATTAAATAAAGAGCAGGTCTAGCTGTACTCTTGCATTATTTAAAGAGGCCCAACACAAATCCACACTGTGCAAGCACTTGGCAAATGTTGAGTGAAAACTTCCTTGTAACTGGAAGCAATCTTGAGTAAAACCAGACTCATGGGTGAAAAGTACGGTGGCCGGTAAGGGCAAACTGTCTGCAAAAGCCAGATGCACTCTAAATGAAACAAAACAGCTTCAATAAAAAAACGCTTCAACGCTTCAAGTAGATATTCATCCAAGTTACTTGATTATGTCATGGTTACCTTTGTTTCAATCATGATTGATTTGGAAAATTGATAAAAGACTAAAACACCAAAAGGAGTAAATATTTTTATAGGTACTTCATGTGACATATTTTTGTCCCTTTCCTATAGCTATTTGTTCATAAATTGTTAACACTTCCAGCAATGAAACACAAAACTAGATTACTAGGTTTGATCGTGCTGTAAGACCGGGTGACATAAGCAGATGTTTCTCCATAGCTTGTAATTTTATTTGATTATTCTTTTGAGATGACGTGAGCAAGCCAGTATAGACGATGGAAATATGTCATTACGCACAGCAGTGGTGAGGAAATAGAGACTGCATTGATCCTGATATAACCAGGTTGCATAAGCATATAACAGCTCTGATTTGCTTTGTGGTCAGTAAGGTCCACAAGTCTGCTCCTCTGCATTTTTGTCTTCAAGATTAAAGAAAGGTTGGGTGTAGGTCCTTAGTTAGCCAATATCAGCAATCAGCTGTAGGTCTGTAAACAATGCATAATAAAATACAGTATATAAAGCAGAAATTTCCCATAAAATGGAGGGAAGGAATCAGACATGGTGACATAAAAGGCTGGGGGTTATTTTTCACAGAAACAAAGATTATAAAAAGGCCCTCTCAACTTAAACTGCAGCTTCACGTCCACTCAGGTGTGAATGTTACGGCTGCATGCAGTTAAGCCTCCGTCTCCTGAAGTTTCCTTCCATGTGAAACCCCAAGACTGCTGCAGGATCTAGAATGAAATTGAATGTTGTCTTTTGTACCCAGCTCGGTTACTTGGTGTGCTGTTTGAAACGAGAGATAAAACAAGGAAATCACCCAGCAGGCATTGAGCAATGATTTTCTCATCTATCACCATGAGAGATCATTTCATTCCAATTTGTCGCTGGAAGGAGAAAATAAAAGGATGTAATCACCTCTAAGGCTTTCCTTTTGCTTTACGAAACATTTCTTCTTTGTCTGGAGGACAAACATTAAATATAGGAGGCTGTTTGAGGTGTTTACACAGTGGACTTCAGCACCCAGGGGCACTAAATATCTGTGCAAAGTGCTTTAACACAAGACATGAGCAAATACTGATAAAATAAATCCTGGATAAGAAGAACAATAGGATTTTATAGTGATATTTATATGATACATCTTAGTGCTAACAAGTGAGGTCTAATTCTAAAAAAGAAGAGGCAATGTTGGCATAAATGGCATCAATGAACACCTATTAACTTTTTATATTGTTTTCTGAGATTTTTTTTTAATTAAGAGAATTTCTAATTTATTTATGTATTTATTTATAAATGAATATATTATATATTTATTCATTTATTTATTTATAAATAGATAAATCAGGCCCATCACACATTCAGAGGTGAATTTCCACTCCTGCCACTGAGAAATATATCAATTAAACAGCAAACAGGATGCAATGTGATGCTGCTTTGCTTTAGTTGGAGGACACAAACATCTGCAAGGGAAGTGGTGTCATTTACTGAGTTTAATGAAAAATACATACAACATCTAGACAAGCTAAAGGCAATCTGCCTGTAGAGAATGTGAAGATGATGTTGTGCAGCACTGGGTCATGGGCGCCATATGGGGCAGCCATACAGTGCTTAACAAATTTATCAGACCACCACCCAAAGTAAGGTTTATGCCACAGCTGCCCTAAATTAACAGCATTGGTAAGAACTGGTAAAACCAAAATTATTTTTTATGTTTCTGCAATGGTTAATACACCAATATGTAGAAGCTCTTTAACCAAAATGATATTTTTAATCCAAAAATATAATTATTATCATTATCCATGAATTTTCAAATTTACTGTTTTACAAAAAAACTGAAAAAATAGTAAAGCACATTATTATTTCTTGATTAATATGTCAAATTATAGTTATTTAGTTGCATTCCTGAACAGAAAAATTGGTTTTAGTGGTTGAATGTTAATCTTGATTAATTTGTGATTTCTCAGAGAAGCCCAGTGAGCTGGCTCAAATTTGGGTACAAAAAGGTGAATTCAGTTTGAAATTCCTCATTCCTGTTCAAAATAGTAAAACGTGGAGAGCTCACTGAAAATGAAAGAGTCTGCATTTAAGCACTTTATGATGCTGGATGGTCTCTGAGACAGGCGGTCTAATAAATTTAAGCACTGTATATGTTGTGACCATATATGGTCACTTTGGTCGACCTCCTTCTCCCTCCAACTCTGTGATACAGCAGAACCACAATGATTTTTCCCAGCCAGTCAGTGTTGATCAGTCAACATCACAGAATCCAACCAAACAGCAGTGGCCCAGAGTGGATCAAACTTTTTTTCCTCCAGAACTTGTAAAATGCAGTTTTATGCCTCTTTTGACTTCTAACATGGTTTGTGCCCTCAACTTTGCCTGGAAGGCACATCCTGTCCTCCAACCCCCTTCCAATCAGGTGAAGTCATGAGCTCTACCTCTCATCTAATCATCAGTCACCCCTGTATCGAGCGAGCTTGTGCTTCCCCAGACAACTATGCTAGCTGCCTTGGTAGGTATCCAGTATATGTCGCCTGGAGGGAAAGCACTAAACATACCAAAGGTCTGCCTGGCAGATAGCCAGTAAGTAGCCTGGAAAGCATGAACATGTTCCTACCGTCTTTAGCTGCCTTGAAGTCAGGCTCTATAACACTAGGCTCTAAAAATAAGTAAGCATCCTAGAAAGCATCTAGTTGCCTACCAGTTTTCTGGGGCAAACTTGCTCGATACAATGGTGACTGGTGATTGGATGAGAGGTTAAGCTCAGGACTTCACCATTATAAGCTGATAAAACTCACATATTATACAAGTGAACAGTAGTGCTAAATGTCATAGTAAGTTCTGTTTGCTTAGGATTTCTAACAAGTACTGAAGTGGTATCTGTCCAGTAGTAGGAGACATACTTGAACGTACGCCTGTCTATGGGAGTAAAATATTGTGTATATTACTACATATGGTCATTTCATTGTAACGCCATCCTAAGGGTATTATCTTGATATATAACTCGTAATAATGTAGGATAATAGTGCTCCTTAATGACGTTAGATGTTTACACAGATTTGTAAAAATAAAACAAAGAGTGATTGAGTGGTAAATTTCACTCATTTATATAAAATTTCAAAGTAAAGTTAATAAAATAGTTGGGACTTTTCTTTGGTTTTACAACCCAATTACAGTCTTATTACACTTACGTGATTTGTTTTTATTTTTCTGTAAGCTTTATTTCTGCTTAAATTAATTTAGTTAATATTTGTGATTTTTTTAATGTATTTTTGTTTTTTGGGAATTTTATATAAAAGTGAGTGGTATAAATAGAGAAATATATGTGACTTTACTCAGTTTTACAAAAGTATAACCATTTCATCATATTTAAAATGCATAAATCAGTTTTTATTTTTATTGCAAGCCTATAACTGCTTAAATTTACCTGGCTATTCAACACTAGAGAAAGGAGTGAACATCGTAAGGTTACTCACAATACAATTTGGATTAAAGGAGCATTTTAGAGTTTCTCAGAAGTAAAGATGGGCTTGACAAATCCCTTTGCTGCAGTACATAATATCATCAAAAGATTCAGAGAATCTGTTTAAATCTCAGTGTGCAAGGGATAAGGCTGAAGATCAATATTGGCTGCTCGTGATCATCGGGCCCTCAGGCATTAGGTCTGCATTAAAGATAGGCATTCTGAAAATCCCTGCATGGGCTCAGGAACACCTCCAGAAATTACTGTCTGTCAACACAACTCACAAATGTGAGTTAAAGCTGTATCATGTGAAATGGAAGCCATATGAGAACATGATAAAGAAATGAGCAAAGAGTTTTGGCCCATCTTCTCTGGGCCAAAGCTCATTTTAAATGGACTGAGGCATAATGGAAAACTGTTCCTTGGTCAGATTAATCAAATTTCAAATTCTTCTTGGACACACTATGGTAAACATGGCCCTGTCCCTACTTTTTTGTATGTGTTGCTGCATCAAATTCAGAATAAGGTTGTATTGTGAATGAAATGGTAAAATATTTCAGTTTCAAAATTTGTTCTGTTGTTTATGTTGTATTGTGAACAAAATATGGGTTTATGGCATTTGAAAATCATAACACACAGTGTCCCAAACTTTTTGGAATTGGGCTTGTATAATAATACATCACCAAATCTAATTTACAAAATAATTAAATATGCACTTTAAAAGGTTCAGTAAAAGTTTGATGTTAATATATTCACCAAAGTTTGGGATTTTATTGAAAATCTGTACATATTTGTGATTTTTTTTATGGCACCAGTTTCAAACCAGTACACCCAAGAAGTCTTCAGAGAGATATCAAGGACAACTGGAGCAACTGGTGTGGCGTGCAAATTGGCACAGACAGATCATCTAGATCATTCTAGGTCTCCTCTTGGAATTATACAATAAAACCAGTGCTTCCCCTATTACTTATAATATTCTGAAACAAGTGATGCCTTGCCTCCAATAAAGGTCTGAAAAAAGAAAAAAAAAACATCTTTGAATGGCTTATATATGATTTTAAAGGGACAAAATGCAGAAACAAGGACTCTGCTGGGGAAGTTGCATTTCAGCATGAAACAAAGACAAGTAGAGAGAAAGGTGCATGAGAAATGATACAGAGCCATGTGAGTTAGCAGCTCAGGACTGGATTACGACCCTGATGGACCACCAACAGTCACATACCCGGACATTGTTAACTACCCTGTGTTTGGACTGAGTGCTCACACTTTGAGTGAGATTAAATGCTGTAAAACTGTGAAAGCGCATGAGCTGATTTGTAGTTGAGGGGTGTGAGATCTGCAAATTTACAAGCACAGCTGAACTCATGCAGCTTAAACCACACAAGAGCAAAGATAAAAAAAACAACATGTACTTGCAGAAGATAGGTACGTTTAATATTTGGGTTTGTGTTGTCTACAGCTCTGTGAAAGAGATAAGACAATCCTTTGTTGATCCCCAGAGGGGAAAATCAAGTGTTACCTGTCCTGTCTGCCTTTTTGTTTGTTTGTTTTATGTATAACAAAAGGGGACAAAAACATATCCCATCTTCAGTTTTACACAGCTTTATTATGTAATCTACTTTGGCACTCTGTAATGTAGCAGCTCTGCCATGCCATGCCCATTTTTTCCTTCCTCAGCCAAACAAAACCAGCACAGATATATAGAAACCTTTAAAGATGATGCCAACAGCTCATTATTTGATGCAACATGAAATGACTTTACACCAGGAAATTCACCTGGCTTCCTCCAGTGAATGTGTCACTAATAAGACCTTAGATTTACAGCATGCACTAATCATAGCTGCACTTGGTGTTATCACGTGCATTCATGTGAACTTCTGCAAGTTTAAATAGCAAATTAAAAGAAAAGATTTTATCATTTTGTGTATTTAAAATTCCTCATGTGGGGTCTTTTCCATCAAATTAGCACCTTTACTCACTAAATAGCATATCACTGCTTTCTTCAAATGGATGATTGTGACAAAGCCTGCTGAGAGAAATGAGTTTTTAAAATATTCAAGCACACTCTCAGTTATAAGCACCAGCAGGACAGGGAGAGCTCCGTGTTTCTACCTGACGTCTCGTATTGAGGGTAAATTATTCTGTTTATTCAAACGGAGCTCATCTGCTGAAACAAAGATTTTCTATCAGCTCACTGCCTGAGTAAACTTCTAGATTTATATTCTGATCACAGATGACTCGCTGTCTCTCTCATACTTAGGGCCAATCCCATTACTACCCCTTAACCCTTCCCCTTAGCCCTACCCCTTTGTCTACCCCTTCCCCTTGCCCCTTGAAACAGAATGGTAAGGGGTAGGGGTGAAAACATTCCCCTAAGAAACAAGACGCCACTTGATTGTAGTGTAGCCACTAGGTGGCGCCAAGGTAATGTTTAGACCTGTGAGCTACATATATTGTCAATGCTAGATAATGCAATTGAGTAGTAGAAGAAGATGAAACTGGCTGTATGTGTTTACTTTCCTGCTATATGGAGACATTAAAAAGTAAAGTTCAACAGACCCACTTATCTTTCATGTTTTAAAGAAAACATAACATGCAGTTCATCATCACACATTGCCGATAAACAGCTGCGTCATCGGAGGTGACTATAAAGCTTCGACCGTCTCGTTCATACTGCGTCAATCTTATCCACTTATTTATACAATTAACAACCCTCGTTACATGTGTGGACACCAAAAATACAATAAACTTCAATCCTCGGTGGCTAAAGATTGAATATATGAGAACATAAAATTGTTGTTTTGTCTATAATCATTTTGCCGAAAATATCTTTTCATTTATGCGCCTCATAGTCTGTTGTGCCATTTCGCAACTGAATGCAGTGCATGGAGGGGAAATTTATCATACCCCTTGGTTTCAAGTGTGATCCTGAAAAATCTTTGTTTCAAGGGCTATATAGCCCTTGGCCCTTAGCCCTACCCCTCGATTCAAAAGAGAATTGGGACACCACTTCACCTGACGTGAATGCGCAAAACCAAGGGGTAGGGCTAAGATAAGGGCTAAGGGGTAGAAATGGGATTCACCCTTAGGCTTTTTCAGGCATTTCATGATTATTGCTGTACATTTTTTATTCATGTTACATTGAATCTGACATCTAAAACTTAAGGCCGCTTGAGCTGAGGGGTAAAAGGCATAACATAAATAAAGCTGAAGTACAGCTGGTGTGCAGGGTATAACTAAGTCAGTTGTAACTTCCAACTCTAAGTTTGACATAATGTTACGCCCAGGTGTATGCCTAGCTGGTGCACTCAGCCCCTGATGTTTGTACTCAAATAATAGCTTTGCTAGAGTAAAAATTTGTCTAAGGGAAGAAATTATTCTTTTTTAGATGGGCATACTCTGTGTGATTCTATAAATATAGTGATAGAATGTCACCCTTCTTTTGCTAGGGGTTTTCAGGCTCTGTCAGCCAGTTTAAACTGGTGCAATCCCAAATAAGCTTTGTAAGATGGATTCGCCATTGAGAAACACAGAAATGGTCGTATCCATCTGCTTTGCAAGCTTAGTATTCACAGATGAGGACATTACATTTTGGTGCTCTTGCAACACAGTAATCATTCTGCTATTAGAATTTTGAGATAAGTTTCCAAAATGCCTATTGAAGTAATTTGTTTGGCATACTGGGAAATATGCCATGAAATTTTCAGGGCTTGTCATGAAAATTTTAGGATGTTTGTTTGGATATTTTGGGAGTTCTGCTTGACAGTTTTCAGGACTTGTAATGAAAATCTACAGGACATGTTAGCATATTTTTGAGGGTTTCATTGCAAGTTTTGCATTTTTTTAAAGGGAGTTTTGGAAATTTGTTTGGATGTTGGAGGATTTGTTTGGACATTTTCAGACATTTTCACAGAAAATCGGAAAATGTATAAATGTGTTTATAATTTTTGAAATAATTTTTGATTTAAAATTTGTGGATTTGCTTTAATACATGTTTGATATTTTAATGTAAATTTTGAAAATTTATCTTTGAATTTTTTTTGCTATTTCTTTTTTTTTTTAACTTTTAAATTTTCAAGATTTTTGTTTAGGTTATTTGGGAATTTTCTGTACTTTTCTTGGAATTATGGGGAATGTATTTGTAGATTTGTCATGAATTTTTAGGGAGAATTTGTTGGGGTTGGGGGTCTTATTAGAATATTAAAATTTTAAACATTCAATGGTGATTTAAAGAAATTTGATGGTAACTGATGGGATACTTTAAAAATTTGTTCCAGTTATTTTTTTAACGTAGTAAATTTCTTTGAATTTTAGGGAATGTATGTGGATTCTGGAAAGGAAAATGTCAAATGTCCTGTTTGGCCTATACAAGTCCTTGAGGTCCATCATCAAAAGGCCTCCACTAATACCTCTCCAAGTTCAACTAACCAACTCACAGCCAAAACATCTGCCCACAGACCTATCCACTGCTGTATTTTCTGCAGAGACAAAACCCTCATGAGATTTCTGGACATCATTTGGTAGAAATTACTTCAGGTCCTAGGCCTACTGAGACTAAAAATGCATTGCAAAGTAGGATATAAAACACAAAAGGAAGAATATCTCATTCCTTACATACATGCTGGAGGAAAAGCATCAACTTACATGTAATTGCACTTCATGTGCCAGTTCTTCCTTTAATGATGGATAAATTCATCATTCTCTATACTGTACCCTCTCTGAAGCCTCAGAAGTCTTCCCTCTGTACTTCAACATTGCCATGGTTACAGGCAGTTTTCACAGCTCGGCGTAACCGCCTAAAGAATGTACTCCTTTGACTTCCTCACATAAATCCTGCTCAGCTCAGCTGTAAGAAGAAAGGCACAAATCTAGATCTGCACTCACAGTAATTATTGTTTTTATTCACACACAATGAGACTCTGATCAGTCTCACACAGCTCGAGTGGCGATACAGCGATCACTCTGATGGTCTGAAGAGGTTTGTTAATACGGCACAGAAGATAACAGAAGTCTAGAATATTATAAATAAAGAACCAGATGAATTTTTAATTTCTGGCCTGTGACATCCACTCTGTGTTCAAACCTGATTAAAGACAAGAGTGCTGACATTCATTAAATATTAACAATGCCCGTACATCTATTTTTGTCAGGATTGTACCACTTTCTGGCACATTCAGTGGCCAGTTTCTGTTTCTGATCCTTACTCTCGAGGTTATTATGAGTCTCTCTGACCTATTTCAGCAGACCTTTTTATCACAAGCAGACAGAAGTTAGTTTCATATCACTGTTTTGGCCTGTTGTTTATATCTCAACCCCAGAATAAGTCCCTTCCATAGGTGTTGTACTGAACAACTTAGGTGTTTTCACAGAATACCCAAGTGTGTATGACTTTCTGTTGCCATTTATCTCTGACACCCCCTGTCACTTCTGTTCAGTCAGCCCTGGTGCCGCTCTGCTCTTGAGCATAACTGTCTGAAGTGCTGATTGAAGAAATTGTTACGAGATAAGCATCTCTTTATCCTCTGAGCTCCACTCAATTTTGTATCCCTACTTGGTATGTGGGCAAAAAAGTTAGGATATGGAGTCAAATAGAGGCTATTTAAGCATCCAGAAATGTGGGTTAGAATAAAAATAATGCATATATGACACTATAGTTAAGTGTTATTATGAATCCAAAACAGCTATTCGGTACTACAAGAAAACCTTTAAAAGCTCAGACTGACAGTATGGTAATTGTCTTTTGATTGACATCTGCATGTCTTGGCATAAAACAATAAGAAGCCTAATAAGAAGATATGGTTTAGAAGCCTGAGTCTGAATGAAAGAAGAAACAAACATTTAAAAATATTTGTCTGAAATTTAAATAAACATGAATCTAAATAATGATATGGTTTGAAAATGCAATTCGAAAAAAGAAGATGAAAAACTTCTGTGTGTTTAAAGTTACTCCTAGTCACCTGTTTCCAGCTTCAGCACAAAGATTGACACTCCAAAACTTCTACTGACTCATCATACATTGCACATTTGCATCAGTTCCTCTTCAGACAACAGAGAGAAGCTCTGTGAACACTAAGAAAATGGCCAGTTAGCACATAACAAACTCTCAGCCAGTGTGTGGCAGCAGAGAGCGATCATACCGTGAACTGAGACATAGGCCGTTTTCGAATTCGCCTACTATACTAGAAGTGCGCACTGATTTGCCCAAAATGTAGTATGCAGTATGCAATATGCAAACAAATGCGAAAGTGCAGCATGCCAAAAATACTTGGATGACCTACTGATTCGGGAAAATTTTACAGTATGCATTGGACCAGTCTGCCTCGCCTACTGTTACCCACAATGCGAAGCGCCAGGTCAGAGTTCGTAATGGTGGAGAGTGGCGAAACTTTCACTGAAGCGGCTGACGGTTACAAATGGAAGTGCCTTTACTTTTTATCAGTACCTTTTTGACATGTACTATAGCGAAATAAGTTGTGATAAGATCATGGTTGTTTTTGTTTCGCCGTTACGGCTCGTAACGACCGGAAAAGTGCTGTCAAGTGTGTACTTTCACTGCATTATACATGCTAAGCTAAAAACAACGGCTATAAAAATCCCAAAAAATCAAATAAAAACACTTCCCATATTTTTTCTGTATGCAAATGGATGGGAAACACTGTAGCGTCGTTTGCAATTGACAAGGGTATGACGTACTTCTGTATACTGGAAACCAACTAAACCGGGCCAAGCATACTACACATTAACGTCCGACTGGCAGTCATACTGCATACTAATGTCAAACGCAGTAGGCAGTGCACAATACATACTGCATTCTGCGTTTGGCAGGAGTGTGCAGTAGGCCAATTCGAAAACAGCGATAAACAGCTATGATGGTATCAGAGCAGACCAGACTGTTCATATCCATAAAGTTTAAAAAATATCCAACTAACTTGTAGTGCCCATGATACCTCTTGTGTTGACTTCCCTTGACGGGTAAATGAGGAACCTGATGTTTTCCATAGTTAAGAAATGCTAATCCTGGTTATTAGAAACCAAAGCTCTCTTAAAACTGCTTAATTACAATCTTGAAAAGTTCACAGGTCTAACAACGCTTCTGTTATGACAACACATTGATAGCCATGAAACAGGAAGTAGTCTTTCAAGGGATTTAAAATGTTGAATTGCCATGAAGATTGGTAGACATGACCCAAGTGTACCAATTAGAAGGTTCAGTGGCTGTGGCTAAATGGCTCAGAAGCACCCCCTACAATATTTTAAAAATAAAGCCCCCATAGTCAATCTAATCTAGAGTTACTAAAATTGGCAGGCATATGATGCCTGGGCCTGCAAAAAAGCCTCTTGGACCCTTATTGCCAAATCAATGTTGTTTTTGAAAAGAAAAAACTCAATGCTGTTCTTTGTTCTTCTTTTAACGAAGAAATGCCGTCAAGTCCTGATAAAACTTAGGCTTTAGCACCATCCACGCTGAAGTCTTCCCCCATAATTGCACCAGCCTCTTCTTGCTGCTTGCTTACGTCACGACTCTGCCACACCCAAAAGTACCGCCCCTCGACGCTGATTGGTCCTGTCACTTTCTAACCGGGCCCGAACGGTTCAGATAAGAGCTTTGCAAGATGGATTTGCAAGTAAGAAACAGGGAAATGGGTGAATCCATCTGCTTTGCGAGGTTAATTCTTTGTTCTTTTAACAAAGAAATGTCAAGTTCTGCTTAAACTGACGCTTTAGTAGTATCCATGCTAATTTCTTCTGCCATAATTGCACCAGCTTCTTGTTGCTGCCTGCTTACATCACAACTCCGCCACGCCCGGGAGTACTGCCTCTTATTCCTGATTGGTCCTGTCACTTTCTTACAGGGCCCAAACTGTTCAGATAAAACTTTGCAAGGTGGATTTATTAGTGAAAAATATGGAGACGGGCAAATCCATCCGCTTTATAAGGTTAATACAGGGTGCAAATTGCCACGAACTGTTCTAGTGCGATTACAGAAAACACTTGAACATATTTGTGTTAAGTTAAAGCATTAAATATGTGTCATAGGACCACCTATTGGTAAGACTTACTAAGCCCCACATGAGGTGATGTAAAAGAAGAGATTTTCAGTTTTGATTTTTTTTTTCTTTTGCTTATTTGGACTGTTTTTTTAAATTTTGTTTTTGTTTTTTTGTTTTTGTTTTTGTTTTTTTTCCCAAATAACCTGGACAGCCAGTTATGTAATTGCAAGTTTGACTCACCAACACTAGTCTGAATGTGGGGGTTTTAGTTGTTTTTTTTAAATGGCTGAAAATTTAGTTCAGGCTATGCTAATCAGCCATCAGCTCACCTCTAAAATGTAGAGAAACTTTAGTCAAAGTCTATTTATGAGCCACTAATAGATTCACATTAGCATGTCTAGACCTGATTCCTCTGTCGATGTTTTAGTGACAGAGATTGCTTTCAAGGTAATAACTGTTCATTATGAGGCAGGATTGCATCATGGGTACGCCTTCAAAGCCAAACACAATGAAGGGAGATTTGTCCTTGTTGTACAAATCAGATGTGAGAGTGTGCTGTTAAAGGTGGAGGAAAAACAGAAAAAGCTTTGAATAAACCAAAGTAGAGGCACAGCAGCCTTGTGCACTAAAAGCTGTCTTAAAGAGAGGATGTGTTTTGGTCGTCTTCTACATTATTCAAAAGTTAGTCAAAATGGTCTTTTGTTTTGTTTTCTCACTGTGGCTGTCATCTGTGATCAGTCGGCATTATTCTTTTCAGTGTTGGATGTTGTTTTCCATCGCCTGAAGCAAGGTGTTGGATTTAATGTATTCATAATTTAAGATTGAACAATTAAGCGTGAAATAAACAAATAATGAAACATCTCAAAATGCCTATGTGATTGTAAAAAACAGAATTACCCTATTTACTTTATCAGCACCATTGCAAATCTTGGCAAATAGTGTAGATCAGGTGTGAAATTCTGACAGTTGCAAGGATAAAACTCAAAAATCTTGAACAATATGCAAGTGTCATTAACAAGAAGCAGCTGTCTGCCATGTAAAATATGTTTGGGAAATATTGATCTGTCTGCCTCAGAGTTATTCACACATCCACCCCAATCCCACACACATTTCCAATCTAATCAAATCCCTGCATCCATGGTATATATGCAAACCAGAAAATACAACCCCCTCTCTCCATCAGTCTGTTTTCATGGGCTTTCTGTAAACCCCAGCTTCTTACCTCCAGGATAGAACCCGTTCCTTCTCCTGAAAATACTCTCTGACTTATTGACTCACTCCCTGAAAGCCTGACTGCACTGTTCACTCTCAGGTTGCAAAAGGACTGCAAAGAAATCTATAGATCAGAAAGAAAAGCCGACAGGGAGGGGGCAGGTCTCTTCCTGTTGGGGCCTCCTGCCTCTGGAACAAGCTTCTTGTCCTTGTCGATGATTCAGACTTGACACTTTTTCGAATCCACACTCGAGGACTGAGACTCAGCACAGCTTGCAACCTGCAGCAGACTGTGCTTCACTTCTTCTGCTGCACACTGTGCTGCTTATTGTTGGCTGACTGGATGTGATTAGTGGATATGCTGTAGTCTGTGTGGGCACACACAGGCAGTGATGTGCTGCACACATGCGCCATCACATCACACACACTCTTCCTCTGTCTCCATCTCATGCAAATGAGCTCGGTCTTTACTGCACTTACAGTTGTCCTATATATCTTGTTTGTACCTACTTTAATTGACTATTTAGCATTAATTCAGCCCCAGTGCTACTCTGGTAGTCTACAGAGGTTGAACAACTGTTCTCCTTAACCTCCTTATCTGGAAACATTGAGGATTATTTTCCTTGTTTTTCCAGAAAACCCTTCCGATAGACTTATCTATACATCTCATGAAAAGGTTGCAGGTTTTCCCTAAATTTTTACAAACCCAATTCCAAAAAAGTTGGAGCACTGTTTTAAAATGTTATCAAAAACAGACTGCAATGATTTGCAGATCTCGTAAACCCATATTTTTGTCACAATAGCACATAACATATCAGATGTTGAAACTGACACATTTATCTATTCGTGAAAAACATGAGCTCCTTTTGAATCTAATGGCAGCCCTACAATTGTGTAGCATCCCCTCTCCTTTTAGCAGTGGTAAATGTAGAGAAAGTGATTAGATCAACTACTGGAGTTTTGGGAGAGGGATGCTGTCCCATTCTTGTCTGATGTATGATTCTAGCTGCTCAACAGCCCTAGGCCCTCTTTGCTGGATTTTTTTGTTTTATGGTGTGCCAGATGTTTTTTATTGATGAAAGGTCTGGACTAGATCTACTGTGAAGCCCTGTTGTTGTGATGTATTCAATATGTGGTTTAGCATTGTCTTGCAGAAGTATGCAGGCCTTTCCTGAAAGAGGCAAAGTCTGAATGGGAGCATATGTTTCTATACTTTTCAGCATTGGTAGTGCTTCTTCAGATGTGTAAGCTGCCCACACTATAGGCACTAATGCAACCCCATAACATCAGAGATGTAGGCTTTTGAGCTGTGCCCTGATAACAAGCTGCAAGGTCCCTCTCCCCTTTAGTCTACAACACATGGTGTCCAAGGTTTCAAAAAAGAAGCTTTAATTTTGATTCTTCTGACCACAGAACAGTTGTCCATTTTGTCTAAGTCAATTTTAAAAGAGCTTTGGCCCAGAGAAAATCTTGGCAGTTCTGGATCGTGTGCACGTAGGCTTCTAACTTGCATTTGTGGATGGCACAGTGAATGGTCTTGAAAGAAATTGGTTTCTGGAAGTGTTCCTGAGTCCATGCAGTGATTTCCTGTACAGAATAATGCCTGTTTTTAAAGCAGTGCCACTTGAGGGCCCGACGATCATGAGCAGGCCGGGCCCCAGAAAAACACCATGAATGGGTCCTCCCCATTTGTGATTTATTTAAAGTGTCAGTGTATTTGTGTTGAATCACTAGCATTTGTGCTTCAGCATCCTGCCTCACAGTTATCTCATTTTGGAGCGGAAAAGTGTGTCTACCTGTGTTTGATCTGATAGAAAAAACAAACAAACATGAAATTGTGCCACTTATTAACACCTTTTCCTCACTTTTTCAACCCATTTTTTGTCACTTATTATCCAATTTCATCATATTGTTTTGCCACTTTTAACCAATTTTTGCCACCTATTGGCACTTTTAATGCATTTTTTGATGCCGTCTGCCACTATTAACCCATTTCTGCTACTTTTAGTAACTTTAGTAACTTTAGTAACTTCCATTTTCAACATTTGTTTTTGCCAGTTTTAACACCACTTTGCTACTTTTGTTGCAGCTTTTAACCCACTTATTTCACTTTTTGCCACTTCAAATCAAGTCATTGCCACTTTTTTTTTTTTTTTTTACTACTTTTAAGCCATTTCCACCACTTGTTGCCCATTTTTGTGTCATTTTCCAATTTTTCAATTGCTTTTGTTCCCTGAAGTTGCCTCAGTTTTTTCTCCTTTATTTCCTGGCAGCCTGGTTCCCGACACCACTTTCCAATTAGTTTAGTTCAGTGTTCCCTCCCACACAAGATAACTTTGTTAAAAGAAAAGGGCTTTGAGTAAAGAGGTCTATAGTGTACTACAGCATTAATAAATACAATTCATTGTTGCTCTGACAAGAGGGATTATAAATCAGGTTATTACAGATAAACTTTACAATGGATCATGATCTTCCTAACCTCCATGACCCCCCCCCCCCACCGTTTCTGCTTTTTTTAGATGTGTTGCTGCCATCAAAATGAGTTCATATCGGCCATGAAATGGTAAAATGGCTCAGTTTCAACATCTGAAATGTCATTCATGTCCAATTGTGAATACAAACTGGGTTTATAAGATTTGCAAATCACTGCATCCTGTTTTTTTTTTTTTGTTTTTTTTTTTTTTTTTACATTTTACACAGTGCCCCAACTTCTTTGGAATTGGGGTTGTATATTCATTCATGTTCTCTCTTATTTAGACATAACTTGTTCCCAGACAGTTTTCTTAATAAAACCCCACCTTCTCCCCTGATACTGCCCTCTTATGATTAAATGGATCAGATTCCCACACCGACCAAGCATCTGTGAAGTCATGCTCAAAATGTTATCGTATCAAACCATTGTGGCCAAATCTCCACTCAAAGTTTTCTGACGACACATCAGTTTGAGCCTTGGAACTAATTTTAACAGCTAAGAATTTGAGGTTCAAAACAAGAGAGATCAGTGGAAAGTAACTCAAGGACAGGGATCAGAGCAGAGTAAAGGATGGATAACAATTTAGTGTTTTTCCTCCAGTAAGACTCTTCTCGGAGTACTTGAACAGAATTACTAAAGTCTTTAAGGCAGTGAACACTAACACTCATATCAGACCAGGTGCTTGTTTGCTGCATACACCTGCTGTGCATGCTTTCATACCAGGTGTGTGTTGGCTGCTGTCAGAGCCTCGTCTTTCTTTGTAAGTTTTACCCAACAAATCTCCATCCAAGTGGCTTCATTTATTCAGGCGTAATTGAGTGTGGAAAAATTCTGAATAAAAGCATTCTGTAAAAACAATGTGAGATTCTCCACGGATGCTAAACCTTGCTTTTACTTTGAAAAGTTTTAACTGGAGGAGTACTCATACTCATATGGGTCTTTATTATTAATTTCCCCATCTATTTTGGCCAAAAGATGCTCATGACTTGCAGAGAAACTAGGCGAGCCTTCTATTCTGTAGATTCTCCATGCTTTCACACCCTCGGTGCTCAGGCCCTGGTTAAGACTTGGTTAAGATCATATTCATATCATATGGCTATGATTGGGGTTATAAGTAGTAAAGGAAAAGTTAGTGAAGGTGAAAGAAGAATGCAGTTAAAAAAGAAAGAGAAGTCAATCCAAGAAACTTGATAAAATGCTTGAAATGCAACTTTTTTGTTTCTTTTTCCATACGGCACACACCTGTTAGGATCCTGGACCAGATAAGATCAACAAAATCAATGTTTTTGGCAACATAATCTATTTCAAACAACCAACTTTACTACAGAACCAAAAGGTTTGATGCATTTTAAAAAGGGGGCTGATGTCTGCCTTGTTCATATCATAGGAGAAAACAGCAAAGCTGATTTTTATCAAACAAATGGAAGGGCATAAAAAAGATGGGCATATCCCTGAAGAAGCATTTTCTATCAGTAGATGGGGCATGTTTGCACAAGGTGTATATGAATATAAATTCCTGCACCTTAGCTTTGCCGTCATGTGGTTCCTAGAATAGTCATGAGACAGATTTCCATATTTTACTTTCCAGCTGGTGTCTTCCTCTTTTTTTCCATCTCTCTCTGCTCCTCTTGGCTGCTTCAGAAGAACGTCTGTAATCCCACACCATAAATCCCTGTAGACACTCGCTGCTGCGAGGCCACTGTGATGAGAAGCGCGGTCCACGAGGTCCACCATTTTTCTGGGAATCCAGAGCTCTCAATTAAAATGTAAAAAGTACGGTTTCTGCAGAGAATGTCTGAGGACAATGGCGCTTTGAGACTTGTCTGAGTGAGGTCTGACTGCTGTGTGGGTGTCTCTTGGCTGAAAAGGCTCGGTTATCTGCCTTTTAAATGAAATACTGCTACTTTAAAGACTTATTCATTTGACTGTATGTGTTTCAGTGATTGAGAGGTCATGAATAAAATGGGATTTTGATTTCATTTTCTTTTGCTGTTGACAGAGTTTTTCTAATACTGCAAAATTATTAATTCAAATTGCTCATAAATAATAAATATGCTCATTGGTTGAGTTTAAGGAGCTCAAAAACCTGGAGGGAGTTGACGTCGAGTGTCTCCTCCTCTGCTTCCAAATGAACCAGTTGAGGTTGCTGAAGCATCTGATCAAGAGGCCTCCTGGGAACCTTCTACTTGGAGTAATTTAATCATTATTATTGTCTCATTATTTCACAATCTCAAGCAAAGTCATACAAAAGCACTTTAATGAAGCGCTGCAAACTGTTTCCTTATTAATTTTCACTGCATAAGAGATTATAAAACTATGAATTATGGGATCATTTTATCTTCTTCAGTGCAGAAATAAATTATTTTCGGATCAGAAAAGATGAAAGTATTTAAAAAAAGGTCAAAGGATGACAAAATGTGTAAAATAATTGCACACACAGTCTGTCCAGCTTTGAAGTCAGCAGTGCATCTGTCAAGGTTTCCTGTAAAATTCATATTGCATTCTTTGCTTTGTTGGATTAGAACAGATTAGGGTCCCTGGATTAAATACTTGTCTCCTCTGAGAGCACTGCTACATTATTTAGACGATTTAACAGGACCTTTTAAGGCCATTTAAATATTATGCCTTTAATCCGTCGGCTAGTTCCACTCTTGGGCTTCCAGGTAAACATCAAGATTAATCTATATAAAGAATAAACACTTTAAGTGTTAAAGTTTAAAGCCTTGAAAAACATCAAGGCTGTGGGACATCTTATTTTCAGATATATTTGGGAACGTACAACATAACAGTGCAATCCATTATCTGTGCTGCTTGTCCTGTTTTGGGTTGCGGGGGCTGGAGCTGATCCCAGGTGTCATTGGGCAAGTAGGGAGGTGATCCTGGACTGTTCACCACTCAATCACAAATTCAGTACATGGAGGAAAACAAGCAGTCCCACTCACACTGACACCTACTGCCATTAGAGCCCCTAATAAGATGGACGAGAATGTTTTTGGACTGTGGATGGAAGCTTGAATACCCAGAGAGAACTCCCGCATTCATGGGGAGAACATGCAAACTCCATACAGAAAGACTCTGGATAACCAAGATTAAAACCAGGAACCTTATTGCTGAGGTGACAGTTCTAACCACTGCACCATTGTGAAGCCCCAATACAATACAAGATAGCACAGTACAATATGATGTGGTACAATTATGTACCACATGATTGTACGACAATATGAGACAGTTTGTTACAGTGCGGTACAGTATAATAAAGTGCAACACAATGCCGGATAAAACAATACAATATGTTACAAGACAGCTTGATATCATAAAAATTTATGTCCGAGCAACACCTCCGTCCCTGCACTTACCCTTACTCACTCAACTCAAGTGCCATGGAGGAATCGAGTAGTTGACGTTTCTTGCTGCAACCTTCTCTTTTCAAGCTTTCTTCCCGTCTGATCATTCCGATCCCTGACCGTTTTTTAAAATGTTTTGAACTCTGGGCGACTTTCTAACAAGCTCTGAAATCATGCAGTACATCATCGGCATCGGCGCCGTAACCAGTGGAGGGAAAACCACCCTCACCAACAGACTGATCAAAAACCTGCCCAACTGTTGTGTGGTCCACCAGGATGACCTCTTCAAGCCCCACGATCAGACTGAAGTTGGTGAAGATGGCTTTAAGCAGTGCGATGTCATCAATGCTCTGGACATGGACGCCACGATGAGTACGATCTACGAATGGTTGGATAACCTGGTGAAGTTTGAGAAATCTCATGGCGTTAATAACACCCTGGACACTGAGGTCGTCCCAAAGTCTGACACTAAGGAGGAGGAGACTTACATCCTTATTGTGGAAGGTTTTTCGGCTTTACACCTACGAACCTTTGATTGACGTGCTGAACCAACGTTACTTTATTTCCATCCCATATGAAGAATGCAAAAAGAGGAGATACTCTAGGAACTACACGGTGCCAGAGCCACCCGGCCTGTTCGATGGCCACGTCTGGCCCATGTATTTGAAACACAAGAACATCCCACATAAGTGAGAAAACTGTGCAATAGGAGATTTATGGAATGGGTTTCCATGGCTGAGCAGCTTCATGCAAGCCAAGCCCAAGTCCAACGCCAAGACTGTGGAGCAGTGGAAATGTGTTCTATGGAGTGACGAATCACGGTGCTCTGTTTGGCAGTCATATGGCTGAGTCTGAGTATGAGGCCTTACCTCAACCACGTGGAGCATGGGATGAAATGGAACGGAGATTGTAGGCCAGGCCTTCTCGTCCAATGTCAGTGCTTGACCTTATAAATGCTCTACTGAATGAATGGGCACAAATTCCCACAGCACTATTCCAAAATCTTGTGGATAGTCTTCCAAGAAGAGTGGAGGCTGTTATAGCTGCAAATGAATGGAAGGGCACCTTCATATTAAAGTTTAGTATGATATATGTATATTATAGTTTGATGCATTATGATACAATAAGTTACAATGCAATGTGATACGGTACAGTACAGTATACAGTGTTAAAATGTGGTTCAATATGTTTTAGTATAATAATGAAACACATTATGTTACAATGTGGTAAAATGAGTTTTCTATGTTTGATATAGTATGGTTCAGAAGACTAGAGAATAATACCACTTTGATGCTGGACACTGTACTTCTACACTGTCAGTCCTGGCCTTAATTTTGTTGTGGGATTCACATCATTAATTTCCTGTTCCTGCTGACCCACTGTATCCCACGCACCTGCTGACCCTCCTCTCTCTATTTTCCTTCTCCCTGACAATATGCTTGTTTTGTCCTCACCTCAACATTGTGCTTTGTGAACCCTGGTCTAACCTCTCTGTCATATTTTTTTTTTTTTTTTTGGAGTTTTTTTTTCTTTTTTTTTTTTTGCGAAGGACACAGCCTGAAGACACTGGAGCAATATTAAATGAAATAATTTCAGCAACGACAAGGAGAAAAGAAACCCTGCAAAATGTGACATGGCAACAAACAACCTCCAAGTATCAAATAAGATGCTTACAAGGGCCTGTACTTCAGAGCAGGAAAATGAGGTGATTTGCATTTCCTAGAATTGAAATTGTGCATGAGTTGGTTTTGCAGGACAACATTTGGTCTGGGCACGGCGAAAACAGGCTCCATATGGTGGAGGGGCTGTTGTTATGGCTGTTTAAGCCTTTTTTACACATTTATTGAAGCCTGTTGAATTTCTTAATTGCTTGTTTTTCACATTTTAGAAAAGGGAGAAAGTGGTGAAAATGTTATTTCCATCCAGCTGACTCTAGTTCAGCTTTTAATACTCCTCAACCACGCCTGCTTGTGAGGAGGTAGTTATGACCTACAGGTTAATCCTTTTATTATTAAATAGTTTTGTTCTTTTGAACAGGTAGGTCCCAACAGGTAAAGGTTAATGGCTCTGTCTTAACATCAAAACACTGCAGCTCAGGTGGTCTCAAGGTTGTGTGAGCTTGACTGTCCTCTTTATATTGTACACCAATGATGGAAGAAGAAGTCAGCCTGAAAAATACATCAACAAATCCTCTTGTGGTGCTATTTGAAATAAAAACAAGATACTTGTGCCCTACTGAAAGAATGAGTGAAGGAATCCCTTAATATTAGCCTCCACAAGTCGACTGCACAGACTGATGGGCAACAAAAGCCAGCACTTCATGCTGGCTCTCAACTCCCACAATGCCACATGCAGATGTTTAGTATCTTACCTTCTTTACCACATGGCTATCACAACCCAAACAACTTCACCAACTTCAACAGTCATAGATTTCATACATGGAAGTCTGCAGTTTTATGCAAGCTTTAAAATGCTGACTGTCCTGCTGTGTACTACAATGCCATCTCTTCTGTCTCTTCTGTCCTAAATGTCTCATTTCACTTTAAGAAACTCGTAGACAGCTCAGCAGACAAGTCAAAAGTCATCTGACATGCCCTTATTTCCTTTTCAATCCGTAAAAACTTCTTTCTTCTATGGTTAAGTTCAGTTAATTATCCTCTATCTACCTGAAGTAGGGTTTCCAGCTGTATCGTATTAGCCAGCATGTCTTGTATTTATTTGCCCCAAGCGGTACACCCCTTGTCCTATATATTGCGATAGATTCTCTGTAACTGCTGGTACTGGATCAGATAATCTGACACAGCATGTAAACTATTAGGCACTGATTATGTCAGTCAAGTGGCACCTGTCAGTCACTCACAGCCGTCTTGTGCTGCACACCAGGGATACCTACAGCATCAAAAGCCACAAATGCTGCTAAGTTAAATTTCATTTTAGGATGGTTGTCTTCAGTTGGCGCACAAGTGTGGGTTACAATGGATAAACTTATATAGGACACAGCTTAACAGCCACAGCAAGGAATGGGACGCAACAAAAACCTGGCTTAAGCCGGTCACTGAAGACTCGACCAAAGCTTTCTGCACTTTGTGTCGTCGAGATGCAATAGATTGTGCTACTTTTAACCCACTTACCCACTTCTCCACCCATTTTTTGCCACTTCTTTCTGCCATATATCACCTATTTTTGCTGCTTACTGCCCATATTTGCCACTGCTTTTTTCCCCTTTTTGCCACGTCTAACCCAGTTTTGCCATTTTAAACCCATTTGTGCCACCTGATGCCCTTTTTACCACTTTTAACCAGTATTTGTCACTTTTCACTAACTTTTGCCACTTTATTTCTGTTTTAGCCATTTTTAGCCCTTTTTTGCTCCTTTTAATAAATTTTTACACTTAACCCATGCTTGCCTATTGTTTTTGCCACTTTTTACCCTTATTTGCCCATTCTTTTAGCCTCTTTTTCCATCTTTGTGCCTTTTTTTGAATAATTTAATCAATTTCCATTAGTTGTCTCAGTTTCTTCAATCAAGTTTCTTCATGGTTTAGTTCACTGTTCCCTAATACATTATTTGCATTACAACAAAAGAAAAAAAACAAAGGCACTTCTGTTTTCAGAAAGGGGCTCACATTTGGAAGTTTATATGCCACAAAATATAAAATTAAAATTCATTTTTTGTTTCTTTGATTAGAGTGACTATTATCCAGGTCAAAAATAAAAAATGGTTGACACTATTTAACTACAATGGTCCATAATTTGGCTTATCTCCACTGGCCCCCAAGTTGGCAGGGCCCCAGAAAGCTCTCCCCTTATGGGCGGCATTGGGAATATGACTCATCATTTAGGGACTTTTTTCAAGTGTGTGAAAGGACTAAAGACTCCTGGAAGCTGTTAGAGCAACAACAAATATCCATGAAAAAGTAAACTTGGTGAGTCATGCCTCTCTTTTGGATTAAAACTTTTTTTTATTATCATGAGGCTCCAAGCTGTGTTTTATCTTACCATTTATTTTAAGGTTTATTTGGGCGGTTCTCAAAGTGGAGTCCAGGGACTGTCAGAGGTCAGTAAAGGACTTACAAAGGATCCCAAGTTAATTATAATCTTTAAATGACACAATGCAGAAATTCATGATAGTTCATCCATTTTCTGTGATCTAAAATTATTCCCAGATGGAGGTCTGTGGTTTAATTTTCTCTGTAGAGGCTTCTGGGGGGGGGGGGGGGGGGTCATGAATAACATGGGCTATTTGAGTTTTTACATGTCTACAGATCAAACACATAGCACTTGCTTTATAATACAGACATGCATTGTTCACACCAAATCAAAGCAAACTATGGTGTCCCCTAGTTGGCACTGAAATTGTTGGCAGCCCCATCCTGAAGTGCCTTATTTTCTTTCCAGATAAAAGCAGGCCTGTATCCAAACAGGGACTTATTTTAACCTTAAGCTGGGCACACACTGTGCCATTTCAATCCAGCTGCTAGAGCTCCGTGGTTAGGAATACTGCCCAGTGTTGAGGATTCAGCTCGTGGCTCTGATCTGACTGCAGTCGTATGGCTAAAATATCAAATGTCAGAAATCCAAGCAACCTGTTGGGAGCAGTTTATGGGGCTGTAGTCAGCTGTTGTATCCCTCTGTACACAGCATGACAAATGACACGCAACTTTTTAGCAAGTTGTACAACTCAAAATTTGGGGCTAAATTGTATTAAATTTGCACAGTGTATGCCAGGCTTCAGTTTAAAGAGATATTTCAGCATTTTTGAAGTTGAGTTGTATGAGGTTCATATCAGTGGTGGTGACATTAGCCTCTAGTGATTTCAGTGAGCATTGCTACTTTAAGAAGGACTCACTGGTTATACCGACCAGAAAGCTTGGATTTACAGCAGAGCAGATGAGTACAGCGTCTCACTGGAATCTGGTGAGCTCAAATGTATGCACTGTACATTTTTTGAGGCATTTTAATGTTTTTGTCCCTATTTAGCAATGCAAAATCACATAACTCATCGCCAAAGCCTGCTCCGCAAACTAGTGACAAAAGCACAGAGGCTTTCTGGGTATAAAAAAAGGCTTCAAAAGTTTTCAATTGAGTGCACATTGTAGCCAACATTATTTTGTGGCCCATTTTTACCCAAACACACTAAATTCCAGAGAGAAACTGTACCCATCTATAGCCTAGCTTCCAGGCCGGTACAACCAGCTAGTCCTTCTGAAAGGTGCAATGCTCACTGAACTCACTGGAGTCTAATGCCACTACTACTGCTAGGTAGCCCAACCTCAAAAATACTGAAATATCCTTTTAAGACGTGACTTAAATACTCAAAATAAAACAAAAACTGCTCTAAATGAAAATCAGTGGAATTTTAAAATGCAGCATAAATGGGAGATTAGCTGCAACTGTCTACAGAAATCTCATATCAGTCATTTAAAACTGTGATTTTTTTCTACATTTAATCATAAAGGTACAATAAGTCATTTTGCTTTTAAAATCTAAATGTATTCTATCCTTGGTAAAAATGCAATTTTGTGTTACAAAATATAAAATATTTTTTGAACGAAATTTGTTATATGAAAGTGTTCCACACTGACATTTGTAGCTGCACCTCCCAGCCACTATGTACCAAGGCACACAGGGAAGTTAGACCTTGTCCACAGGTAGACTGATTTTTTTCCTCCTCAGTTTTCAAAATAAACCCGTCCACACACCGTCCATTCTCTAAAACATCTTAGTCATCAAAGTAACATGCTGTACAGACCAACAATAGTTTGTCCTTCACTGCGCAGGTGAAGCGACTCACTCACAGGCAGCAAAGATGGCTTTGATGTGTGAATATGTTCTTGTCGTTTCTTTCCAACAGCCATTTACGTTTTCAGAGTTGTCTGAAACTTTCAACAGTGGCAGCCGGGTTTGTGTCTTCAGTGCGTAACCATCATAGTCAGTTCGGCTGTCTGTTCATCAACATATATGTGAAAGCAGCTACGTGTGTGAGCATGTAAAAAGTCTGTTTAGCAATGTTCACACTATTTTCATCACATCTTAAAACTATACTTTTGTACTTGATCATATATGTTTTAGGTTTTGGCTTGATTACAAAAAATGTCTTATCAATGCAATGATTATACTTGTTCAATTAATAAAAAAAGAACAATTTCAGAAAAAATAATACTTATAAAATTTATGAATATAGAGGAGAAAGAATTCATCATGCAGAATGATTCATAATGCAGTTTGAAAAGAAAAAAAAAAACACTATTGTATTCATAAGCACCATCTATTTTCAACCCTGAATTTAATGTAAACAGTTTGGCTTCAGGCACAACAAGTGTAAAACCACTTCAAAACTCTACTGCACTACAAACAATTCCTGTAGTGCACACTGTTGGAAGTAGATGCATCACAGAACAGCATGTATGCACTGCAGCCTGTTAGTTTCCACTGATGAGAAACGCACTGAGGGCTGGAGCTGAATCCAGCTGCACCACAGACAGGCTCAGAGGAATAGATGCTTAGCTGTTTTCATAGAGGGAGCTGAGAACAGTGGAGCACTAAACTGTTTCACTGCTGTCACTATCACAGCCCTCTGTTTCCATCAGCCAATATCCTCTTCCCACACATAGCTCTGCAGTCAGGTCATTTTTAGACAAGACTCAATTTACACAAGGCATGCATCAAGAACCCCAGATGGGGGGCAGGAAGTGATTTCTGCATAGAGAAGTCAAAACGCCGACATTTTATGCTGTAGATGGCTGTGCCAACCAGTCAAACTTGGCAGCATTAAGGCTCAAATAAACCCTGTACAATTACTGTAAACACACCTTTATGATAAAAAATGCCATTTACATTAGTGTCACACTGAAGTTAAGTAGTGAAAGAGAGTCAGATATTCCCTCATATTTATTCGCATTTTACACTTTAACATGCAGCATGAACAAGAGGACATTGAGAAATACACAAGGTGTATCAGTTACAATAAAATAACCTGAGCGCCTTATACTCCTTTTAAGATCCCATCTGAACCCCTGGCAGAATATCTAAATTGCTGTTATTAACTGAAAATGTTGCTCACTGTTGTGCTCACCTTACTCTCAAAAACACATTTCTCGGAACATGCTCCAGTCTTTCTTCTTTTTTCCTTTCTTCTTTGAAATGATTTTGGCGCTCAGGCACAGAGCTTTGATAACCCTGACAGGCTGTCAGCATGTTCTTTCACAGGTTAGAGGTAGGACTGAACCATTTCATGGAAGTAGGGGGGATTTAGCATTACACAGGAGGCCTGGTAGTAAGTTTTAATGCTCAAGATCCTTGTCTCCCTTCATCTGGCTAGCTGTGTTGTAGAAGGTCTTCAGACCTATCTTGGTCATAGCAGGCTAATCAGATGACTCAAAAAAGCCTAAAAAATGTATCTAGACATTTTCTGAGTAGACCTGTGCATGCAGGCCCATCTAGAGCTTTAGTGCATTAACTTTCCATCATACCCAACAACTCCCAACCAGTGAGTGTGCTTATATGGACTTGAGTATCCCTGTTATGAGCCTCATACTGTGTTTACATGTGTCCAAGAAACCTTGTTATTCATATCACTGTATACCAGGGGTTCTCAAACTTTTCAGCCTGCGACCCCCAAAATAAAGGTGCCAGAGACCTGGGACTCCCACTGTACCTGAAGGTGGTTGAACACAACCTTGAACGTTCAAGAACAGCCATGCGCAGACAAGACCGCCCGTAAGGGGGGGTAATGGGTAGCGATTTCTGGGGCCCAGCCAAACTGGGGACCCATGGAGGTCTGAAAAATCATGGTCCACTGTAAAGTTAAGCTGTGACAACCACATTTTATTTTTTACCTGAATAATAACCACTCTTGTCAAAGCAATATATTTTTAATTCATTTGTGCTTTTAAATCAAGAAATTGGTTAAACTGGTGAAAATGGGTATAACAAATAGGTTAAAATGGGCAAAAAATGTATGTAAAAAGTGGTGGGAAGGGATTAATAGTGGCAATAATGGGTCAACAGAGGCCATAAAAGGTGGAGAGTGGCAAGAATTGGTTTAGCAGTGGCAAAAATAGTGGTAGAAAGGGAATAAAAGTGGCAAAAATGGCTTATAGTGGAAGACATGGGTGGAAAAAGGAGGAGAAATTGGATTAAAAAGTGGCAGAAATGGGTTTAAAGTGGCAAAATGTGTCAAAGGTGGCAAAAATTGGTGGGAAAAAGTATTGAAAACGGGTTTCAAATTGGTGTAAAGTGGTAAAAATGGGCCCATATTAAGCAAAATTGATGGAAGTGACAAATAATATTGGGAAAATAAATACTTTTAACATTAGTCACCAATAATAATCAATCATTCTAAAGTGTATGCCTGTATATTGTCTGTCTTCTTGAGTTTTTTTCCCCTCGTTGTCCTTTATGTCACTGTTTTTCTCATGTTATATCACTAATAAAAGCAAAAAAAGAAGAAAGAAAAAAAGAAAAGAACCCAATAATAGTTTGACACACTTTTTAGCTCCTAAATGAGGTAACTGTAAGCCGGGACACAAGCACCTGTGCTACTGATAAAACACTCATGGATTGATATCATCAATAAATCACCACAATATCATTGTAGGGGCCCAGCCAAATCTGTTGGCAGGCCTGTGAGCAGACATTTTTACAGATGCTTTAAACATTAGTTTGATTTTAGTGTAAATCTTACCGAGTGACCATGTTTTTATTTTATATTTGAATAATTATATGCATGTATTTCCAAAAACAATGGTTAAAATATACAATTTGGAATAAATTTGTGAAATATTCTTTGGTTATTTTTAAGGCATCTTGGTGCCGCCCTCTCAGAGTCTTGTGATCTCCAAAGGGGGCCAGACCCTCAGGTTGAGAACCACTTCTGTATACATGGGAAATACTAGTAACCCAGGTTCTGATCACTTCATCTTATCTGTGCAGGCATCTGTGAAACTTTATCTGTGAATTTAATGTTTTTCAGGATAAGGTCCAAATCAGTACACATCCATAGACATACGGTCTTACCCTTAATTTTCAGGCTGTTTGCCATATCTATTTAGAGGTTATTAAAGTTGCTATACGAGAATTGTTTTTAGAAAACAATCTCAGTTACATTAAGAACTTATGCTTAACTTAAGTACAGGTAACAAAACAACTGCAGAGAAGTGACTGAGAGGATGGCAAAGAGGGAGAGGGAGATCTCAAATGAATAGGCTTACATAACTTTATGTTTGAAATTCAAATGAATATGGGGCAATAATTATTTACTACTTTTAAGTACTGCTGTGGATAGATGTGGACCTATTTTAGATGTCAAGAAAATGAATAATAAAAGTCAGTATCATAAATAAACCTCTCACCCGAGGGCAGCAGCTCTTACTTCATATGTAAAACATGAGATTGATCAAATATTTATTGAGAAAATAACGGTTCGTTTATGTGGTCCAGTGAGAGGAAGATAAAAAAGAAAGAGAGAGCAGCATGTAAGTTGTTTTAGTGAATTGTTCCACACATTTACACAGCTACCCAGCCAAAAAGAAGCTGAGGTAAACATGGGATTTTGATGAGTGAATAACTAAAGTGTAAAATCTTTACTGCTGTACAGTTACAAAATTGTTGGAGAAGACATGAACAGCCAGTAGTAACTAAAATGATTATCCTTTTGAAAGCTGGATTAAAAATGAGGTTATATTTGTGTTCCTTTAATATTCCCCTGATTTTAGCATTATGTGCTATACAGCCTATTTAATAGAACTAGATTAAACTACTATGTAGAGAAAACTGCTTTCAGTGCTGGTATAGACGAGCCATTTGATGTTATTTTGTTAATTTTGCAATAATTCTGACAATAAATAACACTAAAACGTAAAAGTCATTTCAGCTTATCAAAACTAGACAAAAACGTAGCTTTATATAAAAAAAAGAAAACTGCATTGTGTGCCTACAAAACTAACTGAAATAGAATAGAAATAGAGACAGAATATCCTTTCTTTTAGTCTTTGACAGCAGAAGACTGACCGACACCAACACCCAAGCCTAGGAAGTGTAAAATGACCTGATTTAGTAGAGGAAGACTTCACAAAGTAAAAGTTTTATATCGTAAGTTCAGCTTTTAAATGTATTTTTTAAAAATCTATAATGCTTACTTTTTTAGGCCCTTATGGGTCCCACTCTATTTGAAAAAAATAAACTTAAAACTAACACTAAAACAAAATAAAACAAAGTGTTTTTGCAAAATAAAAACTAAACTAACAAACTGAAAGTGAAAATAAGATTGGTCAGGGCAGTACGAGTATCCAGTGTGGGCCCTAGGGTAAAAAGTTCCTGCCTGCCCGCAGAATTGGCTGGTTCCCTAAAAACCACAGTGAATGGCCCCTCCCTCTGTTGATTTAATGATAATATCAGTGCATATGTGTTGGATCAGTAGCATTGATGCTAGCATCCTGGCTAATAGTTACTTGAAGCTGAAAAGTGTGTCAAGCTAAAATTGGGTTCTAACATTCAAATTATTTGTTTGTCCCACTTTTTAACCAACTTTCACTGTTTCTGCCCATATTGCCAAATTTGTTTCCACATTAAACCAGTTTTTGTAATTTTTAGCCTACTTTTTAACCACTTTTCACCATTTTACCACCCATTTTAGTTATTTAGATAGATAGCTAGATAGATAGATAAAGAAATTGCCACTTTTTCCTTTCCTTAAATTTATTTCCTGCTTTATCTATTTTTTTGTATGTTAACCCATTTTATTGCAATTAAATTTCAATTTCTTTTTTTCCCTTTAGAATTATTTCATTTTCTTCTACACTTTGCTTTGATATCCTTATTTGTTTACATCATGGCTTAGCTATGAAGTCTGACATTACTTTCCAAATAGTTTTGTCAGTGTGCCAATCCACTTGTAAACATCAGCAAGCAAAGGTAGTATTATTTCAAGAAAATTGGTTTATCAAAAAAAAGTCTATATTGTACTACATCATAAATAGATATTCTGTTTTTGTTGCTTTCATAGGAGGCAACGAAATATGGATTAAATGGTTGTCACAGATTAACTTTACAATGAACAATAATTTTGCCGACCTCCATGGCCCCCCTTTCTGACTGAGCCCCAGAAAGCCTTCCCCTTTATCCCCCCTCCTGGGTGGCCTTGCACACAAGCATGTTGCTTTGGACAAGAACATCTGCTTAATGACTTTGTACCTTTGTATCCCACCTATAGTCATACAATAACATATAGACTGTAGCTATGGCTTGAAGCACCAGTTGACATCATTTACTTTCTTTTTCTTTTACCTGAAATATTGTATTTAAATTAGTGTGCTGTAAATAAGAGATTTTGAAGGGAATGGTAAATGGACTTGAGCTTGTAAAGCGATTTTCTTGTCATCTGACTATTTTAAAGTACTTCTACCCCTTGTTTACTCATTCATACCCTTTCACTTTATTCATCCCACATTCTCAAACTGATGGCATAGTTTGCTATGGAGAATGGTCCATCAGTATTAGCTAATCCCATTCATACACATAACCATTTACACCACACTGATGAAGCAGTGGGAGCAGTGGGAGGGGTTAAATGTCTTGCCCAAGGACATGTGACTGCAGGAGCTGGGGACTAAACCCACAACCATCTGATTGCAGGATGACTGCTTCTACCTACTGATCCACAGTCACCCTTTAGAAGAGTGAAATTATTTGGGGCTCTCTTAATTAGTTACTTTAATCCTGATTGCATTTCTACCTCTTATCACCACCAATAGTCAGTGATTGAGTTTTACCCTCTATAAGTACTGTAACTCCATAAACATGGTTTCTCATTCAGTCTGGGGGAGTTCTCATTTATCTGTCTATAAAGTTGTGGTTTGTGTCAATCTTAAGTTTAAAACTCTGTATGGAGACCTCACAGTGAAGGGTTGTCAGTCCACGAAAGCCAAATATCTCCCTTTTAGCAACAGGAATAAAGTAGACATCAGATTTTTTCAGGGCGGACTGACTGGCCTCTGAGATGATAACTGTGTTTATTTTAGCTAAGTGTAGGAGTGAGTTTTTTTTTTTCCATTACTGGGTAAATTATACCAAGAAAAGCTGAAGACTAAGAACAGAGCCCTGAGGTACGCCTCATCACTAAATATTGATGTGTTGTTGTAAAAGGAAACACACTGCTTTATTTCAGGTGTGCAGGACTTCAACCAGACAAGCCCCAGGCCAGAGATCCCAAATTGCTTTTTTCTGAGCTGGTGTAGAAGTTTGCTGCGATCTAAGGTGTCAGTGCTGCTCTGAATAACAAGAGCATTAGAGTGTGGCGGTGTCCATATAAAGCACAATGCTTGCCACTCTGGTAAGAGCAGTGTTAGGGGGAGAAGACAGGCCATGAAAGCTTATTGAAAATGTATAAAGACACAACTCTTTTTGGTGCTTTTCAAAATAATGAAAGGGTAGAGGCTAACAAACCGTGTGTCAAAGTGTTTCCTTAGTGTTGTCTTAACAACATGAGCTTTAAAGCCAGAAGGGAAATTTGGTACAAAATTCCCAACTGTATAAGGTGATTATAAAAAGGGAGTCACTGATATTGATAATCCCATTTTTTTGCACTTTTCCTATAGGGCATTAAAATAAGGCAGTGTGATAGGGTTTCATTTTTACCATTTCTGTCGTAAACTTCAGAGAGCCTGAGAAAGAGCAAGTTTTACATCTCTCTGCAGGGAGTAGAACTCTCTTGACCAGAGATTCTTCGTAGAAAGAGGTGTAACTGAATCCGAGAGGGCTCAATTCAAGTCACTGGCACAGTTTTCAACAGGCTTTGTCACGGTCATGAAAGGGGCCGCAGGCAATAGCTCACTAAGTGCAGTCAAGGTTTCTGGCCAGTGTGACAAGTGGTAAAAACATTGGTGCCAGCATTACAAGGACAGGCTACCATCGTCTCAGATTTAATTAGAAAGCAGTCGGACACTTTGTACTAGATAGATGAAACAGTCAGGGCTATAGTCTCATGGTTGTAGGCTCAGAGGGTCTTGTTCTCTGCAGCTTTGGCTTGTTTTATTCTTGTTCTTCAGATAAAGAGCTCCATACAGACACTGAAATTTCATGGTGCTGTTTTAAACTAATCTGTGACATATTCTTCTAATAATGAGAGGAATTTTGACCTTGTTAAAGATGAGGGTAAAAAGACTGAAATCTCAGAAACATTGTTATGTTCGAATGCAAAAATGAAGGGAATAAAGGGAATCTACTTCTTTTTATAGACGCATAGTAATGCTCTTAGTCAGCTTAGTCTTAGTCATATCTATGTGATACATAGATATATTACTGAGACAAGGCTGCCCACAAAGGGAGATAAAGGGGGGAGCTTTCTAGGGCCCAGCCAAATGGGGGGCCCATGGAGGTCAGCAAAATGACTGCCCATAGTAAATTTAATCTGTGATAAACATAAATAGTATTTAACCTGAATAATAACCACTCTTATCAAATTAGAAAAGAATTTTATGAATTAATGGTGTAGTACAGAATAACATTCTTCAAAATGTAAACTCCTTTTCTTAAAACAGAATTAGCTTTCTCTTCTTTTTTTGCTAATGCGAATTATTTGGATTGGCATGTTGACTAAACCATTTGGATATTAATATCAGACTTCATAGCGAAGCCCCAATCTGCTCAAAACGTGAAAAGTAGAAAGAATTGTAATGACTTTAAGGGAAAAATAATGAAAAAATTGCAAAAGGAATAGAGGCAAAAACTGGTTCGAAGAGGTAAAATGGGTCAAACCAGGCAAAAAAAGGGGCACTAATGATAAGGAAAATGGTGAAAGTTAAAAAAGTGGCAAAATTGGTGAATATTGGCAGAAATTGGTTTAAAAAATGGCAAAAATGGGTTCAAAAATGCAAAATAAGGGCAAAATGGGTCAAAAGGAGCAAAAATAGGCAAGAAAATGGTGGAAGCAATTAAAAATTGACAATAACTGTAAAAAGTGGCTTACATTGGCCGTAAAGTCAAGAAAGGGAGCAAATATGTGCAGGAAAATAATAATAAAAAAAATCTGATTGAAAAGTAAAAATGGGTTAAATGGAGAAAAATGAGCTGAGAAAGGCAAAAAAGGGACAAAAATGGTGAAAAGCTGTTCAATAGTGTCAAAGTGGGCAGGACATGGTAAAAAGAGGTTAAATTGTGGCAAAAAAGGGTCATGAAAGCTAAAAAAAAAAAGTGGCAATAATGGGTAGAAACAGGCATCAAAAGGAGTTAAAGAGTGGCAACATAAGTAATTTGAACATCAGAGCCCAATAATAGTATGGCATACTTTCCAAAATGTGGTATCTGTTAGCTAGAATGCTAGCACCAGTACTGCATGCATTGATATCATCATTTATACACAGCTGGCAAGAGACCATTCTCAGCCTCATTCATGATTTTTCAGCAGCCCAGCCAAATCTGTGGGCAGGCCTGTACCCAGCTACCCCAATTTTTTCTGCTTATGTGTTTTGTTTTTTTTGTTTTGTTTTGTTTTTTAGTCAGCATTAACATTAAAAAAATGGGTTGAAAGAAGCAAAAATGGGTCAAGGAAGGCAAAAAGTGGGAATAATGGGCAGGAAAATTGTGAAACGCAGCTAAATAGTTAAAAAAAAAGTGGGTTAAAATTTGCAAAATGATTAAAAGAGGTAAGGATTGGTCAACAAATGCAAATGATGAAAAGTTGGGAAATGGTGAAAAGTTGGCAAGAAATGGGTTAAAATGGCAAATGTATTTACAATAACATATTGTTGAAAGATGCAAAAATGTGGTCAAGGTATGCAAAAATGGGTGGGAGAATCATGAAATACATATGGGTCAAAAAAAGGCAAAAAAAAAAAAAGAGTGCAATAATGAGCAGCAACAGTGATGAAAAGGGGTTCAGCAGTGCCATAAATAAGAATTTCCAACATAAAGCACAGGAAGGATTTTCATTTCCTAGCACAAATGTGGTGACAGTTATTTAAACTTTTTTCAAAAGAATCGCCAGTAATTCCCCCCCCCCCCCAAAAATAACTTCCGAGAATGAATTCCCCTTTTGGTGTACAAACCAAATAAATTGCAGTTTGAAGTACATTGTCTCGACCAAGGACAAATCATAATGAATTCTTGTCTCATGAGTGAAGGTTGTGCTATTTTCTTTTATATTAAATAAAAACAGAAAACAAGTACATCAAACAAACTCAAGTTTTAACTTTTAATTGAAGGCTTCCAGACTAAAGTATATTTTCTTCAGTTTATCTTAGAAAAAGTTGTCCGTACCAATCACAGTTAAACACCAATAATCCAAAGAGATATCAGACACCACGTCTCATGAGAGATGACTCATCAGTGTAGCTGGATCTCTCACAAGTTTGTTACTGAAACACAAACAGGTGTTGAACACTGCAATTTTTGAGTTTCGTTCAAACTTGCATTTTCTAGTGGGTACATTTTTGTCGGATATGTGGCTCTTAAAAATGGGTCAATTTATTATGATGGTGCTTAAAAGGCAGAAAAGATGGCAGAAGTAGGAAAACGTGAAACCCTTGTCAGTGTGTTATGGGGGGCATATGGGGAGAGAATATAAGGGAAAACATATATGACTGCAATGAGGTACAACACTAGATAAAATGTAACCATACAGTATGTTGCTCAAAGACATGTATGTACCTCTCAGCATTAATGGTGCCCTCATGTTACCCATACCATAGGCACTAATACACCCCACACCATCACAGATGCTGACTTTTTAACCTGTGAAGATAACAGTCTGGATAGTTCTTTCCCATTTTAGCTTGTGTGGACTTGTCAGACCAGAACACACTTTAGGTCAGTCCATCTCAGAGAGATCAGCAGCACCTCTGGATCGTTGTTGATACGTGTATGGCTTTCAGTTTGCATGGCACAGTCTTTTTTCTTTTTTTTTAATATTTTATTTTCATTCAAGCAACAAAAATTACACAGACAACAATAAAGATATATAATTATCATAAAGACAACCCAAACAAGAAGAAAAAAAAACCCCAAACAAAACGAAACAACAACAACAAAAAAAACCCCACACAAAAACAAACTAAAACACACACACACACACACACACAAAACCCAAACAAACAAACAACAAAAAACCCCAGAACCAAACAAAACCATTACACAAAAATAAATAAATAAATATGCAACATAGAAGTACAACAGACCCACACGGAAAACAAACAAGCTCAGCTTCCTCCTTCCATGTCCTTTATCATAACTTTATTCACTATAATCTAGCAAATTAAATATACTTGTCTCTCTGAACAATTCATATGAAGTTCCATATATCAGGCATTGCCATTTATTTAACCCACTGAAAAATAAATAAATATTTCATCATCAGCACAGACAATTCATACACAAACAACAGAGAGTACCAGAATGCTATACTAGTAAAACTAATTATTTGTTAAATGTATCATTGGCACATGGCACAGCCTGGACATACACCTGTTACTTAGTAAATTAAGGTATTTAGATCAGGCCTGTTGCCACAGATGTATGAAATCAAGTACTTAGCCATGCAGTCTGATATTAGTAGAAAGTGGAAGCATTTAGGAATAACAGCTGACGGGAGCTTCATGGACTGGGTTCCCATGGCCAAGCCGCTGCATGCAAGCCTCACATTTCCAAGTCCAATACCAAGTGTCAGATGTAGTAGTGTAAAGTTCATGACACTGGACTGTGAAGCAGTGGAAATGTGTTCAGTGGAGTGACAAATCTCACTCCTCTGTTTGAGAGTCACATGTCTGAGTCTGGGTTTGGCAGATGGCAGGAGAACATTACCTGTCAGACTGCATTGTGCCAGCTGTGAAGTTTGGAGAAGTAAAAATGGTATGTGGCTGTTTTTCAGGGTTTGGGCTAGGCCCCTTATCTCCAGTGAAGGGCAACCTTAATGCTTCTGCATAAATACACACTGGCAATGCAACAGTTAACAGTGGCAACAGTTTTGGGAAGGCCCTTTTAGATTCCAACATGACTATGCCTCAGTGCACAAAGCAAGGATTATAAAGACATGGTTTGATGAGTTCAGTGAGGAGGAACTTGTCTGGCCCACACAGAACCCTGACCTTAACACTACTGAGCACCTTTGGGATGAACTTGAAAAGAGATTGCAAGCCAAGCCTTCTCATCCAACATCAGTGCCCAGCAGAATGCCTCTACAGAATGAATGGGCACACATTTGCACAAAATACTCAAAGATCTTGTGGAAAGCCTTCCAAGAAGAGTGGAGGCTGCTATAGCTGCAAAATGGTTCCAACTCTCTAGTCAAGCACAAGTGTTTGACTACAATACCATTACAGACCCTGTTGGTGTAATGGGCAAGCGGTCAAATACTTTTGTCCGTAAAGAGTAGAAAATACAGTGATTTGCAAATCACTGTATTTTGTTTTTGTTCATATTTCACATTATATCCAAACTTTTTTGGAACTGGGTGTTTTAATGAGACACACAGAAAATCCTGACCTCCTTTTTAATCAGAAAGTGCTGGAAAAAATCCCAGTACAACAGACTGTAATATAGAGAGCTGAATCATTTCAATAAAAGTGTTTGTTACTCTCCAACTATGGTGGGTGTTACTAAAACTAATTAAATATAAGAAGTCTTTGTCAAAAACAAGTTTGCTTTAATTATAAAATTTCATTTGCAAAACTATTTTTTTTCTTATATGAGCTTTGCAATGCTGCTCATGTAGCATTTACACACTATATTTTGCACATATGTGTCATTACCTGCAATTGCAGCATCTGATGAGTGAGACAAGTAAGCCAGGAATTTAAGTAAAATATTTGTTTATAAGACTGGAGTTGATGCCATGCATGAAAATGAATTGTTCTCCTGGCAATGCATCTTCACTCTGACTAAGTACATTTCATAGAGCCAACTTAGTGCAGTTGGCTACTGCAGCATTTTCACAAAAATGGAGAGAGGCTGGTGCATTCCTGATGGCCATTCTCACATCTGCTCATCTGAGACACTATGTCAGAGAGAAAATGTCGTAATTTGCCTGTACAACTTAGTTCTAGTTTTAGATTGTAAACATGACATGACACAGAAGAAGCTCAGAGGTCTAATCCAGTATTCAATTATGCATAAATCAATTTTAGGAGTAGCCTAATGAACGCTGGTTCTCTAGCTTTGTTAGCATTAGCTGAGGCGACTGTGGCTCAGTAGGTTTATTTATTTCATTTATTTATTCATTTTAAGGGACAGTGCACATTAATGAACACAGACAGGTAAACGTGCCAGATTGTGGCCATAGGCTAATTTCCGGCTATAGTCATGAAAATAATAAAATCTTCATAAAATCAGACAATGACAAGAGACGAAACAACCTAAACAGTACAATACAATACAAAAACTTACAATACAGGAGGTGGCTGTATGACTTCGCTTAAGACTGACTGGGAATAAAGTGACCATTGTATTGGAATAAAGTGCTGATGTATTGCATGTGATCATGAGTGTTTTTAAGGAAATTGCACATTTGCCCTCGGCCTGTCTATTTAAAGTGCTAATGTTATTGCACATAGCCATATTGCACAGAATTTGCATATACAGATGTGTTTATACATGTATTATTGCACAGGAATAGCACACGTAAGTGTATCCAAGTAATTATTATTGCACATAAGATGCATACATAGCTGTACGTGAGTATGTATGCGTATTTAAGTATGTAAGACATTGAAATGGTTTGGATGGGATTAGCTAATACTCATGGCCAATTCTCCATAACACCTTCTACCATCAGTGTATGGAGTGGAGGGAATTGAGTGAAAGGGTGTGAATGGGTAGGTGTGACCTGTGGTGTAAAGCGTTTTGAGTAGTCAGATGACTAGACAAGCGGTAAACAAACTCAAGGCCATTTACCGTTTAAAGCTAACATAGCTGTGCTAGTTGTGTAATGAACATTACTACATAAGCCAATGTAGCCAAGTCAGATATACACATGTAGCTAAAGCTAACATAGCTTTATAGATAACATATCTATGTAGCTTACATAGCTGCTTTGTGAGCTTAGCTCTTTAGCTACATAGCTATGTTTGCTCCGTAGGTTAGATAAGCAGATAACCTAGATACATAGTTAAGTTAGCTGCTTTGTGAGCTTAGCTGTAGCTCCATTAGCTACATAGCTACATTAACTACATAGCTCCATTCCCAACGTAGTTCCGTTTTCTATGTAGCTTACACAGCTAGCAGAGCTATATAAGCTACACTGACTGTGTAGGAATGTTTTTATGGAGGACAAGCTTTTTCCTGTAAGCAGACTGTTCAATCAACTTTATTATACCTTTTGTAATTAGGTTTTGCAGGTCAGGTTTTTCAACTTTTAACCTTTTGGTATCCTAACCCTTATCTTAAACCTTACCCTAATGACTAATCCAGACTGTCTTGCAAAAATGCATCAACACCGTAATGGTGCAAACAATGTGGTTACATGTGAACAACAGTGCAATAAAGATCAGCACACTCCACATGTCTCATTTCGATTGCAGCTTACTCCAAGTGACCGCTCAGTATTGGAAAGCATAGCTGTGTCTCGTACTGGTAAAGCTGTTTATGCTTAATAAAGCACACAATTGAAGTAGCCTTGTTCTAGCAACACAAATCATATTATGTGACTTTTTAAAAAATAAATAAAAGGTTAGATTTCCCCCAAAGTGTGTTATTGCTCTAATATCTTGATACAAATGAACTAAATACAAAAGTCATGGAGCGTGTTAAATTCAGTATGTGTTTTAGTTCAAAGGAAGCAGGAATTTTCCAATAAAGGCAATACAGACTGTCATTTTGTTAAAATGTTTTACAGTGTCGCTATTAAATAAGCAGACGGAGTAGATCTGAGAAATAACCATGTTGAACTGGGTCTAAATCAACTCTTAATTACTGTTAAATTAAAGTTTGTCATATTAGAAACGCATTACACAGATTAATAAATGAAACATTGCAAAAAGAAAATGATTCAGATCATCTTTCTATTAACTGAAAATAAAATGATTGAGATTTTCAGCATAGTAAGCCATTGTCTTTAATCATCTATAAGATGGACGACAGCATATAGATGATTATGAATAATAGATGTAGCCTGATTCTATTCAGCTGCAGTTCTCCACTGTCATACCAAACCTCAAGTTTCAAGCATTGCATCAGCAGGAAGAAGTCAGAAGAAGCACAGTCCACAGTGTACTTTTCCTCTGAGCTAATAGGCCACAGAGGCCACACTTTTCAACGAACCTGTGCTCGGGGGAAGACTGCCTCAAGTCATCTTTATGTATCATCCATTAGCCCAGTATAAAACAGTCTAGAGGCGCGGGTATCAGTCTGCTTGGACCCAGATGACTGATGAGTCAATCTAGCACTGAAAACTGGCAAGGCTCAAACTTTGATGACTCAAATTTGATGCTTCAACACAGACATCGAGTTTAACAATGCAACGATGAAGGAAATGAGAATTGATCTGTTGAGTCAAATGGCAGGAGACTGTGATCTGCGGTATCTTCAGTTAAGATAACATCTAATATTGATGCAACAATAGAATAGGGCAAAGTGAGGATTATCCTTTCTTGCAGACATCTGGCATCAGCATCACTAAGACATTTCATAATCGACTTTTATTATTACCACCTGGGACCTACTAGGGATTCTCCTAGCGACTAATTTACCTGTTGATTAAATGTCAGAAGTGTGTGATTTGTGGTGTGTTTTGCTGTTTTCATGCTGCACAAACCGGGAGCAAAGAGGAACACACACCATACAGAGGATGGATATAGTGGCTTGATTGTAGTGTTTTGGATGTAATATATATCAACGCAATCAGAGCATCAGCTTGAAATCCCTTTAAGAGTAGGTATATGTGTAAAAACTTTGCTTAATATCAGCGCTAGGTTTTATATTATATTATACCATATTGCAGTTATCTGCTCTCTCTCCCTCCCTTCTTCCCAGTTAATTCTGGGGTGAAGCAGGGGTGTGTTTTAGTCCCTATTCTCTTTAGTACCTATAAAGTCTGGATAATAGGGCGGATCACAGTGACAATGAACTGCGTAGTGTGATTTGGTGATATCCAATTCACTGATTTGGATTTGCTGATGATGCTGGGATCCTTGTAGAAACTGTAGATGTCCTTGTGAGGATTCTTGACTTGCTAAATAAGGAGTCTGAAGCATTAGGAATGAAGGTCTCCTGGGCCAACACAAAGATCCAGGTATTTGTGGACCCCTTAGATGCTGCCATCCAATCTGTGTCATTGAAGGTTGAGAGCAGGGAGGCTGTAGAGCAGTTCACCTACATTGGCTGAATAATCCATTGATCTGCTGACTCTAAGGCTGAGATCAACTGAAGACTTGGACTTGCACATGGGGTGATGGGTTCACTGGGGAAGACAGTGTGATGTAGTGTGAAAGTCAGAGTCTTTTAGTCCTTGGTCCTCCCGGTCTTACTATACTCCTGTGAGCCTGGATCTTAACTCATGGCCAGAGGAACAGGCTGGAATTCTTTGTGACAACTTCTCTTTGGCACAATTTTGGGCAACTATGGAAAGACCTCATGTCAAATGCTGAAATGCTCAGGAGAGTGGGGATGGCAAAGGTCAGATGCCTGATGCAGGAATGGCAGCTGTGCTTTTTATGGGCACCTGGAGCACTTTGCTGGGCCTGATCCAGTTCACTTGTTATTGGGTTTGTTGAGGAGGGGGCAACTGGGAGGATACCTGGAGAGATGGAGAATGGGCCTGGCACAGGCATGGACAATGGCCATTAGGAGTCCAGAGCAGTACAGGACCATGGTTGACGTTACAAAGTGCCAAACTGGCATTTGCTACCATACATGATCTAACCTCACCTCTCCCTTCCTCCTCTTCCACCCCATCTTCTCCTTCTAGGTAGTCACCTCTTGCATCAGCTTCCTTATCCTCCTAGTCCTCATCTCCCACAACACCTCCAAACTCAGAGCCTTGAATGGTGTCATCTTGACGCCTGCAATTCTGCACATTGTCCATGTCAAACTCGAGAGGCTTCCAGACTCCCTGATAGTTGGAATTCCACATCAGAGGGGCTTTCCATTTGCCCTTGCATGGAGGGTTTTTTGATCTTAGGATGCATCCACTCCCCACGACCAGGGGCCATCTCACAGACTGGGTTCAGAATCTGCTGGGCTTTCCACTCACCGTTCATCTCCTAACCCCAGTCATCTGGATTCTCAGCATTAGGGTCAGGAACAATTCTGGTTCAGCTATCTTACTGCAGTGCATCAGGGTCATCACTCATGGTCAGGAATTTTAGCCCTCTTGTCCTCGTCCTCTCAAAACCTCTTTGATCATCTGTCTCTTTGGGTAAGTCAACTGGAGGCTCTACATCATGCAACAAGCTGGCATGGCTCATTCTGGACTGGTGCGATTACCCCAAATCGCCACTGTCAGCTAATGGACAATAACATGTGCTCAGCCACTGCCACAGCCATTGCCATCTGAAAACATGTTAACCATTCTGTATGCAGCCCATAGATTTTACTCTGATTAAGGGGCCAACTTTGAGTCAGCTGTCCTGAAGGACCTATGCTGCCTCTATGGGAAAGCAACTGCATCTTATTATCCTGAGGGGAATGGAGGCTGTGAGTGATTTAAGTGGACTATGCGTTCTGTCCAGTAACACAGTAACTGTATAATGCTACACAGGCCAAAACCTCTTTTACCTCTTTTTTGGCTGGCATCCATGCTTGCCCCCTGGATGTAACACTCAGCACTCAGTGTGAGAAAACATGGCTCCAAATGGCTGGGTGAAACTATATCAGACAACTTCAACTGGCCCAGGATCAGAAAAGGTGCTGCATCAAAATTTAATGTGTCCAGTAAACTGTAACCTTGTAAACCAGGAAACCTCTAACACAAACAAGTAAAACAAATACCTACGTGTTGTAGGTACAAGTCACCCAGTGGTTAAATGTTAAAGCCCCCAAGCTGACCAGAGAAGAGGCTTCACCAACTGGTTCCATGACATATCCAAAAGCCTGACTCAAGCAGATAGGATGCGCCAGACATACAATAATCTCAAAGGACCACTTAAGGCCAATGGTCAGCTGGTAGGAACATTGAGTTTAGCACCTGCAATGTGCAAAGAGGACATATAGTGTATCTAATTCTCTTGACATCCACTGTCTAATCTAATTGCCTGCTCTCTCTCCCTATCTCCTCCTGGTTCAACTTGTGAGACGGGGTGGCAGGGGGGGACACATGCTCACAGCTGTGTTGAATCTGAGCATCAGTGTAATGAGGTGTATGCCTCCCAGAGGCATACAACCATCAGGCAGTGGATCTAGTTTAAACTTTAATCAAAGAAATGCACAGTTGCACCTGCAATGGATTATCAATCTTGGAGGCTGTGCCTTGTTCTGCTGAGGATTTGGTAAACTGACGTTCAGCTGGACTACAAGCAGAGGTGTGCAGTCAGGGGTGTGGAATAAGTTGCTTGTTTACTATGCAACTCTATTCAGAAAATGAATGGTTATATTTTGTGGTGCTGATCTGAATCCTATGTCCTAAACGCATCACAGCTCCTTTCCCCTGCCTGGGCCAGCGGTAGTTGCATTGCAAACCCTGAGCTGGAGCTGGGTATTGCTATTGGGGTTCCAATGTTGAGTGACAGTGTCACCAGCCAATCAAATTTTGATGTGTTATTGACAGAACGCCCTCGGGCCTTGGTGTTTCCATTCAAATGGGCAGAGGTGACTGGATCATGGGCAGGTGATGCATTGTTTTCCAGATATTATGGGAATGGTGCTGGATTTGACAGCAAGCGTTTATGCTTTTGAAGGCGCACGTTTGCCAAATAAAGGGAGATTAGCTAAACTTAATCTTAGCTTAGCTTAGCTAGTGGAAGACCATAGCCAATAAATGCTTTGTGCACCATGTAACAGTGACGAATTATGCTTGCTATGAGTGGTTGACAGCAAGCCCAATGAAGAACAAGCTGTTTAACTGGAGTTGGTTACTGCTGGCCTTGACTGAAACCCCACTGTACACTACTGCCTACCAGTAGGGCAGATAAGAGGACTTCCTTACACAAGCTCCTCCGGGATTGGTTACCAGCTTAATTATTAGGGGTGGGACAAAAAATTGAAACACTGAAATATCGGGATACTTCTTGGCGTGATATTGTATCGATATTTTAAAATGCAGTATCGATATTTAATTAATTAGCTAATTATTCACTTTGTTGGTGCGGTAGTTTGTGGTGTAATTTCACCCCCTGACCGCTAGTTGGCAGCAGGCATCGCTAGCTGGCAGTTGACTCTTGCCTCTTCTCTCTTGAGACAACGAGATCACACGAGATTTCCGGTCTGCGTAAGCCGGTTGCTTGTACCTACCCAGCAGAGTGACTTCTGCCGCATTCATAGTGGATGTGTGGACTTATTTTGGCTTCCAAAACATTAAAGACAGCACAAACTTAGACAGGAGTTAGACCGTCGTTTGCAAGATATGCCACGCCAGAGTAAAATACTGAGACAACACAACGAATCTACTAGTTAGGCATCATCGCGTTAGCGCTACAGCTAACGGCTAACGTCAACAAACAAGCCCATTGAAGCTACCGCTGGTCTCTACTTATGCAACCATAATCACAGCCGTATTATTTGTAAGGACCTGTCCCGTGTAATGTCGTTAAGAATGATGACTTCGGTAACACAAGAAAGAAATACTGGCCTGTCACATCATGCCCTCCGCAAAACACAGTCCATCAGTCTTAAAGCTGGACGTGACGATCAGCTCGTCTCCCATAATCTCCCTCCACAAACACATCATGTGATGACATAAAAAACTGATAAAATATGAAATATAAAGGATTGGAGTACATTCACTCTATAATAATTTATTCCCCTTTCTTAAAAAAAAAATCACGGTAGCATTTTAATTCAGTGCAACAAATGGGGAAAATCCTCATCTTCAGATTGAACAAAGATAGGTAAAATGCGAGATGATGCAGGACTATATATTTTTTAAATAGCTTAATTCTACATTGTTAAATTCGATATTAACTTAAAATTACATAATAAGTTACACATATATATACTACACACATATGCATAGACTTTATGCACTTCATATTCAGTATTTAGCTCAGTCTGTGTCAAATTCTGTGACATTGATACTAAATTGTTGTGAATAAACTGAGAAATCCTGCACTTGACCATTTTATAACTATTTTGTATTCTCTAGTTAGACATATTTTGTGATGTATCGTTATACACATGTGATGTGTATTTTTCCTGATATATTCTGTAGGCATCATTATCATTCATCTTTTTCACTGGTGTTTAAAAAGCTAACTAAAGATTGCAAAAATTGGCAATATCGTAGTATTGCAATTTAAATCGAATCAGCACCTAAAAAATCGTAAAAAAAAATCGAATCGGGAGACAAGTGAATCGTCCCAGCCCTATTAATTATACTTATCTAAAATTTGGTTGAAACCTGGAAATTATTATGATGACTATGAAACAGATCTGGCATATATAATATCAAATATCTTACTAATAGTCCCACTAACAGGTTCCTTTCCAATGAGGACTCTTGTTATTTGTCAGAGAACATCTAAATGAGTCCCAAATACCAGTTCTATGCACTTTACTCCATATTAATCTAAATCTAGCACAAAAACCAAGAACATTTATTTTTGGTAGATTGTTTCTTTGTTTGTTGTAACACTACTTCTTGGCAATAAAACTTACACCGTTGTGAAGCTTGTTTATTTTCTTTTGAAATGGTGCCACATTTGTAAGGAGCATGCATTTGTGGGATGAGAAGCAGAGCTGGTTATGTCGGTTGTGCCCATGAAAAATTTGCCAAATCTCTGCCAATGCCAAACAGCTTATTTCCCTATTGAATTTTGTTTTACCTTCTGGTACCCCCAGGTGCTGACAATCAGGTGCCTGATTGGTACCTAATTGTTAGACCTGTGAGCATGGGCCCTGCCACAGTGGTCAGTAGGTGTCTGCTCTAAGAATGGCACATTTGATTGATCTGGATAAGGTGCATGTCATAGGTCAACTTTAAGCTGGTGTTCTGCAAAACCAAGTTGCTGCATCATTTGGACTGAGCCTTAGTACCCTTTATAAACTGTAGGCCAAATTCTGTATAATGGAAATGGGGATGTCAGAGACTGGTCACAAAGTGGGCGTCCCAAGAAGACGACATTGCAAAAAGACCATTTCCTTATGCTGTCAGCACTTAGCAACTGTAGGCTGTTTTCTACAGATTTGCACTCAAAGTCTGTAAGGCGATAAGCATGCAGTGAATCTCTGGTCTCATAAGGCTGCCAGGAGGCCTGCCATGACTGCCCTTTACCATTAGGGCCGTTTGCGTTGATGTTGGCAACACCTACACTGGAACCTGAACATGCGGAGGAACATTATGGGTAGTGATGAGTCCAGGTTCTGCCTATGGCATTACAGTCAAAGTGTGGAGAAAATAAAGAGAACACTATGCTGATTGCTGCACTGCTAGAATAGCATCTTTTGGTGGAGAATGTGTAATGGTGTGGTGCAACATCTCCCCCACTAGAAAAAAGAGGCTTGTCATCGTTGGAGGCAATCTCAATGCAGAAAGATGTCGAGATGAGATTCTGCAACCAGTGGCAATCCCGTATCTCCACAGTCTGGGACTCAACTCTATCCTCCAAGATGATAACGCTCGCCTCCACAGAGCGGGGTTTATCAGAAACTACCTCCAGAATTTGGGAGTGGTGAGGATGGAATGGCCTGCCAGAAGTCCTGACCTCCAGAGGTGTCAAGTAACTAAGAACAAATACTTTGTTACTTTACTTAAGTAGAAATTTTGGGTATCTATACTTTACAGGAGTAATTATTTTTCAGCCAACTTTTTACTTCTACTCCTTACATTTTCACACAACTATCTGTACTTTCTACTCTTACATTTTAAAAATAGTCTTGTTACTCCTATTTCATTTCAGCTTGTTTTCATTCCGGCTTGTAATCATTCAAAAAAACACAAATAAAAAAAACAAAAACCTATCCAGATAAATCGCGCCATCCGGATAGAGTGAATTTGATTGTGGTTGGATGAGAAGTATAAACATAATACTATTCCAACACCCTATTGGTTTGTAGCGATCCATCGCACCTGTGCACGACACAAATCACGTCACAATCCAGCAAGGAAACAGCAGACGTATGTAGCCCAGTATGAAGATGTCCATGGCAGAGACTCCAGAGAACTCGAGCGAAATGTCCCAACCAAGCACCAGCGAGGAGGTTGGTAGTACATACAGTGCTTAGCAAATTTATTAGACCACCCTAACCAAAATAAGGTTTATGCCACAGCTGCCCTAAATTAACAGCATTGGTAATTACCAAAATCATTTCAAAAACAAACAAAAACAAACAAGCCAAAAAAAAACAAAAAAAAAAACAAGAGTCAATGGCAGAAGAAGCTGTTTGGCATTGGCAGATAAAATTTGAAACATTTTACATGGGCCCAACCCACATACTTAGCTCTAGGTTAAGTAGGTTTAGTATTAGCAATCAAAGGATATTAGAATTTAATTTCTTGCAAAACTTTGTTGTGATATTATCTTTGGATACAAAGATTTGTCAAATAGGGCAGGGGTAACCAAAATTTTCAGCCGGTGATCCCCATAAAAACAGCTTCAGAGATCAAGACCTCATCTTCAATTGACGGGGATAAAGTGCATGGTATTGCATAAAGTATCATGTCCAAGACTTGCATGTTAAAATCTTTTTAACTTTTACTTGGATTTAAGCACACATATTACTTAATAACTAAACTAACGTTTAACATTTTTTTAATAATAGATAACATTTTTGATTTTAAATCATATGAATTTCTCTTTGTTTTATGGAGAGCATCCCACGACCCTCCACTGTACCGCGACCCCCATTTTGGGAACCACTGAGTTAGGGTGTGTACTTAGCAGCATATGTAAGATACATTAGAATTTTCTTAATCTCCCCTAGGTTCAGACCTATAACCTAAATCAACCCCCTTTCAAATGTGTCACAGTGTCTTTCATTGGTCACAGTGTCAACTAAAACTTCTGTTACTGTATCACCCACTCTCCTAAAGTAAAAGGGGCTTAAAAACAACTTCCAGCTTTACAGCAGAGAAAGTAAAGTGCTTATCTGCTAGAAAAACTGCAGACACCTTTTGGTTGTTGTGTTTTTTTTCTGTCAAGTCTGAGCACAGATATAATTCAAGGGTTCGCCTTAGAGTCTCACCTTCATGATTGCACTTTTGAATTCTCAGCATGAGGAAAATAAGAAAATTACACCTTTATGCCTGAATCTCAGTAATGGGCACTGCGTTTACACATGAATTAGTGGGTGGAGTGTATATGTAAGATGAGCTGTAGAGGAGCTTGGATGGGTTCATTTGTTAGTGATGCATGGTGTGTTTTTGACAGCATTTACAAAACAGGTCAGGTTGCATTTCACAGCTCTAGAACAACAATTATAACTCTCGTTGTTCTGGCACTATCATGGTAAGTATCTGTAGGGAATTGGTTAATTATCTTTGTGGAAAACACACCTATACAGGCAATTAACCTACAGAGAAAAGTGGGAATAAGTAGAGTAGCATGTCAGAGCTGACAAAAGGATTACACTTAGAACTTGATAGCACTTCAACACTGCAGAGCGATAGTTGTAAAATGACATTTTTGCATAATGCAGGCAGAGATCAGTGAAACACAGACTTCATGCAGAGCAGTTGTAACTCAGATAATTAGGTCCTAAGAAAAGAGCGTTTCTTTTTCCTCAGTTCAATGGGAGGCTTCTGTCTGCAGTAAAAAATGCTGTCGGCATGGAAGGATTCCTTGTCCAATCTGAGGAAACATCTACCTCATTTAAGGAGAAATTTATAGTTTCAGCCGCTCTGCACATTTTTTTCTTTGTTCCATTTACCATTTATGGTAACCACAGTAGCAAAGGAGCAGTTTATCAAGTGAGGATGAATGGTCTTAGAGGAGCTATTTAATATTTTGAAAAATAACTCTCACTGAAATGAAGTATTTTTTTTAAGCTTGCCTTGCCAGACAGGTTCAACTTAAACCAGAAAAAACACCCCTAATGTATTCAAATTAAAGTTGTTTTCTGTAGTAGTTTCCTGGGAGTATGCAAACAAGATTTTGAATATTTTCTGTGGACGAACAACTTCACATAACTTAATTAAGATGCACAAGTAGCACTTGCTGTAAACGTTCTTCATAACTTGGGTGTCTTCGTACGAAAGTTTCCACCTTACTATGGAGCTATCTATCTTCATACCGAGGTTGATAGCAATTAGGTGAACCAACCATGTAATTGATTTCCAGCCTGTTACCTTTAGCCCTGGTATTTGGGATGTTCAGATGCTGCCGCCTTTTCCTGCTTCCTTGTGTCAACACCTCCACACGTACATGCACTTGATTACAATCACTGCAATCAATATGATCTATGTAATCCATTTAGGACCACATGAGCTGCTTCTCATTGTCATTTCATTAACTTACACCGAGTCATTACTGAGTCCATTTTACAGCCGTTATAATAAAATCAGATATGAGAACAAATTACATTTTTTTCTAATCTATGTGATTGTCCGCTCTGACTGCTACCTGACCAGCCATTCCTCTCAGGTAACAGAAAAAAAAGCTTGTGTGCACCTCTTGCTCTCGGCAATTTGAATAATTCACTCAGATGTGTGGACGCGATTTGGTCTTACGACCTGTGTCTGTGCGGTCTACCTCACTGTATGTGCAGAGGAGATAAGAACGTGAATCGCAGACAAGAGATACCTTGGGGATCCTCGGAGAGGGGCAACCTGAGGTCAACTACCTTCCTGAGAATGACAACTCGTGCCAGGGAGATGTGGAAGACGTACAAGATAAGACTGGTTTTTTGATAGGTCGAGTTTTGAGGGAGTATGATAAGCTGGGATTTGAAGGTTTTATGGCCCTGTCCGACCCTACACGTTGAAAAGAAAATGAAATCAATCCTGAGCTGGGCCAAGAATGAAGGAAAGAGAGCAAATGAAATACCAGGAAAACATTGGAAATGAAATTACAATTTTTTCTTTTGGTGTGTATTTGGTGTATTTACTCTGTCTTCCTTTTTACAGTGCCTATAAGAAGTATATTCCCTCTCTTGGATGTTTAACCCTTTTATTGATTTTATCAATCAATCATTGTCAATATAACAAAACATTGTCAACAAAAAAACCTCTTTAATCAATCAAAGTGAAAATAGATTTCTATGAACTTAAATAAAAATATGTAATGTAAAAAAAGTGACTTCATAAATATCCATCCTCTTTAAATCAGCATTTATTAAATGCACCTTTGGCTGAAATCACATCACTGTCTCTGTGTGGATAGGTCTCAATCAGGTTTGCACATCTGGCACTGCAGTTTTACTTAATTCTTCTGTGCGTAACTGCTCAAGCTCTGTCCCGTTGCACAAGGACCAGGCCTGAACAGCCTGTTTCCTTCAGACTGAATTAGATTGAACAGGATTTTGCGCATTTTTTTTTTTTTTTTACCCTCGACCTGCTTTCCAGGGCCAGCTGCCAAGAAGCATCCCCACAGCACGATGCTGCCACCACTGTGCTTCACAGTGGGGATGGTGTGTTTGTGGGGATGTGCAGTGTTTGGTGTTTACCAAACACTCACACAGCGTTTTTGCCAAAAAGCAGCATTTTGGTCAAATCAAACAAATAACTTTCTTCCACTTGACCATGGAGTCTCCTACATGCCTTTTAAGCAAACTCCAGTCAAGATTTAATACGTGTTTTCTCCAACAGCAGCTTTCTCTTTAAAAATCTCCCACAGACTGGTGAAGAACCCGGACAACAGTCGTTGTATGCAGAGGCTCTCCCATCTCGGCTGCTCAAGCTTGTGACTTCTTCAGAGTAGTCATAGGTGTCTTGGTGGTCTCTCTCACTAGTCTCCTTCTTGCACTCAGTTTGTGAGGATGGCCTGATCTAAGCAGATTTACATGTGCCATATCCATTTCTTGATGATGATTAACTGAACTCCAGAGGATGTTCAGTGCATTGGATTTTTTTTGTATCAATTCCTCAACTTTTTCTTTTCAATAATCCTTTCTCTTGCTTGCTTGGGGTGTTCTTTTGTCTTCATGGTGTAATAGTAGCCAGTAATACTAAGCAACCAGTGACTGTCTTTATACAACAATCACTTGAGACACATTCACTGCACTCATGTGATCCCCATTTTACTGATTTAATACTACCAGCAGCACCTGGCTGGACCTCTGTTCAATTAGTTCAGTCACATTAAAGGGGATGAATATTTATGCAATCACTTATTTCATGTTACATATTTTTATTTAATTGGCATTACTCTGTAGACATCTGTTTTCACTTTTTTTTAGGTTGAGAATAACATTACCCAATATGGTGACTGCCATCAATGGGCTTCAAAATTCACTTTCATTTACTTATGGGTGACTATGTCCATATTGTATACGATCTACGCAGACAAGGTGTCTGTATCTTTGCTTGTATATAATATTTTTCTCCCTCCTTCTCACTTTCTCTGCTAAAAGGCAGATGGCTTTCCATTAATGGGTCTGATTTCAGCCTAATAGAGGTGAGTTTTTTTCCTCACTATTTTTGCCACTGTTTTGTCATGTAATGTAATGAACTTCCTTATGATTCTATAAAGACAATTTAAATGATTGAAGAATAACAGGGTTATATCTATAAAGAATTGTTAAGTATATGCACCTTCTCTCTTTCTGATGTAATGCACAGCTGACTTGAATTTAATTTTAGGTATTCTTATTAAATTCAAAGCTTAGTGTGTGACATAAATATAGTCAGCTGCCTCATTTCCATTCCATTATACTGACTAAAATTAGTCAAATATCTAATTTCTTTCCAGCTCTTTGTGTGCCAGCTGTCTTCTCTAACTTTTTTCATCCTTGTAATATTTTGGCTCAAGACTACCTCATGTTCTTATCTTTGTAATAAAATCATTCCAGTGCTGGATGGAATTTTAAATACTACAGATCACACCTCATGCTGGTTTGCAGCTAAAGTGTGGTTAAGAGGTTTTTTCTCACTTCAAACTGTCAGTATTTTTGTGTTTCCTGTAGTGCTTTAACCCAGAAAATTAGACTGAATGAAATGGACAAGAGAATGCACAAACACATTGAAAAAAACAAGTGTTTTTCCACTGATAATCTTGATAGAGGAAAACATGTACCCTGAAAGATCTTTGACACCTCATGCTTTGCATGTATCCTGCGTGAGCGTGATAAATCCTGCAGGAAGATAAGTGCGAGTCTGTTTGCTTGGATGTCATTCATGAAAGCAGTGATCCACAGAGAGAGAGAGAGCAAGAGAGAGAGAGTGAGAGCCAGGGTACATTCTGACTGAGGATGGAGTGATGAATGCTGTCTTTTTTCCTTTCCTCTTTCACCGTCCTTTTTATTATTCTGTCAACACAAACTATGAAGGGTTACTCATGGAAATAAAGAGGCACAAAGGGAGGTAATTTTACTTGCAGACCGTCGGCCCAATAATTTGTTTTCTGCTCCTTCAGGGTTCTCACGTACTCTGAAGGCAGCGCTGCTCGACGCTTCAAGGTTAACACTGAAGTGCTGTTTTCATCCACACATTCCTGGAAAAAAGCAGAGTGCCTCAGTCACTAAAAGCTCCTAACTCAGTCTGCTGCTCAGCATGTGCCAGTGTGTGTGAGCGAGCATGCTCATGCATGTGTGTGTGTGTGCACCTTTCCTCTCTGCCTACACACATGCATCGTCTATCAAAAGGCCTCTGTGATCCCTGAAGTGGAAAGAGGAATGTTATTCCACCAGTAACTGTAGAGAATACAAACACAGGCAGGCTCTGTTTAGCCCTAAGTTATGCTAAATCACAGTCATGCTAGCATGGAGGTTTACCTTGAAGAACCCCTGTGCAGTATTCCCATATGAAAATCCTAAGCTTGTTTTTGCTGATTTTAAATTAAAACACTTGCTTCCATCACAGATAGCTTTCCCACGGATCACTGAAAAGTCTGAAGCTCCTTAAGTCTTCTTTTAGTAACTTAAACCAGCTGCCTGCTGCCAATGCTGTTGTAGTTTTGGATGACTTTTGTTATTCACACATAGGGCTGAAACAATTCCTCGAATTATTCGAGTGATTCGATTTAAAAAAAATCCTCGAGGCAATAGGTTAAATCAGTCCTGTATCCACATATGGCCGTGCTGTATGACTGAACATTGTGCCATGTGTTGCACAGCATGCTGTGTTTCACACAGACAGCTATTTGTGTGGCACAATGCACTTGTTTTCGCTGTTACTATAACGTAACATGCATGATTTGAGGCGTGAAAATCACGAGGTAAGAGAAGTTGATGCAGTGATGTTTACAGGTACGCGTCCTGTGTTATGCAGTCAGTTGCCGTGGTTTCACTGAAAATATGGCACTATGTCTGCACCGGTGAGCCTATGCAGATCTCCGAGTTTATGCGCTGCCTGTATGACTCACTGGTGTGAGACAGCGCTCAGTTTGTGTCTGCGGACTTCAGGGCATTTCATAAACTTATCTGATTGACCGACAATTCAAGTCCTGGTTTGGTGCTTTCCCTCTCTCTGTCTATCTCTCCCTCTCTTCATGTGCACACGTTTTACATTTAATTATAAGTTATTTAACTTAAACGCACTGACATCTTGATTACAGCGTATTTTTTAAAATGTTTCAGCATCCTGAATAATTTTATAGAAACACACTATTGCCACAGACAGTGACTGAGACTAAATAGGTCAAAGTTCATCATCATACAGTCAGGATTCAACAGGTCACAGAGGTAGCTTTATCCCTTAAAATGGGTTCTCCATGTCAGTGGATGGTCTTCAAGGTCAGATTATGGTGGATGAACTCACAAAGAAAAATGTGCAAAAACTTAAAGTGAACAGCCTTTAAAAATTGACCATATTCCTGTAATCTAAAGGTTCACCTTTCAGACATCATCAGGCCACTGTGTGAATGATGGAGCTTTATTGTTGCTAAAATGTGAAATATTAAATTCATGCATAAACCTTTACTTTAATGACAAATTGGAGAATAGAAATAAACTACAATAGAAGAAATAAAGTGTAAGCACCAAAAATTTCCAGGAAGAGGATCCCTAAAACCCCAAATACTATGGCATAATCTTATGTAATTATTTAACTTCCTGTCCTTGTAAGTTTAAGAAATGTAAATTGCCATTAGAACTTTATTGAACTTTGTAAAATATATTTTCATTAGAGAATCTGTTAATACCAATGTTTTAATATAGAAGTAGGTCATTTAAGGGGCCCAGCTTCTTTTCTCATTTGTCTAGTACTACTTCTCTTAAAAACACAAATGTGATGGCGTCCAGTTCTTCTTATTAGAGTACTCGATTATTCGCCAGAAGAATTGACAGAGTACTCTGATTACTGAAGCCCTACACACATCATCATAAATGGGCTCACACACACGCACATCACCTGATGTGATGATGGACTATCAAGTGAAACATCCCAGAACGTCTTTAAAGAAGCCTACTAAAAGACATACTGCCTGAAGAACGAAACACATAGAAACTATGGTGGGGTGTGACAAGACGCTGTAAGAGGAGATGTGCAGGTGTGAAAGAGAGCCAGAGAGAAAAGGCAGGAAACAAGAACAATTGCACAGGATAAAAATCACCTGTAGCCTTTTTTCAGTTTTCAGTGTACTGTCATTTTTTCCCCCCAAGATCAGCAGAGACCCTGGAAAAGAGCTACATAATTTTACTTTAAATTAAGCCCTCAGATATTATTGCTGGACATCCAAATAATTTTTTTCTTTTGAATAAACAACAACAACAACAACAACAAAAAAAACCTCCAAGGCATTGTCTTCAAGAAATTAAAATGCCTTTATTCTCATGGTAGACCATGCCATGAGGTTTTTAGGGTCTTTTTAAGGTCTACAAATGACCATGCCGTAAAAGTAAAGGCATTTTAATGCTCGAAAAGAGTACCTTGGAGTTTTTTTTCTTTTTTATTCATCAACTCCAATTCCCAAAGAGCACCTCAAACAAACTTTTTAGTGGGTCCAAAAGGCACTCCTTCCTATAGATTATATTTTTTGCTCTTGTCACATTTTTTTCACTTAGGTAAAAAAGGTAGAAAGGCCAACAAAGCAACCACTTATAGCTCCTTACCCATTTCTGGTGGAAAAAAAAGTGTAAGCATATTAGAATATTAATATTAAAACCCATTTTTACTCTGACTTTTAATTCAGAATGATAATTGTGTGATCTCTGTCTTCTGCCTTTTAATTTCCTTGCCTTTTAAAATGTTTAATTATGTGTTTTTATTTTATTTTTATAGGTTTTTATGGTGTCCTGCTTTTATTTCTTATCCCCTAATATTTTCATTTCTGCTGTGTTTGTGCTCTATTTCTGTGGGTTTTTTTGTTTTGTTTTGTTTTTTTTTGTTTTGTTTTTATACTGTGCAGCACTTTGGTAAACTTTAATTTTTTATTAAACCAGATAAAGACCCATTGAGATCAAGATCTCTTTTATAAGGGGAATGTTTTTTTTTTAAATGTGCTATATAAATAAAGTGGATTGGATTGGAATGGATTAATAATGAAAAAAATGCATAAAGAGTCTAATGATAATTTATTTTTACATTAATAGCTGAGTGCCAAGGTTGGCCTCCAGAGGGGCCTGATATGGAAGATCAGGAGAGAAACAGGCAGAAATGTGTACCTTAAGTAATTAGCAATATGCAGACATTAAAAAAACAGGGAATACTTTTTCTTTCAGGGTATTTCCAACTCTGTTTTTGAACCAATTTGGTCAAATTATCCAAACTGTGTTGCACAGTTGTGTGTTAAACTCTCTGTCATCATATGAGGACATCAAATTGTTTGAAAACTAATTGTTTTACTAATCCACAATAAATAAGAGATATTAAAAATGCATCAATAATAAAAGCCTAGGTCTCAGGAGGTTCAAACGAAAGTGAAACATTGACCACAATGCCCTTCATACTCCAACGGAAAATTAAATGGAAATACATACTACAGTTTATCTTTGTTTTTGAAATAGCACGTGGAATAAACTCTCTCAGTTTGATAGCAGCAGACCATGAACATTAAAGTTTGATTGAAAACAGTCAGATTGAGGGTAATAATATCAGGATTATTCATGCTGTGTTCTCCTGTCTGTCCTGACAGGCATCAGATTGACATAAAAGCACACATGCAGAGAGCATAGTGAGGTATGAGTCACACTTTTACTAAAGGATGATACAGGAAATGGTCTATTATCAAATTTGCTTGCTGAAGAGACAGTGAAATATTAAAGAGGCAGATTGGTCAAAAATAAAGACACGATGGTGACAATATTTAGCGTGAAAGTTGATTCTTGGCCTTGGAACAGAAGCCATGACAATACCTACTTTGGGGCCTTTTTAAACCTTTTAATGATGTTTGCTCAGTCGTCATGGAGATTGATTTGTCACTACCTGATGTATGAATGTGGTTAAAGACAGAAACAGCCAGTGAGCGGACCTTGAGCGGAGAATTTTTTCATCATTTATTAAATATATAATCCAAACGAAATTGATTCCACAGAAACAACTGGGCTTATTAACCAAAAGGTTCACTCAGTTAATAGAGGAGATGTAATTTCCCAGAGAAAAAGCCTTTGTCTGATTACATTCACACAGAAAGATCATCAATACAAAGTAAAGGGAGGAAAAGCGTTATCTAAAGAAGCTACAGGGTAACAGCACAGATGGGAGAAAAGGCAGCATGCTGGGTGAAATGCACGTCAAACTGTCACATAAAGCAGCACTGACACACGGCCCACATTCCTCCTCCATATGATGACAGGCAGCAAGCTCATTTGTGCAACACTGTGTCTGAAAAGTGTGTAAACGGCCAAGGAATAAGAACCATAAAAAGGAACTTGTCATCAATTAAAAATTGAGAATTTCAGCTGGAAACAAAAGATGCACAAAAAAGAAATACAGCGCTATATCCTCCACCCGTATGATGTGAGGATCTGTCACTGATAGCAACGGCGTAACTCCCACTCTGTTTTTTTCCTTGCCCACATTTCATGTTGTAGAAATGATCAAAAAGCTTCCAGCAGCATCTTATCATGCAGAGGGGATTTCAAAGTTGTCATGTCAGGTAGAGCCGTTATTGCTTAGGTGTGACAGGAGTTCCACACATCTCAGGTTAGCCTCACTGTTCTCCGTCCGTGAGTGGAAGGAGCTTTCTGCCTCAGTGTTATCGTGTCGGTGAAGCAACAGGCAGAGGTAAGCAACAACTGATAAACAGTAGGATCTATGCACTTTCTGAAACACCTAATTCAACACTTTGTAAGACATGAATGGAGAAAGTTTAATACTTTTTTTTTTCATAGCAAATGGCCAAAAATGAAAGGCGTGTGAGACTTGCTGACCCTAAGACTAAAGAATTGGATGATGTTTCACAACAGTACACAGCTTATTTAATCACAGTGAGTAATAAGAGAGGAATTTTGAGCATCCAGCTTTTAATCTCCTGCATTCTGGTGATTAAATTTGAAACAATTTAAAAACAAAAGCTATTTTCTTTATAAAGGTCACATTCTAGCTAGCTTGAATTCGTTGTAGTCACATGATCTTTTTTTAATGAGTAGTTTCATGTCAAACACAGATCACATAGGGCAAAATATTCATTTAAATCACATTTAAATGATCATAAAATAATTTATTGGGCCCATCCACAGAATTTGCTTGGCCCCTGGCAAACCTAATGAGGGAGCCTGCCCCAGTTGTAATTTCTTGATAGTTTCAATCGTGTGTGTTGGATCAGTAGCATTGCTGCTAGTATCCTGGCTAACAGTTACCTCATTTTGGAGCTGAAAAGTGTGTCAAGCTATTATTGGGTTCTGATGTTCAAATTATTTGTAAAGTGTTCTCCAAAAATATTCCATCTAATTTTTCATTATTGTCCTCATTATTTTCCCATAAATATGTGAGTAAAGCAAGAGGCTGTGTTTGGTACATCTAATTGGACTTCACATGCAAGGTGCATCAACATGCACTCCTACAGTATGAGTCACAAGCTGGGTTTCCATTACAGTTTTTCGCAAAATAAAAGCGATATTCATTAAATTTTGACTAAGTACAATTGTGCTAGGAATGTGTTTCCCTTGAAGGGAGTTTTGGGCATGAGCCTCGTAATTCTCATTAAATCTCATCTCGCATGACTCTGCTGCAAGGAAGCTGGATGCTCAAAACCTGTTGCGTTTTGTTATGATTATATCTACAGCAGTTGCCTTGACACTTTTGGACAAAATACAAAGGCAACAGATGATAGTTCAGAGGCAAAGTCCGTATGTGCGTCAAAAGCCAAATATAAAGGGTACAAGTACAACCTTACAAAGCAGATGGTTTGCCTGTTTTCTTGTTTCTCACTGGCGAATCCATCTTGCAAAGCTCCTGTCTGAACCGTTTAGGCCCGGTTAGAAAGTGACAGGACCAATCAGCAATGAGGGGCAGTACTTTCGGGCGCGGTGGAGTCGTGACGTAAGCAAGCAGCAACAAGAGGCTGATGCCGTTATGGCAGAAGACATTTGCGTGGATGCTGCTAAAGCGCAAGTTTTAACAGATCTTGATGACATATCTTCATTTAAAGAAGAACAAATAACAGCAGTGAGTTGTTTTCTTTTCAAAAACGAAAAAAGTCGTGTACTGACGTGTACAATTGCCATGGTGTGCATTATGCAGTTCCATATGGGGGTTTCCAGATCTGGCGTGTCAGGTTAGATAGAAGTATGATGTTAAAAAAGTCCCTGTTTCCTCTTCTGTCCACAAGTGCTGCGCCATGTTGGATCTGAATGAATTGCTCATGTGACAACATATGTTACATCCTGTGACCCGTAAATGTGGAAAAAGTGTTTCCAATGCACTTTTGTGATATATATTTCTACATCAAAACATCTGAAAAACCTCCTCATGCGATCGTAAAAACTTTCGAGCAATATTTGAGAGGGTTTTTTTTTTTTTTAATTCAGGTGTTTCATTTCCATTTTTTATTGCACTATTTAGATTTTGCACATTTCTAAGGGTAATGGAAACGCAGTTACCGAGATGGTGAACCAGGCTGCACATTACACATGTCGCTGGGGTCGAGCCAATTTTATTCATACATCCAAAGATAAAAAATGAGCTTTACAGCTGGTACATCAAAAGACAGCCCTGTACAATTTGCAGTGATGCTAAAGTGATGTAAGAATGCACAGATCAATCAAATCCAAAAAATTCTTAGTCTGTTCATCACAAACTTGAGAGTGGAGAAGAGGGAGTCAGCAGGAACTTCCGATGACGTGATAGGCATCAGTCAATCTACTAAATACAAGCTGCACAGCCTTTACAGGAGGCGCAGCTTGTATTAGTCAGCTCCATGTCTTCTCCATCTTCTGTCTCTTTTGCAGTTCGAACTGTGTTTGACTCCAAAGGGGTCAACTCCAGTCTCTCCCACTGGTTGGCCAGACTACAGAGCTCAGCCAAGAGCTTTCTCAATAAACCTAAGGAGGCATATACTGAGTTGCTCAAGCAATTCAGAAGGAAAGCACCTTTATTTCTCAGTATATCAAAGTTCCTTGGGTCGAGGCATGCAAAATCCTCGGAGAGACCTTTACCTGCTGCATGTTGAGTCTGAATGGCATGAGTCACCGCGCCAAAAATGACATTGTGTACCATGACCCTCTGCACTCAATAAATGTTCTTTCTGCTTCTTCGCCTTGCACGGTCTTCTTTTTTTTCCCTATTTTTATGTCACATAGAGATAGTCTCGTATTTCATTGGCGACTCCTATTTCAGAGAAACTCCTTTTCTCTAGCTCTTACATGTGATTTCATTGACAAATCTTTGTTAGTGTTATTTACTCAACAAACAAGACACTGTCTTGATTTCCAAAACAACCAAATACCTCCTTAAGAGTTTGGCCCTTGACCCACCACCTGGTCTCTCTGATTGGAAACTACTCTGTGTCACTTCAATTAAGATTACGGACATGGCAATAGCACCAGATGTGCACATGGTGAGGAGACTGTGACATCAGTAAAATACAGAGCCCTTCTTATTAGTGTTGCGTGTTTGCAGCTCCATCCTTTGAGTTGCCTACACAATTCTGGATATCAGTATACACCTTTGCCAAGGTCTTTCTCTACAAAATACTCTCCAGGTGATGCTTCACATTCAGCCTCACCTATAAGCTCCTCATGGGCCACATCAGTCACATAGTGGAGGATAACAGCTCACTGGTGTGTGGAGGTAATATCCTGTGTGGTGCCAGTCTAATACAGGAAACAGTCCTGCCTCCCTTCCTTAGAAATGCTTTCTTTGATCAAGTGACTGATTATGGCGATAACTTTGTTTACAGATGTGTTAGAGAGCAGTGTAACAAGGGATGCAATTTTAATACTAAAAAAGATAACCGCTCTAGAATACAAAATGCAGTTTCAAAATATGATTTCATTTATTAAGGGGAAAAAATACAAACCTATCTGGCCCTTTATGAATAAGTAATTGCCTCCTAAACCTAATAACTGGTTGTGCCACCCTTTTCAGCCATAACCACCTGCAAGTGATTGTCATAACTGGCAATGAGTCTTTCTCATTGGAGGGATTTCAGACCACTCTTTTTTGCAGAATTGTTGTAATTCAGCCTTATTGTGGGGTTTTTGAGCATGAACTGCCTGTTGAAGGTCATGCCACAGCATCTCAATCAGATTTATATCTCGACTTTGACTAGGCCTCTCCAAAATTTTCATTTGAATACAATAAAAGCCATTCATGGGGGGTTTTGCTGGTGTGTTTCAGATCATTATCCTAAGTGCACTTAAGCTGGAAGTCACAAAGTGATGGCTGGACATTCTCCTTCAGGATTTTCTGGTAGAGAGCAGAGCTCATAGCCCCACCCATTATGAAAAGGTGTCTATGTCCTGAAGCAGCAAAGCAGCTCCAGACCGTCATACTTCCACCATGTTTGACTGTTGGTATGATGTTATTTTTATGAAATGCTGCATTAGTTTCACACCAGGTCTGACAGGAAGTTGGTCTTTTATCTCGCCATTTTGCAGAATATTTTCCCAAAAGTCTTTGGGATCATCAAGATGTTTATCGGGGAACTGTGAGACGAGTCTTTGTGCTCTTTTTGGTTAGCCTTGGCGCTCAGGACAGTATTCAGGTCTGGGTGTGACTTGTGAATCTGAACTATTCTTGAACTAATCTAATATGGTTAATCACAGTTAATTTATGATTTAATCTGGGAGAGGGGGCAATATTTTTTTTATTTAGGACCAGGTAAGGTTTGGATGTTTTTTTTCCATTAGAATAATATTTAAAATGGCATTTTGTATTTAATTGGGTTATTTCTGTCTAATATTAAAATTTGTTTGTACTGTATAGGATCAGCTGCAACATTCTCCAGGGTTTCCGCTGCTTCAGATGTAGTGCCTGCACAACTAAGACCGCACTTTCCGATCACTTTGATCCTTTCTGTGATGTATTCCATCTCTTGGCATTTCTTTCTGACCTGGTCACAGTGAAGAGAGGTTTGTTTCCCAATGAGTCAACTCTCTATGTCTGCCTCTGCACATCCTCTGTGAACCTGCTTTCTTTAATGCTCTTCTTTTTTCTGATGTTCGTACTTCCAGGCTCTCATTCCCCCTTAATGAATGCACTCACAGTGGAAGAAGGCTTTGCATAAACCAAACATACTGTGCTGTACAGTGAGTCTTCTTTCTTATAGTATGTAAGCCAATTTCTCTTAATACCGTCTTTGGTCTGATAAGTACTGACACCTTATCTGAGGGGGGTTGAGGGTGGTATGAAAAAAGATAGATCAATATCTTTGGAGACTGGGCGTGCATAAAAATCAAATCCCTCGTCTTTATCTTGGTTTATCCCTGGCTCAGCTTCCCCTGTGCTGGACTCTGCCTTTGACTTTGCTGATTCTACTCTTACATCTGCATGAGAAGAACATTAGTAAAAGAACCTTAGTAATTTAAATGAAAAAGTTAAACTGTCACAAATTCTACATATTTTTTCATAGTGCCACAACAAATTTATGGTTAAAAAAATGTTAAAATGTTAAAATATCATTTTCATTAAGATGAAAATGTCAAAAACAATTCATCATGCACACTGTTGCAGCAGACATTTAAATGATTACTTTGAGTATGATCCATACTCTTAGAGTTATGTTTGGGCCTTATGCCTTTTCATCTCCTTCTGTTAGACAAGAAGAGACATTGTGCTGCTTTTTCCATTGACTTGACAAAAGCATCTAATACATTTGGATAGTCATGGTCTTCTCATTCAGACACTTATTAGTATTGGGTTTGAATCCAACACTTGTAAACAATTTTTATTAGATCACAGTGTAAAGACAGAAAACATCAATTCTTAGGTTTTATCCCTGACAAAGGTTCTAGGCCGGCTTTTATTTACAGTCCATGTCAATAATGTTTCTTCCGTAAAAGACAGGAACATTCATCTTTATGCAGATGATATTATGTTACACTGCTCTGCTGACTCTGAATGTAGAGAAACTGCATCTTGCTTCACCGTCTTAGAATGCTTTTATTACTCTAAAACCAGGTCCTATTGCAATCAAAACCAAGTCTATGATCTTCTCCAAAGCCACATGTATCGATTATAGCATTTTCTGATATTCACACTAAGAAGAAGCAGAACTGATATGGTTCAAGTAAATGAATATCGTAGTATTTGGCTGCATACATTTTTTACAATTAATACCATATCAAAAATCCCATTGAAAAAGCAGAAATAGGTTTACGCACAGAAATCCTAAATATAGGAAAAGTAGACTTTCATCAACTCTGGATTATGGTGATACTGTCTAAAGACACGCTGCTATTTCCATACTCAAATATCTAAACTCTGTTTATCTCCCTGCTCTGAGGTCAGGCTGTTGGAACGAATTATGGAGTTTGAATATAATTCAAATATTTCAAAACTCACTAATATTCAAAAGCTTAAGTTGCTATTTGATATTTATTTTTTTTATTTTTTTTATTTTTTGCTGTTTTAAATCATTCTTGAGTCTCTTCCCTCTCTCCTTGGACTTTACTTCACCCACACTGTAAAAAAAATTCCGTTAAATTTACGGTAAAACGCTGGCAGCTGTGGTTACCAGAGATTTACTGTAAAAATTACGGTGAGAATGTATGAGAAAAAACGGTGTTTTCATTCTACAACTGTAAATATTACAGTTCAAACCTGTTTTTTTTTTAACTGTAAATTTCTGTTAAAAAAATACAATATTGTAACCGTTTATACAAGGATTTGCTGTAAAAATAACAGTTATACTGTAACCATATTTACGGTAATTTGCTGTACAACTTACTGTAATTTGATGTAGAAGTTACAGCTCTATTACAACATTTTCTACAGGGATTGGCTGTAAAAATAACGATAATGAAACAAACCTGTTTATGGTAAATTACTGTAAAAACACCAGAAATCCTGTAAACCTAAATACAATCTATCTCAGTAATAAAAACAGTAGACCCGTATAAAGTTAAACGGTATTTTATTATAACTACTTAAATTTTACAGTAAATTACTGGCAGCTGTGGTTACCAGAAATTTACCGTAAAAAATACAGTACAAAACATGAGAAATTACAGCTGATATTTGCAGATTTTACGGTAGTAGCAAAATACTGCCCAACTTTAAATTTTACAGTAAATTACTGGCAGCTGTGGTTACCAGAAATTTACTGTAAAAAATACAGGACAAAACATGAGAAATTACAGCTGATGTTTGCAGATTTTACAGTAATAGCTTAATACTGCCTTACTTTAAATTTTACGGTAAATTACCAGCAGCTGTGGTTGCCAGAAATTTACTGTCTTTACTGTCCTGTCTTCCTCAGGATAGCAGTTGTTACAGGTGACAATAACACGGTTATAAAAATAACTGATATTGTATCACATGATGCACATGGCTGGAAGGAAATAAAACATTTTGCCAGCATTACACTATACCATATAACTACCTCTAAAGAGGAAAAATTATTACCTCTGTAGGAACTCCTGAGTGGATCCCAATGCTGGTCAATGCATAGCATGAGCTGCCTTGAAGCCTAGCAAGAGGCTCCTGGGAGGATGATAAAAGTAGAAAAGAATTACAAGCAAATCATCCATTACCATCCAAATGAGTCTTTAAAGTGTTTCTGAGATCCACTTACTACAAAAAACAATACATGGGGCAGGCTTTCCACTGGTACCCCATCTGGCAAGAATGTTTCAACAAGGCAAAAGAGGTTGTCTTCTTTTTTGTCGAAACAGGAGAGAAGGGGAAACACCATACCCTTTATGTCCTCTGAGCAGCCCTCCAACTGTCCTCTCTGAATCTTGAGCTTTGTGGCATCCTGCAAAAATCAAGTGAGCTATTAAATCTTTAGTGCCATGACACTGATGTGCACATATCCCCATTGTGCATTTAGGAGGTGCTGGAGCCAACAGGTAGTGCCCAGGACCACCACAGTCCACCACCACACTATCCCCTTATTCCTGGGGCCGCTACTGCAAATGTGAATATGGGCGAAACTTCCGTGCCAAAACGGAAGTAGGCTACATTAAATACATGTATTCTAGTACAGCAGCTAACTATAGACGCTAACAAAGAACGACAGTTGTTTCAATAGGAATTCTTCTGGAATTTGTAAATATTTATATTTTTGTTATCACATGTTCACACTGTTTGTATTATAAGCTGTAGATAAGTAAATAAGGTGGATACCACATTATTCCTGGGGTCTACTGTAGCTATGAATGGAAGTGGAACTTCCAGTACAGTAACAATAATAGCAAAACATGATTCTTCCAAAGGCTTACTAAAGTGATTTAGTGTCAACAGTGGTTGTTCTGAAATAAATAAATATTTGCTGTAATAAATACTGCTTCATTTTTGTTAAATCAATGAGCTGAAATGTTTTAATCATATTTTCTGTAATGCTCAGTACCTGCTGCTATGTTCATGGTACTAATATTATGACAAAGTTAAATATGTCTCTCACAACATGCTGTCAACTGTATAAATGCATCGGTGATGTGATTCTTTTAGTATTAATTTATCATTAATTCTTAATACAAAACTTGACATTTACCAAACTGAAGAGCTGGCAACTTGAGTCATGGATAATTTTATAAATATAATTCCCATATTTAAGAGGGATTAGTTTGTAAAATGAGAATTTCAGCAACTCCACAAACTAGAAATGTATCTTTTTATACCGATATAAAGCTACTAAAGTTAGCTAAATATGCCCTTGTAGGTTATCTAAAGTAATGTCATCAATTTGAACTCTCCAGTAGAGGCTAGAGAAATAATAATAATATTATCCCGTCTGAGGTGAAGCAGTCTAAGTTTATGTAGTTTGGTATTAAAATTGCTTTAATAGTCACGTTTAGCATCTGGTTTCTATGCAAAGTCCCATTTAGATAGAACGGAGCGGAAGTTGCGCCCATATTCATGGAGGGGTAGGAATAAGCTGGAAAGCCTGCCTCAGGGGCTCTGAACACAGATATGAATGTGACTCTGAACACAGATATGAATATGACTCTGAACACAGATATGAATATGACTCTGAACACAGATATGAATGTGACTCTGAAGGGGAAAAAATCCTTCACCTTAGGTCGCTCTGAAGCATCAGTGCTGCGGCGGGACTCTCACTTTTTGGCTAGGGGACATCACGGTCCTCACGGTCACTCCCACCTCATCTGGAAAACTCCGTCCTTTTTCTTTCCCTCTTCCCAGTGTTCCCAGTATCCAACCGCCCATTTTTTGTGCATTTTTCAAAAGTCTGAAGTGGGCGGAGTTAGCTCTGAGCTTGGGGTTCACTTATGGTCCCCAACACAGCAAGTGTTAAACGTTCTCCACGCTAAAATGACAGCAAAAAATACAAATCAAACAGCAATGTTGGCTGGTCTAGAACTGAAACAAAATGCCTCCTGACCCATTTAACTTCTACCTATAAACACGTGGTGTTACTGAATGAAAAGAACTCAAGAAATATTTGACACTACGACAAAAGAAGTTCTACATACCTTACCAATAGCTCGTAGGCTGATGCTCCGGGTGACGTCGAATTAATACACGCCGATGTCCTGCTTTGTATTCCATCTTCGTTTGCAGCTCGTTCTACGAGCAGACAGCAACTTTATGAAATATTTCCGCGCACACGAGACCACAGAAGACACGAAAACGCTGTAGTTTACCAGGCAGCCGTCGGCGGTTTGATTTTCCAACGAACCACACACGCATGCGTATAAGGTCCTTCTTTCGCGCCTGCGCGAACCGTGTCGCGCATGGCAATTGACTGCAACCACAGTGCGCAAACGCATTTCGAGAAAGCAGCACTGTTAGTGTACATGGAGGGAGGTGACTGAAAGCTGTTCACTCTGTAGCTCGTTTCCAAATTGTTCCATTTTTAAACACCCAAATCGCTGTTCTAGTACAGACAGAATAGAAAACGTTCCTGTGTAGACAGGGTTGAATGGCGACGGGAAACAGTTTTTCAAAATTATTTTTATATATTTATTTTTTATATTGATACAACTTTATTGAACAGATTCCAATAGTTAATACAGCATTGGCACATGAAACAAAACGTATTTACTAGACACAAATAACCCCACATACAGGTAAAGAGAAGTTTAGATTAAATTACATAAGGTATGAGAAGTAAATTAAAATTTCAGAAACTAAACCATGGTTTCATATTGTTTTTTTTTTTAAGAAATTTTTTTCCCTTAGAAATCAATTTGATAGACTATATGTACAGTTCCCATTCATTTTTAAAACTGATTATGGAGGGTTTCTTGTCATTCTATTTGCATTCATGTTTAAGTTGTTTAACCAGTAAAAATAACTATTGTATTTATATAATGTATATACTATATATTCAACTGTATTATATACATATTATATATACAGTATGTATCTCTCTCTCTCTCTCTTTATGTATATATAAAGTAGTTCTTTCCAATTACCTTGTTATATTTCCTATCGGTAATATGTGTCATCCAATTCCAGTTCTGAAAGATTGACTGAAACATTAAAGTACATCAATGTATTTTGTGTTAGATGCATTAAAGGAAGTGGAATGGCTTTACAAATGCAATGGCATTCTTTGTGAGAGCAATTAACATCATTCTTTTCCAATAAATCAGTTAAACTAAAATAATTGACCACTTTCATCCATCAAATTAAGAACAAACAAAATGATTTTTGGTACCATTCTTGGTTTCAATAAGGTTTTCATATTAACTGTAACTGTCCGTTTATTTCACAAGGCAGCATCATGTGGTGTAGCACTGAGAAACAAATGTGAACATAACAACAAATTGGTGCTTGTTCACAGGTTTTGCAGGTTGACAGGTTTTTACTGTATTTTCTACAGAACTTTCCTGATCATGCAGTATTTTTAACCTCTTGTCCCTGCTAAAATTACGGTATGTGATTGCAATTTTTTTCACAGATTTTTACTGTGAATTTAAATGTACATGAGAGAAAAGTCTGTAATTTTAACAAAATACTACTGTAATATTTAGAGTAATTGCCCGTCTTGAAGATTACAGTATTTTTCCTTTATTTTCACAATCTTCTTTCGTTTAAACGGTACAATTTTGTAATTATTACGTACTTTAATTGTAAAAATTTATGTTTCATACCGTTGCTTGATTTACAGCAATTCTGTGTATTTTATACAGTAATATATGTTTATTTGTTTTACGGTCTTTTACTGTTGCTATTTGACAGTCTTTTGCCGTATTTTCTACGGACATTTTTTACAGTGCATATGTAGGTGTAGAACCCTAATGACACATGACATGATGAATAATGAAGTTTTCACACCAAAACACAGAGGCACCAATGGCTACCATTGGGGATGTTTGGGGATGTTTATCACCAAGGAGGTGCACATGTTGGCGATGATTTGGCAAGGAGGGCTTTGCAAAATCAGCAAGAGATGCTGATGTGCAAGAGTAAAACCACACTGTCAACTGTCAGTAACCCGCTGTCGTGGTGTAAAACTTTCCGGTCTAGGTATCCTCTCCTGTCCCAGCTGGCACGCCGTTACCTGTGCATCCCACGCACTTCCATCAAGGTGAAAAGGGGTTTTCTCCATGGCTGGGACTATAGTGAACAAAAACGCCCTGTTCTTGATTCAGAAAATGCGGATCACCACCTCATGTTTTTAGGTAAAAACGTAGGGAAAAGATAGTACCAACATTTTTTAAATGTTTTGTTCATTATAAACATGATGTTATCACTTCCGTAAGTGGCGCAATTTAATTTATTTTTGTTTGACATTTAATTTCCAACCCGTTTGTTTAAAGTTGACCATCAGTACCAAAATACCCATTAAAGGCCTCTAAATGGTGCAGGTGGCTAAAAAAGTACATAAAAATTAACGTTAACTACTTTTGCTTTTGGCTCATTATTTCTTCATTGCAATCTGTAATGTAATTTTACAGGGTCCTCTAGTGGACAAATGTGTAACTACACAGTGATTCAAGCAACTTTATACACATATTAATGAAAATGTGCATGAATATTCAATATTATTTGAAATCTGTAAAAAATAAATGAAATTTGAATGGGACTGTAGATCAATATTGACAGCCCTAGTCTGAGGTGCATAACCTGGGATCTTATAACCTTCATCACTTTCTTCTGTATAACAGAGTTTGTTTGTCATCTCTGGCACAAAGGCATGCCGAACATCTATATTTTTTGAATGTTAAGCCCTGATTGGAAAAATACCACTTACATAACCTCTATTTGAACTGAACCACTAGACCCTACCAAACTCACTCTTCTGACTGTCTGATGCTGCATGTCCCAGAGGTTTACTCTGAGGTTAGAAATCAGATTTTAGCTTTAATACTCCTAAAATGCAAAACAAGTAATAACAGTCTCAAGACTGACCTTCTAGTTATTTTTAGACAATTTCAGATGATGACCTTCAATTATTTCCCCACAGCATGTAATTGTTTTTACTTAGTATCATCTTTTCTTGTTTTGTATTAATTGTGCATTTTTGTATCTCAACATCATTGTAAATGAGAAAAACCTCATTGATTTTTGAGATTTACAGGAGGAGATCCTGTGGCGTGCTGGTCTGCTGCACAACAAGGGAAGCTTCAGCCTGCTGTGACTGACCCATTGACATATTCAGTTCCTCTAGTCCGTAGCCCCTCATCACGCTCTCAGCACTCAGAGAGTGAGATGCATTCAGTAGCCTAGTGAAAATGCCCTTATGTTCCAAAAACTCTTGTTTTGACAGATTTAATCACCTGATGCATGCAACTATGATTGTCCTTGGTATTTCATTTGGTAACAAAGCACCCACAGCCTTTGAATGGGCCCTCCCCAGTTGTGATCTATTGATGATGTCAATGTGAGTGTGTTGGTTCAGTACCATTGGCGCTAGCATTGTGGCTTATAGTTTTTGGAGCTCAAGAGTGTGTCATGCTATTTTTGGGTTCTGATGCTCAAATTGTTCATTCATGCCACTCTTTGACCTCTTATCACGGTTTCCTCCCATTTTTGGCTTTCTTTCCCCCTTTTTGCCAATTTCTGCCACTTTTAACACACTTTTGGCACTTTTTAACTGCTTTTCAGAACTATCCCACCCACGTCGCCCCTCTTTTGCCTTTCTTGTCCCATTTTTCCATTTTTGCTAATATTTTACTATTTTTCTCTTAAAGTTATTTCAGTTTAATTTACTTTATTGTCTGGCATCTTGATGAAGTTGATGAAGTCTGACATTACTGTCCATATGGTTTGGACAATGTGTCCATCCACATTTTTAACATTAACCAAAAAAAAAAAAAAAAAGGTAATTCTGTTTTCAGAAAAGGGTCTATAATTTGAAAAAAAAAGGCTATATTGTACTACAGCATAAACAAATGAACATTTTCTGTTGCTATGATAAGAGAGGCTATTATTCAGGTTAAATATGAATTATGGTTATCTTAGATTAACTTAACAATGGACCAGGATTTTCCTGACCTCCATGGGCCCTTTCATTTGGCTGGGCCCCAGAAAGCTCTTCCCTTTATCCCCTTTGTGTGCAGCCTTGAATAGAAAAGTGCTATATGAGCTTAAGTCCATTTATGTTGTCATGGCAGCTTATATAAACACTAACTGCTTCAGATATAGTGTGTATTAAGAGAGAAGTGTAGTGTCTTTGTGTGGATAAGATCTGTTAGAGATGAGTTCAGCTTAATAGGCATTTGTGAGCAAACAGCTAAATTAATTGGAGAATAAAAACACTAGAAACAGCCTTTATATGTCTTAATTGTTCACGGAGTTCAATGCACTCTCTTCATTTCCCATAAAAGGAGCAGAAAAAGCTGCACAAATGATAAAGAAACGAAAACAGAATTATAACCCTGAGATACTGATTTAAACTGGATTATTTTTATCAGAGGAGCTCTATGTGTGGTAAAATATGGTCGGTAATTTGCCCTGGAATTTTTACTTTACACATGGTCAGTACTCGCAAGATCAAATGTCCTCCTCAGTTATCATAGAATATTCGAGGTCCAAAGGTGATAAATAATAAATCATTATTTATCACCTTTATCACCTAAATCATGATTCAAGTCTAGGTTTGTCTCCAATATTGCCACCCTATTATTGAGAAAATACTGGATAATTATACTTGTTACTAAAAATTGCTAGGACCCACTAAAATAAAGTGTTACTGAAATTTCCTACAATTTACAGTGCTACATTGTGGTGTGAGAAAGTAACAGCTGCTTATTTACAAAAAAAAACAAAAAAAAACTCTCGCTGATCGAGTCATGCTCAAATTAAAAGATGTTCACCTTACTTTTCTAAGAAAGGCATAAGTCTACTTAGAATGCTTTAGCCATGGGGATTTTTTTGTTCGCCACGAAACAGGAAGTATTTTTTCAGGGGTTTAAAATACTAGTGCAGTGATGAAACTTGGACAAAAACTACTTAATGATAACAGGAGAGGACTGATATGGATGTTGATGTTGAGCATTGCTAAATGATTCAGTGGCGCCCCTTGAATATTTTTTAGAAATATGCCCCTGCAGCAGCAGACAGCTGAATTTTGGCAGGCATATTTATCAGTCCAGGGTCTGCAAAAAAGTCTCTTGGGTTGTATCACAAAACTTTAATTGTGTATGTTTTTTCTCCTTTTTACACAACCAGCTGATTGGTTGATGAGAGGGTGTATTTTCTGGGTCAGTTAAGTTTTTCTTTGGTTGACTACATTCCTGGAAATAAGCCCTGCTTGGTAACTTTGTTCAAAAGGCAGGAAGATCACTTTATGCTGATGTTCAGTTCTTTAAATGTTTTGGCGATTGATGTAACGTTTCTTTTATTGGATCAAAATGGATCAAAGTATTGATCTAATATTCTAACCCCTTAAAGCCTGTTGTATCATTTTTGATGCATACTTTTATGAAGAATACAATCTGATAAATAATAAATATACCCAACTGGACTATCAGTTACAAAACACCCCTAATGTATCAAATGAGATACAAAAAATGTGTTTGTTAAATTTTAGGGAAATTTTGATTTTTCTGGATTTCAGTAGAAAGTTAAATAAACAGCTTTAATTTGTGTTTCAGGCTTTAATGGGTTGAATTCAGTTTTTGCCCAGTTTCTGCAGTTAATACCCTTTGTTTTATTCCCTTTCCCATCTGTTTTTCTCATTACGCTTCCAGGATGTGATACTGGTCAGGGGGCTACTCCTCCAAGCCAATTAGGAAAATCTCTCCAACACACACACACAAACATGATCCTATCACACTATATATCATACATTATTAAGCAGAGGTTTGAATAAAACATAACGGTTGGTGTTTGCTGAATCATTCTCCCAGGAAAATGGAGAAAACCTGGGAACATATTAAGGTGGAGCTTTAATTAATAGGACTTAAGATTTGATGTCAAAAGGAACCAGATTTTCAACGGCCATCTGCTTCAAAAACAGAGTTCATTTGTTTGGTTCCTGTTCCAAGAAGGTGACTACTTTGTTTCAGACATCTGCAACAATGACTCTGTAACACTACCATTTCTTTGTAAGTGTGACTCAGGAGATTTGGAAACATTTGATTTAAAGCTCCCTTGGTATTAAAGTAAAATATTGTGTTGGAAATTGCTCTTTCCATTAACCACAGGGTAAGATAAAGGCAATAGGAAAAACAGCAGAGCACAGAGGCTAATACTAGCTCTAGGAAATATAGTTGTTTCACAGTTTAACAGAGATTTACTGCCAATGACTTTGCTCCCTAGAGACAGCACCAGAGCCAGAGTAAGACACAGAATGGTTGTAGATAAAGCTCTCATCAATAAGTCACTGGAGATCAGCTTAGTGTTTGTTGGGAGGGGAAACATGGCTAATCAAGTAAATGGAGTCAAAGTATTGGCTGTTTAAGGCGGTAAGGAGAACGAATGATGTGTGAAGGAAACTGTGATGAACAGATGTGAGACAGACAGACATCAGCATCTGTACTTAAAGTGGCTTTCAAGATGGATAGAGGCATGGTACCTTCACTTTCATTGATTTCTTTGTCTGACATTGATTTAACAAAACATGGGTTGGAAAAAGCAACAGCATGCAGACTTTTAGGGTTTAAATGAATGCATGATAAAGCTCTAACAGAAAGCTACATATTTAAGCTCCTAGGAGAAGGGTTTCAGTGAATTCCAGTGATGCTTTATATTTCTTCTTGATGGTCAAGTGCATCACTTATTGTAGTTTTATGATAGAAGATGGATAAAAGGAAGAAAAAACATATTTTGGTGGTGTGATTTAATACCCTTGTCTGAAACCTACCCTGTGTTAACTCTATTTAGGCATAATAATAAAAAAACAGACAAAGTCTGTTGAACAGGATTTCGCTAGTATCTCTGTACTTTGCTCCATTCAGCTTTCCCTTAACCATCACCAGTCTCCCAGTCCCTGCTACTGAGAAGTGCCCCCACAGCATGGTGCTGCCACTACCATGCATCATCATTGGGATGGTGTTGGGCAGGTGATGAGCCTGGTTTATTCCAAGCATAACTTTTAGAATTGAGGCCAAACAGTTCAATCTTGGCCTCATCAGACCAGGTAATCTTGTTTCTCACAGTCTGAGAATCCTTCAGGTGCTTTTTTTGCAAACTCCAAGCAACTTTCATGTGTTTTGCACTGAGGAGAGCCTTCTGTCTCTGCCATAAAGCCTAGATCAGTGGAGGGCTGCAGTAATAGTTGTCCTTCTGGATCTTTGTCCCATCACCACACAGGATCTCTGGAGCTCAGGCCAAAGTGACCATCAGGTCCTTGGTCTCTCTTACTAAGGCCCTTCACCCCTGATTACTCAGTTTGGCCAGGTGACCAGCTCTTGGATGAGTCCTGGTTGTGCTAAATTTTTCAAACTATGGAGGCCACTGTGCTCTTTGGAACTTTCAGCACAGCAGAACTTTTTTGCAGCCTTTCCCAGATCTGTTCCTTGCAACAATCCTGTCTCTGAGCTCTGCAGGCAGTTCCTTTGACCTCATGGCTTCCAGTTGAAATGTCTTTAGTCACAAATTTCTGATTTAACTTTACAGGGACTTTAACTTCACCAGTAGCAGCCCACAGCCAAAATTTGCAGCTTCATCAACCAAAGACATTGCTCTGACATGGGTCTTTCTCCCTTAATCTGCTTTCCCAAGGACAGATTGTTTTGACGTAGCATACTATCTACATGCAGATGATTCACTGCTCTATAAATGTAAACCTAGTGAGGTCTCAAGGTTCTCCTGCATCCTGGACTGTACAGTTATAAAACACTAGATGAAGTCTTTCCCCTACGACGCCTCACCCCTTCTGTCTAGTCAAGTCTAGTAAACCGTGGAGTTATTCTCGACTAATCTGTTTCTTTTGACAAAACCATGCTAAATCCCGCTTTTTCCATCTGAGAAATATAAACAAACTCAGATCTCTAGTTTCCACTGCTGAGTTGCTCATACATGCCTTCATTTCATCACGCATATATTACTCTAATTCACTCTTCACCTCACACATATGTCCAGCGTAAATCACCTCCAGTCAGTTCAAACACTGCAGCCAGAATATTAACAAGGTCAAACAAACACTCCCACATCACTCCTGTACTTAGATTCCTTCATGTGCTTCCTGTTACTGAATCCAGTTAATGATCCTCACGCTCCCCTACAGATCCCTGCATGGTCAGGCCCAGGAGTATCCCTCTGAAATCATCCAGCTCTATCACACATCCTGTCTCCTCAGGTCGAACACCTTAAAGTTACCGTCTGATCCTGGCACATGCACCTACCAGTTCAAAATCAGTCAAAGACACATCTGTTTGAATGGGCCTTTGGGTAATTATCCATTTTCCATAATTCACTTTTAACAGTACCCAGATGTTCATGACAGTTTTCTCTATTTGTTACTATTATTGATGTGCTAACAGTATCATGCTTATTGTGTAAATGCCACTATTTTATTCTGTATATCATCTTCTATGTAAACACTGTGGCTCATGTCTGTAAAAATCACTCTTTAAATACACTTTACTTTTTACTGAGTACTAATGTGACATAAAGATAATTATAGTTTATTTTATAATGTCACAACCAGAGAACTATCTAGTTCATGAACTGAATGTCTAAATAAACTTAGCACTAGAAGTAAGGGAATTGGTGTTTGGTAGATTATTTCTTTGTTGTAACAATGCTTCTTGGCAATAAATCTTATACTGTTGAAAAGCCTGTTTATTTCCCTTTTAAATGGTGCAGTGTTTATAAAGAACATGCATTTGTGGGATGAGCAGCAGAGCTGAGTGTGTGGGTTGCACTCATGAAAAATTTGCCAAATCTTTTCTGCCAATGCCAAAAAGTGTATTCTGCTGTTGCTATTGACTCTTTACTATTGACGCAAAATCATGATCCATTTTCAAGTAAAGCTGTGATATCCACATTTTATTTTCAAGCTGAATGATAATCACTTTTATTAGAGCAACGCAAGTGGATTTAATTCATTTATTTAAAAAAATGTAAATTCCTTTTTCTTAAATCAGAATCCACTTTTTTAGGTAATGAGAATGGACACATCGACTAAACCATTTGGAAAGTTGTTCTCAGACATCAGGATGCTAGAAGAAAAAGCAGAAGAAACTGTGACAACTTTGGTGAAAAAATATTTAAATTACTGAGAAAGGCTGAGAAAATTGGTGACAAGTTAAATAAAAGTGGCAAAAAATTTTGTGGATGGGTAAAAAGTTGCAAAAAATGGCAAATAGGTTGTGGAAAAAAATGTTGAAAATTGAGGTTTGAAGTGGCAAAACACGAAGTGAAAATGGGTTGAAAAAATTGGCAGAGAAGTTTAAAATGGCCAGTGGAGACTAAAATAGGGGGAAAAGGGCAATAAAAGGACAAAAATACACATAAATGGCAAATAAAGTTCAAAAGTTGCTAAAATGGGACAAAATTTGTCAAAAATGTGTTATAATTGAAGAGATTGTGGTGAAAATTGGTAAAAAAAAAAAAAAAGTGGCAAAAAATGGGTTCAGAGTGGTTTAAAGGGTAAAAAAAACTAAAAATTTGCAAAGAAGTGGTGGTAAGTGGTTAAAATGGTTAAAGAGGCACAAATATGTTAAAATTGGCAAGAACGTGGTGAAAATGGGTTTAAAGATGCAAAAATGTGTTAAAAGTGGTAAGAAAAGTGGACAATTTTAATTCAGTTTAAGATAGAGAAAAAATAAGAAAATGTAATGTCAATAGTAACAAAAGTTGCAAGTAGATGTCAAAAGTAGAAAAAAGTGGTACAACAGGTTTGAAGTGGCATAAAGGTGGTGGAAATGAGTTAAAAGTGTCAAAAAAAATGGATGAAAGAGTGGTTGAAAGGGGTTAAAATGAGCAAAATTAAACAATTTTAACATTAGAGCCAATAAAGGGTTGACACACTTTTCAGCTCTAATTGAGGTAACTGTTGGCCAGGATACTGGCACCAATGCACTGGTCTAACCCACAGACATTGACAATGTTTATTACTCACAGTTGGGGAGAGTCGATTGAAAGAGTTCTTCAGGGGCTCTGCCAATTCTGTGGGCAGGACTGTCGATACCAAATTTAATTTATACTTAATGCTTCCTTCAAATCTGTAAAATATGGCGGAAAGGGTTCTCACAGGAATGAACACATGGGAAATAAGAAATGACATCAACAATGATGGATCGTTATATCATATAAAGTCCCTAATGGCCCTCACTAACCACTCATAGACTAAATCATTTTCATATTTTTAGTGAGCTGGGGTCTGATCCACAAAGCTTCCTTAAATTCAGAGAAAATTCTTAAAATCCTGGGTTATTCTCAAATTTCCCTCTTATAGTTGAGACCGGAACCTGGTAGAGATAAAATTTATTCACATCTTAGCCCCTAAGAGAGCTCCTAGATGAAATTGGTAGGAGCAGTGAGGAGGACTTTTAAGAGGCTTAGGAGGAGAAAACAGAATGGAGCGACAGGTGTTAATCCAAACAATCACACCGCTGTGACAGCCTCAGCTCATCATCATTTACATTAGATACTAAAATTTGCAACTCAGTAAACAAACATGAACACAAAAAGGTAAGGGTAGGGTTGGAAAGAACTTTGGAGTCTTGACAGAAATTCTTTTTGTATTATACTAGGGCTGAGGAGACAAACATATTCATGCAGAAATGTCCTCCCATCTTGGACTGTCCTGTGTAGTCAGGCTGCATGGTGAGCCCTCAAGAGGTGTTTAACTCCACATGTGTAGCCAATCACTGACTAGTAGTCTCTTCACTGACTGACAGAACTGCAAAGGGACATGTGTTTGCAAAAAATTTGTAAGTTGTCCACTTTAAATTGTGTCTTTCCCCCCATTTTTGGATTAACTAATCACAGTGAGGTTTTCCTGGTTAGATAAACGTAAATTAAAAATAAATCAAAATGATTACACAAGAATTGGTGTGATAAAATAAAAGGAACAAAATTAATGGGGCAAAAATAATTACCAGAGATAAACCAAGTGTTAAAGCAATGATTAAAAACAATTGCTGACAAGTGCTTTGAACCTACAACAAATGATGGAATAAATATATTTGTTTTCAAATTGGGGAGCTGGGCTCTCGGCCCTCAGGAACCATGCCCAGCTCAGCTCAAAGAGGAACTCTGTGGCATGATTCACATTCATGTAAGCATGGTCCGAGAGACCAGTACCATGAAAGGATGCACACAAATATGACGGTTTAATGAAATAAAAATGACAATCAATTATTAGTCAAACTCAAAGAGCAAATAGGTGCCAAAAAGAACTAAAGGAAGTAGATGGGTGCAGCCAAGCCACCAGTGTGCCTTAGGACTGCTCCATTTCCTAATAATCTAACAAAAAATCTAATTTGAGAAAAGTGGAAAAAAAAAAAAAAAATTCTAAGTGGCAAATTAGAGCCTAAACTAATCAACCAAACCAAGCAAGCTAGGCCTGCATGAGGAATAATTAAAAAACACAAAGAAAATGTACACAAAAAGATAACAAGTGTTCCCTCAGCCAAATGTTGCATATTTCACATTCGTCTGGGAAACCTCACATACAAAGCATTCAGAAAGGCAGGACTTTTCAAGAAATCCTTGGAAGGTGATTGGACAAACGTTCTTGACAGGCCAATAAAGGTGACAAGACAAGATAAGGTAGTAGACATGTGCAGCTCCAGTACTAACCCGAGGCGTACAGGGTAGCGCTGCTGTAGTTTGTGAAGAGGGAAGCGTGTCCGTGGCTACAATTCATGCTGAATCTTATCAGGAGATGCTGCTGTCATATTTTAAAATACATTCTCTTCTCCTCTGTTGTTTTAGTGTGACTGCTGCAACCCTCCTCCACACCAGCCACCTCCATTACATCTCATTGATGCCTAGGTCCGGCTTATTTGTGCTGTCCTGCATCCCTTCATCACCGACTCAACGCCATTTCATCCGTGTCCAGATAAAGCTCCTCAGAAGTCCACTTCTTATCTTAATCTTCTACTCCCTCCATCACCACCGCCTTACTCATTACAGGCAGGTATCCTACCCTGCTGTCTGCCTCACTACCCCTTCAAGGTCATCAAGACATCACAAGCAAACCTATTTGCTAGGGACATTTCACGTTGTCAAACATATCTGTATGAACACAGCTGTGCTTTAGCAAGGGAGGAGGATACCAGGAAGCCAAGGAGTACAATAACAGGAGAAGTAAATGCAACCCTGCTCGAGTATGCACACTTGTACACAAGTAAAGCTGCAAAGGCAAAACTAATCTAAAGCATCCACCCTTTTTATCTTCTGAGCTGCACAGCAGAAGCAAAGTAAGGAGAGGGTGATTACTGGCATCTCAAAATTAACGAAAACCGCCATATTGGAAGGATTGACCAGGGTGTCTACATGGAGCAGAAATAAATGTCTACTCAAGGTGGTTCTGGTTGCTGCTTCATCTGTCTTCGTCTTGTTTGATTTTCAAACCACACAGACTTTATCAAACTGTGCACAAACACAAGTGTGTGTGGGTTTGGAGGAATGTTACTAATGTAATATAAAAATACCTTTAGAAGTGTGAGTGTCTGCTGTCAGTGACAAGGAGCAGTCTAAAGGGATGGATGGAGGATTTAAGTGATCTGACTGGAACATAAAATGAGAAATCAGTGATGTGTGCAGCAAGGTCAGAACTTTAAAAGAATCCAGACAGAAACAGGTAACCTGTGCAGAGTTTTAAGCAGTAAGGGTTTTATGTGATCCTTTTCTTTTTCCATTTAAATTCTGACAGCAGCATTCTGAATCAGCTTTCCTTGACTCTATGTGTAATGCTTTTTTCAGTGAATGTGTTTAAAAAAAGAGTAAGCTTTACATGAAAAATAATGCCTTTTTTTCTGTGCAAACAGCATGTTTTTAGGGGAGGATGCTGCTAACATTAGCTCAGCTTTTTCTAGGCAAGATATTGGCTTGTATTTAGGTCAGGGTTCCACATGCATGAGTGTTTTTCTTATAACGGGAGCAAAATTATCTAGAGGCCTCCCTCACTCTAAAACAAACAGCTCTGGTAAATTTAAACAAGAAAAAAAATACTGAATGAGGCAGTTTCAGGTTAGAAAACAATGTCTTTTCAATGCATAATAACAGCTACAGGCTGTCCAGTGAAGGGGCTTTCAGCAAAGCTGCCAAATATGTCCATAACGTTGAGGTAAAGTTAATATTTTTTGGTAGAATACTTTGACTTTGGAATATGAGATGGGCTTTTTGTCTCCAGTGATATGCACTGTATTTATGGGCAGTGCAAACAATGCTTTGGAGTTGGAAGAGGGCATGGACTGAGGCGTGTACTTTCTATCCAGGGAAGGCCGGGGTATCACTTATTCTAGAAGGCCCTCATTACCTAGTAATTTTATAGTAATAAGTTGTAATTATCTATTAATTTCTTAAGAATAAATACGCAATTACTGTTTTATTTGTAATAAGTTGGCATTTTATCAAGTATTAACTTGGAAATATGATAATATTAAGGAACTATTAACCTAGTAATGACATAGAAATGATCAAGTAATTCCTTGTAATATTACATGTCAATGTTCTGCAAATTAGGTGGTATTTCATATGAACCTAACTCTAAGCCCCTAAACATCCCCCCTGCCCTATCCCTATCATATTCCCCTGGCCCTGAGACCTAACCCTATTATAACTCTAACCCTAACTGTCGGTCCTTTGTGACAACTTTAATTCTGAATTCATCCATCTAAACCTAGCCCTGAAGCCTTAGCCCTAACCATTTAGAAATATATATATATATATATATATATATATATATATGTATATAGGAAATGAATCTATTCTGAGCTCTTTGACATTGCCCCACCTCAGCCTGTAGGTCTACATCCTCAGAAGTTCTTCTCCGGTTGGACAACCTTACTTAGGGTACTTCTTGAAAATCATGGGGTTGCAAGGCCAAAATTGAGGTAGACACTACTTGCGATTGGTTTACAGAAATCCTGTTTGAAATCCTCCAGTGCTGGACCAATGATAAACCACCTCAAAAAACAGTTGCTAGGATTAGTATCACTGAAGCCAGTGTAATTGGCATCTACTTAAAGCTATAGCTTATCTCCAAGGGCTCGCAGCAATCCGTGTATCATTCGTTCAGTTAATGTTTGATTGATGGCTGAATAACAAATAAATGAAAAATGGCTCATTGTTCACTTTTCTGTTTTAAAAACCAAATCAAATAATGAGAAAACTGTTCATTTTCTGTTTTTCATTTCTGAAATGAAGTCAAATAAAAATGAAATGATGCGTCTTTTTGACTTTTGCTATTTATGTTGGGATCAAAATGTAATCTGAAAAAGCAGCAGTAAGCAGTCAGTTTGATTGCAATATTGATTTGCATAACCTGGTGTAGTTGTTGTGCTCAGAAAAGCATCCTGCGAATCACATACCAACACGCTGGGGGGTTCACGCTTCCTGTAATGATTTACGGAACACAAACGCTGGCACCAAGTTAGGGCGCACTCACACTTGGCAATCTGTACTGTGCCTGGGTACGTTTGAGCCTATAAGTCCAGTACAATTGACCAGCATGAATACACTCTTCCATGCTTGGACGCGGCATGCTTCCCTGGCTCTGGCGCGGAAGGACAAGGTGGCCCAAAGTATGGCACGAATGCAAATGAAGGAGCACAAGTGTGGGAACGTGACTTAACTTGGTGCCGGCATTTGTGTTCCGTTTATCATTACAGGAAGCGTGAACTCCTCAGCGATGGGCATGTGATTCTCAAGATGCTTTTCTGAGCACAACACCTGCACCAGGTTATGCAAATGAATATTGAAATCATATAACTGCTTATGCCTGTTTTTTATAGTACATTCTCTGATCCCAACATAAATAGCAAAAGTCAAAAGAATGCATCCTTTCTTGTTAATTTGATTTTGTTTCAGAAATCAAAACAAGAAAATGAACCATTTTTTTCATTATTTGTTATTCAATTATCAATCAAATATTAAATGAATGAATGATACACGGATTCGCAGCCTTGACCTATTGCACTTTCACTCATCAACTGACGTAAGCATCCATGTAGTGGGCTACTTATTGTCTTTCAAAAATCACTATAATAAAGTTTTACTTAAAACGATGAGTAAAATGTTCAAGTGATCTGAAATCAGAGAGAAACTGGGGAGTGACATGGAAAAGATTCACAGGCCAGGTTTGAACCCAGGCAAGAGAACAACAGCCTCTATGCAGGCAACTCCTAGGCTACAAGTGGTACAACAATCAGCTTTTTTATACTCAGTATGGGCAGATAAGTTACAGCAGTTGTCTGAATTTAAGCTACGCTGAGTAATGGCACTAACAAAGGTGAAATCAGTCCTATTGTGCTGATTTTTTTAACCTTGGTGAACATTTTCTACCTTTGATGCCTGGGCAGAAAATTCCAACACAGAGGAAAACCAACAGTTAATGGCTTAAAAGCACAGAGAGGTTCTACAAAAGGCACCTCTCCTGTCTTGCAGCGGCCTTATATCTGCTCCGTGGACAGGGTTGAATTCCAGTATGGCTGATTACATAATATGTGTGATATTATCACAGTTGACACGAGCAAATTGAAAGCATAGGCTGTAGCGCAGTCCCTGGCTGGGGTAACTAAATGATCCCCCCTCTTACTCCTGGCTCAGGATTGGCGAAGAAGCCTCATAAATGAAAGATACAACATGCCCTCTGGCGGCCATGTTGGAGGTCCCGGGCTTCTGGCACAGAACGGCTGAAAACAGCTGATCCCATTTGTAAGCTTATGACTTGGCCGCCTCTACGATATGGAGTAGATGTGGCTAATTTCTGTGTTTGTCGTTGGAGGCTGAAGATTTAATTACTGCTACATCTGCAATATTGTCTGCCTCCTGCAACACAGCGCTCAGATAGCTCATGACAAACTTTCTCAAATGCATTTATGAAGAACTCTGCTGCCTTAAGCCATGCTATTAGTGTGATTATGGTCGCAAGTTGATGCTGATGTTGTGTTTAATCACTATATGAAAACATTCATGCATCATTAAATTGTAATATAATTAGGATAATTAAGAAAAAACACTTGAGGCTGTGTGTTATCTTATGGATGTTTTCATTAGAAATTACTTTTTGTGAGTCGTTTGCTACTTTTGCAAACTCTGAATTGGCACAAAGTCTTATATTTTCCTTTTTGGCTTTGAATAGAAGACTTCTGAAGCACCTTTGGTCCTAAAACCACACTTCTCTCCTTTTATTGGCCATTTATCAGCTTTAATTGTGGATAACAAGATCGTGTTAGCTGGAGAGGTTATGTGTGTGCTGCTTTCTTTGTCTTTGTAGTGATAGTTTGGTATTTTTAAAGTTGGTTGTATTAGTTACTCAAAAATATTACATTGCATTCAGAGAGTATTCAGACCCCCTTCACTTTTTCTACTTTGTTATGTTGCAGGCTGATGCTGCAATTGTTGAAATTCATTTTTATTCTCATTAATCTACACTCAGTACCACATGATGACAAAGTGATAACATAATTTTGGACATTTTTGCAGATTAATGAAAAAGAAAAAACTGAAATATCACATTGGCATAAGTGTTCAGGCCATTTGTAAAACCACTTGAAAGATTGTTGTGCCTCACTGAAGTTCCCAAGAAGACAATGGCCTCCATAATTCTCAAATGGAAGAAGTGTGGTGCAACAAGGACTCTTCCAAGAGCTGGTCGTCAACCTTTGCAATCCGGGGAGAGGGCCTTAGTGAGAGAGGTGACCAAGAACCCGGTGGTCACTCTGAATGAGCTCCAGAGATCCTGTGTGGAGATGGAACAAAGTTCCAGAAGGACAAACTTCACTGTAACCCTCCACTGATATGGGCTTTATGGCAGAGTGGCTCAATGGAAGCCTCTCCTTAGTGCAAATGAAAGCCTGTCTAGAGTTTGCAAAAAAAGCACCTGAAGTGTAACCTGACACGCCAGATGAATTTTTTTCACACATCCATCTGGAAAACCTCTGATAACCAGCATTTGGGAAAAGTCAGAGCCTTTAGAAAAAAAAAAAAAGAAACTCGGAGGGTGATTGGATGAACTTTCCGTCACATCTTTACGGGCAAATCAGAGCAATAAAACATGTGACGTAGCCGCTATCGAGGTGCGCGTGCGCCGCTACCAAGGAATAAACTTCATATAGAACAGCATAACACGAACAATGGCGACTATAGACATGTCAGTCATGATTTTTGTTGTTTTTGAATAGAAAACCACTCACTGCTGTTCTTTGTTCTTCTTTAACAAACAAATGTCGTCAAGTTCTGATAAAACTGGTGCTTTAGCAGCATCCATGCTAATCTCTTCAGTCATATCTGCACCGGCTTGTGGTTGCTGCTTGCTTACGCTGTCAGACTGAGAAACCAAGATTAAACTGTTTTGCCTCCATTCTAAAAGTTACATCTGGCAGAAACCAGGCACCACTAATCACCTTCCTAATAGCATCCTAACAGTGAAGAATGGAGGTGGCAGCATCATATTGTGGGGGTGTTTTTCAGCAGCAGGGACTGGGAGACTGGTCAGGGTTAAAGGAAACTGAATTGAGCAAAATACATATGTATCTGAATGAAAACCTGTTCAGCAGCACTCAGGCCCTCAGACTGAGCTGAAGATTTCCCTTCCAACACGACAATCTCCCTAAGCACACGACCAGGACAACACAGGAGGGGCTCAGGGACAGCTCTATGAATGTCCTAGAGTTGTCCAGCCTGAGCCCTGGCTTGAAACAGATTGAACATCTCTGGAGAGACCTCAAAATGGCTGTCCACACAGTTCAACCAAGTACTGAGTAAAGGGTCTGAATACTTGTGTCATTGTGATATTTCAGTTTTTTCTTTTTAAATGGGGTTGTTTTCTCCACATAATTTACACAGTCTTAAGAAATAAATAGCTAAAAATGGTTAAAGTACGCTTTATTGTAATACTTCACATCTCATTAGATAGTTAAAACAGGGTAAATTAGTGGTCTACATGCCCTCATTGTGTAGTCTTATAACCTTGCTTCCATAGCTGCTCTCCTGCCAGTCTTTCTTTAAATGGGCCACACCGATCTGCCACTCCTGTAGCATATACTGTAAACTTAATATTCATAAGCGTCATTTGACACCACACACCAATGAAACTGCCTCCTAGCAGGCCAGAGAGGCTTCTTCCTGCAATAAGCTGCAGAGAAGTTGACGGTCTTGGTTGCCACCTGTATGTTAAGTTAAATTTTATTTAATCTTATTATACTGTAACTGATGAGAAAGCCTGGGTTATACTTCTACAGAATCTAATCTAAGAAAGAAAACCCAGATGAAAACAACTGGCACATCAATGCTGTTAGGTGCTGTAACTTTTACTTTACAAGTTATATACTAACAGGATTAAAAACACAGACTTCCTCACAATTATTATAAAATATCAGAGGTTTACAGGTGATGCAGATCTGATGTGGATCAAGTCTTCTAATAGAACACATTTTTATTATAAGTCTAAGTTTATCTCCTACATACAGTGCTGGCCAGATAGGTTTGGATTTGTTTCCCTTTAATAAATAAAATCAAAATTTAGAAACTGCATTTTCTATATACATTTGTTGTCTTTGTGACATACTAAAATTGGTTAGATGATCCGAAACATTTAAGTGTGATAAATATGCAAAAAAAAAATCAGAAAAGGGGCAAATTCTTTTTCACAGCACTGTTGCAAATGAGAATGGATGGCTCAATGTGCTAAAAACAAACAAACTACTATCTAGGCAAAATCTGACCAATCAGATTTGGCGATGTAAATCCTTAGTCAGGGTCACTCTTAATATTTAGGTTAAAAATAAAATAGGATTATGGCAGCTTAACTTTATAGCAGATCAGTGAGTCAGCTGTTATGTCAGTACAACATGTTGAGGCAAAAAATTATGTATTGTCTTGTGAGAAGCTTGTTATGTCGTATTTTAGATTTGTTTAGACCACCAGCCAGGATGCACTGGCCAACCTGGGCCTCACAAAGCAAAGACTATGAAGACATGGTTTGATGAGTTTGGTGTTGAAGAACTTGACTGGCCCGCACAGAGCCCTAACCTCAACCCCATCAAGCACCTTAGGGATGAACTGGAACCGAGACTGCAAGCCACCATCAGTGCCTGGCCTCATAAATACTTTACAGAATGAATGGGCACAAATTCCCACAGAAACACTCCAAAATCTTGTGGAAAGCCTTCCCAGAAGAGTGGGAGTTGTTATAGCTATGAAAGGATAGCCAACTCTATATCAAAGTACATAAACTTGAATACATAATCATTACAATCCCTGTCGATGTCATAGTCAGGTGGTTGAACACTTCTGTCAGTATAGGGTATCTAAAAACAAGTGATGTGAGGAATGTTGAAAAGAAATGGCATGTTTTAGTCTAATGATGAAAGAACAGAATACAATTCTTTGAGGTTGGCAAGAAATGTCTGTATGCATATTTCAGTTCACTAAAAATGGGCAACAACATAATGGTTCTGAAAGGCTAGTTTCCTCCCTATTGAGCCTGTAGAGCTGCTTAGCTGCTGCACCATGGACAGCGCTCTGACTGGGTATTTCGCTCCCTTTTATAAAGGATGTATTTTCTCTCTTTTTTTGGTCAGGGTTAAAAGACAGATGCAAGTAGTTACAGAATTTTGCATGTTTCATTTAGGATTAGATAGAGAATGTTCAGGAAAAATATCAGAAGGAGTCTAACTAATTTCTGCAATGAAACAATATGAGTAAACTCCATTAAGAGAAATATTCATTGGCACTAATTCTCCAGATGGTTAACATTAAAACATTTTGGAGTCCAAACAAAATGTTTTTAAATGACATGCCAATTTAATGAGGATCTCATCTCTGAATAAATCCATGCATGTCTAATATGTTAGTCTACCACCACTTTTTTGTCTCTTGTAGAGGATAAGTTCCAGTATGTGGTTATAAATTGCTTTACTAGCATCAGTACTGATTTATTTTGGTCATTTATATAGCATGTTTTATCAGTTTCTATTCTATTCTTTTGTAATATTTTAACTTTTCCTAATGCTTGATGTCTCAACTGAGCTTTTTTATATGTACAGTGCCTATAAAAAGTATTCACCCCCGGGATGTTTGATCCTTTTAATGGTTTTATAAATCAGTCATGGTCAATGTATTGTGACAATTTTGACAATCTCTTTGACATCAATGTGAAAATAGATTTCTATGAAGTAGTGTCAATTAAATTAAAATACTGAATGTAAAGTAACTGACAACATAGATATTCACTCCCTTCAAGTCAGTATATAGTAGATGCACCTTTGGCTGCAATCACAGTACTAAGGTTCAGTACTCAGGCTTGCATATCTGGACACTGCAGTTCTACTCCATTCTTCTTAGCAAAACTGCTCAAGCTCTATCAGGTTGCACAGGAATCAGATGTGAACAGCCCTTTTCAAGTCCAGCCACAAATTCTCTATTGGATCAAGGTCTGGTCTTTGATTCTTCCACTCTAGAATATTCAACTTGTTGTCTTTAAACTATATCTGTGTAGCTTTCAACGTATCCTTCGGGTCACTGTATTGCTGGAAAATAAATCTTCTACCAAGCTGTGTAATAGGATTACCCTCTGAGATTTCCCTATATTTTACCACATTCATTTTACCCTCTACCTTTACAAGCCTTCCAGGACGGCAGCAGAGAAGCATTCCTACAGAATGATGCTGCCACCGCTGTGCTTTCAAATCATCTTGTCTGCATAGCTTCTTCTGATGAAGTAAGTATAACTTTATTTATATAGCACTTTTAAAACACTCAGTTACAAAGTGCTTCACGAAAAAGACAAAATAAAGAGATAGAACCGATAACCCACAAAAGGAGAAAATTAAATCACATCATATTTCATATAATCAAACAAGACATAATAATAATACACTGTAATTTGGAAGAAATTCAAGTATCAAGATCACAAGAAAGCCTGTCTAAACAAGTGAGTTTTTAAATGTTTATTCAAACATTCCAGTGACTCTGCTGATCTGATGGACTGTGGGAGTTTATTCTGCAGGGTGGGAGCTAGGACAGAAAAAGCTCAGTCGCCTCTAGTTCTGAAGTAAGAGTAAGGAATGTACAGAAGTCCAAGATTGGATGATCTGAGCGAGTGAGAGGAGATATATGGAACAAGGAGGTCAGAAATGTAACTAGGGGCAAGGCTATGCAGTGCTTTATATGCGAGTAACAGGATTTTGTAGTTGATTCTGAATTTCACTAGAAGCCAATGGAGAGATGCCAAAATGGGTGTGATGTGGAACTGGTGGCTGTTCTGGTTAACAGTCTGGCTGCAGCATTTTGACACGATTGTAAGTGGTTTAGAGAAGACTGCGTCAGGCATGTCATGTGTATAGAGAATTACCATAATCAAGACGGGAGAAAATGAAAGTGTGTATGAGAAGTTCCTGATCTGGTGGTGAGAGCATTTGTCTGATTTTTGCAACGTTACGTAAATGTAAAAAACAGATCTGTACAAGTTTTGTAACATGGTGTTCAAACAATAGGTGTTGGTCAAAGATGATTCCAAGGTTTTTAGCTGTGGGTTTACTAAAAGCATCAAAAGCATGCATAAAGCATAATTTAGGTCTCATCAGACCAATGAACTTTCTTCCACTCAACCCTGGAGTCACCCACATACCTTTTGGCAAACTCTAGTGGAGATTTTACTTGTGAAAAACCCAGGCAATAGTTTAATACAGAGTCTCTCCAATCTTAGCTGCTGAAACTTAAAACTCATCCAGAGTATTCATAGGTGTCTTGGTGGTCTCTCTCACTAGTGTCCTTCTTTCATGGTCACTCAGTTTGTGAGGACGGTCTGATCAGGCAGAGTGGGTTTGTTTGTTTGTTTGTTTGTTTGTTTGTTAGCAACATAACTCAAAAAGTCATGGACGGATTTTCATGAAATTTTCAGGAAATGTCAGAAATGGCATAAGGAAGAACTGATTAGATTTTGGGACTGATCTGGATCCCCATTTGGATCCAGGAATTTTATTAAAGGATTCTGTGCTATTGGGAGATAGAGCTAATGGCAGAGGTCTGCGCTGTTACCACATTACACCAGGAGATGGCGGACATGAGTTACTTATTCAAAGTTTTGGAGTTTATAGAGTTTGAAAGACACACGCCCGGTCGAGGAGACGAGTCGGAGCGCAAGAATACTCACAATGCTGGGAGGAATAGAGGAATATTCACCCTCTGCCATGACTTCCACACGTAGCGAAGCCAATGCTTTGCCTCACCATGTCTCCACCCCACTGGGGAGGGGGTAATCGGCAAATTAGATTTTGGAAGTGATCCAGATCACCGTCTGGATCCAGGAATGTTTTTAAAGGATTCTTCACTATTGGGAGATAGGGCTAATGGTGGAGGTCTACGCTCTCTGAGTGCTTTTCTAGTTTCTTTTGTTGTGTTTTTTCATGGTCTATAAGCAGAAAGAAAATTACAAAAACGCCCTTTTTCATGTCAAGTTAAAAACAGTTTTCTATAAAGTTATGTAAATTAAAGAAAATATATGTAACATAAAATAAGTGATTGCCTAAATGTTCACCCCCTTTAAAGTGACTGACTTATTTCAACAGAGATCCTGCTAACTAGTAGTCTCACAATTAGTGAAATGGGGATCACTTGAGTGCAGCAAATGTGTCTCAAGTGACCGTCGTATAAAGACACCTGTGTCTTGAAGGTCCAGTCACTGGTTAAGTAGTACTCATGGCTACCATTGCACCATGAAGACAAAAGAACACTCCAAGCAACTCAGAGAAAAGGTAAATTAAAAAGATTAGTCAAAGGATTGATACAAATTTTTTTCTAAGGTACTGAACATCCCTCAGAATTCAGTTAAGCTCTTAAAATCAAGAATGTTCAGTCTTAACCTAATAATGAAATATGCATAAACTAAACTCTAGCACTTCTGTGTTGTGTCATGAAAGTAGCAGAAATGCTATTACCCAGACATGACAAAAATACTTTAATTAAAAAGCCAACAGGCACCAAAAGTTTCTCCGTCAACCAAACTTTTGCAGTAGGACCCTTCAACTTTGCAGGCAGCAGTGATCATATCCACAGGCTAACATGCTAACAACCACTGTGAGTCTTGGTACCTGGACAAATCTAGAGACCCTGCAGCTGCTGACTTGTCTCTTTAGCATTCTTCAGCTTACATGCTGCACTTCAGTCCAGAGGCTCTTCTTAAATCAAGCTGAACTTTGCCGCTTAATATATATGGAAGGAGTATGAAACTCTTCCTGGTGATTTATTCTTCTATTTTTGTTTCAAGCAGTTTAATTAGTCAAGTATAAATGCTGAGTATGCAAGAGGACTTTCTGTTTTTTTAGTCTATTTTTGGAAACAGTACCTGCTTTTGCAGAGCCAAGTTCTTGTGAGATATCAGAAGGATTTCTCCATTAATTTTCGTTCCAGTGCATTTGAAAGTCACTCTGATCCGTGAAAGAGTGTTAAGCTCTGGCATTTAACAGTGAAGCTCCTAACAAGGCGCCAGATTTTGCTCTGCCAGGTAACCTATATGACAGTCCAGTGGAGACCCTCCTTGTGGATGAGACCTACGGGGTATTTGCAAGTGCACTGATCCCACAAGGAGAAGTGAATGGATTTGGGGAGCAACTCTTCGTGTAACTGAATGTCAAGGGTGTGGGAGGGAAAGGAAACAAGAATTAGAGATGAGCAAAGGACCAACAAGGCAATGACATCTTGTGGAATGCCATGCCATTGTTGGTCATTAGGGCCGCTACAAAGGACTGCTGCTACCTTTCAAATGAGCCATCCACTAGAGCACTTGACATTTCATGCCTGAAAGAGGAAGACCAGAGAAAGAGATGTCACCAGCAATGAGAAAAAGTTACTTTTCTGCTGTCACATTTAAGGCATCTTGGCGTTTGCAGTTCTACACCTCCCACCGAACCAGTGGTGGAAACTGGGAAATGTCATTACGATCTAATCCTGTAACACTCAATTAGATTAGGGATCATTCCAAGACGATATCACCTTTTCTGGCTCTGCATGCTTAGAAAGCCTCAAAGATTTATCACAGGAAGAAGTCACAGCAGCAAGAAGATTCTTTTCAATTCTACAAGGGGAAGTTGTCAGCCAGAAGTCTTCCCAGCAGTCCGCCGATGCTGCTTGAATTTGTTCTGGGAATATACTCGAATCATGTCCAAGAACACTAAGACATCTTTGCATTTGCTCTGTTGGTGAAAAAGGAAAAACTGCCGAGTATTCACATCGTGTTTCTCTCCTGGATATGCAGTCTGGGGGAGTTGTGCTGATCAGCATTGGTAAATAGTAGCTCCCCTGGGAAGCTCAAATGCAGACACTGGCAGCAGGAGAAAACATTGATTCTTGATATTATGCAAGGGGTAATAATCAATAGTTCTCACTTATTCCAACATAGAGAGGCAGGTGAGCAAGAACCACATGCAGGCAGCCTTTTTTTATGTGTGTGTTTCTAAATGTCGGCCTTTTCTACCAATGCAGACTGATGGTCATCGGTACGTATGAAGGCTACCATGGAGATCTAGTGCATTTTGTAACCCTCTCCACTAACTGACTTACAAGTGGAAGGCTGACCATGGTAAGACCCTGCGGACGTATTTCATACAGGATAACTGACACTATGGACTCTCCCACAGCTTCCCAGCACTCCATAAAGCCGTAAATATCCCAAGACCAGGAGACACCCGGGGGATTGGACCGGATGAAATGATATCGTCTCCCGGTGACAACCCTCCCGGATCAAGATAAGTGAGATAGCAGCAAGATGAACTTTAACCGACTCTAGTGGACATTCATCAGGGGCACTGACCTTAATGGCTCCCTCAAGACCACAGAAGTGAAGTCCCCTCACCTCACTCTGGAATAGAGAGCATTGTAGGCCACTGATGAAGTCACTGACCACAGTATTAACAGGACTCAAATACCACGATACATAATTATGGAGTTAATGATCCATGGCTTCACACCTGCTTCAGCAGACCCATTAATCCCGTCATAACCCTTAGAAATCTATTCTTAGTCCTAGTCAAGAGTGAGCATTTTAGCAGTATAAAAAGATAGGAGGTGCTGTTGTACTGATTATCAGCACAGCTGTTACATAGCAGTGCAGCGGTACAGCTTGAGTGTGAGATTGCTTTAACACAACAGAAATGTGTAGCAAAAAGTAGCAAAGGGGCAGTCAGCCGTAATCATAATGAGATTAATGTCAGAAATGAATGCATTAATCTTTAAAACTGCATTGATTGCATGCAGAATTGTGACTGCAGTTAAGCTACAGTAGTGGGTAGGGGAGCAAGAAAATAATGCTACACTAAAATAGTGTGATATTTCTTGACGCGATACTGCATCGATATTTTGAAATGCAATTAAAATTAGTTTGTTGATGCTGTAGTTTGTGGCGTAATTTCACCCTGACCGCTAGCTGGCAGCAGGCATTTGACTCTTGCCTCTTCTCCTCTGTTTAGACAACAAGATCATGTGATATTTCCGGTCTGAGTGAGCCGGTTGCTTTTACCTGCCCAGCAGAGCGGCTTCTGCTGCATTCGTTAGCGGAAATGTGGATTTATGTTGGTTTTCAAAATATTAAAGACGGTACAAACTGAGACAGAAGTCAAGTCATTTGTGAGATATGCCATGCCAGAGTGAAATACTCAGACAACACTACAAATCTGAGAGCTAGGCATCATAGTGATAGCATTACAGCTAACGCCTAACAACAAACAAGCCTGTTGAAGCTACCACTGGTCTCTACTCATGCAACCATAATCACAGTCAATACTTTGTTTTATTTGTAAGGACCTGCGCCATCTTAGTGGTGTTAAGAATGACGGCTTCTGTAATACGAAAAATAAACACTGGCCTGTCACCATGCCCTCCCAATGACACACTATCAGCCCTTAAAGCTGGACGTGACGATCAGCTTGTCTCCCAAAGTCTCCCTCCACAAACACCTTGTTGTTACATGCTGACATAAAAACTGATATAACGTGAAGTACAAAAGATTGGAGTACATTTACTCTATAATGATTTAGTTTCCCCCTTTTTTTTAAAAAAATTCCTGAAAGCAGTTTAATTCAATACAGCAAATGGGGAAAATCCTTATCTCCAGGTTGCACAAAGATGGTTAAAATGCTGGATGATGCAGGACTATACAATTTTTAAATAGTTTGATTCTGCTTTCTTATATTCCATATTAACTTAAAATTACATAGTAGTTGCACCACTGCTCATTTGAATGTCTCATTACGCTTAAAAACTCCCCCTCAGAGATGTCTCAATAGAGTTTAAAGTCATCTTTGACCTTGATACATCTGCACCTTGTTATATCAAACTTTGCTTTTTCATCTTTTCCTTTAAGAGCAGTCTGGCTGCAAACAGCTGACCTCAGAGGGATTAGTGTTACCTGGGGACTGCTGATTATTGGTACATTTTTACAGATGCCAGAGTTTGGTGCAGTTCATTTTTACAGAATATAGCAAGATTGTAATGAACTTGTATTTACTAACATTTCTGACAATTAACCTGGATTTTAATGACTAAAATGTGACTAAATCTAAGGAACTATTACATGTAAAGACTAGACTAAATTCAAAATTGCTGCCAACATTAACAGTTATAGAGGAGAAGTGTACATGTGTATGGATTGTTTTACTGAAAGGAAGTAAATTAAACAAATTGATGTGTTAAAAAAAAGTCATTTGTGAACATACACTGGGATAAACTGAAGGAAAAGCACTATAAATAGTAAGTATCAATACCTTTGTTTACAATGCTCCATGCAGTCTAAATTATTTTGACCATAAAAAGGTGCAGGAAAAACCACAAAGAACATAAAAAACTAAATAATTACCTCAAAATGCCAAGATGCTGATTGGCATGGATTTAGGATTACCTGTGGACCTCTGTGTGGCTGTTATAGGGTAGGTAATTATTCCTGGAATTTTTATAGTACAAATGATAGGCATGGTGAATTCACATAGGATTAAAACCTCATACATCCTCTGCAATTATTACAAATTATTTATCAGTGGTCCCTAGGTATCACTGATGTGACTAGGGCTTTAAAGTCAGACCACACTGTAGCTCTCATTTAAATAATGCATTAAAAAATTATGAACATTAAATACATCCCTTTGCGTTCATTTGACCCACAAATCAAGCCACCAGTAAGAACCACTTCAACATATAAGTGTGGATATAAAAAATTGGTTTGAAATGAAAAATAATCAAATATTCAACATATGATTTATTTCAATTAACTGTTGAAATTCAGGGTTAATAGTTATTTCAATTTCTAATCATTTGACAGCCCTAGACAATGCTCAATAGTCCTGGGACTTCCTTGCCAGAATTTTTAAGTTAAAGCTGCTTTCTAAATGTTTCCTGTTGGAGAATTGTCTGGACTGCAGGAAGGCCAGTTCAGCACCCAGACTCTTCTACTGCAATGCCGTGCTCATGTGATGGATGTGGTATGTGGTTTAGTATTGTCTTGCTGAAATATGCAAGGCCTTCCCTGAGAGAGACATCATCTGGATGAATTATGTTGCTCTAAAACCTTTATATACTTTTCAGCATTGATAGTGCCCTCCCAGATGTGAAAGCTGCCCACGTCATCTGCACCAATGCAACCCCATACCATCAGAGACACAGGCTTTTGATCCCTCTCCTCTCTCCTCTTCTCTGGTCTGCATGGCCTCCATTGTGTCCATGGTTTCTGAAGAATAAACTTCAAATTTTGACTCATGGAGATTGGTGAACCTCTGCCGATCTTTACTTATGGGAGAATCAGTACCACTTACTTCTCCAGCCTTATTTTGCCCCGTCCCTACTGTTTTTGAGATATGTTGCTGCCATCAAATTAAAATTGAGCTAACATTTTTCAGAAATGGTTGAATGTCTCAGTTCAACATCTGATATGTTGTTTATGTTCTAGTGTGAATAAATAGGTGTACGAGATTTAAAAATCATTGCATTCTTATTTTTATTAACATTTTACAAGATGCTTCAGCTTTTTTGGAATTGGGGCTGTACCACTGTGGGCATATCAGAGACACGAATGGCTCATGACGAAAAAAGGCTGATATTCGTGCCTGCAGTGTGAAAGCCTTGACTGGTAACATGCATACCAAAATGAAAATCAAGTAATCAGAAACTGTATTAGGTTGCTTTATCTCACTATTTTTCTTTTTTTTTTTTCAGTTTGTGGTGGTAAGCCTTCTACAACACGTCGTAAAGGTGGGAATGTTGCTGCCAGAGCTTGAAAAACATCTTGCACCTATCGCAGGAGACAGAGAGAAAAAAACAAATGTAGACTTTGTTTTGGAGGTCGCACAGACACCGTACAGTTTTAGATTTATTATTATATAGAGTTTATTATATAGATTAAAAAATCATTTATTAATAAAAATTTCTGGCCATAAAATTCCTGAAATAGCCACATTGCAAACATTACAGACAAAGTAACATTTCATTTAAAAAAAAAAAAAAAAGTCAGAGGTGTAAACCAGGATGAAATCATGTATAGACCAGTTTTAAAAGTAGTTACGCTTTGGTCAAAGCTAGCATAGCTACACTACCAACAGAGCTAATGTTTCTACATAAGCCAGCTTAACTCTATTAGCTGTAGTTTTGGCAACATGTGCTTCAGCAAACTAAGCTAGCTAATTTCAGCTACATAGCTATGTATATGCTTTAGCAAATATAGCTCAAGATAACATACCTAACGTAGCTTCCTTAGCTTTAGCTAACTTGGCTATATAGCTACATTATCAAAATAGCTTACATAGCCAACAAAGCTTTGTTAGCTTTAGCTACATTGGCTACATAGCTATATTTTCTACCTAGGTTATGAAGCTAATGTAGCTCCGCTAACTATAGCCTTAGCCATGTTAGCTGCTGTTTTCATGGAGGACAAGCTTTTTTCCCCATAAGCATTCTGTTTACTCGACTTCATTAAATGGTTTGTATCAGGTTTTGCAGGTCTGGTTTTTTATTTCAATTTTTGATATCCTACCCCTTACCTTAAGTCTTACCCAAACTCTTACTGGATGTTCATCTGATTTTATTTTGAAAGTGCACGCATGTATTTCTGTCCTGACAGAGCCAGCGTCTCACATTAGTGGTCAGCAAGAGGGGCTGCCTGGGAGCTGTTGTCTGCAGCCAGACTGGCCTGGGTTTGTCTAACATTTGTTATGATGTTTATCATATGACTAACTCACAGTATGAACAACACAGTAATCATGCATAGTTTAATTTCACTGTGCTGGTATAGTGTGTATCTTACTACTTACTGAATACTTCCTGTCCAGTCACATTACTCTGTCAAATTAACAGTTGTGTATTTTCTTTCACAGCAAGAACAAACTGATGATGTTGTGCAAAAATGTTCCCCAGTACTGACTGTGAAATTTACTTTTTCTTCTTTATTTCACAAGCACTGACACTCCAGAGCAAATCTCATAAAGACTTCCCATCCTAACTCCATCAATAAAACAAAGTGTTTCACAACTGAAAACAATTTTCTTGTAATCTGAATACATTTCTCAGCAGGAAGTCCTCAGATACTTTTTTTCCTTGAGAAACTTCAAATGCTTGAGAGGGGTAAAAAGGAGAATGGTGAATTCCTGTGAGGGAACTGCTGTCACCAGTTTGTCAAGTTCAAAGGCGTCTTCAGAGCGGGGCATTATGTCTCTACTCCTAAAACAGTAAACAATGACTTCAGACTCATCACAGGCATTAGCCAGCCGCTAATGAAGGATGTGAACTGATGTGAAAAAATGGAAACGTCAGAGCGCTGCATTTGTGTCAGTCATTTTCTATTATTTATGAAAATCAATTGAGAAACCAACCTCAGGGTGATGCAAATTGTTATTGTGAGAACGATTCATTCAAAACGGCATAATTTCAGAGTCGTTTGGGGAATGTGATGACTTTGGAATTGATCTTGTTTTTTTTTGTCATGAGCTACAGGCAGTTTAGACATTAATGAATGATGTTTTTGGGGGATTTTGTTGGTGTGATTGCAAGTGTTTTTTGGAGAGCTATGTAACACAGATCAAGACCACCCTGAAGGAGGCATGAAGGGGAGAGCTTTCTGTGACCGAGCCAAATTGGTGGTTTATGGCGGTCAGCAAAATCATTGTCTATTGTAAACTAAAGCTGTGATAATCACATTTATTTTTTGATCTGAATAATAACCACTCTCATCAAAGCAAAAAAGTTTAATTTTATTTATTTATGTTATGGCATATAACCTTTTTCAAAATGTAAACCCCTTTTTCTTAAAACAGAATTACCATCTTTTGTCATGTTAACAATGTGGATGGGCACATTGAACTAAACTATTAGGAAAGTAATGTATGACTTCAGAGATAAACCATGGGGTGCAAAAATGTCAGGATGCCAGGAAAAATGGGTTACAAGTTGTAAAAAAGCTATTTCAGTGCCATAGAATGTCTTAAAATCTGTGAAAAAAGCTGTTAGAAGTGGCAAAAATGGGAAAAGTGGCAAAATTGGGTAAATAGGAGCAAAAAAGGGCAAAAAAAGGAAGGAAAGTGGAAAAATGAGTGAAAAGTGGCAAAGGTGGGTTAGAAGTGGCAAAAAGGGGCAAAAAGTGGCAAAATGGTTAAGAGGGACAAAATTTGTTAATAGTAGCAATGAAGGGCAAAAAGGAAAAAAAGTGGGAAACACTGATATAAAAAATGGGCTAACAGCTGAAGAAAATTGCTCAAAAGTGGTAAAAAAAAAAAGTTAACTGGCACAAATGGGTTGAGGGGCAAAAAGTGGCAAACTGGGTAAAAAATTTTACAAAAATTGTTTTAAAGTAGCAAAAAGAATGGGCAAACATTGGTTAAAAGTGGCAAAATGATTGTAAAAGGGCAAAAGTGGCAAAAATGGGCTAAAAGCTGTAAACATTGTTAGGCACAAATTTTTTAAAAGCAACAAAAATGGTGAAAGGAACAAAAAGAAGGGGCAAAACGGGGGAAAAGTTGTGAAAATGAGCCAAGGCAACAGAAGTGGCAAAATTTTGTTAAAATTGCAACAGGATGTTGAAGAATGGGTAGAGTGTGTTTAAAAATGGCAGAAATAATGTCAACATCAGAACCAAATCATAATTTGATGCACTTTTCAGCTTCAAAATGAGGTAACTGTTAGCCAGGATGCTAGCACCAGTGCTACTTATCCAACACTCACACTCTGACATCAACAATAAATCACAACTAAGGGGGACCTTTTCTCTGGACTTTTCAGGGGCCCAGTCAATCCTGTGGGCAGGCCTGCAGATGCTTATGAATTACATTTCCCCCTTTTTGATTTTTTTTCCCCTGCCTGTTTTCTCTCACTCCTCACAATTTCATTTGTCCGCACCCAGACAGGTGCACACTGGTTTTTACTACGTTATCTTTTATTTTTGTTTGCTTGATATTTTTCTTGATGTTGATGACTACCTCAATCAAAATATATGCAGTGCAATGCCAGTCAGTGATAACTCAAGTAAAATTGAAGAGCCTCTCTGTAATTGTGGTTTCTTTTCTTTTGCATTCAGTGCCAGTTTTGGAAAATTGGAGACACTTGTCAACACTAGAGGCATATTCATGTCTGATTAGCCCGCTAACCACTACAACTCGCTTGAAGAAAATGGCATCTTTTTCTGATTAACTCTACTACAAACAGAGATTAATTGAGTTAAAATGGAAGTTAAACACTTGATTATTGAAACTGCTCTGATGTGTCAAAAAGGATGAGAATGTGTGTGTTGTCACTGGTAACAACATAATTTGCCACTTGCTAAAAACTGCAATAATATTGTGCAAATAAAGAAAAGATTAGGCACGCTTGGAATCCAAATGTATCTCCTTTTGTACTCATTAATAAGAATTTCAGTGTAAACTACAGTGCTCATGTGGGCTATTCACCTCCTTTATTTTTCCCTAGTTGTCATCTTACAACTGCAATAAAAGCTGATTTCATTAGAGTTGTGTGAAATGAACCAATACAAAATAGTCTGTCTTTTCAAGTGGGAGGGAGGAGTAATTGTAATGGATGGTATTCACAAATCAACACATTTAAAGCTTTAAGTGTTTTGTCATGAACCCCCCTAACTAAATTGCTTCTACATGTCGAGTACAAGGGTTTCTTTCCTTCTTTTAACGACATCCGCACAATGGTGCTGCAGAAAGCCCACCGGTATCTGTAGAAGCCACACAATTCTTCTCCCACCCAAGAAGGGCAATATGAGCTCTGTTCTCATCCTGCAGCTGAATTTTGGTCACATGACTTTTAACTTGCTGGAACTGTGGAAGGAACATGAATACCCCTTTCAAGACTGATAAATGCTCAAATTTCTTTTGATTGTGGCATGATGTGTTGCTTTTTGCAATTTTTAACCTATTTCACTTTGTCAGACAGCTTCTATTTCTTGAGTTAACAGGTCTGGCAGTAAGCAGTGTGGTGGGTGAAACTGAACAAAGCTTTCCACATTTTTTGAAAAATCACAGTAAATTAATGGTTTAACAAGGGGGCAGTTACTTATCATATAGGTCCAGGCATGTTTGGATGACTTTTTCCCTTAATAAATGAAATCCACATCTTTTGTCTCATTTGTAAGTCTGAAATAACTGCAAGCTCTCTCCATCTCACACGCATTGCCAGCAAGCACAACTAGAACCTAAACCAGAACAAATACTGTGTTATCTAGTGATGGGGATTACAGGTTCTTTGTGACGTGGATCTTTTGGTTCATAGTAACAGGTACAATTTTACTTTAAGTTATAATCAAACCAAAGCATAGATTTCCCAGGACAAACCTTACTTTGCTAACCTGGCACGTCAGATGGATTTGTTTCACACATCCATCTGGTAAACCACTCATAGACAGCGTTTGGGAAAGGGTAGAACCTTTGAAAAAAAACCTCAGAGGGTGATTGGATGAATGTTCTGTCTGTAGCCCCTACCGAGGACTAAACTCCAAGGAGAACTGCATAATTTGAACCATGACTGTAGACATCAGTACATAACTTTTGTCATTTTGAAAAGAAAACAACCCACTGCTGTTCTTTGTTCTTCTTTAATGAAGAAATGTTGTCAAATTCTGATAAAACTTTTATACCAAATGCTTTTCATAACAGTAAAATACGTGATAAAAGCAGAACGGTAAAAGATAGAATAGCTGGCTCTTAGTTCTGAACATGTCATGACTGTCAGTTTGAAGTCTGCAGGACAGCCCATTCCCTGCTTGTTCATATCTTTTTATGATAGGAGAGGAAGGCACATGTGGTTCTGCTCTCACTGTACAAGTGTGTGCAGTTGAACAACCAAAATATCAAACAAGCCAGAAATCCATTCTGACTAGTCCAGAGAGTTGAGAGACCAGTTGGGCTGTGGTCGACCGTCATGCCCTCCGTCACAAGAATCAACCTACAATCAGGCTGAAAGTTGGCCTGCCTTTAACTGAGTGAGTCAATTTGTGTCTGAATCAGCTGGAAATGGCATCGTATTCTCCTGGCTTTAGGAGGTGTTCTGTCTATGGGCTTAATACGGTGTGTTACCCTGACTGACCCCTGGAAAAATGTCCTAAAAATTTCCTCATAAAGCCAGGGTTAGTAGATGTGTGAATGCAGCAGGAAACATTCAGGAAAATCCCAACCAGTGGGGGGTAGAAGTGAAAAAGCTTCTTCATACTCCAGTATGTTAATTACCACTCACTTGTTCATTCTGGGAATGAATCCAGTTATAAAAAAGTCTATGTCAGCCCACAGGACAGCCCAGTGAATTGGCCTTCCCCTGATGTAATTTAATAATATCAAGTAGAGTAAAGATGAACCCTGAATCAATAATCAGTCTTCGCATCAGAGATTAAGTGAAAAAGGAGCCTAATTTCCAAAAACTTTCAACCACTGAGGACATATATGCAAGTGTTTTAAAGCCATTTTCCTGTCAAACTTGGAATTTTGAGAAAAAATAAAAATGTACTCAAAACAGTAAATAGAAAGTCCAGATGCCTACCTGCCTAGGGCTCCTGTAAATCATAGACTTTTAGCATCAGTTTTTTTCTCTCATTTGCAACCTCCTTAAAAACAGCTCTGTGACATACTTAAGGTCCCACCAGTTGGTCTAAATAGATGCTTTTGTTTGACTGTTTTAGGATTATTACCCTGGTGAAGCAGACATACAGTGTTTTCCAACTCTCCTTTTATTGTGTAATTGACCATAATTTGTGCCTCTTGGGGGTGAATTACAATATTTGTTTTGACTTTTAACATGGTTTAATGAAATGAAATGAGAAGTACAGAAAAGCAATGATTTATTGACCAGTAAAAACACCATGTAATGTTTCCCACTCTCAAACTGTTTGCAAAAAAAATAGGCCTGATTTTTGGCCTCTTCAATAAATAAACTCAAACACAACTGAAATAACATAATTCCTCCCTTTATCTCAGTTTTATAAAGAAAAACACTCTGTTTCTCCTCCTTTACTGCAAGTCATGGTATATCTATGAAGCCAAATGTTTTCAGTCATTGTTTGACTGATGCAGTCACATACCATACTAATACCATCATATCATTTACATTTGAAGCAGGATAAACTATTACTGAAGGAACAATAAATCAAAAGTAGATTTATTTTGTCACATTAAAGACCCTGTTAAGTGAAATCCAAAGTTTGTGTCTTAACACACTAGATATGTTGGAATATGGTCGCTATAAACATGTGAAAACACTGAGGTTGACATGTGACTGAATTCTGGATTTAGACCATTACAAATTTTTTCACCTCTTTCCTGGATTGGTTTAATTTGGGCGGGGCCAATATGTTGTCTTGTGATGTCACGAGCCCAAAGTGGGGAATGACCCCGCCCCTCTAACACTGCAATATAAAATCACAGAGCAGTTCATCTCAGAACAGTCTGTTGTTAGCTGATGTCATTGCCTGTATTGAAAATTAACAGTCAGTTAAATGCAGTTTTTTTGCTCAATCTATCAGCTACAATGGTCTATAGATCATTTAAAGCAGGGGTGTCCAAACTGTGGCCTGGGGGCCAAATGCAGCCTGTGGTCCATTTTTGATTGGCCCGCAGCAAATTCTAGAAATAAAAGGAAATATGGCCCACATAAGATGATGATGTACTCAACTGTACTTTTTGGTTTCAGCACTAGGCAGGACTACCATGTTGATTTTGTAAACAAACATTTTGACAAGAAGATATCTTGATTAATAATGTCCTGATTGATTATTGCAGCAAATAGCAGCTCCAATAGCATTTCAGGGGCGGAGCCAGTGGTAGCCAGGAACAAACAGGGCCCCCTGAAATTTGAATGGCTCTCTCAAATCCTGAAAATGGCTGTCTATTTGCCTTTTCAGCCATTAACAAGCCATTTAGGTGTGTTAAATGGCTATGCATTTATTAACTTACAGTGGATAAGTCTTACTTACTAAAATACACTCAAGGCGAAGAATATGAGAGTGGAACCACCATTCCTATATATTTCTCTATGTGGCCTTCAGCGGAAAAAATTTGGACACCCCTGATTTAAAGTATCATAACAGAAATTTGATCCAGAAAACAGACTTTGTCTCTTCTTCTAAGGTCAACTAAATAAGTGCTTTCCTCAATTCAGATTGTAACATTTTTGTTCATTTGAGAGGATTGTATTTCTCATGAGTGGGCGTGGCTTCAGCTCATTCAACAGACACACCATCCTTGAGCAGATTTTATTGCCTCATTTTTCATGATATAGAAGCTTAATTTTATAAATTTTATAGGCACTATTTTATGAAGTCTCCCTCAGGGAAGGCTTTCCATGACGGGCAATAAGATGAGCTATCCTGTAGCTGGCGGTTGTGGCATTTTCTTGAGTTTTGTTGGCGTCGCTGAGCTAGCTAGCTGGCGGTCATCTGCTTAACTTTCTTCTCTCGCTCGGCACCGGTATATGAGGTGTAAGACTCATTCTTGGTTTCATAGCGTCATCGAACGTCATAATCTTTCATCACTGCAACGGTTTCAGAACAGATTAAACAGACACACTTCCCCTTGACATCAGTGAAGAAATATTCGTTTTCCCAACGCGCCTAAAACTTTCTGCACTCACTTTTTATCTTGCGTTTCTTTGCTTCTGCCATGTTTCATCACCCATCAACTCTTCTTTGAGTAATGGCACGTGTCTTTTGACATGGCTAAGCTGCCTCTTCACAAAGGTGCACCACCTAGTGTTGAAACTAAGAAGTACAATACAGTCAAGCACAAATTCCAGGTTCTCATGCGGGCCATATTTTGTTTTATTACCTCCCCGAGGAGGTTATGTGATCAGCAGGGTTTGTTTGTTAGTTAGTTAGTTAGTTACTTTGTAAGCAACATAATTTAAAAAGTTATGGACCGATTTTGATGATCCGCCAGGGCTGCCCTTTGTCTACAGTTCCATTCATAACTTTCATGGACAGAATTCAGGTGCAGGCAGGGTGTTGAGGGTGTCCAGTTTGGTGGCCTCAGGATTAGGTCTCTGCTTTTCACAGATGATGTGGTCCTGTTGGCTTCATCAGACCGGGACCTCCAGCTCTCACTTTGCAACAGAGTGTGAAGTGGCTGGGATGAGAATCAGTACCTCCAAATCTGAGACCATGGTCCTCAGTCGGAAAAGGGTGGAATGCCCTCTTCAGGTTGGGAATGAGATCCTGCTTCAAGTGGAGGAGTTCAAGTATCTCGGGGTCTTGTTCACGAGTGAGGGAAGAATGGAGCGGGAGATCAACAGGCGGATCAGTGCGGCGTCAGCAGTGATGCGGTCTCTGCATCGGTCTGTCATGGTTAAGAAGGAGCTGAGTCAAAATGTGAAGCTCTCGATTTCCGGTCGATCTACATTCCTACCCTCACCTATGGACATGAGCGGTGGGTAGTGACCGAAAGAACGAGATCACGGATACAGGCAGCTGAAATGAGTTTCCTCCGCAGGGTGTCTGGGCTCTCCCTTAGAGATAGGGTGAGAAGCTCGGCCATCCAGGAGGGACTCGGAGTAGAGCCGCTGCTTCTCGGCGTTGAGAGGAGCCAGATGAGGTGGCTCGGGCATCTGGTCCAAATGCCTCCCGGACACCTCCCTGGTGAGGTGTTCCAGGCAAGTCCCACTGGGAGGAGGCTCCGGGGAAGACCCAGGACACGTTGGAGAGACTATGTCGCTCGGCTGGCCTGGGAACACCTCGGGATCCCCCGGGAAGAGCTGGACGAAGTGGCCGGAGAGATGGAAGTCTGGGCTTCCCTGCTTAGGCTGCTGCCCCCGTGACCCGATCTCGGATAAGCGGAAGCAGATGGATGGATGGATTTTGATGAAATTTTCTGGAAATGTCAGAAATGGCATAAGGAAGAAGTGATTAGATTTTGGGAGTGATCCGGATCACCGTCTGGATCCAGGAATTTTTAAAAAAATTCTTCACTATTGGGAGATAGGGCTAATGGCGGAAGTCTGCGCTCTCAGAGTGCTTTTCTAGTTTTTAGAATGTGCCACGGGCCAATAAAAAAACAGGCCGCAGTTTGGACACCCCTGCTTTACAGGGTCTTTAAAAAAAATAGTATTTTCATTATAACTTAAATGTTTCAGATCATCAAAAAAATTTAATTATTAGGAAAATATAAACCCAGTGAATACAAATACAGTTTTTAAACAACGATTTCATTTATCAAGGGGAAAAAGCCATCGAAACATACACAGCTGGCTTAGAATGACTAATAAATATCATATACTTTATACTTGATTCCATTTTTCCTGTCTCCTGAAACTTGAGAATCTGACTTTGGCCATTATTTTAGGAAGGTGCCGATATGCAGCTTATGATGAAAATCCTGGACACATTAGCAACTTTGAAAGCAGCTTCTGTCTGCTTTTTGGGCTGCTCTTATTGCACATAGTGGGTCTATTTGAGTACCAGGCTATAGCAGTAAAAAAGTCCAAAGGGGATAGAAGCCACTGTAGAGGATAGTGGTTTTAAAGTGAATAATTTAATATTGTGATTCATGTAAGAGCTCTGTTTCATACTGTAGTTTATCCACACTGCTGATGGTATTGGAGCTACTCCTCAGGTGCATTGATTCTATGTTGCAGCCGTTTTATAAATACAATCTGGCTTGCTTGCACTGGGGTGTGTTTTTCACTCATATTCTAATATCAATAAGTTGCACAGCCCATAAAACTAAAGCTGGCTGTGCTGTCCCTCGTGAACAGTAAAAAATAAGGGATTCATCCAGTGCCCGCTGGAGGATCAGGCTGAAGCAGTGCTCTAACTCGCCCATAAATTATGAGCCAGGTGTTTGGTTTGTTTGCTCTTGTGTGCCGCCGGTGGAAGACATCAGGGTGGCGCCTCCCCTCCCTACCTCCTTCTCCTCCTCCTTTCTCTTCTTCTTCTCCTCTCATGCGCTCCCTCCCTCCCTTCTCTCTATCTCACCGCTCCCTGGGGTGTGTCTATGGCAGCGCCTCTCCTCTGTGTGTCTATGTGCGTGCGTAAACGTGTGTTTGCGCGCTGCTGTTGCTGCTGCCGCCTCCTCCCTCTCTCTCTCTCCCCCTTCTCTCTCTCTCTCTCTGCCTCCTATCTGCATCTGCTGCAGAGCTTAGCCAACACGCATCTCTCTTTTCTCTCTACCTTTTTTTTACCTACCAGAATCTTTTTTAAAAAGGCTGATAAGGGAGTCAGCAAACACCCTCATCCGTGGAGTCTGAGACTTGGGGTGGGGGGTAGACAGAGATGGGGCAGTCACTGTAGTCGTCACTTTGGAGTATTGAGGACGCCGGATGGGTTAGGAGCCGTGAAACCCACATCACTTACCGCGGATTGAGCAAGCTTCCTCCTCTCCATCCTCTCTCTCTCTCTCTCTCTCTCTCTCTCTGTCTGCAGCCTCCAAGAACAGCCGCCGCATCATTTTTTTCAGAGCAGCAGCCCCCTCCCTCCTTCCTTGCCTCCATCCTCTCTCTTTGCTGCTTGCACCACTGTGGGAATGCAGCGAAGGTAAACCTAAATGCTTTCTTTTTTTCCCCCCGGATCTATCGTCGGACTACAAGGCAGACAGCTCCAGGGACGCACCGCTGTCACACCGGGAGAATCAGACTGGGGTGGTCGGATTGCACCCAGGATCACTTGGATTTATCCCGGATACCACCCCGTCTCACAGGCAGATCCCGTTAGATTTCTCCCAGCCTGCTTTTGTACAGTTTCGGCGGCTTTCACCCTCCCCGGATTACCGGCAGCTGGAGCAACCATAAGGGTGGCCGAGCACGCCGAAGTGGGTGCTATTACACGCAAACTTGAAGTAGACACCTGCTAGAGAGCTCTCCAAAAGGTGGAATGAACTCCTGAAGGAATACAGGAAGAGTCGTGGTTGGCGTTTTAAGGACCTTAATCAAGCAAATGAGAGTGGAGAAGGGTGCTGCCGTAGCCTGGATTGTTGATCTACGCACGCACGCACGCACATGGATTTACAGCGCCAGCCTGAAGCGGATCGATATCCTTCTCGGTTTTTTTCCCCCTCTGGTCGGCTTTTTTTTAACAAGGGAGTGAAGCATCCTGGGATTTATCACCGCTTCGTTAGCGCTGAACTACAGAGAAGCGCCCCCTCGCTTCGCTCTCTCACCTGTCCATAACCTGTGTGCACGGCGTGGAAGTGTGTAGTGCGTGATTGTGCGCGTGTATGTGTCCGCCAGAGGGAGTGTATTGCTTGTGAATGCATCTGAGAACTGTGCCAGTTTTTAATTAGCCGTACGTGACTGTGAGTGATTGTGTCTGCTTGGTAGTTGTGCTAATTGTTTGTTTGTGCATGTAGATGTTTATCCAATGGGCACATCCTTAAGATGCCCAGCACTTCCTCCACGCCTCGCCTTTCTGGTACATGCCTGAGTAATATTTGGCCCCCAGTTTGACCCCCAAAACACCCTAAGAGACTCCAAATCTGGCAGGATGAGTGACCGCTCAGGTGCCACCCCTCTAGCACCCATGACGCTAGAGGAGCCAGGGGCTGAACAAGCATCACCACGTGCCCCTGGCCCTCTGCGCTGCGGCCCTTGTGCCGTGTGGCCTCGCCAGCAGACCTGGCTGTGCGCCGTGCCCCTTGTTATGGGCTTCGTGGGACTGGGACTCAGTCTCATGCTGCTAAAATGGATTGTGGTCGGGTCAGTGCAAGACTACGTCCCTACTGATCTGGTGGATCCTAAAGGTAGCATCGGACAGGACCCTATATTTCTCTCCAAACCCAGTGCCATGCCCAAAGGGCCCGACATTCCCACCGTCACCACCACTTCAGCTGCCTCCACCACGGCTATAGTGTCCACTACAACGCCGTTAGCCGCTGACGGTACGGCCCCGGCGCCAAAAACTCGACCAGGGCCACCAGCGAACCACTCAGCCAATGGGAGTGCCACCAACGGAGACGGCAACCGCGTGCCGCATCTTCACAACCGTGTCGGAACCCGTATTACAGGGACTGTGGTAACCACCTCCACTACCACGCGCCCCACCCGACTCACACCGCCACCTAGTGTTAAGGAGGTCACTCCTCGCAGCACTGTCAGAAAAGGAGGCAACGCCAATGGACGTAACGGAGCTGCCAATGCGAAACCCGGACAGACCTCTGCTACCTTCACCACCACGGCATCAACCACGACTACGGCTACTTTTAAGACCACCGTCAAGGTGCAGTCCACCCCGTCCCAGCCGGGACTTCCTGTAAAGCCTACTTCCCGCTGGAATCACCCTCGACCAGGCAACAAGGGCCCGGCTACACGCCCACACCACCGCTTCCGAACACGTAAGTTGACTTTTTTGGGTGTACGGCGCTGTTTGAGTGAGTGCAGCTGTGTGAGGTTATCTCGGGAACTTGAGATGAGTGTCTGACAAGAGCTCTTTTCTCAGCAGTAAAAATGGTATGTCACTATAGCAGGAAGTTATCACACAGAACTGTATCCATGGGTAAAAAAGCCTTCTTTTGTCTGATATGCTTTGATATGACTCATGGTCTCAGAATATAAATGATTTCCTTTTATATCCACATGGAAAGTGGATACTCCAGCAGCTTAACATTAATCGTATTCATTAGTACAGACAGATATCAGGGGATATTCTCAGTAGTTTCACCCCCTCGTCTTTATCTTTCACTTGTGCATTAATCCGATATGAATCTTACCTCCCGAGGAGGTTTTTCTCACACTGGTTTAAGCACCGTTTTAAGGCTGACTTCCATCTACTTGAATTTATTTTGTTTTTTTCTGCTCCAGTTGGGATGCTAAGGCTTTGTGATGGCTGCTGTGACTAAGGACGGCATATTTGTTTTATGAAAACAAATAGCAGGAGCTGGTGAGGTGTCAAAAGTGGGAGAAAGGTTAGCTCTCACCTCCTGTCTAGAGGAATCAGATACAGCAGGGCTGCACGTCTCATTTCGATGAGAGGATATCTGGAAGCCGAGTGTCACTGGTATAGCTTTCACACGACGAGGGGGGGGGGATAAAGGCTCAAAGGCACACGGGGGGAAAACAAATGGAAACAGGGATGAGAGTAAGGTTGCAGAGGACAAGTGGATTTAGATGAGGCAGGAAATGGAGAAAAAGAGGGGAGCCGTACTTTGAAAAACAACAGCAAGCTGAAGAGGGAAGGGAAGAGAATGCAGGAAGCACAACAAAGCCAGAGAATGAAGAGTGGGAGCCGCGAGAAGAGAGGGATGGCAGATGGAGTGGGCTAAGTGAGGGAAAAGCTTCAGGGAGATAGAGGGTAGAAAGCATGGGGAGCTGTGAATTTTGCATATTTAGCATTGTATAAAGAAGGAAGGCTTCCTGATTATTCATTCCACATGGGACATGTTTTTAACATCACACAGTGTTTTTTATTTTTTTTGATGTGGGTGGGGCAGGATGCTAGTGGAATCATGAGCACTGACGATGTAGAATTTTTTCTCACACTTCAGGCAGTTTATTTGAATTAATTCTGTTGGAACATGGGAATTAATTGGCAGCTTTGATTTAGAGATAATTTCTGGCTCAGGCTGCATTTTTATCCTGTTATTACCATAACTTCAGCAGATGCACCAGTCCAATAAATCCACTAATCAACATATCGGTGGTTAGTATTAGGGTAATAATGATAGTCTCAACTCATGGCATGATATAAATCATAATACTTGGTTCAAAATTCAAGTAAACACAATTCTAAATTTAATTCTGTTGTTTTAACTCCTGGGAATGAAATGCAACTCATCCTATGTCCCTATTTTATTTAAAAATATTTGTTTTACTTTGACTCGACATAGTTTCTTACAACAACAATACATATTTTATGTATCTGCTATCTGAAATATTGCTGGTGTCCCCTATCTCCAAAATCCCCTCTTTCAAGGGAATTGAAAAAAAAGCTCTATTTTTCAAATAATTCAACACTTAATTGTAATAGTCAACATCTTTTTGACACTTTTCTGTTCCTTTAAAACATATTGAAACCCACTGAAATAAAATCTTGAAAAATGGAGGTATGTGGTTTTGGTCTGATGCCAGCATGTCAGAGTTTTTTAAATTGTCCATATTTTTGAATTCTTTTTTGAAGAATTGCAAGACAATTTAACTGCAGACCTCTATGGTTGAGCATTCTGGTCTCCTCTGTTGCAAACCTCTTCAATCTTGACCGTGGGGCGAGAAGATACGTACGTCACCCAAGCCAGAATGGCGTAATGATTGACATACTAGTGTACTTCCTGTTCTCTGTCAGAGGTTATAGTATGTGGCTAAACATTGAAACATTAACTGTAGGGGTAAATTTAAATTTAACACACGACAAAATAAGGAACCCAAAGAGGGTTAGGGTTAGGCACCCAAAAGCTAAAGGGTAGGGTAAGGGGGAGGGGGAATGAAATTAAAAATAACACACCACAAACTAAGGAAAAACCCAACCAGGGTCAGTATGTCACTTCCTGCCCCAAGGTCAAGGTCACCCCACCATAGAGGTCTGTAGCCAGATGCCTTTTAAGAGTTGTAATATTCCTATTGAACTTCTAGATGCAAGTTAACTTAATTTGGATAAAGATTGGCTTTTATTTTGAAAGAAAATAAGGAACATTGGATATATTGGAAGACTATAATAAAGACTATTGTAGACACCGTTATATAAGGATATAGTATAAGCTATTTAAAATGCATGCAAGTGTATTGTTTCACTTTAAAAAAAATACAAATATGTTTGTTTCTGACTTACACAAACATTAATATTGGCACTTTTCAATCAGTTATTATCATTTTTTTCATTTGTTTTCCGGTGTTAAAAGAAAAAAAATCAAATAAATCAAATATGAATGACTGTATTGTAGACTAAAAGATAAAACTGAATATAATACAAGTGACTACTTTGAACCAAAATGATAACATTTCATTAAACACTGGGGAACACTGAATATGAGTCATTTTTCCCAAATTGTGGAAGGGTCCAATCACTTGTGCATCTAAGGGTTAATGGTGTAGCCCTGGTAGTATATAATAAAGTGGCCACACATGATCCCATTAATGTATGTAAACATTGACTAGGCCATATAACTGTCTTCTTCTTTATCTAAGGGAAAAATATATTTACTCAGACATTTATTATTGAACCATAGGTTTGAGAGAATAACCTCCAATGTGATTTGCATACGCTTTAATCCACATGGCAACTATGAATTCAAACAGTGACTACAGTAAAAGAAAGTAAATGTTTCATTGAGACACTTCCTGTAGTACAATCCACTACACTGGAGTCAATGACGTCAGTAAGCAGAGAGCTGCCAAACAGCTAAAAGCTGCCAAAGCGGGCAGCCCCCCTGTGTGAACATCAGGACACATCTGTTTGTGCTGCTGGCTTTGAAAGGACACCGCCTTCAAAATCTAACTTTCTGTTTCCCTTTGTGGCATATGGGCTGGCTAGTCCCTCTTAGTTCCACCTGTCATATAAGGCACATTAGCAACACCGTCACAGCAAAAAAATAAAAAGAAGACCCAATTCAATCTACACTAGCAAGTAGATACAGGAGAGAAAACATGTTATCCTTTCAACAGATGTTACTGATAAGTCTGTGTCTGTGTGTTGACATCATGCAGAATGGGCTGACATGTTGGCCCACGTGAAATCTTTATCCCTGCATTAGGAAAATATCTGTTAGGCTGAAGGTAGTGCAGAAACGCATGTTGGCTATTCTCAGAGGGTTTCAGATTAATGGAGATAGTATTAAGTAGTATTTTCGGATATTTCGTACTACCACATTTAAATAAAGCTTTGAAAAAGGAAGCAGAAAAGGCTCTGCCAACCAGCTGTACCGAGAATACAGAGAAATCAGTACAAACTGAAATTCCTGAGAAAGCATGTCCATGACAGCTAGAAACATGAAATCTCTGTAGCTCACATGGTTAGGAATTAATAACGTTCATGTAAGTGATAAAAAAGACTTGAGCTGTATAGATATATCCTGTGCTTTTACACTGGCTTGTTTTTGTTAAGATTATAAGTACAATGACACAAAAGGTATTGCTTTTAACAGTTGAATTCAAAGTTAAACAACTTTATGGATATAATGAATTTACAAAGGATCAGTTAATGCTCTCAAGATGTCTACAAAGTCAGACAGTGATGCATAGTTAGTCCAAAAATTAGGACTTAGGCTGAATCTTTGAATAAACAGGTATCAGTGGTAGAATCACTGACTATATAAAAGGTGGACATGGTCTTTGTGACATCAGTCATTAGTGAGGCATTTTAAAGCCTGATGATTGCGGTCACCATGTTGCAAATGCTGCCCCACCTGTTCTTTTGGGCCTCCTTATTATTTACGATTTCAATGCATGTGTGTTGGATCTGTAGTGCTAGCATCCTGGCTAACAGTTGCCTCAATCTGGAGCTGAAACGTGTGTCAAGCAGTTATCCGATCTGATGTTGAAATTGTTTGATCGTTAGGCTTTATAACACCTTTTCACCACTTTTTTCTGCATACTTTTTCCCACTTATAACCCTTTGTCGCCATGTATTTTTTACCACTTTTAACACTTTTTTGCAAATTTTCGCTGCTTCTAATCAATTTTTGCCCATTTTTGACACTTTGAAGCCACTCTCCCCACCTCTGTGCCACCTCCACCCATTATTTACACTTTTTTGACAGCATTAGCCCATATTTTGTACTTTTTGCCACTGTAAACCTCTTGGTGACGGCTTTCTTTGCAACCTGAACCACATACACACTTATTTTTGCCACTTTTAACCCATTGTCCCCATTTTTTGGCCATTTTAAACACCTTTATGCCACTGTAAATGTATTTCTGCTACTTTTTGTCACTTCCACAAATTTACCACTTTTACCCCATCTTAACAACTTTTTGCCATTTTGTACCAAGTTGTCGCACTTTACACTTGTTTTTGTAACCACTTTTAACCCACTGTTATCACTTGTCACCCATTTTTGCATCATTTTGCAATGTTTTAATCATTTTCCCACTGAAGATGTCACAATTTCTTCTACTTTTTCCATTCTAAAGTGTGACAATACTTTCCAAATGGTTTAGTTTAATGTGCTCATCTACATTGTTATCATTACCATCTTAAAGGTCATTCTTTTATAAGGAAAGGAGTTTACAGCTTGAAGAAAACTATGCTGTACTACGGCATTAACAAATAAAATCATTTTCTGTCGTGAGGGACGTGAGGGATTTTTTTTTTTTCAGGTCAAAAATCAAATATGGTGATCACAGCTTAACTGTACAATGGATCATGATTATGCTGACCCTAATGGGGCCCTCGTTTGGCAGGGCCTCAGAAATCTGTCCCCTTTATCCCCCCTTAAGGTTGGCCTTGATTAGAAGAAAGATGATCCACATAATTCATCTCAAATGTATGACATCTCCTTCTTACACTTGTATGGATTACTCCTCATGTAAATCCATTGAGTTATTATGAACATGTCACCATTCAATGATGATGTCACCTCTACTAGTTAGAATATACATGAAAATGAGTGGCTGTTTTTTCCCTCCCTTTTAAAACTGCATGCTTTTCCCTGCTTTCTTGTCCTTCGTGGCTTTGTAACCTTGCAAAGCAGATGGATACGCAGGTTTCTGTGTTTCTCACTGGCGAATCCATCTTGCAAAGCTCCCATCTGAACCGTTTGGGCCCGGTTACAAAGTGACAGGACCAATCAACATCGAGGGGCAGCACTTTCAGTAGCTTGCTGGCGGCTATGTCACGTGTTTTGTTGCTCTGATTGGCCGGTAAAGATGTGACAGACAGATCGTTCATCCAATCACCCTCTGATTTTTTTTTTTCCAAAGGCTCTATCCTTTCCCAAATGCTGTGTATGAGTGGTTTTCCAGATGGATGTGTAAAACACATCCATCTGGCGTGCCAGGTTAATGGCTTTGAATATTGAAGCAATTTCTTCCCTGCATATTGCTTTTATTCACACGAGGCCTATGATGTTGAGACTTATTCACACAGGCACTTGTGTACAGCATTTATGAGTAATATTACATGCACAATACTAACAGTGGATTTTGAAGGGCAAAGCAGTCTTTTATGAATCTCACTCTGGAGTTTTTTTGAGGGAAGCAGTTTCTGCTAAAGCTTGACTGAAACATGCTTACTGTAACAGTATTTAGAGTAGTGCAATGCTGCGTATTCAAGGCGCTATTGTACATGGAAATGTCTCCATTGGTGATGAAACGCTCTGTAAAATTCGGCCTCAGGTGCATTTTGTCTTCACACAGGGCAAAATGATTTCATATTTTATTTTAAGTTAATGCTGTTTTACTGTATGTTCTCGGATTTCAGATAATCTGAGCTGCATGTAGGAGGCAGCGCCGTGATTTCTTCTACGCCACTCGATTCATTTCATTGCTCCTGCTGTTTGCTCAAGATCTAGACAAGCTCTGTCCTTTGGGGATAATGACATATTTTACCTCCTCCTTTTTTATCGTTTATCCCCTCTTCCTCCCTTTTCTGCAAACCCATTGTGTCCTCTTTCCATGTCATTGTATTCCTCCGTCTATTTTTGCCGTCGCTTTGTGCTCTCTGTCTCCCTTTATGCGTTAGCTCCTCGGCTCGCATTCATGAGCATATGGGCAAACACGGAGAAACTGGCACACTTGTGAACGACAAAGACAAGCATGTAGCATGCCTGTGCCCATAAACTCATGAATCTATCATAGTTTTCTTTTCCTGTATCTGAGACTATAATGTAGCCCACACCACTCTCTACATACAAGCCCCATCGGCTCAGAAGTAGGGAAATAGCAGAGAAGTGGAGCAGTGCACAATGAAAGCCTGTTGGGAAACTGTGGATGCTGTGTTGGCTCTGCTCCCACTCCACTCCCCTCTCAGTTGTAAGAAATCTTCCTCAGTGAAGCGTGGTTGTAATTCCATGCACATCTCACTAGCCTGATTCCAGACTTGTGAATCGCCAGCTACATTAAAATTTTTGTCAAGGGACTCAAAGGTCTGGTGTTGCCCTTAACTTTTAAAGCAGTGGCTTTTTCCTCACTTAGCGTCTTTATAGATGGGACACATTTTTTAGAAAATCATCTGCTTGAGAGCCAGACGCAGCTATCAGGGCGTCTGTAAATCAACTGACTGAAACAACGGCCATTAAAGAAGAACAGATGCCCACTGAAGGCATTAAAAAACACATGAAAAAGTGTTGCTGCTGCTCTCCCCATGGGTTTAATTTACTACTTGGCTCCTTTTGCACAAAAGAAAATGGATTCAAAGAATTCTTGTAGTCAGTCCTGTATCTTGGAACCACTGGTGCAAATGGATGAACACAAGTAAACAAAGTTAAGGAGTTTGTCACCACATTTTTCCTTTTAATTATTAAAGCTCCTCTGAGTAGTTTTATGGTTTGAAAACAGAGAAATTAACACTGTTCCCTTTTGGCTGTGAATCTTTTATAAATCATATTTTGATCCGATTTTGGTTCTGGAGGTCAGAGTTTTATTCAGAATCAATTTTCAATTTAGACCAATTCCCAATTCACAACTTCTCCTATTGTTACAAAGCAGTGCTTCTTTCTGCATCTACTCTAGTTTCGTATTTGCTAAGAAGCTACAAATTATTATGACGTAAAAAATCAAAACACACTGCAATTTGACAGCACTCTCCTTTGTAAAACTGCTCAAGCTCTGTCAGGATGCATGGCAATTGGGTGTGAACAGCGCTTTTCAAGCCCAGCCATAAATTCTCCATTGGAGTGAAGTCTGGGCTTTGACTAGGTGCTCTTTATGTCATTGTCTTGCTAGAAAATAAATCTTCTCCCAAGCCATAGTTCTCTTGCAGACTGCATAAGATTATCCACCAGGATTTTTCTGTATTTTGCCGTATCGTTTTTACCCTCTACCTTTACGAGCCTTCCAGGGCCGGCTGCTGAGAAGCATCCCAAAAGCATGATGCTGCCACCACCGTGCCCCACAGTGGGGATGGTGTGTTTGTTGTGATGTGCTATGTTTAATTCTCTTTCAGACTGAACGAGATTGTCCTCCAGTATTTTTCTATATTTTGCCGCATTCATTTTACCCTCTACTTTTTTCAGCCTTCCAGGGCTGCGAGAAGCATCCCCAGAGCTTGATGCTGCCACCACTGTACTTCACAGTGGGGGATGGTGGGTTTGTGGGGTTTGTGTGCAGTATTAGGTGTCACCCAAACACAGCATCTCATATAATGGCCAAAAAGCACAATTTTGGTCTCATCAGACCAATGAACTTTCTTTCACTTGACCATGGAGGTCTCCCACATGCTTTTTGGGGAACTCTAGTCAAGATTTAGTATGAGTTTTCTTCAACAGTGGCAATCCGGGCAACAGTTTTTGTATGCAGAGTCTCTCTCATCTCGGCTGCTGAAGCTTGTAACTCCTTCAGAGTAGTCATAGGTGTCTTGGTGGCCTCTCTCACTTGTTTCCTTCTTTCATGCTCTCTCAGTTTGTGAGGGTGGCCTGATTTAGGCACATGGAAGATGGATTCAACTGAACTCTTGGTGATGTTCAGTGCCTTGGAAATTTTCTCTGGAGTGTTCTTTTGTTTCAATGCTGTAATGGTAGCCAAGAATACTGATTAACCAGTGACTGGACCTTAAAGACACCTGTGTCTGGACACCTGTGTCACTTGAGACACATTCACTGCACTCAGGTGATCCCAGTTTCGCTAACTGTGTGACTACTAGCACCAATTGGCTGACCTTATTCACCATTCAGGGTGATGTCATCGTCAAAATTGGTCTTGGCATTGTGTTTGCATATCAGTTATTAATACAGCAGCACCTACTGAAAACATTAAGCCAGCAAGAAGTCTTGTAAAAGGATGAGCAACATTTACAAAGCAGAATCAATCAAGTACATGTAATTTGTGTTTTCAGTCTGTGAACAAATATTCCTAGTTACCAGACTAACGCCTTGATGTGATGCAAATGCTCTGTCTATTTTTCCTGCTAAATGGTTACTAAGAAAGGTCTAGATTAGCATGTTCAAGCATTTTCTGTTAGCCACTGACAGTCAGAGCTTTGGTTACAGTAATTGGTACAGGCAAGATAAACTCCCTCCTAAACAGAAAACAGCTTAACAAGAGACAAATGTCAAACTGAATACTGAGAAGCAAATGAATTCACCCTTCAGTCAGTGTTTCAGCTAGCGTCATGCAGAAATGAAGTCAAAAGCCAGTCAGACTTTTGCTCCAGCTGATTTTTTACCTACACTGGAAAGCAACAAAGATTAGCATTTTTCTCTGATGTCACTGGAAGAAGAAGAAAAACGGAAATTGATGTTTTTCCTGACATGCAAGACCATTTTTCTTTGCTTTTTTTCTGTGTTTGCTTTGTTTGTTCCTCACAATACATGAAGCTGGAATAAAATACAACTGTAGGATGAGCAGAGCGTGTAAGGGGGATTAAAAACAAAGATAAAAATCCAGTTTCCCTCTCTCTCTCTCTCTCTCTCTCTCTCTCTCTCTCTCACTCACTCTCTCTCTCTCTCTCTGTCTGTCTGTATCTCTCTCTGGGGAGGTCAGGCCCAGATTTGCCAGGCTGCCTCTGAGGCCCCTCTGTCTCTCCTGAGACACGCTCTGCTTGTTCGTCGAGGCTGGCCCGAGCAGGGCTGCTCCTGCACAGTGTGTTAGTGTGCAGCTGCACCGATTTTTACACATTTCTTCCTGGTTGGGAAGCAAGTTCCCATGCATCAGCTAAAGGAACAGTTGAACCCAACTCAGCATGTGACTTATTGTACCTCTCTGAAGAGAACTGTGATGGTGCAATTTGATGTTAACACACTAAGTAATGCCTTTTTTGTGGTAGCAGTGGCAGCGGTGCTTGGGGCTGTCATATGTAATGAATATGATTTATCTCGGAGGAAAAACCTGTTTAGCACGGCTGTGACGGAGGTTGTGAAATCAACCATCCGTGGTGGTCATTGCTAATCAGAATCTCATCTAAGTGGTTTTAGAGAAGCTTAATTATTTAAAATGAATGGGGAGTTATTTCAGTATCCATGGAGCGCTTGCATGAATGTTACAATACCAGAAATAGAAATTATTCATATTAGCATTGCTGGAGGAGGCATTAGCAAAACCATGCCCTCAGACATGCTGCAGCATGTAATTCTTTTGACAGCGTGAGCCGACTTGCTTCCATTAGTGCTTCTATTATGCAGAATTATACATATACAACCCCAAAAGAAAGAGATTTTGTTCTTTTATAAATTCATTAATATAAAATAATCTGATATATTTTCCTTAAAAAAAAACATAGACTGTCTTCATAATATCAGCATAGCTGAGATTCATGAGACAGTAATTGATGTGTGCATATAATTTGCACTATTGCAAATTGATGAATATTCAGCACATTGCAGTGTTTGTCTCGAACATCCAGCAAGCAGACACTTGACACTGATGGGCACCAATTACAAAGCAGAATACATCAGTGCATTCAGCAGGGTGAGCCTGCAGACAAATTATCCTGGAGTGACAACCAGGCAAACGCTTGAAATTTTGTGGGAATTGATCTTCTTGCCCTTTCCACTGCCATTGAACCTCGCACAATCAATAAGGAAGAGGGAGGGAGAGAGCCCTGAGAAAGAAAGGCAGACAGAGAGAGGAGAGCGACAGAAATAGGGTGTGTAGGATACAGAAAGAGAAAAGAAAAAAAAAATCTTATTTGGGGCAAAGCCTGTCAAAAACCATAAAAGCATGCTCCAGCAGTAAGGATCCAGCTGCAAGGTAAAGGCATGTACTCATCACAGACATCTGAATGAGCCAGGTCAGACATATTCCATATCTCAAACCACCATTCTACCCCTTCCATTGTTATTCCCTCATTCTTATGCAGATTGCCCTGGAGGTATTATCCATATTTGAATTTTCAAGTATTTTACTTCAATCCTGTCATGACAATGTGTGCATGATGTATCCTATACAATAATGAATCAAAAGGCTGTGTAAATTAGTCAAGGTTATCTATGCATTAGAGCAGTGTTTCCAAGCTATTTTCCCTTGGAGCCCTTCCTACATGCACCCAAGAAAAGCAGATCCCCCCCAGGACCCAAGAAGGAAGAAAACGTGACACACTGCTGTCACAAATCAACATAGATTTGAACTGTTTCACTGATAAAACCCTAATAAAGGCCTATGCATGCTTTTCTTATCAAAAGACCTTTGTATAAACAACTTACTAACTGCTTTATCATGGTTTTAGACAATATTTGCAAATCTAATTTTGGCAGCTTCAGAGCAAACAAAGCCTTGCTGGGAACCAATGCATTAGAAGACATTTAATTTTTTTTTTTCCTTTTACGACTGTAGAGGCATTTGCCCGGGAATGTCTAAGGAATGTTTTGCTCTATTTTTGGTCAAAAAAGGTGATAAATGAGTTAGTTAGTACCAGAATTATGGTACAACTAAATCAGTGCAATCCCACAGTGCCAGTTAAATATTCCATCTAAACTGAAACCAGTATGCCCTGCAGATATCCTTAATGACTGTTGCCTTGTTGCCACAATGTTCTTTCATGCTCTTTAATTGGATGCAAACAAGAGTAAACTGATTGCAGTGATAGCATCTAGGAACAGTGCAATTTAGCTCTATTTTGATCTGGAAAATGGGGGTAAGTTGTCCAGAGGCTTTCAGCGTATACTTACATATAACTGAAAAAATGAGTGAGTTATTTTTGTATACATTTAGCACTGGAATATGGAACAGCCATCATTGCATGGTTCCAGTATCTAAAAATGATGTTTTCATGTGTACTTTTGTTTAGAATTGTTAGTTGAATGTCTTTGGATATTGCACCACAAGGCAACGAGATAAACAGTCCAGTACTTGACACATCTCTTTCCCATCATTATTCATACATAACCAAAAGTTTTTGAGAGTATGCTAGCGACAACAAACTAGCACTGACAGGTAAACAAGGGTCGGGGACAAACAAAGGTAAAACAGCAACCACAATCTATCATGTTGTCTCAGAGGTCCAGTCCAGAGTCGTCTGTGTAACATAGAGCCTTGAACTGTTGTTCAATGCCATCCTCCTTTACACGATGGACATTTGATCCCTGAGTTTAGCCTCTTAGGCAACACTTCCTCTCAGGCTGTGTACACATCCCGCCTCCTCCTTCAGTTGAATTGACAGACCCCAACCACAACGGTGGCAGTATCCCCTAACCTTAACCTTTTTCTGACTTAAGCATACAGAGCTTAGTGGTGGTGCTAAAAGGCGAGGGACTGAGATCTTCCTGGGGGACTTGGATTCAAGGAACAAAAGTCCTCCCCTCTTCAGTCTTTACAGGAAAGTCCTTGAAGGTGAAAAGTGTCATCACGCTTACAGGACAAGCCAAACAACTCATCAGAACTCTTGTGTTGTAAACTTTTAGATGATTTTGTCCATTCTGTCTAGTATTACAGGCATGGTGTCCGTTACATTGTATGCACAAGCAGGCTTACCAGTAAGACTTTGTATTGCTGCTGTAAACAATATCCTGTGAGGTGCATCAGATGAGAGACATCTGACTCTCAGGCAGCAGTCAGGGGACTCATAGATTGGCAGAAGAGAGGCTTGCCTACTGTAAGTACCAGAGGCTGAGGCCATCATAGGCCTTCTTAATGTCGCTGAGTGATTTATGTAGACAAAATGTCCACCGGGAGGTGGCAGAGAGAAGAAGAGGTATGGAGGGGGGCTGAAATATTAATGCATGGGAAGAGAAACATGTGGAATGTGTGTTGGCCGGAAGTGTGAATAATTGATGAAGCCTCCCTTTCTTAAAGTGCTTGAAATGTCCCATACTCATGGTCTAATGGCGGAAACATGCTATATGATTTAACTGTGCAGTAAAGGCAAATGCACCAATAGTCTAGTGGTTTTCACATTATTACAGGTCCATAGATGCTAGATCAGAGCATACTTTGGATTTGGCTTGTTTTTCTTGTCTTTCTTCAGAGTTATTTGTGTACATATAAAACTAGTGGTTGACATGCTTCCAGTTTTGCTGAAAATGGGTGGTATTGGAAAGTCTGATGGCCTCTTGGTTAAGTGATCTTAAGTGAAAATCAGTTCTGCTTCAAAATGTTTGCTAAGGGGCTAAGCAAGTGTGGTTTTAAGAGGGAAAAGGGAAATGTGATGCCATTTGAAAGATATTTAATTATTTAAAAATTCTGATTTTTTGGTTACATCCATTTTATCCTATGAATTAGTCTAAAATTGTATTTTTTTAGAAGCATTGCAATGCTCTACAACACTAGAAAGACACAACACTGGAGAGGAAATTATTTATCAATACGTTATAAAACAAGAAAGCTTTAAAATAGTTACAAGTCTATTTACTACTTAAGTGTTGGTATACAGGACTGTGAAAAAGTATTCCAAATCATCCAAAAAGCCCTACTTTTACCTTGTCAGTCCACATACTATTTTCCCAGAAATCTTTGGGATCATAAAGAGGATTTTTGGACATTGTGAGACAAGCCTTATTGTTCTATGTGGTCAGCAGTGGTTTAAGCCTTAAAAGTCTCCCATGGGTGCCATTTTTCCCAGTCTCTTTCTCTTTATTGTTGAAACATAAATACTAACCTTAACTGAGACCTGCAGGTCTTTAGATGTTGTTCTTGGTCCTTTTATGACCTCCTGGATGAGTCGTTGATTTGCTCTTGGAGTAATTTTAGCAGGCCAGCAATTCCTGGGAACTGTTCCAAGTTTTCTCCATTTGTGGGTAGCTACAGAGCTACATATCTAACTTAGCTAAAGCAGAACTCACAGAGCAGCTGTATAAGCTAAGTAGGTACATTAGTAGATGTAGCTACTGAAGCTAACTTAGTTATGGAAAATGAAGCTACATAGATAACTTAGACAACATAGCTACGTAGCTAAATCTGAGCTCACAAAGCAGCCATGTAATTTAGGTACATCATTTTTGTAGCTACATTTTTACTAAAACTAATTTAGTTACAGTTAATGGAGCTACTTCGCTATTGTAGCCAACATAGTAATGTAGCTACAGCTGAGCTCATAAAGCAAGTATGTATGAAGGTACGTTATCAATGTAGCTACATTATCTTGAGCTACACTTGCTAAAGCTCATGTTACTTAAGCTAACTTAGCTACATTGGCTTATCTACTAATGCCAATTATGTAGCTAAAGGAATAGAGTAGTAGTTCCAAGTTTTCTCTGTTTGTGGGTAATGGCCCTCACTGTGGTTTGCTGCAGTTCCATAGCCTTAGATATGGCTTCGTAACCCTTTCCAGACTCGTAGATGGGTGTCATTTTTGTCATGTTTCTTATTGCTGAATCATGAACACTGACCTTAACAGAGTCAAATGAGGCCTGCAGGTCTTTAGATGTTGTTCTTGTTTTTTTTGTGACCTCGTCGTAAATGTACTCCTGGAGTAGTTTTGGTAGACTGGCTAATCCTGGGAAGATTCACCACTGTTCAAAGTTTTCTCCATTTGTGGATAATGGCTCTCACTGTGGTTGGCTGGAGTCCCAAAGCTTTCAAAATCAGTTATTGTTTTTTTTTTTTAATGGTATCGTAAGTTTAAAGGTGTTCTATCGTGACAATAGTCCAGAGTTCACTTTTGTTGCAATTTCAGGTGACATTAAAAAATGACTGTTTGATGAAATAAACAGCACTTACTGGGGTTGTTGTACACATTTATCCCGAATGAGCTTGGATGGGTTCTCTGCCAGCGGAAACTCAGTTTCATCATCAAATTCCACATCAGGGTTTACAAAATGGGACCAGGAAGTCTCTGTCTCTTTTCAGTCATGCTTCAAAAAGCCCCCTCCAACAGCGTTAATGGTTACTAATGTTACCACTGAGACGTAAAGGTGTTCTTAGCCTGAGGAAAGAAGTAATCCTAATTGAAAGTAAACACTAAGATCATTATTGTCTTCGAACATGACTCCTCCACTTTATATCTTTTTAAATTGGAAGAAATGGAGAAAAAAAGAACACTTAAAGGCAGTTTTCAGTGTTGGTGGTGGTGATGAGTGTGAGCTGGGAGGAAGTGCTCACTAATTCACTCATTTTAATCACATGCTGTCATGCCTACTTACCCACAAGCCTGCCACAGAGCTTTCTTGCATCTCAGTAATTGATACTTAGTATTGGCTCGCGCCTAATCTACAAAACCCTGACATTCTTTCATCATTCATTCATTCCTCTCCTTACTAACTCACTTCCTCACGTGAGGAGAACACTGTGGCTTGCTGATAGCTCAAGGGGCACTGAGATATCTTTGTGCATGTGGCTGAGGCAACGCAGAGAGGATTACAGTCCATCATATCTGATCTGAGACTGTTAGATCCCAATATTGAATTACGAACCCTGCAGGGTCTCTGGTTCTGTTATCAATTTGCAAACAAATACAGGAGGACGAAAGAGATGGGAGTTGGAGGTGACAAGTGGGGGTTGGCATGTGGCTTTAATACAGGCTTTGGAGGGATGCGCCAAATCCAATAACACCCAATTTTTTAAGTTTTTGTCCAAAGGCGCTCAAGTGGCAGCACAACTAAAGTGCCATGTGTGATTTAGGTATTATGGAGCTGGAGTTCCTTCTTATTCAGTTGGATATATGGCCCCATTTTCAAAAGGATTACAGCTGCAGAGGCTGCATAAAGCCTTCATTAACCATTATGAAAACATATTTATGGCCCACATATCCTTTAAAGCAACATTTTAAAAGCTGTGTGAGGGGTTTTAAAAGGAGAAAAACGCATGATATATGGCCTTTCATGATGTTAAATAGGCAACCAATTGTTAATGTCAACTTGTGTAACAGGATTATATGAAACCTCATTTCTTACAATATTGTTAGTTTATATATGACCAGAACTACCTCCAAGTATTGTAGGTCAGAGTCCCTCCACAAATGTCTTCTTTCTTGGTGTTTTTCTTTGCTTTTGTTTTCTTACTCTTCCCTGATGGTAAAAGTTAGTGTTACTTTTCTTGCTGAATTCATAATCCTAAGTGCTGATTTCTTATATCATGCTTTGATTTTTTGCTTTCAAAAAAAAATACTTAATGCCCATCCCAACCTTCTGTCCTATACTAGTTTTCTTCCCTCAGTTGAGGCTACAGGCATTATGGTCTTGGGTCTATCAATTCTGACCATCCATCTGTCCAGACCATTAATGTCAATGCCAAATATTAACAACCTTTTTGGAGATTTTCTTCAACCACTGTGCAAATGTCAACTCTGACTCAAGGATAAACAGAATAAACTTTCAAGACAGTCTCGTTGACGACCATTCATTTTTGATGGTCACACTTATAGACCGTTCACCTGAGACACTCTATAGCTCAGAGGGGAAATACACGCTATAATTTGAAATAAAATCGGATTAAACTTCCATTGGGGGTTAGGGTAAGGTCTAATGCAGCAAGGGTAGTTTATGTAGCTCTGTTAGTTGTGTAAACTGCATAGCTAATGAGCCTGGTATATATGTAGCTACATAGCTAACTGAGCTATGTAGCTACAGAGCGACATGGCTAACTTAGCTAAGACAAAACTCACAAATTACATACATAAGTAAGTGTAGCTAAAGGCTACATTGCTAATGTAGCCAATGTAGCTACAGCTAAGCTCATAAAGCAAGTATGTATGTGTGTAGGTACATTATCCATGTAGCTTCATTAGCTTGAGCTACACTTGCTAAAGCTCACATTACTAAAGCTAACTTAGGTACATTGGCTTATCTACTAATGTTAATTATGTAGCTCTTATGCTAACAAAGCTGAAGTGAGCCACCATTCATGTAACTACTTCTCAAATGGGTTGATACAAAATTTAACACTGGTTTAGACTTTTAACTCAGTTTTATTTCTGAAGTTATTTCATGAATGTCACTGAAAAACTTTGTTTATGAATAAAGCCAAATTTAAAATCTCAAACTGAGATTTAAACATGTACCAGCAAATTATGGCAGTTCTTTCTGAGATTTACGGCGTCTCAGATGAACAGTGTGTGAGAGTAGCCATCAGAAATGTACGGTCTGCAGTCAGACCCCTCTCTCTGAATTTTGGTGGTCACTGGTCAAAGGTTAAGATCATTAGGCCTCATGCTAGTCGCTTGATGGTGAACCCGTCTGTTGCGGCCGCTACCTTGCCTAGAAATAAAACAATTTGAACAGGACATTTTTTGAGTACTACCTCCTAAATTATGGAATGAGAGTTGCCTATCCAGGCGACATGGTGTATAGGAATGGAAGAACCTTTAAAAAAATAAGAAAATAAAAATTGGAGGGTGATATGCTCACGTTTATTTCAGGCCAGTCACAACACAAAAACAATCCACAATGGAGTTGACTACATAATACCACAACAGGCAGCTGCTATCATAACAATACATGATTCTTCACTATCAGTGATGCTGGTTGGTAAATCTAACTCTTGCTGAAGCTCTTCAGGGGACAGTTAATAACACATTTTCCTCTAAGAAAAGCATGAAAATAAGCCCAGCTGTGTTGTCATTTAAGAGTTGGTTCTCTGCAATTAGCTTAAAGTTATAGCAAACCAAACAGACATTTTGTTTAAAACTTAAGTTGTATGTTTAAGGTTAAGTTGACATTGTCTTTCTTTAGTGAACAACAAAACTCAGATGTCCAACGGTGAAACATTTAGTTGAAGTTTCATCAAACAAAGCTGATGTAAGTTTTGTATATTTATTTTTGACAGCAGGTTTAACATGAAAGTAATGTTTCGTGTCGTCTTTTCCTCTCTATACAGAACAACTAAAAAAGTCAACTTGTCCTTATTTTACTGGCAGAAAAATAAGCCTTTGCTTGTAAAGCATCCTTAGTTGTCTGTATCTAATAGTCTGTTTAGTCACGACTTCAAACTGAGGTATTTGAGGCATGTGGATCATGATTTTCTCACCAGCTCTGCTTCGCACGTAGCATCTGGGTACATGACGAGCCGGCAGGAAAAGTGTGGATTGCGGAGGTTGCAGCAGTCGGATTGATTCACTGCAACGTGTGGCCCGCTGCCACCGCCCCCCCCCCCCCCACCATGGAAATGTGCCACAGTGCCCCGGTTTGAGATGGAGAGGCTTGTTGTGGCGAGTGGAGGTGGAGGTGGAGATGGAGGTCACCTCTCTCTTTCTCTTTCTCCCTCCCTCACGCTATCATTCATGCCTCTATACTTAGACTCTCCTTCCTTTATTCTCATCCTCTCGTCCTCTATTTTTAAGGCAGCCTCTCCTCTCTTTTTCTCTCTCTCTCTGTTCTTCTTTGTGGGTTTCCTTCACAATGCTGACAATATGAAAAGCAGCCAATGAGAGGCCTTATCTTAGGAAGAGTACCGGAAGAGATAAGAGTATCATTTATCATTTCATATTAGCTGCTGTCACCATTTCCTGCAAGTAAATCTCCAAGGAAATTACGACAAGCAAGACACTCTATTTCCCTACATTTTTAGTATCAATTGTGATTAATTTCCACTCAGGCCTCCATTAAATAAAAGCCCTGAAACCTGCACTATATGCTCAGTCACAGCTTTCCTAGACAGATTTATGCCTTATGTAATCCCTATCATTCACATACTTTTTGCACATTGCCTTACGTATCAAATTTCAAATAGGTTATCCAATTCATCTGTTATTTTGTAAAGTATTACATAATGCTATTGCATTAATGCCAGGACGAATTAGCTAATGTTTTTAACAGGAATTTACACCTCTCAGAGCTGGTGTTTTCACAAATAAAATGACAAGCCTCTTTGCTCTTCAAAAGGAACGAAATTCATGAATAAATTCTCTTACCTCTTTGCTTCAAACTGAAAGTGAATCCTCAACGTGATGTCTACTCATGAGATGTTTGAGCATGACACTAGCAATGTCCCAGATAATAAAAATTAAAAACACTTCCCCAGAGAGCAGGCTTTTCCTATACTCGTATGAAAACTGCTGTTGTCGAGACTCCACAGAGGAAAACCTGACCTACACTATGAAGCCTGGAGTTACTTATTCTCTTCCTACTTTTATCAGAAACTATTACCTTGTGCGATGCTGTTTCAGGTCTGCAAGTCTTTGTGAATTATTTCTAATTACTGGGTTCATACCTAGGTATATGCCCCATCTTCCATTCTTAGAAATCTTTTAAGAGACAGCAGAACAGAAGAGATTCTAACTCAAAAGAGACAGAGCCTACTTTTCCAGTCATGGACTGATTGGCAAGTGGATAATATGCTCTCATAACTCAGCACAGTGTGTCTTAAGAACACTGGCTCCATGTGTCATTAGGATCCAGCTTTAAGTACCTTTTTATTGTACATAAAGTTGTAAGTGGTGGAGGACCAGACCACTACAAAGTTTACAACTCTGCAGTATGTTTTTTGAGAAGAAGGAATAGAAGATAAGAGAGGATTTATTTGGCTCTTTGATTCTCAGCTGAGGAAAAATAATTCCTGACTTCATCTAGGAACCTCAGTGGGACTGGTTAATGTGCAGTGTTGTTGGCCATTAGACTCCATAGTTATGACTTAATGTACTTGAAAGTGTTGTAATGCCAACAGCATGGGCAGGATGCCCCCTATAGAGCTGATGCAGGATCAGGTGAGGAGTAGACTCCTGAGAAGTTGGACTGGACCACAGAGAGGTATGCTGAGATATGCAGGATGAGATGAGCAGATCTGTGAGGAACTGGACTAGATGCTGATTAACTGAATGGAGGTGACTGGGGTGGAGGAAGGTTGCAGCATCCACACTGAAATGACAGGCTGACTGTTGAAAAGAGGACAACGGATTTAACATATGACAAGTGCATGATGATTGGTCAAACAAGGTTGTGGCAGAAAAGAGAGAATGGAAGAATGGAGAGATATGACCAAGTGGTGACAAATGATTTAGACACTGTAAAAGAAAAAAATATAAATGCTTCACAGTGACTTGGACATTATATTAAAGAGAATTAACATACAAACATAATGTTTTTACCTAGCATGTTAAATAAATCTGCATCACTTTTTTATGGGGCACCTAAATTTATGCTGAAACAGAAACTGAGATTGCAGTGTAACTTTAAGCTGTTACTATCAGATTCAGGTCCAAAAGTTGTATAGTTTAAAATATTTGTGAGAATTTCTTTGTTTTTTTGCTAGCTTGCAGCATCCTTCTCCAAGTAAAAGCTGCTGCATTGTAATTGTTAACTTCTCTGCAGACCAATCTGTTGCATTTGACAAGTCGGGAATGAGCATCTTCTGTCAATACAAACTGAATGATGGCCCTTTGCCTCCTGTGGAGTTGCAGCAGACGCCATTTTTGCTACTGTGTTTCCGAGCTCCAGGTGTGACCATCATGACGTTTGATGAAAAGAGATTCAGAGAGGAATGCAGTGGGAGCTGGAGACGGGGACTGACTGAGGTCCGCTCATGTTGGTTTCCTGGGGGCGTGCACAGCTTGTCTCTTGTGGTAATCCATGCATGGTAAAACCTTATCCATGGGGATAATGTCAACTCACTCCCAAAGATAACAAGACAAAAGCCCTTTGCATGGCGCTCACTCCAGAGTGTGTTTCATATTCCTCTAATCTGCTGTTTTACATGCTTCTGTTCTATGGATTTGTTTCCTCAGCTTGCCGATGAACACAAACGTACACAGTGTGTCAAATTTTTTGGACAAAAAATAATGGTGGATGGAACAGTTAATTGATATACATTGCATTAGGTGCCATCTTTGTTTGAGTAAACACAAAGATACAGTATGGCTGAACCTCCTATTGTGTCAGCATCACCAATAGAATCAGCAGGGAGTAAACAAATCATCAGCAGACAGGCCTGCCAGGTTCAAACATAATATTAGGCTTAGATGTAAGTGTAGCAGGTGTTTTTAGTCCTCATGGCACTGCTGGATGTTTGATTACTCATGGTGAGTTGATTGAGCAGGCGTAACTGAGTTACTGTATGCCGCCTGCTGAGCTGAGAAGTTAAATGGAGGAGCCAGTTGTCAATTATCTTTGAATGAAAGACTGCGAGTGTGACGGGCTTTTTCCATGTGTGTCTTTGTGTGTGCGAGTTGAAACGGCAGCCCTTCAGTAACACCCTGTAAGAATCAAAGGATCATAAAAGGACATTTGGAAGCATGGCCCGTGCTCAAAGTAGCCTAAGAGATTCAAGGTTAAAGAACACTGAATCTTCACCAGACTGAAAGAGCATCCATCACATTAACGCCCCCCCCCCCGTCAGACAACTCAGTGAATTATACATCGAAAGCCCCCCCACCCCTCTCCCGCTGAACATCACATGCAAGCAGAGACATCTTTCTCTCAGTCTCTCTCCTCCATCTGATGTGCTGCATTGAATCATTGATAGGACATCCACAAAAACAGCGCTCCGCCCTATAAAACACCTGTCACACTCAGTCTGAAAGGAATACAAACAGAGCTGGATGAATAGGCTGTTTTGATGTTTTCAAATGTGGCAAAATAAGGCATGGATGGCCTTGTGTACAGATATATAAAGGATAAAGTCCTTTGAGGTGTCCTTCATCAGCGATTTACTGTTTTTATGACTTAAAGGCCAGAATTGTTTATACCCAGTGGAGGACAGCCAGTTCTTTCCAGATTATAGTCACCTCAAAGGGCATTATCACAATCATGCCACGATCTGGTTGCATCTGAGGATTTGACTAGCTTTGAAAGGGTTATTACTGTCCTGTTGAGTTAAAATGTTGGCTAATACAAACTTGTTCACAATATCCATTAATAGTATGCCCTTGCTAACAGTTAGCAAAAGGAGCTGCATAGCTAATACCTACTAGGTCTAGACTAGCCAAAAAACTAAAATAGCTAGCAAGAAGTCAAAGTAAACTACACCACAGCTAATATAAAGAAACGGTAATTTGACTGTTAAACAACAGTATTTGCTAGCTAACCAGCTGATACTGGCCCTATCCTGTGGTGTTCATACCTACTGAATGTCTACCATTAATGCTGTAAATTAATCTTTGTATCACTAAATCTCATTCATAGTGTTGACATATTCTACAGAAAAGACTGAAAAGTTGCACCAGGAATAATCAGACGCCTTATCAAGAGATTCGATTCATAGCCAGCATGACCACTTTTTCATTTGAGCTGTATATTATCAGTAATAATAAACACACTTTTTTGGTTTCAGCTCTGCTATCCAAAACTTAAATCACAGAAAAGCACAATTATCCAACCAGGATTACAAGGCATGCACCAAATTGCATTAACATGCAAAGTGCATTCACACTGAGAACTACAGTGTACTACTGGTGCACTGAAAACCATCTAAGAATTTATTGTGTAACAGTCGACACTTCCCACTCTGAACAAACACTATACTGGTGACGTAATGGGTCTGTACTTGTTTAGTTGTCAACTAACTAACATGAGCATCCACTAGCTAGCTACTAGCAATGGCAGTTCATTTACTCAGGCATTAACATTGCGGTGTGTGTTTGGCTTATGTGACATTACCGTTCCACTGGTTTGGTAGTGCCAGCTAGCTAATATTAGCATTCACTAGCTAGCTACTAGCAACATTGGCTCATTTTTGTCAGGCATTAATGTTGCGGTTTGCGTTTGTCTCTTTCCTGATGAACAATCTTCAAATGTGGTAGTTGGTGCTAGCTCCGGCAATTTTGATATTTGACGTCAGCCACAATACACTGTAGAAGTAAAAGAATGAAAAGAGGCAGTTTACCTGTCATCACATGTCATTGACAAGACTACTCTGTCAAGATGAGTGCTGTGTACCACATTTAAAATTACTGCAGTAAGGTATTCTACCAAAAGTAAGTAATTTAAAACACACTGAAATATTTGCATAGACCAGGGTATATTGGAATAATTAAGTGTTTGATCTAAATAGCTAAAGTGTCCCCACCATTCTTAGATAATACACTATGTGGCTCTCAATGGAAAAAGTTTAAACACCCCTCTTATAAAGGATTGGTTAAAAATTTAGCCAGAATATTATTCAGTTGTAGTTAAATTAAGTAAACAGACAATTTTACTGAAAGTGTACATTATCAAGAATATAATGCACCTCATCCAATCAGAAGCTAGAATTCACCCAAACCCTTGTGTAAAGGAATTGTTATGCCAGTTGTATTCAGCTGTAGTTCAATATTGTAAAAATACATTTTCCAAAGTTTACATTATCAAGAGTAACTAACACCCTTCAACCAATCAGATGCAATAACTCACTAAATCCACTGTATAAAGGAATCATTACACGACTGAGCTCAGAAGTTTATTCAGTTGTAGTTATATGTTGTAAAAAGACAATTTTCCTTGAAGCGTACATTATCAAGAATAATCAACACCCTTGAACCAATCGGAAGGAAGAATTCACCAACACCATTCTATAATGGAATGGTTGTGCCACTTAACTCAGAACTGTATTCAGTTATTAAAAAAATGTAGAAAAAAGAATTTTCCTGAAAGTGCAAAATATAACAAATAATCAACACCATTTATCCAATCAGATGCAAGAACTCACCAACTACTGTATAAAGCACCTTTTATGCCAGTGAGCACAGAAGTATATTCAGTAAAGGTTGAATATAGTGAAAAGATTTTTTTTCCTAAAAGTGTAAATTATCAAGAATAACACCCTTCAACCAATCAGATGCAAGAATTTCCTAACACTATTGTATTAAGGCAGTGTTTCCCAACCATTTTTCCTTGGAGCCCCCCCTACATGCTCCTCAGAAAAGTGGACCCCCCCTAGGACCCAAGAGAGAAGAAAAAGTGACACATTGCTGCCAAAAATCAACATAGATTTTTAACTGTTCCACTGATAAAACCCTAAAAAAAGGTCCATGCATACTTTTCTTAACAAAAGAACTTTGTATGAATTACTTTATAACTGCTTTATCATGCTTTTAGTCAATATTTGCAAACCTATTTTTGGCAGCCTCAGAGCAGACAAAGCATCGCACTCCCCCTAAGATCTCTGGCGTCCCCCCTGGGGGGACCCCAGGTTGGGAACCAAGGTATTAAGGAATCATTAGACCATTTAGCTACATTTTATTTAACTGTAGTCAACTTTATATCCACAAACGACCATAAAATGGCTTTACATGACAATCTCCTTCTGCTTCTTATACTCCATTATATCCTCTGGTGTTACATATCTTACTTACAGGCAAAATGGAAACACCAAACCCTATTATGCATTTCCGTGATGGCTATTAATGGAACTGAATAAAGGGTTCAGCTCATATGAGACGGAGCTGTTGAAGGCACTAATATGCTCTCCTATCTAAGTCATAAAGAACTCTTTGATCCCAGCTGGAGTCAGGGATGCTTCAGGGATATGATGGAATTTTTTATTGCTGTTGTGGGAGAGCAATTGGCTGGGGTTGCCTCAGTCCGTCAGTTTCGCCCTTGCTCCCCCTCATATTAACTTAAGCTTTAAAGCCTCAGCTTGGTACCCAAGTGACTAGTTTGCATGTTTTAACTCCTAAAAACGTCTGTTTTACAAAAGGACTGCGTCCCCTCTGAATTTGCAGTGTGAGCGTAAGAGAGAGAGCCGGGCAAGGGTTGTATCCGAACTGGCTGCTAGAAAGAGTGTGTGGCATTACAGAGAATAATGAAGATTAAGCTGAGATCTGGTAGTGGGGAGATTGGGGGGTCAGTGTGTAAGATCAATGCATGGAGGGAAGTTAAGATAGATGAACGTGAGGGCAGACGGATTTCCTGTTTCGCAGAAGTGGAAAGCGTCTTGATTAAAAGAGCCCCCATTTCTGTTAGTGGCCGCGTCCAGGCTTGATCAGATAAGGAAATAAAGCACAAAGCATAATTCATGGCCTCCTGCCTGGCACAGGCTTTTTATTTTCTGGGAGAGTTTAAAGTTTTGGGGCCACAAACAGCCTCATTCCCTCAACACAAGCATGGTATGCTTTTTGTTCTCAACTTTCATGGAGAAAAAGTCAGTTTTGTAACAGAGTTTGACTGCCATTCCTCACAATCCACACCATGGGTGCTTTCCTAGTGTAAGGAAAAGCTACTTTATGTATGGATGGATGTAATATGTATGTACATATGTAAAAATAATAAAGAGGCCTGTGCATTTGTGTTGGGTCAAATCCAGGGCAAGGCCATCAAACTCATGCAAGTCAGAAAATAGACCTGCACTTGTTCTTTGGTAATCCACAACAGCTGGTGTGTGTATGTGGACATCATGTGTGTCAACACGTGCGTGTGTGTCTATGTGCTGAGACAGAGATAGACAGAGATAGCTAGGCCAGATGGGTCCAGCTGTGGATCTGGTGGCCTAGATAAAGGCGAGATGGGTGCCACCACCTTCATGAGGTGCCAGCAGATCATTTAGAGGAGGTGTTAAAAGCTCCAAGGGCTTTGATGGACTCAGACGTCCAGCTGAGAGGGAGAGCTCATTAGCAGCTGCTTTTTTTTTTAATGTACTTTATCATGATGGATGTTAAAAATTAACCAGCTCGCTGCGGCCTCTCTGTATCATTAAAGGTTAAAATGACCATTACAGCTTTGATTTATCAATCAGGAACCCATACTTAAGCTGTAAAGCTGACCATTACATTCTCAAGGGTGAGATTCAAATTGCTGAGGTTTTCAATTTCAGCTTCATCGTCTGTTTTTTCTTTAAATATGCACTTAACTTCTCCTCAACTTTATAAAGCTTCTGTGAGGAGATTTTAGCTGGTTAAGAAAAGGGTTGAAATGAATACTGATGTCTCCTTATGACCGAAAAAATGAAAACGGACTGTCAGCAACAAGGTAAATGATTTCTATTTTAGTATTATAAAGGGCTAAACCACTGATGTGGGTTGGGTGTCGGATGATAATCTTGCAAAACATAGATTAGCTAGATTCCATGTCTTTCATCAGGCAAGTACATCTTTCAAGGCTCCAGTCTGCGTCATTTTAGGAGAACAAGGAGGTAGCTAAGGGTGAGGTTTAGTCATACTGAAAGCTGATAGCAAAGAACACCATCGCTGTAGAGTTCAGCTCACATGAAACAATAGAAAAGCAGTCGTTTTTTTATAAGTTGGCCACATTTCTTCACCAAAACAAGAGCAAAGAGCCAAACTTGGTGGTGACGATTTTTTTTTGCAGTTCTACCAACTGGTCTTGGTATGAGTTTTATCTGTAAAATCCACTATGGCAATGCCTGTCTGTCGAGTATAGATTAGAAAGTGGGTGGAAAAAAGTTGAAAGGTTGTGAAAAGTGGCAAAAATGGGCAAAAAAAGGTTAAAATTGTTTAAAAAAGTGTAAAAAATAGAAAAAAATTGGTTAGATTTGGCAAAAAAGCCAGATAAAGTAGTCAAAGGGGCTAAAAGTTTCAAAAATATGTAAAAAGTAAAAAAAGGTGAAGAGTTGGGTAAAAGGGGAAAAAAATGGTTGCATAGATGCAAAAATGGGTGAAAAATGGTGAAAGGCTTAAGGGTGGCAGAAATTGGGAAAAATTGGGCTTTAATTGGTTCAAGAATTTAAAACAGGCCAAAACGTGGAAAAAATTGTGAGGATAAAGTAGTAAAAGAGGTAATCAATTGACACAAATGATTTAAAAATGGAAAATAAATAGCTGACAGTTATGAAAGGTGTTAAAAATCAGCATAAATTAGAGAAAACCACTGCTGTGGGGTTGATGTCAGACAATAGTCTTGCTAAGTAGTTAGATTAGCTTGAGTCCATCATCATGCAAGTACATCTTGCCAGGAGAACAAAGAGGTAGCTAAGGTTGAGGTTTAGTTGTACTGGAATAGCAATGGGCACTACTGGTGTAGCATTTAGCTCAGATGTAACAATAGTAAAGCAGTAGTTTTGTAGAACTTGGCCACATTTCTTCACCAAAATAAGAGCAAAGAGCCAAACTGAAAGCTTTTCTTGGCGGAGAAGATGGTTTTGCCCTTCTAACAATTGTCTTTGCAGGAGTTTTATCCACAATCTCCACTGTGGCAGCGCCTATCTGATGAGCTCAGGTTACAACTGGAGTTGCTCAGGCCTACTACTTTGTTATGTTGTCGCTCTGTTTGGCCTGTAATGAATGTGACAGACAATCACCGTCCCAAGAATTTTTGAAAAGTCCTGCCCTCCCCAAACACTTTGTATGGAAGGTTTCCCAGATGAATGTGAAATATATCCATACATTGGATATATGAAACAGTCTATCTAGCATGTCAAATGCCTTGTTGGACCACAGGAAGACAGAATGGGGGGAACATATACATTACAGTGTTGATCTTCGCTTATTGAACTCACACAATGGCAGAAAATAATCCTGGTCCATCACATGAAAAAGATACAAACAATAGAAGGACAGGCTTCCACACAGTTCCCACTGTATTATGTAGCTGTCTTTCATCTAACATCCACTGTTTCCATGGCAATGATAAGCAAATAATGACTTTCACGGTGGCTCCATCATGACAGCCACTATAACAAGGCAAATTCCTTTGTTATGAAAATTTCCCTAGTTTTAAAAACTTTTGGAAATAACTGAAGATATGTAAGAACTGAATTAAAAAATATATCTAATGTCGGAGTGATTGTTTTTAAATTAATATAGAAACTTCAGTGCAAAAATTGTACATAATGTATGATTAACAGTTTAACAGTTTGTTTTCGGTACTTAGTTGAAGCACCTTTGGCAGCACAGCCTCAAGTCTTTTTGAATATGGTATCATGAGCTTTGCACACCTGGATTGGGGGATTTTCTTATTTGCAAATCCTCTTAAGCTTAATAACATACTTGGGTTTCTTTTTTTTTTTTTGTTTTTTTTTCCAGACAATTTATTTTTGGAGATGTTATTTTACCTCAACATGTTCCGACTGTCATCTGCAGTCTTCCTCAGAAGCGTCAGCTGACTGCTGTGACCTGTCCTTATATGCTGTTCTTCCGAGGTGTGGTCAACCTGACGGACCTGACAGGTCTATCAGGATGGCCACGCACCACCGCCTGATGGTCTCTGGAGGAGAGAGTCCCAGGTGTGGACTTGATGGTGTTTTTTCCCTGCTTCCTGATTTCAGTGGCCCTCTTAAGCTCAGCCAGATTGGTTGGGGACTGCAGGTGGACAGCCATTTTAGGTCTCTCCAGAGATGTTCAATAGGGTTCAAGTCAGGGCTTTGGCTGGGTCTCTCTAGGACATCCAGATTTGTCCTTAAGCCACTCCTGTTTCGTGTTGGCTGTGTGCTTCAGGCCATTGTCATGTTGTAGGATGAACCTTTAGCCCAGTCTGAGGTCCTGAGTGCTGCGGAACAGGTTTTCATTGAGAATGCCTCCCTTGCTGCTGAAAATCACCCCCATAGCATGATGCTGCCACCACCATGCCTCACTGCTGGGATGGTTTTGGGCAGGTGGGCATAATGTTTAGTACTGAGTCGAAACAGTTAAATATTGGTTTCATCAGGCCAGAGAATCTTGTTTCTCACAGTCTGAGAGGGCTTTAGGTGCTTTTTTGCATTCTTCAAGTGGGTTTTATGTGTTCTTACTGAGTAGAGGCTTCTGTCTAGCCACTCTGCCATAAAGCCCAGATCAGTGGAGGGCTTTAGGGATGGTTAACCTTCTGGAACTTTGTCCCATCACCACACAGGATCTCTGGAGCTCAGTCCAAGTGTGCATGGGGTTTTGATCACCTCTCATACTAAGGCCCTTTCGCCCTGATTGCTCAGTTTGGCTGGGTGACCAGCTGTTTGAGTAGTCCTGGTTGTGCCAGACTTCTTCTATTTGGGAAACACTACAGCATTATGGCACAGATGGGCTGTCTCACAACGCGAGATCAAATCAGTGATTTGTAATTTAATTTGTCTACTGATATCCTAATTTTGCACAATAGTGATTTTTTTTTTCTGGTATAAATTTACATTTTTACAGTCCTTCCCATATCTGTGTGAAAATAACTAAAGGCCTGTCTCATATTGACTCCAAACCCAAATAAAAGCCCAGTCATTTCAGAAACTGAAGGGTAAAAAAACTGGGGTATTAACAGAAGTGCTATGGAAATCACAGTTGAAAATTGTTGTAATCATTTCGCCTGATCGCCTGATTTTAAGCTGTGCATTATGCAAAACAGCAGCTGAAGCCAGCTAATGTTTGGTAATGAATGGCTTTGAATTAACCAGTTGAGTAATGGACCAACAGTTTCTGACTATTATTTTTAATATGAGGGGAAAAAATCCAAAGACATTGTGCTTATTTAAAATTTAATCAGACATTTCTCACAACCTATAGCGGCCATTTCAGAGAAACCTCAGCTCACGGCCCACTCCCACACAAACACTTTAATGGCCATTATGGGAGGAGAGGTGGAGAGCCGGTGCTGGCCCTGTGGAGAGGACGGGGGGAGGAGGAGGAGGTAAGGTAGCCGAGCCTGTGTCCTTTTTTCCAGGGAACTCTAGGACAGAGAGAGCCTTCACCAGCACCCCAGGGAGAGGGAAGACAGATTAATGCAGAGGCTTTAATATTTCAGATGAAAACGTATTACTGCTCTCTAGCTCTTTTCCCCTCTCTCTCACCCCACCTCTCTCCCACTCTGGCTGAATTTCCCCTGCTCCCTCCCTCCCTCTCTCTTTGTATGTCTTCCTCTCTAGCCACAGGCTTGAATGTGTTTTGCTGAGGGGGAGATTTCCCCCCATCTAAGCCTCCTCTGTCCACTCATTGTGACAGAAAGTGGTAGATCAGCAGGAGACAAATCTAAAAGAAGTCCGTCCGTCCGTCTGTAAAAGCCCTTGACCTTGCAATCAACCCTCAATGTCTATGCCAACATCTTAAATCTATAAGCCAAGATATACCGCATTCTGTCCACTGATGTCTTAGCAGTGAGACACACCAGCGACTTTATAGGTCAGACAACCTCTGTCCGAAAAAAAAAAAAAAAATCCATTGTGATCACATCTCCCATCTGATCTGCCAGCGTCTATCCCGGCTTAAAGAATAAAGATTCAACATATCGTATGTACAGCATGTATAGGGTTGCTAAACGTATCTGCTGGTAAGAAATCCAGGCTAAGAAGATTAGAGCGGCTCTCCACATGTGTATGTGATCAGGCCACATAAAGGAGCTTCATAAATGTAGGCTTATACCAGCGATGTCAGAGCTCATCTCCTCTGGGACACATGGACAATGCAGCCAGCTTTTAAAAACAGACAGGGGAAATCTATACCTTTTTATTGCTTTATTTAAAGATGTTGTCTTTATTTTTCAAGTTGATCTCCATTACAGTGTTGTCATAACAGATGCCCAAAAGAAAGATTTAAAGAACTGGACACTTTCCCAAGTAAACAGTCTTAAGGCTTTAATATTTCTTGGATCCAAAACAAAGGCATTCAGAGGTGTCAGTTTGGGCACCAACCCCAGACTGTGTCTAATTCAAAGGCTTTTAAATCACTTTCTTCTACATTAACTGGGTGTGGCAGCTCAAGTAGAAATACATTGAAGGGAGATGGTTTTTAGGCCAAGAAGTAATGCATGATTTCCAGAGTGTTTGCATGTTCATTATCCTCGTTTTCATCTCCTGCTCCTTCTTGCTTTAACTTTTGCGGTAACAGTATTAAATCACTGTATGATGAAATTAAAAGTTTGCATATTCAGGTGTTACAACTATCCATCTTCTCTTTAAACAAGGCTGTGATGGCATACTCGACTTATTGGTCACTTCTTTGCAGCTGCACATGTAGTTTTTAGTATCATTTCTCTCCTGCTGAGGTGTTGCTACTAACAACACCATATTTCCTGATGAGGAATTCACAATAAAAGCACTTAAGCAAAATAACTGCAGACTTTTGCTGCAAAGATCATGTTAGAATTAACATGTTCATCAGCTTTAACTCAGCTTTAGCAAAGGTGACAGTGAGTGCACAGCCAGCCAAGGTCAGGCTCAATTGCATCAATTTTTTCCAGACCTTTTCACCCCTGGTAGTACGCTCAGAGACTGCTGGCAGTTGTCCAGCTCAACCCTACCACCCACTCCAGACAGTACCCCAAGCCATGCTTACTCGCCACATCATCCTCTTATAAAGTCTACACTTACTAAAGGTGTAGATTTTGTTATTTCTTTAACTGTTTTTTTCCCATGCCCCTTGTTATATGCAAGGACATCCAGAGCACAACCAGGGTTGTGTTAATCCTCCTCGCCCGATGGTACCCTCAGGTGGCTTACTGGCCACATCTATGCCTAACTTCAGCCTTATTTTTTGTCCAAACAGGCGTAAAAGTTCTGCACAGTACTGTACATGCTTTTAAAAGAGTTCAGACCGAGACCATCTGCATGGGTCCCTGCATCGGCTAGTCAACTGTGCACATCTTCAGAAATATTGTATTGTAGAGACAGAGGAGATGTGGATGTCACAGCACTACCAACATTAAATTAGGCTTTAGAAACTTGAAAAACCAATCTGTTGTTCTGACTCAAACTTTCTTCTACATGTGATTGTAGAGGTGTTTCTTTGTTTTCTAGTTGTTACGCCCATGTCAGTTATTAGATGGATGCTATTTAGAGCCATAGACTGTACTCAGAATATGGATTCGGTGAGTGCTGTTGTGGTGTCTGCCTGATCAGAAGTGGCTGTACTCTTAATTTATGTTCCACATCTTTTCAGCAACCCATCTTGCAAAGGATAAATGGCCTGTGATATAGACTGCTTCACCTAAAAATAGCCCTCCTTGTAGTCTCACACTGACACTCAGCTTCTGCTGCTTGACTTCAATTAGCAAGGATCAATATGAAATAATGATGAATGAAGCAAGCTGGTATTTATTAATACTCAAGGTGAGGTATGCTATTGAATGATATGTGGCAGAGAATTTCAAAGAGGGTATACATCATAGAGACTAAAAAATAAGTGAATATACCTTGGGTATACGCACAGCTACACCACTGAACAAGGCCTCCATGGTAATCTCACTTTCCTGGAACCAGAAGTGATCCTATTTGGTACAAAAGGCAATATATGTGACTTCCTGTCATGTTTTTACCAGCAATTTTGTGAGAGGAAACTTGGCAGACATATTCAGATTTTCAGATTCAGATTCATTTTAAGAGATTATATGCATCTTAAACGTCTTTATTTGCCTGCCTTTTTCTAACTCAAGTATTTCCTTCGGTCCGGCAGTACTCAGTCAGTTGTCTATAGTGATGACACTCAGCTATAATGCTGTGTTGTAAAGTTTAGACTATCTCTTTTCTGCCATATGTTGGCAGGACTGTTACATCTGTGAATTTGGAGCTGAGAACAACAAATCCAAAAGAATCAGGAATCATAATTTTCCACCAGATTTTCCCAGCATGCCCTTGGGAATTGTGCTTTTGGAATAAAAGTCAAAGGAAATTGTGTTTGATTGTGTTCTGATATTGCCTTTTATGCAGTAATCACTGTTAAGATTACCTTGTACATGTGCTTGGTATTATTGATGCTTTTTAGGACACTTTTGCACCATAAGTGAAGTAAAACATGATGAGAAATTAAGGTAGAAATAGACCCAGTTTATTGGAGTACATTATACTTGTTGAATTGCAGGCACATTTACGCAAAATACAAAATTCAATTTGCACTAGTAAAGTGAGTGTAAATAATTACCTCAATTTTATTGAGTCCATTCTACAGGTTTTTTCCATGGTGTAGCTGTTGTTCTCACCTTGATTTACATTACAGTGAGAGTAGAAAGAGGAAATCTATTGTTTTTCTTCATACAACATGCACTGATTTTAATCTAACAATTTCAGTGTGTCTTTATTTGAAGGGGTTCCTTCTCAGAATACTGAATCTTCCTATATAAGGCCTTAAAAATTCCAAGGAAAATCTTGTCTATTATTAAATCATCTGATAAATAGGGTCTTTTCCCACATGGTTATATACAATAACACTTCCCTTTGCAATCATTGGAGTTGCCTTCTGCCAGCCATTAAAAAACTGCAGGTTCCACTTCTGAGGTGCAGTCTATAGCTGTACCACACATCATTTACTTCATACTACAATCTCAATTTCACTGCTTTCTGTCCCATTTAACAGCCATCTATTATCTCACTACATGTGCAGGTCAGGGTCGGCCAGGCGACATGGGGAGCAGAGCAGCTCAGGTGTGATTTCCACCAGCTTGCACCTGGGGAAGAGGGTTTGTAGCCCCTAGTCCTGCTGGGAAATGTATTCCCAGTAGTTAACTTTGGGTCAGAGTTGGGGTCTCCTCCCTGGTACCCTCTCCTCCTGGCCCAGTAAACGTCTAAAGGGAGAGCTAACAGGGGCCGAATCCCATCCTGACTGCTCCCTCGTTTTTTTTCATTTCCTGATCTCGTGGCAAGTTCATTCTTTGCACTTATTTTATCCTTCCTCTGTTTCTTCTCATCGTGCTCAGGTGATGCATACTGTTTAAGATGTCATTCTTTATCTGTCTTCACTCTCAGGGCCCCGGGGCTGTTCGTCGGGGAATGAAGTTCCTCTTCCTTCTGCACATCTAGCACGCACACACATGCACGCATTTTCATTACACACTCTGCATCACACATGCATAAAAACATGCATGGTTTGTCTCTCCTGCTCTTTGTCTCCTTCAATCTCTCCATCTCTCATCCTCTCACTCACAAACAGGCCTCTGGTATTCATCTCCCCAGAGGCCTCCTGCCTCTCTCCAAGCCAAACACTGTGCTAATGTGCTGATGTGTTTGACACACGCCCTCCTTCTTGTTTCCCCCATTTCTGCTCTCTCTCTCCTTCCCCTCAAATCCCTTTTTTTCACTGCTCCTTCTCTCTGCACACATGAGCTGATACTTTCTATAATTAGATGTAGCCCAAAAACAATTGGGGTAATGAAGACAATAAAAAAGTAATGAAGAAAGTTTTTCCCTGGGACTGAAGCTGATTGTACGCTGTGATTGCCTGCAGGATTTAGGATTCAAAGTCTGTGTAGTGAGCTTAGATGTGTTGGCTGATACTGGATTCTGTATAGATTCTCAGATATCTGCTGCTTTGTCTTTATAGCATTTTAAATGTGAAGGTATTAAAAGTTTAATGTTAATTGCCGGGGCACTCTACAGTACAGACAGCACTTATGGTTTGTATCCATCAAGACAGACAGCCATACATTATTAATCTTTTATTTTGTCTGGTTCTGAAATTTGAGGTTTTGCTTTTTTCTTCATGTTTCATTTGACTGTAAAACTCCATTTTCTGAAAAGTTGGGACAAAGTGTAAAAGAAAAATAGAGTCCAATAAACTTCAAAATCTCATGTTAAATGGAAAATAGCTCAACGACAAACCAAATGCTGAAACTGACATTATTTTAGAAAACTGTATTGTCATTTTTGTAATTTAATGCCAGAAGCATTTTTCAGAAAGCTGGGACAGTGACAACATACTGGAAAAGATGTAAAATGATTAAGGACACAACCTAATGGAACATCCATCCATCCATCTATTCAAACAGAAAACTGTCAACCAACCAACCCACCAACCATCCATTCTTTTTTTTAATTGTGAAAGGAAGAATGAATGGACTGTAGGATGGATACATGATGGATCAATGGATGGATGGATGGATAGATGATTAATAATAGTTGCTAAGGTGGATGGAATGGATGATAACTTATACAGACTGGAGCCTAGATATGACATATTCTGGATTTTATGGTGGTTGATTTATGTATAAAAACATTTTTTTAGTCCTATTCAGTGATTTTTAAAGTATAAAAGAAATACTGTTTCCATTGGGAAATAGTCAAAAAGCACAACAATAGCACCAAATACATAAAATCATCTCAAAAAATGTCAAAATCAAAACTCTATGACAACAAAGCTTTCACATTAAGAGACTAAATCTGTGATGTAAAACTGCCCTGATGCATCATAACATAATAATATGGCATTGCCTTCACTGGAAGTTAGACACCATAAATTTGTTTTTCTTGGAACATGTTGTTTTTAAAGTGTGACAGATGATAATTTTGTGTTTGCTGGGGATTACTTTTCCAATAATGACAAAGAAGCAAAAACAAATAAGCAATAAAATACTTTAATAAAAAATATCTTGGCAAGGTGAGACAAAATTGATTTTTTTTAAGGAAATGGAAGGTATTTGCATCAAAGCGGTTCTTTAAGGAGGAGAAATGTGCTTCTTCAATGTCACCTAGTGGCAGATGGTAGCGTAGATTTGATAGCCAAAATTCCACCTGTTGAACTTTTTCTGAATAAATTTCTCTCTCTTGTTTTGTTTGGTATATCTTCATTTTTTAATCTGGTTCCACCACAGTGCCCTCAAATGTCGTCTTGACCCCCCTCTTGGAGAATGAAGATGGCCCGTCCGGTTGAGGAGCTGTCCGGTGCTGAAAGTGGAAACCCCAGGCAGCTTCAGCACAGGGCTTTTTTAGAGGTCAGCACGAGAGAGCAGAAGACAGGGAGCAAGAGGAACACGGTGTTGTGAGGCAGTAACACGGCGAGAGCAGCTGGTTAGCACAGAGAGGAAAGAGGGGGGAGAAGAGGGGAAGTTAAAAAGATAGAGGGTGGAGGGTTAGAGGACGAAACATGGAGCGGAGTATCATTCTCAGTTACACTGTTTCACATGGTGGAGCCCCTCTTTAAAAGGCCAATTACTCTGTAATAGTCCTGGGCTGACTAGGTGATTTCTCACTGTGTTGAGTGGAATGGCAGAGCAGGAGTGGAGTCAGTCCAGTGGAGAGACCCAATCATCATCGCACTGGAGTGAAGGGAGTCAAGGGACACACACATTTTTGGCTGTGAGTGTGTGTAGATGTGTGGGCATGAGCTGCTTGTGTGTATAATTGTCACCATTCCACTGAATTCATTATTGAATGTGACCTTCAAGCACCACGAGCATCCCGTAGCACAACTGTATAGCTGTGTGTTTCCATGCGTGTGTGTCAGTGTGTGTAATAACCCTCAGCAGGAATAAATTATTTGTACCTCTCCGATACAGTTCAATACAGCAAACAATACCACGGGCTACATTCATTTTCACGTCAAATTGAATTGGAATTCTATTCCTGTAGATGTTACAGTTTTAGTTCATTTGTTAAATTGATTAAATTGAAAGCGAATTCAATTTAAAAAAGCTTAGCAACCGTTCATTGACAGCTGTGATAAATGGTGGTTTGCCGTCACCTTTTCCCCACTGAGTCTCACTTGCAGCTGCCCACTCTAAAATCACTTTTATTTCTCTGTGATGCTTCTTATTCATTTCTTCCAAGCTTCTTTTTCTGTTTTTCTGGACGCCATTTGTGTAGTCATCAATACAATCTGTGCTAATTGGTGCCCTGTGATTAACATTCTTTCTGTGCTTTCTGCACATCAAGAACTATAAAGGCAAATTTCTTTATGCAGCATCCATGCACAGAGGAATTCAGTGCTAGGCAGAGTTAAAATTAGAATGTTTCAACAATACTGTGGCTTTCAAATATGATGTTTGGTGAACTTAGTGGGATTCATTTTTGCATTTTTAATTTGCTGCTGTTAGCTTTCACACTGCACTTTGTCAACAAGGCTGTCAAGTGTTTTGTACAGCTGATGTTGGCAGCATTTTAATTAATAAAATGAGGATGAAGTTGTTTGTAGGCTGTGTAAAGTGAAACCGGAATATATCAATCAGAGCAACCATGTTCAGCACAAGTGAGGACATTAATACAATAACTATGTGATCATTGAAGGCGGTCAGGGGGCCACATAAGGCCCCTGAAAGATTATTAAATTTAGAAAACATCTAGTTTTTAGGGTATCTACTGTCTTTATATCCCTATCGCTATTAAATCAACCCCGAAAGCATTCTAAATTGACACAGTCTATTGAGGAATGACTTGAGTTTAACACATTTTCGCAAAAATTCACCTGTTAGCCATTAGTAAGTATGATGCATGATAAACACATACTCATCATTCAAGTCACAATTAAATCTGCAGTTTTTTGTGTCAACTTTCCACTTAAGCTTCCTGGATAGTGTTATTGTCCTTGCCTGAGAAAAGACCTCTGATTGGCTCACAAAAAAAAAAAAAAAAAAAAAAAAAAATCGGGCCAAGTCAAAGTCCAGACTTAAAGACCTTGTAAAATGAAAATAGATCCATGTTTAGGTTTGTTGTATGAAAGGTCACTGTGTTATGAACCCCCAGGTCAAATTTCAGTCAATGAAACATCTCCAAGTTTATAAAATTAAGCCTCAAAATCATGAAAAATGAGGCCGTAAAATTTGCTCTAGGATGGTGTGGGCGTGTCTGTTGAATGAGATAAAGCCACGCCCACTCAGGAAGAATACAGTACTCTTATTTAAAAAAATGCTACAATCTGAATTGAGGACATACCTAGCAACATACCTAGTGTGTTAAGACACAAATTTTGGAGTTCACTTTACAGGGACTTTACATCCAATTGAGATGCTGTGGTGTGACTTAAATGGGCAGTTCATGCTCGAAAAAACCCTCCAATCTGAGTTAAAAGAATTCTGCAAAGAAGAGTGGGCAAACATTCCTCCACAGCAATGCGAAATCACCAGTTATCACAAATGCTTAATTTCAGTTATTGCTGCCAAGGTTCGCACAACCAGTTATTAGGTTCAGGGGGCAATTACTTTTTCACACAGGGCCAGATAGATTTGGAATTTTTCCCCCTTCAGTAAATAAAATCATCATTTAGAAACTGCATTTTGTATTTACTTGGGTTGTCTTTGTGAGATATTAAAATTGTTTCAATGATCCGAAACATTCAAGTGTGATAAATATTGAAAAAAATGAGGAATCAGAAAGGGGGCAAATACTTTTCACGGCATAGTATGATGAAAAAGAAGTGCAGTAGGTGTGCATAGTCTTAAAAATGGTTTATCATTTTGAAAGATCTCTTAACAAATAGAGGATAAATGAAATAGGATGCAGTATGGGATATGGAGGGCCTCAAAACGTTTTTATAAAATAAAAAAACTGCACCTGTTGGGCCTTGTTAATAAAAAGGCATACCTATTGCATGAACAGTAGGGAGACCACATACTACTGTCAAATGCAGAATGTACTTTTTTTTTTACATTGTTTGCATACTAATGTTGAGCTCATTTTGCAGTATGTTCTACAATCTACACAGTATGCATACCACACACTCCCTTTAATTGTAGTACGCAGCATACCACATAATACATAGTTTGCTACCATACACTGCAGTTGAATTCAGTATTTGCTGCCTGTCGTGTTTGACTATGAGGTGAGTGGTTTGAATAATAGCTTCAAAGTTACATGCTGTTGGTCATAATGTAACATGGAACTGAGCCATCTATTTATGCAGTATTTTTCTCATGCATAGCACCCCCACTAATTGACCTTTTGACGTCTAACACTCTCAATGGATGAAAACAGGCACAAGTTTGCATTTTTATGCTAAATTTCTTGACATTCATTGGACTTTTGCATTACAATAGGCTGGAAATCCCACATCTGATAGAAAAGCGTGCATGATCGATGTGTCATTTTGAAGAAATTGAAAGTGATTCGCTTGTTTTTGTTTTATTCTGTGAATACCCAGACAATTAAAGAATGTCCATTCTCTTTCAAATGGAAATGGCAAAACAAACCTTGAACTGAAAGAATCTGGTGCACAGATGATCAAACATCGGGATGCCTGTTTAATTTTGACGTGTTTACATTTGCTTTGTCTAAAAAGCCTGGAGAAGTTGGCAGGACTGCCTGTTTGATGGGTATTAACTGTGATTTCTTCACTATATCACAGTGTAAATGTTCTTTTTTTGAAAGATTTATGAGTTGATTGGATTGTGAGAGTCATCAGATCTTCTCTTTTATTCACTTTTTGATACGGATGCCTTCTTTGGATGTAGCTTTCATATGTTTCTTTTTGGGTCATGCAAGAATGAAACTTTTATTCATTCATAAAAAAGTCGACATGACAAACAACAATGACTCACTGGCTTCCTGTCACTTTTGGGACCAAAGAGATTACAAGAATAAAAGAAGTCCCAGATTGTGATGAGCCGCCACTCATGTCAATGTGACAGTGATGTCAGCAGACTAAAGCAAACGATGCTTGGATTTTTGACGAGGAATGATGGATGACATCATGAAACAGCTAATCATGGAAGCTCAATGGACCAATACTTCTATCTGGAGGCAAATAATTGATCTGACAGCCTGTCAATCAAATGATGAAGAGGGTTTACGACCAGCGGTTCACCTTTTGTAGCTTTTGACCATCCTCGCTTTTTATCCCAATCGATCATCAACCCTCAGAATAAAACATACAAACATGTTAGATTTGAGTCTTTAAAGGGATATTTTCAAACATCCAAACTGTCTAATCTGATTTGATGGTTTCTGGAAAATAAACTAGGGCACGCTCAAAGCAACAAGACAGAGAATTCCCCGACCACCCTGGCCCGTCCCCCCTCTAAAAGCTGACTTACCACAAGCTAATGGTCGCGTATGAATGTTTAAACACATATGGATGGGATCAAAGATTTTTCGATGTGCGTGACAGCAGCCATTCCTTCCCCAGTGGCCCACGCTGGCCTCCACTAAAGATCCTTGAGTGAAGTCATGCTGAAAGGACCAGATGACACTTTTCTGCTGCATAAGTACTTCATGTGTTTGCGATGTTTGTGTGCACGTGTACTCACAAGGGGAGCGGTATGATGGAGGTGAAGTTGAAACGGTTTTCACGCCCAACAATCTGCCAAGATTGTGATTTAAAATGATACAAATGACTCGCATGTGGAGAGATACAGACGAGCAGCTTGCAGTTTAAGATTGAGGGGAGAGGGGGGGTTCAGCAGCCAAAATGGACTCCTCCCAAAGCAAACAGCTCCGTGCAAATATTAGAAAAGACTCAGGCCTTTATAACAGGTTGAGTGTGCACACAAGCATGATATTAAAGCCATGTGTACTCTCTGCTTTGCCATTTGAATTTGTCATTACTGATACATCTTACATCTCTGATATTTCATCCAACAGGCCTATTAATGTTTGCATGCTGTGACCTTGTACTCCAAGTAAACAAGCATGTGCAAATAGCCATGTTTGTCTAAGAGCAAGTGCACTACATGTTTGAACTATCTTGATGTTTCCTCCTTTCACTCATTTGACAGCTGGGTGAGACATTTTAGTGCAAAGGAGTGACAGGAGAGGCACTGGGGAGAAGAAACAGACAGCAGCAGTAGCAGTCACATGCCCTGACAAAATACAAAGTGCAATCGAAGACAGCTGGTGAAAAGCAAGAGGGAACGCTTTTGATTTCTATATTCTAGAAGTAAATATTCTCCCACTGCTGCTTGCAGACTGAACTTTTGCAGATTAAATTCTGTTGTCTGCTTTGACCTTTGCACAATCAGGATTTATAGACTGGACTTAGAGGCTGGGGACTCCACACAGGGGGCAACATGAGCTGATGTATGATATATTTTCTTTGGTTTGTATTGCAGATATGATTAAAGCTTGGTCCCTGTATGATTTCTGAGAGTGGTTTAAAAACTTCTGGTTACAGATATGGAAGCTGGTAATTCTTTCCTTGTTGATTGGGCAACATTTTTTATTTTCTAACCACCACTACCCCCCCAAGACATAATTTTCTGCTAATTTGTTGGGTAAAAAAGCACTGGGTTATACCTCAACAGAACCCCATCGGAGAAAGAAACCTAGAGTGGAGCAAAAAGCGGATTTATGCTGCTAAATGCTCCACTGTGGATAACACTGAGGAGCCAAACAGACCTCCCCTAATCCTCCCATTACATGTTGCAGAATAGGACTACTTTTTATTAACATTACAGGGCCAGAACACTGACCAGCACCTGATATAGATCCTCATAACATAGAGGTAATGTTAGCTAGCTAATGCAAGCTAATTTCCACTCATTGGTACTTAGATAATGAAGAATTTGTCCGTTCTCTTGTGGACTCTATTCCTGTCAGTGGTGTCAAGATGATTTAATTGAATAAGATGGCCCTCCAGGATTTTGCTGTATTTTGCCACATTCTTTTTGCCCTCCACCTTTACAAGCCTTCCAGAGCTGGCTGCTTAGAAGCATCCCCACAGCATGATGCTGCCACTACCATGCTTCACAGTGGGGATGGTGTGTTTGTGGTGATTTGCAGTGTTTGTGTTCACCAAACAGCATCTCATCGGGCCAAAAAGCACCGTTTTGGTCTCACCAAAGAACTTTATTCCACTTGACCGTGAAGTTTCCCACATGCCTTGTGGTGAACGCTAGTTAAGATTTAATCTGAGTTTTCTTCAACAATGGCTCTCTCTTTGCCACTCTCCCATAAAGCTTTGGCTGGTGAAGAACCTGTCCAACAGTTGTGTTCAGAGTCTCTCCAATCTCAGCTGCTAAAGCTTGTAACTCCTTCAGAGCAGTCATAGGTGTCTTGGTGGCCTTTCTCACTAGTCTGTTTGTGAGGATGACCTGATCTAGGCAGATTTACACATGTGCCTTATTCCTTCAACTTTTTGATGATGGATTTAACTGAACTCTGGGGGATGTTCAGCGGTTTGGATTTATTTTTGTCTATCCCCTGACTTAAATTTTTCAGTAACCCTCGTCTTTTACCTTCCTCTTTATTTGCCTCTTTTTTGCCTTTCTTAGCTTATACTTTTATCCCATTTTGCCCTATTTAACCTATTTTACCACCCTTGAACCACTTTTCACCACTAATTATTGTCAAATTTTTAACATGTTTCACTTTTTTCAACTTTCTAACCCCTCATCATTCATTTTGACACCCATTTTTGCCCCACTTTACCCTTTTTACCACTTTTAACCACTTTTCACCATTTTCCCTGCCTATTTTGTCCTTTTTTTGCCTTTCTTAACCCATATTTGCTGCTTTTATCTCATTTTTTGCCTCATGTAACCTAATTTTGCCACTTTAAACAGTTTCAAACCAGTTATTAGGATCATTTTTTACCACTTTTAACTATAATTCTACTTTTAAACCACTTTTTATTCCTTTAGCCACCAGTTCTTTCCACTCTTTGCCATTTTTCCCTTTCTTGTTGCCAATTATAACCTATTTTTGCCAGTCTTTTCCCCCTTCATTTTGAAATTGTTTCATTATTTTTCCCTTTAAAGTTATTTCAGTTCCTTTTACTTTATTCTCCAGCATCCTGACTTTTGTGCACATCATAGCTTAGCTTTTAACTCTGGCAATATTTTCCAGATGATTTAGTTTAACATGCCAATCCACAGTTGTAACAATACCAAATGAGGTTAACTTGTTTAAGAAATTGGGTTCACATCTTGATGAAGGCCATATTATACTACAGCATAAAGGTGTAGAATCAATTTTCATCGCTCGAATAAGAGAGGCTATTTTCAGGTTAAATGTCCTCCAATTTTGCTGGGCCCGAGAAAGCTCTCCCCTTCATCCCCCCTTATGGGTGGATGTGTGCCAAAGCAATGATTTTTACATCCTTTACTGCAATTGTATCATTAGAAGTTGTCTTGTGTACTGCATTTCCTTTTCCATCGAAATGCTGAGCTTTCTCATCTCACGCCACAGACAAACAGTAGTTTTGCCTTTCTGTGATTCAGTTTTGACAGAAGCAAATGCCAGTGTTTGAAGGGAATGATTTTCTTTTCTTATTATGGTGAGTGATTTACTTGCAAAAGATATCGCAAAGCATTGATATTCACACTGGACACCTGCCATTATTTCCAAGTGTTTTGTTGTGAGGGACTGAGTGAAAATGATGCAGTCAATCAGACCATGTGTCTGGATGTGAGGGAAATAGTTAATACCTGAGAGCATCCTTTGTTATTGTCATAAACTGACATCGGCTCACTGTGAATGCAAAATTGTCAAAACAGATCAGTGCGGTGGACCAACTCCATTTCACAAGTCCCATCAAGCCGCTTTAATGCATCAGTTACATGTCCTTATTGCCGATCCTGAGGGCGGTGAAGCAGAAACAAAACTGTCGCACCTATTTCTCTGTTTCTGCCGCTTCCCTGCGAGTCAATAATATTCCAATTTCTCAAAGTAAATGTGAGAACGAATGAAGTCGATGGGAGCGATGAGTCGGGGCGGACCTGTTTGGGGCCTTTAAATTGAATCCTTCCAGATCAGCCGTCACTTGTAAACAAAGACTAGTTGCATATCATCCAATACAAGATTTGACTCACCTGTAATTGTAGCTGCAAGGAGTGAGTTAAATTGCACTCCAGGTAGTGGGTTCCATCTGCAAAGCTTGATGCATCAACATTGGTAAAACAGTGATAGCTCTCTAACAAGACAGGAACAAAAAAGGATGTTATTTTAGGCTGCTTTGGGCTGATTTTAACATACACAGTTGATCCACTAATGCAGCAGACATAATAATTATCTCTGTCCACTCTCCTCCTCACTGGCTCTCCACAATCACACAGGATTGCAGACTTTGTAAGAGGAAGTTGTGACCACATTAGCTGCATTCATTGCTACATTTGAGGACCAATTTCATAATGATGTAGCGTGGCGGCCATTAGGGTTGTGGTGTGGTAATGGTAATAGTCGGGCTATTGCAGCAGGTGCTTACAGGGGTTATGAGCCCTTTCAGGCCTCATCATTACAGCGCAGTTAAGAATTGAAAGAGGATTCAGTTAAAACTGAATGTGAAGCAATTTAACACATGCATGCTTCATGTGATGTCGGCTGTATTTGCTAAGTCTCTAATACAAAGTCTGTTGTTGCTCTAATGGTGAATTACATCCTAATGCTTTCCTTTCTTTGGAATACAAATCTCATTGAGGCATGTTTTAGTTTTTGCATGTTAAAAAAAGGTTTTTTATCTCAGTCTGTTTGAAGGGTCATCCTATTTTCTCCTCTTTGTTTTGATCTGCCCCGTTCGGATAGGATTAATATTCCAGAGTGATGTGGATGAGGAAATGTTGGCCATGCTCCCCGGCAAACAGACTCATCATTCGAGACAGCATGGGAGCCAGTGACGTCCAACAGAGGGTGGTTTGGAATAGACAAACACATTGCAGCCTGATAACACATTAAATTAGGGTTGTATAAGGCAGCCATAGCCAAGACATTACATCAGCCCCATTCGAAGAGCTGGCAGTGTCTCCTAATGGCTTTGCTGTTCTTAGCGGTATGGGCTTACAAGAATGAGTGGACGGTGGTGTAAATGTGTTTGTATCCATCAGATTAGCTGAAACCTTTTTAAATTACCCAATTAGGTCGCTAGAAACTAGAATGGCAAGCTAAGCTGATGAAGTAAAATAACAAAAAAAAAAAAAACAAAACAAAACAAAACAAAAAAAACAAAGCTCATAGGCTGAAATACTCAAGGGAACATAGTGGCCTTCAGTTTTCTTTTCAGACCAGGAGCATCGACTGAGTTAGAGAAATAAACTGCTCTAGGATTAATCAGGGTAGTATTCTTCTCTTCTGTTTAAATAGTCTTTGTAATACAAAACACATTACATTAGGGATGAAACCACACAGCAGTATCACTTATGTATCACAATCCTGGGATCACAATAAGACTTTATCACAGTTTGCCCCCCCCCCCTTTTTTTGTTTTTTTAACAAAGATTAATGCCATTCTATTAATGAAAGCTGTTCTCTTATTTCAGTTTCCTTGACAACAAAAAAAAGAAATGTATATTTATTCTTACTTTTATGTCTCTGCGCTGGTGATGTCTGAAGCAGAAATTGTGGGTGTTGTCTGGCTGCAGACTGTACATTTCTAATGGCAACTCTCACAGGCTGTTCATCTGGGGAACTGTATATCTCAGAAAGGAAGTGCCAGAATTTGCCAAGACAATGAATTTCCAAGTCTTTTTTTTTTTTTTTTATTTAATTCAACTTTATTCATCAACAGAGTCTGGTGGTTACATTCATGAAATAACCACATTGCAAGCGTAACGGACTAAGAAGAATTTCTTAAATAAAACAGAGCAAAAGGTCAGCGGTCTAATTTTGGAGGAAATAATGCATAGAGCAGTTTTAGAGGTAGTTACACAAGCAATGTCTTACTTTAGCTAAAGCTAACATAGCTACATTTTTGAATTACGATTACTACATGGGACCAATGTAGCCAACTTAGCTTTAGCAATATAAGATGTAGCAAATATAGCTAAAGCTTATGTAGCTACATAACATACCTATGTAGCTTACATAGCTGTTTTTTCCCTGCACATTTCTACCTCCTTTTTGCCTTTTTTGTCTAAATCAGCCACTTTTATTCCATTTTTGACCCATTTATAATAGTATTGTCACTCTTTAACCACTTTTCACCATTTATTATAGTCAACTTTTGCCGCTTTTAAACCATTTTTGCTTTAGCATCATTTGCTAAAGCTAATGTCGCTACATAGGTAAGTACTTATGAAGCTTACGTAGCTGTTAAGTGAACCTAGCTTTGGCTACATTATGTTAATCCCGTTTCATTCCTTTAGCCAAAAGGATTAATTTTTACTTTGTTATCTATGTAGGCAACATATCTACAGTAGCTACATAGCAATGTAAGCTACATAGCTACATTAGCTATAAAGCTATGTTATCTTTGTAGTTTACAAATTTAACGGAGCAATGTAAGCTACGCTGGTTGCATTGGAATGTTTTAATGGAGAATAAGCTGTTTTCTTGTAAGCGGACTGCTTACTTTGCTTTATTAAATGAATGAAACATATTTGTCAGGACAGGTTTTTGACTTTTGACTTTTGATATCCTAACCCTTACCCTAGCCTAAAGTTTAATCTGATTTCATTTTGAAAGTTTTATCGTGTATTTTCATTCCGGTATCAGATGGGTGTGAGACTCAACCCAGGTCATTTTTATAAACATGATAATTAAAGAGAATGAGGGAATTTCAAAATTCCTTGCACAAATGCCTAGTGCTTTAGATTAAATGGTCATTGGTCAAAGAACAAAGCTATTAGGGCCTCATGTTCATCCCTTGCTTCTAAGATTATAAAGATAACACTTCTGCCCTTTTCCTTGACCCACCACTGTAGATACACTGTCCAGTTAATACCTCACTAAGGGATATAATAGATATTTTTTATGTTTATTTGTTTGTCATGATTTGAACTGTCCGTATTTGTTTTTACATTTCTTTGTATTTCAACCTACCATCACACCCTACACTGCATTAAGAACAGAAAATCACTGTCAGACACTTAATGTCACTAAATGATATGATAACTCAAAACATGTTAAGCCTGCAGTTTTAACATTTTCTGTCTGAACTCTTCTTTCGCTCCGCTCACTGAACACAGCTGAGCCGTCACTGAAGATGCTAGATGGCTCCTCAGGCTGTTTTTTTATACTAAATTACCAATAGTTTTTTCAAAATCTCTACATCTGGGGACAGAGGCGGGTTTGTTTTGAAGTGGGCTGCTTTCAAACTGTCATGGATGTGAATGTCAACCATGCTTCTGTGTTTGTACGAAATGCTGAAATCAGGGACAACAATGAAGAGTCGAAAAGCTGTCTTTCATAGAAGATAAGAAATAACGACTCAAATGAAGCTGACAATGTGTGGTGGGAAGACAAAAAGGACAAGTGGGTTGTTGTCAGTCTAAGTCAGAACTGTTCAACTTCGTGTTAACTTCTTTTGCAACTCGTTCCTCTTATCTTCAGTGTTTTTTTTCATCGTGTGGCATCAGTGTCAACAGGCTCTTAGACATATTATACTTACTCTCTTAATTTTTGTCGTGTTATTTTTCTTTAACAAGTATACAGTAAAGTGATCTTGTCCTGATAAATACTAATAACATGCTTTTATGAGCCCTTTTTCACATATACACTATATGGACACTTTACTTAAATATGGAATAATTCCTCTCTTTGCCACTATAAAACCCTTAATTTCTTGAAAAGCCTAGCTTGCAATCTCCATTCCAGTTCATCCCAAAAGTGCTCAGTGGGGATGAGGTCAGGGCTTTGTGCATACCATTTAAGGTCTTCTACACTGAGCTCATCAAACCATGTCTTTATAGTCCTTGCTTTATGCACTGGGGCACAGTCATGTTGGAAGAACAAAGTTGGAAGCATAGCATTGTCCAAAATGTCCTGCTATACTGAAGCATTAAGATTGCCCTGCACTGAAGATAAGGGGCCTAACCCAAACTCTGATTAAAAGCCCCATACCGTTATCCCTACTCCTCCAAACTTCACAGTTGGCACAATGCAGTCAGGCAGGTAATGTTCTCCCGGCATCTGCCAAACCCAGACTCGCCCATCTGACTGCCAAACAGAGAAGTGCGATTCGTCGCTCCACAGAACACATTTCCACTGCTTCACAGTCCAGTGACAGTGTTCTTTACACCAGTGGTTTTTAACTGGTGGGTCGGAACCCAAAGTGAGTCGCAGAGCCTTTTTTCAGTGGGTTGCTAATGTGTCTTTTAAAACGTACTTCTTTTGTCCTGTCACTTTGATTTGTCCCATCTTTTGTACTGCATGGGGTCCAGATTGTACAACTTGATCAAATAAATCTAGTTGGTAAAAAATATTAGAGTTAACTGTGGAATATCCAGCAGGGGTGAAATTTCATGAGCCGTGTTACTGCACTTTAAGTGACTGAACTCGACCATTTTTGTATCTCAAATGTTTGTAAATGAGACTGCATGGCTAGGGGCTTGATTTTATACACCTTTGGCAATGGTCTAGTTAAAACACCTGGATAGATGAGTACCTTAAGTCATGTCCTTTTGTGTCTTTGGTTATATTAGACCAGATTTCTTGGTTCTAAGAAACTGAAAAATAACAATGAAAGTGAACTGGAAGGCTTAATTCGCTGTGCTTTAGATCCCTAGATTGATGTATCACAACTCCCACTCTTTCTAGGAATTTTCTCCCAAAAATCAAAGCTGAAGCTCTAGCTGCTGACATTTTAAGTAACGTTTTGCCGCTCAGCTCTGCCATTTTAAAACAGCTGCAGACCTGTCAAACTGCATTTATTTCCATCTAATGCACCGCAGCTGAGAAATACAGAGCACTACCTCTTTAAATATACTCTCACCTCCGATACAAACGCCCTAACAACATCCTCATGAAGGACAGGCTTATGAGTGATAATGGGGAGTATTTTTAAATTATTCTTCTTGCTCCTGTCTGATTGCTGCGTCTGTGTGATGTGCTCCCTGCTTGGCCTGCAGATGGGGAGTGGCCCCACAAATCACATCAATTATACCTCATTTCCATTCTGAAGAAGTTGCCGCACGTCCTAATTTTGAGCGCGCACATGATCATTCATCCTCCCACACCTCCAGGGACAGTGAACACATCATCTCTCTGAGCTTTTTCTTTTTTTTTTTTTGGCAATGCTGGATTTTTTTCTCCTCACTGTTACTGCAACACAGTGTGAAGCCAAAGACAAATCACTGCTGTCGACTCGGACAGATTCTGGGTGGCGAGGATCTTTCAGGCTCTTGAGTCTGTGTCAATATCTTTGATCTTATTAACGGCGATGTGGAAAGTGTTCAATGCTTTTCTGTCACACAGTCATAGTTTTCCTGATGTCTTGATCATAACTAGTTATCATTTTAATACGGTCATTTGGCATAGCAGTGGTAATTGTCCCTCTGTCGCTGTTCATTTGTCTCAATTTCTCAGTATTAAAAATGGGCAGAGCACTAACTGAAGACCATGTTTTAAATGACATACACCAAGGCACTTTCATATCAATTTCCCTTAATGAAAACAAGAGAAAGGTTGGATGTCAATTTTAATGAAAATTATATATAGCAGTTCTAGCCAGAGGAATACAAAGCAGCACAGTATTTTACAGTCAAGATATTGTGTCTTTGTATTGAAAGGGGAATCATGCTCTGCTCAGTCATCCTGCCAGACATTTGTCAAAAAGATATTGTGTGCTGTGGAGAAAATAAAGCCAGCACATCTAATCTTTGAAGGGGCTTCTCCTTTTAAAAAACACAGCTATTGAAAAATGTGTGCATGTGCAAACGCTTTCATTTTTTATGCATAATATTGCTTGACTTAAGGAGCTGGATAGTCTTATTGGCTTCAGAAGCTGTGGGTAGAAATGCAAAGGATTAATCTATCACCGCTCTGAAAGAGTGGTTTTGTTTTTAATGCGTGGCTGTCTGGACTGATGGTGTTGATGGAAGTGCTACACACTACTGTTTTATTCTGCACCTGCAGCTAAAGACATTGCAGCCTAATGGAGCTATTTTATAGAATCTGCTGGAAATATACTTTAACTGCTTATGGATTCTGTAATAATGACATGCAGTAAGCTTTATGTAGCTGGGGAAAATGATGCTTTCCCTTCTTGGTTGTACTTTCAGTTCAGCACCAAGGATAGGTTACTTCATGTGAATACCAAAACAGTAGTGTTCAAATTGGCTTGAATGTCCATTCATCCGTTTTCTATACTGCTTATCCCGTTGCTTAACCCCGGATTTTAAATGCATCTGGACCTGCCCCTGTATTTCCTCTTTTAAATCCACTACAAAAAGTTATCAATCAGTAAACTGACATTTTTATTTAATGGTTGACTTTCACATGATGAGGGAGAAAAGCAGTGTGGACCCCCTCGGTCCACACTGCCACAGCTTTTTTTTTTTACCTTGACCATTAAAATTCATCCATGAAACCAAAATGTCAATTTGCTTTCAAGTCAATTCATTATGTGAAATGCAGTTTTTTATTAAACAAAGTACTCAATTTAAACGTAACTTCAAAATATGTTTAACTAAGTAGTCATTTTTTTTAGAATAATATAGATATTTCCATGCAGAAATTCTACATATTGTACTTTTAAAAACAGATAATCTTAACCTTTCACAAGTTCTAAACCAGAATTGTTACACTAAAGGGTGTCTTACTGGACTTAGTATTAGATTGGATTTTAAGCTTTTCATTTTATCTGGATCTCTCCCAAAATCTAATCAGTTCTTCCTTATGCCATTTCTGACATTTCCTTAAAATTTTATCAAAATCCATCCATAACTTTTTGAGTTATGTTGCTAACAAACAAACAGAGTAACAAACTAACAAACCTTGCCGATCACATAACCTCCATGGCGGAGGTGAAAATATGCTACATAAGGCTAACTTTGGTAACATTACTCAAGCTAACATTAGTAGCTAGCTAAATGCTTACCTGCTGACAATGCTTGTGCCGATCTAAATAACATATTTTGTTTATTGTGTTTACGCCAGCTAAGAATGTTATCATTTCCCACCCTTATGATTTATAAGATCCTACCTAAGCCCATTTATGCATTGAGCTAAATGCTAGCCTCATTGCTAATGTACATTAAATGCCTTTGTCAAAATTTTTGTGCTAAGTACGTTTTCTTTTTCTTTAAACTCATGCTACTACCTTTGTTTGATGGTTAGTTTAATGACATAAGCTAGTATGGTAAAGCTAGCCAGAAGCTAGCCAGACGCTAACCAAAATAATAAAATCAAATCTTACGGTGCATGATATTTTTGCTATATCTTACATGAAATGCTGCTGAGAAAATTCACAACAGTTTTTGATAAGTTAATGCTAAGGTAATGCCAAGCTATATCATTAAGAACAGTGATAACAGGAGACACCACTGGCTGCTGTCTGGCTAGCATAGCTGGGTTGTTTAAAAATACCCACCTTTAGACTAAATGAATGATGCACTAATTACTGAAACTTAATCCCTCTAGCTATTGCACTTTAATGCTTCACCTGGCATCCCAGGTGTAATCTAATCCCAGTAGATTACATGGCTATAACACAAAGCAGCAGGGCTCCAAAGGATTAAACCATTTCAAACACATCTGTGGAGGACAGCTACACAGTTTGCAGATATATTGCTGCTGTCAAAATCCTGACTAATGTGGAATAAAGAACCGGGCAGCACTCCCTCTGCCCCGCCAGTTCAGCCATAACATTGCTGGAAGCTATAGAGGTCTCATGTTCCCTTCATTAATTAGCTATATTAGACAGCCAGGTCTGAGTATACTAGTGAGAAGAAAACACTCCTGTCGTTTTCCACCTTACTGCTGCTTTACTGTTACAGTTCTCAGACATCTAAGACTGAGAATAAACAACAGGCTAAATAAAAACATGGAATTTGTCCAAGAGGCAAGCATAATAACTAAGCATTAACCTGGCACTCAAGGTTTGTCCCCATTCAAGTGCTGGCTTGACCTTTAAAGGCGATCCATAATGCTCAGCTCAAGAGAGACTGAAAGTGACCAGAGCAGGGTGTGACATTCCTGTGGGCAAGGTCTTCATTGCCCCATGGCTTTTTATTTCCAAGAGGCTGTCAAAACCTTGCTTTTTTCCCACTTGACCATATGACCCAAAAACAGTAATATCTTTTCATTTATGTCATCAAAATTGATCATCAAAGCAGCACTAAATCCTTATAAAGTCAAGCAGCATTTTAAAACACTGTCTGGCTGCAATACGAGCAGAAAAAACACTTTTTTAAATTCCTATTTTAAGAAGCTCCTACAATATAAAGCTCAATGCAGTTTCAAAGTTGTATGTTCAGGGTTGCAATTTTAGATTTCTGAGTGACTGAAAGTCAAATTTACAGTAGAAAATAAATATGGAAATTCAGTAGTGTTATCTGGTATTTTAGAAAGTTACAACAACTGTGATAAGCAATTGGCCACAGTCACAAAATAGCTAATGTTTACATTCATACTCTTACTATCTTGTGTTGTTTTTTTTTACTAAAAAGTGGTTCGCTAGCCTTACATGCAGTAGTGGTACACTAATTCTTCTCCAACATAATGTTAGCTGTAAACAAATATATCACATTCCTATCTAGTTCTTTAGAAAGAAAGGCAAACTTTATTTACTAACATAGTGTTGCAAGAACTAGTGTGCATGAAGTAGCAAGAAGGGGGTAAATTCATTGCTAACAAAGTTTGAGCTAACATAGCCAATATCAAGTCCAGAACAAATAGCTAATTCACAGTCGGCTACGTCTTGGGTGACAAATTGGTAGAAAGAAGGGCATTAACTTTTCTAACCTTTAGTCGGCTGAATGTTTTATGTTTTATAGTTATGTAATGTAATGGCTGATGACATGTTTGGACTCGTGGAATGGAAACAGAATCAATGGCTGAAGGGGCTGATCGCTAACATTGGTGTCTGTCTAACAGCATCTAATGTTACATTTATGTTTAGTTCAACAATAAAATGGAAGACGTATGCATACACAATTCTGAGAAGAAAAAACTGTATAGCTAACATACATCCCAGATGATACAGAAGAAAGTAAAAAGATGGCATGATTTTGAGATGTTCAAGTGTTAGCAAAATCTTTTTAGCCAAAATGAGCAAATAAATAGCTATCATGCAGCAGGCTACTTTAAATATAGCTGCTTTAAGCAGTAGATGCTGTTGTCAGATAGCTGCCATCAGTGATGATTGTTGGGTATTAATGATTTGGTACCATTAGTGTGCTAGCAAATGTTAGCAACCACTAGCTAATTACCAAACATTTGTGTGCAATATGCCATTAAAAAGAAACAAAGAAAAAGAGAAAGAAGCAGTTTAACCATCGCCACTACCCTGTCAACATTAACATTAGTGCTGGTCAGCACAATAAAGTGCACTGCAGTAAAGTAACAGAAGGGTGGTATGGATTTTGAACACGCTGCTGGTGCTAGCTGAGAAGCAACATCAGGAGTTGAAGAGGCTGAATGCTAGCATTAAAGGGATATTTTGTATTTTTAAAGTTGTATAAGGTATTTGGCAATACTAGTGGCACTAGCCTCCAGTGATGTTCAAGAGCATTGTCCCTTCAGACAGTATGGAGGACACTAGGCTATACAGCGTAATCTAAGTACACATTGCAACAGCTGGTTAAGTGGAAAATGAAGCTCAAATAACTAGTTCAAGCTTAGCTTGATTTTTTTGTCTCTGTTGAGGCACTTAAACCCCTACAGCTGAGTAAAGGCTGAAGAGCAAGTGGCAGTAGCCAAGGCTCGCATTGCAAAATGCCAAACACAGAGGCTTTCTGGATGAAAATAAAATTCTTCAAGAAGTTTTCATATCAAGTACAGTTGAGCTTGACCTGTCTTTGGCCCATTTTAACCTTAAATTCTCTAAATTATGTGGAGATAGTGTTCAACTCAGCTAAGCTGTAGGCTATAGCCTAGCTACCGCTAGTGCATGCTGTCTAAAGAAAGAAAGTCTGGCTGCAGACCGTACAGTTCTGACAGTCTCTCTCACAGACCGTTCATCTTAGACGAAGTCTCTTTAAGGACCAAAGTGGTATTTTGACTTTAGTCATAAACAAAGTCTGGCAGTTACATCTGTTATAATTTGTTAGCTTTGTTACCTTTAGCTAAAGCTAACATAGCTCAATTATGTACATTACTACATAAGCCAATATAGCTAAGCTTTGGGAGCTTAGCTTTAGCTATTTTAGCTACATAGCTAAGTTATGTGTTGGAATGTTTTTCATGGGGGACAAGCTTTTTTTTCCGTAAGCAGACTGTTTTCTTGGCTTTATTAAAGGTTTTGTAATCAATTTTTGCAGGTCAGGTTTTCAACTTTAAGCTGCTGGTATTCTAACCTTTACCGTTACCCTTACCCGAAGTTTAATCTGATTTTTTTTTCGCAAGTTTTGACGTGTAATTCTGTTCTGACAGAGGCGCCATCTCAGATGAGGTCTGTGACAGTGGCTGTCAGAGATGTATGGTCAGCAGCCAGACCACTATCATTTGAAGGGGCAACACTCTGAAATCACTGGAGGCTGATGCCACTACTAACTGTTTTCTAATAGTCACTATATGTGCAGTCAAATATATCATTTTTGCCTTGAAATACCACCAGCAGTTCCCACAGATTTTTATTTTCCACTGTCTGATCTGTAACTCATAAAAAGGAAGTGTAGAAGAGGTAATAATTGTCAGCCTATATTTTTACTATTTAAACCTAGACTATAATAGCAGTTGTTCATCACCATTTTACCTTCCCACCCTCAAAGTGACTGTAGAGGAAGATGGCTGTCCCCTCCACGTCCTCTTGAACCTATCCCAAAAAACACTTTCAAAAATGAAAAATAGAGCCAAACATTTCAGAAGATGTTTCTGGCACATTTCTGCATCAACTGTCACCTGTTTGTTGTCTCACAGCTGACACAGTGCTGCCATTCTCTTGACTAATGCATTTCTCTGCCACGTTATTGCTACAGTATTATTCTTTTAGTCATTTACTCCTACAAGCATGGCAGATATGAAACTAGGGCGTGAAATATTATTCCTATTTTACATCAAAACTGGGCCATAGATCCACACATGCAGAGCGAGAGCGACAGGAGAGGGAATGGATGAAACTGGTCATAGAAGGCTAGCGTATTACACCAAAGGAATACATTTTCTGCTGTTCATCAATACATTCTTAAAGAGGCATGATGTGTTTTTGAACTACAAGGAGGTCATTGACCTTTGGTAGGGCAGTTGATTTCCTTTTGCATCAGCTGACATGAATTACAGAAACTGAGAGGGTTATATTATGAGATCAGAAAGGCAACTATTTCAGTGTAAATTATGTGATAATACAAAGCTGTAAATGACATTAATCTTGTTTTGTTTAAATCTTTTCCCTCCTAGTCTGCGGAGGATGCTCCCTGACTGCAGGAATGATTTACAGTGTACAGAAAACCAAATATTAGAACAGGAAATAATATCAAAACTTGGAGTGCTTCAGCCTGGCAGTTATTGATCATATTTGCGGCTCTGATACTGATGATGGATTGATCACAGGCGTCACAGCCTCTGACTAACTGAAAATAACACAAACAGGAAATGAAAATCTATTCATTACTGTAAGAAAAGAAGCGACGTGAGGCGGCTTTGGGACGGCTCTAAAAGCACAAAATAAGGCTTAAAGCTTGTTTTGTTTGCACCAGGCTGCTGATGTCATTATTCTTTTAAAGCATTCATATAATATTACTAATGAAGCCTGGCTCATTAGGAAAAGTCTTAATGTGACTCAGATTTCCGTATATTTACACCTTCGACTTGACAAAGCAACAGTGGGTACAAAGGTGTACTCTTGTTTGCTCTCCTACGGGTTACCTTGATGCAGTCACAGTCTCTCAGCAGCCTTTCACGCTTCTTTCACAGTTCAATCTGATAAGCCGTAGCGACCAGTCAATAAACAGATAATCAGTGAAGCAGTGTAAGCCTCTAAAAACAAACCAAACTGCACATAACTATGTTTCTTCTCTTGAACTTCCCCACTCTCTCCTTGCTCCTCATGTCCTCGCTGCTGCGTTAAACTGATTGGAACATCTTTGGTAATGGTCGACCGTGATTGATTCAAAAGTCGCACTCTGGAGTGGAGAACCCAGAAGGGCTGCCTAGAAGAGGAAGGACAAATTGAGCTTGTAGTCTCAGGCTGGAACACAATTACTGACATGTCCATATCAGCAGCTGGTCTCAACAAGGGCCAGCTTTGTACCTACACACATAATCTATGCAAAGAGCCACACAAAGAATGTATTTCTGTACTTAATGTGTCTCACTGGTCCTTTTTATAGGACCTTTTCTTTGGACTGTGTTGATTTTAAAAGGATCACATTCTTCTAATTTTCCCACTTGCAGTCATTTCTGTGCTTGTATAAAAGACAAAATAGCACACAACTTGGTTTGTATTAGATCAAAGGTTTTTCTTCTACTGAAGAAAAGCCCAAATCTTAGCTGTGAAAATTTGCCATTACACTATCATTTACCTTCTAGGCCAAGAAAAAAAAACTATTTCAAGACAACCCAAGAAAAATATTAGGAAAATATTGCTCATAAGGGTCTTCAAATGAGATTTTATTTGTTAGTAATCCTCATTTCAAGACAACAATTATAATCTGCTTGCTACATTTGGCAAATGCTTTTTCTATTACAAGCAAGTCAGGCCTTATTTTGTTGCTCAAGTATCATAAAATAATAATGAAGGGGGTAACCGTCAGGGCCTTAGAGAATAAGTGTTAGTTGAAAAGTTATGAGAGGGAATTCCATTTAAAAGTTCAATAATAATTCAAACATCTTTCAGCAAAAAGAAAACCTTATACTTTCCAGTTCGTGTTGCCATGTTAAGAGTTAAATAAAAGAAAGTCCACCTATCATAATTTTCTGTCTCTGCTGTATCTGGGCAGAATAGTACTTTTTAAAATTTATCTCTGATAATTGTGGCCTTGATAGAAAAAAATCAGCGTCTGGGTAACGTCAATCAATGAAAGAATATTTCCGAATGACAGTAAAATGGACCAATCAGATCTCCCCTCTTAGTGGTTGGGCTTTGCTAGTAAGGATTTTCTGGCAATGTTCCCCAAGCTGGCTAGCTAGCAGTCTCTTCTGATTGAAGTCAGAGGTGTCTGTACTGTAATGGAGGAAGACAAAGCAACACATTTATACCAGCACTGGATTGATCTTTAAATTGGAGTTAATCTGCAAAGATGTAGTTATGATATTGATTTTGTAGTGTATATGACTTTCCTGGCTGTGTGCACATTGTTAGAATGTGTAGTCAGACATGATGATGTTATTGGTCATGTGTGGTATGGTGTTCAGAGTTCTGAATTGATGGTATGTAAGGGAGGACTTTTCAAATTATTCCAAAGGTAAAAGGGTTTTAAAGTCCCCCCCCCCAAAAAAAAGAAAAAAAGTTATCATTTGTTATCAGTTGTTGCATATTTTCTGGATGTTTTTATCCCCCATATTAGAGTTTTTGACTCTAACGTGACATAAAACTGTTGGTGGGATTTCATAATGCAGTGATACTGTTTTCTGGAGGACATAACTAATTTTGAACCCCCCCTCTACTCTAGGGGATGTTAATTCTTAAATAGAAATGTATCCAATAAAATGTGAATCTTAGCAAATTGGCATACATACAGCAGGAGCTACAAGCTAACCAGCCAATTATTATTTGACGCTTGTTAACCCTTCAAACTTGTTTTCATCAGAAACTGAAGAAAATTGGTCAAAGTCTGAGTGATGTCAGCTATGCACATACTGAATGGAGCTTTTGAAGGCAGTCTGTGGCAGTCAACACATTGACACACATCATCCAGACTTAGAATTAGTTCCCTTTACAGTGTTTGCCCATTAACATATGAATTCTTCCACTTAAAATCCTTTCTGAACCACGCTGTAAACTTCCTTTATTCCTGCTTTAAAAATGTGCCTTTTTAAATTGGGATGTGTATGTGACTTGTGATACTTCTGCAGCCAGCCCCCAGTGGACGCCCATGGAACTGCAGTTTTTTGGCTTTGCTTTTCAGGTATAGGAGTTGCTGCTTAGTTTTCACCCCTGAATAAGAGTTCAGAATCTCCCTGTTCACTTTATTTATCAGCTATGGTATCATCATGTTGCTGATGTTTTTCATGTGACACTCATCTTCCACATTTGTGTCGTGGTTGGAAGTCAAGGGAGTGTGGCAGCCACACACATATTAATTCACACACATAAGCAGACAGCAAGCCAGGCAGAATTACACCCAGGCAGACGGAGATGATGAGAGAGATCAGCTCCTCCTGCGATTAGACAAGAGAATGTTCTGTTCAGAATCCCCTCATGACCCGAACATGTCTGCATGATGCAGTATAAGAAGCCAGATGATGACGTTAGCCTGGTGCATGCATGGTTTCCACCTCTTGTCTGTGAAGGTCTTTGTTTTGTGTCCGCTCAGATCTCTGCTTTTATTTATTTCCTTTACCTTAGTTTATTATTAGTTTAGAAGCACTCATATGTGTGCACATTAAATGTATCTAGTGCAACACTCCTGAGCAGGTGCATCTTTTAGTATGAACTTCACCAGGCCCCTGCCACTGCACATGCTCGCTCACTGAGATCATTTAGAGCATCCCTTAAATTCAACATGGCATTACTGATGCCATAAGTTCAGCACCTGTGTGTGTTCAGCTGAGTCAAAAACCCTGCTATGAAAAAGATCTATTCCCAACATAGCTGCTCAACTTCAGCCTGAGTAGAGGCCTAATCAGCCAGAATAACTGTCAACACCTCTGCTGGTGTGCATAGTTTTAAATGGCCACCTGATAGCCACTGCTGCTATCAGCAAACTGTTGCTACGCGTGCCAACTTCTGCAAAGCTGATTCATAATTAGAGTATCATTTGACCATAGTAGTATATTTTGGCATTGCTTCCATATGGATCTGTCCATATTGTATTTCTTTTTTATACATCTGCCCAGCAATCAAAGTTTGATTCCTGCTTGAGCAGGAAGGTGAGTTTAAATTGAGCCATTCTGCCCACTTCAATTGAATTACCCATAATATTAACTACAGTATGATGGGATTTTTTTTCCGGATGAGCTTGCTAATTGGAAGGAGCCCCCTTATGCTGCCTCCTCTCTCATTCAAAATCATTCTCGGGTATTGAGCTCACCATGCTGTTGGGTTAAAACCTCACTATCCTCAAGGGGATCCTGCATCTCATTTATATGAACAGCAGAAGCAGAAGTACGCCTCCAGAATGGCATGCTGCTTTAAACGAGATATTTACAATGAAAAGCATATTCAAAAATTTAACATCTAACACTCTGGCTATGAATATAGGAAAACCCAGATATACTGTATATTTTTAATTTCATGAGATAATACAACTTAAAATTAAACAGTATCAATACCTGTTTTGGTGCTGTGACAACAAAAAATGAAATCCTTTGATACCCAAAACTGCTCAGTTTAGTTTCCTTTAATTTTATGTCCAACTTGCATATAAGCAAGGTTCAGTAAACAGTAAATGTGCCATATTTAGTCAAACGGTTTACAGTTATAACAGGGAAAATAAGTTAGATTTCCCTTACTATAACTGTCCTAAAGTCAGATAATGCCTCTTGATTATCATTAATAAACCAGCAGAAGTGTATGAAGTGTATTAACCTAATAATGAGTTGGCCTTTTACCAAGTAATTAACTCTTCTCTGCTAATTAGGTGGTATTTTACCCTAACCCTCATAATTCCTTTGGCAGTTCTCTGGTGTTTAGGTGCTATTATACCAGCTGATTCTTTTTAAAATAAGATGATAATTTTCTATTTAACTTGCTTGATAATTCCCAGGTAATTTCTTTATTTTGGCCCATTACTTAAATAATTTTCAAGTAATTTTTAGAATTAGAGTTAGGGGTTAAGGGTTAGGACCTAATGAGTCAGGGTTAGGCAGCCCAACTGCTATCTGGTGCAGAGTTTGCAGGACAATTTACAGGCTGGCACATGCTGGGTCTGACACCTGCATGGATGTAGCACAAGGGGGGAAAGGGTACTGATAGCCTGGGCCCCCAGTAAGAAGGGGCCCTTGAGAAACCTGTAATGAAAAGTGTGTATTTATTTATTTTTTCTTAGTAATAAGTGTCATCATTGAATCAAAAGCGACTAAATTAATCAGACAACAGACTGAAACTTGTATCAAATGGAATAAAATAAAATACTGGGTACAGCCCTGCTCCTCTGTTAAAAATGTTCAAATGGAATAGTCGAGCGCTGCAAGATGATACAAGTAAATTTAATTTAACCATATTAAAAATATTGCTCATGAAGAAAGAAATTATGGTTCAAAAATACATTAAAATGCATGGATATTTGTAAAACTGGCATAACATTTGTTGCTTGGCTAGCCAGTTAAGGGGGGCCCTGTGCTATATATTTTTTCTGGGGGCCCTAAATCCCTAGCTACGCCCCTGGGCACTTGTTGTACATTACTCATTGGCCAGTAAACATACAAGTGAGTTATGAAAAATTGTGTACAGTTTTTTAAGGATTTTTTTAATGGGACATGGAGGTATAGCGGATTTGGAGGTAAAGCAAATTGTGCTCTGAATCCAACAAGTGGGCTGTACAATTGTTTGGAAATTATTTGATGAATTATAAAAAAAAATATGGTGTTTTTACATCAATTTTTGAAGGAAAACAAATATCTATCACTATTTACGTCTTACACAGTGGGCGACCCAACTGTGGTTTAGTATTAGAACTGGAGGGAAGTTTATGGGCCGGCACATGTTGGGTCAGGACACCTGTCGTACGTTCCTCGTTGGTTACAAGTGTGTACATGGCCAGTCATAAAGGTTAAAAACTGTATTTTTATGAAAAAATATATAATTATAAATCAGCATGTCACTACAGTTCTCCCTGTCAATACACGTGACATAGAAAGCCTGTCACAAAGCTGAATTTTTTAAATAAGGAAATTCATGATACATGCTTTTTAAGTGTTTTTCTCCATGAATCAAACAAAGTCCAGAATCTTCCATTATGTCTGTGCAGAGGTTTTGGTGTGTTTCTACCTTGTTTTAAGCATAACCACTGTGAATCAGGAAACAACATCTCTCAAAGCAACAAGACACAGGCGTTCACTCTCATTTGATCGCCCATCACTGTTGCTTTCTCACCTCTCACGGCATCTTGGTTTGGCTCTTCAGTTTTTTTTTGGTTTTTTTTGGTGCTGCTGAATGTAAAAATAATGGATACTGTATCATTTAAAGCCTGTGTTAAGTCAAGCTCACTCTTGGTCTGTTGTTCTCAGCTCTGTGTTCACGCCGACAGGGTTCACCATCGCAGACACTTGATGGTGGAACAGGAATGTAGAAGCTGTTCAATACTGGAATCAGGAAGGGAAACCAAGTGATGCAGGATTTGTATCTAAAAACAGCATTTGTTTTGGTCTAATAAAGAGCTCTGAAAGTCAAATATCAAACCACTGGATTGTCCTTACATGGAGTTCCAAGTGATAAGAAAGCAACATTGTGTATACTACCACGATATCAGCTGTGAAATGTTTATTGAAAAGAAATGTCTTGATGAAATATGACTTCACAAACTAAAAGCGCTTCAGAATCGTGTTGCAGTGACTGGGAAACTGCTGCATGTTAAAGCATCAGCAGGCAGTTCAAACAAATATGTCACCGCCAAAAGAGTACCACCTGAAGCAAAGTAGCAGTGCTTTGTTTACAGTCTGTTTGACTTTATTTGTTTGTAGTGGGACACGAGATGTGACACAGCAAATCAAAGGAAATGTCAAACCGAATGAGAAGTCATGTAAACTGTCAGACAGGAAGCACACAAAGCTGCATTTGAGCAACAGATTTAGAAGTCAGTTTTACCTCTCAGATAAAGATTTAACTGCTGTCTGTTTTGTTCTCTCACCTCAGCGATACCAACAGGACTTTAAAGTGAAGAATATTAACGTAAAGGCTGTTCAACTGCAGTTAAGAGCGAGCAAGCAGTGAGTAATTATCAAGTGAGAGGGACAGAGGGAGATTAGATTGGACAACTTTGGCCCTTCTACAGTCATCTTTCAGGTGTTAGCTATAATAATATGATAATAAAAGCCTCTCCAACTGTGATGAGACTGCAGCATATTAAAGATGAGATGTATTCAAAGTGCCCTTTGAAGGAATTATCTACTCTACATCACAAGTCAAAGCACCCTCAATAATTGCAGTTTTTCCTTGAGTTACCAGCTCTCTTATTTTTTTACACTACTGTTTCTATGTAGTTAATTAAGGTTTGTTGTCTTAGTGTTTGCCATAATTACTTTTACAGTGGTTCGTTATTGAATCTGCCAATCAGGCAAGTAGCTGACCTGTTTATGTTTATCTTTTATTTTGTGTGAATTAAAGTTTTTTTTTGTTGTTGTTATGTAATAAAGTGGTTAATTGACTGATCACTCCAAGCTGCTTAATGCATGGTATTAAGTCTGCTGTCAGAGGGCACTCAATCAAAACAGTACCAAAAGATGACAAGTAGAGATGCACTGCTTAGCTTTACCCAGCTTTGCAGCTTGTTTTGAATAAAAGACTATAAACTAAAAACTGCACTCCATGAGGTGTATTTACAGATCAGTAAACCACTACTTCCATTTCTGGATTTCTCACAATTAGGGAGAAAATCGGTTAAAAGAGACCTTATAGATTCACACCACAAGATGAAAGGCTGCTTTTAAGCAACAGAGAGCCTGACTCTGTGTTGGAGTAGAGCTATAAAGGACAGTGTCATGAAACTCCAAAATCAGCGCTTTTGAGGGAATGAAGAAAATACTGTTTTTATTAACACTGATTGGTCATATTCAGCGTCTTTTCAACACTTTTTTTGTGACATTTTCTGACTAGGATCCAGATGCAGAGCACGAGCAAAAGTAGTTTGGGAAAGTGGTTTATTTCCAAAAGGGACAAAGCAAACGGAGGTGAGTTGGCTGGCTGGTGGCAGGTAGAAGCACTGACAGGATGCTAGAGGCACTGAAAGTAAAAATAAAACAAGTTATCCACAAAGGAAATCGCAAGTAGATCAAGTACACGATTTGTTGTGGGGAGCCAGGTTACCACTCAGGGAGCCGAAGGAAGACTCTGACGTCTGAAGCCTCAACCGGAGGTAGTTAAAAGGATACCTTGATTGCCAGCTGTGATGCCTGACGAGCTGCAGCTGAGACTGCCAGTGTTACTGCCCTGCCCAACCAGCCTGTATTGAGAGAACACAAAAAACTTCCTCTCCAACACAAAAATACGATCCAATTACAAAAACAAAGTTCAACCGTGACACTTTTTATTGCTTTGAAATTGGTTAAACCCCTCTGACAGATGTAAAGGGTTACCAATAGCACTGAGTTATGAAAAAAAAAAGAAACAATGAGAAACAAGGTTTTGGCCCAGTCATGGGTGTAGCATGGGGGGGTATTGATTACCCTGGCCCACAGTAGCGAGGGGCCCTTGAGAAGCCTGCAAGGAAAAATGTGTAGTGACTTATTTTTTCTTAGTAATTACTGTCATTATTGAATCAAAAGTGACTAACCCAATCAGTTGTCAGACTTAAATTGGTAGCAAATAGAATAAACTGAATACTGGGGAGGGCCTGCTCCTCCCTTAAAAAGATCCAAATGGTATAGTCCAGCACTGGACCATATTAAAGATATTGCTTATAAATGGAGAAATTATTGTTCAAAAATACATTAAATCGCATAGATATTTGTAATGACACAACATTTTCAATTTCAAGACATTTAAAAGAAAGACTTCGGCCTGGACAAACTGTGTTCTGTTTGCTCAGTGAAGAAGAGATTGTTCAGACAAACCAATACAGTGCTGCTTGTCTTTTAAAATGACACAATCAACGGTATTTAAGGCTTTTGATAGATCAATTAAAAGAGCAGCACGGTGTTTCTTGTTGTCCTTGTTGTCCGAAAAAGACGCCACAATTCAAAACAGTAAGTAAGTTGGGTGAAACTGAGCAGTGCATTTCTACTCAGCTTGGAAATGTTTCGTGGGGCAGCACTGTGGGGCAGGGTGCTGGGGGATATAGTCACGCAGTAAAGGGCGAGCTTGGGTGACAGACTGTGAACATGAATGAAATACAGCAGCAGAATATTACCTTTAAGTAGCAATCTTTGATTACATGATATACCTTTAAAGCTAAGAAATATGAAAACATTACAAAAGTAGCAAGAAACCCCCAGAACTGAGTTTTCATAGTCCATATAAATATCTGATTGTATAATCCAGTATGTTGCAGAAAATTGCAATTATTGTGCTCTATTTGGAGCTAGGGACAGTAAAGCACATGAAGCACAACAAACAGATAACCCATTCACAGAACTTCTCAGGTTTATAGCCACTAAACAATCCTATTACCAGGAGAATGTACTATAAATACTATATATTGAGTTAAATGTCCCACACAAAAGGGCTTAAACACTGGCTTAGTCTTCTGATTGATAAAATCAATAGGCGGTGTTATGTTCATGGTTTTTAATTTCAGTGAAAGTGCAGGTAGGTCATCTAATCCTACTATCCGGCTCACCTTACACTACCTCACTAGTGCATACATTATAAGGGACCACAGCCGCTCTGCAGCAGGTTAGATTGTGCAGTTGATGTGAAAGTAGTAATTACAGCTATATTGAGTCATGATTTTTCAGGTCATTGTAATGCAAAATACGCTTTTAAGTCCATTTTTGTGGGGATTATTATTATAAAATACATTCAATTACTTGGGCTTATAGGAAAATACAATAGCTTATTTGCCGCAGTGCTCCTTCTCTGTGTTAAATTAAAGACCTTTCCCTCTTTGCACAAGGCAGCTTTTACTGCAGCCTTTCTGAAAATAACCGGACCTTCTCCATTCAAATGCTCCCAAGAATTATGTGTAAGACTAAAGCCACTGTAGCCAGCCCTGATGCATGGTGTTTAGAGGTGGCAGGGTGCCCACGCTGAAAGGGACACCATCCCTCAACTGAAGGATCCAGGGCTTTAAGCTTCTATGTTTGGTAAGCATTCGCCCTGCTTAAGCATCCTTGAGCAAGACACTGATCCCTGCCAGCTTTATGGCAGCAGCTGCAGCTGACCTTCTTGTGGGAAATAATAGAAAGAAATGCTTCTCTGAAAAACATCACTAATTAGAGCTGGTATGGTTAACCATTACACTGATTGTGAAGGCATTGTATTGGTTAACTGTTAAGGCTGCATTTGTGTAAAACTAGGAGCCAAAATGCTCATTTAAAGTAATCGCAGATTTGTGCCAAGTGTTAGCCCCCAACATTGTGCTGCGGTCTGTTTAAAAAGATGCTAATGGCTCAATTTTTCTTACACCAGGTGGAACAATTTCAACTTCAACGCTGCCTTTTTAGCAGAAAAAATGCCACCATTAACTCTGTTCAAATGCATATAAAAAGGGTAAAGATTTCGCCTGTTAGCGTTTTCCATGAGCCAAGAAATTTAGCATATTAGCTTCTCATGGGGAGTGAAATAATTCACAGGTGAGCACTCATGAGTAGAAACAGAGGAGTTAAAACCTGCTGTATTCACATTTTCCTGTTTGGAGAGGCTTTTGAAGAGACTGCTAAGTGCTCCACGCGAGCTAAAACAAACGAGCTCTAGGGAGGAGATAGAGGGAGGAAAGGAAGCGCTGCATGGGGCCAGTGGTAGAGCTGCTCCATGTGTGATTGAGTGAAAAGTTCCACAGAGAGAGAACATTTCATTCCCACATGAGCCCGAGATTGAGAGCATTTGTGATCTTCTGATCCTTCTTAATCTCTGTGCAACAGATGCCTGACCTCCAGTCAAAATGGCCGCCACACACTGTTACAGTAATGATTGACAATGATACTAGATTACAGCGGCTGAGCAAAGCACTAATACAGAGAGGATTAGACATAAAATGCAATGCACAGATGAGTGATGAATTACTTATTTTGTATTACTTGCTTTCTTATGTGCCTGGAAAGGTACAATAATAGAAATCTAAAAATAAGTCATGTCTGCTCTTATTATTTTTATGTACCACTTAAATTTTGTTAAGTAAACCCTACATTTAACCCAATTTCACCCCAACAAACAATGATAAAAAAAGGCTGGCATCTAGTCAAGCAGCCTATTGTGTATAACATTTATAAAAGCTTCGTCCCAATGGGGAAAGGAGGTTCAAAGTTTCCCTCACATTGACGTTATTTGGGTGGGCCACTACGATTTGGGAAAATAATCTAATTGCGATTTTTTTTTTTACTCAATATTTTGATTGCAGTTTCGATTGTTTTTTCCAACAAAAACAAACAATACTTTATTCTAAACTATAATCAACACAATGTAAGGTTAAACTATGGATGAACAATTTTGAAAAATTATGTCATTGTGATGATTTAGACTCCTTTTGCAAATTGGATTTGAACTGTTGTATTAAAGGGAATGATAATTTCATATAATTCTCATATTTAACAAGAAAAAAACAAAAATGAAGAAAATACGATTTTTTGTACACGATTCTAAAAATTTGCCACTAGAATGATTACATGATAGATAATGCATAACTTCTCTGCTGCAAAAAAATTTTAAACCGGTATTTTGACACAAATTTCAGGTGAAAGAAATATTGCACCCTATGTGATTTGAAAATTGCAACAGGTCATATTGCGATTTAATCTAATTTGCAATTAATTGCCCAGCCTTATGGGCCACCCAGGTATATTTAAAGCCACCGAAGTACACTATATGGACAAAAGTATTTGGCTGTCTGACCATTATACCAACAGAGACTGTAATGACATTGTATTCAAATTGACAAGAAGCCTTTCCACAAGATTTTGGAGTGTTTCTGTGGGAATTTGTGCCCATTCATTCTGTAGAGCATTTATGAGATCAGGCACTGATGTTGGAAGAGAAGAACTGGCTCATAATCTCTGCTCCAGTTCATCCCAAAGGTGCTCAATGGGGTTGAGGTCAGGGCTCTGTGTGGGTCAAACAGGGTCTTCCACACTGAACTTATCATACAATGCATTTATAGTCCTTTCTTTTTGCAGTCGGGCACAGTCATGTTTGGGCCTTCACCAAACTGCTGCCACAAAGTTAAAGGCATAGCATTGCCCAAAATGTCTTGGCATGCTGAAGCATTAAAGTGGGGGTATTATGCCTTTTGTCAAGGCTTTACACCAGGGGTTCTCAAAGTTTTGATAACTGAGGGCCAATTTAGGAACCCAACATTGGACTGAGGGCTGCCGAAGGAAAAACAATGGAAATAAAAGAAAAAAAAATCCCATTTGTAATCATTTTAATGACCAGGTTGCATCTCTACATTTTACATTTATTGGTCTGCATCCAGTAATGTGCAATAAATACATTTTAATCAATAAATGAGGCTAAACCTGGCAAAACTTGAGAAAATGCACACCCCTGTAATCCCTGGGGTTTTCTGTCCTCTACAGTCAAATTTAGGATGTAACAGTCCTGTGTGCAGTCCATTTTAGAATATATGTAAAAACTTATTTAGAATAGTCAGTCTCAGTTTGCCTTGCTTCCTATCTTGACAATCGTGGGACGCCAAAAATGTTTTTGCGGGCTGCCATTGGCTCGCAGGCCGTACTTTGAGAACCTATGCTTTACACCATCTCTCTGATACCCATGTAGTAGCTTTACATGGTTCACAGCTCAAAAAACTCCTCATGTTTCTCACACTGGCGTCCTGAAAAACCCTTATTTTAACCTCCGTCTGAAACGCTTCGTTTTCGCTGCTGTCTCTTTAACACTCAGTCGGTACTTCTGGTTCTAAGTTGGATGTAACGTTACGATCAGCTGGTGTACTCAGCCCCAGGTCCTAAGTGTGGGACAGAGCCAAACTCCTTAAAAAAACCATGCCAGTTAAAGTTTTTTTTCACCTGTTTTTAAAGACAGACCTGACAAAGCTTACATTTCTACTTTCTGTGAATTTGCATCTTAATGTTGGTATTTTGTCAAACTTCAGTTCCCTTCATTGTGAAAGAGTCACCTCATGATATCCTTGTTTGGGCTAAATCAGCTAAAATAAGCCACTGTAATGCACATACGTATTCTACTGTAGACTCCTCAGATAAGCGGGGCTCTCTTGACTGGATGTCTTGCTAATCGCTGGCTTCACTGGAAGTGTTGAGAAATTCATGTCCATTCCCAGAGGCGTAAAGCGTCTGTCAGACCATGATAGATGATGATTGCCGAAGGGCTTTGAGACTGAGCTTGGATCACAGTTGCATTTCAAAAGAATGACACTACTTCTGTGCCAGAAGACCTTTATTTAAAGAAAAATTCGAACATAGGAAAATTCATACTCATTAAAGTTAAATCAGCAGGTAGATTCTCACAGTGAGGTCCAAGGTTAGTCCTGGCTTTCCCTTTTCCCATGAGCTGATGTTCCAATTTACCATAAATTCACAAGGTTGTTGGATTTCTGTTTCATTTATGCTTTTCATCCAGGATCACACAGAAAGTCCTTCGCTGGAGCCTGTTTGGAAAAAGCATTCAGGATGCAGTATATAGAGGTCAGGGTCAATTCTTTGAAGACATCTAAAGAATTTTAGATGTCGGTGGTGTTGAGCCAAAGGTGACCTTGAGTGTGAGAGGAGGCTCAGACTGTTGAATTTTCTGTGGGTGACTCAGAGAATAATCTGTTCACTTTGCTAGCAGTCATCAAGCAGTCTGTGCCTCATCTGCATGATCCACAATTAATTATTCATAAGGTCTTTTCAATACCTTGCAAAGGTAGCACATCTCACATCTCTGCTGTTTTCAATGTTGAATCTGTTTCCATCATGCTAACACAGATTTGTGCATTTGCTTTTCTAAAATTAATGGCATGGTTTGTTTTACTCATCTTTTAAGTTTTTCAGAAAACAAAGGCTTTGTATTACAATGGATGGGTGACGAATCTGTCTTTATTAAAGGCCTTTTGAATATTTGTGTCCAGGGCTCGACTGGCATACAAGGCATTTTCCCAGTGGGTCAGCATACTTCAATATGAAGGTCAATAATATGACTGCATGTGGCCTTTCTAGGTAGAGATGATCACACCTGTAGAGCAAATAGGCACAGTTTTAGGAAAATAGAGGGATCAGAAGCATTATTTATCAGAATCTACAATGTGAAGTTTCTGCTCAGCTGTAAAGCTCTTTTAGTATCTTCTGTTTTTGCCTTTAAGAGTTTGCACCACGGCTAGTTATAATACGGTAGCGGAGCTCTCAGCCTGCTATGTCTTTTCAATCAAACCAGCTCTCCACAAGCTTAATTTACTTATCAGTATACCTATCTCTTCTTTAAATAAAGGATTATGACCTAACAAGGGAGAAATACGGTAAAAAAAATATCACCAACCCTCTGCTGGCCTGGTTTGCATTGCGATGTTCCACAGCATACTGTGAGCTGTGAAGCATCTGCTAGCAGTGGGCACTGAATAGGGGTGAATTTTCAATTGCATCAGATGGTGTGCAATGTGTGGTGACCCTGGCAGAACTGTTAGTTATGATGGCACGTGTCATCAGCATATAGGATAAGATAAAAGGTATTGCCAATGTGTCATATGCCCCAGATTCTTCCTTCTTCTTCTTCTTATTGTGTCATGTGCAGGCCTGCACACAGATTTGGCTTGGCCCCTAATTAATTTAGTTTAGTTTAATTATTTGTCAAGGGACAGTGTGCAATGACATTGGTCATTCATACAAAGTAAATAAAAACATGTTTGCGCCAGATTTAGCTTGTTGCTAATTTCCATCTGTTGTCCCATATAAAACTGACACAAAACAAACATAAAACTCCTAAAAACAAGGGCAGACACCTGACAGGACCACAGCTAGTGATCATTATAGAGGATGAAAAATAAGTCCTACTATACACAAATTGTATAATAAATCAAGGGAGTGGGGCCTCCACAGTTGTGATTTAGCGATGATGTCAGAGCTTGTGTATGTCGGTTCCAGTGGTTCTAGCATCCTGGCTAATAGCTACTTAAGTTTGCAGCTTCAAAATATGTCAAAGAATTATTGGGTTGTGATGTTGATATTATTCATTTATGATAACTTTTAACTCCTTTTAACTTTTAACTAACCATCCATTTTTGCCAGTATTTATTGCTACTTTTCTTAAATTTTGTACATTTTTTGCCTTTTTTCCACAATTTGTGCCCCTTTAATCCCATTTCTGCCTCTTTAAAACCCTTTTTGACACCATTTTATTGTTTCTCTATACCTTATCCAGCATTTTCTGCCACTTTTCAGTCATTTTTTCTGCTTTCAAACCCCTTCCACCACTTTTTCTGTTCCTATTTTTCACTTTATAGCAGTTTTTGACACTTTCTACTTATCAGTTGCCTTTGTTGACTAATTTTTGCCACTATTAATGGCTTTTACCACTTCCATAACTGTTTCTGCCACTTTAACACATTTTTGCCACTTTCTGCTTATTGTTGGCTCTGTTAACCCATTTTTGCAGATGTATTTTCCTTTTTCAACGATTAACCAGTGATTAAAATCACTGTTTTACCGCTTGTAACCCCTTTTTAAAATATTTTCAGCCATTTTTGCCACATTGAACCCATTTTTGACATTTTTGCCTATTTTTTTGCCTCTGTGGACACTTTTAATTACTTTTAACCAATTTATGCCACTGTCAAATCTCATTCCTCCAACTTTTTTGCCCCTCTGCCACTTTAAAGGGGACATATTTTACCCTTTAAGATAAGTTTATATTTTTCTCAGAGGTCCCCAAAACATCCCTGTGAAGTTTGTCTCTGAAAAAACACTCCATTGCGGTGCTTTTGCCCCACATGAGGTCATGAGGGTAAAATGTTGCCCATATATTTTGTTAGAAAAGCCTGAAAAAGTGATTTTTGCATAATATGTCCCCTTTAATCCAATTTTGGCCACAGTTGAATCACTTTTCACCACAGTTTTCTGCACATTTTTTTCATATTTAACTTACTTTATCATATTTAACTTTATCAATTTCAATCACACTTTTAAACCCATGTCAGCAACTTCTCCGCCAATTTCTGCAACTTTGAGCCCTCTTTTTACACTTTCCACCTATTTTCTGCCTCTGTTGAGCAGTTTTTGCAAAAATCAACCAATTTTTTTTATCAGTTTGTATGCCTGTTTGCTAATTTAAACCTGTTGCTGCCACTTTCTGCCTATTTTTGCTCTATGAAAACCTTGTTGCCACTTTTAACTCCCTTTTTTTTTGCCTATTTTACCCACAAATTTTAGCCCATTTCTTCTACTTGTAAAATCCCATTTCACCATCTTTACTGCTCATTCATGCCACTTTAACCTTTTTTAATTCTTTCTCGGGTTTTACATTTTCACCAAGGCTGTACACTACTACATGAATACATAAATATAAATATTTGCTGCTTAGATGAGAGCGGTTATTATTTTGGTTAAAAAAATAAAACATGGTTATCACAGTTCACTTTTACAGTGGACCATGATTTTGTTGGCCTCCATAGACCTGAAAAGCTCTCCTGTTTATCCCCCTTTATGGGTAGCCTTGGTCATGCCCTGTTTATCTTTAAACTTATTTTAGGTATACAATGACTTGAGAGCTAATAGTTTTTGTATGTGACCTTACATGTGTGCCTACTGTGTGTACTGTAACCTTCACCAACTGAAGTCTCCTCTTTTTCCCTGTTCTGAATACCAAAGCAGCATCACTCTCATTTTAAGCTGCCCTCACTAACAACATGAATACCCTCTTATGAGAACATCATTGTAATTAATTCAGATTGCATTACCATTGTACTTGTCATATTTACTCCCTAATGCAGCTACTATTCACAGGATAAAATCTAATAAGAATCTGCATTTGTTTGCAGAATAGGAGCAGAGCTGTTGTTTTGAGAAACAAGCATAATATAGAATGATGAAATAAATGTCTTGCAATGAAATAAAAGCCACATGCACAGCAATATCTGGGAAACATATCAAGCTGCTGGCATCACTAAATGTAAATGTTGCATAATGCGTGTACAGCTCCTGAAAGAAATAAGGAAACTTTCTCTATGTTAGATTTAGGTAACATTTGTGCCACTCAGTGTAATCATAAAAGATTTTTGTCATTAAGGAAAGCAGAATATTGTGGTTATTGCTCCAAATTTTATGGTAAAATGCAATCATTGTAAGCCTACAAGTAACAGCTATTAACATCATTTCATAATCCGCTGATTGTTTTTACAATTAAGTGAGCTAGAAATGTTCATTACATTGGTTTTTAGAGCCAAAAATGATGTTATCAGATTGCTTTTTATCTCACCAGGGCTCCACAATCTTCATACTTAGCACCATTTAACAAATGAGAAACTGAAACTGGAGTTTGGCATTTTAGCTCAAATAGAAATGAATGGTTGATAAATTATAAAACAATCTCAGATTACGAGCCAATTGACTAATTATTTCAGCTCAGTTGCGTTTATTTTTCTCTAGTTAAAAAACGCACATCTTCAGCTTTATTGGTACAGCAAGGCTGAGCTCTGTGGTAGACTGCTATGAACACTTCTGCTGCTGCTTATAGAAACACTGTTGTCTCTTCATCTTGCTGTTTAGCTGCCCACACGTTGGCTACATGACTCAGAGAGGCACTGTGACATAATATATGCATCTGATAAGATAATACATCTCTTCAACGCTGGAAGAGTGGAGGCTTCCTACAGTGTAGTCTGGATCCTCCTGAGGCTGAAAGGTCTGTGTGTCCTGGAATCATTTGTTTGATATGTTGCTTAATATTTTAGTTTATGTAGCAAACAGAGCTGCATTTATGCTGTTATCTAACATCCTTACATCCAAGATACTACATTGTGTATATGTAGTACAAAATCAGAAATAATGTCTAAAGGGGCCATATTCATAGCTTTCCTCTGCCATTTTTCTCTCATATGTTTTCTCTGAATTAAAATTTAAAAATCATGAACATTGTTAAAGTGGAGGAAAGATAAACTCTATGTACTTAAGTATTTTGCCACACCTGTTGATTATTTAATTCAGAGCTCACTTCAAGAGTGGAACTGTGATGGATGCCATCTTTACAATTACATAGTTTGTGAAATTTCATTCCTGCTGGATATTCCACAGTCAACTGTAAGTCACACTGTTAGAAAGTTGAAGCGTTTAGGAACAACAGCAACTCAGACCATGAAAATCAAAGTTTCCAACTTTCCCTGGTATTAATGTAAGCACAAAAACCGTGTGGTGGGAGCTTCATGGAATGGGTTCGTTTCCCGGTCCAATGACAGCAGGGGTAGCGTCCAGTCCACTGCGACCCCACATGGGATAAATGGTTAAGAAAATGGATGGATGGATTTTGCTTTGCACATTTCTTTTACGTAAGGGTGTCTGAAACTTTGGGAACAGATGGCCAGTGGTTAGGCCACGCCCCACGCACGCAGGCAGCCTTGGATCTATTCCGGCCTGTGGCTCCTTTCCTGCCTTTCTCTCCCCCACTCTCTCATCCCAGTTTCTGACTCTATCCACTTTCCTCCTCTGTCAAGAACCCTCAAAGCCCCAAGCCAGTTTTTGCTATTTTTGGTGCATCTGTATTTTTATTGAAAAATGGCTGTAAAATCTCAGCACAGTCAAGTTATCGACTTTTTCAGGACAAACTGTACTATCAAAATATGTGTGCTGTAATGATGCCAAATGAATGTATCATAAAGTTATATGACCTGAAGGACCAACTGAAGGATGAAATGGAGATTAATTCTCTGAAATTTATACAAATTACACCCAGCCTTTTCACATCTGCATTTAGTTCCTGTTGACCTAGTCTAGGAGAAAAAATACTATATTGCTAACAAACACACAACAGAAACTTTCACTGTTATTTATGTCAATTAAACCAACTTCCAATTTTTGCCCATGTAATATTCCAGTGTTTCAAAGGTGCATGAATCCCAATTTAGGGGCGCAAACGTCATCTTTTCATTATCTTGGTCAAGAGGACTATTTTTTCTTTCCATTCCAAACTGGCAGATAACTTTCTTGTCTCTTGTTGATCTTCGGCTGGCCCTGATTGGTCGCTACAGCCATGAAGAACAATAGAGGAAGAAACTGGAGCATCCTATTTAACCAACAGGCCACCAGGAAGTTGGTGTCTTTTACTTCTGGAATCAAAGTCAAGTTTTTTTAATCACAAAAAACACCATAGTCATTTTATCATTGATTTAGCTGTGGATTTGTAGTATCAAAGCTCTGGATGAAGACCTTGCTTTGCGTCTGGATTAAAAAGGTTCTGAAAGGGATATAAACACCAGGAGATGTCTGTAGATTGCCAAAAAGGTAAGCGTCCAATCAAAATTAACTCCATAGAGATATGTCCTATGGTTCCTGAGATATTGTAAAGAACTTCTCACTACTGCTGTAAATCATCAGCAACCCAGTTGGGTTCAAAGGGAAAGGCATAAAAAGCTCCCCCTTAAAATAGATTTGAAAAAATTGCTGAAACCTAACAGTCGTCTTTCAGGGGTGACTGTAGTTCAGTAGGGAAAGTCTGTCTTCTCGCAATCAGAAGGTTGTGGGTTCAATCCTCAGCTCTCGCAGTCAAGTGTTAACCGCAACTTGCTCCCACTGCTGTGTTGGTGGTGTGTAAATGGTTATGGATGCATTTGAAAGGGATTAGCCAATTCTCCATAGCAACCTCTGACGTCAGTGTTTGAATGGAGTGAATGGGTAGGTGTGACCTGTGGTGTAAAAGTGCTATACAAGATCAAGTTTTTGACACAAAACAATCAAGAAATGGTAAGATGACCAGGACGCTCATATTCCTTTTGTTCAAAGGACTTGTAATGCAAAAGTAAAATCTGTTTATAGCATTCTCTTCCCCATAGGGATCTCAGAGTAAAATGTCTGTTTGAATTTCTACAGCCTTAAAACTTAAACACCATTGCTTTTCCTTGAACCAAAGCAAGTCCTGTGGTTAATTAAAAAACCCTAAAAAGGAGGCTAGAAAAGACCTCAACATTAAGTTTAAATGCACCAAGTCTGCAATCACTCAAGGATTACGGCTACCACTTGTACAGTGTATGGCTACAGACTGCCTGAGGTAAGATTAACTTTGAGCGTTATGTAATCCAGATGTTAGAAGATGTTCTCTCTGCTCTCCCTGTTGTCTCTTTTCTGTTTAACAGTGCAGAAGTACCATCATAAGCCTGTTCCTCTTTCTTTATCTTCTGCTCTTTGTTTGTTTTTGACGTCAACACCATCGAGCTGGTGTGCATGTTTGAGGAGGCTCACTTCTGCCAAAAGGGTCCTCCATATCCATGTGTGGATTTAGGGCACGTAGCTCATATAGATGTATTTTTCATGGCCTCTTGATTATTCATTTGTGTTTATAGCAGTATGCAGCCATAAAAGTCCTGGAGAAATCTTGTGAATTCTGTTTGAATTCGTAGCAGGGCTCTGCCAGCCATTTGCGGAGTTTACAGAGCTGATGAGAGGCCCGACTTACAGCAGACGCATCCATCTATAATGTGTCCTTCACAGTTTACAAGCTGGCAGGCCTGCCATGAAATTCACACGGAGATAAACAAAATAGCACTTCTGCTTTTTAGTGGCTAGATGTATAAAACTCCACATGCAGTGTAAAGTTCACAGCATGTGGAGGCTTATGCTGATTACGGTGTTTAATAGAAAATCTCCAGTCAGCGTGCGCATGAACTCCAGGAGTAGCCGAGGTGGAGGGTAATTACTATGCAGAGCAGAGAAAATACTCTTTGAGCGAGTCCTCTCACAGCTTTAACTTACTGAAAGAACTCCTTACCCGCCTCTCTGACCGGTGCACGCGCACAGCATAATCTATAATTTAGTGTCAGAGAGTGTGATGGAAGGAGTGAGTATAAGAAGCAAGAGCGCAGCACTCGCATCCAGCATCAAAGTGTCGGTGGGTCAGGAGGTTAGATTTGCAGTAATCAAAGGTGCTGTGAGGGGAGAAGGCATCCAGAGGCCCCCGTGGGCCCTTAGGTGTTTCAGAGCTCACAGTCACAGATCTGTTTAAGCCCTCTGCAGCTTATTAGGACTGCTTGAATGGGTATGGATTTTCATGTTTTTATCACGTCACATGTGCAGCTGTGTGAGCTAGCTTAACCTTGTGAAATGTGCAAAATTTTTCAAACAAAATGTGATGAGGTGATAAAAACAACCTGCTACCACTTTAAATATAACCCCAGGTCTTTTATTGGGTAACTTACAAATGTGTTTTCACATCTGTGAGACTGAGCAGCAACTTGTGTGTGAGTCTGCTAGCAGTAAACACATCATATTTATACTAAGCACCTGTAAATGAGCATCTGCTATCCTTAATACACTACATTAGCAACTTTAAGCACTCATATTTAAAGAACGTAGTTTGGTTTGACTTTTAGAGCCACTTGAACACAGATAATTATGCTAAAAGATGATTTAGACTTATGACATTTCAGGATGCTATGCATACACTTTCAAACTTGTAGTAAAGTGAAAATTGTTCTTTTTACATTTATTTTGTTCACAGCAGATACTTATACATACAAGATAATGATTATGATTAATGTGGGATCAAAGGAGCTTTGCAGTCAAAAACTAGCCCATAGTCTGAATTTTAAATAACATGCAAAATTCTCCTCTTCAAAACTCTATATCTAAAAACAATGCATGATATACCTTGTGAAATACTTCCTGATAACAATATGCTCAATTAATATCATTTATTATGTAAATAAAAACAGTTTAAACTATGAATTGTAATGATTCCAGTCATCATCGTACACTGTAGAGCAGCTGGTTGTGTCCGTTTGATTAATGTGCAGCACAGTATTAAGGTAAAAGTCATGTTCTCGCTTTCCTAAGTCTGGGGTTTGTAATAACTGCAACATGCAGCGAGTGTGCTCCATTTACAAAGCGTCTCTGTCATCCTGTCTGTTAATATGGATTATCTTTTGCAGCGACTCGTATTACAACATTCTAAACAACTGTTTGAAAGTGTGCTTAAACTGATGATTTGCTTATTTCAAGTCCAGAATGATTCAAAGAAGCGGGCTGTGGTGATAAATGAGGTTGAAGAAGCAGCTGTAGACTCCTGCCTTGTAACTCCTTGCCTAGCAACCTCAACAGCTTCACCAGAATTATCTGACATTCGGGGTGTAATGGTACAGAAAAATTTTGGTTCGGTACATACCTCGGTTTTGAAGTCAACAATGACAGCACATCAAAAGCAAAATGCAAACGGGCTTTTGCAACTCAAAGGTGCTGAAATTGTCAACAATATTATAGTCTGCATGAGTTTATATGCAGGCCTGTTACAACTGCATGTACTGATAACGCATAGAAAAACAACAGCTATGCACAATAACTCTGATAACCTCATTTAAACTTAAACATCAGGAGTGGGACAACACAAACAGCAGTTCTATGCCAGACGATCACCTCTATACTCCCAAACAAGCATGACTGCAGAATATAATTGTAAGTTTATCACAGACGTCCACAGATGAAATAAAGCCTACCTTTAGATGTTTAGCCTACATGGTGCCCTCACAGAGAATTTTTTCCTTTTTTTTTCAACCAGTTCGTCCTCTGTACAGTTCATTAGAAGTCTGTCATGTCTCTTCTGTTCATCTGTTCACCTGTTCATCTAGCTAGGTGTGCTGTTGCATCTGCAGCTGCGGGGTTCGAGCCATCAGGATTCCCACTTATAGCGCTGTAAAATAAATCTCACAAACTTCTCTCTTCGCTACAGAAGTCCTTCCTCCTTTAGTAATGCCCCTTTTGTGCCTGCATATAGATATTTTTGGTCGTCTGGACATGCTGCTTTATCAGCTTACTTTGTAAACAAACTACCGGTGTATGTCCGCAAACCGGGCTGTCATTGGCTCGTGAAAGTTGAGTCGGGAGACAGGGATTGGATGAGGCTGTAAGTGCTGATTGACTGACATGTCTGTCAGCCACTCTCTGTGCTTACAGGAGGCAGACTGTAGCAGACAGAGCTGCAATTGGTAACAATGTATAATTTCACATGCATATCATGATGGTACCACTGCGCTGCAGCGGTGCTTACATCCCCTATGTCAGGCCATGGCGGGGCCTTTTGGGCTGCGAGGGTATACTTTACGGCCCAGCTAGTGAGGATATCAAGGATGTTGTAACATGTCTCCACCCTTAGGTGTTTCTCGGATATGTTAAATGCTGGTGATCTTACAGGCAACTGTAATGATGTATGATAGCCTGTAACTGTGCCCGGGAAATGAGATGTTACCAAACCAGCTGGTAAAGGTACAGACTGTACCACAGATGTCCTCTTCAGTGCTGGCTGAAAACATTACAGTGACTCTGAAAGCACAACTTTCACCGTAAATGTTGCATCGAGGTGTAAACCATGGAGGTAAGCTCTCTGCTGGAATGGCCTCCACCTCTCCAGGCTAAGAGAGAGGAGTCAATAGAAAGTAATCAGAAAGTGTCATGTCCTCTGTTTGCCTGTGGACAGGCCTAAATGAATGCAGAAGGGTGGTCAGCCTTGGTTGGTGGCTGCATCGTTTGTCACTGGAGCACTGAGGGGGCCGAACATCGAAAGGTTTTTCTCTCAAGGGTCATTGACTGCTTTGTAATCAAAGAGCTTTTACTTTCTTAATATACCTGGGTGACTAAAGAGCCTGTCATCAAGGTACAAACATAAAAACAAATCAGTCACCAGGTCCTCTCAGATCATATGGGGATGTCTGATTTAAATGTGTTGTGACCTGGTGTGATTGATGGGGACGTGTTCCATGTTTTGTTTTGGTTTGACTTAAGCAGATGCAGAGTTAAAGGTACCTCTAAATGGCATTGATATGGAAACTTTAAAAGGCATCACATGCCCCTTTCAGAGCATATGTTGCACTTAAGCACCTACCACTCTGTTTCCCCTTCTCCCCCACTCCCCTGTCAGTGTTACAGCCAAGTACAGCTGTTTGTAGGACTGGCCTCCATTCAGATATGCAGGCCAGAATCATTAAATTCTTATTTCTTTTAAATATTTTAGGACAGGTAAAGTCTTTTGTAATGTTAGGAAGATCTGATGGTTCTCCTTGAATTGTACTCTATTGTTAGGCTACTCCCTGAATTGGCGTTGCTGTCTTTTTTTCAGTTAGCGAGGGAAAAACACATGTAAGAAACATGTTTGAGCCTCTGAGTGGCACATTACCAAGGTGAAGGAAGATCTGATCCATCAGTGTGAACACAGAGCAGAAAACAACAAACCTAGAAGGAGTTTGATTTCACTTTTTAAATGTCAGAACTTGACTGTATAGTCAAGATAAGGTTTGCTGTGCAAGATGCACTTGTGGTGCCTGTTTTTTCACCTAAAAAGTGACACTATATACCAGTATAAATACTCAGACTGATGCTGTCAATACCAGCAAATTCATCTTCCATTTTCACCCACTGCCTAACTAGATTAACACAATTTTTAACACCTTTCTACCTTCCTACATCCAGATCCTGCATTTATGGGGTATCCATATTCATGGCATGGGTTAAATTTCAAATCTGTGTGGGCAACACCCCACAGATGGTGGTCTGGGAGGGGCAGGACCTATCATACAGCACTGGAAGAACATTCTGTATTTCACATCAATGCTAGTCAATGCTAATCTCTTCACTACAACTAAACCCCACCACAACCTCTTAATCCTCAAATGGTACTGATTGGTCTGATCGTTTACTGGCTGGGAACAAGTGTTTCAGATTGAAGCTTTGCAAGATTGATCCACCTAAGAACAGACAAGACATCCACTTTGCAAAGTCAGGTAAAGATTGTAAAAAAAGTTGCACAAGATCATTTTAACTCACAAAAAACTTATTTTGAGTATGGTCATAACTTCATTTTTGAAATACACTTTATGGCAAAAATGAAAATAAAACTAAATTGTGCTCAATTTGCAAAAAGACCCCATCTTTTGAAAAAATTAAATATTTACAGAAGTGCAATCAAATCTCTAAGTGTGCCAGATACTTCTGAGAATACATGTGTTTGCAGTAGAGCATGTTGAAACAATAATAAGTGCGACTCGTGACCTGCAAGAAAACAACACAATTACAGCCCGGGTGAGATTATATTATATTGTTTTTGATGTGTGTGCTTTATACTACATTTCTGCAAAAGAAGGAAGGATATTCTAGAAGGAAACAGTACTCTGTAACACATTGACTGTGTGATATGTTAGTGTTATTTCTCTGGTTTTATACGCAAAAAGAAATATTGCTCTATCTCATTTGGTTACAATTCTACCAGTGGTTAAAAATAGATATGCAAATGGCAGCGCTGGCGATTCGTAGGTTTTAAAGTGTTCTCCATCGCAGTTTTGATTATTAACAATATTGTCAAAAGTATCTAAGTGAGACTTACTATGAGCTACCTATGGGTAGCATGATAGTATGTGCTCCGGTATTTGAGCATACGGGCAAAAGTTAGTCTTTCAGTCCTTGGTCTTCCCAGTCTTACTGTACTCTTGTGAGGCCTTGATGTGGTGGCCAAAGGCGCCAGCGGGACCCTTTTGTGACGACTTCTCTATTGCGCATCTTTGGGTATCATTGGCAAGACTGTGTCTAATGCTGACTTGCTCCAAAGTGCATGGATTGGAAGGGTCAGCTGCCTTATACCTATGCGATTTTAGGGGCAGCTAGCATGCTTTCCTGGGCCTGACCTACCTCACTGCATTCTGGGTGCGTAGGATCTGATGGGCTGGTCCAGACACCAGAGGCAACAATGTGCATTGTAGAGGGGGTAGCTGGGAGGATAGTTGGAGAGATGTCAATAATAAGGCCAGTGCAGTACAGGACCAAGGTTGATACGGCAAGGTGCTGAACCAGCATATGCTCCCATATCTGACCAGACCTGACAAGACTAAAATTTGTAATATATCAGACTCTTTTTAAGAAAAATACAGTTTATACGCAATCTCAGCTAAAAATACTAAAAAACCCACAATCCTTAAGTGTCACAGTAAAGTCTGTAATTGGTTGCATCTCCAGTAATGTCTACCACACCCACAGACAATGACTTTCAACTGTTGATGACAATACATGACAACATTAACTTTGCAAAGCAGATAGATATGCCCGTTTATTACTGGCAAATCCATCTTACAAAGCTCCCATCTGAACCATTTGGGCCCAGTTAGAAAGTGACAGGACCGGTGCAATTATGGTGGAAGACATTAGCGTGGATGCTGCTAAAGCGTAAGTTTTATCAGAACTTGACGACATTTCTTCGTTAAAAGAAGAACAAAGAACAGCACTGAGTTGTTTTCTTTAAAAAAAACACACAAAAGTCATGTACTGACATGTCTACAGTCGCTATGGTTTGCATTATACAGCTCTCTATGGAGTTTACGCCTCAGTAGCAGCTACGTCAGGTGTTTTGTTGCTCTGATTGGCCCGTAAAGATGTGACAGACAGAACGTTTATCCAGTCACCCTCCAAGTTTTTTCAAAGGCTCTACCCTTTCCCAAACGCTGTCTATGGAAGGTTAACCAGATGGATGTGTGAAACACATCCATCTGAAACAAAATATATGCTGCAATACATTACAACATTATTTAAAATGTAAACACTTTTTTAAGAAAAGTGTAGAAAAGGGTACAAAAACTATCCTGAGCAATTTCAGGATATTGGATTTGAATATGGAATTGTATTTCTGGAACCAGAGCTGCTGAAAGAATGGACAGGCACTATTGAGCTCTATACTGTAAGGCAAAATAATCTTGTTGGAGTTCTGGCTTGATTGAAACGACTCCTTTATTATTGGGCTGTGGGTCTGTACTTCACAACTATCACAGCAGCACAGGAAACAGAAGGTACTAAAGCAGCTACACAGCAGTACAGAAACTGAGCATTAAGGATTTTGCAGAACACAGTGGAAATTGTCACAAAAGAAGGGTGTTAAAACGTTTTGCCCCCTGGGTAGCCCCTTCCCCCAAAACAGGCTGCATCTAATATAATGGTGCAACTTACTTTGTGATCTAGATGTCACGGTAGTTAGGACATATATGATGCCTGCTGTATTCATGATTAAAATTCTGCATATTCAACCTTTTAAATATTCTTTTGTGATATTTATTAGATGGGTTCATTTTCAGCTAGACAAGAAACCTCACATATTTCACTTATTTGTGGTGTTATCAAGGTTTGACACTTTAAGAATCATTGTAAATTAGATTAGTTTAGCTAGATTAGCTTTTTTCTCAGTTCTGATTAAAAAAAGGAAATAGTACAAATAGTCCATTTGTAATTTTCTTTAGGGCTTCTGAGGATGGATGATTGGGTAGTGTCTTGTAGAACTATTGAAGCCACTAGATGAAAAGACTATGTTGAGGTCGTCTTGTGCTTAATTGATTTCACATTATTTAGCATTTACATTGTTTTGATCTTGGTATTTGGAAGGGGCTAGTGTTTTATCTAATCATTGCAGAGGAAAAACATACAATTTAATATGCCACCCATTTGTATCACTTGTTTATTGTTTTATTTATATTTTTGCTCCAGCCACAACTGTAATCCCTTGCCTGAGAATAAAGTCATGCTGAGATAAGTGTGATATGGTTTGGGTAAAATTTAATATGTTTGACTCAAACCTTTAGAAAAGAAAATTTGGGACAGTTGGAGTGTGAAGCTTTTTTGCCCTCTTCCAGTTGAAAATCTTGTGAAGCCTCATGATTTAAAAAGGCAGGACATCAGGCTCGCCTAGGGTTAAGTTTAGGAAGTCCAGAAATAGTAAATCTCAAATAAATGTCAAACGAGGTTCTATAATAGAAGAAGGAAAACACTATATCTCAGGCAGCAGAGCATGTTTACAACAATGCATCCTCGGCTCTGTTTTGTATAGATCATAACAGCTTATTTCCTTTCTCACCTCTAGCTGTCAGAAAAATACAGGGAGGTAAAATAGAAAGGGTATTGTATATTCTTAGACAGCTTGCAGGTAGAGGGAGAGGACTGTGTGTTTTGACAGACTGGTAACTTGGTGTTGTGTCTGTGTGACACTTATACGTGAACAGTTAGGAAATGCAAACACTGTGTTTTAAAGGATGAGTAGAAGGGATCACAGGATATGGGCAGATTATCACTGTTACCACTGCTAAACTGACACCTACCTCAAATATGACCAAACATATACTTCCTTAACACCCAAACATAAACCTGCATTATACTTCTGAATCTATTCTTTCACTAAACCTAAACCACAAATACATTTTCCAAATTGGGATGTGATAAGGTAACTGAGGGTTATAAGTATCAACAGTATAGGTAAGGGGGAGCACCAGGGGTTGAACAAATCTGTTCTTCTTTCTCCATACATCTGGTCCACTCATGTAGCTACTGTCAGCCTGCCAGCTCAAAGATTTCTCTTTCCACTAAACTTAATGAGAGCGCATAGTCGCTAGTTTTGTCATTTTCAGGCTAACCTTTTCGAATCTGGTATCATTATGAAAGATGTATGCTAACCAGTGCTAACTCCGGAGTTAACCAGACGAACTCCAGATAAGATTATCCTTCAGGATTTTCTGATATTTTGCCACATTCATCTGACCCTCTACCTTAACAAGCCTTCAAGGGCTGGCTGCTGAGAAGCATCCCAACAGCATGATGCTGCCACCACCATGCATCTTCTCTGATGGACAAAAAGCACCATTTTGGTCTCTTCAGACCAAAGAAGTTTCTTCCACTTGACCATGGAGTCTCCCACATGTCTTCTGGTGAACTCTAGTTGAGATTCTATATGAGTTTTCTTCAAAACTGGCTTTCTCTCTCCCATTCTCCCATAAAGCTTTGACTGGGCAATAGTACAATTTCTCCTATGCTGAAGCTTTTAACTCCTTCAGAGTAGTCCTTGTTGTCTTGTGGCCTCTCTCACTAGTCTCCATCTTTCACAGTCACTCAGTTTGTGAGGACAGCCTGGCACATAGCATCTGTGGCAGATTTACATGTGACATAATCCTTCCATTTCTTGACGATGAATTTAACTGAACTCTAACATTTTTTTTGTGTCCATCCCCTGACCTAAACTTTTCACTGATCATTTCTCTGAATATCTTGGGATGTCACCTTGTCTTCGTGGTGTAATGGTATCCAGGAATACTGATTAACCAGTGATTGGACCTTCCAGACACTGGTGTCTCTATACCACAATCACTTGAGACACATGAGCTGAACTTAGCTGATACCCATTTCGCTAATTGTGAGACTAATGGCACCAATTGGCTGGACCTCAGTTGAATTAGGTCAGTATTTATGCAGGCATTTATTTTACATTACATATTTTTATTTTATTGACATTACTTTGTAGAAATGTGTTTTCGCTTTAATATTAAAGAATTTTTGGGTTAATATTTTGGTAATGAAAGCTGAAACATATTGACCATGTTAAATTTATCAAATCAGTAAAAGGGTACTGTATATTTTTACTTACATTTGTACATCTGTCTTTACCATAACCTTTGCTTGCCAAAACCTTTATACTACTTATACCAGGACCTGTATCACTTCCAATACTACTTTTATACATGCCTATACTTTAACTACTTACAAAGATTTCTATAATACCAGTAGTTGTGCTGCCTACACCAACAACCTGTCTTCTAAATAGAGTGACATAAATCCTCCTTCTGATAAAGGCTTAAACAACCAGGTCAAACTGAATAAAATGGAGTCAATACAGACATAATAGTTATTATTAAAACACACACACACACGAGAACCAACAGTATATATTTAGGGAGTTTTATTCTTTGTGCTTTAAAACACTGTGAGACTTTTCCAGCTGAGAACTGATAGCCAGCAGTGCATGGTGGGAGGATCTGAGGAGACCAGCAGCGCTGCGGGGGCTGTTTTTCCTTCTGGGGGAAGTTTTTCAGAGACCATGCAGAGGTGTGAAGACAAACAATGGAGTTTGAGAGTTTAGAGCAAATGTAAAGAGGATAAAAGTGCTGTTGTGTGCGGCTTTTTCTTCACATTTGAACCGTAATAAAAAACTAATTCATGCGAATGCAGAGAAAAACTGTGGCTGCTAGGAGCATGCTAATGAAATGAAAGTTCTCGGAGATAATCCCTAATTGGAAAAGCCTGATTTCACAACTGAGCTGATCTGCTTGTCAAACTTCAGAGCACAAATATCACCCGCAGGGATTTGCCGTGTGGTCTGACATTGGTGGATAACAGATCCAAGCTCTAGGCGATGACAGAAGCTGCAGGGCCAAACAATATTTCAACTCAACTGTTGAAAGTTGTGTTTCATCCAACTTTTTGTGTCGTGCTAGAACTACTTGCACCTTTTCATGTGTGTAGGTCATTATATAAGTCAATTAGATGAATGAATCCATATTTAAGTAATCAGACGCTCCTTTAATTTGGAACAAATGGTGACACCATGTAAAGGTTAGGGTTTAATTAAATGACAAATTTGAAATTAAACACATCCAGTTGACCTGTTACAACCTCTTATCCATGCCTGTTATTTATGGTCCATTTAAAAGAGATCTTGGCCAGGCTTACACATTATTTCCATTCATTATGAAGCTCCATATGTGCACCTGAAACTGTCACAAGACCTCTTGTGACATATGATGATCATCACCAGTGGGAACAAAATGTTTACCCAGTTGTGACTCGAGCTTAGGGAAAGAAAGCAGAGCTTTCAGACGTAATTGCATGAAATGAAAAGCTGCCAAGCGGCAGGTCCTTAAAATCAGTGTGGCGTGATTGAGAGGGAGGGAAGAATCTTCTGAACGCAGCTGGAGTCCCTGGGCGTAAAAAGCCTGCGGCTGTAGCTTTGTGTGTGTGGCGTGTGTAGGTTGATGGTTTTCTTGTGGTAAAATTTGCACATTCGTGTTATGTCTGGTTATAATATTGAATGATGTATCTGTGTGTGGGGGCAGCTGCAGGTCTGCAGCTCTTAGCTTTGTGTGCACGCTGAATAGACTGTACATACATGTGGGAGGAGCAGCGAGACACGTGATGGTAAATTCCCCAGGGTGTGATAATGAACATATACTGTGGTGTCATTGAGGAGGCAGGAGAAAGGCCCATCCAGCAGGTCTTAATTACATCACAGCCAGTCCTGACATGCTCGGCTGAACACTGCTGGCTCTGCAAGTATACAGTGCATGTAAAGTTGGCAGAAGAATGAGGCGCTGGTTTGGGGGCGTATTGCCCATTCCACTTGATGGAGCGTGTGCCCTCAAATATAATCTGAATTCTTAAGGGAGCAAAAATCATCTGAACTGTGACAAAATTTTTTAAATCCTTTTCTGTTTCATGCTGGCAAAATAAATATGGATCACTGAATTACTTTTCTTCTCACTTTGGTTCTTTATCTAGACCCTGATAGGGTGTTACAGGGGAAGGATGAGACAGTAGAGCAAGGCCACCCATAAGGTTGGATAAAAGAGAGAGCTCTCTGGGGCCTAGCCAAACTCAGGGCCCATAAAGGGCAGCCACCATTTACAGTTAAATAAATTGTACAGTTAAATCAAATTTTTATTTCAATGTGAATAATAACCACTTTTTTCAAAGCCAAAAAAAAAAAAATCCGTTTTATTCATTTATACTTTGGTGAAATGTAGCCCCCTTATAAATGTAAACCCACTTAACAGAATTGCCTTAATACCTGTAATGTTAACAATGTGGATGGGCACACTGAACTTAGTGATAGGGAAAGTAACGCCAACTTTATGGCTACGCCAAAATGTGCACACAACATCAGGATCAGAAAATTTAAAAGAGAAACTAATACCACAAAGAACTGAATAACTGTGAAAAGAGACAAAACAGAGGAAAAATGGGCAAAACTTGGTAGAAAAGATGGCCAAACAATGGCAACAATGGGCAAAAAATGGTAAAAATGGGGTCAAATATGGCAAAAATAATTACAAAAAAGGGGCAAAAATTAGCAAAAAGAGTGGCCAAACAACAGCAATGCTGGGCAAAAAGTGTTAAAATGAGTTTAACCTGGTTTAAAAATGTGGTGAAAAATCAGCAATAAGGGGCAAAATTGGGTTAAAAAAAGAAAAATGGTAAAAATGGCAAAAAGCAGTGGCAAAAAAATGGGCATAAAGTAGTAAAAATTGATTAAAAGTGGCAGAAAATGGACAACAAGAGCAAAAAGCTCCAAAATGGTTTTAAAAATGGTACAAAAAAGTGGGAAAAAAATTGGTTAAAAAGTGTCAAAGGAAATGGCACAAATTGACGAAAAATGCCTAAATTTGTCCAGATCGGTTAAGAGTGGCATGCATGGCAAAAATTGGAATCAAGTAGCAAAAAGTTGATTATAAGTGGCAGAAAAGGGTAAAGACGAAAAAACAAATTTGGTTAAAAGTAGCAAAATGAAGTGGCATAAATGGTTGATAAGCAGGACAAATTTGTTAAAAGTTGAATAAAAGTGTGAAAAAGGGAAAAACATACCAAAAAAGTGTTACAATTGGTTAAAAGAACTCACAAAAATGGGTTCAAGGTAGCAAAAAGATGCAGCAGAAGTGGTTGAAACAGGCAAAAAGACATAGTAAAATGTGTTAAACAATAGTATGAAAAAAGAATTTCAACATTATAACCCAATAAAAGCTTGACACACTTTTCATCTCCACAATGATGTAACTGTTAGCCAGGATTTTAGCATGCTAATAATGCAAAATACATGCACTGGTATCATTAATAAATCACAACTTGAGAGGGCAGATTCTCTGGGTTTTTCAGGGGCCCAGCCAGTTCTATGGGCAGGCTGTGATATTTTGTGGATCAGACCAGACTGAATCCAGAATTAACGTTAGCCAAGCTAGCACCAGCCAAAAACCAGAGGAGAACCAGAGCAGAAGGCTTGCTAAGCATAGCATACGGAAAAAAGAAGTTGTTGGGTCGTGTCTTGTAAAAAGTGGGTCGCCAGAAAAAAAAGTCGGGGAAACACTGGTCCAGTGTGTTCTTCCTGAGGATTATAAGAGGAAATAATGCTCAGACTGTCCTTATGTTTGTGGTCTGCCATGTTTTTGAGATTGTTTTAGATGGAAGTCATCTCCTGAGTGGCCAGACTCAGGGTGTTGAGGTTTCGGTGGATGGAAGGGGGCTGCTGTGATCATTTGTGGCTGCTTCTTTACTGCTGTTATTCAGAGGGTACAAAATGTGAATATTGTTCTGAAAACGGTTTCCTCAGGGACACAAAAAAATTTTTCAGAGAGCTCAGTTGATGAGACTTCTTTTCTTCTCTGCACAGAATTGTGGGTAGGAATTTGCCATAAAATATGCTTGCAAATAAAAAAAAATATCGGACCAGATGTAGTGAGACATCTTGGGTATGTGGTAGCATTCAGTGGGACAAAGTAAAGAGTGGTATTAGAATGCAGGCTGTGTTCACATGAAGCCCTTGTGTGGTTCCATGCTCTAATTGCACAGGTGTTTTGCATCAGGACAAATTAAGTGGTTGCCTGAGTCAGTATACTGGTGAGTTCACTTCTCATGTTAATGCTTGAAGACAAAAAAAACTAGCCCCTAATAAATGAATATTGCACAGATTGTAGCTGGCAGATGCTATTTCTATTTTTAACTCTAAATCCTTAAACCAGCAGAAGCCTTTATTTGATGAGCGGTGAGCCTTATGTTTTGATGATAACACAGTCCGGGAGGTAAAAAGACGGAGTGTCCTCTCCAGGTAAGATAGGGAGAGCGGGGAGTATTCACAGTCTGTGTTTGTGGAAATGTGTGTTTTTTATGAATGATCCAAAGTTGCACCATAAAAGCAGTTTGTGAATTCACTAAACAGAGCTGGTTAATTACTTAGAGCTTCAGAGATAAACTCTGCAGGCTCTACGCGCAGCAGTGGGCCACTTTACATCATTTTACTCCCGGGCTGAAAGAGAGTCCCCACTCCGCCCCTGGGTATACAGCTTAAGCTTATTACCAAAGTGTCCAACAGCACTTTCCAAAAAAGCTGCTTCTCCTCTGACATGTTCACACTCTGCTTGTCAAAGGCTTTTAAAAAGAAAAAAATACTACTCAGGTATGAGCATAAGACTGCCTGTAACCATGGAAACAGAGGAGACAAGGCAACAGGCTAATAATCAGCGTGCTACATGAAGAATTAATAACTCATAGACACAAAGAACATTATAGATTCACAGTAAAGGATATGTTGAAATTAACTCCATCTTTTGATGATATAGAAAAAGGTTGTTGCCCTGGATGTTTATTCCTATTATTTCTAGTGCATATTTAAATTGTGTATAATACGGATTCACAGTATCAAATACAGAGAAAATGTACTCCTACATAATGCAAATGAAACAAGAATGACTGCGCAGTCTGTATTTAAAGTGTCATTTTGACATTTAAATGCAATACATCAAGGAAACAGAGCTGCCACTCCCTTACATTACAAGGTTTTATGATGGGGTTTTTTTGTTTTTGTGCTGAATTATGGCATTCGCCACTTTCAGGGAGTGTCTTTCCTAACTTTTGTGAGTTGGCTTTGTTTTGTTGGGGTCAATATACATATATTGTTTTTCTTTTTTTTTCTTTTTAACAAAAAAAACTCTGTCTTTAATTAAAGAGAAAACTGTAGTTAATGTCAGTTGAAAAAAATATGTTACTTTAAACAAAAATTAAATTTTACTCCATTCTTCTTTGTAAAGATGCTGATGAACTGCCCTGTTCAAGTCCAGCCACAAATTCTCTATTGGGTTGAGTTCTGGGCTTTGACTCAATGTTTCCAGAACATTGGCATTATTTAAACCATTTCTGTGTTGCTTTTGCCGTATACTTCTGGTCATTGTCTTACTAGAAAATTAATCTTCTCCCAACCTGGAGTTCTCTTGCAAACTTAGTAAGATTTTCCTTCATTTTACCCTCTACCTTTACAAGCCTTCCAGGCCCAGCTGCCAAGAAGCATCCCCACAGCATGATGCTGCCACCACTGTGCTTAACAGTAGGGATGGTGTGTTTGTAATGATGTGCAGTGTTTGGTGTCCGCTAAACACAGTGTCTTGTCCCATGGCCAAAAAGCACCATTTTCAAGACAATCCATTATCATTCACTGAGAGGCTTCAGACAGGCAATGTTGTGAGTAATTTATTTTATTATAAAGATGCTATGCAATTTCTTCAATTTAATAATGTTTTTAAATATGTTTGTATGTCATGTAAATGTGGGATGCAGTTCTTGTGTTACAATGGCAGACTTAGAATGTTTTTATGTTCATATATACTGTTTTCACCATCAAATTAATGTGGACCAAGTTTACATACATCATTGACATTGGTGTAACTTGGTGTTTAGTCAAAAGTTTCAGCACACTGGCCGAGAACAGGGCGTACCTTCCTCTATTTATCTTGTGTGTGCTGCACCACTGTCCACATCTTCTTTATCTTTAATGTTACATTTTCAGCCAGCACTTTTTAAATTTTAAAAAACACACAGATTCACTTACTTCAATGTTTTCTCCTGGACTGCACTCTTCACATCTTCATGCTCACTCACGGTAACTACAACTTAAACCCACTTTGCCTGTTAGGGTGTAAAAAAAACAAACCATGAAAGCACATCTCCTCCAGACCCTCACGTAAATACAAGGTAGATTCTCTTTTTTGTCCACACTGTAGGCAAACATATCATAAATTGTTAAGATGGCTAGAGGTGTGCAAATTAGAGCGTTAGATTCATTACTTGTTTTGTAGAGCAGCCTGGACAGGGCCTGGAGCAAAGAGCCGTAAACACGCCATTACCACAGCACTGCAGTGTAAGCACTGCACTCTGGCCATCGTCTCTCTCTCTCTCCCACACATCTCTCCATTGAGCTCCTTGCTACCTCCATGCTTTCTCACTGATCCGCAGGCAGAGTCATTCATAAAAGCTTTTCAGGCGGTGATTCTCTCAACCTTTCTCGGAACTTTGGCCATTTTGAGCCTTTTAAGCTACTCAGGTATCAAAATATCCCTCACACATACACACCACAATGTTTCAGGCACAGAAAATCATCCCTAAAGGAGACATTTTGGAAAACTTCCTCAATTTCTTGTAAAGAACAAGAAAAAAAAAACCACTAGCTTTCCAGGAATAAGATAAGCTAGGCTAACCTGCTACTGGCTATATGGAATGTGCTATTAGCATACTTAAATGACCAAGTAGGATCCTTTCCAAATTTAGCACAAATTTGGCCCTTGTATGTTGTTCCTCCCAGGCACCAATTAAATTCAAAATAACGGGCACATTGTACTTTGTATATGAAGTAATACCTTCTGTCAACAGTGGGTGGCAGTATAGCAAAGGATGATAACTGATAATTGGAGATGATCAGGCCAGGACCAATACTTACTGTATAAAATACAAAGAAAATGGGACATATTATGTAAGAGGTGCTACTGGCTCCTTACGGTAGGTGGCACCTAAGCAAAACCGTGAATTTAACATTTAAATGTGTAGAAGGCCAGACCCTCATCATACATGAGAAATTTTAGGCAAATTAGTTGTTTCATATGAGAAATAGACCAACTTCCTGTGTAACTGGTGAGATATCAATGGTAGGGTATCCTTTGCTAAGACATGTAAGTGTTGTAAACAAAAGTTTAGGTTTCCTATCAAAATCTTAGCTTAATATATTCAAATTGGTAATAGGAATAAAGAAATGGCCCAATTGTGTTACGTCCTGTTACGAGTTTGGAGTGCTACAGCAAGATAAGAATAACCTTTGAATGTGCAGAGGGGCGGTCCTTGATTATAGAGGATTGAAGGCTAGTTAGCCCCACTCTGCAAACCATAGGTGTTTTTGTGTCCTTTTTAGGGGGCTGAAGCACTTCTAAATTTCACCCCTTAAATAAGTCAAACATATTACTCTACTTGTGTGAAAAACACCACTTCAACCCTTCCTCTACATACATCTGAAGGAACCACCAGCCTGTCAATTTTAACAACAACGCCAGAGTTTGACTTCACTAATGAAAAGAAAGAAAGAAAACTCATGACACAAATATATATTATTAGTTAGGTTGTACAGTTGTATGCCACAGATGAATCAGTTCAGTCACATAACAATAAACTGAAAATGCTGCTAACTCTCAGCATTTGAAGACTTTCAAAACCACCTAAGTTCAAACATAAAGCTCCTCTGTGGCCCTTAGTCACCACTATCAACTAAAATAACTTCCCCACACCTACACTGTGAATCAAACAGGGTAATAACAAAGTTACCAACCTTTTGAGTAACAAGGTAAAAGCTCAAAATGGAATAAAAGGCAGTATGGTGAATTAAGTTGCAGTATTGTTAGATTTGTTTCCCATAAAAAAAATAAAAATACAGATTTTTATTCATCAATACTAAGTGTAAAAGTTAAATACTTTATATGGTGGCAGAGGGCTACGGTGGGAGGGTGGGGGTGGTGGTTGTCACAGGTTTCCTCAAATACATGTTGGGGGAGCTCAAAGGAGTCTAGGTTAGGAACCACTCGCCTTTCCCACTCCATCTATGCGTATTAAGAAATGTGTTTCAAGCACTGTTTTGAAGGCTGTCTAAGCTCCATGTAAATTCAATATCATTATGCACCTCACTAGATTATATAGGACCAGATAAAGCCTTACCACTGCCTTTTCTAAATGCAGAGCACGCTCAGTATTACCATTACAAGATCTCTTTACCTGTCTCATAGGCTCTACCACACTGTTAACACACTTTGCATGCAGAACAGACGCGTAAATCCGGTTGAATCCAGCTGGGAAACCATGCATTTTGGAATCCGAGTAGACTGAAAAGGGGCCCTTAACCGTAGGTTTATTTGCCTTTTTATGCGTAACTGTATGACATATATGGCACACACTGTCACTATGTATTTGCTCACTTATGAGAATAAAACCCTATCTCATTTAAAGGAAATTTATGGTTAAACCCCCTTCTTGGATGGCGACATTGACGTTAAATACGTGTAGCCGTGCAGTTTAACTAGCTGAGTAATAATGGAGCATGCTTGGCTGCATACACTCCCTCCTTCATCTGATTAAATCAGTCCTCTTTAATTACTGCTCTCGTTGATTTAAGGACAGCTAATTCCTTTATCCATCTATTACCTGATGAGTAAGGTAATATCCTGTCTTCAGTTATGCTAGGTTACCAGTCCAGTCATTATTAATAAATGAGGATTAGTTAGGCTTTGTTACTGGGTGTTCTGATGTCTAAGTCTGTAAAATAGTTCATTTTTCTCTATGCATACTCACTGTTTTTCCCTATGCATTGTATGGTCTATTTTCCTGTGTGCAGAAGCATGTCAATAGCTGTATTTGGGTTCCCAAGGATGAAATCTCCATCCTTTTTCGATGTCACTCAGAGGAGTTGTCAGTGATCCGATGCATTGTTTGCTTTGGGGGATTCAAGGAATCGTATTCGGCTGATCACAGAGGTATTGGCCCGATGGTTTCACAGTATTTTAGAATAAAGATTAGCAGCTTTGGACATTACCCTGTAGCAAGTGCAAATTGATTTTTCCCCAACCAAGGTCATCCTGGAAGAGCAATAGGATGTTTTTCACCTCACATATCCAGCTGATGCAGACCCCATATAGCCTGGAGAGTTTTCTTATAGCTTGTGAAATGGATTGTAAACTTAAGCTTGCTGCATCTTTGTTTCCTGATACAATTTTCCAAAAGGATTGAGCCTTTTTTTTATTTCTTTCGTTGCCAATCATGCCGTGGAGAGCACAACACAGCAAAACACTGATGTTGTACAAAACCATTTCAAATATGGAGATAGGGGTGGATTTGCTGACAGTAATTGCATTTTCATCCAGTTCCGGCATTTGCAAATTCACCCTTATGCATTTTCCATAATCTCAATGGTTGATTGTGTGGAGCAAGAAGGAAGAAATAAACCCTTTGATTGATTTTAGATGGAGGTAGTCTCTATGAATTGCAAATCATTGCTTGGTTGTGTAGATTGAAATCTAAAATGTGTAGCAAAATCAGAGACACTATATTTAAGTGGCAACTTTCACTCAGTGTTTTGTTTCTTGGCAGGGACGCAGCAGTTAGAGCTGATTTAATGCCATGTGATTTCCAAGCAGCTATCGCAAAGTTTTCTTTGGGGGGTTTGCTTGATTTCCAGCATGAGCAAACAGTTATTTACAAACCGTAACTCCATCTGCCCTCAACAACTAGAGATACAGGTCAGGGTCCACAATTAGCAATGAACTGTCATGAAGTCATGCATGAATTTATGTAGCAATATTTTGCATTTATGCATGATTTTAGACATTATAAAAACAATGCACTTATGACACAAGTTATTGATAATAACCCTGGTTTCTTCATAGGTAAGTCTGCATTTAAAGGGTCATGACTATGAAACTGAACAATCTGCCGAATTCAAAGTGATGTCATTTGAATTCAGCAGATTGAACATTTGTTTGTCTCGTCCCTTGAAGTTCAGACTTACCCTTAAAGAAACCTTTATATTGTCTTTGCCCTATTTGGCTTATAATAATGATGGTTGCCAAGAAGGATGTAAGAAATATCCTGTACAATGGATATTTGAAACAGTCTATCTGGCATGTCAGGAGAGCAGATACTCATGCTTAAAATAACAATTTACCACCAATGCTCTCTTTGTACAAACAAACTTTGCTCAAACACCTCCATTTATCAAAATCAAAACTGCAATAAATCAGAAATAATCTAAATTCATCACATGCTACAGATCTAAACTAAATTAAATCTGAATGAATTTCAAAACTAGAAATGAACTTTTTGAAAACGATTAAAGGTTGCAGAACATATGTTCCTAATTCAAAGGTAATAGGGGGCCCTTGTTTTCAAGTAAGCAACAATTTAGACATAAAAAATGTGACTTTAGTAAAACGCAGATCTTTTTGTTAAAGGGACTGTTTCTTTTATTTTATACTGAAACCTTACAGTAATGCAATTGTAGAATCTAATTTTTCTTTGTAACTGTGTGAAATTTATTTATTTATAAAATCAGCTGGTATCGATTGTAGCCTCCAATATTGAGTTAACAAACATTCTGCCTTTCTTATTCATAATAAGCAAATCAGAGCAAAGAAAATATAACTCATCAGGCATGTAAGCATGGGGGTGAAGTGAGTAGAAAGCAAATACATTCCAACCAAGAACAGCTTTCAGTGCAGTTATTTAATTGTCTTTTAATGAAAAGATACTGTCCAATTCTGATAAAACGAATGCTAATGTCATTGTTTACAGTAACAACGTTCTGCTGTGTCTTTTTTCCCTGTTCATCATTTTAATTGTATTTAACTGATTATTCTAAAGATGAGAAAATGCTAAACTGGTATGATGTGAGCTTCATATGCTGTGTAGAGTGTGGCTAAAGTTAGTGGCTAGCTCTGCAAGCCTTTGTTGCTCTTTGCCGATTAGTATTGGGCTTAATGTAGCTAACCCTTGCTACAGTTGAGTTGCTACATACAATTTTATTTCCATTTTCTAGTTTAAAAAAAACTGTCAAACCACCCTGTTCCTACTACATGCTAGCTTAGCTTCTCATATCTACGTTCTGGAAAGTGCTTGGGAAAAGCTCTGCCAGGAAAGCAGCGACCATTAACTGGAGCTACAGCAGCTACTAGCGGCAGGAGGCTTCATTTTAATTATAAAAGAGTATTTCACTTGGTCATAAGGCCTGTGTTTATAAAAATGATAGGAAATTCGTTAAACCGGCTCGTAAATCTTGCACTAACTTAACTAGATAACCATTCACATCCCTAGCATACAGCCACACCAGTAGCTCCCGCCTTTTTCTCCTTAGTTGGCGCTGATTGGTCTGGTCAGCCTCTGACCTGGAACAAGTGTTCCAGGTTGAACTTTTGCAATTTGGATGCACCTGATGACAGACTTAGAATCCGGCCAGTCTATCTGTTTTGCAAGGGGTTACGAGCAGCAAGCATTAAATCATTACAGTGCATCAGATATATCATCTACTGATTCTAGTCCATGCATTAATATATAAAGATGGGCTGTCAACAGAGCTGATATCAGTATACAGTGTCTGCAACTGGAGGAATCGGTGCATCCCTAATGATAATTTATTGATCATTTGTGAACCCTTAACTAAACCTTAACCCGGATCAGGGATGTCTGAATGTGATAAATTTGCATCCAGTAGTCGCTATTTTGGATAAATGGTTTATGCATGAAGGGATCTGGGATAAAGAGAGGAGGGAACACGCTCAGAGATAAAGCACATAAAAATATCACACCCACACAATGACCTTCCTCTGAATGGTAACTGGCACACTTACTTCTTTATTTATCAGGTTACAAGACTCTGGATGAGTCTGCTGCTTCATTAGTGCGGCTACTTTTCCATCTTTAATCAGCTCAGACCTCGTCAGAGATCCTCAGATGCCATTTCTTTCCCTTGATATCTATAGTGCTGCTGCGGAGCACTAATCCTGTTAGTATTAGGGGAAAAATGAACTGCTCAAAGACTGGGATTGCTCTGAGTAGGGGAAGGCGTATAAAAAAGAGTGTTTTCCTTTTGAAGCTCTGGTCCAAATCTCCCAGACACAGAGGAGAGATGTAATTTTTGTGAAACTGTGTATGGTTAAAAACTATTAATATTTCAGTAATCCTCAAATTAAGTGCATTTCTTGCACTGCTTGCCTCAGCAGAGGCCTTTTATAGACGTGGAGGCTCTTTCTGAACACATCAATTAGAGACCTTTGATAAAAATTACTTTTATGCTATAATGCGCCTTGGCGAGACTTTAAAAAGGTGGTGGATATTGAAATAAGTGTTGCGAAACATTGACATCACAAGGAGCCAAGTTCTTTACTCGCTTGGCTCGATAAGACAGAAATAAGTCACAGTTGTGAAAATGAAGATGTGTCCCTAGAACTGTAGCAGATTTAGCACAGGAGGTTTCCAAAATGGTCTGAATGTTAGTAGAATTTTAAATTTGGTGGCACCAGTTTCTAAAACATTAGGGCAGATTTTACCCTCATTTGCTAAGGTATGATTATCCAAGTCTGTGGATAAACGCCTGCCACTGAATATCTTACAGCGTCCTCGCTTTCAGATCAGATGGCATGTGAAGTTGCAGCTTATTACATGTAAGTCACTCTCATGGGAACAGTGTGTGGCTATTGGAGGAGCTATTTTTTTCATCATCTTCATAATATACCCAGCAATTTTTCTTGACAGCAGGTGTAATCATCTTCAATTGAACTTGTACGGTTTTCCGGTTATTTCTAGCACTTCAGCTCTTCCCATGCAAAGCAAACACTCCCAGGTTTTCTCTGCATGTCATCCCTGCTATTCATGTTTTCCTCTTGCAGCTCTCACCAGCAGAGACATAACAAGCGCAGGCAGCCAGTGTTGTTTTGTGCATCAGCACAGGGGTACAGTATCGTTTAGGCTCAGAACACGAGGATGTTAGAGACGCCGTGTAATGATTCTCCGAATAAGAGAGGAAGGTAAGCTTTTGACTCACGCAGAGCTTAGGCCACACAACCTTTTGTGACTCATTTCTATTTCAGTTACTTGCCTTTCTGCTGAAGCCACGTTGATAATCCCAATCGCCTTTTAAGTGATCACCTGCGGCGTCATAAAAGAATCTATCTTCCTTTGTAGGTGCATGAAAAGCTATGCCAAACATGGAAACTCTCCTCCAGTGATATTCATTTCACATTTAAATAAACAAACAAACTTAAGTGAGCTCCTATACTCAATGCTAAATAAAGTTTGAATTAAAGGCGTCTTTATCTCTCAGTGGGGGATTAAAGGCAATGTCCGGCTTTTTTATTCATGCAGTTAAACATAGGACCCCCCCATAGTGTGAGGACTAGTTCAAAACCAGTCCTCTGCAGTTGGCCACTGAGCAGCTCCAGTGGAATAGCTGGGGGTTAAACGGCTAATTCAAAGGCTTCTCAGTGTTGTCGAGGCTTCACAGTCCATCTTCGCCACTGTTCTCCCTCAGCATTGTGCTGAAGACATATGATGTATGCTGAACCCTTTTAGAAGTTATTTTATTTCATTCTCTAGTGGATAGTTAGTTATCTGAAGGCCAAACTGGTGAAATACAGACTGAACACTGTGCTTTGGTTGGACAGAAACAAATCTTCAATGAAAACTAGTTGGCACTTTGACAAGTACCGAACTGAACTTCAACTGATCTATTGGTTTAGTTTTATTATTGGGCTGATATTGACTTTTACAAAGGCTTTTATTGTGGAAATATACTCACAGTCTGAATTTGATGCCTGCAACACATGCCAGAAAAGCTGGGATGGTAGTCACCTGAAAGTGGAATTTGTTCCAATTCTTGCTTGCATGCCACAGCCAAGGGCTTGAGAGGAGTAAAGATCAGCCAGAGTCAAACTTGACCTGTGTTGACACACGTGTCACTTGGCAACTAAGGTCAAGCTCGATTACATCTCTGTAGTCCAGGCCTTTTTTTAACCCTGGTGATACACGTGGAGACTGCCGTCGGTTTTTGGGCCCTTAAGAAATCCGCAACATGATCAGGTGCTTGTCGTAACCCTACTACCTGCCCAAAGGGTACCCGAGACCATGCTTAATTCCCAAATCCACTTCTTCCTCCACCAAACGACCCATTTTGTATCACAAATGTGTGCAAATAGAGACTGCATGGCTAGACGCTTGATTTTATACACCTGTCGCAAAGTGTCTGATTGGAACACCAGGTGTGGCCAGATACTTCTGTCTATATAGCTTACATGTAATGAAGTGCTGACTGCAGACATACACCTGTTTGGATTATGCATCCAATGATTCGACTGAGCACATCCAAGCAGGATGGCTTGTAGCCACAGTGTTCAACTACTTAGCTCTATGTTTCAGTTTCAGCTGGCTTATACATAAAGCTCAGATATAAAAGATTAGGGCTTTAAAGTGTATTTGTTTTGCAGAGGGCCACACAGCAGCCCTTAAGCAATGGGGTTGATGGTTTGTTTATTCCCCGGATGCCAACTCTGTGTGTTAGAAGTGTGCCTGAAATAGAGTGAAATAAGATGTACTGTTAATAGAAATGATAGTCAAAAAGGAGATAATGTATATCCCCAGAGTTTCCCTGCCTCTGGGGAAGTTTGGAGCTCCTGAAAACTATGCAGGGAAATCAGCAGTATGGAAGGATTATGAGTTACTCATTGCAGGTAATGAAGCAGCAGAAGCAAAGAGAACTGTAGATAGCTGAGGGACTTAAACCCTGATGCAGCGTCCAGGGCAAAGGCTGGTCTGGGCCAAGCAGAGAGTTGTAGTGGACTTTGATGAGTGAGTAAATCTACCTCTGACCAAGTCACTGATGAAGTGGAACTGTATTCAACACAGAATTGTGTCATGCAGAAAAGTGCTGTTCATTAGGGCAGATGGCCAGCGCACCATCTCCCTTCCCTGTAGCTGGGTGTTCATGCTCCAGGTGTCCTGGCTAATCAGCAGCAGCAGTGAAGGAAGAGCCATCGATGAGAGGTTGACTGTACTATCTACAGTGGACTCTTAAGTCTTTCTTTGGGGCTACTCCAAATAAACTACGATGGCTGGATTTACTGTTTTAGCTGAGGTTACAGTTGAGATCATCAGTATATGAGGACTAATATGGAACAACTGGCGGAAAGACTCAATTTTCATTTTTAACGCAGAATTTAAAGTGATGTCCAGTTAATGGCACACTCGTTGGTTTATTTGTTTAGATGACTTGTTGGTGTTTTCAGTGCTAACTCAGTGCTAACAGCGCTAATGTGAAGCAAAGGGCTATTGTTGTCATTGTTTATGTTTTCCTGACTGCAGGAAAAGCTCACGATTTCCATTTTGTTTTGTTTTTTTGACAACTTACACAAAGACAGTAAAATAATTTCTTTCCACAGTCATCTCAAAGGTCTGGTCATGTGCACTATGTGTCAAGCAGGCTATAACAGCAAGGTAGCAATTACTCTGTCTATACTGTTGCTTCGGTTTCTACTGTCTTGGTCTTAAGTCAGGTTCGGAAATCAGATGTATCCCCAGTGCCTCAAACATGAAACTGTATCAAAGTGTTTTTGTTTTTACATGTTTTATTGCTGTTTAAATTAAGGTGGCTATCTAAAGGACCAAATGTCCAGTTGTTCCAAAAGGCTGGAATTCTTGAGGACTGTCTGTGTTTTTGGCCAGAGGCAAAAAAGTCTAGCCGAAACCTTGTATACCCCAAATAAATAATATAATCCAGAAGAACTGTATGCAGTGATTTTGCTCTGCAAATTTTCTTATTCAGGGCAGTTAATGGTCCCTAGTGTGTGTGCAATGATGTGAAACTTATAGTCAACAGTCAGCAGATCAGGACTTACAGACAACATAGGGACTCTGTGATATTTCTTTTGAAAGTCATCCATGTAATATTGAGGTGGAAAATATGTCCAGACATATCCCCTAATTAACACGATGCGAGAGGTAACTGTTGTGAAGGACTGTAAGAGACGTCTAAGAGAATTAAAAAACATTGAAATTAGTTTTATGATACTGGTAATATAATTCATTTGAACCAGAAGTGGAAAAAAGGCAGCTATGGTTTAACACAGATTAAGTCAAAGATAATGACAACTGTAAACACAAATTACCGTAAAATGACATTTTTTAGACGGTGCAGTCACATAGGTAGTGGAGCACAGACAGGCCAAAAAGCATGCAGACCTGGCTCAGCCAAGGAGTCCTGGCTTGTCCTACAGTGCTACAGCTGCCAGCTTGTGTTCCAGTATGCCGGATGGAGTAGCCCCGCTCTCACAATTGGATGGTAATGAGAGTGACTGACGGGGATGCTCGGAGAGGCTGCCAGAAATAATGTTTTGTGCTCCCTAATGTTTTTTTCTCTTTGTCTGCTTCAGTCAGGCTGTCTTTTGGTGCACCTCTTTTATTCTTCATGAATGCTGCAACTTCTTACTTTGTTGACGGACAAAACATTCTGAAATTCAACTAGAAAAACAAGTAAAATGAATCTGAGGGATTCCAGTTAGAAAATTTGGTAGATGCAGTAGAAAAATAGGGCAAGGGAAAACTAGGGCGGATGTCATATGATAGATTGATGGTACCCTTATTAGAGCTTTGGAGTTGCAACTGTGCAAATGCACATTGTTTTTGGAAAAAGGTGCATTTATCCATGTTATTTGGGTCCATCAAGTTGTGATAAAGGAGACATGATTGAAGCCATGATGGTGCCCGGCTACAGCAGTTGTAATCCTGTGATTACTGAGTGCCCGACATTCCACAGAGCATCTGCATGAGCCGACCACAGCCACGAAACAATGAAAGCAATGGCCTGTGAAAACAGTGTTGTTTTAAACCCCTGGCCAGTGGTTCAACATCCCAGCCACAGATATGTGCCTCCGTTGCTATACAGCAGGGATTACAACATCTGTTGTTGTCAAGAAAAAAAAAAAAAGGGCCAGACCACATTGCTTTTCCCTCGCCAGTCTCATTCTGTCAGCCCCACACTTTGCAAACACTTCTGGAGGGCTTCCAGAGCTGCTGCAAAGCGGCCGATGTGTTTCTGCAGAGCCGAGTCTTAGTAAGGCACATTAAGCCTCGCTATTCTTCCCCTGGTCTCACTCATTATTCTCTCTGAGTTCTGACTAAAAAGGACAGAGAACTAACCCTTCATATTCAACATAATAGACAGAAGAGAATCTCACCTTAAGCCCTTTGTGTTTGACTTTCCTGCACTGTTAATGATGGGATAAAAAGAGATGCAGCACTGCCTTACAGCAAAAAGAAAAAAAAAAAAAAGAAAAGAAAAAAAGGGCTCACATTCAGATCTCACCACTCACCCCACTCACGCACATATTTGTCTGTGTTGGGCCACTATTATCAGATCTTCTGTTTACCTTTCCAAATGTCATTTGGTGTTCTGATTCTTTTCTGCACCTTTACAAAGACCATGTCAAGGGAAAAAGCAGAAAACTTATGATTAAAGTGAATTCTTCAAGCACAAAGGAAGAAGTACTGTGTGGTGAAAAGTGTTTCTTTTGGTGTCTTTAAACAACGAATGTGACAGGGAAGTTCATGAACTGAAGACCTTAGTCATCTGCCGCATTTCATTATGCAAGTTTTACTCACGCTTACCTCCATTTAAGAAGTCAGTTCTGACAGGGATGATATCAGGGAAGAACCAAGCATTAAAAATATATTTTAACAGGAAAGTGGAAAAGGATGCATAAAGACTTTTAGCTGCTACTTTCTAGGATTGGTTTGCAGATGCCTGCTCTTTTTTTTCTTTGCTAAAAAGAGAGATGCTGATCTCTATTTGGTGCTCATAATTGAACATCCTAATGCTTTTTGTAGTTACCATGCTAAATATGATCATGTTTCATAACCCATCTATCAAGTATTCCCATATCCCTTGATAGATTACCTAAGAGATTAAGGAGATCCTACACAATACTGAGATGTGAAGTGTTACGCTGATGACTCTGATAACAAGAAATACTTATGTAATTTCTCAGAAAGATATCAAAATTGGAAAGATTCTTAAGGAGGATTTTGCTTTCAATTTATATTGTGTGGACAGTGTAGAGTTTTGTATTGCTTCTTCTTCAGTAGGTTATAAGCTTACTATTTTTAACCAAGTCTGGTCTTTTTCTTTAGCATTTTCTTCTCTGATGTTGCTTTTAACCCTTTATGAAGCAGGAAATAATATATATGGTCCCGTCAGTGGACTTCCTCCATGACCTCCCTCCAACTCTGTGGAACAATAGAACCAGAATGAATTTTGATTAGCCAATCAGTGAAATCATTCAACATCACAGAGTGACATCACACCATCCGACCAATCAGCACTGGCCTAGATGGTCTCAAACCTACTGTTTGTTTCGCACATCTTTTGGACTCAAACAAATGACCGTACAATCCTAAAGAGTGATCACGTGGCAAATTGTGCTAATTTATAAAAATTTTCAAGGTATAAATCTTTTTTTTTCTACCATTAACAGGCCCAGAATATGGTCACTCCCTTGACTTTGATGTTCACCATAGAAATGAAAAATAAAATTGTGACAAAAGTAAAAGAAAAGTGTTGTCCACCAATAATATTCGATGGTTTAAATTTTAAATTTCAAGTATTTCAGTGAGTGCCCCACAAAGGGTTAAGTGTAAAATTACAATTGTTAATTTAATACTAGGATTTTACTATAAAATAATTAAACCTCAAAACCACTCTTTCAGCTAAGAAGAGTATGGTTATGTAAATATATTGTTGATCCAGTAGAGGAAGGTTTACAGTTTGGGACTTAAGAATTTGATCTCTGCCTTTTGCAGATGACGTGGTTCTGATGACTCTCTTTGCATTGCAGCTCCAGCAGAATTGGGGGGATTTGCAACTGAGTGTGAAGTTGTTAGGAATAGGGTAAGCACCTCCAAGCCCTAGGCCTCAGTTCTCTCCCTCCCTGAAAATGTTGGGTTGATCCCTCTTGGTGGGGCGTGAGACTATGCCTCAAGTGAAGGAGTTCAAGTGTCATGGGGTCTTGGAGTTGCAATTGAGCATATACGGGAGTGTGAGATTGACAGGCAGATTTGTGCAGTATTTTGAGCTTTGTGCTGGTCCATTGTGGGGAAGTGAGCCAGGCAAAGCTTTTGATTTAACTGTCAATCTACATCCCAATCCTCACCTATGGTCATGAGCTCCAAGTGATGACCGAAAAATGAAATTGTGGATTCAAGCAGCAGAAATGAGTTTTCTCTAGAGGGTGACCCGACTCAGCTTTAGAGAAAGGGTGAAGAGTTCAGACATCTGGAGGGATGAAGAGTAGAGCCGCTGCTTAACTGGCTCTCTCGCATTGAGATGAGCCAATTGATGTGGTTTTGACATCTGACCAGGATGCCTTCTTGGCGTGTCCCTTTGGAGGTCTTTGGGGGAAGTTCAATGCGGAAGAGACCTTGGGTTAGACCTCAGTTTGGTTTATTTCAATTAGCAAATAAAGGAACAAAATACTTCCAACAGCAAACATGGAAGTTTCACCTTCAACACAAAAATTAAAAACAATAAAGCATTAGAATAATTGAAAAGGTGTAGGCTGAAACTCATGCTTATTATGCCAACCCAAGATGGTGGACCCAAGATGGTGGAGTGATTATATATTCTGTCTGCTTTGGGATTACATCAGGATCCCCAAGAAAAAGTTGGAACATGTCCCTGGAGAGAAGGATGTCTTGGTTGACTTGCTTAGTCTGGTCTGGTTCCACTGCTACCTGGCCCTGAATATGTGAAAGATGAAGGGAGGAATGGATGGCTGGATGGCTGGATGGATGGATTTTAGCACAAATTGTCCAAATCTTAAAATTTTTGAGTACCATGTGTTTAAAGTCTTCATTTCCTGTTAGAAATAAGCACAGTGACTGCCACCTACAGGTTGAAACTGGGATACTACAATTAAATATTTCTATTGGCTGATCTGGTGGCAGCTGGTGTACATGTAGCCGGCTTTCATCACGATACTCAACAGTGATCGCCTACTTTTTCTCACAATCATTACCTTCAGTTGTAGCAACTGAAAGCTGACATTTGTGGGCAACAGCAGGCTCGACCAATCAGAGACTTTGCTGTGACACTCCAGGATTTTGGGTAGTGTAGTTTCTTTACCCTATATTGTAAATAAATCACGTCTTTTCCAAAACCAGGTTGATAAACTTGCATCTACAGCAGATGTTCACTTGTAACAGTGGGCTCCCATCAGAGATGTAACTTTGGCACTCTGGGATTGTGGGTAGTGTAGTTCTTTTACCTGATATTGGAAATAAACCATGTTTTTCCTTAAAACCAGTTTGCCAAACTTGTATCTACAGCGAAAGTTCACAGGTAACGATGGGCTCCCATGATCAGAGACATCACTTTGGCTCTCTAGGGTTGTGGGTACTGTAGTTCTTTCCTTCGTGATTGTGAATTAAACTTTTCTTTTTTTAAAACAAGGTTTCAGTTACATGTATTTGTGTCTTCTGCAGGAGCGTATACCATCATTTCACACTCAGCTCATGGTAAGTCTACCTTGGATTGTTATGAGTCAATGGCCTATACTTGAATCTACAGAAGCAGCATTGAATTCTTGATGTTGTGGCTGATGAGGATATAAGGATAGGAGTGAGTGGGCGTGTTTAATCCCCCTACCCACCCACGTTGAACTTTGAAGAATAGGGGTGGGTTGTAAGGAGGGGATCTGAAATTGCACCAGTGTTGTTGGTTCCCCAAGCTGTGCTGCCCCAGACAGCCTTTTATTTAGTGGCTTTGGATGAGTGGCATCTTATTCTCATAAAACTCTCGCCAAATGTCAAGCAAATTTCATGTAAAGGCCAGAAAATAGAACAGGAAAAGGTGCATCTACCCCACAGAAAACCCATATATCACACATTTTTGTATTTCCAGTCTACAGAGCTCGGTTTCAGTTCATATCATGTTTTTACAGACATGGTGGATCATTTTTCAAGAGGAAATGTTCACTTTAGTCCTCCAGAGAATGGAAGCTTTCTTATAGCTGATAGGCTCCATGCAGCAAACTGAGAAATAGGAAAAAACAAGACTTTTATCAAAAATGTACCTATTCCCGCTATCTCTTCTTTCCATCTTCTGCAATGAGCATACTGTGCTCCCAGAGTCTTCACTACACCACGTTGTATCACTCTGAACTCCCAGGACAAATGGAGGCTTGAACCAATCCCTGTAGAGAGTAAAAACAGTGCATATGGCTGGTTTGTGGAAAGAGACAAAAAGAACAACAAGAGAGAGGGAATGAGAGAGGACAGGCCAGACTAACTAACTGCCCTGTGCTGGTGATTCTTGGAGTTCATTCAAGAGGCAGAATGAAGAAAAACATCTCTTATCTGGGTGCCAAAAAGATAAACATAGTTGCTCTTAACAGTCCGATTGTGCCCACAGTTGGCAGAATAGATGGTGTTAATTTCAAGCCTTGATTGGTGATATTTCATGCTGTTCAAGCACGAGAACAAAGAGTTGCATTTGGCAGTAATTGTAATGAACAGCCAGCTGTTACGAGTATTGCAGAAGCTGCAACCCAGTCTCCAAAAGAGCATAGACTATCAACAAACTCTGGATTATTTTTGCATCAAATTGTTTTTCAGACAATAATAGGGTCAACAGGTGACTAAAACTGCTTGTTTAAAGTGAGTGAGAAATTCTTTTGTGATTTATCTGAAAATTCAATTGTACCCAACACATTGTTATTTTGACAGAAACCTTGGGATCTAACATCTTAGTTCTAATTATTCCTATGAAGCGATGATTGGTCATCCACAGATGCATTAAGAACATGGTGTTGTTAAGAAAAGTCGATGCTTGCAGGGTTGTTCGCTTTCCTGCATGTTATTTCCTAGTCTCTCCCTACCTATTAACCCCCCCCAACTGTCTGAAATCAGCAAATTTCCCTTCTGATTTAATGCAAGTTGTAATTGCACTATTTATTTAAGACCAGTCACAGTAGTGCCAGTAGTGACACGGTAGTTGGTAAATAGTGTGATGTTGGTCTACAAAATGTGGCTAAAGTTAGCAGTGCTAGCACCACCTGTCGTTGAGGCTCTTTGATGGTTAATGTCCACATTCTTGTGCTGACTAGCATCTCTCACTTCTTCAGTTGTATGTAAGTACAACCTGACACGGCCTAAAAACAAACTTAAAACCCTTTTTGTAGAACGAAGCAGTGCTAAACCTCACTGTTCCTATTAGGTGCTATCAGTAGCAGTTCCCTGCCTGGTTAAAGAAGTATTACAACAGGGGAGAAGTGCTGGGTCACTGTGTCTAGGTTAGTCAATGCATTTGACCATAATTAAGGGCCTTAACTGATAAGCTAAGTTAAGCTAAAACTTCAGAAATAGTCCTTAGCAGACATGTTTAGAACGTAGAAATCAGTGCACTACTGAATGATTTTGCAGTATGGCTAATAAAAGCTTTGACCAGAATACCGCTTTAGAAGTGCATTTCCTTACATACTATGTAAATGGTATCAAAATAGTCTAGCTGCCGACTGATTTCTCAGATGCCCCCTCTTGAAGACCACTTCAGTTAGAACCTTGCCAGGTTGGAAATACGTGTTAAAACAGGACTAAACTGAACTGGACTAAACAGGGTAAGGTTAGGGCAATTGTGAGGATACCAGGAGTTCAAATGGGAAAACCTGACTAATTAAAAAACCTGGTTACAAAAAAGCCTGTCTTTCATGTAAACACTCTAATGCAGATAACGTAGCTAAGGCTAAAAATAATGAAGCTACATTGGCTAAACAAGCCATGTAGATAACACTACATAGCCAAAGCTATAGCCTATGCCATTTTGCTAAAGCTGAACAAGCTACCTAGCTATGTTAGCAACATAAGCTATGTTAGCTCTGAAGCCACATTTGCTTTAGCTACATAGCTAGGTTACTTACATAGCTAATGTTGTTGTGTCGCTAATGTTGCTAAAGCTAAAGCTATGGTAGCTATATTAGCTTACAAAGTAATATCAACTATAGCTAGTATGGAATCATTACATTTAGCTAAAGCTAACAATGCTAACATTAGCCACCTTTCACATATCTACTTCTAAAAACACCCTATAGATAATTTCATCCCAGATTAGACTGTTTTTGTTTATGGAATGTTGCTTAATCTGTTATGTTAGCAACGTTGTTATTTCATGAACGTAACTTGTAGACTTGTTTTTTTCTATAAAGTTGAATTAAAAAAAAAAATGGACACAGCGTCTCACAGAAGAGCCATTATTGGGGTTTCGAACCAAATTCATCACCAATTTCAAACAAAATTTATTCAAATTAGGCAAAAATAAAAAAATGAGAATGTAGGTTTATTTCCATTCACTTCTGTTATAAAAGTATTGGGAGTCAAAAAGTCAAGCAGAGGTTGGTGCTAACCATGAATATGTGAAAAAAGGTGAAGGCTCAGTGTCAGTGTACATTATGGTCCACAGGCTGCATCTTGGAAGCCAGTGAGGTCAATATAAATAAAGAAGAGTAATGTTTTTTGACAACTTTTTATAAACCTTTGTGCTCTCTTGGGTTCTAGTAACAGCTTTACTTGAGCTTGTTAATTCAGTCAAGTCATTGTTAATTTGCTAAATGTGTTTCCACTGCAGAAATTTGCATTTTTTTAATCAATACTCCAACTTTCCCACCTCCTCTAAGTGTAAAAACCTTGAGATATTTTGTCATTTTCGCAGTGTTCCCAGTCAGGTTTTTTTTTTAATATGCAGATTGACAATGCGCATAAAAACTGTTGGCTGAAAACCCCACTATTGATTATAATAACTGGCTGACCACCACTTTATTCAGATATATGAGGGCTGCTTGACCCAGCAGCACAATAGACTCCATTATATCAAGTAGTGATCAGACAGGCTCTAAAACAAGTGCCTTTTTAACCTTTTCCATCATTTCCTCTCAAATATAGAGCTTTCTGTGGTGGGTCAAAGGGCTTAAAGTTAGTCAGCAAATGATTTAACTGTAAGAGTGTCCAATTCTACTTCCCTTTTTGTGAACAAAGATCTATGGTACTTGGAAAACTTTTGGATAAGCAGAAATAATGAGGTTAAAGTGGATATAGTTTAAAACCCAGCTGCCTTTTACAGTAGCCTCTCTCTGGCTTAAGCTTTTCACATCAACTGTTAGTGTTGTCTCTTTATAGGACAAACCACTTATGTTTTTGGCGATTAAGGGACCTCCTAAAATCTTCCTAGAAGTGTTTTTAAATCCTCCCCTACACCATTGACTGTTTGCCCAGGTACATCCCTCAGAGAAGCCAGCAGAGGGCTCAACTGCTGGCGAGGGAGGAGGGATTTAGATACTCCCTTGTGAGGGCGGCCAAACCCCTGTGATTACTGCATAATCCTCTTCAGCATATCATGTGCATCATGGCAGCACAGTGAGCCTTTATGACATCACGAGGGGAGGCTGATGTGGGGCTGCTTAGTCCATATTACTCTCTCTCTCAGGCCCTCTAATGCGGGCTCGCCTAACCTCTGTCTTGCTATCTTACTCCGACACTATTTTCTTACTCTGTGATTTCCCCCCTGTCAGGGCCTTCCTGCCACTCACCCCCCTCCCTCCTCATTGTCTGATGGTCGGGGAGGACAGAGGGGGGAGAACAGATCAGTGGGGATTATCACTGTCTGGAGAACATGGCTGGATTTGTATGCCATCGCAGTAGTTGGATGTTGTGCCAACCTGCCCTCGACTGATGGGACAGCCTAGCCCTGTTGTAGCACAAGTTAATATCAGTCGAATGCCTCTAAATAACAAATCTGGGTTTCTGGTGACTCATGTAGGGCAGTTTTCCTTAGAATGGCTCCATGTGAGCATGAACAAACATGATAAATTAACAAATAGGCAAATATGTGGGGAAATTGCGAAGGGGGTGCAGCAATGTGGAAATCAAAATTTAAACCTGAATCCGCTTATTAAAACCGAGCAAGCCCCTGGCTCTGTTTCTCTGCTCTGTTAATCTGCATCACGGCTGACTGTTTTGTGTCCCACTCTTTGCCATTTATCACTCAGTCTTACCATCCTGCCAGCTTTGTGCCCTAGTAAACACAAGGGTCACAGTGAGTTGAAGAGGAAGGAAAACGGATGCATCAGACTCTGGACTGCCTGTCCACCCTGCGGCGTCTGGATTTTTTTGATTAAGGGGTTGTAAGGGGGCATGGACGGATGCTGGTACACTGCCAAAAAAGTCTATTTTATTTCCATTTGTCCTCATGTAATCATATTTGATTTGTGAGGTCTTGTGACCTCATAAATATGTTGAAACGGCACAAAAATGCCACAGTACTTATTTAAGTTCCTTGTGTTTCCGACAACCTAGCGTTTCTTAAAAGTATCTTACAAGTTTTATGGTATCTTCCAATAGTCCTTTCTTCATGGCAAAAGAGAGTAGAAAGGGGAAGTATGTTGAAATGCCGCAACTAAGCCCATGTGTTGATTTAAGTTCCTTGTGTTTCACATTTCTTTGTTTCTTTTTGATATATTCCAAGTTTTATAGTATCTTCAAACAGTCCTCTCCTCATGCCAGGAGAGTAGTAAAAGGGTACTATGTTGAAATGCCATTAAAAAGCCAAACATTTATTTAAGTTCCTTGTGTTTCTCTGTTTTATTGGTGCGTCCTGTTTTGTCATCTTGCCGTTTTCTGATCCGTGTGTTTCCTGTATTATAAGTCCACATTTGGTTTCTGTTTTCTGCTTTTATTTTGTCATTGAGCCCTCATGTCTTCCCAGTTCCTTGTGTTCCTTTATTGTATCTTTCAGGTTTTATAGTATCTTTCAAAGGTCATCTCCTCATGGCATGAGAGTTGTAAAAGGATAGTATGCTGAAATGGCAGTTCATCGAAATGCCATAAAAGTCACAATATTGATTTAAGTTCCATGTGTTTCCCATTTTCTTATTTCTAATTGTATCTTTCAAGTTTTGTAGTATCTTGCCATTTCCACTTCTTGTGTTTTCTGTATGATATTCCTAAACTTAGAGTGTTTATTTTGTAATTTAACCCTCTTTTCTTCCCATTTCCCTGTGTTTCTTTATAGTATTTCCCAAGTCTTTATTTCTAGTGTTATTTTCCCATCTTCCCCATGTGTTCTTGTGTGTTTCTTATAATTATTCTCTTGTTAAATTTCTATTTATCCTGTTTTATTTTGCAGCCCTTGTTTCTTGTGTTTCAAGCACATTTGTTTTTTTTTCACCCTGCAATAACTCAAAGTCTTACCAAGTATATTTTTCTTAATTCTAGTCAAAATATCTTATCCCCCTTAAAATAAGACATAAACACCTAAAGAGTTACATTTCAGTAAGATATATGAACTTGTTCTTAGATAGTACATCCTGAATATCTTGATAAGTGAAAGTGTCATGAAAATATCTTATGAGTCATATCTCAGATTAAACTTTTTTTTGACATGCCTATAAGGTTTTCAGCTGTGTAATTTGTAAAAGCTAACATTTTGTTTCAAGAACTAGACTTAACTTGAATTAAGAAAACAAATTACTTTATTGCAGATTAACAAGACGATGACAGACTGGAGAATTATGGCTTATGATGGCACAACAAGTACTTCCTAAAACAAGACAGGAATGTTAATTCAAGACATTTTGTCTTTAAAAAACAGATTCCAATTTTTTTTTTTTTTAAGTAGGTGGTGGGCTTAAATGGAGGACTCTTTTATAAAACTTAAAATGAGTTACATACACTTAAATCAAAGGGGGTGATTTGAGAGGTTAAAAAACAAAAGATGCTACTTTTGAGCATCAAAGACTTAATATGAGATGCAAAACTTCCCAATACTGGTAAAATACAGCTAAGAATGAGTTTTTTGGCTAGTTTTAAGACTTCTCTTATCCTGTAAGGCTTGAATAAAATGTCTCATTTAAAGAAATTTTATCAAGAGAATTTTCACTTGTTCCATTGGCAGACTTTTTGCTCATTACAAGCATAAAACCTCTTGTTTTATTTTGTTTTTACTTATTTTAGGAGTGGCCTTTTTCCAGTATATAGTTTGCTTGATACATATTTTTTTAGTTCTAGGTCCCTGTCCTGAGGTTTTACCCTGAACTGTGATAAGCTGCAACAAAATCCCCAGTATTACCTACAGTTTTCACAGGGTCTCTGTCCATGGGACGATGTCTGTGCTGAAGTTTTGCTTCAACTAGCAACAAGTGCACTAGCCCACTGGTTCTGTTTCTGAAGTGTATAGCTCAGTGAGCTCTGGATCATGAGATCACAAGTTTATGGGGGAGTAAAGAAAACAACGTACAAATCTCATGTTTACTTGTCTGTACAGGATTCACTTGCTCCTCATTTGCCTCCTGTTTTGACTGAAAGTTGACTTAAGGCTGGCTCAGACTACACGAATTCAGCCAGATTTAAGCCCTACTGCAACGTTGCAGCTCATCGTCAAAACTCAGGCCCGATTTAGAGCGTTGGGACCGACAAACAGTCTTGTAGTGTGACATAATTAATGATGTGTCCAAGACACCCCACGACCATGATTCAACAAGACTAGCATGTCAAAATCTGTCGTACATCGTCGTCTAGTTTGACACCCCGACCTGACGTTAACAAGGTGAATCCTGAAGTCTAACAACAGGAGAACATTTGCTCATTATCTTTGCATCATCATTTACATGATTTACCACTTTTGTCCCCTTTTATTCCCTAAAACTAATGTGTACATTTTATTTTATTTTATTTACATTATCACATGCATACCTTAAGTTCTATCTGAAGGAGAGCCAGTCCATATTGTCCTCCTCTTGATACATCCATACTTATTATCCATAATCCAATCCAACATTGTTTCTTACTTTCCTTTTTTTGAGCAAAAGCCCACTAAAATCACATAGAGCGCTTCTGTAGTAGAGTAATTGACACCCTTAGACCTGCCCCCCAACAACCTGTGAACTCACTCTCAGTAACAGAGACAGTGGTGACGTCAGCATGTGGTGAGCAGTCAGGATCACTCTTGTAGTGTGGCCAGGCTGTCAGCCAAGACGGGCAAGCATTTGGTCACATAGTCTGACGTGGTGCCATCGTGAAAGACCAAAAAAATCGTGTAGTCTGAGCCGGCCTTTAGTGATGGGTTAAATGATCGGTGGTGTTTTAGAGGCAGCTGTGACTCAGTGGTAGAGTGGGTTGTCTATAAACAAAAAAACATTGTAGGTTCATTGCCCAGCCTCTGCAGCATTGTTGATGTGTCCTTGAGCAAGACACTGAACCATAAATTGCTCCCACTGTTGCATCAGTGGTGTGTGAATATGTATGAAAAGAATTAGTCAATATTAAGGTTGATTTTTTAAGATTTTTAAGTGTGATTTCATCTCTTGTTAATTCTGATTGATCTTCATTCTTTGTGTTGCATTTTAAAGCTCCACTATTTCACATTTAAAATAGTTTTGTTTCATTTTTGGTTTAAAGTAAGGGAAAAGTACTTCCTGTTTGGATACAGACCTGCCTTTATTAGAAAGATAATAAGGAACTTTGGGTAGACCGAAGATCAGAACAACAATTAACCATGGAAAAAAGAACTTATTATGTAAAAAAAAGGAAAAAATAAAATAAAAAAAGAAAACATAAATCATACTGCCCTCAAAGTGCATCAGCACACTGGGAAAAATGCCAAATATGCCAGATTGCCAGTCCAGCCCTGGAACAAATGTCATCTGTGTGGCCTTACAGCTAATCTTTCTGCATGCGCATCAGCCAGACTGTCCCTGCTGACCAGTGTCTGCTGTCACATACAGCACTGTGCAGAACTTTTAGGCCTGTTTGAGCTAAAAACCAAGGCTGAAATTAGGAGTAGATGTGGCATGTAAGCAGCATGAGAGCACCGTCAGGTTGGAAGGAGCATTGACACAACCCCTGCTCTGCTCTGGATGTCCTTGCACATTACCAGGGGATTATGGAAATAATCAGTTGAAATAAAAAGAAAAACAAGGTCCACACCTGTGGGGTGCAATAAGAGGTGGATGTGGGGAGTAAGCATGGCCTGGGTTACCGTCTAGCCCAGGATTTTTCAAACTTTTCAGTCGCTGACCCTGAAAAACAACGGCATCAGAGACCCCGACCTTCCCTTGAGGGGGATAAAGCGCATGATGTTGCACAAAGCATCACATACAAAACTTTCATTTTAGGTAGTTTTTGTGACTTTTTCTTAAATTGAAGCAAAAATATAACTTGATAACTACATTTTTATTTTAAATTATTCTCATTTTAACAATATTTTTTTTACAATAATATATATATATATATATATTAAATTTCTCTTTGTTTCTTGGAAAGCATCCCACAACCCCCAATCTCTATCTCGCGACCCCCACTTTGGGAACCACTGGTCTAGGTGGGTAGCAGGTTTGCTGTGAACTCCTGTTCATAAAGGCCCAAAAAAGGCAGTTGGTCTCCAGACGTATTATTAGGTTTGAAAGAAATGCCGTCGAGCTTGACCTTGGCTGACATGTGTCAAGCTTGACTCTGGCCCCGCCTCGCTAGCTGCAGCCCTACATGCCAAAAACTTATGCACATGACTGTGTATACTTAACCAATTAAACCAAACTTCAAAAATAACAAATTCATTGATTCTAAAGTGGCTTCAGGCTTGGATAGCCAGATTTTAATTTGTCATCTTACATCTCATACGTTTCTGCAGGACTCATCAAGCCCACAGCTAAACGCATGCACTGGATTTGGTTTTCTGGATGGGCTCATTCTACCATGGGATATCCCCTGCAAGCTTCCTTTTTGACACCACTCCCAAACTGTAGATCCTGTGGTATAGTACATCAAACCTTTGTGTATGTAAATCTTTTAGAGTCAATACTCTTATATCTTACTTCAGTAACCCAGTGTTCGAATGCATGTTTGGGTACTTAAAAGTCATATCAAGATATGTAGCATCAAGCATTATGCCTGCTTTCATAGCAAGCTGTTGACACATAATAGCTGGTATATTTATTTTGCCTTCTTTGTGTTGGTGTTGAAACAAAAAAAACATCAATCAGACAATCACAGCCCTTGAAAATGACATTTGAAATTTAGCCTTCAGGGTAAGAGTACTGAGCCTCGCTTCCCCTCTGATGCTCCTCTAGAAAGCAAGCAGGAAGTGATCTAAAAACGCCTGTCATGACTATTTCAGGAAATCTAAAACTATGTGTATGTGTAGATGTGTCTTTGTAAGATTCTCATAACATTTTTGACAGGCATTGGTGTGCCTCCGAAGTTTGTCTCATGCTTCTTCCAATGAATGATGTGGAATTTATATGTTGATTTTTTTCTGTTTTTGTTGGTGTCTAGTTGTTTTGTCTGCTTGTTTATTATCGAGTTTCCAGTTCTGGTGATGACGCATTTAAAACCTGAATGTTCCTCTCTGCTACTTCCTTAGGGCAACTTTTTATTCGTACTGTGTCAGTCTGACAGTTGTACAAAGAAACCTTCAATTTGTGCAGGAACAAGGATGAGGACTTAGTTCAGCTGTTTCACATTAATAGTTAAAATTTACTGAATAATGCTGATGAATCTTACAACTCAGTGATGACAACAGCATTGATTGCCAGGCAGGCAACCAAGAATCTATATCAACATTACTCTTTGAAGTATAGTATGTCTATCATTAACAGGGATTTCAGTTCTGACACTGGATATAAAGGGATTATCCTTAATGCTCTGTGTGCACGGGCTTCAATACTGACTAAAGATTGTTTTCATATCTGACTGCTCTCATTAGGACTAGATTGGTTATATGGATGCAAGAACACCCTGTCATCTGATATGATCTCTGGTGTTCCTTTGTTTGACAAAAAGCCTGGTTTTATTTGCAGTCATGGGCATACGTTTTAGGCATTTTGAGCACCAAGGATCCATTACAGGGCCTGAGCGACACACATGGATTGCTCAGTAGCCTAGGTAAAGGGTCAAGGATTGAGGGATTTTCTGCCATTTTTCTTTGCAAATCCTCTCAAGCTCAGTCTGGTTGGATGTGGACCATCTTAGGACAGCCATGCCCAGGTCTCATATTGGTTTTTCAGGGTCGATTTCAATACTGATTATAGTAGTGCATGTGACTTAACTTAAAGGGGACATATTTTACCCTTTAGGAAAAGTCTGTATTTGTCTCAGAGGTCCCCAAAACATGCCTGTGAAGTTTGTTGCTGAAAAAACACTCCAGTATTGGATTTTTGTATGTCTAAAAAACCCCTCTGTTTCAGCCCTGCTCAGAACGAGCAGTTTCCGTGTCTGTGGCTTTATAAATGTTACTGAGCTGTCTGACTCTGCCCCTGACCATGCCCCTCTCAGGAAATGGATGTGGCTCAGCTTGCATCTGAGTGGAGGATCAGGAGAGGAGGGCAGAACTTTCTTCCAAGCAGGGAAGGCCAACTGAATCTGGAGGCGGTGCTAACTCCCCACATGACATCATGAGGGGAAAATCTGAGAACGGCTTGTTTTAACACACATGTTCTGAAAGGAGGAGAAAAAGAGTGGGTGGATGAGGGGGGATTGGATTTTTCTGTTACTTTAGAGGATTGTAGACAGCTCGGGGCACATATTTTTGCTGGGGAACCCGAAAAAGTGTATTTTGCATATGTCCCATCTCATCTGACAAATGTGAACTGTTTGAATGTTTGAAAAATGAGGAAAATACAGAATTTAGCACTGGTTCTGTCAACATGAGAAACAGCACAAAGAAACACTGTGGCAGCAGGAATGAGGAAGTGATGTTGTACACTCCTTGTGTCAGTGCCGCACAGGCCTCGGTGTTGATTTGCTGGTTGTTGTGCGACATCAAGCCAGTCAGATCGTGTTGCACCTCGCAGTGGAGCCAGTATGGCACACCTTTGAATTAACTGTTTAGTCAGGAGCTTGTCTGACCTCCTACTCTGTCCAATGCTCTTCAGGAGGTCTTGCTGTTGATAAGACGAACTGCACCGTCAGAACACAGCAGTCTCTTCAGGAATGGCTGAATGGGTCGTTTCTTGGTCAATTTTTGGTAAAAAACAATTCTGACTCCTACGCATTATAAACTATTTATCAACACTATGTTGTATAAAATCCCTCAAATAACAAAACTCATATTTTTGAAATAAGTACAGCATAACGTAAGCAGCAAGAATCTAGTCAAGTGTTCAGTGCAGAGCAATTTTTGTCACCTTCCCCAGATCTTTTCCTTGCAACAATCCAGTCTCTGAGCTCTCAAGAAGCTTCCTTAGACCTCATGGCTTGGTTTTGGCTCTGGTATACATTGTCAGCTGTGAGGCTTTCTATATAGAGGTGTGTGCCTTTCCAAATCATGTCCAATCAATTGAATCTACCACGGCTGGACTCTAATTAAAATGTAGAAATATCTCCGCAAGTGTGATTACCCCCTGTTTGAAAGAAAGGCTATCATTGAAATGTCTTAAACAGGAAAAAAACACTCGGCCAAGTGTTCTTTTGTCCGATGCTAAGGCGAGGTGTGACTGGCTCATAGCTTGCAGGTGAAAGCAATCAGTAATGACAGTTCCCCGCATATAAGCTGTCAGTCATCTTGTCAATTAGTCACTGCCCGCAGTGAGGGTTTCAAAGGGTGCTTAGACATATCGTTGCATGCACTCTAAGATGAAAGCAATGTCCACGGCATTAAGTTCTATTCACAATAGCTTGGGCAGAATTGTTTGGGTCTATATGAAGGCATAGTTGCATTTAACAAAGAAATGGCTAAACAAAGCGATTACTGACTGGATGTTTTTAGGCTTTTGCTCATGAAATTCAAAAATTGAGTAAAATTTTGTATTTCTGCATTTATCCAGAGGACACTTTTATATGATCTAGGCTGTATTTCACAGAAAGGCTAAATGCTTTTTCTTGCCATATATAGCATACAGCTAATGTATATCCCCTTCAGATAGAGTAGGCTGTTTCAATACATATTTCATAAGACTTCTGCCTTCTTACATCAAGAAACCCACCAGTTCCGTCCTTAATGGCCGTCCCCGTGGCTGCTCGTAATGGCTACTGCTCAACTTCAAAGCAACAATCCCATATATGCTCACTCTTGCATGTAACCCATAACAATAACACACTCAATCAACACTGTCACAATGTAAATGAAAGTGCATCAAGCAAAAAAAATGCAAGTGGACACAAGAGATGAAGCCACGTAAGATAAATGTCAGCTTTTGCAGAGTAAATAATAATCATCCATCATCGAGGATCACTTCCTGGTCGGTGAAAAAAAAAAACCCAGAGTGAAGATGGGAAAATAAATGCTTTGGTTAACAGTCAAGTGATTTATCTGTTGTTTTCTTTGAATCTCGCTTGCGTCTTTCTGCTTTTTCAATGATCCTCTCATGTCATGATATGTAGGAGTCGGAGCTCTAAGAGGGCAGATGAGCTGGTTAAAGAAACGAGGTGTCGCTAACAGTGGGCAGGCGGTGGAGATGAAGAGGAAGAGGATGTGGAGGTTTCTTAAGTGCAGTTTCTGGACACAGAACAAACTGACAAGTAGAAAACGAGGGAAAGTGAAGAAGAAAACACTCTGAATTTTACTCACTTGCTTCTTTAAAGCTGTGGCGAGTAGTTTTTTTAACCGGTTATGAAACAGGCAGATTAATTCTGATGCCTCTTTCTGACCCAGATAAGCAGCATCAGCTGGAAGATTGACTGTTTCTGTAAAGCTAAGGCTGGACAGGCTTTGTCTACATTTTCAATGGAAGATCTAAATGAGTGAAACATGAGACCATCAATGAAAGAAAAAGTTTTTTTGTCAGAAAATATTTCTAAAGTTTGCACAGGCTAAGATCAGCAAAAATGTAAAAGGAGTCCAAATGAATCACAAAGGTCAAAACAGAATGAAAATTACTCACAGTACATTTTTGTTTTAATTGTCCAAAATTTCAAGCAAACTCAAATACATCATCAAAATCTGTGACGTCACTAATGTTGCTGTACAAAAAACGACCAAGTTTTTGTACAATTTAGACAGTTTTTTATTCAATTTTGTTCATAAAGCTTTATTAGGTTAGCTAGAGATAACATAGCTATGCTAGTTATGTTATTAATGCTACTACATAAGCCAATGTAGCTAAGTTAGCTTCAGCAATGCAAGGTGTAGCAAACGTAGCAGAAGTTAACGTAACTACATAGATAGCTTATCCGGTAGCTTTAAAGCTGATTTGCGAGCTTAGATTTAGCTATGCTGTTGCTACATAGTTACGTTAGATACATAGCTTCATTTTCTACAGCTGTTAGCTTTAGCAATGTGAGCCTTAGCAAGTGTAGCTAAAGCTAATTTAGTTAAGGATGATGAAGATACATAGATAATGTGGCTGCTTTGTGAGCTGAGCTTTTGCTATTGTTGCTAAATAGCTACGTTAGATATGTAGCTTCATTTTCAACAGCTAAGTTAGCTTTAGAAATGTGAGCCTTAGCAAGTGTAGCTAAAACTAACTTAGCTATAGATGATGTAGATGCATAGCTTATAGAGCTGCTTTCTGAGCTTAGATTTAGCTATGTTAGCTACTGTTGCCACATAGCTAGGTTAGATACATAGCTTCATTTTTTACAACTAAGTTAGCTTTAGCAATGTGAGCCTTAGCAAGTGCAGCTAAAACTAACTTAGCTGTAGATGATGTAGATACATAGCCAATGTGGCTGCTTCGTGAGCTTAGCTTTAGCTGTGTTAGCTCTGAAGCTCTGATAGCCTATCTACGTAGCTTAGACAGTTTGTGATACACTTGCTACAATATTTTCATGGAGACTGACTTTTTTCCCGACTATTTTCTTTGCTTTATTCAATGTTTTGCAATTATGTTTTGCAAGTCATGTTTTTAAGTTTTGACTTTCGGTATCCTGACCTTTACTCTTACGATAAATGGAATTTTAATTCGATTTTTTTTTTTGAAAGTCTTAGCGTGTTTTTCTGTTCTGAGATACACAGCATCTCTGATGAATGGTCTGTGATATAGTCATAATCTTTAATACATTTTTTTTTCAAATTTTGTAAAAATCTACTGATTGAAGTTTTTTTTTTTTAAGTTTTCTCCCAATGTCAGCTTTATGAAACTTTTTTAAGCCTTATACTTGATGCTGAATTACTCACCTGTTTTCCCCCCATGAGGCAAAAAGCTTCTGTAATAAGCAGGTTTACCATAAAGGGAAGATAGGATATTGTCTGGGCTCTTGTGCTCTCAGGGTCGTCAAGCCACAGTGGTTATAAGTAGTGTTGGGAACTATCAAGTCTTAAAGGTATATTGATACATTTGAAAAAGAGTCATGCGGTGATTTGTTGTCTTTAAAAATCAGCAATTGCAGAAAAAGTCCTGCACTCTGTGGAAATTGCACAATACAGGAGCATCATTTTGAAAAACAAATGGAACTGGCAAGACACCAGGTAAATGCATAGGCAACAATATGAAGAGCGGATGGAATTGGCCAAATGGGGAAGGGCCTCATATTGGTCTTTGCCTGGATCCTCCAAATTGCTAAAAGTGTCCCTGGCTTCAATGAGCTCCCTCAATTGCACTTAGTCTTTGGCAACATGTTGAGCTTCTCCCCCTGACTATTCAGCTCTTCCAGCTCTTGTTTCAGTTTTACACCAGATGCTTTTGGGCCTGCTTTCCTTTCGCCTGGCGTCGTCCATCTTAAAGGGATAGTTTGATATTCTTAAAGTGGGGTCATGTGTGGTACTTTATAATACGTTTATAAGCTATAGGAGATGCTGTTGAGAGAGAGACAGGCTGGAGTGCAGTCATGGAAGCTAGGCTACATTGCTTTGCGGATAAGGTCATTGCTCCGCTCGTAGAATACAAGGTTGGATATTTTGCTAGGCCTGAAAGTCTGGCGGATTAATCAGAGGCATCTGTTGTGAAATACTTCCACTGTCCTCGTGTCAGTTTTTACCAGTTGCCAACTCTCTGCACCATACAGCAGAACAGACTTGACATTACTGTTATTCAAGAGCAGCTTAGTTTTAAGGCCATACTGTTTGGATCTCCAGATGGACGGAAGTTGTGAGGGCAGCTTGAGCCTTTACTCATCTCATTCTGGTGTCCTTTTGAGTGGTTTGTTGGGAATTAGTACAGAAACTATAATGAACAGAAGCTTTGATCAGATCTTCTTTAAAATTTGAGATCATTTCTTATTATGTATCTTTTGGGACACTATTGAAGAAACGTTCTGACAATCCTTACTTACAGTAGCTGTGGGTTGCAAATTACAGTATTGCACAGAATGGACAGAAGTATTCAGACGCCTGGAAAAAATGACACTAACAGGGACTATAATAACTTCTATTCAAACACCTGTACCTTTATATGGAGTTGGAACCCTATTGCAGCTATACCAGTCTCCACTCTTCTTGGGAGGCTTTCCACAAGATCTTGGGGTGTTTTTGTGGAAATTTATGCCCATTCAATATGTAGAGCAGGGGTTCTAAATGTTGGGGTCAGGACCCCATTGGGGGTCAAGAGACAGTGAGAGGAGGTCTTCAGATGCCTTAAATACTAAGAATATTTTTCAAACTACACTGTTGCCACTTTACACCAATTTTTCCAAATTTTAAACTGTTTTCATCACTTTTTTTCCCACCAATTTTGCCAATTTTAACACATTTTGCCATCTAAAACCAATTTTTGTAAATTTTAAACCCTTTCCACCACTTTTTTCTGCTTGTTTTTGCCACTTCTAAAACAAATCTTGCCACTATTGTTGGCTCTGTTGACCCATTGTTAACCCATTGTTAACCCATTTCTGCCTCAGCTAACTCTTTTTTGCCAGTTTATATCAATTTTTCATCCCATTTCACCAAATTTCCACCTGTTTTTGCCACTTCAGTGTCATTTCAGCCACTTTTTAATCCCCTTTTACCACCTAATATGCCCTTTTTTGCCACTTTAACCCATTTCTGCCTTTTTTTCACTTTTGTGTAATTTTTGGCCCTTCTAATCCTTTTCTCCTACTTTTAAAATCTAATTTCACCACCTTTCACACCATTTTTGCTGTTATTAACCCATTTTAGCCACTTTTTTTTTTTACATATTTTAATTCTGTTTTAACAAAAGGATTTACATTTTCAAGAGGGATGCATACTACACAGATGATTTAAAATGATTTTTGTTTCTTTGATAAGAGTGGTTATTATTAAGGTTAAATATAAAATACCACAGCTTAACTTTACATTGCCCCTCCTGACCCCAATGGACGGTCTTGTCTGCACATGACTATCCTTGAATGTGCATGGCTGTGATCAACCACCTTCAGGTACAGTGGGGATCCCCAGTCTATGACACCTTTATTTATGGGGTCGCGAGCTGAAAAGGTTGAGAACCACTGATGTAGAGCATTTATGAGATCAAGCACTGATGTTAGACAAGAAGGCCTGGGTCCTTATCTTCCTTCCAGTTCATTCCAAACGTGCTTATTGAGGTCAGGGCTCTGTGCAGGCCAGTCAGCTTCTTCTGCACTGAATTCATCAAACCATGTCTTTATAGTCCTTGCCTTCATACTGGCATGTGTCTGTTATATTTGGATGGACATTGTAAAAACGACTCCACTAGAAGTTGCCGTCTCTCACTGAGCGAGAGCACAGACAGAACTGTACGTAAACTTGGTCTTGCACTTTGTGGCTGAGTTGATGTTACTCCTAAACGCTTCCACTTTCCAATAGCAAAGACTGCATGGCTAGGTGCTTGACTTTATACACCTGTGGCAACACCTGAGGTCAATAATTAACATGTATGGCCAAATACTTTTGTCCATGTAGTGTACATAAAACCTGATTTTCTGGGCTGTCGGGCCCAAAAAACAACAACAACAAAAAAAGATTTAGCTTAATTAGTTTTTTTTCTTTCTTTTTTATTTTTTCTTTGCCTGGTAATGCATCTGAAGAAGAACCTTAGGGACACAATGATCATTTCAGAATATGTCTGAAAATTAAAACAATCTAATTCTTCTAATGTGCTTTGTACAAGAATTAACCTGTAGGCTCTCAATGAGGCCCACTCATTGTAAACTGAAGAATAAGTATGGGTAATATTTAAGGTAAAAAGAATACAACACCACTAAAGTATTAATTTTGTGTCTCTATTTAATGTAAACTCCTTATACATGCACAGATGTTCATGTCAAGTCCATAAAACTTAGGTTAGCATACATACTCGGACATCTCTTAAAGCAAAAGCCTTTTAAATGTAAAAAAAAAAAAAAAAAAAAAAAAAAAAAAATCATCAGTTGTTTGAAAAATGTGGAAATCTCAGCGTGCCCAAACGGCACAACACATCCTTCTTTTTGTATCAAAAGCAAAGTCTCCTGTATTTAATACATGCTCAGTGAATTTATTTCGTGCTGAGCAGCAGAATTGCATCCTATAAAAGGCAGATAATGAGAACACATGGGAGCGCACAGGAAATGTAGACACCAAATTATGTAGCACTGATAGTTACTGTGAAGGAGATGCTAATGGTCAAATAAGGTTGCAGAGATAGTGCACTAATTTGCCTCTGCGTGTATGCCAACCTTTGTGTGGATTCCATTAAAAACTGCAAATGAAAGGGAGAGAAAAAGTTGACAATGGGTGCTCAAAGCAGTCAAGTGACTCTTCACCTGGGAACAGTGAGGTCTGAAGTGGTTATTGGTTGGAGCGCGTTGGCTAGCAGGCTGGTTTTGCTGTCAGAATTTCTCTTGGGTGATGTCGCCAAAGAACAAATGACAGCGTGATGGCAGATAGCTGAGGGTGATGTTGAAGTGAGAAGCCACAGCGTCTTGTTTGTGTATGCTTACGCTTGCTGCAGCCAGGGTTTTTTTCATGGCAGAGGCTGCAGTATCATGTTTCCAAAAGTAATCTCTGCTACGGTGATGTGTTTGGAAGGTGCAGGCCTACTGCAGAGTGCGAATGATAGACGGGCTGCCAACATGGATGGATGAAGTGTGTTGGCAGTACTGACGCTCATCCGTGCCAGAGCCTCGGCACACATTGTTCATTCTCGGGCCCTCTAATCCATGTGATCTGGAACAGAGGTGCTGACTCCAGTCGAAAAAACCTGAGCGCCGTCATTAAAGAAAGCTACCCCCTGCTTACCGTCGGACGTCACAGTTTAAAAATAGCTCCTTTGTGAGAGGAACACACTCCCTCATCGGCTGGACAAAATACAACCCATACTTGGTGTCTGCCCCTTTATATTTGCTCCTAACATCATGTTTAGTCTACAATTTCCTAACCTGTGCCCATAGGCAACTTAAAATCACTTTACGCCCCTTGGTTACAGACGCTATAGAGGCCCTTATTCCATGAAAAGACAACTGAGATGCATAACTTATTTGTAACAGTCTTTTCTCATGGAGGATTTCTGTTGTTATTTTTATAAATGCTTACTTATGGACAATTAAGTAAGGTTTATTTAATTGACTAACTTGTCACCACCTCAAGGTGCACTCCTTACACCATAACATGCAGTAACACCATTGTTCAGGACCATGGACAGCACCGTTGAATGCAGTACCTGTCAGTCAGTCAATGCAACATTAAACAAATGAAATTGAGCCCAGAATAAAGTAAGTTGTGCAAGAAATTGACTTTGTACACAGCAGCAATAGAATTAAATCAATCTTTTCAATAAAAACTTCAAACATCAGAGGCAAAGAAAAAGCTGAGTTTCAAAAAGGCCATTGTTTTACTCCAGAAACGGCTTTATTTGCCGCAAAGATGCTCAACTGTGTCCTTTAACCCTCTGAGACTAAGTGACGTAGATAGGTATAAAAACTTTTTAACTTTTGAACCATGAATTATAAGATAAATTACATTTTCCCCACTTGAAGCAGGATATTGTACCATTCCATTGATGCTATCCATGCCTTCGCAGCCCTTACAGAAGCTTTTCTAGCAAGCATGGAACTCAGGTGACTCTTCAGAGTACTTAAACATTAAATCCATACCAGTAAATCTGACATTTAATGTCTTATTATCTATTTTTAAACCAATTTTTAATAATTTGTGCTGCTAGCAGCTAATGCTATCATATCATTTAGTATAACACAATGCTTTGCAATGGACCTGGGCAACCAATGGCAGGCTGTTCCATCATTGCAGCTCTTAACTGCGTATATCCTGGTGGAGATGGCCTGAATAAGTCATAATAGACAGATAACCTGTGATGTGGCCCTCTGTGTCACTGCTATGAATAATGGCACAAATACAGCCAATACAAAAAAGCGCAAAGACTCTTTTTTGTAAATATGTGAATATTTTGAAGATTTCCTGACACAGAATGATTATTTTTTCATGTTTTGGTTCCCAAGAGAAGGGAGAACAAGCTTGTACGAAAAAGTCGTAGTAGTCATAAAAAAATTTTTTAATTCAAGTGGCAGTACTGCAGCTCACATATTCTTAAAGCCCAGGTCGTCCTGAAAAAAAGGATGCTTAGAGTTTGATTGTGCACCACAAGACTGAATTTTTTTTGCAAGCTTTGGTAGACAGGCAAGGGAAAATGGTTAAAAAATAGCTTAGGACTTGATGGGTTGAATCCAGACTCAAAGGATATCATGCTGGATGCACATAAGAGTGCAATATTATAGTCTCTCTCACTGTATATTTGATGTAGTTTGTTTCATAAGTAAAACTTTGCAGAAAGATTTCTTTCCACTTGGAGTTGTTGACTGGCAGGGTGAGAAACAGGCATAAAGCTATGTCCATATTTCTGAACACTGTCTGCTCCAGTTCTCCTCAGTCTTCCTCAGCAGACAGTCCTACATTGACCCGGTAGCCTGACTTGGCCCCAACACTGCTAAATGAAGTCTTACTTTGAAAAAAGTCTCTGACTTTGTATAAAACTTTATTCTTGATTATTTTTGTCCTTCTAAGCACTGTTGGATTTTTTGCTTCAACCATAAGCGAGTACATGAGGAGGTTAAAAGGTTGATGTTTTTCTATAACTGATGTGTTGTTTCTTGTACAATTCTGTGGTTTTCTACCTCACAAGTCTGCATCAATGGCGAAGTATTACCTCTGTGACCTACTGACCAATGATGATCTGTGGTTTCTGCCTCAGGATGGGATTTAATGTTGTTACAGTGATGAGATTTACCATTGGGAGTCAGTACATTGTGTTTTTTTAAATTGACTGGATGTTTTGCTTGGTCTTACTATTGTTTGGAGCAATCTGCTCTACAGTGATTGACATGCTTTGGCAACAACCTTTGTCTAAAATAGACCTGGTGCATGACCAAAAAGTGTGCAGTGAAACTGCAAAGAGTGACTGGAAGCAATGTGCTCCAGAGTGCACTTTACATGAGGTTCACTGCACTGCATGTTGAATTTGAGGGTGATACATTCTCATGCATTGCATTAAACATATAGCTAGACGAGAAAACCTCTGGACCTTTTTTGCCAGTTATTTATGTACATATGTATTTTAATTGTTGTTGTTTTTTACTGTGTGGGTTAGAAACTTGGCTCTCAGTTGGTGTGTCAGGAACCAAAAGTGGTACACAAAGTCATTTTTAGATGTGTGCCTGAAAAAAAAAAAGTATCAGTCAGGACCACTTTGTCAAGAAACACACGTTTTGCAGTTATACTTTTCTTTATTAGCAGTCATTAATTTGGACATATTGCTGTTATTGACTGACAGTGTGGCAGTTCTGGGATCCCCCTGCCCTTCCACCAGCTTACACGGAAACCATCAGGCAGGAACAGCACATGTTTCTGCCCTTCCTGTGCTTATAAGGAGAGCTTGAGGCAGGGAGAAAAGCAGCAAAAAACCCAGAGCAGAACAGGCATCAGTGACAACAGAATAAAGAAGTAGCTGGGGTGGAGGAGGGTTGTTAAAAGGGGCTTGCAGAGGGAGCAATCAGCATAGCCAGGCTATAGCAGTGTAAATATGGCAGCATGAGTGTGATTAGCCAATCGTGTGCTTAGAGCGAGTCAGCTGGCTGTCGGCTGATGAGAGTTTTTAACGAAGTCAGCAGATCACAAATATATGGCCTGCCTGAGTGTCAGAAAGTCTATGATGTGCTCTTACTTTAAAGTTAATATCCCTATCCCTTTGTTATGTTCCACCACATTTTTTATAGAAAATAATTGGTTATGATTGAAAATGTTGAGAAATTTAAGTTGAAAATTCTAATATAGGAGGTAGTAATGGGTCCCGAGACTAAACCAGTTGAGATCCAGTGGTTTAGCAGATCATGACTTTGTAATTTTATGTGGTTTTTTATTTTTTGTAGGTTGTTTTTTATTTTTACATGTTACACCATCAGTGAGATGGCTGTTGGATTATGTATAACACACGCTGTGTCTCATATGAGAGCTCATAAGCAGGGGCTTGGTGCCTCAGCCCCAGACAACATATGCTGCTGATGGTTTTCTATCAGATCCTCAAGACAGAAACAGGCACACCATTGGAAGTTGTGAAGACCTGCAGTAGGCTAATCATATTTCCCTGTGTAGTCACTCAGCAGCGCTCTCCTAGGCAGGCTGTTTTCTTTTAACTTTGGAGTTTTCACCAGAGTGAAAAACAAATGTGATGCATCTCTTAAAAAAACCAGGGTCTGTGTTTTTCCTCTTGCTACAGCAGAATCTAAGAGAATCATTATTTGTATCACACCAGGGAATACAACTCACTGAGCTTTGCACTAGTCTGCACAGCCTTACTTTGATTGAATATTAAGTGGAGGAAAGTTAAAATAACACTTTTTCAGCCTTTTCTAAGCTCAATGAGATTTTCTTACATTTTAAACCAAATACTGGACTTCTGTTGTATCTTAGGGATATTTCCAAAATGCCTGCTGCAATCATCCTGGACTTTGTTCTTGCTAAGCCCTATTAGCTAGATTAAATTTGAAATCTGCTACTTTTGTCCGTATAGAGAAATTAATTGAAAGTAGGTGAGAAAAGGTACCATTTTTTCTTGGCGTTAGTTATCAGTGGATATTCATTTTGTAAGCCCTCTGGCAAAAAAATCTGAAATTGAAATCTATTCATGCTACAAGCCAATTTAAATCAAGTCTTATGCCAGCAGTGGTGAGCATAAGCAAGTCTCAGTGGCTATTCAAACAATGGGAAGTTATGATAAACACTTCTGAGCCCGCTGTCGCCAAGGGATACAAACTCAGGTCATTACTCTGCATGTTTTGTCCACATGGCCAGGGGAAACATCACATCGCATCATCTGGACCTAAGTGGACATGTTTGTTCTGACTAGTCTAGAGGAGCATCAGCCCCACTCACCCTGGAGAGCCCACAGCCCCCCCACTGCCGCTGCCACCTCCATGCCACAGATACCCTCACTTCAACTCTCTTTAACCAAATCAGAGTGACTGGCTGCTCCTGTCAATGTCATCACCTAACAGACTGAGATCATGTCTCATCCACCCACCCCGCCAGCGCCACTCTCTCGAGTGTGGGAGTGCTGCGGAGAGACACTTTCAGATTCTAAAAGGGCAGAGACAGCGGCCTCCGCGAAGGTAGGAACCAGCCGGCCAGCTGATGTGACGAGCCACCGCAGATGCTGTCACTCAGGAATCAAAGAGAAGATGTTTTCTAAAACCTTACATCAGCACAGGAGCACAAAGTGAAGACAGCACATCAGAAAAGAAACGATTCACAAGCGTAACCTCTCCCCGCCCCTCATCTCTATGCTCAATTACAGTTTATGTCAAATGAAAGATGCCACTATTAATGTTTATGACTGACTGGGTATTGGAGGGTGGCTTATTGTTTCATGGGGCATTGAGCTTGGTGTTTGTTTAAGGGCTGTTAAAACAAAGCATCGTCACGCCATTGCCGTGCATTTTAATTACGTCTTGATTTGATTATGTCGTGAAGGACATATTTGCATGCATTAAGAACGACCACACAATGCATCACAACACAGACTGACCAACTTCCAAACAAATCAATGAAGAATCTGCTAGGGAAGTCATCCAGAGCATAGAGGTGAGAGCTGGCGCCTTTACACATCATTAAAATCCATCACAGTCAGTAAGCCTGTCCCAGATTTTTGCTTCTATCTTGATGATTGCGCTTTCTATGTCCCATATTTCCCACAACGAGTAAAATTCAACCAAAATGAGAGCATTACAGTTTGCTGTTAAATCTACCAAACAAATTGAATCCCACCCATCTTCGCCATACATCCTCGCCAAGGCCTGACATAAAGTTCAACCCGACTTAGCACCATGTCAGCATGGGTAATCCGGTTCTGCTCTGCTTCCTTGTGTAAGCCATGTCAGTGGGTTTCTGTGCTCACCTCATAAAATGCCAAATGGTATTCTGAATTTCCCTCTCAAGTACTTGCAGCACTTTGGAGCTACAGATCGACTTATCTTCACCAGTCCTTCTTTCTGGTTCTTTCACACATAATCAAAGCACTTTGTATCTTCATAGCTCATTTGCTAGCACTTACTGAGACATGACTATATTTAAAGAAAGGTTAATTGAGTGTATATACCTCTGTGACCTAGTAGTCTGCTCCTGGCTCTTCACATCTTGACTAATGATTAATGGTGAGTACACACTCCGCATTTTAGTGCATTGTTGTTTTCTGGGCTGTATAATGATGTTTTGCACTAAACCCAATATAATTTTAAGAGCAGTACATTTTCTACCAATGCAAGATATAATTTTCATTGACTTGGCTGGGAAGACTACCTCAAGTACATAACAAATCCTATTTCTAAACACTGAAATAGACTAACATCCTGGTTTGATTTTGACTCCATGTCCTGAGACCTGAGAATAAGTCCAAAATACTAATATTTACTGCTTTTTTTCATTCCGTTCTTGGTTTTAACCACTTGAATACCAAAACAATGCACCATGCTTTCAACATTAATTTGTCTATATGTCAATCAGTGTTGTTGCCAAGGCTGTTGCTGCTTTAACCAATAGGAAGAATATCACTATTGCGCCACAAGTCAAGGTTAGGTACTGACTTGTTTGTACAGCTGTTGCTCAATCACTGCATGCTGCTTTTGCTTTAGTGCAAGTTATTATACTGAGGAACTCAGTACAAGGCATTATACTTGCTTTTGCACTTAGGCCTACTGCAAATGCCTATTTTCAGCCACCCACAGTGAGAATCTCAACACATAAAGCCATATAAAAATTAGAATTACTGCTCAGTGTTCACCATAACTGCCATGATTACTTTTGAGGTGATGTATGCTGTTAAAAAGCAACTGTGGTTAATACAAATCTATCTAGGGTGCTGCTAGCAAAGATGGAGCCTGCTGCTAGTTTAAGCTAGCTAAATTGCAGCGTGTTTTATTTTAAGCTAAGCTAAGGTGTATTCATTTATTTTTGTAATTAAAGTAAAATAAGATCTCTCAAAACAAAGAAGAAAAAAAACTTTTCTCAAAGACATTCTTTAGCATTAGCATAAGGTAGCAAAAGTTGCTGTTAGTCATGCTAACATAAGCTATGCTGATATCAAGGTGTTTTGGCTTATTTTCTAAATCTCTACTAAGCCTTTACATTAGAGATGTGTATAGTGATGAAAAATCCAATTGTGGCATGAGCTCAAGGTGTATGCGGAAATCTCAGCACTCCTATTTTAATGTTTAGTAATGTAGTCACCATACATGTGCTCTCCTTATTAAAATAGAAACAATTCTTCACTCACAAAGCTTAGACAGCTTAATAACTAGCAACTACTTTTGAATAGTGACAAAAAGGGCTCCTTCGGTTAATACAAAACTATGTACTTAACTGTGCAAGGATAGCCTACTGCTAGTCTAAGCTAGCTAAATAACGTTTTTTTAAATGTTGTCTCAAAGCTAAGGCTTCATTATATGTTTTCATTTAAGGTAAAATACTAACTTAAGACTAAGAAGACAGTTTTATGTCAAACAGTCAGCACATGTCTCAAACACACTCTTAGTAAACACAAGGCAGCAGTAGTTGTTTGTCATGCTAACACTAGCTAAGCTGATATTAAGGTGTTTTAGATTATTTTCTTAATTTCCTCTAAGCTTCCTCATTTGAGGATGTATGGTGTACTAAAACTAGGCGTAGTTCTTCTCTAAAACAACAGCAGACAGCATATTTAACCAGTTATCTTGGAATAACTGCAAAGAACTCTTTAGAGATAATACAAAATTATTTCATACTCCTTACAAGGATTTGCTGCTAAATTACAGCATTGTTTTATCTTCCTGCCCCAGCTAAAGCTTCTCTATTTTTTGTATTTGAGGTACAATAATAAAAAAATCAACCTGGTGGTCTCTGTTTGCCAAGCTAGCATTAGCTAAGCTGAATTCAAAGTGTTTTTTCTCCCAGTTCTACTAAGCTAGGACACTGCAATGATGTGCTATCACATCCATACAGGTTTTGTAGCGTGCAGCTGGTGAATTATCATAATAATATGTGCATATTTTATACTGGCTTATAAGTGTCAGCTAATACTGGTGTAAATATCATTACTAAAACAATGCCAATTGAATATCTCTAGTTTTCCATGTAGGATGTACACCTGCTCTTTTCCTTGTGAATCAGTATGATTCTTTAGTGAACATTCTTTCTGTTTATATATTTCATAAAATAGTTTGATTATTGACTACCTTGTATGTTGCTGCTGAGAGGACAGGTAAGGAAGCTGGGAAGACTTGTAGCAAATATCGATGGAAATACAAAGGAGATGGATGGCGGGGTTTAAATTACTGTGTCTATCACAGCCACAGTCTTTGGCAACTCCATTTGAACTGAAGCTCATTTCCAGATCATAGTGTCAGACTTTCTATATTCATTTCCATCCCTTTAAGATATTCCCCATTTTGCCTACAGCGTGTTTATTGTAGCATATTTCAGATGAGGATGGGGTAGATTTGCCTTCCTACACAATCGGGTCTCTTGCTCATGACCTGTTATCTTTCATTTTCACCCACAGCATGGAAAATAATGGGCTCAAGGGCAAGCAGTGAGGCACAAGCTTCTGGAAATAGATTAAGACGTGCCCCGCTCTCCCACCCCCACTACCTACACTCCCCACTTCAGCAGGATTCATTTTCCCTTTCATTTCCCCGGCCACTTCTTCACTACGTCAAATCTCTGTGTGTTTTGTCTCCTCCATTCTGTTACTCCAAGACTGTTTCCCCGAAGGGCCTAGAGGTGGAATGAACGTCTAATTTTGTCATGCAATTACACACAGGCGCACAGTCGTTGATATGTATACAGAAAAAAACTGTGACTTCAATTAAGTCACTGATATAAAGAGAAGCAGAGGTGTTAGATGGTAATATTGTCTCATTTATAATATTACAAGATAACATTTAAAGGAACTTTTGGGCCTGGTAAAGCCATTATCACCCCAGGAAGAGCAGTTTTATTTCAAAATACAATTCTCACTGGTTCATCTGTTTACAGAGCAACCAAACAATTCAAGCCAAATAGTCATTCAAGCCAAATAAACATTGCTTTCACAAAGCACTAAATTACATTTTTACTCATAGGTCCTACTAAGTCAAATCTGAAATTTTTGATTTGCCATTTAAACTGTGTTTTGAAGCAGAGGCAGTAGATGTTTGGAGTCCATAAGCAGTAGGGATGCATTATTTTGACATCAGTCAATATTGGCCCTGTTGAAAAAAATTGGCAGCCTGCAGATAGTGAAACATGAGCAGGTATGAGTTGCCAGTGGTACCGATTTAAAGCTAGCAACTAATACACCTAACTGCTGAATCAAATAGGAGTTTATCTTTTTAGGCTGACAAAGACATCTGTTGGACAAACTGTGATCTGTTTTCATGTTTAAAATGATAGAAAATTTTGGTGTAGTGAAGTAATAAAACTCATTACTGGTGGTTCTTATAACCCACATCATCTCTTTAAAAGCAACAAAAGATGGTGAAGAGACACGGTGCTCTGCTACACCCACCTCAATTGCTTACTTCTTGTTTTGTACTGGAGACCCTATTTGATAAAAAGTGTGCTCCATAAGGTGTGTACACTAGACAATTAGCCAATATTTTCATTTCAGGGTTTAGGAAGGCCAAATGTAACAGCCTTTTGAGAGGGATCTGGCTGCAGACATCATCTCAGACAGCATCTCTCACAGACCTTCATCTGAAACACCATGTATCTCAGAACGGAAGTTGCGCACTTTGCAGCTGTAACGTATTTTCAGTTTTTGTTCATGAACAAAGCCTGTTACATTCCTTAAATAACATAGCAACCATGACAGACTTATCAACAATTCATAAACAACATAGAGAAAAAGAACAGAGGTACAGGAAAATTACATATGGGCCAGTTTTAGAGGTACACAAACATTAGTGTTAGCTTAAGCTACTGGCTACAGAAATAATGCTTCTACATGAGCCAATGTAGCTTAGTTAGCTCGGTCAATGTGAGCTTATGTTAACATAGCTAATGCTAACTTGTCTATGTTGTAACTGGATTTTCACAGCTTGTATTGCTGCTTTGTGAGCTTAGCTTTTGCTATGTGGCTACATTAGCTACATAGCTCAATAATCTATAGCTAAGTTAGCTTTAGCTTTAGCAACATGATATGTAGTAGACATAGCTAAAACTAACATGGCTACATAGATAACAAATCTGCATAGGTTAAATATCTACTTTGTGAGCCCTAACTATGTAGCACTGTTATACCCTATTTAGCTATAGCAATGTGAGTCTTTGTAAACATAGCTAAAGCTAATGTGGCTACATAGATAACTTATCTACACTTGCTTACATTGATGCTTTGTGAGCTTAGCTTTATCTCAGTAGCTACATTAGATATGTAGCTAAGTCAGCTTCAATAAAGTGAGCTTTAGCAAATGGAGTTCAAGCTAACTTAGCTGCATAGCTCCATTAGTTGTATTTGTAGCAACTAATGGAGCTACATAAGCTACGTTACCTATTATAATGTTTCCATGGAGGAGGAGCTTTTTACCTGAAAGCAGAATGTTTACCTGGTTTTATTAAACATTTTTAATCAGGTTTTGCAGGTCAGGTTTTTCACTTTTAACTTTTGATATCCTAAGTTACCTTAACCTTATATGGCAGTTGAATCCCATGGAGTATAGATTTTATTAAATATAGCCCTCTATTCACAGTGAGATGTAAGCAACAGCTGAGCAGAGCAGTGTCTCTGATCTCTATCTAATTTCAGTAGACCACAACCTTAACAAGTTGGGGAAGTAGTTCAGATAATTGAACATGCAAGTATAATCACATTTCAACACAAGTAAGCAGCATAAACCAGGAATGGTACAGCAACAGGGCAGCAGCTTCCTGGTCACACTTCCTGAAGAAGCAGTTTTCACACATCCATCTTTTCCACTGGAACATTAAAAAAATCACGTCAGACTGAGGTGCTTTGTCATAGCAGCTACCATGAGAAGAAACAGGTTGTTTTTTCCATAAACAGTAAAGTAAGTATTTGAAATTCATTACAGTGTACTTTTAGGTGCAAATGTAATTTGTACATCAAATGCTTATTTCATTCCTCCAGATTTAACTGAGAAAAAGAAAGAAGCATAAACAAGAGTGTTTTGATGGCATTTGTTATTTATGTCTTTGTCATGTCTAACATGCATCTTTTGTGATGAATGCATCTTTTCCCCCGCTCATTATGAGAGTTGAGTTTTAAATATCCACCATGCTGGAAGAGTAACACATAGAAGATAAAAGAGGAACAATAGTATCCCTCTAACAGTGTGCCCATGTTTTCCTCCAGCTAAATGCTGAGCTGGTGACACACACTCAGAGCTCATGAATTATTCATCAGCCTAGTTTCGTTCTTGCAAAAAAGTTGGGCTTGAGGTGATTATTATATCTACTGTCTTGAGGGTGAATAAACACTGTTGCTTCTGCCCACCCCCCTGTTGTGTATTCTTTGGCTGGGAGAAGGATGAATACATCAGCTACAGTATGAAGGAGCTGCCAGCTGTGTTTACATAATGCGTGGTGGTGTTGTGTAAAACTAGGGAAATGACCGTTCAGCTTTTGGGTTATTTCTTTCTTAGGTTAGAGTCTGTTTGTTTCCAAATTAGGATTGTTTATCTTACATAAACATATAGAGCTGACTGATTATTTTGACTTATTCACCTAATCTGATCTAATGTGCTTTTATCTCAAGATTTAATCCTGTTTTCCCATCGGCAAAGCTAAAGGCCTACATAAATTAAAGGCTTAAGTTAGCGTCATATACATCAGACCTTAAAGAAATTATAATATATGCATTGCTTTCAGATTTTTTACTTTTTTAGCATAGTTTGAGTCACTTTTTGCTGCTTTCATGTGGTACATTTTTAACGTTAATGAATGCATGCTTCACATACACTATCCCTGTTCTTTTTGTACAGCAGCTGAAAGCCTGAAGTCGCATTGTATCAGTTTAACCAAAGAAGAGCTGTTATGTGGACAAAAACCCATTCATTAACCTTGCAAAGCAGATAGATACGCCTGTTTCCTTGTTTCCATTGGCGAATCCATCTTGCAAAGCTCCATACTGAACCGTTTGGGTTAGAAAGTGACAGAACCAATCAGCGACAAGGGGCAGTACTTTCAGGTGCAGCAGAATCGTGACGTAAACAAGCAGCAGCAAGAGCTGGTGCAGTTATGGAGGAAGAGATTAGCGTGGATGCTGCTAAAGTGCCAGTTTTATCAGAACTTGAAGACATTTCTTTGTTAAAAGAAGAACAAAGAACAGCAGTGAGTTGTTTTCAAAAATGACAAAAATCGAGTACTTACATGTCTATAGTTGCCATGTTTCACGTTATTCATCTGTAGCTGTGCACGTGCAGCTTGATAGCTGCTACATCACGTGTTTTTTTTGCTCTGATTGGCCCATAGAGATGTGACAGACAGAATGTTCACCCAATCACACTCCGAGTTTTTTCAAAGCCTCTGCCTTTTCTCAAACATTTCCTATTGAAGGTTTCCCTGATGGATGTGTGAAACAAATCCATCTGGCATGTCAGGTTACCCATTCATTTGGACTCTTACAACTTTCACACATTTTTGTGATAGTCCGTACACTTAACATACTATGATAGAGTAACTCCAGTAGAAAAGAGGGGTTTAATCTGGAACAAGATGTTTAGATATTCAAAAGTCATTAATATGTTTTTATTATCATTATTATATTGATTATTATCTTTTTGGGCGTTTTTTTCTTTTATTTGGTTGGACAACTATAAAGAGACAAGAAATATGTGGAAATAAAATGGCCAAAGACATGCACCCAACAATGCCAGGATCATGATTCACCCCTGTTCTACCCACTCTGCTAAATAGGCGACCATTAGTCATTAATTGAACAATTTAAAGGAGGAGCTGGGGTGGAGGACGGTTGCAAGAGCAGCTTGTAGAGAAAGCGTCAGAGAGTAGAGCAGTTTAAATAAGACTGCATGAGTGCAATTAGCCAATACTGTGCTTAGAGCTGAGCTCAATAATGGCAGAGCTGGACTCTGCCTGCCTGAACTAATGCAATACACTTGATTTATTTGGCAAATTATGATGAAAGAGAAATGTGCAATGTCTTTGGTGATTAGACTCTACTGTGGTGACTTCATCTACTTGAAGATGTAGTGAAGATGACGGCAGGAAAAGGATACCCCTTATAGGATCTAGATGCTGGTGGTGTTGATGAGGAATTGAGGATCAGACTAGGAGTTAACTTCTGGAAAGCTGAACACCAATGAGGAGGCTTTAAGGAGGAGACGGAGGTATGCAGGATGAGATGAGCTGAAGACCTATTAGGATTTGGAGTAAATGCTGATGGACTGGAATGGAGGTAGCTGGGGTGGAGGACCTTGCAGTAACCACAGTGAAAAGACTGGCCGATGCCTCGTTTCCACATATGTGACTGATGTCTGTGCATCCCTAAATGTACAGATGATGCCTCCTGTCCAATGCAAGGAACTGTATTTCTTCACGGATGGCCAAAAAAGCTGATAAACTACCTGTAGTTATTGGAGAGAGGGTGATGTTGTCAGTTTTTTTTTTTTTTGTTTTTTTTTTTGCCATCAAGCAGCTTGGAATGTGTGTTTACTGGACTTACTTAGACAAAACAGGACTAACATTGCATATCAAGAAATAATTGAGGAAATCAGCAGCATTTATTTCATACAGTATATGAACATATGAATGGCAGAACAGGCAAAGTTAAGCTATCTTGTTTACCCGTTCAAATGTTTATTTATATGTTAAATAATCCTTTTTTTAATCTAATTTCTTCTTCCTAATTTTTATCTACTGCAAAAGTTCAATTTTTTTAACATCCCCATGGCACATTCAGAATTATAACAGAGGGTGGGAAGTTTCGCATGCATGTCTGACATCACAAAGATTCCTGTAGGAATAGTCTTCCTGTTACCTCCGTAACCATATGTATGTGGAAACAAGGTGGACTGCGGAAAAGAGGACGACAGATTTAACTTATGGCAGGATCTGGACTACATGCTGATTAACTGAATGGAGGAGGCTGGGATGGAGGAAGGTTGCAGCATCGACACTGAAAGACTCATTTGTATGTGACTGATGTCTGTGTATCCTTAAATATACAGATGACATCTGTCTGATGCGAGGAACTGCATTTTTTTAATGACAAAATATGATTGGTCCAACAAGGTTATGGCAGAATCTGATTCGTTTAATATTTAAGAGAGTGAACGCCCATCACCAGAGTGGTAAGAGAGATTGGAAGAGATATGAATGAGTGGTGACTAATGAATGAATGACTTAATCACCCATTTAAATGACTTGGACATATGAGAAAAATGTAACCTTTATTTACAGATTAGAGGTTTTACTTTTTTGACATGTGGCAGCTTTAGACGACAAAATAAAGATGCTGGAGCACTTGTGCACATAAGTGCATTCCTCCTCTGACTGCATCCCACTCTGTCATAATCATTGAGCGCAATCAAGGCTAATGAAGGTGAATGAGGCTCTGTGTTTATTTGCATGTGAAGCAACAAAGTGGGGGTGCAGGGGGAGGGATGTAGGTGGGGGATGGTTGTGGTAATTATGCAAAGAATTCCTCTTTGCCTTAGAACAGTCACTCTGCTTGAAACACCCATCCCTAGTTTTGAGAACAAATGCATTCAAGTCTACGTTTCCTCACATGTTCTGCACCCAAATGAAACTTCATAAGATTTATCAGCTAACTAGTGAGAAGTTAAAAAACACCCTGTGCATAATTAAACAAATCTTAATTACAGACTTAAAATAAGAAAGGTGGTAATTTTAGGATTGAACATGCTTATATACAGATGCAGATAAGAAAAATCACACTGAAGGTGAAAAGGCAGCAGCTGACTATAAACAGAGTTTGTGTAATTGGGATCTTTGGGATAATGAGGCTGGTTTTAGAAATAAGAATTGCAAAATATGGAATATTTCAAAGACTCCTTTTAATTTGAATTGCATTCTTCAAAACAAATACAGCATTAATAAGGCATGTTTATTCATTGTTTCATAAGTTGACTGAAATGTAGTATGGATTTAATGCTGCTTCATATATTAACATATGATTTAGAGGAATCGACAATGGATTAAGATTATATATGTGCTCAAAGTTTGCTTTCCTGTGGCGGCTGATAGTAAACCATTTATGGTAATCTGCTCGCTCGCCTCATGAGTGGCCAGCTCTGATAAAGCACTGTGTCTAATTAACACGCTGACAGCAGCACTGTCTGGGCAATCACACTCTTCCAGTTTATTAAAGTGGTTAAGGAAGTCACTCCGGCCCTTGGGGGACTGGTACAGTAATTTTCCCGCTGCAAGCCAGATGATACGCCCAGAGATGAAGCAAACCAAGTGTGACTGTCTCTCCCCCATGCCTCCTTTTCTCTCTCATCTCCTCTCTTTTTTCCCCTGCCCTGCTCCTGCACACCATCACCATCTCTCCCCCCTTTTTTTCTCATCTCCTCCTGCTCACCCTCCGTGCAAGTTGGAAATGTAATATCACATGCATTTTTCGGACTTTTTTTCCCTACCAATGGTGTCTAAAAATAGCCATCCCAGCAGGAAATGCTGACTTCTGCTTCCCACACAGCTTCAGCGTAAACAAGGATGCTTTTTGATTGGTCAAGACAGGCGTCTGATACCTGCATGGGAGACTTTTTGATTGGTGTCTAGTCAGCAGCAGTTAAACTGCCAAAATAAAAGCACAACACAGAACGCTCTGAAGCTGCAAACAATAATTAGCTTAAGAGATGTGGTTATTGTTTTTACTGCTTGGCACGATGAACCAAGCTCGATACAAGGCGAGTGCTTTCAGATTAAATTTAGATTGCGCTTCAGTCTTGGTAATTGTTGTTGACCCTCTCCCCCTGAAAAAATCAGGGTGCTAGACTCCTCACCTTTGCTGAACATAATAATAGTCATTACAGACAGAGGTGCTGGTATGTGCTGCAAAAAGGAAATTCTTTTAAGACAACATGAAACAAATATCAGCTGTATGTAGAGAGGGAGGAATATTGCACCAATCCCAGTTTGTTGCAGAAGACAGGATATTATCCGGCCTGATTATGTGCAGTGGGAATTCAAACAGCATCTGAGGTGAAACAGATACCTCTCTGTTTCCTGCCAGCAGTCCCTTTGTAGGCTCGGGTGTTTTTAACTAAGTGGTTGAGGCGCAGCAGCATAGGGACCCGGGGACTTAAATATGCTTTTTTAAATTTAAAGGGAAAATCCAATTCCAGCAAAGAAAGTGTTATCTTTACGATAGCCGCCATAATCTTGGCACAATGCATCATTTTCTTTTGTAAAATTCATAGTCGCTCAAAGGCATCAGAGGAATGTTTTCCATTATGTATAGTATGATAGGACACCACTGCCAAAATTTTCACTGTTACACTGTTTCTCCTCTCTTTTATGTGCTCTTCTTTGAAAGATTTAGCAATAAGATCATGTTGTGTTTCGGCGTAGAGCACTACGGCATGTTGACAGAGCAGTTTAATGTTTTTACAGGAAGTGGAACCCATTCCAGGGTAGTTAAAGGCTGTTGTCTCTGATATATACCCAAAGAAACCTTTGGGCACATTCTAGCACTCGTCTAACTGATCAAAGGTCAGCACTCGGCCAGCGGTGACAATGACCTTAGGTTTGTGTGTCGTGTGAAGTGGCGAAGTCTAAGGCATTCTGACATGAGCCATAGTGACTCAGTCAGCCTTTAACCCTCAGTGCACACTGACTAAACTGTACACTGTGCTATGTACTTTGTTTTGTACAGCACTCAGTGTGTTCACATCAGTGAGCAGCACTTTGCTTGATTTTTACAGTAAGGTTTCTTCTGAAAGGTTAAGTTGGTCATGGTTCAGAGAGTCCCATGATTATTCAAGTTCAGAGAGATGTAAGGGCCCCGAGCCATTGATAAGGTTCGAAGTCACTGTAAGGCTGTGTCAGTGGACTAGTTGTACACTCTACATGAAAATGCACTTTAAATATTAGTATTCTGTCTTATCATCTGATTAAAAGTATATTACATTTTTTTGATCCAGTAGATGTTATATTTTAGCACCAATTATACTCTGTCAGAATATTCACATTCAGTTAGAAATAGTACAAATACTGTCTTGCTAAAAGCAGACTTTTTAAAATACATGTAAACATGTCAGATGGGCACACCTACAGTAGATGATACAGTATCACTCTGTTTTAGAGGGCCCTGATTACCCAGTCATTTTCTAGTATTAGGTGTAATTATCTAGTAATCCCTCATGAATATGTAATATCATTGTAATAAGTTGGCATTTTATCAAGTAATAACTAAAAAATATGGTAATATTATGGAATTATCTACCCAGTATTGGTGCACTGAGACCGAGACAAGACCAAGACCATAAAAATCCATTTTAGAAAAACCATGACAATGTTGAACAGTTAAAGAGAATTCTCTCTTTAATTTTAGTTTTCATTTTAATAAATGTGACAGATAAAAACAAGGTGTCTCCAACTCTCTCAAAGCACAACATGCAAAAATTTCAAATCTTATCAAATTTGTTCAACTAACCTCTTATAAAAATTAAAATCCTTGTATGTATTTAAAAGCAACTGACAAGTCTGAAATTATTTTAAATATCTGAAAATGAGGTGATTATCTAGATTTGTCAGGTGAATGAGGCCTAAAGTAAGTGCTCAGGGGTATGTCTGACTAGAAATAAGATGGACTGATGTCAGAGATTTTGCAGGTGTAGCTATTTGTTGTTTCAGCAAGTGCTCTTCCTTATCACATTAATAAAGTTGAAGAATAGCAGGTCTGGTCTCGATTAGTTTTGATGGAAAATCCCCAAACAAGACCGAGTAAAAATGATCTTGAGAACAAGACATTCACAAGGTGGTCTTGAGACCGGTCTCAAGACTAACACCGTTCTCGAGTACTACAACCCTACTACCTAGTAATAATGTTTTTAGTTATCAATTGATACTTTGTAATATTGTGGCAATTCTATGGTAACTAGGTTGTATTTTATCCCAGTCCAACCCTACCCTTAGACCTAACCCTAAACCAAAAAATAAAGAAATGACCTGGGAATTATCAAGCAACCTATATCGGATATTAACATCTTATTTCTAATAAATTATATGTTTAAATACTACATAATTACCAGATCATTGTCAGAATATTACAAGAGGGGGCTCACAGATGGCCTAGCGGTCTAAGGCGTGACCCACGTACACGGGCAGCTCGGTTTCGAATTAGGCCTGTGGCCCTTTGCCGCATGTCTCCCCTAACTCTCATACCATTTCCGACTCTATCCACTGTCCTCCTCTGTCGAATAAAGCCAATTAAAAGCCAAAAAAGGATATTTTTAAAAAAGAATATTACAAGGGTTAGGGTTAGGATCAGGGTTAAGGTAAAATGTCACCTTATTACCAGAGAATTGCCACAATATTACAGGGAATCACTTAATAATGAAAACATTATTACTAGGTAGATAACTCCATAATATTACAATATTTTTGAGTTATTACTTTACAAAATGCCAACCTATTACAATGTAATCACCTATCCTTGAGTAAATACTAGATAATTAGTCAGCCTTAGAGGTTAAATACTTCCTTATTATAATGGAGTTATTATTTGGTAAAATGCCATCTTATTACAAGAAATTAAGAAATTACTAGACAGTTACAGCTGAAAAGTCTAACATTACCAGGTGATTAGGGCCCACTAAAATAAAGGGCAACCAATAATTCAGTTTTAGATCATTTTACTCTTGCATTCAAAGGCCTCAAAAGGAACCAATCTTATCATTCTGCACATGCTCCATGGTTTTCACATCTCCATCTCAAGGTCTTTCTTCGATCAGAACGTCTGTTAAGTCTCCTGCATTCATACTCGAACACCGTGCCATCTCTGCCACTGTGCTTGATGCAAAGGGTTTGATTTCTTATGTCAATGTGATATTTTAGTTTTTTAAAATATCACATAAATAAATATCCATAAATTTGCAAAAAATTCAGTTTCCCCTTTGTCATGATGGGGCACCAAGTATAAATTCATGAGAATAAAAATGTTTTTGTTTTGTTTTGTTTTCAACTGTAGCATCAGGCTGCAATATCACAAAACTAATCAAAGTCTGAATACTTTCTGAGTGCACTGTATTCAGCGCCTTTCATGACCCAGGAAAACAAGACATGACACAAAGACAAAGATCCCTAGGAGGTGAGTTAAGAGTGTTTAAAGCAGGGGTGTCCAAACCACTGAGGGCAACATATACGCAGATGGTGGGGCCGCTTTAGGATATTAAAGATAGTTATGCCAATCTAACTAAGATATGCTTAGTGGGGTGCAGATAGCCCAGCTGTTAGATCATGACCCATGTACGTGGGCGGCCTGGGTTCAAATCTGGCATGTGACCTCTTACCCCAACGCTCATCCCTGTTTCTGCAACTGTTCTCTTTTATAAAATAAAGGCATAAAACAACCCCAAAATATATCTTTAAAAAGATATGCTGAAGATTGGGTATGCTTAAAGGGCTAGTTAATGGCTGACAAGGCAAATAAACAATCATTTTAAGAAGGGCCAATCAGATTTCAGGGGACCCTGGTTGGTCCTAGCTGTCACAGCCCCTGTATGCAATTGGTATTGCTATTTGCTGCTGTAATCCATCATGGCGTTATATACAAAGTACTGTTATTATTTTGGTTGGCAATATGTTTACTATTTACAGTGTAGTCACAGAAAAAATCATTAAGATCGACTTGTCAAAATGTTTGTCTACAGAATTAGCATGGCAGCACCACCCTGTAAGTAGTACAGTACATTTAAGCACAATCTTTACGTTCTGATATGGGCCATATTTGATTTTATTTATAGAGTTTGCTGAGGGCCAATCAAAAGTAGACCGTGGGGCACATTTGGCCCCCAGGCCATTGTTTGGACACCCTTGGTTTAAAGGGAAGGCAAATGATTAAAGCATCACACTTTTACATTTTACATGTAAAAATCTGCAGTCAGTCAGGATTCTTTGACTGGGGAAGGCCAAACTTGTGACCATGATTAAAACTTTATTAAATGTGCTGCCCTATGTAACACCTGGTTTGTGAGATCAGTTAGAAAAGTTTGCATAGCCTTGACAAAAGATTCAGAACTACACAGGAACTGAGTATTACTTTGCAGGAAGTAGTGACTTTTCTTCTCCATCCCTTAAATCTAAGTATGTGATTTAGAACTACTGAAAATCTTCTATGTCTATGGGCCTCTTTACAAGGAGAAACCCAAACTATGGATACCAAACTGTTTTTTAAGGTTCCTTCTGTTCATGCTGCTACACAGCTTCTTTCCTGGCATGTTTCAGTAGTATTCACTGCATTTTTAATAGCTGGAGTCCCACAGCCCAGTGGGCTACCCCAAACAAATAATTCTAATAGATCTGATTCTGATCCTACAAACTTAGCCCCAATCTCAGTTCTTCAGATCGTCTTTAATTTTCTCTTCGTCATCTCCCACTCTCTCCTACATGTGCAGCAATGTTTACTCCCAGCAGGAGATGGTTAGAAAAAAAAACACAGTATTTAAAATAATTACCAGGGAATTTTAAAAGCGGTATGGCGGTGTAACCCATGCTGTGGCACTGATATAATTAAGCCTGTTTTTCTCAGCTTGTGTGTTTAAAGGTTAGAGTCATCAGAACAGTAATGATGATTGGAAGGAAGGTAAATTAGCATCATGTTTTGTATATGTTGGAACCCAGTCTGAGCCTCAGAAGACATAGAAACGCTCTCATTCAATCTGCCTCCTGTTGAGCCAATTATGCATTATGTATGTTTGTAGTGTCCTGTTTTTAATAATTATGCAATACCCATATGATATAGATAGTGCTGCTAGGGATTTGTGAAATTGCAGTGATAGGAGTTTATTGATTTTGCTGTGTGTCTCTAAATGCAGGCGATAGAAGAATGCACCATTAACGAAGGATAAACGGTTGTGATAAAGTTGCTACAACTGGCCAGAGATTATTTTTTATTTATCTCCAGCCAGTTGTCATGTAAATTTTCTTATTTGTTTTGCTCTCGCTGTGAATGTGTACTATCTCTTTTATAGCAAATAGATGTGTCTGTGTCTTTTGTCCGCCAAGGTTCACATCGCTATTATCATACATTTCTACAAGTAAATATGTGCAACAAGGGGATTGGGGCTCACGCAGGCTATTTCCCACTACCCCACTGGTAATCACTCAATGCACAAAGCAAGTCATTGTGATTGTAATAGCTTCCAACCATGCTATTGTAGAGTTGTGTACAACATGCCCTCTTGACACCGCATCCCAAAGGTCTTTTTCAATCCGAGGAGATCCAATTCGGTGACTGGTGGGAAATGCAAATGCCTCCTACAAGTTTAATGTGTGCTCAAACACGCACGCAGAGGATTGGATGCCTGCGCTGTCAAGTGTTTCTTCAGTCAACAACCACAAGCAGACCAAGTAAACACAAAAATTCCTGTAACAGCCTCACGATACTCTTCCTCCATATCCCCCACCCCAACCAGAGGCTGTCATTTTCTCTCCTTCCCCCTGGAGTGGTAGAGTAAGAGTGAATGAGGAGTCACGACTGCCTTCGCCAAACACAGGAGAGGGAAGCCTCCTTCATGCCTCATTGACTCTGTTTTCTCTGGCTAATTTTTCCTTTCTCCTCGCTGCCCGCCCCTCTCGCTACCGCCCCCCACCCTGAAAGCACAAACGCACACACTTCGCGGCCACACGTTCGATTCATCTCCCGCCCTCCCGCTTTCCACGCCTTGCCGTTTTGATGGTGATTTTGACACGCAGGCTGTCATGCAGCAGTTCTCGGGGAGGTAGCGATTAACAGAGCTGTCGCCATATGGAGTGAGATCAGCCGTCAAAACCAGACATAATTGGCTCATGGAAGGGAAAAATACTTACATAACACGGCGGAGGAAAAAGAGAGGAGGGAGACGAGGAGAGCGGTGAAGGGCGTACACCTTGATTTCTGCATCCGGCGATATTAAACACCCATTAAAACACTTGCAAGTGTTTCATTAGTAATGAGAAGCTAAATGCATCATAAAACCCAGAGGAAGATGGGACACATCGAGCATTCTGCGCAGTAGAAGAAGAGAGTCATCCCCCCACAGCCCCGAAAGAGGAACCAGTGTAACAGAACGGAAACATTCGCCATTCGTTGAGTTCAGTGATAACCACATACAGGGGCTTAAGGAAGAACAATATATCAAATTAATGCAGGAAAAACTCACATTTGATGAAGCCATTGTCATGTCTGCACCTCATATTGAAATAGACTTGAAGTCTGAGCCCGGGGTTTACATTGCTGACGGCCTAATTATATGGATTGGCTGCAGTAGAGCGTAGCCTATCAGCTCTGGGGAGAAATTAATTCTGGTACAGGGGAAGAGGGAGAGGAGCAGGCTGCAGTCGACTCCATGACTCTGAATTGATGGCTGCAGAGGGCCGGGCTGCTCTGTGTGTGAGTGTGTGTTTGTATGTGCGTGTGCATGGTTCTGGTTCACTTAAAGACACGCACAGCTTTACTGTAGGGCGTATTCTCTGTGATTTAGAAACTGCGTGCAGCACTGACAGATATGTGTTGAATTACAACAACAGCCATAAGCGAGATGTAAACGACATTGTTGTGATTCACGGCCGCTCTCGTGCTGCTCTGTGTGCGTATGGCTGCTCATTGTAGCTTTACGGTGTACATACATTTGCCCTATTGGGTATAAAAAACCATTGGGGTCAAAATACTCTATTTTATCTGAGAGCATGCTGGGAAAATTACCTCAGAGGGCAGCTTTCTGGCATAAAGTGCAGACAGTTATCTTGTGTAAGCAGTTTGGTTTTAACTGATTAAACACTGTTAAGCCACTGATAAGTTCTAGTAAGAGTTAAAAGTCATGAAGGGACTTTTTTTTTGTAGAGTTGGATCACTGAGGGTACGACCTTGTACAGTATCAAAGATAGGGCATGGGCTAGTTGCCAGTCTATATAAACATTATTGCATAAATATAATCGCCTTTAAAGTGACTGACGTAATTCAACACAGGTCCAGCCAATTGGTGTGAGTAGTCTCACAATTAGGGAAATGAAAATCACCTGAGTGCAGTGACTGTCTCAAGTGACTGTGGTATAAAGAAACCTGTGTCTGGAAGGTTCTTTCAATAGTCAATCAGTATTCCATGGCTGCCATTACACCATGAAAACAAAAGAACACTCCAAGCAACTCAGAGAAAAGGTTATTGAAAAGTTAAAGTCGGGGATGGATACAAAAAAATCCAAGGCACTGAACATCCCAGAGTTAAGTTAAATCCATCATCATGAAATTGAAGGAATTTGTCACATGTGTAAATCTTCCTAGATTAGGCCGTCCTCACAGACTGAAGACCCTGCACAACGTAGACTAGTGAGAGAGGCCACCACGACACCTACGACTACTCTGAAGGAGTTACAGGCTTTAGAGTGACAAGGAGAAAGCCACTGTTGAAGAAAACTCATTAAATCTTGACTATGGTGCTTTTTGGCCGTCAGACAAGACGCTTTCACCACAAACACATCATCCCCACTGTGAAGCATAGTGGTGGCAGCATCATGCCGTGTGGATGCTTCTGAGCAGCCAGCCCAGGAGGGTCGTAAAGGTAGAGGGTAAAATCAATGCTGCAAAATATAGGGGGAAAAAACATGGCACATTTGTATTTGATTGACATTACTTTGTAGAAGTCTGTTTCCACTTCCATTTTCCTTTTTGTCAAAATGGCCAAATTATATCAGCCATGACTGATTTATGAAATGAATGAAAGAATAAAAACATCCAAGGGTGGAAACCTTTTTATAGGTGATGTAACAAGCTGAATGATGAACAGTGTGATGCCTCAGTAGTAAACACCAAACTTAATTGTCATTCTTAACATTTTTTTTTCAGTCAAATGTTGTAACTACTAGTAACCACTGCAGCTGTGGTTATTGGCTGCCTTGCTGCCTTTGTGGTCCTAAACTCAAATGTAAACAACGGTCAATAGTTAGCATCGATAGCACCTATTAGGAATGATGCGGTTTAGCACTGTTTCTAGAAAATGGGGATCAAGTTGTATGTAGCAGTGTCAGGCTATACTTACTTCATAAGAGCTAGAGTACCCACATTAGATACAGTAATGTAAATTTAACCCACAAAGAGGACTGAAGGACAGCAGTGTTAGCACTGCTAATGTTAGCCACACCCTGCAAACCAATTTCACATTGTTTGCCCACCGACATTGTCATCCTGTGATAAAAAAAGTGCTCAATTTTTTACTGGTTTCCTGGTGATAACTAAACCTATGTGTAGTTGACTAAACACAGATAAAGATAGCATTAACCAGAGTTGAAATTGCTTTAAAACAAGTAGAAATGCTACAACAATGTGTCTTGTTCTTGTCATTGTCTGCACTTCTGTTACACCAAGAAAAAAAGTTTGCTTGGAGTTGTGGTCTGCATGTGGACACATGTCTGTGTCTGACACATAACAATATTCATCTCTGTTTTTCTTTAGCACCAGCCAAACTGACATTTTCAAACACACTATGTGCAGAAATCTAACATGCAGCCATGTTTTAGTACCATCTTTATCTAGTGATCTAATAAGGATGATGAATTTGCAGTCATGCATGATTGAATTATCGCTTGCAGTGGCTGGTCAGCCAGCTCATCTAATATTATATGTCATATACAGTACCTGCCGCAGGCCTCATCATGTAGCACCCTCACAGTCTTTTATTAGCTCTGCTAAAGTGGACCAAACACAGGCTGAGTGTAAGATAACAGGGTTTTAACATTTGGCTGACATTTACTGCAAAAACAATGTCTTTTTAACACTCTGCATTGGAAGCAGTGCTGAGCTGTGCTGACTTTATGAAATATCCTCTGTGCTTTTAATAGCCAAACAGAAGATGATATTAATTATCAGGAGATTAGGATTGCACCGAGTGGAGTACACGACTGAAAGGTCATTACTATTTTGACCAAATTGAGGATAGAAAATAAAAATGTCATAATCTCAGCTGCTTCTTTAGAGTCTGTAATTAAACATAATGAAATCTTAGCCCTGCAAATTAATAAATAAGTGTGGAGTCAATACTGAAATTATTATTGTGCTTCAAACTTGTAATCTGGTGTTGCTCTCTGAACTCTAGATTCATGCCATACAATTAAACCTTCAACTTTATACTCACAGCTTTTTTGTTCTCAGGAGTCTGAAAATGAATATAAAATATGTATGAAACCAAAAAGTGCCCAAAAACTAAAATGTGCTCTCATGAGCCAGACGAGACTCTTGAGTTCTGTGCCAGCAGATGCAGCGCGGATAAATTGGAGGAATATGAAGCCAGATAAAAAAAAAACACCCTGAATAGTTCCTGAGGGCAGTGAAAGCATCCTGCCTCAGCACCCTGTTAATTGGCTGAGTCTGGAGCTGTTGGGTTGGAAGCGTAGCACAGTCTGATCGCTGTCAACACAAATGAGCGCCTAATACGCTCTGTGTTGTAGCTTGAATAGTGTTGTGGACACTCCAACTGTTTCTCAGATTAGTAATCTTACTTACACCCAGCCTGTTTTTCACAGTTCAGTAACCCTGAAACTACACACTCTTGAACCTTTTTCCAACAGTTTTGGCAGCCCTTCCAAAGGCTTGCAATTTCCTGCAAAGTCTCAAGTACACAACAACAAAGAAGGCAATGATTGACAGACTGGAGCGCTCTACTGTATACTCTCAAGCAGAACATTCTCCTCTGGCCTTTGTCTTAAAGTGCCTCCATGTTATCGGTGCAGTCAGTCTGACCAGTTTGTTATTTATGTGCGTCTGCTGCTCTGTGGTGACAGGTGTCAGTGGCTCTGGAAGAAATCCTCTCCTGGCTCCTCTGTCTTACTTCTGCTTAGCCTTGGATGGCTGTCAGAGTTGGCAGCGTTGGTTGGCACCAAGAGAATGTCTTATAAAGCGACTGGGACAGCATCACAAGACAAAAACGACTTTTAATACCACGTTTCCCACAATATAGAAGCCTAAAGCTTATGTCTATTAGTCAGTGTTTTAGAAAAGCTTGTTTTTTCATCTGTTGGAATGAATGTTGACCGTTGGCTTGGAGCACAAAGCTAACTAGAGCTGCAAAGATGAAACTCTTAGTCATTTGATTGATCATTGCTAAATTAACACCAAAATATTTTGATAGAAGATGAAGGCTTGTAATTTTTCAAGCAAAAATGTCAAACATTTGCTGCTTTTAGTGCCTTAAAGCTACTGTGAGGAGTTTTTAACTGGTTATGAAACCAACCCATTGTAACACTGATGTTGCTTTAAGAGCTACAAAAGCAGACCACACCATCAGGGAGAAGAATGATTATTTCTATTATGTAATCTTTTAGGTCTGCAGATGGGTTAGGTGTCCCATAAGGAGAATAAATAGAGACTTGTACATGGTCCACAGCTAAAAGGTGGTACATTTTGCTGGTGGCAGGCCAAAACCTTGTATCTCCATTGTTCGTGATAATATTTTTTTTTCATAAATTATCAGTGCTATTGGTCTCTCTTTACATCTGTTACTGGGTTTTAACCAATTTTAAAGCAATAAAAGTGTAAAAACATGCCGACTTTGACTATTCAGGATTAAATTAATTATAAAATCCAACGTTTTTTATTCCCTGAAGAGTGGGGATTTTGGAGATTTGAGGTTTTGGTCCAACGTCAAGCAGTTTGACTAGTGTAATACATCAGTATGAGATTTTTTTTGTTAGCAAACACTATAATAGAGGACATGATAATTACAAAGATGAGGTGTAACTTTGGCCACAGGGGGTGCCAAAAGAGACCCTAACTCAAAGTTCCTAACAGGAGCTTTAAATGTTATTTTTTTTTTGTTTTTTTTCGGTCAGTTGTAAGTGTAAAATCTTTGGGTTTTAGGCAGTTGCTTTCCCAAAAGAAGCAGTCAAAGACATGACATTGCTTTTTGAAAAATGTAAAAAGCATCTCAACACTTTTCTTAGCAAAATAAATAGTCTTAAAATATTAAGTCACCAAACTAATTGTCAAATTATGTGGTGGTTGTTTCTGAAAGTCAAGATGACTTCTTTTCGTGCTTGCTTCTTTTAAATCAAGGCCAGTTACTGAGGAATCTTGTGTATTCAGTGCTGTTTTGGTACCTTTTTTTCTTTAAGATAGTGTTCTACACATTGCATACTGTTGTGACCAACACAGCCATCTTTAATGCTAAGACATGCTGTTATTAGTTAAAGTTCAGCCACCGCCATCACACAATGCACTTCTTTATGCTAGAGCTGATCAATTATATAAAAATCAATAGTTTGAACACTGGCGTTTTTGCTGTGAACAGCATTTGCATCATATGCTCTTATTATGGTTGAAAACTCTTAACATTTAGCCATGAAAATTTAGCCCCATTCATTATGTATTGCATGATGCATCCTCACTGCACAAAATGTGCTGTGATACATAACAGCCAGGTTAGTGTGGCCATTTTTGACAGTTTTTCTCCCTCATTAGGTCATAATTCTGCGTAAAGTAAAGGTAGTTTACTGTTTAGTTAATTAACCTTGATTAGAGCTGGTTTGACTGAAAAGCCTTCTCAGTTGAAGACAACAAGGAGCTGCTGGAGGTATGTGGCGTGACTCAGGAACTGTAGGTTCATAAATCATCAGTGGATGAGAACTCAGCTGTACCGGTAGTTAGCAAGATCCAAATTGACGTTACCAGGAGCTACAGAAACTGCACATTTTGGAAACTGCTGAATGCAATGGAAATTGTCAGACAACATTTTTTTCCCCTTGGGAAGTCCCAAAATAAACTGTGTTTTTAGTCTGGTTCCTATTATGATCTGGATTTTATTGTGCTGTGTTCTAGCACAACAAATTTTCATCTCTGCTTTATAGAGATGTAATTTTTCAGAACAGCAAAGGTAGGAAACCACAGAAACAATAAAAATATGGCATTCAAACCATTCAAACCAATATTTTTTATCCTTTTCAAGCTCTGTGAAAGCCAGTGTGTCTGTCAGCAGACTTTTGTCCCATCATAGCGAGACACTAATCCCCTGCCTGCTCACTCAATGTAAAGCCTGTCCACTCAGCTCTATAGTCTACCAATGTCAAGTCCTCTGATAGTGCTGGGAAGCACTCCATCAAGATTTGGACCACTGGAGTACAATGACTGACATCCCTGTATTCTTAAGTAAAGGCACACTGCTGAAATGTGTTGGCGTTTCTTTTAAATCCGCTTCTTTCCCCATAGATCCGTCAAAATACATTAAAAAACACAGTGTTTCCAGTGACTTGCCTTTATGTTCAGGTTTATCCTTGATGTCTGCCCCTGGTAGTTATCATTAGTATAAAACATCATCTTTGAAAGTGATTGCAGATTGTTGGTGCCCAGCAGGCGTACAGCAAGACCTGTAATCTGCACAGGCACATTTTCCCTCAACTTTCTTCCACTAGAATAAAAACTAAACATGACAGGCTGAAATTCTGGCACAAGCTCCCAGTTTTTACCCACTGTCTGAAGAGAATAAAGTCTCTGCTGGCTGGTTAGGGACTTGTCCTGTCATGTCACAAAGGCCACATTATCCATTAACTACTATCAACATCAGTTTTGACAGCTTATTTGTTGTAGCTCTCGTTTTGAATGGGGCCTTTTCTCTCCATGAGAATGGTTGTTTTCGGTCTGGAGGCACAAAAGGAAAGATCAGTGAGCTGCTAGTCTGAAGGCTGTAATGCCACACACTGTTTGGCACAACTGGATTAAGGTATTCAGCGTAATTTGACAATTTTTAAGGGCTGCTACATTGGTATTCATCAGTTTGACAATGTCAGATCTCTTCTCAGCCTGAGATCAAGGCCCGACATAATAACCAACATCATAATCCTTATGTTGAGCCTTTTGTGTTGAGGTAGCGAAAGTTAGCTTTTATATCCTATTTTTCTCTTTTTTGTATCCTTGTAAATGTTTATGGCTTCCACTCAAAGATCATTCCGGTTCATTTGTAACAGTAAAATTATGAGTCACAGATGTACTCTGCTTTCTATGGCATTGAGAATCTGCATTGCTCACAATTACGCCTTCAAATAATTGAGCTTGCATTTTGATTTATTTATTTGCAGGGCTGTTACTGTACAGATAACAAGGCAATACAGTTAAGTCACTTTGCTCATACCATGATATTTTTCAGTATAGTTTACTGTGAGTAAAATGGCTTTCTGAATGTCATCATTACTTCCTTTTGAGGGAAAACAAATGGCGCAAGAAAGTCTTAATTATGACGCCATGTGTGTTTGCATTTTCCCTCTTTGCAGAAGCATTTTTCCACGTCTGACCAAAGTTTAAGGTGACTGCCAATGTCAAGAGCAATTGTTGCGGCCATTCGCTGTCATTCCCAGCATTGATTCATCCCCTGCCACTCTCCACCAAAGCCCTGTTTGTTTGCCTTTCAAAGCACTTTATCTCGCGCCTCAGCTTGGGACTTTGTCTGTTCTCCACTTTGAGTAAAACCTTTGGTATCATCTGCCGCTAATGTGCTAAATTCAACACTGCAACACTGGGAAATAACAGCGTTTCACACTGTCCGTGAAGCCAGGGCTCTCTTTGCTCTTTCAAAACGAAGTATTTTGCTTTCATTTAGAGACAAACATCAAGTCAGTAAAATATATTTGCCTCCGGCCTTCATCAAATGTGCCACCTCAAGCAGCAGAGGCAGAACTGATGTGTGGAAGAATGAGGGCTCTGCATTGTATTCATCCCCAAATAGCTCAGAGCGAAACTTCTTTGATTAATATGTCTGTTAGGGAACGCTATGCACCGGAGAGAACCGCTTTCTGAAAACACAACCATCCTTCACGCACAACATTTTTGTCCGTCAGGTTTAATGTTTCCATGCGTCCTTTTGATGGAGGCCACAGTGGGGGCCGGAGAAGGGAGGGGAGTATTTGGAGGGAGCAATATGTTTTACAGGGATTTTAACAGCTCCTTTGTGACATTAATCACTTCATGCAGTCATACTGATGACTTGCAGTAACACCAAATGCCTGTTATTTCCATTTCAGAGGCAATGTGGATAAATAACATATTTTTATCACTGCTCAATGTGCATCCAATATGGAAAAGTGCAGTAATGGGTGGATTAGAGGGTAATTAGAGCAGTAGTTCAACTGGTCTGGCATCAGGACTCAAGAGTAATGACTGATCGTTACACAAATTTCAGAAATGTGTCATCATAACCAAATGTTTTTTCAAGAAAATTGGACAGATGGAAAAAAAGATGTGGAGGAACAAAGGGATAGAGGCATGCCCTTCAAAATAAAAGCACATTCCAGACTTTTTGGCAGAGTCTTTCTCTAGACACATATCAGCAACTCACCAAAAATGAAGCCTAGCTCAAGTTCAAGCAGGAATACTGCTTCATTTTCATCCTTCCTTTGATTAATAATCACTCATGTATGCGTCTCCCTTTACCTATGCAGTTTTCCTGCTCTGGTAATCAGCTGGTATGGGCGTTTACTCCCTTAAGCTCTAAACCAGTCCCATTCTGCTGCTTTCATATTTTAAACTCTGTTGTCCTGTTCTCCGCTGTCAGTTATTTGTTTCAGTGCAACTACTGCAACCCTCCTCCACCCCAGCCACCTCCATTACATCTCACTGGTGTCCAAGCCCAGTTCTTCTGTGCCATTCTAAGCAGGAAGACTGTTTCATTTCCATTCACCCTTTCATGTGTTAATAGTCATTGATTCACATCTCCCTTTCTCCGTTCCTTTTTTCCTGCGCTGATAATTAGCCCGTGTGAGTGTCTACTCCCTTAAGCTCTGAGCCAGTCCTATTCTGCCAGGACCTCCATAGATCTAATCATCCTGCTGCCATCATATTTTAAAATCCATTCTACTCTTCTCAGTAGTCAGTTTGTTTCAGTTTCAGTGCAACCGCTGCAGCCGTCTTCCATCCCAGCTACTTTCTTTACATTTTATTGTTGTCCAGGTCTTCCAATACTTAGGTATCCTGTCCTGCTGTCAGCTTTACTGCCCCTTCAAGTACATAAAGACATCACAGTGGAGTCTATCCACCAAGACTTGTAAAATTAAAGTTCATTAACTTATATTAAGTCTTGTGATTGAAATGGCTTTGCAACCCACTTTTGGGATTAGCAGATCAGTCAGAATGAATCTGTTTCAATTTGTAAAGCATCAAACCCCAACTAAAGTTAACACATACTCTGAATGAATTAGCTTTTTATGATATTGCATAAAAAGACCAAACATTAAGTACATTTAATTTAATATAGCACCTTTTAAATACAACAACTAAATCCAGCAAAATACCCAAAAATCTACATCAGATTCTCAAAAAACAATTTGATATGTGCAACTTAATGTTGGATGCAGGCACATGAATTTTATTAGACTTAACCTGATTGTCCAGTAGCCACTTTGTCAGACTTTGGGCCCAAATTTAAACAAATATCAGGGAAGACAAAAGCTCTCATAGTGTGACTTAGTCTATGTGACAATAATGCCCATATAGGACAAGACTGGCATGTCAGTTGCTTCCTTTGTGTTAGCTCTCTTGACATGTTGTCACATCCATTCCATACCTCAAGTTCAATTTGAGGGATAGCCACTTTCTATTGTCCTCTTCTTGATGCAAAGGGACAAGTCCACTATCATTTTGTCTTTGTTTTTCGCTTCACATGCACAGTCCCCATGATATTTTGTTTGAATCACTCCTCTGGTGATGCCAATCTGTCGGCCATGACAGGAATTTCATTGCCTAGTCTGACATGGTGCCATTATAAAAGAAATAAAGCATACCCAGCTATTAAGCTCCTTTTTGAAAGCATCAGAAAATAATCCTTTGTGTAATTGTGATGGAAGTGTTCCACAGTGTTGAAGCCACATATTTGAGGGCCTTTAGTTTTAAGACAGACCCAAGGAATAACAAGTGGACTCTGTGTCTAAGACCTAAGGGATCTAGAGTGGTTAATGGGATGGATCAGGTCAGAGATATATGATGACAGCCAATAGAGTGATTTATAAACATAAACAAATATCTTAAAGTGAATTCTAAAACTGTAAGGATATAAAATTGGAGTAATGTGTATTACTCTGCTGGTCCTGCTCAGCAGTCTTTCAGCAATGTTTTGGGTGTTTTTGTAGCCAGTTGACTGTGGAAGTGGGAAAAGGGAATTACAGTAGTTAAGCTGGGAAGAATTAAAAGCATTAATAAGCATCTCTTAATTAGCTTGTGACAAAAAAAATAAAAAAAATTGTTTGGCAGTTATCATTTCATAAAAGAAACAATAATGGGTCAGTGATTTAATATGCTAGTCAAATAAGCATTGCCAGATCAAAAACAAATCCAAGATTTTTCTAATTTTCTTTCAAAGGAGAAGAAAGGGATCCAAAACATCTAGCAACATTAGTAAAAATGCCATCAGAAACAATGATAGGGACCTCCTTTTTTTTATCAGTGTTTCAGTCAGGACCACTTCATCAAGAAACACATGATTTGTGGTTTTATTTTTTTTATTAGCAGTTAAAGCATTATTTACTTTGTCAAGAAAGCCCAAGGCAAGGAGAGAAGCCTGAAACCTCCTAGAGTAGAGCAGACATCCGTGACAGATGACAATGATTAAGTCAGACACAGATTAAAGGAGGAGCTGGGGTGGAGGAGGGTTGCAAAAGAGCCTTAATGAGAGAGCAGAAAAGTGTAGCCAGGCTAGAGCAGAGTGTGATAAGCCCATAGTGTGCTTAGAGAACATCAGCTGGCCATCAGCTGATGAAGGCTGATCAGCTGATCTCTGTTAGCTATATGGCAGTGTTTGACTCCATGGTCTGCCTGAACTAACACGATACACTCTAAAGAGGCTATGATTTGACTAATTCTTAATGGTGATCAAAAAGTGTTGCAAAGCAGTAGGCCTATTAGGCTAAATAGATATGTTGAATAGAATGTCAACAGCATAAAGGTGATATAGTAGTGGTATTTATTCAAGAAGGAGCAAAAGAATGGCAACAATGCCAAAGAAAATCAGCCCTTTAACTGGAAGAAAACATAAAACCAGACTCAGTACTGGACTGCCATCTGCCTAAATAGCTCTGCCCCTTTTTTTGCTCAAGATAGCTTTGCTTTCAGATTGTGAGCCTTGCCAGGCTAGTCTTCTACACATACACCCCTAAGTGAGGGCAAACTTGGATACAGTGTACAGGAGTCTGAGTCTACTCTAAAGGTGACTGTTTAAAAGCCAATTTTACCTCAACATGTATTAGGCAATGTTGAAGACATAAACCTGGCAACTGGGGCAAAGATCAGAGGATACAAAGTGGGAAAACTCTGCTAACCATAAAACACACGAAATTATCAACTTTCTTGCAGGGAATGTCCTAGAATGTAACCTGCTGCTGTTGCAGTTGCACAGTACTATGCAGAAATTTTAGGCATGTTTGGGCCAAAAATTGAGGCTGAAGAAAGGCAGAGATGTTGTGATTAAGATGCCTAAGGGCACCACTGGACAGGAGGATTGACACAACTCAGGTTGTGCTCTGGATGTACTTGCATAAACGTAACCAGTGGCATGGAGAAATAATTTGTCAAAAAACAAGAAAGTCCACACTTTTGTGGCAGAGTAAGGGATGGATGTGGCGAGTAAGCATGGCCTAGGGTACCATGTGGGTGGGTCTTGGGTTGCTACAAGCCCCTGAATGTCCTAAGGGTCTAATAATCACCAGCAGTGTCCAGGAGTATTGCTAAGGGTGAAAAGGCCTGGACAGAAGAGATGCACTGAGCTTAGCCTTGACATATGTCAAGCTTGACTCTGACCCCCTTCACCCACCTTCCCTCCAGCCCTGAGTAGTTGTAAATTGGGCCCAGTGGCGAATTCTTAGTGCCCTACTTGCTTAAAACTTGTGCACATGTCATTACATCCAGCTCTGGTGGAACTTTCCATTAACAGGTGCACTATACTTCTATTCATGCAATATTATCATTTCTAGAAGGGTGTATGGTTCTTTTTTGGAGAAGATCCACCAAACTAAAGTGGTTGCAGTAAAGATCTATAATGAGTCTTATAGGTTTTTAACAGTGACAACTGGTCTCAGGAGCAGCTTGTTGCTAATGAAAAGAACTCAATGAACCCTGCTGCACAAGCCTCTGCTCATCCCCGGAGAATCATTTGAGACTTTTTGAAACTCTAATTGTTGTTACCAAGGTATTTTCTTAAAGAGTTGGCAAAGGATCAAGACTCGTCTTCTGGCCTGGATGTAGACTTCTGAGACCAAAGACTTCGCTCACACATCTGCTCATCACTGATTTTTACAAGGGGCTTCAAGGAAAAAGTCGACTTAAAAGTGTAGTGGAGAGATTCAACTGTTGGCGTCCGTACTTGGACAGGATTGAGAAATATTCAAAAGTGCAGTGCATGCGTGAAAAGGGCTTTAAGAGAATCAGGTTGCCACTGTAGTCAAAATAAACCTATACCATCTACACTTTTCTCTGCTTAGTACGGTACAACCGCACACACTTTTCTCTCTTCCTCTCCCACGCACACATGCAGTTGAACATGGCAGGTGGTGAGGTGTTAAACAGGCCATGATTTGGCTGGAATTAGATGGCAGACACTCCCAGAAGGCTAGTGTGGAGGTAGAACTGTGGGGGGGTAAACAGGATTCCACTGATCCAGAGTTAGGGCCAACATTGCCAGTCCCAGTGCATTATTAGTGCCAGTCAGGCCTTTTTTATGTACTTTGAGTATATGTTTGGCTGCCTGTCTGTCCACATTTGCTTGAAAACCTTGCAGCCTTACCTCAGTTGTTTGCTAAATCCATCTAAAATTGCCACATTGTCAGTGTTATGTCAGTGCTTTCCAATTCTGGTCAGCTAATATTAGTGACAAGCTAGTCCTCCAGAGAAGCCAAGCCCCAACCTATCCCTTGTTTCTGCATGTGTGCGCTCTGATTGGATCAGAGTTGTGTCTTTTCTGCTGGGAGTGAGCAGTCTGAAAGGCATGTAATCCTGTTCCCACCGCTCCATTGAGAGCAGCAGGCATGTGTGTCTATGTGTGTGTGTGTGTGTGTTTTCTACCTATGTTTATTTTTGTTAAAGCTTTAGGGTGGTGATGCCAGGGCAGAATTTGCTGTGACTGTTTTGTGTAAGTGAGAGAGAGAGAAATGGGAACCACCTCTAAGATATGGGTTTTGAGCCAGAATGGGGTGACAGGGGAAATCTGCTTTGTTTGGCGGGAGGGGTAGGGGGGGACCAAAACTCATCAGGGCTTTGCTTTGTCCGCCAGATGCACAGTCAGTGGGATTTATAATTGGGATTAACAGTTGTCCCCTGGTGAGTTTTCTCCAAGCTAGTTATCATTTATGTAATCCAATTAGTCCATTCATTATGTTTGCAGATTTGTTTCTAAATGACTCATTGCAGGTGTATTTAATGTCTACATATATAAATGTATACTAAATAGATTCATTTGATATAGTTTATTCCACATGCTTGAATCAAATTAGTCTGATATGAATTGCTAATATTTTATCAGTATACATTAAGGTCTTTGGAACATTGCTTTTCATGCCTCTGTGATTATTAGACAAACGCAACAATGCAAATGTGAATAAATATAAGACCACAGCTTCTTTTGCTTGGCTTTGACTGAACTTTAATAACTGCATGGATTAAAATAAATACATGAAACCAACAAACACCTGCAAAAAGCCAGTTAGCTCATATGTTTACATTGCTGAAGAGGCAGTGTCTGAGTCACAAACATTGTATATAAACGTCACTGCAACCTCTCTGTGCCCAATACCATCACAATGATCAAGCCTGCCAGCTTAAACTTGAATTCTGACGTGTCTTTAAATTGCTTAAGCCAGCAGGCTGGATTATTGTTAAAATCTGTTTAAGTAGCTATGATGAGGGCTGATGGATGAATGGTTGATTTCTGTGTGACAAAAACTCAGGCTGACTCATCTATGAATTGCTACTTGGCAAAACCTACATTGTTATGTAACCTACCTTTGTTTGGTAACTAATGTAGGATGTAAAAGTTGCTTCAAGTTGAAAGGTGACTTTACCATTAATGAGAAAAGTATTTATTTTATACCAAACCATGAACCTTCCCTACACACATGCACGAAGTCCATCGAAACAAGGGTACAGTATTATATGCTACAATAGTATAGTATTGGACAGGGTCAGGTCGAATTAGACACGATACAATACAATATGATACTATACGATGTGCCTTGAAATATTGGCTTGATCATCAATGTGCCAAGGGCAAAAATGTTTGAAAGCCATTGCCATACAATATGAAAGGTCTGATACCATAAGATAATACAGTAATCGAAGATACAGTGCAATACAATATCAATTAATACGATAAAGCACAATATGATTTGAAATTCTAAAGGATTCATTGTTAGGGTAATATGCAATATGATAGTGGTTCCCAAAGTGGGGGTCAGGACCCCCACTTTGGGTCATGGGATGTTTTTGATAAATCAAGGAGAAATGTCATCTTAATTAAAATCATAAATTTTAACTATTATTTTAAAATATAGTGCTTAACAAATTTATTAGACCACCCTACCCCTAACCAAAGTAAGGTTTATGCCACAGCTGCCCTAAATTAACCGCATTGGTAATTACCAAAATCATTTTTATGTTTCTGCAATGGTTAATACACCAATATGTAGAAGCTCTTTAACCCAAATGACATTTTTAATGCTAAAATAGAATTATTATTGTTATCCATGAATTTTCAAATTTACTGATTTACAAAAAAACTGAAAAAAATAGTAAAGCACATTATTATTTCTTGATTAATATTTCAGATTATAGTTATTTACTTGCATTCCTGAACAGAAAAATGAGTTTTAGTGGTTAAATGTTATGCTTGATTCATTTCTGACTTCTCGGAGAAGCCCAGTGAGCCGGCTCAAATTTGGGTGAATTCAGTTTGAAATTCCTCATTCCTGTTCAAAATAGTAAAACATGGAGAGCTCGCTGAAAATGAAAGAGTCCACATTAAAGCACTTCATGATGCTGGATGGTCTCTGAGACAAATATGACAGGTGGTCTAATAAATTTGTTAAGCACTGTATATTGATTAAAATGGGTTCAAATTAAAATCACAAGGTAGTTATCAAGTGATATTTGTGCTTAAATGCAAGTAAAAGTTATAAAAAATTACCTAAAACGCAAGTTTTGTACATGATGCTTTGTGCAATATCATGCACTTTATCCCCCTCAAGGGAATATGGGTGTTCCTGATCTCTGACGCTGTTTTTTGGGGTCACAAGCTGAAAAGTTTGGGAACCCCTGCAATATGATTTAATATGATACATTTTTATAATGATATGATGCAATTCCATCATAACCGACTAGAAAAAAACATGCATTGCACACCAAAAGATTAAAAAAACACTATAATTAAGAGAAAAAGATAATTAAGATAAAACACGTTGACACTGTTGCACCGTCCATACAGCCTATAGAAACTTCCTACTTTATGCTAGAGGAGTTACTAGATCATCATATTTTAAAGCTTAGGTCTTGCATTAGTCAGGTAAGAGTATCTAAAATGTAGTAGTAGGAGTGTATAACCAAATGTTTGATTGAAAATAGGCATAGTAAGCCCAGCTGTGTATTTCAGGGATTTTGAAGAGGTCGCCTAGAGTGCATCCTCACCAAATTATGTAATGAAAATGTACAAGAGTACGGGTGTGGCGTGTCTGGTACCCTGTTGGCCTGTAGTCAGGCGGCAGGTGGCACAAAACGTGGACAAACTTAACATCAAAGTTCCAGAGCCCTGTTGGATTGCCAGTGACACACCTCCTACTGCTCCTCTCCTCCCACTGCAGCACACATCAAACCACCGAGAAAGAAAAAAAAAAAAAAGCACAAACAGGCTCGGGCAGAGAGAAGAAAAAGCCACAGAAAAATAGCACTTTGCAAGTCACCCACACAAACAGTGAACCCTGCGAATGTAACAGCACACAGCTGCCTGAAATACTTACACAGCCAAAGTCACAGTTTATGTGTCAAATACAGAGCGAGGCGGTGCTAGCTTAGCTCACTTTTCTCTGCTTTCAAATCTGGAGTAGGACTGTGCTTGCTTTTTCATATCAATAGCATCATCCACTGAGATGGTGTCGGGGCTAATCACATCTTCCCTGCGGTAAGCCTAAGTCCTAAACCCCATCTCAGTCAATTTTTACACCGGCTTCTCTAATCCGCCTCCCTTTTGATCTTTCCTGCTGTTTGTATAAAATCAATAAAATATACAGGAGGAAAAAATGCCCTCCCTTTCCTTCATCTTGGCCGCTTTGAGCCACTGAAAACGAGAACTAGCCGCCATCCTTCTGATCTCAGGAGTCACAAAAAGGGTGAATTGTATGAGTGGGTGCTTAGACCAGCCCCCTGTTATGCTCATGTATGCCCCCCCAATCGCTCCATATGCCAAGTGAGCTGCCAAGGGAGCGGACAGGCGAGCTCAGTGACTGCCAATCTGCAGATGCAGGAGCCGTCCGCTCATGCATATTAAACCCGCACCACCTGCTCGTCGTACATCACACCCTGCATTCTTGGTCCCAGGAATTTTAATCAACTGCGCTGACAGGAAGCCACTCTCTGCTTCACGTAGGTGAATCATTCAGCTCCTCACCCCCACCTTCCAGTTACTGCTGAAATGGGCAATGCATGTTGATGTTGCATTTTCTGCTACAACCTGGAATCCCCCTGAGGATGAAAAGCAGAGTGGCAGTGAGAAAAAAAGAGGCTGCTGTGCCTTTAAAACTGGCGGATCTCCGTTGGCGTTGGGTTGTCTTCCTTGTCAAATTCTCACGCTCTGCATCGTGTCCCTTCTCTCCTGCTGTCCTCTCAGGTGTGAATAATTGCCTGCATCTTGTTGGATAAGCCAAAAAGTGAGAGACAGCGAGGAAAAAAGGAGAAACAGCATCAATACCGTGTGATCAAATCACTTGTTAATCCTTATTGGCTTACTCAGTGTGGTGTAAGCTCCCAAACTTTGCCATTTTCTGCTTTATTCCTCCCTCTTTTGATAACTATTTTATCTGTCTAAATGTGCAAACCCAAATCTAGAGAAGAGTGCTGCATAAAAAAGTATTTTGAGCAATTTCCAATTCAAATATGTTTGTTGGGTATGAAGAAGGAGCTAGCAAATATCCATGTAGAGAAAATAAAAAGCTGTTTTTTACAGTGACACATTTCAACAGAGTGCAGTGATCACAGCAGTGATAACGCAAACCCGTCTGCATGAAAAAGCAACGTTTTCCCTTCAGGTTCAACTTCCATGTCAGTGAAGACCGTTAAGTAAAGAAGCCACAATTAGGTGCTCGTCCGAGACTGCACCTCTCAGTGTCTCTGCCAGTTTCTTGCTGGCAAAGCATAATCCTCTCGAACTCCAAGGATTAAATTTTTTATGCCATCTTTTTAAATATAGTCTTGGATTTTTAAAAAAAAGGCAGATGGAGACAGGCACTGCCAAGACAGGACTGAGTGTGTTATCAGCAGTGTGGTAACAGTTAGATGCACATTAACCGAGAAGCCAAATATGCCACGTCTGATAAATGGTTTGCAGTGAAGAACAAAAGACTTTTCATTGGAATCAAAGAAACATTTTGATCAACACATGCTGAGCACATACACACAGATGCACAATCATATCTCTAAATGAGTATTTTCTGACAATAAGTACAACTAATTATGGTAGAGTTACTGAATGTGTCATTGAATTTATTATCTAAATCTAGAAAAGATAGCACTTTTAGGGTTATTTTCATTTTAATGAATAATCACAACCAGGTTATATCCATGCAGATTTTCCTCATTATATCACGTGTCTAAATAAATCATACTGCTGCTTTTCATTTGTCCCTCCTGAGGAAATCTCATGCCTTCCTTCCTACGCATTGGTGTTTGTCTGCTGTTTTCCATTAGTTTCCGAGCCTCTTTCGTGGCGTCCCATTTGTAAACAGTGTTGAATTATTAAGTACCTAGTCCTCCCTCAAGCAACACCACAGGTAAGTATATTTCAACAAAAACCCAGGCAAGCTGTAAAGAGTGCCTCATTTCTTGCGTGTCCTGTCACATCCTGGAATCACACTTTCAATTTAAGGCCATAGCTGTGGTGAAACGACAGAAGCTCATCAAATTTGCATCTAAGTTTAGACTTGATTTCTCTTGTTGCATGTCATTCCTTATTATCTACTTAGGGTGCACTCACACAAGCGCCTGTTGCTGTATCGTGCCACTGCTCCAGGCCCAACCAGACCCGAGCATTGTCGTCATGTCATAGTATGACACACAGTATCAGAATGCAACATGGCAGTAACTTTACTCACTTTGTGGCTTATTTTGAGCTGTTTTGGTCAGACAAGGCCCTCTTAAACTCTATCACATAAAGCCCAGTTCTGACCAAAGATTTGCAACGCAACAAGCCAGTTTTAGAACTAAGATAGCGATGGTTGCAGCAGTCTGATCGGAGCCGTTGCAGCTTGACTCAAGCTGATGATGCTGCCTATTTGTCAAAATGTAAACAGCTGATGTCCAGTGCTTTTCTAGCAAATACAAGAAATTCAAGGCTATAGTAGCTAAATTTGTTGGTGGAAAAAGTACTATTCTCTTCAGATATTATAGTGTAAAGGACTGAGCATAGCAAAGCATGTTTGTGTTTATATGTGCTGTAAACTTGCCCTGCCAAGCTTCAATGGTGATAACAAGGGGTATTAGTGATGAAGTACCCTTGTGTACCCTTATAAAGGGTTTGCACTGACGTCTCTTTCAGCCTGTGGCATGACTGAGTGGCAAAACACAACTGAGGTGCAAATGGGAAACAGATAAAATAGATCCATACCATTTCCTAAAGACATGTTGGACCATGGACAATATGTGGTCATAAGTTGAGTTTCCTGACATTATATGGACCTGATTTCAAGTACACAGAGCAGAACCTGAAGGCACACATCAGCCTGGCTCATCAATGATCGATATGAAACTGAATTAACTTTGAAAATCTTTGTTAATATCAAGTTAAAGATCATTTATTTCCCCATATTTCTGTGATTCATTTGCTTCTTTTTACTTAAGCTAATCTGTATAATGATTGCTCTGTGGTTATTAAGCCTGAGTGAGAAAGTTTGGGGTGTATTTAAAAACCAGATCAATGTACCCCGGATGTATTTCCAAATCTAGTTCAATTCATTCATTTTTTAGGTGACAGCTTTACAAGGTACAGACCTCAATTTTTGTATTATGTCGTATAAGTGTTAGAGCATTTGATATTTTCACTTCATGAAGTGTTTATAGATATAACTTCTATATTTTACCAAACATAAACCTGGTTAATTTTCAACAGTTGCTTTAATTAAGCCCTGCTAGAGCACAAACAAACTACACCTTGGGGAACAGAACAGATTACAGTGTGAGACAACTGCAATTCAGTTGTTGTTGTGTTGTTTATTACTATTTGGCTTTACTCCAGTTTTATGTATTTCCTCGGGTGTTTTTTGACATTTGCATTTTTTTAGCTAGCAAATGTGTAACTTAGATTAACTGGGATCATTTACTTTTACAAACTTGGCAATAAAATGGCAAATATATCAAGGAACAAAGAAAAATAGCAAGAATAATATTAAACAAATAATAAGCACCACATACAAAAAAAGCAAATTGGATGTTGTCATTGCAGAGATCAAAAGCAGTAGCATCATTCTGTCCCTCCTGGTGGTCTATTATGATAATTACACCACAAATTACAATCAATGAATCAGAATAAATTATCTGTCTTGTTCCATATCTCTGCATATGGATAGTGAAGACAAATTAGCGTAGGAGAAATTGCCTCTGATAATATTGTTCAGTGTTTATGCATCCTAACAAACATCATTAGCAATTCCAGTCAATAACTGTGCACGAATTGCATCTTGACCTTGATAGCCAAAAGCTGCAACAGGGGGCATCCGTAGGTCAAATAAGCAGCTGAGTCGCTGTTATGATCGAAACTGTGGCTTTGTTAGTGAAACTGAGTCAGAGAATTGTGCAACAGAGAAGGCGAATTATCTTGAAAGCCCCCAAGGCAGCTTGGGAAAGACACAGAGCTCTTCATACTGATAATAACCTAATAACCTAACAATTTGAGTCATGTTAATTTCAGAGAACTTCTATCAATCCCAGTCATCTCTCTGCTCCCTGGGCTGTCTGAAGGGTGCTTATGTAATACCTCATAACTCTGCTATAGGTCCAGGGTCTATAAAAACACATAAGTAATCACATCTATACAGCAGGGGGGTTATGAAGTAGTGAAGTTAATTATGATGGTCAAGAACAGAGTCTGCACGTGCTGTACACCGCAAAGAAAACAAAGGTAAGAAGCTGTTGGACAACTAAATGCACAGTATAGTCTTTTGACCACTTAGGCTGTATTACAGTTAGCATTTAACATTACAGTCAGAATGTAACCTAAATACCTAATATTTTGATGCAATTTTTGGCTCCCAGAGTTCAGTTCAGGCTGTTGTTGTATTTTTGGGCTGTGTTATTAATTTTCAAAACATGTGTAACTTCTACTTAACATAGCAAGTTAGCACTAGCCCCAATTCAGGTTAAACTAGGCTATAGGCTGCATTTGGTGTTAGGTGCTGGGCAAGGTTACCATTTTTCACTTCGACAGTTCAGTTCAGGCTACTGCCAATATATTTTTTGGTGAAATGTGTTTTTTTTTTTTTGTTTGTTTGTTTGTTTGTTTGTTTTTTTTGTCTGGAAATGTTTTTCTACTTTTTAACATAACAAGCTAGCATAAGCTGTTGTTCTTTGTTTAAATACTGGTTGCTTTTAGTGCTAGGTGTTTAGTCAAGTTGCCAGTGTAATTTTTGGTGACATGTGATATTTGTCAGTCTGAAATGTGAGGAATATTTGTTGATGTGAAGCGTGAAGCATTGTATTATCAAAGCACCTAGCATTAGCAGTTTCCCTTGGTTCAATTAATGACTACTTCTGATGTTAAGTGTTTAGCTTGGTTGCCATTTTTTTCACCAGGAGTTCAGTTCAGGCCATTACTGTTGTATTTTTTGGTGGTATGTGTTATTTATTGGCAGGAAATGTTTAGTTCCACATTTACAAAGCAAACTAGTGTTGGTGGGAAATAATAAGTTGCTTTTACCTAGAGCTAGCATTAGCCCTAGTTTTTGACTAGGTATTGGCTGCTTTGGTGCTAATTGTTGAGCCAAGTGCCTTTTTTTGGCTCCAAGAGTTCAGTTAAGGCTGTTGCTGTTGTATTTTGTTGTGGTGGTATGTGTTATTAATCGGCAGGTTATGTTTAGCTCTTCCTTAACAAAACAAGCTAGCATTAGCCTTAGTTCTTTGTTCAAGTATCGACTGTTCTGATGGTAGATGTTTAGTCAAGTTGCTTTTTTTGGCTCCTCGAGTTCTGTTTAGGCAATTTGTGATGATTATTTTTAGTGCAAAGTGTAATTTGTTGGCAGAAAATGTTACCCTCCTGATAAATGGCTGTCTAGTGTTAAGTAGCCTACTGGCTGTTTTGGTGTTAGGATTTGAGTATAGTTGCCATCTTTGGATCCCAGGGTTTATTTTTTTTTTTTCCTGAGAAATCTGTTGGATATTTGAGGGAAATGTTCAGATTCATACATAGCACCTACTATTAGTACATTTCAACAGCTTCAAGATTAAACAGGGGAATCAAATCCAAAAACGCAGGTGTGTGCTTACCACTAATCATGATGCAGAGAATATTTTGTCACCCACCTTCAGTGACCGACTGAAATGAATCATTTTCAGATATCTGGGCTTTTGCTTTCCCTTTCATTCTGACTCAGAAGACAAAAAACACACTGAGCAACACTGAATGTCTCGTGCCATTGTGAGCAGCCAGAGAGATGTAAATCAAACTTGATTGGCTGCACCCAGGCAGTCTTGAGAAATGTTGCAACAAGCAAATATTTTCAACTATTTTCTCAAATAATAATGGATGTTTATTTTCAGTCAGATTTTTTAGATCATGTGATGCTCTGCTTTGATATCATATATAGATTTTTACTATTTCCAGCCAAATTTCTAGGGGCTTTGAGGTCCTTTCTCCCTTCTGCTGAGGAATGATGGACAGGATTTCTGTGCTTGTTCTTAAAAAGCTGTTCAACCCGTAACTACATATTCACCCCACTGATGTTTGAACAGCCTGCTTTAGTAGATATTCTAGCTCAGGCGATTTGGACATACAGTGCGGTCTCTTGGCTGCAAAATGCTTGCACTATGTTGCGTGGGTTGTGGAGAGAAATTTCAAGGTCACTTTATGATCTGTTTGGGAGGAGGAGGATGGGTTTGGAAATGCAGGGCCTTACTTGTTGTTGTGTGTGTCTGTGTGAGTATGGTGGGCATCCAAACTTTAATCAAGATCCAGCTGACACAAGGTCAGCAGATAATGTCGATAATTAAAACTTTTCATTAAGGGGCCGAATTGTTCCCCTCAAGGTTCAATGCATGTTTGATGTCTATTGGGGTCTACTTTATTAACCTGCTGCTTTGGGCCTGTCACTGTGAACACATTCAAAACCTTTTTTTGTCCACCTGATAATGATGCTATTAGATAATGACTAGACTCAAAGGTGTGTCCGGGACAAAGAAGAAAAACAGAACTTTGAAGTCCTGGATTCAATGAAATAAAGGAATTAAAATGCACACCCTCTACTTCCTTTGCCAATACTAAGAAACCTTTCCCGATGTGTATTTTCACATTACAGCCATTTTCCTCTGACATTACGCCACAATGCTGTATGTTTGAAAAACACAAGCAAACAGAATCTGACAAATCTGATCAGCAACTAATAAAATAATACAGCACTAAGGGTGCTTGGTTTAGCATAGTTGGTAGTGCAAGCACCGGTATGCAGTTGTCAATGCACTGGCCACAGTTTGGAATCCAAATCTTTATTCTGTTGGTGCTTCAATCAACCAATCGATCCTGTATAGCAAAGTTTTCTCAAGGATCTTGGCAATAAAAGTAAGACTTGACAAGACAATAACCTGTTAAAGGAAAATATTTGGTGAAAAATGTAGGGAGTAGGTAACCATGCTAAAGCAAATGGACTGGCCGCGGCTGGTGTAGCAATTAGCATTTTCTTTATCAAAACAAGAGCAAGGAGCCACACTAAAAGCTTATCATGACCAAAAAGATGTTTTTGCTCTTCTCCCTACCGGCCTCGGCCTGAGTTTTATCCACCAACAAGCACCACAGTTCGTAAACTATGACAGCGCCTGCCTGTCAAGCTCAGGTTACTTACAGAGTTTTGCATGCGGCCATGTCTTTTTGTCTTGTCACTTTGATTTACCTGTAATGAATGGATACAGGAAACAGTCTATCTAGAGTGTCAGGTTAGAGGAGGGTCATGTTCTCTTAAATTTTCGTTAGCTGATATAAGCCATTATACACTGCGTTCCAAATTATTATGCAGATTGGATTTCAGTGTCATAAACATTTTTTTTGGTTTTCAATGAAACTCATGGCTGATATTGTCTCAGGGCTCTTTGGATCACTGAAATTAATCTCAGACACCTGTGACAATCAGTTTTCCAGTTGAGCCCAATTAAAGGAAAACTACGTAAGAAGGACATGACTCCACCGCACCCGAAAGTACTTCCCCTCAGCACTGATTGGTCCTGTCACTTTCTAACCGGGCCCAAACGGTTCAGATGGGAGCTTTGCAAGATGGATTTGCCAGTGAGAAACACAGAAACAGGCATATCCATCTTCTTTGCAAGGTCACCAATGCCTTCGACAAGGTATGGAAACATTAGATATTTCAGGAAAACTTAAGCATGATCATTGTACTGTGAAGAAATTTGTGGTTGATTCAGAGCTCAGATGGGTTCCTGCAGATAAAGGCATAATGAGGAAGGTTTATGCCAGACAAATTCATCGGATTAAGAGAGATGTTAAAATGCCATTAAAAAACAGCAAACGGATTTTAAAGCTGCTGGTGCCTCTGGAGTCCCACGGACTTCAAGGTGTAGGATCCTTCAGAGGTTTGCAGTCGTGCAATAATAATTTGGAACCGTTGTATGTTAGTTAGCCACATTACTCTTAGCTATGGATTTCCAGTTACTAAATGTATCCTCTTAAACTATCAAACATTTATGCAAGCAAGCCATTGTTTGAATGATGCGGAAAAGAGGCAATGAGTTTATCAATCATGCCTGGCACTTTTAAACCTTTCGAAGGCGTGAGTTCTAGTTTAAATTCACCAAAACGTTTCTAAATTTCCTACATTTAAAGGATTATCTAATTTGCAGTGCAGAATAGTATTAAAAATAACATTTGTTCTTCACATTTTGATTTAGATTTAAGGGGGAATGGCTGCGGCCTGAACCAGGGGAATTGCTCACCCCTTGGTTGGAATAAACTAAGACAAAAAGGTTGTTTATTGAACCGTTATCACACCATGAATGCAGAGTATATTCAAAGTAGGATTGTAATTCTAACCAGCAGTTGTATTGGAATGAAGGACATCTAGAGTAACTGTGACAAATGTCCAATCGAATGCCTATCACTAAGCTGTCATGGCAACCAAGGCCATGTGCTCTTTAACCCTGCTTACAGGCAGTGACTGCATCCTTTAACCAACAGTCCCGTGGGTCAGCTACTATTTGTTTGTGTCAAGTCAGGGACAGAGGCTCTCCTAGGGCTTGTCGTACTCATGATCATACAGAGACATACAGCATATTGTGTATGTGCATGTTTCTCTGTATGGGGGCGTGTATACCGACTGTTTATGCATATTGATTGATGCTGTGTGTGTATTGAATATTCAAGGCTAACAGAAATCTTTAGTGCTCTCATTCTTGACAGCTCATTGTACATTTTGCCTACAGCTTTAGTTCTGAAGGTCCTACATAAAGAAATGTTGTATCCGCTTAATAAAATGCTTATCAGTGGTTTCCTGTAGTGGTACAGAGTACACTCACCATTCAAGCGAGTTGGGCTCACAGCACAACTGATATACCAACATCCATATAGTCTAGTATGAAGTACCTGAAGTTTTCCTTCAAGGTTGGAGTTTGGTGTCCTTTGATTTAAAATGATAGCTTAGATGCGTGTATCTTTTCTAGTGATGTCACCCATTGAAAAGTGGACTACTGTGTCTAAAGTTTGGCGTTTTGGATGCCACCATCTTTTTGTTTTGTTTAGAGAAGTGGCTTTCACACCCTCTTTATCTGACCAATAGGTTTTCTTTTAAGTGATTTGTCAATTGACTATGGCCTTGCCTTCAATATTTTTAATCATTTAGATGTACTGGAAAGCTGGACCGCTGAATTGGTTCAATATGAATTAAGAATTCAGAGATGGGAGAAAAAGACTAAGAACCTGCAATTTACCATAAACTCATATGGAAAGTTTTATGTGTCCTAATGAACTGAGAAGGAAGGCAGTTCTTGCACTATAGATTACATAAACATGGACATAGCCATAGTGACATCACCCATTATTTTTTGAAGCAGTTTTGAAGCCGGTTGCCATATTGGATATGCTGTCTAAAGTTACTTTTAGTTACCTCTTGAGACCTACATTGTCTTATACGACAGAAAATTAAATGACTTCTGAACTAAATGTCTTAGCCACTTACTCCCCCTCAGAAGCCCTCCATTGTGCCTGTCTAATGATGCTATCCATGCCTTTGTAGCCATTATGGTAGCTTTCCTAGTGAGCCCAGAACTTGAGTTGCTTTCTGGGTCTCTGTGTGAGTCTATGTGATGTGCAAAAATGTATTAAATGTTATTTATTTCAAGTCTAATTTTGTAAGCTACCCATTTTTTGTGTCAGGGGTTTTTTGTTTTGTGATAGGATGACACCGATAGACAGTAGTGTAAAAGTCGAAAATCAGATTTTAGTAAATTGAGTGGGCCAGGCTAAATAAGATGGATAGCATGAATAGCAATGGATGTGTTATAAAAGAAAAAGAAAGAAATCTTCCCGCGCATTGTGTGCCCATAAAGACATGATCTAGTCAGATCAAAACCATTTTTTAAATCAGGCTGTAAATATGCTTACTTGTGCTGTGTAAATGGGAATTTTAAAATGGGTGTTTATGGGCCTTTTTTTTTTTTTTTTTTTTTTTTCCCCATTGGCTCTGGGTTTCACCTGTTTCCCACTTACCAGTGCAGCCTTACACCGGCTATTAAAAAGAGCCCAACTCAATGCAACAAGGTCTCAGCTTCTTTTGAAACCGACATGATGCTATACAGACGACTATAGCCTTGAAACATAGTGCACAGACACCAACCATTAATTGTCCTGTTTTGAATGAGGATTCCAGTAATGAACAGTTTCTCCGGTCCTCCTGCAGCAGTTGAGATGCTGCTTCTGAGAGGAGAAAAGCCAAGCCTAAATCATTTCCAAACCATTGTGAGAGATAGCACTGCCAGTGCAAATGTGCTGCCCATACCAGCTGCACTATATATTTGTCCACATATGGTTCTGTCCAAAAGGCAGCAGTGCATGATGGGTAAGCAATCAGCAGGCTCTCTTAGGACTCTCCCTTTACGTAGTAAGGCCTTCTTTGATGTGTGCTGCAGTAAACACAGGCAGTTCTCTCCCCACCACAGTCTCCAGGGGGGATAAGGCTCAGCACAAGAACACTAATGAGCACATTAGAAGGAAGCCATAGCAGGAAAAATGCTACAGTTGTAAATGGAATTGTCTCTTGTGTTGTCTGTGCCAGGAATGCTCTGTCAACAGTGCGTGTATGTGTGTTTGCATTCAACATCATATACTATGTGTGTGCCGAGGATGAGCAGTCTCCATAGGACACTTACATAGAAGCCTTTTCACTCCAATTTCAGAGAGCAATGGAGGATTTTGAGTTTGGAGGGAGTAGAGGCTGCAAAAAGTGTAATATAACCACGAATTTAGCCACACTGTAATTAACTATTGAAAGCAATCAAGCATTGAAGCTTAAAAAAATACAACTTAGACAAATGCAATTGACAATAACAGTAACAAACAACTACAAATGAAGCATATACTCCATTTAATATCATCCCAAGCCATAAAGAAGTCATGCATAATGAACCCTTCTGCTTGAAAACATTGCAGCAATGTCAAAGTGTGGGTTAAAAAAACAGCTTGTTTTATGGATCTGTGACTTGTCAAATTGACATAAATATGTTTTAAAGAGGATTTTCCTGCATACAACCAAATTTTGGAGGTTTTTGGCTGTAGGCTAGCATTGAACGTGAACAGCGTTAACCACGCTCCATCATGCAGTGTAATGACTACAGACAGTGGCCCACTTTAAGTGCACTTTGATTGGCTGTGTCTGTATGCACTCATAGAGAATAATGTGTGGCGCTCCGACTTCCTACTTATGATGTAAGAAAACAATGTCCCAGTCCCATGAGTTGTTTTCAGGGATAATTACCACTTCTTGCAATGTTAGCATGCTTTGAGCTCCACAATGGGCTACATGTAAGTCCACTCATGGGATTCTGCCTTTCCCAATAAAATGCTGTTGTTTTTTACTGTGCAACAGCTCAATGGCATGTAATGATGTTTACCTTCATCATACATAAAGATACTATGAATTTCAAAATATGTCAAATCCAGTAATTATGAATTTGTTGAAGAAATGGATGAAAAGCAATTGCAGTGGAGGAGATCCTCTGTATTCCTCTCAGATAGCTCTGATCTCTCAAACATCATCTGGATCTGTGATCCCCAGCCTCTAGATTCCTTGAAAGTTGCCTAGGGAATCGGCAAACTGGATTGCCTTTGTGCAATGGGAGCCAGTGAGAGACGTGAAAATGATTTCAAAGAGTCCAGGATGAATCATGCTCCCACTGCAGCTGCCATTTATTAGCACATTTTCCAACATGCGCATTTTTAATATCACTACCTTGCAGTCTGAGTTTGTATCACAAGGTTTTAATCTATTTAAATATTAATTAAAAGTCTGAGTCAACTGACCTGGCAACTTTCATAATTATTCATGACTTTACAACTTAAATTGACAAAAACACACTTTATCAATGAGCTGTTATCTCAATAATGGAGATGGAAGTCATTATTTAAACGTGTAAAATGATTTCAGTGCATTGACATAGAAATTTTCAGTTTTAATTGGTTTGACTGCTGGTCTTTTAGGGTCTGTCTTTTATTAGTCAGGAATTGACACCATCACTATTCTGCTCTTGTGCCACCAGGAAACAGTCTAATTGCTTTATTAATTTGCTCTACTTCTGTCAGGGAAATTTTCAAAGAATATAGCATTTCTGTTTGACAGGTGCTTGCTCAAAAGTGCCTGCTTGTGCTTGCTATGCTGCTGATTTTTTACCATTTCTTGCCTGTCACAATGATGAAAAGGAAAAGCATAAGAAATTGACAGGCTGTACTGCTCAAGGCCAAACAAATCTGAAGATGGCTTGTTTCTTGATGCAGCCAATGGGGCTAGAAGAGTGGAAGCAATCCTTGAAGACCTAGGTGTTTTTTTGCTAATTTTTTCCAAAGGTAATCAGAACAGGCTGTTTGTAAAACAAGTTCAGAGGCTTTATTTTGTAGAGTGACAGGTGAGAGACGTTGCACTTTTGAAGTTGAAAGGAAATGGACAGCATGCTGATATGTGTCCATTTTTATAATGTCCCAGATTTTAAAGGGAAAGTCATTCATAGGGTACTTGTATAGGTGCAATCTTAAGAGCTACAAGAAAACTGAAAGATCAGCTTTTTTATAAGTCTTTGCAGCACACATAAAGTATGCCATAAAATATATTATTTAAAACTCTCATGTCAGCCTCCTCTCTGAGGATGAAACAGGCAGATTAACATGATGAAAAGTTCATGTGCCAATAGACAAAATGCCTGCTTTAACGGGCCATGGAGAAAGGTCATTTTAATATTGAAGCCTGCCTCTTATACCCGCTAAAAATGCACGCTTATTTCTCTAACTTATAACCTTCATAGCAACGGCAAAAATTTAAGCTGTGACTTGTAACTGTTTTGGACAGATTTCAGAGATGAGTGTGAAAGTTAGCAGAGCCTGTAACACAGGACACTTGGTACCAGAAATCTGATATATATGTTTTAATATAGAATTAACGTAATCAAAACAGTCAAATAACACAAGTAACATTTGGAAAGTAGGAGTACAAAAGTGACTTAAGGAGAATCTTTGTGAGAGGTCTGGCTGCAAACCATAGCTTTCAAACGACCCCACTTCGGACCGTTCAAGTGAGACACCACCTCTGTCAGAAAAGAAATACATAGCCTACACTCTATAAATTTAAAGTTTACAATTTATAAATTTAAAGTAGAATTGGACTCAACTTTCACATAGGTTAGGGTACAAAATGCCGAAATTTGAAAACCTGGCCCGCAAAACCCAATTGTAGAATGTTTAATAAAGTTGAGTTAACAGTCTGCTTACAGGAAACAGCTCATCCTCCATGAAAACTTTCTAACTTGGCAAATGTAGCTTGCATCGCTCCATTTGTGATGTAAGCTATGTTGATAACGTATCTATGTAACTAGCGTAGCTAAAACTCATAAAGCTCATGGATATGAAGCTACAAAGCTAACGTTTGCTATGTAAGCCATAAGGCTAAATTATCTAGGTAGCTTACATAGCAGCATTAGCTTTAGCTATGCTTGCCAAAGTTGAAGTTGCTAAAGCTCACAATTCTGAAGTTAACTTGGCTACATTGGCTTGCATAGTAATGTTAACTGCGCAATTGGTGTAGCTATGTTCGCTTCCGCTAAACCTAATGAAGCTAAAGCAAGCTATCAATTGATAGCTTCTTCTAAAACGGGTTGATACATAATTTAATCCCAGGTTGACCTTTATCTGTTCTGAAATGTTGCTTGGTCTGTATTTCATGCAATATAGTTATTTCATAGTGTGGCTGCTTAACTTTGTCAATGAAAGAAGTGGACTTTTTCATAAAATAAAAATCTTAAGCTATGTTGTACCAGCAAATTATGGCAGCTCTGTTCTGTTAGAGACAGTGTTTCACAGTAGTGGTCTTAGAGCTACAGTCTGCAGCAAGACTGTCTTGGAATCATTAGCGAAACCGTCATTAGCCAAGCTGTCGTTAGCCAAGCTGCTTCAGCTTGTTTTTGGTTTGGTTCATTCAGTGTACTAGGCCAGGTCATTAAACTATGTACTATGTAGTTTAACCATCTAGTTAAGACTGATTTCAGGTGTGGCAAGAGTGATGGCTAGCAGAGAGGGTCAAGTGTAGGCTAGCAGAAAATGTAAGTGAAGTGTTGATAATTTGAATTTTGGCTCTATAGTAAAGTTAAGACAAGTAAAACAGTTAAAAATCAAAAGTTACATTTTCAAAGTTGGGGTTGAAGTTACTTGACTTAAAGAAGCCAAGTTGCCACAAGTCAAACTGTCATTAGCCAAGCAATTTTTAGCTTTAGTTTATATTTTGTCTCTGTTCTAAGCCTGCTTTGGTTTAATTTACTTAAAGCACTCCGCCAGGGTGTTCAACTATTTTGACAAAAGTGTGCTGATTGCTTATCATATGGAAGCTATTATTCCAAGGGGGTAGTGCAGGTTAAAATCAGTGGCTTATTTGTCATAACCCGCTCTCCCTACTTGATTTCCAATACTATGCACTTGCCACTTGGAATAAAGACAAAAAAGCTGTTAAAATATATTTTAGAAAATAATAAAACAGCAATCATCACATTTGTAACTTAGGGATTGATTTCAGTACAGCAATCGTGATGCTAGCAGACACTTAAACATATGTTAAGCCAGCAAAATTGAGTTATCAGAGTTAAAGTAACATTTTAAAATCTAGTTTAATGTAAAGTTAAGATAATCAAAGCTGTTAAAAAATAAAATCGCAACGTTTTTAAAGTTAGGGTTAACAGGTTGTTGTTAGCTGTCATTAGCAATGCTGCTTAGCATAGCTTACTCATTTTCCCTGTTTTCGGCTGGCTTTTGTTTGATGTCTGTAGTGAACCTGGCCAATTCATTGAGCTATGATAATTACCATCACATATGAGCAGGTTTCAGGCTTATTTCAGTTAAAGCAAGTGTTATTACAGAGCCACTGCTAGCAAAGAGCTAGCTCAAGTCAGAGTTAGCAAAGTCTGAGATATTATTGTTTATGCATTAACATTTTTAAAGCTGACTTAAATATGAAAGTTAGGACAATTAATACAGTTAAAAAGTAACATTTAAATGTATGAGAGTACACTGTTAAAGCTGCTGTTAGCCAAACTATCTTTAGCCAACCTGCTACTAGTGTTAGCTTCTCCTGCTCATTTCTCAGCTTATCTTTAGTTTTTATAGATTCAGTTCACTCAGCCATGCCATTTCACCATGATCATATAGTTTTAGTAATGCAGTAAGGCTTTGTTTCATACTGTAATACTTAGTGGGATCCTGTATCAGCCAGTTTTGGTGGGCTGGTACAGGACTGAAAGGAAAAATGATACAGGAACAAATACATCTTGAAGTTTTGTGAGAGCTTTGTCTCTAGTGATTAAATATAAGCAGGTTTCATACATCATCATCATCTTTTCCCAAAGTGCTGTGTCACTGGTACCATCCTGACCTTGTGTAGTTCACATCCTATCCCTCTGTGCTGTCAACAACATATGACAAATGAAATGATGCTGCTCCTTAACCATTTTTTATCCGCAGAAGCACGGGCCAGTGGAGGAAGTTATCAGGAAAAAATGTCTTTTTTTTTTTTGTTCAAAATAAGATAAGGTGACAAGTGGAAATATGAAATTTTAGCTGAGATAAGCTCGCAATGCAGGTACTAAAAGGGTGTTTAGTATCAGCATGACCTTGGCTTTTCAAATGTAAATTTATCAATGTTGGGGCTTACAGCACAAAATCAATGTCCTCCTCTTTCAGAAAAGCTTTGCTTCATGTGCTTAAACCCAATCCAGCTGACCTAACATAGCTTGTACTGTCTTTGTACTTCAAACATGACGCTCTTCACATGTGGTCACTTGCTGCTGTCTCAAAAGGGAAGATACAAGGGACTTTAAAGACCATGACAATCATTACCAGGGACGTACATGCCACAGTGGGACGTTGTGTTCTATTTTCTATTATTAAAGTTGCAGCTTGGAATAGATAACCTTTTGAACAATCCACAGTGGGAATTTGTGGAGTTAATAATACAAGATGCAAGTAATCCAGTGTGTTTTAAAGCAGAGTGAGTGAAAGAGTCAGCATGGGCTTGGGACCTGCTTTAATGTACTAAATTCTCCTGAGACCGAGGAATGAAAAAGTGAATTAAAAATTATTCTAACCAGATTAGAAATGGAGATGTGCAACAGATTCAGAGCTTTGAACCATATAAAGAGCCCAAAAAAGATTCCAGCAGTAGTGTTTAAGTAATATCTTCGAGAGTCAAAAACCTAGCCTCATTACGTTAAACTCAGATTGCATATCTGGCCATTTAAATGGGGGATGTAAGTTTATAATTATGGGGCTAATAGCTTTTGTGACAACTTCATGTAGAGTGTTTTTTAGTTGGTCTATTTTTTATGGGTAAAACGTGATATTTAGTATAGTTTAGCAGAGAAATTTTAGTAAAAATAGAAAAAGTATTCATGCTAAAATCACTGTTTAATCACTTGAATGGATTGTTTGCAAGATGTGATTCATATGAAAAGGAAATGCCTGATTGTAGGCAGGAAGTGGGAGAAAGCCATCAGGAATGAACAAGCCTGCCCACAGAATAGGCTGGACCCCTGACAGATACAGTGAATGGGCCGGGCCCTCACTGGTTGATAATTGATGATATCAGTGTATGTGTTGGATCAGTGTCCTGGCTAACAATTCCCCTTATTATGGAGCTGAAAAGTGTGTAAAACTATTATTGGGTTCTCATGAGAAAGTATTTATTTGTGCCACTTTTTAACCACTTTGCGCCACTTTCTCAACCCATTTTTTTGCCACAATTATAATGCCACATTTAATCAATTTGGTAAAATTTACCAATTTTTGCCTCTATTCATCCATTTTTTGCCAGACTTGAACTACTTTTCATCATTTCTTATGCCCCTTTAAAGCACTTTTTTCCTCTTTTAACTCATTTTAGATTTAAAATACCATTTTACTACCTTCTTCCCCTATTTTTGCCACATTAAACCCATTTTGCCTCCTTTTTAATACTATTGTACCACATTTCCTGCCCATTTCTTGCCACAATCATTCCCTTTCCACCACTTTTTTCTGCCTGTTTTTGCCTCTTTCCAGCTATGGTCCCTCTGTTGACCCATCTTTATAACTACTAATCCTTTTCATCACTACCTTCAACCCTTTTTTACCATCTATAACCTCTTTTCACCACTTTTTCTGCCTGCTTTGCCACTTTTAACCATTTTTGCTCTTTTTAAAATACAGTTTTACCCATTTCCCACCCATTACTGCTACTAGAAACCAACTTTTGCTCATTTTAAACCCAATTTCACCACCTTTGCACCCATTTCTGCCATTTTTAACCCATTTTTGCTACTTTTCAACCTCCTCCACCACTTTTTCGGCTTGTTTTTGGCACCATTCAGCTATTGTTGCCTTTGTTGTCCCATTTTTTTGGCTGTGCCCCAGAAAGCTCTCTCCTTTGTCCCCCCTCTAAGGTAAATAGAACACTGCATTGGATATCTCTAATATTCCTAGTTTTACTTGCTGAACCTTGAAGTACTTTTGGAAACTAACTTCCTTTGAATCCTTAAGAATAATCACAAGAAGTTATATTTCCACATATGGTATATTTTCTCAGTAAGAAACAACTAAGCATGTGAATTAAAGAACCATGTGATAATATCTGAGCCACAGTTGGCCACCTTAAGCCCTGTCAGAAAAGTCCGGATACGCCCCTGCCTGCTTGGCCTCTTGAGCGTCACATATCTTTTTCTGTGTTCCCACTGATCTCTCATCATCTCTCAGGCCTTACAACAAAAGCTCCCGGATTTATCGATCAGTAACCATAAACAAAACATAGATTGAACTAGACACTAGGGCACAACAAATGGATTACCACTTCTTTTATTTTTTGGTCACTTGAGCTTGGAGCTCCAGCTGGAAAAGGACTTTGGGCAACAGAAGTGAAAGCACACATAACAGATGGCAACAAAGATGTGTCAGACTCCCCACAAAAAGATGATAGAAATAGACTGGGAGTGACAATTAGAAGAATATGGTGTGTGACAGTGCATGTGTGTGCATAATATAAATGGATGAAAGCAGACTCAGATGTGTAATCCAATTGTATTGGCAAGGTATTGCATGTAATACCAGTCAATCCAATTTTCAAAGCTTGACAACATGACGGAGTAAAAGAGCTTCTGAAACAATTATTGTGTGTATGTGCTTGTGTTGTGTACAAAAAATACTGATGAAACATCTGCATACACTAGTGTGTGGCTGCACTTGTTAGCACACCATATATTTATATATCATATATGTCACTGTAGCCAGATGCCTGACAGCTGTGCATATTTCACAGGGTGGGGAACCCTGCATTGCAGTGCCTGTACATGGTGGCCATGGTCTTTATGGGAGAGCGGCTCAGGGTCAATCGAGAAGAGGAGAGTTAAAGCTACATCATTGGGCCCATTTTTCTTGCAGTTCTGCCTCTGTGTAGTGTGACAAACATATTTTCATTCTTACCTTTGGAAGTTATTTTTATGCTTTCCGGCTGTGTTTACAAAACCAGCAGACCAGGAAAGTCACAATATGTGATTGAGTCTGACCTGCCTTATTTAACACAATATAAAAAGAGGAGGGTTGTACATCAGTGCTGTCCAAACTATGGCCCATGGGCCAAATGTGGCCAGTGGTCCACTTTGATGTGACCCACAACAAACATTAAAATGAAAATGAAATATGGCCAGCATTTTGACAAGGTGAACTTGTTGACATGCCTTTTTCAGGAATACAGTGGGACAACAACATAAATGGCAAATGAATTAGAGATATAAGATATAAAGATATTTTGATTCATAGCACAGTGCTTAATAAAGATGAAGGAATCCCGGCAGCAAAATTGCAGTAGCAATCACGCTTATTTGCTCTGTCTTAAGGTTTGATATACAGAGATTATCACGTTAATCTTCCTTAAACACAGTCACTCCCATGAAGTTCAGCAGCTTGGTGCAGTTTTCTAATTTCTGATTTGGAGATGAGCCGTAAGCATCACCCCTCTCCGCACATAGCGCCACCTCATCCTCACCAGTATCCCCTAGAATGGCAGGCAACCTCTTTAAGAATTTCAGTTACTAACCAAATCCTCTCCTATATTTGTTTGTTTTTACTATACACTAAAGGTTAGGTATATCAAAGTAGCCCAGTCATGTCGATATTTTTCTGTATGTGCTCCTTGGTGGAAAAGGTTTGGACAAGCTGCTTTACATGTTTTATGAGATGCATAAAGGTATGGTGTGCAACATTTTAAACATTAATATAGCAAATAAAGAATATAGATACACATGTATTGTGGAGAAATGACTTCTAAAAGAAGGGCAAAGTTGAACGCTGTCTGGATTTGTTGTTCACAGCTTGGTGTTCACATTGACAGGAAGGCACATCATTCAAGAGCTGTCGACCATACATCTCTGACGGCCATCTCACACGCCGCTCATTTAAGACACTGTAAAGGAAATGTTGTAAATTGCCAGTACAACATATTTCCCGTTCTAGTTTTTTTTTTTAATTTAACTTTTTTCAAAGTTTGGCAGTTACAATCTTTAAAAAAAAAAAAAAAAAAAAAAAAGACGCATATTATGACTATAATGACTAAACAACATCTCATAAATAAAACAGACAAAAGATGAGAAGTCTGATCTGGGATACAATTATGTAGAGACCCATTTTAATTTGATTTAATTTAATTTGAATATTTATTTGATTAGAACAGTGAACATCAATCAACATTTTCACTAAACAAGTAATGTAAACATGCACAATAGCACATTTCTTAATCAAAATTAGCACAATAGCTAAATTTCATCCGTTGTCCTAAGGCAGGTAATTACAGAAAGAGCAAAAAACAGATTAAAATAGCATTTTAGAAGTAGTTACACAAGCAGTGGATCTCTTAAGCTTTGCAAGCTTTAGCTAAAGCTAACATAGCTACGCTAGCTACATAAGTTAGCCTTGTGAGCTTAGATTAGCTACGTAGCTCTGATATCTATAGGGAAGTTAGCTTTACCAATGTGAACTTACGCAAACATAGCCAAAGCTAATGTAGCTATGTGGATAACACATCTACTTAGCTGACATGGCTGCTTTGTAAGCTTAGCCTTAGCTACATTGCTCTGTTATCTATAGCTATGTTAGCTTTAGCAACATGAGCTTTAGCAAACATAGCTAAGCAAATTTAGCTATGTAGATAACCTAGATACAGTAGATACGTAGCCTATATAGCTGCTTTGTGAGCTTAGCTTTAGCTATGTGGCTTACGCAGCTAGCAGAAACAATGTGTTTAATCTAGGACAATTTTTTCCTGTAAGCAGACTGTGAGCTCGGCTTTAGCCTATTTAATGTTTTGTAATCAGGTTTTTAACTTTTGGTATCAACTATAACATTAACCCTTACCCTAACTTTCCAGCTTTTTATGGTAGCGCTTAAAGGCTCAACCATGCTTCATACATTTCTTTTCCTATATGACCCTGCCTATCCAACTGAGTCCTGCCTCTACATGTAGAAAAGCAAACAACTCTGGGATGCTAGCTGTAGGGCGCAGTGTTGGAGTTTTCTGAAACTGAAGTAAAGACTTGGTTTGGCCTTAAAGACTTAAAAGAAATAACTGGAAGAAGGGTAGGCAATGTGGTTTGTTTTGGTGGTGACATCTGAATGATGTTTACTTTGAATTTTGCATACTGTACCTTTAAATTACTTTTTTTACTCACTGATACTGATTCCTATATCTAGACTTGAGCACTGACTTATACAGCAAGGGTAAAAAAATGATATTGGTTGGAAATCAGCTGAAATTTTGCTAGTTTTTACAAATTCAATTAGGGCAGTAATGGAGGCCTAGTATCTGGATATTAGTGCCCATGCAGGGAAACTTCTTTTATCCCACTGACTTTCAGAAATCATTATGAATTTATTGTAATCTTGGAAAAGTAGTGATTTTTGGGAAAATCATTAACAAAAAACTTCAAAACCATAACAATGACCATGTTCAGCAGAAAATCAAAGAAATTAATGAAATAAGAAATTTTTCTGTGCAAGTAAGATAAAATTGCCATTAGGACAGTAAAAAAGAATGTTCAATTAACTTTATTTTTGTAATCCTCTATTCCCCTGTTAGTAAATCTGTGTTTTTTGTCTCTTTCTCTGTCTCCAGCTGTGGCCCCAACGCTTCCCAGTGTACGCTCAGAGGTCTTTAAGCCGTGTGTTGAAGACAAGGACCTGGCCTTTTGTCTAAATGAGGGGGAGTGCTCCATCATTGAAACCGTGGCTGGGGTTCACCGACACTGCAGGTGAGTGTGCTGATCCTTATTTTCCTGTGGCTGCGTGTGGGAGGCCTTTGGTTTCTCTTTCAGCATTGACGTTTCCCTCGCTTTGCCCTTCTCTTCAATCCCTGACCTTGGGGTCATTTTCATTCAAGTTGCTTTTTTCCCATCACGCCTGACAGGCTGTGTCTTTAGGGTGATGAAACATAGGAAAATCGTTTTGTAAATGCACCTTAAATGCACCGAAATCTATAACTACCGACACCGCTGACAGAGGGATCAGAGATGCTTTTTCCACATTAGATGAAGCTGATTCTCTTTCTTTGCAAACTAGCAAGCACCGAGAGAGCAAATGTGATCTGACTGAGCCTTTAATGTTGCCTGACTATTTTTTAGTCAGAATAAAACTCAATGAAATGGCCTTCCATGTATAAACCTTGGCGTTAATGTTGTTTGATATGACCTCTGTGGAATGAGGCTCATTTTAATAGTAAGTGCAAAGATGCGGCTTTTGTAAGCTTCTCCTTTGATCTAACTTAAAAGAATTTGATATTTCTTACCACTTTCCTTTTCTTTTTTTTCCCCCCACTGTTTAGCCCAAAAAGTCGCTCAAGGCCTGATTGCCTAACAAAAAAGGAAGATAAGGAGAAACACTTTAAATTTACTTCCATCATACTTTGACACCACCAGTAACGTGGAAGGTTAAACTTAAATGTCCTCAATAATCAAGACAGAATTTATTGTAGCAGCCAATCAACTTGTTTTTGATACATTTGAAAAAACCTTTTTGCCTTAATTTGTTAGACTTTATTTGTCATGTCGTCTTTATTGGGATAAAAGGCTGGCTAACATTTCTTATATACAACTCAAAACAGAAAATACAAAGTATTTTGTTGTGGGAAGAAAAATTAAAGACTTTTATGTGTGGCCAATGCACGGTAGAAGATGTGCTTGCATGCATTTCATAAGCATCTCCCTCTTGATGCTAATTTTGACACCTAAATATACAAATAGGCCAATTTAAAGGTGTAGTTCAATATTTTTGAAGTGAGACTATATGAGGTACATGTCAATACCAAGTTCATTGGTCAGAGGAGATATCAGTCAGTTTGGTCCCTAATGTCCCAGTGAAAAAGTGAGCTAAAAACCCATGCTTGGGTGACTCACTGCCATCTATGACCCCATCAATTATGAGCTTAGTTTTTCTAAATATCAGCTTAATTTAGCTGTATAGCTTAGATTCCATCCATGCATTCTTCTCAAAGGGGCCACACTGGCTGGCATCTCCTCTGGCTAATAAAGTTGATTCTAAAAAGTATCCCATAAAACCCTACTTCAGAAATAGCCATCACTTTAAGTGCTGATCAGATACCAGAGCAATAGTCTAATAGTTGTCAGTGAATGCATCATGGTTGTTTTTAGTGGCCTCATCTGTCAGAAACTGTATATTAAGATAGATGGATAGCAGTATAGATCATAATTCTCACCTTCTCAATGTTAACAGGTGAGATGTGTCAAAATATGAAGTTAAAAAGGTACATCAAAAAATCCTTTGTCGAACCTGAATTCTGTTACGATCATTATGATGCTAAATTTTTAGCCATGTTCATTTTTCTTCAAAATTTTTGAGTAGAGCTTAAACAGAGCTTAACAGCATGGTTTCAGAAGTAACATCCCATTCATTTTCTCAATAGCAGATTTAATTACTGGCCATAATGTATCTAAGTCAGACCTACTATGTGCCTGAGAGAGAAATGGTGTACTAGTATAATAATATACTTTAATAATAAAGTATAGGATAAAAGTTTGAAAGATATCAACTAGGTTTGTAGTGAAGCCTCTCACCACTAGTAGCCGCTTTAGCTTCAGTGAATGGCTGCTGCCTTCCTGTCAGAGCTCTCCCAGGTTAAAGCATGTTGTGGTATGACTGTTTTTTTTTTTTTGTTTGTTTGTTTTGCTAGAAAACTGAAATTAAGTGCCATATAGGCTGTAAAGGGTTATTCTCTCATATAACTCAACCAAAGTGACAAAGAACTGCAATGAGCACGATATTAATCTGCAAAGAGGAACGAAGGCTAGCAAAGCTAGCTGATAATTTAGCCACACTCTCCTTAGCATACCAGTCTTACATCATGTCTGCTGACACAATGACCCTGTGAGGAAATAGACTGTTTTGCAGTATGTTTTTCCTCTTTAGACTTGTTGGTTTAACACAATTCAAACGGATGTTAAGCTGAATAGAGGAATAGATGCCTGGGAACATCATATCACCCTGTTTTTGAGCAAAACAGTTTAAAATCGTGTTTACAGCTAAAAATACTACAGTACCTACAGTCCTTCAGTGCAATGACTTGTGGTTTCCACTGTTATTGTGAAAATGTCTGCCACACCCGTGAACCACAGCAGTTGGCTGTTGATGACAACATTATAGTTGTATGAAGAGATATATATAGGGAAACTATGATAGATTACAACATCATCACTTTGAATGTAACGATACTGTAAAGATAAATGTTGAAAGAATGCAAGTGTTTGGTTTAAAAGTTTGAAAAACCATCATTAATGCTTAGGAAAAGGGATCACAATAAATTTGGGGATACCTAGTTCCTTCATCCTTGTAAAAAAAAAAAAAAAAGTGCAAATTAGCTGTATTTGCATTGAATCAAATGTTTGTCACAAGTTTTTGGGAAGCTAGCTGGTATATTGAAATTAATGTTTTTAAAGATGTCTGAGGAGGACTTGAATTGCAAATTTACTCCTGGCACCAGAGTCGCAGAGAAAGTGTGCAGGCACTGTTGAACTTCATAAACATAAGTGTCTACTCCAAACCGATACAAGAATCTGTTCAACCATAGACTAATCAATGTGTGCTTAGGTTAACTAGCCAGCCCCCTCCATCATATGCTTTGGCACCAAATAATGGCACTAGCGCAAAATGTTGGCACCCATTGTGGGCATATATAGCTTCACTTTTAGACAGTGGCATGTTGTCCACATTTATATACAGTCAGAAAACCCTGCAGGACAGTGGAGCGTCCAGTAGCATTAATCCACAATCTCTCTCTGGGGCTTATCTTGGAATAACAACTGTCTGCCATTTAACACAACTCAGTAGCAGTTGATGCCGGTATTTTCTCAGTAGCATGCAGCAGTAGCAGGAGGCCTTTCTTGCTCATCAGGTGGGCACTTCCATGGCTGTGTGATGCCATCACACCTCCATGTTTGCAGCACTGACTAGCTTGCTGTGATTGTTAACAGACTGTCATACTCGCTGATGCCTGTTTGTGCATTTTAAGCATTATCAGAGGTATTTTCCAGTCTTTTGTTGATAACAAACCTACCTTAGTTTGAAGTGTACTACAAAAAAACACACACATGGTTGCATGCTTTGAAACAGGCTTATCAATAATTTGCATGTGATCATATGCATTGTATATTTATGAACATACATGGAGAAATGAATGGAGCTCATGCTAGCCCCTGACTTCTCTGTATGTTTCCACTTTTGCAGCTTGCTGCACTCTGCTCTTCTATCTGCAATACCTCAGTGTATCCCTTTAAAAATACATCACTTTAAAAATACATGATAAGAAATTTTCTCTGAGGGAAGAGTTGTGCTGAATGGTGCTGAATTGAAAAACAGCTCATTAGTACACCTACCTGGAATTAAAGGGCCCAAATCTTCATCTGAAAAAATAGGAAAGTGGTGCATTATGAATGAGTGCATGAGCATAAGTAAAGCTTCTTAGAAAAGTAAATGTTGGGCAACGAAGGTTGAATAACAGACAGGAAATGGAACTTATAGACCTCACTAATTTGTCTAAGCAGAAACAATGACAAAGGGAAAAGGATATTGTTTTGATGGTCATTTTTCTTAATAAATACTAGAGGTAATGCATAGTCGGGTCACTGTGTTTGTTATGTCATGTGACGGTGGCTGGGAACAACAAATAGCACCCCCCACCTGTGCAGCAGCATCAAGAAACCCAGAAGACTCATAGCGGCTAGCCTGAGGGCCATAATTAGCGAAGGATGAATGACTGCATATAGAGCTCAGGAAAGATTGGAGGGCCTAACCTAGAGGTGCTGTCTGCCCGTTCCTCTTGAGCTGAGTGCCTGTTGTGTGAAAGAATGATTACAGGTTTGTGAGTACTGTTGTTGAAAGGTTACTCCCTTTACTTGTGGAGAAGTCCAGGAAATAAGGGAGTGAAATATTTTCACTTTACACTTAAGTCCTTATTTTGGTGGAGTTTATTGTGAGGAGAACTTCAGGTGCTTGAGATTTCAATGATGTGCTTTTTAAGGTGGTCAAAAATGTTGACAGTTTGACACTTTTCAATACTCTGTGGTTCAAACGATCAAATGTCTGTTATTTTATTTATGAACAGAGTTGAAAACGAAGTTTGGAAACTACATCTCTTTCTTAAGACAGGTGCCTGGGAAAGGTCCAAATCCATTAAAAGTTTCAAGCAGACTCCTACATACTATCTAAATTGTTACACTAAAAATAAAACATAGGAAACAGTTACATAGCCTAAAAGATTATCAAAAAGGAAGATATTACCCAAATTGGGGCACCTTGGATTTCTAATTTTGGTGTCACTGGAATCCAAAAGCTTTGATCCTCACCAGTATTGTATTTTGGTTTGTGACAGCCCTACTTTTATTGGACAGTACTTTGTTTTGTTTGCTTTCCATTACAGATTAACCCTATAGTTACTATTAAATGCCAGAACCTTAAGGGGCAGAAAACAAAATTTAAAAACTACAGAACTGTGTTACAGGAAACTAATACTACTAAATTCCCAGGGATCCCCTCCAGTCAGCCTTCATCTCGATTCTCCTACAAATATTTTAACACCATCAGTTACGATATTCCAATTTACCACTCCTCACTGCACCACGAGTTTTCACAGATCTGGGGAAAACTGCTTTTCCTACTTTGCACCTTGGGCTTGTAATAACCTTCAAAAGAACTTCACATAGATTCACTGAGCAAAGTCAAGAGGATCATAAAGAATGCAGTGACAGGCCTGTGGTTGTTTCTTTCTTTTTTCTTTTTTTTTAGGAGACCCCCAATGACAAAGCTTTTTGGAATTGTTGTAATTTTGCCATGTTTTGCCATTTCTTAGTTATTTTTAATGTGATTTTGTAGCAGAAAAATCTCATCTAAATGTGACTTTCTGGTTAAATAATGGTAAATGAGTTAGAACTGTGAATTATTCAAAACAAAGATCATAAATGTTATTCAAAATAATATAAAAGCCTTGTATTTGATGATAATCTCATTAACTTAAAGGAGGACAATAAAAATGTAAAAGAGAAGAAGCTTGCATTAGTTTAAATGTCTCTTCCCCTTAGCTAAAGCTAGCAGTATTTGATTTGATTGTTACCACTGGCTCTATCTACCACTGTTGTCATGTTTTATTTCCTCTTTTTCAGGTCTTCTCTTTTTATTTTGATTTTAAATGACAAAATTCAGTTTTCACAGTTGAAATGCACAGACTCTTAGCAGGGCAGTAAGATTAAGTTGTGTAAAAGGGGGCCCCCTTGGGGGCTTCCTACTTTCATTGCAAAGTTTGCACATTCTGATCCACTGCTGTGGTTGAAAAGTTCAGCCCTCAGTGGCCAGCAACCATTATATTTGGCATGTAGACATGGTCAGTATGATGTCCTGAAGATCAGACAGTGTATCAAAATGGAGAAGAAGGGTGATTTAAGTCAGTAATTTCCAGCCATTTTTCCTTGTAGCCCCCTTTGTATCTAAGAGACCCAAGCACAGCCTATGTACAACTTTATCTCCATTTTCTAGTTCAAATAGTACCAAACCATGATGTTCCTGTGAGATGCTATCAGTGCTATCACTGCATCACTGTTTACATTTGGGTTAAAGAGCATTATGGCAGCAGGGCAGTACTTATTACCCGAAGCTACAGTGGCTACTAGTGGCAAGCTTCTTTGTTGCACTTTATATGCAGCATCTGACCAGAATTGTGGGCTTATATTAGTAAAAAAAAAAAAAAAAAGAAATCATAGCTTTAAATGACTACTAATGCTAATGCTGACTAATGAGGGATTCTAATTTAAATATTAGCTGGCTAATTGCAGGTATACCCAGTTCGACTTGCTGTGTGCCCAGCTCTTCTGCATACCTTGGTACTAAGAAGTGGATATCTTAGTTTCTGTTTCCATTTTATCAGCTCAAACTAGTCTGTTCATTCTTCTCTGACCTCTGACATTAAACAAGACATTTTGGTCCAGAGAGGTGCCTCTCAGAGGACAGTTTTCAGAGCATTCTCATTTAACCCGAGAGATGGTAGTGTGTAAAAACCCTCATAGATCAGCACTTTGTGAAAACCAGTCCATCTGGCAAAAACAACCACAACATGCTCAGTTTGAACTTCAGGCCTACATGCCTTAATGCATTGGTTGCTGCCATGTCATTGTGATTTGTGTCAAGCAGGTATACCTAATGAAGTGATCAGTTAGTGTATATTCTGTATACTTTATTTCTGTGGGAGTTTTGAACCTTTTGCCTTTATAAGCTGTTTACTCTGATGCTGTACAACTCAGAATTTGGCAGTCAAATCTGCTTTGGCTTGAATTTAACCTTCAACTACTCATTTCCTTTTTTTCTTGAATCTCATGCTTAGCTGTAGCATTCACATTCATCAGAGTTTTCCTCCATAAACGCCGGCCGTTGGCTGGAATACAAAACAATTTTAAGCCAACCACTGTGTAAGTAAACCATTTAATGGGATGAAGGCTTTTAGTAACATAGCGAGGCTAAAGTTAGCAGCAGCTTGGTTCAAAATCCCCCCCGAACCTCACCAAAGAGGGACAGTTATTTTCAAAGTGAAGCTGCTTTATTCAGTCATTTTCACTGCTTTTAAATATCAGTGCTGATTATGGGTAGAAACAGGATTTGGCTCTCATTAAAAAGCATCTGGAAGTAGAAGGACAGCAGGAATTGTTGCCTGTGCACCTACAAATAAGCTGGTGGCAGCTCAGTTTGAGATTGCAGAACTTTTTTAGGACATTCACCTTTTTTAATGACTTGTTTTATTCATCTCAGATCTCTAGTGGAGACTAGAGTAAACACTGAGGATCATTTTGCCAACCTGATTCAGATCTGTTACACTTTTGTCAACCAGCTCCTAGGATAAACAGTTTCCTTAAGGTTTGTTAAAAGTTTTATTCCCCCCACAAGCCATTTGTTTACTTATGCTTTTGCCATTTCATGCTGAGCAGGTAGGGCATAATCAGCTTGTGTGTTGAAAATGGCCACCCACAGTTTTATTTTCTGGGGGAATCAACCATATGGACCGGCAAACCCAAACAATAAGGTAGAGCTTCTGCTGTGCCATTACTGTATTCCTTCTGCACAGCCTTCGCCTCCATTCCTTTTCCTGTCCAAGATTCTCTGCAAAGTGATAAACTCAGATATTGTCAGAGCACATTTTTGGATTCAAGTAAAAATGGAAAAAGCTGTAACTAAAAGAGTAAGAGTCAGATGATTAAATCTGGGTTTCTGGTGCTGGAGATAGTGCGGTTGATCAATCATCGCTTCCAGCAGTGCCAGATCAGCATCCTCATGACAATAACTACTGATCACCTCTGTCTGCTGTAAAATAAAGAAGTGTGCATACAAGGAAGTGTAAGTTGTAACAATTTCTTCCTCTCTTGATGTCATCCTCCTTCAGGCCATGGAGTAGAGCATAATAAAGTCTGGATGTTTTTCCATCATAAGAAGAGTGGAGATGTCAGAACAATCGTTGAACACTCACATCCTTGGATAAGAACAAACTTTTAGAACTTGGGAATCAATTTATTTTGTTACGAAACATTTCCTTTACTCTCCTCCTTTTCTGCAAACGCCCCTCTCCCTCCCCCCTCCCTCTCTGCCGGATGCTCATGTTTGCCAATGCTAATAAGGCTCCCAAAATAAACATGCAAATGTGAGTTTAAGACCTACTTCCACATCAGTGGCAGGCTGCCTTTATACTCTAAGTACAATAAATGCAGAAAAATTCAAAGGCTTTATAGGAAGTGGTGCTTTGAAGACATGACTGTAGCGTGTAAATATTATCTCTCAATAGACAAAGACGGCGGTTACATCAGTCTCCATCATGGCTGCTTAAGCCAAGCTGTTACCTCAGTATTCTGCCAAATTCTCCTGAATTCCCCTATTTAATCGAGAGACAAAGGCAAAAAAACAAACAGAACAAAAAAACAATATAATAAAAACCTTGAAGTCTGTGCAAAGCACAATCAGAAACTGGTCTCTCAACACAACACAGATGTTGGAAAAAGTTGCTTGAGCGTGAAATAACACAAAAAAAGTCATGTTTTCATCTAAATAGTCGTTCAATTCACTGCCACCATTATAAAAATGCTAAGGGCTGCAAGACTTAGTCTGCACTGAAGTTGTCAAAGCATTAATTGACTAAAATCAAGACAAAAAACTTATTATATAGATTATAAACAGGTCTATTAACAGGCAACTTGTCCTTGATACATTTAGAGGGGGGTCTTTAAGGAAAAAGGGTTGGAAACCACTGGGTACTGCAAGCAGCTAGAGCAATATAGGCTTGACAAGGCTAGCACGCCACTTTTTTACTCTCTCAAACTGACGTTGGCATAAACGACAAGAAGAGAGGCAGAAAACATTATCCATGCCTATGTAGCCCTAGTAGCTTTTCTAGAGAGCCTGGGACTTGGTTGAATTTACGAGGTCTTTTAAGACTAAATCCACTCCAGTAACTCTGATATTGTCTTTTTATCCATGTTCCTTGTTTGGGTCCTGGGGTGGGCAACTTTTCTTAGATATAAATGGGGGGACTTTGAGGAAAAAAGGTTGGGAACCACTGGTGTATTGGAAGCAATTTAAAAACACCTGTTCTTTCATGAAAACGAACATGCTGGACAGCTCGCTGCCTTGCTTCTTGTGTAAGACATTTTTGAACACTAATGCCGGCCACACACTAGACAATTTTTTCAATCTGGAACGATTTTTAAACTGTGGGAGACCACAGACTTCAGGACAATTTACAAAGATTTTTCTTCTTTAATCCTCTGGACACACACACTAGACGACTCAGCCAGACTGTCAGATCACTGGAGACCACACACCTGCCAACCTGCCTACGACCTCACGTGATCACGTGACTTCAGAAAAAAAAAAAAAAAAAAAAACACGGATGTCTGTCGATACCGTCTTGCTGTCTCTCCACAACAGGCTGTCCTGGTATGCGTTACAGGTGAAGTAAAAATCATAATACAAGGGAAAGACTCGGGATGAAATCATGGCTGAAATTAAGTTAAAGTTGTGTTCATGGTTGTGAGTGGTGAAAGTACGTATGATCTGGCTGTGGCGCTACCCGGTCTGCTCGCTCTCATTGGTTGTTGTGGGTACTCCATCAGCGGCACTACGACCTAGAATCGTAAATATCAAACATGTTTGATATATTTGATTAGGGATTTTGGAGCCTGCAACACGATTTGGAGCAGTAAAACAATCTGCCCCAAATTGGACTTAAAATCCTGTAGTGTGTGGCCGGCCTAAGGCAAAAGCAGGAATCCCTGCATACATTCGGTGTTGCTCTATTGTTTAGTTCATGAAAAAGTCAGAGAAGGAGATAGATCTCTGGTTTCTGTTCTGGCCAACAGATGAGACATTTCGCCTTCTTCTATATCTTCTTTTCTTCTTCATGGCTGTTTGTTTGGGACATCAGCACCACAAACGAATAGAGATTGTACTTGTCCAGAGGATTTGGTTCGTTTGAAGAAGCACATTGCAAATGCTAACCAAACCACATGAAAGTGCAACAATGTAGCAATTTCAGCCCTGAACCAAAGTGCCTGAGTCCCCTGGACGATCAAGCGTGGAAATGACCAGACATACTGAAAAGTTCTGCACAGTACATTCAATTAAAAAGGAAAGTTGATGCATTTAAGTGATTTCGTTTATATACAGACAGCTTTACAAGGAAGTAACAACACAGACTTTAAGGCCAAATATTTCCATTAGTGTAAAAAAAGTTTAATTTCTGGATTTACAAAACTACACTTTTAAGGTTAACTGGCACATTCGGTTAAAATCTTGATAATCAAAAGGGAAGAAGAAAATGTCTCCATATTTTTTGCTAAGGTATTTTTGGACTATTTGTATGGAGATCTACATATATGGATCTATATATATGGAGGTGAACTGAGAAAGAGACAGGTTACAAAAAGATCTATAACTTTTGAACCATAAGTCATTGCCACTTAGTTTTTCTTCCCCTGGATGCCCTCTGTTTTCTAGTTCCACTGGTGCTTTCCACACCTTTGTCGCCCTTATGGAGGCTTTTCTAGCAAGCCTGTGCACAAGAAGGCAGAAAACAAAATGCCAGACGCCCTCTTAAAGAAATAAATCTGTCCCCACTAAAACTGAAGACTGAAGCTAAACCCATGAGATTCAACTCATCTTATTTTGAAACCTCATTGTTCGTTCCTGCTTCGATTTTTAGTAACTACAGTCTTCAGTCTGCACTTTTGCTTGCTGGCTGTTCCTTCCCTGCATGCTTGAATTTGAAGAAAATGAAGAAGTAGAATTGCAGTTTTTGAGAGTCAAGAAAGAGAGGTGTATTTCTTATGAATGGGTGGGAATTAGATGCATCTGAAAGACACGACTGCAGCATCCCAGAGCTGATTACTGCTTCATTTTTCACTCCAATTGACTTAAAACATTAAAAAGAAACATTAAAAACAATTTCTTTTCTTACTTAAAGAGGCAAAAACTGTATAAATGAATTAACTTTACTGAGAGTTTGTTTTGGTGGTGAATTTTTTGTATTATATGAATATACTAAACATTTAAAAGCTGTCATAAGAGCAGTGGTTCTCAACTGGTGATCAGGACCCAAAAGTCGAACTGTTTGAAAACATGCTTGTTCTGTCCTTCCACTGTAATTTGTTACTGTAATAATTTCTCCTGTATGAGATCCAAACTGTACTATTTTTCAATAAATAAACATGGTTGGTTGAGTAAGATCAGATTTTTGGGATGCAGTTTCTTATTGAGGAGTTGATATTGCGTACAGAGGTTTAAGCTGCTGAGCACCACTGATTTAAAGCATCTTTAGGGAACAAAGGAAACATGGTTTGGAGTCTGATCATGTTTTTAAAAAAAGAATCTTAATCAAGAGGCCTCATACAGTTGATGTAAAAATGAGAACGAGTACAAATTTTGACTTCAGCAGCACAGATCTGTAGCTAGGATCCTCCAGAGTTTTCAGGCTCTTATTAAAAAGCAGTGCAACATCCATGCAGCGCCACTTGAATTCATAGAAACCTATAAATAAAAAAATCACTGATCTATTTTAAATATGAAGCATCAGGTGCTCAGTCTCAGTGTGTTCCTGCATGGATGCAAATCAGAACCAAATCTGCTTTGAACGGGGGGGAGAAACACACAGTCTTATTATAAAAGAGGGACTGCGATGATGGCACACTTTCCTTTTTTTTCTTTGAGATGTCAGACTCACTGAGTGAACAAAAGTAGCATGCATATATTAAATGAAAATATTAAAAAAGCCAAAGGTGGAGGAATACATTATCAGGAGGTGTAGCGGAGCTGGCCGTCAAAGCCGATCTCGTCACTTGATTCCCTCTTGTGTTCAGCTCCACAGCACTCAGGACTTTTTTTTTTTTTTTTTTTTGTGACATTGAGTGTGGAATAAAAATGCCACTAAAGCTTCTCCCCAAGGGGAAAAATATGTCCTTGTGCCAGAAGTGGAGGATTGCTACGGGACAATGTATGGCACCTTAAATCAAATTATCACTTGAAAGAGATTACACGTGTTGTTGTGATCCTGAGAGAACTGTTGCACCGTGTGAGTATTCACATGTTCGTATGAGGAGGTACAAAGGCAACCTGTGGCAGACTAAGGGGACCCTTATGTGAAAGCAACTTAGAACTCTCAGTGCTGACAGTGTAATGCAGGATATATCAGATTATCTCCACAAATGTCAAGGGCTTCATAAGAAATTGCATTTTTATTGTTAAGGCAATCTAAAGCTGGCCTAGAAATGGCACAGATACACTGGCATTACACAGGTAGATAACGCAAAGCCAGTCCCAAGTGAGTATTTCCCTGCTATCAGCATTTATAGACAGTCTAGTAGCAGTATAAACTGGCCATTCATTTCCATGGGAATGTTCATGATATCTGGCATCCCTACAAAACTTTTCCTCTCTGTAATAATTTCACCAGGAATGGTTGCAAGTATTTTTTTTTTTTTAAATTGTAGCATTTGTGGTGGATCTCAATGTGAACGCATGCCAATGTGCTGACTCATTGAACAAGCCACTTGCTCGCAGGATAGAATGAGTGATCAGCTTGATATGACATAAAGCATGATCTTTTAGTCGATGCAAAGTCCTGTTAAATAGTTTTTATTTTACTTAAGAATACATCTTTAGATTAAAAAAACAAGTAAATACACACAATTTAAATGCCTAATGAGTTAGCTTTGACTCAGTCACGCCAGAACATTTTTTAAACCATTTCTGTGTAGCTTCCACTGAATGCTTCAGGTCTTTGTCTTGCTGGAAAATAAATCGTCTCCCAAGGCATAGTTCTCTTGCTGACTGAATAACATTGTCCTCCAGGATATCCCATAATTGTTTTTAACCCTCTTGCTTAACAAGCCTACCAGGGCTGGCTGCTGAAAAGCATCCCCACAGCATGATGCTGCCATAACAGTTCTTTAAAGTGGGGATGGTGTATTCGTGGTGATGTGTAGTGTTTGGTGTCCTCCAAACATATCGTTTAGTCCAGTGGTTCTCCACTCAACTTTACATCTTGGATGGAACAGAATTTATGACAGGATGAAGAGAGAGAAAAAAACTGACATGTTTTACCTCATGTGCCATGTTCCTTCAATTTTTAATGATGGATTTTACTGAACTCCGGGGGATTGTTCCGTGCCTTGGAAATTTTTTGAGTCCATCCCCTGACTCATACTCTCCAATAACATTTTCTCTGAGTTGCTTGGAGTTTTCTTTTGTCTTCATGGTGTAATGGTGGCCTTGAATACTGATGAACCAGTGACTAGAGCTTCAAGATACGGTGTCTTTACACTACAATCACTCGAGACACATTCACTATACTCAGATGATTCCTATTTAATTAACTGTGAGACTACTAGCACCAACTGGCTGGACCTCTGTTGAATTAGGCCAGTCACTTTAAAGGGGGTTGATATTTATGCTGCCACTTATTTTACATGACATATATTTATTTCGTTGACATAATTATGTAGCACTCTGTTTTCACTTTGACATTGAATAGCTCTTTCGTTGGCATTTATTTTGTCTGGGGAAATCTCTAAACATAGACAACTTTATGGCGAGAAATGCCTGCAGATAGTTTCAAATATTTGATAGTCAGACCTACAACAGTCACACAACACAAGATGTTGTTAGAGATAAAATTGATTGAATCATAATATGTTAGGGATTGATTTAAATCATATGAACAAGAAGTAAGAGTTATACTGAAGTTTCTTATAAACAGACCTCTATATTTATCATACCTTGACAGTTTCGGCTGTGCTCTGCTGCCTTCCTCAGAAGTGTCACGTGATGTTGCAGTGATGTGTCTGGTCAGTGCCATCTGCAGTCCGACTTCTTCAGAACTGTATCCCAGGTGTGAGAAAGTTGGTACACCCCCTCATCCCGATTTACAGTCTGGTGGGCGCGTTTCCAGATCTCGATGGCCTCCCTGATCCAACGATGGTATTTACTGCGCTGATGGCGCTGTCATTCCACTGCTCCAAGTAGGAAGGCAGCGCCAAAGAAATCTGTATAAATCAGCTGACCGGACACGTCACTGCAACGTCACATGACACTTCTGAGGAAGGCAGCAGAGCGCAGCCGAAACTGTCAAGGTATGAAAACTATAGAGGTCTGTTGATAAGAAACTTCAGTATAATCAAAGACCTAATGAACCTAATCGGATGATTAAGAAGTAAGAGTGGATTATTTTTCTTGGAAAAGTTTGTCCCTGACTGTCTCTGGCTATGAATTTCTGATGTTATCTACACAGATGGGCAGCCATAAGGGCATTTATGGAAATTTCTGGCACGAAGATTTGCATGACCTATTAATGGGTACTGTCACAAACAATACCACTCCTTTCCTCAAGTTTCAGCATGGCCAAGTTCAGGACAAAATGAAATATATGTTTTGTGCTTATCATTTTGCAACAAATGTCAACACTTCTAATGGAGGTTAATTATTGGTGCAAATGCGTCAGCTACTGCTGAGTTTAAAGGTCTGTAAATTAGAGGATTGTATCCAGTGAAGCACATCTAGACACAAAACAAAGCCTGGTGGGTTTTGAAAACATCTTATGGAAATAATTGTTTTGTAATTGATCATTCTGCATGAATGCCTTTCATTCAGCTCAGCCTTTACTGTCAATACGCCTCAGCCCAAGGAAGCCTTTCTTCATTTTCCAAAGCAGGTTGTAGTTTTCTTAATATTGGATGTGTTCAGTGATGCGGTCCTTGACTTTGATGTGAGGAGCCCGACAGTGTCACTCTGACATGTGCTCAGCAAACCAAAAGCATGCTGTTAGCCATGCTTGGAGGATGTTGTGGAATATATTAGAGCGAATGAGGATGCACTGCAGCTCGTGCCACCACCTGCAGCATTGTGTTGTGGTGACACATGCAGCACGTAGCTTTAGTCGGGGCATTCAACACAGCAAACATGGGAGTTTTATCACAGCAATACTTTCTGTGCTGTGACATCACCCGCGTGCCGCACAATCTCTTCTCCTTGCTTTAAACGGAAAAAGATTTCTCATGGAAAAATTGGAGAGAAAAAAAAGGCTTCCTTTCAATGAAAATGCTCGCCTCCTTTTTCAACTGAATGTTTCCCTAACTTGTATGGGCATTGTGTCAACAACACACTACACACGGCCTAAGCTTGTGTTGCATTGTGGATGACGCAAAGTACTGCAAGTTAGCTTTATAGCCTGCTGATACCTTGCCAAAGAGAAACAAAAAAGAGGGAAAAATATAAACTGCATTGTGTATATTGGTGTGTTTTACCATTCTCGGTCCATTGTTTAAGGCTGGGATTGAAATGTAAATCCATAATAATAATAGTATAGAAATGCAAAATCACTATTCAGGACTGAAGTTGAGACAAGGGTTGCCTGAGTATTAAACAGGATGCAGTTTGAATTTAAAATAAGGGATTTAAACAAAGACTCATTTATTCAGTCTGGTTTATGTACTTTATGGTTTTATGGTGATCATTACCATTGGATTTATTCAGACCATCATCACTATTATACTTCCAGTCTGCTTTAAAATTGACTTTTCGTGTTTAAAATGTTTTAATTCTTTATAATAATTCCTCGTTGTTATTGTTGTCTTATTGTTTCTTTATTTAACCTGACTTTATTTATTTTATACATATTTAACATGATTGTATTCCATTTTATAAACATACTAATGTTTGTGTGTGGTAAGTTATCATTTTGATTTCTTTGTTTTTTATCACTTTTATCACTCATCATTTATTTTGTTCTGACTTTTTTGATTGATTGGTGCTTCTTTTAATATCTAATATTTGCTATTTTGTGTTTATTCAGTAGCAAGTTTCGTTTGGGGTTAGGAGAGGTACATATTAGCTTGTTAGCTTGGTGCTAACTCATAAAGGAAATCCCCATTGCCAGGCTAAGACTATTGGCATTGACAGCAGTGATTATAAATGAAGATACAATCTGTTCTACTTAAGCTCATGAGATTTTTCTAACATGAAGAGATAGTAATGGTGTCCTAGTATCTCTTTAAAGTCAATAATGTGAAAGCTGTGTAGTCTGTCTCTTAGGCTGCATTCACACAGCAGGCAACGTTGACCTCTGATACTTCTGCAATCATGCAGTCTGACGAACCGGATCATCAGAAGATCGTCATATTTTATGAACTCAGGGCAAATTATGACAAAACTAGAATGGCTGTCTGAGGCGGCAGACCCTCCCATTGATTACTATGGTGTTCAAAATTTGAAGTGCGAGAAAAACCGAACGGGTGCACAGATCATCACCAAAATCTCATCGATTCTTCCCTGTCACTATCCCAATATTCCCTGAAAGTTTGGTAAAGATCCGACTTTCCATTCTCGAGTTATCTCGTACACATACAAACAAACAAACAAACAAACAAAGATACGGAACCCTTTACGTAACCCCCTGCCGATTTCATCGGCGTGGGTAAAAATGAAAGTTAAACACATGCTTGATTTAAATCAAGCTACTGAGACAAACTAATACAACAGTGAATTTACAAATAAGGTCTAAAACACAGGTGTCAAACTCAAGGCCCGGGGGCCAAATCCGGCCCATGATACAGTTGTTTCCGGCCCGCAAGATTATACGACCTTTCTTTTATAAGTGGCCCAGCAGTATGAAGTCTGCAGATTTCCTCCAGTATAAACATGTAAACTTTACCTTGATTATTTAAAATATCCTTGTTAAATTATAAAAATCTGAAAAGTCAAGAGTAAAAGAATTAAGATAAAAAGTCAGGAAAGGCAGGAAAATAAATTAATGTTGGCATTTCATATTTTCAATTGTGCATCTCAGTTCTGACTTAAACTTATGATTTTGACTTTTTTCATGTTTTGACCTTTAAGATTTACAATTCAAAATTCTAAGTCATATTTTTACCTTTTAAATTTGTGATTTTGACTTTATATCTCATCTATTTGCCTTTTAAAAACATTTTGCCTTTATATTTCATGCTTTGACCTTTTGAACTATATGTTTGACTTTTTGAGCCTTTAAACTTATCATTTTTACTTTTTTCATCTCAGAATGATTTATTTTCAGTATTATTTATATTTTTTCATATTTTACTAATGGTGAAAAAGAGGATGACATTATTTTGAAATGTTGACCTTGTTAGGCTCGTAGGTAAGGCCTAAATTCAGAATCTGCGATTGACTTTCACAATCTTGGCTTTAATAGTCTGGCCCTCAGGACTTCTCATCAGAGCAAATCTGGCCCCAGACTCAATATGAGTTTGACACCCCTGGTCTAAAACGTCATCCTTATTGCACAGTGACTCTGAATACAACAATGAATGAAATTATTCTATTGTTGTATAATCAGTTTATAACTTAATATTTCAGCTGTAGCCTCAGTGTTTTTTTCAGTCTCCCTCATTTCCCTCTCAAAATCCACTCAAACATTCCTATGATCACGAATCTAATTGTGTTCAGGTGTTTTCCTATGTTTTTTTTGTTTGTTTTTTTTTCATTTGTACTTTTTGTTTTCAGTGTCAATGATTAGTTTTACTGCTGGTTGGTCAATTTAATTCTTTTTTCATTTTTCAAAAATTTTGGTTTAGTTTTTATTAGTTCCAGTGTTATTTTTTTCTGCAATATGTTATCCTCGTCTGTTATTTGTTTAACATTTTTACATAGTATTTTTTACTCTGTTTGAGGGTCAATGGTGAAAAAAGCTCTTCAACAATCAGGAATAGCAGGAAAAGAACAAAGAATTTCAAAAAAAACAAAACATTTTCATTGGATGCAATTAATTATTTCATCTATATTTAAAAAAATTCTTTTGATACATGGTGTGTTAAAGTCAGGGCACATACTAATAAAGACGCATCAAAAGACATGTGCTGCTGCTTTTAATCACTCAGGTTACAGACCTGAACATAACACTTGCCCACTGGTTTCTTTATGTTCAACCACGCCTTTGTATTTATGTACATTTCTAATATTTTCCAGCTTTAATTTTCCCCTCTGCATAGAGGTTGAAAACACTCTTCTTTGTACTTGCAAGTGCAGGGTTTCTTTGTGCTTGTGTGCGCATTAAAAAGCCTGGCAAAGCTCAAGGTAGCTCCTGTCTACTATTACCATGGTAACTCCTTCCCTCATTAGTGAGAGGCCAGAGGCAGAAAAGAAGTAGTTGTTGACTCACTTATACCTTCTGTTATGATTAAATGCTCCGTCATCACTTTGCATTACATTTGGGGAGGTTTTTCTCATTGATCAGACATTAAAACAATTGCCACCTAACAGTTTGAGTGACTGCTGGCGTGAATAATTCATGATGAAATTTGCACATTTGATTGTTTCGTGCAAAGCTGCACTGACAGAAGATATTAGATCATACCTAAACCAGCATTGATTAGTTTTATGCCTCCAAAATTCCCATGTGTAAATGGATAATTTGTAAAAGAGTTTCTTTTTTGTCATTTAAAGTCTTACGCTGTGTGTTTGCATGTGGGTATTAGAATGCCTAAGGGGCCATGTATGTCTACACTGATAAAGATTCACATGAAGTCTGGCAAATGAATTAAAAACACATCCAACATCCTAGATCCCCATGAGAAAAAGAGCTGCTCCCATTGGTTGTTTCTGGTAGAAATAAGCTTAAGGACAAGCTCTGAGTGCCTGTGTGCATCGGCCTATGTCTCTCTGTGTGCCTGTTTGTGTGCTTTTTTTTTTTTTTTCTTCCCCAGGACCCAGGAGACGTTTGACAGCAGTATTAACAGAATCTGATGTGACAAAATGAATCATATAAATGAAGACCACAACCTCTTAACTTCCCCTTCCTGTTTTTCTTCCCCTCATCTTCCCCTCTTTTTTTCTACGGGGAGCCAGTTCAGCGATTAAATTGTCACCGCACCATCAGACCTTGACAGGCTGCACTAATCCACGATGCTGTCGCTCCTCGGCTGATCCATCCTGCTAGGGAGGACATTCTCCAGGCTTAAAGCCAATGGGCCATGTCCCCCACAACCCCACCCAGCTGCTGTGTGCAAGCAACGCAATTATAAACGTGGGAGCAGACTTACCTGTTGGCTGCATCCCCCCCTGACAGATGAGGGAGGGTTGTTATACGCATATCACGTAGGTGCAAGGCCATAAGAGGAGCAGCGTCAATGAAAGCTGGCAGCTCCCACACACATGCATGCATGCGGCAAAAATGTATAACAATGTTGTTCAATCATAAGGTTTCTTAAGGGAATTATTTGACAAAGGTCCAAGTTATTACCCTAGAGATCAAGTAGGATCGAAACCTTATTATTAGATTCTTGTGGCAGACCCATCTGCTTTCTTTGACACTGACTACGGTTGACACATTAACTCAAGTTAATCAACCGTAGGGAAAAAAAGAGGCTCCCTATGTGTTAAATAATGATGCATCCCCTTCTTTTAACATGCAACCAATTTCTTTCTAAAGCACTCGGCTCTCCAGAACATCTGCAAGTCAGACTTAATTAGTGTGGCTGTACTAATTACCAATACCAATGTAAACGAGGGCATTATTTTCCATCCCTTCTTTGTACTAGTTCTCTCAGCCCTATAATTGACAGTCTGCATCCTTGTCATAGAGCACATGAAAGAGCCGCATGTCCATATTCAGGCTCATTTTTTCATGCTTGCTGGACTTAATGAGCATGCTGTGGACATGTTGTCAAGAAAGTCCACTTGCAAGGATGCAATTAAAGCTCTCAAACACAGTGGTTTATTGTTTGTTGTTTTACATATCATCTTAGTTTGGAAAAAGAAAACACAGTGTAATTGCTTTTCTGATTATATATGGACAAAAGTTTCCACCGCCTCACCATTGCACCAACAAGAACTGTGCTTTAATATGGAGTTGCCTTCCTTTTGCAGCTATACTACCCTCCACTCTTCTTGGAAGCCTTTTCACAAGATTTTGGAGTGTTCCTGTTGAAATTTGTGCCCATTCATTCTGTCAAGGATTTATGAGGTCAGGCACTGGTGTTGAACAAGAAGGCCTGGCTCACAATCTCCATTCCACTTCATCCCAAAGCCTCTCGATGGCGTTAAGGTTAGGGACAGTCAAGTTCTTCCACACTAATCTCATCAAACCATGTCTTTATAGTCCTTGCTTTGTGTAGTGGGGCACAGACATGTAAGGCCCTGTCCACATGGAAACCAATTCAGGAGTATATGCAAAAGTTTTTTTTGTTGTTGTATCTGTGTTTCATCCACACAGACACAGCGTTTTGGGAGGCCATAAACACTACTTTTTGAAACTGGGTTCCAGACTGAACAAATTTGTATATGCCTGCCATTTTGTCTCTGTGTGGACAGCCAACTGCAACTTTCTTAAAACGTTTACGTCATACATAGCATAGCCCACTGAAGCTGCATGCATGTGTCAAACCAAAACAACGACGACGGATTACAGGGTTGTGTTTGTGCTGCAGAAGCTACTGAGCTTATTATGGCTTTTACAGCAAAATCTGATGCTCCTTTACCACCACAGAGAACAGCAGACAGCAGATGTTCTTAAATCCACCGCAGAAAACGACCAGAAGGGCAACCAGGAGAAAGTTTTGGGCAGTTTTACATAATTTTCTTCTCTCTTTTGGTGCATTTCCATTGCAGCGTTACAGCGCCACTTACATGTTTGGCATATACTGTGTACAGTCGTTTTCAGTGTTTCCATGCTTACGTGGACATTTCCTGAAATGATCCCATCTTTACAGAAAACTTTTTTTAAAACAAAACAGAAATATGTCGTTTCTGTCTCCGTGTGGACAAGGCCTTAGAATAGAAAAGGGCCTTCCTCAAACTGTTCCCACAAAGTTGAAAGCATAGAATTGTCCAAATTGTCTTGGTATGCTGAAGCATAAATATTGCCCTTCACTAATAAGGGGCCTATCCCAAACCCTGAAAAACAGCCCCATACCATTATCTCTAACTTCACAGTTGGCACAATGCAGTCGTTCTTCTGGCATCTGCCAACTTACCCATCTGACTGCCAAACAGAGAAGCGTAATTAGTCACTCCACAGAACACGTTTCTACTGCTCCACAGTCCAGTGTTGGTGTGCTTTACACCACTCCTTCCAACTCTTGGCATTGGACTTGGTGATGACAGTTTTTTATGCTTGCATTAATTCATCATTTTACCTTAACAAACCCTCTTGGGCCAGCTGCCAAGAAGCATCCCCACAGCGTGATGCTGCCACCACCGTGCTTCACAGTGGGGGTGGTGTCCTCCAAATGTGCCACAAAAAGTGCCATTTTGGTCTCATTAGACCAAAGAAGTTTCTTCCACTTGACCACAGAGTCTCTCACATGCCTTTTGGTGAACTTGGTGAGATATGAGTTTCTTCAACAGTGCCACTCTCCCATACAGCTTTGACTGGTGTAGAACCTGGGCAAGAGTTGTTTTAAGCACAGTCTTCAATCTCCGCTGCTGATGTCTTGGTGGACTCTCTAGTCTCCTTCTTGCATGGTTTTTATCGTCATTTCACTAATTAGAAATCTGTTTTCACTTTGACGTTAAAGAGTTTTTTTTTGTAATATCTTTTTGATCAAAAATGCCAAATTATATTGGCCATGGTTGATTTGTAAAATCAATAAGAGGATTATACATCCAAGGATTGAATGCTTTTTATAGGCACTGTCTATCCATGTAGCCTTCCTGATTTGGGATCTCACATGAAAGTCATGTCTCTTTTCTGTGGCTCCTACATTTAGAAAAATTAACTAAAAGTATTTACTTTCTTCCTTAAAATTTGATTGTGTATTTTTCTTAATTGTAGAACTGGGGAGAATTGCCAGAAAATCCAAGAGGTATCACTTTGTCCAGTCCTGCCAACATTTCCATTGTCTTCTTGCAAAGATGACTCTTGAACATCAGTCAAACAGTACCACTGGAAATGCTTCCCCAGAGACCTGCTGTTTCCACAAATACATCCACAAAACATTTTGGTTCCTTTTGAGAAAGGAAAAAACATGCTGTGGTATCATTCCAGAGGTCTTGAAATTCAGGTTGACTGTAAGAACTGAAACAAATACTTCCTGTTTTCTTATATCATCCTCCCCGTGTGAGGTGATATTTGCCCCTGAACCGCCCTCAGGTTTGAGACTTTTTTCTTACTGTATACATTGTGACATTTCTGCAGAGATCTGTGCACAATTGTAAGTAAGAAACACCCACACATGCATAAGCCTTTTTCTCCCATTCTCTCTTCTCCACAAATGCATGCAAAGACTCTGGATAAAGCTGTGACGCAGCACTTGAATCAAACCGCTGCAGAGATAGCATTGGATTTGAAGGCAGCAGCACAGCCCCGGTTAGCCGCCTGCAGCACTTTTTCTTGTCATTTAATCGTGAGCTCAGCCGGTGAAGGATAACAGCTGCTTCTCATTACTGATGTTTAGACTAAATGATTTTCAGCAGTGGACACAGAATAGAGACAGTGTCAAACCAAATCATTATGTTTGAGCACAGAAAAACACTCAGACACAACACTTGGATATCTCTACATGCAGATGGGGTCTCAGGAGGTTTTCACAAGGCCTTTTTACTGTCTGTGTCTTTCAAGTGGAGCAGAGGAAAAAGAAAAAAGGGCAGGTGCTCGGTGATGAGCAGTAATTGAATGCAATTTTTTGGAACAATGGAAGATAAGGATGTGCCTCGGTACAAAGCTGAAGGGTGGCAGAAAGTCTGGGATCAGGAGTTCAAGAGCAGTTTACACTTTGAAATACACTCCACAAAGTGTGCTTATGACTGTCATTGGCACTCCACCAGAGGGAGCTGCTCTGATTGTATTATTTCAGGTGATTTCACGAGAAAGCGACAGTTTTGAATGTAGCCCTTTTGTTGCTCCTGGATTGGAGAATTATTAGAGCAAGGTTTTCAAAGAGAAGCTCTGCTAGGTTCTATACATTTTTAAGGTATCATAAAAACAAAAACGTCACTTAAACTTAATTGCTGTGGAATCAGGATGAAAAATAAGCCGTCTCTGCCCCACTTTTCCTTGTCATACACTATTTTTTCCTCCAATTAAAGAAACAGGCCTCCTTTGTAGCATCTGATCTAGCTTTATCTGAGCTACAGCTTGTAAAATCGATCCTAAAAAGTGTCAAGTGAGATAAACAGATCATTTAGTTGGAAAAAGCCTGCCAAAAGATTGTGCTAATTTGGGCAAAAAGAGACAAATTGTACAAGAGATAGAACACGATTTAAAAAAAAAACAGACAGGAAAAAGGCACAGTGGGTGGTGCTAAACCGAGGTGATATTTCATCATCAACTGATCTGACGTGATCCGTAATTTTTCCTGATGTCTTCGTTCTACTTGACGTGTTTTCACAGGAGAGTTTTTCCACGCTCTTCGCCCAGGAGATCTGTCCATGCCTATTGATAGAAGGCTCCTGAATTGAATTAGAATTTAATTAAGTAAAGTAGCAAATGAAAGGAGACAGAGTGAAGCAAGAGAGAAATCCCATTGTTCCACCTCAACCCGTCTCAGGCTGAGATCAATTACAGAGCGACTGGTTTAATCCATGTTCTCAGGAAAACAACAAGCAAGCTGGGGATAAATATTCATTTGTCAATACAGATGTTTGTCGACCAATGGGGCTAGGATTGTGGGGATTCACTGGCTGTCGAAAGAGCTTCTACAAACATTAAAGCTAATTTCACTTCTCCTTTAAACAAAGAATGATTACCTTTCCACAGGGACTGTGTTGTGTTTACCTTAGAAGATGGCAGGACAATCACAGTCGCAGACCAATGAAATTTTGCCAAGAATCATGAAGCAAATCAACATTAATGCTAGCTCTCGATCATTTTCAGGACCTGTAGAGACAAAGATGTTTTTGTATATTATTATTATTACTGATATTCTACAGTCAGGATTTGCATTTTATTAGAGGGGTGCCTTTATAAACAATTGCCTTCTCTGTTATTTAAATGGAAGATAAGTAATGGTAGAGCATTTTAGAGAACATCTGAAGCTATAAGAGAAAGACCCCATTGTTCGTATGTGAACACAGTGAAATGGTTCAGTATCTCTTTAAGCACTTGCATTTGATGGATTTGAATAACTATTTAGATTTATTGAAACTTTAATCTATTTCTTCATGGAAACATAACAATTGCACCACTCGCCAATGATTACATGGAGTGTACAGCCAACATAAAGTGCTGTTGATTCACACACATCTAATGTAACAACTGTGAATATGAACTAAGCACATCAGTCACTCGTGTGTGCGCCCACGTCCAGGCTTAGCCATCTTATCTATATGCAAATGTCAGTTGAGAGAACCCTTTTTAGAAAGCTATAAACTGTATGTGCTTCTTCTTTCTCTCTTTCTTTGTACAGGTCATGACAGAGTACCTGTCAGATGTGCTGTTGTGTATGAATACTGTACCTAACAGGCATGACATCTAAAGTGCTTCTTTGGTATTCAAATGGAAAGCCAACAGTAGAAAATAGCTTTTCTGTGGCTCCATGCGCAGCAACAACCAATTTCTTATACTTTTTATTCTTACAAGCCAGAGTAGAATGATTATATTAGAAGATTTAAATATGAAAAGGTTACATTTGAAACAACATTTCTGTTGTATTCCAAGGTACACTTTATGCAGTTTCACAAGGCGTAGCTAGCTAATCAAGGCTAAAAACACTTCAGTAGTTTCTGGCAAAGAATGTGTAAAATAATGTCTTTTGTTAACATTTCACTAGCTGTCGCTGGCTAGCTTTCTGAGGCTAAAACAGCACCTACAGTGCTTAACAAATTTATTAGACCACCCTAACCCTAACCAAAGTAAGGTTTATGCCACAGCTGCCCTAAATTAACAGCATTGGTAATTACCAAAATCATTTTTTATGTTTCTGCAATGGTTAATACACCAATATGTAGAAGCTCTTTAAGCCAAATGATATTTTTAATGCTAAAATAGAATTGTTATTGTTATCCATGAATTTTCAAATTTACTGATTTACAAAAAAAAATTGAAAAAAATAGTAAAGCACATTATTATTTCTTGATTAATATGTCAAATTATAGTTATTTACTTACATTCCTGAACAGAAAAATGAGTTTTAGTGGTTGAATGTTATGCTTGATTCATTTCTGACTTCTCAGAGAAGCCCAGTAAGCCGGCTCAAATTTGGGTGAATTCAGTTTGAAATTCCTCATTCCTGTTCAAAATGGTAAAACGTGGAGAGCTCACTGAAAATGAAAGTCTGCATTAAAGCACTTCATGATACTGGATGGTCTTTGAGACAAATATGACAGGTGGTCTAATAAATTTGTTAAACACTGTAGTTCCTGGCAAATTTAAAAGAAAACATTGCACCTGTTTTAACAAAAAAAAAAAAAAAAAAAAAAAAAAGGCTAACTTCATACTGGAAAATTTCACTAGCTGTTGTTAGCTTTTTTATTAAAGCTAAAACAACATTTAAGTATTTTCAAGCTAACTAAAATGCTAGCAAATTTTACTAGGCATTGCTATCTTGCTAATTTAGGCTTAAACAACATAAAAGCAAGCTGTTAGATTCACTCTAGATTTAATGCCAGATATCACTGAGTGTTGTTAGCTAGCTAACCAAGGCAAACCAATATTTTCTGACAAAGAACAAGAAAGGTAGGCTATGGCCTTTTTGATTAAACTGCAATTTAGCCAAATTTACTAGTAAGTGCTAGCTAGCTTTCTAAAGCTAAAGCAGCATTTCAGTAATTCTTAAAGTAACTCTGACTCTTTAAAGCTAGATTTTGTGCTGAAAGATTAATACAGGTACATCTCAAAAAAATTAGAATATCATGAAAAAGTTCAATATTTTTTGTCACTCTTTTCTGAAAGTGAAACCCATATATTATATAGACGTGTTACACATAGAGTGAAATATCTCAAACCTTTATTTTTTGAAATGTAGATGCTTATGGCCCATAGATAAGAAAACCCAAAATTCAGTGTCTCAAAAAATTAGAATATTACATAAGATCAATATAAAAAGGATGTTTTAAACAGAAACTTCAGGCTTCTGAAAAGTATGTTCATTTCTATGCACTCAATACTTGGTTGGGCCTCTTTTTGCATGAATTACTGCATCAAGGAGGTGATCAGCCTGTGGTACTGCTCAGGTGTAATGGTTGCCCGGGTTGCTTTGATAGCGGCCTTCAGGTCACCTGCATTGTTGAGACTGGTGTCTCTCATCTCCCTCTTGACAATACCCCATAGATTCTCTATGGGGTTCAGGTCAGGTCAGTTTGCTCGCAATCAAGCACAGTAACACCATGGTCATTGAACCAGCTTTTGGTACTTTTGGCACTGTGGGCAGGGGCCAAGTCCTGCTGGAAAATGAAATCAGCATCTCCACGAAGCTTGTCAGCAGAAGGAATCATGTCCTGGTAGATGGCTGCGTTGACTGTGGACTTCAGAAAACACAGTGGACCAACACCAGCAGATGCCATGGCAGCCCAAATCATCACTGACTGTGGAAACTTCACACTGGACTACAAGCAACATGGATTCTGTGCCTCTCCACTCTTCCTCCAGAATCTGGGACCTTAAAGAGAGAGATTTCAAGAAATAAAGGCTTGAAATATTTCACTCTATGCATAACAAGTCTATATAATATATGGGTTTCACTTTAAGAAAAGAATGACAAAAAATCTTGAACTTTTTCATGATTTTCTAATTTTTTAAGATGTACCTGTAGGTGTAGCTAGGTTATCAAGCCTGTAACAATATCTCAGCAGCTTCTGTCAAATAAATAAAAATAGGGCTAAGGATTCTTGTTTTGTGCTAAGTTTCATGCAGCCATATTTCAATTGGAATGGTTAGATAATTGAGATTGTAACAACTTTTAGTAGTTCCTGACAAAGGCTGAGAAGAGTAAGGCTTCATTTTTTAAGTTTAATTTGATGCTACCAAATTTTAGGAGCTGTTGCTAATGATATAACTCAGCGTTTGATTATTTCGTATTATGTGGAAGCCCTGAGAGGACATCCATCCATAATTTATTTTCTCATGATGTCTGTTGTTTTCTTAAGATCTTGACTTATTTCTCCAGTTAAATCAAGATAAAACTATTCTCCTAATATTGTGAGTTGATTCACCATTATCATTTTCCTGTATTCAAGATATTAACTTATCACAAAAACAGTGTTTATTATAATAAGTAGAGAACTGAAAAATAACTGAAATGTCATGGTAGAGACAGGGAAAATAAATGTATTGATGTCTGTCTGCTTTGGGTCTTTGTACATGAATTCTTTTCTTATGTATAACAAATAATCTATGTTATTCTGACATCTAAGCTAATGCTCTGTGCTCTGTTTGACCTCTACATGACCTTTAGCTTGGTAATTAATGAACTGAGGGAATACTGTGGGTGTCTCTGGGACTCTAACCTTGCCCCCTGACTGGTCATCTGTCAATATGTTTTGGGCTTCTATTGGTGATTGTCTTTCTTCTGCTTCATTTAGTATGTGCAGTGGGGCCGTGAGCATTTTTCTTTCATTGCCATGGAAATACTGCAGCATCCATCAATGTCAAACTGAGTGTTGCAAATTTCCTTGAGCTATATGCAGATCCACTGTGAAGTTTGTGTCACTCCTCCTACAACACGTAAAGTTCTCTACTGTTCTTTTAACTCTACGAAGTGCTTTGAGTGGCTGTCATAGAATCCGAGCTAGGTTTGAGAGAGCAGATCATGTCTAAACACCTCAGTTTTACTATTTAACATGATCTTTAATGAGTTATGAATATAATATTCGAAACAATTGTCATTTAAAGAACAGCAGTCCTTTAAGTGCCTTATCTATGCATTGTGTTATAATTTATTTAAATAGTTCTGATTGCTTTGTGTTGTCAAAGCGTGAGTTATATCTGTAATAACTAAGTCAGGATATAAGACAGAATAAAATAAAGTGCCTCTTTTTTTTTCATCACACTACATGAAGTCTTTGATTGATGTCACCAGACAGACACTGCAGACTCTTTGTCTGCATCAAGAAGTTCTTTCAGTTGAAGAAGCTGTCTAAACTTGATAAGAAACGGGGCGACGTTGTCGAACCCTGCTTTTTCCGAGCAGTTTCGTGGAAATGAACATCTTACAGGAAAAACATGACAGTGATTACATGTTTCGAAAAGCCTTTGAGCTCTCGGATGTTGATGGCGTTGAGGCTTTGTTGATATTTTTTTGCGAGTGTGCCAGTCTGCTGCTTGTCACTGCTGTTTCTATTCATCTCAGCAGAGCTTAGTTTGTGAGAGGTCCTGCCATCTCTAATTAACTGTTGTCATGATGTCAAACACCAAAGTTGTATAATATTATGATATTTAGAAAACGAGGCATTCAGAGCAGCCACTCATATAGTCCTATTTGTTTAAATAATCAAACTATAGCGTGGCTTTCACATTTGACTGTGTCCACAGTGTTCTGTCTAAGGGTGATTGTTATTTTTTTTCTTGACTAATTGAGTAGTTTAATTAAATCTGTATCGTATTAACACTGTTGAAGGAGTTAATCAGAGTTTCATGAGTCTGCAGGATACCAGAAATTAAACATAATTAGGTGGCCTTGAATGCTTGATTGTAAAGTGATACTACACCGACACGCGTAAACACAGGAAGAAAGAGAGAGATCATTTAAAAGCCATCTTCAAAATTGAAGCTAAGAGATTGAGCTTTTTTGGTAGGATAAGAAAACTAATAAAAATGACTTTTTAGATTTCAACTAAAGGAACAGATAACAGCAACACCATGGGATAAAGAAAAACTTCTGGTTGGGCATATTTGTAGGTTTTGGGGCTTTGTTTGACCAGACAGATGGGGAGACAAAGGACATGTGGGGAGGGAGTTGGAGATTACATAAATCAAACAGTGTTCGATCCATACATATGCAGGAGCAGTGAGTGGAAAGAATCTTGATTCTCAAACCGTGACAATAATATCAAAGTTCATGCTTGTGATATTGTGCCTTTACAGAAAGAAGAAAAAATATCCAGATAAGTAGATGTCAGGTTGGACTTGAACTCAGGCCACCTCCTTGGAGGACCATAGCCTCCGTGTCTGGGGCTTGACACGTTTTTATTCAAAATACTGCTTGAAATTAACACTATAAAACTTCAAAAAAGCATTTTTATTTAACTTAAAATGCAGCTGCCCTTTAAACTGCAATCCATATTACAAGATTGAAACTACCATACTGTTAAGGAGTTACCTCTGTTTTTCATTTTATTTTTTAGTCTTTATTAGTCCTGAAATATTTAAGAAGGCATCAGTCGTAAACACCTGATAGATTTCAATAACCCAGAAGCTTCATACGTCTGTGCAGGAGGTTAACTGCTCGAGTGAGAGAGCACAGACCTCAGAAAGAGTCCAACAAAGCAAAAAGAGAGGACGACACAGAGAGAGAGGGAGAGAGAGGAAGATTAGAGTGTCCTGACAAGGAAAGCCTTTCAAGTTTGTAGGTTTGAAGTGCTAATGACATGCAAATGTGTGCAAATGAGTGTGCACCCACCCCGAAAACTCTCGCCGAATAGTTGAAGCCGAGTGGAATTCTGGGCTGGTGTTTGTCTATAAATAGTAAAAGTTTGGGGAAGTTTGAGTGTTTTTAACTAATAGAACCATGTGAGAAAGAGAATAATTAGTATGAGGTTGTACTGAGTTATGCTGGTGGTTATTATCCGTCTATATGAGGGGAAGTTGATGAGGCTCAACTTAATTACACAAAACACCAACTATGAGGCACATCTTTGAAAAAAAGAGCACTTTTACTACGTTTGAGGAGATGAATAAAAGGATGAAAGGACAGATCAATGATCCAATTACCTTAGCTGACACACAAATCCATACACAGTGTGGAGAAAGATGGCATACTTATCCATTTTTCAGCAGTTAATAAATTTGGTAAAAGTTTTCTTGTAAAACAGAACAATTAGCGGCTGTGGAGCAGAATGAGAGATGAGATTAATAAATGCCCCAGACAAGAAGATAAAGAAACGAGAGCTTACCGTCGTGCTACATCGAGAACAGCGGTCTCTTTTCAAACACTTGGCCACATGAGGAAACTTTTCAAATCCTTAGACGTCATCAAAATGACTCACATGGAGAACATTCACCATTTTTTGGGATTCATCCTTTATAAATGATTAGAAAAGGCAAAACCACACACACTCAGGGATATAGCTGAGCTGATCCCCGCTGACTTCAGATATGTCAGTGACATCAAGACCGCTAATCTCACTCCATCCTGCGATCACATATGCATTAATATGCATATTGATGTAGTGTGCATTAGTATGCAGTGATAAAAAGCGGAACCTCGAGAACGGTATTCACGGTAGCAGGTGAGAAACATTGATCCCCTTTAAAGTATCCATGCTGCTGCTGATAGCCAGCGTTTCTCATATTATCGGGATGCTCAGACCAGTCCACAAGTCAATTAGAGTGATTAAGATGGATGGATAAATGTGTAAAGCCTTCGCTCTAACAGATAATCTGTCCTAACCGTCGCTCCCAACCAGGCTTCTAATGAGCATCTTACATCTGATGGTCGGGAAGGATAAATCTCCAGCTAGTGGAGCAGTAAGAGCTGGGGTTTACTCAGTCTGAAGTATTTTTTAAAGTGTTAAAGTGTTTACTGCTGGTTGAAAAGCCCCACTTGAAGGTACAGTGAGAAGCTTGTTATTACAGATTGTTTGTAGATGATGTCATGTCAGCAAGAACTCCAGCTGGAAGGCTGGAAGTGATTCTGCAAAATGTATATTTTGGCCTTTTTGCCTTATTGATAGAGGAGGAAAGAGGACAGAATTGGAATTAGGGACAAGAGAGTGGAGGAGAGACATGCAGGAAAGGTGCCACAGGCTGGACTTGAACACAGGCTGCCCACAAACAGGAGGCGCGACCTACCCCTAGGCCATCTGCAGCCCACAAATGGTTACGATCTTCTTTTGTGTCTAGAAAGTAGTGACACATCTAGGCAAAAAAAGTTGAAAATAATCAAAGAGAAATGGTGGCAGACATGGATTAAAACCTCCTACAAGAAAAGCCTGGGCATGCTGTGTCATATATAGTCCATTTCCACCATGTAGTTCTAGTTGACTCAGTACAGTTAGTCTTTAACCTGGCACGCCTGATGGATGTGTGAAACACATGTTTCCAGGTTGTAGGACCCAGAGGAAGTACAGCCACTGTGCCACCTTCTTCAGGATGGCCTTGGTGTTGGTGCTGTATGAGGTCCATGAGAGGTCACAAAGATGTGGGTACCCAGGAATCTGAAGGAGGTGATCATCTCCATCTGCTCCTCATTGATAAAGAAAGGGGTGGGGTCTTCTGTGCGCTACCTATAGTTTATGACAGCCTCCTTGGTTTTTTTGAGGTTCAGTAGGAGATTTTTGCTAAACACCAGGTGGATACTTTCTTCGCACCATCAGTGATGAGCCCAACCACAGTGATGTCAGCAGCAAACTTGATGGTGGTGTTGTTTGGGTGGTACGGAGAGAAATGTTATATTGTAACCATATACATAAGACATATGTTTGCATTTGCATCACTTATTAAGTAACATTTTCAAACAAACAATCCATACTTTTATTCCTAGGTTCCTTTTGCCAAAAGACAGAGAAAACCCTGAAGCATTCACACAGTTTCAGTTTGAATACTATGGTTGTGTTTGTGAATCTGTAGCTCAGGTTGAATTACCTAAATTAACCAAGTTGGTCAAAGACACACCCTCCACCTTTACTTGCCAATTGCTGTCTTAATTTATGCCTTCTTGCTAACAAAGTAACCCCAGAAGATTTACTCCCTTCACAGTAAATCACCACTTCCTTTGTTTGGATGACTGACATGATGAGAGAGACAAGCTGTTGGAAAGTGGCACTGCCAACTCGTAGTGCATTGTTAGAGATCCCAAAGGACGGCATTGGCAAAGTCTGACCTGTAACAATGAGCACAAGCCAATTAGAGATGGAGTACGGCTTGTCAAGCCTTCACCATCCTAGGAGCAAATCTGCACTGTCCCACTGGATGATGCATATCAGAGCGAGTTTGCACACATGGAGGTAGAGGGATTTCTGTTAGCTGTCTGATGGACATCAACTCTTTTTTCACTTACCATTAAACTACACGTTGTAGTAGGTTATTATGCTGAAACTTTACTGGCAGAGCTTTAATGCACTTTTGCTGACTTATCTAAGAACATCTGATCGATTTAAACCAACCGTTCACTTTTCATTTACTTGAGGTATTGTCTGCCCCTCTAACATGCTGGATCTTCAGCTTTCTCACCACCAACTTCTTTACTTTCCTACTTTGGCAAGCTGCCATTCACGTTACCCAAGTACCATACATTCTGCTCATACAAGAAATAGATGGCCACAGCGTTATATGGTATGCTATACACAGAATGTGTGGGGGAGTTGATGAGAACCACTGGGATCCGCTGAAAAGAAAACACAATGAGCTGAAACTTCAACTCTGCAAAGGCTACAGAGTCTGAGTTAGATCTCCACTGTTAACAGCATTCCTAGAGACCTTATGGTATTTGGCTTGAATGCTAACATCAAATAAGTTGCATCATAGCTCTTCGGTCAGTAATAGCTAAATCTATAGTCCGTGTAATATCAGTCTAAAAATATTGTTGATATAGGTCAGATATAAGTCAATATTTCAATGTTTTATGACTTACAAGTCCATCAAAATCCATGAAGAGTAACTCTCATAGATAAACTGTGTCTCTTAACTGTTTCAAAATGATAGTATTGCTCACATGCTTTGAGCCAAGACTATAAATGTCACCCCATGCTGGCACTTTCTTATAGATTCTCACGTCACCAAAGATGAACACCACAACATCTCGCTCAAATGATAATTTTACAAGTTTCTAGCTGCAACTTGAAATGGCTTTTCCAAAAGAATTTGAAAAGATAGTGATAGTGAATTCATATGCTGGAACTTTTATGTCTGCTTGAAGGAAAGCTGTGAGTACTAATAGAAGTTCAACAAAGCTGTCTGTCCATCACCAAGGTCACTGTGAAATTAAAGTACTCTCCTATAATTGTAGATTGAATTGAGTCCCATTAAGGAGGCCTTGGTGGTTATTATATTTCAAGCACTTCTGAATAAAGTACACTTATTTCCTTTGACCAGGTTGAGAGTGAAAACAGTTTTTTTTTTTTTTTTTTAAATCCATTAATTGAACATGAATGCACTGGACTAGAAATTACAGACATGAATACAAATGAAAGTGAACAACAAAGTAGGGATGAGGCATGATTTTTTAATGTCTGGTCATGAACTTATAAATATGTGAAGCTTTCGCTCAACTTCTATTATAACTTAAAAATCCATTATTTTCAGCAGCACCTGACTTTAAAGGCCTAAACACACCAGCACTGTGAAAAGTATGTCCAAGCGCCCCCATTATTGTCTATGAACAAACCAGGGCTGGAGGCGGACAGGCACGCTAGGACGTGCCGTGGCATTATACGCCACTACTCTGTTTGGCATATATTCTTGAGTGGACAGCTGTTTTGGTCATCTCGGCTGCTGTAGTAGCAGCTCTGTTTGAGAGCACAAAAAAAGGAATTTAGTGGTGTCTTTTGTTTCCTGGTGTAGAATAAGTGGGAGGCCTCAGCTGTTGCTGACATACTACTACTGGCTCTTGTATCAAGCTATTCATGCAGTAGCTGGTGGGGAGTTTGACCACTGATGCGCTACTGTCGGTGTGTGCTAGGGACGGTAATTGAGGTGTGTCGTATGACGCGATGCAACGCCACCATTAAATGAAAGAAGTAAAACAAATGCCAAGGAACTAATTTAGCCTCTCATAGCTTAGCAAACAAGCAAGCAATCTATTTAACTTTACATCGTTGAGTAAATACATTGTCTGTGAAGTTAAAATTAGCATGTTTCAGGCTAAATCGGTCAGCCCGTTAATGGCAATTTCCATTATGAGTTAGCATCAAGCTAATGAATTAAGAAGTGTTTCCTGGTCCATCTGTGGTTTATGTTAATGCAACACAGGATTTACATTTCATGACATTGACCAGTTGTAATCACTAAATTTTTACTTTTCAATCACTTCATTTCTGTATAATCATGACATTGTAAAATATGTTTTAAAGGCTGAAAGGCAAAACGGATTGTGTTCAAGGAATTTCCAGTGCCTTTCCCATTTTGCTTGAAAAGAAATGGAAACACAACATAAACATTTCAATATGTAATGCTAACTTGCAAATGTAGTTTCTTATTTTTATTTAATTCTATTTCAGTTCATATTTATGCAAATCCTAAACTTGTAAACCTGAATATTTGTTGAATTTATAATGTAAAAGATTTTGCAAAGTGGAAATACAAGTTAAAATTCATAATTTACATGTTTCTCACATGTTTCAATTTCCCCTTATGTCGTTCACAAATTTTAACTTTGAACAATCATGCCAGTCAAAGCAAGCTTATTTAATTGAGTAACAAAGACTGAAAGGTACATTTGAAAGTTTTCTTCTAGAGTTCAGGACATCACCCTTGCTATGTTTAAGTCAATCCCAACAGGCGGGACTTCTTTATCTGAGAGGGTAACTTCACTCATGGTGCAGAAGGGTCTTATGCCGAAAGGCATTCTGGGTAAACTATGCAGATCAAAGGATTATTGTCAAATAATTTGAGTTTAATGACAAAAAACTACCAAGAGTGATTGAGTACGGTTTACTTTATGTCAACTCTGAAAAATCGAACTGAAATATTTGGGATTTTTAAAGTAACACACTCTTTTTTCCCGGTACTTTACAGACAACATTTCCTGATCGTAAAGAAAAGGATAAGTTAACAGAAATTCTTCATATTGTATACTCTCCCTTTTCTGTATGGTTCAGTTCTGAATCAATCCAGCCACAGTTTCAAATTTTGCCAAACTGAATTCCAAATAAAGAGGATGGAGCAGTTTGCCATCTCGAGTCCCTTCCTGTCTCTCCATCTATCACCTCTGTGAATCTGCCTTAGACTGCAGTGTACCTTACAGTGAGAAAGCTCTAATGAAAGTAACAAATGACCTGCTATTCTGACCAGGCCTCCGCATTAGTCCTTGTTTTCTCTGACCCAGGTGTTGCCAGTGATGCTGTTGGACTCTGTATCCTTCACTCTTCTGGCATCTCTCTTTCTGTCCTCTGCTGGGGTTGCTAATATCTGGCTATTGAATCTTTTTTACAGATTGTCTAAATTGTAATGCAGGTCTCTCTACTAGGTTTGATCTTTCTCTTGCAGTGACATGGGCTGTATCATTACAGTACTCTTTTTAATGTGAAAGAAGATGGTATACAGTGGCCATTTCCAGATTTAGGAATGCAGCAGCCCAGTATGACACTTTTTGTTGAACCCACTATAAATTCTATAACCATTATAAACTTGAGACCAAAGTAACATTATTAAATAACTTTTCATTTTTATTTCATAAACCAAGAAATTCTTTATTAAAAGAAGGCCTTAGGCAAAGCACTTCAGATGGATAATCCATCCACAAATAAAACAATTTGTTCAACAGCAGAATAACTGAACATAAGAAAAAATCATAAATTGAAAAATAAAAATCTCCTTCTATTACATCATCTCTTGCAGGCAATCTAAAGTGCCCTCGAGGCCAAACACTGGGCTGTAGACTTCATTTAAGGGGTACACTGAAAGAGAACAACACAATCAAAAATTTAAAAAGACCATATAAATCTTAAATTAAGTCTGAATGACTTTTTTATTATTGATACAGGTCCCCACTTGGCAAAATGTATTTAAAAAACATCAGATTAGTTTTTGAGATAGCTTAAATGGGGCGCTAAATGTCCCCTCGTGGCCCCATGGTCCCCCTTATCATGTGTTTTGATGTGAAAGCCCACCATTACTCACCTATACAAGTTCACATAATAATAAACTTTATTTATAGAGCTCTTTTAAAAAACAAAGTAACAAAGAGCCTCACAAGTAACAGATACAACAAAAGGGTAAACACAAGTGAAATCAGGAAAGGCTCTCTGGTGCCTTAAGAAGAGATTTAAAAGAGGTTACTGGCTTGGGCAATCTTATTTCCTCAGGCAGGGTGTTCCAGAGCCTCAGGGCCCGTACTGAAGACGCTCTGTCCCTTTACTTTTCAGTCAGGCTCCTGAGACTGATAAAAGACCTTAACCAGAGGAGCTCAGAGAACATGCTGGCTAAAAACGTGGATAGGAGCCAAGCAATGAAGAGCTTTAAATGCAATCAATAGAATATTGAATCAATTCTAAAGAGCCAGTGTGAAGAGGATAAATAGGAGTGGTGTGCTCAGATCTCCAAAATGATAAAAGTTCAGTTGTATGCTGTTTAAAGGTTAAGTTACTTCCCACCCACACGCCTAGGTTTCTTGCAGCAGGCCTTGTGCTTGAAAAAAGGGAACCAGCAGATGGCAGCACCTTTTCTGTGATTTGCTGGGACCAGATGTTATTTCTTTTTTAGTTTCAGAAACTCCTGAAACATCCAGCTCTTCACATCATCAGTAGAGCTTCTCAGGGCACTCAGCCCATTATGGTGTGAAGGAATTACAGGGATGTACAGCTGGGTGTCATCTGCATAGAGGTGGAAGGAAACACCATGGGGCAGCACGTGTCTAAAAATGCACAGCCATCAAATCTACATATGCTGACAGTTACTCCCTGTTGGATAGGTTTACAAATATACTCACATGAAAACACACAAATATCATCAAATACTCAGCCTGAATAAATTCAAATTCCCTACTATCTACTGTTTAAATTACACACGCCTAGTGGTGGGTGCTATAATGGTATAAATGCCACCAATTGAAAACAATTCTGCCACAAAATTGACTACAACAACACCGCCATCACTGGTTTAAACCCATGCATTGTGATATAGTGCAAGCTTGAGGCATAACAGATACGATAGCTCAAACTACCAGCCACACAGATGGGTAAATTAAAGTGCAATTGTGTAATATTTGATGGACAACATCTTGGTTTAAGTCACATCCTCAGCAAAGAACAAGACACTTATCATTGTTACCAGCTTGTGTAGGCACAGTAATCAGGTAAAACGTGTGCTTTTCTCTCCAAGTTTAATGTGTATATTAACAGCTGGCTAAGCTCAAGCTAAGCTAAATCAAAGATAAACATGTTATTTCCATCAAGTTCTTTACTGTAAAAGTTGTGAATTTGTTCCAGTGCCTTTGCTGTGAACGCCAACAACTGTTGCCTGGGTTCTTCACCATTCAAAGGTTTATGGAGAGTCACAAAGAGAAAGCCACTGTTGAAGTAAACTCAGATTGATTCTTGACTCACCAAAAAGGCATGTGAGAGACTCCATGGTCAAGAGGAACAAAGTTATTTGGTATGATGAGACCAAAATGGTGCTTTTTGGCCATCACACAAGATGTTATGTTAGAGGGACGCCAAACACACAATCCCCACTGTGAAACACAGTGGTGGCAGCATCATGCTGTGGGGATGCTTCTCAAGAGTGAGCCCTGGAAAGCTTAAGGTAGAGGGTAAAAAGAATGTGGCAAAATACAAGAAAATCTTGGAGGATATAATATATAATACCATAACTGTAAGGAGCAAAAAACATAGTAATACACATTTTCAGCCATATCACCCTACCCTACACAGGCAAATACTCAGCCTTCATTTCTACATAAGCTAGAAAAAATATGTGCATAATCCAACCTTTTTTCAGTCTTTTTAAAGCCACATATTGATTATGGACCTGCAGGATTACTCACTCCTGCTTTAGAATAAAAAAACAATCTGGGGAACAAAGCCCTTTGACAAAAGGAACCTTTCCATGTGGGCATGCTTCCTACCAATGTTGAAGAAGCAGACACTGTCTCAGTATTTAAGCTCAGACTCCATTTATTCAGCACAGTATACGTATACTTCCCACCTTCACTCCCACCTTGTCAGCCAGTCTCTTTTATCTACTGCCATGCTGTGTAGCTTTCACTTCCCTCTACAGATGGCCCAAGTACTGCAGAGTGCGATGTGCACATACAGTTTCCATGGTTATATGCACAGTCACTCGCTCTGGCCCAGTTTGTTTCAGCTTGTTATACATTTGTCCCTTTTATTCTCCTGTATGTCCGACTGTCATATTTGTTTCCACATAAACATGAATTAAATGATACAGTTTAGAAAATGAAGATTGAATTGACCCTTGTTTTTTGTTCAAAATAATAATAATAATAATAATATGGGGGAATTAAAGTGAATACAGACATATCTATGTGTTAAATACATGAATGAGACAGAAATGATTAATAATTATAATAAAAGAACAGGCAAAAAGATGGTATGAGTACAATACTTAAGGATCAGAAGGTTGAGACACGTTCTGAAAGCACTCCAGAGTGGCTGAAACATGCTTTTGTGGTGACTTAAAGGTGCCTGAAATACAAAAAACTTATTACCATATGTTTCAAAAACTGGCAGAAGTGTCTCTGTCAAAACAGGAAACAAATATCACCAAAAAAGACAGTGATCAAGACGATAACTGACAGCAGTTGTGTCTCATATAAAACACTGTCTCTTAGAGATGATGAGGCAGAAAGTAAAAGACAAGAGGGAGAGAAGAATAAGTAGAAAAGTGGTTCATGCTGTTTGTCACAAGGTGATGTGACATTACAGTCCAATTAAGGCTGTGTGGTGCATTCCCCAGGTTGGAAAGAAATTGAAAATGTTGGCAAAGTGTTGATTCTGTACGCTTTTAGGTTGAGTTCATTCTCACATGACAGAAATATCAGTTTCACATGACAAGCAGTGAACAGAATGGGAGAGAGTTATTTCAGTGTGATGTTATGACTGAATATTTTACTTGTCAGTTTGGTGAAATGAGAAACTGTTCTAAAGAATTTATGCACTCTTAGAATTGTACTATATTTATAGCAAATCAGTCAACCGTTGACTAAAATTGGAATATAGTAGCAAAAATATGCAGTTGGTGTCCCTCAGGGTTCTGTCCTGGGAACTTAAGAACTTTAAAAAATGTAAAATCATTATTATGCAGATGATATTCAGTTATACATGTCTTTTCAACCTGAAGATGTGTCTAAATGGGCATTATTATGATATCATATATTTATAGCAAAACAGTTCATTATTGACTAAAATGGAATGTCTTCACAAAACTACACAATTGGTGTCCTACGGTCCTTTACAAGATTTTTTGAATCATTATTATGTATTATTATATGTACAACTTAAACTGGCCTATTTACTTGATTACATTTGGCTGTATTAGAGTTTGTATGGCAGGCAGTTTACTGCAGATGAACACTGACAAAACTGTACCTGAAATTGCCAGCTGGAGGAAATGAGTACCTTTTATAATCAATTAATTAATACATGTATAGAATTGTACTATATTTATAGCAAAACAGTCTATCTTTGATTATAATTGGAAAAATGTACAAGTGGTGTCCCTCAGGGTTCTGTCCTGAGCCCTAAAGAACTTTTAAAAATGTAGAATCATTATTATGCAGATGACACTCAGTTGTCTTTACAACCTAAAGAATTGTCTAAAACACATCTTTAGGTTGCAGTGCTATCTTCAAATGAACACTGACAAACCTGATATTATCTATGCACCTGAACTAGTCAGCTGATTTAAATTAGCCACTTTTACAAAGATACATGTATAGAATTATATGTATAGAAAAACAGTCGATTATTGACTGAAGTAGTAATATCTTATCAAACATATGCAATTGTGTTCCCTTAGGGTGCTGCCCTGGGCTTTCAAACAACTTTCTAAGATGTCTCAAATCATTGTTATGCAGATAACATTCAGTTGTACATATTTTCAACCTTAACATATGTCTAACTTGCCTGTATTACTTGATTGAATAGGCCTATTGTGGCTAGAGCTGAACGATACTTGTCCATGCTTTTATTTCATCATGTTTTGACAACTGTAATTATTAACTTACCTGTCTAAGCAGCCCGTCTTTAAACCATATAAAAGAAGTCCAAAATGCTGTTGCGAGGCCTTCTTGTTAAATCTGGAAGGTTTCCTACAACATCTTTATCATGTGCTTGGACTAGATCCCAATCAAATTCAGAATTCAGCTGTAATTGCTGTCACAGTTTTGTATAGACAAGCCCCTTCAAAATTCAAGAACTTTTGAAGCCAGACAAAACCAAAAGGACTCAGTTTTACTAACTATACTCAGTTGCTTACAAAGGCACAAAATATGAAGGAACTTCTCCTGTCTTTGTGTTCAAGAATGGGAATCTGGAGTTTTTTGTGTGTAAATAGCCATGCAGTACTTCCCCCAGCCAGTCTAACAGCCACCAGTTGCTCCTGGTGTTCACTGTTGGGGTTTGTCAGAGTTGGTTGGTCGGTGAGGGTTCGGTCCATGGTTACCACAGGCAACTGACCTTCCCTGTAGACTTCTGCTTGGATGGGTGCATGATTTGCTTATCATGTCTTATATAAGAAATGTTTCTTCCTTTTTCTCTCAGTCACTCTCCCCTCTGAGGATGTTCACCACTGACATCAGCTGTTTACGTTGAAGATTAACTCATTCGAATTCTCAGTATTTATGCCATGGTCTCACCCACATTTTTTTTAAGGTGGTCCTGAGAAATCATCCCAGAGATGTGTTCTTTTAAAAAAAGTTTTACACTATAAATACAGTATTTTCTTTCAAGATATAGGAGTAAACTGCACTAATGGTCTTTCCAAACACTAAAATCATGTCTGTGTTTGTACTTATTTCAGACTGATTATATATTTCTTTCATCAGTCTTTCACAGAGGGGGGGCATTAACTTTGATGCAGGGGGCTTGACAGAACAACATAAACATCTAATGCAATCAAATGCAACAGCCATGAAATTAGCCCCACCTTTACAGAGCTCACGATAATCAAAGGTTGGGGTTTGACTACTACTTATGTCGACTTCTGAGGCTGTTTGCTGTCATGCTGTTGTAGAGCCTCAAGTGCATAAAAGAGTACTTAAGGTAAAGTGCAATACTCCAAACAACAATAAATTGAACTTTGGCTTTATATGATATTTATTCATTTTATCAAGACAGGAGAAAATGTGGAGGTCCTTTAAAATGTTTTCACTCGTATTTTGATTTCAATTCTGGGGGGATTTGGCTCTAATGAAAGCTGAGAATGTGAAAGAGATGGTGGACAGTTTTAGGGCATAATTCTTTTAAAGTACACAAGCTGATTTTTGAGATGGTTAAAAAATATATTAATAATCATAATAATAATAATAATGTTGATTCTTCATCTTGGAATTTGGACCTTTTATCCCATAACGTTGGGCGTATTCACACCAGAGCTGTCTGGTCCACTTTAAACAAACTCTGGTCCATTTTCCCGGATAATCCACTTCGTTTGGAGTGGGGTGAAAGCACACACAAACTCTGGTGCAGACCAAACAAGTGGATTCTGGTCCACTTGAAGACAGGGGGTCTCGGTCCGCTTCAAAACAAACCCTGGTGCGATACATTTGAAGTGTGAAAGCAAAGCGGACCAACTTGTGAACCAGAGGCAGGAAGTGGCATAAAGCGTGATGATATACGGATTAATATGTGATTTAACACATTCTAATACATGTCGGTACCTCGCTTGGCATCTGTGTAGCCATAACAACACGGCGTAGTTGGTGCTGATTTATTCTTATCATGTAAAGAATGACATGCTGGACAGCTCACCACCTCGCCGCCTGCTCATGATGCCCCAGTGCAAAAGCAGAAAACCCAAGACAGTGTGAATTCTGCTTTTCATTTTTTTATGTGGAAAAAAAGACTGGCAGAAGGAGACTGATTTCCAGTTTCATCTTCTTTTACGCGTTCTTTTCTTCTTGGTCGCTGTTTGTGGCGACAGCGCCCCTAATGGGCGAGGTTGTAGGTGTTCGGCCCAGTTGACCAAGAGTAGTGTGAATGTGAACCAAACCAAAGGAAAGTGCAACAATGTTGCTATTTCCATTGCAAAATGGACCCGGTCCCCAGACTATCAAGGGTGAAAACGACCTTATCCTCCTATAGTGGAGTTTTTAAGTCTAATAGTATGACTTTTGACTCTTTATGTTGAAATGTTTAGCTCATTCATATGACTCGTCATTTTGTGTCTTCTTAACACAATTGTGTATTTTTTTCCAATATATTTAGTTTTAATTTAATAACTTTGACTTTTTATACCATAATTTAGATTTTTTTAATGTCATAATTTTGATTTGTTGTCATCATTTTGACTTTTTCATCTGTAATTTGACCTTTCTTCTTATAATTGAGACCTTTAATCTACTTTTTATGATCTATATGTTCCTTATTTCACCTTCTATCTCATTCATTTGATTTTTATTTCACCAGTGTGATCAAGTATTTCAAATTTACTTTTTCTCCCCCAAATTTTGACTTCTCATAATTATGATTTTTTATCCTAAAACTGGCAAAAAAGGGCTTCCATACATTTTTAGTTATCTTTTAATACAAACAACACTCAGTACCCTAGCTTAAAGTAGATTATCACATCATTTATTGAGCAGTTTCTTATTGTTGTTTTCTTAAGATGTATATTGTATATGCAATATACTATTTTGAAGAGTGGATGTGCTATAACTTGCTAATACACCCTTTAAGTGTTTTTAAATTCAACATTGAAGACTTAGCAACATTTTATAAAGAAAACAGAAGAAAAACAGCAGAGGTCTAATCCTGGATTAAATTATGTATAGACCCATTTTATACGTAGTAACATGAACTCTGGTTCACTTTAGCGTTAGCTTCATTCACTAAAAATAACCATGCTAGCTTCATAATTAACATTATTACAGTGAATGTCGCTAAGTTTGCTTTGGGTCATGCTCTGGATGTCCTTGCATATTAACAGGGGCTTAAGAAAACAATCTGTTTTTAAAAATAACAAAGCCCTCACATATAGCAGAGTAAGGGGGGGTGGGGGGTGGGGGATGGGTGGTTAAGGACCGAGGCTATTAAAGTTAACTAAAACTAACTAAATAACTAAAACTAAAAGATAAAAATCATTTTAGTTAACTGAAACTAAATAATACCTGAGCATATGATAAAAATGAAAATAAACTATTCTGTGCTGACAAAACTAACTAAAATGAAATCAAATTAGAGACAGAATCTCCTTAGTTTTAGTCTTTGACAGCAGCAGATTGTCTGACATGAACACCCAGGTATGGAGAGATTAAAGAGGCCTAATTTGATTGCAGAAGACTTCACACAACGGTTTATTTTAGGTCATGAGTTGTATACAAACATCAAAATCAAATAAATAAAATGAAAAGTGAAGAGCCCTTTTGGGTCCTGCCCCTAACAGGCGCCCCATATTGCCAAAAAACCTAAAACTAAGACAAAAACTAATAAAAACTAAACTAAAACCATGTATTTTTTCAAAATCAAAACTAAACTTAATTAAGAAACCTGCAGGACAAACTAGTAAAAACTATACTGAAATCTAAAACAAAAGGTAACAGCTAAATAAAAACAAAAACTAATGAAGAATCCCAAACTATTATATCCTTGGTAAGCACGGCCTATGGTACTGTCTGGGTGGGTAGTAGGGTTGTCATGAGCCCTCAGTTGGGCTGTGGATGTCCCAAGGGCCTAAAAACTTATGGCAGTGTCTGGGTGTATCACCAGGGATGAGAAGGCCTCGACAGAAGAGATGCTTGGCTGCAGAGCAGCACATATATGACTCTGCATGTATCATATCTGCTATGTGTATCGCACTATTAATAAAATATAATTTATTCCTATAGCAGTCAGCAACACATAAATGCAGCTAACACAAACATGTTTGATTGCCATTTACTACCTTTAAAACATCATTATGCATGTTAGTCTTTCATGCCACCTTACAAAAATATGTACATTTTTGAATAGGAGGTGTTATCTACGATCAAATAATGAAAACATTAATTAATTTAATTTTGAGGCTGTTAACTGATGCAGTTAGCTGTTAGCTGAAAGTGTTATCACTCATGTATGCCACACCGTTGTATAGACTAGGAAATATGACTTTCTGTGTTACCAAATGAGAAAGTGTTGGTCTAACCTCACATTAAACTTTGTATTTTAAGCACCAGTGCTTTTTCTCACAAATGACTTCTACAAACCAGTGATTGACTGCTACAAATGTTATAATATGAGCTGAGTATTGATGGTGATTAACTTTCTTAAAGCCTGTAAACTTTCATCAGATTGAAGTGTTTCCCCAGTAGCACTTCACCTGGCTTGGAGGCAGATTGTAATCGCTCTGCCGTCAGAGAGGTACTGATGATAGCAATCAGGGAAAGTGGCAAGACTGTGGATCAGTTCCTGGACCTCATCTGTGAGAGCAGAAAAGAGATAGATAATTTAAACTAAAGTCAGTAAGGTCAGCACAGGAAGTAGAGGGGGAATAGAGGACTGGGGGGGTTGGCAAATAGAGCTCCAAATACATCGAACTTCTTGTCAAGTCTTTGTGACAGAACCTTCCAAAGAAGGAGAGAAGAGAACATGAGAGGACTGGGGGGAGTGAGGGGAGATATATTTGCTGAGGTTAGGAGCGCAGGATTGGAATTAGACGAGGGGGAGGTTGTGGTAGCAGCTGAAATAAATGTCGATAAGGAGGTAAGGAGCAAGTGAAAGTGAGAGAGGTCATCAGACAAGGCCGATTCGAGCCACTTTCTTCCAGCGACCTGAACTCGTGTTCGCTCAATTTGCAAGGCTTCAGACAGCAAAGAGGCAGGCGGATTGACAGGCAAGTCTGGAAGAAAGTGAACAGAGAAGGTCAAAAGAGGTGGTGGGGCAGATAGATGTATGGATTTAGTAGAGTCAGTTCACACAGCTGAGGTGTCAGGTGGAGAGGAAGTGAGAGTTGAATGGACAAGAAGGATGGAAAGATGGCTGTTTTTCCAGGTGGTGATAGTGTGAAGCGTGAGATATATTGAACCCAAGCATCTTGGGAGCTAAATGGAGCAAAAAATAAGCCCTATATTGAATGTTACGATGCTGTGAAAGAGTCTGACAGAACAGTTTAGAGGAAAAATAAAATTTGCTACACCATCTTAATAGAAATCTATATCAGCCATCCATTTACTAGTGTGGAAAGTCTACCAGGAAAGAAAAGCATCGATAAGAGCGTAGAAAAGGAAGGAATGGCAGTCAGTTTAAGGATTCATATGTTACTCCTGAACTCAAACACAACTCAATCACTGCTGGAGTTTCAAACACTTCTGCAGCTGGCATCATTTACAGCACTACCAGGTTCTTCAGCATGCTGTGAAGAGGAAACCATACTTGTGCAAAAAAAACAAAAAAAAAAACATGCTTATGAAATAAGACTTCAAGTAATGACAGCTTAAGAGACATTAATATATTTATTTTTCCCTCAGCAGCAGGCTTTAAATGAAATTTTGCAGGAGTACTTTGGAGGTAAACACAGAAATGGATTAAGAATTCTCACTTCAGTGCTCCATCCATAAGCCCATTGTACAGACCCATATGTTTTTATTTATGACATATGTGTATTATTTATGCCCAACATATGTTTCAATCAGATGCCGTCTCCTTACAAAGAGCCATAAGTCTCCTATCAAAGCTCTCAAGCATCTGCTGCGTCTCGATCCGACCCATGACAGAATGATTTTCATAGTCAGCCGTCACTCAGCATGATGAAAAAGCTGGTTACTCAAGATCCTTTCTGCTGAACTACACTGCAAGGACGCAGTGGGTTTTTGTTGCATTAATACTATATGAATGGCAACCCACGATAACTGAATGTACCCTTACGGGCTTAGATGATTTAAAGCTCTTGTAAAATGAAACTCCTGCTCACTACAAAGATAGAAAATCCAACTCCTGAATCTTTGAAATACAGTTATTTGCATTTCTTTCAGCCTCTGTAATGCACATTCTGTTAAACAAACATTGTAATGTCACTGCATCCTGTTTAGACTAATTACTTGATTGCCCATTATCCTACCGAAAAAAAGCTAAAATACATATGCTTCCCCCACTGAAAAACAAAACATGCATAGCTATGATAATACTTGTGCTAACAAGTCCCCTGACACAGAAACAGTACGTACCTGATGATGTGCTGTAATTACCCCTGAGTAATAGCCTTGTCTTACTTCTTACACAACAGTTGTTGTTTTACTTAAGGATTATGTTGTCATGCATATTGTTGGGATTAAAAGGCACTCGGCCAAATTTATATATAAGCTCAGTTCATTTGCCATGTACTCGGCTTGTGTAAACGGTTTACTAATGCGCTTTTACTCTGAATGGAGCTCAAATTAGTCCAAAATAACCCTGCTGATGTCATAGCAGTCAACACTTGAGACAACACCTTTTAAAAGTTAGACTTCTTTGGCATGTCAATATAAGGCAGGGGCGTCCTCATTTTTTCCCATAAAGGACCATATACAGAAAAATATAAGGATGACATGGCCACTTTGATATACTGTGCAGAACTTTTGGGCCATAATTTTAAGCTTAAGTAAGGCCTAGATGAGGCAACAGCACTGCTGGGCTGGAAGAAGGATTGACACAACCCTAGTTATGCTCTGAATGTCCTTGCATATTACCATCCCGAGCGTCCTACATGCCTAAAACACATGCACATGACTGTCTCTCTCACCTTTTGTGTCATAATATTTGCAAAACCAATACGATGTAGGTTAAGATATGCTAATTAACTGAACATGCTTTAATACAAAAGCACAGACAAATAGCCAATCGTCATTAAGGATTTTGGGGTGGCCAGTTTGATATCAGGGGAGTCCTAGTTGACCCTGGCTTACACTATATCCGCCCCTTGTCAGTATGAATACGAAGTTCTGTGCATTAGAGAGGGGAGATGCTAACGCCTCATCACCAAAACAAGACGGAAGCTGCAAAACTTTATAGAAATGTTGGTGATTGCAGATGATTAGGATGATGTGCTTTGCTAATCTGGCCTTGAAATAGAGCAGATAGAGCAAATGAGTGAAAGAATTCTTGTCAAAATGTTTGTTTACAGAGGTAACACAGAAGTGTCACCTAGTGGTGAAAATTAGAAGTACAATGAGATCAAAACTTAATGTTCTAATACAGTTCATATATCATTTAACTTGTACTATTTGCTGGCCACATTTGGCCCTTGGACTGTAGTTTGAACACCCCTTACAGAAAGGTTTATAGGCCTAGCATTTACAGTCGATTGCAGTGGGATTCAGGAGGGTCTTTTCCGGTTAAAAGGTTGTACTGCAGTGGGTTGGTTGTGTTTGTATTGTACTGTAGTTTTAGAGTAACAGTTGGTTTTAAGTCATTAAGATGTAGTCAGCATCCAAATATTGTCATCTGCCAAATAAAAACAGTTTAAACAGTTCTCGATTAATAAGGGATAGAAGTCAACAAATTGTAAAAAGTATTTGAAAATAAATTAACATTATTCAGGCAACAGCAAATGTCATAGAACCACTTCCAAGCTAGCTAGCTAGCTAACAACACCTACCTACAGTTAACCTTTGGTTGGATTTAAACCATTTTTATTGTACAGTGTATCACCATTAAAACATATATTAAAAACCTTCTGAACTTATTTTCAAGCCAAATAACACATTTGATAGCCTGTTAGCTTTGTTCTGGCAACAGCTAAGTTTAGTAATCAACAGTCAAGCTAATATTAACACTATGAAATAGAAAGGATATTTCCAAGCTAAGTTTACCAAGCATTAGCTTTAATTGTTTCTAACTGTATTGTGTATCACAAGGTTGCCAAATGTTGTGTCGTGTTGTAGCCTTTTTCAAAGTCAAACAGCGTATATGATACAAATTTGCTTAGTTCAGGATAAAGCCAAGTGTAGCACTTCCTAGCTAACCCCACTCTAGCTTTGGTCAAAGGCCACAGAGCTGTTTCTTTACACTCCTTGATTCTTTGAGGACACAACGTAGAATATTTTTATTTATTACCTCTGCCAAGAAGGGTTATGTGAACGGCAGGGTTTGTTTGTTAGTTTGTTTGCTAGTTTGTTAGCAACATAACTCAAAAAGTTATGGATGGATTTTGATGAAGTTTTCAGGAAATGTCAAGAATGGCATAAGGAAGAACTGATTAGATTTTGGGAGTGAGCCGGATCACCGTCTGGACCCAGGAATTTTTTAAAGGATTCTTCACTATTGGGAGATAGGGCTAATGGCGGAGGTCTGCACTCTCCAAGTGCTTTTCTAGTTACATTTTTAAATTGATTTTAACTTAACTATCAAAGAGTTAAATCTACCAGCGTGCACAAACATATGATCACATAAATAATACTTAGATGTATCAATGTTCCCCCTCCAGGAGTATTCAGGCTTAAATATGCTCAGTCTTCATGAGTAGGCTAGATAATGGGATGAGACAAGTTGCATTTTAAAATTATATGAGAAAAGTTCTCCACAATGGGCAATTTTTGGTTTGCGATGGAACAGGAAGCAGTTTTTCAGGTGCTTAGCATACTTGTACAGCCATGAAACAGGGTGGAAAAATTCCCACTCAGAAACTGAGAAGTATGCCTAGGATTTTGAAATTTGCTGGGCGAATATATCATGCCAGGACTTACAAAAAAGCCCCTTGGACCCATAACACCAAGTCAACAGGAAGTCCGCTGTTTTGAATTTTTTGTAACATTTTTGCTTGTGTCACCGTGTTTTCTAATTTACAGCCAATGCATTCTTTTGGCTTGTTTTCATCACAGTTAGGTTTAGTTTAGTAAAGTAAACTTGATTATCTCCAGGGGGCAATTTTTTGTAAGGCCAGCAGGGAATCAGTTAAAAACAGCAGTCAGTACACAGAACACACAGTTTACCCAACATGCAGATGTAAGCAACTATTGTTTATAAGGAGAGATTATATCAAGTTAAAATGAGGCCAATAGAAACCAGTAAAAATGAACTCTTATATCTCCTTAACTTACAAATGGGGCCCTGGTTGCAACATTCAATGTCTCATTAGCTACTGTCAGCTAAAAGTTAAGTAAATTGTTAAATTAGCACTTCTTACCACTTACGTAGCCAACAGCAACACTGACAATGCAGTGGCAGGCTATTAAAATAACATGTTATTGTTTTCTGTTATGAATTACAGTGATTTTATCTGCTTTTTTATATCTATGACTGCAGAGCAGCATTAGCATAATGAGGTTAAGTCAAAGGAAACTATTTGAATGTCATCAGTGAAAACTATTGTTGGCATTTGTATTGTGAAACATAGGATGGAGGACTTCTGGAGCTTTACACAGGCTACTCATGACTGGTTGTTGAGATATACAGACCTCTGCTGTTTCAGTTACTGTCTTCAGTACATTACAGATGTAATTCCTCTTACATAAATAACTCTCACACATCCATAATCATAAAAGCTGTACATTAATTCTAGTTGGCATTTATATAGGAACGCCAGAGGGGCAGCTTAGGATCATTCATCTGGAAAAATTTGAACTGAGGTGTCCTCAAGCAAGACTTGATCCCCTGTGGCACAGGGATAAATTTTTAATCTGAATTCCCCCGTGCTGATCAATAATTATTACTCTACTATTTCACAGGTAATGTTTTTGATAGGTGTTGTAACTGGACCCTTTCAACAATAGGATTTAAAAACAAAGGACCTTGTCAGAGTAAAGTGAGGTTTAATACTGATGGGGTTTTTGTGCCGCACATAAGTGGAGTTTTTTTTTTTAATCCAAGGGGACCATATTACTGAAATCTAATGGGAAAATTACATATCCTTTGGCATGCGGTGTAATTGCAGGAAGTTACATGCATCCAAATGTGAAAGGTTAGATGTAACAGAAAAGGCAATTAGCTTTCTTCAGCTATTTTTCAAAAATCCCCCTGAGACACAGTAAACAAACAGAAAGGCCAACTATTTTTCCCTTACCAAGCCCTCAGTACATGCATATTTAAGGCCTGAGTGGGAAGCAAACACTACACCAAGCCCACAGTCTCCAAAGACCATAAAGGACCCTTAAATTGTTCACTTTACAGTTGTTGCTCTCCGTGGTGAGATGCTTTCTTATTGTCATCTGAGGAATCTATAAAAGGTCTGTTTGTGTTTATGGAGAGAGTATAATATAATGTAGAAATCCTATTTGTTAGCTTTGTTGCCTCGGTGGCTCTTCTCTTTTTTGCTGCTATCAGTCTTTACAGTGATGCACTGGCGAGTTGCACTGGGTTTATAGTTACTTTATCACCCTCCATTAGCACCAGTGTCCTGCATTACAGCCATGTCAGTGGCTGATCAATACAATGCAGGGGAGTTTGAATTGGCCAAGGAGAGCTCCTTGATTCCTTGCTATAAAATTTGTGTGAGATGGAGAGGTTGACACTGTTCACTGTGGCCTCAATAAACCCACTGAATAATATTTTCCACTACAAAATGAGCCACTGAACCCATCTCCAACCCTTTATGCTCACAATATAAAGTGTAAACACAATTTATTTTTTGGAAAACAGTCTGTATTATTTTCCAAATGAATGCTACCCAAGCTAGTTGCTCTTTAAATTCATTTGTCATTTTGGATAACCGATTTGACCTGTGATTGACTGGCGACCAGTCCAGGGTATACCCTGCCTCTCACTCAGTCACAGCTGGGATCAGTTCCAGCTCCCCACCAACCCCAACAGGATGAGCGATAAAGACAATAAATGGATGCAGTGGTGTAGTGTTCCTTTTGAAAGTAGTTAAACTGTTGATTTAACCTCCACATTTTTCAGTGACACATCCAGCAAAGCATAAACAACCTGTGTTATACACTGCCCTTCATCATTTGTAAACCAAATAAAGGCTTTTTAAATTTGCACATTGACTTCAGGAAGTAAAGAGGATTATTCTGACATTATGTGAGGGAGGTGAGCTAATAAAAAGCTGTGTCATCAACTCAGCATCACTGAGATCCCAGAGAACTGCAAAGTATGACCTGCCCTACTCTGCTTCTGACTGACATAACTTGATATCCCTACCAAGACGATGACAAGTGCTAGATAATTAGAGATAGAGTAAGGCAGATCATGTCTTTGCAATTCTAGACGAAAAAATGCAATAAACAACTGAATGATGTGTACTGGGTGATTAAAAAGTGGGTGTACCTTATGGAGACTGAAAAGTAAGAGGGTATCCCTTATATGACTTCACACACCCATCAAGGCAGTATCTGAATTAGGGCTGGACGATTATGGCAAAAATAATAATCAGGATTATTTTGATTGATATTGAAATCACGATTAATAAACATGATTATTCATTGATTTCAAAATTTGAGAATTTTTCTAACCACAACTTAAAAGAACAATCAAAAATAAATTAGTAACAAGTAAAATAATAACAATATATTAAATAATAGTAATAAAAAACAAAAATAAATATGCAATCTACATGCACTCCTGTAAAACTTGCAAAATTTGCAACATGCAAAAAACACTAATAACACAGCCAAAAACACAACCCAAAAATACTCTCTGAAGCACACATTAATCGTTTTTCTACAATTGTAATGTTTTTTTGAAACATCAGATTTGCTTCAAATTTTCAAATATGACCGAAGTCTTCCCCTCTCTCTACACATTGAAAGGTTAATTTCCTGATTTTTGCAAGATAAATATTGCTCCTGCCCTCATCGCTCATACATATTAGCATCTTGCTTTGTTATACTGCCACCCAGTGTTAACAGCCAGTACTGCGTCATATACAAAGTGCAAAGTGTACAAAGTGTCATTAGTAGTTGTTAGCTAACAGTAACAGCTATCTATCAGTCTTCTTTTGGGCTATTATATGAGGTTTTTTAAGTACAATTATGGCATAATGTTGTTATGATTTTTCACATTAAAGTCCTATTTAACCCATTTTTAACAATGTCATATCTCTTCCTGTCTCCCAGTATCTTACTAATTTCTCCCCCTCTAAGTTCTGACATGATGTGCCAAGGAAATGATAATTATTTATTATTATTAGCAGTATAACAACAACAAAAAAATAGATGATCTACCAGTACAATATACCCATTCCCCCCGGCCCATGTTGCCACCGAGGAATCCCCCTGACATAACAGAATCCAGGCATAAAGGCATTACGTAAACATGCAAATCTCCTCCACCATCCATGATGACATTCACAGAAAAAGCCAAGAGTGTATAAAAAGTAAATACACAGTATCTGTATATATATCATTCCTGCCTGTGCATTGTTGCTTGCTTGGAGCAGACAATACAGAATTCTAATCACAATACCAGCTTGGCGACATTTATTTCTGGTATTGACAATGCAGTAAAACTGCAAGCAAAATCAGATTTTTATGTGTCCATATATCAACGAGCATATCCTGAGATGACTCGTAGGAAAAAGCCATATTGAAAGAAACCACAGGCTTACCGCAGCCTTGTGAAAACACTTCCAGTCATCCTAATTATTCTCATCCTTTGTGAGGTTATTCAGCAGGGTTTTCTTCTTGAAAGTTTGGGATTGAGGTTAGGCACGGCTAAGTCTGACCCAGGTCAAACATATTCAAAACTCAGTGCCAAGTTTGCTTAAGAAAGACATATCACTGGCCAGATTTTCTCTCCTGTCAGAGTCAGGGGCACAGTAGGGGTTGTCATTTCATTGAATTTAGGACAGGAAGGGAGATGCTTATCTTAATCTCCTCCAAGGAAGTATTAAAGTAGAGCCAAGTTGCCGACTGCATTGAAAATTGACCCAAAAATCTATGGCACCAAAGTCACATTTGTGACAGGATCCCTTTGTAGTACAACTGAGTGGAATTACTCGGTGACACATCGCTGCAACAATGATGCTCTGCTCATTCCCCATGACTGGTAATGATGAGACTCAGACACCAAAGTTGTGCTTGAGGGTGATCTTTTAAAACAAAGAGAAAAAATCCTCTAAATATGCCACAGAAAATGCTCATCAGGGCTGTATCTCCTCACATAACGTCCTTGCCAGAGTTCATCCTCCATTGTTATGTAATCCGGAGGAGCCTTCCTCCTGGAACCCACTTATCCTTGTCCTATAGTCTGCCTCTCTGAGCCCCGGCCAGGGAATGAGACTGACAAGACACTTTGCCGTTAATGTTGCATGGAGTGCAGACTGCAGCTGGAAGTGCTATTCCCAGGCTGAGGAGTCCTCTTAAGTGTATGTGTCAGCAGGAAGATTTGTCGAGTTTCTCAGCAAGGTATTGCATTGCTTTATTTTCCGTTTTGAGCTACTGTAGAGTCTTGTATCAGGAAACACGCTAATTATTGCATTGTGTTCATTCATCCGCAGTAATTCAATGGCATTTGATTGTGCTCTGTTTGTTTAATTAGTCTAAAGAGAGCACCATAAAGACCTTGATTTAGTGGAAGTTCTGTTTTGCCGTCAACTACCTCAACTGGACTGGGAATTTGTATCTCTTCTCTGAAATTGTCCCTCTTTTTTTTTTTTCCTTGACCCACTTTCTGCTGGAACAGAAGTTGCAAGATTTTCAAAACAAGACAGGAAATAGAACCTTTTTACCCTTCAGTTGACAGCTTGTTGGCCTTCACTTTGACCACAAAAACATGTTTTTGGACTAGGTAGTGTGAAGCAGATGGCCGTCTCTGCACTTTCCAACCTAGTTTTAATGCATGAGGCAAGATGCACAGCATTGAGTGGAGGCTAATTAACATTTCAGTTTGATTAAAAGGTGTAATAGGATTTCTTATTGGCCAGTGAAGTCAACATTACAAGTGTGTTCAATAAATTGGTTAACGTCGCCTATACATGTGCCTTTCTTTTTTTTTTTTAAACCTATATAATTTTTATGAGTGAGTAGTTTTCTTTTCTCCCTATTCAATCGTATTTCTTTTGCCTCCTGCAGAGTCTAGTAGTGGCTTAAACTTAAGGTACTCCCCTTTTAGAGTGAAAATAACAAATTAACAATTTTGTCTGTTTTATTGCAATAGTATTATTTCCAGATATGCAAATTACTCAAGCACTTCAAGGTCAGTTTTTTTTGGCAGCCAAGAAGATCTCCCAATGGGCCTCATTCACCATCCGCTCTCAGACACTTGTTCATAAAAACACACTCACCCTCAATTTTCAAGAAAATTCTGAAATCCACCAGTTTTCTTATGTGGAATTTGTTCATTATTGAGAACAAAATCTAAGTCTTAAGCACACTTGATGCACCAGTATCCACTGGCCTGTACTCACATTGCTCCAGGCGAAAGCAGGCGTGAGCACAAAGTAATGTCAAATAAATACAGATATGTAATGTACAGTAAGTGACTGCGTAAATATCCACCCCCTTCAAGTCAGTATTTAGTAGATGCACCTTTTGCTGAATCACAGCATTGAGTCTGATTGGTGTCAGTCAGGCTTGCACAACTGGACACAGCCTTTTTTTTTCTTTTTTGCCTTTTTTGCTAAACTACTCCAGCACTGTCAGGTTGCGTGGGGATCTGGCGTGAACAGCCCTTCTCAAGTCCAGCGACAAATTCATTAATGGACTGAGGTCTGGGCTTTGAATCAGCCACTTCAAGACATTCCTCTTGTTCTCCATTTCTGTGTAGCTTTCGCTGTATGCTTCAGCTCATTGTCTCAATGGAATTTCTTCTCCAGAGCCATAGTTACAGACAGAATAAGATTGTCCTTCAGGATTTTTTATATTATATTAATATTATATTTATAATAATATTACATTTATATTATCCCACATTCATTTTACCCTGTACCCTTAAGAGCATTCCAGGGTCAGCTGCTGAGAAGCATCCCCACAGCATGATGCTGCCACCACAATGCTTTACAGTGTGGATGATGTGTTTGTGGTGATGTGCCGTGTTTGGTATCCACAAACATAGTCTTGTCAGAAATGATTTAGAATTATTGGAAAATTTTGAATGGAGGCATGGAGACACGACCTAGAAATTACATGGGAATTATGGGGAAAGAAATCAATTAAATTTAGTGCGGAAATGACCAAAAAATTACTCATGGATTATGAAGGAAGTTTTTAAGATAATATGAATGAAGGCATTCAGAAATTATCACCTTACTTGAATTTAATCTGGAAGGACTAACTTTAATTTAGTGGGCCAAAATAAAGAAATTACATGGAAATTATTAAGCAACTTAAACAGACAATTACCATCTTATTCCAAGAAATCACTTGGTAAAATAACACCTTATTACCAGAGAATTACCATATAATGAGGAATTACTTGATGATACACTATTACAAGGTAAATACTTACTTAATATTTCCATATTTTAGCATTATTACTTAATAAAATTTCAAGTTATTACTGTGGAATTACCACCTTACTCTTGAGAAATCACTACATGATTTATTACTGATAATCAGGGCCTACTAAAACAGTGACACTAACTTTTCTAAGGACCTTTTTAAAAACAAGTTTAATAAAAGACTCAAGTCACTGACCCCCAAGTATCCTTTTTTAGTGTAAAACTTAAAGATAAGAAATATTCTTTACAAGAGTTCAATAACGCATGCAGGCCTGTTTATCTTCTAGTATATACTGGTACAAATGTACATGTAAATATGACACACAAGGGACTGATCAGAATAATCAACATAATGATGGTTTTTTTATGCGTGCAAAAATGAAATGCTACATGGAACTGGTGATGTGTCTTGTATTTTGTCATGTTTCCATGTATAAATAAGACTGAAAGCAAAATACAATCCAGTGTCAGTTATTCCACCATCATGCAGCCTTATTGTAAATCTGCTCTATTCATCCTTTCGCCATATACATCCCACCATGCATTCACAGTGCCACCTCTGCAGTCTGCAAATATTAGAACCATGTTATCCCTGTGTTGGTTTTGCACGGCGCTATGTATTGATAGCAAAGAAATATCTCTGAGTGTGGAGCAGTGGGCTGCTTGTACACAATATGTTATAAAGACAGATGAACAACATTATTTATCAAGTATGCTATGTGTCAACAGTCTCTCTTCCTGCTTGGGTAAAAACATTTTAGCAGCTTTCTATAATGCGATCTGCACTCAGTAAACAAACCTTGACCTGACCACTGAGAACAGTTTGATTTCCAGAATCTTGTCTAGTTACTCTTCGAAACTTTGTTCTTGCTGAAAGATTGAAGTGTGAAAGCTACTTTTGAAAGGATCTTTAGGGGAATGGTTTAACTCACTCAATCCCCGAGTGAAAAAGACCAAATTGGGAGCAAAAAGAACTCATGAACACACCATTACTCCAGATGAGTAAAGAGTCACCGTGACATGATGATTGCAATTTAAGCATCACTTTAGGCGTAATCTTCTCATCCATTTATTTTCTCAATGGCTTTTAAATTTTGAATAGACTCAAGTTGTCTAAAAGGCAGATTGATAGACCCATCGTTAATACTTCAATAGTAATGGGCTTATAGCGTGTATAATGAGTTAAACACTGATTGACTTGATAATCCCGCATTTTGACTACCTCAAATGATTCAGCTGACTTGTGGGCTTTTTAAGGTGCCTGTTTTTATGTCATCCCATTTTCTCTGCAAGTGATTCATACAGAAAGACTGAACAGAGTCATCTCTCTACTCAGCGAATACAGCTGCTTATTTTGGAGTCTCTCTCAGTCTTGCTTTCAAAGCAGTGAGCCCTGCAATCATACATCAGACTTGTTTGCTTACAGGCCTTACAATATGCAAAGAGAAACAGATGCAGGGTTGAAGAACAGAGTCAACATTTAAAGGTATATGTAAAATCAAGCTTTCAGAGTAGGCAGATGTTATTTAGCAGTCTCTCAAACCGCAATAAAGCTGACCCTCATTGCATTACTTGTCCTTTTTCCTGACTGGCAAATTCTATAAGAGATCTCCAATGTGATATGAAGCTTTATTATATTGGTTCTTCTGTCTTTTAAGTATTTTAGCCCAAAATAGTCTTTCCTTTAGCTTGGGAATTCCCTTGGTTCTTCTTGTATTACTCTCTTTCCACGAAACTTTGCCATTAGTTGCCATATTAGAAATGGCTCAACCTACTTTTTGAAGCTAACACAGTCAGTGTAAACACAGTGCTGGAAACAACAAACTGAGGGGGAGTTTGACTGCATTGTTATTCAAAAGTCAGATCCATCCATCCATCTATCCATCCAAACCCAGCTGACACTGAGTAAGAGTAAGGATACACCCTGGACTGGTTGCCAGCCAATTACAGAGCTGATATGTACGGATAAAAAGACGGTTTCACTCACAACTAAGTGCAATTTAGCATCACCAATTAGCTTAAGAAGCATGTTTTTGATTTGTAGGTGGAAACTGGCTAGAGTTGCAGTGAGGCAGAAACACTAACTACTTAACAGCTATGTTGGATATCCATTATATAAATAGTTAAACTGTCACGTAATACACCTTCAAACAATATAACAGCCAATGTAGTGCTGTTTTACATCAGGGGAAACTGTTCCAGAGGATCAGACTTACACAAGTAACTTACACCGGGGTAATGGTATGGGGCATATCTCAGTTAAGGACAATCTTAATGCTTCAGGATACCAAGACATTTTGGACAATGCTATGCTTCCACCTTTGTGGCAACAGTTTGGGGAAGGCCCTTTTCTATTCCATCATGACTGTGCTGCAGTATACAAAGCAAGGACTATAAAGACATGGTTTGATGAGTTTGGTGTGGAGGAACATGGCCCACACAGAGCCCTGACCTCAACCCTATTGAGCACCTTTGGGATGATATGGAATAGCGATTGTGAGCCAGGCTTTCTCATCCAACCTCAGTGCCTGACCTCATAAATGCCCTTCAGAATGAATGGGCACAGAAACACTCCAAAATGTTGTGAAGAGTGGAGGCTGTTATACATAGCTGCAAAAGGGTCCCCTCCATATTAAAGAACATGTTTTTGAATACAACGTCATTAAAGTCCCTGATGATGTAATGGTCATGCGGGTGAATACTTTTGACCTTAAAGTGTACCTTGAATGCTAACATGTATGTTTTTATTTGCTGCTCAACCAGTGAAATGTGAGTTTTTTGGTTCATGTTCGATAGTAAATGCAAAGTGGAGTGATAAAGTTAGAAATTAAAGTTCTGTTCCACTCTGTATCTGAACTCATGGAACGTCTCCCGTCAAATCAGGTTACTCGGTTGGAACTAACTGTTGTATAAATTCACATAAACACTCAGCTTATGAGTGATGATGTGTTTTGCAGAAGAAACTTTAATGATTTATCAGAGTTGACTGCTGTTGCAAATGCAGAGCCAGAGAAATGTCATCGGGACATTGACTCATTATAAGTATTTTAAATGATACAAAATGGAACATTGGGTCGAAATTAGTTTTCTGTAAAGCAACTCGGGTCAGATGGAAATTCTTTTCTATTACTGTCTGGACGAGAACAACAGAGCACACAGTGTTACAGCCCAGAACGTAATAATCTTTTGAAGAAAGGGGCAAAATATTTGACTGCAGTATGCCATTATGGGAATTATTACTCAGCAAAATCAGTGTCTGCAAATGTTCCTCATAAGCATTACAAACAAAATGATGAAAAATTATTGGAACAGAATATGTTGTGTCAAGAAAATAAATGTATAAGTATTGAAGTTCAAGCTTTTGCATTCCCATACCCAAAATGAAAATCATGCCAAGACGCAGCTGCAGCTTGTACATTCAGGTAGCTTTCACTACTCAGTATGGTTATGATATTAAGGTAAATAATCAAACCCACAACACCAGCAAAGACAGTAATGTTGTGGCTGATGTAAGCAGCAGGAAGGAGTGAGGCCATGTCTAATCCCTGCTCCCTCCCAGCCCAGTCAGTGACGATCTAAAGGCTTTTCTAAAAACTCAATGGCATATGCACTTAACCTAAAACTCTACTGTTAACCTCCCAAGATTTTTTTGTTTTCTTTCACTTAATAAGGTTCCAAGATGGCGCTGTGGATGGCAGCCTCGGTACTATGCTCTCTTTCCTAACAAGAGCTTGTACATATGTACGTAAATATATATATATATATGTGTGTGTGTGTGTGTGTGTGTGTGTGTATGAATGAAACAAATATATATATATACATGAATTATATATATATGAATTAAATATATATATATATGTGTGTGTGTATGTATGAATTAAACAAATATATATATATGAATTAAATATATATATATATATATATATATATATATATATATATATATATATATAAACACACATATACAGTGCTTAACAAATTTATTAGACCACCTGTCATATTTGTCTCAGAGACCATCCATGAAGTGCTTTAATGCAGACTCTTTCATTTTCAGTGAGCTCTCCATGTTTTACCATTTTGAACAGGAATGAGGGATTTCAAACTAAATTCACCTTTTTATACTCAAGTTTGAGCCGGCTCACTGGGCTTCTCTGAGAAGTCAGAAATTAATCAAGCATAACATTCAACCACTAAAACTCATTTTTCTGTTCAGGAATATAAGTATATAACTATAATTTGACATATTAATCAAGAGATATTAATGTTTTTTACTATTTTTTCATTTTTTTTGTAAATCAGTAAATTTGAAAATTCATGGATAACAACAATAATTATATTTTAGCATTGAAAATATCATTTCCAGTTAAAGAGCTTCTACAGATTGGTGTATTAACCATTGCAGAAACATAAAAATGATTTTGGTAATTACTAATGCTGTTAATTTAGGGCAGCTGTTGCATAAACCTTACTTTGGGTGGTGGTCTAATAAATTTGTAAAGTACTGTATATATATATATGTTTAATTCCTGTACACTGAGAACAAAGCTAATTAGAGTCAAATTCCTTGTTGGGTAAGCAAACAATAAAGCTCATTCTGATTGTAAACCCCAAAATTTAATGAAAATTCCTGGACATTTCCAAGCAAATTCTCCATATTTCATTTCAGATTCCCTCAATTTCTTACAAAATTTACAAGCACATTCCCCTGGAATTCAATGGAAAATGTAGGAATCATAAAGCCCCACCATTCCCAATCAACCACAAAATTTACAAATACATTTCTCAAATTTTTATGAAAATGCCCAAATATTCCCAAACAAATTTCCCAACACATCCACACAATTTCCCAAATTCCTGTAAAAACAAATTATGTAGACCCGTTTTCAAAGTAGTAACTCGAGCGGTGGCACATTGTAGCTTTGTTAGCTTAAGTTAAAACCTACATAGCTAGCTACACTTTCTACGTTATAAACATAACTGCATAAGAAAATGTGGCTGATGTAGCTACATAGATAACATACCTAAGTAGCTTACATAGCTGCTTTATGAGCTTAGCAATGTAGCTATATTAGTTATTAAATGTAGCTCTGTTATCTATAGCTAACTTAGCTTTAGAAACGTGAGCTTTAGCAAACGTTGCTTAAGCTAACTTAGCTACCCAGATAATGTAGACATGTAGCTGCTTTCTGAGCTCAGTTTTAGCGCAGTAAGCTATGTAGCTCTGTGAGCTACACTGCTTTATTATCTGGGTAGCTTGCGCAGCTAGTGGAGCTCTATAAGCTATGCTGGTTGCATTGGAATGTTTTCATGGAGGATACGTTTTGTTTCTCGAAAGCAGACTGTTTTTTTCGGTTTTATTAAACATTTTGTTATCAGGTTTTGCTATTTCCTTTAAATACAAAGATATGAAGCACACAGATATTTTAGAATAATATATCTGATCAGATTCTAAAGAGAAAAGTGAAAATTACTTTTTTGTAACAACAACAAAGAACCATGTGTAAGCAAACTGAAGAAAAATCATTGTTATAGTATTAATACTACACAATACAGTACGTAATCAATGATTCTTTGAAATCTACTCCCACTGAGTGTCAGCTGTGCCCGGTCAAAGAAAAACAGCAGGGGTGAACCAGAAGGAGAAACACTTATGGCTGAGTAGTGGTGCCCTGCAGCCTTTTATATTAGACCAATAAAGGCTGATCCCTGAGAGTTCATAGTAGAGAAGTCAAGAACGTTTCCAAAAGCTTTTTCTATGAACTCTTAAGTGAGGTTGGGGTTGCAGTGAGTGAGGAAAACAACTACAAGCACTCAAATAACAGAGGAGATAAGGAATCATGGACAAATGCATTTCAGCCTGCAGATTAAAGCCTTTAAGTTGAGGCTGTGCTAATGAAGACAATTTAAATAAACATAGCCAAAATCCCAGCATCTTAATCCTCTTTTCATCAAAGTCCCATGCAGTCATTGCTCTAATGAAAACTAGATTAAAATGCAAAGAAATAAACTCAAACAAAAAAGTTTTAAAATAAATTATTAAGTTCAGAGTGACTTCAGCAGGAGTTTGAGGTGTTAGTAAGAAAGTCTAAACCTTCTCTGAGGAGATAGCAGGCTCTCCTGAAAAACGCCCTGACAATATAAGAAGATGTGAAGGGATTTATTATCATCTTAGCTTCAGGAAGCTTTCAGGAAACGGGGCTCTGGTGTAGTTTTGGGTTCTTTGTGATTCAAAATTTTTTTTTTTTCTTTTTTTTCCCCAGAACTCTTAGACTTGGGAGCTAAAGCTTGAAAGCTCAAATATTTGGACAGAATTTGAAAAGAAGGGTGGACATGTTACGGGACCCCCGTGGAGACAATGTTGGTAATAGGCAGATTATAGAGGAATATTGCTATTTAATGAGGTAATAGGAAATGTTAACGGGAAAAAACAGAGAAAGTGTAAGAGTAAATTGATTCAGCAGTAGTGTTGATGCTGTAAAAGCCAGAGCTGAGCGCTTCATTGAAAGCTACACTCTTTTTTTAAGAGTAACACTTCTCATTGCTCCTGCAGCCATTAGTGTAAAAGAGAACTAGGACCAGGCCTGTGCACAGACACGGCTGGGACCCTGAAAAACCCTGAGAGGGGGCCCTCCAAGTTGTGATTTAGGGATGATGTCAATGCATGTGTGTTGGATCAGTAGCAATGGTGCTTGAATTCCTCCTGGATACCAGTTACCTCAATTTGATTAGGTCTGACGTTGGAATTATTTATTTATGCTACTTTTTAACCTCTTTTCACCTCTCCTCCCAAACATTTTTGCCACTTCTTTTCTGCTACTCTAAACCCATTGTTTCTGCTTTTCACCCTTTCATGCTACTTTTCATTCAGTTTTGACAATGTTTGCCCATTTTGCCACTTTAAACTCCTTTTTGCTACTTTTCACTTTTTGCTGCTTTAAACAATTTTTAGCTGCTTTTCACCCTTTTGGCCACTTTTTCATCTTTGACCTATTTTAACACTTTTCTTCCACCTTCAACTTATTTTGCCACTTTTTTTTCCCCACTGTTAACCAATTTTTGCCACTTTTCACCGTTTTTCGATACCCTTTTGCTACTTTAACCTGTTTTGCCACTTATCTTACCTCTTTTAAACCATTTAGCCACGTTTTGCTTCTTCTAACCTTTTTTTTCCTTTTCACCTTTTTTTTTTTTTTTTTTTTTTTTTTGCTATTTTCCCTACTTTTTTGCCACAATTTTTGTCTCCTTTAGCCCTTTTCGGACACTATTTTTGCCCATTACAAGAATTTTTGGCCACTTTACTTTCCACCCTTTTTGGACATTTTTTCCATCTTTAACCCGTTTTAACACTTTTCTTCCTCTTTAAACTTATTTTGCCAATTCTTTTTCTTGAAAAAGGTTATATTGTACTACAGAATATACACACACACACACATATATATATATATAAGCAAAAATCTTTTTTGTTGTTTTGATAGGAGTTGTTATTATTTATGTTAAATTTGAATTTCTAATCACAGTTTTACTTTAAAATGAACCATAATTTTGTTGACTTCCCCAGTTTGGCTGGGCCCCAGAAAGCTCTCCCCTTTATCCCTCCTTATGTGCAGCCTTGACCAGAACAGCTGGAATTAGATGCTGTCAAACCTAATTTGGAGTCAAAAGCGGCCTACCATAATGCACAAAATGCACTGTGTGTGGAATTCTCCCAATTCAGTGCACTGGGCACGACATCAGGGATGAAAAAACATTCCAGGAAATGTTTCATTCCTCATTTCATTAAGTTTTGAATACCCAGCAAAGGGAAGGGACAGAGATAAGTTTGTGTGTATGCAGAGTGAATCCAGAGCTTACAGGGCATATCGCCAGAACATGCAGACATACTGCCAACAATGCTAAGAGGTGGCTTAAAATTCAGCCGCTACCCGTCATCCCACCCTGAAGAAGACAGCAGCCTGTCGTTTCTGCACTGACATATAAAGCTCTACTTTGTATCAGTCTGAGAAGGTTTCAGCTCAGAAACAAATGATTCTCAGCACCAAGTCAAAGGTTTTTTTCCTTTCCTTTGTGCTGAATTTGCATGGAGGCTCACGTCGTGGCTTCAGCCCCTCTGATAGCAGTTTTAGGCACAAATTAATGACACCAGCGAGCCCTCTAGCAACCCCCCCACCCCTCCACCCCCAGACGCCACAGAGGTTCAGTGACTCGTCTTTAAACATTCATGTGTTCCCGAAACAATTTTCACTGTCTAATCTGAGGACGTTAGCAGCGGCGTAAATTATTCATCAGCAGGTTTGTCTGCCAGCGGAGGAAAGGTTGAAGAAGAGGAAGAGATCTGTCCTGATGGACACACATAGACATAAACACGCATTTAGAGTCAAGTAGAACCAGAACATGGAACATGCTCACTCAACACGGAAAGATTAACTCTGTATAAAACATTCAGTCAGTTATGTGTTCTATGCAGTTTAAATCTTTCTTCTCTGCTTTAACCTCAAATTCCTTTGCTGCTATCATCTCCTATCATTATGTTCTATTCATTCTAATCACAAAATGCCAAAACTTAAAGGAAAAACCTCACTGTAATCAGCTGTCTTGGGTTTAATCATCAAACCCTACAATAGGACCAAAACAAACAATAAGCTCCATTCCATGTTGCTGCTATTTAAGTACTGTAGGATTTTGGTGAATTGAAATACGTAAAAACTGGTTAGAGGTGCATTTTTTTTTTTCATAAAGATCGAGGAGCAAGTTTTCTCAAAATGCTTGAGCCTGTACTTGTTTGTTATTGTTATTCAAACAGGAGAAAATGAGCATTTCAAGGGGACTGTTTTCATTGGTGGATGAATACACAGGGCCCTGGAAGCTGCTACTATTGGTTACAAAATCAACAAGAAAATGGAATCAGTTTTTTCTTCCCACTTAAAACATAAATATTTAAAAAGCAATAATCATGTCCCCAAACTTCTGTTAAATTCATGAATAGTAAGTCACTTAAAAATGACTAAATATGGCATTTTAAAGGGGGCCTTTTCCTGCTGTGGATTAATACAGGGCCATTAAAGTATGTGCTGTTGACAACAATCTATTTGTTTTGATGCCAATTAAGCCCAAGGCTTCTGCCTGAGAATATACATCTGCAAAAAAACAACAACACCAAAATAGTAATGAAAACCTACAAAGGAAGCAAGTGATGTCTAATAAAAGTTATTTACTGTACATGCTTGGAAATATCAGTCAAAACATGAGTGAATGCAACATCTATAGTGGTTTTCCCCTGTGGGAGTGCCTTTGTCAACAATCTCTGTATTCAGACTAAAACAATGAGTTTCTTAACATGTTGGACACCAAGTCCCAAAGATAAATCTTTTAAAAAAGCAGTTTTGTTTTCAAAAGATCTTCAGAAGTTTCCTCAAACAGGAGTCAGTCGAACAGCGATGTGTTGCGCATTTCAAAGGGACCATTTTCTGCATCGGATTGATACATGAGAAACATTTTGCTGGTCTTTCAGCAGCAGGACTGGTTGGCCGTAGGAAAAAGTATTCTGTGTGGTCATGATAATACAGGCATATAGGGTGCCTAATAAAAATAACTACCCCTTTGGATGTTTTACTCTTTTTTTGTTGTTGTTTGTTTTTACAAATCAATATAGAAATAGGCACAACTTTGGCAGCAATCACAGCACTGAGTCTGTGTGGTCAGGTCTCAGTCAGACTCACATATCTGGACACTGCAGTTTTAATCCATTCTTCTTTGCAAAACTGCACAAGCTCTGTCAAGTTGAACAGGGATCAGGCATGAACGGCCCTTTTCAAGTCCAATCACAACTTCTCTACCGGATTGAGATCTGGACTTTGATTCGGCAACTCCAGAACATTCACCTTGTTGTCTTTCAACCATTTCTGTGTATCTTTCGCTGTATGCTTTGGGTCATTGTCTTGGTGGAAAATAATATCCTCCCAAGCCTTAGTTTTCTGAATTAGATTGGTCTTCAAGGGCTGGCTGCCGAGATGCATCTCCACAGCATGATGCTGCCACCACCATGCTTCACAGTAGGGATGGTGTGGTTGTGGTGATGTGCAGTGTTTGTTAGCGCCTTGTCTGATGGCCAAAAAGCACCATTTTGGTCTCATCAGACCAAAGAGTTTTCTTCCACTTGACCACTCTATGGTCAAGCTTATGGTTTGAGCTTTACTTCAGCTAATATTCACATTATGTAAGCTTATCTGAAGGAAGTCACTACTATTTCTATTATGATTTAGGTTTATGCGACATAAGCCAGTCCAAATATAGACATATGAAGTTGACAAATGATTGTTTCCCAGCCTCTAAATGTTGATGTGTTTTCCATGCTGAATGCTCCTCAGGTCCCTTACCGATGCTTCGGGCTCGGTGCCATGTGTGTCGAGGTGACTGAGGGGTTTGCTTCCACAGTGAGGGCTGGATAGAGGAGTATGTGTTGTGGTGCTGATAAGGGCTACCTGGGACAACCTCTGAATGTTGACTTGATTGAGTGGGCATTTGTGTCGCCTGCAGAATGAGATGAGCTATCTTGGGGCTTGTTTGTGCTCTCACAGCAGGACAAAATTAGGAAAATAAATCAGCGCTGAATATGGACATCACATCAATGCTATCACTCTGTCTGGATAAAACAAAAGATTTACAAGCCTTGACCTGAGGGCGTGGAACAAATATTTGCAGAGCTACCACACAATCCCTTGACACTTTCAAATTGGTGTTGTACTTAATAAGGTGTTCTCTTATCTCATTAATTTCCCTCCAGCCTATATGTGAAAGGAGTCCTGATTGGAGTTGGGAGCTTCTTATTTTTCACAGCTTGTTGCTTTGCAAAATCTTACATGAGCAGGTATTTCATTTTTTTTCACCACCGTATAAAACATGTTTTTATTAAATCCAGTTTCATTGACATTTTCAAACAATATCTCTGGCATCCGTTCTTACAAATTACTTTCTCCTCTGGTCTATCAAGACTGTAATGCCGTCCGCTTGACTTCTTAAGGTGAATTGGCAATCAGTTCACTGGTTGCTGAATATGCAACAGTAAATTTGCATAATTATTTCATAGCCTCTCACCTGTGCTGCACCCCGGACAAGATACCAGTGTGGATGATGGATTATCATGTAAGATGACTGAACAGACCAGCTCTAGTCAACTGCAGATTTAAGAGACAGAGTGCAGTTACAGTTGTGTATTTCTTTTGTACATTGAACCACCATGTTGAAAAATAAATTAAACATTCACTGTTGCTAGTAAGACAAGTTAAGAACAAAACTTCCAAATTTGCATATGAATTTTGAGGCAAAATGCTCTCATTTGAAAGGCTAGCATGATAGCTAATGATAGTTACACCTGGTCTAAATGGAGGAACACCGTCATTTATTTGGAGTCATGTGTCTTATCTAACATTTTATAGCCCCTTTTGCTCATTTTGGTCCACCTTCTTCTCCAACTTGCCAGAAAAATACATGTCTCTACAGCCTGTCAGCTGGTTCACTGTATTTGCCATCTTCCGGCTAACACTAGCAATGGCATGTTTTCACATGTGGTCTAAATTGAGCGACACTAACACAGTTAGTCAGATTTGTCCCTACTCCAACCAGAACCCATCTCTATAACCTGCAAGCTGCTGCACTTGGTGAGCAAGCTGCTCTGTAATAGCAAACTGTTGCCTGACAGGTAGTGCACATGGGCTAATGTATCTAAAACTATCTTTGGCATAATTCTTATCCAGCAGATAGCTTTGGTAGCAGTCACTGCCCATTAACTCTGTTGCTTTGTTTACTTTTTGATGGACTCTTCTCATGCCTGGGCAAGCTAACATCACATACAGGCTGATTCTTACTAACATGGACCAAAAAGTTCTGCTATTTCCAAAGTTTTTCTTGTGTGTTGCTTATCTGGCTTAAAGTAGTAAAAAGCTAAATTGACTGGTTATAACGGGAAAGCAGAATCAAATTTAAAGTCTGGATTTATGTCTTCATCTGTAAGTGATTAAATTCATTAATAAGACTCATTTATGATATATAAATCTACATATTATCACAGAAACATATTTTGCAGGTCATGCTTAGGTAAAATGAGGCTGGGTTTTATTAAAGGCCTCACTCTCCATAATAAAGGTTGCTATAGTGACACCATTTCCCCTAAGTTTTTCAGTGTTAGCCTACTTTGTTTTCACTCTGCCACCTCCCCCCTGTGTACAAGGAGGGCGATGTTTTGGGTCATCAGAATTAGCTCAGAGTATGAGCATTGTTTGCTTGCATCACATTAAGCTAAGTTAACCCATGAATAATCACCTCACTGCAGAGATGAGCTTTAATCTGCTTTCATGCCACCAATCCCATGGTTTCAAACCATGCCAGAGGGATCCCCAGTTTGCATCTATTAATCTGATCATTAGCAGCTCCGAAAACATAACATCGCCAGTTTGCACAAGGCTCATTTCCATTTTCCTGATATGTCTTTTTCATCAACTGCTTCAAGTCCTTCCTTGTGCTAACCTGCTCATAATCTTTGGTGTCTGCTTGGTATTGGTCAGAGGTAACCACTGTCCATTCAGGGTTTTCTTTTTTTTGTTTGTTTGTTTTGTTTTTTGTTTTTTTAGCTTCTATGTAGTACCAAATGGAGCCTTTAATTATTACCTCCACCAAGGAGGTTATGTGATCAGGTGGGATTGTTCATTTGTTTGTTAGTTTATTAGCAACATAACTTAAAGAGTCATGGACGGATTTTCATGAAATTTTCAGGAAACGTCAGAAATGGCATAAAGAAGAAGGAATTAGATTTTGGGACTGATTCGAATCACCGTCTGGATCCAGGAATTTTTTTTAGGATTCTGTACTATTGGGAGAAAGGGCTAATGGCGGAGGTCTGCGCTGTTACCACATTACACCAGGAGATGGCAGACATGAATAACTTCAATCCCAGCAGCATGCTTTTGGGTGTGTTCCTATTCAAAGTTTTGGAGTTTATAAAGTTTGAAAGCAAACGCCCGGTCAAGGAGATGAGTCAGAGCGTAACAGAGAGAAAGAGCGAATTGTACTGAGAATACTCACAATGCTGGGAGGAATAGAGGAATATTCACCCTCTGCCATGACTTTCAGTCGTGCTTCCACCATGACAGTCCACACCTAGTGAAGCCAGTGCTTTGCCTCAACGTGTCTCCACCCCACCGGGGTGGGAGTAATCGGCGAATTAGATTTTGGGAGTGATCCAGATCACCGTCTGGATCCTGGAATGGTTCTAATGGCGGAGGTCTGCGCTCTCTGTGTGCTTTTCTAGTTATTTATTAGCAGAGAAGCAAAACAAGTGTTTCTTTTGACTTTAAACACTGTTTTTAATCAGGATTTGATTGGCATTTTATGGGCCTCTACAAAAGCAAGAGCACAGATCAGCTGCTTGTTGAATTAACTTTATAATGAGTCACAAAAACAGATCAAAACTGAATTATTGATTAGTTAAATTATCAGTGGCATAAGATAACTTTATCACTGACCAATTTAACAACCATTAAATATGAGTTTTGAGTTGCTCCTTTGTTTTTCTGCATAAATCTTGTTCCTATTCCCTAAAAAGTGCAGCAAACATCTAAAGTGTTGTGTATTTATTTCGGCAGCAGAGTGAAAGAATACCTGCTTTCAGTACTCCACACAGATCTATTTTTGCTCACTGACCAATTAGGCCTTCAAAGTGTTTCTCTTGGACATTGAAGGCAGGTTTAGGTGCTCCTGGGATTTAAGAATTAGCTGTGTAAACAGTGTTGCAGTCTATCTATTAGCAGCCTGGCTCTGTTACTGATGTGTGCAGCCAGGGCTTTGTCTACGACGTCGTTGTTGGAGGCAGCAAGGTGAGACCTGTCCATGTTGTTGCTTTCAACACCTGATAAATAATTCAGTATGCGACAGTATGTAATTTTAATGCAGAGAAGCACATACAGTACATTTTTAATAAGTTAACCCTGGATTCCTCGGCTTGTTTGTTTGGTATGCTTTGAGCGAATGCGGTGTTTTCTGTGTAAAAATACTCCATGTTCCTCTATTCCAATGAACGCTTCTTCTCCTTTTCACTGTTTTTTTCTGACCTCTTGGATGATTAAAGAAGTATCTTCACACTCTGAGGCTGACTGCAGCTGAACATGTTGGAACATGTTCTGTAGGTGGGAGACAAGAATGCGTGAGCTTTCTGTCTTCAGCTTTTTGTGCTTGAAAAAGCAGCATGAGCAAAGATTGGTATTGCAGGTACTGCAGGTTTGCACTGTTACTGTGCTCAATGTGAGCTTAAACTGCTTTTATTAAGCTTTAATTTTGAACGGTTCAAAGCATATTAACTCACTTAAAGTTAACCAGGACTTTAATACCAACTAATATCAATGAAATGAAAATAAACTACTTTTCATTTATAGAAGGAAAGGGCTAGAGAGATCATCCTTAGGGAAAAGAAGAAAAAAACTCAAAAGATTGAGTCACTTTAAGCTTCTGACGTAAAATGAATGAATCATGAACAACGCTCAGAGTCATTAACACAAATAGGATGTCTTTCTTTCCCAGTATCCACACTGAATAGCTCACTGTAAGCCCAGATCCTCAAACTTTTTGGATTTTGGCTCAATAATTTTAAAAGTATCTGGGTTACACTGATCAAATTGTTTTTATACCAACATACTCATCTCTGCCACAAATTAACACTGGAATTGTTTTTTTTTTTTTAAATGTTTAACCACTTTTTTGAAAAATTGTGCCAAAAAAATTGTTCATTAAAACATCAATAGGCCAGAAAAGTTAGTTAAAACAATTAATTTAGGATAGATCTAATAATACACAACAAAACCTGCATATTCAAATTAACACTGTCAAAGTTAATACTGACACAGTGTTTTTATGGGTGTTAATTTGACTCTTTTGGAGAGTTGACCCCTCCTGGAGTTAGAAATTGACTTTCCTTAACACCTAGCTACTGTAGCTCAGCACTTCTTTATAGTATTACAAATTTACTCTCTCAGTGTAACTTCTTTTTTAATTTTTAACTATTGACATATTGCAATGTTGTTCATAATAACTAAAAATTGCAATTTGATATTGGACACCTGTAGCAAAGTCAGGTGAACTCTGGTAATTCTGGATTAAAGAGACTAACACAGAGTTGGGTAAATCTTTGATAAGAATCAGCTAATCCTCCTTCCCTACAGACAGCCCCATGCCACATGTGAAAAGCCACTAACTCAGTGGATAACTTCACTCATGGTGCAACAGCAGTCCACCAGAAACAAGAGCAAAGGAATCCCAGCAGTGATCACTGCACAACCGGAAACATCTAAACATATACAGATGCATCTAAAAAAACAATAATACCCAACTGTAGCCGCGGACACTGTTCAAACCACACCCCCTTCAAAACACACTCCCCACAAAAAATGCCCACTTGTGCTGTTTGCTTAGTTTAAGGTTAACTTAGATTAGTTTGGATAGGCCTTAATTAGCTTTAGGTTAGGTTTAGCATTTTGATTTCCACTGGTTAGATTTAGGGGTAGCTCTAGTTCAAGATGCACCTTAAATATACTTTTTCTTCATAAAATATCATTATATAAAATTGTGTGGTCTTTTTTCCATATAATGCATGATTTATATTACGTGTATTATTTAGAATTATTATATTAGATCAATACTATTTCATAAATCCATGTAAATATGATGTAAATATTCAAAGATAATATGAAACATTGTTTTATTTTCATGCCATTTTAAGTTTTTATCCTCTTGTCCTTGTGCAATGAATGTGGTTAGTTGTAACACACTATTACAAGTAACCCCACAGTACCAAGTTTTTATTTAGCCTATAAAACACTAGCTAAGGCAGTTACATATTTCAAATCAGGGCTATGTTTGTTAAGATGGTTATTAAAGTGATACAAGGTGGACGAGGTGACTGAAAAACAAGTATGCAAAAGAAATCGCTTTTCATATGATAAAAAATATTCTTCCCAGGAATCTCCACCAAAACATCCAAAACTGATAAAAATGAGTGGGTGGTACCCTGCTGGTGTTGTGATTAGAAGACCAGAAACACATTACATGCAAAAATTATAGACAATCTAAAAAGTTCGTGTTACATTTTACCCTGTGTTAGTTTGTGCCCCGCTCAGCCCTACTGCTTAAACTGTATAAAGAGCTCTTGCTTATGTATATATTAGTGCTACCTATTTAAAGAGGGAGACCATAACTGGCTCGAGCCAAGAGACCACGAAGACTTGGTTTGTTTACAACAAGCGGCTCTTTCAGCTTTTCAAAGTCGTTATCCTTCAGTCGTTCCATCTGACCCGGTTGAGGACGCTCAATTTCATTAAAGCTGCAGCTTTGAAGAACGCCACAATGTAAAATCAATTTGGAAGACAAGGAGAGCCTAATTACCCTGTTTTGGCTACTGCTTTAAGAAGCACTTGGGTTTTATTTTGAAGTAGACATGAAGAAAATTAATGAAAGTTTTTTTATTGATGTCTTAGACTGATTTTGATCCAGCTCTAATGTATACTCTCCCAAATGATCATGCAGGGGTTTTTGTGTGTGTGTGTGTCAACACTAAACTCTTAAATGGTTTATAATCACATGATTACACAACCAATTGGAGCTTTTACTTATTTTTTTAAGTTTAAAACATAAAATGTAAAAATATTGGAGTAATGTCAGCTATTTGGCTCCTAAAAGTGGCAGCATTTGCCACATTGAAATGTTGTTTCAAACTAACTTTATAGAGCTCAACAGCTCTAGTAGACATCTCATTAGTTTCCTCATGGCAGATTTGATTTTTAGCCACAATGTCAGAAATATCCAAGTTCGACTTCCAATGAGCTACCTAAATTTAAAAGCAATCTGTAGAGGACAAATTTCAAAAGGTATCAACCTCTCTTTTGAGAAATCATGATTTATTCAGCCAAAACATTCAGTACCCACAATCCTTGAGTGCCACAGTGACATCTCTGATTAATAGGGTGTCTGGTAACTATTAGGGTTGGGTGTTCAATACGGCGGCAAAATCATACTTTATAAACAGTGCCTAAATCAATACCCTTAAGAAAAAAAGTTTTTCAAAAGTTGGCAGCAGAATAAAAGCTGTCTCTGTGCTGGACATGATTCAGAAATAAGTACAGGAAACAGATGCAACTTACATTTGTACATAGTATCTTTCCTTTGAAGTGACAGGGATTAAGTTAGGGTGGCGAGGTACCAAAATAAAGCACCAGAATCTGTCTTGTAATTCGGTACAATGGGTATCAGATGTGTCGGTACTGGTTTGCGGAACTCATCCCTAGGAACTGTGGAAATGTCTACTGCCCCTGCGAATGACAACTGTCAAATGCTGATGATGATAACTTGTGCTGATGATAACTATAAAGCAATAAAAATGCAAACTGTGAAATATTACAACTTAATCACTTAAAGTGTAAACATCACCACAGAGATAAGTATAGAAAAATGGTTGAGAAAGAATAAAAGGAATTGCAGTACATTGTAGGATACGTAGATACAAATAAAATATGTACACAGATTTGTACCTTTTTCTCCATTTTCAAACGCCATCTTTGTGCTGAATAAAATGTTCTCTAGTCATGAGTATTCAGGTGGCTTGTTAGCTTGGGTCATGCATTAAAAGTATCAAAAATATGTTTTTCTTAAAACGAGGTTGATACACGAGGTTGAACTTTTGTCTTCTGCAGGATACATGATTGCTTCACTCTCAGGTAGCTCACAATAAGTCTAACCTGGATACCTCTGATAATATGGCTAATAGTCATCTCTGCTATGGAGAAAATAAATGTTTTTTTTTTGTTTGTTTTTTTACTTCCATAACCACACTGTTGAGCCCTATATCAACCTATTAACAAAAAGGGCTTAACCATTCTGACAGAGACATTGTACCTGCTAGCTCTATATTATTGTTAATAAACATTAGTAAAGTAATAGTAAAAGCGTTAATATATTAGTTCTATAAAAATGGTAACTTATTTTTATGTCATTTATAAACATAGTTATAAATACTCTATATAGTCTATAAGGCTTTATAGACAATGAGTTCGCTTTTTACAAGTATTTTACTTATTCTTTACATATGCAATAATAATGCTTCCTTAATACCAAAAGTGTGTAATTATAAAATACTACCCTTTTTTAAACCAAAACAGATGAGTTTAAAGAAATTAATTTTCTGAACAGTGTGTGTTCATAAAGGCATTAACTATTCCAAACAAATTCATTCTTTGAACCAGGCTGTAAACATGTTTATTTCAACTGTATTAATCATTATTTTAACATGGCATGTATATGTGACTACCGAGGTTTCGCATTTAGCCTCTAGTGGACAGTAGAGGAACTGAAATGATTTGCACTTCTGAATTTTCTTCATTTTTCCACTACAGAGGTTGCCACTTGGTTGAAAAGGATCATTCTTGGCCTTCAAAAACCTGCTATTCGTGTAAGGAAAGAACACCGTTGCTGTAAACCCAGTGTTTTTCTATATTTCATCCTCTGCATGTAGGACGCTGATTTCAAAGGAAAAGTGGTGGGAAGATATCAGACAAAGTCAGCCCTAACATTTGAGAAGTTGCTGAAGCACAGCTGCCACTCACTCTACTTTTCCCAATACAGATGGAGCACCAAGAGGATTTAGAGATTGACATTTTGAGGTAATTCTCAAGCTGCAAAAATTTTGGTGATTCTTTCTGCTTGGTTCAAGGAATAAAAATGTAAGTCCATTTCAAGGTTTTCCCTCACTTCCCCCTAGAAGACCAAGGGTCGACTACTAAGTTTGTCCCAGGGCCAGAATTTCCCTCTTGCACCAGATGACAGACAAGAACATTTTCAAAAGATAATGCATGGAGTTTCTTTTCAAAAGAATGACTGGATTTTTTTTGAAACATTTAAGCTAGCTCTCAAGGAAATTGTCTTAACCAAAACCTCTGAGAAAGAAAGTTGACAGCAAAAACAGAGAGGGCAAAGAATTGTAGAATAATGACTAGAAGAAGGATTAGAAGAAGGAACACAAATCCAGTATGTCTGAAATGCAGTGTAGTTGTAGCCATTGTATACAAGGGGTATAATAAAAGATGGCAGTATGACACTCAGCATGGCTCTCTGCTCCAGACAGAGGCATGAAAGTGCAAAGTTGAAGCACTGACACTTAACTTTATACACAGTAGCAGGATCCTAGTGCAAGGCCTAACAGCTCAACAGGAAGTGACAAGTGCATCCCTAAAAAGCATCTTGGCCATTCACTGACACAGATTTTTTTTCTAAGGTGACATCCATATTATCATACACCCAAACAACAATGGCAGATGGGAGTGCCAGTTTTCATAATAATTAAGCACTGAGCTTGTTGTCCTTTATCTTGTTTCTAAATCGTAGTGTACAGGTTTAAAAACCACATAGTCTCACACTTTTATGTGCGGGCTAAAGGGTACACAGAGGGTAAGGGCGCATTCACACCAGAGCTGTTTGGTCCGCTTTAAACGAACTCTGGTCCATTTTCCCAGATAGTCCGGTTCATTTGGAGTGGTGTGAAAGTTCACACGAATTCTGGTGTGGACCCCCTGAAAACAGGGGGTCTCAGTCCGCTTCCAAACAAACCCTGGTGCGTTTCGTTGGAGATGTGAAAGCAAAGCGGTCCAACCTGTGGCCTTTTTAAATGTTTATAATACATTTTGGTGAAATTACATGTGCACTAGGCGTCACGTGTGGACTCAGAGGGGAGAAAAGGGAAGCAGTGGCTCTCCTTGGTGCCCTAATGTTTGAAAAATTGTGGCCAAAGTGCTGTGCTGATGCCCCTATTGGTAGATAAAGAGCCCTCTGTCTGACCCTCTTAGCAGACTTAATTTGACAAAGTGCCCTGTTACGTTCCTTCTGTGTGGACAAATCTTTGGCAGCTCTTCTATGAAGGAACCCCACCGCATACAAGAGGTGCCCTTTTTTTTTTATCATTTTTGCCCCTTGCCACTCAGACATCTTGAGTCAAGACAAGTCAAGGCACATGGATTATAATTTGCCTATACCAGTAGACATATTGCTCCAAAGTTTATTTTGAAAGGACATAAAGTTTTCATGTGAAGTGACGTACGCCAGCTTCAGGCCTTGTGAAGTGTGTAAACATTTTTAAATGAGAGCCCTGAGACTTGCGTGCTTATTTCTGTTCCCCACGAGGAGAATCCAGAGCCTTGACATCTTCTTCAGCATGTTTGCAGCCTCCTGTTTGTGAGCTAGCATGCTGACGTCAGCGTTTAGCTAAAAGCCGTACTATGATTGACTCTTGCTCCAACACCCATGACCCTTTTTGCAGATTAGACATACTTGTATATTCATATCTCCCACAGGATGAATCACACTGAATCATACTTTCATCATCATAAGTGCTTTAGCATGTTGTTGTAAGCATGTTAGCTTGCTGACATCAGTAGTTAGGCTAGCTGACAGCACTGCTTTGTGACTCTTTTGAAAGTTTATGCCATCGATTCTTCAGCATCAATTTGTAGTAAAATTCCTGAAAATATCTTGTATGACACTGAATATCTGTGTTTCAGCAAATCTCCTGTGATCCTGTCTGCAGACAAAGTGACAATCATCAGTCTCCAGATCACTTTGACTATGTGCATGTCTCTTAACAATTACATAATAATACTTTTAACAGCTTATCAAGCCACATTTTATACACAGCTTTATGTGACACTGTCACTTTGTATTTAGGCCACCTATTCCCCCAAGCAGACACTGCATAATAGAAAAAGAATTTTAGTTGAGGTTTGACGCTCAGTGATGTCGGCTTCTTTTGGGTAATCTCCGCCTGGATTCATATCTGCCTGAGTGGTGCTTAACAACAGCTTTGGTGCATTGACTCAGCTGAAGTTAAGTGCTTATCTCAATTCTGAATACAAGCTAATGAAGTAGAAGGAAACCAGTTAGACTGAAGGAGAAGAGGCTACATGAAAAGACCAAATGATTACATTTCACCACACATTAACTTCTGGAAAGCAGTGAACAGAAATCACAAATTGGTGACACAATGTAAGTAGCCATTTATCAATTAGCACATTATCCATCCAATTAGCTCAGCAACCAAGAGTGTGCATGTTTATTTTTCTCAGGGTTCGACCTTCCTGTATCACTGATGTGCTTGAAGTCACTCTGAAAACAATTTGTCTTTCACACAAGGCAGGGGAAAACTGTGGAATATAACCTCATTATATCAAATATTTCCCAAACCCCCATTTGTAAACACAGAGCCAGTTGAAGCAAATCAACTGTGAGAGGATGCATGTTTATATAATCTCAGCACACCAACGCATAACCAAAGTTGTGTTGCACGACTCCCCGGCGTTTGTTGCGTGCACAGCCTTAGATTTAAAAGACATTTTTTTGTTCCACCTTTGGCGCTTTATCATCATGCTTCTTTTTTCTTGTAGCTATGCATCCTAAACAAGGTCAGTATACAGTATAGTAGTCGTGCTGAGCACTGGAGTAAAATCTGTTATTTCCCTGCCTTTTAAACTGAGACATGTGGGTGATAGAGATTGATCTGGGCCTTTTTGTCAATATGACCTTATTTAATACTTTTCAGGTTTAGATTCAAAGCTCTGTCTCTTATTTCAAAACACTTGAAATTTTTTCAACTGTTTGATTCATGTGGAGTTTTGAATGAGGTATATATGCAGTAACAGGTGTTTACAGACTGATCAGATCAGATTTAGCATTGACCTTCATAATCCTTAGAGGATAAATCATAATGAGACTTAAGCAGGTAAGAGTTTAAAACATTCTTTACACACTTTACACTTTACACTTTACACTGATGGGTTGCCATGAAAAAGACTTGACATATTCATCTCTACCACTGAACGAATCACAATATTTTTCACCATCTGTGCATTGCTATTCTAAATGTGTTGGTAGGGCTGGGCATTATATTGAGTTCTCCATTGAGATATAAAGAAAGACAATATTTTTCCTGCATAGGGTTTATGCTGATGCTGACATAAAAAAGGGAGAAAAGACAGGCGTTAGGTTCAGTTACAGATTGTTTACAGTTGTGCAGATTTCTTGGCGGTCATCACGTGCGTAGGCTTCCACCACAAGTCATTCCCCACAGTTAATCATGGAATGGCCACTGGGATACAGTAACAGGGGTGATTATAACATTGTTAGATGGGACAGACAAACTGGGAAATAATTGTGGCCAATGAAAAAGCTTACATTATTTTTCCAGTAAAACATGTTGATCATCTTTAAGCATAAGTAGTCTACTTAAATGCCACTAAAATGACCTTGAGGGGCCTGACCCAGTCCTAGGGCCCCAAATTGGACAGTCTGGCTCTACAGGTTAAAAATATGATTGATGACGTAGACATTTCTGTCCTACATGATACAACAGAGCATTAAAACAATGGAGACTGTCAGATTTTAGATGAAAAATATGGACAACCTTAAATGTTGTCAGTGTTTTCATAGTTGAAGTATTTTGGGTCCATATCTCTCAGCACTACATGTTAGCATGGTGGCATTAGCTAAATTTACACCATGCTTGAGCCTTTTTCTTATTCTGGCCCATGTAATTTTTATGTGACAGAGTCGAGGAGCAGTGGATCTCCCGTAATCCTTAACGTAGATGAGGTTGCAACTCAAGAATCTTCAAGCAACAATAGTAAAGCATGTTGTGCACAATTTTTTGGAAATTTTTAATCACAAAACCTGAACAAGGGGACTAAAAACTATCCTTGAAATGCTACTGGGGGAAATCAGCTGTTTAGTTTGGAATTTACAGTATCATTGAAGAATATATTGAAAAAAAATCACACCTAATGAGTGTAACTGTGTTATTCTAGTTAAAAATGTAATATGTATATCTATTTGAAGCCACGTTCAGGAGAGAAGTGCTTAAAAAACTTTATTTAAAGATCCAAAATATGAAATGTAAGCATATCTTACTTGAAGAAACTCAATGAGTAAAATGTGCATGCCCCATTTGCACATGGGCTTTATTTTCTATGCTTTTTAGTGATTTTTTGACAAGAAAACACCTGCTTAGATTCAAATTTTCCACTGTGTAATGCTGGTTTGTTCTTTGCTTTGAGGTACAGAACATTTTTTCATGGTTGAATTCCTAATTATGGTCATATAAGATGAGCCACAAGCCCAGAGCCTAGTATATACATAAATGGGGCACTAATATAAAGATGAAACCAGCAGAAGATATAGTACCCATAAGGCCTGGCCTGCAGTCCAATTTTCCACATCTTACTCAAAGGCAGCGTTTGCTCTTTTCTCTCAATTTGACGAGAACAGCAGCCATGATAGCAGCGCTGAATGTCAACGAGCGGGGGAAAGCCGTGTTCTTTTAGTTCCCAAGCGGAGGGCGCCGTCAGGGTACAGATAGGCCACGTGACAAGGTGCTGTGACTCATTTCCAGCTCACTGGCATTAACGAGCGGTGCCCTTTCTGCTGGCTGGCGCAGTGTGGGAGCAGGCGGGCTGGATGACAGTGCGATAAGAAGGAGGGAGTGAGAAGGCTCCTGCTGCTTTCATCAAAGAGAAGTCAAGAGTGGAATGCATTCAGCGGGTGCAGTTGTGCTCAGATAATTGCCTTGATAAAACACGTTCTTTGTTATTTTGCTTACCTGTTTAACTAAGGCTGCCATGCGAGGAATTACATGGTTGGATACTCTCCGAGATAATAATGCAGTGATGGAGAATGCTGTTCGTCAAGGTGTCCTCATTTGAAGTACTCTCTACTTTGAATTTCATGTTCTGATCTTTGCCCTCTTAAACAGCTTAAAAACATAGTCAGAATTATTTGAACAGCACTATACCCCAGGAGCTGAAAGGCATAATTATCTGGAAATTACTTTCTTCAAAAGTTACATACAGAGAAAAAAAAAACATCAAAAAGTTGAACAATTTGTTTTTATCTTATTTTCTGAAGTAGTGGCAAGTTTCAAAAGCTCTTTGACATCCACGTGATACCAAAGGGGGCAATCTGAGCTTTCATTGGGCGGGAGGTGGGGTACACCTTTGACAGGTCACCAGTCAATCCCCGGGCTGGTATGTAGGAATACCAACCAGGCACACTCACACCAATTAACCAGCACCAGAGATGCTAACCCCACGCTGCTGTGTAGCCCCAAATCTGTGATTGCTGGTATCTCCTAAACTACTGACTCAAATAAGATGTGTTTTACTGAGCAGTGGAAGTCAAATGTGAGACCAGCTCTGGTCTGTTTTCAGGGCCAAACTCTAGATAAATGTTGTGGGAGTCCTACAACAAAAGAACAAATGACCGGCTAAATAGTTATTTTTTTAACATTGGTATATAATCAGCCCCTAAACCTTATAACTGGTTGTGCCACCCTTGGCGGCAACAACTGCAAGAAAGCATTTTTGATAACTAGCCATGAGTCTTTCACACTGCTGTTGTGGAATTTTGGACCACTCTTCTTTACAGAATTGTTTTGATTCAGCCACACTGAAGGATTTTCAATCATGAACAGCCTGTTAAAGGTCATGCCACAGCATCTGAATCGACTAGGCACCTCTTAAAACCTACTTAGTGTTTTTTTGCCATTCAGAGGTGGACTGGCTTTTTGACAGGGGTTATTTCCTGCTGAGTTACACAAGTGTGCTGGAGCATAAAGTCACAAACTGATGACCCCTTCAAGATTTTCAGGTAGAGAGCAGAATTTATACATATATCAATTACAGCAAGTCGTTGAGTCCTGAGGAAACAAAGCAGTCCCAGCCAATCATAGTACAACCACCATGTTTGACAGTATTTCTTTTTGTGAAATACTGCACTAGTTTTATGCCAGATGTGATGGGACACTACCTTCCAAAAGTTGGAATTTGTTGCGTCAATCCACAGAATATTTTCCTAAAAGTCTTGGGGATCATCAAGATGTTTGTTTGTTTGCCTTATTTTGGATTTTTTTTGCAAATGTGAGATGAGTCTTTGTGTTCTTTCGGTCAGCAGTGGTTTTGGCCTTGGAACTCTCCCATGACTGTCCAGTTTCTTTCTTATTGTTGAGTCGTGGACGTTGACCTAAACTGAATCAAGTGAGGCCTGCAGGTCTTTAGATATTGTTCTGGTTTCTTTTGTGACCTCCTGGCTGAGTCGTCAATGCACTCTTGGAGTAATTTTGGTACTCCTGGGAAGATTCACCACTGTTCCAAGTTTTCCCCATTTGTGGATAATGGTTTTCACCATGGTTCATTTGAGTCCCAAAACCTTAGAAATGTATTTGTTAGCCTTTCCAGACTGATAGATACTTTTGTTTCTCATCTGTTCTTGAATTTCTTTAGATGGCAGCAGGATTTGTTGCTTTTTTGAGATCTTTTAGCCTACTTCACTTTGTCAGACAGGTTCAATTTGAGGGGATTTTAGAGTGATCAAGCCTGGTGAAACATGAACTCAGCCTTTCAGAAAATGTGGTTACTCACAGGTAATTCATCATTTAAAATGGGGGGCAATTACTTTTTCACATTAGGCCAGGTGGGTTTGGATGGCTTTTTCCCTTAATGAATGAAATTATCATTAAAAACTGCATTTTGTATTTAGTGTTTGTCTAATTGTAAAATATGTTTGATGATCTGAAACATTTAAGCATTACAAATGTGCAAATGAAAAGAAATCAGGAACGGGCAAATACTTTTCCACAGCACTGTATAATGACTGTATCTTGGGGCCCCTTAGAGCTCAACGCTCCAGGCGATTGCCTACCTTTGCCTGGTGATGAAACCTCCTATATTCTCAAGTGGCACACATGAAAGAAAAAAAGTGAAGCATAGAATGAAAAGAATACAGACATGTATCCTTTCAACTATAAAAGCAGCTGTTACCCAAACCACTACAGATCTGAAATAAAGTTTTTTTTTCCTGGATTCGATCAACTTTTCTCTGCAACAATTTCCCAACAAGTACTTCAGTGATTTCACTCCAACTTAAGTAATATTTGGCTCCCCTCCGAGTGAGCAAGTTAGCCTTCAAGAACGCTGTAATCTGCTTGACTCTCCTCTTCAATTTAAACCTCGCTGTAGCAAACTGCACTGCCAGTTACAAAGCAGAGAACGTCCTTTCTTTGAAACGATAAGGCGAAAAAAACCAATACAAAGTGAACCAAAAGGAGCCGACGTCTCTTTTGAACGAGTTTGGGTGCTAATAAGCTCAGACATCTGGCAGCTCTGTGTTCCAGGTGAGTGTGTCGCTGCCAGAGGTTCGGACAAACAGCTGGATGTGCGGAGATAAAACACTGAAGGTTATCCTTGATCGCTCCACGATGTAATCTCATCATCAGCAACACATCAAAGCCAAAGACAGAGCCCGGGATCTTGAGCCACCTCTCGCTAATTCAGCAGATGCGCAATCAGTCGTGCTTATAAAATCCAACATGGTTGCTGGAGAGCAGCAAACAAGACTTCATATTTCTTCTTCTTCTTCTTCATGAAAATGCTTATTTGGTCGGGTGCAATCAAATTGATTTTGCAGACTTGTTGTAATTTTAGTGGCAACAGAAGTGATTAGGATCCTTGTACACACACACCACAAGCACACACGCATGCACTGGGAGCTCTGGGATGCAGGAACAGCTAATCAGCAGCGCATAAGAAAGTAATTAGTAGCCGCAGCAGCATGTCACATGTGAGATGAACCAGTTGGAGGAGAAAATATGTGCATAATATTGACAGCAACGGGCGAAAAATGAAAACTAGTGCTTTTCTGCTAAAATATAGTCAGCTATGAAACAACGATCCCTGTTCATTTGGCGTGTTTGAGCCTCAGCCTCTTTGTTATTTATATTTGTCCTCATTAATGTAACTACAAAGAGCAAGCCAAGTATCTGCTGTGAATAGCAGCATCTTGGATTCCAAATGAGAGTTAAAGTCGATGCCAAGAGGACTACAATTGAAGCCTTTTAGCACGACACAATGCCGCACTCGTGATTGGTTGGAAGGCTGTAAGAGAGGCGCAAGCAACAGCATGTAAGTGCATCCAACATAACAGATTATTAATGGCTTTACAGCCCATTTGTAATGACATGCCTTTAAAACATTTGCCTAAAGATCACACAAGGACAGGAAAGTATTACATTTGAACTTCCTTATGTTTAAATCTGCTTTAACATACACCCTGCTTCCAGGTGAAGAATTAAAGAAAAATGCGTGCAATTCCTTCTCTAATTTGTACCAAAATGTTTAATTTCAATGCCTTTTTCTGCTTTTCCTGCTGCACAAGATTGCAAAAGGTCCCTCTCTGAGTGTTGTGTCCCACAATCAGGCACAGCAATCAAACCAGAAAGCTCACCAAGAATAAAATCAGGTAATCAGGGTCCACGCTGTTGTCCTTTGCAGAGCAATTCTGCTAAATTTAGAGCTCAGTCAACATGCCTGACACATGTCCAAATGTCACCGACCACATAAGTACCTTTGGACAAGATAAGACATGTTTTTGCCCAACAGGAGCAAATAGAAATGTGATTTATGACCAAACAAGCAGTAATTTAGCTGTTAGTTTGTCTAGAAAACATCAAATACAAGAGCTGCTGGTGTGGCTGATTACAAAACAGCAAAATAAATTCTGATTTTTCTTCAAGTTGTCAGTCAAAAATAATGGCATCAACAATCACATCTTTCTGCTTTTGCTTTTTTTTTTCTTTTCCCACAAGAGCAGACGCACCATACAGTTGGTTACTTTGATAAAGAGTTAGAAGTGTGCAGCCTGTCGCCTGTGGCTCTTTATGTAGCTGGGTTACATGAAGGCGAAGCCATACTTCATTTTTCTAAAGCATCCTGGAAGATCAACTAGAGACAAAATTTGCTGACACTGTATCAAGATTAGCCTCATATACATTGCAGTTTTATAGTGTTTTTCCTCTCTCTTTTATTATTCATTCAGTCACTTATTTTGGTGGAGGACATTTTTCTACAAAATTAAGAAGCTCTGTTTAGATTTTGCGATATTTAAAATTCAGTTGATGTTTGTAGTTCCTTTAATTAGTTTGTATCTCATGAAACAGGTTCAGATTTATAAAGATGCCTCCTGGACATAAGTTTGCTTGTATAAAACAGCATCAGATATTGCAGAATCTGTATTTGGGGTTCTTGTCTTAATATTCCACAAAAGGGTAGTTGTGGTGGGACTCTGTACAACAGCTTCACTAAATTTGTGCAGAAACAGCTTTACTGTACTATTGTTATTCTGCTGTGGTCGCATTTTTCGACAAAGCAGCAGAAGGTTGTAGCTGTGCTTTTGTGTGAATGATCTAGCATCAAGTCTCGTAAGCTACTGAGGATGAGATTCTATTATAAAGACCTGAGAATGGCATCAATATGAATCTTGATTTAAATTTTCTGACAATAATGATGCAATATGTTTCCCTTTAAATATCTATCTTTTTTGTAGATCTAAGTACTTTTTTCTAGTTTGACATTTTGCTTTTCTTTTCCCAAGTCTAAGATTTTTAAGTTGTGGTTTTATACTCTCTGATACATTCTCTTCACTCCCAACAATATTTGTTCACCCCTCTCGAACTTCTGTGTTAAAAAAAAAAAAGACGCCATAATCAGATAGCTCTGAAACTATTCAGATTGGCAGTCTGTTTACTGATTCTTAACTTGATTGTGAGATGACAATTTCCCTAAAACAATTTCAATAGAGCCACCCGTTATCCATGGTGCTTACACCATGCAGGGTGGCAGAGAGCCAAACTCAGCAGGACTGACACATAGAGACAAACAAGCAGTTACGTACGAACATTTTAGAGTCACCACTCAACCTAAGAGTGCCATATATTTACATTTGGATTCACGAACAAATAAGCTTCCTTTCTCTTATTAGAGCAGGAAAATAGAGTCTGATAGTGTTTGTGTGTTACATTTTGACATTTAAGCTTAATATTCCCCTTGACTTACTTCTGTATTTTTGTGCGTGATTTTGAAACATTTTTTTAGGTCATGTGTTCACCCTTTTATTTGCAATCACTGGGGATTTTCTCCTCCACACTACCTTTCACTGCATGTATACAGAACATCCCAACCGTACTATCATCCATAATTCTCCGTTTGAACCGTGTTAGCAGGCAGAACAGCTAACTCTGTTGACAATGCTATCAGTGCATGTCAGCTGGGCTATTGAGTTGCAAAATGTTTCCCCCTATCAGCGTGATTTGTTGAGCATAGGAAAATCTAATTAGCCACCATCATTGGGGATGGAGCCTGACTGACATTGATGCACTCCACGTTGACGTTTTTCATCGTATAATTCCCAGGCTGCACCCACCCTTCGTTTTCATTCCTTTTGCCCATCACTTTCATGTTCATCCTTTTAGCTTTGATTCTGGAGTGTAGCACAGATTTAACCGAAGGCTAAACATGGAAGTGAATAAACTGACATCTGCAAATGGAGCTCAGCTTGCACCAGGCTCCTGCATGATTTTAGGTTATTTTTGCATTATTTTACACCTCTTAAAAAAGTAATTTCACTTTACACTAGTTTGAGATTACTGTGAAAAATCTAACAAGTGCTAAATGTATTTCTTTAAGATTTATTTTGGGGCTGTTGAACCTTTAACAGAGACGACAGTGGATAGAAAGTGGGAGGAAAGAGTTGGGGTCCAAGTGCCAGAAGGACCCAGAGCAGGTTATTATGATGGACCCTTGGGGTCCTTAGTTAGGATTAGGCATATAATGTTACAATTATTTATACCAACTAACTTACTCCTGAGGTTACAGGCTTCATGTTTGTCGATACACCACTGGTGGCAGCAGTGCCGATGCTTAGTCATGCTGAACTAATGTCTACTGCAGGAAGGGGGTTTGCTTGTGGTAAAAATTCTTCAAATCACATTTAGAGAGCTTAGCAACCTCCTCTTTCTATTCTCTCCTTTGTGTGTGTGTGTTTTTTTTTGCAGCAGCAGCTTTGACTTTGAGCCACGTGACTGACTGCTTGGCTTGCCTTGCAGACGTCTTCAGCTTGTCAGTCTTGGTAGATTTTGTGCTCTACCTGACCTGAGTTTTTCCATCTTGTCACATGATTAAGTAGAGACTTCAGATTGATCAACATGTGCACCTTTCCCTGCAATCATCATAGTATCTATCTATGGAAAAAAACAGATTGTCTTTCAAAGGATGCATCTGATTGGACCTGCTCGTGTCATGGGCCCCAGTGAAACTGCACTCTCTCCACAGTCTATAGCTGCACCTCTGACCCTTTGTTTAGTCTAGCTGTCTGGCCCTGCTGGGGTACAGACTTATCTTTCCTGGTGGCATCCTCAGCAGGAAAGCCAGACTTTTCTGACCAGGGTGGCCCAACTTTGGCAGTGACATATGCAGGAGTGGACCTATAGTATTCTCAATGTGCTTTCACATATCATATCTAGTTTTACAACTAACACTTAAGCGTCCTACAGATGTTGTATTGCTGTGCAGAGATGCAAAGAAATTCATCCATTTAATTTATTTTATGCGTTATACACTGTATGGACAAAATTCCTTGCCGAACTCATCAAACCACTCCTTCTATAGTCCTGCCTTGTGCACTTGGTCACAGGCATGCTGGAATAGAAAAGGGCCTTCCCCAAACTGTTGCCACAATGTTGGCAGCATAACAATGTTCAAAATGTCTTGCCATGCTGAAGCATTAAGATGCCCTTCACTGGAGATAAGGGGCCTAGCCCAAATTGTGAAAAACAGCCCCATACCATTATCCCTCCTCCACCAAACTTCACAGTTAGCACAAAACAGTCAGGATGTTCATCTGGCAAACCTACACTCGCCCATCTGACAAGTGGAGAAGGGTGATTCATCACTCCACAGGACATGTTTCCACTGCTCCAGAGTCCAGCTTCACTGTGCATTACACCACTAATGCTTCGCATAAGACCCGGTAATGGAGGCTTGCATGCGTCTGCTCAAGTATGGAAACCCATTTCATAACGTGTTTATTTATGCTTACATTAATGCCAGTGGAAGTTCGGAACTCTTCAGCTATGGAATCAGTAGAGTTGGAGCACCATGTGCCTTAGCAGTTGTTGATCCAACACTGTGATTTTTTGTGGTCTTACATTTAGTGCCTGAGTTGCTGTTGTTCCTAAATGCTTCCACTTTCTTATAAAACTACAGTTGACTGTGGAATATTCAGGAGTGATAAAATTTCTCAAACCATCTTATTGCAAAGCTGACATTCATTACAGTACTATGCTTGAAGCAGTTGCATGTGACAAGAGGTCTTCAGGCTGGTGCCGTGCACTTGTCAGAGTTGCACCAAATGGGATTTAAATTTGGAATAGTTACCTTCTATGTGACCAATTTGGTACAAACATGTACCCACTATGTGTTGCATAGTCCTCTGAAATCTACTCACCAAGAAGATAAGGATATGGTGCTTGGTTAGTGTCAGTTTGGGACCAGATATTTACAATAAGCATGACTTTCCTTATCCCAGTGCATGGACTTACAGGCACACAAAAAACAGAGACAGTTTACAGAAATGTATGAAGGCAAAACAAAAAATAAAAAAGCAGTTTAACTGTGGGAATCATACCAATAGGTCATTATATTGATAATAGTGCCATATTTATAAACCTTCAAAAAAAGGAACACAATAATAACTAGAAAAGCACTCAGAGAACAGACCTCCGCTATTAGCCCTATCTCCCAATAGTGAAGAATCCTTTAAAAAAATTCCTGGATCCGTCCCCATGTGCCCCCCACCACAACATTCGCTGATTACCCCCACCCACCCCCCGGTGGGGTGGAAACATGGTTAGGCAAAGCATTGGCTTCGCTACAGGTGGACTGTCATGGTGGAAGCCTTGCCTGCTGGTGCCAACAGATGCACTGACAGTTTCACCCATGGTCTCACTGGACGACTGGAAGTCATGGCAGAGGGTGAATATTCCTCTATTCCTCCCAGCATTGTGAGTATTCTTTCCACATTTCGCAGTCTTTCTCTCTGTTACACTCCGACTCTTCTCCTCGTCCAGGCATGCATCTTTCAAACTCTATAAACTCCAAAAGTTTGAATAGTAACACACCCAACATGCTGCTGGGATTGAAGTTACTCATGTCCGTCATCTCCTGGTGAAAAGTGGTACCAGTGCAGACCTCCACCATTAGTCCGATCTCCCAATAGTACAGAATCCTTAAAAAAAATTCCTGAATCCAGACGGTGATCTGGATCAGTCCCAAAATCTAATCAGTTCTTTCTTATGCCATTTCTGACATTTCCTGAAAATTTCATCAAAATCCGTCTTCAACTTTTTGAGTTATGTTGCTAACAAACTAACAAACGAACAAACCCACCCGATCACATAGCCTCCTTGGCAGAGGTAATAAAAAACAGTATACTGTAAGTTATCTTAGCAACGAGAGTTACAAGCAGTCAGCAGTAGCTAACTATAAAGAAAATAATACTAATATATTGTTGCAAGAAAAGCTACTTTAAGCTGTTGAAACACAGCTGGTGATTTGAACTTAAGGGAAACAGGACAGGATGGATAGCCAGTCATAGTGTGGGTGAATGAGATTTCAGAGGGGCCAAGGCCACCCCCTGGGAACGGACCTGCTATACCACAATTAATGTTTGAATTAAGTCCATGAGGTCAAAAAAGAACACACTGGCCGTGCTGCAAGGGATCAAGGGTAATTAAAGCCGCAGAGGTCATCTATTTCTGTGCTGGAGCTGCATTCCCCCAGACAGGGCAGTATGTCTCCACTTCTGCTGGTAATAACAGCAAAACGAAGGGAATTGGATTAGAATTTAATCAATACCAATTCATAGCTGTCTGCGAGTTAAAGAATTGCCTTTACTCACATGAAAAACTCCCTGATAGGTAAATCATAAAATATTGGAGTATTTGTGGACAGTATGGTAAATATAGATCACTGTCCACGCAGAAAATCTATACAGCTGACATCCGCTGTGAGACTGTGAGGCTATTCCTCCGGCTCAATTCTCTTCCAATTAGCATTCCAGCTATAACTTTGCTCTGTTGCCCCATTTTTCATTTCCAAATGTAAAATCTATTCTTTAAATCTTTTAGGGAGGATTTTGTTTTCGCACTGCCTAAGGACTGTATTTGTTTGTGTTCCAGCTGGATCTAGGGGCTCAGATTTGTGCTGCGTCAAAGCCTGGGCCAGCCAGTGTGGTGAATATCAGCTGTGTGACTGCACTACACTTCATACTGAAGCTGTAAATTATTTAAAGAGACACTTGGTATTACAATTACAATATTTAAACTTGGCAGGTGTCATATTATGATTGTTTGGAAAGAAAAACATGTTCTAAAAACTTACAGGTATATTGCGTGTGACAGCAGACATTAATCTGAGTGTTAAATAGGGTTATTAGTACAGTGTTACAGCCACTTCATTTCAATTTGCTGACTTAAGTGATTCAGATTGTTACAATTAGATCCAGACTGTAGCTGTAACATGTTTAATATATTCAAATTGTAAACCAATTGGGAGTGTACCATTATTTTGTTTTGTTATTTATGTTGTGTGGTGTTTTATGCACAGTGGTGTGTCTTTCATTATAACTGTGATATGATACAGAAAGTCATGAATAATTAAGGAATAATTTACATTTTCAACAGTTTGTTCTGACCAAGTCTTTTAATTGGACTGGGAATTTTTTTTGTATGACTCACTTTGCCTTAGGTGTTCTGAATGCTATAATTTAATGTAACAGTGAGCAGTGTCCATGTAACTAAGAAGGTATCAGTCACAGAGGCATAAAGCAATCTTTAAAAGACTCCAGTTTCAGAGAGTGCACAAATTAGAAACGTGGATTCACTGTATAGAAAGGGTCAGAACATTTTGAATGTTTTGATCTGTTGTTAACATACAAATCAATGATTAAAGGACAAATCATGTGTTTCACATTGACTGAGTAAAAGTCTTAAAGTGTCAACTTTTTTTGGCTCTTATTTTTTTGTTTTCAATTGCACTTGGGTTTTAAAAGTAAAAGTACATCTTATGTTGATTAAGATAAAGAAAATTAATACTTTATTTATGACTGTGAAACACCTTAAAAAATAACCAGACCCTAAGACCACTTTTCAGCTGAAAACCTATATATTAGGACTCCAGACCAATTATAAGCCTGGCAAATTATCTTATCAGCACTTTACCAATAATCAATAAAACGAATAATTAAATTAAATGTGTGACTTTGGTTCCATTCCATGGTGTGTTCTATATGGCTTTGTTATCACTTCAAGAATTTTTCAAGAAATAATAACATCCTTGAGCCTTTCTGAACAGAACCCAACAAGCTTTGCCTACCTGGAGTGGGGAATTTTCTGCCACTCTTCCTTGAAAATCCTCTCAAGCTCACTCAAGTTGACAAGAATCGCTGGTGGACAGCCATTTTCAGGTCCCTTGCGGGATGTTCGATAAGGTTCAAGTCAGGGCTCTGGCCAGGCCCAGTTTAGGACACACAGAGTTGACCCTATGCTATTCCAGTGTTGCCTCAACTGTGTGCTTAGGGTTATTGTCATGTTTGAAGGTAAACTGTTCAGCTTTCCCTCAACCCTGTCCAGCCTCCCAGTCCCTGCTGCTGAAAAACTCCCCGACAGCATGATGCTGCCACCACCAAGCTTCACTGTCAGAATGGAATCGGGTTGGTGATGAGGGGTGCCTGGCTTCCTCCAGACATAACATTTAGAATCGAGGCTAAACAGTTCAATGTTGGTTCCATCAGACCAGAGAATCTTCTTTGTCGCAGTCTTTTGGAACAGTTTGGCTGCACTTTCTTTCTTTGGGCCAACAGCACTACCATGCAGTTTCTTTGTCAGAATTTTGAACAATATCTCTATACTAAGCAATGGTAGGTAGTAGTCTACAACACACTGTTTTCCAATTAAAACAATCTCACTTTGCCTTCCTGCAGTCTTGCCAGTCTAACATATCCCTGTACATAGATACATAGAGTTACATAGATATTTTTCCCTGTGAAATGTTGAAAAAGTTGTTTCTTCAGAATGGTGTTAATCACTTGGTCTGACACCTACCCTGATGCAGAGACTTCAGGCATTAGAAAAACTTGTGGAAATAATCTATTTCTATGCTGATGATTTTGCAGCTCGCACGAATTAATATCATTTCTGTATGTGTCATGACCAGCTTAATTAAAGCCCTCGAAGGGGTTTTAAAGGTACAATATGTAGAATTTATGCACTGTTGTTTTCAGTTGACTATGAAACTACAACCTCAAATTTCTCCAACAGTTTTCAAAGCCTGAGAAATCTTCCATTTTTTTAGCCCTAACGTTCCGTGTGAGAGCAGCCATGACAGCAGATGCTGCATGTTTATCATCGCCATGGGATGTAACACTGAATGTTAAGTCAGAGGCCGCTACCTATGAGAATGAGAACTATTTGAAGCTGCCATTCTGTTTCTGTGTCTCATTTTTGTTTTGTGCTGCTCACCTGTGATGGATTACTCTCTGGCCCCAAACCTCCCCCTATAACCATGCAGCCCCCCTGATTTGTCCAAGCTGAGTAAAGATGTTGCTCTGATCCGCCCACCTCTGCTGCTTACTTCTTGTTATGAATTGAGGACTCAATTTAACAAAAGTGTGCTACATAAAGCTCATTTATCCTTCCTTTATGTACAAACATAGATGTGTTCATTTTAAAGACTACAACAGTTACATCCCAGGGACTCACACACAGGCCTGCCCACAACATTGGCTGAGCCCGTGAAAAACCCAGTGAATGGGCCCTCCTCAGTTATGATTTATTTACAGTGTCAATGTTTGTGTGCTGGACCAGTAGCATTGCTGGTAGCATCCTGGCTAACAGTTAACCTCATTTTGGAGCTTAAAGTTTGTCAAGCTGTTATTGGGTCTGTTGAAATTGATTAATCTTGCAACTTTTTAACACCTTTTTGCTGCATTTTTTTTCCACTGTCAGTCAATTTTTGTTACTTTTTGTCATTTTTCAAATCATTTTACATTGTGTTTGGCTGGAACTTTTGGCCAAAATGTTCCACACTGCTCCCCCATTACCGGTGGTATTGCAGTGTTTGGTCCATACTTATAAGCTTCAAGAGAAACTGCAAAAAAGCCAGAATGAATAGAGTAAGGACAGAAAGCTCCACCTGTATCAATATCCAAGGCGTCTATTTTCCTATATGGCTAAACTTTGTTTAACCAACTATTTTAAAGTGGGGAGAATGCTTAGAAAACAGTTGAAATCATAGGTATTGGCAGGTATATAAGCCAGGTATGCTGGGTCGATTGTGGCTAAAGTTAGCAGCTAGTTCTGCCAGCCTTTGCAGATTAATATGGTGCTTAATGTGGTAACTTACTATGGTTGACTAGTTATACTTGAGTATTACCCTCAAAGCCTAACCTTGAAAAGCAGATAGATAATGCCTGTTTCCATCTTTCTCAGTCCATCCTGAATCCAACTTGCAAAGCTTCCATCTGAACCGTTTGGGCCCAGTTACAAAGTGACAGGACCAATTAGAGTTGAGGGGCAGTACTTTCAGGCGCGGCCGAGTCATGACCTAAGCAAGCAGCAACAAGAGGTCAGTGCAATTATGGAGATTAGCGTGGATGCTGCTAAAGCGCCAATTTTATCAGAACTTGACGACGTTTCTTTGTTAAAAGAAGAACAAAGGACAGCAGTGAGTTGTCTTCTTTTCAAAAATGACAAAAGTCATGTACTGACATGTCTACAGTCGCCATGATTCACGTTATGCAGCTCTAATGGAGTTTACTCCTTTGGTAGGGGCACAACTTGCTGGTGGCTACGTCACTTGTTTTGTTGCTCTGATTGGCCCGTAAAGATGTGACAGACAGATCGTTCATCCAATCACCCTCTGAGTTTTTTTTCAAAGGCTCTACCCTTTCCTAAATATTGTCTATGGAAGGTTTTCCAAATGGATGTGTGAAATAAATCCATCTGGCATGCCAGGTTATCAAAAGCCTACATACAACTTTATTTCCATTTTGAAGTTTAAAAAAACGGTCTCTGTGATGTTGCTTCTGCATGCTAATTGCTTCTGCATGCTTCTTATGTTTATGTCCAGCATGAAATGCATGGGGAAAGCTCTAAGAGGAAGTCTGTAACCATTAACTGAAGCTACAGCAGCTACTTGTGGCAGGATGCTTTATTACAATTTTAAAAGATCATTTGATGCCACTGTTTTGTTTTGTTTTTTAAACTGTTGGCTATTTGTAAAGCTAACTCTTATTTGGCATCCAAATTTAGCTATTTCGCCAGCTGATCGTGTGCATTCTTAACCTGCAAGTGTTTCACAGATAGAGCTTAAATGAGCCTTAAGGTATCAAACACAATTTTGGTGTCATGGATGACTTTTTTCATAATCAGGGAGAAAAGTTGTAAAAAGTAGCCTTCTTGTTTTTCAAGCTACTGCAAAGCATTCTGGGGCTGCTCACTAGCCACTTTTAACAGCTTTTCTCCTTCATTTAGTGAAACACATCCATTAAACCAAAAGATTGAGTTGTTGGCATGATAGCTGAGCAGCTTGTCTCTTCTTAACACCTTTGCTTTGATTGGGTGCCCCCTGGTGGTGGACTCTAGATATTTTTCAGTAGTATAATGTAGTCTTCATCCAGCTGGTCCTTGTTTTTGTAACTTTATTGTAGCTCTTTCAAGCTGCCAGGTTCTTGTCAGTTTTGCTCTTAAAGCTTCTGTGATGAGACTAAAGGTCACAGTTTGTGGTAAAAACAGCTTTCACTGTAAGGTTGCAGAAATCAATCATTTGAGTTTGACATGACTTTCCATCTGCACCCATGGGAGTGAACTTTAGCCAGATGTAATGCACAGCAAATACAATCCAGCGTGTTCTTAATAACATAAATAATTCTCTGTTTGGGAGCATGTGGGATGTATTTAACCAGCATTGCAAGGACATATTGTGCAGACATAATTATAAAGACACGAGGCATAATGTGAGCTGAGATATCATTCATGGGCTCTGACAGTATGTTGCATAGCAGCGTCCGCCTGCAGGGAGAAGAAATGCGACCATCTATTTGAAGCTGCTTGGTGAAGGCAGTCAGATTGATCACAATGGGAGCAATCTCTTTTTACCCCCAGACGCTTGTTTGGGTTGTGTGTAAGCTGATGCAGCCGTCTCTATCAGAGCACACCCCTCTAAACCTCTCACCCTCTACATGCAGGAGTAAACACAGCACACTGGATTCACAGAGCTGTCACTTTAAGATGTTAAGATATGACTTCTTTTTAGAACAAACACACCTTGTTATATTGTGTCTGTGAGAGTAGTTATAGTCGCGCCTAATCCATCTTAAAAAGCTGATACTGTACCTGAGCCAGAGGGTTTGGCTTTGGGACAGTTCATCTCAGGACAAAGCTCTTTTTTTTTTTTTTTTTTTTGTGGACTGTTTGTGTTTGATTGTGCGTGTCCGTGTGTGCGTTTGTGATTGTGTACGCGTAGGTCCTCTCTGAGACCATTAGCATTTGCAATGATTTGAACTCAATCATGCTGAATGTCATGCATAGGATTAAGGTTGTAGAGGCAGATGTCAGCGGCATCCAAAATATTGGACACAAAAGGCGACTCTGTTTACAGAATGTAATTTTTAAAAAGCTTAAAAAAAAAAAAAAAAAGGAGCAGCGTCGCCTGTCAGAAGCGGGTGGGCCTGCATGTGGGAAACAAAGGAGCAACAGCGCAGTCACTGGAAGACAGAAAGTTAACCTGACTCGACCCCTCTGATGAGCTCCTGATATGAATGCAGATCAGTGGAAACACCTGGAGCACTATGGCACCGTGGCTTTTTGCTCTTAGTTATGCATCACAGAGCACGATGATCCTCCAGATGCAAAAAGCTAGAGCCAGATTTGTTCTATGTAGGGCAAGACAAGAAGCGGGGAAATGGCCGTAACTAATGTCATTGATGTTAGTGTGCATAATCCTGCACACATGATAGTAGTATTTGCTTGGAGATCTTGGGGGCAAAAACAGTGGCAGTGTTTTCCACCCTTTTCTTATGTAAAGATAACCAATGGCCTGTCATGTTGTCCATGTTGCTGCCGAAAATGTCACATTCACCTGAAAAAGCTTGTGACAACTAACAGGACAGCTGTTAAAGGGTTGCATCAGAATGAAATTCAGGGTTATGATTGCTGAGGTGTTTGCATGCTGTATTTTTGACTTTGTGTGTTTATGTGCACATTATCCTAAAAGTATTAGGTTTAGAGAGGTTGAAATCACATTTCAAGCCAAGTTATGAATTGAAAATCATTGGCAATTCCTTTAATGAAGTGGATTATCACAGCCATCCCCCATGTACTTACATTAGCCTGGAAAACACAACAATAAGAATAACGGACCATTATGCAGCACAGAGAGAAAGAGAAATGCTCTCATGAAATTGTTCATCATTGAAGTTAACCACAGGTTGATCTGGATTGTGCATCTCAGTTGGTTAGCTTTATGCTATCACATAACGGAAGTTTCCATTAACAGGCTGTAAGATAGCATTCCGGTCACAAGGATGTTAACTTAAGAAACACTTTTTTGACTTGACAATATTATCTTAAACAAATTGTCAAACTGATCATACATTAATCTTCAATAAAGCTAAGTGTACAGTGTTCAGACCGGAATTTGGAGTCACATGACTCACTTGGAAATCAGGCCGACTTTCAGCCTTTTACCTGTCATTCATCTAGAGTGCTGTGCAGCGGCGCACAGCCTTGATCAGCAGGCAGAGGTCACACAGGAATAGTATGACTATTTTACCTTTTGAGGTCAATATATCATCCATTCCAGTATAAGTCCATGAAATTATTGCTTTCGCCTTTAGGTGAGTACGTTAGGGGGTTAAAAGGTTAATGTTTTCTTAAAGGATCTGTGGTTTTATGTAAAATTCTTTGGTTAAATATCCTCAATAGTTGGCTTTTCCTCGCCAATGGCGCCATTGCACTTCTGTGACCCACTGACCCCTCACTGACCACTGACCCTGTGCTCGCTGCAGCATGAGACGTAATGCTGTTATAGTGATGATGTACGATCAAGAGAGGGAGCGATTTGCTCTGCAGTACAATTCACCAGATCGCGGCGCAGTTGCTGTATGTGGTAAGAAAAGCAAAGCCCATCTGCAAAGTGAAATGGCAATTTTAAGTGTTTTCATTCAAAAAATTCCCAGCATCATAGGCCTACTTGCAGCATATTAGGGCCACCTTAAAAAACTGGAAACTAAAGAGGATCTGTTCATTTATGTGAGAAAAAAAGTTTGATTTAGAGAAAAAACTCAATTTTTGACTTTAAAAGTTGTAAATTCATGTGAACCAAATTCAAAGAATCTTTTAGATTAATAAATCAAAAATAGCCAATTGAGATTATGTGAAAGAGAGCCTCAGTTATCAGCTAATAACATGGATCTGTGGGCTACATTGATGAGTATCAACAATGATTAAATGGTTGAGTTTATACACCAAAGTAATTCCACTGATAATCAGATATGTAAAATTAAGAATGCTTTTCTTAAGGTATTTTATGGCTATTTTTTTTTTACCATTTTAATGGTGAGTCATCAGAAAGGTTTTTGAAATTATTTTAAATACAGGTCTGCTAATGTTTGGGCTACGAGGGTGAATCAGCTGATCAGCTCATCATCAGTACCTGATGTCACTCAGACTGATGCTATGAAGTGAAGGATTTCTGGTGGTAGTATGGTATTACAACCAGGTCTGCTGAAAATAATGAAATATATTCATAAGAGTGATAAGTCACATGACAGCTTTGATTTTTAATGAATAAATTACTATTCAGATACTAAATAAAAATCATGTTCCATCTCTAATCACTTCGTTGTTTATTTCAGGCATCCAGACAAAAATTTGTGGATCACATGTCTTATTACACCTGTTGTGAGGCGTATCTGATTGTGTACGTCTCAGTGTCATTGTGCCTCTGCAAAAGCTGCAAAAGCTTATTAGCTTTGACACGCCAACAAATATTTTCAACGTTTATCACAACTGTCATCAGGTCTGATGGAGCAGTTTGCAGCTTGCAGACTTGGTCTAGAGTTTACCCAGTTTCACAGTAAGTGATATATCAGACACCATGAGTGTCAATCTTTCAGTATCCCATGATAAGGTTTGATTTTTTTCTTTTTTTTTTCTTCAAGATTTTTTTTTTTTTGGAACAGGAGAGTGGGTAACATGTGGGGTAAGAGCCACAGGCCAGATTGAACCCGAGCCAACTGACTGTCAGTCTCTCATTAAGGAGCTGGTGGTGGGGCTGTTAGAACTACTGTTCTAGATGATACCATGACATTTAATTCATTCTTAGCTTGGACATTCTTTAATAGGGCTCAAGCCAACTAAGTATTTATCAGATACTTGCCTGTTAAAAGGGAGCATAAGTACAACAGCCTTCTTGGTGAGCTTAGGCATTTGCATTGTTCATGAAGTAGTTCACTTTCACTTTGCAGAGCTTGCATACTGAATATGTCAGGTCAGGCTTCCTCTTATCCAGGGGATTGTTGAATCTCTGTCTCTCTGAAATGAAAAAAAGGACTGGCTGAATATCTGGCTGCAGACAGTTCAGGCAGTACGTTACTATGTCGGACACAGCCACATTACCCACGCTTAGAGCTGGATAATGTTAGCAGCACAACTGACAAGCCAGGACACACCCCCTGCAGCATCAGTGTACCGAGGAAGATGGAGAGGCTGCACAGAAGGAAATGCCAAATGCAGTTTGCTGTGCTAAAACTGGATGCTCACTTTGGATGAGAGCCATTTTGAGCAGTGAACATTTTGATTTGGTTCAGAATTGTAAATGCAAATCTGACATGAAAAAATATTTTTCACATCTCTGTTGGACACACTTTTTGTGCAGGGGCAGCCTCATCTGGCAAAGTTGCTCATAGTCTTTCTTTGCATAAGGCCAAAAAACATCAAATACCTAACAACCTTATACAGTCAATCAAGTTATTTCAACATGTATTTTTACCTTTAGAGTAGTACCTTTAAGAACAGTGTCCTTCTTCTCTGTTGTGCATTTTTGGGTCAGGTCTCTTTATAAAGTGAGCTGAAGCACCTGGGCCTTTCTCTTGTGTTCTGAAAATATCCTCTCAGAGTGGAGAATGAATTTTCACACATTGCAGTGGAGACTCCAAAAGTCAGGGCATTTTTGAAAGCAGTCAGTACACTGGGCAACACGGTCAGATGTGTGAGGAACTGTGACACAATGTGTTGCATTGTCTGGGTTTCCTCACTTCCCTCAGAAATGGAGGACCAACTTGCTAACCTCTGGCTACAATACAAGTGTTAAAACGCTGTGTCCTGTGAGACACACCACAGTCAAATCAAGGGTAGAGGTTGGAATTTTTATTGTTATTGCTATAATATGTACTAACAGCTGGCAACATTTAGCTTGTTTTCTCTAAAGTAGCTCCTGTTGTTGGTGAGTCTGTTAAGTCTGGTGTATTCTGGCAAGTAAAAATCACAAAAAAGGGATTTTTACCACAGTTAACAGATTTACCTGGTATGTACAGTAGGTGATTGATATCACCAATACTCAGTCTTTGCAAACCTCCTAGCATCTAGAGTCATGTAGCCAGTAATCATACTTTTATGATACCTCTATCTAATCAATATGATCATTAAATTACTAAAAAAACTTTTGAATACAATCAAATAAATGATAAAAATGCCCTCAAGTGGATTATAAGTTACCAAAATGTATCAAATAGTATCCAAAAAAAATGTTAAATTTTATGGAAATTTAGATTTTTTTGGATTTCAGTAGAAAGTGAAATAAACACTTCAGTTCCAAGAAATTACAATTTTCTGGCTATAATTTGTGTTTTCAGGCTGTAATGGGTTCAAATATTGTTTTATGGACATTTTAAGACAATTAATAATTGTTGAAATCAGTATTTGGGATTCTGGTGTGAATGGATTTTTCCAGATTTTAAAAATCTTTGGCAGTGTCAGGCTAAAGATCTGGAAGTTAAAAACTCATTTGCTGATTATTATATGTGAAGAAAAGGAAAAATAATCAATAAGGTGTGATGCAGGGGAATTCTGTTTTCACTCCTGAGTGCACAGATAATAGCAGCGTTTGCAGAAATGTTGGTAAGTTTTGTCAAGTGTTAGATGAGTGTACAATATAAAGGAAAAGATTTCAGTTCCCTCCCTAAGGCCTCTCATCCTATAATCACAGTATAATCATGTTTTAATGACAATGTCTTCTTCTTTAAGTCTAAATTACTAGTCTAGAGCAGAAACATCTCTCTCACCCTATGATATAAAAGCATGTGCTGCTGTGCTTATTTACAAAGCGAAACCCATTTAAATTTTGCATTTATGCATTAAAGTGAGTTAAGAAAGGCAATGCAGTGATGGATGTAGAAGTAATTTTCTTTCTGAAATGATTCATCCTATTTAAAGGTTTCCATTGTTTTTAAAAGCAGTAATTTGCCCCTTATTTATATTTGAAAGCATGTAAAGCAAATGCATGTCAACTTCACCCTCTCTGCTCTTTTACACTTGACACATTTTCAATACATTCAAGATTTAAATGCACTCCTGTCATGTTCCTTCTGTTCTACATGCAATTTAAATGCAATACAGGATCACCATCTCAGAGACAAAAGCCCCCTTTTTCATCCTCTATGTCCAGACAAGACTGTGATGTTACATACATCTTCACTTACCCATCACCAGAAGGAGGTGAATTATTCAGGTCACTCTCTCTCTCTCACTCTCTCACGCAGCTCTGATGTAATCTGCAGCACCCAGAGCTCTTCACACCTTAAAGTAAAGTTCAAGCGAGGCCGTGAGCAAATCAAAATTAAACCCACTCTCTCTCTCTGCCATCTTTCTTTATTACTGTTTGATAATCACATTATAGTCTCTCAAGGTAGAGTTCAAACATCTCTGCTAAATTTGTAATGTGCTGCATCATGACAGAGGCTGCCAACTGTCTGTGTCTCGGCTGTCTGGCACCTGCAGTCGCTTGCAAAAAAAGAAAGAAGAAGAAGAAGTGTATTGAATAATGCAAGTCAGAGAAAGGTCTCAGGTGAGTGAGTGGATTATCTTTGGAAGTGTTTTTGAAACAAGTCAGCTGAAATGAAGGTCTTTTATTTGTTTAAAAATATAAACATTTTAATGAAACTTAATGTGAGAAGTTCAAGTAGTATCTTTATTTTAAACGAAAGCAAATGTGAAATGCGTTTTAGCTGCATCATGTCTGATAGCCTTCAAAATGCAAAAAGAAGTCAATTTTTGTTGAAGCATGAAGAAAATTAGTCGTCTCCTTTTAACTCAGGAAACATTTTACAAACCTGCCGGTATGTGAGTGTGAGTTTTGAACACTTCAATAAAGTATAAAGTTCATTTTCAAAATAAAAGTCCACTAAAGCAGTCATTTCCAGCATCAGGGTTGTGGCTTGCTAGTGGTCCCTGGAGATACAGCAGAAAAGTTCCAGGTTTCCAGTTAAAAAAACAAACCAAAAAAAAGAAAATCAAATTTCAGACATTACATTTGAAATAGTGCAAAGAAAGAGAAATGGTTCAGAATAAAGTCCAAATTTTGAGAACAAAGTTGAAATACAGTTTTCGAGAGACAAAAGTTGAAATTATGGGAATAAAGTTGAACTGTTGGGAATAAAGTTAAAATTTAGAGAATTAAGTAGAAATACAGATTACGGATAAAAATTGAAATTTGGAGAAAATAGTGAGTAAAGTTGAAATTTCTGGAACAAGGTTGTAGCACAATTTTAAAGATAAAAGTGAAAATTTCAGGAATAAAGTAAAAACACAGTTTCAAGATGAAAGTAGAAGTACCGTGAAGAAAGGGAAATTGTCAAAATAAAACTGAAATTTTGAGATAAAAGCTGAAACACAGTTTTAGATAAGTCAAAAATGTTGAGAAAATATGGAAATTGCTGAGAATTAAATCAAATGTTGAGGATGAAGTTGAAACAATTTCAAAATTGAAGTGAAAACGTTGGCAAAAAAAGGGAAATTTTCAAAAATAAAGGTAAAATGTTGAGACCTTTGTCTATTCCAGCATGACTGTACCCCAGTGCACAAAGCAAGGACTATAAAGATATGGTTTGATGAGCCCTGGACTCAACCCCATTGAGCACCTCTGGGATGAACTGGAACGGAGATTGCGAGAAAGAAAAATATCAGTGCCTGACGTCATTAATGCTCTACATAAGACACAAAAACACTTGAAAAACTAGTGGAAAGTCTTTCAAGAAGAGTGGAGGCTGTTGTAGCTAAAAAGGGGGGCAATAGAGTGTCATTACAGTCCCTGTAGGCGGCCAAGTACTTCTGTCCACAAAGTGTATTCTTAGACTTGTATGGACAAGCTATGAGTCATGGTTTTTTTTAGAGAAAACAGGCAAATCTATGTAAAATCAGACAATTAATGTCTGCATTTAGCTGGATGGAATGATTCATGTTTTACAGGCAGGTGTTAGACTATGAGCCTGGATGTTGAATGAGGCTCTAATGAATTGTTGAATATTTGACTAGTTAGACTCACCCCTACTTTTATACATGATATATTTAGCCTGATACTCATACATTATACTGGATGCAGAACAAATATGATAGATCCATTTCAATGCTGCCTGGTGACCCAACTACACTGACGTATTTTGTACTTTCATTTCCAGGTATCTCCTCGTGTGCTCTATCTCTTTGGCATGACAGAAGTATGTACAACTACATCCCCTGCTGGCGAGTATTGCGACCTAAAATCAGAGAGTTTTGTTTCTTTTCAGACAAATCAGGTGTGATCCAAATTAATCAAAATGTTAATGAGTTTTACCTGAGATGTCATGCAGTATTTGTTCTTTAACAGCTTCACCAGAGCGTATTAGTCACAGCCCAGTGGCATGACTCATTTAACACTGTAACACATACATATAGAGATTTAAAAGGCCCAGCTGACAGCATACAAAGGTGATAGCCACTCATCTTGAGGCTCACACTCTGTGGAGTATAACTGTTGATTGTTTTTGTTGCAGCACCTCTGAGCAGACCACGCTAATTAATGGTATTTCGCAAGTCTTGTGCAAACATGCCAGATGATCGCAATAAACAGAGCTGATGAATGATAACGTTATCTCCTACCATATGTGCTGTGTTTCACTTTTTATTTACAGATAGAGGCATTAGGAAGCACATTGGAAAACATTTTCTGAACAAAAAAAGACCAAAAAAGAGAGAAGGCATTGCTAGAAACAGGTTATGTGCAGAGATAATGGTGATAAATGTTGATCCTAAATATTACCTCTGCTTAGAAATGTAGGTCCTATGAATATTCAACCTACATGGACTGTCATAAACATTTATTCTCAGTACTGGAGGGGCTTAAAGTATTACGCCCTTCATAAACAGAACACCATCTCAGTCTGCCGGTATGTCTTTTCGATTGTGTGCACATGCATCCAGAGACAGAACAGGATAAAAGGAATCTCTCAAGATAAAAAAGAGGAGTATTTCCCCCTCCAGCAGCCTCTTTCACCCCTCTGTCCTCTTTTTCTCTTACTGTGTCCGTCTCCCCCTCTTTTCCTCCCCTCCTCTGTTATCTCCGCTCCTTTGAAACAGCACCTGTTACAGACTCACAGCTTGGGGAGCGCCGTCATGATGTAGTGTGCACTCCTGCGTGATACAGTGCCGGCTCTCAGTCTCACATTCAGCTCTGCAAACAAGCCGGGACATCCTCATCCTCCTGGAGCTTAATGACTTCTTGGAGGGTTGTAGATAGGGAACACCAGAGCAGAACAGTGTGTGCCGTGTCGCACTTTGTGCCGTGAGCCTCTTGAAATATCTTATTTTTTTGCTAGTTAGCTGGGATGACACTTGATGTGTACGTGTGTTTATCTTGATGAATTGAATGGCTCCCGCAGCAGCCTTGTTTACCGTCTTTGCTGATGAAAATGTAATGATCCCTGCAGCAAAATGGGGACATTGCAGCACCAATTATAAAAAAAAAATACAGTCTACTGTAAACACTATTTACCAGGGAGGCTAAATGTACTTGGAATAAGCTCCTAAAAGCAGTGAAACCTTATAAAAGAAATGAGGATGGTATAACCCTAACTTTATTCACCATGTGTTTATTACAACAGTAAAGTGGCTCATTAGCCAGATCCCTAATGAAGCGCTAATTAAGTGTTTGCATCGGCAATGTAAAAGACTGCACTTAATTTGACAGACAACATGATTTTAATCACAGTAGTAAAGCACTTGTCTTTTTCCTATCACTAGCAATGAAATAACTGCATTGCATATGTCTGCAAAATTACTTTAAATGATGATCATTTATATTTTCAATGACAAAATGTACTCATGAAGCATGTCAGGATGGTACTCTTAGAGTGGAGTCATAATTAATAAAAGGAACATGATAATACATGCAAAAAATGCTACTATATAATCATAACCATCTTAATTTAAGATGCCGATCATCACAAAAGTAAAAATAATTCGAGCCTATTTTTAGCATTTTTCAATCAGAGGGAGGATCATGATAATCGTGCAAGGCCATTGGATTGGCCAGATCCCATGTCTGTCATCAGGCGGATCCATCTTGCAAAGCTTTAAGCTGGAATACAGAGAATATACTAGTATATGGACCAATCAGACTCATTTAAGGAGAATAAGGCAGTAGCTATGGGCGGAGTTTGGTTGAACTGCAAGCTAGTGAACAATGGCTGCTGGTGAGTAGCAGTTTTTGATCTCTTACAAGAATGGCAAAGAACCGCAGAGGGAGCTTTAGTTGATGGTAAAGATGTTGCTCTGCTCCAAACCAGCTTCAGAAAGTTTGTCATCTCGCTCCACTGATAGTAAACAGTGGTGACAGCTGTCTGTTGAATCCACGTAATACTTTCTGAAATGACACACTACTACGTCACATGTTTTGTCACTCTGATTGTCCTCCACCCAGTGAAAGTGAGAGACTTTCATCCAATCACGCTCTGAGATTTCTTGAAGGGTTCCCTAATCGCAGTGTATGGACTGTCTGTGAAACAGTCTATCTGGCCTGTCCGACTGAATCCTGAAGTGAGTAATGATAAGAGCAAATTTCACTGTAGGTAAGCAAAGCAATCAAATGATACAGATCAAGTTTTGGCCAGGTCTGGTGCCATGATTTCTCAACCTTGAAACCCTGAAACAACCAGTGTCCAGTGCAACAAAGTGAATGTCTTTTTGGATTGATAGAAACCTGTAAGAGACTACCTGAAGAATTGTACAGGGGCTAACTTTGTCCCTTTTTTTGGTCAAGGAGTCAACCTCGTCAAAACAGTCTGACTGTAAACAACATATACCCAAATTTGATCAAGATAGAGATTCCAGAGAGGGAGTAAGGAAACCAATAGTTAAAAGTCAAAAACCTGACCTGTGAAACGTGATGACAAAATGTTTAATGAGGCTGGGAAACAATCTGCTTTGAAGAAAAAAAGCTTGTCCTCTGTGAAAACGCTCTCATGTAATTAATGTAGTTAAGGCTAAAGCAAAAAAATTATGTAATATACAAAGACAATGACAGTACATCGTTAGGCTAGAGCTATGTAGACAAAGACAATGTAGACGTAGCTGAGGCTAAAGCTAATAAAGCTACAGTTAGGTAAGCTATGTAAGTAACATAGCTACATAACTAATGTAGCGGAAGCTCAAGCAAACAAAGCTACATTAGCTATACTAGATTATGCTACATTTGCTAAAGCTAGACCCATTAAAAGAGTAGTAATGTAAACAAATGCTCGCTTTATCTTCGCTAGGTTTAGCTTAAGCTAACAAAGCAACATTGGCTTAGGTGGTTACATAGATTATGGAGTTTGTAAAGCTATGTTAGCTTTAGCTAAGCAGATTAAGCCTAAATGAGCCAACTTCACATAACTACTAAAATAACAACTAGAAAAGCACTCGGAGAGCGCAGACCTCCGCCATTAGCCCTATCTCTCAATAGTACAGAATCCTTTAAAAAATTCCTGGATCCAAATGGTGATCCGGATCACTCCTAAAATCTAATCAGTTCTTCCTCATGCCATTTGTGACATTTCCTGAAAATTTCATCAAAATCCGTCCATAACTTTTTGAGCTATGTTGCTAACAAACTAACTAACTAACAAACCCTGCCGATCACATAATTCCTTGGCGAAGGTAAACATCGAAAAATGTTGTACCAGCAGTTTATGTCCATTCTGTTTAGACGGATGCAGCATCTAACAGTAGTGGTTTGAGATCTGCGCTCTGCAGCCAATCCCACTTGAGGAAAGAGCACACCTGCAGCCTGTTCGCTAAACTAGCACACACATATTATACTTCTAAAATCCACTGGAAAAGTTATTTTTCGTGTACTCAAAGAAAATTCTGTACATGAGGCTTATTAAAGATCTTTAAACGACAGCTATCTCTACACATTTTGTGACACACAAGAAACATGCGCTTGTGACTGGATTTTGTCAATTAATTGACACTTGTATAGACATTTCCTAACTTCACAGCAAACCAAACAGGCTTTAAGTAACAACAATTATGTATGTTAATACCACAGAATCACACATCTGTGATAAACAAACCATTAACAACACTAAAGGTTTATAACTGTCTGCATTATGATTATATCTCCATACAGTTAGTTATAAAATAAGAGGAGCTCTTCACAAAGAGCCGTGTTTTCAGCTTTACCTCCATGTCCTCCTCTTTTCTGCGACTCATTAAAGTTTGAGCACAGTCACATCCTGACAGCTGTGTATCACTCTTGCATTTAAACAGCCCACACTTTTTATTAGACACCCATTAAATTAGCTCATTGTATAAATCACATCGCACCCTCCCTGCTGCACAGTTGCCAGAGACTGACAGAAAAATGTATGTGATGTGCAGTAAAGCTGAAGATGGTCTTTATTGGAAGGATTCTGACCTTGTGTTCTCTTCTTTTTTTGTTTTTTTGTTTTCCTCTGTCAGAATATCTGGATGGATCACAGCTGACTCATAATGTATTCTTCCCTCATATCCCATCAATAACAATGAGAGAAGTGTCAGCCAGTGATTAGGCTTTGATATTGAGAGTGAAGCAAAGATGTGTGTGTCAGTGCAAGCCGGTGTGTATTTTCATTATGAGAGAAATCACACCACTGGAGGTCTAGTATTTTTTTCATCCTCATAAAAATGGACTCCAGTCAGCCATGCGGACCTTCTTTGTGTTAAAAATTAGTCTTTGCTGGAAAATGAATCCAGCTTAAATCAACTAAGCAACCTCCTGCTCTGTATTTATACACTTGATAATCTAAATGTGTATGTAATGAACTGCAGCAGGTGCTATAGCTCACAATTTGCAAATGAAAATACTGCAGCTATCACTAGAACCCACAAAGTGAATGGGATTTAAATTATTTATTTCAATTTTAAGCAATTAACATAATACCAAATTGCATCTGTGCTTTCAATGCATATGCAAATCTTGATTTTGTTATGCATGACTTGCAGGTCAAGTTATGGAAATGAAGGGTAACGCCCAGTTCAGTAATACTTAACAACATCAACAGCACCAGTTGGTGTGCAAAATGAAATGTGGCAGCAAGTCAAAAGACTTGGTGCAGTCTAATAAATGTGTCTATTGAGAAGAACCCCTGCTGCCAAATAATTATTTCCTTTGATAGGAAGACTGGAGAAAGTCATTTCCAAGCATCAGGTAATTAAAGCAATACAGAGTCAGTCCAACATTGTCTGGGTTTCAATTCATTTGTAGAAACTTGCTGTTAACCTCCCAGTATTCGCGTTACATCAGATCAAATGCCAAGTGTTTGTAGTGTGAAATGTCTCCTTCTCATGAGTTTTCTAGTGTTTTTTTTTCATGCATGTTTATTCCAGCATTTCCCTAACTTAGTGAAGCAAGTTCTTCATTTAGTTTTGGCACAAAGAGCTACAGTAGCATAGGAGTGGTAATGAGCTCTTAGACAGTGTAAGTCATTGATATGTAGCCCAGGTAAATCAAGGCAGGATGAAAGCTTTTTATGGCAGTGGTCCCTTAAAAAAGTTTAGCTTTGGAAATTGGAAACATTTATTTGTTTCTTGTTGGAAGTGAGAAGATTAGAAAGAGCTTTAAGTCTGGAGTGCCAATATGCAGATTTCAATTGGGATGTCAGGAATCTCTGAATCCTTCATCTGCGATGTAGGAAATATTTTCTTTTTAATTTTAAGTTTTGTTCCATATTATTTATCTTTATGTTAGCTAAAGTATTGCCAGGCTTTGGTTTTAATTCAGCTGGCTGGTGTGCCAGTTACCTTTAGACTATGTTTCCTATGTTTCTCTGTACGAGAAAACTTTAAAAAAGCTCCTGCACACATCTTACTTTTTACAATGTTTTATTGAAAAAAAATTATGTTTCAGTCTTACAGAAGTCATCAGGCATGATTGCAAATCCAAACAGTTCTTTTTACAAATAAAGATCACGATCTGCTATTGAACATAAGGGAGGTTAATGGATATTAACCTTGCAGACTTCAGCTCCTGAGGGAGTGAATGAGGAATTTAAGCTAGATGTAATGTTATGCTGTTTAAATCTTAGTTTAAAACCTGTGGCTTAAAGCTACATCTCCAAAAAGGAATGTGGGACTCCACCCAAGTCGGGGCTGGAGTTGGAGATCTATACAGTGCTTATATAAAATATTTACCCCCTTGGATGTTTTATTCTTTTATTGATTTTATAAATCAGTCATACTTCATTACACTATGAAGACAAAAGAACACTCCAAGCAACTCAGTGAAAAGGTTATAGAAAAGAATAAGTCAGGGGTGAATAAAGGAATGTCCAAGGTGCTGAACATTTCCTGGAGTTCAATTAAACCATCATAAAGAAATGGAAGAAGTATAGCACATGTGTAAATCTGCCTATGCTCTGTAGCACTGTACTATATTTATTTACAAATGCAGTGTCCCATTATTTCTTCATGCACAGTTCCTGTCCCCATTACTAATATTAATGTTAGCTCAGCTAACACATTGCCAGGCTTTGTTTTTTTTTTTTTGTTTGTTTGTTTTTTTTCTTTTTTTATGTTCAAGGGCCTTGTCTTTTTTTAGGCCTACAGTGTCCTTTAATTATTAGGCTAAATAAATATTTTAAAAGTATTTTTCCCAGACAAAAGTATGAGTAGAATGTCTTTGTTTAGTTTTAGCAGAATGAGCTAGCATGGGAATGCTAATTCTGGAAATGTGTTTAAGGTCAGGGTTGGACTGCTTTATTCAGTACACAGACCCCTCACAGTTCAACTGTACAGAAAATGAGCAAATTATTTGATTCTATAGGATGTACATGAATGAATAAGTCCCGTTTGTAATGTGTAGCCACTACAGGCTGTGCTGTTTAGCTTAGCGTAGCAATAAGACAGGAAACAGAGGACAACAGCTGGCCTGGCTAAAGTGAAAATCTTGCAGACCATCTGCGTAACAACTCTGTTTATGTCTTGACTTGTTTTCAGTGCTTGTCTCAGTCTTTATGCTAGCTAAGCTAACATTATGCAAGGCTTTGTTCTGAAACATAACCTGTAGCCTGTGATGTCTTTGTTGAGTGTCTCCCCTTTTTAAGTTGTTAAAAACATTCTGAAGGTTTAAAAAGTAAATAAATGTCACCCTTTTGTGTTGGCAGACAAAGCCAGTAAGAGCTTTGCGCTGCATTTGAAGAAAGCTTTATTCATTAAAATGTGGCTCAGAATCAGGATGTTGAAGAATCTTTTCCTCTTTCACTGTTTCTTAATGGACTGTTCTGAACTCTGCATGCCTGTAACTCCAATCACAGAAGGCTTTTTTGTACAGCTGAAAATCTCTTTGCAAACCATTTTCAGCCTTACAGCTAAAAGAATTTATTTTTAATAACAGAAGCTCAGAAAGTAGACTCATTTAGAAATAATTAAAAAGCTGATTACTTTGTGTGGACTTTTTCAGTACAAGGTGAATCATGTTTTTATAAAATATCTGTCCAGTGCTTAATCCTTTTGAAAAGCCCTAATAGAATAAAAGTGTGAGTCGTAATTGATCATTTTTCATTGATTGTAGAGTGTAGAAGAGCATTGTAGACACTGAGCACAGAGTTTGAGATAAAGGAAAAACTTTAACTGAGATAGCTGAATAGCTCAGCATTTTGTGCGATACATTTTTTGTTACAAGATAGATTACAGGATACAACTTTCATGTCAGTGCTGTAAACTTGAAGCTTCGAGTCAGGAGCTAGTAAGCTAACATAGCATAACAACCAGGAGATATGATGACAAAGCTAGCTAGTCTGTGGCCCAGTGTAACAAAATTGGCAACATTAATGAAACACTACTTGTCTGATTCTTAACTTTGATCACTTCTAAATTTATATTTCCGATCTTTATGCTTATGTTAGCTAATTCCAAGCTAGGCTAAGCAAACGATCACTTCCATTTATACTGCTAATGTTGCCAACACCAGAATTTAAAATAATAGTTAACAATATTTATCAGCTCAGGCTCACAGTCCTGGTCAAAAACTCTTTCTACAGTGTTATGCAGCCGCCCGCCACTAGAAGCCACTGTAGTTGTTATTTATGACTATTTCCTTGCAGCCACAGTGCTCTTTACTCTGACATAAACAACTGCTAACTAGCAGTGATAGCATCTAGTGGGAACAGCATGGTTTAGCAATAGTTTAATCAAGAAAATGGGGCTAAAATTATGCAGAGACTGTGTCAGGTCATACTCACATAAGACTGAAGCAGTGACTGATGATATTCAGCTCAGGAATGTGGACGTTAACCTGCAAAGAGGATCAAAGGCCAACAGTGTTAGCATTGCTAACATTAGCCACATTCTGTAAACCAACCTTGCATTGATTCTGCATTGTTCTTCCATTGCAGTGTAAGGTTTGGTTACAGTATGTATTTACTTGAGTTTAGACTGGTTGGCTTAATTGGATGGGGAATTAGTCACACAGTATCATTATTAGTGTCAATTTTTGTTGTTGTTTAATAACCACAAAAGACTTTCTAAGTACCAAATTAAGAGCTATTCTGAAGCCTTTCTATCACTGAACTGAGCCACATGAACTGAATCTTTGAAAAGAGCTAAATTCCCCTAACTTAGGGTGAAGCTGGACAGACACTGATGTAGAAACACAAGCTACATCAGGATTTACTGTGCAAATTGTGTCAAACTACGGCGTGCAACAAATTTGCCCTTACAACTGTTCATCCGACCCAAGCTAAAAAATGTGACAAAGTGGCTCGCTCTTGTATTCTCTGTTTCATGGAACATCTATTTTATACCATCAGTAACTGCTAGATATTGTGCCTTTAAAATAGGAGAATAAATGTAGACAGCAGGAGCAGGATCCTGTGGGAGCAGTCCTCTCCTCTAATAAGCTCCCTCCCTTCTGCCTCATCAGTAACAGCTCATATGCTGTTATTTTATAGGCCATGTGGAAGCTAATATGCTCTGGCGTCAGAGGGTAAATGAAAAGTTTGGTTGACATGCTCACAACTCTGTCCCTTCCCCTCCTCTGGTAACCTCTTTTCCCTCCCCTTGCGTACAAACTATCCTTCATTTTTCTTCGCAGTAATTAGCAGGCAGGATGGTGATTAGCTGTGAAGCAGTGCTTCCCACCCCTCCGTCATCCTCCAGACTCAGAGGTGTGTTTTCTCTGTGACTGGAACATGTGTTAAAAGCAGCTGGGTAGTCACAGACAGCTCTGGAGCTGTGGGGAAAAACATGCTCCAAGTCTATAGCTGATGCTTGTACACACTAGCTGCTGCGGGGTACAAACACAGGCGCAGAAAGCTGTCATATGTGCCCCAATCCAAACTCAAAACACACAAACACACATCTGGGTTCCTTCTCCCTTTTTGTTCTCCCATTTCCCTCATTTGCGATCCATACCCAAACACATACTCAAAGGCGCATCATTATCTCACATTGTTTGCCATCCATTCAGGCATTCGACGGCACGTTCGCACAAACACTTTTACAAAGCATTGTTTGCATCTCATTGAAGGATGGCTGAGCTTGTTTCACAGTGTTACAAAGATGCTATGAGGAAGAAGGAAGGGGGGGGAGATGGAGACGTAGACAAACAGAATAGCAAGCCCAGACGTAAACAGATAGCCAGACAGGCTTTCTGCCTTCGGGTTTGTGATTCAGAATACTAAAAAGGCAGCTCACACCCAGGGAGAGAAGGTGTAATGTAGGCCGGAGCCCAGTAATGGGGAGGGAGGGATGATTTACCCTTGAAATCTGACTGGTTGTGTTGTGTTCCTCCCAGAGATTTTTGCAACATGATTGGCTGTTTGATTCAGATTGGCATGCTTACAATAAAGGGACAATGCCTGCTTCTTACACCAAATGAAGAATCTCTGATCAGCTGGGTCAAACCGAAAGTTTAAATCAAAGAAGAATAACTGAGATTCATTTTGGATTTCTTTTCTTAGTTTGAAGCTCTGCAACAGCAGCCCTGACTTTATTTCTCCCATACAAAGCAATTTTAATGTGGTAATTAATTTGATATCTTTCCATTTGTCATCTGGACTGCTGGTTCACGCATCATATAGCATATTCTTTTGCATATTCCATTCCGCTGTTCTGTCTGATTTAATGGTCTATTTCTCTGTGCTGATTAATGATAACTTTTCCACCGGATATTCACTTTCATATTTTTTAGATCTCTTATATCATGTTGGCTTTTCCTTTTTTCACATCTTTGCTGAGAAGCATGCTGAGTGAATCATGACCATGACAATCACACTGATGTCATTCAGGAAAGAAAAAGTTATTTAACTATGTCATGGCTTTTAAAGTCTGGGAAAAAAATCAGAGAAAGGACTTCAACACATCTTTGAAACATCCTTTTCAAGGATAACAAACATCTCTTATAAAAAAAAAAAAACATTACTTTCTGATCTGAAACATTTGTACCATTCAGTTTAGACATGACTTTGACATAAATATTCAGAGTTTCTTGAAGCAGCTTTGGCAGCAAATGTGACTTTTTTGCACACCTGAATTGTGGGATTTCCTGCCATTCTTCTTTGCTGTCCTTTAAAGCTCAATCAGGCTGGATGTGGACTGTAGGTGGACAGCCATTTTCAGGTCTCTCCAGAGTTGTTCCGTAGCTGGCTCTGTGCTTAGGGTCACTGTCATGTTAGAACTTAAACTTTCAGTCCAGTCTGAGGTCCTGAGCGCCACTTCATTGCTTCCATTCTGCTCTCCCACAACCCTGACCAGTCTCCCAGCCCTTCCTGCAGAAAAGCATCCCCACAGCATGATGCTGCCACGACCATGCTTTACTTTTAGGATGCTTTTGGGCAGATGATGACAGGTGCCTGTTTTTTTTTCCCATTTAGAATTGAGGCCAAACAGTTCACTCTTGGTTAATCAGATCAGAGAATCTTGTTTTTCACAGTCTGAGAGTCCTTCAGGAGGTTTTTTTTTTTTTTTTTTTTTAAATTTCAAGTGGGCTTTCATTTGTTTTGCACTGAGGAGAGGCTTCCATCTCGCCTCTCTGCCAGCCCAGATCATTCAACAGCTGCAGTGATGGTTGTCCTTCAGGAACTTTGTCTCATCTCCACACAGGATCTCTGGAGCTCAGTCAGACTGACCATTGGGTTCTTGGTCACCTCTCTTACTAAGGCTCTTCTCCCCAATTTCTCAGTCACACTGACAAACACGCCCACAGCATGATGCTGCCACCAACATGCTACACTGTTGGGATGGTATTGGTCTGATGAGACTGATCTTTAACATCTCGATCTTAATGCTAAGAAGCTTTTCAGACCTTAGTATTCTTTATCTTTCATTTTAAAAGAACCTTCAGGTTTCAAACTTTTTAAAAAATCTTTAAATATCAAACATATCAAACAAACTCCGATTTTAAACCCTTTCAAGATCTCAAGCATATTAATCTTTCATTTTATCCATCCGTCAAGATCTCAGACATCTAATCTTTAATTTAAAACATTTTTTATCTTTAATTCTATGCACCTGTAAGGGCTGAAATATCTCAATCTTCTACGATAAACATAGTTTTAAGTCCTAAATATCTTTTCCCTCCTTTAAAAATAATGGCCTTGAGCTGTAAAGTTTGATATAGCTTTATAGCTTTTTCCACATTTGTTGGGCCACCCGGCTTACATTTTTACCATTTAAACGTAAGAACATCTGAACCTCCATATTGTTGTAAATCTGTGACTGTATGCCTATTTCTACAGGACGACATAGCAAATTATAGTCCCGTGTACTGTATGTGTGTGAAAGTTTGAGAGAGCAAGTGAGAGCTTAGAGACTTTTTTTTAAATTTATCGTTTTTTAAGCCTGATTAGGAGGTAGAAGTCTGCTGTTGGAGAAACAATGACAGGAAAGAATCAGGTTCTTTATCCTCTTTTGCCTTGGCAGAGATTCCTGACGGTTTTGTGTGTGCTGCCTGGGAATAGTGTGTTCGAGGTTTGAGAGTTATTACAAAGTTTTTTTTTTCTTTTTTACACATCCAATGAGCAGTAATGAGTCTCCTGTTGAAAAGGTGTGGTTAGGAAATTTTTACAGCCACATAATGTTAAATGACGGTGACAAGAATCACACCCTGCAGCATGGCGGGCTGCTGATCACCATGAACAGCAGTGAAGTCTTAAAAGCTTTCCAAACTCAGCCTGGAACACCTGTGCTTTATGTATGATTTCTAATTAATTTGTCTAAAGTGGGTATAATCTGCTTTTTATTGTTACAATTGATCAAATGACCATCTCCAGTGTAAGGATGTGAAAGGGAAACTTTTGAAACCATAGCAACTCATCGTGCAAAAAAGTCCCCTCTTTAATTTTATAGGATGTATGCTCTATGATTAATTCTGTTTAAAATGTAAGAAGATACACATTGACACTGATTTCAAAGCTCTTTCTAAATAATTGTTAAAGAGAGCTTATATTTATCTCACTGCTTGACTTTTATAGATGAAAAACAGTCATGTGCAGTGATATAGAAAATAGGAGATACAGCTCATTATACTCAGAAACAAATTATTAACAGGATAATTGTGATGGAATCAGTGAGGCCAGATGATGCAAAGTCCAACTCAGTAGGTCTTCATTGCATTTAAAGAAAAAGTTGGTACCCTAAGGAGCAAATTAGCACTAAGAAGTATTGGTTTTGCTGGAAAGACTCCATAGCTTTGGCAAGTACCCATCAGAGGGAGTCACTAGTGAGCTGAGAGCTCAGTTATCCCTCTGAAAACAGGCTTCAACTGAAGAAAAGCACTGATACAGCTGCACAGAAACTGTACCTTGTAGACTTTGCTGAATGCACCAAGGCAGTTCAAACTTTTCTACCTTCTGAGGGATCCCCGAAACAGATGGTGGGAAAATGAAACCCAAATTCTAGAAAAGTTGGGACATTGAGTAAAATACTGCACGAATAAAAACAGTATCCAGTGATTTGCAACAGTGATGGGATGTTCATGAACGAGCCGGTTCAAAGAGCTGGTTCTTTTACATGAACAAGATTCAGGTCCTGTTTGAGAGCTCAGCTTATGCCATTATTACTACCAATACTGATAATTTAATGTTGTGTGTGTCTGTGTGTTATTTGATTGATTAGAAGGCATGATCTTTTCTCTGCACGACTCTACCACAGACATATGCATTTAGGACTCAAGGTGTAAGATTAATGTTTTATATCAGGTGCATCATACAGCCCAGCACACCAACAGTCTGTTTATCAAGGCAGGATTGTTAATTTGTTAAAGGTTTGGTTGAGTTGCAGACGCTAGAGCAAAACCTTACCAGAACATTTGTTTGTTTTTATTTCAGAGGATGAGAAAGGAGAAGGAAATTTAATTTTAAGCATCAATTTGCACAGACATCTTTAGAGCAGATGCTTATTCTGAGGTTGGAGTCAAACTGTGGAATTCCTTACAGAGTGATACGAAGAGTTGTGTGAACTTATTTCAGTTTAAGAGAATGTATAAAGAGAGTAGACATTAAACTGTGTTGCTTTTTCTTATTTTACTTTTGAGGGTAAGTGTAGTCAAAGCCTTTAAAATCCTACGATTCCATCCAGACATCTTGCTTATCTCAGCAAGACAATGCCAAGCCACATTTTGCACAGGTTACAACAGCATGGCAGGTAGACTGGCCTGCGTGCAGTCTAGACCAGTCTGCTGATAGAAACATGACAAAAAAACAACAGTGCTGAGCAACTTAAGATCAAACAAGAAAGGAAAGAATTTCACTTTGAGTACTTCAACAATTAGTGTCTTCAGTCCCTAGACTTTCACAGTGCCGCTAAAAGAAAAGATGATATAACACAGTGGTAAACATGCACCTGTCCCAATTTTCTTAAACACATTGCAGGGATCAGAATATCTGTATATTTCCACCAAAAAATAGATCAGTTAAAACAAAGGTTGTTCAGTTTTAGCATGAAATATCTTGTCTTTGTGCAGTGCAAATCACTGTATTCTGTTTTTCTATTTTATGTATTTATTTTTCCTTTTGTATACCACTTATACTACCTATACTACTACAACTGTTACATTTTTTTTAGTAACATTTTTCATCCAGGGAGCCAAACTCCTGTCCTCTAAGTAATGTGTCTTTGATTCTTTCACCAATGTACGACCGTGAGTGCTCACCCAAGTGCATATTTGTGCTTTTTGAGGCTGCAGGAATAGTTCTAGTTTCATATTTGACACTTTGGTCCACAGACAGTCCACAGATGCTGTACTCAATGACTTGGGATAAAGATTATGCTGGAACAGACTAGTTAACATGCATACATCGTCACATCGAGCAATACCACTGGCTCCGAGCTGTTGTAAAATTAAAGCACTGTGTATGTATAATCTTAATTTTTGGAATCTTGTGAACTTCCAGACCAATAAGAAAGAAAAAAGGAGCTAAGAAACTGCACATATTGAGCTGAGAATCACTGAACAAATGGAGCTCAAACTGCAGCTTGAGGAATAGAAATGAAAAAAGATGGCAGCCGATCACAGCTTCTTGGCCTTAACCAACAACTTGTGATCTTCACTGCTGCTCAAATGTTTAAAACAGCTTGCACTGTTGTTGTTGGTTTTTTTTTTTTTTTCAAACTATCAGGTCAAACTTGTCTGAATGAGACTGAATGGTCCACTTTTGCTGTCATTCATGTGATCTGTCAATCCCTGCAGTTTTGCAACAATATGTCACGGACTGATGCAATACAGACAATAAAGACAATGCTGACATGCAAGTTTATGTTGAATCAGACACATCAAAGCAAATCCCCCAATTGTCTCCCTTAAGCCGTGAGAGAGCAGAGGGATGGATCATCCCACTGAATGTGCACACAGTATGGCCACTGATGAAGATGGGAAGTGCCTAAGTCCTCCCTGAGACAAAAAATAAATAAATCACAGAGGATTGTGCCAAATGAGGGATGAGGAACAACTCCAAAAACTTTTTTTCTGTCCTGAATTTTTGTGCAGCTTCAGAAGGTCTTATTTATTCTCAAAGTGCAGGATTTTCTTTTCTTCCTTTTATTATTATCTGAAAACTGACAAACTGCACATGCATTTATGATGTAGAACAAGTAGCCATAATGTCTGGGCTTTTTAAGAGTCTTAAATTTTACACGGCCAAACTTCCTGTTTCTGTGGATATATTTATGACAGTTGCTGTGGGATCTGCAGGCGTCAGGAAACTTTATTTGATCATGAAGGCAAATAACTAAACCATGCCAGGACTGTTTATACAAGCGTTCCAACTATGGCAGTTCTCCTCCTCACTGTAGATCTAGCGTCGCCCGCCTCGCGCCAAGTTCTCTCCATCCCAGTGCCCCATTTTCTTCCACAGGGACCTGGCATTCCTGTCAGTCATGTGCTATCAGTGAGGCTGCAGGCGCTGCTTAGGAATGCCCAAACTATCTCCCATTTCCTCCCTTTCTTCTCACACCACCTCTCTCGACACTTTCTGTGTATCTCCCTCTTCCACCTCGGTCCTAGTGAGCACTTTACCCTCCATGCAGTCGTCCTTTTTGCATTTCATTCCCTTAACTTCCCTTATCTCCAGGCAGCTGATATTTCATGCTGTACAAAGTTTGTCTTCTATTTAATCTCCAAATGTTCTTTTTTCTTATATCTTGCAGATGTAAAGAGGGCTACCATGGACTCCGCTGTGACCAGTTTGTACCCAAGACAGATGCTATCCTGTCCGACCCAAGTACGTTCCATTTTCTTCTTTTTTTTAAATCCCACAGTACCTGAGTATTGATCGAAGACATAAAAACCAAATTCAAAACAAATGCGTTACATGCCCTGGAGCAGATCTCCAACTGTTCAATATCAGTCAACAAGATAAATATGAATCAAGTGTATTACATTAACTCTTGCAGCACAGGAGTGAACTGTCCTCTGAGCCTGAGACTGTATAAAGAAAACCTTGTAGAGGCAGCTGAGTGTGTGAAAAACTGAAGGCAAGGCAAGTGTCCCCAGTAGGACAGAAAAGTGTGTCATATATTGTCTAACCTTTCAAATTATATTGAAGTTAATGATATCGCATCACATTGCACGACATTGTATCTCATTATTATAGTGTATTCTAACATATCATATATTATTGTATTATGTCCTATTGTATCCTATTGTACGAGAGCCAATCAGATCAACTCAGATCAAATCATATTTCAAATAATACAATACCTTGTCTCATTCTATTCTAACCTTTCAAAATGTATCAAAGACAATTGTATCATATCGTATCATGTCATCTTGTATTGTGTTTTATCCTCCTGTATCCTACCATATCCAATAACATTCTATTGAACTGTTTCTTATCCTATTGTATCCTATTGTAGTGTAACAGGTTGGCTAATATTGTATCATATCATATCACATCTTACTGAATTGTGTCTTACTATATCATATTGTTTCCAAAAAGAATAGATCCCACTGTATTATATTATAGCATATCCTTGTATGTCCTATTGAACTATGTCTATCGCATTGTATTTCCACAGGAGCCTCAGACTTGCCTAATATATGTATTTTAGTCTAACTGGGGGGACCTCCGTAGCTTCCGATGTCCATATCACTTTATTCCCTTTCTATTGTCTGCAGTTCAAATTTTTTTTCAAGTCATAAACACTTAAAAAATCAGGGATTTGTTCATGTTTAAGTACAGGATTGTATGGAGTGATTGCTCATCTCCGTTTCTGTGCCTTTATTGCTGGGATAACATGAAAAGAAAAACAGTGACATAGAGGACAACAAGGAGAAAAGATGACCAGATGGGCCTAAGTACAAGCATGCAAAGATAAAAGAAAGAAAAAGAAAAAAATGGTGTTAATTCAACCTGAGTGAGACTTCATCCTCTGTCAGACATCCAACTTTCGAGATAAATGGAGCTACATAGGCATTAGTTTCATTGCTTTGGCTCTGTAAGTCAGGGTACTGAGTTCAGAGTGGACTTTTGATGACGTGTACTTCAAATTTCTGAGTTCTGAGATTAAATCAAATGCACCTTGTAGCTAATGTAGTCAATTTTATCAAAGGTAGCATAAGCTAACATAGTTTTGTAGCTATTTTACATGATTAAGGATTTATAAGATCTGAAAAACTATAAAAGGAGCACAGTCCTTACTTACATTATCTACATAGCTTATATAGCTAACGTAGCTTCACACTTAGCTATGTTAGCTGCCTTAGAGTGTTTTTCATGGAGGAAAAGCTTTTTCTTGTAGGCCAGGGTCGTCAAACTCATATTGAGTCCGGGGCCAGATTTTATCAAATGAGACCTCCTGAGGGCCAGACTATTTAGACCAGGAGTGTCATAGTCAATCAAGGATTCTGAACTTAGTTTTAGGTTGGGTTAGCTAAAAGCCTAACAAGGTCAACATTTAACCATAAACTGTCAACCTCACCAGATGTGGAATATAAAAAAAAAACAATGATAATAAATCATTCTAAGATGAAAAAAAGTAAAAATTATAAGTTTAAAGGCTCAAAGTCTGAGATAAAAAGTCAAATTTATTAGTTTAAAAGGTCAAAACATGGAAATTAAATGCATAATAATGTTTTTAAAAGACAAATATATGAGATAGAACGTCAAAATCACAAGTTTTAAAGGTAAAGATTTAAATTGGGAATCCTGAAGGTTAAAATATGATATGAAAGGTCAAAACATGAAAAAGTCAGAATCATATATTTAAGTCACAATTGTGAATGCAAAATTGAAAACATGACAAAACATTTATTCCTTTTCCAACCTTCCTGAGTTTTTATCTAATTATTTTTACTCTACTTCTCAGATTTTTATAATTTAACAAGGATATTTTAAATCATCAAGATTTAGTTTATATCTTTTTACTGGAGGAAATCTGCAGACCTGGTACCTGTGGGCCAGTTATAATGATAAGATCGTATGATCTTCTAGGCCAGATACAACTGTACCAAAGGCCAGATTTGGACCCCGGGCCTTGAGTGTTCACTCAGCTACATTAAACCTTTTACAATCAGGTTTAACAGGTCAGGTTTCTGACTTTTAACTTTTGGTATCCTAACCCTTACCTTAACAGAAACTCTAACCCTTATTTTGAAAGTTTTATTGGTATTTCTGTCCTGGCAGAGGCGATGTCTAACAGTAGTGTCTGCAAGAGGTGGCATCTGAGCTCATTCACATGCGGGATAAGAGAGGTGAGACAAAAACAGTTGAGAAAGATGGTATGCTATGGCAGAGAAGCCTAAAAACTGTACATAGAACCAGATGGACAACTGAAATGGTTTTAAGTTGAATAACATAAATGCCAAGCATGGCTGAAGTAGTGTTGTTCGACTTAAGATATCAGCCGAGAGATATTGTAAGTCAAAGTAGGACCAAAAGTAAACCATAGAGTTTGCCAAGACCCTACCACATTCATCAGGATCCTGCTCACCCAGTCAGGTGCCAATTCCTTGATAACAATTAAGTCTACTTCCCTCACATAAAGAACTGTGGAAAGCTTTAATTGACAAACCACAACTGGACTATTAAGACATGGGTAGAAAAAAATTATAAAAATATAAGTGAAGAAAATATTCCTAGTTTCAGTGTTAACTGTGTTGCAGTATTGAATTCATAAGAACAGCACTATTTCAATCCATTGCATCACTACTTTAGGCTTATTTCACTTTTAGATCCTTTTTCTACCAGTCGGTCATAAATCTGCTAATGGTGTCATAACGTCGAAATTGTTCCTTTAATCTTAACATGGCCATTATTAGAGCCATAAAAAAACAGTATTCGGTTACTAGTCACAGTTTTAATGTGTATCATGAGACGCTGCTTCTTTATTAGCCTCTATAGAACAATAGTACCATACAGGCATTGGAAGAAAACCCTATGCATAAAACCTGTGGTACCTTTTATGATGGTCTTTAATCTTAATTCGCTTATGTCTCACTGAAAAGAAAGGAAAGATTTCAGTATCCTGTTGTAATGGCAAACAGTTTCCCCCATAGTCTTTTGAATTCTCTTGACAGATGTGTGGTGTAGTTTAAAAAATAAAAGAAAAAGTCAAAAGTACACAGGAGAGAAATGGGAGAGCTCATGCTTGCCTGTGAGATTATGGCTTTATAAATTCACACTGTTTTATGGAGTGACTTGGCTCCTCTGCACCAAGTGTCAGAAAGAAAACTTGGCTTTGATTGCCTTATGTTTGATACAGTAAAGCCCAGTGCCAGCTCATAAGGGGTCACAAGCCAGCGTTAAGACACATGTTTCACAATAGGATTTGTATTTCGCTTTATGTGTGAGAATAAATTTGTGACAGAGAATTTTTTTTTTTTTTCTCCAAAGTAAGCACAAAATGGCAGCAAAGATAACAATTCAAGTAGACAATACCACTTTGTAATTAATTCTATTTCGATTTGGAGTATTTTGTAGTGCTTGAGCTTACTGAAAGCATTTCAATAGAATAATTCTTGGAAAGAGATCATCTCATAACATAACAGGATGGATCGGAGCAGGAAATTAAAATGGATTTCATCAGTGGATTAAACATGCAATACACCTTTTATGAGGAAAAACCCTGCATTTTCAGGGACACACATCTTTTACAGCTTCCAAAGGTAAGCTTGTAAAGCAGTTTAATCAGGATGTGGGTAAACACGATACTCCAGAGAAGGAGTCTCCAAGAAAACAACATTAACTCCCAAGTTGCAAAGCTTTATTTGCACTGTTGCTGTTGTAGCTTAAGGCTACTCTACACACTTAGAACAACACTATAGTGGTAAACAGTGAGCCGAACAGCTCCTACTCCTATAAAATGTGTACAAACAAAAGAATACTTAAATATGAGAATCAGTGGCCGACTTAGGATATTGGAAGGTCACTAGCTTACATAAAAATCTAATATATTTAAAGGGGAATAGTTAGAAACCCTGGTTGATAATACCTATGACATCTTTGTAAGAAAAAGATAAATTATTGATTATTCAAGTGTTTATTTCACAAAGATGCATAAGGAAGGATGTCAGTGAAAATGAAGGTGCTTTTGGCACTCTAGGGCACTTCCTCCATAATTGGCAAGTGTCTTAAAGTGCACTTTGTCAGGTTTCGACCACTGAGTAGGCAACCTAGAGGCTACTTCATCATTTATTGCCAACAAGAAGGGCACCCTAGAGGTCCCTTTATCACAATTTGCCTGCCCAAAAAGGGCCCTTAGTAAAATATTTCCCACTAAGAGAGCAATCAAGGCAGAAATTTGTCAAAATCTTTGTCCACTAAGAGAGCACTAGGTCAAAATATGTCCACCTACAAGGCACAGAGAAGGACAGCTGTCAAATTGTATCCATTAAGAAGTCACCACAGAGTACTTTGTCAAAGTTCGGATGCTGAGAGGGGACTAAGTGAACAATTTTCAAAATTTTGTCAACTTAGAGGGCTCCAAGACAGATGATTATCAAATCTGGCCACTTAGAGAGCACTAAGGAAGGCACTCCATGAAATTTTGTCTACAAAGAAGGCACCAAAGAGGGCACTTTGTCAAATTTGTCCACTTGGAGGACAACCTAGAGTGCACTTTCTTAAACTTTGTCCACCTAGAGTCCAACAACTAGGGCAGTTGTCAAATTTTGACTACTTAAAGGGTACCAAGGAGGCACTTTGCCATATATGCCCCATTTAGAGAGCAGCAAGGAGGGCAGTACGTCAAATTTTGTCCACCAAGAGTGCTCCAAGGTGGGCACTTGATCAGATTTTGCCCGGTAAGAGGGCAACAAGGAGGGAACTTCATCAAATTCTGTCATTCAAGAGTGTCCAGAAAGGCTTATGCCGGATTTTGTGCACCTAGATTGCAACAAGGGAGGCACTTGGTCAAATTTTGTCCACTTATGGTGCACTTAAAAGGACCTTTGTTCAATTTTTTTCTTCAACTTGGAGGGTATCAAGGAAGGCACTCTGTCATTTTTATGTTATTTAGGAGTCCAGAAAAGTTGGCTGATATGATGTACTTTATACTAAAAATACTCACATGTATACTCATTCTGCATGTCAAGATTATGATATGATTAGAAGTTCATGATGACCCCATTCAAACTCCTTTATCCTACAGTAAATTTATCAACAGCTGTGATACAAAACTGCATGCAAACAGTTTCGTATTGCCAGACCACGCATGCACCTGTTACCACAACAAACTGTTTGGCCACAATCGCTTCCCAAGCACAAGGGATAAGTGTGCCCTGGAAGATTTGCAGAAAGGGAATGAAGCCTATTTTGATCTCTGTTGATACAGAGTAATCTAAAATTTACCCAGATTACCAAGGGTTTGGAGGATTATCCTCCTTTCAGAGGCAAATCATGTAATAACATACACACAAACATGCACATGCTGACAACAGCTATGAGTGGTACAGACTCTACTGGAATGCAGTTTACTGTGGGCACATGCATGGTTTGAGTTTACATTGTCTCTCTCAGATTCATATCACACCCTGTGGATAGGAGAGTTTAATCTGTGCACACTTAATTTTTAATATCCCTTTTTTCTAACCCCCAAGCACACATACCAGTTACTCATCCCTTCACCCATACATCTTTGTCTTGATATCGACTGGCCACAAAGCAGCCACTCAAAAAAAGAGCAGCCCAGACTACCACTCAGTTATACACACACATCTTTACACAGGTAGAAAAGAACAGCATAGAAAGTCCAGGGACAAAAGGCAGAAAAGCCCCCTGCCAGGTAGGCTACTCCAGCTGCACTGCTGTGAGCTCAGCTCTAGAGAGGAGAGGCTGCCGTCTCTCATATGGCTACACAGTAGGGGAGTGGCAGGGTATTTAATTGGAGGCACGGGAGAGTAGGAAGACTACAGTGTAGTTTAAGTCTGGTAAGGCACATGAATGAGTTCAGTATGAGCTCAAAAGACAATAGCTGGTATGGGCCTCTTACAGACATGTACCGAAAGGATACATGTGGAACGAAGCTCATACATAGATGGAAAACCAGAGCACAACTCACTGTCGCACTGTCCTGGCAACCACAGAAAACAACAGCCTGAATATTCCCAGATAAAAGTCTCCTGTTTAGGAACACTTTGTGTCCCATTGAAATACAACAGTTGACACAGACAACAACAGTAGCGCTGAGATTATTCAGCAGGTGTGTCACTGACAGCACATCGTTCAGTGCATCAATCAAAGCATTTGATTTGTAATCTATTCAGCCCATTTATTTAAATACAATTTAAAAAATAGACTGTTATTTATTTACTTTAATTACTGTACAGAAAATTTACCAAACCGAAATTTTTTCGTACCGTTACACCCCTAATTAAAATATTCTGTAGATATGATTCTTATTAACACCCAGAGAAATAAAAAAAAAACACATTTTCATGCTAAAGAACAGTACAGCGGGCAATGAAATAACACTGTGAGTGTAAAAAAACAAAACAAAAAAAAAACACTAATAGAGGATTACAATTTTTTCACTCTCCAAAGTGTAAATTTAACTCAAAAGCTTAGCATAGCATACACAACAAGCTAACTTATGGTTGTATGATGATGTGTTCAAGTTGGCTGGGAAATGTTAGTGTTTAAAGAATGGGAAAATTTATCAATATATCAATTAAAATAACCCAGTAATTCTTAATGTATTTCTTTAATAATATTTTTTGTTCACTGAAGACCCTTTGGAAGGAGGATGCAGCATTATTAATAATTTTAATGTAATTTATTCAGGCTACTTATTTGAATACAAATAAAAAAAAAAGACTGTTATCTGACCACCATGAGGTCAAGAGCCCTCAGCCGCTCAACCATACCGTTACACCCCGAATTAAAAATATTTGGTAGACATGATTCTTATTAACACCCAGAGAAATAAATAAAAAACACATTTTCATGTTAAAAGAACAGTACAGTGGGCAATAAAATAACACTGTGAGTGTAAAAAGATAACACTAATAGAGGGTTACAATTTTTACGCTCTCTAAAGTGCTGTGAAAATCAAATGAACCCGGGTAGAGTGTTAAACTTAACACTGTCTGAGTTGAATTAACACTAACCATTTTGCTGTGTAGCCAATGAGTGTTTTTGATGCTCGCAGTCAGTAAAATTACAAAACCTTTTTGAATACTCTAAATTTCCATTTTAGAGTGGACAATAGAATTGTTTTATAAAATTGTTTTATAAAATCAGTCAAGCTTCCCGTAGCATATGAAGTCAGAAGAAAACAGGCACAGTGTAATGCTGTGTTCAGTTGTGTCGGGTACACCTGTGAAACAATGTTAGGTTGAAGATTGAAGAGGTAAGGCGAGCCAGCTTTCGGTTTTAGCCCACTGCATTACGAAGAGGAAGGCGGCAAGCCTCTAATTTGAACTATTAATCTCCTCTAGATATTAGCTCTGGAGTAAGTAGCTACACCGGATATTTGGTTCAATATTGAACACGCACACACAGCACAGACGCATTGACTCCCCAGTTCCCTGCTCACCCAAGTGGAGGAGGGGATTAAGGATTTGATTCACTCCCGCCATTGTCTCTCCCACTCGCCAGATTTCTGCCTCTTAATCGGGGCCAAGAGCATCTGACATGATGCACAGGTATTCTCCCGGCTTTCTCAAGGCTCCGTAAAGCGATTCCCCGAGGTGCTTCTACTTGCCAGTGCGAAGGATTGGCAGCCTGCTCATATTATGATTGGTGGATGTCTCCAGACACGCCAATTCCAGAGGAATGGATGCACATCAGCGTTGTAATGACATCATCTGAAGAGGCTGTGACAGTCGAGGCGATTTAGAGTGGGAAAGAGTTGGCTGTTGCCACGGGCGATCACAGGAGATTGCTGGGATGGGTGATATAGATCAGGAAACATCAGCAAGATAGTGTTATCACTTCTGTGGCTGGGGCATGTGTTTGAGGAAGATCCTGGCAACAAAAATATAGGGCGTATCTGAGTCATGCAGTGATACCTCAAAACTGGAAAATATAAAATTGGCAGGAGCTGATTTGCTCACCCCCTCTGGAAATCCACAATCACCTTTTATGCAATTCAGTCTTGTGTACATGATAGTTCTGTTAGTCTCCATGAAGTTTCCATGAACTCATAGAAATTTTATGCAAATAATTGCACAAACAAATTTCAAGAAAAAGTCAGGCAGCAGTGTTCAGCCATGTACCCCTGGTGTTAGCTCTGTCCTTGAGCCAAGTATTGACTGTAGTGGGAGTCTATTTTTGGTCAGGAGTGTTTAGTTTGGAGCACTCATGATCTATTTTGAGTTATACTTCAGTTCAATGTCATGACAGTAGCATTTTGCATTGCATTTGCAACTTTTAGACAAATGTGGGCAATTCTGTCAACATGCAGGGTGTATCTTGATTGGCGGCAGTTGCATTTTCATTTGTTTATGCTCCCACAAGTTGACCTGTTAGATGCAAAACTCTTCAACCTCTGTCAGGTTGCATGGGGATCAGGCACTTTTCAAGTCCAGCAAATTCTCTACTGGATTGAGGTCTTGGCTTTAACTCAGTTACTCCAGAACATTCCCTTTGTTGACATTAAACCATTCTGTTTAGCTTTCATTGTTTGCTACAGGTCATTGTCTTTCTGAAAAGTCAATCTTCTCCCAAGCTGTAGTTCTCTTGCAGACCGATTGTCCTCTGGGATTTACCTATATTTAGCAGCATTCATTTTACCCTATACAATCCTTCCAGGGCCGACTGCCAAGAATCACCCCCACAGCTGAATGCTGCCACCCTGCTTCACAGTGGTGTGTTTATGGTGATGTGTAGTGTTTGGTGTCTGCCCAAACACAGCATCTTGTCAGATTGCCAAAAAGCAGCACTTTGGTCTCATCAGACCAGTCTTCCACATGTCTTTGGCAAACTCTGGTTGAGATTTAATATGAGTTTCTTCAACAGTGGCTTTCCTTTTACCATTCTCTGTACAGCGTTGACTGGTGAAGAGCCCAGGCAACAGTTGTTGTGGGCGGTCTCTCCTATCACAGCTCTTTATCTCAGTCATAGGTGTCTTGGTGGCCTCTCTCACTAGTCTCTTTTTTGCACATTCTCTCATTTTGTGAGGACAACCTGTTCTAGTCAGAGTTACACATGTGCCATATTCCTTCCATTTCTTGATGATGGAATTAACTGAACTTGGGGAAATGTTCAGTGTCTTGTAAAGTTTTTACCCATCCCCTGACTTGTACTTTTCAATAACCTTTTCTCTGAGTTGCTTGAGGTGTTCTTTTGTCTTCGTGGTGTAATGGGAGTCAGGAATACTGATCAACCAGAGACTGGACCTTGCAGACACAGCTGTCTTCGTACTTCAATCACTTGAGACACATTCACTGCACTTACGTAATCCCGAGTTCACTAATTATGAGACTACTAGCATCAAATGGCTAGACCTCTGTTGAATTAGGTCAGTCACTTTAAAGGGGGTGAATATTCATGCAGTAACTTACTTAACCTTATATATTTTGATTTAATTGACATTACTTTATAGTAATCTATTTTCACTATGACATAAAGAGTATTTTTGCCATTTCTGAAAGCTTTAACAGATTTGAAAATTGCTTTATGAGCTGCTTGGAAATTAACCAGAAACCATGAGTGTGTAATCAATGTAGCTTTTGTAATACAATCCTGAAGGCTGTGGTAGAAAATTATGAATGAACAATGTGTTCACTGATAACGTGATTACACCTGCTTCTGTTTCTAAATACAGCATGAATTAATGTCTTAACTGATTGGTCATTTTGGAGATTTCCTACCTTGATTTCCTTTCTTGTTATCAGTGATGTTGTCCACTGCATGGCAGTCAGGATGTCAACAACACATTTGAGCCTGTATCTGAAATAAAAGTATATCTTTTTCGGTCAAAATGTTCTCTGACCTACATGTAACATGTTTGCTTTGTTTCAAATATGATCACTCACCTTAAAAAGACCTCCAGTTTCAGTGTTTCATATGTTCAGATGTTTATTATCATAATCCATTTAACCAAAAAGCTGTTTGTCTTTTCCATTTCCGAATCTCATCCAGTCCTCTTGGGTGTTGTTATTTTTCTTCAAACTCATGAAGCCGCAACACTGACACATTTCCCATGGCACCATCAAATGCATACGAGAACAGATGTTTTTCCTTTTTTTTCTTTTTTTGTCTGTTGGCAATGACTTTTTTTGAGAGTGCCCACCACATAATCTGTCAGGAGCTTGGCAAGCAGCAATCTATTTAAAACTCAGACCACCTCTGTCAGAAAAGCAATTACTAGTGAGGGTTTCATTTTAATTTAAATGAGATTACATTACAGTGACATGAAAAAGGGCCACTGTCTGGATAGAAGGAACATGAGCGCTCCCTTTTTATCTGTTTCCCCAGCACTGGGATTGGGGGTGGGGGGGCGACTTAACTGCATGAAAAAAACTAGAGATTGTGTGAGAGAGAGAGTGTGTGCATGCGACTGACAAATTCATACAGACAAGAGTACTGTAGGTCTATGTGAGAGCATGCCTGCATCTTTAAGGGACCAGATTGTGAATATTGAAAAGCCATGCTAGGAGATGGAGGAGAACAATTGCTGCATTGCCTCAGGCTGGAATCAATATAAAGGCCCATGCAAGGCAACGTCAGTGACATTTATGATCATATGACACATGACACATATGATGTTATTTTCAACTTTTATTTTTTTATGATCCTTTTGCTAATCCTCTCAGCCCCCACCCTTATCTTTGTCGTCCTCTTACATCATGCAAAGCCACAGAAAGCAGTGTGGATTCAGAGTGGAAAAGGCAAAGCAAAGCATCCAGGGCTGACTGGCTCATCACTGAGTTCACAAGAGGGGATGGGAGATAAATGGGAAAGGGTGTCAGAGGAAGCCGTCAAAGCAACTTTATGGTCTAGTTGCGATGCACGTATGTCTCCCTGAGGTGATTTCTTAGAAAGATAGAGTCACATCATGTTCTAACTGCTCTCTCTCTCTCTCTCTCTTTGTCTGCTTACCTGTTTACCCCCCACCCCCACCCCTTCTTGTTTTCCCCCTGCCTCCTGCCTTTGAACATGACAGCGGATGAACTTGGGATCGAGTTCATGGGTAAGACAAGTTTTTCATTTACTTTGTCAAATGCCATTTTGTTTCATTTTTTGTCTCTCCCAAAGGCAGCGCCACCTCCATGAAAAGCTTCATACAAAAACACAATCACAAGCACAACAAGGCCACTCACCTTGGAGAAAAATTAATGTGGGGCCAGTCGCCATGGAAACACTGTGGTGTTGAATTAGGTGTTTTCTGACAGCGTGGAGAACAGTGCTGTCACGGAGGATTGATGTAATGAGAGGAGAGCAGTAAGACAGCTGTGGTGCATTTTTTTGATGAATTTTTGGTGAGTCTAGCACAAGTTCTGCAGCTTTTTTAACCTGGATTTTCAAATTATGGGGTCTAAAATTAAATATTTTATTGGCCTTTGCTAAACTTAAGGATACTGTGTTCCACTACTGACAATTTAAGAACAATCCCCTGTGAAAGCTGAACTATACAGCAATATTAAAAGATCAACCAGCAACACCTAGACAAGTTTTAAAGGGATATACCCCTTTTTTTTTTAAGTTGGGTTGTATAATGTACCTGGTTATACCGGTGATATCAGCCGGTGATTTCAGTGAGCACTGACCCTTTAAGATGACTCGCTGGTTTTATCAGCATGGAAGATAGATGACACGTTATAGCAGATGGGTACGCTAGCTATGCATAATTTAGCAAGTTTTAGGTAAAAATGGACTAGAAAAAGTTGGCTTAACTGTACACCAAGCATTCTATATTTCACCCAGAGAGCCTTTTGCTTGGGCAGTATGTTGCCATGCAAGCTCATCTACTGGCTGCATGTTCCTATGCTTTAGTGTATGTAGTCTGCTGTTTGGGTCTGTGGGCTTGACATTGACATCAACAACAAACTCTGTCATTAGACATCAGCCATTGGAAGAAGGCCTAGAGGAGCAATAAACTGACTCGGATGACAACTTTCCATTTACCTCTTCTGGTCCGGGGTCAATTTATCTTCAGAAAATTAAAGAAGGCCGGTAAAACACACATTCAGTACGGAAGGAACTCTGAATGCGAAGTGATGCAGCCTGCATCCTTGATTAGAAATGTCTTGCAGAAGTTCTCTGTGTGGGCATGGGCTCAAAAGTTTACACATGTATGTACATGAACAGGTAACTTGGTCAACAGACCCAAACAGCAGTTCAGATACTTTGAGGTGGAAGATCATGTAGCTCATAGCCGATGCTCGCATTGCAAAATAGCGCCAAAGCCAGAGGCTTTCCGGGTGAAAAATAAAATGTGGATATAGCATCCACTTGAGCCAACATTTCTTTTCCCCCCATTTTTACCTTAACTTGTTCAATTCTGTGAAAATAGTGTTCCCATCTGCTATGCTGTATAGCCTAGCTTCCATGCCTTTACAACCAGCAAATGGTGCAACCCTTACTAAAATCACTGGAGGCTAATGTCACTAGTATTTCTGACTACCTATTATAATCCAGTTTAAAACATAAAAGGATCATTATAAGTCATTAGTAATTAAACTAAAATAAAGTAATTGTGATTATGAATTACTTTTACTAAAGTCCCCTTCAGCCCACCAATAGCCCAGGCATGCAAAATACGCTAATGAATGTAGCTATCTATCATCTAGATTTATGAGGAACACTTTAAAATATGAAAATCAAAACATCTGGAGGGAAACCTGGACAAATTTGAAGTTAGAACAGTATATTTGAAAACCACTTTGAAAAAAAGCCTCATTCAGCCACTTTTTAGCTCATATTACATACCCCAGACCCCTGGGACAAATAAGGTTTTTTTTTTATTTTGAATAAGCTATGTAGCAGCTAGCTATTATTAATGTGGTACTATGGTTTAACAGTATTTTAAAAGGCATAAATTGCAAGTTATTGTAATTTAAGCTAGCAGTTTTCTTCTAAGCTAATGAAACGTTAATCCTAAAGGTTTTGGACATGGCTAAATGCTAACATTAGCTGTTGCATAATAATAACATAACTCACATGATCACATGTCCCTCTAGACTTTCTCTCTTTCCTGTCTTTTGAGTTTAGTCATTTTGACAAATCAACATAGAAAAAAAACTACTGTTTGATCTTCATTAAAAGAGTAAGGCTTAATCCTGAAAAACAACAGTTCAGCTAAAAGCTCATTTCATAGTGAGCTAGGAAGTGAGTGGGAGCTACATAGCTTTCAGTGAGTGGTTAAATGCTAGCGTTGACTGTTGTCTAACAGTTCTTTAACTTCAAATATGGCCAGAGACCCCTCTAGATTTCCTCTCTTAACAATTTTTAGTTGTGAAGTGGTGAAATGATAACATTGATAGATACATTTCAAGAGTTAGCCTACAACTTGCTTTACAGTTATCTAAGTTGTGGCGGCTAAAATTGTTAGTGTTTATCAGGATTTATGAAAACACATAGATTGCCCTGCCCTAAATGAGCTAGAGATTTTCTTATAAGCTAATGAAATGTTAGCTGGCAAGCTTAATGTTTCCAGGAAGCTCTTACATGCTAGCATTAGCTTTCACATTTAAATCTTTGCCAGAAACTCATGCCTCAGAGGACCAGGATATTTCCTGGTGTGTTAGCTTGATGCTAAAACATAATGGGAATTGCCATTAACAAGCTGACAGATTTAGCATTGAAACTGAAGTAATTCTACTTAATTATTAAAAGCAAAATAGATCATTAGATTGATTATTTATTCAACTTTTTTAAAAAAGATAAATGCTAGTTTTGGGCTTGTAAGATGTTATTGTAGAGGACATTGAATAGAGTAGGAAATCAAAAAGAGAGAGTGGAGAATGACATGAAGGAAGGGTCCCACACATCAACCCGTGTTGCCCTCTTGGAGGACTATAGCATCTACACACGGGGCGCGACCTAACGGCTTGCATCTGTACCCCATATGTGTAGCAAAGTTAACTAAAATAGATCTTTCCTTAACAGATACTCAGCTAGTTCCTTATATCTGTACACCAATCTCACTGTTGTTTAACCTGACACAAATTATTTTTTCTTCTTTTACACTTCTTCCTTCTATATTTCTTCTATATGCTATTTAATGGCAGTTTGCTTCCAGATGCACTACCGCCACCATCTGGTGGTAGCAACCTATTACAATCTGGCTCTGGTAGAGCATAACGTAAAATTGTATATCAAAGATGAGATTAAAGTTGCATGAAAACTTCAAACTTCATTAAAAAGATGACAATTTTAATATTTAAAAATCATGACCCATCCCTATAGAAAATATGCTATGTTTAGGATTTGAGCCTCTCTGGATTTTTTATATTTGTGTAGGTGCCTTGGTAGCTCCAAGGTGGTTAAAAAAATCTTTAAAAAACAAATAACCTTTCTTTATCAATGACACTGTTCTTTGTCCAGAGGGAATATACAGTCCAACCCCAAACACACATACACATGCACTTCCAGCCTCGATCTACCACCCTCATGATGTTTTTCATCTTCTCTTTGCCATCTTCTCAGGCACCCTTTTGTGCATACATAAAAAACTAACATTGCACGCTGTGAAGTTTTCCATTAACATCATACTTCATACGCTGCTGTCATGTCACACACTTGCTGCAGGGAAATACGAGGTAGGGAGGGAGGAGGAGGAGGAAACGCTTTGAAAGGAGAAGCGCCTGCCCTGCTGCACACAACATTCCTCACTTCAGTGATTTTAATCCGGCGACTAAATTAGTTGAGAATGCTGCTGCAGGTGGGCGGATGCATTAGAGAAAATGAGAACGGGAGGGATCGATTGATAGCTGGACAGATGACAGACACAGTTTTTTGGGCTCTGATGTAAGTGCGTGCTCATTGTTCTTTCTCATTGTGTTCCATTAAGACTTCCTCTTTTACTTTAGCAATAAATCTTCTGATAGTTGTTATATAAGTCTAATGTTTGACAGACTGAGCTCAAGACAGTCTGTCAGATTGCAGCAGAGCTCTGTTTGAAGTGGGATTGAGAACTCCAAATATGATCTTGTCTTTTGATTTTCTTTCATTCTTTAGCCCGGCAGCTGCAGCCTTCACTAGTTTCCCCCTGATGTATTTCAAGCTGAACACCCAATTTTGTGTGGGATACTTATAGCATGCTCCTCATTATAGTATTTTTATCAAGTCATTTTGGTTGCTATAGAATTTCATAGCCATATGGAATTGTGGTGTCATTGCATCAATATTGCATGGTTTCATTTCTCATCATGCTTTTACATGTAATTTCAAAAACGCCTTGAAGGTTTGAAAGGCCTGTAATGGTTTAATGAACAGGCTTCATGTTGTTTTTTTTCTGCATATGTTCAGCAGGGTAATATAGATAGCTCTATTTGTTGTTACATTTTGCAAAAGTCTATTTTTGATTTAAAAAAAGAAGCAGGGGGTGTTTATCTCAGGTGGTGGTCTGACGGCGTGGCAGCAGAGAAAGACGAAAAAAAATAACTGTGTCTAGGTCATTTCACTGAATGTGAAGGCTAGAGGGCTCAGAAGGAGAAGACATATTACTCAAGAGCATAGGGAACTTCATGCCCCACCAAAATGGGGGCTCATGGTGGTCAACAAAATCATGGTCCATTGTAAAGCTAAGCTGTGATAACCATATTATTATTTAACCTGAATAAGAAATATCTTTTCCAAGCAACAAACAATAAAAATTTGATTTGTTTATGCTGAAGTACAGTATAGCACTTTTCTAAACTGAATCCCTTTTCTTAAAACAGAATTACCTATTTTTGAAAATGTTAAAATTCTGAATTAAACTAAACAATTTGGAAAGAGATGCCAGCCAGCATTGCTAAGTCAGGATGCCAGAAATGAAGCTGGGAAAAGGAAGACAACTTTAACTGAAAATAATGAAATACTTTTGAAAAGAAGCATAGAAAAGCTAACCTGACAAGCCAGATGGATTTGTTTCACACATCTATCTGGTAAACCACTCATAGACAGCATTTGGGAAAGGGCAGAGCCTTTTAAAATAAACTCTGAGGGTGACTGGATGAACGTTCTGTCTGTCACATCTTTACGGGCCAATCAGAGCAACAAAACACGTGACCTAGTCGCTACTGAGCTGCGCCCCTACTGAGGAGTAAACTCAGACAAACTTATGTTTGTTTTTGAAAAGAAAACAACCCAATGCTGTACTTTGTTCTTCTTTTAACGAAGAAATGTCATCAAGTTCTGATAAAACTGGCGCAAGCAGCATCCACGCTAATGTCTTCCACCATAATTGCATCAGCCTCTTGTTGCTGCTTGCTTACATCACGGCTCCACTGCACCTGAAAGTACTGCCCCATGACGCTGATTGGTCCTGTCACCAGGCCCAAACTGTTCAGATGGGAGCTTGGCAAGATGGATTCGCCCGTGATAAACATGGAAAAGGGTGATTTTTTTTTTTTTTTTTTTTTAAGGTTTATTTTTGGTCCTTTTCATGCCTTTACTAGACAGAGGAAGGACAGTGGATAGACCCAGAAACAGGGAAGAGAGTGGGGAGAGACATGCGGCAAAGGGCCACAGGCCGGACTCGAACTCAAACGCACATGGGCAGCTACCCAAACCACCCGACCATCTCCGCACCCCTGCTTTGCAAGGTTATAGAAAAGTGGCATAAATGAATTAAAGTGGCAAAAAGAAGTAACAAAAATGGGCAAAAAGTGGCCAAAAGGGGTAAAAAGCTGCAAAGATGGCTTAAAAGTTGAAAAGGTGGCCAAAAGGGCAAGCGGCCCAAAATGGAGGAAGAAGAGGCAGAAAGAAGAGGCAAAAATGAGCAGAAAGTCACAAATGAAAAGTCAAAAGCATGGAAAGTGGCAAAAAGAAGTTAAAAATGGGCAATAATTGGAAAAGTGAAGGTGAAAGGCAGATCAAAAGTGGAAAGAGTGGCAAGAAAGGGCAAAAGGTGGCCCAGATGAGTTTAGAAGAGGCAAAAATTAAGCAAAATTGAACTAGCAAAATTGATTGAAAAGCAGCAAAATTGGGTTGGAATTGGCAAAAAGGAGTTGAAAGTTGCAAAAGAAAGTGGCAAAAAGAAGTGGTATAAATGGGCAAAAAGTGGCAGAAAATTGACAAACGTAAGAATGGGTGAAAACTGCAAAGTGGGGTCAAAAGTGGAAGAGGTGGCAAAAAAGGGGAAAAAGTGACCAAAATTAGCCAAAAATGGCCAAAAAAAAAAAAAGTGCAAAGCGGCCAAATTGGGTTCTAAGTGGTATTAAGGAGTGGCAAAAATGCACAGAAAGTGGCAGAAAGTGGAAGGAGAGGTTAGCCATTTTTAACCAACAATGGTTAAATGGTTATGCTAGCACCATTGCTACCTGTTTAACACACATGCATTGATATCATCAATAAACCACAACTATGGATGGCTCATCCTCTGGGTTCTTCAGGAGCCCAGCCAGTTCTGTCGACAGGCCTGCTTACTTGAACAGTACAGTTCAGTACTATTCTGATCTAGAAAATGAGGATAAAGTTGTCAGGTAATTCTCATATATAACTGAAGCATTGGGCTACAATATTCAGCACTGTAAACAAACTTTGCACTGTGACAGTATAAAGATAGTTTTCAAAAAATCTTTTTTTCTTTTTCTTTTTTTAATAATTCCTCTTGATACAATTGGCTAGTGTTATTTAAATCACAACAAACAAGTAGGGTGATCAGTTTTATACCTTTGGCTTTTTATTAGTAAGGAAAAAAGAAATTATTAAGGCTGATCAGTTGGAAGCCTGTGAAAAACACAAATTTAAAAACATTCTTTCCTCAAATATTAATTTTCATTTCATAAATTCAGTACCTGTCTGACTTAAATGCTCATTAAAAGTCTAAAATTACTCTTTTCAAGTTGATAAAATGCCAGAAAAATTGCCTGACATTAAAACATAATAGCTGGACCCCCTTATTAACCAATGAAAAAGACAAAATTTTTCCACACAGCAATTATTTTTGTGTTTGCAAGTATTAAAAATGCAGTAGAGTGACACAGCTGGCCTCCCCTGCAGCGTTTATTTTTTTCACTGCCTCACAGGAGCTGAGTGGGCAGTTTGGACCTCTGATGTATAAATATATATATATATATATTCTGTGTATATATCCACATATTCTAACTCCAGGAGTTCTTCATATGTTATCTTTATCTTTAGCCAGAAGCATTCTAATATTTAAAAGGTTTTCCCTCCTGTTTGAACTCAGTTAAACCACACTATCTTGAAATGTGTCTATGCAGCACTGATGTAATGCAGGGGGAGAAAACTGCTGTGAACAGACGTCACTGTAAGCTTTGGCCGTAGAAAGCTCTCCAAACAGTCACCATGCCCTTAAAAAACAGATTTGGAGGAAGATGACAAACCAGTGCAGACAAGAAGACCTCCCAGGACACTTCTCTGTTGACAGCATCAAAAACCACAAACAAGCCCTAAAAGGTCAGGAACAGGCTGCGAAGATGTTTTCTGCACTTTACCCTGCAACCCTTAAGACCGTGCACTCAGACACCAGAGGATTATTGTTTTTGAGTGATTGAGTAATGTCTCAAGAGGTTGAGCTCAAGGTCATGAAGTCCTGTGGGATGGATAAGTCTCTCAAACTCTGTTTGCAAGATGTCAGCAGATTAGTTACTATGCTGAACAGCAGGCCTTGAAATGTGCTCATTTTTACCACCAGGTGACTCGCTCAGTGATATTCCCACCCTTTGTTTTTGTAGCTTAAGTATCACTTCAAAAATTGAAAAAAAAAAAAAAGCTGTGTACAACTGTCCTTGTATGTGATTTAACTTCTAACAAACTCAGTACAAAGAAGAACTAGCTTAAAAACAAGCTAGTTTAGCTAACGGAAGCTGAAAACTCAATGCCCATACTGTAGTTTATTGTCAGAGGAATGGGCTATATGCACACGCGCTTGTTAGTACGCATGTTAGTACTCTGATTGTAGTATGGATGCTAACGTGATGAATCTTTCTATCATGTCAAAATGTTCTAAACCTGTTTTTAAATCACAGTCTCTAACAAGGATGCCAGTAGTGGGGAAATTATGATTAGGGCTGAGTGCTTCAGATCAATGAAGAAAAGCCCAAAACCTCACAGTCTGGGCGTAAAGGAAAGTTATCCTGCAGGTTCAGTGCAGGTTGGTGCATGACAGACTTCTGTTCATCATATCAAGTTTCTGTGAATCATACTGGTTTTAAGAAAGACTTTTAGAGATTATTTAAACTATATTATTAATTTGAAACCCTATTCATAACATCACGGTAAAAACATATGCAACTGGTACACTCAAAGCTCTGGAGGTGCACAGGGCGTCAATCGCCTAACACAATCTGAAAAGGAAAAATTGCACAATGTTTACTGTACTACCTGCATGTGCAGTGAAGTTATAAAAGTTTAGAATACTAGCTTGCTGAACATTTATTTGAAAGGAGAACATATGCGTAAGATTACAATTTAGCAACTTAAGACCTACTTGTTTGGTTTGGCCTTAACTTAATCTGTTCTGTGCACTGTGTATTCTCTTATTGTACCTTTGCATTAATTGCTTTTGTTTCTTTTATCTCTTTGTAAAGCACTTTGTGATCTTGCTGTTCTTGAAAGGTGCTATATAAATAACCTTATTATTATTATCATTATTACAAGAGAGTAAACAAATAATCTGACCTGTAATTTATAAAAGGAACTCAGAACTCCATACCTAGCTTCTGTGAATCCAGTTGCATATGTTTTTACTGGGATGTTATGAATAAGGTTTCAAATTAATAACATAGTTTAAATAATCTTTAAAAGGCTTTCTTAAAACCAGTATGACTCATGGAAACCTGATATGACCAACAGAAGTCTGTCATGCACCAACCTGCAGGATAACTTTCCCTTACGCTCAGACTGTGAGGTTTTGGGCTTTTCTTCATTGATCTGAAGCACTCAGCCCTAATCATAATTTCCCCACTACTGGCATCCTTGTTAGAGACTGTGATTTAAAAACAGGTTTAGAACGTTTTGACATGATAGAAAGATTCATCACGTTAGCATCCATACTACAATCAGAGTATTAGCATGCTAATGTTTTCATTCATTCTAGACCTTACCTTTGTAGTTGTGGATGTAGCTTGAAACGTGTAGTTTGAAGCCCTTCTCCTTTTTTGTTGTTGCGGTGTGGGATAGTGTTTGAATCATGTGGCTCACGTTATTCACTGTTATTATCGGGACATCTTGGAGAGACCGTGTAAAAAACCCCATACTTACAATGGGACAGGATGACAACCAGAAGTAGTTGGGCTGGTTAACTCCGAATACGGAAGCACGTGTGCATATAGCCCATTGTCCTCTGTTGTGCTTTATATTACCTAGCTTTGGCTACCTTAAAAGCTTTATATTAAACTCTTTAAGTGATTTCAATTCTTTCCTTCCTAATAATAACAGGATGTTAACTTAGAAACAAGCTAGCAAAGCTTATGTTAGCCGCAACTCATAGCCATGCTCTTATTTTTATTGATTTTATCACCACAGTTATAATGTTTTTTTTTTAAGTCAGCTGTATACTACCACTCTGATTTTTATTTCTTGCTATCTCAGTACACAAGAAGGTGTCAAAACTTAAGCTAGCTTAGCTTTTAAGTGCCATGTTCGTGTCCCATCCTGTTGTCCTTGTCAGCAGAAGAGTGTTGCAGGCACTGCTCTGTTTTTATACTTTAATTTTATTTCACCCAGCTTTGATATTTTGAACTTCTGTATGCCACAAGCCCTGTATGTGGTTTCGTATCTTTCCACTTGCTATCAAAATGTAGAAAGTAAAAACTAGCTAAACAACATAAGCTTGGCTGCAACTCTGTATATTTTGTAGTCCTGTGTCCACCAAAAAATGTCAGAAAACAGGGATTTTTCTGTACTGGTTTTATTTTATTTTACCTAACTAATATTCAGTAGTCTGCAGCCAGACCCTCTACTGTTGTCTATCCATGTTCCCAGGTGCGCTAACATCATGTCTGTGTATGAGTGTAATGTCTTAATATTTCACCATAATTCCTTCAAAATGTCTGCCATTTTTAAAAGTTTTCTTTTATCTTTTGGCTTTACTGCTCTGGGTTAAACTGTTGGCTATACTGCTCAACACTGCCCCCTTGATTACCAGTGGTATTGCAATATTTATCACATTACTGTAAGCTTTGTCGAGCATAAATGAGCCTTAAGACAGGCGAAGCTCAAAACACCCCCTACCTTAAACTTTGATATTGCTCTGTTAATTTAAATGCAGATTTATGAGGGGAGGATAATCAATCATGCATCTTTTCTTGCAATGAATGGTGCATTCTTTACCATATATCATATTTCAGTCCCCTCTTCTTGTCACAGGAGTGTTTTTGATAGGCCTGTGTCCATTCACCACTACCCCCCTGCTCTTTGCACTCAGCTCCATGATTCCAGCTGGTTGGTCAGACACATATCTTCTGGGATCAACTGCTTCCCGTCCCAGCTGCTACTGACCTTAAGCCTCTGCTGCTGATGTGTGGGGGTCTGACAAGAGGCTCCAGGAGCATTCATTTGCTTCTAATTCCCTGTCGCCATCAGTCGCTGAACTGACACACAGACAGTAACACACAAACCCACACACACGCACACACGGTCAGTACGGCTCCTGCTGTGTAGACAGTCCATCGGTGTTGCCCGCTGGGTTTGTCTGAACGAAATGATTATCACACTTCAGTTAGCACATGTCACTAAGCCCTGTCTGCCATGTCCCTATCCCATGCTCAAACGCTGACATTTACTGACAGCGGCACTGGTCGCTTTATGCTAATGAAGATGGTGGGTGGATGTCGCTGTGTGCTTCAGTATGTGTGAGTCTATTCATCGTTCAGTGTGAGCTCTGCCTGTTAATTCATGATACAGTTCTTTCATGCTAACAGCCACAGCCCATATTGTTTGTGTCATAATAAAAAGTCAGCTGCCTGAACTGTGTTCTCTTTTTCCACAGAGAGTGGCGACACCTACCAGAGGCAGGTGCTGTCCATCTTCAGCATTGCCTCGGGGATCTGTCTACTTGGAGTGGCATGTATGGCACTCTACCGCCGGAACAAGTGAGTGATGCCAGCCAGCACCATATTAGTAGCATATGCCCCCGGCTGTGTAGAAGGAGCACTTTACTATCATGACATGGAGCCCGATGAAATTCTAAGTGTGAGTCAGCGAGATGGTGTTTTAGTGGGGCATCATGTCTAAATTGTGTCGGATGCTTTTGGGACAGATGCTCATGTAAGATTTATTCATGAAGAGGTTTTAGTGAGAAGGTGTGTCGCAAAATGCTTCCCAGAAAGCTAAACACTCAGATAAGGCCAGAGCTAGAGTCAGAAACATTAGGACTTAACAGCGTGTGCACAAAAGCAGCACGCCAAAGTCAATTACTGTCTGCTGGAAAATAGGAAAGAAAGGGAGCACACAAAGAAAAGGCATGACCGGATGTAAGGTGGGAATTAATGTAGGTTAATTTTGTTGAATTGGTCCTGATAAAGGAAAATTAGGTTTATTTTTAGCTCTTTTACACTTGTTCTACCTAACCTCAAGTCCTAGCTACATTGTAGATTTAATGTACTGGAAATTATCCAAGCAAGTAGTACTGCCTGCCAATTATCTAGCATCAGCCATTAATTATCTTGGATTATAGGCTTTGAATATCAACTTTTTCAGCAAATACTACCCTACGTCATACAATATAGTACTGAGTCTTGAATGTGGAAATTTTATTGCTTTTACTGTAAAGAAAATGTTATCTTATGCACATTTCCCTAAAATTTAATATCTTTCCGCATCTGTTACCCTGTAAACCTTAAAAGGCCCCAGCTGCAGAGAATTTAGCAGCCTTAAAAATTAACATTTAATGCTTAATTAACATTTAATCCAAAAGTCTTAAGCATCAATTAAATTTTAATCCAATCAAAGTTTAATCCAAAATGAAGGAACCTCCTTAATATTTCATATCTGGCACAGCAAAAAGATTGTGCTTTTTTTTCTTCATATTTTGTTAGTGTAAGATTTTTTGCGGTACTGATTGGAGGCAATTATTTTCATACTCTAGGTGACAGACTTTGAAATAAACACATTTTACTTGAGCCCTTCTAAAAGGATTAGCAGTCAGTGTAGCAATCCAGTGCCTATAAAAAGTGGATGTTCTAACATTTTATTGATTTTGTAAGTCAGTCATAGTCAATATATTTTGACTTTTTTTTTGCAGCCAAAGTTGCATCTACTAAATACTGAGTTGAAGGGGTGAATATTTTTGCATTTATTTTACATGACATGTTTTCATTTAATTGATATTACCTTGTAGAAATCAGTTTTCACTCTGACATTAAGGAGTTTTTATGTCAAAAAAGCCCGTTTATATTAACCATGATTGATTTATAAAACCAATACAACAGCGAAACCTCCAAGGGGGTGAATACTTTTATAGGCACTGTTTAATTTGACCCCACAGACTAATGGGCAGGAAACTGCCAGCCCTTGTGAGAACCTCCTTTCACTGGTGTTTTATTCAGTTAGTCAAAGTACACCTCAGGAGAGCGTAACAGTGAACTCCCAGACCCAACCTCTGCTATCTCTCACAGCCCACCATGTCAACATACAGAAGGCCTTTAACTCACCCTCTGTCTATCAAAGTCCAAGCAGCATCTCCACCTTAAGAGAACCAGGCTATGTGAATGCAAGCTGTGCCCTAGCCCATGGCCCCTACAAAGAGCAAAGCTATTCCTGACACCAAAATTACAACTGAAAAAGAACAGCAAAGAGACCACAAGAGAAAGTAGAAAGACAAAGATAATCTAAACAGAGAGCTGAGAAAAAGGGACCCCCCCACTAGACTTTGCTCTGTCCTACCCTCCTACTTCTTTTTCATGAAGGAAGTGAGGAGAGAAAAGAAGCAAAAGTGAAAAATAAAGCAAGAGAAATTGAAAGTTAAGTACACCAGAACAAAAACTGACACCTCCTCTGCACTGTCGGTGTGACAATTCATACATAAAGAATATGCACATTGCTTTAAAACATGTAACCTCACTGAGATCCTCCTCATATTCTCACTCTGTGAAGTGAAGGTCCACAATCTGGTGTCTGTGGAGGTATTTCTGGAAAATCTCTTCTCTATCTTCCTTTTTTCCTCCATAATATTATCACAAAGGCATGTAATAGACGTTTCACGGTACATTGCCTTGATTAAATTATCACTCGTGCAACACATCTTTTCGCTCCTAATGCTATTTTTGTGGCCGATTGGCATATCTTTTTCGCCTCCATCAAGCCTTCAGTTACAGCTCGGGAGGAAAATTCCCACATGTGAGCTGCAAATTGACTCTGGCTCATTTTGTCCCTCTGACCTTTCATGAGCTCGTACATTAACAATGTTTGACAAACGCTGTCAAAGCTGGCAGCTTTTGTGAGCATTCAAATCAAATAACGGTGAAAGAAAGAAATAAGAAATGTTGATTTGTATGCTGTCACATTTTGAAATACACCTATCTCTTGTGCAATGCTTTTATACTATATGGGCTGTATGTGACTTTTACGCACGCAACACTTAAGTATTTGTAAGAAATAAAGAAAAACAGCTCAATAAACATGATGAAGTTATTTGCTGGTATATATCTGTGCCAAGAGCCAGCTAAGCAGCTTATAGAAATCAATAAATTCACTTAAAACTGTTACCAGAATGTTAAATCATTGTAGAGAAAGCAGGAAATGTCCTGCAACAGCAGAACGTTTATAGAGCTGGGCACAATATATAATGAAGTATAACTCCATGGTAATCTATCCCTTTTATTTTTTATGTTCTTTTTGTGTTTTTTTTTCTAATGCACTTAATATTTAAAAAGCCATCTTTGGTTTTTGACTAACTTTCTTAACTACTTTGTTTGGTTTTATTCAGGACAAGGTCATTTTACTTCCTTCTAGGTGTTTCTGAGTCTTGAGGATATTTTTAAAGCATACAACTTTTTCTCCAAAAAATAACTTTCTTAAAGTTGCTTCAACAGTACAACAACTTTTAAGTTTTCATCTACCCAAAGTTCTTTCTTTCCTTTCAAATAAAAGCAGGTCTGTAGCCAAACAGGAAATCAATTGCACTTAATTCAAGGCAGAAAAAATCCAAATGAAACAAAAAACTGTTTTAAATACAAAGTAGGGGAGTATTGAATTTGAAAAATGCCCAAAAAGTGGAGATTGACTGTGACTGACGATCGACAGCCCTAAGTTTGGAACATTACGCACCTACTTTATCTCAACTAGCATGTAATACAATGGATCTCATCTGGCTGGGAAGAAGGACCTACCAACATTTTTCAGATTAATTTTGACCCAAATTCTTCAAAAGGTTCAACCCCTAAAATGCATTTGAGGACAAATTTGACCATTTTGACCAAAAATCAAGCTAAAGAGATGGATCAAAAGAAACACGTCTATAAAGCACATCATTACAATAGAACAAGTATGAATATTTTACATTCTTCTCATTTTTTTCCCATGACAGCATTGAAATTTGGTAACTTCTTGGGAATTTCCTATTGACCTGCTTTGCTGTCCATCAAAAGGAGAAAAAAAATTAAAATCTTCAGGAACACTGCTGTCATAACCTGACAGCATTTGGGAAAAGGCAGAGCCTTTGAAAATAAACTGTGTGAGTGTGATTGGATGAACTTTCTGCCTGTCACATCTTTACGGGCCAATCAGAGCAACAAAACACATGATGTAGCCGTTTCATGACCCTTTTTTTGGTGTAGACCCACCAGTTGAGAACCACTGATGTAATAAATTGCCCCCTCTAATTTAGTCTCTCAGGCATGGACTGTGAACATCATGGCAACAGTTGAATTTCAACATGTTTGCATGTTTGCAAACAACGGGCTGTAGATGCTAGCAGAGCCAAATTTGTTTGTAATACTGCATCTTATCAGTTAGCGGGTTTTCTCACTGGCTTCGTCATCAACTGTTTGTCAGTATAACCACATCATCTAAGAGGGGGAGGCATAGCAGTACTATCTGAGTGTCCACTTGATAGTGCAGTTGCATTCAGAGACCTTCAGTGGGCGCCAAAGCACATCAAACAAAATTCCCATTCATGTTGCTTTAATGCAAGTTGTAAGTTGTTTTTATCTTTTGTACTGTTAGCCTTTTTTGCCGTTTTGATTTCATTCTAATTCAGTTTATGGCAAAAATTTGTTAGTTTAACTAACTACACTATGGTGTCAACACATAGCCTTAAATGAGGAAGGAAAAAATATCCTTAATTAAAATAAAGGAAAAGACTAGGCAAAGTATATAAACTGATTCATACTTTTTCCCATTTCATTGTCTGGTTCATGTTTAAAATTGATGTTTTTTTCCAAAGGAAAATCAAATTGCACTGTTTTTTAACGAGAGTTACACAAATGTTAATTTTTGATTATGCTTTGAATATAGTAAAGCTTATTTTGGTTGTAATATGGAAATCTTTCCCCTTTTCCTTCACAGGAGACACAGGGAAAAACTCCAGGCTCATTTCTCCGATAGTCGCAGCCTGAGGGACTGCAGTATCAACGCCTCCAGCCTCATGTCCAAATCTACTCCTCGCCTTCAATATAGCCTTCAACTCCAAAAGGTAACTCTCTCCCCCATTACTGCCTTTATCATCGATGTAATCAGTTCCATCTTAATACGTATAGCACTCCTGTGAAAAACAAGGTTTAGAGTGCCTGACAGGATGATGTACGATGTGTGTCTTAATAATCTCTCCACTGGCTGAAGCCTTTTCTTCACACTCATATCTGACACAGGGCTGAGAGACAGTGGGGAATTATAGTTTCAAATAAATGCATCGGGTGTTTTACAGGAAAAATCTGCTTGTCACGTTCACAGTGACACATCCCCATGACAAACTGCAGATTGCAATTTCTAATCGGTGGTGTGTCACGGGCGCTGAATTCACCATGCAAGCACAGCAACAATACTATGTTGCAGACAAAAAATGTTAAATAGCACTTTTCTTTGCCCTGGTGGTACTTTTTCACTGAGTGGGATTTTTTTGCAGCTGCCTTTACTTCCTGTCTGTTGATTTTATTTCTTTTAAAGCAGAGCAAACATTTTAGCATGAGCAAGCAATTTGGGAAAATGGACCCATCAACCTGCTCAGAAATGAAAAGATAAAGCTAGTAATGCGTTTATTGATTAAAAAAAGATACCTCAAATAAAGAAAAATTTGGAGAAAAACGGTGCCACCCAGACATAAAATTACAAATCCCAACTCTCAGTTAGGTAAAAAGAAATTGTGGACATGAAAGAAAAAAAGTTGCTTGAAAATTAATTGCAAGCCTCGGCTGAAGGAGAGCAAACTGACCCAGGTATTCAAAACAGAGCAGGTTGATGATGTAGATGGCAGTGATGTGGCTGATGTTTCAACCAAATCCCTGGATAATTGCAGCCTAATGCACACCCATAAAGGTCTCAACAAAGGAGTACAATCACTATGACGCATTAGCACTTTCCTGAACGTTCCCTTTCTCTTTGCTGCTGTATTAATGGTCAGATTTCAAACTCATCCCTTTTTAAAAAATACACTTATCTTTTTTTAATCGGCCCACATCTTACTTTCATTCCTCTCACGCACAGCTTATAATATGCAGGGGGCGCTATGCTATCACAGTTTTTAGGCTCCATTAAAAATTAACACAGTTAAAAGTCCATGTAAAGCTATGAAAATACTTATTTTGAGTCCTTTTTACATAGCAGACAACTGTGGTATCAACCTCCAGTCTATATAAAAGTGCCAAGAGCACCTACAGTTCCTATATAAAGTATTCACCCCCTTGAATGTTTCACCCTTTTATTGATTTAATAAATCAGTCATGGTTGATATGATTTGGCATTTTGACCAAACAAAAGAAAACAAAACCTTTTTACTGTCAAAATGAAAACAGATTTCTACAAAGTTATGTCAGATTTTTATTTTTATGTCATTTTTCTTTCCACCTTTACAAGCCTTGCAGGGCTGTCAAGAAGCATCCCCACAGTATGATGCTGCCACCACTGTGCCTCACCGTGGGTTGATGTGCTGTGTCTGCCAAAAAAAAAAAAAAAAACATGTCTGATAGCCAAAAAACACCACTTTTGTCTCATCAGACCAAATAACTTTCTCCCACTTGACCATGAAGTGTCTAGCTCTGGTCTAGTTTCTTCAGCAGTAGCTCTCTCTTTGCCACTCTCCCATGAAGCAGCTGCTGAAGGCTGCATCTCCTTCAGAGTAGTCACGGGTGTCTTGGTGGCCTCTCTCACTAGTGCAGGGTCAGTCAGTCTGTGAGGACAGCCTTATCTGCAGATTTACACATGTGCCATAGTCCTTCCATTTCTTGATGATGGATTAAACTGAACTCAGAGGAATGTTCAGTGCCTTGGAGACCCTTTTGTATGTGTCCCCTGACTTCTACTTTCAGTAACCTTTTGTCTGAGTTGCTTGGAGTGTTCTTTTGTCTTCATGGTGTAATGGTAGCCAGGAATACTGATTAACCAGTGACTGGACCTTGTAGACTCAAGTGTCTCCTTCTACTACAAGTCAAAGGCTGAACTGGTCAGCTACAGAGTAAGAGGTCACTGACACAACAAATGTCTTAGAAATGTCCACTCTGACTGGAGGATAAATGAAATACTGATGGAATCACATGGTCAAAGTCAATCCCATTCTCCTGGTCTCTTCTTTAACCACTACTTTATTCTTACTGTCTTGAATTTTGTAGACCTCACTTATGCATTCAACAGCTGAGAGTAGTTCTAGGTGCCGTTTAATTAAAATGATGTTTCATTGTTTTGTTTTTCAGCTAACAGCTACATTTGAGTCACATTAGTAGGTGCTAATTTGCATCTGCTAATCCACACCTGCTAATATGCACCTGTTAATTCGCACCTGCTCTGCTGAGATGGGCAATTCCCCAGGTTTTTACTATCACACACAAATAAATCCAACACATTTCTTGCAATTTTTATGACTCCCACGTTAATATTTATGTGAAATGGCAGGTTGTGAGCATACTTTATTGATAACAAACAAGAAGGTTGTATTTCATGTTTGTTTCATATTCTTGTTGACTTTTTGTTGCTTGAAACTCCTCATTTAGTCTCAACCTTGTTCTGTCATTTTGGTGCAGCTACTTTGCCTAATGCAGCCGTACTGAGACTCTTTAATAATGCAACAGTGTCTAGTGTCACAGGCTGAAACAAACACCCCTCAGCTAGCCCCACCCTGAAGTTGGCTCTATCTGAAAGCTTTTTGAGGGTGTCACAGGATATGGCTGTGAGGGTTTGGCAAGTGAGAAGAGGTGCAACATTTGATGTAAATGCAGCTTTTTTAAATAGCTGTGTTAAGTCAAATATAGTCAGTAATAAAATGACATCAAAAATGAACCAGAGCACTCCACATTAAATCACACCTTTGATTTGTGAGTCCTAGAGTCTTCCACTGATACCGGACTGGTCTTAGCTGTTTGAACACAGCGTCTCTCAGAAGTTGCCCTGTCGTCGTGGCCTACAATGGCATGCTATTATATTAACGCCATGACTGTGAGAATGTGGTGACAGGAATAGTTGAAGGCTCAGCATGTAGCGCAGGCCCTGTGTTCAGCCAAGAAACGCTTTTAGAGCTGGACCCAGGGAGGAAGCCAGGAGGCGAAGACAAAAATAATAAGACAGTAGTAATAACACAAGAACACAGACACACAGGCTGTAATGGAAGAGTGTGAAGGAAGCTTAGGGTGGGATGTGAAAGATCAGCGGCTGTAGGCACCCAGGAGGGGGCAAACCAAAGAAAGATTAACAAGTGAAACCTATTTTTCCACGGATTTGACATCGCGACCCGAGACCACTGCTTCTCTCCACCCTCTCTTTCTTTCCATGTAGTTTGACAAAGTGAGAGAGTGGGAGGCTGGCAGGATCCTAAATCTCTGAGCCCTCACTTCCGCCTGTAAGATTATATTATATTATACACATGGAACAATAAACACATGGAGACATCATCGCCTGAATGCTTAAACATATAATAATCCTATTTATGTCTCTGCCATCCCTCCGTCCATCCAGGCCATTCTTGTGAACCTGATATTTCAAGAATGTTTTCATGTTTGTTTGTTTTTTCAAACTTTACACAAATGTTCACCTTTTCTGATGGATGAGCTGATTCGATTTTGGAGGTTATAGACAGGGTTAATTTTGCAGACTAAATATCTTTAAAGACTTTCTTTTCAATAAGGAAGACTAGACCATATCTACCAAATTAAAAAAATAAAATAAAATATTAGTGCCAGGCTGTGGATATTCTAAATCCATCATATTTCCCCAGGGTGTGCACATAATTGCTAAAATCACAAGTAATAATGAGGTGAGAGAGAATTCAAGGCATGCCTGTTTTTTCTTAGAAAATATTTTAAGTAATTAAACTTCAGGTTGTGCATGAACTCCCTAAGTCGCTGCATGTACATAGGAGGACATTGCGTTTTGGTTTTCAATATTACAATATAGAAGTCATTTCTGCTGTTAAAATTTTAGAGTTAATGGTCCAGAATATCCATTTAAGTTTAAGAAATGTGCTTGAAATCCTGAGTGAATTTTCAAGTTTTCGGGGATTTTATGAATATTTGGGAAATGGGTTCATAGTTATGGACAATTTTATACGATTTTTTTGCAGTGGGCCAATTTGATTTAATTGTTATTTTCGATAAATTTTGGGTAACTGTACATTTTTGGGAATTTGAGGTAAAATCCTTGAGAATTTTCATAGAAATTTTAGGATTTTGTATGGATGTTCAGGGAATTTTCCATCATTTTCACTGAATGGGCTTTGGAAATGTATTTGGAAAGTTTTTTGGAATTTGATTAAAAATTTAACTGGGGATTTGCTTGACATTTTTCAGGAATTTTCATGGGATGATTATAGGAATGCTTGGCATAATGATAATGTTTCACTGGAACATTTTGTCGATATTTAAAGAATTTTGGGGGTTCTTTTTCTGGGATACTGTAGAAATATGTTAAAGAATTTTCACATGAATAGTGGGTGATTTCTTTAAAAACTTTAGGGCAATAGCGTGGATTCTGGAAAGGAAAATTTGAAGAAATTTTGAACATTTAGATACATTTTGTTCATGATTATTCTTAACAAGTCCTTGTGAAGTCCTCCTCAAAATAAGAGACAAAGCAACTCCATCATACCCCTAACAACTGACAGCCAAAACAGAGGCTCAAAACCAGTGCTGGATGTTCTGCAGAAACAGGACCTTCAGGAGATTTGTGGACATCAATTTTAGTAAAAATGAATTCCTGTTCAAAGAAGAGACGGAGGTTTATATACTTATGTCCTACTGATTCTAGACTGAAATTGCATTCCAAACAAAAGCTCATGTCTCAGGAGGTAATTATGAGAATATCACATTTCTATGAATGACAATACTGCAGAAAACAGCTCAGTTCTTCCTCTTGAACCACCTCTGTACTTTTACTGTCTGCAAATTGGAAACCTCACAGAGGCATTTCACAGAGTAGCTCCAGTTTCAATTATTTTATGAGGGTTCAGTGAAGCATGCAGTGATAAATTTGAACTTCTGCTGCATGTTGGGTTTTTACTGGTGGATTGGAAAATCCCCTTGTTGATTAAATGCAAGGGATAAGACAACATTTTTCCAAGGCAAAGGGATAGGCAATTTTGGCTGCCAAGGGAGCATGTAAACTTTCTTTTTCATGCCAAAGGGCCTATTTTTTTTTTTTTTTTACAAACTGCAGGACACTCTTAATTAATTTTTGGGCTAATGCCTTTGACATACAGGAAAGGGAGCAACAGGTACTCGTTAGGCCACCAGTGCCCCCATTATTACATGTAATTCAACAAACAGAACAGATATAAAGCTTTCATCATAATTAATTATACCAGCATTCAAAATAATACTTTTTCAGTGCAATGGACAGAGTTTTTATTGGCTATTGAAGTATTTTTAACCTGCAATTTCATTTTTTTATGCATGCAGTAAACTTCATAAAAAAGCTTTGCAGACTGATATACAGCCAGTTATATCTGCACAGCGGCCTCACAGCAGCCCCTGGTATCAGTCAGGGGAGGGGATTGGGTAAGAGCTATAAGCATTAAATCAGCACACATACAGTGCTTAACAATTTTATTAGATCACCACCCATAGTAAAGTTTATGCCATTGCTGCCCCAAATTAACAGCATTGGTAATTACAAAAAAAACATTTTTTATGTTTCTGTAATGTTTAATTCATCAGTATTTAAGCTCTTTAACCAAAAGGATATTTTTAATGCTAAAATATAATTATTACTGTCATCCATGAATTTTCAAGTACTCAGATAAAAAAATAAAGCACGTTATTATGTCTTGATTAAGATGTTAAATTCTAGTTATCTACTCACATTCTGAAGAGAAAAAATTGTTCGAGTGGTTGAATGTTTTGTTTGATCAATTTCTGACTTCTCAGAGAAGCTCACTCAAATTTGGGTATAAAAGGTGAATTCAGTTTGAAATTCCTCATTCCCAGGAAGTCAGTCAAATGGGTCATTTGTTTATTCCTCTAACTTTGTTGCTAAAGACTTAAATATTTTTCTACTGCATTAAAGTCTTCACTCACAAGCATGTCGATATCTTGCCATGTAACAGGAAATTGGTCAAACTCTCAAATTAAACATCTGACTGGCTTCAAAATTCACACGTGTGATCAAGGTTTACCCCTCTACACATATAGATGTTAATTTCATGGTTTTGCAGTAGCGCCACCTACCGGCAGAAGCTAGTAAAACTCTCATGGTGGATCTTTTTTGGAATTAACATGATAAAAATCATTTACCTATCTCATACATATTAGCATCTTGCTTTGTCATACTGCTCCCTACTGTTGACAGCCAGTAGTACGTCATATAGAAACTGCAATATCCTCATTATTTTTGATTTAATGACAGGCCTCCAGGGGTTGATATCACCCAACTAGTGCTACCAAGATCCCAACACAACAAGTATTTCTGTTATTTCTGTTAATAATGCATTTGATATTTCAGAAAGGTTTTATTTTACAACCAAGTTTGGTATCCTCAATGGCAGATTATGTAATTCTACAGTTAATTGATATTTTTGTAACTAAAGTGAGAGGGGACTGCATGTGGCTCCAATGGACCACCAGTTGACCTCCCCTGCTCTGACAGTTTCTAGTTCAGGATTTAATGCTAGAGTCATATTGCCTAGTTCTACTGTTATTGGCCTAACTTTGTTAATCAAAGTTTATAAGTAATCAAAATGCACCTGGTGCAACTGCTTAATGAGGGTAAGGGAGTGCTAATTTTGGCAGCTATTTTTAATTTTAGTCTTAGTTTTAGTCTTTAAACGAAATGCATTTTAGTTTTAGTCACATTTTAGTCAGTTCTACCTTTTTAGTTTTAGTCTTGTTTTAGTCCACGAAAACTCAAAACATTTTAGTCGACTTTAAGTCTATAAAAAGTCCTCACATTTTAGTCTTTAGTTTTAGTTCAAACATTTATTTTCTTGCCTGAATCTGGTACCAATCATGGTAGTGTGTTCTATGCACTCTGCTAAACCTGGGGTCCCTGCTTTCTACAGCTGAGGGACAAAAGAGATACAGATGCATTGTTTTTCGATAGATTGAGCCATAGTAGAGAAATATCACGGATTTTGAATGTCCGACAAAAACTACATTACATTTTAGTCTAGTTTTAGGCATTCTAACGGAAACTGAACTTAGTTTTTGTCAGTTTTAGTCATCACAGATCTATTTTTGCTAGTCTTAGTCTAGTTGTTGTCATGGAAAGAAAGGCTGTCAACGAATAGTTTTAGTCATAGTTTTAGTCGACGAAATTAACACTGGGGTACTTTGCAGTCCTCTGAGTTCTCTGTGTTTTCTTAAAGGAACAAGGAAGGACAAACAGAGCAGTGTTCTCTTCAGAAGCTCAAAACATCTTGTCCATAGTGAGTATACAGTTCTTTCTCTGAGCTTTTGAAGGAGTAGGGAGGAGGATGAGCACAGCGAGCTGGAAACAAAAGGCCGGCTCTGTCAAAAGCAGGTGCTGAAGAGAGGATGAAGCCTTGTTTTTGTCAGTATTTCCCACACCAATCGACCACTCCAGTGTCTTTAACTTCCCCTAAAGTATGCCAGATGCCTTAGCTTGGAAGTCACAGATGGAGAAATTTCCCCTCAAGGTGCGCTGAGTTGTGAAGCAAAAACTTCTGCAGTATACACTGACATCACTGTGATTACGCAACATTTTCCAAAGCTGCACTCCAAATCTGAGCCAACTAAGAAGTTTCTGTACCCAGGATAGCTTTTTAAAATAGGCACCTGCATTGCCTTGTGCCTTGTGTGCACTTTTAAAATTGACTCAGAGCACCTGCAGTTTGTACAGATTCCTATAAGTCTCCATCTGTGATTGTTTTGCATATTTGTGCATCTGGATACATTTCTGTGCATATGTTCCCTCCATCTGTGATTCAAATAGGAATAGCCAAGTGAATTGCACTTAACCGACACGATGCAGACCTGTAGGGATTTTGATGAAGTAATATATGATATGACTCATTTCACTTTTGAGGTAAATGGAGAGCAAAAAAAGAAATGTAATCATAATTGTACGGCTGAACACCTTCCACCTCATCTGGGAGTTAAATCAACACTTCTTCGCCGATGGAATTGTTCCTGGGATAAAAAAGAGAGATGGAGGATACACCCATGAGACGGGCTGTGCTCAAACAGACATGCAGGGACATGATGGAATAGGAGCACGCAGACTGGGAAGACTGAACACAAAAACTTTATTCCCATCAGGAGGACAGAGCGATTCTCACTAACTAGTCCAACCTCTATGAAAAGAGACTGAGTTACCCCCAGGAGCAATGCAAAGTTACATGTTAGTGATCTGTAGGAATACTTCATGGGGACTGAGAATGACTAGGGACACAGCACAGAGTCAAGTGTACCAAAATGCTCAGAAAAATGACCTCAGACTATTTTAATGAACTCTCTGGTGTGCCAGAAAGCTGTTTCACCAAAGTCAGTTTTTTAAAAATATGAGGGTTTGCTGTGTTGAAAAGGCATAAAAGTCACATTTCTACTGAAAGCACCCAGAAGTTTTCATCACTGGAGCTTCATTTGAACTGACACTTAGCTGATGCAGCCATGAGCAGAACTTTAACCAGACACTTACCACTGCGTCCTCGAATCCACAACTCTGACTTGTTGTGGAGTAGCTAATAGTTTCACAATATGGTAAGATAACTTTTATTTCACCACACTTGTTATAGAGGGTATGCACTGATGTGACTGATGTGACTTTCAGCACATAACATGCCTGCTCTTTCAGGCTGATTGGCAAAACATTCTGAGACACAGTTTCTCTCTATGGGAATGAAAATGAGAGAAAAAGACTGCCTCTTTAAATCAGAGATATTTGGACTCAAAAGAGATCCATACTGTTTAATATAGTGGACTGTATTATATGTTGAGTTTTATTGACATTACCATGGACCTGATTTCAAGCACGAGAGAGGCCTGAGGGCACACGCAACACAGTTTGATCCATGATGGATAAAAACTGTAGTAACAGTAAAGTTTTGGGTTACTATGAAGCTTAAGATCAGTTGTTTTTCTGTACTCCAACGACCCTTCTGCTTCTTTTTACCTTAGCTTATCCGTATAGGTCACTCTGTGCTTCTTCAACTTACTCATCTACTAAACTGTTGCTACCTCCCATTTCTTTAGTAATTTATTCGTTTTTTAAATATATTTTGGGCTTTTATACGTTTATTGATAGACAAGGACAGTGAATAGAATCAGAAAGAAGGATGAGAGAGTGGAGGAGAGACATGCCGGAAAGGTACTACAGGCCGGACTTGGACCCGGCAAACCATTCACATCGCATTCAGAAAGTATTCAGACCTCCCCCACACACACTTTTTTTTATTATTATATTGCTATGTTGCAGCCTGATGCTACAGTGGGAAAAAAAAACATTTTAATTCTCATTAATCTACACTTACTGCCCCATCCAAAAAATGAAAACATAATTTTTTGCGAATAAATTAAAATTAAAAACTTAAATACAACATTGATATGCAGTAGCAAGAAAATGTATAGGAATCCTTTGAAATTATCCAGTTTTCTGCATCAACTGGTCATCAAATGTTATCTAATCTGTATCTTAGTCACAAGTATAGACAAACACAGTGTGCTTAACCTAACACCAAACAAATTATTATAATATATAAGTCTTTATTGAACATATGTACATGAATCCTTAGGCTAATTACTCCAAAAAGAGTTAATTGGAGTCAGGAGTTAGCACACCTGAAGTCCAATCAATTAAATGAGATTTGAGCCCAGTGTAAAACTATAGTGACTTATTAAAACACTCAGACTTTCAGTCTGCACTTCACAAGAAGCACCTGACGGTGTGAACCATGCATTGCCAAAAGGGATCTCATCTGGCAATGAACTAAAGAGCAAAAACCAAGCGATGAGGCCAAAGGAACTGCCTGCAGAGCTCAGACACAGGATTGCTGACAGGCACAGATCTGGGGAAGGCTGCAAAACATAAACAAGACAAGACTTTTTTTGTCTGTCCCTATAAAACCAGCACATTAATCAGATAATGCAGGGTTTTGTGTACAGCTGTAAAACATAGTCTTTAGCTGCCTTGTCATCTCAGGTGTTTTTTACTGCATGGTTGATGTGACATTTAAAGTTAAAATTTTCCTTTAAGATAAAAACTAGAAGGAGACAAGTGGGTTCAGATCAGATTATCTGAACATGTGTTCAGTGAATATGAGGCATACAGTGTATGGTATCTACTTTTAACAGCATGGCTCCGTCTTGTGGCTTTATTAATGTAGTGTTAGAGCACATAATCCATAAGCTGAGTAGTCTTTACTACCCATTTTTCAGGACATAATTATTATATCAGTTGAAATAACACCATTTACAGCTTGCTCCCCCAGTAATTTCTGTCACCAGTTCATGCTGTCTGCCACTCAGCAGCAGGAAGTGCAGTGACTCGCACTGACTGTAATACCATGTGCGTACCCACTATACATTTTATCACAGAAAGACTATAGATTTAATCACTTCAACAACTTTTTATGCATCTTTAAAAGGAAAGCTTACCCTTTAAAATTACTAATGTCTTTATAAAGCCCTAATGACTCACCACTGCTCACACAGGCTAAAGTTAGCTCACCAGTACTCGACATGTCGTCAGCTCCTTCTGTACGTCACTCTGCTTCAATCAGACGCCTGCTCTTTGTCTAGCAGTGCATATATACCTCTCCTCTCTTCTGCTTGTAATATAGCCAATGATTAGATGCACTGTGGGGAAAAAGTCATAAATTTTGACGTCTCATCTCATCTTGCAGTGGCATTACAATCCCTGTGGTGTAATGATTAGTGCAAAATACCTTTGTCTGTTTAGTGTATCATGCAGGTGAGGTGGGAGAGACTCTGCAGATTCTTCACCAGTCGGAGCTTTATGGGAGAGTTGTAAAGAGAAACTCACTGCTGAAGAAAACTTGTATTATCTTGATTAGATTCCATGGTCAAATGGGAGAAAGTTCTTTGGTCTGATAGGGCCTAGTTGGTACCTTTTGGCCATCAGACAAGACGCTATATTTGGCAGAGACCAAGCAATGCACATCCTACTGTGAAGCATGGCAGTGGCAGCATTATGTTGTGGGGGATGCTTCTCAGCAGTCAGCCCTGGAAGGCTTGACTAGCAAGAAATATAGGAAACTTCTTGTGGACAATCTTACTCAGACTGCAGTAGAATTACAGCTTGGGAGAAGACGTATTTTCCATCAAGACAATGACCCCGAATCATACAGCAAAAGCTACCCGAGAACAGTTCAAAGTTTTGTTAAGAAGAATGGAGTGTCCAGATGTGCAAGCCTGATCAAGACCTTGCATATTTGTATTTACTGACGTTACTGTTGAGATATATATTTTCATTTTGACATTTAAGAGGTTTTTTGTCAAAAAAAAGCTGAATTATATTGACCATTATTGATTTTGATTGAACTCAATGGGTGAAACATCCAAGGGCAGTGCTTTTTATGGGCACTGTAAGCAGCAAAGTGATGAGAGCTACCGTCACAATGTCTCCATGTTTGGGTCTGGTTAGTGACTACTAATGATCATGTGATGACTGGATGTGAATCTTTACAGAAGGCAGCTTTTGTACCTGCCCTCTTAAAGGCATGTATGGCTGAAACATGAAGGCATGTCTTTAGGAGTCTGATGAAATAAAGGCTTTATCAACTTTTCCTCTGAGTGCCTCAGATCTCCTCAATCACTTCAAGGTTGAAAATGTGTTTAACAGAAAGGAATATCCAGCACATGAAAAAGTTCCTCTTGAAGTTGAGGTTTTTATCACAGCCACATAAAGGAAGAAAAAAGAAACAGAAGGCACAGTGCCATCAGAGAATTAGCTAGGGTGTCAGTATAAACAGAAAACGGAGGAGGAAAATTAGTCACTTGTACAGCGCGTGTTATGACAGCAGCGGGGATAGGATATGAAAGCTTCTGTAGGTATCGCTCTGACTCATAAAAGGACAGGCCAGTGCAGCTGGGAAATTAATAATGTTGTCAACTGTTACAAACTCTGTGCTAATGTGGCTGTCAGAGCTTAATCCTACAACACCTGATCAGCACTTTGATATCAGGTAGAACCCAAATTGTTTTGCTATCAGTGTGTCACTGAGCAGTAAACCTATGGAGGTCTGTGCTGCTGCTGTATTGTCCTTCATGAAGAATGGTCAAATATCCCATTATGCACAGTTCAAGACCTGCGTATGGAGCATAATCCAGCAAGGATTAATGCTGCTCTGAATGCATAGGTTTGCCTTTCTCCTTGGTATGTAGGCGAGCGTCAACATATTGATAGATTTTTCTTCATCCTGTGTTGTTTCTTTAACTCTCCTTGAGATAAATCCACCTTGTTTTGTGTTTATCCAAGGCTTTCACAAGTGGCAGTGCAACAGAGAGAGATAGGAGGGAACAAGTGGAATGGGTTACGCCACGCAGGTCTGCCATTGTCTGCCACAAGATATTTATTTCATCCCTGGACATAGATATCATCCTGCAGGAAAGTTCGCCGTGGCAATCGTTCCAGAAAGGAGCAGTGTGCCCGCGGGGCACTCGACAGGGTAGCCAAATTGATCCTATTTTCTTGCACAACTAGTGAACAGCAGTAACAGCCCCCTCGGTGAACCAGGATTGTTAAGAGAGACTTATCAAGAATAAGAGAGCCTTGAACCATCTGTAAGTCACATGTGATATCTTTAATGACATGCAATCAGACAGACAGGAAGGGCAGAGCAGGAAGTACTGCAGAATTATCTTGTGACTTAGAGTCTCACAGAGGGGGTGTTCTCGGGCAATTCTGGTCGCTGTGCCACAGCTCCGTCTGGGCCCTGTTGTAAGATAATGCTGTTAATTTTGATAAGAGTGGAGGGAAAGAATTGAAGGGGGTGCACTTCTTTAGGAAACCATTAATGTAATCTTGTGTAGGATTAATTCTTTAGTGCTGCGGGAGTGCTGTGGGGGTTATGGCGGAGTTTATTCACAGAGTTTATTCACCCCCCTCCTAATCTGCAGTTTAAAATGTAAAGTGTAATTAAAGACACCCTGACTCATGGAGGATACAGCAGTGAGCAAACATCCCCAACCTGACTGGGGACTTCAGTGTGAGCAAGGGAGTCGCCGCTAAGCCCAAAACAGCATCCCCAGCATTATGTAGAGCTTATTTCCTGTGCTGACTTACATAAGCGCTTACACCTGAGAGCCTTGTTTGATCTTGATCAGAACAACAAATTAATCCAAGCTCAAATGCAATGAAAACAATCATTCTGGAGCCACTTTCACTATGTTTAACCACCTCTCGTCTTCATTTTGCAGAGCTGCAGCTCTCATGGATCCTCTCTGAAGGGCAGCAGCGTGGCACCAGGCACATCAACAGCAGCCCCACCTATTCTCAGCAGAGCGCTGTCTAAAGGGAAACGCTTCAGGTGAGAGTGTGATCTTATTTCCTGCCCTGTTTCATAACACTCACTTTCACTTTATCCGCATGGAAAAGGCAGCCAAGGGAGAAATGTAATCATCCTGCAATGTGGTGGAATATATAGGCCTCAAATTATAAAGCAGATCATTTCTTTTATTTTTTAGAAGGATTTATGGTGATTGTAAGTGGGAGCTGTTTTGTTAATGTATGTCTTAGATTCCATGCCATAAGCTTTGCCTGTGTGCAAATCCTTACTCAGCATCAGTTATTTTAATGAAATGAAAATTAGAGTGCCTCCAAATAGCTGGGAAAGTAGACGTCTTTATTTACATGACATGTCCAGTTAATGGGCAAAGTGATTAAATATGTACTCAGGCAGATTCTGAAATGACTTCCCGCATAGCGATAGGGAAAAAGCATACAGGGAAGAGTGGAAAGATCCTCCAAGGGGGGGGTGAATATTAATGAGCAGAGTTAAACATTGATTATACCAAACTTCTTTCATGCCACCCATCAAATGACAGAAATTAATGACAGTTTTGCGATGAAGGCGACTGTGCTGATCACAGCAGTCATATCACAAGCTAGCATCTCAAAAGAACACAGAGATGTTGTTTAAAGTGAGCAACAATGTCGGATCTGGGTTGTTCAAAGAAAAGCTTGATTTGCATTGATGGTGTGGCTGGAGGTTAGCTTTGATAGTAAATGACATACAGCTGCTCTATGTGCAAAATTTGAATCCAGTAAACTGCATTTTCCTTTTCTCAAGGTACAGTTGGAAAATTACTTTATGTTATCTGGCAGATGAAAACGACTGCTCATTTGACATGTTGATGTTTGATGGCATTCATCGGTATGGATTCAGAATAAAGATGTTGTACCTTGGATGAGTTGAGTTCTTAAAGTCCTTGTAAGTAATGAAAAAATCTGTATTTTAGGGTTGATGCATGGCAGGCAACTGTGTAATGAACCATCGGGCCAAAATCAGTCAGGAAAAACCTCTTTACGTATTTAAAATCAAGCTTCAAAATCATGAAAAATGAGGCAGTAATATCTGCTCTAGGATGGTGTGAGCATTGGTTGAATGAGCCGAAGCCACACCCACTCACGTGAAATGAGATCCTCTCAAATTAAAACAACAACAACAAAAAAAAAACATCTGTCCACTATGCTGCTGTTGCAACTCTGTTTTAATCCACCAGAGAAACAATCATTTTTATGTATATTATAAAGCTTAAATGTCTTTGTTACATTTTATCATCCTGTATTTGATATTTCAGGTATTCCTCATATCTCATTTTTTGAGTTATGTGAAATCAAGTTTCTCTTTGTTGTTAAGTCGGTGCTATGAATTACATTTCTGGGGTGCAGGTGGCCGAGTGGTTAAGGCGCACCCCATGTACGTGGACGGCCCAGGTTCGAATCCAGCCTGAGGCCCTTCACCGCATGTCTCTCCCCTGCTCTCGTCCCTATTTCCTACTCTATCCACTATCCTCCTCTATCAATTAAAGGCACAAAAATGCCCAAAATAATCATTAAAAAAAAAAAATCCTGACGATGCTCTTCAAAATAAAAGTTTCCAATGATAATTAGCATTGGAGGCTTTTATTGTGAGAGAATTGGCAGGAACAGGCTACATCTGTCTTCAGATACTTTACTAAATTTTAGCATCACAACACTAATAGATAGAAGGGATTGAACTGTTTCTGCTTTGAGAGAGGCAAAGTCTGCTTCTTTTAATCATCCAGGGCAATAAAATAAGTGAAATATGGATTAAAACACACCTACAGCAGGCCAGATGTCCGTTCCTGCTTTGTCTGGTTCAAGTTAAACAGAGACAAGCACTCCAGCAATTAGCCTTTCTCCTGACTTTATGGTGATCTCTGGTCAGAGCACAGCTGCCTGGCTCTGTGCCAGAGCAGAGAGACAGGAGTTGGAGATTAAATGTATTGTTTTCTGGCACAAATCTCTCTGTAATGATATTTTTAATGACCCATAGGCCACTGTGGTTGATAGATTTGGGAAATTTACCTCACAATGAACAAAAACACAGCATGTAGCTGGGTGCAAACTTTCAATGAAGGCAGTGACATCAGCTAACTACAGACTGTACAGCCAGTGACATCATGAGTTGCTCTATTTGCTCTGCTCAAATTAAACCAACCTAGGAAAAAGGTGAAAAACTTTCTAATAGTCCAAATCCAAAACTCAGTCACATGTAGATCTCAATGTTTCACACATTTACAGCAATCTTGTTCCAATATATCTAGTGTTTTCGGACACATTTCTCAAGTTGTTCCAGTCAAAAAATCGACACACTGTTCCAACAGCCACAGCTGTTAGATTAGACGAATAACCATAGCCTTTCTGAAGACACAAAATAGCACAGAAGATATGATGAGCGACTTTATAATTTTGTTAAATCTATTTGGTGAATACGACAACTTTGATGACTAGGATGCTGTTGAGGAACGAGAGGGAATCACGTTTCTTTGTTTAGCAGTCAGATGGGATTGTCTGGCTTACGTGTCAGGAGAACATTACCTCCCTGACTGCATTGTGCCAACTGTGAAGTTTGGTGGAGGAGGGATCCAGTGCAAGGCAGTCTTAATGCTTCAGCATACCAAGACATTTTGGACACTGCTATGCTTCCAGCTTTGTGGCAACAGTTTGGAGAAGGCCCTTTTCTATTCCAACATGACTGTACCCCAGTGGACAAAGAAAGGATGATAAAGACATGGTTTGATAAGTCTGGTGTGGAAGAACTTGACTTGCCTGCACCCCATCAAGCACCTTTGTCATGAACTGGAACAGAGATGGCAAGCCAGGCCTTCTTGTCCAACATTAGTGCCTGACATCATAAATGCTCTACGGCAGGGTTTCTTAAACTTTCCAGCCCATGACAACCAAAATAAAGGTGCCAGAGACCAGGAAGCCCCACTGTATCTGAAGGTGGTTGAAGCATAGTTGAACACAGCCATGCAGACTTAAATGTTAAGGATTTTTTAAACATTACTTTGATTTAAGCATAAATCTCACCAAATTACCATGATTTCATTTTTTTTTACTTTTGAGCAATTCTATGAGTATATTTTTATTAAAAAAAAGGGTAAAATATACAATTTGAAATAATTAAAAAAATAGTCTTTATTTTCTGGAAGGCATCTAGCAACCCCCTCTTAGTGTCTCCCAAGGGGATCCCAACCTCAGATCCAGAGCTCTACAGAATGAATGGGCACAAATTCTGACAACAATCACTCCATAATCTTGTGAAAAGCCTTCCAAGAAGGGTTGGGGCTGTTATAGTTGTGAAATGGGTAATAACTCCATGTTGTATTTGAATACAATGTCTTTACAGTCCCTATTGGTGTAATGGCAGAATACTTTTGTCCAAATACTTGTGTATCTGTGCAATTTAGGCAGAGCTTTGTCTCTAAAGTCACTCACAAGTCCATGCCGTCCTGGGATCCCAGAGTACATATCCACTCTGGGACTCCTTCCGGCGCCAATGCAGAAGTTGCATTTTAGCTGCTTTTCTCCTTCATTACGAAAAATGTAATGAATGAAAACCATACGACAGTTTTCTGTTGAGTAAATTCACCTTATGAGGTCTAAGTTTTATTAAAAATATTCAGGTAATAAAAATCAAGATATGATATTTAGACATACTCACCAGTACCTGTGCTATATGATGAGATTTAAAGTCTGATTTTGTGCATCAGACAAGCTTTCAAACCAAGAAAAGTCATACAATGTCAAAAAATGGGAAATAGATAAGGCTGTGATAGTGTAGAGGTAGAGGGAGGTTTACATGTCTAGACAACTGTGATGACAACTTTAGTGAAAACCCCACCGAGCCAATCCCTCTCTGTTTTAATGGACCGGTGCCGTGTCGCAGAGGAAAGTTTTTCAAAAAAGCTTGTCATGTGTGGCTGCAGGGACTGTGCCAACTCATCCAGGCTTTTTATTCTCAACAGTGTCGTGCAGGTGCTTCATGGAGGGCAGCTGACAGTCAATCATCTGTTCAGCTTGTTCTCTGGGTAGAAGGAGGTGGGGACTAGACTGTGATGGATGATGGTGTGATGCTTTCAGCTATTGACCTGAGAAACTGGACCACATTGTGAGCCATCAAGAGAAATGCCCCATAAAAACATGTCAATATGGGCCATCAATATCACCAGTAAAGGTTATCTGTATATCGCTGGCTTTATGAGCATGTGCCATTGATTTGCCTGCTTGTGTGCAGAGAATATTTTTTAAACTGTAGACATCACATATTTAATGACTAAAAAAAATAACATTTAGATAAAAAAAGTTGTGTGCTCTGTTACTAAAAATAGTTACTACAGCTACACAAGTTAAACCAAATACTGATTTTTAGAATGCTATCTTGCTTTCAATAATTTATTTTGTATGATTTGTAGCTTTTATTAAATTACATTTTTAAACAGTGGTTCATGCCTTTTTTCTGTAGAAGTCTCCAAACCCAACGCATCTAAGAAGAAATGAGACCCCTTCCTAAGACCCAAGTGAAAAAGTGATATATTATTGTCACAGATTAAAACCACTGACAAACATCTTTCATTGATAAATTTGTCTTTCCCGGATCAAGACTAACATTTTTCCTTTGGAAATCCTGATGGAAAAAACCCACACAAGTGTTCTTCCACAAAGGAACCCGATTTGAAAAGCCAGTGGTTTAAAAAAGGGGCAGTATGTCTGCTTGCTAAATGTTAACTTTAGCATCCCAAAATGCTTACAGTGATGATAACGAGCAGGTTTTATATACAATATTTATTATAATCAGCCATATATCTTGAGCTAAATACTGTAAATAGCATGATAACATGCTAACCTATTTATGTATTTAACCATCCTAATTATCACTTCCCAGCTCCCACAGCTAATCACAGCTCTTTCTCTCACACACAGCGGTGTATTTAAATATGACGTACTTCTAACTAATCCCTGCTTGCATTAATGCTGATGCACCATACTGCTGCTGCTGGCAAAGCTTAACCTCCTCCACCCCAGCCTCCTTTATAGCATAAAGCTTGTTGCACCCTCATATTCTGATTCATGATGCCATGGATTAATTGATTTTGGACTTATTTTGTTGTATTTAGTACTCATTGTTTGGAATGTATTTATCCATATAAGGGTTTCTAGCCATGCGATCCCTGGAAAATCAAAGCATGCTGCTTGACTAACCCAGGGAGCATCTTTTAAGCAGTCTTCTCTGCCAAGTAAAACTGTACATCCATTTTGCAACAAAACAGATATGTGACAGGAAACCCACCTCTTTCAAGGGATCCAGATCATTTGGCTCAGCTCAGTAGAGCTGGTCCCTCATTTGGTAGCAGTTTGGCCACCAAATAGTCTATCACTGTTGCAATTAAATTGGATTTAATACATGTTAAAGGGCTCATCTAGTCTCTTGGCTCAGTACAAGAGTCCTCTAGACTTTCGTGTCCCTTAATCTGGTTAGACAATTCTACATGCTAGGGTCTGTATGACTGAGTAATATGTGATATTGATCACCTCCGTGCCAGGTAAATCAGTTAAACTGTGGGAAAAAAACAGTATTTTGTCAAGTATAGGGATCATCCTCAATATATGTAAACATTTTCTGATCATAATTGCAGCCTAAAGGTCCATTTAGAACTGTAAAGTACAAACTTTCCTCCATTTCCCCTTATTCTTAACAGCTGTCCTCCGCTTTTTGACTAACAACTGAGCACTCAGGTTCCCATTATTCCCAACAACCTATTATCAATCAACATTAGCCATGATGTTTTAGTGCCTGCAGCATTAGGGTACAGCCATGTTTTAAGCTATTTACCATATTCAGCAGACCAACATGCTAACAGTGAAAATGTTAGCCTTATTTAAGCAGCACTGATTTATATAAACCATTAGAGTTGATTCAGTGTCTCAGCATGTACTATGTTTTGTTCCAAATATTACCTTTGGTGTGGTAACTTGCCCACAGTGAAAATGTTAGCATGCTCATCTGTTAAACCAGTTTAAATCAACATTAGCCATGAGGGGATTTTGTGTCATTAGATGTGACATTAGTTTGTACTTTATGCACAGCTTATGTTTTGAGCTAAATACTGTATTTAGTGGAGGTGACATGTTTTTCCTAGTATGCTTACTCTCTCTTATGGCTATCTAAACACAAAGTGGATCTGAGGTCGATTGGAGTCAGAACATCCCCAGATTTACAGTATAAGAATTTATCCTGAGGTTGACTTAAATGTCTGTACCAAATGTCAAGACAAGCCTTGCAGTGGTTGTTTATGTAAGATATTTATACATCAAGGCCCGTGAGGCTAGCTGTTTTGAATTGACATGCTAACTTTCTCTTTGTGTTGCATAGTGCTTGCGGTTCACATGTCAGTAGGGAAAATGAACAAATCAATCATTTTTGAACCAACTCATTTCCTCTTTTGAAGCATTCTGAATTAACTGCCCAGAACAGCTCCCTCTGTTCCACTCCGAGCATATTTCTGAGCTGCTTTGCCAGCAAAATCTGTAAGGGAAAAACACACACATTCTCAAAGTCAATGTATAATAATACATTCAGTGGTCAATCATTATTTTCATTTCTGTTATTGTGGTGTTTGATCAATCAGCAAGACCTATTGCCATTTGGATTATGAGAAAATTGTAGCATCACAGACTAATCAATGTGCTGAAATCAGTGAGCATGAGTTTTCCACATGCTGAGTGGGCAGATAGGCCACATTTGCTGTAGTGAGTATCTGACTAGAAAAAGTTTTATGTAGCACATTTTAAATCAGAGGTGTCCAAACTATGTGGAGCAGTCCAACTGAGCCAGTAGCAAAATTTAAAATGAAATAAAACACAGCCCACGTTAGAACATAAGGCTTTCTGCAGTGCTGCTGTGCTGTGAACAGCCATCCTCACAATTATTTGTTGACATTTTTTTTTTACTAGATTGAGATGACAAAGAAAATGTTAAACATAATGACAACCAAAATAGCAGGGATATCTCGATTTGTAACACTCAGATGAATAAAGACAAAAGGATTACACAACAAAAATCACACCCATTTGCTCTGCTGATTTTCAAAGCATATCAGGCTAATCATCTTCAAGCTGCAACACTTCTATTAAAATTGTCAGCTTTGTGTAGCTTGTGCCTGTTTTGTGTCTGAATGTGAAGATTAACCATCAGCATCTTCCCTCTGTCCTAACCAGGGGCAGCCAGGGCCAACCCCACTCCAGAAATCTGACTGGTTTGATGTTGACATGTTACTGATACCTTTATCTTATACATTTCTAGCCAGCTAGGGTTTATGTTTTGTACACAGGTCTGTGTTTTTTAAGTGTTTTTGCTGTTACAACGCTGTTTCATAGCATCTTAAGCACACAGGTTGAATAGGTACTTCATGTTGCCACCAGCGCCAGCTCTGTGAGGATATGGAGGTATTAGTGCGGTGTATGACTTACTTTTGTTGTTGTAGGTTGGGGTGTGCACGGTTAAAAAGGTTAAACAGTTAAATTCTTATATCAAATTAGCTGGTGAGGATTTACAAGTCTGTTGAAATAATTACCTGTCATTTCTACGCTTGAAGTGTTGGTCAGATGACCTTTTAAAACTGAAATGAAGCTCCCTGCCACTAGTAGGCACTGTAGCTTCAGTTAATAGTCACTTCCTTCCTGTCAGAACTTCACCGGATGTTATTGTGAGAAGCCTAGCGGTTAGCATGTTGTAGTAACAGCGCCATCTGACTGTTTTTAACTAGAAAATGGAAATACAGTGAATGTAGGCTGTCGAGGGTTATACTCATATAATTCCTCAATGGGAGTGAAAGGAGGCAACATATCAAAGCATGATGTTAATCAGAAAAGAGGAACGGTGGCTGGCAGAGCTAGCTGCTAATTTTAGCCACACTCTACACAATATATCAGGCTCACATCACACCTGCTGACACAATGACCCCGTCATGAATCTGATTTGTTTTCAAGTGTTTTCTCCTCTTTTCAGCTAGTCAGTTAAACACAATTTAAATGGACATTTAGCCAGATAGGGAAATAGTTTCCTGGGAACATCCTTATGTGCTTTTCTTTCGTGGGCAAGACCTGTACTGTTTAAAGCTGAGTGGATGCCTCCAGTCACCACAGCTGTGTACTTAATTGTAGACACTACATGCCTGCTCATAATGCCAACCTGTGGGGATGCACATAATTTTTTCAAATTGTCCCATTCTGTTTAATATTCTGTCACTTACACCAAAGCTAAGTTCGACCTACAAATGATACAGAACTCTGGAAATTCTGGTCCAGTACTGTTTCTAATTAAAAGTACCAACATTTGGACAAACCATGCTACACAAGACCTTAGTAAAGAAAGTTTGGACACCCCTGCTTTAGGTCATTTATTACTTTTTCTCCCTCTGTCTCCAAATCTTTTTTTCTTTATCCCTCCACTATGTTTAAAACAGGCATAAACAGGAAAATAAATATTGAAATATGTGTTGGACTACAGCCAGGATTATCCATTTAACAGCAGGAGACTGTGTTTTTTTGTTTGTTTAATTGTAGTGCCTGGAGATAAACAGCTGCCTTTCAGCTTTAGACCTTTAACATTTAACGTTCAATAATTACAACATCCTGGTGAATATGTTAAAATGATTTCTTTCCAGCTTCCAGTTAATCCTAATAGGAAATCAGCATGCTAATAGCCAACAAAACTGACATAATTTAGCTTTATTCATATTAAATTTCACAACATCAGTGGATTAAAGCTAACGAAGACCAGCACCAGCATGAGCCATGCTTATTGTTCCACAGCCATGGACATTTGGTAAATATAATAGCAAAATGTTTTGGTTTTTTTTTTAACACTGTGTTTCAGTCAGCTATTAATTAATAACAATCTGCCTACTGGACTATTTATTTGACTGAATGAATTAATATGAATGAGAGAGTTCAGCCAGAAAATATTAAGTTTTAAACCTTGATTATTATTTAAGCACAGTCCACTGCTACATTCTCACGCCATTTTTTTTACATTCTGTTGCTGCCGCAGTACAAATTATGCAAGAACCAAGATCAAGCAGGGAGCATGTTCATCACTGATTTGCTCTTCAACACAGTTTTCCCAGTGGAAGGAGTATGTAGTTGTTTTTGTGATGCATTTAATCTAGCACAGTCAAATGACCTATTGCTGAAAATAGAAACTGAAGAAGGTGATCAAAGAAGGCGCCACAGGGCAGTGCATTTAAATTGTATTCAAATTGAAGGAAAATTATTTAGATCTGTATGTTGGAGTCCCTCTTGTGCTGCGTGCCTTGTTTATTCTTATATAATAACCTCACAGCAGCTTGCAGTATAGTTCAATATAACTTTGATTCCAGTTTCATGTCATTGCTTTATTGCAGCAGATGTGCTGAGATCTGCTTTGAAGTCGACCACCTACTGCTCATAGAACAATTTAAAAACAGAGCACCAGGGCAGGAATCACAGTTTCTAAAGACTGCTGCTTCAGTCTTTCACTGCAGAAGGATATCTATTTATACTGTTCAGTTTCATGTGGGTGGAAGAAAGATGCCAACATATCTGTATAACACGTACCAACACATAGTTAGAAGAGAGTGCTCTTTAGTTTAAATATACGTGGCACATTTTCAGGTTCACAAAAAAGTATCTTTTAAGCATAAATGTGGTTACTGACAGTTTTGGTTCTCTAAGAAAGTAAGCAATGTTTATTCGGCACTTTTCAAGAGCAGACATCATAAAGTGTTTCACAATAAAAGATGCATTTTGTAGTGTCTGAGATTGCATTTCAACAGCAGACTGTATAAAACCAGGGCGTAGTTGCAGTTGCTCATCAAAGACCGATAATGGTAGCTGCCACATTGAAAATACCTTAAACCACTGACTAAAAGTTACAAATGGTCTGTGTACAATCAGTGATACATCTAAAGTAAATAAATACCACTGATGTTGAGCCCAAACCTCATATCTCCATTTTTCATTATTTAAATTTTTTTTCATGAATCAGTGTTATTGGTCCCCCTTTACATCTGTCAGTGGGTTTTACAAATTTTAAACCAATAAAATGTGTCAAAAGATGCTGACTATCATTCAGTTGAAAAATACATTGTTTTACTAATTCCCTGAAAAGCAGGGATTTTGGAGATATGAGGTTCTTGCCCGACACCGGTTATATGGATAACATTCCTTCAGAAAATCAGTTTGGAGGAGGTGTAAAATGGTTACAGCCCGCAACCTGAGGACACAAAATATTCAGACAAAAATCGTTTTTTAAAAGGTTAGTTCAGATATAGAACAGGAATTTAACATGGGAGCTAATGGGAGTTCATTAGGGTTTTGGAGCCAGCCTCAACTGGACACTTGACGAACTGCAGTTTTTTGCACTGTTGCATTGATTTTATTGTTACCCCGCTTGATTTCAACACAAATTTGTCGCAAATGATATTCTCTATTTCCTGTGACTATTTTTTTGTGTATTTGGACACAGACACTGAGTATTTGTGGGTTACAAGTACATTTCTCTAATACTACTGTTAGACTAATATGAAACATTATTAGCATGCCTAAGCTACAGAAGTAAAATGTAACATTACACCTGTGAATTATTCCCTCCTGTTAGCATTATTATTTTGTGCATTTTGGCATAATGATATTAATTATTCTCAGAGCACCACTGAGTTGACATGTTAGTTAGTAGATATGTTAAATGGCGAACCCATAATTACCTAATTATATCAATGTTTTAGCATTGTCTTTGCTCGCAAACCACAGTAGTATTTGGGTTTTTATTATTTACCTTGAAGTAACATTAATTTTTAGGTCTTGTTTGATGATTTATTTCATGTATTTTAAAGTGAACTTACTGATCTTGAAATCATCAATATATTAGCATCACCACTCTTAACACTTAACTAGTTAGCCAATGTCAGTGTTTAACTCAAAATACCACTAAGCCTCTTTCGTGTTTAACTCTTTTAATCCATTTATTTTTCACTGCTGATATTTAACATGCTAGCACTGTGGTTCTTAGTACCCACATAAGAACACTGATTTAACTAGTTGGCTGAAGTTAGTGTAGTTTAAAATGGGTGAGGACAAGCTCTTGTCTAGCCTTGTCAGTCAATCTAGTTAGTATTTCAAGCCAACAATTTGCATGATAGTGTTGTCACTCTTTCTGTAGTTGCCTGCTAATGTTAACAGTTATCATTGAGCAACATTAAGCTGCATTTAGCTAATGTTTAGCTGCATTAACTTTTATATTCTATCAAAGTGTAAACCCTATAACTATTATATCTATACAGTGCCAATAAAAAGTTTTCACTCCCTTGGAACAATAAAGATATGTTAGGTAAAATGAGTGACTGCATTACCCTCCCCATGTGACTGACCTAATGTAACAGAGGTTCAGCCAGTTTGTGCTAGTAATCTCAAAATTAGTAAAATGTCTCAAGTGGTTGCAGTATAAAGACACCTGTGTCTAGAACGTCCAGTCACTGTTTAATCAGTATTCCTGGCTACATTTACACCATGAAGACTAAAGAGCATTCCACACATCCCCAAAAATTCAGTTAAATCCATCATCAAGAATTGGAGGGAATATAGCACATGTGTAGATCTGCCTAGATCAGGCCATCCTCACAATCTAAGTGACCATGCAAGGAGGAGACTGAGATAGGCCACCTGAGGTTCTTCACCAGTCAATGCTTTATGGGAGCGTGGTGAAGATAAAGCCACTGTTGAAGAAAACTCATTAAATCTTGAATATAGTTTGCCGAAATGCATGTGGCCATCAGACAAGACGCTGTGATTGGCAGACACCAAACAGTACACATGAAGAGCGTGAATATTTATTCAGTCATTTGTTTTACATCACATGGCACTGTATGTCAATGGGTTAAAATCCTAGTATCATGCTTATGTTAGCATTTAAGTAGAAGTCCACATAGTTTGAGGTCTTTTTGTTGTTTTCTTTGATTTTGACCCTAGTAGCTTAAAACAAAAATTACCTGAATGTTTCATTGTTGCTAATGCTAATGTTGGTGACTACCTTTGTAACGTCACGTAGCTTTTCTCTATCAGATTGACTGTTAAAAATATGATAATTATGTTCATGTATACTGCTTAATGATAAATTAATATTCTAGCCTAGCCATAGAAAGATCATTTATGCATAGAGTGAATAGAAAATGGAATATAATGGTATTTTCCACTCAAACACACACCTTAAAGGTCAATCCATTACAGCTATTTTACATGAATGAACACAGAGGTGAATTATATCTCATAGAATGAATGAATAAGTGAGTGCTTTTTGAGTTTATGTAGCTTTTGTTAACTTTTATTTGCTCTGATTCCTTTTTCAGGAGCAGCTCCCTTTCTCTGAGTCCTGCCCAACAACGGAGGGAGTCGAGCTACTTCAGGACCCCGCCTGTTTCAAGAGGGAAACACAAAATCACAGCAAACCTCATCGATGGATCCAGAGCTGGCAGCCGCGTCTACAAACACTTGCAGGAGGATGAGTCAACAGAAATGGAGTCTATTAGAAGGTTAAACTTTTTTAAGAGGGTCTTTTCTTGTTAGTTTTTGTGGTGTTTGTCTGAACCTCAAAGAAAAATTCTCTTTTACTCTCACTACACTGAGGTCAAATTGCCACGTCAGCGATACAGACCCCTGGACTTACTGAGGTTAAGTCGGAGTGGCAGAAGAATAATTTCGGGGGGGAAATGAGTTTATGACCGAATCGCTCTCAGTTCAAATCCGTGAACTGGCTTATGAAATCTGATCCGGGGAAATATATGAGATCTGCTGTGCCCTGCTTCAACTGTGACTGTCACAATTAATTTGGAAAACACACTTGATTTCAACCACTCAGCAGTATCATGGTGCCTGGGAAGTCTGAGATACGTGTCTGTGTGTAATCTTCCCTACTTGCACCACTGGGCCGTTGCTGTGAATGAGGATGTGTTTAATATGCGTGGTATTATTAGGGATAAAAATACAACAACAGCCTTAAAGCTAATTACCACATGATAAACAAGTTCACATGAAATCTAACAGTCCACAATGGCGTTAGTCTGGATTATTATCAAGCACTATATGGAAGCTTCATGGTCCATGCATCCAATAAATGATTACGTTTTTGTCATTTCTAAGCTAAAAATGAAACCATATGAATTCAGCCCTCTCAAACAAGATCACAAATTGAACAGGATTAATTCCAGGCATTTTACACATCTTGAATTCTCCTCATGCTCATGCTGGTGTCGGGTGAGGACAGCGACTTGGCCTATTTTCACGGCTATCATGAGTGAAGCACAGCTCCTGGCGCTGTTTCAGGAGCAGGGAGGACTTTTGGCAAGAGCCACCTCTTACCAGTTGGCTATCTGTGGGCTTAAATAAATATAAATAACTTACACATTTCATAAGCACAGTCTGATGATCCTCGCTGGCATGGCATCAGAAAAAGGTAGCCTGATGTGAAATCTTCTCTGACATGTTTGTTCTCAAGGAGGAGCGTTTCATTGAGTACAGAAACAAAGCTGCATGTTACTTCACTTTATTTGAAACTTCTTAGAACTTTAACTTTATCGACATCGCAGCTTTAATACAAATATGTACATATGAACAGACAGAAAATTACAAAACCGACAAATGATTTAATTAAATGAATTAAAATAGATAAATAAATAAATCAGTTAGAAGTTAAACTGGACAAACTAAGTAGATTTATCAATCATAATTAATGCTTCTAGTCTCTAAATCAACCATTTGTAGTCAGCTCTCTAGAGTCTGAGAGAAGCACTGCATGTGTGGTTAACAAGAATCAAGAATCAAAAGAAGAAAGTTTATTTATAGTTCTAAACATATTTAGGTTCTTTTTACTCCTTTTTTTTTCTCTCCTATGATGTTATTGTTCTCTCCTAACATATCCATTACAATAACGTGCATATGGCCAATTATGCAAATTAAGTGATGACTTCATTTAACGACTTCTGGACAACCAATAGCTACTTGCTTTACTGAGGAGTTGGCAACACCAGCAGCACCTTAAACTGTCAGCCTAAAAGATCTCTGTCACCTCTACTTCTGTGGCTGTTTTCATCCTCCCTCTCCACTCATATTAGCAGAGGTGGAAAAAGAACTTAAGTATTATACTCAAGTAAAAGTATAGTAAAGGTCTTACTGGGGGACTTTCTGAATTTATTTTCTGGATCCATAATCCTAAAAACGCCATGCTCTCAAACCCCACTGAGTCTGTTGCATTTTATTTGTATTCACTGACAAAATGTATAGAATGTGGCAAACTGTTTCATGCCGTGGCGGAAAGCAGAGAGGATGAGCCCGTGGCTCTGTCACTCCTAAAAATCACATCTATCCATCCTGAGAGCGTCATATGGTTCTAGCTCTTGCATAGCTCTGTGCTGAGATGGAGAGATGGAGAGCAACTTTTCAATTCAGTCTCTGTTACATGGCTGTAAGTATAACGTAATACTTTATCAGTTATACACCAGGGTTGATATCCACATAAATCACAGTATTTAATTGAGGGTTCTGTGCAAGTAAGAAGGAAGCAGCAGGTGCTGCTCTGATACAGTAAGTCAACCACCCATTTAAGTGACACGGACTGATGCAAAAAAAAAGGAACCTATTCTGAACAAAAATAATGACAGATGAAAGTTTGGACATCAGTGTGTAAACATGAATGGTGCAACAGGAGCTCTATTTTCTTTTTTATCGAGGAAAACGTATGAAAATCCCAAACAAACAATCTGGTTAAAAATGACAAGTAAAAATAAAAGTACTGGTCTATACATCTACTCAAGTAAAAGTCAAAAGTATTTAATTTGAAGTTTATTAGTACTAAGAAGATTTACAGGACTTTTACAGTAAAATGCAATATTTCATTTTTGGCAATAACAACATGAGAAAACAGATCCATAACCAGATTTTTCAGTTAAAGTCACACCTCTGCAATAGAGTTAAATAAAACAGCTGTTCTGGATGTAATGGTTAATAATTCCCTCACTATTAAGGATGCTCAATATTGGAATTTTGCAGATATCTGATATGCAGATATTTACAAATTATTTTTAGCCAATACCATTAGTCAGATGAAGTTCAGACCTAAACTTCAGACCTTTAAACACAATTTACAGTTGGAGGATGAACAAAATTTCAGTCTTTATAGACTGCATAAAGGAAAGGATGTAAGCTGACGTAGATCTGTGGTCCCAGCCTAAAACCATTTTTTTAAAGCCAAGATATCAGCTGTAAATATCCAATTTCATACCTGCCGATACCCGTTGTTGGTCCTTGGTTATTTTTTTAGCTACAAGAGCATTTAGTCTGTGTTGCCCTTTTAAAGAGAGAGAGCGCCCATGGAAGTTAGGCAGCACTATCAACAGTTACAGCAGCTTCATGTTATCTGGTGAATTTTGGGTCGAAAATGGCCAATAAATAATGTTGGCACAAATTTAATGAAAATTGTGTTTTATTTCTTCCTAAGAAAGCCTTTGTGTTTGGTTGTAATGCAACAAGAGGATAAAAACATCAATATGTTAGCATTATCACACTTAGCAACCTAAAGAATAACATTAGCTGATATTAGCGTTTAACTTGTCTTTAGTTTTTCCATTTACTATTGTCTGCTTGCTAACCTTGCTAACCTAGTTGTTGTTAGCTTCCAATAATTAGCATGGTATCGTCACTCTTTCAGTAGTAACCTGCTAACGTTCAGTTATGACTGAGCAATATTAAGCTAGCATTTTGTAGTCTTTACTGACAGGTAAAGGTTTTACCTGCCACTCATGTTAGCATTTTAATAGCAAGAATCTTACATTAGCATATTTTTGTGACATCTCAAAACACAACAGAGTTTGAGGTCTTGTTGAGAGAAACTTCCGGTTAAATGTCAGTGTGTGTCCTTCCACCTCACTGCGTTGTTATTCCCTGATCAGATGTTTGGGTCACTGAGCCGTAGCGGTGTCAAGTACCGGTTACTTGAGTCATACTTTGTCATACTCACTTAAACATTTTTATATTAAAGGTGTTCTTAGATTTAAAAAATATCTGGAATACTTCAGATAAACAGTATTTTCTACAGCTGATATAGTACAGTAATACAGTAGGTAGGCCTATAGGGTTAGTTATTTCATCTCAGTTTTCCACTTCATCATCTGATAGATTGTGTGTTTTCAAAAGGTAAACACAATGTGCCCACTGTGGTTTGTCATTAGAAAAGTGAAAGCCAGAAACTTCCTTACATTTTTGCTCTTCTGGTCAGAGAGTTTTTTCAGATTGATCTTTGGAAAGTCTAGAAAGGTCTGTGAAACACTGTTGTTCAGTAGGACAGGGAGCTCTGGATCGAGAGTGGTGCAGTCTGTAAGCACATGTGAGCCAGAATCTACTGACTCAGAAATGTCCTTGCAACCAAGTCCCACTCGTGATGGCATGTGGGCATGTGTTCACAGTTTACACACCTGCCCCACCAGGTAACTGGGGATCTCTCCAGCTCACCAGTTTCCATTAGTTTCTCCCCTCTCTCTTTCAACCCACTGAGTTTCCATCTGCAGACATTTTTCCTCTATGTTCTCTAGTTCCCCTAATATCCACACTAAATGACACACTATTGTCACTTGAGTCAGAATCGCTCATTTTTAGTTTAGTTGTTGTCCCTTTCGAAGCCTGCAGACCCAAACAGCTGATCAGCACTGAGGCTGAAGAACACACAGTCAATTTGTTGTATCACAAAATAGGGCCAAAAAAGAGGCTTTCTGGAGAAAAATAAAAGACCTCCAAATTTTGTCAGTGTAGTGTACATTAGAGCCAGCATTGATATTTGACCCATTTTGACCTAAATTCACTACATCAAGCATATAGCATTAGCTCAGGTAGGCAGCCGAGTAAAGCGCTGCCATATTTTTGCGATCACCTGATCCTCATCAAGCCCTCATCAGTTGATGGTCATCTTATTTGCTCTGAGCACGCTATTGGCTAATCGCCTTATCCTCCAAACTGCTCTAATCTGGCTACACTTTGCTGCTTCCTCTACAAGCCACTTCTTGCAACACTCCTCCACCCCAGCTCCTCCTTTATTCTGCTTCTGACTTAGTCAATGTCACTCTGTTGTCACTGATGTCTGTTCTGCTCTGGGTTTTTCTTCCAGCCTCAGGCTTTCCTTATCAGCATAGAGAGAGCAGGAACGTCTGCTATTCCTGCTTGATGTTTACCATGTAGGTTTGCAGGGGGATCCCAGAACAGCCACACAGTCAAATATAATTAACAGCAATAACCCAACTGTGTTTTTCTATACAAAGAGGCCCTGACTGAAATGGCTGTAGCAACTGTACCTACATATAACCTAGCTTTCTATGGCGCTCTCTCCTTAGCCAGGCAAACCAGGCTAAATCCCTAGTGGCTAATATAGCAACCCATCTTCAGAAATAGCATGGTATGAATTGGCAAAGGTACATAAAACATCTTAATGTGTTCAAATTTAACATCAAGAACAGGGCAAGTTTTAGCAAGAAAGTGGAATAAAAAGTAGGGATGCACGATATTTGATTTTTGTGGATATAGGATATGGCAATATTAACCATTTTTTTAACTGATATGAATATCAATACAAATACAGAAATCTAAATTTAGTTCAGACTTAAAACTTGAGTCCTTAAAACACAAAATTGAAAGTTTGATGATGGACAAATGATCAAATTTCAATCCTTCAAACAAAATTGTGTAAGTAGTGATGAAGAAAAAGAATTCTGATGTTGTTCTGTTGATCCAGCTTAAAACTCTTACACTTTATTTGTTCATGCAGCCAAAATTTACAAATGATATAGTCTATTTTTGAGACAAAATATTTGTTGTAAATATCAAAAGAAATTTTCATATCTGCCAATGTCAGCATTTCACTTTTTTAGCTAATATCTGCTGATTCAAATATCATACCGATGATATTGTGCATTATTTAGATTTAAAATTTGTTTTTGTCTTATCAGTTTAAAATCAGCGCAATTTTTCCCTATTGTAGGGTGATTGTTGCATTTCTCAGGAGGTTTATCCATAGCTGAGTTGGACAAAGAAAGTAAAAACATGTTGTAGCTGGATAAGGATGACGTTTGTGCTCCTATATGAGGTTACACTGCCACCTATAGGAACTTCAAGGCCACTGGAAAGCTTAGTAGACTGACTTGAACCTCTTGTTATAACAAAACATAAAATTTCACATTTCCATCGGTTATATCAGCCTGTATTGGTAGCTAAAAATTATGATTGGGATGCCTGTAATTAAAACCAAAACTCAAGGTGACTCCTCCTTTTGTTATACTGTTAGTTACGTTAATGAAAGTGAATATATGTCTGTTTATTTCTGGGCTTGTTTCCTAGTCAGAATAAATGACAAGGTGTACCAATGTCATTTTCCTTAGAGCAGGTATATCTGAAGACAATGAGCTGTTTTATGTTTATTTACAGATATAGAAGAAAGCATTCTCAAGCCTGAGTAATGCAGCCCTACTTAGCATATGACTCAGAAACAGCCTCATTTGCTGTCAGTGTGTGCAACTTGAGCGATGGCACCGTTATCAAAAACCGCCTGTCATTAAAGCAGCAGTGTCCCCCGTGCATTCAAGGCACTTAAAAGTGCAGAGCAATGTCCCTATTAGCATGCCAACCTGATTGTGCGTAACAGTGACTTGTAAGATACACTGTGAGCTGCCAAACTCTTTATGTGACCTATTTCCATAATTTACATTTTTAAACAAAGCTCCGTGGAGCTCAGCACTTCTTTCAAACGCTTGAGATCCTCCTGGAGCATAACAGCTTCCCTCTCAACTCACGCACGCACACACAAACACAGACATGTGTGCACTCATTCATGAGCCCAAAACACGCACAAACACAGAATAATAAACTTCCTGCTGAACTTATGAGAATTCGTTTTTGAACCTCACAAAATCTGTGAGCTATAGGCAATTAACTCCAGCACGATTTTGTTTAGAGGAAATGCAGATATAAGAGGGTTTATCTTCTTCTTGGGGATAAAATTTATTCAGTTAAACAATTTAAATCTCATTAGGGTTTTGATTATTCCCACACAGATCAATCAGTCTCGTGTATTTCTCTGGCCTTCAGGATTGAAATGACGCATTTTCTTTCACTTACCAGCCATACAACAACAAGCTACCAGGCTTATAGCACCCCCTCCCTTCCTTATCCTCTTTCTCCAGCCCCCACCTCTCCCTTGTTGCCATGGATACACTCTCTCATCTCTGGAAACGGGAGGTGTTGAGGGAGAGAGAAAGAGGGGGGGAGTGAGGAAAGAAGGGGAGATTGTGCGGAGATGATGAGAGTGCAACGGAGGAAAAAGATGGAGGCATTCAGAGTGCGACGTGATGGAGGTGTTAAAAAAAATAAAAAGAGTTGAGAACAGCAAACAAATACCAAAGTACACGTCCACATTTTCCATTTATATGACAACAAATCCCTGCAGAGTATTGTCACTTTCATTATCCAGTGTCAAAACTGATATTTACCCATAACAGTAACGGACAGAATAGAAGGCAAATTTGCCATGGGAGTTATTTTTAGATATGTTTTTGATCTGCCGGATTTACCTCCAGCTTGAATTTGCCCTCCTAATACCAAGGGAGGAGTGGGAAAGTAATTCAATTATTTAAACTTGGTTATGCTACAAACAGTCTCAGAAGGCTGACAATAACATTGGCTGTCTCCTAATGCTGTGCCGGGGATGATACTGAATTTGAAGTGAGTGTTTAGTAACAATATTAACTCCTGAGTACGGTTGACATGTATACAAACTTACCCACTTGAATCTGCAGGAGTTTCCCTGGTCTGATATGTTAAATGCTGTCAGTTAAATTGTTTTAAACACCCCTTGGATGTTTTACCTTTGGCTAATTTGGCTTTTTTGATAAAAAAAAAAAAAACTTTATTGGATTGAGGTCTAGGCTCTGACTCAGCCACTCTGAAACATTCACCTTGATGTCTTTAAACCATTTCTGTGCACCTTTTGCTGAATGCTTCACATCATTGTCTACTGGAAAATAAATCTTCTCCAAAGCTATAATTCTCATGCAGACTGAGTTAGATTGTCCTCCAAGATTTTCCTGTTTTGCCATATTCATTTTACCTTCAACCTTTACAAGCCTTCCAGGGGATGCTGCCAAGAAGCCCCCCCCCCCAGGATGATGCTGCCACCACTGTACTTCACAATGGAGATGGTGTGTCTGTCGAACATAGCATCCTGTCTGATGGTCTAAAAACTTTCTCCCACTTGACCAAGGAGTCTCCCACATGCTCTTTGTTGAACTCCAGTCAACTTTTCTTCAGCAGTGGCTCCCATAAAACATTGACCAGTGAAGAGCCCAGGCAACAATTGTTGTGTGCAGAGTCTTTCCCATCTCAGCTGCTTAAACATTTTTAAATCTAGTTGGCATTACGTTATAGAAATCTGTTTTCACTTTGACATTAATGAGTTTTTTTCTTTTTGTCAAAAAGGCCAAATTTTATTGACCATGATTGATTTATACAATTAATAAAAGGGTAAAACATCCAAGGGGGTGCAGATTTTTTATAGACACTGTATATGCAGCACATTAAACCCAAATTTTACACCAAAATCCTCTCGCATTCTTTAATGATTAGAGCATACAAGTGTATGCACATGTTCAGAAGAGTACATTTATAATTTTCCACATATTCACACAAGCTAGGGTCATGAATCCAGCAGCTGTGTAGCTACAGCCTTAATCTTCAGTAGAGCAGACATGACAATAGGGATTTTTCAGTTTAACAATCATGTAGGAACAATAGAAACTGCACATGCCAAGGATTATAAATAATTACACCAGATTAAGAAAGAACAATTACTAATGATAATGGTTTTGCTGGTGCAAGATGATTTCAGTGGAAAAGTGAAGACAAATGGGAGGAATAAGGTTGTAAAGCAGATATAATCTATAAATTCTTCATTTATTGTCATCTGTCTTCCATTTCTCTTAGGAAATAGGTGTCGAGGAGGAAAAGGTCACACAGTAACTGACTTCATTCTCACTCATTTCTGTTTTCTCTTCTATCTGAAGGTGTGATTCCGCCGGTGGAAGAGTCAGCGCCCTCCTCAGCAGGACTTCGCTTGCTCACTTCGCAGCCAGAAAAGGATGGACCGAAGTCCCTTGCACCCGCCTGGATAAGGGAACAGCCTTCCTCCCGCCATCCCTGCGTACCCGCTCTGTGCCCATCATCCCATCGCTCCAAGCGTGCGATCTAGAGGCAGGGAATGCAGACACGAGCGATCAAAACCAAGAAGGGCTCAAGTGGCACCCTGGGCTGGATGGAAAGATGGTGAAGCCTGTCAGCAACTCTTCCTCACTCACCTGTGAGACTGTTATGCTGGTGCCCAACTCTGTTGTTACACTGGGGTCGGAGAAAAATCTCACACACTGCTCCTTTGAAATTTCAGTGGAACTTGCACAGGAATTAAAACAGAGAAGCCTTTCTATCCCCGTGAAAATGTCCGGGTCTCACGGCGGTAGCACAAATACTCTGGAGGCTCGGGAAGGGAAAAGTGTACAAAATCCAGCAAGAGTTCAGCACACAGACGGCAGGAGCAGAGGTTTGACGGCAGCAGGCCAAAGAGAAGCACAGGGACAGTGCCAAGGTCAGACATCCCTCGTGTTCGGAGGCGCAAACTGCTCCTTGGCCACCAAAGGACCCAGCTGCAGAGGAGCTGGAAACGCTTATGCCAAGCCGTCTGCAAGCTGATTGGATTAACTGTGTAAAGCTTCAAAGACACTGTTTCCAATAACTGTATACCTTCGCTGGATGGTTTAGCAGGTGGGACCATCTGGGTGGCCACACGGACCAATAACAGATGGCCGTGGATTTCTTCTTTTTTGTGAAGGAACACAAACAGATTGAACTGATGAAGAAAAAATATTGACACAGCAAAGGACGCCCAATTATAAAGATAAAGAGACAAACAAACACACATTGTGAATAAATGTGACTCAATAAGGAAAAAACAAAAAAATGTGACTCGAGTGGAAGCTTGACTTAAACGGTGTATTGAAAAAAAATGCCACTATTTAAAAGGAGCTTCTACTAGAAACCAAAATAAAAAATGTGTCATCTCTATGTTGTTTCTCTATTGTAAAGAAATGAAATTATATATGTCATATAATATATGTCATATAGACGTATATATATTTGACTACAATTGTGACAAAATAAAGATGAAGATAACAGTGTTAATTAAGGGCTTTCTTTATCATAATCCATCTTTGTCCTAATCTCCTGTGAAACTGTTCAGAGTTTGTGTACCAAATATCTATATCTATATCAAGCAGATATTGGAACTCACTATCCCCCGCTCATGCAAACACAACAGTTTATACATGGATATTTCACCTTGACTTTGCTCCAGAAGCTGCTGGCTGTACAAACTACTGGGTTAGTTGTGGCTATTAAAGCTATTAAATTGAGACAGCACTATAAATAGCAAACATTCGCAACCGAAATAATAAAGATATCCTTGTTTATAACACCCTAATGGATTACAGCAGGCGGTAGCCAGACCCCACCAGGGCCCTCTGGAATCTGATTATCCTTCCTAATATCTTAAAAAAATGATTGGCTATGTACCTTGTCAGCTATCACCTAGCCATTTAAGCATACCCAATCACTGAGCATATTTTAACCTTCTCATGAAAGTGGCCCCACCATCCTTCTGTACGTGGCCCTCAATGGAAAAAGTTTGGACACCGCTAATGTAGGTAAAACATGACCAAAAAAGAAAAACAATCCAAAATGGACCAAATATTTTTTTTCTTTAGGTAAACTCTCATTACTTATTGAAATAAACATAAAAATGCAGTTTTCCCTGATATCAGTTGGTCAACATATGTCCATTTAGAGTCTCCAAGTGGATGTTTTGAAATCTACCTGAACATTTCTATCAAACAAACATTGCTAAACTGTCATTCATGGTTGGTTTCACATCAGGTTACAAGTAGGTCTTTCTCTGATAAGTAAAAACTTAAAAGGGAGGATGTGAAGGGCTCCATGCCAGTGTTCACCTTGGGCCCCAGAATTGCTAAATCCACCATTGTCTAAGAGCTGGTTCTTTTTGTGAACCATGTGAGCCAGCTCCTGTTTACAAGGCTGCCCAAAAGCAAGGAAAAGAAGATGGTTTCTAGGGCCCAGTCTTGCTGTGGGGCCATGGAGAATAATTGTTTATCCTAAATTCAAGCAATGATGAACAAATCACTGTTGTGGGCCAAAACTTCATATCTACATTTTTCATGATTTTAAATTTTCATGGCATGTAGGCATGTAGGGTGCTAAAGTAGAGATGGGGGGGGATCAGCCAAGGTCAAGCTCGATTGCATCCCTTTTATCTGGGCCTTTTCACCCATGGAAATATGCCCTGAGGCTACTGGCAGTTTTCAGGCCATTGGGACATCCTAGGCATGACCTGGGGCCTGTGGCAATCCAACTAACCACTTGGATTGCGCCCTAAGCCATGCTTGCTAGCCACATCCACCCCTTACTGCATCCTCAAGTTGTGTTCTTTGTTATTTTTTCAACAGATTATTTTCCCATGCCCCTAGTAGTATGCAAGGACAACCAGAGCATGACCAGGGTTGTGTCAATCCTCCTTCCCACCTGATGGTTTCCTCAGACAGCTTACTTGCCACATCTAGCTTTACTGCAACTTTAATTTTTGGTCAAGAAATGCCTAAAGGTTCTGCACAGTACTGTATATCATTGTGTCACACTGAGGTAGCTAATGGTCAGACTGCCTTGAATGGTTAAGATATTATGGCTATTGATGAAATCTGAGGAAGAATAGACTGAGTGATTTTGTGGCTAATAAGGGACAGCATGCTGGCGAGAGTGGACGAGTCATATCCCCCTTCCTCCAAGGCTTTTCCATGACGTTTTAAAGGCAGTTTTTAAGTTCCAGGGTAGATGCACCTCAGCTTAAACCTTTGGTTTTGTTAATCTTTAAAGCAACAAAAATTCGCACTTTACTCATGGTTGCTTCAGTAAATGTTGCCTGTTCATGACATAAACCTGTTTTCTTAAAGTTGATTGAGGCTTTTTTTACAGGTGATAACTTCTGCAGAGGTCAATTGAATCAAACTGCTGGACAGTGTAAAGCATTTCTAAAACCTGTATATAAGTTGTAATGGAAAAAAAGAAAGGAAGAAGAAAAGAACTTGCAGGACTTCAAATGATTGAGCTATTTAGGGCATTTAGCCCAAATGATAATCTGTTAAACTCTGAAAACTGATGGAAGCCAGACCAAGAAGGTGAATGTTTGCTAAAGGCAGGCAGTAGTGCTGTGGATCCAGCACGCAGGTTTATATTATAAAATCATGTCTGGGGAGGGCCCCTGCTGGGACCAGTCATTTTTTTGAGTGCTGATTACCTTTACCTATTACCCATTTTTGTGATTGTCTTAAAGACATTTAAAAAGGGCTAAATGGAGGAGAGCTGTGTGGGAGCCAGATGGCTGGTTCTTATCACTTAGCTTTGCCAAATAACCTGGATCTCTTAAAAGAGGCACAATTCCCATCACTCCTGGATGAACAGAAATAAAGCAATGCTTTTTGTTTACTAGTGGAACACTGCAGATCATGTAAACAGAATGCTCCTTAATGCAAGCCAGTGCATCAAGCCACTGAATACCAAACTGTTTTCAGTACTCAACATCCACACAAAGCACTACCAGATGCCTAAAACAGAGATAGATTCATGATAATGTACCGTCTAAATGGGGTAAGAATACCAATTATGATATTAATACATTTCTGTCTCAAAAATATATGTAGCCATTTTCAACATTCAGGTATTTTCCTAACTAGTCATCAGCCCCAACGGTTGTTATGGAAAGCATGTCATCAACAACATACCTGTCAATGCCTGTTTAGTGGCTCACAGATCATGGTGCTGGCAGTGATTTAAAATCTTTTCTGTTTGGATGGTCTGGTTCCTCCTTGGTCTGACAAGCTAATGTGAGCTGCACCTGGGTCACCAGTGTTTGCAGCATGAGACTCTCTGGCAGATAGTTAAACAGAGGCATTTTGTTTGGCCAGGTTCTAGATGAGATCAGAATTACTATTCTTGGCAGTGGACAAATTTCCCTTCCTCTGCACAGACAGCAACTATCACTATTATTGTCTCACCTTGTGGGGGCAGAAAAGACATCAGGATTTCAAAGGCATGTGTCTGGGAGTACTACTCTCCCAGGGTGCTACTGTTCTGACGTTAGCATCTCCTCCTGCTAAATTACATGTCAGAAAACCTCAATCTTATGACATAGTTAGCTAATGTCACCTAAAGTAAGGAGTAGCTTTTATTTTTAAAAGGAACAGCATTCTTGAAATTGGAAAATAACTAGATACAATACTGTTTATTGCAAATAGTAGTGTTTTTATAGTAACATGTAAGTAAAATGTATCTAGGACATTCTATTACGAGGGATGGATGTCGGCACTTACTCTCCCTCCCAACAATCTGTGCTCTACTGCCACATTGTCAGCACAATGGCTGTCAACAGTCCATACCAATTTGAAGCAGCACAGACAAACTGATTTGTAGTCATTTGTTACAGTATGATAGCAAACAACTACAGTGCAGGGCTAGCAGAGGTTTGTATGAGTCAGAGTGACATAAATTGCAGAAGTTTCATGTTAGAAATCCTTGTCTTCCCTGCAACTATGGCTGACACTGCAGGCCTGACAAGCTGCTAGTTTAACCTAAGATCAATTTGTTATAGCCACATGTAGACCTCATAATAAAAACAACGCATAATAAGCAGGCAAAAATCCTGTTTGTAGAAATATGTTAAAAAGGTTTAACACTAGGCAAAGGCAGGTAATTTCCCGAAGTCTCATGATCCAAGGGGCCACATGATATATTTTTGAAATGTCAAAATCAGGTTCGATTTTGGAGTCTGTTGGAGCCCATACAACCAGAGTTTGTCATTATTTTGTCATAAATACAAAAAAGTTCACATTAATATTATTTCCAAATATAAGTTTAAGTATGAAGCAAAGTGAAAACCAGAAAAGCAAAAACTTAGCTGCATGATGACAGTAAGTGCTATTGGATGGGGCCCTATTTGGGAGGTTTCCTACTGTCATTGCAAATTTTGAGGCAACAGTAAGAGGGTATGAGCCTCCACGTACAATCATAGGGTGTGCATCCAATATGAGGTGTATGCCTAAAATGACAGTGAGGATGATTAGATGGACCCCCTTAGGGAGGTTTCCTGCTGTCACTGCACATTTTGCACATTTTCAGGCAACAGTAAGAGGGCAGGACCCACTACATAGATTCATAGTAGTGCATCAAATATGGAATAAATAAATAAAAAATTACAGTGAGTGTTACCAGAGGGGGTCCCCTTTGGGAGGTTTCTTACTGTCATTGCAAATTTTGCACTTATTTCAGTTGAAAAGCACTTTCAACAATTAAGGTGTGTATATGGAATGTAAATAAGAGGCCAAGAGTGACTAAAATGGATCAAAATAGATTTGGATTTTCAAAAGAAGTCCTTCAGGGGGGACCTCTGGCCTCAGCAGCAGGGCCAAAGCCCCTCAAAACCCCCTAAATGTTTTCATATCAAGCAAATAGTAGTCAGGTAGACCCCTATAAACATACTGAAACAATGGGTTTGTGGATTATCGTATGCTAAGATGGCATGCAATGAATAAAATTGCATTTGCTATGATTACTTTTAGCTAAATTGAGAAGAGCCTCATATTGGTCTTGAACTGGAGTCTCCAAATTACTAAAACTGCCCCTGCCAACAAGTCATCCTGTGATTTGCTAGGTTCTTTGATGTCACTCAGCAGTGGAGAACTCTTCTGCATAGAGAAAAGCTACCAAAAATGGCCATGTTTTAGCTGTTTAATGACTATGCCAAGCATTCAAAATGCAAAAATATTGTTGCCTGAAAGTAGTGATCCATCCAGGCCAAAAAGGATAAAAATCTCACAGAGAAACAACAGTAGGCACGGATTTAAAAGCCTCCATCTTATGCCTGGTCAAGTGGTGTCACAGAATGCTCATATGGTCTGTTCCCACAAAGCTGTCTCATGTGGATCTGTACAGTTTTGCTATAGTTTAGCACATTTAACCCTGATCTTACCTGTGTTTCCTCAGCTGATGTCCGTCCAGCCTTGCTAGCTGTGGCAGGAAATCCATCTCTCCTAGGAGTTCCAGATCGTTTGGCTCCCAAATGGCTCTTTATTTGGTTACAGTTTGGCTTTTTTAATGTGGATTGTATACCAACAACAATCAGAGGAAAGAAAAGTTGCACTCCAACAAGAACTAGCCATAATGTTGACATTAAAAAGACACTTTTATAGCAAAGGCTTGTTCATGAATGGCACATCAACACCTGATCGCTCAACCCACAAGCTTTGTTCAGTTGATAGTACATCACTGTTTCAATTAAAGCAAGTTTGTGACAAAATTTGTCATTTTCTATATTGGGCTCTAAAGGGGCTCAGCTAGCTCAGTACTAGACTCCTCTAGACTCTTGTCTCCCTTCATCTGGATAGACAACTGTAGTGGCTAGGAGGCCTGCAGGACAGAGTAATTTGTGATTTTGATCGTCTCCTTACCAGGTCAATTGGTGTGGCTGTAAACTTTTTGTAAAGTGTAGGGATTGCAATTAATTTATGAAGAAACTCTCACTTCCTGCCCCCCGTTTGGCATTCACACGTCATCAGGTTGGCATGACAGCAAACAACCTATGATGTCCGTCTTGTATCCTTTCTTCTTTTTAGTTTCACTGACTCACTATCTAAGGTCACGTTTGCATAGCAGCAATGTCCACGCTGTTTTGTGTGCCTAAAAACAGAAAGTAAATGCGTCATTATCAGGCAATACAGGAATCCCCGAAAAACAGAAGCAACATAAATTCTGTAGCTCTGCTATTGCTGCTCTTTCTCTGTTGATATTTTCTTCTGATAAATTATTTGTAGTTTAATGTCACTTGGAGTTCAGTGTCCATCTACGCTAATGTTCATGCATTAGCCAATTTTTTCTGTTTGTAAGTTGTGGCTCTGCAGATGGAAACATACTTAAGCATCATTGCAAAGCCACAATGCCAACGCCTGGCCTGGCATGCATATAGCATTTTAAGCCATTTTGTGAATCCATGTGTACAACGCGAAAAGCAAAAATCTGCCCAGTTTTCAGTGGGTGGTTGTTGTGTAAATGTGGCCTGTGACTTTTTCCATATATCTCTCTGCCAGGCAGAAAAAAACATGGCCACTCATAGCACATCCAAACAGGGTTACAGTGGAAAAGTGTCTTTTGGTGTGATGCTGGTATTGTGCGGGCCTAGTTGCAAAATCTGGTCTGAGTAAAGGGGAAAAACTGGAATCGGAACAACTGCAGTCTTAATTACACAGAATTCAAATCAAACAGAGCATGTGCGCCAAGGTCAAGACAGAGTTTGCCTTTATCTCTATGGCAACAGACACCTGTGGTATGCACTCCTTCCTTTTCATTGTGGATTTAATCAGGCACCTGTTTGGCCATCCCCCAAACCTCAATCCTCCAAACAGCCGCATTAATTAAGTACAGCTCATTATTTTTGTTTCAGAAACAGGAGGGAGATCCTCAGGTGTTTGTGTGTGTGATGCTGAGGGTCCTCTGAAATTAACGAGGCCAAAGACAGCAAGGAAAGAAAGATGTGAGCATGCGCCCCTGAAATTACCTTTAAAGAGTGGTCTCTTCACACATCCCAGTATGAAGGAGGAAAACGAGCACAAGATAATTGTTGTGTCTTTAAAGAGCTCTAAGACTGTGTATGCAATAAAGAAAGGTATTTTAGGCAGAACTTGTTATTTCCCATGATGCACTTTATTCTGCATCCACAGGCTATGGGCACAAAGCAGATCAACTTTGCTGTTTGAATTACAACAATGGCCATGAAGTTTGTGGATGGAAATAAGGCGCGTCGGCATACATGCCCAGTACAATTCTTTATTTAAGCCTCATTTCTGTCAAATTCTGTTCGTCTGAGTTTCCCTCCCTCTTAGTTTCACAGAGTCTCCTGGCAAGGTAAGTTGTTCAGGACTTGCAAATGGGTATTACAAAGATTTCTTCCCTACCGTGCAGCAGAATAAAAGTATCTTTGAGTCTGTAAGAGGGTTTTTGTAAAGATTAAAATTAACTTCATTGATCCCCGAGGGGAAATTGAGCAAAGACGGCTGCAAGGAGAAGATAAAGTAGCATGAACGCAGAATAAATAAATACATACAGTGACTGGTGACGAGACAGAACACAGCACTTTCACTGAATTTCTCTCTGAATATAGGGTGGGTTTTAACTAACAGAAGAGGGCAAAATCAGTGTAAACATAGCACTGATTCTGTAAAGACAGCCACTGAATATTGAAACTTTAATATCAGGTTGATGAGTATAAAAATGATTTAGATAATAAAAATGATTATCAGGTAAAAATCTAATGTTGATTGGCACACCATCAAGTAATTATGACAATAAAAAGTAATTCCCCCCTTAACCTAACAGCTGGTTGTGCCACCCTTGGCAGCAACAAGTGCAAGCATGTGGGCTAACTGGCAAGGAGTCTTCTGCATCACTGTGGAGGGATTTTGGCCCACTCTTCTTTGCAGAATTGTTTAAATCCAACCAAATAAGATGTTTTTTCCAGCAGGAATGGCCTGTTTAAGGTCTATGACTTTGACAAGGACTTTGACAAGGCCACTCCAAAACCTTCATTTCACTTTTTTTTTGGCCATTCAGAGGTGGACTTGGTGTGTTTTAGATCATTGTCCTGCTACAGAACCCAAGTGTGCTTGATCTTAAGGTCCCAAACCGGTCAGACATTCTACTGTTGGATTGTTTTTAATCCTTGATCTATTGCCCCTCTGAGCACACCTTAGTGACAATTTTTTTTATTGATGTGTTTTTATTTTTATTTAAAAGTGCTTGTGTGACAATGTACAAGTGTCAGTCCCACAAGTCATTGTGCTGAGGTGTCTCTTCAGTTAAAGGGACAAAGCTGTTTGTTGCTGAAAAAGCTGTTTTAAATGCGCCTGTATATTACAGCTTGTGCTTCTGGCAGACAGGAGCCACACACAAAGCATTTTGGGAGCCCGATGCTGCATGATGCCCGAACATGTAGGCATTTTTAAAAATGTTTTCTGTCTCAAAATATGAAATTTATCCTTAAAAAATGAAACATTGGTACATACTGTAAAGTAGGTGCATTAATAGAGTTAAGTTGTTTTCGTCATTAAAAAGAAAAACATAGTAGGCATCGTTATAAATATCTGATGTCCAAAGCCAGGCTCTCTCGGGCTTTTTTAGTATTCAGAATTCAAGGGTTTGTCAGTAACCACAAGGGATCCAGGTCCTGAAGCAGGAAAACCTGCCCCAGACCATCACAATACCACCAAGATATTTGGCTATTGTTAATAATGTTTGGGTTTTTTTTGTGTGTGTGTTCTTTAATATAAAACGCTGTGTTAGTTTTGCACCAGACGTAACAAGATGCACACCTTCCAAAATGTTCAACTTTTGTCCCATTAGGAGTGTTCAGCAGTGGTTTAAGTCCTGGAACTCTCTCATGGATGCTATTTTTCCCAGTCTCTTTCATATTACTAAATCATGAACACTAACCTTAACTCACTCACGTCAGGCCTGCAGGGACGCAGATGGCCTAGTGGTTTAAGGCAGGGGCTCTAAACGTTGGAGTCGGGACCCCATTGAGGGTCGCGAGATACTGAGAGGGGATGCCTTAAAAAAAACTAAGAACATTTTTGAAATACACTCTTGCCATTTTACACCAATTTTGCCTAATTTAACCCATTTTTAATCACTTTTTCCCACAATTTTGCCAATTTTAACACATTTTTGTAATTCAGTCAAAACCCATTTTTTGTCCACTTTAAAACCCGTCCATTACTTTTTTCTGCCTGTTTTGGCCACATCTAAATCAAATCTTGCAACTCTCTGCCTACTTTTTGCTCTGTTGACACATTATTGCCACTATTAACCCCTTTAATCACTTTTTAAGCCACATTTCACAATTTGATTTGCCCATTTTTTACCACTTAATATGTGCCTTTTTGCCACTTTAACCCATTTTTGCCATTTTTTTTTTTTGCGACTTTTATGTATTTCTTGGCATTTCCAACCCATTTCTGCTACTGTTAAAATCTAATTTCACCACCTTTCCCACCATTCTTTTGCTATAATTAACCCATTTTAGCTGTTTTCAACATATTTAAATAGGGCTAGTTACTACACAAATAAATTAAAATTTGTTTCATTGATAAGAGTGGCCATTATTCAGGTTAAATATAAAATACCATAGCTTAACTTTTCAGTGGACCATGATTTTGCAGGCTCCTAGTTTGGCTGAGCCCCAGGAAGCTCTCCCATTTGTCCCCCCTAATGGGCGGCCTTGTCTGTGCATGACTATTCTTGAAGGTCTATGGCTGTGTTCAGCCACCTTCAGGTGCAGTGGGGGTCCCCGGTCACTGGCACCTCGATTTTGGGGGTCACGGGCTGAGAAGGTTGAGAACACCTGGTTTAAGGCATGGCCCATGTACGCGGTCGGCCCAGGTTCAAATCCGGCCTGTGGCACTTTCCTGCATGTCTCTTTCCAGCTTTCTCATCTCTGTTTCCGATTTTATCCTCTGTACTGCCTTATCAATAAAAGTATAAAAAGTCAAAAAATAATTCTTAAAACAAAACTAATAGTTCATTCCTGCAGGCCTTGGGTGTTGTTTTTTGGTTCTTTTGTGACCTCCTGTCGTGGATGTGCTCTTGTAGTAATTTTGGTTGGCTGGCCAGTCCTGGGAAGGTTCAGCACTGTTCCAAGTTTTCTCCATTTGTGGATAATGGTTCTCACAATGGCTCAATGGAGTCCCAAACCCTTAGAGATGGCTTTGTGACCATATCCAGGCTGATACACAGAAAATTTACCTGAGTAAATTTCACTCAAATTGAGTAAAATTTTACTCTGAAAAATATAACATTTGGTCCCAGTCTATTTGGAGTAAAATTCACTCTGCTTACAGAGTCATGTTTTCAGAGTTGTTTTTACCCTGTAGAGTTGTTTTTATTTAACTCTGATGTTTTTTTTTACTCCACAATGAACAAAATAAAAACATCTCTACAGCAATTTTACTCAATACACAGTGAGTCAGACCTTAGTTTACTCATTTTAGAGCTGTTTTTTCTCAATACAGTGTTTCATTTAGTCCTTTCAGAACTGTTTTTCATTCCTTATAGAAATGTTTCTACTCATTACAGAACATTTTCTGCTCCATATAGAATTGGGTAATGGTTATGTAGTGCTGTATCTTACTCTAAACAGACTGATCTTCCTCTTTGTAAAGAGCAACATTCTCCTCTTAATAGATAATTCTGCCTTTCCACCTATAAATGGCGTAACAGCAAAAGAAGTGACACTGAGAGACAGAGACATTGCAAAAAAAGAGGACAAATGGAGTTAGACAAGGCAAAAAAAACTCACTTAAAAATCACTAGATTATCGAAGGTTGAAGAGGAGTTACCTTACTAGAAGCTGCAGTACAAAGGTGTTGAAAGGTTCATCATCAGGTGAGGAGATCTTTATTGCCAAGGATTATCTGCAGCTGGGACAGCTAACGAGCTGCAGCTGTGACCGTCCATGAGTGATGGCACCTGAGTTGAAACTTAAGTGGGTTAAAAGTTTTACTCCAGCAGAATTTACTCTGCCTTTTTACTCCAACTCTTGTGGTGGCTGGTAATAAATATACTCAATAAAGAGTCAATTTTACTATTTTTGAGTAAAATGCTTTCTACTCAAGAAAAATTACTCCCCAAATCTTCCTGTGTAGATGTCACTGGCTGTGTCTGAAACCACACACTCATTCCTTACTCCCTATCCACTATATACCAAGCAGCACACAGTGAACTATATGGTGGACTCAAATGCAAAACACAAAAATGATTTCGGACACTACTCAAGCCACGAGCAATGGCGTCATCGCCGTCTCACAATTAAAACGTTTATCAACAACAGCTCATAGATTTCCATAAAAATGGCTGAGGATCGAAATTAATGGTAGAATTTCACTGAAAACAGATACTAAAAAATGATATATTTTCCCCCAAAAATAAAAATATTTAATAGATAAAAAAGCTTGTGTCTTCAGTGGCAAAATAGTGTACATTTCTGTGTGTAATGTAACTTATTTTTGCTTAAAGATGATTGTCTCATGTCTTGTAATCCTCAGAGCTACTCCGTTTTAAATCCTTAACATTTTCTTACAGATTTGGTTAAAATCTGTGTTTTTTTATTTGTGGATAATGGCTCTCACCAAGGTTCGATGGAGTCCCAGAGCCTTAGAAATGGCTGTGTGACCCTTTCCAGACTCACAAAGTCAAAGACTTTGTTTCTCATCTGTCCTTGAAATCATCTTTAAAGGGACACAAACTTTTCCACATAGGGCCAAGTAGGTTTGGATGGCATTTTTCCCTTAATAATTGAAATAATCATCTTACATGTTACAGTAATTGCATCCTTAATCAGTGATTTCTAAGAATGCTGCTCTAAATCAAAACGCTCCGACAATGATCACCTGTAATTCCCCACATGATTACAGAGCAGTTCAGCCAGACTCAGCTCATTGTTTAGCTGCCCGGCCAACACTGTCCTCATTGTTTCTGCCACAGCAGGCAGCTGTTTCCAGTGAAAAAGCTCTAAAAACGCACTGTACACTTCACGCCGAGCACTAAAAGGCAGACAGGCACAGTAAGGGACTAGCTGGTGAACACAGAAAAGCATTTAGTAACTTATGAGCCAGAGATATCCCTGAGGAGTTGAGGAGGAATGAAAACAGCTGAAATTAGAGTGAATATTGCTCTCACATTAGTCAGACAGAAAGAGATAAGAATATTGCTCAGTAGCTGCTAACTATTTAAAGCTAACAATTATAGTAATACAAATTAAAAAGGGATTTCTTGAATATGCATGCAAAATTTGTTCTCACTGCCCCCTAGTGGTTAAGAAAACTGTAGTAGTAGCAGGTTTAACTCCTCTAAATTGATTTTAAATGTGAAAACACCCTGATGACCTTCATCCTAAACTGCACTGTTTTGCAGTTAGGTTTGAAGGTTGACACTGTGATACAGCCCTGCCAGAGGAGTCTCTTCATAGCATGGCACTAATGAGAAGCTATGTGGATTTGAAAGGAAAGGGATCAGTCTTTGATCACAGCCCGCGCTAAATGCTGGAAACACCGTTTGAAGCATCGCTCCAAAGAGTCCTTCTCTGTCTGTTTGCTGACTGGATTCTTCAGCTAAAAAAACAGAGACAAGAAAACAAAAAGAGATTCACCTGAAAGTATACTGACTCACTGAACTTACTGTAATAATGACAAAAGAGGAGCAGTCTCAATGAGCTTCAGCCAAGGTTCGGTCAATAAGAAACATGGCTTTGATGTCACATCGTTTCGGCTAATTATTGGCCTTCAAAAGGGATTAGAAATGTCTGAAAGACGACATTTCTTCAAGAACATTAGAGGATTTAGGCTTTTATGTCTGTGTCATGGTAGAAATAAAGGCTTAAAGTCAGCATTGTGGGTCCAGTTTTTGAGGAGAATGCACACAAGCAAGGACAACACTGATGATTAAACAATAAGTGCTCTCATTACCTGAAATGAGCCAGGTTTATTGAAGGGAGTGGGGGGGACTCACAGACGGAGCTTAATCCTCACTTGTGTCGCTCCTTTTTTGTTTCCCAGGATTGTCACACAAGCAAACTCACACGCTCTGGTCTCCCTCACTCGGGGTGAGCGAAATGCTAATGTGCCAGAGGTGCAGAAGGGACAGTGAGGTTCCCAACCAGATGGTACGTAGATTATGAGGACAGCAGGTCGGTCTGTGTAATGCAGCGCGACCAGTGTGGATGTACGCTAACATCTCCCTGCAGCCCCTCTCAACATGAGAAGAGCAATAAGATCATATTTAACAGAATCAAGTTAAACTGAGTTCAAGCAGGATCTCATATTCATTATATCTATACACTCAGTGAAGGAAGTGATGCATATGGAAAGAAAGAGACACTTTTATGCTTTTATGAGTCTTAGAAAAATCTGAGAAAATAGCCCATGACTTACACCTTGTTTCCACATACATATGGTTATGGGAATAAGTCAACAGGAAGTCCATTCATCTCTATGGGAATTTCCATGCCTGCAAAACCCTCTGTAATATTTTCGCCAGGAACGTGTCACGAGTATGTTGAAAAAATGTAACTTTTGCAGTAGATTTCGGAGAGACTGTACGGCATTGCGATAGTTGACCAAGCTGCTAGCAAGGCAACAGGCTATGATGAGTCATATTTATCTGCTTGATATGAAATACTGTCAGATTAACCACTTTGTTATGAAATATATCAGGATTTATCAGTCAATATGAAGTGTTGAAATATCATTTTGGTATTGTCAGATGTATTTAAACATTTAAGTGAACAGTTACAAGGGATGATTTGACTAAAAAATAAATAAAAAGAGGTTAATGAACATACAAACAAACTTTGTAAAAGCTAAATAAGTTAGCTTGGCTTAGCTTGTTTGGCCAGTCATACATCTATAAATGAAATATATGCTGTTTCCTGGAAAGGTTAACTTCTTTAAATATTTGTTGTTATTCAATATAAGCCCTGTTTTATCACAGTAGTTTCCCAAATACATCTCCTAAAAATAGACAATATGTCTCCCCAGTGGCTACAGGTTTAGCTTTTAATCCATCCGTAAAAAAAAAAAAAAAAGCTCAGTTTCTTTCGTTGAACAGTCAGCTTTAAACTACATTACAGTAGGCTAAATAGCATAACACTTTGCTAGCTAATATAGCTCAAAATTTTGATTTCATTCTGTGTTAACGAGGTAAATGTACATTAATCAGGCAATTTGGCTATGTTGCCAGGAGGTTGTTGAATACCATGTTTTAGCACTTACAGTGTGGCCCAAATCGCATACTCCTGTGCTAAATGCTTAACATTTTGAGTAAATAAGTGTGGAAAGTGTCCTCAAAAAAAGAATACTTAAATGCAGTGTACAACTTTCAATCTCAAAACAATCCAAAAATTGAGTGTAGAACGAAAGACACTTCACACCCTCAATGAGCGCCATATTTGGGACGTAGCACTGTTACTAACGTCAGCATCCACTAGCTTGCTAACTTATTATTAGCAATCGCAGCAGATTTCAATCAAGAATAAAGGCATTTGAGGCAAAATAAGTCCATTTTCTTCAAGTGAAAAATGATAGCATTTAATGTAAGATACATTAATCCACTAATGAGTGAAAATAACCATCAAATTATGATTAGAATTGCATAATGTCTATTTATTTACTGTCAGAAAGGAAGAAGAAAACAGAGCCAGTTAAGCTGTTGTTACTTCCTGTTAGAAAAACAGCAGTGTACAATTTTAGAGGAACCCTTGTAAGTGTTCTGTACCTCATTTAAGGGTAGTGTGTACTAACAGTAGGATGTGATTTAAGACACACTGTTAGTTATTTTGAACGACAATTACATTGGAGACGTTGACCAGTTAATAGTCAATGTAGCCTTTGCCTAATGAACAGTTATGGTGAGCATCTTTGTAAACAAGGTTCATTTGATATTGTACCATGTACGGTAGACTTGCTAATTATTTTGGCTACCCAACATCTGTGTAAACATCACATTTTTGACATTGTATCGTGCACTGTAATTCAGCCTAACTGTATTATAGGAACTTCTTAAATGTAAAGTTGAGTAAAAAAAAAAAAAAAAAAAAAAACTTTTAGGTAATGACAGCTAAGTCCCAACAGTTTCTGTAAGCACTTGTCACCTCCACAGACATTTCTGTTAGGTAGTCAGTGTAACATTTGCCTAGCTAGCATTTATAAGTATTTATCTTGAATATCTGTGCTAGCGAGAGGGGTCTGGATGCATACCATACTTCTCTCATGACCACACTCAGACCATATATCTAAGATGCCATCTCTGACAGAATGGAAATTAATGCTAAAACTTTCAAAATAAAATCAGAGAACTTTTGTTCAGGGTTAGGGTAAGGATACCAAAAGTTAAAAGTTAAAACCTGACCAGTAAAACATTTAGGTATCTAACATGGCTAAAGTTACGGTGAAAAAGCAGCTATATGAGCTATGTAGCTATAATATCTACATAGTCACGTTAGCTTAAGCTATGTTGCTAAAGCTAACTTAGCTATGTTGGCTTGCAAAGTAATTTTGGTTACGTAGCTAGCGGAGCTATGTTAGCTTTAGCTAAAGCATACAGTATTCACAACAGTTGTTGTGAAGTTATAATTTAGCCAGTTTCTCACTAGGGCCTGTGTGCACAGCTGGGGTTTGTTTGTTTTGATTTTGTTTTTGTTTTTTTTCATTTTAATCATTTCGTTTTAATCATTTTGTTTTGTTTTTGTGCAAGTGGGGTGCACATATTTTCCATTCAAAATCAATTAAGACCAACCTTAAAAGCAGTCAGTGGTCCTGAGCTGAGGGAAAATCACTCCGACTCCTCTTTAAAAGGGTGAAGTTTCCATGTCTGCTGCTACTGTTAATGCTGGGAAAGGATCTATTTACATTGTCTTTTCTTGTTATTGTTGATATATCCTTGATAAAAAGGGTATTTTAAGCACCCAGAACTATTTAAAAACAATGATATGGATAATTCTGAAGAAGCAAAAGCAAAAAATGTCTCTCATTTATTGAGCAAGATGTGCTGATGTCCAAGAATGGTAGATTGTGCAACTCACTCAGAGGCACACACATGTGCCTTAAAAATGAGAAAAGGGAGCCACTCTTTCAGTGCATTCATTTGCTTCTTCCAGACTGTGATTTATGTAAATTCTGCTTGGATGAGAAATTTTATTTTGTTTTTCCATCCTTACCCAAGATCTTTCTTGTTTTGAACAAAAATAGGAAGTTTCACCAACTACCTGCTATGCAGTCCAATGTGGAAGGAGAGGCAGGATGAGAATGCAAAGGCCTGTTGGCTACTCTCATATTGAATATGAAAATAAAAACAATGCTTTTAGTGTTGCAAAGGCTCCTGCATAATCATATTTGTTTTCCAATACTGTGGCATCTGATCGGCCCACACTTTGCTCCCAACTAACATCAGTCAGGCAGAATAGAGGACAGCCATGAAAACTAGTCATATTTGATCTCCAGAAACTAAGTTCTGCAGACAAAGTGTAGCCATTACTTCCCTCAGTCTCATAAGACTCACTTTGCATTCAGTGTGAAATGTTTACAGTTGGAGAAGAGGTTCAGATATCCATGCCCATTCAGGATAACTTCGTTATATTTGTACTTCATATTTTGGAAAAAAAACTTGGGGAATACATTTTTATTTTTTGCTTTATGAATATCCTCCAACTAATTAGACAGGCTTCAGCTGTGCCCTGGGTTTGCTTTCCTCCTAATTAGAAGAAAAAGCAAAAAAAAAAAAAAAAAAAAAAAAGCACCCAGCAAAGTCAGAGAGCTTTTTGGGATGTCATTGGTCGAATTGTCTCCATGCAGCACCAATGAAGCATGGAAAGGTTTCACTTTTTAAAAACTTTCTCAGGTTCTTTTATTCTTTTATTCTAATGAATGTAAAGTGCACTTACTCTTCTGTTGCAGGGTGTGAAATTTTGGCAACACCAAAACATTATTTCATAACTCCATTGGCATCAGAATAGTAAAGAAGGGGATTGGGACAGTGTCTGGTCCTTCAAGTTTTTGACAGATGACCCAGTCCATTAGGGTTGGCAACTTTTCTGTGCCAAATAATAGACAAAATCGAGCATTTAGCATTAGTTCAGGCAGGTCACGGAGTCAAGCACAGCCATATCATTGAGATTAGCTGATCACATGCAAGCCTTCATCAGCTGATGGCCAGCTGATTCACTCTTAGCCTGCTATTGGCTAATTGCACTCATGTTGCCTTATTTAAACTGCTCTTGGTACGCTCTCTGCTCCTTCTGCAAGCTATTTTTTGCAACCCTCCTCCACCCCAGCTCCTCCTTTATTCTACATCAAATGGAAAGACAGAGGGATTCCAGAACAGCAATAACAGCAAATTCTCAACTGCTAATAAAGAGAAATATGTATAACTGCAAATCAGGTGTCTTTCATGACATAGAGGTCCTGACTGAAACAGTGTTTGAGGTTTAGTACCACAGCTGTGCAGGTTTTGACATAGAATACAAGGGAGAAACGTGTATATTTGTGTAGCTGCTTTAATGTGTAAAAGACCCCTAAACAGAAAAAAAGTGTCACATTCTATCTTTTTGACAACTTTTTTGGTATTTCTTCACATTAATTTAGTGACAACATTCTATTATTATGAAATTATTTTCTATGTTGGACCCCCCTGTATAGTCCCCTCAATGACCCCTCACAGCCCCTGGACTCCACTTTGAGAACCCCCTCTATCAAGCCACATTTCACACATGTTTGAAGTTTGATCTGATCAGCACTGCTACATCAGCATCTGTTGTGGTATGGTGTACATAAATGCTGCTTTATTTGCCACAGTTGTGTCATTTTCTGGTGTTGCTGATGTCACAGAAATACTGATATTGCAGGTCGCCAGTGACCAACTTATCCCATATTTAATTTGCTTCCCATACTTTTTTATACCTGCAAAATCATTCGATATCCATTTCTTTATTAACATTTATGCACAAAACAAACAAAACCACCAATAAAGGAAACTTAATTCTGTAAGATTCTGTAAGATTTGCAGCTAGGTTTGTGATTGGATGACAGGTGTCACTTGATGGCTGTGATCAGTGCATGACTGGCTACAGGCTGTGTCAAGTTATCTAATCAAGGGCCAGCGAAGTGTCATCTAGTCATAGGGCTACAGAGAAGTAACGTCAGTTAACAGGACAAATGGTATCCCAGCTTAAAATATAGCACATCCCAACTAATACAGGACAGTTGGTAATTGGCTTTGTGGCTGTGAAATATATATTTATACGTTTTTTGGGTTTTTTTTTTTAAGTGGTTATTGGTTATAAGAGAGGTGGCCAAGACCCGATGGTCACTGTGATTGAGTACCAGAGATCCTGTGTGGAGATTGGGCAAAGTTCCAGAAAGACAACCATCACTGCATCCCTCCACTGACCTGGGCTTATAGCACAGTGGCTAGACAGAAGCATCTCCTCAGTGCAAAATACATGAAAGCTTACTTGGAGTTTCCACAAAAGGACCTGGAGGACTCTCAGACTGAGAAACATGATTCTCCGGTCTGATGAAAGTAAGATTGAACTGTTTGGCCTCAATTCTAAACATTATATCTGGAGGAAACAGCTGCCAAACACCATCCCAACAGTGAAGCATGGTGGTAGCAGCATCATGCTGCAGGGGTGTTTTTCAGCAGCAGGGACTGGAAGACTGGTCAAGGGAAAGCGGAATGGAGCGAAGTACAGAGATATCCTAAGTTTTGAAAAATCTTTCATGCAGTGCTGAACATCTCAGACGAGGCTGAAGGGTCACCTTCCAATGTGACAATGACTCTAAGCACACAGCAAAGACAACACAGGAGTGGCTTGCAGACAACTCTGTGAATGTCTGTGGATTGCAAAAAGGATAGCAGAAAACCCCCCAATCCAGGTGAGAAAAGTTTGTTGCACCATATTCAAAAAGACCTGAGGCTGTAACTGCTGCCAAAGGTGCTTCAAGTAGGTACACAGTAGAGGCTCTGAGTACTTGTGTCAATGGAATATTTCAGTTTTACATTTTCAATAAATTTGCCAAGATATCTAAATTCTGTTTTCACTTAGTCATTATGGGCTACTGAGCGTAGTACCCCATAATTACCAAGGGTATAGAACAAATAGAGATCTATTTGCTGTATTTAGCTAACATTAAAATCGTTTTGCTGATCAAAGTGTTCTAAATGCTGATTAATGATGAAGAATTTCTGCACATTTATTAGAAAACAGGAAAAAGGGTTGCTGTTTGAAAGACTGAATGCCTGATTACATAATGTTATGATCCATATAGGTTCTGTCTTCCTCTTATTATGGAAACATTGTCTGGTTTTATCCCATAAATATGTCATGATTACCGGACTTCACAGTATTTAGTTAGAGCACCTCCAGCAATGATTACAGCAGGGTATGACGTGATACACTTTGAACATCTAGATTTGGGGATTTACTACCAGTCCCTTCCTTCACAGCTCCATCAGACTGGACAAAGCTTGAGGACAGTCATTTCAAGTCCCTCTGGATATGCGACATAAGGTTCACAGCCTGGTCACTCGGGGACACAGAGTAGTTCTAGGAAAAGTCCTGGTTATTCCAAACTTTCTTCATTTCATAACTATGGAGGACACTTCAGTGCAGCAGTAGCCTTCCCCTGATCTGTGCCTCGACACATTTCTGTCTCTGATCCCTGCAGGGAGTTGTTTGACCTCTTGGCTTGGTTTTGCCCTGATTTGCATTATGAGCTGGGACCTTTTTCAGACTGTCAGAGGTCCTTTTTTAAATCATGTCCTGTCATTCTAATTCCTTTTTAGTGAATGATCAAGAAAAGTTGAAGGGCACAGAGCCAAAAAGTGTCAAATGAAAAAATAGGTTGTCACTTTTACATTTTTACTTTTTAATAATTTTGCAAGGCAGCATGGTTGTGCAGTGGTTAGTGCAACTCAAAGCAAGAAGGTGTGAATCCTTGTTGGACAGGGTCTCTCTGTGTAGATATGCATGTTCTTTCTGTGCATGTATGACCTCTCTGGGTGCTCTGGCTTTCCCCACAGTCCAAAAACATGCTAGTTCAGTCAAATGGTAGGCTAACTCTAAATTGTCCACAGGCAGGACCACCCACAGAGTTGGCTAGGCCCTTGAGAGACCCAGGGAATAGGCCCTCAGTTGTGATGTATTGATTAAGTCATTTAATGTGTGTTGGATCATCAGCATTAGTGCTAATGTCCTGGCTGACAGTTACTTCATTTTGGAGCTGAAAAATGTGTCAAGCTATAATTGTATTCTGATGTTCAAACTGTTTATTCCTTCCACTTTCAAATCCCTCTCCATCACTTTTCTTGCCAATTTTCCACATTTGTTTTAATAGTGAGCCCATTTTTGCCTCTTCTAACCTTTTTCACTAATTTAGCCTGCTTTTAACCCCCCTTTAACCCATTTTAGCCACTTTTAACTGCTTTTCACCATTTAATCACCCATTTTTGCCACTTTAACCCCTATTGGCAACATTCACCCATTTTTGCCGGTTTTCAACTTCTTTTCACCATTTTTACTGCCCATTTTGTCCATTTTAACCCTTTTTTTCTGTCACTTTTAATCACTTTGCACCACTTACTCCTGTCATTTTTTGCCACCTTTAATCCATTTTGACCACTTTTTAACTGCTTTTCACCATTTTTACCACCCATTTTTTTGCCACTTTGAACACATTTTTGACACTCTTTCACCACTCATTTCTGTTTATTTTAGCTACTTTTAACCCATTTTGCCTTCATTCTGCAGTTATCTAACTGTTTGTCCTTTTAAAGTTATTCCAATTCCTTTTTTCTTGAGTGGTTAATATTCAGGTTTAAAATACAGTTATCATAGACGAACTTTAAAATGGACCATGATTTTTCTGACCTTAATGGGCCCCATTTTTTTGACTGGGCCCCTGACAGCTTTCCTGATTATCCCGCCTTATGGACGGCCTTGCCCACAAGTGTTTGTGTGAGTGTGCCTGGTTGTATGTACATTACACCTTGACCAACAGCATGGCAAACTGTCCAGGGTGTCCCCATCCCCTTGCCCAGTCACAGCAAGAATTAGCTCCAGCCCCCCTGTGGACAAGCAGCAGTTAGTAATTTCTCAGAAAATTTTTAAATCCTGTTTGCAATCTGTGTTTTCGTAAGTGTTATATTTTTGAAGACATCTTAAAACCATAGATACAAACTAACCCAATATTTTCAAGAATGGAGAGAGTAGAGGATAGAAATACCCTTCACATCTGTCTCACCAAAGGAAGGCAGGATTCTGGAGAATCACATGATCCTGATATTCTACAGCTGTTAGGATTATGTCATGAGTTCATGCTTGAAAGTAACTAGTTATATTTAGGGTTAGAACAGAAATCAGTGGTTTATCAATGGAGTTGTGCAACAGTACTTAACAAAGACTTCTATCCGGTCCTTCTCGCTGCAGTGTAGCTCAGACATTGTGGGTTGAAATCAATAAACAACTGTTTATTAATAACAAAGCGTGTAAATTGCTCAAAGTGTTTGCATGTTTAGCAGCGGTGTAGAAGAGTATACTGTTTGTATGACTAACATGTATCTTTAGGTTATCTTCTCTAGAGAAGTCTAAGATATGCACCCTATACTTATTAAGCATTTCTGGCGGTAGCAGAAGAAGACATACTTTATTGTCCATAGAGACTAGGAATACATTAGCATGCACAAACAAGATTCTGTGGACATGCACTAATAAATAGTTGTCAGAGTGTGGGGCTGAACAGGAAGGCAGCACAACAGTTGGGAGTATTTCAGCAGTGCTCAGAAAGTGAAACTAGCACTTCTCTTGCAACCAGACGTGCTTACATACGCCTGTCTGTACCAGGACTTGAACTGACAAAGCTACTACTAGCTTCCTACTGGCCTGGTTGGTTTACTGGTGTATCAAAAGTTTAATGAAATAAAGAAATAACAGCATTGTTGTTTTCCACTGTTTTTCTGAACCTGCATTGCAAAAAAACTTTGCACTCTGGGCTGTGAATTGAAGTGTACTTTGATCATTCATCAGAGCGAGAGAGGAGCTATAGGTCAATATACTGTATGCAGTTAGGTTTGACATCACACTGGATAAACGGTAGACTCAGACATGTGAACACGGAAGAGCCATTTAAATTTATTAGAAGCAGTGATTCTCAACTGCTCCAGACTGAGGACCCAACCTTCATGAAAAATTAGGGCCCCAATTGTTTTTTTAATTTTTCCAGCCAATCAGAATTATTTAATGATTAACAGAACCTTAGACCTGTTTAGAGCACTCCATGGACTTCTGGAAATATTACTTTATCAAAACACCATTGTGACCAACTTGAAACAGCTTTTGCGGCTCACTTTTGGTCCCAACCCATTAGTTTAAAAAATATTGAAAGCAGCAGTAGGAATTCAATTTGGTGGCCACCAAAGGTATGAGTGCAACTACACCGTTGGGTGGACAGTGTGCAATTTTCAGGCAGTTCAGACACAAATTTTGAGTCACATGACTCACTTGTAAGTTGACCTGACTTTCACCATGATCACGCACCATTTGATGTGCAGTGTACAGGGAGACACAGTTTATGACCACAGTCCATCCAGCTGCTGCTGTCTGGTCAGATGGATCTCTGGCATGTTTGATATTTTGGCTGTGCAACTGCACATAGAATCCCCAACTTGGGGGCATTTTTCCTTTGTGTATTGTCAAGCAGCACCTGGAATCACCATGACAAAAGCAGAAATTCCTTTCTGATTCCACCCACCAACAATAATAAAGGAAATAATGCAGCAGGTCTACCTACTGACCTTCAGCTGACATCAAATATTTATTATTTAGCTGCTGGTTGTGTTTGCTGTCAGTACTTTTTATGTGCGTGTGTGTGTAAGAGAGATGGCGAGAGAGGTTTTGTCACAATTGCCGGCTCGGCACTTTGCCGCATCAACCCTGGCCTTGTACTGCTCTGGCCTCCTGATGGCCTTCGTCCAGGCCCGTGCCAGGCCCATGCCCCATCTCTCCAGGAATCTTCCCAGCTGACTCCTCCATGACAAACCTGGGCACCCAATATGTAATAAGCTGAATCAGGCCCAGGTAAGCGTTTGAGTTGCCTGTAAAAGCACAGCTGCTGTTTCCTTCCCAGCCAGCAGACTCCCAACCATCCCTGCTCTCCTGAGTCACATCAGCATTAGACACAGGGTCTCGCCAATGATTTCCAAAAATGTGCCAAAGAGAAGTTATCACAAAGGAGTCCAGCCGGTGACTCTGGCCATCAGTCAACATTCAGGCCAAGATTCTAGTCAGAATTCTATTCAAAGACCAGATACTGGGAACACCACACTGTCTTGATCAGGTAATTCATCGCCCCATGTGCGAGTCCAAGTCGGTTGATCTCAGCCTTGCAGAGACTCTCAGTCAGCAGATTTATGGATTATGCTGCCTAGAACAGTAAACTGCTCTACAACTTCCAACCTCTAACACTTCACAGACACAGATTTGACGGCAACATCCAAGGCATCCCAAAATGCCTGGATCTTTATTTTGGCCCAGGAGATGTGCATTCCCAATGCTTCAGCCTCCTCACTCAACCCCTACAAGGACATCTACAATCTCTGCATCGTTAGCAAAGTCCAAATCAATGATCCGGACATCACCACATGACACTCTACACCTCGCTGCCCCTGGTACCCGCCCCATTATCCACTCAATACAGGTAGGTAAGAGCGTAGGGACTAGGACGCACCCCTGCTTCACTCAAACTCCAAGAACAGAGGGCAGACTGGTTTTGTTGATGTATGTTGGATGTGTCTAGTCAACATGCATCAACAAAACCTGTCTAATATTCACTTTTTTTGTTGTTTTTTACCATACGCTGTGTGAATTAGTGCCATAAAGCCATTAGCACGTCCCATGAGAAAACCAGTCTGCTTCAAAAAACTACATAAAGCTGAAACCAGGCAACAGGGGCACTGTGAGGAAATTTTCTAGACACCATATTCTATTCTAAGGGGGAAAAGATACACTTTATTGCTTTAAATCACTGAAATGATTTGTTTTCTACAGGGCTACCTCCCTGAGGCTCACAGCTGAAAAACGCTGTATGCAAAGAAGTAAAGCATGTACCTTTAAAAGAATCAAAGAGAGGTTCACAATGTTCGGCTGTGTCTGAATCATTAACTAGTGCATGCAGTACTGCTGTGAATGATCCGGAAAGAAGCTCATAATCTAATCAATTCTCATCTTATTTCTTGTTTATCTTGAGGCTAACTTTGCTAAGCTCCAAGGACTCATTTGGTTATACATAAAAATGAGATGTACTGCACTGTAGTGTTACTTTTCAGAAAAGTGAAGGGGGAAAAAGAATGAAAGAACACCAGATTCAGTGTCAATGTAACATAAAACAAACACTGCCCCTCTCCATCACCACTGTGAATGTTAACATGTAAAGGGTCAAAAACATTTGACCTGTGCAGTGAGATAACAATGGTCTCCTTCTTGTCTGGTCCATTGTGTGTTATCTAAATTTAATAGTATGCAGTTACATGTCATCTTTGACCCAACAGGCCAAAACACACAAAATAATGAGGACCAGATGCCGAGCAGGGATTACAGTCAAAGGGCTCTGTTTGGCACCCAGTAATAATTGTGCTGCAGTCTGCTGGTTGTCCAAACAGGTGAATATGGGTCAAAGGTTTCGACATCTCTAACAGTCACGTAATGACACAGCAATGTAGACAGAGGAATAGAAAGACGGACGGTTGAAAGACTGAAAGATGGTGAAATAAATAAGCCGGTGCTGCCATTACAGAGAGGATGGGTAGATAACGAGACAAATCTCTCCTGGGTGAGCAGAACTGAGTCATGATTTTCATGTTTTAGCTTCTGAACACCTTAGGCTTTTCTAACATAAGGCCTCAATGCAAAAGAGCACGGATCTTAGCTATGACATGGGATATTTCTAGACTGTTCAGTTGATAGTTTGCTTGGATTTAGAGCTTAGATCAGAACCAAAAACTACCCTTTCCATGTTCTTTCCATTAACTATATCCATGGCCCTGAGCCTGGTTTAAATTCAACACTTTTTAAAGTTGGCTGATATAATTAAAGTGTAAACTACTCTTCTGAGTTGTTTTAATGACAGAAATCTGTTCAGACTGCGCCTAAAGAGTGCAGTACAGAAGCATATATCACAAGCATGGTTGATTAATTGTTTGAGATAAACAGAGCAGAGCGGATGAGGAGCAGACATGCAGACATCAATGTGCTCTGAACGCCCAGAGCTTTCTGGAGAGCCTCATTATGTTAACAGATGGCTACAGTCTGCACTGCTCTCCCCTCACTTCATTGTTAAACGGAGTTGCATTAAAACAGATGATCAATTGAAATGTTTTCTTCTTTTTACTCCACCTGTGTGAGCATCACGAGCTCTCCTTCACTAAAGGTATGGTGGGTGTTAATGTAACACAGAGTCTGCTCGGACATGCATCATTTCTGACTACCGTTTCTGGGGTTCAGAAAGAAATGTGGGGAAAGGGGGCTGGAGTACTGTTTATTAGACTGACAGCAGAGGGGAGGAAAATGAGTGCCCACTTGAGGTCCTGGGTGATGAGGGTCCCCATGAGGTGGACACTGGGGAGTCACAGTGCGTTATGGGGGCAGGGGACATCAGTCTCCTTCCTGAAATCTACAACCATCTGTCTTTAGAGCGTTGAGTTCTAGGTTGTTCTGACTGCACCAGGTCCCCAAATGGTCTACCTCCCACCTGTAGGCAGACTCTAGATGAGTCTGATGAGGATCATGTCATCTGTGAACTGGAGGTGCAGCTACAGGGAGAAGAGTCTGAGATACGTTTCTTCAGCTTCACCTGCTGCTGCCTTTCAGACAGGAAGTCTGTGATCCACCTGCATGTGGAATCAGGCAAATTCAGCTAGTGGAGCTTGTCCTGTAGCAGAGCCTGGATTATCGTGTTGAAAGCAGAGCTGAAATCCACAAACAGGGGTCTTGGCGTAGGAACCTGCTAAGTCCAGATGCTTGAGGATGAAGTGGAGAGCTAGATTGACATGCAGGTGAACTGCAAAGGATCCAGGAGAGAGTCCGTGACAGATTTAAGGTGTGCCAGCACAAGACACTCAAGGGGCTTTATCACAGCAGAGGTTGAGGAGATGGGTCTGTAGTCATTAAGTTGAGTTGTCCTGGATTTTTTGGTGACAGAGATAATGGTGGAAGCCATGAAATAGGCCAGATGTGTCTGTAATTGTCTGTAAATACTGGGGACAATTCATCAGTAAAGTGCTTCAGGATGGAGGGAGAGGGAGAGTCTGATCTGGTTGCTTTGTGGGGGTTTTGTCCCCTGAAGACCTTGTTGACGTCCCTCTCCAGAATGGAGAGTGGTGCTGCTAAGGTTTGAGTAGAGGAGTTGATCCTTTTGTAGGCCCCTGAAGGAATGTATAGCAAAAGTCTTAAAACAGTGAGAAATGAGCCACTGTATAATTAACAACAGGTTTCTACACTGGTTTAAATTGTAGCTAAAATGCAAAACACTTTCAGAGTCCTATTATGGCAGTGTCATCATATTAAGCTTATTTCCCATTTCAAGAAAATTTTTATTTTGAAATGCCCCCTTGTGTTTTTGTGCCCCAATCCTATAAAAACCTCTGCACGGCCCTGTTCAGAGAGATGACGCATATGCTTCTGCGTGTGAGATAAAAGCTCCATCTTGTGGCATTTACAGGGTGGGGCAATAAAGGACAAGACTCCTTTGCCATCATTAGAACAACTTAAAAGGCATCTACCATAAAGAAAATAATCCACTCAACCACCCAGACTACGGAGCTGGATTTAACACATGCTTGCTATTTGAAAACACACCACGTTTTTCTGTGTGTTGAAGCAAAGAAACTGAAATCCTTCAAGACCCCCTGAAAAAGCTTCAATCACAGAAGAGTCCTCTAAAGTCTGCTGAACTGCTGACAAGCAGACACGTTCTTATAAGGATTCCCTACAACACATAAACCCTGAGGGAGAGAGGGGTTATCATTGCCAGGGCATCCACAGGTCACAGGCCCCACAATCCTCCGGGGCTCCAAAGTCACCACTGAAGACAGATCGTAGTCCTGACCTCTGAGTGTGTTTTTGTTTCGGCCATAATAAGGATGTTCCCTATGCATGCACTGTCAAGATGACCACTCTGGTATTCTGTTGCATTCAGAGAAGAATCGAAAGAGAGGGGAGGAATAGCATGTGCTCTTCTTTTATTAGATTGTTTGAGGCTTCAGTTCTGACTATTTTAGTGGGACTGCACTATGACGGTGAATAGAATAGTGTTCTAGGGTCGTTCCGTCTTTACTGAAATCTACTAGTTTTTACAGATAAAGGAGACTTGTAACAGTAATCACAATTAAGGAAACTACAGTAATGTTTTCCATTAAAATCATAAGAATGATAATTTGACAGTGAGATTAGATGAGAAAAAAGGAAAGTACTTAATAGGCCTTTTGAGTTAAGTGATGTTGAAGCTGCTCCTGTTCTGAGTGCATTCAGTTTCCCGAGAGGCCCAGCACTTTTCAAAGTGAGATTTCACAAAACAAAGTTGTTTTCTGTCATTAGGAGGACATCACTTTACTTTATGCACTGGGGATTTAGCCAAATGTTATTTACTATACAGTCATCTGCTCCAATGCAAAATCTTAACCTAAACAAGTCAATTCAAAATGATCAAAGTAAGGTTATCTTAAGATATATTAAGACAAGTTAAGATAAATGCTGCATCTCAAGACATGGAACATGCTAGCTGATCAGGAGGCTTAAACAGCTGATTGTGTCTGCGTAAATATGAATGGTACCATACACAATGAAAAACAGTTAGGTGTAACCTCAGGAAAATATTGATATCATACCCAACACTCATAAACGATCAGTCTTATATAAACTTAAGTGACCCCACGATGGATGTTAAACGCGTCTCTTACTGACAAACAGATTCCCTTCTCGTCATCATCTAAACATTGGAAACAACTCCCTGTTAAAGGAAGTACTTAAATGCATCTTTTGATTTTACGATCTTAAACACTTATCCGTTACATAAAACAAATCAAATATTAAACTCTGTAGTGATTCATTCTTTTATATTGGTTTTATTTCATGAGTGCTCAGTATTTCACTGTAAATATTCATCAGTCTGTTATCCTCTCCTTTTCTCCTCTGTTATTAAGTGTCACTGAAGTCCACTGTGCTGTAGCATCCAATCAGGAAGTGGTCCAATAAGGGGGCGTGTCTTTCAGTAAAAAAAGTTCTGGGAAGCCTGCTCTCATGTGTCTCTGTTCATTGGTCCTTATCCCTCAGCCCTCAATCCTCTGACCAGATAACTACTACTACTACTATTACTACTACTTCCAGTCCGATCGAAGACCGAGGACTGAGTAAATAAATGACATGGGATATCACAGAACAGAAACACACTCTAAAACTTTCAAAACAGAATTGGATTAAACTTCTGTTTAGGGAAATGTGAGGGTTAAGACAATGGTTAGGATACCAAAAGTTAAAACCTGACCTGATAAACCTAATAGCAAATTGTTTAATAAAGCCGATTAAACACTCTACGTGCAGGAAAAAGCTCATCCACCATGAAAGTAGTCTACCACAGAAACAAAGCTTATAGCTCCATTAGCTGCGTAATCCACAGGCCATAGATAAAATAGCTACAGAGCTAATGTAGCTACAGCTATGCTAACAAAGCAGCTACATATCTACTTTGTCTGCTTAGCAAAGTTAGCTTAAGCTATGTTGCTTAAGCTCACTTTGCTAGAGCTAACTTAGCTATAGATAACGTAGCAACGTAACTAACCTAGCTATAATAGCTAAAGCGAAGATCCCAAATAGCTATGTAGGTACATTATCTATGTAGCTAATTAGCTTTAGCTATGTTTGCTTAAGCTCATGTTGCTAAAGCTTATTTAGCTGCATTGCTTATGTAGTAGTGTTATTTACGTAGCTAGTGTAGCTATGTTAGCTTAGCTAAAGCAAATGCCGCTAAACTGAGCTACCGTTTGTGGCTACCTCTAAAGTGGGTCTACACATAATTTAATCTGACCTCTTCCTCCATTGTATTTATGAAATGTTGCTTAGTTTGTAATGTCAGCAATTAAGTTATTTCATGAATGTAACTGTCAGACTTTATGTCTAAAGATGATTTTATTATTGCTTTTTATTCTAAAGCTGGAAATACGTACCGGCAAATTACAGCACTTCCTTTCTGAAATACACAGTCTCAGATGAATAATCTGAGAGTGGCTGTCAGAAATGTAACATCTGCAGCTAGACTCCTGTAAATCAAGAGTCATTGGGAACCGAAAGATCAGCTCTTGAGCTGAGCCACTCAGAACACCATGAGCAAGGCTGGATGTCAACATAAATAAAGCCATAATTTTGTATTCTAGTTAAAAACTGCAGATCACATTGTTTGATGGGGCAGTCTTTAAAGCGTGCCGGTATATGTTACCTCTACACAACCAATCCAATCTTATGAAGGCATCCCAGACCACCTCTGTATGCAGTCTGAGCTGTTAGATATCAAACTGTTCTCAGTATGCATTGAGGTGCCTCCACACAAAGCATTATGAAATTCCTCTTGCTGTCAGAATGCCTAAATTGATATAATGTCCTGTTAGAGCTTGTGCCTATCGCCTCCTGATTGCATCATCTGCTGACCAGACTACAGTCTTCCTCAAGCCACCAGTAACAGATGTGTAACAAGACCTAAAAGGGATTTCATTTTGATAATGCAAAAGTATACAGTAGCATAACAAGCTATACCTTAATACAGCCATAATCCTTTTAAATATTCTTTCCTTTTGACAGCCATGCCAATGCAGAATCTGCAACCAAGTTTGAGACGTTTGTACTTCAGGTTTTGGGCCAACTTTGAATTTGTTAAGTAAACTGAACTAAAAAGGTCTTGATTAAAATTGAAGCTATAACCATATGGTGAGGCCTAAACTTTAATTTGAACACCGAACAAACTTGATGGTTTAATCAGCTTCTCTTGTATTATTCAATTGTTAAAATGTTTCCACAAAAAAAGCAAAAATCATATTTTTTTTGGAACAGAGTTATTTTGGGCAACATATACAGTAGATATGATAGAGGGAAGAAGCAGTGAGTGTATCAGCTAAGTTTCAGCACAGTGATGATTCCTGCAGGGGTTCCATTATTCTGGCTGCAGACCATAATCAGTTTGATATCAAATGTATCTTCAAATAGGATTTTGCCTTTGCAGCATTATAAAATGACTGCATTGACTTCAACCGTGATGACCAGGATTTCCAGCACTTCTTAGAAAAATATGGACTCAACTGAATTGGTTTTATGTGGCTGGGTGGTCGATTAGACTCATGACATTTCAAGTAGGTCAGACAAAGGTCTAGAGAGGGCTAAGAGGGCATCATGTTGTTACCACCATGTGGAACTTGAAAAGGCAAAGTGAGTGCAAGAACATGTTTCTGCAACCCCTCAGCTCAGTGGAGAGGCCTGAGCTGCAAGGCCAAGCCCAAGAGAGCTGAGAGGAAAGATCATGCAGGATGAGATTGTAAAAAGGTTTAAGAACTATTGAAGGGTCAGGATTCGTATTACTGTAGGTCAACACAGGGGGAAAGAGCTTAATAGCCACTTTTCAACTCCTTTTATGAGTTTTATGAGTGTGTGTCAACATAACAGTCCCTCTGCCTCTCTCATAACGTAGTGGTGAAAGAACTCCAAGAGATGAGCTTCACACTCGACCCCGCTGAGGTAGATGTGGCCAAAATTGTTCCCTTAAAGCAGGTTATATTTGTGGAGATGGAAGCTAGGACCACTCCAAGAGGAGATAAATATAAGTCCCCACATTCAGGGATGTTATTTTCCTTCATTCTCATCGCTTAGGTAAAGGTGTCCTTAACATCACTCAAATCAGTTAGAAAAAAAAAGATTGGCATCTAGGAGTATTTTAAGGCATATTCATTAATCCCTAGCTAACTTTAGAAAACATTAGCATTATTCTACTTTCTCGCTTAACTTAACATTAGCCTGGAATTACATATTTCTATTTCATCAAACTACATCAAATGGTGACATTACATTTAGTTACTTCCTTACTTACTTTTAACTGGCTAAGTGCTAAGATTGCTAACACATCTATTCTACATCTGCCAACAGAATCAGACAGACTACTTTGTTGTGAAGCAAGGAAGCACTGAGCAACTTCCTAGCTAGCTGAAAGCTGCAAATGCTGACCCTTGCTGCCTGACTGATTGATCGTATCAGAAAAAGGCATTAATATATTTGACGTTAGATTTTATTTCAAGCTGTCCATCAATCCATGTTCTATAAATGTTTACCAACTCAAAAGACGGATGTGATTTGTTAGCAAAAAACCAAGGTAATATTAATGTTAGCTATGAAAACAGCTTTTATCTTAATTGTATAACAAGAAATAATGTGAAAAGTTTTAGGGGCTGCAGTGGGTGTCGGTGTCATTGCCGAAACAAAGGAGTATCTTTGTTGTTTAAAGACATATTTTGGTATTTTTTAGTTACCTAAAATCATGTTTTTGGTTTGTTGTCTTACGGCAACATTCTGCAGTTAGACCAGTTTTGTTTCAGCAGGCATACTGAAGCAGAGGCTCTCAACTCTGGTCCAGAAGACACCCCACTATGCATTTTCAGATGCCCGCCTTCTTTGAGACACCTGATTCAAAGGAGCAACTTATTTTACAGCACCTACTGTTCAAAATCCAGTTGATCAAATAAATCAGGTAAAGGGCAGGGAGTAAGTGTCCTAAGGTCCAGGAGTGAGAGGAAATAAGTTTCAGTTTTCAGAGCATTGTTGATGATTGGTAACATAATTATGACTATTATTGAATTGGAGATTAGTCAGTCAAGTGACGTCTCTGATATGTTTGAGTTAGTTATGGTTGTATGCGTGTATGTGTACATGATGTTGTTTTTAGGCCGTTGTTTTGGAGGCTGTAGATGACATATTGGGACTCAGTATATTTCCCCGGCCTTTATAGACAGTACTTGGCTTCCTTGGTTCTACACCAAATACTGTTGCCAGAAGCACTGGGACTGAAACACATTCAACTAACACAACATCCAAACACACAGAACCATTTCCAGTCGAAGTGAAGTATACAAACATGCATGCAGATGCACAAAGACAGACTAGGATAGTTGGGTTATCTAGGCTTTTTCTACTTGTAAAAGAGGCAATACAGGGTTAGATAAGGTCAGAATCCTTTTTTTTTTGTTTGTTTGTTTTTTGTTTTGTTTTTTGTTTTTTTTGTTTCCATCATGTACTTTGTTTTTTTAAAGGGCAGGGTTTAACCATGAAAATCATGCAAGAAAAAAAAAAAAACAGTCAACCAAAATGAAAACAAGACAAACAAACAAAACGAAGGGGACGTACAAACCAAAACAACAACAACAGCAAGAGCAACATTTAAGGGGGTAAAAAGAGATCGGACCTCAAAATCTGATGTCATATTAGAGTTCCAGCCAAGAATTATTGACATAGTTCATTGGTACGGAGACTATATAAATTTACATCTCTATAGACATGCTTTTATCTGCATTGTGTACACATATTTACATACATATATATATAAACATTCTCACATAGGTATACATACCCACATATATACATACAGATATATACACATACCCCCCCCACACACACACACACACACATACAGTGCTTAACAAATTTATTAGACCATCTGTCATATTTGTCTCAGAGACCATCCAGCATCATGAAGTGCTTTAATGCGGACTCTTTCATTTTCAGTGAGCTCTCCACGTTTTACCATTTTGAACAGGAATGAGGAATTTCAAACTGAATTCACCTTTTTATACCCAAATTTGAGCCGGCTCACTGGGCTTCTCTGAGAAGTCAGAAATGAATCAAGCATAATGTTCAACCACTAAAACTCATTTTTCTATTTAGGAATGCAAGTAAATAACTATAATTTCACATATTATTCAAGAAATAATAATGTGCTTTACTATTTTTCCACTTTCTTTGTAAATCAGTAAATTTGAAAATTCATGGAAAACAATAATAATTATATTTTAGCATTAAAAATATCATTTGGGTTAAAGAGCTTGTACATATTGGTGTATTAACCATTGCAGAAACATAAAAAATGATTTTGGTAATTACCAGTGCTGTTAATTTAGGGCAGCTGTGGCATAAACATTACTTTGGGTGGTGGTCTAATAAATTTGTTAAGCACTGTATATATATATATATATATATATATATATATATATATATATATATATATATATATACAAATAAATATGCACATGCACATGCACAAACACACACGTGCACAGGTATACATATACACATATATCCATATCACTGTAAATCCATCCATTAATTTCCATCTGCTCGTAAAAGCATCTTCCATGTTCCTTTTTCTGTGGGTTTCTTTCTCCTTGTATTTTACAACTTGAATCATATTTTTCCACGTTATCAAGTCAGGGAGATTTGTTCTCTTCCAGTTTTTTGTAACTTGCTTCAGTGCAGTGATTCTAAGTCCTTTGAATAAGAACAGTTCATCCTTCTTGAGACCAGTTGGAGGTTTTCCTAGTATAATGTGCTCTGCTGTAATTGTTTTTTCTTCTGCTATATTTTTTTGCTTCTTTTTCTTTTGCTACTTCTGCTGTCTCTCATAGTTTTACTCCTACTTAATGCAGTTCTTCCATTTTGTTTCCCATGGAAGTATTAAAGTGTTTGACTTTCATGCCATTTTCAGCCATTACTTGTTCTTTTTCAGCTATTTTCAGTATTTTCCACTGCATTCCAGCTCTCAGCATTCCCATGCTTTTTCTGCAAAAAAACATTTATTTCCTATTTATCGTTATTCTGTCATTGTGAATCAATCAGAGATTATCTTTGAGTTGAGCTGCATGGTCTTTTTAGCCTCCATATGTCTATTTAATACCCCAAATTTGTATAATAGTCAAAAATCTTGCAATGAACTTGCACATTATTCATGAGATCAGACTGTCCACAGAAAGTTTTTCCCCCACATTATCACAAACTTTGCTTAATAACAGACAAATTGAACCAGATGAAAAGTCTCCTATAAATCAGTAATTAGAAACAGTGTTGTGTGTTTTATTTCATCTAAAGTGATGATGCAGCAGTAAACGTACCCTAGATTCACAGATTTATGTTCTGGTTGAAGCAAACTCACATGAGACCTACTAGTGTCTTTGAAGAAGTTTAGCTACTGGCTCTGACTTTGGGATAAATAAATAACACTGGAAAGAGAAACTGTTTAACATATTCCCTTTAGAATGAGTTTCTGCTTTACTGAGTCAGGCTAACATTTCTAAAGCCTGTTTAATCATTTCGGAGACAATTTACAAGTGAAACTTTCAAACAAACTAAACTGAAATATTTAAATCACAATGGTACATCCTTGAATGACATCCTATAGGGCACTGCATCAGATCCTTGAAAATAGTAAGTAGATTAGAATATGCCGTAGGATTTGATCTAAATACAAAATAACATTTTTGTGTCCTATGGCAGCGACAGAGAGCGACAAATATCACACTGACATAAGTATTCAAACAATTTACTCAGTACTTAGCAGAGGTGTCAAGAAAGGAAGTACAAATATTTCGTTACTTTACTTAAGTAGAAATTTTGGGTATCTATACTTTACTGGAGTAATTATTTTTAAGCCGACTTTTTACTTCTACTCCTTACATTTTCACGCAATTCTGTTATTTCTACTCCTTACATTTTAAAATAGCCTCGTTACTCCTATTTCTTTTCAGCTGGTTTTCATTCCGGCTTGTCATCATTCAAAAAACCACACACACAAAAAACCTATCCAGATAAATCACGCCATCCGGATAGAGTGAATTTGATTGTGGTTGGATGAGAAGTATATACATAATACTATTCCAACACCCTATTGGTTTGTACGCGATCCACCCGCGCACACAAATCACGTCACACTCCAGCAAGGAAATAGCAGACATATGTAGCCTAGTACGAAGATGTCCGTGGCAGAGACTCGAGAACTCGAGCGAAATGTCCCAACCAAGCACCAGCGAGGAGGTTGGTAGCCAGGAAGACCAATACTTATAGGTAACTAGTCATCATATCTTCTGCTCCAGGAAACACACGTTTATGCTCAGTAGTACATATATATGGTTCTTGAATGTATTTGCATTGTGCTAAAATGCGTTCATTTTCAATGGGCATAAATGCAGCTAAAACAGATGCATCCCAATTTTTTTCAACATTAACATTTTAATATAACATTATAGTCATTATGGCCTTTAAAAATGTTTTCTGGGGGAGGTAGGGTAATGCACCATAGGCCCCTGTGGCGCGGCCTAAGTTTTTGTCATCAATGGCATTTTTCCCCCCTTACATTACTTTTACTTTTATACTTTAAGTATTTTTGAAACCAGTACTTTTACACTTTTACTTGAGTAAAAAGCTTGAGTTAATACTTCAACTTCTGCAGAAGTCTTTTTAAATCCTAGTATCTGTACTTCTACCTGAGCAATGGATGTGAATACTTTTGACACCTCTGGTACTTAGCTGAAGCACCTTTGTCAGCAATTACAGCCTCGAGTTTTACTGAATGTTATGCAACAAACTTTGCACATCTGACTTGGGAGATTTTCTGCCATTCTTTTTTGCAAATCTTCTCAAGCTCAGTCAGGTTGGAGGGGGACCATCAGTGGACAGCTATTTTTATGGTTTCTCCAGAGATCTTCAATATTCCCAAAGTTGTCCCTAAACCACTCCTGTGTTTTCTTGGCTGTGTTCTTAGGCTCACTGTCACGTTGAAAGGTGAAGCTTCGTCCCAGTCTGAAGTTCTGAGTGCTGCAGAACAGGTTTTCATTGAGGTTATTGCTGTAATTTCCTCTATTTAGCTTTCCCTCAACCCTGACCAGTCTCCCAGTCCTTGCTGCTGAAAAAGCACCCCCACAGCATGATGCTGCCACAACCATGCTTCACTGTTGGAATGGTATTAGGCAGATGATGAGCAGTGCCTGGTTTCTTATGGATATAAAACTTAGAATTGAGGCCAAACAGTTTAATCTTGGTTTTATCAGACCAGAGAATTGTGTTTCTCACAGTCTGAGGGTCCTTCCGTTTTTTTGTTTGTTTGTTTGTTTTGGGTTTTTTTGCAAACTCCAAGTGGGCTTTCATGTGTTTTGCACTGATGAGAGGCTCCTGTCTGGCCACTCTGCCATAAAGCCCAGATCAGTGAAGCGATACAGTGATTGTTATCCTTCAAGAACTCTGTCCCATCTCCACATGGGATCTCTGGAGCTCAATCAGATTAGCCATTGGGTTCTTTGTCACCTCTCTTACAAAGGCCCTTGCCCAATTTGCCAATCACACAAAAACCCATTCCTTCTTCTTGCATATACACAGCAGTCGTTTATACTCTTGACAAACCAAGTTATATTCACAATTAGATGGGGAGTCATCATGGCTAAAGTACCAATTTCAAGTATTCTGCCCAACACTACCGGTGCCCTGGCATCATATTAACTGTAGGGGTTGTTGACAAACATGAAAGCAAGCAGCATGTGTCTTACTTGTCAGAGGAAACTCAATTTCTGTCCTGCAGTGACACAGATGAGAAAGGAATCAAAGCATGTGTGCTCTGCAAAATAAGTGCCGGCACTCTTTTTCATTTAGGTAGCATGGTTAATCCTGATTTAGGCAGAACCCTTAGTTATGTGAGCTAAAAGCTAACCCTGGTCTGTGATTTACAGCTTGTGAGCTCTGCTGTGCCTGATTGCATGCAGTATTTACCCAGTGCAAGCAACATCCATCACTGCACCTTTTGGTCTCTAATGTCAAACTTTTGAAATGTATAATAAAAAATGACTGGCTATCTGATTTCAAAAGATGTCAGTCTAAATTGAAATACAAGGTGATTTCTTTGCATAGTGAAAAAACAGATGAGCAAAAGTTCAAAATTGTTTAATTTACATTTTCCATTCCAGAAAGAAAAGGAATACAAAGGAAACACAAATGAATGTATGAATGTCAATATATTTGACGTTCCTGCCTTTTTACTGGTACATCCAATAAATATATATTCAAAACCATGAATCAAAGACCAAAAGATACATTACAAAAGAGAACATCCTACAAGAGAGGCTACAGGGAGTATTGGCTAAGTCCTCCCAGGCTGATAGAGAAGGAAAACAAAAAAAAAAAAAAAAAGGGAAAAAAATGAATGATAATTGTTAGTGCTTTCAGCAAGTTCATCAGTTTCAATAAGTCCACCACAGCATGGAACATTGGGGAAAATAAAAATGAAAAATAAATTAATTTATTAAGGAATAGGGAAATCTTTGTTAGAAGTAAGAGTGAAAATCTGGACTTCTACTGTATTTACCTATCCAAGTATATCCTGTACACAGCTATTCTAAAAAGCAGGAAATGCCAGAGATCTGTCTGCAGAGCAACACTTTGATTATAAACAGAATAAATTAGACTATATTCATCAGAGAGCCTATAGGTAAATGTAATTAATTTTGGGTTGACTGCACCATTTCTAATAAAGATTGGAGAAATAAATAAACAATAAGTGCATAAATAAATACAGGAACCCTTTCACTGTGGACAGAAAAATAGTAATAAATGTATGATCTACACTGACATTAAAGGGAAGGAAATGTACATTTAAACATTTGTCATTGAGTCAACATAGTTGTTCATAAGTTTGTTTTCAATCAGGACAGGTTAGTTGACAGGTGAGCTGATCAGATTTCATGTGTTATCAGTCAAAGTATAAATACAGTTAGACATTTGCTCTAAACCTAATAAAGTTTCAAAAGTTTGAAGCCGGGATCTCTGATTGATGTTATCAGTAATTTTCCAGTTCATGGCAATAATTATTTTAGCGCTCATAAACCCAACAGATACAATCTTTTTCTTAAAATTAGGCCAGCTTTTATCATCCATGTAGTTCACAATACATAACTTAGGGTCTAAAGGGATAACTCCCAATTTTTTCACACTGGGAATTTGCTATGTATGAAACGTTTTGTAATTAGGATTTTTAACTTTTAAGTTCTGGTATCCTAACCCTTAAATTAACCCTTACCCTAACCTTAACCAGACCATCTTGATTTATTTGGCAAATTTTTATATTTGGTAAAAAATGAAACCCATATTTCCTGCATGTGGTCTGATGTTTGAGAACAGAGGCCCATGCAGCAGTGACACCTGATTTATTTGGGCTGTAGTTTCTTTAACACTGTCAAATGGAGGCTGTCACTGATGGCAATGAAAAAGACAATGATAGGCATCCCAAAAGACAACACAAACTTAATATTGGTTTTGAGATAGGTCATGGTTTTGCATTTAAATCTGCCCTTTGCTTAAACCCATTTACCAGCCTTATGCCTAACAGAAGGCTCTGGCAGTATTTAAACTTTAAACTCTCTTCCTGGATTTAAAAGGTACTAAAAAAGTAAAGACAAATGAAGATCATTTAGAGGTAAAGCTCACAGCATGGCTAGCGATGCACAGTCTCTATTTAGGCTGAAGCCCCTTTTCTGTGTCAGGTGTTGAAATGCCCTTGTCACATTAAGTGGCAGATCTCCGGACACTTAACATTCCTCCCCACCCCCTCGGCAGATGCAGTGTTTTATAATGACATTGTCTGCTTCCTGCCAAGTCAGCTGGGGGGCTTATTTGAGGAAAGTCACCTGTGGAAGGACGGTAAAAAGAAGGAAATGACTTGAAGGGCAGCATGGGAACTGCTGGGCTCTAGTGTGAGTGCTACAGTGTGCCACACACACTTAGGCTGACTACACAATAGATGGCTGTTAAATGCTAACCAAGTGTAGAAACATGGGAGACCACAGACATAAGGACAGTTTGAAGTGATTTTTAAGAAATCAGGCCAAAAATCCTCTGGTGTGTAGCCAGCTATAACGGTTAAAATTTAGAACTGTGTTATGCTAACAGTGTGTTTTCCTTATGTTAGCTCAGTGTTCTTTTAATAGCCGAGCTCTCAGGAATTAATTCATTGCATGATTGAATGGTTTATGAAGACGTCTAAAGGGAAATGTAAAACTCTTTTCATCTCAGATATAAAAGGCAAAACTGTTCAGATGGGAAGATACCTAACTAGAAAATTGGCAAGCAAGACAGCGGATCAGGGCTGTATGGCGTATGAGTGTGTGGTTGCATGCATATAAAACCTACTTGACTATTCAGGTGTGCTTTGCTTGCTTAAACTCCGGTCAGCTTTATCTTCAGTACGGATGAGTCTTTTCCCCCCAGGCACTCGTTTCACCTCTTTCTGTCATTTCTTTTTCTCTTTAATTTCCCCTTGCTGGTCATTTTTCACAGAGAATTTTCTATAGGATTGGTCAATGCCTGCCAAGGTAGGGCAGAAAAACCATACAGGACAGATGACAAGATGAGAGAGAAGCTGGTGGGGAGAGTGATATATAAAGAAGAGCTGAACGTCCATCTGCATTGGAGAGAGCTGAGTTGGATTTTCTCACGTCATTGTCTCTGCTGATACCCACTGTTAAGAAGTGCACTGAGAGTGTTTTAGTGCATACATTTGTGTAAATGTGCTCAAAATACAGGCAATAAAACTGAGATTGCCTTGTGTGTATACTGAAAGAATTACACACCTCTATCACACATTGTTTTAACACAATGATGGTAATGTTGAAATAATTTACTGTTATTTTGATAGTTTACTCAATAAGTTTTACTCTGCTCTGAGCCATTGATTTATTTTCATTTTTTAAGGAGAAACACATTAAAAAGGAGTTTCATCTGAACCATGTCAATGTGTATAAACAGGACTACTTAATATGGTAGTACTTTTTTTTTCAGTGGGCCCTTACTATCTAGTAATTTATCAAAAATCTGGTGTAATTACCCAGTAATAAGTTTGCAGTTTCCCAAGTAATTATGTGGGATTAGGTGATGTTTTACCATAACCGTCATAATAATGTGGCTATTTTCTGGTACTTGGATGGTATTTTACCTGATAATTTCTTAAAATGAGATGACTATTTTCTTTATAAATTGGTTGATAATTCCCAGGTGTTTCTTTTTTACTCCACTATATTAAAGTGAGTTCTTCCTGATTAATTTTCAAGTAATTTTTAGGGTCAGGGTTTAGGATTCGGGGTTAAGGTTAGGGCTAGGATTAATGGGTTAATGTAGGGTTAACTAAAGTGAGTCCTTGCTGAATAATTTTCAACTAATTTTAAGGATTAGGGGTTAGGATTTGGGATTAGGGGCTAGGATTAAGGGGTTTATGTAGGGTTAATTAAAGTGAGTCCTTCCTGAATAATTTTCCAGTAAATTTGGAGGTTGGGGTAAAGGTTCAGGGTTAGGATTAGGGGTTAAGGGTAGGGTATGTTTAGGGGGTTAGGATGTAGGGTTAGGGATAAGTATTAGGAGGTTATGGTTAAGGGGTTAGGGTAGGGTTAATTAAAGTCTTTCCTGAATAATTTTCAGGTAATTTTTAGGGTAACAGTTAGTGGTTAGGATTTGGGTTTAGGGTTATGGGCTAGGATTAAGGGGTTATGGTACGGTTAATCAACGTGACTCATCCAAAATAAATTTCAAGTAAATTTAGAGTTAGGGTTTTTGTCACACTTTGGCACACTTCACAGAATAATATAAGGGATTTATGGGGCCTGCATGTCCCAAACCTTGGACTCTCAGATTAGTCCATTTACCATTTACTTAATATGTCCAGGAAACCATTCACACATCCAAACCAATGTGGACAGTTGTGTCCCAGACAATCAGTGTATACGGCTGTTCACCTTGCATTAACATCCATCTTGTCTTATCTGATAAGAAGTGGACAATACTGAGGTACAGGGTTTACACTTTGCCTTAACAATGCATCTCTATGGACTACTTGAGATCAGAGCTCGCTTCCCTGCTTTACATACCAATAAGCATGTTGTGGTTAAATGACTGAATGCATGCACCGAGCACTAAGGCTATCCTCTTGTTGTCAGATCAGCTAGGAGGGATGTTAATTCAAGGTGTTATGAGGGCCACAGACTTCTTTAATCTAATCATGTTTCTTCCCTTCACCACCATCTCCCACACACACACCTGTACCTCTGTTCTTTATGAGACAGCTTGCCTGCCTCAGCCCTCTTTCTGTTTGCAGTCTAACCTCGACTTCAGCATGTCTGTGAATGAATCCACAGAAGGAAATAGTTTGAAACAACCAACAATGTGTACATTTTCGAAAATTACAATCCATATACTCCTAACAACAGGCATCTTACAAAGATTTCTTAGTGCAGCTGCAACTGCGAAAAGTTAATATGCATAGCATTAGCAAAAAATCATGATGCACTGTCATTAGATTTCTGCAGTGGCACATTATATGCCTTGCCTGCCGTCTTCTTGATGTCTATTGTTTTATTTTGTGTTTATCAAGCCTTTAATCCCATTTAGACCTAAGGCTGTATAAAAGAGGCAAAAAGTATTGCTCTGGATCACCAATAAAACATGGATATTTATAGTTTTAGAGTAGCTAAATAGGTCAGCCTTGTTTAGTTAAAGTTGATGGTATGTTCCCAGTAACTCACCTGTATTAGAAAATACCATGAGTTTGTTTTTTTTATCAAGACCAAGTTAGGCAGAGACTTGACACTAAAAGCAGTTTAGAAACCAAAATGCCCACTAAACTGATGAACGACAAACATAAGGGTGTCATCTGCATAAAAATAAAATGAGGCATCTGACAGGTTATCACACTGTTGAAATAAATGGAGAACAAAATAGGCCCTAAGACTGAACCTTGAGGCACACCTTAGGGACCCCTAGAAAAGAAGAGTTGGATCCAGCCATCTGAACACATTGCCTGTCAGATAGTTGGGAAACCATGATGCTGCTTAGTATGACTTGCCAACGCGATGAAGCACATTCATCAGTAAACTGTGGCCTTGGATAAATCAATAAAAAGAGCTAACATTTAGGTATTGTAAATGTCTAATCTTGTGATGAGTGACTTGTCAACTTCAAGCAAAATGGGTCATCAAACATCAGTAAAGTCGACTAGTCAACCAGTTGACTAGTCTATGCAGCCCCTATTTTCTAATAATATCACTTAAAGAAGAATGTCCAGAGAGAACAAAAGCCTAAGAAACGTCTTTTGGAAAGGTGGCATCCCTCACAGAACCACACATGAAGTCACTGAGCTCTTCAGGGCAACCCATTTTGTATTACAAATGTTTGCAAATGGAGACTTTGTGGCTAGGTGCTTGATTTTATACACCTGTGATGACAGGTCTGATTAAAATACCTATGTTTAATATTTAACAGGTATGGCCAAAAACTCTTGTTCATATGATGCACCTCTGTATGTCTGTGTTTCTGTACACCCGTGTGTGTGCTTGCCTTCTTGTGTCTTTGAGATCCACCACAGATTGTGCACCTAATTATCAATCTGGGATGGTGTTAATTTCTCAGATGGATGAAATATTTTTAAGAAGCCCTCTAAAATTGTGGCATACATTTTCACTGAGTTTATAAGCTGCTTCTAACAGGTGTGTAATCAGTAACTTATGATATCAAAGTGAGATTAAGCTGTGTTAAGTTTTTAAGGCATACATTTTATGTGATTTTATTCCCATAATTATTTAATTAACAAAATGTAACATGCTAGATTGGCATCCCTAATTTAAGTCAACGTTGAAATTGTATGAGCATGAAATAAAAGGCTGCTGTTTTTATTTTTCTGTTCTAGCTTGTCTTACTTTATATAGCTATGGAATAAATGGTGTGATAGAGTGGTGCATCGTCTGCATATCGATGAATGCTAAATCTATATTCTAACACAGGGAGACTATACACAAAGATGAATAAACTAGAAAAGTTATTATTTGGGAGAGACTGGGGAAACTTTTTATAAAGCATTTCTTATAATACATCCAAGATGTTTTTATTTATTGGCGGGGGAATTCGCATTTTATTTTGTTAGATGACTTTCAGAAATGTTAACTGTATACTTTAATTTCAATTCACATTCTTCTTTTATGTGTGTGTGTGTTTTGGGGGGTAGATCACTATCTCACCTAACTTTTCAGGTTAAAACATTAAATTTTCAGCAAAAACTTTGATATATCACTCTGCTGACACTGCATTACTCACAATAATTCACATTTAGGACTATTACAAAGAGCACAGAGATTCTTATGATCCTTTACTGCTTTATACTCAATAATTATTCACTTTGCAATGTAATGATGGCAATGTCCTTTCTTTCTGCATTGGCTGAAATAAGACTTAAAGAAGACATATTTTAAGACAAGTTTATATCGTTCTCAGAGGTCCCTAAAACATGCCTGTGAAGTTTATTGCTGAAAAAACACTCCAGTATAGGATTTTTGCATGTCTAAAACCCCCTCCATTTCAGCCCTTCTCAGAAAGAGACGTTTTTATGTCTGTGGCTTTAAATGGAAATTAGCTGTCTGACTCCGCCCCTGACCACACCCCTCTCAGGAAATGGTTGCAGCACTCCTGATGTTACAGACACTTTTATCCAAAGTTTAGGACCTGATTGGGATTCAAACCATCAATCTCCCAGACTGTAGTCAGCAGGGTAACCCACTGAGCTATCCAGCATCTCAGCTGGTAGCTGAGAGGATCAGTAGAGGAGGGCAGAACTTTCTTTCAAGTGGGGGAGGGTCAACCAAACCTGGGGGTGGGTCCTTACTCCCCATGTGAGGTCACCTGGTGTAAAGTCTGAGAACGGCTTGTTTCAGCACACATTTTCTGAAAGGTGGAGAAAGAGAAGGGGACAGGGGATGGATTTTTCTGGTACTTGAGGGGATTGTGGACATGTCAGGGGCACATATTTGTGTTAGAAAAGCCTGGAAAAAGTGATTTTTGCATATCATGTCCCCTTTAAATAAGAAAGTCTAGCAAAGTTTCTGGATCAGATTAAGACCATCAATCTTAGATCTCAGATTTTTGTATCCACAACAGAAATGCCCACAGCAACTCAGCGGCGTTAATCTTTCTGATGATCCTTTCCATCCTGACGGGGTTCAGAGAAGACAAATAGCAATTTAAAGTCCCGCTGATGAAGAATATGCGGCTGGTGACGTGTGACAGAGGTAGACCTTGCCAGAAGGAGTGTCAATGACAAAAAGAAGAGAAAAAGTCTCCCTGCTCAGGATTTAGTAGTGCCTTTTACTGGATCAGAGATAACACTGGCACTTTGTGTAGCGAGGCAAAATTTAACAGCATGTTCTGTGGGAGAATGTAAAGCTCTCAAGAGCTGCTCTGCCAAGTAATGACTCCTCAACCAGTCTGTTCACCTTTTCAGGGTTTCAAAATGTTTCCTTCAGCTGCTGAATGTGTCAGACATTTCTCATAAAGGGGGATGAGTGTTGTGCAGAGTATAATTAGACATGTAACCCACAGGAGACTCTCAATGCTTCTTGAGTCACTCTCTGCACAACCCAGCAGAACACCTCAGGAAGAGGATTGAGCAGTTCAAACATAATCTGTTGCAATAAAACAAGAGTTTAGATCAAAATGCTTGAACACTATGATAGTATGACTCCTCTTTCTCATCAAGGATACTCAGTTGTGTAATCACTGAGACTGTACCAATCTTTGCCTCCGGACTTAACTGGTAGAAAATGTCATATTAGTATGAAGAAAGCTTTTAATATTATATTAGACTGGGAGTTATTCAGACAAAAACACTAGTGATAGACTACTACTTAATCTGACATTCTCAAATACAACTTAAGTATGGAGTTGGCCCTTTTTTGCAGCTATAACAGCCTCCCCTTGTCTTTTTTGTGAGGAATTTGTACCCATTCATTCTGTAGAGCATTTATGAGGTCAGGTATTGATGTTGGATGGGAAGACCTGGCTTGCAATCTCTGTTCCAGTTCATCACAAAGGTGCAAAGTGGGGTGGAGGTCAGGGTACTGTGCAGGCCAGTCAAGTTCTTCCACACCAAACTAATCAAACCATGTCTTTATAGTCCTTGTTTTGTGGGGCACAGTCATGTTGGAATAGAAAAAAAGCCACCCCCAAACTGTTGGAAAAATGTCTTAGTATGCTGACTGGGCTAAGATTGCCCTTCACTGGAGACAAGGGGCCTAGCCCAAACTCTGAAAAACAGCCCCATACTATTATCCCACACCTCACACCATCAGCTTCTACAACACTCTCCTCTGCACTATTAACATGAGGCTGTGGTAAAATGTCAAGAAAATGAGCCCAGTTAGCCTAGCTATGCTTGTATGCAAACATTGGATCACTGGGCAGAGAATTGCTAAAAAGCGAACTGGAATGCCACTTGTCACTACATAGGGAATATGCGGTTGAATAGTTGGGCAGGGTGACTGATCCATGGCTGAGGAAATGTTTGACTATGCACAGACTCAGTGAGCACATACCCACAATCAGAGGTGTCAAAAGTCAAAAGTAACTATAGTGCATTACCCTACCTTCCCAAAAAACATTTTTCTAAAGGCTATGATGACTATAATGTTATATTAAAATGTTAATGTTGAAAAATTTGGGATTCAACTGTTTCAGCTGCATTTATGCCCATTGAAAATGAACACATTTTAGTACAATGCAAATACATTCAAGAAGTGCTTTGGCAATGACAACTGATGTTTTCCGTGCCAATAAAGCCTGTTGAATTAACTTGAGTTTAATTGAATTATTGAATTGAATTTTTGAATTGAAACAGGATGGATGTGGGGAATTGTATAATATCACTCTGGTAAATCATGATGCAAAGATAGGGAGCAAATGCTTTCCAGTTAGTAGGCGTCTGGGTGCACATTGTTGACATCAGGTCAGGGCATCAAACTGCATGACTGTTGTCTTTCAGCTGAATGCATCTGTATCAAGCAGCTGTTGAAAACAGAGAGCACAAGCTTTTTGCTTAATTTTTCATAGAAATGGTCATCCAAGATATCCAAGAGATTTGTATTTCATGAAAAAATCATGGAACACAAATCCAGCTAAAAGGCACCAGTTCACAGGGTCACTCGTTGAACCAAAAACACAGATATTGTTTCAACTCAACTGCCAGGCCAATAACACCCTATTTGTATTCTGGGATGTGCTGTTGTGCAGTGTTGATTATGTGTAATCATGCCATGTCAGAGTTTGCTGTCCATATTTGTTCAAACTGTACTGGCCTCTTTTTAGATTTTGTTTAGTGCATGCAAAAACAAGAAGGAAAAAAGCTTAAAGCACAGAAACCATATATCCTTAAGCCCCTGAATTTAATGGAAGATTTAAGATTAAAATCCACAACTCTGCCTCCTAAAAATCAAACATCCAGATGGAAGAATTATAACAAGCTATTAAACATTTTTGCCAGCACCACACTATACGACTTCTTCTGTCAGATTCCATGCTTATATTCTGTGCTTAAAGCATGACAAACAAACTATGTGAGCTTATGCGTGCTCATATGAAAGCGGCTGGCACACACCCAGTTGTTAATTTCTGTGAAGACCAACAGCTTTCACATTCATACTTCTCTCTGCCACAAGGTTCACCTTATGTTCAAGAAAGGCATAAATGAAGTTGACAGCAGGGATTAACAAGCATAAACATTTAATTCCAAGGCACTGAGTTTCCAAGTGCGTCAGCGTAGATTGCGTCAATAATGTTTTAAACATGTCCTGTGGACTGAGAAGTGGAGGAGGAACAGAAAGAAGAGAAAGATTGAGTAAAATTTGTTTTTGCTATTCCTTTCATGCAAAATCTTTGAAGCTGTTTGTCTGTACTGAGAACTGACAAGCCAGGGTATGTGAAAACCAGCTATTTAATTCACTACTTGAATCACAAATATCACACTAAGCACCTGCTGCACAGTTCAGCCAAGGCTTCATCAATGAATGAGTAATAGGCTGCTGCTTCACACATCTGGCCTGATGCATGTTTAATATAATATGTAAATGTCACATCACATGTTTGATTCAGTGTTTTCCATATGTTGTGGTAGATCCACCACCTAAAGAGTATATAGTGCATTCATGTATCATCTGCATCTTTAAGTTTTGCTTGTTACATAATCAGTGATGGTCAGACAACACAGAGAATCAGCATGAAACTACAGAGGGTAGTAAAAAAGACTGCAGTGATTCCAATTTATTTGATACAACTGACTATATGGCTGTGTTTTCTGGAAGGCAGATAAATGATGAAGTGCTATTATATGAATCATGGCTTTAAATGCATTTCAAAATCATTGTTGATTCTGGAGTCTGTTAGGGCCCAAAGCCAAACTCTCAGGGGTATTTATAAATAAAGACGAAACAAAAACAATCCCAGAAGTGTTATTTTAGATCCAGAGTTCACATTCATATCATTTTCAAATATTGGCAAAGTGAAAAACAGAAAAACAAAAATTTAGCAGCATGATGACTGTGAAGTACTATCAGATGTGGCCCTCTTAGGGGGGCCACATCTGATAGTACTGAACATTTTGAGGCAAAGGTGGCAGGGCAGGTGCCTCTACATGGAATCATTATAGGTGTGTATCAAAAATGAGCTATATGTCTAAAATCACTTTCAATGATAAAGACGTGTACTTTGGATATAAACTAGAGGTCAAAAGTCAGTGAAATAGCATCAGATAGAGTTTGAATGTCCAAAAAGGTCCCTGTAGCCCTTGCCCCAGTAGCAAAGTCAAAGATCCTCAAAAAGCCTCCAAATATCTTCACATCAAGCAAATGAAAGTTCAGTCATAGACATACAAAAGCAATAGTAAAATGAAAATGTATGAGTGACAGAGGAACATCTATGGTACCAATAGAGAGTTTTTTTCAGTTCCACCTGGCATAGATGCATGTTAAAAATTAGGGATGCCCCAATCTGGTTTCTTGCTGATGATCACCTGTGGGTTAGATCAGCAGATCACAGCTAAGACACCAATCCTGTTATTGGTGTTGTTACCTCCACCAAAGAGGTTATGTAATCAGCAGGGTTTGTTAGTTTGTAAGTTAGTTAGTTTGTTTGTTAGCAACATTATTCAAAAAGTTCTGGACGGATTTTCATGAAATTTTCAGGAAATGTCAGAAATGGCATAAGGAAGAACTGATTAGATTTTGGGAGTGATCCACCGTCTGGATCCAGGAATTTTTTAAAGGATTCTTCACTACTGGGAGATAGGGCTAATGGCAGAGGTCTGCGCTCTCCGAGTGCTTTTCTAGTTTTGATATATCATCTGGCCCAGGGATGATTGGTCTATTTAACTTTGTAGAGACTTCTTACAAGTGGGAGATCTGATAAAAGCAGCACAGACGGCATCCTTATTCAGGCAAAAATGCTTTTACTTACTTTGGTCACTAGAGCAGTACGAAAACCTCCCAAGGAACAATGGAACAAGTGTCCAACAGTACAATCAACTTTTTATGACACAGTGTGATGATTCATACATTATGAACACACTGAAAAACATTATAAACGCTATTAAAAGTGCAGCATGTAATATTCAGCTGACAAAAACGGATTGCTATAGTTACCACACAAAGAGATCTAGATTCTGACTATAAGGTGTGGCTAATACTTCCAAATTTTGCATGTCTTTAAATAGTCTAATCAGTGCAACCAGCCAAATAAATAAAATTACTCATTACAAATTACTCTTTTTCATGCATTTAAACGGACATGCTTAAGTACATGCAAATGGAAGTTATTGTTTTTTTTCTTAATGGTCACTTGTTTTGTTCTTTTTAAAACCATATTTATCTTGTGATTTACCTGTTTGAAATAAAAATATAAATAATAATATATATATATTTGAAATAACTCAGTTGCATAATGCAACTGATGTAATGACTTTATACTGCTCAGAAAATACTGAAATTTAACAAACCGTTTTAAATGCATAAAAGTGGAATTTTAATATGCCATAAAAAGATGCAATTAATGAAAATTAACTTTGAAAATTCCAAGATTAATCATGAACAAAGATTTTAATCAGTTGGCCGCCCTAGGATTCATATTTCACATTTGAGTATATCCTGTAGTTTTCTTCTTTCGTACCTTAAAAAATATGCTTCTAAATATTATGTTCATTCATTATAATTGCTTGTGGCTAAATTGGGAAGGGCCTCACATTGGTCTTTGCCTGGGGCCTCCACATTACTAAAACTGCCCCTGGCATTTGTTTGAAGTTTGGCAGCCCTCCAGGGCCCCCAATTGCCCTGGGGCCCCAAGCAGTTTTTTTGCCTTACTTGTTGACAAGCAGCTCTTCTGTTTAAAATGCATTTATTTCTCTAGTCCTGGTAAAGAGAGCCTTGCTAGTGAGCAGTCCAAAAGTTGAATTTTGAATGATGGACAGTTCTCATACTCTGGTTGGCATCTTGGCTGAGTGGTAGAAAGTGAGGACATAGCAGCATGCAAGGGCACACACAGGTTAGGTAAACGGATAATATCTTTGTTTTTCTTTTTGCCCCCTTGAATGTTTAACCTTTTAACTGATCTTAGAAATCAATCAGGGTCAACATAATTTATTGTGTTTTCAACAGAAGAAATCTACAAAAAAACTTGTTCATGTCAAATTAAAAACAGAGTGACTGCATAAATACTACTCCATTTAAAGTGGCTGACTGGCTGACTGGCTGACCTAATTCCACAGAGGGCCAGCCAATTGCTGCTAGTAGTGTCAAATTAGTGAAATGTGGATCACCTGAGTGCAACCAATGTGTCTCAGGTGATTGTAGTATATAGACACCTCTGTCTGGAAGGGCTAGTCATTGGTTAATCAGTTTTCCTGGCTACCATTACACCTTGAAGACAAAAGAACACTGCAAGAAACTCAGAGAAAAGGGGGTGAAGTATGATCTTATTTCTAAGAAATAACTTGTAACACCTAAATACCAGAGGACTACCACAGTAATACGAGGGTTAAAGTAAGGAGTAAGGGCAAAATGCCACGATTACGATAATCACAATTAATTATTTTTAATTAATATATTATTATAGGTAAATACTTCTTTAACAAGTTATTACTTGTTAAAATGCAGACTTATTACTAGGTAATCACAACAATATTCCTGAGATATTACTTGTCCAAGGTCCAGGTAATTAGGGCTCTTGAAAGCAAAGTGTTATCACCCTATGTTGACAGTCCACGTAACATTAGATTTAAAGCCTGATGCAACATTGAAGGACACTTGGGTCTCGTGAGAGTGTGACAAGGCATGTGTCTTTCGTGCCTTGGGAATAAGAAAAGGTTTCACATCAGAGGGCTGTGTGCTCTATAGACTTCTTGTGGAAACACTGAACATTCCTTGGGGTTTTTCTGACTTTTTCTCATACTGGTGTGCCATAAAATGACTCATTTGGTAGCTTTAGCTTTTCAACAATCACAACTACAAAATCAATAGCTAACAAAGCAGGAAATTTCAGTCCAGACATGATTGAATCAGCATTTCTGTCGTGTTTGATGACTTTCATGATGACCCGTCTTTGCTCTGCCATTTTGATGAGGTTCACAATTGATCCACAGAGAGCCCCGAAATTGCATCGACCTCATTTACATGGCAGATGTTGATAAATGGGCTCTGTATTCAATGTGCATCATCATCACCATCAATATCACACACAGAGACCTCAGTGATTGTGAAAGGAGATGTGGCAATCTCATGTGATGCTCATTCTTCGTGGTAATGATGCCGCCTGCTTAAGCTCTCTCATGACTATACGACTAAGGATCTTACAATAATCTTTCATCCTCTAAGAAGATGAAAAACTTTGCTTCACAGAGTTTCCCTCGTATAGATCCCCATTCATATGAGGCGAGATTATCTACCACAAGTTTGCAGAGGAGAACAACTGAGACAAATTGCAAAAGAAGGATGAAGGAAATAAATGGTCTCTGTTTTTTCTTAAATTTGACGGAAGATGATTCCTCTTAGACAAAGAGCAAAAGCATTGAATAAAAATGTGAAGGTGATGGAAGGCCTGATGAGTATAATTTTTCTAGCAAAGGGCTTTTTCTAAATATTTGATCTTTGGTCTTTTGTCATATTTCAAGGTATTTAACTCCAATTTGTGTCAGGGAAGAATATGATTGTCTCTGTGAGGCTACAGCAGTAAGAGCACACTTCTGAGTATTAAGGGCAAGCCAATTGTACCAATGTAAACTCTCTTTTCTGATTGCTGGCAGGACTGTTGATCACAGATGCCATTCACTTGATTTTTAGCTCTGCATTCGCTGCTTATTAGATATTCTGGACAGATGTTGAGGGGCAGTGAAAACCATCAAGTAATAGGGTGCTGATGAATTTACCGGCAGCCCTGAGCTTGGTCATTTTCAATGAAGAGTCAAGAGTTGTATTAGACAAAACAGCAAGGAAACTTGTCATATTCACTTTCATTTCAGTCTGATAATCTCCTACAGCCTGGAATTGTTTTTAGACTTTATTATTCTGTAAAATTAACATTGAAGAAAGGTCATCTTATAGTTATTTTTCATCAAAATTAAACTGTCAATGCTACGGTCAGTTCAGCCAGTCTTGCTAACCCTGTGAAGCAGATGGATTGGCCTGATTCTCTGTCTGTCATTTATCTTGTGAAGCTCCAAACTGAAATGTTTGGGCCCAGTCTGGAAATGGATTGGATCAATCAGTGTAATTTGAAGAGAATGAGGTGGTAGCTATGGGCCAAGTTTAGTTGTAGGGGAAGCTGGAAGCAATGGTTGCCACTGGTGTAGCCATTAACTCAGCTGTAGCTATGGTACAGCGGCAGTTTTACTAGAACTGAACAAGACAGACTAGCTGTAGACCGTAGATTTCAGACGGCCCTCATGCAGACTGTTACTGTGAGAGGGGCCATCTCTGTCAGAACAGAATTGTCATAATTTGACAGTACAATGTATTTCCAGTTTTAGATAAAACAGAAAAAAGACTGTATTCATAAACAAAGTCTGGCAGTTACATTCATGAAATAAACACATTGCAAACATTACAGGCTGAGCAACATTAAATAAAACAGAAAAAAGGGTCAAAGGTATACTAACTCAGGTAAATTATGGATGGACCCATTTTAGAAATACATAATGCAAACAGTGGCTTACTTTGGCTTCACTAGTTTTAGCTAAAGCTAACATAGCTACACTAGAGTTAATGAAAGAACATTAGCCAATATAGTTAGGTTAGCTCAACGCCTCATTTCCACATACTTATGGTTGTGGCGTTAAGTCCATTTATTCTTATGGGAATCTCTGTGATGTCCGACCTGCCGGTGAAACTCCTCCCCTCTGTAATATTTTTCTCTGGAATATACATCTATTACTTTGAAAACATTGAACTTTCAGAGAGACTATATGGTAGTGTGCTAGCTCACTAAGCTGTCAACCAGCTAACAGTCTACAACGACTCATATTGATCAGCTTGATCAAATATGCAGTCGCATTAACCACTTTCTATAAGATTGTTTTGGTAGTATCAGGTGTATTTAAACATTTAAGGGAACGGTTGGGAGGGGTGGTTAGATAAGAAAAAGGGTAATTTAACATATGAACTAACATTTAAATTGCTAAACAAGTTAGCTTAGTTTAGCTCCTTTGGTTATTGATATGTCCATACTACATACTATATACTATATATATATATATATATATATATATATATATATATATTAGGATATACAGACATCAGTCACATGTGTATGGGAAAAGAGGGTTAAGAAATATGTAGTTAACACAGCTACATTGCATATGTAGCTTATGTTAGCTTTGGGCTTGGTTAGTAAAGATATCCATGAGCTTTGATAGCTTTAGCTGTGTTAGCCATGTAGCTATTGTTATCTACGTAGCTTCGTTATCCATGCAGCTTTGTAGTCTACATGGCTTATGAAGCTAATGGAGCTTTGTAAGGTTTTCATGGAGGTGAGCATTTTTCCTGTAAGCACAATGATATCTCTGCTTTATTACATTCTGTAAGAGATAAGATAAACTTTTATTGATCCCCATTGGGGGAAATTTGGTCGTAACAATAGCTCAACAAGAGAGAGACTGAAATTAGCAATATTTAACAAAAGAAAGAAATAAAATGTGCAAACAATACTTGAATATTATATAACCAAATTAGAAATAATAATAACAATAACAGTAACATATTTACATGGGTACACCTTTGCTTGTGGAAGGACAAGACCAGATTATTAAAAACACACACACATGATGTGAAACAGGACTAAAAATTCCAGGTAATGTTGCACATCTGAAAATATTAACAAATTTAACATGCAGTAATGTGATTTTGCAGGTCAGGTTTTTAACTTTTAGCTTTTGGTATCCTTGCTCTCATCTAAATCCTTACCATAATCTAACTGAAGGTTAATCCAATTTTAGTTTGAAAGTTATAGCGTGTATTTCCATCTTGATGGATACAGTAAAAACCTGCAAGAGGGGGCATTTGAGAGCAACGCTCTGCAGCTGGATCTCTCTCAAACTGGACCACATTTCTTCACCAAAAGAAGAGCATAGAACCCCACCAACAGCTTTACATGGAAGAAAAGATGTATTCACTCGTCTCCAGACCTGCTCCTGCATGAGTCCGTGACAGTGACGGGTGGGGTTTAGTTGCACTGTAAGCCAGCTGTTGGTGAGCGATTAGCTCTGAACTAGCCAGAGTGTCAGTTTTATCCAAACTTGGCCACATTTCTTTATAAAAAGTTGAGCAAAGAGCCATGCTGTACATTTTTCATGGTAGAAACAATGTTTTTTGCACCTCTCCTGAGTTTTATCCACCAACTACCTCCACAGTTTGAAAGCTATAGCAGCACCTACCTGCTAAAGCTTAGCCCTTGTTACATACTGGAGGTGTTGCTCTGAAATGAACGTCTGTCCAATCACTTTCTGAGAACTGCTGTACCCAAACATTTTGTGACTCTACATATATTCCATGCAGTGGATATATGAAACAGTTTGTGTTGCAAAACCTAAAAGTGAAGCGGACTTTTTATAGAAAAATGAAAACAGAACCGTGACCATTGTTGTAAGCTGTAAGTGTATCCAGGGTATTCAGAACACTTCCCAGACTCATGTTTTGACAAGAAATTTTAGGACTTCTTGGTGATTCAGATCTGAGTCATCTCTGCTGTAACAACAAGATGCACGCAACATGAAAAGACACACAGTGATACACAAAAAAATGCACTTTCATTTATTTTCCTGCTATAGAAAATGTTAAACACTCTCAAACAGCTTACAGTCAGTTTTACTGTGCTAAACATCAGAGCAGATGATTAGCCTTATCTCAGTTAGATTTGCCCACCATGGAACAGCATGGGGAAATCAATCCTGGAATCCGCCTGAGTGAGACTTGGCAGGATTGGGTTGTTCATTAATTACATATTATAATGAGTGTCTCTGTCGAACATGATTATTACACTAGTGTGATAATGGCTGTTTAGTTTATGGGGCCACAGATGTATCCATCTCAGTCCTTCTTAATGTCACAGAGTGAAACATTTAATCAAGCTTTCGGGGTTTTTGAAAATAAGTTTTCTTTCTCCTTGAAAAACTGAAGCCGAGGGAATATCCATCAGGCCTTTAATGGATTGCAAACTCACGGTCTAAGTCACATCCTAATCTTAGCAACCCTTCCTCTTGCTTTTTTCCACGCCGGCTCGTTGGTGTGTACAGTGGGTTATAACATGCATGACTGTGGCCGGTTCTGTGGAGGGTGAAGAGCAATGATTCAATCACTAAAGCAAGAAGTGTTGGAATGAGAGCAGTGAGTTCACCAGAGTGTGTGCAAAACAAGGAGGAGAGGACACAAATGTTTCAAATGTTCCTTTTGAATCACGTCCCCCCTTGTTAAATCACGAGTTATCTGTATGGTATCACAGTTTTTGGAAAGCTGTGTTCAATTTCACAAGCCACACTCAGGCCTCTCTCCAAGTGCTGCAATCTAAAGAAATTCAAAAACAGATGAGAAACAAAGCCCCAACATTGATTGGTCAGGAAAGGGTTACAAAACCATTTCCAAGGCTTTGGGACTCAAGTGAACCAGGGTGAGAGCCATTATCCACAAATGGAGAAAACTTGCAACAATGGTAAGTGGCCGGCCTACCAAAATTATTCTAATAGTGCATCGGCAACCCATCCGGGAGGTCCCAAAAGAACCCAGAACAACATCTAAAGACCTGAAGGCCTCACTTGACCAGTGTAAAACTAACACAGGATCTCATACAAAGAACAGTCAAACATGGTGGTGGGAGTGTGATAGTCTGGGGCATGCTGTAATTGACATAACCATCAATTCTGCTCTCTACCAGTAAATCCTGAAGGAGAATGTCTGGCCATCAGTTTGTGGCCTCATGCTCAAGGCCATTTGGGTTAATCAGCAGGACAATAAAGGTCCACCCCTGGATGGCTAAATAACAAACTGAAGGTTTTGAAGTGGCCCAGTCAAAGTCTGGACTTAGTGACTTACTGATTGAGATGCTGTGACATGACCCTAAGCAGGCCATTTATTCTTAAAAACCCCTCCATTGTGGCTGAATCAAACAATTCTGCAAAGAAGACTGGGCCAAATTCCTCCACGGGGATTTGAAAGACACATTGCCAGTTATTGCAAATGCTTGCAGTTGTTACCACCAAGGATGGCACGACCAGGAGGCACTTTTTCACATAGGGGCCAGGTGGATTTGGATGTCTTTTTCCCCATTTAAAAGCTGCATTTTGAATTGACTCTGATTATTTATGTCAAATATTAAAATTTGTCTGACTAACTGAAGTATTTAAATGTCACAAAGTAAGTCAAATAGTCAATCTGTGTGTGTTACTGTAATTCAAGATGTTAAGCTTTGAACAATTTCAGTCAGACTAACCTGTTTACACGTTATCTATCTAGTTTAAGTCCAATTAACACTGTAAACCAACTTCTTAAACATGATGTTAAAGGGATAGTTTGTTATTAAAAAGAAAAAAATCATTCAAATATGATGAGAGAAAGGGATTGCTTGAACAGAGAGATGTTAGACTAAAAGGGGCCAGATTAGGTCATGATAAGAGTTATACAAGGGGCAAGACAAGAGCGGGGGAGAAAAGATCAGAACTAAGAAACTGTGTTTCTGATATTAAGTCACAAGTCTCCACTTCAACTGACTGCACACACTTCCACTAGAACTCAGACGCACACAGGAAGTTACATAAAGCCTCCTTTAAAGCCTGTAGGCCATCAAACTGACTTCTGATAGGAACAACCTGTGTCAGTAAAGGTCTGTGCACTTATGCAATGATTTGGTATGGAGGTATTTATTGAATTTGTTTGTACATAAAAAAAAAATTAAACAGTAAAACTGGATTCATTGACTGGGTGAAGGAGTATCAAAGAGCAGCTTATTATGAATGAATCAATCATTCATTTTAGCACTTAGCTACTGCTTTTTATCTTTATTCTCTCTGATTTTGTCCTCTAGACAGAGGCAATGAAACTTTTTAATGAAGTAATCTTTATAGGTGACCCTGAAGGAATTATACCAGCATCCTACTGAGTGAACTGAGAGTTTTAAAAGCCCCAAAGTTAATAGCACTACAGCAAAGAGATCTTTGGATCATAGAACAATTATGTGGAAAAAAAAGAAGAAGACAAGTGTATAGATAACAGAATGTTATGATATTTGTTGGGTTGTTTGTTCTTGGATTCAAGCCTGAGGCTAAAACAAAACAAGTGTGAGGGGTTTGACATAATAAGGCTATGCACTGCAGATTTGAGCGGTTTAGATAAGGCTACAGCTTAGCTAATTATTATTTTCATTCTGTATTTTATTCCATGACTTAGTTTCTCATACAGGTTTATGAAGATTACTGCAAAACAGATTATTTGAATTTTGAAATAAGAAAATATTAATTAACACATGTTTTCATCTAGGACCTGTACTGTCCAAGAGGCTGATCAAATAGGTTTGCGATAATCTTAGGGTGTGGCACTGTGACAAACAATGTGCTGATGGCCAGACAGATTTTGGATGCTATTTATGTCAGAAAAGGTAGAGAAGTTATCTGGTAACACAGCAACCAAATGAACTGAAATCAAAAGGTCAAAGAGATTTGAGAAGCTCCAAGCTTCATATGTCTTACTTTTCTCAGTTAAGCATGGCAGACTCGTGGATTTAAAGTTTTATAATGATTTGAAAAACTCTGTATTTTATGTTTGTTGCAACAGAGGGATATGTTATTGACTGCAAGGCCAGATTTCAGTGATGAAAAAAACATCTCTAAGTATATAAAGATAAGTTTCAGAATCATTCAAAAATGATAAACACAATATGCCTCCTGATGTTTCCAAGCTAATATGAGGTCTTAAATTACATTTCTCTCCCACATTTATATGGTATGTCTCAAGAGTAAAGTTGTGTCTGACTACACACCATGAGCTGGCATTACTTTTTAAAGGTCTTTCTTCATTATGAGAGGCAGGGTCTTTTGTTGTGACAATCTGATTGATTGGAATGAGTGTTTGAGAGTGATCTGACTGAAGAATGCAGATCTCAGAAACGCTGTCTTGCAAAATCCTTACTGTGAGACGCCGCCTCTGTCAGAATGGAAGTGGCATAATTTGCCTGTACAAAGCATTTCTAGTTTTATATATATATTATATTATATTTCAATTCAACTTTATTCACAAACAAAGTCTGGCAGTTACATTCCAAGTAAAAAATAACCAAATATAGACATTAGATTTGTGTAGGTACGCTAGCTAAGTCTGATGACGACCTGAGTAGGTGGCAACGCATCTTCTTTTTCTTTTTTTAAACTGTTTTGCGTGTAAAATAAAGGCATATTCATTACATAGAAAACCTACAGTGTGCCTTGGATTGCATTTTGAAGAACAGTTTCATTTTTCTTCTTTTTTTACTATCGATTTTGGATTAAACCCCTTTTTTTCACTCGTGCAACTACCCCTTCACCACATGAATATTAGCTATGTTTGCTTTAGCTTTAGCATTGTGAGCTTTAGTTAACAAAGCTAAAGATGAGGTAGCTATGCTGGCTTAATAGTTGATATTCCTACGTAAGCAATTTAGCTACATTTTCTTTAGCAACATTAGCTTTAGCCAGTGTAGCAAAGTGTAACTTAGCTATGTCAGCTACATAGTTAACATAACTATGTAGATTATGTAGCTAATGCTAAAGTAGTTATGAAGCTAATGTAACTACCATTAGCTACAGTGCTGTGTTAGCTTTAGCAAGCATAGCATAATCGAAAGTAGATCACATAACTTTGTTAGTTTTAGCTACATTGGTTACCTTGGCAATGTAGCTACACTTAGCCACATTGCTATGTTAGCTTTAGCAAACATAGAATAATTAGCTACATTGGCTAACTTGGCTATGTTGCTATGTTATTTAAGTAGCGTACGTAGCTAATGGCGTTATTAACTTAACGTTTTGCTTGGTTAGAGTATTTTCAGAGAACAAGCTTTTTTTCTGTAAGCAGACTGTCTACTCTGCTGAACTGAACGTTTGCAGTTAGGTTTGCAGGTCCGATTTTTTAATTTTAACTTTTAACTCTTACCTTAACCCTATCTCACATAACCATAAATTAACCTGATAGTATTTTGAAAGTTTTTGCCTGTATTTTTTACCTGATAGAGGCAGCATCTCGCAGTAGTGCAAGAGGGGGATCCTAAGAGTTGTGGTCCTTAGCCAAACCATATTGCTATCTTCTAACACAATAAACGTTATCTTAGCAATGCTAACAGAAAGCAGGGCGTTATAACCACTGCTTTGAGAGATATATATGTAGCTACAGCCTGCTTCTTTTAGGCCTTGTCCATACGGAGACGAAAATGATATAATTCTGTTTCGCTTTGAAAAAGTTTTCCGTAAACACAGTATTGTTCAGGAAATGTCCACGTAAGCATGGAACCACTGAAAATGACTGAAAACACTGTAGTAGATATGCCAAGCCTCTAGGTGGTGCTGTAACGCTGCCACAGATATGCACCAAAAGACTGCCCAAAACTTTCTCCTGGTTGCCCTTCTGGTCGTTCTCCGCTGTGGATTTAAGAACATCTGGTGTCTGCTGTTCTCTGTGGTGGTAAAGGAGCATCAGATTTTGCTGTTAAAGGTGCAGTGTGTAAAACTGAATATCAACATCTAGAAGTGGGTTCTAGATTGCATTTCTCTGCTGAAAACTGTGGCAACCAGTTGAATTTAATGTGTATCTGTAATGTGAATACAATACAATACAATAACTTTATTTATCCTGTTTTCCTCTATGTTACCATGGAAACATGTAAAAATCTAAGATGGCGGCATCCATGGAGGGGACCCTCCCTATTTATGAATTAAAGGTTTATTCTGAGTTGTTTTTTTCAAAATAGCTATTTTTTTTTCTAAATAGCTATTTAGATGACTAAACACTTATTTAGATAGACCATCTTAGAAATGTTTTGCTTTATTTTACCAAGTTTGTTCAGCTAAATGCTACTAGGTTAAATATTACACACTGCACCTTTAAAGCCATAATAAGCTCAGTAGCCTCTGCAGCACAAACACAACCCTGTAACCCGCCATTTTTGTTTTGGCATGACCCGCACATGTGGCTTAAGTGGGTTATGGGGTATGATGTATTCATTTCAAGAATGATGCGGTTGGCTGTCCACAAGGAGATGAAACGGTATGCGTTTACAGATTTGTTCAAATGGGACGCTTTCAAAAGGTAGCGTTTACGGCCTCCCAAAGAGCAGTTTCTGTGTGGATGAAATGCTGATATGACAAAATCTTTTGCGTTTACTCCTGAATTGATCCCCATGTGGACCGGGCCTTAATCAGCAAGTGAATTACTGGTTAAAACTCACCGTCAGCAACCAACATTAGTTACTGCTCTGCTGAGTTCAAGTGACACTGAGTTGCCACTCCAACAATTAGCCTGCACTTAAGCATGGCAGTGCCCTGTGCTCCCAGCTCTGTCTACCAAAGTTTCAAAGCAGGGGAGGCAAAAGTCTGGGATTAGCGACTCTTTTACGTTACTTTCATTACTCTGCCTGCCACCATGGCTGGATGGTTGGGCAAGTTCAAGTTCAGTGCAGTAACTTCATTCCAACATATCTGGTGAGTTCAGGGCAAATTTCTGATTTTTCTTTGCAGAGACTTCAAGGTAGAATTAAACCACAAGCCACTGTTTTGACTCTTTTAAAAGTTGTGTTGAAGTCACAGTCAATAGAGTCAATAAAACGTGCTCTGAAAACACATGGCCTACAATCTCTCTTTTTTCAATTTATCACATTGTGAACAAACATGGCTTTTGTCTTCTGTCTGCTCCCACTGAGGCATTCATGTCATGGTGTCACTGAGTACTTATACAAAGAACTGGCTGATATGCCTCTTCAAATTGCCAGTTAAAATCTAGAAATTCATAGAAATTAGAACAAACTATTAATGGGTTATGAAACTCACTTTGAGAGTTTGCTTTGTTTATTGTAGCTCAGCAGAAGGTTTGAACATAGTGAAATCTCTGGTTTGCATGTTTTAGTCAAAGTGAGTTGACTGTGATTGTCGTTTTTCTTAACCTTTACTATTTTGGATTTCAAAAGCATCAAACTGCCCCTGCGTATGGGACTGACAGTCATCATATGAAGGGCTGCCCTCTAAAAGTCAGCGATTGAATTCTCCAGCAAGAAGATACACAAGTCACATCACATTTTGTCAGTTGAATTTTAGATGCATCAGTGTACATGAAGCAAAGCAGGAGCAACAGCTGACTCCTCAGTGATTGTTCATCTGAGTTTTATCTGACAACAGAATGTCCACTAAAGTGTCCCTCTTTCCCAGCCAGACAGACCCACTAAGATAAACAGGAAATTAAGCAGTTCGAGATTGTTGTTATATTTAAGATAAGCTACATTATGTTGAATTTTTGCACTGGAATGTCTTCAGTAATTTAAAAATGACTACACTTAAGTTATACTCTGTGCATTTTTAGTTGAGTTCTTACATTGACTCAAACATTTCCATCAGTTTTCAAAACAAAAAAAATCTTAAATTTTCTACCAGTATATGTCTAGTTAAGGTGTCTGTCATAACCAGGAAACCCAGCATTTACAGCTTCCTGGTTAATGCTGCAAGCCACTCACAAAACTGAATCAGGAAAAAGCACCATTAACCAAGACAGTCTGCAAATCTCAGACGTTACTCTTTGCAGACCACTTTGTTAAGACAGAAAAACACTCTAAGACTTTCAAAATAAAATCAGATTAAATTTCAAGTTAGACCAGGAGGGAGTTCATCATCCCTCTCAGAGAAAGGACTTTAAATCGGCAGAGGCCGATTGTTTTGAGCTGTTAATGATTATGTTTTTTGGTGGTAAGGTGAGAGCAATGCTACCAAGAGTTATAAGTCAAAAACCAGAACTGAAAAACCTGATGACAAATGTTTAATAAAGCCGAGGAAACAGTCTAAACAGGAAGAAAGCTTAACACTCTAATGCTGTGTTAGTGTTTTCATAGAAGTTAAGCTTTCTTTCTCTAAAGCATAAGCTAATGAAGCTTCCTTAGCTACAAAGATAACGTAGCTACATAGCTAATATAGTTAAATATATAGCTAAAACAGCTAAGTTAGCTATATTATTAATGTAGGTAACTTAGCTAACACAGTTTAATATAAAGTTAAAGAAGCTATGTTAGCTACAAAGGTAACAAAACTAATGTAGCTAAAGCTAACAAAGTTTTGTTAGCTAGACTGTGCTACGTTTACCAAAGCAAGACACAGTCTAGAGGTAGGTATGTGAACGGTGGCTCACTTGAACTTTGTTAGCATTAGCTAAAACTAACAAAGCTGCATTGGCTTGCGTAATAACTTCAATGATGTAGCTTGTGAAGCTGTTAGTTTTAGCTAAAGCTAATGAAGCCATCATTCATGTGACTACCTCTTAAACAGGTTTGTATGTAATTTAATCCCGGATTAGACCTTTGACCTTTTTTTTTTTTGTTTGTTTTATTTATATAATGTTGCTTATTTTGTAAGGTTTGCAATGTGGTAATTTCATAAATGTAACTTCGAAACTTTGTTTATGAATAAAACTGAATTTAAAAAAGGAACATTTTGGCGTCTCACATTAGTGATCTGCAAGAGGGGAAATCTGAGATTTGCGGTCTGCAGCCAGACCCCTCTCCTATTAACAGCTTTTCTCCCTCATTATGTGAAATTCATAAATAAAATCAAAACCTTTGTTTAGTTCAATGAAAGCATCCTATGGAGTGCTTTTTGTTGAACAGAGTCCTCAATTCAAAACAAGCACACAGGAGAGGATGGTCGAGCTAAGCAGCGCTGGTATCTTCTCATCACCTTTTGTTATTGTTTTGATTGAGAGCCCCCTGACAACACAATTACATCGATGTTTGATTCCTTTACTGTCCATTGTCGTGGTCACATAGCTTGTTGAGGTCTCATCCAAACAAAACCAAACAGGCTTTTCCATTACACTCTTAAAGATTACTCCAAGACCACTTTAGAACAGAATTCTGTATTTTTATGACTTTTTTGATGGAAAACATCAGTAGAGGCCGCAAGCTGTGCCTGATTTTTAAAGTTTAAAATCAGGAACAGAATTATTCGCATTGATCTGTTGCTCTTGTAGAGGCTAATAGTGAGGGCTTAATTGGGTATAGGGGTTTCTTCACTGAGTCCTAATTCTTTCTGTAGAGCACAAGTATCTTGTTTTTCCCTCAAAAAACTCTGACTAAGAAAAAAGAAAAAAAATTGTCAATAAGTGCTGTGAGTGTAGCTGGCTAGTCTGCAGAGGCAAAAGCTTTTAAATATCCTCCTGAAACCCTGCACGTACGCATGAGGACATTACATCTTAGTTTTCTTACGACAAAGTAATAATTTCTGCTATTTTTGAGATAACTGTCCACAATGTCCTCTGGGGTTTAAGTAATTTCAATAAAATGTTTGGATAATTTGCTATGAAATTTTGGGGGATTTTCATGGATATTAAGGAGATTTGTCTGGATATTTTGTGGAATTGTCTTGGACATTTTCATGTATCCTCTAAGAAATTTCAGGGGATATGTTAGTATGTTTTTCAATTTAAGTCTTAAAGGATATTCGCTTTGACATTTTCTTGGCATTTTCATGGATATTTGGGAAATGTATTTGTAAATTTGGGGGAATTTGAGCAATGGGATGTTCTTTGAAAATGTCAAAGACTGTCATGGAAATTTCAAGGAATTTTGAGGTAATTTTCCTGAAATTTTGAGAAAATTGCTTGGAAATTCTCAAAAATTTTCATGGAAATTTTGGGGGTTAGGTTTTTATATTTTGGAAAGTTTGAAGGAAATTTCCTTTGAGCTTTTAATGGCATTTTCAAAGAAATTTGTCCTTTGAAAATTTAAAATATTATCATGGAATTTTCAGGGAATTTGTTTGGATGTTTGGTAATTCTGATATTTTCATGAAATTTGGGGGAATTTTCATGACATTTCAGGGAATTTACTTGGGCATTTTGGGATTTGCTAGGAAATTTTCAAGTACCTTCATGAAAATTTTGGAGATGTTCTCATATTTTGGAAAGTTTCAATTAAGGTTTTCAAGGAAATCTGACAATTTCTTGGCATTTTCATTGAAATCTGGGGAATGCATTTGTAAATTTTAGGAAATTTGGGACAGGGGATGTCCTTTAAAAGTTTCAAAGACTGCCATGAAAATTTCAGGGAAATTGTTTGGATGTTGTGGGGAATTTTCATGGGTATTTTGGGGAATTTGTTTGGGTTTTTGGGGAAATTGCTTGAAAAATTGTTGAGTTTGGAGTGGCACCAATGAAAAGAAAAAGGAATGAATTATCATCACCATTGTAGCCTGTTCATATGAATAACATGGAATATGAACAAGCACATGCAACATATTGAGTTATTTATCCTCAACTCACTCACCATACATTTAAATGTGGAGGCTGAATGTAGTATAAGGACACAGGAGAGTGTACAAATGGACATGTTTTCCTGCTGCAGCACAATTTAATTAGTGTCATCTAATCTCAGCTAATCAAGGTGCTTCAGCTGATTCATTACTGCTCTCTGAGGGCCACAGAACCTCTTGTCTAGCTATATATTTTGAGCTGTGCCAGAGAAGTATAGTGCTAACATGAGACAGGACACAAGTGTACCTCTGGCAGGTCAGCGACCAAGCTCCAGGCGGTATGGAGCACAGCCAGGCAGTGATGCAGGGCAGCATGGGGTCTGTGAAGAGTGGTGGCTATGCTGGTACTCTGCTGATGATGCAGACACGGCTCACCAGGGGGCTGATCTGTGGGCCGAGCTCCTCCCCGGCACTGGTGAGAAAAACCCCTGAGTCTGGCAGCTCCCTAATCAACAGAAGTGCGTGAAAAGAAAAAGGACATTTATTCCGTCAGGATAAATTTTACACTCTACAGATTTCATCCCTAATTTCAGTCAGTGACATGCTACTTGTCATCTTGTTGTCTCTCTGCAGTCTTTAATTAGCTTGCTGGACAAAACCTAGTGGGAAGAGATTGTTCCATCTTTAGCATATGCAAACAGGCTCTGGAGCTTTGGTGCTCTGTATCGGGGAGCCCTCTTCGTGACTCCATCAGTGCTGCTCTCTGGGGAATGGAGTCGAAGATATTTTGCTTTGATGGTGCAGAGAATGAAATGCATCCAGGCTGCCCTTTACCCAAGCAGGCCATCAATAAGGCAGAGAGAAGAGAGGGCCTTATGCTGACCCGTGACGCTGTTCATCAGATGGAAATTACTGCTGCAATGGCCAGTTATATTTCTTATTTTGTTATATTTTCTTAAAGCAATTTATATAAGACTCATGTAAACTGGATTATAAAAGCTCAGTCAAAAGAACAGAGTTTTTGATTTAGACCTAAAATATTTCAGGTAGTGATTAATAATGTCATATTTCAATAAATTATATTTTATGTTTTCAAGTGGAAGCATTGGGGACTCACTGACTAATCCCTTCTTAGGGTTATTCTTAAATTTGTTCTTAAAAAAGCTCCTACTATGTCAGATTCATGACACATTGTTAAACTGCTGAATTGTTCATAACTTTACTCTTAAATTGATGTGTGTTATGAACTCATAAGATGCTTTTTTTTCTTATTAGCATAAAAAATTTGCCTTTTACGCCCATTTTAGGGCATGAGACTGCAGGGCTGTGTGCAAACACAGACGACAAGTGTGAGAAGAGAAGATGAAAGATGTCAGAATGTCCCAATCAAAATATACCATGAAAAGCACCATTCTGGCTCAGTTGGTGGGTCAGGTGCCCACGTGCTAATGCTGTACCGGTCCCGCGGCTGGTTCCCAGTCCCGGCACATATTTTGTCTCTCTCTCCATGTTCCCTGACTCTCTGCAGCTGTCCTATTAAATAGAGACAAAAAGCCCCCAAAATAATCTAAATGAAAATAAATGTAACTATTCCATAGACAGAATCCCCATACTGGACTCCAAGAAAAAAGATACTTAGTTCTAGTGTGGATGCAGTGCTTGAAAAACTGAGTGCCAGCCAAGGTCAAGGTCATGGCATCTTTTTGTCTGTGCATTTTCAACCCTGCAAATGCAGTTGGAGACCAGCAGTGGTTTTCAGGTCTTTGGGACATCCACAGCATGACCAGGGGCTGTTGGCAATCCTACAACCCACCTGGACTGTACCCTAGGCCATGCTTACTCGCCACATCCACCATTTACTCCACCCAAAATGTGTGGACTTTGTTATTTTTTCAAAAGATTATTTTCCCACGCCCTGTTAGTACACCAGGATATCCAAACCACAACTGGGGTTGTGTCAATCCTCCATCCTGCCCAGTGGTGCCTTAAGGCAGCTTACTCGCCACATCTTCGCCTTACTTCAGACCCAAACACGCCAACAAGTTCTGCACAAGACTGTATATAATAATGTAAAAGTACTAAATTAATAAAAAGATAAAAAAGTCAGCATGCTTTATGTTATTGTGTCTTCCTTTATTAGCATATTTGAGCATTGATAAAATTACAGTTACTCATTTTATCATGTCATACTAGCACTGAGAGCGCTCTGGAGTGATGTTAGATTTTTTTGTCTTGTCAAAGAAAAATGTAAGATAAGAAAACTTTGCTGATTTTCAGAATCCTTGTAACTGTGTAAGTGGGTTTTAAGAATAAATTTCTTCTTAAGAATAATTGCTGAAGGAGGCCCATAGAGTGGAAGTAGAAGTGGACACTATGGCATCACCCATAAAGTCGAGTATTCCTTGAAGATCTTCAGTACAACAATTTGGCTGTCTACCACTTGTCTTATTACATGTACATGGGTACACTTGAAGTCCTTTTTGGTTAGGAAGGTTCCCGAATAAGTAACAGTGTAGACATATTTAAGTTTCAGCCATGATAAGAGCTGTTCAGATTCTCTTAGGTTACTGTGGATACCTCCATTTCTTGTGTCAGCCTTACTCATAGTGAAGCACCTGTCTATGAAAACCTTATGTTGTGGATTTAGGCAGCTATCCTCACTGAATTCAGCCATAAAAGGAAAAAAAGCAAGAGGATCTGCATCAGCTTCACTGCTGAAATCAAGAGAGACTGCATCAACTTACATTAAAATCTGTTTGGAGAACAAAAATGAGAGTCAATTTCATTTGATCACATCTGATTTCACCCTTCCACTGCTGTGTCAGGACTGCCAGGGACAATTAATAAAAAGGACACTGATGTAAGTACAGTCTGATGTGTGAATTGTTGAATATTTTCAGCTTAAACCAGGTTCTACAGCTGTCAAGATGCAGCAAACTCTGTTACAGCATGCATTCCTGATTTTTAAATTTTAACCATGCATGACAGGCAATGCCTTTATTGTCAAGTTTTTAAATTGTCAAGTATCCTGTTATTTTGGAATAATAAAACTTATTTACTTAGGACAGTAAGGTAATTGCTGATGAACATAAAACATTAAGGATTAAATGCAAGCACGGCAATTCGTAGATTTGGTAGAGGAAGGATGATGGTCTGTTTTCATCCTTGGATGTTATCAGAAGCCGTTTGTAACATAGAAACAGATCTGATAACCAACAGCGCCTATAAAATAGTACTGTATTCACCCCAATGAACCTGTTTATTGATCATATGTCAGTTATAGTGAACAAAATTTGGCTTTTTAACAAAAAAATTAAAACAAACTTGTTGATGGTAAAGTGAAAACAGTTTTTTTCACAAAGTAATGTCAGTTAAATAAAAATATGTAAGGTAAAACAAGTGACTGCAAAAAATATTCACCCCCTTAAAGTGACTGACCTAATTCAACAGCGGTCCATCCAATTGCTGCTAGTAGTCTCACAGTTAGGGAAATGTGGATCACCTGAGTGCAGTGAACGTGTCTCAAGTGATTGTAGTATAAAGACACCTGTGTCTGGAAGGTCCAGTCACTGATTAATTAGTATTCCTGGCTACCATTACACCATGAAGACAAAAGAACACTCCAAGCAACTCAGAGAAGAGGTTATTGAAAGTATAAGTCAGGCATGGATACAAACACATTTCCAAGGTCCTGAACATCCCCCAGAGTTCAGTTAAATCTGTCATCAAGACATGGAAGAAATACAGCGCATGTGTATTTGCCTGGATCAGGCCGCCCTCACAAACTGAGAGAACTTGCAAGAAGGAGACTAATGAGAGAGGCCACCAAGACCAGCAAGACAATGACCTAAAGTGTAAAGCAAAAGCTAGACAGAAATGGTTTAAAAACAAAAGGGTGAATGTTCTGGAGTGACTTAGTCAAATCCAAGACCTCAGTCCAATAGTGAATATGTGGTTGGACTTGAAAAGGGCTCTTCACGCCTGATCCCAGCAACCTGACAGAGCTTGAGCAGTCGTAGAGAAGAATGGAGTAAAATTACAGTCGATGTGCAAGCCAGATTGAGACCTATCCACACAAACTCAGTGTTATGGTTACAGCTGAAGGTGCATCTACTAAATACTGACTTGAAGGGGTGAATATTAATGCAGTTATTTCAAATTACATATTTTGATATAACTAACATTACTATGTAGAAGTCTGTTTTCACTTTGACATTAAAGAGTTTTTCAGTCTATTTATATTGACCCTAAATTGAATTACAAAGTCAACAGAAGGGTAAACCTCCAAGGGGTTGAATACTTTTTCTGCTTTTGCAGTTTTCATATTCATTGTGGTTTTTATGAGCATTACTCCAGTACAACTATTTCACAGTTTTGAACTCTTTTTCACTCTAAAGGCATAGACAGGAACAATCTACCAGCAGTTTTCATCTGAGGCACATCAAATGCTGTCTGCCTCTCTTACAGATTGAAAGAATTTGTTCCTCTGCTGAAGGTTTTGAGGCAAGGTCAGAACAAGAACTCAAAAACAAGTTTCCAACAAGGTGTAACTTTGGTACAATAGATTCATCGAGCTTACATCAGAGCCTCAGAGACACAAAGACAATACATAATGCAGCCAGTAAGAATGTCAGGTCGAAATCATTCATGTCTATTGTTTAGATTTTGTTTTCACATCACATAATACTCATGTACTTACCACAAAGTGAGGTAGATATTTCCCGCAACATCCATTCAAGCAGAAAATGCAAAGCTGTTAAGCGTCATCAGGTTTGCAGATATTCTATCAACATAAAGGAATTCAGGTGTAGCACTGAAGCCTGGCATTGGGATGTGAATACAGTACATAACCTGTGCTGCAAAGGGAGTTATTAACATTCTGAGATGACCCTGTGACTGAATGTCATCGATGTGGGAAAAACAAAGCAACACCTAAAAATCTCAGCAGAGAGAGTGCACTAAAAGAAGACCAATGCCACCTGTAGAGAACCACTTTTCCTGGAAAGAATCGCACCTTTTCCAGAAACAATATTTCTAAAAGTGAAATGTCCATACAAGTTTGCTGTGTTTAAAGAGGTAGATCATAACCTTTACTTCATATTCAGAAGTCTGCTTAATGATATAGGTAATGTGCAATACCTGTTAATATGGATCGGTATGTGTTCCTCTGTTACTCCATGTTTATTTTATAAACCGTAAAACAGAGAAAGCTTTATTATGCAGCCTTGGAGCATTAAATAAATCTTCTAACAGGGGCAAAAATGTATCAGATTTTATCAGGTGATGAAATTGTTTCGTGTTCTATCCTATCTTTTTGGTGTGTTTTCGATAGCCTTGTATTATACTGTATCATAATGAATCACATGTAATCACTGGTGTCTTACAGGGCTGTCAGCAATTATGCAGTAAAAGCGATGAGTAAAGGTCCAGAATTAATGCACTAATTTTTTAAATTGCATGTTTTTAGACCCCTTTAACACACTGTGGTAAACCCATTGCAGCATCTCCCTGCAGCCACACTGATGTAGAATAAGCACTCCACTGCGTCATTATGTCTCACTGACTTGCTCTCATTTAGTTAAAGTCTAGTTTCAGTCAACTCAAGTCAAGTTTTCATCATTAAAAAACATCCTTACACTTCAGTAAAAGCATTTATTGTCTTAATGCAAATTCAACAGAGAAGGTTCCTGACTGTGTGGGCTCTTTGTCTTCATTTGAGGGATAAAAAAGTGGGTAGAATCAGAAATTGTTAGGTGAGAGAGGGAAGTGGGTGACATCCAGGAAAAGAGACAGAATTGAACCCAGGCTGCAAAAGCCTCTGTGTAAGAGACACTTGAACACACCTTGTAGGTAGGGCTGCAGGGGTTAGGGTTATCGATTCTTTTTGTAATCGAGTACTCTATCAATTATTCTGGTGATTAATCAAATACTTTAATAAGAACTATTGCATTTTTTTAATCACTCACTTTGGCTTTTCAAGAGAAGTAGTACAAGACAAACGAGAAAAGAAGCTGGGTCCTTTAAATGAACTACTTCTTTATTTAAAACTGGTATTAATAGATTCTCTAAAGAAAATGTTTTTTAGAGTGCGATGAAGTTCTGATGAAAGTTCGCATTTCTTAAAGTTACAAGGAAAGGAATCGAAATAATGACATTAGATCATGCAATATTTGGGGTTTAAGGGATCCTCTCCCAAGAAATTTTGGGTGCCAACACTTTATTTCTTCTGTTGCAGTTTATTTCTATGCTCCAATTTGTCACTAAAGTAAAGGGACACTTAATCATGTTAACATCCTCTACTTTATGCATAATTGTAATATTTCACATTATAGCAAGAATAAAGCTCCATCATTCACACAGTGGTCTTATGATGTCTGAAAGGTGAATCTTTAGATTACAGAAATATGGTCTATTTTTCAAAGGTTGTTCACTTTTAATTTTTGCACATTTTTTGTTTGTGAGGTCATCCACCCTAAAAATCTGACCTTTTAAGACCATCCACTGACATGGAGAACACATTTAAAGGGATAAAGCTGCTTCTATGACCTGCTGAATCCTGACTGTATGATGATGAACTTTAACCTATTTAGTCTCAGTCACTGCCTGTAGCAACAGCGTGTTTCTATTTTATTGGTGTCAATTCACTATCAATATAAGTCATATCAAATCATTCGGGATGCTGAAACTTTTTGAAAAATACGCTGCAATCAAGACGTTGGTGCGCTGAATTTTAAATCATAATTAAATGTACAATGTGCACACGAGAGAGGGAGAGGGGGAGAGGGAGAGAAAGAGGGGGAAAGCGCCAAAACAGGACTTTAATCGTGAAGCCTGACTGTCTTCCGTGAAACCGTTGGGTCAGTCAGAGAAGTTTATGAAATGCTCTGAAGTCTGCAGACACAAAGTGAGCGCTGTCTCACAGTAGCCAGTCATGCAGGCGAGATCAACTCGGAGATCTGCGCTGGTTCACTGGTGCAGGCATAGTGCCATATTTGCCATAAAGCCACGGCTAGTGGATGCATAAAAACGCAGGATACGTGCCTGTAAACATCGATGCATCAACTTTTCTTCCCTTGTAATTTTCACGCCTCTTATCATGCATGTTACATTATAGTAACAGCGAAAACTAGAAAAGCACTCAGAGAGGCAGACCTTCGCCATTAGCCCTATCTCCCAATAGTGAAGAATCCTTTAAAACCATTCCTGGATCCAGACGGTGATCCAGATCACTCCCAAAATCTAATTCTCTGATTACTCCATCCCCAGTGGGGTGGAGACATGGTGAGGCAAAGCATTGGCTTTGCTACATGTGGAAGTCATGGCAGAGGGTGAATATTCTTCTATTCCTCCCAGCATTGTGAGTATTCTCGCTACCATTCACTGTCTTTCTTTGTGTTACGCTCCGACTTGTCTCCTCAACCGGGCGTGCATCCTTTAAATTCTATAAACTCCGAAACTTTGAAAAAGCTACTGACGTCCGCCATCTCCTTGTGTAAAGTGGTAACAGCGCAGACCTCCGCCATTAGCCCCATCTCCCAATAGTACAGAATTCTTTAAAAAAAATTCCTGGATCCAGATGGTGATCAAACCTGACACGCCAGATGGATTTGTTTCACACATCCATCTGGGAAAGCTTCAATAGGAAATGTTTGGAAAAAGGCAGAGGCTTTGAAAAAAGCTCCAAGTGTGATTGGATGAACGTTCTGTCTGTTACATCTTTACGGCCAGTCAGGGCAACAAAACATGTGATGTAGCCACTATTGAGATGCCCGTGCACAGCTACCGAGGAATAACGCAAAACATGGCGACTACAGACATGTAGGTACTCGACTTTTGTTGTTTTTGAAAAGGAAACAATGCGGTTCTTTGTTCTTCTTTAAATGTCGTCAAGTTCTGATAAAACTGGCGCTTTAGCAGCATCCACGCTAAGCTCTTCTGCCATAATTGCACCTGCTCTTGCTGCTGCTTGTTTACGTCACGACTGCCCTGCCTGAAAGCACTGCCCCTTGATGTTGATTGGTCCTGTCACTTTCTAACAGGGACCAAACGGTTCAGATGGGAGCTTTGCAAGATGGATTCACCAGTGAGAGTTCTTCCTTTACGCCATTTCTCACATTTCCTAAAAATTTCAGGAAAATCCGTCCATGACTTTTTGAGTTATATTGCTAACAAACAAACAAACAAACCCACCTGATCACATATGGATATGAATGATTTAAGCGAAGCCTCAAGGCAGATAATTTGCCTCTAGGAAATTTTTGATTCGAATCACCTGAAAAATTTGAGGAATCGTTTCAGCCATACTTGTAGGCTACCAGCACCCCAGACCCCTCACTGACTTTACATTAGATATGTAAAGGGTCAATTCAGCAGGTAAATAAAGTGGTATGAAATGGACTGCTGGAGAACTTAACATAATGAGAAATAGATACTGGGGGACAAAAATGAATGACAATTTGGACTATCTAATATTCTAATTATCGTGTGCCTTCTTTGTCTCACTGCCTCTGTTTGCACTGATGAAAACAGAAGCTGAAACATTGAGCTTCCATTTATCATCATGCTATGACAGGGTTGAGGGGCTACTTCATTTTAAATGTAAATATTGTAGTGTAAACATGTCATCTCTGCTGTTGAAAAAAACATGATAGACTACCCTATTAGAGGATTAAATATCATACCAACAGCTGCAATGACTTGCTAGGCACACATGTAATTACTATGCTGCGTGTCAAACATGGAGGAAAAAAAAAATAATGAGAACATCAAGGTCAGATTAATTTGGCAGGGTAATGGTCATTGGTTTCTCAATTGTAAGAAATTAACTCCCATGCTCCAACTCCAAATCTGTATTCAGCATTATTCAAATGCAAGCCCAGCATGGCTCATGCAAAGTGTTTTCACCCTAAAATTCATCATAATTAGCCCGAGTTATCCAGCTATTATCTCTCCCTAGAAAAAAAAAAAATCATACCACATGCACATGGTTCTTTCTCTAGTCTATACCAACAGTGAGCCTCTTTACCTCTGTATTTATAACACCAACACACCTAGAGGAAAACCTTTGATTTATGTCTGCAGCACACATACAGTGTCTAAAGCACATAGATACACCAAGTCGAAGTTGGAAAATCTAAAAACAGAGTTGGAAATATGAAGTCTCAATGCAGTCCTCTGACCTAGAAAATCATCCAAACCTGCTTTTATTTTGAAAGAAAACAAGAAATGTCCAAGATTATGATGTGAACTTAACCAATGAAAAATAACTTCTTATGGATTGTAAAGCACAATAAGGGAACAGTTAAAAAAGGAAATGATTGATAATGCAGATGACATTTAACATGTCGAGCCACTGAGCTGTCTATGAGGGGTATGTTTGTTTGTTTTACTGTAATGAGAGATTTCAGTGGTGAAATGGAGCAGTTGTGCACTTATGTTATATTACAGCGGCTGCAGTGGCTTAACCAAAAAGAGCAAGAAAATTTTTGATTAATCGTGAATAAATAGAGTAAATGCTCTAATCAGGGAGATTAAATAATCACAATTACTGCATTAATGCTAACAGCCCTAATTCTAACATACCATCTCTATATATTTTAGCATCAAAAACATTTGAGCCTTGTTTTTACAGTGTAGACAAGGAACTGGTAACTTTGGTCACTGAGTGCAACGTTCTTTTTATTCTCACTGGGCTGAATTGAGTGAAGAGGAGGGCCGCTTGAGGCCCCCGGGCCGCCAGTTGCCCACCACTGAACAGACTGACTGACAGGCTGCAGCTCAGCTACACTCTCATGTATCTTATGATAATAACTTTACATGTTTACTATCATAAGATACATGCAGGAAATATAAAAGCACCAAATTATTTGTATTTGTTTATGTCCTTACTTACTCACTCACGTGATATATCGTGAAGGTTAAAGAAAGAGGTCCACGCACATGTCAAACCAGTTTGGAAGGGCATGCAAAACATACTTTCAGTGTCTGCTTTTTTCACTTCAGCGGACAGACCGGTATCCGGATAAGAAGTAGTAGTTGAGGACCAACAGAAGTTGTAAAAAGTAACGTCCTAGACTTTCAAGCTTAAGAAATACTCTATGGTGGCATATATGGTAGCATTTTCATTACCTCCTAAGTGAACGTTGAAAATAACATTTTTTTATGCAATGCACCGCCCAACGCGTTTGTCCATCAGCCATTCCGAAATCCAAATCACACATACCCCCGCCACACATTACGGAAATGACGTCAACGCGCTATAATTCAAACTTGAGGAAACGAAAGCGTCGGGTAGGAGAACGGACTTGTTGCCACAACTGCACCGGTTTCCGAAGATAGTTTGAGTCGTTCTTGGTTGTAAGTGACAAATATTTTGATTTTATGTGTTTCAGAAAACTTGATTTTTCTTGTACTGTTTAATAATATAGTTTGAAGTGACGTTTCGTTAGTTAATCAACAGTTATCAAATGAGGACAGGTGCAAGGATGCATTTTTAACGTTTCACATCCGTCAGTCTTTACTGTTTATAAATTGCTTCTCACAGAAAACATTGAATTTATTAAACATGTCTTTTGAATGAATATGACTTTGAAGTAGTTGACTTGTGCTGTGAGGGTTAATGTGCTTATTGTTCAATAAATTAACAATGGCTTCCGGTATCTATAAAACCTTTAGAGTAGTTTTAAATGTGCCAATTTAAAGATGGTTTGCGTGCCTATCTTTGTATTTAACTTTTAAGGTTGCTCAGTGCTGAACATTTTGAACTTATCCCCAGAGGTGGAAAAAGTAGCAGACTATTGCAGAACAAATCAACAGCTGTTTTGGGAAGAAATAAGGAATCATTCTCTGGCTGTGTGCATGTACTGACCGTCATGTGTTGTGAAAACCAAACGAGTGGTCGTTTTTATGTTGGCAGAAAGCTTAGAGCTTCTTGTTGTGGCTTTTAGTTTTGTTTTTTACTCAGTGCTCCATGCTTTGTAAAGTTTAATTAAGTAGAATACTTAAATTAAATACTTAAGTAAAAGTAGTGACTTGAAAAACTACTCAGAAAAAAGTACAAGCACACAGAAAAGCTACTCAGTTACAGTAATTTGAGTAAACCCCAGCATAAGTTTGACTATTTTTAACAATGCAAGTCAGATTAAACATAATTAAAATCAGTAACTACTCGGTATTGCCAACATTTTCCATTTAAAGCATTTTATTTATTGGTTTTATTTATATGTTTCTCCCTACTTTCTAAGGTCACTTCTTCAACACCTACAAAAAAAGCAGCCATGACATCTAAAGGTGCTAAAGAAACCTTTGTCACCAAGTTGGGTTTCAGATCGGGCGGATCGTCCTCCAAAGCTGAGGCAGAGCTGGACAAGGTCAGGAAGGAGAACACTCACCTCAGGAGGAAGATCGATGAAATGGCAAAACGACATGTCAAACCACCTGACTCAGACAAAAGCAAGCTACTGGAGGTAAAGGATTGCATTTCATGTAGGTTTCCTGCATGTCTCACTGTCTTTTGATGGTTTCTTCTATTGTTTGTTTGTATTTCATGGATGTTTTTCCAGAGGATTCTTTCCCTCGAGACACTTCGAGAGAGAAACAATCAGCAGCTGCTTGTCAAAGAACAGGAACTAGAAACTCTCAGACAGCAGCTAACAGCTAGAGGAGGAGAGGTATGTGCACATGGCCCATTTCTTGAGAAACATTTTGTTAAAGGTCCAATTTAAAGAGGTCTGATATAGATAAATTTATCTTCCATCACAGCAGCCTGATGTAGAGTAACATAATACACTTAAAGACAGAGTTGTCTTTTGCTAATAGTCAATATTTGCACTTTCGTTTCACTGGTGGCATATGTATTGCTTGCAGAAGACAACTGTCAGGAAGAAATAAAACGCACTTGAGTTCTGAGCTGCCATAAAAACAGTGGGGGTGAAATGGCTTCTGTCCCATTTTGACAGCATCTTCACTAAGTGACGTTTAGACAGCCAGCAAGAACTGCATACTAACACATGGTGTGTGTGCAGTTGTTCAGTTTATATTTATAAACCTATCTATCTTTCTCTGTAGTGGGTCTGCGCATGCATTAGCACTCATGCCCTTTTGCTGCGACACTGCTGGAGAAATTGATGCTATCTGTCTGACGTTATCGTCTCTCATTCTGCTGAAATCTCAACTATTGTTGCTGAAGTTGTTTCTAATCTTAGGCAGTCAGAATGGCATCAGGCTGAAACTTGGAATAGCATAGTGGTAAATAAACATCAGTTATTTGACTTTGCAAATATCCATTGTGATTTAATCCCACTTGTTTCCTACTTTTAAACTTCCTTTAACAGAAGAGCTACACTAAATCTGCTCAGAAGGCAGAGTTAGACTCTCAGTTACTCCTTAGAGAAGTCAACATGTCCTCAGGTTACCCTGTTTATTCTATATTGTTGTGTATTTTAGGTGGTAGCATCACTGCAGGCCCAGCTGGAGCAGCGAAGGAAGGAGGCAGAGCAGAGAGATATGTTGTTCCAGAACTTGTCACAAGAGACAGAGAACCTGAAAAACCAGCTGGTCACTTTTTCTACCAGGTGCCAAACTCTGGAAGCACAGGTGGTGGTAAGTACCAATTTATAGCCTCAATTAATGCATATTTAAAAAATTTGCAAAGACCTTGTCTCCTCTTTTTAAAGAGTAATTATCTTACTGAATAAATGATATAGTAAAAAAAGCGCATTTATACTGACCTCTCTGCATTTCCGATCACTAGACCTATTATATTAATACTTTATTAGGTGATGAGCAACAAAAATGGGAAGATTTTGGGAGGGAAAGGTAAGGCAGGCCTGTTTAAAGAGCACCACTCATTCACAATTCAATCATAGGAAAATATAGGAGACATGTATCATATTAATGGCAGTGAATGACATAAAGTAGATGTTTATTAGATTCTTTGATTTATGGAAGCTATTTCGCAAAGTCACTTACTGAAAAAAAGGAGGATGAATATCCCTCCATCCATCTATATCTATCTACTAGTGTATATCTGTTCTGCCTATCCCTTCAGGGTTGTGGGGGGGTGGATCTAATTCTAGCTGGTCTTAGGCAAGAGGCGGGATATACATAGTGCTGACACACAGAGACAAGCAAGCAATTGCTCTCACATTCAGATCTATTGGCAATGTAGAGTCACCAATTAGCCTGACAAGTATGTCTTTTGACTGTGGGAGGAAGCTGGTGAGAATTCATACCTGCACAGGACGGACACGCAAACTACAAGCAGAAAGGCTCTGTCCCATCCAGCGTTTTGTCTCGCAGCCATGGCACCTGGATACAGAGATGCAGATCATGGGTAGTAGAGAGTATCTGAAGTAACTGAAGTGACGTTAGAGCAGTGGTTCCCAACCATTTTTTTTCTTAGGGTCCTTCCTACTTGCAACCAAGAAATGCTAAGCCCACCCAGGACCCACTTGGAAAATTTAATCAATTTTAACTCTTTTCTTTGTTAAAAAATCCCAACATTATAGGCCTACTAAATTGATTGGTTCTTGCCAAAAGATCTGTGAATAAACTATCCATTATTACAACAGCGGATTAAGGCCACTCTAAAATATAAAAAAAATGTAAGGAATCAGCTCAGGAAAAAAAAACTCAAAATTTTTAAGTCACTCTAGACTCTGATAAAGATACAGCGCACATCGAAACATTACTTCTCTGCACTGGATTGTATGCAAAAAGTCACTCAAGTTTCTTCTTTGGATTTCCCTGTGAGAAAGAGTCCACTGAAACATCTTGCGTACTTGAAATTTTTGAGTATATAATGGTAAAATTTACAACTTGTAAAGCTTGGAAATTTCTCTTTTTCTGGTAAATTTCCCCACTTTTTAAATTCAAAATCCTGAGTCTGGTTTCATACATTAGTCCTGAGAAATATTCTTGTTTGTTTCCCCACCCCATAGTGAAGTTAGACTACATCATTCAAAACATCTGCAGCCAGATGTGTCTGTCTCCAAGTTATTTTAACGTACTCTTAAAGTGTCCAATGAGATAGCTCATTAAGTTTTGGGTCTTTGAGAGAGAGGAAGCAGCAAATTTAAATACCTCTTGTGACACTTGGGACAAATGGTAAGAAAAAATCATGTGATCAGACAAGTTCCAGTGTTCTTTGGACTGGTGTATGAAGATGAAAGACTGAGAATAGCTTTAAAGATAAGAATATTCTAGTGTTTTAGTCTATGTGAAGACAAAGAAGACCATCCAACACATGCGTACAACAAACGGCATTGAATGAGAGCTCTGAAATAAGTGAAAGTAGCATTAACACTGACAATATGAGATCAGTGGCAGGCTCAGTGGCTTTGATTAAGCATTTGACAAGAGCATGACTTTGTTTTGTCCACGTTTTTTACAAGTTTCAGGTCATACACTATTTGTTGAACAGAAGCAAGTAGCAACAGGGAGAAAGCTTGGTCTGGGGTGGGGGCTGAGCAGTACATTACACTGTCATCAGCATAAAAGTGAAAATAAGCTTTAAACATGTTTCGATTGATATTTATATAAAGGATGAACAGGAGTGGCCCCAGGATTGACCCCTGATTGACCTCAGAAAATTTAAAAAAAAGCACAGTCAGCTAAGGAGTTCACATTAAATGTGCAGGCAGTTTCTGAGTGTGAAAAACAATGTTTGAGACCCTATACAATTATGTCAAAATTATGCCCTATATGCACGGGATAGCTAAGTGTTACCTAGGGACTGCTGGCAATTAGCAATAATCACGTAGTTAATCCTGTGCAAATAGACCATGTCTGTAATTTCAGAGTAAAAATTCCAGGGCAAATCACCACCATATTTAAGCTCACACAGAGGTTCACATGTAATTCTAATGTTTGAATCAGCATCTCTATCATAGGGTGGTACTTCATAAATTATCAGAGGTCCACAGGTAATACTAGTCCTGAGTGAATAGTACTTTTGTATAATATTTGCCCCTGGTTGGGTTTTTCATTAGTCTTAGCTCCTACTTATGTTGTTAGCCTATATATCAAGTTTATTCCAACAGTGAAATGTGATTTTCCACAGGATATGTTTTATTCTGAGTAGTGCTGTGCAATTACAAGAATTGTAATTTCGTCTATAGTGCAATCTGAGCAATCCAATAAACACAAGGCAATTGTCTGAGTTTATCATCTTAAATAAGACAATTATTTAATATAATCTCTTAGCGATTTCTCTCCCGGCATGTTGACAGTTTTTCAATTGATTGAGGTTTGAGTTAATTACCATGATTTCACACCATTTTGATACAGTCAGGGGATGCTATCAGCAATCAGCTAGCCTTTAATTACCAAAGTTGACGTGAGTTAAGTGAGAAAAAAAAAAAGCCTTTTTGTGTGTAGTTCTGATTAAGAAAGAACATGTTGCAAACGGGTACCATGTATAAAAAAAGGACAAAGAAAATTAGAAACTCTAAGTGATGCCTGTATCCACCCTTTTTTATTTGTTTATGCATTATACTCATTCAGTGTTTCCCTTCTATTAGGGGGCGCCCCCTGCCCCTTTGAACGTCGAGTCAATTTTATTTAATTGTATTTTCTATATTGTGCCAGATCACAACAGAAGTCATTTAAGGACATCTTTCCTACAGAGCAGGTCTATACCTGGTCCCTTTATTACACAAACTAAATAGCCTAATGCTATTTATCTTGTTTACATAAATGTATTTAATTTCTGAGACCTGGTTTTCTGTTCGTTCTCTCTGATTCCATGACCAGAGCTGAGCAAATCCACACGCTCACAGACTAGAGAGCCCCACCCCCTCCACCCCGTGTCAGAGCTGGGGTCTAATATGTGCTGGGATGCTTTGACTCAGTATCATGAGAGAGAGTTCTCCAATGCAACTGATTTATCCTCTAAAGTTGTGTATGAACCAATGCCCTGCTTGTTTTATGTCTGAGATAGTTAAATGAGCGCTAGATTTCGGCACGAGATTGCAGCAATTGCCAACAATTTATTAAATTCTCTCAAGTCTGGCACTTGTAATACAGGAAAATCCTGCAAATCCCCCAAATATCACCCTGCAAACAGACAAACCAGTTGAAAACATGGTTAAAATCAGCAACAGTAAGGCTGATTTCCGCACCAACTCCCTCTTAATCTTTTCACCACAGCAAGCAGAAATACGCCCTCACAGGTGTGTGGGGGCAGGTGTGCCGTGAATATCAGAGAGGATCAGACAGACTGACCCGCCCATCCGCGGGTCACCTGACGGTCATTTTAAAATTCAATCATCAGGGATCAATAAACTGGTGGACGATCTCTTTTGTCTTTTTGTTCCTCGCGTGCATATCTCTCATGGTGCCTGATGCTATTGGCAGTATTTGTGATCGTTATTTACGCTCATAAATAAACCTTGTCTACATGCAGAATACTACAGAAACTCTTCAACCTTTATAAACGTAGGAGCGTTGACAAAAGATCACAAAGGCATAGAGACAAGAGGAGGAGAGGAGACATGCAGTGTGGGTGGAAAATAATAGCGAAGAGAGAGAAAATGAGTAGATAAAGTCAGTGGAGGACAATCAATCATAATAAAGACAACATTTACAAAGACACATAATCTTACCTATTATATTCTACAACAAACGGTTTCCTAAATATTTTTTTGGTTATTTATTCATTAAATCTTTCAGATGTCAGACTCATTTGTATGTGGGGAGGCTTTTTTGACAGCATAGGTCAACTTTATACTTAATATTGGTTCTGATACAGTCCTAAAGTTACTCCTGATGTGGAAGAATGGCCAAAAAGTTCATTTTCAACCTTGTCGTTCATATATGCATGAATGAATAATGATAGATAGATAGGCACATAGACAGACAGATAGACAGACAACTGGAATTTAAAGAATCACATAAATACCATGATTCCTTTAAGTGTTTGTGCCCCCCACCACCACCACCACCACCCCACACAAAAAGAAACCAAACCGTAAACCCTGTCATTATTGTTCTTGCAGTATTGAACAATGATAGATTTTTTGTTTTTTACATCATGCAGGCCTTTTCCTAAGGCTCGAATGTGGCCTGAAAGCAAACCTGTTTGGAAATTCACCTGCAGCTACTCTTCTGTCCATTGGGTGGCATTGTGGGACCTCTGATTGCATTCCTAAGCAGCTGATGTAACTTTCCCCTCTAAAGCAGGCTCGCTAATGTGCTCTATTGAAAGACATGTAATGCATGGTTAGAAGTGAAGCATAGCCAGTGTAATAAAACACATCACAAGAAAACATCAGTAACTCTACTTTGTAAAAAGATAGAATGATGGCTTTTTAGTTACACTTTGTCTTTTGGCTTACATCATTATATATCATTAAAATCATAAGTGCTAGAGCCTGTAGTAATCCATAGTTCTCCACAATTGTCGGCTCTCATTCAGTATCAAAAGGCAGCACTGATTCTCAGTCAGAGCTTTGATGCTTTCAGCACAGCAGGCCTGCACTTCACTCTGAGAGAGAGCAGTCATCAGGATTCTCCTTGGCTTCGAAATCACTAAAAAAAAAAACATCAGGAGTTCAGATAGCTGAAGACTCGGATAACATACTTAGATCACACACATATCTCTGTGGCCACAGTGAGATCAGTTCAAAGAATTTCAAACATAATTTTAAGAATAGATAGAAAAATTTCACCAAATATTCCTGCTGTTAACTCTCTCTCACTATCTTTTAGTGAAATGTCTCCCGATGAGAAACTTTCTCATGCAGAATTGTTAGTACACAGTCAGATCTAATCTCTATAGATGCTTCAAATAAAATAGAATGCGTTTGTTCTTTTGTCTTTGCCAGAGATGTCACTCTTTTAATTATTTTATTGCCAAGAGTCATCAGAAAGCACCAAAACGATTTCTGCTTAACACAGGTGTGTATGCCTGGATGAGTCTGGGGGCATCTCCAGGTATAGATGTACCCCGTCAAATCTTACTGGTCAGGATTTTCTCTCAACTAACAGTCAAATGTCTTTTAATTCCATTAACCCATACTCTCATTGGCAACATGAGAGAAAAAACAATTGATCAATGTGTCAATGATGGCGTCGTCCTTAACTTCCTTAAAAGGGGACTTTTTGAGCCTTAGGGAAACAAAAGAGGTTTAAAGGCCTGCTGAGATGCCGCTGCTCCCCAGTCGCCCTGCAAAGTGGGGGAGTATACCTTAAATATTACCATGCACACATTAAGAAGATTCATTAAAAGTAAGAGTTATTTTCAGAAATGCATTAAGAGCAAGTTAATAGGTTTATATTAATACCAAGAGAGGCTATGAGTCATCATTTGTTTGGGAAAAAGGCAAATTAATGTGAAATAAGACATTAAACGCCCACATGCAGCTGTAATCGAGGGATCTTTGTTTCCGAAGCAGGTTTTCAACAATGACATTGGCAGTCCATTTTGGGGAATGAATCCACCAAAAAAACGCTGGCAAACTCCTGTACACGTCTACATTTTTTTGACATTGTTTTTGTGCACTTAAGTCGGTGTGCAAGAGTTTGCCAGCATTTTTGATATGTAAAGTTTATTTATCTTAATTTACATATTATTTTAACATCATCTTCATGCTCTGTATTGAAACTACAGATGCACCAAAAGTGGGTTGCAGAGCCCTTATCTGTGGGTCCCAAATGTGTTCCTCCAAGCAAAATTTTTACCAAAACATCCATGAGACTATATTAAATCATGCTTGTTTTGTCCTGTCTCTTGATTCATTGCATGTTTTGTACTGCAGGAAGTCATAACTACACTGTTTTTCCATTTGATAAATCCAGTTGTTTGAAAAGTGTAAGAAATTTTGGTGGATCCTGAGGCTCTACCAATCGAGCACCACTGATGTAGCTGATGCCGATACAGACGTATTTTTTAAAATCTTTTTTGGAGTTAGTCTCCTAGTGTACCAACTTTTTCTCTCATGTTTGACCATGAAAACACATCACAGTTTGTCTTACTGGTCTCTTCTTCTACCTCTTTTTGTTCAGAAGCTAAATATACCAGATACCAGTTTAAAATTGATCGGACACATCAGATCAACATTGGTAACTAATATCTGTTCAGTCTAGTGCTGCACAATTTGGTGAAAACTCGTGCACTGTGTGCAGTGGCCTGGTTCCCCTGGCGTAGCACTGGCCCAGCAGTGTGCTCTCTAAAGTTAAAGTGTTTAAGTGCACTGCTGGCTCTAATGTGATCCACGGTACCGTTGGTTTTAAAAAAACGTGCTAATTCTTCTTTCTGTGTGTAGATCAGTGATGAGAAACGTTAACGTTTAGACTATCGTTAACCACAGGTGCTGCGTGCTGCAGAAGCAAAGTCGAGCATAATTATCCCATCAACAGATTTTTAAAAAGTCTGAACTTTTCTTAACCCCTTTTCTGGGAAATGTAGATAAAGTTTATCAATATTTTTAAGTTATTTAAAGCTCTAAAGTAGTCTGTAACTTCTAAGCTTCCTATAAAGTAAACTCACGGCGACAGAGCTGCACAACGCAGATATGAATAATTAAGGCCGATCTTGATCTGTTTTGAAGCACACTGGGCCTTGCGGTAGTACCGAATACCCCGGTAAAATATGGGGCAGGTGTGACGGTGTTAAAAAGTAGATACCGCCCAAGCCTAATTACCATAATAGTAATCACAACTATTCAGTCACAAAAGATTAACAAAAAAAACAACACTTGTATAAAATTTAATCACATATTTATTTTCAGATTAACTTTAGTTAATAGCCAATTAGAAAAGATCCGTCTTAAACAGCATTTTAAAGGCATCCGTAGAAGCTGCAGAGTGTATTTGCATAGGAATAAAATTCTGAAGTTCAAGACAAACTCAAAAGCCTGATCACTGAGACACAAGGGACAGCGGGTAGATCCTGATCAGAGGGCCTGGGGGTCTATTGGTGATGAATGGTTGGCTCTGTTCAGGTGTCTTATCATGTAGGGCTTTAAAAACAAAAACATGGATTTTAAAAGGTATTCTGATTTTTGTTCAGAGAAATTGCTTAGGATGCCTATTTTTGAAGGAAAAAGGAATTTATACTGTTAGAATTTTCTGGTATCATATGGAATCATGAGAACTCAGTCACAACAAAGCTAAGTTAACTTCTTTGAATTGAAATAGTTTCAGCTTGGATTTAAATACCTCCCAAACATAAATGTAAAAGGAGTTTTGCCAGGAATGCCTAAATAACATTTGAGAATTTAATACTTGAAAAAACTGTAGTCCTGTGATATTCATGTCTTTTATCAGTCTATGTAAACGTTCCTAGAATGCTTGCCCACCTCTTCGCTTAGGTCCTTTTCAAATTACTAGAAATAATCCGACCAGCAGACCCTGACCTTAGCACACTCTTCCTTCCCCTCAGACATGGCTTCACAAAAGCCATTAACAGGCTTAGCTTATGGGATGTGTGTTAAAATCCATGTGGAAAAAGTTGACGAGCTTGTCTGGTAGTGTTTGAGCTCTTAGAGATTTAACGCAGAGATGACCAGTGAGATTCTTAGTGTTGTGACAGGACTGCGACAGGTTTGTTCCTGCTCAGACGTTAGAGGGGATCAGACGTAAAGACCTTTGGGGTCAAGGGGGCAGTTATGAGATGACTGGCTGTCTTCTAGGGATGGGATCAAGGGAATGTTACCAGGGCTAGTGCAAGCAGACTGAAGAGGTGGTCCCTTGATTGAACGCTGAAGTGATTTTTGGCTGTGTTGTTGAAAAATTAGGAAGATTTAACACTCAAACCAGAATGCTGAGTGTTTTTTTTTGAGCCTTTGTCAAGCCTACTTTTAAATGTCAGTTGAGATTTTGCCCAGAGAACTGATGTCTGACACGAAACTGGTAACAGATATCAAAAAGCATCACAAACCTCAAAAGAAATAAAAGTCTGTCATATTCTTCTACAATTACCAGAATGTGTCCTGGATTGATGCCAAATAATCCTGACTCGTGTTGACTTCAGTCCCCTTAACCTTTTTCCACTTTAATTATATTTAAAGTCACCTGACAATATCACGTTTCACATTGAAATGAAGTGTTACCACCACTACTTTTTAATTCATAAATGTGTTTCTTTTCCACAGAATGGACAGGCGCCTCCTGCAGACCTGGCTCTGGTGCAAGATCAGCTAAAAGATGTGAGTCTTGTCAGTGATTAACTGTTAAATTTAGTGCATTTTGCAACAACTGGGTTTACTTTCATGTCATCAGAAAAAGTATTTCTATCAAGCTTTGCATTCAGCATTTCATTCAATTACACTCCTTTCAAGGCAAGATGGATCAATCTGTGAAGTTCACCGATCGATCAGTCAGTATTTCAAAACACTCACTCCTAATGCAATATCAAAAGGCGCTGTCAAGAATAGAGACACAGGGTATTAATGTGTGGGGATAGAACAAAGTATTTCGATCATTTAGTATGATTGAAATAGTATTTTTGCTTTCTCTCAGTTTTGATGAGAAATACCACTTCACCAAGCATCTGTTCCCAACAAGTTTATTTTCCAAGTGACCACAGTTTGTTTGATTTAAAGTTGTGCGTCCCACCTCCAGGCTCTGGAGAAGAACCAGCAGTGGCTGGTGTACGACCAGCAGAGAGAGGCCTATGTTCAGTCCGTCCTCGCTCGCACTAAGGAGCTGGAGCAGCAGCTGGCCCAGGCGACGCAGCAGCTACAAACCAAGCAGGAAGCCACTTCAGATGGAGGGAAAGGTAGCAAGAATCAAACAAGATGTATCTGACATTATGCAGTAGTATGCCTGGAGCTCAAAATGCTCCTAAATTCCATATAATTCATTTTGTATACTCATCCATACAGGAAGCGTGAGTAGGGAAAACCTTAGAGATGGTTGGCAATAAGTGGGGAAAGGATACAAAAATTGAATTACAGTGCCTTTGAAAAGTACTTACCTTTTGTTGATTTTATAAATTATTAATTGTCAATATATTTTGGCTTTTTGGGCAAAAAATTTACCAAAAAGGTCAACGTCATGATGAAAACAGATTTCTACAAAGTAATGCAAATTGAATAAAATATTTATATAAATGTTTCTTAGAAGACTTATTTTACCACTTTTTATCATAGAGATGAAGTTTATAGGTGGGTGTTGGTTATGCAGTCACTTATTTTACATTACATATTTTTAATTTAAGTGACATTACTTTGTGTAATTCTGTTTTCATTTTGACATTAAAGAGAGTTTTTTGTCAAAACTAGCCAAATTATATTGACTATGATTGATTTATAAAATCAATAAAAGGGTAAAACATCCCAAGGAGATGAATACTTTTTCTAGGCACTGTATTAATAATTTAACCAGAAAGAAACAATGGCAGCATCGATGCCTGTTTTGCTTTAATATCTCAGTGGCAAACTTTCTAAATGAGACAAGGATTAGATTTGCCTTTCTTTTACAACTAGCATTTCCTGCATCAGCTCTTTTAGACTCCACAGGTCCAGATAAGGACGCTCAACTGAAGAGCCAGTATGACCAGTTGCTCCTGAATGTACAGAAGGACCTGGACAGCCAAAAAAATTTGGCCACCAAAACCCAACAGGAGCTTGATTTACAGAAGAAACAGGTAAATAAGTTATACATTGAATTTAATTACGTTATCTGCTCAGTCCATGTACTCTCTTTTCAGAGTGAAGTATTTCAGTTTTGCTCTGTTAGACCTGCAACTCATTTTTTGTAGCTTTTTTTCTGCTCATACCCTAGATAAACTTTGCAGTTTCTCTGTTGAAAAATGAAATGCATTTATATTTATTCCACTCAAAAGTTTGCTATAGGACTGAATCAGCTTGCAGCTACTTTTCCTTGGACTCGGGTGTCTTTTATAATTAATTTGATGAACTCTAGGGGGAATGAACGGACTGAAGTAAACACAAAATTTGCACTTTCTCTGACCCTGTAGACGTTGAACGCTCAGGCGGAGCTGCAGTCCCAGAAGGACCAGGTCACCAGGCTCCAGGAGGAGACATGCAGGCTGCAGAGGAAGTATGAGGACAAGTGCAGCGAGCTGTCATCCTTTATGAGGAAATACAATGAGAAGAGCAAAGAACTGGAGGAAGCCAAGATGCAGCTGCAGGCTGAGCGGCTAAGCAACAGGTATGAAGAAAGTGGGATCTAAATGGTACATAGGTAAAAAGGATTATAATGAATATTTTTGTTGGTTGCAAAAACACTGTGCTCAGACATGAAGTATGTGAGGAGAGGAAGGCATCGTCTGATCGAGCAGACAGAATGAAAGCTGAGCTGGAGTGTATGGACATCAGACTGGAGGAGGAGAGGAAGAGATCTGCTGAACTTCTGCAGCAGGTAACACCCAAAAGTCAATGTCATGTTACTTTTCACTACTTTGGACTAGTATCTGTTTAACATAAAACTTCAAAAGAAAACCCATCCTGGTATGAGGCCCTAGACATATTACTCACCCAATCTTTGAGCATGTTTTGAAAATAGAGGCAGGTTTTAGTTGGAAACATCTATGCTGAAATAGTCTGCAGATCAAAGATTTTAAAAAAGTTATACACACAAAATCCTCATTTTTCTAAATCTAAAAACAGATTTTAGATAGGAATTACTTTTTCACATAAGGCCAGATAGGGTTTGCATTTTGATGTTCTTGTGTTTCAAATACATGGGCCAGACGTGGCCATCGAACAAGCCGGGTGGATCTGACACCGTGTAGTTCCTAGAGCACCTCCTCTTTTTGCATTTTTTCCCCCATTAATAACTAAAATCATCATTTAGAAAAAAATATAAATACGAGCTCATTTTTTATTTTTGTGCCTTTAATATATTAATAATCAAATTTATGTTTATGCACGGGAATTTTTCATACAAATGTGAATTCAGCAAAAAAAAAAGGCGTGGGGTGAGCAAAAGATAATTGAACACCCACTGGCAGTGGAAAACCCTGAAATCATCTGTGCATATCTCATCTATAAATGTCTTTAGTCACAAGAATTTACACCTTTTTTTTTTTTTTTTTTTTTTTTTTTTACCAGATAAAAACCGAGTGAGATCGTTATCTCTTTTACAAGGATCTCTTTTTATCTTGTTTTCTTCTATATACATAATGTAGGACTGCAGTCGAAATGAAAGAAAACTTTAACATCATTTTGAGTTGAAAAGGATTTGAAAGGAAGTTTCTCTTAATGGTCCCTTTTCTCCTTAGGTCAATATGTTGCAAAAGTCTCTTTTGAGCCAAAATGAAGAACAAAGGAGGTTTGCAGCTCTGGAGCAACAGGTAAACAAAAAAGGAAGAAAATGGTCAACTGATTCTTACACATACACAGAAGTATGGGGGGAAATCTCCATCCTTTGGGGACAGTGGAAAGAAAACACGTATTTTACATATACATATACATGTGCACAATTGCTCAACCCAGTGATGAGTGAACGGTTTTCCTGACAGCTATAATGAGAAAACAATGAAGATTTTTTAAAGTTATTTTTTGAAGTTATTTTTGTTTTTCATAACCAGTGAAACAGTATACTGGAAATAGCCAACTATCACATTTTTATTTTGGAGGTATGACAGGATATGTATTATTTCTCAATAGTCTTGAAATCCATACTGTTCTCACTTGTGCAATCTAAGTGTAACGAATTCTTGGCTCTCCCCTGCTCATATATTTCTCCCTCCCTCCTAAGATCCAGCTTTCTGCCAAGGACTTCGAGAATGAAAAGATTGATCGTCAGAGCATGCAGCACCAGTTACATAAGGTTTTGAAGGAGCTCCGCAAGGCCCGAGATCAGATTGCCAAACTGGAGTCTGCTGTAAGTGTTGCTGCTGATCATAACCACATGTTCATTATGAAGTCTTTCAGAAGCACAGCTTGTTCAGTCAGGCACACAATGCTTGGTTGCTTTTCCAGAGAAGCTTGCTAGGTTATAAAAACTCGATCTTTTTTTTAACTCTTTGAAGCACTATCCCTTACTTTTTTGTTTGTTTGTTTTTATTTGCCACTAAAAGAAAAATGCTAAGAAAACTCTGTGTTTTCAGAAGCAGACAAACACCCGTTTTTCAGAGCCCAGCTCTTATAACGACCTGGAGTTTGAGCGTCTGACCCTTGACGGGCCGACATCTCCCTCTAAAATCACAAGCCTCCTGGATGAGAGTTTCCTGGAGTGCCCCAAGTGTCGGGCCCACTATCCCACCAGTCGCCACAGGGAGCTGCTGGCACACATCGACTTCTGCTTAGCCTGAGTCCAGATGTTTGTTCACTGCCTCAGTGATTGGGCCTCTTCTCAATCAAGAAGGTCAGCAAGATAGCTAAGCAAAGAAAATAAAAGATTTATGATACATGCATTTTTAAATGTCTGCAGACCTCTACATTTTAAATTAAAGGGAGGAAAAGATGACTCTTTGGTATATGGGTACTGTAAGATCTAGTCTTTGACTATGGGCAAAAAGCAGAGATGCTCAGATTGTGAAGATCAGGGCTGATAAGGTTTAAAAAGACAAATTAGCGGATTGCTGGTTCAAATCTTGATGTATTTTTCAGTGCTATTTTTCAATTTTGTATGTTTTTCAAATTAGATGAGATGGATTCTTTTTTGCAGTCCTTCCTCTTGACATGTCACTGAAACACGTCTTACAAACTGCCACTGCTCTTTCTCAAGCCTTTTTCTGACTGGGTGTGTGTCAACTGCGTAATGTCTGCATCACGGCCAGATTTTCACTTGATGTGCATGTTTAAAAGTCAGGGCTTTTAAACTGTCTCTGTTAACACTTCGCCTCACATGCCGAGAATCGAGAGCATAGTGGGCCTGCCTATTTTTAGTGTGTCCCTCTGCCAAAATGCACGGGAAAATAATAGAGATCTGCATTTATGCTTTAAAAGCAGATATAGATAGAATATGTTCAATGTTTTTCTTGATGATTCTGCTGAATGCTGAAAGCCAAAACATGAGGCTTTCATTTTCCACTAGGGCGGGGAAATTGATTGAATTTTAGAATTTGAATTGCAATATGTCCTGCTGTGATTTTCAAACAGCAGGTGTAATATTTCTTTAACTTGAAATGTGTTTGAAAATACTAGTTTTTGAAGCAGAGATTTTGTTTTCATGATACTCTGCACATCATGCAAACATTCAAGTGTTATTTTTTTTCTAGAATGTATGCTAAAAATGCTTCTTTCCTTGTGGTTTAGCCTTAGTTTAATCTACCAAATATTGTGTTGGTTATTAGAGATGTTTCAATATAATTTTTTCCTTCCTGATTCTAATACCAGTCGTTGATATCAGCCGAAACAGAGTACCAATACAATACTGGTGTAAACTTTCTGAATCAACTGCGCTGTGGAAAACTGGCACATTGTTTTAGCCCTTAAGTTGTTTCTACTGATAGTTATTGTAAGTTTTACTCCATTACCTCTATCCATGCTGTCTCCATAATGATGTATTTAGGCATGTGTGGTTTGACAAAGCATGACACGATGACAGAACAGCCTGCCTGACAGCCCTGAATCAACTTCATACATCATAAGAATCATCAGGCAAAATAACCTCTTAATTTTGTTAAGACGTAAAATCTGAAACATAGGTCGCACCAGATGCAGTCTGTTTTTGGTCTCCCAGAGATGAAAAAAAAGGTTTTAATGGTCTTTTTGTGTGTAGGATTTATTTTCTTCTGTTTTTTTTTTTTTTTTTTTTTTTTTTTTAAGTTCAATCCATTTTTGCCATGTAGAGTTCACAAGCATGCAAGCTATGGGGCTGCCTACCTCACCTGGTCACTTGTCTTTAAATGATGAGTCTTTTCAGTCAAACAAGCGCTCCACAAGTTTTTTTTCTGTTGTCAATTATATGCAGGATTATGACCCAATGAAGAAGAAAAGCCTGTTCTGTATTGCTACATGTCCCTGCATGCTTTGAGCTGCGATACACAATGAATAGAGGCAGTTTTAGCGTTAGGTTGCGCTTGTGCTAATGACAGTGTTCTAGCGTTTTACACTGTTGCATTAGTGTCACTGGTAAATATACTACAGCCCACGTAATAACAGCTATTAAAAGTGTGTCTCAAACACCGTGTTTGGCGATATTTGTAATACACTGATCCACATAAAGCTAATCAAAGATTAAAACTCATAAGAAAAACGTCTCAGTGTGCAGTGCCCTGACAAAATTTATTGCATAACGGATGTTTGAAGGCAATTCTCTTGTCTTCTCCAGCTGGTGTAGCCTATTTTTTGATAATACACTGGTGATATTTAAATATAATTTATATAAAAGAGGGATGAAGGGAAACCCTTATATGCTGCATATTTTATGTCTGAATCTGCTTAATGCTGACTTAGTATGACAGTTTAAAAAATACTCCAGTGCATAGATTACCTGCAGGCCAAAGATTGATCTTATTCATTTAATTCAAACTTTTTTGGAGGCTTCTGGGACTTTCTGGCATCATTTTGTGGCAGTTTTTAATGTTTTCGTTTAATGAAGCTCTTATTGAAATGTGTTTGATGAACTTATTTATTCTGGGTTACTTGTGAGTTAGTAATGACTTCTTAAAGAATAAAGGCTTTTATTTTCTTGTAAGTGTAAGCAGTGATGATTACTATCAAACATTTTGCATTTATGATTGCTTTTTGTGTCAAGGGAGTTATTTTTTAAAATAATTTAGCGGCCAATAATGTTTAACACTTCCAACAATCGTGTGTCACACAATCAAGGTGACTGAATATGGACAGAGCCTTTTTTGGTCTATAGAGAGAAGGTAAATTTTTAGGCAGCAACATTCATTTGCTATTGAACAAAGTGTAGCAGTGTTTGTCTGCCTGGTGTGCCGCTAACTGCTGCCACTGGAACTCTGTCAAACGTAGCCTTCATTTATCCAGACCTTTTACATTTTACAGCAGGGAGTTAATTGGGCACACTGTGACAGGTCGCCTGTGTATTTTTCCCCTTTTGTAAGTGAAGCTCACTGCCGTCCACACCTTGACTTTTCAAGCCTGCAGCTCTGTGAGGCTGGAATAAGATTGCATGAGTTAATTCCTTGTGCTAAACTATTTAAGGCAGGGGATTAGTGAAGGTGCCTTTATTCCTGCAGTCTCTGTAATGTGACTAGATAGACTTAAGACAGACGGACACTGCTACCCTGGCGTATTTGACAGAGTTGTTGTCTTTTAACCCATCAAGTTTGTACAGTTATCTGGAATTCAAAATAATCATGTGCTCCAAAGTTGTTTTGCCATGCATTGTACTGTATAAAAATGTGCAATAAAGATAAGGATCTCCCTCCAATGCAACAGTTTTTTGTGTATTTCTGTTTTTGTCTAACTGCGATCAGATTTTGCTTAGTTACTTTTTTACTTCCAAGGTAATGTATATTTGGGCTTTTAGTGTAGACATGTATTGCCCACGTTGAGGAAGGCATTCTTTGTACACAGGGTGTGAAGACATCACACCTCAGGCTACTGGACCCCAATGAGTATTTTTCATTGCATACTGGGCAGTGACAGCTGACAGAGGTCTATAATGTTGAGCTTAGCGTGTCTCATCTTTGTGTTTCGCTCTGAACTGTACTTAAAGTGACCTGATAAGGCATCATCATTGTTTAATTCCCTGTATAATTGATTTGAAGCTTAATCTACATAGTGGGAATGTACTTGTGAAGAAAATGTTTTATCTGATCTTTCTAATCCTTTTTGACACGCTAGAGTCAGTGGTGCTAAAAGATCAAACAAAAGCCATACCATTAGCTCTATAAGAGGCAGAGTGAGTGCTGTTGTACTGACAGTTTTCACAGCTCTAAACCTATGCCTGTGACAACTGTTGATATTCAGAACAACATGACCTCGAGTTTGAGATTGAGAGAAGCTTAACTGAATGCACATGAACGTTAGAATCCTTACTCATTCCTGTATTTTTACAAAGTCAACTGAACTGCTTCACATGCCAACCTGCACATTGGTTTATCTTCATTGTAAAGCTGTCTGGGGCAGGATTCACAACTACCAGGTCTTAGTACACTCTTCTGAGGCCTGGACGCCAACTGGACTCCTTTGTAACAACTTCTATTCCGCACATTTTTGGGTATCATTGGCAAGACCCTGGGGGGAATGACAGGAATGGGAAGGGTCAGCTGCCTAATACAGGAATGGCAGCTGCACTTTCACAGGCACCTGGCATGCTTTCCCAGGCCTGATCCAGCTCACCACATTTTGGGTTCCCAGGACCCAGTGGGCTGGTCCAGATGGCTGTGTGTCGTTGAGTGGGCAGTTGGGAGGGATGAGATGGAGATGGGGCATGGACCTGGCACAGGTCTGGAGAATGGCCATCGGGAGCCAGAGTGGTACAGGACCAAGGCTAGCATGGCAAAGTGCCGAACCGGCACATGCTCCCATACTTGTAACAATCTGCAGACTAGTTTTAACTGCAAGTCTTTGTTAACCTTTATTCTTTCAGATCCTTGGTGAAAGGTCTTGAATCCAAGCTTCCTGTATGTTACTGTTTAAACTGATCCTTTTTATCTTTCATTTGCACTGTGAGTTTGAGTGTTTTGTTCTTGCAAATGTGTTTTGAAGCCATTCTTAGTCAGTCTTGCATGCAAAAGAGATCTCTGATCTCAAAAGATTACCTGGCTAAATAAAAGGTTCCATCAAAACAACAACTTTTATCAACTTAAATGTAACTGGACACATGCTTAGCAATGTATTTTTTTTTTTACATTTTATAGCTTCTTTGCATAGTGTCCAATTATCAATGTTTCAATTTATTTTTAGACCAGCTGATTAGCAATCCATTGAAAAGCTATTAAGTCATACAGTAACCTTGCAAAGTAGACTGATTTGCCAGCTTTCATGCCTGTCATAAGGCAAATCCAACTTGCAAAGCTACAATCTACAACACTTGTTGCAAACAATACGGTTCTGACCAATCAGCGTCATTTGAGGAGAACGAGGTGGGGCTTAGTTGTACTGAAAGCAGGTAGCAATGGCTGCGGCTAGTGAAGTGATTAGCTTGTATATAGCTAGAGTATCGTGGCAGTCTTATTTTTAAAAAAAAATTAAACACTGAAATGCTGTTTTTGCCCTGCCGACCTGTTTTGCCACGAGTTCATGACCGTTATGGCTGGGGTCTACTGGTGTATACAATGGCTTTCGTCAAAGTAGCTATTAGCTTAGATGTAGCTGCAGTATTAAAACAAGAGTGAAGAGCGTCACTGAAAGCCTGTCTGGTCAGAGTAGATGTTTTTGCCAACTTCTGGCTTTGGCATGAAATTCATTCACCAAGCAGCTCTGCAATTCACATTTTACGGCAGCATTAGCCTGTAGAGCTCAGGGTAGGAGCTGCGCATGCCTGCTACCTCCTTTTGTCTTGTCTGGTTGGCCTGTAATAAATGTGACTGAACATTTGTCCAATTACTTTCTGAGAAAGGTTTTAAAAGTCCTGCCCTTCCCAAATGCTTTCAATGTGAACTTTCTCTCATATACAAAGCCATGTGATGGACAAATGAAACAGTCTATCTGGGGAGTCAGGTCATTTCCTTGTAAGCTAAAAGAAATGGGTTCTATCCTGAAACCACTGAAGTTAGAGTCTGTTATGTGATTCTGAGGTATGACGTTGATTAATAGAGACAAACACCGTCAGCTATAAATCAAAACTAGTTTGTCATTTAAACTCTCTAGAAACCAAAAATGTCACTTCATGGTTCTGTCAGGGGAGAAGTTAAAGAGAACAAAGACCAAAAGATACATCATCTGGGAAACATCTAAGATATGTGAGGATATCTTTTAAGGAAAGTAAAAACAAATGAGCGTCCTGTCCTCCAGATTTTCTCAGAAGTTGTTGGGATTTATACCCTAGAACCATGAAATACTGGCATGTTTTGTAGCAATCCATCCAACAGCTGTTAAGGCAATCTAGGGGGAAAGGGGTGGGTACTGGGTGGGTTTTATATTTTGTGTGACATCTGGTAAAAGGAGGGGCCCCACTTATGAAACCAGGCTGTTTGTGTGGGGAGGGGCCAAGTTCACATGGCCCCTTCTTTACTGCAATTTTGAGGTATTTAAACCCACTCAAGATGTCTTTAAATTGAGCCATTATAATGTACATATACATTTAATCAGTGTAATAAAATTCTCAGAAACTTGCCTTGCTAAAGTGTATGTTGCTCTATGATAGGAATATTATTTCATATATTTATATTGACTGAATTCGAAGGTAAACCACATGCCTTCCTTATTTGTAATCCTGGAAGATAGATTTATATGACAATCTTAATTAATCAAGCCAACACGGGTGAATGTTTTATTTCAAAAATTGATCACAAAGTATACATCATACAACCATCAAACAAACAAACTACAATGCATATGTAGCATATGACTTATATGCTATATAGGTATGTATTAAGTTTATTAACATCTGCTTTATTCTGCACAAAACAGTCGTTCAGTGTAAAAGCAAAGCCAGTGATTTGTGAACCTGGTTTATTTAGTAAACATTTTGTTTATTCTCCAGAGCTGCAGTTTTGCTGAATATTCAGCTTCACTTCAAACATTTTTTTATTTGTCACATTGTTAGGTAAGCTGCAAAAATTCTGTCATCTGATATGTCTTGTTTTACACTTCTCTGAAGTTTCTATAGAAAACTTGCACTCGTGACGGATGTTAACATACAACTAAAAAATTCAAAGGCACAGAACCCCCTTTCCTTAGGTGGAAAGACTAAATGAAGAGTCAAAAATTCAGGAGAAAAAGTCATCTTTCCTGTCTGTTTGCGGGGTATTTGACAGTTTATATTTTTCCGTTTTTTAATTGTCTTTCAAGAACAAGTGGCTTCTTTCTCCTTTCACAGGAAAGAGGATCTGGTGGGATTCAGTCCAAGACTAGCAGGGGAGCACCCAGAGGTGGGCACTTCAAAAAGGAAGATTTCTGAGTGTGAACAGATCAGCTGTCGTTTTGCTCGCAGAAGCCTGAAAAAGGAAAACAAACAGAAAAAAAAACATTTTAAAAAATAAATTAAAAGCTTTTATAGTAGTGTTACTTGATCATAAGACAAAAGTCTGACAAAAGACATGATTTAATAACACTGTAAGTTACTGCTTAGTTCAACAATCACTTCACACACCGGTGTGATCAACTCGTCTGTATTTGCCATATAAGCAGATGTCCTTCTTCTTCTGGGTGACCACAGCCACATCCTCTGGCCTCAGACCACCCGGGTAACGTGAGAATATGAAGGAATAGCTGTCCAGACAAGTGCCATCAGAGTCTACTTGTCTGCATGAGTAGTGGACAGCGTAGTTATCGTAGTCAGTGTCGATCACCCAATGTTCATCATCTTGGGAGAAAAGAGAGGGGGTTTAGATTTTAGTCTCATCTTCCTCCTGAATTTGTGATTATAACGTAAAAGTATTTACTCTCTAGATTGTTTGATCTTTCTTTGGACTCATTTGTAGACAAGAGCAAAAGACTGATACAGATAACCCACTGATTGGTGTTTGAAATCTCATACTTTTCAGGAGATGTGATAGCATCTAATGCTTTTATTATTTCCTGCATGTAGGCTTAAGTGCTTTGTCCAGTATTCATACCAACACAATACTGAAATGACTAGTGAAAGCTATCATACTTATAGGAATTATAGATAAAACTAAAGCTAAAGTGCAGACAAGGTCAGTACTGGTATGAAAATAATAAATAAATAAATAAATAAATAATCACGTCATTTCTTCAATCACAGCCAAACTTCAACTTCTTTCTAACAGTACTGATTAATAAATAACCCAACTCATGTTAAGCCAGGGACATTTCTCCTCCCCTTCCTGGACTGGTTAGCATTTTGTTTCATTAATTCTCAAAGGTCAGGTCATAGAGATACCCGTGCTGCAGTTGATGATTAAAATAAACCAGAAGTTATCTAAAAGTCAACAATCTGTTTTGCAGCATGATGAGGACATGCCAAAGCTTCTTGGAAAGGCAAAATATTAAGGTGAGTTTCCATCATACAGATAGCATTACTTACTTCCAGTCTGCAGGTAGCTTGAAGCCCCCCAGTATTGCATCTGGAACTTGGCAGAGTCAGAGGTTTCGGTAAAGGTGGCAAGCATATCGGCACACGTTTCCCAGTTGCTTAAGGTCAAAAAGACAGTGAGAGTGCACTGGTTGAGTCAGATGCAAAAATTAATGAAAGGTGTGGAAAGTTGCGCTTATCACAGCAGAACTCACTTGAGGATGATGACTCTGCCCTTTGCAGTGGCAGTGATTTTGCCTTCTTCGTCAATATTAAATTGAGCCACAATGTTGTCAAGCAAGAATAAACCCTCTGGGTCTTTCTTTCCAACAGCATACCATGTCCCTACATACTGCAAAAAATAGAAATCTATGTTTAAATCCACTACACATTTCAATGGCTATCCTTAACTCAAAATCAAATAATGCTCTACTAATTAATACTCTTAAAAGAATAAAACATGCATGAAGGGAAAATGTCTGGAGCACATGGTAAAATTAGCAATTTTGATATGGAAAAACATTTAATCTTCCCCAATGCTTTCACCATATTCCAATTGCTGAGTTAACTGTGTGCATTATCCGTCCCTTTTCTGAAATGCACTGTGCTACACATGTTAATCAACTGGAGCTCCAACTCCCCTTCTTTATTTGAAATACTTAAAATAGATAGAAAATGATGATAAACTCAATAGATTTCACATGATTTGAACTCACCCTTGTCCGGTCAAAGTTCTGCATGACCTGGATGTTGGCTACCTGGCAGTCCTGTGCCCAGGACAAAGCCAGAAGACAGAGAGCAACAGCGAAATGCAGCATTCTGTTCATAGAAAGCAGAAAAACAGAAATAAATGGAGCAGTTGGAAGTTTTTAGGATAATATTCATTCAGTCTAGGTTAAATGTGGCTAAAATCTGCACAAACGTGGTGCTAAAATTGTTATAAACAATCCACTTACATACAAAACACTTGAAATAGAATATGCCTAGTTATTAGAAAGAAATGTAAGAAGTAGAACAATTTCTTTTGCAACAACGATTCCTTTAAAGTTGAAATAAGTACATACCTGGTAACCAAAATACAGGCTCACAGAGATCCTCTGGTGTTCTTTAAGGTAGCAGCCTTATATACCGTGAGTCTGCATTGCATAATGACTTCTAGGGAGCAGACCCTCCCCTGCTCTCCCCACAGTTTTGCTTGCTTTCCATTGGACAAACATTTACATAACTCCAGGCCTCATTCCTGTTGAATTGTGTGGTCTGCACATGGCCCACCATCCCTCCATATCCACCCAAAAAATGTGCTTTTACAACAGGACAGCTTAAGCATTTTCAATCTTGTGAAAGCAACCTCCAGCAGAGCCCAGACATACATATGTGTGATGAATGTGTGGACGCAAATGCACATATTTAGAGGAATACCCACCTCTGTCAGAGATGCTGATTTCAGCAGAAATTACAGCTTTGTTGAGGGTTGTTTTCTGTGTGCTTTGATTTAACACAGGAATGATATAAACCTGTGTGAAATGTGTCTGTGTGGGTGTTTTATTGTATAAGCAAATTTGATTGGTTGAATTCATTTTCAGCCTTTTTTCTTTTTAATTTAGCGGAAATACCCCTTCTATTACATCAGCTGTTGACTTAACTTTGTGGTCAATGGAGCTCTTTGTAACTCAGGACTGTTTGTATAAAAGGTAGAGAGTGCTTAAGTTCACTCACAACAAGAAGTGATCAATATGAGAAAGAGATAATCACATCTTCAATCTAAATGCTGAGTCATCAGTGATGAGTAGATCAATGAAATCCATTCAAGCGTCTTTGCTTTTAGAGCAGTTTTTTACATGCTGGGTCTTTCAAAGATCTATTTCAGTTTTTCTGTGAGACTGCTCATAAAACTCGAGGATTTTAAGAATGATTTTTGTTTCAAATAAGTCTAAAAATAGCTCACTACTAATGCATAGAACAAAAGTATGTAAACTAAGTACTGCTCTAAGCTCATACAGACAAGGTTTTTATTCTTCAAAGGGCAATCCCATTCAAACACCACCAAACTCTCTCACAAAGGTCTGTTTCCAATAACTTGAATGTACACTGTCCAAATATTGTAAATGTTGTTTTGCAATTCGATCATGTAACCAGTCCTCAGAGGGGCTCGGTTGAATAAAAACAGCACAGTTCAGCCAAACATCTGCAGCTTGCATAACCACAGCCCCGGCCGATCAAAAACAACCCAATCGCTCATTTTTCAGCAGAAATAATGGTTACTGAAATCTGGCCAGAGGCCGCACAACATTTTGTAATAATGGGGATTGGACAAGGGGGTATGTACATTACACTGCCAGGGTTTTGTGTGCACAACATTTTGGCTGGTAGTGTAAAAGTGGGAAAAACAGGAGTGAGTTATTTTGTTTTGATAGAGAGGGAAATGTAGGTTTCTCAAAATCCATATCAAAGCAAAATTTCTGCTGCAGGCTGGGTTTGGGTTCTGAAGGACTGAAACATTATAGAAAGTAGTGTTTAAGGTTGAAGTTAAAATAAAACAGATTGTACTTTCATTCGGTGTTGCTTGACAATGGCATTCCTTTCTACTGCTGTTCAGCATGAACCAGTTGAGCTAAGCTGTTTCTTTGTGGATGTTAGAGAGGCAAAATATTGATTTTTTTTTGCCAATATCTGATATACAGATATTCCCAAACCCACTTTAATAATAACAATAAAACATTATTATGAAACATACATTTTATTTATAGGTGCCTTTCAAAACACCCAAGGACACCGTACAAAACAGATAAAACAAACAGTGAAAAACAAGTTAAAAAGATGTAACAGTTAAAAAGAGGGGAGATCTGCAGAGTGACAGTCAGGGCTGATATTGATACCACTAAATTCACACAGTGCCTATTAACAGTTTTCACTCTTTCATTGATTTTATAAATCAGTCATGGTCAAAGTGAAAACAGATTTCTACAAAGTAATGCCAATTAAATTTTAAAAAGTGTCATTCGAAATAACATAAATATTCAAAGTGACTATCCTAATTCAAAAAGGGGACCAGCCAATTGGTGCTAGTAGTCTCACAATTAGTGAAATATGGATCACCTGTGAATGTGTCTCAAGTGACTGTAGCATAAAGACAGCTGTGTCTGGAAGGTCCAGTCCCTGCATAATCAGTATTCCTGGCTATCATTACACCACAAAGAAAAAAGAAGACCCAGAGCAACTCAGAGAAAAAGTTACTGAAAAGTAAGTCAGGGGATGGATACAATATAATTCCAAGGCACTGAACAGTTTTAGAAGTTCAGCTGAATCCATGTTCAAGACATGGAAGGAATATATGGCATACATGTAAATCTGTATAGATCAGGCCATCCTCACAAACTGAGTGACTGCACAAGAAGGAGACTAGCGAGAGAGGTCACCAAAACACCTATGACTTCTCTGAAGGAGTTACAAGCTTCAGCAGCAGACTGGAGGGACTCTGCATCCAACTGTTGCCTGGGTTCTTCATCAGTCAAAGCTGAGGAGAGGAGGTAAGTTGACAATCTGGTAGTTGTTATGTGGGTGGGTCATTCATACATTCATATTTTTAAGTTACTTAGTTTTCCTGTGACAATGAAGATATTGCAGTCATGTACACAAGATTTTGACGTATTTATCTTATTTTACTGAATAAACAAAGCTGGGTTTCCAAAGATAATGAATATGATAAATCATATTAATTCTATCTCAGGAAAATGAAGTATAGATAAAACAAATGCATACCCTTCAGTGACTATGTGCTTTTCAAACATGTTTTTTTTTCCCTGCTGTTTCTTTGTTTAATCGTGTTCTGTTTCATCTAAGGTCCAAACTGGAACATTCTACATGAAATACATTTGTGTGGTTGAATTTTCATTTTCTAATTTGGGTTGCAGTTTATCATAACGAGGTAGGGAAAGGTCCTGGTGCCTGACCAGTTGGAAAGTTCCTGTATTGCCAAGTAATTTTAAGTCTCTGTAACTGGATATGATGGTCAATCATATCAATTGCAGCACTAAGATCCACTAAGTCTGAATAAGGCTCAGAGGGAACCAGTTCATTACAACATAGTTTGTAATGACTAGGGTTGTCAAATGATTATCAGAATTTATGTTATTTACTGAGATAAATCTGCTTTTCGTTTAAAATTTGACAATTTTACAGTTGAAATACATTTTGTTTCATTTGGACTTTCGGTGCTGTCTTCAGTAAGGTATCAACCCATCATAAGTCTGACCGATTATTGAGGCTGATATCCAGCATTTTTCCAATTATTGGTATCAGCTTTTTATTTTACCAACTACAAATAAATCAACTGATTAAAAAGTTTGCTGCTTTAACTCTGCTGGGGCTTGCATCTCCTTTCCTATGGCATTGATATCCGCAGTCCCCCTAAAGTCTCGCCCTTAACATTATATGATTGGCTAGATGTCCTGTGAGTAATAGCCATCTTTCTCTTTAGTAATAATAAAGTTATCCAGTTTCTGAATAACAGGTTTGCACCCTATCATCATCTATTTGTGTTGTAAATGTAACACTGAAATTATCAACATGTTTGGCTCATTTTTAATGTAAATGTATACTGGTTCAAAATATCTTTATCAGTGTCATGAACTACTAATAATCCCTATCAGCCCTGTAAAATCAATACTGGTCGACCCTTAGCCTTTACCTAAGGATAACTGACTTTCTGTTTGGATAGAGACCTGCTTTTAATTTGAATGAAAATGAGGGACTTTGGATAGAGTTTATGACATTAACTCAACTAGGGAAAAAGGAACATGCAATAAATTACAAAGTGGGGTGGAAAAAGTACATGTCTGGTTGAAATTCACTTAAGAAAAAGAACTAGCCTATAAATCTATTCAAGTTAAAGTAAAAGTTACACATTTAAAGTTTACTTGAAGTACTGTAGCTGCTGTAGAGTTGTACAGAGGAATATAATCTTTATTTACTGGCAATAACAACATGAGAACATAGATCCCCAAACAGGTCTTTAAGGTAAATTCACATCTCTATAATAAAGTAAAAAACACAGCAGCTGTTTTGGGATGTGATGTGGAATCAGTCCCTCACAGTTTGGAATGCACGATAATACATTTTTGCTTATATCTTATACAGTATGTCCATATTTAGAAATTAATGTTAACCTTTACCATTATCATTATTTAAATTAAGTTTAAACTAACTCTGGCCCTTAAAACACACAGTTTAAGTTTGAGGTTGTAAAAAAGACAAATTTCAGTACTTAAAATATACTTAAAGTGTAAGGAATGATGATGAATTAAAAAAAAAAAAAGATTCAGTTGATGTACAGTCATGGGCGAAAGTATTGGCACCCCTGGAATTTTTCCAGAAAATACACCATTTCTCCCAGAAATTGTTGCAATTACAAATGTTTTTGGTATACACATGTTTATTTCCTTTATGTGCATTGGAACAACACAAAAAAGAGAAGAAAAAAACAAAATTCACATAATTTTACACAAAACTCAAAAAATGGGCCGAACAAAATTGTTGGCACCCTTTTAAAACTGTGGGTAAATCTTTTTTTTTTCCCAAGCATGTGATGCTCATTTAAACTCACCTCTGGCAGTAACAGGTGCTGGCAATTTTGAAATCACACCTAAAGCCAGTAAGAATGTATAAAAGTTGACTCAACCTTTGTGTTGTGTAGGTCTGACTCTCACCTAAAAACTCAAATCTTATTTGGTCGCTGATATAGACAGATTTTTGTAGCCAAAATATCGGGTGTAAATATCAGTGGAAATTTTCGTATCTGCAGATACCAATAATTTACTTTTTGAAGGTAATACCTGTCGACACCAATATCATGCTGATAATACTGTGCATCCTACTTGCTGTGTACTACTGTGTTTTCAACAGAGGTGGGAAAAGTACACGATTACAGCACTCAAGTAAAACTACAGTTACTCTGGTTAAAATATACTTAAGTAAAAGTAAAAGTGCTGATTTCAAAATGTACTCATAAAGTACTAGTACACAAAAAAGCTACCCAATTACAGTAATTTGAGTAAATTTAGCTACTTTGTATTAGAAATTAATAGGAATATAAGGCAACAGTAAAAAATAATGCACTTATTTTGCTTTACTGCATTGCTATTAATGCATGTCTGCTGACAGCCCTAGTAATTACAGCTTAAAATAACATTCTGAATATTTTTCAAGGAATTTATTGAAGAACAGGTTCCAGAAAATTACTTTATTTTCAATCACCTCACCCTGTTTCATTTAAAAAATGAAGGAACAGGCTCTAGCTCAATAATTTTTTCCGTCCTTTCTGTCTTCGTTTCCTCTGGCACAACATACAGCCTGTGTTCCCAACTGTGTAACGGGCTACTTTAATATATTTCCGCAACACCCACACATACTTTTTGTAGCTCCCCCTTGATCAACTCGCCTTATCTCCACAGCAAAAAATAGTGGGGAACTCCTTGCCTCGCCAGCCTGCCAGCAGCTAGCCAGACAGTGCAGTTAATAGTGTAGTTAATAATAGCCAGCCATCTTTGTTTAGGGCCTTGTTCTCAGACATCCAAGTCTCACTAATTGGACAATATCCAATTCTGGGACTGATACCTCCATGAACATGGTGATTTAAATAGGACTCCTGGGTAGGCAGTTGTGAACAGTCACTGCTAATTTCTGTCACTGTTTGGCTACTTTTGTCCTCCATAGCTAAAGGAGCAATAGGAGTAAAAGTGAAGCAGGGTTGGTCACAAGGTGGTTATTTATGGCAAGGGCAGTTGACATTATGTTTAATGTTGGTTCAACTTGTTTAATTAATAAGCTAAGGGTTGTTTAAGTGCCTCCAAAGTGTTGAGTGCAGGGATGGATAAGGGGGCTTTTGAAAACCTACCTGCACCAAAGTGATAAAGCCTCTGGTATACTGGCGTTTAACCTAGCAGTCTCACTCCTGCGTCCTCCCTCAGATAGGGAGGATTGCCCGATATAAAATGATCAGCGTTGGGATTTGTGGGTTAAGGACGCTTAGAGCTGGGGGTTTAATGTCATGACGTCACATTAATTAGCGGCCACTTTGATCCTTTCAGCCTCTAAGCCGCACTCTGTCCTATTCGGTCTGCCGGTGGACACGGGACCTGTCAGTGAATCCCTCAGGGACCGTGGAGGAGAATGCAAGTCCATTCAAACGGATGCTACTGAAACGCCGAAACCTGTAGGCCAAAACAGCCCCCTCTACCTTTTTACCTCCTCTACAGGAGATGCTTTTGTGAAAAAAAGGACGGGAATACACACTTTTTGAGCTCAATATGGCAGACAAGGATAGCGTGGAGAAATACCTGGAGAACAACCCGCAGTTCGCCAAAGAATACTTTGATAAGAAGTTGCGTGCTGAAGCCCTGTCCGCCGCCTTTTCTGCTCCTCTCGACGTCAAAGACACTGCCTCCTTCAAGGATGTTAACTCTGTGCAAGAGGCCGCCATCATCTTCGAGCTGGTCCAGGAGCTGCAAAAACAGGGTGCTGAGATGGAGAAGTCCCTACACAAAGTGTTGCAGAGGGTCGCCATGATTTTACAGGCCGACAGGGTCAGCTTTTACCTGTGCAGGTCGAGAAATGGAACACCTGAGCTTGCAACTTGCCTCTTTGACGTGACTCCGACGTCTAAATACGAGACAAACCTGGTCAACCCGCAGGGGGAAATTGTGTTCCCTTTTGATATGGGTATCGTCGGGCACACAGCACAGTCCAAAAAGCCACAAAATGTTCCCGACGTCTCAGCGGTGAGAAGTCATTAAACTGTCCTCGCGCTCTGCAGTGCGCGCGCTTTCTAGAAAGTGTTGTTAGCTAAACTATTGTGAAGATGTTAGCTTGTTTCTGTGTTTAAAAAAAAGTCAAATTCCCTTCTGTAAGCTTGAAGGATAGTCATAAAACCGTAAGGGTTTATTTTAATAACCTTAAAGGTTTTTAGGTGAAGCATCAGGCTATTTAACTTTTAAATTGCACTAGCCTGTTTGAGTTATTTGTGGCACCAGACCTGAAAATTTGGGACTAAACAATAAATAGCCAAAATGTACAGTTGTGTCATATTTAACTTTGGTCTGACTACATACTTAAGTTTTTGCCATTATTGTTTTGCCCTTGAAAATCAGTCAAGGTCATATCTGCAGAAGACATTATAGTAATTTAAAGGCCATATAGTCAGACCTTGACATGAAAAATAGAGGTACAAACAATACTGCTTTAAAATTAAATTTACAACCTTATACGCCCTTAGCTTTAATGTTGGTGCAAGCATGTCAGAAAATTTGTGAAAACTCATATTTTATAAATGCTAAAGAACTTTTGCATTTGCCAGTGCACCACGTCTACAAGACATTACAGCTGGTGGTTTCAAAAAGGGGAAATGTTGATATTCTTAGATAATTAATGTGTTTTCTAATGGCTAAATGTAGCAAAGCTGCAAAAGATTAGAATGGTAAAGAATGTTTTACTCTCCAAACAACAAATACAAGTTGTTGTTTTTTTTATATAGAAGTCAGATCTAGCAAAGCAACTGCTACGTAAAGGCGTATAAATTTCAATCTGACAGGCAGGTCAGAAAAACAATATTGACCCGCAAAGTATAAATTGACTAATGTAAATCTATGAATTGTATGTCAGTGGTGTGAGTTTAAAACAAAACTGACTATCTTTGTCTCTTGATGCAGAATAAAAAGTTCTGCGACTTTGTGGACAAACAGACTGGATACAAGACGAAATGCATGCTCACTTTCCCTCTGGTGGCTGACAAAGAGTGCATAGGCGTTGTGATGGCACTAAACAAGATAGGAGCTCCTGCATTCACTGCAGAGGATGAGGCAGTAAGGATGCATACTCTAACATGCACATTCACACTCATCAGTAATGATCACTTTGTGGGATAAACATGCCATGTGATAAACTGCAGCTTTTTGATCTTTATGCTGTTGTTTCTGTGATTCGTCAGTAAGACATTACAGCACAGACACCTCATGTTTATTGGCTTCATTAAAAAGCTGGTGCACAAATATTGCAGATCTGCTGCTAACTATAGATTATTGCTGTAATTACATCTCACCAGTAGGGTGCAACACATCCATTATGTCAGCTGGAGCCAGTAGGGCCTGTCTGACTTGATGTGTTTGTGTTTCAGCATTCAACTTGAAAAAGCATAATGACTTCACTCATAATATGTTAACTGTGTAGCCTATATTTTGTGTGTCTTGTAATTCACAAGTCACTGTATTCTTAGTTTAAACAGTAATTTACATGTACTTTGAAGGGGGGGATTGTAATAAGATCTTGTCTTCTGATTTGAACCCTTTAAGCCTTTTGTCTTCACAAATTGTTTTTGTTTGGTGAAAATCCTGCTTCTCAAAGATCTGAAGCATCATTAAAACTGTTAGATGAAATAGGGTAAAAGCATGACGGAGAGTTTGATACTTTCCATGAGGTGTAAATCCATGCAAAACATCTAAGAAATCCATGCAAAAGTTAGCATAATAAGGACCCTAAAGCTGCATTTAATTTTTTTATGCAAGCGTGAGAGAATACATGGCCATGTCATACACTTCCTGCTGTTTTACATATATCTTTCATGCCTGAAACGAAGCAGAATTGTATTGCACTCATTTTCAACAGTCTTAAATCAGCTTTCGTGTATTGATGAAACCTCTTATCTGCTTTGGTCCTTAGCTCTTCCACAAGTACATGAACTTTGCTCAAGTCATCACCCTGCAGCATTACACAGCCTACATGTTCAATGTGGAGTCCAGAAGGAGTCAGGTAAACTCAGCTGCTGCTATTAAATACAAGAGTGCTCTAATCATTCCTTGTCATCCATGGGGGATTCTGCATCATTAGGCACTAATGAATAACTTGTCCCCTGGCTTGAACCTCGCATTCATTCCAAAGCACAGAAGAGAGATCATATAAAATGTAACTCTCCTTATATATGTTGCCGTTCTCTTTCATGTAGGTGCTTCTTTGGTCAGCCAGTAAAGTATTTGAGGAGTTAACAGATATTGAAAGACAGTTCCACAAAGCGCTCTACACTGTAAGAACTTATCTACAATGTGACCGATACTCAGTGGGTCTACTGGACATGACTAAAGAGAAGGTGGGTGTGGAAGAAAAGATTTGACTTAACAGAAAGATTCAATAGAAAGCATTCATGTTACAGGCTTAATGGCTTAAAAAAACCCTCCTGTTGTCTGTGTTTCCCCCTGCAGGAATTCTATGATGAATGGCCCGTGAAACTTGGAGATGTGGAACCTTATAAAGGACCAAAAACACCAGACGGCAGGGTAACAGGCCCATTTTTCCTCCTTTATTCAGATTTCATCATGTGCAATGCTTCTTCAACTTCCTAGCCCTTTAAAGGCGATCAATAATTTCTAAAAGGACTTCTGTTTTCCCTATAGGAAGTTAACTTTTACAAGATTATTGACTACCTTCTGGAAGGAAAAGAAGAAATTAAAGTCATACCGTGAGTATTTTTAGTTACATGATACAACTACACTCAAAAACACAACATACAACAAACAATCTTCACTTACATTAGGAAATGATTAATACAGATCAAAATTTAATAAAATGAAAAGCAGATAAATTGTAGCATCTGACCATCATCATGGTTAAACCTGCTTTCTTGTTTACCTCCTCTTCTTCTTTTTTCAGGGGTCCACCAGCAGACCACTGGGCTCTAGTTAGTGGACTTCCCACCTATGTTGCAGAGAATGGCTTTGTAAGTGTCTTACAGCTGCTCCAGAGCAATTTATCATCACAGTGTCTATAATGATAAAGAAAATAGAGGGTAATTGACTTGTGGAGATAAAGGCCAAAGGGACAGTGGGTCCTAAAAAAAAAAAAATCTTGTCTTTATCCTTTATTTTAGCAGGGAGAATCCACTGAGACTGAGGTCTCTTTTCCAGGGGTGCCATGTAGTGATAAAAGTAAAAACATGAACAAATAAAAAGTCAGGAAAGCTTACATACATACTCACAATCATACTTACAAACCTATGTCTTATTCAATGTTATATACATTAAAACAGTCTCAATTTTCTTCCTTAGATAGTTCAGACATTAATTCTTTGAAAACACTGTGAGATACAAGAGAATGCAGCTTCTCTAAAGCAGTCTTAGCTCATTCAGTTCTAAACCCTGGTGTTTTTAAAGTAGATCCAGTTTTGAGATCTGGTGTTATGACTTCAGTATTCACAGACAGGAGAATATCCAAGTCAGGAGGGAGTATACAGAGTAAACAGAATACTGTGTTGTTTCCTATGCTGACCCAAAGAGGGCCAGCCAACAGGGCAATGTAAGTCACTATGATGGATACAAAATCTAACACTGGTGATGAATGGCTTTAAAACAGAAGAAGTTGCATCTGTGTGAAGAGTGCCTCCACGGTCTAAAACCGGTAAAATTATTGCCTGGACAATCTAAGGCACAACTTATTTCTGTATGGAAAACCAACCTGGGGCCTTATTTTCCAAGCTAAATTTGATATGTGAGACCTTTTTTATGAGGGGTTCAACATCAGTTTGAGTATTAAATTGCATCATCTGCATGAAGATGTATTTTGTAATTTCCAGTTTGTCCTGCAATTTTATTTATATAGAGAGTAAAAAGAAGTAGCCCAATGATGGAACCCTGGGGTGCTCCTTTGCCAACTTCTAGAAAGGTCGACATAACATTAGCCACTACTGTTGCTTGCATTCCATTTGATATACTGTATAATTGTGGAACCAGTTGCATGCAGTCTCAACAAATCAAAATTAAAGCAGTGGTATATAGAGGGAATAATGTATTAGAAGGAGTATACGTAGGAAGTTGGTGTAGTTTGAAGTGAAAATCAGTCTTTAGCTGTGAGACAGCTTGATTGTTGAGGATGCAGTAGAGTATAAAATTGAATTATCTGTGTAAAGATAGATTTTAAAATTTCAAGTTTGTCCTGCAATGTTATTTTTATATAAAGTGAAAAGAAGTAGCCCAAGGATGGAACCCTGGGGTACACCTTTGTTAACCTCTACAAAAGGGTGACTTAACATGATCAGTTTTACAACATTAATGGAGGAATTAGGTGAAGTTTTGTGTCACTGTATGGTGGTTATTACAGATAAATATTTTGATGAACTAATTTCAGTGAGGCAACAATGGCAAAAAACAATCAAGGGTATTTACATTTGGGATAGAGTGAATTGCAAAGATTGATTTGAAATAACTAGATAAATTCTGTCAAGTTAACTTTTTTAATGTGATTTTCTGCAGATTTGCAACATGATGAATGTGGCTTCAGATGATTACTTCACCTTCCAGGTAATAAAACTTTTACTGCACACAACAGCAGATTTCCCATACACAAATCCATGCTAAAGTATTAAGCACTGAAGCCATTACTGAAAAATATGCAGATTTAAAAATCTGATAGTTGTCAGGTTTGAACTGTTTGCAAACTGATTGCATGATTTAAATCTTTTTTTCCAGAAAGAGGCAGTGGATGAGACAGGTTTCATCCTCAAAAATGTTTTGTCGCTGCCCATCGTCAACAAGAAGGAAGAAATTGTGGGTGTCGCCACTTTCTTTAACAGGAAAGATGGCAAACCATTTGATGAGCATGACGAGCAGATCACTGAGGTAGGTGCCATGCATGTTGTCATTTCTTTTCCTGTCACCCTGACATATTTGCCTCTGATTGGACACACATTCATGCTGCAGTTTGCCCCATAAAGAACTAGATTTGAGCTGATTTTGGAGTATGCAAATGGGTAAATTTTCAAGATAGAGAAGAATATATCTGAAAGCTTGATGAATGAGGATATTCTATGTTGAAACAGCTTTCTTTTCCTGCCTTTTTTATGCCATCATCGTGCAAACCAGGCCCTGACACAGTTCTTGGGGTGGTCGGTGTTAAACTGTGACACCTATGACAGGCTGAACCGCATGGAATACAGGAAAGATATCGCCCAGGAGATGCTCATGTACCAGACCAGATGCACCCCTGAGGAACTGCAGTCCATCCTGGTGTGTATCAGGTTTGCTTTACGGCACATTTTCTCTACAGAGGCCTATTTTTTCCATCTTTGATCTTTAGGCCTTTGATAAGCAAGAAATAAAAGTGGTCAAAGGTTAATGCACCGTGAATAGCTTTTTGAGCTGCCGTCCTCTTATGACAGCCATTACATGACTAATGAATGATCTGGTGGATCACTTATCCACTTTGGCAGCTTACATCTGAGACGATGACACAACAACTTAACACTTCTATCACCAGTTTAAAATGATTGAAAACATAGCATTGTGGTATTAATTTGCTGTAACTGCATGTAAATGCCTTTCTGAATATTTTTTCCTATTTCATAACCAGAACACCAAAGAGAAGTTTGATGCTGAGCCTGAAGACTGTGACCAGAAAGAAATGTACAAACTGTTGGTAAGTTTAAGGCTTCTTTGCTTTTGAGTCAAGCTTTCAAAATAATTATTGATAATATTTTTCTTCAATTTTTTGGACATCTGAATGTTTAGTATATTAACACTCTTGTCTGAAATGCAATTTGTTTGTTCTGTTCTCAGAAAGCAACATGCCCACCAGCGGATAATGTCAATGGCGAGAGCCTTTACTTGTTCTCCTTCAGTGACTTCCCTGTCACAGAGTTTGACCTCATCAAAGCTGGCATCCGCATGTTCTTTGAGCTTGGAGTCGTTGAAAAGTTTAAAGTTCCAGCAGAGGCAAGTTTTCTTACAGTGGTGTGAAAAAGTGTTTGCCCCCTTTCTGATTCCTGAGTTTTTTGCATATTTATCACACTTACATGTTTCAGATCATCAAACCAATTTTTATATTTCACTAAGACAACCCAAGTAAATGGAAAATGCAGTGTTTGAAAGATTATTAAATTTTTTAAGGGGGCAAAAAATCCAAACCTCTCTGGCCCTGTGTGAAAAAGTAATTGCCCCCCTTGTTAAACCATGAGTTAACTGTGATTAACCACAGTTTTTGGAAAGCTGAGTTCAATTTCACTGGCCACACCCAGGCCTGATTACCGCCAGATTTGTTGAATCAAAAAATCACTTAAATAGAAACTGTCAGACAAAATGAAGTAGGCTGCAAGATCTCAAAAAGAAACACATCATGCCACTAGCCAAAGAAATTCAAGAACAAATGAAAAAACAAAGTGATTGGAATCTGTCAGTCTGGAAAAGGTTACAAAGCCATTTCCAAGGCTTTGGGACTCCAGCAAACCACAGTCAGAGCCATTATCCACAAATGGAGAAAACAAGGAACGTGGTGAACCACACAAAAGAACCTAGAACGACATCCGAAGACCTGTAGGCCCCACTGGCCTCAGCTAAGGTCAGTGTTCATGACTCAACCATAAGAAAGACACTGGGCAAAAATGGCACCCATGGGAGAGTTCCAAGGCCAAAACCACTGCTGACCAAAAAGAGCACAAAGGCTCATCTCACATTTTCCAAGAAACATCTTGATGATCCCAAGACTTTTGGAGAAATATTCTGTGGACTGACGAGACAAAAGTTTAACTTTTTGGAAGGTTTGAGTCCCGTTACATCGGGCGTAAAAATAACACAGCATTTGATAAAAAGAACATCATGCCAGCAGTCAAACATGGTGGTGTCAGTGTGATGGTCTGGGGCTGCTTTGCTGCTTCAGGACTTGGACCACTTGCTGTGATTGATGGAACAATGAATTCTGCTGTCTACCAGAAAATCCTGAAGGCAAACGTCCGGCCATCAGTATGTGCCCTCAAGCTCAAGCGCTCTTGGGTTATGCAGCAGGACAACGACCCGAAATACACCTGCAAGTCCACCTCTCAATGGCTCAAGAAAAACTAAATTAAGGTTTTGGAGTGGCCCAGTCAGGGTCCGGACTTAAATCCAGCTGAGATGCTGTGGTGTGACCTTAAATGGCAGTTCATGCTGGAAAACCCTCCAATATGGCTGAGTTAAAGCAATTCTGTGAAGAAGAGTGGGTCAGAATTCCTCCACAGTGATGAAAAACACTCATCACCTGTTATTGCAAACGCTTGATTTCAGTTATTGCTGCCAAGGGTGGCACAAAAAGTTATTAGGTTCAGCGGGCAGTTACTTTTCACACAGGGCCAGATAGGTTTGGATTTTTTGCCCCCTTAAAAAATTTAATAATCTTTCAAACACTGCATTTTCCATTTACTTGGGTTGTCTTTGTGAAATATAAAAATTGGTTTGATGATCCGAAACATTTAAGTGTGATAAATATGCAAAAAAACTCAGGAATTAGAAAGGGGGCAAATACTTTTTCACACCACTGTATTTTTCAGCAACTAAGTGCATGTTCTTAACCATTTGTCCTGCAAACAATTACATTTTTTTTATTACATTTATTCTGCCATCAGTAGATTAATTGAAAGAGGTTTAAATGCAAACATAATGCATACTAAAATACACTGCCTGGCCAAAAAAAAAGATGCCACCAAAAAAAGGACACACATTCTAATATATCGTTGGACCGCCTTTAGCTTTGATTACAGCACGCATTCACTGTGGCATTGTTTTGATAAGCTTCTGAAATGTCACAAGATTTATTTCCATCCAGTGTTGCATTAATTTTTCACCAAGATCTTGTATTGATGATGGGAGAGTCTGACCACTGCACAAAGCCTTCTCCAGCACATCCCAAAGATTCTCAATGGGGTTAAGGTCTGGACTCTGTGGTGGCCAATCCATGTGTGAAAATGATGTCTCATGCTCCCTGAACCACTCTTTCACAATTTGAGCCCGATGAACCCTGGCATTGTCATCTTGGAATATGCCTGTGCCATTAGGGAAGAAAAAATCCATTGATGGAATAACCTGGTCATTCATTATATTCAGGTAGTCAGCTGACCTCATTCTTTGGGCACATAATGTTGCTGAACCTAGACCTGACCAACTGCAGCAACCCCAGATCATAGCACTGCCCCCACAGGCTTGTACAGTAGGCACTAGGCATGATAGGTGCATCACTTCACCTGCCTCTCTTCTTACCCTGATGTGCCCATCACTCTGGAACAGGGTAAATCTGAACTCATCAGACCACATGACCTTCTTCCATTCCTCCAGAGTCCAATCTTTATGCTCCCTAGCAAACTTAAGCCTTTATTGCATGCCAATGATTTGACCCTTCTTAAACAGACTAAAATCTTTTCCACGACCACAGGATGTGTCTTTCAACGTGGTTGTTTAAGAAATGAGAAGTTACTCATTGCATCAGCTGGGGTTAAATAACTTGTTGCCAGCTGAAAGATAATCGCCCATGCAGTAATTATCCAATAGGAGGCTCGTACCTATTTGCTTAGTTAAATCCAGGTGGCGACTTTTTGAATGTAAACACCAGAAACAACAAGGCTGAATGTACACACAGTAGTGCCAAAAATAGACTCAAATCCCAGGAAAACCCAGCGGCAGATGTGAAAGTGAAGTGAGCTTCTGTGGGCTAAATTGCTTTTACAACTTCTAGATAAATATCATGCTCATTGAAAAGCCTCTGAATTACTCATATTCATCCTGATTAACTCCTCTCTCTTGTGTTGCCTTTGCCCTCTCCCCCCCTCTCAGACACTGACCAGATGGATGTACACAGTGAGGAAGGGTTACCGTGCCATCACCTACCACAACTGGAGGCATGGCTTCAATGTGGGCCACACAATGTTCTGCCTGCTGCAGGTAAAGCGTGCACAACTGTGCAAACCCCAACACAGCAGCTTACAGAGGATCGTCTTTTAATTTGTTCCAAACTCGTAATTGCACCACCTCAGGCAAAATCTAGTCCACATTGAGTATTACAAAGCAATTAAAGCATGATTATTGATGTTTCTTGATTGAATGGGTCTGTTAACTGGCAGAACAAATTCTGTGTTTTTTATTGATGTCACAGCCTTTCCCAACTGCTCTAACTTAGTCTTATTTGCCTCTTCTACCCACAGACAGGAAGGCTAAGGAAGTACTACTCTGATCTAGATGCCTTCGCCATGGTGTCTGCTGCTTTCTGTCACGATATCGACCACAGAGGGACCAACAATCTCTACCAGACAAAGTAAGTGGAGACATTTTATTATGCAAGCAGAGTAAGCCACCCATGTGTGTATTTATCATTTACATCTTTGTCTCTTTTGTTTAGGAGTGCGCATCCTCTGGCTAAACTTCATGGCACATCAATCATGGAGAGGCACCATTTGGAATACAGCAAGACGCTCATGGCTGAGGAGGTTTGACAGCCACTTTTTTGGGGGAAAAAAATAGTTTTAAAGGTTAAAACTGTAGAAAATGCATGCACATTTTGACCACTATAATCTGTCTTTTGCAGAGCCTGAACATTTTCTGCAACCTGCAAAAGCGCCAGTTTGAGACCGTCCAGCATCTGTTTGATGTCTGCATCATTGCCACTGATCTGGCCCTTTACTTCAAGTAGGTTTACTGACAAACTAACTCAGACTGCTAGCAGCTAACAATCTACACATGGAGACATAAAACAATTTAAATTATGTGGTTGACTGGATCTAGTGTCGCTCCAAAGAGTTTTAGTCTGCATAAGTCCATTTTTAGGCAGGTTTTATGGTGTACACCTCTGACTGATTGTGTGCTGTCTCATCCCTTTTTTCATGTGCAGAAAGAGAACCATGTTCCAGAATATTGTGAATGCCACAGAGCCAATGACTGATGAAAAAGAGGCCACTGCTTACATTTCTAACAACCCTATTAGGAAGGAAATTGTCATGCACGTATCCAATTCAAATAAATATTGAAATATTTGGGAGTAGTCTTTACACAGAAGAATTCTCAGAGGTAGTGTGTTGTTTTCTTCCTCTGACTTTCTGTCTGCCCCTACAACTCCAGGGCCATGATGATGACAGGTTGTGACTTGTCTGCTATCACCAAACCCTGGGAGGTTCAGAGCAAGGTGGGTGGCCTTTACAACTGCTCATAAGAGTCAGTTCAGAGAGGCTCAAAGGAAGTAAATTAGACAGTCTTTTCACACATTAGTTCTCACATTCAACCTTGAATATAAAAACAAAAAATGCAGAGTAGTTTCTTGTTAATTTGTTTTCCCATCCAAAAAATTATAAGAAAATGGCTGCAAATAATGCTCATCATTAAGCTAAATGCTTGTATTCATTTAATCCAGAGAATACACAGATAATTTCACATTAGTCTTTTCAAGACTCTCAATATATTCTAGGACTCCATTGCATCTTTAATTTCTAAACCGTTACATTGTTGACACATTTTGTGCAGATTGTAAGATGAAAATGTGACAACATAGTCAAGGAAATGCAGATTGTGTTTGTAATTGTAGTATGAAAATAAAGCTTTCTTTGAGGCACAGTGTTAACATTAACAGACTCTGTGCTAATATTACACAAGGCAAAAGCTACTTTTTATTTTCAATATCCTGTAAAATGTTAACAAGTGTCAGCCCCAGCTTCAGCTCCAACACCTGCCCCTCCAACCACTTCTCAGAAAAGTTGCATTTATCTATTATTTACATGCGCGTGTCACTCAATCACATGATTAGCTTGGTTGCTAGGGACACGGCAGAGCTTTAACCCTCAAGCCCCCTTTTTTAAAAAAAAACACACTTTTCCCTTTAAGGCTCTTAACTCCAATCCTCATCATGTATAGCAAATGTGAATTAATTTTCATAATTTAACCCTCTTAATGCCAGTTTATTTACACAGTGCCACCTTTTTTTAACAAAAAATATATGTTTTTTATTTGATGAATGCAGATTTTAGTAGTCTGTAGTCAGTAAAATATAAAGGGGAAAAAATCAAGATAAAATAAGCTGTATAAATATTAAAGCAGTAAAAATAATAAATATGGCAAGTCTAAGCAAGTCTGTAAAAATAAGTTTTAAGAAGTGATTTAAAAGATGTCACTGATTCTGCACGCATCATCTCCTCAGGTAGGCTGTTCCAAAGTCGAGAGGTCCTGATCGAAAACATTAGGTCACCTTTGGTTTTTAGCCTTGACTTTGGAAAGACCAGGAGGCCTCCGCCTGAAGATCCAAGGCTGTGGTCTGGTTCATAGGGGGTTAATAATTCTGATATATAGCTTGGATCCAGGCCCTTATGTGCTTTAAAAGTAATACATAAAATCTTCAAATCAATTCTAAAACTAACAGGAAGCCAGTGTAGGGATGCTAAAATTGGGGTGATGTGATGCTGTCTGTTAAAACCAGTGAGAAGCCTGGCTTGGACAAGTTGGAGGCGAGAGAGGGATTTGCAAAAGTTGCATAATAACCCACCTCTTATTCATAAAAAATCATGACATGACTTTTAAAACAGGCTTGATGTGCTGCAGGTCCCTGAAGCAGGAGACAAAACTGAGGCTTCTGTCTCACACATCATTGCCTGCTTTCTTTCCCCAGTTTCTGACTGTCCGATCTATAATAAAGGGCCTTTTAAAAAAAGTGGAAGAAGAACAGGAAACTTCTAGGAACAGCAAAATATGTTAAAGAAATACATAGACTACTAAAATGTTTGGAGAATATTAAAAGGGAGTTGCATCTTTCATACCTTGGGAAGATTATTGGGAGGAAGGGCTGTTGATTTTTTGAGTTTAGGCCTTAAATGACAAAAAATTTTAAAAAAGTAATGAAGGCTGGGTCTGAAAAATGAAGACAAGAAAATAATTGCTTTAAAAAGACATTTTCAGCTATTAAATGCTTGCTTAAGCTCTTTCTTTTACTAATTCAACTTTATCTCTACTGCTTCTTTGCACCCATCCAGGTAGCTCTGATGGTCGCAGCTGAATTCTGGGAACAGGGAGACTTGGAGAGAAATGTGCTGGACCAACAGCCAATTGTAAGTCTTTTGTACATTTTCTTCCCTTTGAATTTTTGTTACCTTTATTGGATTTTTTTTCATCCAAACGTGTCGTCTGTGTCTTTCCTTTCTCAGCCAATGATGGACAGGAACTGTGCTGAACAGCTACCTAAGATGCAGTGCGGTTTCATTGACTTTGTGTGCTCATTTGTATATAAGGTAATACATCTTTTCTGTTTACCCCTATAAGTGTATTAAAAGAGAAACTTTGATATATGAAAGAGAAGGGATGTTTAAAAGATAATAAATACACATATGAAACTGCTAAGAATGTAAAGACTACACTGTAGGGGGTCTTTAATGGAGCTCTTGTTTGATTTTCAGTTCAAGCAAAGCAACATAAAATGATACTTTGTCCAAGAGTTGTTTTGATTCAGTTCATTAAAATCAGTTTTTATGCATTTATGGTAGAGGCTGTATAAACCGAGTCATTAACCTTACTCTTCATCTTCTGTTTAAAGCCTGGCTTTTGTCTACAAGGCATTAACATTTATTTCCTTTTCCATTTTCAGTGTGGTCAAAAAATTGTAATTATTGGTGCATTTATTTTTTCATGAGACTGTGGTCAAAAGGTGCAGAGCTGAACTAGCACAAAACAGCATGCATCTCCTAATTAAATATAATGCACCCTAAAACAACAATAATTGAAATGATTAAACATACATTTTCTTTATAAGCTTCTGTGTTGAGATCAGGATATATGGAGATAAACCTATTGAACCCAGCCAACCCCACCAGGAATGTCAGTTATATGTTTGTCAGGATGGAATTTGGACAGGAAAGCACACATCCATAACTTTAAACATGTGTTGTTCGTCCCAGGGGGGCGTCTGGTCTAAGAGGAATGTGAGATTAGCAATAGTAAAACTGTCAAAAACATAACTTTTCCTGTGTTTATCAGGAGTTCTCAAGGTTCCACAAAGAAATCCAGCCCATGTTTGACGGTCTGAACAACAACCGGGCACATTGGAATGAGCTGGCTGAGGTGTACAATGCAAAGATGAAGGCCATTGAGGACGAGAAGAAGAAACTAGAAGAAGAGGAAGCAAGGAAATGTAAATGAGAATGGGATGTCTGTATTACACAAGATGAGTGTTGAGAACTATCCCACATTAATGCTTTTTTTGTTTCTGTTTTTGCAGCTGGTGATGGTGGGAAGTCAAAGACCTGTACCATCTGCTAAGTTCCCGCGGTGCTTGGATCTGGACTAATGCGGTTGGGTTAGGACTAAGCTAGGCTACACTAGCCTAATCTTGTCTGACATCTAGTCTAGTTGGAGCATCGCTCTTCAAGTTTGGTCCGGTCTGATCTACACCAGCGTAGTTCTCTCTCTGGTTAGGTACTGTTGGCTCTGGTGCAGACCAGCGTGGCTTCGGTGTGGTCTGGAACAGTCTGGCCTAAACTTTAGTCTAGTGTAGTCAGGTCTGGTCTGCGGGCTGGCCAAACTGTTATCCAAGGAGGGAAGGGTCTGAAACATCACCATGAAGAAGTAACCATGGGACTCTGACTACAAGAGAAGCTGTTTGAAACTCCTTCCATCTTCTGCATCTATGTGAACATTTGAAAATCATTATATACGTGGATGACATTTATCTCCCTTTATGATAGCAATAATGTAAACATTTCTGACATGTATGGTCTGAAACTATAAGCTGTTACCAAATGCTCCAAGCCAAGCTGAAGTACAGATACAAACTCTTTAGTTGCACTTAGCTGCTGCTTTTTGGCAGTGGCAGATCATGTATGGAGATTGAGAAAGGACAAAAAGGACAAGACTTTATACTCTGGGATCTGGGTTGAAAAAATGCATCTGGTTTCAGTTTACATAATGTAAAAACAAAAATCTGTTGATAGTGTTCAACAAAGCCTGGATTAGGGTGGTTATTACCAATAAGGGCTTATGTTCTCAAAAAGCGCTGATGAGCTGTGCAAGGTTGTATTTATTTTAATATGCAATTCATCTAAATAAGCATCTTTTTTGTTTCTTTTGGAATTTTCTACTTGAATTGTCTTCATGGATGGAGAGTTTGAGTGGATCTTTGAGGGAGGGTGTTGTGATTCTGCGAGGAAATGCAAAATATGTCCAAAATATGTGGGCAGTTACTAAAATGGTAAATAATGTATAATTAACACCAGTGTGTAGCGCACAATTACAATACCATTTTGATTCAAAAAAGGTCTTTAAGTGTGCATGGTTTCACTTGTATATAGTTTGTAACCTAGGAAATATATAGTTCAAATTGTATAAGAAGTGAAGAAAAAAACCATTTGAATGATGTATAATTCAAGCAACCTTTGCTTCTTGTAAGGAGGCAAGAGTCAGTTAAACAGGGTATAGTAGATCTACCTCTCCTGTAAGAAGCTTTGATAGGATTTGATTTGATTGCTAGCCAACGTTTGACATTTACACAGCTTTACTCTTTAAATACCCTTCTTACAGAGGAGGTACAGCAGGCTACCAAAGCCTTACATGTACTTTGAAATGACTTTGTTTTAAATATGGTCATGCATTTATAGCATCATGCTGGTAAAAGCCAAAGTCCTCTGCTGTTTTTCTTGAACTCCCTGAGAATCTCCCTACATGCAAACCCAAACTGAACTTGATTTGGTCAGGCATGTGAGTAAAGAGCAAGCCCCCAGTGAACTTTATGAAACACTTTTAGCAGTATCTTGTCCTGGGTGCTAAGACGAGCTGTGGCTCTCTGCTTCCTGTTACACAATGTTATCTCCTCTAATCAACGGAGCATCAATCAAAGGCACTTAATCCTATCAGAATGGCTTTGGGACTACCTGGAAACTCCTTTTCTGCTGCCTGGGGGGGGGGGGGGCAAGGAGCTGTTGTGATTGCTGGAGCCAAAACTGCAAAAACATTTACTGAAGCAACCCCTGAGTGATACAGTTTAAATGATTTAAAACATCTTCTTGGGAACATTATTTCATGGACTGTTCCAAAAGTTCTGTCAGTGATGAAAAAGACCCCTTGCTTTCCTTCAAGGATCCTTTTTGAGATAAAAAAAAAAAAAATTACACTGTGTACTTTCTATCTATCCCATCATTTGTCTTTCAAACACTAGAAAATCATTTGATGTATGAAATGACCTCTACTGTATGTGTCATGATATGTAATATGTGTAAGCAAATAAATGAATTTATCGAGGTGCAATATTAATGAGAATCACCTTTCCTCAATATAGAAGCAAAATCCTTATAAAATGGATACTTCTCCTTTTATTCATACTTGATTCATTTGCATGAAGGTTAGACACAGAGTGAACTTAAGAAACCTTAAGCTTAGCTGCGACAGTGCTCGTTCTTAGTCATATATCGTGCAGGGATCTTATAGGCTCCAAAGCTGGATGAGCCTCTTGGGAAAGAGGATCAGTGGATTGTTTCTGATCCCTGCCCTGATACTGTGTCTGGCTATATTGTTCAACCTCCTGTGTCTTGCAAATTGCAGATTCTGCATGCTGAACATTGCAGATTGCATGCTGTTTTGCTATCATTTTACATGTCTTAAGGTGCAGCATTACACTGATTGTCTCTTTAAAAGGAGAACAATTCTGCAGCTGCACATTTTGCACTCTGTACCTTACGGCAGGATTCTGCTGAGGCCTCCCCCAACAAAATGGATATAGAACAAGCCCTATCATCTATCATTTTGTGGGACACATCATCTCTTCAAACCTTGCATCAACATGACCTTTCAGCCCCTCAACAATCAGGGGTCAGCAGGAAAAACCTGCACACTTTAGTCTGCCTCCACAGGGCACCGCCCCAGGGCATACGGCTGGATAAACATAATGGCTCTCTACTCTTAAACATGTTTTCCATTTGGGGAAAAGAATTAGACTTATCAATTCTACACATCTCTATCTGGCAAGGGAAAGAAACATAAGGATTGTTTAAGTGGGGGATTTTTCATGTCTTAAAAATGCAGCAAGAGAAGCTCAAATTATTTTGAAGTTATGTCTTTACATTTAAAAATGATTCCCAGGGCCTTTGTGAGGGCTGACAACGTACCCAGCCATGAAGACAAGAATTTCTAACCATGAAAACAGATTTTAACAACAAAATCGATAAATTATAAATGCCTTATGGAGTATAAGTACAGCTAGGGGGCCAAATCATGTCCCATTGTCACTTAGAAACAATAAACTGATATAACTCAGTGTACCATTAACTCTAATTCACCACCTGTTAGCTGACTTTTCCATCAGTCACAGTAAATGCTGCCTCCTGAGAAAGCTGGGAAGAAAGTTCAAGTGACTAAATGGAGCAGTAAGAGGTAAAGTAATTGTCTTTATTTAAGCCAAGGGCTATAATCTCTCGGCAACCTCACGCAGTTAGCTTGTCCAAGGGTTGAAGTTAAGGCACCAGCAGGAGGGAAATCTTAGCTAATCTTGGTTCACTGTTTCAGAGCTGAGAACAAGACTTGTGTATTGTTACAGGGTACTGCTAAAATGTGTTTCTGTGCACCCACAGAATCAGTAATCTGAAGTAGAGATTTGTGTGAGAACATTTAAGATATTCTTACATATTAAAGGTTAATAGGTTAGTACCTTGGAAAAATTCTAAGTAGACATTCATTTTAAGAAAGTATGATAGAGGTCTACAGGCATGGTGTTGTGAACCATAGCATTTCAAGCTAATGTGAATCATAAAATAGTTTTATGTACCAAGGTCTGATGTGGAAATTAATTTTAGGAAAGACAGACGAGGAGTCTAAAGGTTTGCTTAAGTATTCATCTATATAAAGAAAAACAGCGGAGAAATTTCTATAAATTAAAGCAGAAAGGGTCTATAGATGCATGCTGATGCATATGATAGCACCTCAAGCTAATGCTAGTATCAGAGGTTAGTATTTATGTGCCAAAATCTTAAAATAGATGTTCATTTTAGGAAGGATAAAGTTGACATATTTGTACATATTAAAGCAAAACTAGCTGTTAATAGCTTCTGTGAACAAGAGCACTTCAACCTATTGCTAGTATCCAAGCGGCAAACTCCAGTCCTGAAAAATTAAGCCAGTGCAGAAGTGCAAAAAATTGCAATACAGCGAGTGTCCACTTGAGGCTGGCTGCAGAACACCGGAAGTCCTGTCTGGACATCAGTTAAAAAGCCGGTTTTTACACTAGAAATAAACTGGTTTACAGCCTGGTTCAAAAAACCAAACATGTCTCATTAGCCAACATCTTCATGTGCTCTCACTGTATGGGGGATGAATTTCTTGTACTACAATGGTTTTGATTATTTTTAGGAAAAACCTCACTGCTCACTGATTGGCGCGTCTCATTTGACTGACAGCTTAGTGGGCGGGCCATTAAGGTGATCCACAGTTCCGTTGATTTCAATAAGGAAGCCGCCGCAGATTGGCTTCAAGAGCTGTTTGAGTAAGCAGACAGCTGACCTCACATAGAGTTTGTCCAATTCTTTCTACAGTCTATGCTAGTATCATAGGTTGGTGTTATCATACTTAAGTCTGAAGTAGCCATTAATTTTACGAAAGCAGAACTGGAAGTCTACAGGTATGCTATTTCTGAACTATAGCATTTCAACCTAATGCTTATCACAGGATAGTTTTAACGTACCAAAGTCTTAAGTGGAGATTTATTTGAGGAAAGTCAGACGAGGGGTCTACATGTATGCTACATGAACCATAGCATTTTAAGCTAATGCTAATCATAGGCTAATCAACAGGTATTAACATACTAAATTTTAAGTATATATTTTTTAAAGGAAGGATAATGTTATGATATTCTTGCACATTAGAGCAGGCCTTGGGGTCTATCTATAGACATGCTAATGTGCCAGTAGCACCGAAAGCTATTGTTAGTATCATAGATTAGTATTAATTCATTTTTTGGTAGATATTCTTTTAAAGAAAAAATAAAGCTAAGATTTTTTAAATAATTATCATTGTTATATTTTAATTTCACATGCTTATACGAATAGCACCTTAAGCTTATGCTTGTACCAGAGGTTGGTATTTACGTGCCAAAATCCTAAAATAAACATCAATTTAAGGAAAGATAAACATCATATTTTTACATATTTAAGCAGAATTAGGGGTCAGTAGGTGTGCCAATGTGAACAATAGCACTTCGAGGTAATGCAAGTATCACTAGGTAAGTATTACTGTACTAAACTTTGCAGCAGAGATTAATTTTGAGAAAGCATAGAGGTCTACAGGTTTGCTGCCACGAACCATTGCATCAAGCTAATGCTAGGATAGTAGTAGCATACCAAGGTCTGAAGTAGAGATTAATTATAGGAAAACCAGACGAGAAGTCAACAGGTATGCTAATGTGCCATTGTTTAGTATTAACATATAAAACTTTAAAGTAGATAATCATTTGAGGAAAAATAGAGTGCTGAAACTTTTACATATTAAAGCAGAAGGGGTCCATTGACACATGCTAATTTGAACCTAGCACCTCAAGCTAATGCTAGTGTGGAGGATTGTATCAATGTACCATAATCTGAAATGGATTTTCTTTTAGGAGAGATACAGTTAAGATTTCCTTGCATAGGCTATAGAAGCAGGAAGGGTCTATGGGCTAGTATGATTGTAGTTCAAGTTAATGCGAACACCTACCAAAATATGAAGTAGAGATCCATTTTAGAAAAGATAAAGTGGGTCTAGGGGGACTGGGGGTCTGCAGGTATGCCAATATGAATGATGGCATTTTAAGAAAATGTTAGTTATAGGTTAGCTAATGTCAAAATGATATTAGGGTCAATGTAAAAATACTTAAAGATTTGTTTTTCAATGAAGTTGTTAAATTAAAAGAAGCACTTAAGAAAAAGCATATAGAGAGAATGTGAAGATAACTTAAAGAAGCACTGACTGCATGACTGAACAGTCAATTGGCATTTCTGTTTCATGGCATAGGTGAATTTTGTTGTACACATATACTGAGAGTTTTTCTTTTCAATTTTTTTGGTATCTCAGTGGTGACAGTAATTTTACAGAAGTATCCTTGTGGATGATAATGTAATAGTATTAGGTAGAAGGGTCTCTTTGTCTATCGATAACTATAACTGAAAGGGAAGCGACATACAGTATACTGGTCAGACTGGCACAATATTGTATAAGAGGGACCCTTGAGGAAATCCAGTGTTTAATTTTCTCAAGGGTACATTTAACACAGATGTTAAACTCGTTGATGGCATTTTTTTTTATTTATGAAAACAGTATGTTTTTTTTTTTTTACATACTGGTCAACCTCTATAAAGAAAACTTAAAATTAAGTACATTGTTGCTAGCTAACATTCATGAATAATAAAAGTAATATGCAAAAAAGTTGTCCATCTTTTAATGTGTTGAAATTAAAATAAGGATGCTGATAAATCTGTAAATCAAAGACTCTGACAGGTACAAGGTAAACATTAGGTTTATTTCTGTAAGACACATGAATCATACAGTCAAACACAACAGCGTTTAATGTCAGACAGGCGCAGACGGCAGTGTATTCACAGCAGGCAGCTGACACCCTCGAAGTCAAAGAAACATGTCTTCAAAGTAGTCGTCAAACTCCTCTTCCCTAGACAGATGAAACAGACAAAATGATGATATGTCACACACGCTGCTGACACAGACTGTTAAATATTTTGTATGAGTGGCCTCTGACAAGCTCTTGCTATGTTTGCTTTTTAAAAGTTTGATATACTTTTATTCAAGTTCGTTTTGCCTATACAAAGTGATGTGTTTGTAAAGACAAATAAAACAAGGAATCAAAACAGGCAATTTTAACAAAGGCAAACATGGTGCATAAACATATTATGTACCCAACGTGAGTGTGTATTTCTCTTACTCCGTTTTGGTTCTGTTGCTCCGGCTGGCTGCCCCATACTGTGCTGAAGCACAACTATCACCTATACCTAGTCCCCCACTGGCCTGCACTTATACTACTCCGAGCCCAGCCAGGCCTATGCAAGGATACCTTTCCCTGTCCTAATATGACTCACCAGGTACCATGCTTCAGTGTTGTATGAAGCACTCACACTTGTCCAAAAATTGCTTGGAACTGTATGGACTGCCTAGTGTGAGTGTGCCCTTAAATCAACGTGCTTGTGGTTGTTTAGAACTGCCCCTTCCTGTTTACTTTTCAGTGCTCTATTTTAAAGTCAACGTCACAATATCAGGTGATGCGTGACAAGTGCAAGTTAAACCTTTAGTAACTTCCTGAAAGTTGAGAACAGCTTTGTGCAGGATATCTAAGTGGTCTACATATCATGCTATATAGGGGTCTGTAACTTGTGAGGACTAAGTGTTAAGGGCTGTCTCTGATGGTTTTAGAGCAGCTTACTGGGTTTGGTTTAATATGAACGTTAGCTGTTAAGCTCACCTTGACTTTTCCTCCACTGCAGGGGCAGGTCCGCGCCAGTGGTCGGCTCCTGATTGGTCTCCTCGCTCATCTCCAGCTTCAGAGTCTATTAAGGAAAGTTCAGAAAGCTGTCAGTCATGCTTTAAGCAAAGAAAACCAGGTCAACCAAGTAACCTTTGCTCATCAGTTTCAAGGTCAGGATGCCTGATGGTGATGGTGAAGTGGCATTTATTGCTTAGAAATTTGCTTATAATCTGATGTACTACACTTCAAGTCCAATGAATATCTTTGCACGGTCAAACTGTTCTGTGGACTGCAGAAAGACATGGCAGCTAAATGTTCTGTGGCAGGGAGTTTACCAGGGATATGGTTATAACTTCAACAAACATTAAAAAAAAATACCCAAGCTACCTTTTACGTTAGAAACTTGGCCAGCAATCACCTTTGAAAATAAAGCATCAGGGGGCGACTGAGGTAGGGTCAACTCAGCTTTATACAATATATGAAAAAAATAAAGGAGAAGAAACTTTTAAAAGGTGGGGAGGGGGGATTAAGACAAAGGGTGGACATGTTCGGAAGAATTATAATAGTAAACAGGAACCTTAATGCAAGGAATTATTTTTTATCATTATTATAACTTTTTTCTTTTCCCTTTTGCACCTTTGCTTTATTCCATTTTTTTCTCTTAATCTTTCTTTATCATTTTTTAAACATTTTTTATTTTTTTTATTTCCTCCACTTACACTATTCCTCTCCATATATACAACGTACATATATATCCATATATACAGAATTTTTTACAGTGTCTTTCTTCCTGTCTTTAATGTATTTATACAACTTAATCCCGACTAAAATTGACAACGCATACCCTCACCATTCCATTATGTTCTCCCAAAACAAATAAATGCGCCTTACACATACACACACACACACACACACATATATATATATATATATATATATATATATATATATATATATATATATATATTCACACACACAGCACACAAACACAAAAAAGCCGCCTTTCAGCACAGATCTGGGGAAGGCTATGAAAAAGTTCTGTGCTGAAGGTTCCCAAGACCACAGTGGCATTCATAATCATCAAATGGAAGAAGTTTGGCACAGCCAGGACTCTTCCAGGTGCTGGTTGTCAAACTGAGCAATTGAGGGAGAAGGGCCTTGGCATGAGAGGCGACCTAGAATCTGAAGGTCACTCTGACTGAGCTCAAGAGATCCTGTGTGGAGATGGGACAAAGTTCCAGAAGGACAACCATCACTGCAGCCCTCCATGGATCTGGACCTGACCTGGACAGAAGCTTCTCCACAGTACAAAACACATGGAAGCCCGCTCGGAATTAACAAAAAAAAAAAAAAAAAAAAAAAAACACTTGAAAGCCAGTGTGCACAATATACCTTTAGACATTACACAGAGACTGGCCATCTCCAGGTGCTACCCAGTCGACCAATCACAGGGCTCATGGCTGCGTCATTCTGGCCTTTACTTACATTTTTGAAGAGGTGCATATCGACTCTGTGTGTAGGTCTCTGAATATTGTTCAGAGCTATGCTGACCAATAGGGAATGCTACAGATGCACAAGTAAAAATATGGCTCAGACATTTTTTACATATTTTGCCATACAGATATCCTGGGATCCCACATACCAATGAGCCCAGGAGTTTTTGGTTCATGTAGGATTATTTAGTTTGTGCTAATTTGGTTTACAGCAAGTCATTGGTATCTGTATAAAGAGCAATACAGTATCATGTAAGATAGGCCAATTATTACTCCCTTATCTGGAGTAGTCACTGTAGTCTACTTTTATATAATCTAGCCAGTGCCAAATCTCAATTTACAAAATAAAAGCTTAATAACCTGCTCTGGATGTTGCCCTGATTTACAGCTCTCCCCGTTGTTGGGGAGACGCCATGCCTACATAATTTTAAGGTTCCTGATTGTTCCTAGATGTAAAAATGAAATATCACATGGTTGTTTGGTATTCTTAAGTTTAATTAAGTAAAGCTTTCAACTGCTTTTAGTCTAAATCAATACAGACAAAAAGATTGGGCGTGTTTGTGAATGGCCCAGTGCAAGCTGAACTCAGTGACATAACCTCTGGACAGAGAGGGCTTGTTTTTGTCAACTGCTCCCCCCAACCATCCATCTATGGAGACCCTGGAATAGAAGGTCAAAGACGCCTTCTTTTCATGCTGCTCACAGCGAAGAGTAGAAGGACAAGAAAAAAGAAAAATGTCAAGAGAAACGGGGTGAAAGACAGTTGAGAAGAAGCAGACCTGCTGTCCATCTATCACTATTAACTACAGGGCTTAAAAGATGGTTTTTCAGAGAGGACTGTCAGAGGGTCTTCACTCCAGAATTTAGGAGGAGTGTTACGCCCTGGAGGCCTGGAGGCCTGGGGGAGTAGATCATAAACTCTCCAATGTATTTGGATTTTTTTTTAAAATTTTTTTTAAATGAGGGAGGGGCGACTGTTCCAGGGTGTGTGTGTGTTTGAGGGAGTTATGAACGCTACCTTTGTCCGAGTTCTGTGACTTCTCTGAGCTGCTGGAAGAGGAGGAGCGATCTGTAGAGAACAGGGAGAGGGATATAAAATAAAACGTGTTTACATCACGAGAGAGTTGTCACAAAAAAAAAGTTAAGAGAAGAAAAACAGGAATGATATAAATTCCCTGAACAAAACAAAGCTGCAGCAGCCTCTGTCTATCTGATTAAGATCGTTGCCCTTACTAATGGGGGATTTTTACCTCGGTGCCTTTTGTGTTTGTCTTTATGTTTGTGCTTCTTTGAGTGTGAAGACGCTCGCTTCCTCTTCTTCTTCTTCTTCTTTGGTGGCTCCGTGTTCTCAGATAACCTTTTAGTCTTCGTTTTTGCTTTTACCTCCTTCCTCCTGCAAACAGAACCACACTTCTAAGAATCTACATTCATGCTATAAAGCAGCCAATTATAGCAGCCAGTTACAGCACTAGTTTGGAAACAATGTAAAATCCTTGAGGACCAAATGCACTTTTAAAGTTATGTGAATAAATCTTGACTAGAGCTTTACATAGGCAAAGATTTTCTTTACATTCTGTCAGAATGAAACTCCCAAATGGGCTTTTAATATTGTAACTCACTGTAAAATGTATCTGTATTTGTAGAGCCTAACTCTGCAGATAAGTTGTCTTTATCTCTCAGATGGATATCAAGCTCAAGCTTCATTATCACATTCAAAACTTTTTCAAAAGTGCTAAATAGTCACAACACTAAAACACGTTAGAGAGAAAGTAGGCAGACATCTGGAGAGACAATTTGAATTACAAACATGCTGCAACATAATGTGTACCAATTTTCCAAGGTGGCCTTCCCTTTATCTTTAGGACAACTACAGTTTCTAACACAAAAAATACCCACAATGGGTTTAAAGACTGACATTAATTATGAGCATGTGTTGAAAAGTTTGGTTGCTTACTTGTGGTGGTAGTTGAGTTTTAAAGAGCATTCAGGGCACACTCCTAGTGGGGAAAAAAACAAGCAGAGTTCTGTCAGAGATCAGCAGGATAATTGGGGGGGGTTACTATGATTTATGCATACTGGTAAAAGTGTTTAAAAGACAGTTTCAAAAAACATTTTATTAGTTTATCTATCCCTGTTGAAGGTACAGTGTGTAAAATGAGGAAAATTAGTGGCATCCAACAGTCAGATTACAGACTGCAACGCTTGCTGCTCAACCCTGCATTTGGTAAAGTAATGGTGGCCTTTAAGGACAAAAAGTATATGTTCTTCATGATGATGGATTCAAGCAGGTCTCTCCAGAGAATTTGCTGGACCAGTGAAAAACCTAGAGTGAGGGCCCTCTAAGTTGTATTTTATTAATAATGTCAATGCATGTGTTTTTGATCAGTAGCATTAGCTCTAGCATTTTGATGAGGTCTGATGTTTAAATTATTTATTCATGCTGTGTTTAGTTGCTTTTCTGTTTCCAACCATCTTTGCCACTGAAACCCCATTTTTGTCACTTTTGACCTATTTCTGCCTCTATTTTTGCTACTTTAAACCCATTTTTGCAGCTTTTTTCCTTTTTGTCACTGCTAACAAATTTTGCCACTTTTTTTGCTACTTTTAACCAATTTTTGCCATTCTTTGTCCTTTTTTGCCACCTTTAGCAAATTTTCAATGCCTTTCTACCTTAATTTCACCCTTTTATTACACTTCTATCCAAGTTTTGCAGCTTTTCATCCTTTTTTGGCACTTTTTTACAGCCTTTGACCCATTTTGCTGCAAATTTTGACGCTTTTTGTTACTTTTAACCAAATTTAGCTGCTTTTCCCTTTACTGTAACTTTTTGCCACTTTTAACCATTTTTTATGCTTTTCACCCTTTTTTTTTGCCTTTTTTCCTACTTTTAACCATTTTTTTGCCACTGAAAACCCATTTTTGTCAATATTAACCATTTTCTGCACCTTTTTTTTCTTACTTTGAACCCATTTTTGCTGCTTTTTTTCCTTTATGTTTTTTACTACTTTTAACAGATTTTTGCCATTCCCTGTCCTTTTTTGCCAACTTCAGCAAATTTTCAGTGCCTTTCTACATTTCTTGCCCCTTTTTATACACTTCTGACTAATTTCTGCAGCTTTTCACACTTTTTTGCCACTTCTTTGCAACCTTTGACCCATTTGGCCGCTTTTAACAAATTTGCCACTTTTTGCTATTTTTGTGGTCCCTACAGTGTCATTTTTTGCCACTTTCAGCAATTTTTTTTATGCTTTTCACCCTTTTTTTTTTTTACTTTTTGAGCCTATTTTACCACTTTTAACCAATTTTTGCCACTTTTCAGCCTTTTTGCCATTTCTTTGCTACTTTAGACCAAAGGTGGGAATCTTTAGGCACCTCACAATTCGATTACGGTTCATAGGGCTGCGATTTGATTCTTAATCGATTATTGATGCATTTTGATGCACTTTTTTAAATTTCAGTTTTTCTCGCTGTGTCAAACATGATAAAAACTTTACATTTGGGTTTAGAAAAAAAGAGATAAATTAAATGTCCGCTATCCTCTTATGGAACATGTGTGTAAACTAGAAATTTACAAAAGCACTGAACCAAAGGTAGCAGCATCCTTTCCTTGTAACATATCTGAAATTACAGACATAAAAATGTCCTTTTTCGCAGATGAACAACTGGTAATCTAAATCTTGCTGTTGCACACTCCGTGTTAGAGTTCCACCGTTTTGTTGCAGCTATAAAATATTTAAATGATTATCGATTATTGGACATTTATAAATTGATTCAGAATCTTCCACTTCCACATCACGATGCATTTAAGAATCGATTTTTTTCTCCCACCTCTACTTTAGACCCATTTTGCCACCTTATTTCCTCTTTCAACCCATTTTTGCAGCTTTTTTCCAGTTCAGCTTTGTCAGACATACTACTTAATACTTAACATACTTTTACCTTTATTACTGGCTAAATATTTGATTCCTTGATGTTGTTGTGCTGCTTTTCTCTGCCCATTTCTCCTTATTCAAAGCCCTTTATCCCATTGTTTTCAAGCCCAACACAGTTTCAGCAGATAAGTTTCAGCATGAATGTTGTTCTGCTCAAGGTTTTTCCTTTCCACTGTAACTTATTTGTAACTAAGTGCTGTGCTCATGTTGGATTAAAGATGGGCTTGTAAATAATATAAAGAGTATGTCTATCAGAGTCATCAGCTACATTTGTAGAGGGCCAGCCAGTTCTTTGTCAAACAATGTAGTGGGCTGAACTTTCAAACTTAAATAGAATAAATATTGTTGATGTTCTATGGTTTCTATGTGAAACAATAAAACTACGTGTTAAAGGAAATAACGAGTTTGTCCTCATTCTTAAGCAAAGCAGGATAAGGCCAAGATCTCAGTTATAAAAGGGGTGCCTAAAATTCCTCCACAGCGCCCAGGGTGGCAGAACCAGTCATTATGTTTAGAGGGCAATTACTTTATCGCATGGGGCCAGGTAGGTTTGGACGGCTTTTATCCGTTAACAGATAAAATCCTCATTTAAAAACTGCATTTTGTATTTATTCAGGTTATCTTTGTCTAATATTAAAAGTTATTTGTGAATCTGAAACATATAAACAGACAAATATGCAACAAATCAGCAATCAGGGATAGGATTTAGAGTTCTTTATTTTTTCCTTCTCACATTTGACTGAATTTAATAGTCTTCTGGAGGCCTTGGGCTGTCAGCTGATGATCAGTGGTTCTGACTTTCTCTTTTTGTCTGTTTTGTCCTAAGATAGCATGTTTGAGTTGGCACTACACAAATAAAGATTAATTCATTGATTGATTGAATTTTTGCCATTAACGTTGACACTGTGAAGATTTAAAACCGTTAAAAGAAATAAAAAATGTTCAGGTGTTTTCAGAATTCATATATTATTTACTAAGAATTTGTTTAAATATCATGTCCATCTATAAATTGCTCCAATATACCTCACTGAGTCAAACCTGAATATGGTTTTCTCACTGTCAAAGCATCATTTAGAACCCAGAACAACTAAGTAAAGATTAACTTTTGTGTTGAAGTGACCTGTTGCTCTAGCTCGTTAAAAGGGCCTGTCATTTCCTGCTTGGCTGAGTCCATTATGACTGGAGGGTCCTCCAATTACCATAATTATTGTAACCGGATTGTCTGCAGTATGATACCTGAAGGAGGATTATATTTATTATGAGCCTGGTCTTAGAGGGAATCCCCACAGGGCCAAAGCCACACATATGCAAGCATGATCCCACACATTAACACACACTTTTATCACAGAATCATTATAAATTATAAAGAGTATTTACTGAGTTTGACTAATGCGTTTCTCTTCTCGCCGTGTTCCACGTAAGCAAAATTCACCTCCCAGCTTTTCAAGCCTTCCTGCTGCTCACAACGTTTATTTCCACACTGGAACTGACCTAAAGGACCAGAAGACAATAGATAAAATTTGTTTTATTTTTTGTTTGTGATTAATTAGGATTTAACAAGCCACAAAGCCTTGACAGTGGATGGACACATATTTTCAGTGTGTTAAAGAATGACAAAAAATAAGCCATGTAGACTAGAACTGTTATAAAGGAAAATGTATATCAGGATAAAGAAATACAGTCTTAAAGTCTCTAAATAGTTCAGATTGTGTCAGACAACCTCTCCTCACCCCCTTCCTTCTGTCTATTCCACACCCCTTTCTCCTTATCCCCCTGCCCCTTCTCATATCCCTTTCTGCAGCTCGCCTCATCCCCTCAGGCTTCCCTCCAGCCGCTGCACAGCCTGCCTATTATCCCCAGAGGAGCTTAGGATGGCATTGATCTAGTCTCCAAGGTTCCTCCAGATTGTAGCAGGGGGAGCGTGTGCGTCAGAGCAGTCCATTCTTGGCACACAGGCGAAAACTGCTCCTTACTCTGAAGGAAAGTGATGTCTGCCCTCACCTGCTCAAGAATGAGACGCTGTAAACATTCAGGTGAGGTGATGCTGGTTGTCATTGCTTTGGGCCACTTGGGCTGTGGGGCAATTTATCCTCACGTGCTATATCAGATTAGCGAGCTGTGACGTAAGCTAAAAAGACACTTCTGGCTCCTTTCCAAGGGATAGGCTACAACAGGGGTGTACAAACTATGACCAGGGGGCCAATTGGGGCCCATGGTCTATTTTAAGTCTGCAAATTCTAAAACATAAAATGAAATATTGCCCTCATTAGAACATGAAGCTTGAATATGTTGTATTTCATACATTTGACACAAGGCGGTACTGCTTTGTTAACTCTGCAAATAAACATTTTGACAAGAAGAATTCAATGACATGTTTTTCCTTGACAGCAACATAAGTGGTAAACATACTGACAACCAAACTAGTAAATATATCTAAATTCATAACCCCTTGATAAATAAAAATAGAAGGAATAAGGCAACCAGCAGCAGCATAAACTACACTCATCTGCCCAGCTGTAAGCTCTGTCCAGAGGTACAATTTACAAGCATGCCATTCAACCACCAACACCCCTTTAAAGATATTTAATACTCTTTAATCTTTAATACTCTAAAGCAGTGGTTCTCAACGTTGGGGTCAGGACCCCCTTGGGGGTTGTGAGACACTGAGAGGGGGTCACCAGTTGCATTAAAAAAATAGAGAATATTTCTTAAATGATATCAAACTGTAAATTTTAGCCATTTTAATGAAAGTATAAGCATGAAATGAGTTAAATATAAAATAAAAACATTTTATCAGTAGCTTTGGTGCTAGAATCCTAAATAACTGTTCCCTCATTTGGGAGCTGAAAAGCATGTCAAACTGTTATGGGGTTTTAATACTGAAAATATCTATTTGTGCCTATTTTTAACCACTTTCCCTTCACAATTTTGCCACTATCAGTGACAACTTTCATCAATTTTTGCACAATTTGGACCGTTTTTTTTGCCACTTTTTACCCACTTTGCCACTCTATACCGTTTTTACCTGATTTTAACCAGTTTTCATCACTTTCCCCCCCACCACTTTGAACATATTGTTTTCCCCCCTTTGTCAATTTTTGCCTATTATTGCTTCTGTTGACCCATTATTAGCACTATCAGCCCCTTTTTACCACTTTTGATGCCCATTTTTTCAAATTTTAACCACATTTCACTATTAGTGATGCCCATTTTTGCCAGTTTATCCAATTTCTGCCAATTTTTGCCTATGTTTCTGCCTCTACCCATTTTGGCCAGTTCCAACCACTTTTTTCCACTTTTAAACCCCATTTAATCAAAATTGCCACCTGTTTTTACCACTTTAAACCCATTATAGCCATTCTTTTCTCTTTTTTGCCACTACCAACCCATTTCCATTACTTTTAAAATCCCATCTCCCCACTTTTTTCACCAATTCTTGCCATTTTTTACCCATTTTAGCACCTTTTAACCCACTTTAATTCTGTTTTTAAGAAAATGGGTTTACATTTTTAAGAATAAGATACTAAGGCACAAATGAATAACAAAAAGATATTTGGGATTTTTGTTGCTTTGGTAAAAGTGGTTATTATTCAGGATAAATATATGGATATCACGGCTTAACTTAAACATGGGCCCCAAGTTTGAATGGGTCCCAGAAAGCTCCCCCTCATGAGCAGCCTTGTCTGCACATGACTATTCTTGAATGTTCATGGCTGTGAACCTATAGGCACAGTGGGGGTCCTCGGTCTCTTGTCCCTTTATTTTGGGGGTTGCAGGCTGAAAAGGTTGAAAACCTCTGCTCTAAAGGAGAATTGTATCAAGGTGGCCCTGACATCCGTTTATTTTTCTTCATGTTGCCCTCAGTGGCAAAAGTTTGGGACACTATGGGGTACAATATGGTTATATTTTTTTAGAATGGCTTGATATTACTTCACAGAAGAAGAGATCTAAGGATTGTCAATTAGCCAGTGCAGCTCGGAGGCCCATTCATTGCTGATGTGTGCTTGATATATTCTTGGTCATTTCTGTTAGGGGTGCACAATATTATTGGCATGATATTGGGATTGGAAGATATTACCTTAAAATATTAAATATATTATTGTTAGATAGGAACATTTTTGTTGATGTTTACAGCCAATATATTGGCCGTACATTTTGGCAGTATAAATTAGGGATGCGTGCGGTTAGCCAGCTAAATGGCTAAATTTGATCATCGAATTAGCCGGCGCAAGATTCATGAGTTGGTTTAACTACGAATCTTTCGTTTTTTTATAAACACAGGCCTGAAATTGGTGCAATAGGATTAATATAAAACAGAAAATAAATTAAAATTGCCAAAAAAAAACTTAAAAAGAGTAAATACAAATACAAATGATTATTAAATATAAAAACAGCACACAAATCTTTGTCATAATAAAAGGGTTACAAGGTTAAATACAAACAGCAACATCTTTCTTGAAGCCTCACTCAAAATATTGTAATTAAATTAAAAGTTTCCACAAACACTGCTACCTTTATTCCTACTGTTTAAAGCTCAAAATAGTTCTATTAAGTAGAACTGTGAAGCAAGCTGTGCCTTTAAATCTGTGATGACTCATACTTGTCTGACACCGTGTGGGTGTAACTTTGGACAGGGTCATCCTATCAACTCTTTGCCAACACTATGCCATGTGGACAGACAGGTGCCAGGAGGCCTGAGACACTCCTGTCTCTTCTTTACCATCATCGGTGACGTCAATTACAACCGCGCTGGAAGTCTTCCATGACATCCTACTCTCTCTGTTACACAAACACACACATATCAAACATTCAAACACATCTTCCTTTTGTACAAACTCCAGCTTTTATCTGCTAAGAGGGGAGGTAAAAGCCTGTGCCTTTTGTCTAAACAAAACTGAGCGCCCTTGAACAAAGTACTGAATCCCCTTGCCGCTTCATAGAGGCGGTTCAGTGTTGAATATAAAAGAATTTGATACACTCCAAGGTTAAACAAGATAAGTCTGAATGAGTTTTACCCTCCAGCTACAGTAATCTGTTTCTTACCAACTTTTTTGACATAAATGTCAAAAACTAGAAGTAATCAAGGCTGGGAAACAATTCTTCATTTTTCTAATAGTTTCCACTCTATTCACAAAAAAGAAAGCTTATAAACACGATGTTATTCACTTTTGGAATGATCAAAGGGCAGCTTTTCAATATGGTGCCACTAAGAGCATCCCCTCTTACAGGCTTTACACAAAAGCTCCTGTGTGGGTTTTCTGTTAAAACCCTTGGAATAAAAAAAGAGGATCAGCATGGTTTCTTGGTAAGTGGGTATCCTCACACATCATGTGAGCCTCACATACGCCGTGAAAAGAACTAGTGTCAGGTTGACTGAATAAACCCATTAAGAGAGGGAACTCCTGTCCTCCTACGTCAATGGCCACTAATGCCACCAGCCAGTGGCCTGAGATCAGGATGGATACACCACAGGACAGATGGCTGCCTGATTAACATTCACTGGATGACGTCGCAGGCAGTGACAGACTGAGCCAATGCCTTTTCACTTTTTAGTCACTCTGGGATGGCCAGTGAAAATGCACAGAGGATGACCTCAACTTGGCTTGTCTTGGACTGAATAACAATCTAATTTGGAATCAAAGTTAAATAAGCAATCTGTAATTTTACTATGTCAAAATTTTCTATTGATCCATTTTAAGTTCAATAGACCTTTTAAGACTTTAGACCAGAGGTCACCAACCTTTTCCAACTAAAGATGTACGATGAGGCTAAGAGAGTAGATCTACTTGTACAAATTCACAGAGGAAAAAGAAGAAGTGATATTTGCTTTTTGATCAATATTATTTAATTTTCCCACATTTAAATTATTGTTGACCATCTTCAGTCTATCAGTGAGAAAAGGGAATGAATTAATCACATCATTTTAACAGTCAAGGGCCCTCAAACTAAAAACTAAAGGAGCGACTGAAACTCAGAGTTGGACTTCATGAGCATCAGAGGTTAAAGATCTACTTGTTATGTCTCAAAGATCAACCAGAAGATCATGACCTAAAGGTTGGTGACCCCTTCTTTAGATGATCAGTTTGGAAATATTTGGATATTGGATGGCAGATTGATACCTCCAGAGGCAGTGCTTGTCAGCTTTGGGCCCCAGGCCAGTAGGGGTGCAATGTGCAAAGTTTGAAATGACAGTAGGAAACTTCCCTGATGGGGCCCCATCTGACAACAATCGTACATTGTGATGCTAAGTTTTTGTTGCCCTGTGTTTTATTCACTATGCTTTGTATTATAGTGTGAAAATAATACTAATGTAAACCTTGCAAATTCAAAAAAAAAAAAAACACTTTTTGTTGGTGTCTCATATTCCAATATTCATATTTGTATCATATTTCTCGGCAGGTCACGCATGGTCACATTGTAGTTCTTGTGCCGAGAGCATGTGCTATAAAGAAAACGGTTTTGTACAAGGCTTTCATCCAGTGGAATAAGTTGCCATGTTCTTCGAAAAGGTGGACCAGTAAAATGTGCTTTAAAAATGATCGCAAAAAAAAAAAAATGTATTCATAGAAATGAATATGATCTCTAAAAGCAAGAAATTCTCCACTGAAAATAATGCTTCTGTTAATTCTATGGTTTTAATGTCACAGTCATTCTCATTAATTATGTGTTTAGATGGAAAAAGTACTGCCTCTGTGACATTCTTGCAGAGGAATGTATCAAATTTTGTTTCACTTTTTCCTCTATTTTCTTGAATCTACTGTAGTTGGTGGTGTTTGGGGAAGGATTGGTGTAGGGTGCTGGGTGAGTTGTGGGATTTTGCTTGTGGGTGTAGAATTGTATGGGGACTAAAATGAATATCTCCTTGTGTAATGGTGGTTAATTTGGGACCCCAGGAACACTAGTTGCTACTCTAGTAAAATATAGGGATCCTTTTACATAAACTTGAAATAATACAAACAAAGGCTTGTACTTATCTAAATCTTAATACTAACACTTAGCAAGTTTATGTATTTTTGTCTTTCATGTTTAATCCCTGTACATTGAGAGGAAAGTAAGGAGAGTCAAATTCAGCTCTCTAGGCAATTACAACAAATAGTGCTGCACACAATTCCCTTCAAAACCATATACTGACCTTGGTACACTTGTTTTTAAGTACAATAGATGATACTTTGACTGTTGGACATCCCTTAACGCCAAACTAATCCCTTTATCACTGATTCAGGGACCTGTTTTCATAGCAAAACTACTCAAATTTGGACAAGAATTAAGTGCAGTTAATTTGAAAACTGACCACAGAGTAACTTAGTCTGCCAAACTGTAAACCACAGCAGTGGCTCAAAATGTGCAAAGTTTGCAATGACAGTAAGAAAACCTGCCTGATTAGGCCCCATCTAGCAAAAACAGCTTGTGGCGCATGCAAAGTTTTTGTTGCCCTATTTTTTCTGTGCTTTAAATTTTGTAAATTAGATTGTGATCCTTGTAAATTTTAATAATATACATAGCAGACTCTAGAATCACTCCTGGATACTACTCTTAAGTCCGTAAACACAGCTCTACTAGCTTAGCTTAGCATTAAGGCTTGGGCCCAAAGGAAACTATGAGACTTGTCAATAGGTGACAAAATCTATCAAACAACTGAGGGTTTGGACAATTTCATGACAACTTTCAGCAACTTTTTATGTCAAGGTCTATGGGCAATCACAAGACATAGTTCTGTACACAATTCCCCTCAAAACCATAAACTGACCTTGGTACACGTAAGCATTAAATGTGATACTTTAACTGTTGTACATCCCAAAACGCCAAACTATTCCTTCCATATCAAAGATTCTGGGGCCTGTTTCCTTAGCAAAAATACACAAATTTGGACAAGAATTAAATGCAATGAACTTTAAATCTGACCAGAAAGTGCAGATCAGACTGAACATTCAATCTGTAGCATTCATGTGGAGTAGTTATTGAGCTTGTGAATTCAGAGTTGACTGAAAAACAGCAACGGCACACTCCACCCCCCACCCCTCAACAGGGTCGATCACCTTTAATAAATTCTCAGTCTGTGGGAAACACTCACTGCCCCCCAGGTAGATTTTTCAAATACTGGGAGTCTACCTGGCCTTCAAAAGGCTGTTTCTTTTTCCAAACACGCTCTCCCTCCTCATACCCTGATTCAGATTTAGCCTTTTACGTCTGTCTTTCATATTGACAAGCAGTCCCAGGAAGCTGACCTGAAGTTCAATGCTGTATTTTGCAACTCTGATTTACTGCACAGCATCCTGTTAACTTAGTAGACCAAAGAGCAGTACATACCACTGAGAGTTGTTTATCCATTTGGTATTCAAAAACCCATACTGAATCTATCTCTCCCTCAGCAAACTATTGAGGAATAATTTAACTTCTTGATTTCAATGTTTAACGTGTTCAAAAACAAAGATACACACATTAAAGATAACAAAAGCAACTCTGGGTGGCCGGCAGGCTAATGAGCTATCACTTCTAAACAGTTAGCAATTAGTGTTCAGCAGATTATTTATTCTGTGTTGCACAACGGAGCCCAGCAGGATATCTTTACAGACTACAAATCTAGTCTATGTTTGAACCAAAGCAAAGCCAAAGCCGTAGTAGCTATAGCAAACAGAAGACTTATCTTTAAATTATTGTCACCCTAGGGTTGTAACAACACCAGAATTTTGAACTCCATTATAATACTGGTAAAGATCAAACAAAATAGATATCTGTTTTGATACAACAGCATAATTAAAAACAATTTGAAAAAGTGAAGATGTGCTACAACAGTCAAAAATAAGCTATAGAAACACAGTTTCGGATAATTTCCTATTTTTATACCTAATAATGGAAGCACACTTTTTTTTTGAAGTTGCCTCACACTAACAGTGTGAGTTAAACAAAGATGGAAGTGGTGGGTCACAACTGAGTCCTTCACTGTAGGACGGAGTGTTGCAGCAGGAATGTTAAACCCATATTTTCCCCCAAACACAGGCGAGTTACATAAGGCAAGACCACACTCCATTTACTTTGACAGGAGGCCCACCAAAAATAAGCCTAGCCTCAGCTACCTTTGTCCTTTAACCTCCCTCCTGACAGCGAGACTAAAGCTTTAATTTATGCCAGAAGGGAAACCCAGAAAAAAAAAGTTGGAACAAAGTGCCTGCATGTCTCAACATCCCACATGTCTGTCTACTCCAGCATGCAGAGATGCTTAAGACACATTTTAACATCCAGTACTCTTCATCACAGAGAAATGCTCTTGCTTCAAAAACATGCTTCAAAGTATATTGAAATTTTACTGACCTTATGTGTTTCTTTGTAATTTAAGCACTGGACCCTGGGCCATAACTAAGAGTTATTATACGCTTTACTCCACTTAATGGTGTTGTTGAGAAGTGTTTTTATGAGTGAGTCCCAAACAGCAACCTTCAGTGTAGGAAAATTAAACCAACATCGGATTGCAAAAAACTGCAGTTCCTCTAGAGTCCACTTGAGGCTTGCTCAAAAACTCCAAAAGTCCCATTAACACCTATTCTAAGATGCCCAGCTGAAGTAAGCATGTTTACAGCCTGGTTTAAAAAACAAATTTGGTCTGAATAGCTAATTATTATCATTATTATTATTATATATTTTTTTTAGTTTACCAGTCATCCTTATTTTATTATACCAAGACTAAGAGTAATCCATAATGATGGCTGAGTTGCAATACCAATTCTTTACTTTTTTAAGCTTTTCCACTGCTCAAAAGTTAGTGTCACTCATAAAGGGAGAGAAAAAATATTTTAGGCAAGCAATAAAAGGTCAAAGCAGGGTTGAATTAACAGGATTAAGTATAGTTTTATTTGATTCTTCTTTTTACATTTAATTTTTTATCCAACCAGTGGCCATTTTTATGTGGCTTCCTGCTCTGTTGGGAGGTTCAAATGCTAATGTCATCTTCTTATTTTCACGTTGTACAGTTTTAAATGTAGGTAATCTTAAAAAAAAAAAAGATTTCTTAGCATTAAAAAGACAATTAACATTTAAAGCAGGCAACATAATAGTCTGCATTTTAAGATATAACAACAAATGTAAGTAGTATTTGCTCTGATTTTACAACAAGTAGCACTAAGGATGTTCCAAGTGACTATTTCCTTATTCAGCTTAACGTGCATTTAAATTGCATTAAAATGAGTCTAAATTGGAGAAAATGCTCAGAAAAAAAGTCAAATTCCTCACAGGATTGTCGTGTCAGTGGGTACATGACATGAGCCCTGCTGAGTATACTGACTCAAGTGTGGCTAAAGTTCCACCAGCCTTCGTTCTTCTTTACAGATAAATATCGTGCTTAAAGTGGTTACTCATCACTTCCGTTGAGCAGTTACAGCAAGTGTGACATACACACAACTTTATTTCAATTTTCTAATAAGAAAAGAGGTCATACCTCGCTGTTCATACAACATGCTAACTACTAAACTTCTCATGTTAATGTCTGCAAAGTGCCAGGGAAAGCTCTGACAGAAAGGCAGTGGCCATTAACTGAAACTACAGTGGCTACTAGTGGTGTGAGGCTTTATTACAGCCTTGAAAGAGCATTTGGCTGGGATTTCAGGCCCATGTTTATAAAAAAAAGAAACAAAACAAAACAGATTATTTTAGCCAATTTGTAAATCGTGCACCAGCTTATTTGATGTCCAAATTTATCCAGCTAATCATGCACATCCCTTGTTAGCCCCACCACTGCTTAGCTAAACATCTTAGGGAACCATCCTTTGTTTAAGGGTGGTTTATGGGCAACAATGTTTAATAATGTTACATAAGGGATGGCTCCTCCTCCCTTTTCTTAGCTTTTCATTATCATTTCAGCAGTAAGTGTGTCAATAAATTGTCCAAATTCCCTACAATTTAAGGACCTACAACTTGTAGCTTATCTATGACTGTATTAAATAAAACTAAACCAGCCAACTTTGAGATCTGTTTATGGTTTTCTTTAGTTAAAAATGGGGCCTATGAGCTGTAGATATATGTAAATACTGGTTTATACTGTGATGTTAAATCCATGTCATAGCCATGCTGTACTGAGCTACACCACCCTAAGCACCACATAATTGTGCACTGGTATGACCGCATAGCTCTGCAATATTCTGCCTACTCTACTTGATTGTGTACAGAAAATCATGGCAACTGAAACTAGATGTATTATGTTGGAGTTAAGTTGGATAACTACTGAGCAGTAGTTACAGCAAAAGAGAAAAAGAGATGATGTTGGAGGAGATGGAATGTACAGCTGTTGAATTAGTTGTGGCAGATGACAGGAATGTGGATAAGGAAATGTACTCTTGATAATTGTCGGAAGTTGGCAAGTAGATTAATTGGTTGGTTGTATGCAACCTTAATGCATAGTCTTATGTGTAGGGTTCTGAGCTACAGTGGTGCATAAGCTTTAGGTATGTCGGGTGCAAAGGTCATCAAAGGGCCCCTTGTGCCACAACCCAGGGCTGGAGGGGAATCAGAGTCAAGCTCGACACATTAACACACGTGTGTCACTCGGCAGCCAAGGTCAAGCCTGACGGCATCTCTTTTGTCTGGGCCTTTCCGCCTGTGGTAAAATGCCTCGAGATCACTGCTGGTTTTCAGGCCCTTGCAACATCTGTAGCAGGGGCTCATGGCAACCTTACTACCTGCCCTAGGCCATGATAACTTGCCACATCCACCCCTTACTCTGTCCTATAAGTATGGATTTTATTTTTTCAACAGATTATTTTCCCATGCCCCTGGTAATATGCAAAGACAGCCAGTGCACAACCTGGGTCGTCTCAATCCTCCCTAACGCCCGATGGTACCCTCAGGTGGGCTTGCTCACCATTAAACGCCTTACTTCAGTTTTGACCCAAACATGCTTGAAAGTTCTGTACCACACTGTACGTGAACTTATAAAATATGTTATGGCATTTGATGCAGAAGTATAAATTAGGCTTGAAATGTAGGTCTTGTTCTTGGGTAAATAATGCAAAAATGTGATTTCATTCATGTCTTCTCCACTTTTAAAGCAGCAAAATTTCAGCCTTAAATATGAGAGGGAAGAGACACTAAAGGAGTGCCTTTTGTTCCATCCTATGTCAAAGCGATGCCTTCAAAAATGAAGGTCAGTGTCTTCTAAAGCGACCTGATTGGTTGACAACTAGTCAGCATTGCCTAACAGCAGCATGACCTGAAGTGCCCAGATAGTAGGAGATGATAAGGGCACCTCTCCCCAAAATGGATTCCGGACTGGAGTGTGGTACCCTTCAAGAACAGAGACGAACAGTTTTACATGAAAATGTTTCAGTGATGTTTAAATAATTAATACGGAGAAGTTGTCATCTTAAACACCTGGCCTAAATGTAGTCCAAGTTCAATTTAACAAGAGACATGTTTTCTTTGTTCATTTTTTTGCATCCTTAAACAACACTTTTCATTAGCCTTCAAATCAAGTAAAACTTAAGTCATAATGAGCCAAAGACAAACACTCTTCCACCTTTAACTTGCCACACAAACACTCCAAACTTTCAATTTGCCCCAGCGTTTCCTCGACCTCTCCGTGAGGACGCTGGAATTAGATGAGTATTGATTTTACCATCCCACGCTCTTAATAGTGCTTAAGAAGTATGTCTCTTGCTAATGTACACAAATCACAGGCGCGACAGTCCGAGTGAAGTGCTTCTGACCTAATCTAATCCACTTCCTGTGAGGTTTTGCTACAAGGGGTGAACTGTCACAGACCAGGATTACAGAGTCTTAATCTGGAACAATATATTGGCTTAGTCAGCTTTCTCAGACATACTGTGTATATTTGTGAGGCTGCATTGATGTAAACATGTGTGTGCGAGACGGTTTTATGTGTCCATGTGGGACAAAACATATCAATGAGTTGTTAGGGGAGGTGTCACTCTCAGTGACAAGGATAATGACCTCCCAGGTAAACCTATAAATATCTGTCAGTGTCGCATGAAGACAGAGAGAGGAGGTGTTTTGCTAACCCTGAACAATGAAAAGACCCTGATCACAGAGTCGTGGCTAGACTGTCAGAGAGGGCTCCATCACAAGTGCAAAGATAGACAGAAAAACAAAAACAAATGTTAAGCACTAAGAAAAATCTATGTCAATAAACAGATCAGTTGTGAGCTGAACAGTACAACATATTCACAAGTAAACAAGAGGATTTAAAGGGTCAAAAATATTCAAGACTCTTGATCCCAGTCTTAGAACATTAGTTCCCAGCCTGGGGTCTGGGGACCCTAAGGGATGACCAAAGATTTCCAGCTTTGTCTGCTCTGACACTGTCAAAATAATATACACTCCCCTCCAAAAGTATTGGAACGGTGGGCCCAATGCATTTATTTTCGCTGTAGACTGAAAACATCAACTTTTTGTTTGACACAAAAAGACAATTACATTTCAACTTTTATTTCCAGGTGTTTACATCTGGATCTGATACACAACTTAAGAGATAGCTTTATCTGTAATGGAACAACACATTTTTAGGTGAGCAAAAGTATTGGAAAAGATAGATTCAAAATATATTAAAGTGAGTAAACCTTAATATTTAGTTGGAAATCCTTTTCTTGCAATACCTGCACGAAGCCTGTGACCCACTGACATCACCAAATTTTTCCTTTCTTCTTTTGTGATGCTTTTCTGGGCTTTCACCACAGCCTCTTTCAGTTGTTTGCTTTGGGGGTTTACTCCCTTCAGTCTCCTATTTAGCAGCTAAAATGCATGTTCTATAGGATTTAAGTCTGGAGAATGACTTGGCCAGTCTAAAATGTCCCACTTCTTGCCCCTGATGAACTGCTTTGTTGATTTGCCAGTGTGTTTTGGGTCATTATCTTGCTGCATGATGAAGGATCTCCCAATCATTTTGGTTGCATCTTTCTTTAAATTAGCAGACTTCTGAGTTTATTTTGCTGCTGCCATCATGTGTTACATCTTCACTGAAGATTGACAAGCCCGTCCCAGTAGAAGCCACACAACCCCAAGCCATGGCATCACCTGCACTGTGTTTCACAGATGAGCTTGTATGTTTGGGATCATGAGAAGACCCTTTCTTTCTCCAAACTTTAGCCTTTCCATCACTTTGGTAAAGGTTAGTTTCTGTCTTATCAGTCCATACAATTTTGTCGCAGAATTTTTTAGGCTCATCTCTGTACTTTTTGGCAAATTCCAGCCTGGCCTTCCTGTTCTTGCTAATGAGTGGTTAGCATTGTCTGGTGTAGCCTCTGTACTTGCTGCTGATGTCACTAACAGTTGTTTTAGGGTATTTCTTTACAGCTCTTGTCCACCATCAACTGATGCTGTTTTCCTTGGTTTATCCGTTTGACCTCTGTTTTTTAGTACACCAGTGGTTTCTATGTTCTTCAGGACGGTCCAAAGGTTGTACTGGCGGTCGCCAATGTTTGTGAAATTACTCTGATTTTCCATCTTCTCTCAGCTTCAGAATTTCTTGTTTTTCACCCATAGAAAGATCTCTGGTTGTCATATTGGTTACACCTCTAACTATATGCAGTCTGCACAGGCAAAACACAAATCTGAAACTGAGTGTAGACATTCAGTACTATTTATTGTGTGAATAATCAATGTCATTGGACACACCTGGGCAACAAAACACACCTGTCAGTCACATTTTAAATTACTTTTGCTCACATGAAAAATGGGTGAGTTCAAACAAAAGGTACTGTCTTCTAAGTGGTGTAGCAGATCCAGATGTAAATACCTGGAAATAAAAGCTGAAATGTTGATCTATTGTCTCATGTTCATCTTTTCATGTCAAACTGAAATGTTTTCAGTCTACAGCAAAATTAAAGGAATTAGCCTCACTGTTCCAATACTTTTGGAGGGGGCTGTACATATTAATATGGAGATAGATAGATACTGTGTATGGCATGTGGCAAGACTACTAAAATGGTTTATACCAACACATTTTAGGAGCCTTAGAAGACAATAGGTCAAATAAAAGTGAGAGAAAGTTGTGTTCTAATGTGGATTGACACGTGTTAGGACCTCAGGATTTGATCTACTAGTGTGCAGATTGTCTTAATCACTGTTGCCATCTAGTGGGGAAATATGTGAACTGTTTTGAGTAATATGGGCAGAAGACACCTTAACTTTGCACCATTTCTATTATACCTCTAGAGGATAGACATTTTATTTGTCAAATTAAATTACTATGAAACTTAGTATGAAAACAAAATTTTACCTTCAGCATCAGACTGACACCTCAGCTGTGAGAGGGAGCATTACTGCGGTCTTTCATACCAATTGAGGATGCATGATATTGGATTTTTGCTGATATTCACAAATTTATTTCAGCCCATATCAATATCAAAACCAATATTTTATATGTAGTTCAGACCTAAAACATAAGTCCATAAAACACATTTTAAAGTTTGAGGAATGAAGCTAAACAAAGAAAAACATTAGCTTATGTAGGTCAGACAAATTGATTTGTACATACAGCTGATATTTACAGTCAATATAGGCTGATATTTGCAGCAAGTAGGTTGTCTGTAATCACGTCATCCCAAATTCCTGACCAAGGTCAGGAAGTGGGGGACAGCCTAATGGAATGAATGGAAACGGGGGGAAGTTAGTACTTTAAAGCTTGAAATGGACCTGTACACTGCATTTCTTATCTGAAAATTTCTACATACATTGAGTACAATCCCCACACTTGACTAAAAGTGTTTTTTTCCACAATTTAACCAATTTACCTGGCAAGGGGGCGATCAACATCTCAATTTACTCTGTCCTGCAGACCACCAGATGAAGGGAGACAAGAGTCAAGAGAAGTCTTGTACTGAGCTAAGTGGTTAGCTGAACCCCTTTAACATCATAAAGTCCTCATTTTGTCACAAACATGCTTTTAATTGAAACGGCGATAAACTATTAACCCAACAAACCTTGTTGGGCAAGCGACCGAGAAATGATGTGCTGCTCACGAATGAGCCTGTTCTACCAAACAACTCTTTTATGTTAGCCACAGTAGCTAGCACCTGTTTGAGTTCCAGTTTCCTTTCCTCCCTCCTTTGACATCATTTAATCCACCTTTACAAAGCCAAACTGGTACCAAATAAAGAGCTGTTTGGGAGCCAAACAACCAGCTGTACTGAGCTGAGACAAATGATCTGGATCTCTTAAAAGAGGTCGATTTCCTGTAACGAGTGAAAATGGACAGACATCGGCTTAAGAATCACAGGCGAGATCAGAGTTAAATGTGTTAAACCAGGCAAAACTGTATTGAACCAAACTGAACCGCTTTGTGGAAACAGAACCTAAAACATCATTGTGTCACTGCCTGCTGCCATTTCACCGAAGGTTTTTGCAAATATTTTATTTTTGCCTGAATTTTTCACTACTTTCAGGACACTAACCCGCAATTTCCACATAGGACGACTGCGCTGCGCACCGAAGGCGAGCGGCCTCGCCCACTGGAAGCAACTGGAATTGCGAATTCATCCAGTAATAGTATGTCAGCAGCGGACTATTTTACCTTTGGGGCTTTATTAATCATCCTTTCTGTATATGTCCATGATATTATTGCTTCCGCCATTGGGTGAGTACATAAGGAAGTTAAAAGGTTAATGTTTGCTTAAAGAATCTGTGGTTTTATGCAAAATTCTTTGGCTAAATATCCCCAAAAGTTAACTTTTCCTCATTAATAGTGCCGTTGTAGCTCTGTGACCCACTGACCTCTCGGTGACCCTTTGCTCTCACTGCAGGATGAGACGTAATGTTGATATAGTGATGATTTACGATCGGGAGTCCGTGCATTGTGTTGTATTTTGAAAGAACCAGATATTCTACGCTTGTGACTCCCTCTTCTGGAGCTTTCTGATCGATGGATATTGACGCAGTTTGGCAGCAGCCGACGCTGAAAACAGACCTGCAGCGTATCTCGAAGCGAAGCGGAAAGAAATGTCGGTCCAGGCACACGCCGCTGCTGGTCTGGAGCACCAGCTGCCGAAATGCTCTGATAGACAAGGGCGGGAGGGATGAGCTCCGCAGTATGATTTACCGGCGTTTCGCGGCACGTTCACTGTATGTGGAAATTGTAGGTAAGTATCTTAAGAATATGGAATGCTTTAATGTTTGCACTTTGAATGGTTGGCATAGTCGTGAACATCATAATGAACTTTATAGGCTAATATCTGACACCACTGGTATCATGCTGATAATATCATACATCCCTATTACCAACAGCATTTTGACTGTCCCAAAGCAGCTTTATCTTGTAATAACAGAACCACCCTGTAACCCTCGTCTATCCTTTACTATAATGACAGTAAATCAACTTTTTTATTAAACATGCTAACTGTCTAGTTTGTATGTCACTTTCCCCCTTATGAACACAAACCTAAACCTGCAGAAAATCAGTCATTAACATGGATTTCATCAAACTAAACATCGTTTTATCATATAAATGTTTCTAAACTGAATTTCGGTATGCAAGATCATTTCTGCATGTGTTATGATGAGCAGAATGTACTAAAACCACAAAAATACAGAAACATTTTACTTAAATCCAAGTTTAAGTTGGTAAAAACCTTACCTTTGCCGTTGATGACTTCGTTCTCTGTGCGCCATCGAAATCCAAACTATTGGGCACATTAAAAAGGGCAAAGTATCTGTGAATCATTTCAAATAAAAGTGACAGACACACTGTATGCATTACTGAGTTTCTCTGAAATTAATGCTCCGTATCATCACTCAGTATCTGCTCGGTCTTTGAACATTCATTAGCATCGAAAAGAATTTATTTCAGCTGAAGAATTCTGCGTGTCACTGTTTCACTGCTGCCAATGTTAAAACATTTTGCAGCTATGAAGCATTTGTTCATGTGAATATTAATATTTCTACCATGTCCCTTTGTGAATGGGTCTTTTTCATTCAAATGCTCACTTTACTGTTGTGCAATCTTGTGTGAATGTGTACAGGACCTCAGACAGTTGAAATGAAGTGCCGATGAGCAGTGATTGGAATGCAGTCGTTAGTATTCTGCCTGTGTTGTTTCACAGTTCTCACAGCACTCGCTCTGTCTGTGCAGGCATCTGCACACTGTCACACCTCATTTACCCAACACAGCTGATCAAAATTTGACTAAACTAGTGGGAATGATGCAACTCAGTGCTGCATTTGCAGACATCAACAACTATAAATAATTGTTGAGGAAATATGTTTTTTGTAGGGTGTTTTGCAGCCAGCTAGACTGACAGTTCAAGAGCTAGATTATAGATCAACAGAATTTTAATTATAACTACAGGGCCTCTGATAAGGATTGTTTATTTTAATATGGGCGTCATCTGCCGGTCAGCTCGACAACAGTCTGAGATTTTAGTCGACTTTGAAAATATTGCAGCACGGCATCATTACACATAGCAGTGCAGCTATAGAGCCAGTGCCCTTGGGTTTCACATATTGTCTGTTTTAAAGCCTGGCTTCAAACCAAAGCAGCCCATGGCCTCTAGAGGCTGAGCACAGTGCCAAAACACATCAAACCCCAACATTTATCTAAAGTGGAGCAGTACTAGTGGAGATAAGTGTCTGACTTATGAAATATTAACCTTTACTCATTGAACTTCCACTGGGACAATTAGTTTTAGTGGAAAAATAGATCACAATGTCTCCGACAGCTGTGGTGTCCATAAACACTGAATTATTCTCTTTTTATACAATTTTAAGTGCACAGTATGTAAATCCCCCACCAGGGGGCTCTCAATCAAAACAATAATAAATAATGACAAGTAGAGACACTGCTAAGCTCTGCCCTCCTCTGCTGCTGCTTACTTTTGTTCTGAATTGACAAGTCTGTTCAGTAACAGTGTCAGTTTCACCAACTAAAGGTACAAACAATATTTATCAACTGCCTTTTTTATGAGGAATTCAAGACTTAGACTAAATAAAAAATAGATCTTGATAATAAAAACTCTGACAAAAGTATGTTTAGTTTTTGCCAAGGATACTTAATCTAGACTAACGGTGTAGCACTGAATTGTCGGACATTCAAAACCCCTTGTAGTGCTTTAATATCTCTTTACATTTATATTAATTTAACGATATAATGAGTAACGTTTTAACTAAAAGTAAAGACAAAAATGTAAGGACTTTTGACGGACAAAAATGTTTTATTATTCATCGTCTAAAACCAGGCTTAAGCTTCAAGAGTGAAAATGACTAAAATGTGACAAAAACTAAAATGCATTTTAATCTAAAGACTAATAATAAGAAGATAAAATTTTAAAAAATGTCAAAATTAGCAATGTTTAATACAATCTATGAAGTTAACAGCAAACAACCATTTTTGCTTCATTGACAAATTTCACATTATGAGGGAGAAAAGCTGTAAGAAGATGCTTTCTTTTTTTTGCCCTGTGAGCCACTTGCAAAGCATTCATGGTTAACTTGTAGCATTAACCAGGAAGACGCTGTAAAGGTCTCCTTGAGAGGGCAAAAATGTATTAAAAAATGTTCACTTTTTCTACTGATTCATGTATTGAGGGTTGGTGTTATTTATATTTGTTTCTAAAACTTGTGGGGGCTTTTATTTTGAAGGCAGCTTTACCTGAGTGAGACAGGATATGAAGAGACAACCTTGTGCACGGAGTCTAGGTGTCCTGTCTTAAACATGTTTGCACTAGCTGACCTAGCGGTTAGCTTAGCTGTTAGCATTTATTTCTTTGGCCTAGCCTGGCATCTTGTTTCAAAGGCCTTTAAGGTTGGCCTTTGTGTTAGATTTTTCTGTATACGCATGCATACGTTTTATAACTTGACACGCCAAAAGGATGTGTTTCACACATCCATCTGGGACACCTTCAATACTAAGCGTTTGGGAAAGGGCAGAGGATTTGAAAAAGCCAGGAGTGTGACTGGATGAATGTTCTGTCTGTCACATCTTTACAGGCCAATCAGAGCAACAAAACGTGACGAAGCCGCGACCGAGGTGCATGTGTGCAGCTACCAAGGAATAACGCTAACCATGGCAACTATACAGATGTCAGAATACAACTTTTGTCGATTTTGAAAAGACAACAATTATGTTGTTCTTTGTTTTGTTTTGTTTCATTTTCTTTTGTTTTTTAAGATTTATTTTTGGGCGTTTATTAGATAGTGGAGTACAGTGGATAGACTCGGAAACAGGAGAGTGGGGTGAGACATGCAGTAAAGGGCCACAGGTCAGATTCGAACCCGGGGCCTGTCACTTTCTAATCGGGCCCAAACAGTTCAGATGGGAGCTTTGCAAGATGGATTCGCCAGTGAGAAACAAGGAAACCGTCGTATCCATCTGCTTTGCAAGGTTATACTTTTTAGCCGTAGGCCTCTAAGGATTGAGGGGGTCTACCAGAGCCGAGCTAGACATGTATCAACACAAGTGTCGCTTGGTAGCCAAGGTCAAGCTCAATGGCATCTCTTTTGTCTGGGTCTTTTCACTCCTGGTGATACGCCCATAGACAACCGGTGGTTTTCGGGTCCTTGGGACATCTACTGCATGTCAGGGGCTTGTGGAAACCTTGTACTACCTAGGCAGTAACCTAGGCCATACTTACTGCCACATCTACGCCTTACTTTAGCCTTGACTTTTGGCTCAAACATACCTAACCGTTCTGCACTGCATTGTATGTTTTAGATTGTATTTTTTTGTGTATATTTTGATTACTGTGTGTTTTTGCTGTTGTTTTTAACAAATAATTGTGTCAAATGTATATTCTGTAAATCTTGTAAATATCTTTCATTTTGCTCGTGTGGGTTATGTTTTCGTGATTATTCAGTTTTGTAAGTTCTGTTTTTCTGTTCATTCTCTCATAGCTCTTATGGTGTCTTTGTAACAATCTTGAGTCTTGAAAGAAAAATAAACCAACAGTTTGAAGAGTGACCCATTGCTCAAGCTACAGTCCCTTTTAACAGCTTTTCTCTCACATTATGTGAAATTCATCAATGAAACCAAAATGTTGGTTTACTGTTTAGTAAATACACCTCATGGAGTTAAGTTTTAACTAAATAGAACACTCAGTTCAAAACTAGAAAATAAGCAATGGACCTAGGCAGAGCTAAGCAGCATATATCTACTTGACTAGGAAGTGTCTAGTGGTGCCATGATTTTAGTGTGCTCACAAGTAGGGTCAGAGCACCTTGGCGACATGACGAAGTAGCAACAATTGTGTTTAAAAAATGAAGCCAATGTGCAAGTGCAAAAAACTGCAGCTCTTCAAGTGTCCACTTGGCTGGCTACATAAGCCAAAGTCACATACTCACTATGTGATGAAATGCCCATCTTTGAAGCAGAAATAAAAAATTAACAGCCCAGTTCAAAAAAGATTTGAACATGATGCGAGTATTTCTTAGAACTTGTCCACTTTGTCTTTAAGAAGAATACGAGTTATGCATAAATAATTATGGGCATGGCTGATATGACTGCAAGCCAGCACAATGTAGCTGTTTAGGAGGCTGAAGAGTGGCTTCAGCTTCACCGCTGTCTATTTCTTGGTTGATCTAAAGTTAGTCTGTGTACTTAACAATTATGGCTACCACAGATTGAGATTCACAGATTCAGTAACCAAATAGTTGATGCCACTCAGGCTTTGTCCAACATTCACTACAGTCTACAGACAGACTACACAGCCTATGGCAGAGAAGAATCATCCTAAGCTGACCTTTTACTTCAGCATTTAACCAGTGTTACAGCATCAAACTAATGAGCTGCCTTATTGAAAACAGTTATCACCAAGTGGCATGAGGCCCTTGCCATTGTACACACTGTCAGACATTTGCTTAACGCCTACTGCTGCTCTTCACTGACATTCATCCCACCTTGTTTTCCTTGTATCTGCTGAGATCAGCGATGCAGTACTCCTTAAACAGCTTGTCATAATACTTCTTGGCAAGTTCTTTTTCCCTGGAATGAAATGAAGCCAAAGTGTGAGGCAGAGGAAAGTACAAACAAATCTGAAACAAGCAGATTTGTGTCACCAGGCACAGACTACTTGTGGATTCAGAGTTCAGAGCCCATATTTTTTGTGCAAACATTTTAAGAGGAGAATAGAATGAGTAGCTGACAGTGTGATCACCATGTCATGTCATCCTCATCCTCGTCCCTCCAGAGGAAGCGATGATTCTCACGCAGCACATCCATATCTGTCTTGTCACTGGCTCTGAGGGACAGAAAACATCAGTAAAGAAAAATCCCAAAAGCAAAGTAAAGAACAGGGTTTTTTCTCTCATTTTTAATTCAAATTAAAGAATTTTAAGACTCAAAGAAAGAACATTTTAGAATATAGCTTTTCCATCGATTATCATCAGTGCTTTTCAGGTGTCTTGTGGGACTCAACTTCATTGATTCCTGTTCCCAAAATATCAAATGTTTTTTGGCTTGTTTTACAAGAAGTCTCATAGTTTTTAGATTGCCTTAGCCTTGCTAATTTTTTTGTTTGTTTATGGTTGGTAAATGCGAAGGTTCCCAAGAGTACAGTGACAATAATTCTTAAATGGAAAGAGTGGCACAACCAGGACTCTTCCTAAAGCTAGTCACCTGGCCAACCGAGTAATGGGGGAAGGAGGGCCTTAGTTAAGAGAGGGGACCAAGAACTTGATGGTCATTCTGACTGGGCTCCAGAGATCCTGTGTGGACATGGGACAAAGTTCCACTGATCTGGGCTTCATGGCAAAGGTCACAGAGGCCTCTCATCATTACAAAACACATTAAAGCCCACTTGGACTTTGCAATGAAGCACCTAAAGGACTCTCAGACTGAGAAACAAGAATTTCTGGTCTAATGAACCAAGATTAAATAGTTTGGCCTCAGTTTTAAAAATTGTGTCTTGAGGAAACCAGGCAACACTCATCACCTGCCCAATACCATCCCATCAGTAAAGCATGGTGGTGGCAGCATCAAGCTGAGGTGGTGTTTTTCAGCAGCAGGTGCTAGAAGACCGGTTAGGGTTGAGAGAGAGCTGAAAGGAGCACAGTACAGAGATATTCTCACTGAAAACAACCATGGCACTCAGGACCTCAGACTGGGCCAATTGTTCATGTTCCAACATGAAATTGAAGCACATTGATCTCTGGTCCAGAGATGTTCAAGTCCACTGACGGTCCCCATCAAACCTGACTGAGCTTGAGAGGATTTGCTAAGATAAGTGGCAGAAAATCCCCAAATCCAGGTGTGAAAAGCTTGTTGCATCATTTTCAAGAAGACTCCATGCTGTAATTGTCCTATAATAACCCTAACCCTAAGGACCCATGGGAACTCTGTATGATAAGAATGACAACTAGAATAACTTGTGTTTTTTTAAATATAATTTGATAAAAATTATGTATATACTCTGCTCGACGCCGCAGGGGTTAGCGCTGTTGCCTTACAGCGAGAAAGTCAGAAATGCGGAGTTTGCATGTTCTCTCCGTGCATGCGTGGATTCTCTCTGGGTACTCCTCCCACCACTAAAGACATGCTCATTAGGTTAACTGGGACTCTAAATTGGCCATAGGTTTGAGTGTGAGCATGCCTGGTTGTCTGTCTCTATGTGTCAGCCATGCGATTGACTGGGGACCAGTCAAGGGTGTACCCCGCCTCTCGCCCAATGACAGCTGGGATAGACTCCAGTCCCCCTGCGACCCCGAATGGGATAAGCGGTATAGAAAATGGGTGGTAGTGTATATACAATGATCTTATGTGGATCAAAAATTCTGGCAAATTTTAGCTTTGTCACATTTGAGGGTGTAACACGATACTTACCCCGAGCGTCTGAAGTCAGCCATCTGTCCTCCATAATAAAGAATGTAGTCAGCAACAAATTTCTTATGACGCTCAAACTGCAAACATCTGCTGAGGACTTTTTTTTCTTTAATGTTGACAAAAAAAGTTCCTTCACTGCTTAGTTTTAATACCATTAAACTTGATCATATTTTCCATATCGATAGCAGTATTAATCTACAGCCATCTGCCATTATGCACCAGTCAAAGTAAATTGAAAAGGATACAGCATTCATTGATATCAGGTGGGCTCTTCTGTTCCTTGCTTCCTCTCTGAAATGTAGAAAACAAAGGAGGATGGTTATCTGGACACATTGGCCATAATCTGATGAATAAACAAGCCTCTTGGAACAGTGGCCAATTCTTTGGGGCTTCCCATGCAGTCAGGGGTTACAAACAGTGATTTCAGGCTTCTTTTCTGTGTGTTGCATTAGTTTATAGTCTTATTAGTAACTTCAGAAACCAGAGCTTCAGAGCTAACTAGTTGTTGGCTGCACGTGCAGGCAGATATCAGTTTCAAGATGTTATTAAAGCTAAAAAGTTTGATCAATACCAAATGTTTTTAGGGTTAATCTAAAGATTATAACGTGCAGAGGATAACATACCAGCTTTTTTGCTCTCTACAATGACTGTTTTTTTGATTATCCATACTTAAGGAGTGCACTGTGTGTAAGATAACTAGCTGGGTAAAAAGCAAAGCACTCATACAGCTGTGGTTGCATATTGAACAATGTACCACATAGGGAACAAAGAACAGTCAAGCCATTTAATTTCTGTTTGAGCATTCTACTCAAGCTAAATTTCTCCAAAACCTTTAACAAATGGTGCATAAAACATGAACAATGGCATGACAGGGGACCATCCTAGCACAAAGAATCACTTTCTCATTTGGTGTTATTGGAAGTATAATGTCATGCCACAAATCATCTCAGCAAGGTAATACTTGAAAATTGGAACATATTATTAAATTCTGGGTTATTAGGACATCCTGAACAATAACTAAAGTGAGATATCCCTATTTTTGATAGTGTCATACATCATAGGCACAAATGTTGCTGATTAAATTTCATGTGATTGAATGATTTCATTTTGCTATTGCCTGCAGTTCTCATATATTGTTGGATAAGACATTAACTACGACATGAACAGGTAAAATGCATGGGTCTAAAAAGAATATGGTGAGTACTAAGCTCTGTCATGATTATCATGAAAAAAGTAAACTTAATGACTCTGCTATTTCAAAGCACCCAACAGTACCTGTCCAGTTCATTGGAGTGGAAACTTCGATGAGCCGCCTGTGAGTGTCGACCTTTCTGGAAAGGCTTCTGTAAGATTTCCTCCTCACGTTTCCTGTTAAAGGCATGAATGAATACAGAGAGTTTGATAAAGCAAAAAAAAATCTTGAGGCAATTGACTCCAGACTATAGCAAAACAGATAATTTAGTAACTCATTCTTAGTCTTTTAATACTAGTTTTTAATGATTGATGAGGGTGGTTTTAAACTGGTTTAGCTTCAGGACACACCACCACCTCCTTAATGAGGAATCACGACCAAAACTTAAAATTTTCAATCATGATCAAAATGGGGGTATTTAGACTTGAGATGGAACAATTTATGTGACTGAAGGAAGAGATTGAAACATTTCCGTCAAGATAAAGCAAATCATTGCCTTTCTTCTACATATTTTTTTCCAAGTACACATCTGCGGCCCACTTGAAATGGTTTTGTGATCCACTTTTAGGTTCCAACCCACCAGTTAAGAGCCAAGGCTTTAGTGTAGTGCACAATTTTGAAGTGAATATAAAGTATAATAACAAGCATGTAATTGTGTTATATTTCACCTTTTAAGTCCTCTCTCTGAGGGCTCTCCCTGCCCTTCATCATCACTGAAATCAGAGTCATAGCCGCCCCCTCCATGCACCTGAGGAAACACAGAATCCATTGGTGAGATCACATACTTAAGAAAGGCATAGCTAGCATAAACTTACGATATAGTTTGTGAAAAACAGAAACCCATTCTAGTTTACACAGACGTCTCGAAAATAATCATATCCATTTTGAACATGTCAGATTACGGGTGTAACGGTTCAATCGGTGACTGTGTTGAATGATTTCAATTTATTGCGTCCGAGATTGCCGTAGTTACAGTTGCAGTCCTCAAGTTTTTGTTGTTGCTTTGTCTTGCATTATCATGTCTAAGGATAGTCAGTAGATATGCACGTAGTGAAAACAGAACAAAAACTCGCAGAAACGTCTCCGTTTCCAACAGCTGCTGATACGACGACAACCACACTCATTTAGCTGGCAGTTAAGACAAAACACGAGTGATAATCACTCACGTTATTCTTTAAAACCTGATACTTTAAAACCTCACGACAAACCAAGTCACACCATGTCGGGGACAACAAAGAAGAACTACTGCAGGGTTTAATTCTTAAAATTTTAGATAAAATGTCATACAGTTTAGCAGTATCAACAACAGTAAACAGTTGCGTACGTATACTGTACATGCATACTTTCTGCTCGTAATGCTTCGCATTAATGCTAGCTCAAAATATATACCGCTAAATTTCTTCCCAGTTCTTTGTATATTTAAAGATACTTTAGGGCTTAAAGACGACGGATACCTTTACAAGATTATCCATGAGTTTCCACACGTAAATTTCTTGCAATGTTTACAAAATGAAATTACGTCGCGGGAAGATGACGCAACGCAGGAAGGCGCGTGATAATGACGTTTAGCCTACTTTGAAGTATTCGGCCGAAAAAAATGTGAATAACTTCATTCTTCTAAAAGAAATAGTGGTACAGGATTTAAATAAGGTGCAAAATCGTTAATCTGAACGACTACTTTATTTTGGTGTGGTTTATACTGAATGATTTGAATGACTAAATGACTTCTCTTCTTTGAGTTGCATGTATTTCTATTTTTATTACATGTTCTTTTCATATTTTTGTGACTGCATTTTATAAAGTTCACCACCAGTCTCAGGGCGTTCATTTTGGGATAAATGATCACTTTTACATCGATTTGGCAGATTGACATTTTCAGGATCCATTTTCCTAAATTGCAGTGTAAGGGTTATTCCTGTGAACTACAAAACAAAGAGAGTATTGTACCATTTGATGTGATTTCTGGACAATTTCCTCGGGTTATAAGGGAAGGCAGCCAGGGGGGAAAGTTCACGACAGTCTGGGAACAGACTATGCAGTGTTTCGCGACTTTTCCACGACCCGTGAAGTCAACAAAGGCGTAAATGTGGGAATTGGAAAAGACCGGAAGTGGGAGTCAAAAGCAGTGAAGAGTATGCTTTGCATCCTGTGTTAAAAAAGGACGAATTATTTACGAAATACATTGCTGTTTTCTATCATGAATATGGCATCGTTTTTGTAGCTAGCCTATCGTAACGCCTGTCTGCTAATTAGAACAATAAATAGCCTATTTTAACTTAATGGCAATTTTTTTTTGTATTTTGAAAGATATTGAGTCTTACTTTCCTTTTCCCACTTTTTTAATGTCCTTGAATTAATGTGTCATATTTAATTTAACCACACACTTTAAAGCAGTCTTCTGTTCACACTTAATGCCATTATTATGCCTAAGCAGGGTAGAAAAGCCTCTGAATGAGTGAGGCAGGTGCAGTATTTGCACACAGCCTCATGAATAGCCGCTTCCCATTAAGCATGCACGGCTCTGAAGCGCGCATAAATAATAGCTGGCAGTGCAGCTAAAAAAGCGCACCTTAGGGCCTCCCCCCCTCCCCTCTCTCTCCTCCAGCTCTCTCTTTCTTCTCTTTTCTGTCTCTCTCACGGGAATTCACGCTGCTTTTGTTGTGTTTTCTTTCAGGATTAAGAGTACAAGACTCACTATGAAATTGAACTATTTTGTCTTTTTCCAGCTCTGATTGTAGTTAATTTTTTCTTCATAAATAAATCTGAGACTATTTTGTGTTCATGTCCCGCATTTGTAATCCTGCGCCTTGCAGAACGAATCCGCTGGACCCGTGCCGTCCTATTGAGACGCAAGAGGCATAGACACTAGCCTGCATCTGAGCACAACAACACCAGCTACCATCATCACAACAGGACACTAGTACATCTAGGATACTGCCGGAGGATTTGGCCGAGAAGTTGCATGTGCAGGAGTGTTGGTGTACTCAAGCGGGACAGAAGGAATGGGATACCCGGGCAGAGGATGGACGCTCCTGGTGTGGGTCGCTGCTGTCAGCCTGGTACTAGCAGACGGAAGGAGGGTGAGACAGCCCAGATGCCCCGTTGGATGTACCTGCACCAAAGATAACGCCCTGTGTGAGAACGTCCGATCTGTACCTCATACTTTCCCCCCAGACGTCGTTTCACTGTAAGTATTGATGCACCACATCAGACTTTTATTGTGAAATTTATAATGGTGTGTTGCTAGAGGAAGCTTTAAGAAATGCTCATGTCCCAATTTGGTCTCATATTTATTATTTAACATTTTCTGCATCTATTCAGATCTTTTGTCAAATCTGGGTTTAATGAAATCACAGGAGGAAGCTTTGTTCACACACCTGCCCTGCAACTACTGTGAGTATCTATCTATCTTTTTATCTAGCTATCTACCTAGCTATTTAGAATTGCACTCAATATTTCACAATGTTTAAACAATGAGGCAGCGTCTCCCCCACCCTCCAGACGACTTCTTTATCTCCAGTCTGATATGCAGATTTAAAGGGGGGATTCTCTGTAATGGTGTCAGGATTATGCAATACACCACATGGCCACAGCAAATATAACAGCAGGAGCTGTGGAGGGAGAGGCTGTGTGTGCATGTGCAGGCGAGACATACTGTAGAAAGCCTGGGGTAAATATTGAACATGCTCTGTTTGACCAAAGCATCCAGAAATCCTGATTAAAACCAAGACTACAAGGATTACGTAAGACATCCATTATTGCACATCTTTGTAGGACTGGAGATGATGTAGAAATGTCTTATAAACAGTGAAGTCACTATTAATAGCATTCTCCAATCACACTTTGTTTCAGTACAAAATGTTTTCCTGGCATCAGTTTTTCCATGTACTCAGTTGGCATTAAATCGGTGTGAATGTGCATGAAGGCTTATGTGCAGACGGACGCTGAATATAAGCGGTAAAGTGGGTAAAGTGAATGAATAGCTTCAACCTTCCTCTTGTATTATTTACTGCAAAGGTGACCTGGAGTATCTTAACCCCAATTAGAGTACATAGTAATCAATGGAGCTTCTCTGTGGCTAACAGAGAGGGGTGTGCAAGGCCAGTGTTGCATGATTGCTTCAGCTAAAAAAGACTGGAAGATTTTCAGCACTTCAACATATTGAAATTAAGACCCTTTAAATGGGACGTCTTTAACAGAGGCTTTAAGAGGACATCCACGCATGCATTTCATCTTGCTGTCTTCCCCAGAACTTTTGTTGTTTTCTTGAGACTTCTTTATCTTTTTTTAGCTCTGACTAAAACAGGGGTTTCCTGGAATAAGTTGTAAATTTCAGTCATTCTCTTAAAATGTTGAGAAATGAACTCGGTAACGCTGGATAACAAGTGTTGTTACACTGTACTGATAAGAAAAATGTTGTCATCCGCCTAACCATTACACTGACAGGGACTGTAATGACATATACATATGAGGTAGGCCCTCAAGTTGCAGCTAAAACATCTTCCACTCTTCTTGGAAGGCCTTCCACAAGGTTTTGGAGTGTTTATGTGGAAATTTATGCCCATTCATTCTGTAGAGCATTTATGAGGTCAGGCACTGATGCTAGACAAGAAGCCTGACACGCAATCTCTGTTCTAGTTCATCCCAAAGGTCTTGATGGAGCTGAGGTCAAGGCTCTGTGCAGGAAGTCAAGCTCTTCCCTACCGAACTCATCAAACCATGTCTGTATTGCCCTTGTCTGTGCACTTGGGCACAGTTACGTTGGAATAGAAAAGGGTCTTCAAAGTTAAAATCATAGTATTGTCCAAAATGTCTTGGTATGCTGAAGCAATAAGATTGCCCTTCACTGAAGATTTATGCACCATACACCTCAGCAGCTGTTGGCATCACTCAGCAACTTTACCTGGTCTTCTGCTGTGTGGCTGAGTTATTGTTGTTCCTAAACGCTTCCACTTTCTTATATCACATACAGTTGACTGTAGAATATCCAGCCAGGATAAATTACACAAACCATTTTATTGCAAAAGTGGCATCCACCACATTGTCACGCTTGAAGTCACTGAGCTCTTCAGAACGGCCAATTTGTATCACAAATGTTTGCAAACGTAGACTGCATGGCTAGGTGCTTGATTTTATACTCCTGTGGCAATCAGTCTGATTGAAACACCTGAATTCAGTAATTAACAGGTGTGCCAATATACTTTTGTTCACATAGTGTTCAAGATAATATCCTAAATAAGTTAAGATCTTAAGAAAACAGCCAGCGATTATTCAGAGTAAAGAGAAATGCATAGATGTATCTGCCTTAAGGGCTTCAGTGGTTTTTGAATGAAATGATAGATCTTTTAGCTTCAGTGCCGGAGGCATTATGTTTTTGGCTTTTCCTTCTCTCCATCTGTTTATCCTCTGTCCACCCAGGCTAGTGAATGCAAAGTCTTACTAATAATAATGAGTTTTCTTCAAAATTTGCACAAATGTCCACTCTGACTCAAGGATGAACTCATTTGATTTTGAGAGTCATATATCAAAGGTCAAAGTAGTTTGAACTCATGCTCATCTCTTACTTGAGAACCCAATATCTCAAAATAAGTTTGATGGATTTAATATTCAAACTTCGCACACAGGGGCATAGCCTAGGGGGGGAAAGGGTACTGATTACCCGGGCCCACAGTAGGGGGGCGCCCCTGAGGAGCCTGCTATTAAAAGCTTGTTTTTTTTAATCAATTTTTTCTTAGTAATTAGTGTCATTATTAAACCAAAAGCAACAAAATGGGTCAACAGACTAAAATTTGTATCAAATAGAGTAACTAAATTCAGGGGGCCTCAACTCTTCCCTAAAAAATGTCCAAATGGTATAGCCCAGCGCTGCGAAAAAATGCAAGCAAATTCAATTTAACCATAGTAAAAATATTGCTCATAAATGGGGAAATTATGCTTTAAAAATACATCAACATGCATGTATATTTGTAAAAAATGATGCAACATTTGTTGCTTGGCTAGCCAACCTGCTATCTTTAGAAGACTGACTGATTTTCTTCAGAGTGTGCGCTACTGTCAACTCTGAAGCGATAGTGAAAAGATTCGATTTTGTAGGCTGTAGGTTAATAGTCACAGGGCAGTGGGCCCTTACATTTGAATGCAATACATCTAGATTGATTGGATGGATTTCCTTCAGACTTTGCAAGAATGTCAACTCTGATACAAGAAAGAACTACCTAAATTCTAGAGGTTAAAGGTCCAGGCCACTGGGTGTCATGTTTATTTATTGCTTGTGAAACCAATATCCCAAGAAGGCTTATGGATTTTGTTCAAATTTTGAACAAATATCCACTCAGACATGATGATGAAAAGATTAGATCTAGGGCCATAGGTCAAAGGCCCACTGACTTGATGTGCATTCCTTGAATGCATCTTCTCAAGAATACTCAGGTGGACTTTGTTAAAACTGCACAAACCCCTTGGCCCTTTTTCTTCACCCACCACCATCTTTTCACCATAATACAATTGTTAACCTTTTGGAGCCATGTAACTGACTGCTAGGCAGTTGTTCTACTCTAAATGGCAATATGAAAACCCACATATGATAAGTGGCTCAAAGTAAAACTGTACAAGTTACAATCATAGGATTTTTAACTACAGATACAGTTCACAGTGAAAATCGTGGACATCATTATGACTGCACTGGTTTCAAGGGTGACTCAGAAACGTGGGATGAGGCATCCGTTTCTCTCTTTCATTCAATTCATAGAAAACATGTAGGAGTGATCTGCCATGTCTCTGATTCATTTCATTCATTCTGGAGCCACACACTGTGGGTAGAATGAGTCTGTTGTGTGTAAGTAACTCTCACACTATCATTCAATCTTACTTTCCTCTGTTAAAGGCATACTAATGTTGAATCAGAAACAGCAATACTGTAGTAATCCTTGTGTGTGTGGGGGCAGGGGTATATAGAGTGTAAGCACGAGGATAGAAGGAAGAAATCTGCAAATAATATGTCCAATAAATACAAAAAAATCTAGAGAAATAAAAAAGAATATACAAATGTAGCAGGTTTTACAATTTGTCCACACCAAACTCATCAAACTGTGAAATTATAGCCCTTGCTTTGTGCACTGGGACATAGCTGTGTTGGAATAAATCATATGAAACAACAACAAGGGAATTGCCATTAAATTCCTTGAATAGTATCTTGAAATAAAAATGGTGTTTGCTGTTTTTTCTTCACAGATTGTTCACTGCAAATTCCTTTGACCTGATAGATGAGGATGCATTCCTGGGTTTACCTCATTTGGAATATTTGTGAGTAATTTTTCTGAAAATTATACACACTTGCTATAAAGACTGTACTGGTGAAGTTAAGGGTCATAAAATGCAGAGCAAGTAGCATATTTTCTGTTATGTGCTTACAGGACGGAATGTTAAGCAATAAAGTAATCAACATCAATCTAAATCATTATTTTACTGCCACAACAAGTAAAAAGGTCTTATGATATTTACTGTCTTAGTTTTCAAGTATCTTTGCATTGTTACACTAAAAGTAGAGCAGATTTAGCATGCAAGCTGATCTTTTAAAGCCACTCTCACATTTCAACCACACGTGTTTACTGTTATGTTGCCTGATTAGGGAGGACGACCTGCATTTTTATGATTCTTAGTTGTTCATAAAGTATCCTGGCCTCATGTAACACAAAGTTTAACAGAATTCAAAAAAGCAGCATGAGCAGAAGCATAATTAGCCAAAATAACAAGAAGCACATGTTAGATTACAGGGCCTTTTTAGTCTTTTTCTCAAAGTGTTATTTGGGCTATTGAGGCATCCCATAAACATCTCTCAAACCTGGGAATTTCTGCAGAAGTTTATCACTGCTGGTGTCAAATGCATCTTACAGTCATATGTAATTGTCAACAATTTATCTTTTAATTTGCAGATTTATTGAAAACAACAGAATTGCATCAATATCTCCATTTGCTTTCCGGGGCTTGAAAGCACTCATACATCTGTAAGTAAAATATCTTCCTTATTTTATTCTTTAAAAATGTCAACAGTTTTTTATTTTTACCCTTTATCATTAACTTCGTGCACAGATGCTTCCACATTTCTGTTTTTCTCCATGGCAGAAGTAATAAAGTGTAAGAATTCAGACTGTATTAACATAAAGTGGTGCATCAATTCCATTTCTCCTCTCTGTGCCACTCTGTCACGGTGTGAAATGCAGCGGTAGGCAAAGTGCTCCCTGTTGTGGTGATGAACAAGGTTACTGTCTGAAGCTGTCAGCTGGATCAGGATGCTGAAGGGCAGATCAGGATGTTACTTTGCCTTTTAGAACCATCTGGGCATATTTTTGACAAAATGAAGTACACTCAATTATGCCTTTACAGCCATAAAGCTTTATTTTGCTTAAGGCTTCAATGAGGAACTTTTAGAAACTCTCCTGGCTGATTTTATCCTGCAAGTCAAATTAAGTAAAACTTTTATTTTATTGCATATCTTATACACAGGGCAACACAATGTGCTCCGTCTTTCTTTGCATTGCACCAATTCATGATGAATGTTTACACAAAATAACAAAACCATTACAAATTACAGACACATTACAAAAAGAGCAGTTCTCAATCATATTCTTTGCTTTACTATTTACAAAAAATTAAATATTAATTCATTGTGGATGCATTGTATCATTGGTATTATATAACACTTTAACAGCTTCAAAAGTTCATTATTATATAGGCAGATATGAACATTTCTGTCCATATTTACATCTACTTCATTGTCTGTACACAATGAGAGAATATACAAATGTGCCATATGCTTCATATCTAGGGATATCACTGGTTAAGTTTGTGTCATAATTTTTGATCTACCCAAAGGTACTTATTGTATTTCAAAATAAAAGCATGTCGGAATCCAACTAGTAAGTCAATTTACCTTAGTTTAAGACAGAACAAAAATCCAAAATAGTGATTTACTACAGAAATTCTGAGAATATTGGCGATTTTGAATTATTTGACCACCTTATTTATATCATAAGGCAGCATTTATCAGAAGGGTCAGGTTGTAGACCAGAGATCTCAGATGCCCTCTCTTGCAGACCTTTGATGTGATGGTGCCTCTGTCAGAATGGAAGTGATGTAATTTGCTGGTACAACGTTTCAGGTGTTCAAAAAAATATACATAACTTTATTCACAAATACCAACATTTCTAACATTATAGACTGGTCATCTGACCTTTTTTTCTGTTTTAATTCAGGAATGTTGACCAGTCTATAATGTGAGCAACAGCAAAAAAGGTCAGATGTCTAATTAATCAGGAATTAAATTATGTATGGACCTGTTTTTAAAGTAGTTATGCCACTGGAGGCTTGCTTTAGCTTCACTAGCTTCAGCTTAAGCAAATAAAGCCTCACTAGCTACATAGTTCATGTTACTATGTAAGACAGTGGCCTGCAGCCAGAATGTTTTGGAATTTCTGAATGCACAATAATGTGTTATCTCTTCTTCATATAGTAAATCCGTGTAAAAAAATATTCAGAGTTGGAGCCCCTCTCCGGTCCTCAGAATTGAGCGTATATCTCTTTGTGTTGTAGAAAATGAAAAAGAAAAAGTGCTGTTTTGGAAGTGTGCTTATATAGTCTGACATTAACCCTGCGGCATCATTTTCAAGCCAATCTTCAAGCTCTTGATAATATTTGCCTCTGTGGTTCATTTTGTGGCATCAGCATTGGTTTGGGTATGTTTCATAACTAGTAAAAAACTAATCACAGGAGCTTTCATCAGTACTGCTAAGCCCCAGTTGTGTTGAGTAATGTTATACAGTACTTCAGAAGTTTGTAAGGTCTATAAATACTGAAGTTTTACATGTATTTTGTGTTTATGAATTTTAGCTTTGATTCGTCTTACACATTAAAATATTTGGCTGCTTCCACATTAAGAAAGCAGCCATGTAGACATGTTTTCACATTGAGCCGCTGAGCTTGCCAAAACTAAAGATAGGCAAGAACGTGAGTGACCCTTAGGTCAAAACTAAATATAACTGTTCTGTAACCTTAGATCAAGTGACCCACACTCTGTCCCCTAGTCTCTGACAGGTCGTTCTTAGCACATTAGGAGTTTGTGCAGTGCTGTGCATTACAATAATTGTATGCATTAGTTTATCATCATTCACTTTGAGGAAATGTCATATTTTTATTGTTTTTATGGAACCGTTTCCACAGCAGAAACTGATAATATAAGCACCAACGAGTTTCTACAGAGGTAATTTTCTATCTGACTGTTTTCTGGCCATTCACTGCAGAGATGCACCTCCACTGTGTTAAGAGTTATAATGGCAGACTTGTAAGTAGACCAAGCCAAAGTGAGTGTTCTGACTCACATATAAAGTATAAAGTGCTATTTCTACTTCCCAAGAAAACTTGCAAATAGAACCCTACAATAAAATCTATTATTAAAAGCATATTTTGAATGTACCATATACAGTAAATGTATTATTTAAAGGCATAAACTTTGATCATGTAATCATGTCTACTCTGCTCCATCCACATCATGATTGGAGAGTTCAGTCATGCACAAAGTCAAAGAAAAACTGCCTCTCTCTCCCGAGAAGACTGACTCTCTAATAAATAATGCAGCATTCAAGTTGTGCTGATATTTTTTCATTCACATCACCTTCTAGTTTGGAGTTCAGTCTCTTATCACGCTACATAATAAGGCCTGCTTTAAACTTGCTGCCAGTGAATCATTCATTACTGTAAGTTCAGTCACTTCTTACGTCATTCTTTTAATTTGAGTAGTTCTTATTTTTATCTCATATTTCTTTTTAAATAGTTTGCAAACAACATGTTTTTGCTCCACGAATGAATCTTAATTTCAGTGAATAGCAAAACCCAATTTCAGAAAAGTTGGTATGTAAAATATAAATCAAAAACAGGAAACTAAATCCCACTGGGGTGCCCATGGAGGTGAGGAAAATCATGGTCTGATGTAAGGTTAATCTGTGATAACCATATTTTATTTCTAACCTGAAGAATAACAACCCATATGAAATTTTTTTTTTCAGTAGTGCTATACAGCCTTTTCAAAATGTAATTCCCTTTTCTTTAAACAGAATTACATTTTTTGACAATGTTTACAATGTGAACAGGCTAACAAAAATAACTTTTAAAGGAACCCTCCATGATCAGACAAGTTTATTTTGTTGGATATATATTTCTACCTCTCATATGTATATTGTACTAAAAAAAACTCACTAGATATCCTAGATATCTGCATTTTGAGTAAATTTGAGCTTGTAAACTTTCCCTGCAACATTTTGAATGACATGGAAACAGAAAGCTTCTTAAAGAGTAGAAGTCTGGGGAACAACTTTATTAAACAGACACATTTTAGCCCGTGGTCTTCATCTGATTCAACCAAGAAACAGATTTCAAGCTTATTCTACCAATGTGTACATATATGCTACAACAAAGTAAATATGGCTCTTCATTTATAATTTTACTGTCTAGTTTGACCAATAAATGCTTGTGGTGCAGGGAAAAAATAGAAGATACCTCAAATCTTAAATTCTCCATGCATTACACATGCTGCGTTTCTGAGATGCAGCCCTAACACTGGCTGCCAGTCTGAAACAGCGGTTACTGTATAGGAATGGCGAGGAGCGCTGCGGCTCAGTGCGTCGCAGTGTCAGAGCAGACCAAAACATGGCGACCTCCTGGTGAGTTTATAAACTCAAATTACTCAAAATGCAGATATCTAGTGAGTTTTTTAGTTCAATATACATATAAGAGATACAAATTTATCTAACAAGATGAACTTGTCTGAGGGTTCCTTTTAAGGTAAAATTTTTAAATATTTGAGACAGATACAAAAAAAGGTGAAATTGGAAAAATAGGTTAAAGGTGGCCAAAACTGTGGTTACAGTGGTAAAAATGGCCTAAGGATAGCAAACAACGGTCAAAAATGGGCAAGAAGATGGTGAAAAGCAGTTAAAATATGGCAACAATGGGTTGTAGAGGGAAAAATAGCACAAAGTTGCAAAATAAGCAAATACAGTCGTTGAAAGGAATTAACAACTAGCACAAATAGGTTAACGTGTCAAAAATGGGCGACAAGTTGTGACAAAATTGGTTAAAAGAGGCAAAAATGGGTCAAACATGGAAAAAAGGGGGCAGATACAGTGTTGGGAGGGGATATAAAGTATCACAAACAAGTTATTTGAACAGCAGGACCTAATAAAAGCTTGACACACTTTTCAGCTCCAAATTAAGGTAGCTGTTAGCCAGGATGCTGCCACCAATGATCCAACACACATGCATTGATATCATTAATAAATCACAATTGGGGTAGGCCATATCTTTGGCCTACCCCAACTGTAAGCAATTATAATATACATCTTTTTGGATGTATATTTATAATGCATCATACATTTTCTATGGAAGCCAGATCCCATGCCTGCACTATTTTTGCTATGAAGCCATTCTGTTGTGTATTGTCATTGTGGCTTGGCATTGTCTTGCTGAAATAAGTAGGGATGTCCCCAAAAAAGATGCCCCTTGGATGGAAGCATATTGTTCTACAAACTCTGTATGTTCCTCTCAATATTAATGGTTCCTTCACAGATGTGCAAGTCACCCATCCTGTGGACACTAATACACTGCCAAACCATCACATATGCTGCTTTCAAAGATGAACGTGAAATATACTGTATTTATGCAGTTGTTATGAAACAATCTGTCTGGCTGTCAAGTTAAAGCCTTCAGGAGTGCTCCCTTTACACAACGCATAGTACTATTACCTGTAACAAATGTACCTGCTTACCTGTGGAATATTTCAGGTGTTGTTGAGCATAATTTTATAGATATTTTGTCATTTTCTGTGTGTTGCGCTTTGAATTTCTTTATGATGGAGTGGTACTCTTTGGATAAAATTATTTTGACTTTCCTGAAGATCTATATCACAGTTTTGGATAAAATTGACTCTTTCCTGTTATTTCCTATATCTAATTCAATTTGTTTAATTTTACAATAAAGCTAAATCTCTTCCAAACACTTTATAATCAAGACATAGTGACTAATTTAAATGTGGTTGTTTGTCATAGTTTTGCTGTGAGACTTTGTTTAATCTCTTCCTTCAGACGTCAAACTAGCAAACAGAACAATTGAAAAGTGGGCGTAATGACCAAACAGTGTACTGACTCAATGTCAATTATGTGTAGAGAGACAGTGTAATTCAATTAGTGTGTGTATGTTTTCCTCTCTTTGCTGATTAGGAGTCTGGCTTACAACAACCTTGAGACACTGCCCAAAGATGTCTTCAAGGGCATGGATGCTTTGACCAAAGTGTGAGTACAGTCTGTCTTAAGCTTTGGTGAGAGACAGAACATCTACATTCATTTGGTTCACTAGTTTCATCACTGATTGATTCTTACAGACATATATGTGGATTTATGTCATTTAAGCCACATTTAAGGAAGAAACTGTGTTTTAAAATAGAAAAAAACACTCATCAAATTCTCCATATTTATTGAAAGTATCATCACATTTTGGTATTCAGAGACATTGAGCAGGGAGCAGTTTCTCTTAATTTTTTTAAACTGTAGGATTACATCTAAATTTTAGAAGGGCATGGTGCTGAAGAGGAAGGACAAAGGACAACAGATTGAGGAGGGAAATGGGGTAAAAGGAAGAAAAGATCAATATCCAAAACTGTTCAAGAAGCTGTCTCCTGTGGTGAATGAGGGGAAAATGATTTTGAGAATGTCTGAGTATGAAAGAGAAAATAGATACATCCAGGCTTTCTCTAGACAGCAACAATCAGCCAGAATTATGCAGGCTAGAGTTTGTGAGTGTGGATTCTGTACACACAACCAAGGTCGATTGCAATTCAGACTGAGAGTAGGCGACGAGCACAGACTACTTAGAAGACAGGACACTTGTTGTTGTGGCTTTGCTGGCTGTGACCCAAACTGCTACTAAAGAAAAACAGAGACAGAGAGGAAACCAGAGGGAAAAAAACATCATTTTTCTGTGTAAATATTTACTAAATTATGTCTTAATTATGCTCGCAGGGATCTACGAGGCAATAATCTAATATGCGACTGCAAGCTGAAGTGGTTGGTGGAGTGGATGCATCACACTAATGCCACCTTGGACCAGATTTACTGCAGCGGCCCACCCATCCACCAAGGGAAGAAACTAAACGACCTGCAGCCACAGTCTTTTGATTGCCTCGCATCAGGTATCCTCTCATACCATCAACTCTCATAACTTTTCCATCTCATGTTTCCCATCATGTCCTCATCATATTGACTTTGATGTCAACCTTTTTAGAGTTTGCTTCCTACCAGTCCCTGAAGTTTGAGTCAATTTCGGTGGAGGCCTTCACCTTTGGTAAAGATCAGTACATTGTGTTTGCCCAACCGTTTGCTGGAACGTGCAGCTTCCTGGAATGGGATCATGTTGAGATGACCTTTAGGACCTATGACACCGTTGAAAGTGAGTTCATAAAAAAGTAAACAACAGTTTGTAGGGGACCTTTGTAAATATTTTTCTGCTGAAATACCAATCAGAATTGTTTACAGGGGGAATAAATATGCCAATCAGAATTATTTACAGGGGGAAATAATGTGTCAGTTGATTGTATTGTATTAATATGGTAAGCTGCTCTTTGGGGAATACAAAAAGAAAAGTGCTAAACTAAATCACTTAAGTTTTAACACCTAAAAAAGCAGCCTGCACACATTCTTTAACAATAAGAAAGACTCTCATTATCTTATTCAATACTTAAACTGACTCCCTCAATCAAGTTCTAGATTGGTTAAAAGCCATAGGGTTTGTGTTATTCATAGTGAGAGCTGTCTTAAAACTATAAGTGACTTGATTTGGTAGATGTTGCACTTTGTTGGAGGCATGCACTAAGTTGAAGGCATAGTACTGTCCAAAAAGTCTTGATATACTGAAACACTAAAGGAGACAAATTGTGCAAAAATCACTTCTTCAGGCTTTTCTAACAAAAATATGTGCCCCTGGCCTGTCCACAATACCCTCAAATACCAGAACCCTCCCGCCCATTCTCGACCTTTCAGAAAATGTGTGCTTAAACAAGCTGTTCTCAGATTTTCCCCTCATGATGTCATGTGGGGAGTTAGCACCGCCCCCAGGTTTGGTTGGCCCTCCCTGCTTGGAAGAAAGTTCCGCCCTCCTCTCCTGAGCCTCCTCACAGATGCCAGCTGAGAGAAGGATCGGGAGAGCCACATCCATTTCCTGAGAGAGGCAGAGTCAGACAGCTCAGTAACATTTAAAGCCACAGACACAGAAACAGTTTGTTTTGTGCATGGCTGAAACAGAGGGGTTTTTAGACATGTAAAAATCCTATACTATAGTGTTTTTCAGCAACAAACTCAAATGGGTCCCCTTTAACACTGGCCTTCACTGAGATAAGGAGCCTGTAGCCCCAACCCTGTAAAACAGCCCCATAAGAGACAAGCACAAACACAGAACTGAGAACAACAAACATAGAGTGTAGGGGGATCTGACTTTACTTTTAATAATTTAGAAAGTCATCACTCACAAATACTTTGGCGGTAATTTATATTCACTTTTTTCATGTTAAAATGGCACATATTACATTTTAAAGTCTGTTTGGTGGCACATAGCAGTTTTCTGTAACTTACAAATAACTTGACTTGGAAAAAGGGCATCCAAGTATACAACAATGTCATCTGCATAGAGATGCAGTTTTATAGTTTTCAATACCTTTCTAATACTGTGTTTTAAAATAAAAATTATTTTAAATGATTTTTCATGCCGTATTTATATATTCTATTGTGTTGATGTCTACTCTTCTCTCATTTAGGCACCTCCACTGTGGTGTGTAAACCCATGGTAATCGATAACCACCTCTTTGTTATTGTGGCTCAGCTTTTTGGTGGCTCACACATTTACAAACGAGACATCTCCGCCAATAAGTTCATCAAGATCCAGGACATTGACATCCTGAAGATTCGAAAACCCAACGACATTGAGACATTCATTATTGACGGAGAGTCTTTCTTTGTGATTGCGGACAGCTCAAAGGTTAGTGGCTCTTGCTTTCCCTATATTTGAAAGTCCTGAATCAATCAGACCACAAAGCAACATTTTAATATAACTCATTAAGAGGAGTGTTAGTGACATGCTGCATATAATTTTATTTAAATTGGCTGTTGAATACAAAGCTATGCCAATGCTTATAGCATGACCGAGTCTCTCCTTTTCCACCAAAGCAGATTGACTTTTTTAAGTTGCTTTTTTGTCTTCTATTTTATCAGTTTTTTTTCTGAAGGGTTAAAACAATGTGAACAATGAACAGCTTGCAGCCCTAACATTTTTGCCCTTTAATGTGATTGCTCCAGCATTTTTCTGTGTTTAAAACACTTGCATATGCACTGCAACAGACAAAACGGGAGTCAACAGCTCGATTCATTATCTTTCAAGGGGCAGCCCTACTGATCACATTATACTGTGCATGTGTTTCTGTTATTGTAGCCAGACTGTATGCACTCTGCTCCTCTAAACTACTCTTCCCACAGTGTCAGCATTTTCTTCCCTCTGGTGTCCTTCTCTGCAGCATGTCAGTTTACAGCTGCTGATTACCCTGGCACTGCCAAATGTTCACATATGCTCTCACATATGCTCATGGAAACTCAGGCAAACAGACCCTCTCATATGCTAAAATTTTTAACTCACTGATCTTTCATGACTTTTTTGCCTGATTACATTGATTGTCTTTAAAATCAAGCATGTTTCAGGGAGACATCATGTGCATTCTTCTCTCATAGGCTGGCTCCACAACGGTGTACAAATGGAACGGCAATGGTTTCTACTCCCACCAATCCCTTCACCCATGGTACCGGGACACAGATGTAGAATATTTGGAGATCTCAAACAAACCCCACCTGATCCTGTCCAGCAGTTCCCAGAGACCTGTGGTCTACCAGTGGAACAGGAGCCAGAAACAGTTTGATCGCAGGACAGACATACCTGACATGGAAGATGTCTTCTCCGTCAAACACTTCCGGGTCAAAGGTGAGAGCTGCAACTGTAGTCCCATTTTAGCTGTGTTCTACTTCAGAGGGTCACATACTTTTAAAGCAGTGGTTCCCAGCCTTTTTCTTGGAGCCTCCTTCTACTTGTGTAATAAAAAGGACCCCCCCAAAAATGACACATTGCTGTTAAAGATAATATCAGCTTTATTTGACAGTGTTAAATCCCAATAGAAAAGGCCAACACAATCCAAGAGTACCTGGATGCAGCCGAGGACCTCCACTTCACACCAGAAGTCAGAAAATCACCGTGATATCTCATCTTCTAATACCAGAAGTCAGTTGAACTGAACGTCTTCTTCGTTGTTTTCTCCGTGTGTCATCGCCATATTAATATAGGCAAGTCTGCCACATAAGGAAATATAAATAGATGAAAAATTTGCGAGTTTTCGGCTTAACAAGCAAAGTGATAACATTACATTTTCTTTAATGAATCGATTTATGATTCAAATTCATGTATCACTGTACACAGACATGATATGCGACAGGAGATTTACTGGCCAGCCAGACACTGACATCGCCAACATGTTGCCAGAGGCAAGTCACTACATCATTCAACACAGTAGACAAGGACTGTACACTTTTTAGGAATAAAATGCTTAAATAATGAGATTACATGGATTTCAATGAATCATTTATAATAAATGATTCATATTAGAATAATAGCTGACAATGAAACATAGAAGCAGAATCTGCTTTCTTGTATTTTCTCAGTTAAATAAAAAAAAAGATGTACTCCATGATTTAAAATAAAGTAATTTTATATTTAATACAGTTTCATATATGTATAAATATTTTTTATTTTGAAATTATATCTTTGTATAAATATATATATATATGTGTGTGTGTGTGTGTATAGTCATCTAATCATTTGAGCTTTTTATTCTGAAAACATGCACAATCCTTGTTTACTGTATTGAATGACATAGCAGACTTTTCTCTGGCAACATGGTGGTGGCATCGGTGTCCGGCCAGCCAGCCAATCTCCCATCACATATCATGTCTGTACAAAGTGATATTTGAAACACGGTGACACACGGAGAAAACAACGAAGAAGATGTTCCATTTAAGTGACTTCCGGTATTAGAAGGCGAGATATGGCAGTGCTCGTCTGACTTCGGTTATGAAGTGGAGGTCCTCTGCTGCATCCAGGTCCCTCTCACACAATCTGTTCCTACCAATAGACCTTTATATCAACCCTCCATTCAGTGTGTTATATTAGTTTTAGGTAATATGTGCAATATTATTTTGACAACCAAAGCAAAGAATGCTCCCTTGGATTTTAATGGGTAATTTCAAGCAGTCTGGTTCAGTTTGGTGCAGCACAGTATTTGCATTTTATGCAGGATAAACGGGTATTCATCTTCCTAATCCTGATGAAATCTTCAAATTTCTCTGTCAACTTTCCACTTTATACTCTTTAAAAGTGCATTTTTATTACTAGAGAATGTAAAGACCTTTTCCCCACATGTTTTGCACCAATCACGACATAGCAGACTAAGATTGACAAAGATTGACAACATGAGAGCCCCAGTGGGGCTTTTCCACTACGGCTTGTGGCCGCGCCGAGCCAAACCAAGCCATGCTGATTTGCACTTCCATCACCAGTTTAGCCGCGCTGAGCCGCACTCAAAGCAGGCCAGCCCCACCTTCAAGAGCACCGCGCTGACGTCGAAGCGCTTTGCAGGATCCGATATGCTGGGGGGATTTACCCCTTTCAGCTACTGCTCTTTAGAAACCCACAAATCAATAATAAGGAGATTGTTCTTTAACTTAAATGCAGGAAAATCCTCTCCTTTTCGAGATAAGTGTGAATTATTGTTTGTTTACTGATTGGGGATAGAGAGAGGGAGAGAGAAAAGGGGTAGAGAGAGAATGTGATAAGAGCAGCTTGCAGTGTTTTTGGTCTACAATTTGAATTTTGCTTTAACACCATGTAAAATCACTCAGACCAGACAGTGTTGAGATCAAGGAGGGCTCAAAACACGGCATCATCAGCTCTAGACGCACCCTCAAATGGGTAGCCTGGTTGTGGTGGAAAAGGAAATCCCCTGCTGCGCTGGGCTGCCATGCCGTGTCAAACCGAGCTGCGCCATGTAATAGAGAAGCCCCACAGGGAAGTGGTACTAGTATAGCTAAATATTTCAACTGCCCCCTTGTGGCTGGCTTCAGTATAGGGGATGGGGAATGGTCTCACAATGAATGACTAAAAATTACTTACATTTTGAAAGAAAATAGATAGATAGTCGTTTATTGTCATTGCATTGTAAAAACACGAAATTACGTTTGGCCGTCTCCTCTATAGCAGCAAACACAGTTGTCCAAACGGTGGTTAGAAATCCACAGCCTCACGTAGTCCATCCTGCTGGCGAGGTAGTGGGCACTCAGGAGAAAGATGCTCAGTACAACAGGTTTGTGTAGGGCCACTCTTAGCCTAGCCTGCAGCCCGGCTTGTTTGCCCCTGCTTCCGCCCTCTCGCACAATGTCGTCTCTTCCTCCTCCCCACTGGCTGTAGGTGTCGTGCTGCTCCGCATCCTTCTCCTTTCAGTCTCTGAGTCTCCGCCGGGAAAGATGTAAACTCCATGGGCACGCTGTCAGTTCTGGTGTAAGTGTAGGGCGTTGTTTTGCTGCTAGTGATGGAGCGCCGGGCTGCTGCGTTCGTATGCGCTACCCCATGCTATCTCAGTAGCTAGCATTCAGTAGTCTCCTGTTGATCAGGCAGTGTTCAGTTGCAGTTACTGGAAGCTGTTGTTGTTAGCTTTAAGCTAGCCAGGAGTTGTAGTTGAAAATATAATTAAAATTGAAAATAGAAATACTAATACAATAGTATATTAGTTAGCCCACATTTTTATTTCAAGAAAGGATGCAACTGTTCGGAAAAAGAGCCTTTGAACTGGGACACAACTTAATTACTAAATCACTGTATCAATGTTGAAAAGTTTATCTTGGGAGCACCATATGGCACTGTAAGCCATTATTCATTGTTTAATGCTATGATTAATAACGTCTGGGGTGGTGCTGTTTGCTTAACAGAGGACTTTAATCCAGTGCCAACATTTGTTTAATTGAACCAAAATAATTTAAGACCCCCCCTCTTTAAACTTGCAGTAAATTTATGACACTTAAACTCCCAGTTCCTCTGCCTTTCACAGGCATTTATTTTACAGGTGGTAGGAGTAAATATCATACTACCAGACAACCTCCACATACTGTATTTCACAGCCGTAAAACACCTAAGAGTTTTTTCTTACTATAGAAACAGCTTGTCTTTTAGGGAGTCTTTTAGAGCAATTCATATCAAGAAATGAATTAATCTGGAATTACGTAAACTGTTTCCTTGCTTTTATTTCAGAGCCAGATTGAGTTACTGAAATTGAAAGCTAAGCAGTCTTCTGAATCTTTTCAAAGGTGAGCTGTTTATATGCCTGACAAGATTCATCGGGGACTCCAAGGTGATGCGCTGGGACGGCGCCATGTTCAAAGAGGTCCAGACATTTCCTTCCCGTGGCTCCATGGTGTTCCAGCCCGTCTCTATCGGCAACTGGCAGTACGCCATCTTGGGCAGCGATTACTCACTGACTCAGGTCTACCAATGGGACACCAAGAGGAGCCAGTTTGTCCCATCTCAGGAGCTGAATATCCAGGCACCTCGGGCATTTTCTCTGGTTTCCATTGATGACCGGGTGTTCCTGCTTGCATCCAGCTTCAAGGGAAAGACTCAGATATACGAGCACCTCATGATTGATTTAAGTAATTAAACCCACCAGCAGTTCTGGATAAATGATGTGCACTAACACTCAAATGTTTTTTTTTTTTTTTGGTATTTTGATCTAAACTTCATATTTACACCAGAAAACCACCAGCAATAAATTCAATTCATTCAGTTAAGTTTATAAAACTATAAATCCAAAAAGAATGCTTCCAGCAAAGGTTTGAGATATTATTAATTCATAATCGTAAGATTAAGTGGTTGGAATTCTTACATTGATTACAATAACAATGATTATTCTGGCTGGTCCTTCTCTTTCCCATGTCATTTAATACAGTGCCTATACTCTTCACCCCCTTGGATGTTTGACCCTTTTATTGATTTTATAAATCAATCATGGACATTATAATTTGGCTTTTTTTGGAAAATAGAGCAAACTCCTTTTTAATGTCAAAGTGAAAACAGATTTCTAAAAAAGTCATATCAATCAGATAGAAATATGTTAGGCAAAATAAGTGACTTTATAAATGTTTACCCCTTCAAGTCAGTATTTAGTACATGCAATCACAGCACTGAGTCTGTGTGGATAAGTTGCACATCTGGACACTACAATTATACTTCATTCTTCCTTGCAAAACTGCTCATGCTCTGTCAGGCTGCATGGCTATTGGACGTGAACAGCCCTTTTCAAGTCCAGCCACCAATTCTCTGTTGGATTGAGGTCTGGGTTTTCACTCCAGAACATTCACCTTGTTGTCTTTAAATCACTTCTCTGTAGCTTTCGCTGTATGCTTCGTGTCATTGTCGTGCTAGAAAATAAATCCTCTCCCAAGCCGTAGTTCTCTTGTAAACTGAGTTAAGATTTTCCTCCAGGATTTTCTTATAGTTTACCGCATTCTTTTTTTCCCCTCTACTTTTACAAGCCTTCCAAGGATGCCTGTCAAGAAGCAGCCCCCACAGCATGATGCTGCCACCACCATGCTTCACCGTGGGGATGTGCAGTGGTTTCTGCCAAACATAGTATATGGTCTGATGGCCAAATTTTGGTCTTATCAGACCAAAGAACTTTCTTCCTCTTAACCATGGAGTCTCCCACATTATTTTTTGCAAATTTTAGAGAGATTTAATGACTTTTCTTCAACAGTGACTTTTTCTGTACTACTCTCTCACTAGTCTCCTTTTACGGTCACTCAGTTTGTGAGGCCGGCCTGATCTAGAGATTTACACATGTGCCATATTCCTCCCATTTCTTTATGATGAATTTAATAAACACCGGGGAATATTCAGTGCCTTGGAATTTTTCTGTTGCAATCCCCTGACTTACACTTTTCAGTAACACCTCCTTTAAGTTGCTTGGCGTGTTCTTTTGTCTTCATGGTGTAATGGTAGCCAGGAATACTGATTGACCAGTGACTGAAGCTTCCAGACACAGGTGTCTTTATACTACAATCACTTGTGACACATTCACTGCACTCTGGTGATCCCTATATCACTATATGTGAGACTACTAGCACCAGCTTGCTGGATCTCTTTTAAATTAGGTGAATGACTTTAAAGGGGTGAATATTCATGCACACTTATTTTACCAAATATATTTTTGTTTAACTGATATTACTTTTTAGAAATTTGTTTTCATTTTGACATTATGGACAAATTATATTGTCCATGATTCATTTATAAAATCAATAAAAGGGTAAAACATCCAAGGGGGTGAATACTTTTTATAGGCACTGTATATATCCAACACAGTCTCCAATGCCAATGTCTATCAGCCTGGTGCCATTTCATTTTGATTTCTTAAGGTTATGTAATACTGTATACTCTATTTTTGAACCTATTTCCACTTAAATTGCGATGTGACCATCTCAAAGGAAGTACAAGCTATTAAATCCCTGTTATTCTCCCTACAGGGGTACTTGCACTTATTGGGCATACTGTCTATGTCTCTGCAAGTCACCTAAATACAGTGCTTTAATTTTTGTAGAAAACAATAGAGTCTGGTAGTGCTAGTGGTAGAAACAAGCAATAATGTGAAAATAGTTATTTTCTCAAGGTATTTCTAGATAGACCCAGGGAAACTGTTTTTAACTGACATCGTGTTTGGTTTGACAAGCACTTCATGAAACTGACTTAAGAGTAAAATGTTATGACAAGAGATGCATGAGTGTGAGGTTGAGGAGGTTGTGTAAAAGCTATTGGAATACCAATTTAGGACTATTTAGATTGACATCACCTATTTATTATACTGTCTATAAAAGAACTTCAGCATTAATGCAGAAAGTGTTTGACCCAGGCATCAAATAATGCACAAACTATAACAGTTTAAACCGTGGAAAAGATGGACCACCGCACTGAGGTGTTTTAAATTAAACCGGAATTAAATTTAAGAGATGACACAACAGTGACAGTGCTGTAAGGGGTAGTTTACTATGAGAGACAGGACCACTTCCTGAGAATTACGATCTTTCTTAAAGGGCGCTTTGGCTGCAGTTCAACCTGCGTTCAAGTCTGAAGTGATTACTTTCACCTTAAAAAGGTTGAGCTGATATATAAATTCAAGAAAAAAAGCACTGTGAGTGATAGAGAAACAACTTCCCCATCCTTTTGACTCTATGGCTGTCAGTTAAGCAAGATTGCATGTATGCCACAGACTCCACCAGTGTTGAATCCTGATGAATGACCAGCTAGAAGCGTCCCACTGTGTCACCTCGCCCTCCCTCTTTCACTGCACTCTTGCCCCTTTTCTCCCTCATTGACAAAACCATTGTTGTCTTTACTACGCAACTAAAATGCCAGCCACTGTGCAGCACCTAGTACCTGTGCTTTCACATGCACTCCCCTTATTCAGACACAAAGGAAACTGAACTCTAATAACAATTGACACCTTCACTGACAACAGTTGCCAAATATGATGTTTACGTTTTTATGATACTATGTAAAGTAATTTATATATCGCTTTTGTATGTAGAGGGGACCACATTTAGTGTTTTATTTTTTTTGTAGACATAGAATTTGGTGTAGATACAGCAAAAAATGCAACAAATAGTGACCACTTGTTTGAGTGCTTTGTGATTTGCGTCTTTAGGAAATTAGTGTAGGCTTACTTGTGTCAGTCTAACATAACTGGGTATGATAGAGGTTTTAAGCTGTTCCTTTGTCATTTTGGTTAATGTACTTTATGTACAGTAGTAATAAAATACTAAAATGCAACATCTGACTTAGTTCTGTTGAATGCTGATTAAAGCTTTTATTGATTTCTGGAGTAAATTTAGGTGTGTATTAGTGACTGTATTTATATTCAGTTTTTACTGCTATTGGTGCTTTTTTGCTTTGTAAAGTTTTCTTTCTGAATGGATATTAAAGGAAAGTCTCAAATTTACATTAAAGTGAACTGAGCCTTTCAGAATATTGTGAAGAGTCGACTTATGTAGTCAAAGAAAGGGTTTTAATTTCATTAAGAAATAGCAAATAAATTCATATAAACTCTGTCAGTGAGGTTCATAACAGTATTGCAACAAAATCATACAGAAAATTTCTCTTAAGATATTGTTGCTAACTAATTATTTCAACGTCGTCATAATGACTCAGGAAACAAGTAATGTATTTAGCTCAGTAACCCGGAGCCTCATTGTCCTAAGTTAAGCACTACGTCATAATTTGACATAGTGCTTTCTACGCACATAAATACGACCTATGGATTTTCCTGTACGCCATGTGGACTACATATGTATTTAATAAAGAAATGTGCCGGCATTAAAGTGAGTTTTGGTTGGTTCTAATCTCCACGTCCTCTCTCTACAATGGGCGTAAACATAGGGTCATGTTTTAGTTGTTCAGCAGTTAGTTCGGGTTCAGTTCTGCCCCCCTGTGGGTAAAGTTACCACCGCATGGGAGTTTGTATCCTGCCACCAAGGTTAGACATTAACCTTGTCTTTTCTCAGTCACTCAGGGCACCAAAGGCGGACGGTACTCTGTCCAAGGCATGCTGCCGCTCCGCCGTTACATCTTACTATGGGCGACTGTAACAACTGTACACACGAGCGGGCTTTAACCGTAGAGGACGACATTACTGTAGTGTTTCACAAAGTTGACAGCCATGGCGACGACCACGAAGAGAGTGGCGATGATGAAGGGACAGCAGAGAGGATTCACCTGCGTAGTAACTGTCGCGGTAACGATGATGATGCTCAGGAGAAGGAAGAAGAGGGGGGAAGCGAAACTTCACAGGAAGGCGGCGAGGAGAAGAAGAAGAAAACGCTATGCCCACCGACGTTTTGCATCAGGGGCAAGCCTGCATCCAGAGAACAGAACGCACGTGAAGGTAAAGGAGCGCACGCACTTATTTACACAAAATAACGTTTAAACTGTGGACAAAGTGTTGCCATTTCAACATTAATGTTGAGTATTCCATACGTTTCCCATGAGTAAATAGATAGTAAGAGAGCAGCCAGAGAAGCACGGACTTCCAGCGTAGCCTTCACATTATCTAACCGTGAAACGTCATTTATCAGTGGACCGGTCACGTGTTTGCTACTAGCCTATTGACAATTTTATAGTTCAAGGAAACAACAGTTAAATGCAGTTTACATTTAAGGTTGGTTGAATGGCGTACTCTTTTGCGATGTAAAAATAGATATCTGATTATTTCTGAGTATAGGCTACGATTGGAAACACTTAACAAAATGCTTGATAAACATTTTAACCTTAAATTCTTTGCTTAATAATCTTTGGGTTGCTAAGTGTGAAGCCAGCAAAGATAAAATGCTGTAAGCCAGCTTAACATTTGCATCATGCCTAAAGAGGATGGATGACTGTGCACTTTTCACTCACAGCACCAGGCCACCCAAGTTCTTTTTGATTTTTCTTTTTTTTCTTTCTTTTTTTTTTTTTTTTGCAAACCACACTCCAAAATAAGAGCTTGCTAAAGTTATATCAAAATGCTGCTGCACTTTATTACTTGTTTTTGCTCATTTGCTGTACAGTTGATTTCAACAACTAGCTGCCCTCAACAACAAAGGGCCTCTTATCTTTTCCTTCTACTTGAAGGAAAACAAATACATTTGCAGCAAATGAGGAATGCACCTGATGACCCAGGGTGTCCGCTTCCCTTAATACCTTTTTTACCTGAGGAAAACACCTTACTGATAGATCATATTAAAGGCTGACAACAGCAGTGGGGTAGCAATGCTGATTTTTTTTCCTTTCATCTCTTTCATATATTCAAGCATTAAAACCCTCAAAATAGTTTATTTTTTTTAATACCAATTGATTATTGTTGTTGACAGACATCCTAAAGTATGGTGGCCTGGAAGTGCAATAAAGAAATACAATGTCTGAAGGAATTTTACAAATCTTGAATGAAATTTACATTAACCAAAATATTTTTACATTTCATTAAACAAATTTACATCAGTAAAGCACTTTCACAAAAGTAAAGAATAGCATTTTACAACATAAACTTCCATAAAGTCTGAAACCCAAATCTTGACACAAAATTACACATTCTGATACCAGATGAGAAAGTCTGAAACACTTTTACAAAAGTGGAAACAAATTAACTAAGTCTGATTCAGAGTAACAAAGTATTTAAACTGCCAGAAAACTTGAAACAAATTTTTAAAGTCCAATACAAAATGAGAAAGTTTGAAACACTTTTACAGAACTTGACACAAATTTACAAAGTCCGATACAGCATGAAAAATATGAAACACATTTTTAGAAACTTGAAACCAATTTACACAGTCTGAAACAAAATGAGAAAGTCTGAAACACTTTTACAAAATTTGAAACAAATCTACAAAGTCTGATACAAAATGTTAAAGTCTGAAACACTATAACAAAACTTGAAACCAATTTACACAGTCTGAAAACAAATGAGAAAGTCTGAAACACTTTACAAAATTTGAAACTTAATTCACTTTCTGCATTTGGTACAGAGATATTGTTAAGATACTGTTTGTAAATTTCCTTTAAAAGTTGTAAAAGTATTCTACATCTTGTAAATTTGTCTCCACTCATGTAAAAGTGTTTCATGTTTTATTTGTTTTGTAAAATGTAAATTAAAAAAAAAGTATTTTTGTAAAATTTTAGATTTGCTTTATTGAATAAAAAATGTTTTTTAAGTGTTTCATTCTTTTTTTTTCTGACTGTTTGTACTTTTTTTTCGTAAAATCTATCTTTGTCCTGTCATTGGTAAAAGTGTTTGCAAATGTAAATTGTTTCTATGAAATGTAGAAGTGTTTTGACCGATATAAATTTGTTTCAAGCTTTGTGTTTCAGACTTTGTAATTTTGTATTGCACTTCCAGGCCACTGTAATAAAGTGATGTCATCATCACAGAATCCTTCTCTTGAGTCATAATGGTATTTTATTTAACAAAATGTTGGCATTACTAGGACACTTAAATTACACTGTACTTTGATCCTGTCTCTTTCTCTTACAGGTAAAGATAGAATAAATAAACACCATGTAGAACTAAATCCTCTCCAATAGAGAACTTAAAGGTTAGGTTAGGCCGTTGGCTTGGTGCAAGGTGAGGAAAATACCTACCATATAATGAAGGAAGGGCTAAATAGACGTCACATTGTGGACTAATACAAAGAGACGCCTGTGTGACTTCAGGTAGAAATCTAATCTTCACAAGCATATCAGTTTATTACTCCACAGTCAGGGTTTGCAAACAATACGCTGCTGTCTCTTGCAGATCTTTTGTCCATGTGTTTTTCAATACAATATCTTACTCAGCCACATGGAGTTCAATAACACACTCAGCTCAACCGTATCATGCTATAGTTACTGTATCAACATAAGCACAGAAGAAAAAAATCAGCATGTTAAGAAATGACTCTCCTTCTCCATCCCTGACAGTTGACTCTTTCCTCCTGTGCTTTCTTTTCCATAGGCCCAGAGAAACAAAAGAGATGTCCAGGTATTGGTTTGTTTTACGCTTTCCTGTCCACAGTTTTCTTCTCCATCATTGCCCTGTTGGTGAAAACCATCCAGGGTGTCCACGCCATAGAGATCAGTGCCATACGCTGCTTTTTCCAGATGCTCTTTACTATACCGTTGCTCATCTACAACAAGTAAGCATCATGGAGACACTCAGACTGTTTCACAATTTTGTTGAAAACTTAAATCCAAGGTTCAAGATTTACTCTCTGCATGCTAATATTTTGGGTTTCATTGGGTTAACCTGCAAAACTCAGCTAGCTAGCTTGTCTGGATTATTTCATTTGCTATAATTTTGGCTTACCCTAGAGTCACTGTTCAAACAAGTTTAAGCTGTCAAAATACTGAACAAGGCATTTATTATACCATTCATTTTTGCTATGGGAAAACAAACTGTGTTTTTATTCTTGGGAAACTCAATTCTCTAAGGCTGCCTTTCTTAATGATGTTATATTATTTGGTATACACAGGATATTAGTACTCTAGCTTTCAACCATCTGATTAACCATTTTCAAGCAGAACACCAAAATATACATTCAACTTTATAAGACCACAAGGACACTAATTAGACCTAAATGCATGTTTTGAGGATGAAGTCAAGCATTACAAAGCAATGTTCCTCTTTTCAACTCTTAAAGAGCCAACACTGGGAAAAACTTTATATAGGCAAGATATAATAAGGCTCAAAGTTGCATCCAGTTGATACAGTAAGGCAAGGCAAGGCAAGTTTATTTGTATAGCACATTTCAGCAACAAGGCAATTCAAAGTGCTTCACACAGGACATTAAAATACAATGACAAAGGAGAAAAAGAAACACAATGAAAGCAAGATAAGGTCAAACAAATGTGATTGGAGAAAATGGGCCTTTTAGTACATACACAAAGTTTTTATTGTCATAACTAAACTAACATGGCCACACTGACAAGTTGCTAGAAAGTTATCTTATTCATCCAGAATACTGTGCTAGAAGAAGGGCTAACCTACTGTTTGTAAATTACATTATCGGCTAATGTTATGAGCAATAAGCACCATTAATATGGAGTGTAGCTTTTAAGGCTAGCTGGCTAACCTTTTGTTAGCTAAAATAAACTTACCTGTCAAAGTGGACAACTTTCTATTTGGCTAATGTATCAAAATGAAGTCAGCTTATTCATCTAGAATTCAGAGCCTGCTGCTTGCTAATTTACATCACAAATTATTAATGTGTAGCTTTTACGATGTGAGTGCTAACGTTTGCAGTCTAAATGCTCTTTTTGGTTGCTAAATGCTATTGGTTGGCTAGCTTGCCAGAATGCTTTAACTTATTATTAGCTTGCATTTTGCTTTAAGATAGCAATAAATGGCTTAACATATCATCATGCCTGTAGCTTGGCTAGCTGGCTAACCTTTGCTTGCAGTGTATTCTTTGTTAGCCAGTGGTGCTGACTGCAGTTCACTTTTCTCATTAGTTGAAGTTTCACACATTACCTCTTATATTTTTTTACTCTCATTTATTCTGCCAGCTTGTTTTGATTATGTTGAAACATAGGGTTTTTTTTTCTTTGTTTGAGGAAACTTAAAAATCATTATTATCCCAAAAGCAAATTAAACTTAATTTCAAAAGACTGCCCCCGTTCTTCTATTCATTTGTATGCCTATTTATCCATACAACCTTTACATCCCTCCTTTTTGACATCTATTCATCACCACCTCTCTTTCCAGCCCCAGACTCAATCCCATCCATCCATCACTGTCATCTTCCTGTGACCTAGATCTACCCATCTGTCTTTCCAACCATCTGATCATTTGTCTTCTTTTAGCTCACTCTTTGCTGCCAAACATTTCAGCAAAATTTTGTGTGTAACTTCCTCTGTCACCAGCTCCTATCATCCATCCATCCTGTCATTCATTCATCCATCATCCTCATGTCTCCTTTCCTCCAGGACAGGTTTCCTTGGTCCTAAGGAAAAACGTAAATATCTGGTGTTTCGGGGCTTCGTCGGTTCAAATGCCATGATCTTGCTCTTCTATGCTGTTCAGCAGATGCCGCTTGCAGATGCCACAGTTATTATGTTCAGGTGAGAATCTGTAAGAATTTAATGGATGTGGATTAGCAGAGATTATGGTCTTTAATGTCTTAATTCTATATGGTTCACCATTTTTGTTAATCTTCCTTTTTAATCTACTAATTATCTGTTTGTCCCATATCCTGGCAATAATTAATTAAAAATTTGTTGGTAGTGATTTTAATAGAGCAAGAAAGCAAATATGAGACAAGTCTGTTGACATAAAATCCAACATTTCTCCAAAGTTTGCCCTTTCATTCCCTCCTTTTTAAATACCTAACTACAAAAATCCATATTTCTTTTCACGCAAAAAAAATCTTCCTTTGATGTTTTTCAGTAATCCAGTCTTTACCTCCCTCCTGGCTTGGATCTTCCTAAAGGAACGTTGTACAATCTGGGACTGTGTCTTCACTGTTTTTACGCTCACTGGAGTCATCCTCATCGCTCGACCACCATTCATCTTTGGCGAGGATTTACATGGTATTGAAGGAAACTACACCAACCATCTCAAGGGGACCATTGCTGCTTTTGCAGGTGAAATGTCTATTTGGCTGTAAAATTAGAAAGCAGTTGGGGTTCAAAGTCAGTGATGAAGTGCCCCCAGAAGTGGATATACTCTTCATTTACGCCCCACATTTTCGCAACAAATCCAGCAAAGCATAAACAGCCTGCCTTTTTACATTGTAAGATATCGAAGTATGACCTCCTCTAATCTGCTTCTGATTGGCTTACCCTATTGTCCTTACCCAACAAAACAGTGTAGGTAATAACTAGCCAATTAACAAGTACTTATCAATTAGAGGCTGAGTGAGGCAGGTCATGACTTTGCCATCCAAGGACAAAATGCAGCTACTACTGAATGGTGTACATCAGAGAGGATTTAGAAGTGGGTACTCATGGAGACTAAAAAATAATTGGGTATACTCTGTATAACTTTGTTTTCCCTGCCCCTGTATACCCATGTAAAGCAATTAAAATTTTGTTGTCTTGTTCACAAGTTTAAGACATGTAGGGTGCTTCATAACTTGCCTGATGTGCCACAACAGGGAGAGGGGGGCATGGCTGGGAAGAGACAAGCTTGGCACATATGCTTACTCTCCACAGCCACCCCTTACTTCGCCCTAAAGGTGTGGACTTTCTTATTTAAACAGATTATTTTGCCATGCCCCTTGTAGTATGCATGGACATCCAGATAACGGCAGGGGTTGTGTTAATTCTCTCTTCTGCCGATGATGCCCCCAGGCAGGCTTACTTGACACATCTACGCCTTACTGCAGCCTCATTTTTTGGCCAAAACATGCCTTAAAGTTCCACACAGTACTGTATTTTAAGTTTTTATTGAGCTGCTGTTGTATTGAATGTGCCAAAACTACACCCACTCACAGGAAAGTGCCTTTCTTAACCTTAAATAAAGACCAAACCTGATAATAGAGGGTTGATCTGGCTTTTATATTGGACCTGTCTGACCTTGCAAATTTTTCTTACAACAGATTTTCAGCAATTTTTCCCAACAGAAGAAGTATGTTTACATACCTATTTCTGATTTTGCCTTACATAGACTTAAAGCCATACAGAAGGAAGTATAAAGTTGGTGATTCTTCATTTTCTTTTGTGAAAAGCAAGGTAGACTTGTTTTGCCAAGGTGTTGGTACTTGGTACTTCTAATGTTGTCGATCACTCCAAACACAATCTCAAACACCATATGTCACTCCATCAAGTTTTTCTTTTTATTGTTGTTTTTTTTTTTTTTTTTTTTTTTTGGTGAATAGAATATTTAAACAGAATTTTTTAAATTAGCCACAAAGTAGTGATCTTACACTGGCTTCTTTACAGCAATGCTTTTATCCAAATTTTTGTTGGAGAAAAAAAATGAATTTAAATGCTGTCTCTGGAGTTGTAAGAGCTTCTTCATGATCCACTGTGAGCAGATCCTTTGACTCAAGGATTAACAGATTGTATTTTTACTGTCAAAGGTTAAGGTCACTCTGACCTCCTCTCATTGGTTCCTGTTCTTTTGTGCTACATCTCTGCAACACATTTAACCCAGCAAATACAGCAAGATTCTCAATGGAAAGGTCTTGTGAAACTCATTTACATTGGAGATACCTTCAGTTTGACAAAAATACAAATGTATTATTTTGTTTAACTCAAAGGTGTTTCTACATGCAAATTGTAGTGCTCCCAAGGGTCTGGAAATTAGTCCTAAATGATGACTGACTGATGAAAGGGTAGTTTTGATTTGTTGCTTCTTCTACAGTGCAGTTTTACTGCTGACAATACAAGGTCTAATTCAGTCTGACTCAGATAGGAGGTTTGATGCTGCCTCTTCACTATGGAGATAATACTTTAACATCAGGGTAGGAAAGTTTAAAAATGCAAGACGAATTAAGGAGTGATTTACATGTTTTTATGAAGGGGATTTTCCTTAGAAATAGAATAGAAATCAACTGTTTAAAGTTATCAGGATTTGAAGTGAATTGTGTGTTTCTTATTTATCCATTCATTTAAAATTTTCTGTTTTTATTCTTTCTCTTTTTTCTTCTATGAAAGGGGCTATTGGAGCTGCTATGACATACGTTGTCCTTCGCAAGATTGGGAAGAGCGTTCATTACTACCTCTCCGTCTGGTACTACGCTGTCATTGGTTTCCTTGAGTGCATCATCACCGTATCCGTCCTTGGGGAGTGGAAGCTCCCGTCCTGTGGCCGCGATCGCTGGATGCTGATGCTGATTGCTGTCCTGGGCATTGCTGGACAGACCTTCCTCACAAAGGCCCTGCAGATCGAGAAAGCTGGACCAGTCGCCCTGATGAGGACTTTCGATGTGGTGCTGTCGTTCATCTTCCAGTTTATCTTCTTTAACCGTGTACCTACCTGGTGGAGCCTGGGTGGGGCGCTGTGCGTTGTGGCGAGCACAAGTGGAGTAGCACTTAGGAAGTGGTACAGCAGCTCTCGAAAGAGCTGAAAAGGAGAAGAAACATTAAGTACTTTTAGAATTAGTATTTATATTTTTCCTTATCATATGTTCTTGATTTCTTCTGTGTTTTACACGTTATTTACAAGCAAAACTGTGAGGAGGTTAAAATTTTTTTGGAAGAAAAAACATGGGTAGATAATGTCTGGTAGAGGTTATTAGTGAGGCTTTAAATGCGAAATTGAATATTTTTCATTTTTACAAGTTGATTCCAATGAATGAGCATGGATATTTAATTATCATGCTTTAATTTATTGTTAAAATGGACACATCTGCGATAGATATAAGAGAAAAGAAACATTTCCTGCTCTCTGGAGCCATGTAGCTAAATAACTGCCTATTCAACAGAGATTTACCATCACCTCTTTCACAAAAAACACACCTTTGCAGCAAAAAATGGGGCTGACTGTTATATTTAACAAAAAGTAGTAGTTTGAAATATATATTCAGTCACATCTTCCTTGTGCTTTAACCTAGAATTACCAAAGAAGGTTTACTGCAACAGGACCAAGCATACTGTGTCATTCTTCAAAACTGCCAATGCATGTGTGATTTTATAGCTGTAAGTCTGAGGTTCAATTTAAAGAGTACCAGTGACATACTGCAGTGACAATTCATAGCTTTCATCTGACGTTCCACAGTCATGGAACTGCTCCCTGGAGGCAAGAAAGGCTTTCCACAGATGTACGCTGCAAGAAGTTGACAGTCTCAGTGCCATGTACATATTTTAGCCAGTTTAGTTTATTAATTTTTCTAAAACTCCAGTATTTTTTAACTAGATGAAGAGACAAACACAGGTTATACTTCAACATCAGAGAAAGAAAACCCAGAAAGGGGCAGAAGTTTTAAGCGCTTTTATTCCTTTGGGGAACAATGTAGCAATACCAAACAGACCTCCTGATCCTGTCATTAAGTAATGTATTAATCGGATTAAAATCTGACTTACGTTAAACATAACATCCCCAAAAGACACCTGACAGTCATCCTTATTTTAAAAAAGTGACATGAACTAGCTACTACTAACCAATTAGCACTCATCTATGCTTAAAAATGTCATGCCCTTCACTTCCCAAACAGCAGTGCTGTTGACCCAAATACATCATGAATTCATAAAGCTGTGCATTAGAGATGCATTGAATTTTTGCATGTTTTCAGATACACTATACGGACAAAACTATTTGGCCCAAAATGTTAATTATTCAAATCAGGTGTTGCTTCAGATGTATAAGATTAATCACCAAGGCGTGCAGTCTGCATTTGCAAACATTTGTGTTGTTCTGAGGAGCTCGCTGACTTCAAGTGTGGTCCTGTGATGGATGCCGCCTTTGCAATAAGACAGTTTCTGAAATTTCATCCCTGCTGGATATTCCACAGTCCACTGTAAGGGATATTATTAGAAAGTGGAAGCATTTAGGAACAACAGCAACTTAGCCTCACAGAAGACTTCACAGAAATCTCAGAGCAGGGTCAACGACTGCTTAGGCACATGGTACATAAGTCGCCAACGCTCTGCTGATTCCATAGCTGGAGAGTTCTGAACTTCCACTGTCATTAATGTAATTACAAAAACTGTGCAGTGGGAGCTGCATGGAATGGGAATGCCAGTATATACACCTCACTCAAATGTTGAGGGCTTACAATGGGCTTCCTTGAGTGTGTTGCATCTTAGGAAACAACTTACACCGCTGATACCAGTATCATGCCAGTAATATCGTGCATCCCTACCGTCCATGCTGTTGTAGAATCCTGTAAGAGAGGGATTTTCCTCCCCTGTAGATAGGCTGGTATGTAAACCAACTCAGCCTGGAACTTTTCTGATCTAGCGGTTTAGATAGTGCTATAAGGGTCCAGTGTTACTAAAACTCACAGTTTAAATTAATACCTCAGTTTATCTGCATTTGTCAGGCAATGTAAACATGATTTGTTTTGAGGAGATGGAGAATTAACATATATGGTTCATAGCTCCACACAGCTGTCATTAATAGCTGCTACCATCCTAAGCTCTTTTTGCCCTCCAGGCCTCTGCACCTGTCATGTGGTTGAAAGCTATGAATACGATCCACAATGTTTTTCTTGCAAAAATCACTGCAGGTCAGCAAAAGTAAACTTTAAGCTGAATATACAGTTTATAAAAGGAAGTTTTACTTGAAAATGCTGTAGGATTCTCTCAGGGATCTCTCGCCTTACTGCTCAAGAAGCAGAAATATGAATTAACATGTCCAATCCAAGCATACTAACCCTTAAAGACTTTTCATTTGCAATGGTAATTTAATTTTGATATTTCTTTTACCACCACCCCCCCTTTTAAAATCAAATACAGTATAATAAGCTTATTTCCATTATTGTCCAACCATAGTTGATCATTTCTCAAGAATGTTGTTCATGTGCCTTATGGAGATAATTTCATCTTTAGCTTCCTGTAGTTCTCAGTAACCAGCATCTCGTTCTTTTGCAGATCTCAGGGATGATGCTAAATATGAATATGAAGTAGGTTGACCCTGAAAAAGAACCCAAAGGAACGATTCTTGATGATTCATGTGAGACAGATGAGGTCCTATGAGTTTTCTCTGGGGAGCCTAAGACGTGACCTGTATCTCCTGCGAAGGCCACACCGATGTTTTCATTGCCTCAGGAGGAGTCAGCTCTTTCATGTTGACTCCCGGCAGCTTGGAGCTAACGCATCTTATAAGTGATCTCGACAGGCTAAAAATACCATGCTCCAAGGGGGGTGTTGTTTGCACTTTGTCTTTGCTGGAGGGGAGAAAAAGTGTCAGTGAGCTGCCACTATAATTCAACAAATGAAGCTATCATGAAAAAAATAAGCTGCACACTTCAGGGAGTGAAAGATGATAGTTCCCTGGATTAATGCAAGCACCTAAGGAGGAAATAAGAGACGTGCAGCCTCATCATAATGGTGCAGGTTTTGCAAAATGAACCCTAAAGCTTTCAGATGAGTAGCAGTGAACCTGTCAAACTTTGTAAGCTAACTTGAAGGCTGGCATTAATGTTCAACAACAGAGTAGCACTGAATTTGTGTTAGTCTCAGTCACTCTACACAGACATATATGACATTTTTGATCATTGCCTCAAAATGATAAAGTGTCAGTGTGCCTTACTGCCTGATTTGCAGAGATTTTGGCAGTATAGATAGCAAAAACAAAAACGTGAGAACTAAATTAGTCTTAAAATATCAGGTTTTGTATGGAAGCCAAGAGTGGTTATGCTTGATTATATCAGTATTTTCTCAAGAAAACACACTTTGTTTATTAACAAGATGAATTATAAGAGGCAAAAGCTGTTCCTCATATTATGAATGTGTTTCTTTAGGACTGTGAAAAGGTTGCAATTTTTAATTGCAATTAATCTCAGGATTTCTGTAGTTAATCATGATTAATGGCATCAGTTTTATCACATTTTAAAATACAATTTCTTTTGCAACCCAAACCGTTTTTGTGGCTTTTTGGCTTTTTCTACTCTCTTAACCTAAAGAAAATTGACTTCCTGTTTTGATACAGACCTGCTTTTTTTATGGATCGTGCAGAAATACAGAGGGCAGATGACTTTGTGAGTCAAATTATTTAATGATGCATATTTTTCCCAGAATGCCTTTGGGCATTAGACACTTTTCCACCATGAGTGAAGTTGCCCACTGAGTTACAAATAACCTGCCTGTAGTTCAAAGTACACCTTGCAGTTTGGTAGTCATTCAACATAGCTTACTGTGGATGGTATGTCTGTTGAAAATTAGAATATGTGAAAGATAATAGATAAAATAAGGTGGATTGGAAACATGGAGTCATATTCAAAAACTTTGTTGCCACCAATTTAAAACTTTACCATTATCAGTTACTAAAAATAATTTGAGTATTTTCAACTTGCTCGGTTTTACAGTGTGGTAAAATTGCTTTCTTAAGATTCTACTGTTGATAAATGATTAAAAACATGGCCACTCTTGGCTCCTTTTTAAAAATATATACATATTTTTCTTAGACAAAAGACATTGGATCTTGTGCTAAAAGCAATATCGTGTTCTACCCTTTAGGCATTAAAAGGCTTCCTTGTGTACCACTCTACACAGCTTCAATGTTTGGAAAGAAGATCTGTATGTGTTACTATTTGTGGAAATACCCTTTTTTCAAAATATATGGGTTTCCAGCACAGCAGCCTGCTTGTTCAGTTTTTTTTTTATTTATTTATTTTTTTTGTCTTGTAGGACTCATACTGTATTTTAAGCATTTTGCTCGATATTTCCTGCTGTCAAGTCGCATGAAGTCACATTGCAAGTGTTGCAGAAATGTTTAGTCCAGTGCAACGTAATTTTAGAAAAGAGAAAGGCAGTTACGACTCCTAAACTGCAACCTCAAATACCCTGCTGATTCAACCCTTCTGTCCTTGACACACTGCTGTTTTTGTTTTGATCCATCTGTTAATAACTGTGTCAGCATGCATCCATCCTCAGACCCCTCCAACACTAGCTTTTCTTTTGATTTAGTGAACTCAAACCTTTAGTTTGCACATTATTGTATTTTTTGTGATTATAGGGTTTTATGTGACACTTTTTGCCAGTGATGTAAACTCTGTCTGTATTATATTTTCACATTTTTCTATCTTTATGAAAGAAAATCCAGAATATTTGAAGTCCTGTCTGTTATATGTTGTATGATACTTTATAAAAGCGATGGTCATTTCCATGCTGGTAAAAATGCTCTTTTTTTGCAGTTGTTTGAAATTCATCTTAACTGTGCAAAAATTATGCAAAATCACATTTGTTTTACTTAGGCTTGCATTGATTTGTATTATTACTTAATCATGTAAACAAATGGTTCCAAAAATTGTGATCATAGGTTATGTTTTACAACAAACCACACTACACTGTTTATTTAAAATGAGTATGGCAGAGGATAAGTGCCACTAGGAAACAAAAAACTGTAGAGTTAACATTTTTTCCCCAATTTAGGTTGTTTTCACATTTGGCACGGTTGATTCGTACCATGCCTGAGCACAATTTTTTTTGTATCCATCCCCTGACATACTTTTCAATAACCTTTTCTTTAAGTTGCTTGGAGTGTTCTTTTGTCTTCATGGTGTAAGCCAGGAATACTGATTAACCAGTGACTAGACCCTCCAGACACAGGTGTCTTTATACTGCAATCACTTGACTCAGGTGATCCCAATTTCACCAATTGTGAGACTACTAGCATCAGCTGGCTGGACCTCTGTTGAATCAGGTCAGTCATTTTAAAGGGGGTGAATGTTTATGCAATCACTTATATCTTATTACTTACTTTTAAATACAAAATGAAAAAGATATATCTGTGGCCATTACCGTCTTTCTTAGATTCAAGATGTTATCTACCACAATCCCTGATTTACTACTGAGTGCAGAAGTAATAAAAGGCCCAATAACTTTTTGAAGCCAGTGTTCATAATAAAGAAACATATTTATTTTACATCTTTGGAGGCTTATCTTAAGTTGTAATTGGTTGATTTGCTTTGACATTCATTTTTACTTCTCAGAATTGTATTTTAGTTGACTTGAGTGCTGCTAGCGTAAGCACGATGTGACATATTTCCATCAGATGGTGAACCTTTCTATCAGGACCTCTCAGCCTTAACAGACCTAATTAAGCTGTTTCTAGGATTTAAACTATGCTTACATAGTATTTATTTTACTATTTCTGTCATGTATTACAACAGTATATATTCTTGAAGATGTTTATATTTCTGCATACTTTTTGAATTATATTTGGTATATTATGATTTGATAATAAATTCTGAATGAATTTATAACTCTTTTGTAAGTGGTGTTTCTTTAACCCAGTGGTTCTTAAATGGTGGGTCACAGAGCTGTTCAAGTTGGTCGTGTCCATGTCCGAAAGTCTGAGATTCTATGGAAGCCTGAAGAGGACACATAAAAATGTTGTTTTCTCAAGATCTAGACTTATTTATCTCAATATCTTAGGATAACGAAGCATGGCTATGATGATTTTCTCATTTTCATGATTTAAAGTCATAATGTACATGTTTTCATGGGAAGCAGAGCAAGTTAAATGTCCTCTCAGGGAATCTATAATAAACATAATTGTCTTGTCTCTTTGTTCAGTCATACAGTACTGTGAAAAACTTAGTTGTGTTAAGGCCAAAAATTTAGGCTGAAATAAGGAATATAAGGACAAGTAAGCCCCCCCTGAGGGCACCATCAGAAGGACTGACACGACCCTGGTCGTGCTCTTTATGTCCTTGTATACTACCAGTGGCATGGGAAAATAATCTGGTACAAAAATAACAAAGTCCACACCTTTAGGGCAGAGAAGAGGTGTATGTGACCCTGTCTGCTCTGATGTTGTCAAAATAGATGCACATATATATTCTTTTAAACCCATATTTAGAAAAAACATGTTTTAGAGCAACCTAAAAAATGATCATTAGAATTCATTATTTTTATCAAAAAAGTCGAAATTTTTAAGGGGGAATTTTTTTTTTTTTTTTACATAATCTCACAAGAAATCAAACTCAGAATTTCAGAGCTTAAAAAGTTTTAAATTTTCAAGAAAATAAATGAAGTTTACAATTTTAAGATGTCTTAAATTTTGACACTTGAAACTCAAAAACTTCAAGTTTTTAAAATTGGAAATTTACAGCAGCATAAGTCAAATGAAACTTCAAGAAACCAAACTGAAAACAGTGGCTGGATTTTCAACTTTATAATCTCAAAAATGTTACATTTGGTATACATACATTTTCAACTTTTAAAGAGAAAAAAATAGTTTTTTTCTCTTTATTTAAAAACTTTTGATACTTGAGAATTAAGAGGGTTTTTTTTTGAAAATTAACTGATCCTCTTTAATATTTTTTTCAAGAGTGGCTCTTATACAAGAAGCAATAATGGACAGTTTAAACATTAATCTTTAGCCAAGAACAAGTTTATGTAGTTCTATTATGTTGGGATTTTTTGAAATGAAAACAATTTAAATTGATGTTTAATTTTTCCAAGTTGGTCATTGGGGGGCCTTAGCTTTTATCAGATATGAGTAGGGGAGCCCTAAGGAAAAAAGGTCGTAAACCACTGGCTTAGGATTCCCAAGCCCTTACTTGTGCTGTGGATGTTCTAATGGCTGGAAAACTGTCAGAAGTCTACAGGCCTGGACAAAATAAACTCAGTTGAGCTTGAATTTGGCTGCCAAGCAACATGTGTGTCAACATGTGTCGAACTTGACTCTGACCAACCCCCCATCCTGTGTTGTGCCATGTGTCGATGGCACATCAGGCCTCGTGATATATCTTTATGCACATTACTGTAAGTTTTGCTACATTTTCCTTAAATAAATTTGATTGGTTGGAAATTTTTTGGCAGAACTTAAGCAATTTAATTGGGCACCATATCTCATTAATGTGGAGAGCCCTGAGGCTAAACCAGCCGAAAACCACTGACTCTTACAGTTGTAATCATACTGCATATTTCTGCTGTCAGTATTTTAGATAAATCTTGGCAGAATCATAATTTCAGTCTGACATGGCTGAAACTCGTGGAACAAATGCAGACTGTGTACCATAATTGTGTTTCCTTCCTTAATTGTCCCAGAGCCCACGATTTCACTCATGACTCAATAGGTGACAATTGTACAAACTAGTCTCCATGTGCATTGAAACACTGAGTCAGGTAGCTGCTAACAGCAGTGCTCAGAATAGTACCTAGCTAAATAGGACTGTAACCATTGTGTGTGCACACATGTATACAGGTCATATCCTCTTTTGTTTATGTCCCCTTTGTTTTTAAACAACACAGTATGAGAGGCATTGTACAGCCATGCGGCTGCAGAGCATTGTGTGGTGATATAACCCATATCTTGCAAAACAAAAGGCCTGCACCTTCCATGGAGGGCTGACTGCAGGCAGATAAACTTTACTCTGGGTCGGAGCACGGCTGCTTGGTAATTCTTCAGCTCAGCTCTGAGTTAAGTCAAGTGTGAAAAGCTGAATGAGAACAGAGAGACTCTTTGTTACAGAGATGAACTTAGTGTTAGGATAGCTTGTACATAAATGGACCACTTAGAGTCCTAATTGTTTTCTTCTGATGTTGAGATTGACTTTCAATTAATAATTTTCTAAATTAATCATAGTAATAAAGTTTAAATTATACAAAAAAACAAATAATTAATATAGCAGTAGCATTAACAGTTCATCTGCTGCTTTCATTTGCTTTATCACTCTGGCATTAAACGTCAGACATAAAGTTGAATAGGATGGCTGTGGCTCGATGCACCTGTAATAAGTCTATACTGACAGCAGAGGGCAGTACATACAAAAACAAACACTCCCTCTCATATGTTCTGATCAGTAGCTTCACCTGCTGTAGTTTTAATGCTCTAATTATTTTTGGTTAAATGATTTTGCTATTATTCTTTACACATGTCCAAAGAAATGTATAAAACAAAGCAAGAGAAATACACAATAAAATAAAAAAAAGTGTTTATATATAAAGCAGGGATACAAATAAAGAGAACCCGGTGGACGATTGAAGCACTCTGAAAGTGTGTAGTATTTAATCTAGTGCAAAATAAGCAACAAATCAATAAATAAATTCCTGTCATTGCTGCTTGGTCTAGTCACTGATAACACACTTAAGTCAGACAAATCACTGAGTATGACTCATTGAAGAAGGTGTGACCGGAATTGAAACAAGGAATTCAGCACTTCTGCTGTGCTCTTTAAATTTGCTGTGTATCAGTTACAAAAGGAGAAAACTGTTTTTTTTTTTTTTTTACCATTTTACACCTGTATTGATGAGGAAGTACGGCTGAGCTATATTGACACCTTCCTTGGTGTGATATCTGTGATTTTTCAACCTCTTTGTGTCCTCTCTTTGACGTCAATGCATGCAGGTGTCACTTTTAGCCAGATGGGAGCAATGGAGGAGCGTAAATGGTCTGGAGCCTCAATGAAAGCAGACCTGACTGGCACATTTGTTCAGATTATAGGATTATTTATTCTTCTTTTTAAACATTAGTGGACAAATCCATTAATTCTGATGTTAACTGCATGCTTAAAAGACAATATAAGATTTTTATTCATGAGTCTTATCTAAGGTAAAACTTGAATGTACAGGTGTATAAATTAGAATATCCTATGCAATTTCATTTCCCCCCATGATTTAATTCAAAAAGTTAAACTTCCATAATTTTTTAATTGATCACATATAAAGAGAAATATATCAAGATTTTTTTGTTTTTATCTTGATGATTACGGCTTACAGCTCATGGAAATCAAATATCCACTATTAAATAAATAATGAATAATAAAATATTGTATAATAGTCAAATTTGCAAAGGGTTTCCTGAGCCCTTAGTCCCCCAAGACTCCTGGCCTCACTATTGTCCAGAGTACAATTAATGACACCCTTTAAAGGAGGGTAAGCCACAGAAGGGCATTGCTGATAAGGCAGGCTGTTCTCAGTGGCTGTATTAAAGCATTTTCATTGATTGTTGACTGGAAGGGAAACGTGTGGTAAGAAAAGGTGCACAAGCAACAGGGATGAGCTCAACCTTTAGAGGATTTTCAAACAAAGCAGATTCAAGAACTTGGGCTTGGTATAGGAAAAAAAGAGGGAGATGAGAGACACCATACCCAACAATAGAGATGAGGTGAATGCTGCTATCAAAGCAACCTGGGCTTCATAACATTCAAGCAGTGTCACAGGCTGTTTAGCTCCTGGCCAAGTTGTATTGATGCAACAATACATACAAAAGAAGCCCTGAACAAGAGCTGAGTGCAGCTTTATTAGAGCAACATGTCTTCAGGGTCATGATCAGACATGGCATATAAATACATTTTGGAAATGTTATGCTTCCAACAATGTTGCAACAGTTTGGGGATGTCCCTTTTCTATTCCAACATGACTGTTCCCCAGTGCAAAATGCAAGGACTATAAAGACATGGTTTGATGAGTTCAGTGTGGAAGAACACTCTTTCTTTCTTTTTAAGGATCCCCATTAGCCCTAGTGCAAAAATTGACTATTCTTCCAAGGGTCCACTTGACTGGCATGCACAGAGCCCTGACCTAAACCCCATTTAGCACCTTTTAGATGAACTGAAGGGTTGTCTTCTTGTCCAGATCAGTGCCTGACCTCTTAAATGCTTTACAGATTGAATGACCACAAATTCCCACAAAAAAAAAACCCCTCCAAAATCTTGTGGTAAGGCTTAAAGAACAGTACAAAAGGAGGGCAACTCCATATAAAGTAGTTTGGATACAATGTCATGACAGTCCCTGTTGGTCCAGTTTTCAGGGTGTTACTCAAAGTTTACCTTATAATGGGTCACAGTCACAATTGTAATAGTAATTCTGTCTTTGCATGGGCCTCAGAGTTTCTGCAGACAGCCCTGCAGATCACTTCCTCCATACTGAGTCATAATTTCCTTTGTAAAACTCTCACGTTACCTCACCTTAGCATGTTTTCAAATGTAAAAGTTGTTTAATTAAGAGTTTGTGTTTAAACATGGTTTATAATGCAGGAAAAGACACCATCCCTGCCTTTTATCAGTGAGCTGGGGATTCCCAAAGTTTTTTTTTCGCGCTTCTTGGTGGAGAGGAGTTGGAGGAATACACGGGTTGCACATTCCTCACGGATGGCATCAGACTTCCCATCAGAGGAGCGGGAGGGAATTGGAAAATCTATCCCTCATTTTCCAAGCTGAAATAAATGCAGTTATAGGCTGTGAAATGGAAACGAACCTCTCTTACAGGCACGTGCTTTTGCTGTCCTGGCAGGGGGCGGGGCAGAGGTGCATTCAGGAGCGGAGTAATTGCAAAAGTGAAATTTTGCAGTGGCCCAGTGAAGTCCCAACATGTAAGTATGGCATGAGGTGCTTCTCGCCTGGATAAAACTTTACAAGTTTCTTTTTAAGTAGTTCCATAATTAGACATGATCATGTTACATGGCTACCCAGTTAAAATTAATGGGGGCCCACAACTCGGCTAATTAAGTTAGGTAACATGAACTCTCATTTTGAGTTACGGGGAAAAACAATGCATGGGACTAGCTTCATATGGTGGAGCAACTATGGTGCAAAATTATAGCCAGACATTCCAATGTGGTGACACACAAAGGCACCACACTCATTGTCCCCTGTCCACAGTTCAGCTACTGAGAGAAAACGAGATGCTGCATTCAGGCACTGTTGAATTTATTGCAGTGAGGGTTGACACATGATTAAAACTCACATGGAAGGGGAACAAAACACAACAATGCCACTGCATTTTCAACATGAACCTATCACCTGAGCAAGTGTGACTTCTTTAAATAGCATCATGTCTAAAAGGAGCATGATGGACACACTTTTTTCACCTGGCATATCAGCCTTGTTACCTCTGTCCGATCAAATTTCCTCCTCAGAATCTGCTCGTAGAGGGGGGAAGAAATTACGTAAAAAATACATTATACCAAAGAACGGTTGCATTAATAATAGTGTGGTAACTAGACTTACCCCTGCATTTCCTCGTTCTCGTCCAATGACTTAAAAGCGATGTCTTCAAAACAGATAACTGTAGCACTCAGTTTACTATTCTATAACATCATATTCCTTTGTGATTGAGTTTACCATGCAGTTGCCTTCATGCTACTTGACAAATTCCTGGGATTTTCCCAGATATCAGACAGACTATGCAAACTTTCTTTTTATATGTCCACACAACATTTCTGTCGAGTATTCTGCCGCATTGTTTGCAAGCAAGTAGCCAAGGTGCGTGCTTCAAAGTTTAAAAGTAGCAAGTGCCAATCTAACCGGTCCCAAGAAGTATGGCTTGTGAATGATTTTGATTGCGAAGTACATTATTCCGAGGAGCAAGTGAATGCACCACCGGTTTCCCACCGCGGCACGAGCTGCTGCTGCATCAACTGTCTCCCTGTCCGCGAGCGCTGCTGCAGAGCGAGACAGTCAACAGAAACTTTTGTGGAGATATCATTGTGCGGTGTTTTAATGAGTGCTTACGTTGCTTCACATCACTAATGGGTAAGTTCTTCTTAAAAGTCGTCACTGAATTTTAACGTAAGTAAAAGTTTGGGCGGCTTGTTCCTAAGCAGCGTAGCATGCGGTGTCTGGGTCGGTTTGTTTGTAAAGTTAACGCACTTTGCCAAAGGTTAGCTAACTGCTGTCGAAACCCCAAAGTCCAAATAAAACAGCCATACAGTTGCGTCATTGCTACTTGTGTTTGCATAATATTAGAAAGAAATGTTGGCCAAAAAGTTGGTAAGCTTGACTCACCTCGGCTGGCAAACTGAAACCCATTTATGAAAACCCTCAACAGTAAAACGAGGTACTACTCGTTTCTTGCGGGGGTTTGTGGGTATCTTTGCTTGAAAAAGTCCGGAAAAAAAGTCAGTAATTGTTTTCTCACGCCTGCTTCGCCTTGCACTGTTGCACATGAGACTAAAATCACTATTAAAGTTGTTATTGCATGGTGACAATGAGATAAAATCAACCAAAATGATGTAGTTTTCTTCTGCGTAGGTTAGGGTTAGGGTAGTAAGCAACTTATTCTCCCATTTACTATGATATCGCATGTGCACGCGCGCCTGTTAGTGTTAAAGGGTGACAGGTCATGTCATTGTTTACATAAGCGGAGTCCCTTAGGCAGCCCCCTGAGACCTTGTTACTTTTAGCTCTTTTGCACATATTCCTCAGCTCCAAATGCATATAAAATGAAACTGCATGTTAAATGAAACACATCGGATCAGAATCAGTAACAGAAGTGTAGGATTTGTTTGTTTACACATTGGAACATTGGCTAATGGATAGACCCTGTACAGCAAAGATGCACTACAAATTTATAGAGAAAAAGACAGTTAAGAGTCAAACCCATTTGAAACAATTATTTTTAAAAGATAATTTCAGTGTTGCTGCTCTTTTTTGTCTTTGCTGGTGGAGAGAAGGTGTGGTGGTGTTTTTAGTTATAACAGACAGGGATGGGAGACTGGTTGGACTTGTTGTTTTCAACCTTATTGTTTATATTTCAATCACAGGACCGCAGTTTTTTCAGCTGTGACACAACTCCACATTTTCTCTTGATTACATAAGAGTTTTTTTATTTTTTCAGAGAGTGTTGATTTGCAGCCACATTCAACCATTCACCTTTAAATCAAAACAATTCAATCTTAATGGCCGTACAAGAGGTTCTCACTTAGCATGTCATCTGGATACTTGGGGTCGGTTAAGCTTTGTTTTCATTTTCAAAAGTTACCTCCATTTTCTGAGCTTATTTTACATTTTTTTTCAGCTGTTCTATAGCAAGCTTACTGGCAAGACTGTGATAGAACTACTGTGTTTTCTGTCTGGGCAGCATGTGTTTGCATCCTCTTCCTTCTGTGCAAGCACTCTCTCCACAACATACTTGTAAGCCAGCTCTGCGCTAGGGTGTTTGGACTTATGTCTGATGTATTTGTGACCATCAATGATTAAAGACTTTTTTTTCCATTTTTCTTTGATTTTTTGCACCAAAAACTGGGTCAAAGGCTGCATGTAAGTCCTTGAATTAACAACTGTTCACGATGTTGAATGGGGAGCTGCAATATTGTCACTAATAGTGTATCCTTAATTCACAAAATTCAAGAAAACTTCCTGTGTGAATGCAAAAATCAGATTTTCACCTCTACTTTTAAACTTTTCGTACCAGCCCCAGAGCAAAAATTCTGTGTGAAGTTGGTGTTTGCTGATGCGAGAACACAGTGAAATATACTGAAGTGAGCAGATGGACGTTTTTTTGTCACGATTGCAACCGGTGAGATCTTACAGTGCCCCCTAACTGCAGCCAATGCAAGCAAACATAAGCAACAGAATCAGCTTGATTGAATTGATTCCTGTCGGTCAACCGAGGGGTTTGGGGAGGTGAAGATTGCATTGGATGTGTGACACGTCCAAATAGGTTACCACCCATAGTCTGGGTTAGGGAAGAGCAGAACCTTTCATAAAGATCTCAGAGGGTTATTGGATGAAAGTTATGTCTGTGACATTCATAACAGGCCAAGTAGAGCAATGAAAACATGATTTAGTCAGTTAGCACAGTTGCAGTGGAGACAGTTGGCGAAACAAATGTGGTTGGTTGAAAAATTTAAATGAAGAGAAAGTTATTTCAATGTTGCAAGCTAAAAATGAGGCCCTAAATTGCTTGGAATGATCAAATTTGCCCTGGGAAGAATAGGACAGTGGAGAGATAGGGAAGGCAGAGAGCTTGGAGTCACATATGGTAAAGGAACCACCAGGGAGATTTGAATCCAGACTGCCTACTGCCCCAGCAGCCTCTGTAAATGGGGCATACGGACTACCAGCGCACCAAGCTAGCATTTTATGTTTATAAATAAAAATCAGCTGGAGAAGGGCAAGGCTTGTTCTCAGTGATAAAAGCCTCCAGTGTGGTTCTACACAGAAATATGCTCCAGTTCTGATTTAAAGAAACTGCTGCTATAGCTACACCCCAGCTAAATGCTACACCAGTCGCCATTGTTTACTGGCTTGCAGTACAGCTCTTTCTCTTAAAATGATGCTGATTGGTCATTCTCATTCTCAAACTGGGCATGTTTCAGATTAGTGTTTGCAGTGACATTTATCACTGATGCAAATGCATAAACAGACATGAACTGCTGTCCGTTTTTCTATCATATCCTGTACTTATGTGAGATTTTAGGGGCAGTCTATTGTTAAATGTTCCATACATTTTCAGGTGTGCATATTTGAATAAGGCATTGTAAGTATTTACTTAGAAACAGGCCAGAATATTGGGGGGAACTTTGGTGTGCAAAAACTTGTTAAATGTTGCATCTACCATAAGACATGCAGTTGTAAGAAACAGCTATATTTTAGTATATTGGCTCTAACTCACAGTTTATTATTTGTTTATCGCTGTTCTGCATGTTTTAAATGAGCTATGGTGTCCTTGCTCTTCACTCCATCCTCCTCCACTTTATAAGAAAACCTTGCAGGCTGAATCAAATTGAACAACAGGTACTTATCATATCATGTGAATCTGTTGGTAAAGTTAAATATCTTCTGAGTCTAAAAGCATTTTGGTGTGTAGAAAATGTTTTTGTGTCCCAGCCAGTCATTTGAATGCATGCATCATTTGTTCTTATCCCTTTTCCTTCAGCACTTCTCACAGTCATAAGCTAACGGTATCCATGTGCATTTCATGGAAAAATAGAGAAGCAGTTAGTGCACGTTCTCATCCAGATATAAACCAGAACACATGAGATTTCTGGCTGCATTGTTAGAACCAGATTTTCCCTTTGCTCTGAGTTGTCTCAGATATAGACCTATGACTTTGTCTGGGCTTTGACAGAGAACTGGTTGCTTAGGAGGCTTAACAGAATAAACATTTTACAGGAATATGGTATGTCCTGTGATTGTCTTATGCTTTACCTTCCTCTCAATAATTCATTATGCTATTGCAAAAAAAAAAAAAAAAACAAAAAAAAAAAAACGCTGATCATGCATTCAGTTGGTTTGATGCTTCAAGCATGTTGTTTGTTTCATGAAAACCCCTCCAGTGATGACTAAAGAGTCGGCGCTCTTTTCATTTTGTCCCTCTGTTTTGGCACAGTCCCCTCTTTGACTCATCTTTTTCTAGCCTTGTTCATCAGCGCTTGCACGCAGACATACACACACCACACTCACCATTCACACACTAATCCACCATGAAAACACAGTCACCCATTCTTGAGTCAGCCCCTCTCCCTCCATAAAGCTCACACAAACAGACTGTATGCACACTCTCACATATACAGCCTCTCTCGCTCTCTTTCTTTGCTGTTTCCATTGGAGTTTCTCTCGGCCCTGCCCTCTAATCAAAGCCATATGTTCTCCAAGTCCCTTGCATGAAAAGTCTGTTCTGTTTGGACTGTTGCAGTGTAGCCAGGCTTTAACTGGAAGGAGGAGTCTGTCTGTGAAAGTGAAAGGTAACCTGTGAGGGATTGTTGTTTCATCCAGAGAAGCTTCTTTCTTGTACAGTCAGTATCATCTTCACTGTGATAACAGAAATTGAATCCATGCTATTACTTCAGTCCTTGTGTGACTGCTCAATTTTTTGTCCTTGGTTTAATAAATCTTCACAAATCAAGGATATTTCAGTCCTCACCTTCTCTTTATATCACAGAGCTACAGAAACTCCCTTTTGTTGGCTTTTCGAATGAATCAATTTTAGTCTGTCTTATTTCAAAACCGTGAACAAGGACACCACATTGGCTCAAGCTTATTAACCTAACAAACTCTGCCAGTGTGGCCTCATTATGTGATGATGACTAATCTAAACATAACCAGCACTCTTATTATGAGGGGACCCACCACAAAGCACCATCTGACTCATTAATGGATCCCAGCCTGAAACTGTCAGTAATGCTCCCTTCAAAGAAGAATAATGCTGCTTTAAATTCACCTGATATGGGAGAGACTACCATGTGCATCTGGAGAAAATTGTGAGAATTTTTATCCAGATAGACGGACATTTCTGAGCCATCTGACCTGGGATTCTTATCCAAATATACACCCACTGAATCTGGATAAAAACAGCTCTTTGAATTTTCTCAAACTTGTGTTAGTTTGGGGTTCAAGGCACTTTTCAGATCATGACTCCCTAACTAGTTTTTCAGATAAATCCTGAGGGCCAAATTTTTCAGGAAGATCATGGTGAAGGCTGAAAGGCTGAGTTGAAATAAAACTTACTGGAGATGTTATTGTTGCTACCATTAAGTCCAATGAGTAGTATAGGCAGTAGCATAGTAATTCAAAACTCTCTAAGCCTGTTTTTAGGCCCTGCAAGAAAATTCGAAACAAAATCATGAACAAGGTGTAGGTGTGAGGTGGTCAAATAGGTAAAGTTGGCATTTTGTCACAATTGCATTATGGTACTCTTTTATAAAATTATGAAAAATTTAATTCAGGCCTGGGCAATAAATCAGTTTTATCAAATTTTTTCCCTTGAACGTTGTCTTCTGCTCCCCTCTTCGTTTTTGTCTGTGGAAAAACTTCTGAAATGCCTCTCCAGAATGAGAAACATTTGGATTGTTTGTGCGCCAGCTTGCTTTTTGTCCACTCTTCAACATATTGAAGCGTTTTTAAAATTTTTTATCCACAAAAGTTTGCCTTCAGTGACTGATGTACTTGTTTTCAGTACCTATTTTTCTCTGTACTTCTTGCGTACACGTTAAAGAATTAAGTATGAAAGAAAATCAATAAAAATATCAGGTTTGGTATGAAAAACCTGAGATTTTATTTTCTAGGTCAGGCCTTCCAAAAGTGGTCCCCAGAAGTACTGTAGGTGGTAGAGGTTGACTGGTTATTAGCCTCCCCAATTATTGAGGCAGATATTTGGCATTTGGCATATTATCAGTATTGGCATTAATATTACTGATAATCAATAAAATTAACTAATAAAAAAACACTACTTTTGTTCCACTTCATCTTCCCCTCTGGCCTTGTTTTCACTCTCCACAGTCTCACCAAATGTCAAATACAGCACTTCTGATTGGCTAGATGTCACATCACATGAGTACTAGCCAATGAACACTTACGTCTGTGTGTCACTGACACAGTGAGCATATGGCATAATGTTTTCTTGCTGCTAATGTTGCTCTGTGCCATTTCTTGTGCTGACAGCACTTGGGCCAAGTAGTTTATTTTCTTCATGTTTTTGATCATGCAGTTTTGTTTTTGCCATGTTGGGTATATTTGATGTAAAAATAAATGCATTTTAGTTGTTATCGGCCTCATGAATTACTGGTAATCAGATTGGTGTCCGCCCTGATAACCAATATTGTTCAACCCCTAGTAGGTGGGCCGCAAGAGGTCATTTAGAATAAATAAAAAATCACAGATAATTAAAAAAATAACAAAACACAGCTGGAAGTTTTAACTCATGCCACCTTTTCTGTTATTTGGCTTGATTTATACAAGTGGTGTCACGATTTAAATGGAGTTGGATTAACCTCTGACTCTTCATCAAACAATCTACTGTACTGCTTGCTTTTCAATTTAAAAACTTGTGTCTTCAGAGACATTGACACTACTTGGGAAGAGTTTGCTGGGCCACAAAGTACATTAACAAAGATGAATATAAGAACATTGAAGTGACTTTGCACATGCCTTAATAAAACAAAATAAATGAGAGTGGCTCATTAATTGTACTTTGTGATCCACAAACTCCTCCTGAGAAATGTTAATGTACCTGGAAGCAAAGTAATTGCTTTGAAATGATCAGAAACAAACAAACAAACAAAAAAAAAAAAGAGACAAATGAAAGGTAAGTGTGTCATGAGTGTCATGTTGATGTTGCACAAGGATTTTGGTGGGCCCCAGAAGATTTTTAGCTCAAATTGGGCCACAGCATACGGAAATTTGTTGAAGGCTGATCTGGGTCATATCATCCAGCCCCAGTTTAATCTTGGGTAAAATAATGACAAGGGTCTCTGCGGGTCAGATAATTGGCACTGGGTGGCTAGACCTGGCCCACGGGCCTCAAAATCAGGGGTGACTGATTCAGATAGTTCTTCTCAGGAAGTCAAAAATGAACAGACACCATACTTTTTATCTAGTGTACTTGTAAGTTTGTTTTGATTTCTGGTTGTCATGTCTATCCACAAAAATAAACTCAGCACTCTTATATTCCTTAACAAGAACGGGTTTTATTTACATCAGTTTTGATTAAATAAGAGTAAACAGGGCAGTGACTCATTAAATGGATTGTGCTGAAAACAGTTACCATTCACTTTATTGATCTGGGCTTAGTCTAATTTTCCCCTGGCCAGATTAAATCACTGCTGTCCCCCTCCAAATAAACCAAAAAGGCAAAAAACAAATTAAAGATTTATCTTACACACTTAATGTTTGAAATGAAAACACTAACTAGTGCTCCATTTTATTCATTCATTTCCTACTTCAATTTTCCCAGGCCCATAAAGATTTTTTTTGCTTCCCACTGATGTAGACGCAGGTCTTTTTGTCTAGATCTTTGCACTGCACAGCAAAATTCATCACTTTCTTTTCAACTGTGAACAGTCAGAGGAATGTGGCTCTATTGTAGTCATATGATGCTTCTTTTCGTCGCTGCCCCTCTGTGTTAAGGGGGGGGGGGGTGCTCCTTTGCATGAGGAGGGTGTCTGTATGCTGCAGCTTTAAACAAAGTGTGCAGGATTTACTGCTGCTGGTGGCTGTATTATTCTGTTTGGAAACTTTTTGGCACTTTCCTTATACTATTAATAGTCTGCATCATTGTGACTATGGAGATAACTGGATTGAAATCTGTGTTTTCACTTTCTTTGCAGTTGGATGAAAGTTGGAGCATCTTTCTGTTGTAGCATGCCTTTTTTCCTCAACACAGCAGGGATGGGGATTCCTCCTCTCCAACCTGCTTATTTTGCTGCTGGAATGCCAAAAGCCAATGCTGAACATGGTGTGAAGTATTTAGTGGAATATTTTGAGGCTCAGGAGGATAAGTGGCAACTTAGTCTGAACCTAGCTCTCATTTTTACACTTTCTCCACTGACTGTAAAGTGTCAAAGTAAGCTTTAAAATATTTGTGAATTTGAGGTGCAAAGTCTTTGAAAGTAATTCACGCTTCTGCTGTCTGCCTTGCTGATTGTCCTCTCTGGGCGCCATGTGAGGTTGGACATAATCACATACCAGGCTGTGAGTCATCGTTTGGGATGAGTTGTGAAATAATCCCCCCATGAATGAACATTAGAAAAAGGCTTTTATGGGAGAACGGAGGCTCCCTGTTGAGAAGCTAAGTGATCATTTAGGACAATGGCTGAAAAACTGCTCGATTCCTGGGACAAAAACTCATTAACACAAATTGTCAATCATTTTAATGAGAGAAAAAGGTTTGCACAGTAGGAGAATTAGTGTTAAAATCCATCATATTTTAAGTAGTGATTGTGTCAACTTTAAATTCAATAGTGGTCCACTTTAGACCTCTTAGAGACATTTTCTTCCAAGTATCTGTGACTGAAATTTTAGCTTTTTCCTTACTGCACATCCATTGAAATGTACTTACATAATCTCATATAGGCTAATTCCTGCTTTGGTCTGTGGTACCATTTAAATTCTCTGTCCTGTAAGGTTTTAGCCAGAATTCGTGGCCAAGGTTATAAAGTGCCTTTATTCTACTGTTTGATTGTGTGAATTTACCTTTAGCCTACTTAACTAAAGATGCCATTCAAAACCTAGTAAGACTTAGCCCATGTTGGTCTGAGCAGATCTCTCTCTATGCTGCATTGAAACACTGTGACATCCCAGATGTGTTGAAGCAAAACGAGTATTACACAGACTAACTGAGGGGTGTTCCTTCAAAACAGCTTTAAAAATGATGTACTGCAGTTTGGAAAAGACCAGAAGATAAATGAGGGAACAACTGCCACACAGTCACACTGAGAAAAACAACAACTATACAGCCCTGTTGTCAAGCATCTGATTCTGATTAAAGTTTCTCCAGTATTGTCAGAAGCGCTGCTGAGATCATCCTCTTTTGCTTTCATCAACATGTGTTCCATGTTATTGAAGCACCAGCGATGTTGGATCTTATGGAAAAAGTACCCACCCACCCATGAAATCGAAGTGGGCTGACAACTCTCTGTGCTTGTTTCATCAGAGTTTGAAATCAGTTGTTCTGTGCTTTTCTCACTAATCTGTAAAATTCAGTTAATACAGTTTGCCTTGAGAAGACGTTCTTGGATCAGTGGTTCCCAACTTTTCATCCTCAGAGCACATCCCCTGCTTGTATCTAAGAAAACCTGCAAATAAAAGATACATTGCTGTCAGAAGTCAACACTGATTTCACTTGTTTCACTGATACTAACCTAAGGAATTTGGTCTACACATGTTTTTCTCATGAAAGGAATCTTGTAGTGTGTTATGATTTGAACTGATATGTGCAGATCTAATTTTGACAACCTCAGAGCAGACAACGCCTCACCTAGAGATTTTTGGTGGTCTCCCAGGGGGGTCCAGGACCCCAGGTTGGGAATAAATGTCTAATATCATGTCCTAACTAAGGATGATCCTAAGCGTCTGTTTCTGTATTCGGCTAAACGCTAATTTAAATTTGGTTTAACCGACTAGTCTAAAGAGGAGAAAATCCTTAGAAAACAGACACATTTCTCACAGGGTCATAGTGTCAGCGGGTGTGACGTTAGCCTGATATACTCTCTACAGCAAGATTAACATTACAAGCTAGTGCCGCCAGCCTTCATTCCTCTTTGCAGATTAACATCGGGCTTTGAGATGTGGCCTCTTTTCACTTTGGGTGGAAGTTACACGTGAGTTCAACCCTCGACAGCCTACACTTTTTTTCCATTTCCTACTTTCAAAAACGTTGATACTGTGCTGGTCCTACTACACGCTAACTGCTAAGCCACTACTGAGCTTCTAATGTTAACATCCATGAAGTGCCAGACAGGAAGGCAGTGGCCATTAACTGAAGTTACAATGGTCTCTAGTGGCTGGAGGTTCATTACTGTTTAAAGGAGCATTATAGACCGGGATTTCAAGCCTGTGTTTATAAGAATGATGGGTAATACGTTTAACCGACTGGTGAATCCCGCGCCGGCTAATTTGATAAACGAATTTAACCGTTTTAGCGATTAACCACACGCATCCCTAGTCCTAACTACACATGACTCATGCAATCAGCCTGATTACAGTGATAACTTTTGTTGTGTCCTGACAGCATGCCATTGATGCTGTGTGATGTGGTGCAACAATCTTGCCCCATCAACACATTCCTATTTTTCTCTCTGTTGCTCGAAATAGATGAGAACCAAGGAAAGAGGTAGATGACAAGGCATCAGGAACAGGACAGGAACACTGTATCTTGACTTTCTTTCACTTTTCATTCCCAATGGAGCTTTTTTACTTGTTTTACAAAGCAGAGCTGTGTGTTGATGATATCTGTGTTTGAAATGTTGTGCTCTGACTTCTGTAAACTCAGAAGCGAAAGTATTCACCTCAATGGCTTGTCAATACAAAGTGTCACACTTCCATTTGTCTGCATTCAGAATAAAAGCAGTAGATGTCATACTATTTGCAAGGGGAAACTGAAATTCACAGATTAGAGAATTAAATATTTAATAGATACAGTGAGAACAACAAGCGACAATGCTGCACGATGTCTGATGACTGCATGCTGTTAGGACATAATGAAGGCTTATAGATTATACTCAAACAATGTCTATAGCTTACCTGAGATTTTTTGAGGGATGCTGTGAGGGGAATTTTGTTAGCTTTGGACAAAAACAGATTCTCTCTTAATCTTGTCTTAATGTTGAGATAAATAGCTGCTGACTTCAGCTTTATGATAATATTTCTTATGTAACAAACATTGATGCTTTTTCCCAAGGTGTTGGATAATTGCTTTAATGTTGAGAGAAAATTCATGATCCAACAAAGGGAAGCGCTATGCATTTGATATAATCTGATAATGTAATACATATTATACAGGGGTTACAGTTTCATCTACAATATATGGATACTGAAAACAGTATGCATTATATTGCGCCCTAAAGGCACAACATGTTGATTTCCTTTTTTTACTGAAAGGTCTAACTTGATTATAAATTGATTGAACATACATATTACTTTTTTGTTGAATCAATTTCCCTCAAATATATCCATCAGCTTAAGAAAAATCTTTACTTTTTATTGTTGTAACAGTTCATGCCTTGTCATGGCAGACACTATAACAGAAAATATGTGTTTATCTCTGCCCTGGAATCTCTGGATGTAACATCAAAAACTTTTACGCAGGCAAACAGGAACTTTTACTTAAAGTTGCAGTTTTGTTGCTATATCTCATTTACGTTTTGCACTGCTTTCTGTGAAGGACCATGCTGCAACCGAGCTGCTCCTGTAGCCCTTAACTCCACCCCCCATTCCTCAACCCTTTGACCCCAGTGTGGCCCCATTAGACATTTCCAAGCCAGCTCATTGCAACCCACTTCCACTTCCTGTGTTCTTGTAATTTTGAAGTAAGGAGTCTTGTCATTAAAACTTCATATAGGTATATATAATCAGTGAAACAGTGGTTTTGTTAGATTGATGGATTTTACATATGACGAAGAAAAGCTGCTAAAAATGGCCTTATTGTTTGTTTTGAGCTATCCCAAACTGCTTTGCAAGTTGTTTCATAGGCTTGTATTGTAAATATTTTACTTAAGTTTTGTTGTTAAATGCTATTCGTGTGTGCTTTCTTACAGCTGCTAAAGTTTATATTGTCCAAGCTCTATGCTTAACACAAAAAATGAACGCAACTAGGGCCCCTTATCTTTAAACTTTTAGTTAAAATTGGAGAACAGGGAGAATCCAAATACTTAGGCTAGATGAAATTTACTCTATTTTTTAATGTCTTTTTTATTTTAGGCAGAGGCAAGTAACAAATACTTTTCTTTATGTGTCACTGGAGTCTTGTATTAAGTTTTACAACTATCAGTCAGATGAGGTGAAACATATACTTATAAATATGCACAAACTTCAAACCTACATTGTGATTGGCTGCTGAGTCTGCAGACTGACTGTGGAGGGCTCATCCCTCATGTCAGACAGACTCTCTCTCCCTCTCCCTCTAACTCACACAGACAGACACACGCAAACACTTTATTTCACTTTTCCTGTCTAACTCTGTTGTCACGAGGATAATGACGAAACCTTCCAAAACTTTTTAAAAGGAATATTACCTACAATCCTGTAAGTATTTCCTCAACATTATTTGTCATTTTATACCTCTCAGAGAATCTGTAGCAGAAGGAGCTTGGTATAATGAGTGCTATGCTTTCGACAATATTGTGGATATAATACAACAAGTGAAGTAGAAGTGATTAAGGGTTTTCTTGGTCAGTGCACTTGTCACACTGTGTGACCTGGTTTCCCCGTCTCTGGGTGTGTAAGCACATGTGTGTGTTTGTGTGGATGTGTTTGTGTCTGTCTGTGTTTTTTAGCCCAAGGCTGAGATTTAGCTCGGACAAGCCGTTTGCTTTCCCCTGCCAGGGTCACAGTTCAGCCGATAACAAGACTTACTTTGAACTGTGTTTGGGTAGAGGGGCTACCAGCTAGAAAAATTCAACTTTCTTTGTGAAATGGAGCAGATTTCTAGTATACATAAATCTTACTTTGCAAAATTGATCATGAAGAAACTCTGTGTTGTTGTGGTCCTTATAAGCCTTAATTAGTATCATTATAGTATTTTCTTTTGTAAATAATGAGAATAACATGCATTAATTTTGATTAAATGAAAACATCATCTGTGTTGTGGCATATTAATGTCAATCTTCAAGTCCACATGCTTCTATTTCAAGTAACCAATGTGTTGAAATGCTACCCTGTTGCTAAATGTAGACTGTTTTTGAACTGGCTTGATAGTTGCGTGCCAGTGTCATGCCTGTAGGCACATTGCCTCAGGATTTAAAGATAATGTAAGGATCAAAAACATTAAACTAGCAACACCCTCCAGACCCATAATTGTGCAGCTTCATTCCCTGACATGTCATATGTCAGCTTTTTATCTTGAATAACACCAGCTGGCATGACATAAGCAAACAGGCACACAAGAAGAAATTAAGATTTTAATGATGCTTGTGCGTGATTTTGTTGCATTAAACTTCAGTTTGTGATTGCTCCCACAAAATTAAGTAGTTGCTTTGACTTGCCCACATGTTTATCTTGTATTACAACGTCATACATACCAGACTTGATTCATGATTCCTGGCAGTTAAGAATAAAAACATGTACAACACAAGTTCATAGAAAGGTTTGTATTGTATTTATTCAGCTTCACAGTCTATTTAAATTATAAGCACAAAAGTAAAACATTCCTCTTTGTGACTAACATTTTAGGACAATGTGTCAGTGTCACTATTACCGTTTTGCATGGTCTTTCTAACATCTGGTTGGACCTGTTAGATAGCTGTGACACATGCAGGTGAGGTTTTCCTGTTAAAGGTTGTGGTGGACTCTAACAACAGTGATAAACGGAGCACTCAAAAAATTCAGACAGGATTGATGATAAAGGCATCAGTTTCTGAGATCTGCCTTGATTTTATCCTGTCGATACTTTGGTACAAACATTCAAAATGAAAATGTGAGATGTTAAAACTATTTCATTAGCATGCCAGTTGCCTAGAGGCGCACTTTGTCAGTCAGCACTGAGCTCTAGGGCCTAGACAAGCTGTTTTCATGTGTTAGACTTTCAGTTTGAATTATACTGTACAACATGTGACACATCCAAATCCATTGTTTGAATGTGTGAATTTTACACATTCAAACAAACAAATATCTTGTTCTTGTCTTGTTGTTTTGGCTTTTCAAGATATGTGTCAGGACATATGCTAGTATCATCTTTACTGATATCTTACGGGGTAAACAGGTGCTTTGTGTACTTTTTTACGTGGGAGAGGTCACTGGGTTATTTAAAGTAAATATTGTACAAATCCCATAACCACCAGACCGGTTATCTCTGATTTCTCAAAGGGAGCCCTGCATATTAAGATGTAATGACCTAATTAGGTTAATCTTAGGTCTTTAATTGAACTGTATGGTGAGTAGGTGGTTAGTGTTGTTGCCTTCAGCAGGAAGGTCTGTGTATGGTTCGAATACCAGTCTTTCTGTTTAAAGTTTGCATGTTATCCCTGTGCATGCATGGGTTCTCTCTGACTTTCTAAAGTCCAAAAACCTACACATTAGGTTAATTGAAATTGCTATATTGTGAGTGTGACTAGTTGTTTATCTCTATATGTCAGTCCTGTGATTGACTGGTGACTAAACCCTGCCAGACCCCAGACCCCCATTTTACTCTCATTTACTCTTGAGAAAACTGAACTTACATTTTGTCAAAGTTTTTATATCAAAGATCTATTTTTTTTCTACACTCAGAAATTTCATTGCTGCTATTAGTTTCTGGGAAATTTTGAATTCTGGCAGATCTCTTGTTTAATTCCTTCCCAACTGTCTCAGCAGCACATGTAAAACAGTAGGGATGTCTTGTGATTTATAAAGGTCTTTTTAAAACTTTCCTCAGTTGGCTCAGAGTTTCATTTTTAGAAGTGTGGATCAAATTCTGGCATTGAAAGGAGAAAAAGTCAAGCAGAGACATTTTTCAAAGGCATGTTTTTAGCATTGATTTTTTTGTCTTAAAAGACTACAGCTTTAATGCAGAGGGCACCAACCATTTTTTAACTTGCCTGCAGCTGTTGGAGATTGATCAGAAGCAAATCTGTGCTTATCTCTGTAGGTGGCAATCACTGTGTTGGAAAGGAGAGATTCCCCAGTGCGACTGAGAGCAGCTTAGATATTGGGACCTGTTTACAAGTCCAAATCCTGACCTGTACCATCAAATTTGTTTTGACAGTGTTGTTACAAATCACAGGGCAAGGAAAAGAAGTAGGGTAGGAGTTGTGGCACTTTCAACGGACCATCATATTCAGTCATTTTTCTACTTTATTTACTTCAGAAGTTTAGATCACAACCTCATGTGGACATTTATTTTTGGAGGAAAAGATTTAATCAGATCCATGGTTAGACCTTGGTGACATGGCCCAAGATTTATATCACAGTCTATTTTTGCCTTTTTTGGTAAAAGTATTATATTACAGTGTTGCAAAATTTAGAGATAAAACATTTAGGTGCATGTTCAGATGCTACAACCCTGCTTCTTCCCCTAAATGAAACCTGTGATGGCATTCTCAACCCATGTTTGTGAGTAAGAACACAGAAAATGTTTTTCTAAATCTATCATTGATCACTTCTTTGTAACTGCACATGTAGTTTAAGTTTCATTTCTTTCCATCTGAGGTGTGCTGAGCTGCTACTAACAACACCACATTTCCTGGCATTCACAATAAAAGTAATAAAGAAAAATAACAACTGTGGACTGTAAATATGAAAAACTTGTCTGAAATAGCTTTCTTATCATTGTTTTAACTTCGCTTAGCTGAGATACCTGTGTTTTAATGGGCAAATTTACAGCTGCTTCTCTGACCTCATTTAAGACCACAGCTTGCGTCTTTGAATCATAATAGACTTAGAACAAGCAAGTCATGAGTTAGAATGCACCTTTAAGCAGTTATATTACAAATAGCTGCAGTGATGGACTCAAGATGAACAGTCAATCCATGACAGCCCACAACTTGTGTTAAAGCCCCAGACAGGCCAACAGATACGCTTTGCAAAATGAGTGCACTCGCTGTGTGTTGCTACTATTACACACATCAAACCTAGAGAGGGAAGAACACACATTCTGCATCGCTGCTGTGCTTCCTGTTGATGGCACTGACACAAACGGGGGACGTTTGGCTGGCTACCTGTTTGAGCAAAACATGCTGATGACTGGATCCATGACTGGAGCTGTTGTCAGTCACATACCATGCTGTCATGCTATTTCTGTTTACAGACCACCATGGCTGGTATACCATCATGGCATTGATTATGCCTTGTTTGTAAACAACAACACAACGAATAATGACGGTATATTGATACCAGTTTACCGCTCACCACTATCTGTGGTCAAGCATCTTTCCTCCATCACTCTTGGCATGTGTCGTAATAGTTTAGGGACAGGACTGTATGCAACCCAATATCCTTGTTCTATGTGAAAACCACATAATACAGAAAACATTTCAAATTAGCCTACTTGTTATGAGTTAACAGGAGTTGCATAAGATGTAGCTGTCACTGTGAATAAAGCACTTATGTGATCTCTTTATCTGAAGTGTCTCTCTATGAATGAAGCACAGAGCCTTGAAAAAGTCTGCAGACATTAGACACTGTCATACATCAAACTGAGCCATTACCATCTCTTTATCACCCCCTTCCCCCCTCTCACATGCACTAAATGTGAAGCTGGTCCTCCCTCTGAGCGTCTGTCTTGCATTCTTGCTGTTACCCACACATTTTGGCAGGAAATTAAGGACTGTGGCTGCTCTAATTATAAGGGTTTCAGGCAGTAGCTTGGATTTATCCACCACTGCACTAGCCACCATGATAATATCGAAACCACACAATTAGTATGCCCGCATGTTGTGGGTGAATGTGACTTTTGTGGATGTTTTCCATGCAAGCAGGGTGCCTTATAGTTGATTCCCAGCTTGGATTTATGTGCCAACCCATGGTGAAGGTCATACTGGTAACTTGTAACTTTTTTGCAGAATCTGAAATGATGAAAGAAATGATGAAAATCTATCAGAACAAAGGAGTTATCATTATTGTAAACAAAGCTGTGATTACAGAGGTAGATGCTTACTTACTTTGTCATTGACTGGTAAAATTTAGCTCAGAATTAATCACCAGTCCTACGCAGGTTGTTTCAGTTACTTTAAATTACAAGTTTAAAATTTAAGAGTATGTAGTAAATACCAGATCTGGTTATAACGTCATGTTGCAGGTTGTTATTAACTGGTAATCTGATATTCTTATTACTTCTCTGTACTTGTCTCAATGAAACATTTGATGTTATAAGACAAAACATCACAAAATGCTTAAAAATGACCTCTTAAATGTCATATTCAAGCTTGCTCACTAACTGACCAAATGTAGAGAGGATAACTCCCTATTTTGAGGCCAGTCAGAGATTTTAATTGTGATGTTGTAATCTAAAATGGATTTTTGCCGCTTCCCTTCATTTTCTCTTCCCGTAAAAATTCAGTATTTGTTGTTTCAGTTGTGTTCGTCACAATGGCTCACACTCTGTATGGTGATGCCTTTGAATAGTTTAAGATAAGAGAGCAGATGTGTGGAAAGAGGAGGGCACAGAAGGACAGAAAAGAAAAAAATGAATCTTTTAAATCCACTTAAATGTGCTTTATGTGTCTTTCAGTTTTTACATTTTTCTAAGTACTGAACTTGGCAGTGGTCTCACCCTACCTTCTTTGTTTTTGTCTCTTTAAGGGTCTGCATGTGGATAACTATACAACATATGAAGCCAGGACCAACCAGAGCTGTAGCACACTGACATGCACAAGGTCTTGTAAGCTTTGACTGTGAACCGTGCTATCAAGGAAATTCCTCAGTCCTCCAGGGTCACCTCCGTGGGTTCTCTATCTGGCGGTTTATACAGCTGCACAAGCTTCTGTTTCCACAACACACACAAAAAAACACACGGAGCAGACTGTGCTTGGGAGCTTAAGTCATTATTTGCCACAGCTCAGGCTGAAAACCATGACTGCACAGTGAATGTGAGGAAGACGCTCCTTCTGTTGGGAAGCATGACCTGAAGTAGATCCCTCTCATTGTCAAAGTAAGTATTTCAAACTGTTCTGAAGTATCAAAAATGATGCTGATGATTTATTATTGATAGCTGAACTGTCTGGTATTATACAGCTCCAATTCCAGAAAAGTTGGGATGGTGTGTAAAATATAAATAAAAACAGAATGCAAGGAATTTCAAATCTCATAAACATGTATTTTTATTGACAATGAAACATTAACAACCAGTTTCTGGAGTTCTGGGAGAGGAGTGTTGCCCATTCTACTCTATATGAGACTCTAGCTGCTTAACAGTCCTAGGGCTTCTTTGCTGGAGATTCGCATTTTATGATGCACCAAATGTTTTCTATTGGTGAAAGGTTTTGACTACAGGCAGGCAAGTTCAGCATCTGGACTCTTTTACTGCAAAGCCGTACTGTTGTGATGAATTTGGTATGTGGAAATATGCAAGGCCCTAGCTGAAAGAGATGTTCTCTGGATGGGAGCTTACAATATGTTACTCTCAAACATCTACATACTTTTCACTATTGATAGTTTCTTTCCAGATGTGTAAGCTACCAATGCCATAGGCACCAATACAACCCTATACCATCAGAGGTGCAGGCTTTGAGCTGTGTGCTTATAACAAATCGAATGGTCCCTCTCCTTCTTTGTACGCAGGACATGGCATCTGTGGTTTCAAAAAAATAATTTCAAATTTTGTTTCATCTGACCACAGAACAGTTTTCCATTTTGCCTCGGTCCATTTGGCCTTGAGACAGTGGTGTTTCTGCATGATGTTCACATATTGCTTCTTCTTTGCATGATACAGCTTTAACTTGCGTTTGTTGATGGCAGGGCAAACTGTGTTGACAAAAAGTGATTTCCGGAAGGGTTTCTAGGATCATGCAGTGATTTTCAGAACAGAATCATGTCTGTTTTAATGCAGTGCCCCCTGAGGCCCGAAAATGATGAGCATCCATTATTGACTTTCGGCCTTGTCCCTGGCACTCAGAGATTTTTCCAGATTCTCTGAATCTTTTGATGATACTATGGTGGGAGATTTAAAGTCTTTCAATTTTACGTCGAGGAACATTTTTCTGAAATTGATCCACAATTTTTAGATTGAGCTTTTTGCCAATTGGTGAACTTCTGCCTATCTTTACTTCCAATTGACTGCTGCTCTAAAATGCTCCTTTTATACTCAGTCCTGTTGCTGCAAATGAACTTAATTAGCTGCGAAAACACTTAACCTTTTCAGCCTTTTATTGCCTCATCACTAATTTTTTCTAGATTTGTTGCCGCCATCAAATTCAAAATGAGCTAATATTTTACATAAAAAGGTAAAATATCTCAGTTTTGACATCTGATACATTGTTTATGTTCTATATGTTGTTTATGTTCCATTGTAAATAGAATATGGGTTTATGGGATTTGCAAACGATTGCATTTTGTCTTTATTTGAATTTTAAACAGTGCCCCAACTTATTTGGAAGTCAGGTTGTTGAAGTCAATTGATATGTCAGTCAATGACAAGGCTAAGTGACAGAGAAATCTGCTTCACCCGGATGAAAAATAGTAAATTCTAGTTTTAAAATGCCAGAACAAGGGGTGAAGGAACACTTCTTCCAGGAATCGTTTAAAGCCATCTAGGTCAGCTGAGTCATTAACATTACAATGCTGTCAAATGAAAAAATATGTTCATTTTGAAGTCTGCAAATTGCATTTCCTTTGCAAATTTCATTTCCTCTTCCTGCTGTTTGGAGCCACTAATAGAGATGGAAGATGTTGCTTCCTACAGTTGGGAGGAGAGTGTTTCAGGGAAATGTTTGTAATATTCTTGGATCAGATATAGATTAATAATCAAAGGAGACAATTTCTTATGTTCTAAATGCCTTCATATCCCTTGTTATGTATTAAAAATGTTTTATTTTTAAATCTAAAGGAAAACAAAGGATAAAGGCACTCCAGGAAGACGTGATGGCTACTGAGGAAAATCAGACACAGGCTGGGGCTGCTGTTTTGGCTCAGCAGACTTTACCTCCATCCACCACAAGCAGACCCAGCAAAGAGGCTAGGAACACAAAGGACAACCTAGATGGACGCAGATACTCCGACCAATCATGGAATTTCAAACACCGGAGCAGCCCATCCTTACTCTTACATAGGAAGTTGTCATGTGACAGTGGGAAAGACACAATTTCAGATGAGGAGTACAAGTTTCTGGATTATGGCTCAAAACTTTTAAGTAAAGGGGGCAAACTTAACCCAGAGCAGCCAGCTGGCAACAAAACTGAAGGAATTTCTAACACAGACATTTCGATACGTAGTAATGGTTTGGAGGGATCTTTGGGCCAGCTGGAGAACTCTGTAGAGGGCGTGGATGCAGATAGAAACAGAACTGGCAGCACCCACTGCTCCTGCAACATGTCAAATCTAAAGAGGAGTCCAAATGTATATTGTTGCTCCAGTTCAAGTCCCAGCTCCAGCCCTGTCCACAGTCCTCATGTCAGCCCAAATCAGCAAAGGCGGCGACACATCCGCCGCAGCAGCATGCCTGTGTCTATGTTGACTTTCCACAAGGTAAAAACAAGCTGCTCAAACAAGGCTGTTAATGTGCTTTCTGTGCCCTCATTGTTTCTCTTTGTTTTTTAGCTTAAGATGAGAAGAACAACAGAAAGCTAACACTGTAAATTAGATGCTTTTGACCATAACACTCAGTCAAGCTTCTTCACAAGTAAACATTTTTACAATAAAATCAGTAGTTCATCTGTTGTCTTAGCTTTATGATACACTCAAATGTTTCAGATCATCAAACCAATTTTTATATTTCACAAAGACAACCCAAGTAAATACAAAATGCAGTGTCTGAATGATTATTTGATTTTTTACAGGGGTAAAAAAAATCCAAACATTTAAAACAACACATTTAAGTGTGATAATTATGCAAAAAAAACATCAGGAGTCAGAAAGGGTGCAAATATTTTTCATGGCACTGTATGCCATGTTTTTGGCTATCTAGAAATAGTGCTATTATCATTTACCTGGAAATAAAAATGTAGTATGTATTACAGAGGCACTATTGGAACGAGATTCTGAATTAATTCAAAATATCCAAAATAGCTTTTCCTAAATGCTCCTTATTTCAACCCAAATACTTTTTTGACAGCTGAAGTTTGAGCACAGAAATCCCACTGGTGGTATTTTTTCTGTGCACCATCTCCACCTTTCCTTGTACAAAGATACATCAGGAGGTGTGAGTCTTGTTAGCTGCGCTTTAAGCTTTAGCAGCACTAGCTCTCTGCATCTGTAATGTTTACATGGCTATATCTAATATGCTGATGTACTCTCTATAATGCCTATGGAGCAGTGAGACACACCTCATCCAGTTTCACTGGTGAAGAATGTGAAGATGACCGGGGATTCCACAATCTCTGAGTAAGAGGATGCCTGACCTGACATGTTTACTATCTGTGCAAAACAAAAGTAATGTAACGAGGAACAAGTCAAAAGCCTGAATTCACATCATACACCACCACCTGGAGTTTAGATAAGCAGAACAACAGCAGACGACTGCTGTCCAACACAGACAATAAAAATAACAGGATCTACTGTCTAATTCATGTCAAAGTCTAGTGTTACAGTTGAATGAGTGGCTGTATTAACTGTTGACTTCATGTTGAATGTGTCTTTGGTTGTCTTGATTACAGCTACACTGTATTGCAAAAGTATTTGCTCACCTACCTGCCTTGACTTGCGTATGAACTTAAGTGACATCCTATTCTTAATCCATAGGGTTTAATATGAGGTCGGTCCACGCTTTGCAGCTATAACAGCTTCAACTCTTCTGGGAAGGCTTTCCACAAGGTTTAGGAGTGTGTTTATGGGAATTTTTGACCATTCTTCCAGAAGCGCATTTGTGAGGTCACACACTGATGTTGGATGAGAAGGCCTGGCTCTCAGTCGCCACTCTAATTCATCCCAAAGGTGTTCTATTGGGTTGAGGTCAGGACTCTGTGCAGGCCAGCCAAGTTTATCCACACCAAACTCTCTCCTCCTGAAAAACAAGCCCACACCATAATCCCCCCTCCACCAAACTTTACATTTGGCACAATGCAGTCAGACAAGTACCGTTCTCCGTGAATACTTTTGGCAATATAGTGTATCAAAAACTTAAAGAGCCCTTTTGTTGAGTTTTTCATTAAATCCACATCCTTGGTACATATATTAGACATAATGAGAAATGTCCAGTTTTTAACATATGTTTTAAATAAGATAACCACAGACATATTCAGCAGAAAGTCAACAGTTAACATGGTCACTGGTTAAACTATAACACCTGCTCTCTTACAGCATCTTCAGCAGTGAAAGCTTCAGATTTATTATCATTTTTATCTGACAAGTTTCTAATAAATACTTTTCTTGCTTGAGCACATTATGTGGAAGTTTTGGACTGAAATGTCTGTATCAATTTAAAAAGAGACCATTCCTATATTATCTATCTTGTCTTTTAATTGACATCTTATTTTAAGTATTTCCTAAAGTTTTGAAAGACAGAGAAATTCTTGATTTTATAATTTTACCAGGACATGTCCTGTCAAGGTAGCTGCAATACGTTGCGACTTCAATCGTCCAAACTTCCCCCCGTTACATGTTAACACACCATACTTGACATTTCCAGCGAGGACCAGCACTGCTCTGCGCAGCCCACCTCTGCAGCCTCCTACTCAGTACTTCTTCTAGTTGTGAAATGAGGACTCTGTTCAATAAAAATGGTGCATCATAAGGTGTATTTCTTAAATAGAAAACCAACATTTTGTTGTCATCATGCCAGAGCGCATGAACATCCCTGTAGCCCTGCACACATGAGCATTCTGGAGCAGCTTTTAGCATGAATGTGGAAGTGCACTTTTAAGTGCTCTTCTCCCTTATAAGAAATTTATAATTGAAAACAAAATGTCACTTTTCTGTTTAGGAAATACTTCTGAAGTGCCATTTTTGCTGAAAAGAGTCATCAGTTCAAACAAGAAGTAAGCAGCGGTTATAGGCAAAGTTGGGCAGTGTTAGTCTGTGATTGTCATATTGTGGAATTGTTTTGATTGAGAGCCCCCTGGTGCGTTTAATGCCAAATAATAATTTACAGCTCCTTGGTGCACAGCAGACAGGCTGTGACTCCTGACTGTTATAGTGACTCTTAAACCACTGGAGAACCTGTCCTTCACTGTGCCCTGCATACATTCTTCTATTCCCTTTCTGATGGACACACAGGAGAGACTCATCTTCCCAAACTAACCAGACTGTGTCACATACCTTATTCATTAAGGAAAGGGGGAGTCTCTAAGGTAAACTGACAAATAGATGCACTGATACAACTTAAGAAAATAATTTTTCACCTGTTTATGCAACTAACTGACCAGGACAGGCTAAACCTGGTTAATGCAGACAAACATGTAATTAATTATTATTAGGAGCAGCTCTAGAGTACTGTATTTATATTTTCTGTTTTCTCCCTCTAGACGTCATCCTGCTATTCTTCTCAGTGCAGCACATGCAGTGAACCGAACTCTTTGGTATCATCTCCCTGCAGTTCCCCTCTTTCCACTCACCGTCAGCGTCCCCAAAATGGACACCTCAAACGGTGCCATCTCAATGATGGCTACTCGAGTTTAGAAAGGCTCAACAGAAGGCCCAGAGTTAATAAATGCTCTATGGAGAAACTTTTCTTACGACGTGCATCGCTAGAAACGATGACAGCCACCACGAGGAACAATGAGCGGTTTTCCTCAGAGGTGATGAGAACCTGCAGTGAGGGCAGTAGCAGCAGTGATGACGAGGATAGTGACAGCCTTTTGGGTGACCCAGAGTTTGATAGGAACCGCAAAGAGCGTTCCACCGTCTTGGTTAGGCGTTTCTTCAAGAATAATCAAAAGGTATTTACATGCAACATCCTCTCTCTGTCCTTTTTTCAGTAAAAAAAATAGACTTCAACAATGATTTCCTTTTTTTCTGAAGGTGACTAAGTCGGTGTGCACAGGAACAAGAGCAATTATGAAGACGCTGCCATCAGGTCGCATCTCAGAGGAGGTCTGGGAGTTAGTCGTCTACCACAGGATACAGCAACCTAACAAGACAAACTTATCAGTAATCTTGATGTGCAGTGTGAGAGAAGAAATCAGAGTCTGCAGGGGGATGCTACGTTGTGTTGGAGATAAACCACAACAGGTAAGATGATTAACGTATTTTCATCCTGTGTTAAAGTTAGATATAGTGCAGTTTACTTCCTCATGATGTGGAAATAGGAGGTAAGAGTCATCCTACTGACAGAGCATTAACAGAATACGAAACACCAGTGGCCACTAGCATTAGCTCCAAGCCGAGTGCTAATTCAGCAGACGTTTTAAAGCTGCAGAGATGCCATGGGGACTCGAGTCTGCAAACTGGACTCCAGTCACACTTATGTTGTCCACTTACACTTACGTTGGACAGATCAGTGACTTGAGACTTGACTTGGACTAGAGGCTAACTTGATTAGGCTGGTGTTTGCTGAATATTTTCAGAAGGTAGATTAATAATCATTTGTTTTAAACAGGTCATCTTGGAGATGTAGTGCTAATATGCACACATACATCTGTTTATCATCATCATCCCAATCCAGGTTTTTTTTTTGCTCAGGTTTTGATTTAAGAGTTTAGGATATTCCTTTCAGTGGGAGCTTTTCAGTCTTTATGGTTTTCACTGACTTACATCACAGATGCTTTGCCTCAGGCTGTAGTGAGCTTATTCTTTACATGCTTAGAAAATGACACAGAGTTTCCACTCATGATAAAGTGTAGGGTTTATATATGGTTTCCCTTTTAATCTTTTTCTTTTCCACTAGAAAAAGTACAATATTCAGTAGCTCCAGTGGCACAAGAGTATTTATGGCTTGAGTTGTTCTTATTTCAACAGAGAAATATTATTCTTGGCAGGGGCTGTCTTGTGTTTTGCTAGAAATGTGATGCATATTTTGCATGCAAGATGAATAATTTGTTCAAGGAATATGTTAATAGACGAACACACACTGGTTCTTTGTTCGGAGTGGGCTCCTGCTGTGGAAAAAAGATTTATTCTCTGTGAGTGCACAGACTGACGGACTGGATGATTGAGCCTTCTGTGTGTGAGTGTGTGTGTAAATGGACCGAGCAGAGTTGGCATCTGCATTAAAGTTACAGCCATGGAAATTGGAGAGAGAATAAATGAGCAGACAGAGTGAGAAAGTCAGAGAGAGACCGAGCAAGATAGAAACACAGAGCTTTTCTGTGCTGTTATCAAGTTTCCAAGCAAGCGAGAGAGAGAGAGGGTGTTTTTACAAACCTCTCACAGGAGCTACTCAACTTGAGCTACGTCTGCAACAACAACCTTTTAACCAGGAGCATTTTGTCAGGCTTTTCAGTTTTGGAGAGTGCAAACATGAAGAGAGTCTGTAAAGGTTTCAACCACTCACATCACCATCAGGATGCTCTAAAGTTGTTTTTTGCTATCTTATCCCACCATTTCCTGTAGAAACTCAAAACACATGGAGACAGAAAAACAGAAATCCATGCAAACTTTTACCACCAGTGAAGTAAACAAGGAGCAGTTTTATCTTTTTAAACCTTATATTTGAGAACTCCTTGTTTGATAGATGTGCACTTGTTTTTTTTTTTTATTTTGTTCCATTCATCATGCCCCACCATATTTATAAATTTTCCACTGATTTGTTCGTGAGTTATAGTTTATTACGATTAGAAATCAAAATCCACCCCTAATGAAATACACCAAAGGTTTACCTTCAACACAAACATAGTACATTGAGAAATTGAGGTGTTTGAGAAGGTGAAGCCAAAGCCATGTTTATTATGCCTACCCTTTTTTCCTTAAAGACCCTGTAAAGTGAAATCCAAAGTTTTTGTCTTAACACTCTAGAAATGTTGGAATATGGTTGCTGTAAACATGTGAAAACTCTGAGATCTACATGTGACTGAATTCTGGATTTAGGCCATTTCATCTCTTTCCTGGCTTGGTTTCATGTGGGTGTGGTTTCAGCTCATTCAACAGACACGCCCACACCATCCTGGAGCAGATTTTACTGCCTCATTTTTCATGATTTGAAGCTTAATTTTATAAACTTGGAGATGCTTTTTGTGACTGAAATTTGACCCGGGGGTTCATAACACAGTGATCTATCATACAACAAACCTAAATACAGATTTATTTTTACTTTACAGGATCTTTAACTTCTTGGTTTGAACTACATCATAACAATTCAGAACAAAAAACTTTTAGACATATTTAAAACAATCAATAAATAGAAATAATACAGTTCCATAACAATAATCCAAGCAAGCTTAACAAGGAGTTTCAGAATTTTCATAATTCTTCTTCATCATACCTGATCTTAATATTTTTTTAGCTTGTTTTTTTTTAAATGAGGAAAGTGAACTACACTTTTTTATTTGTTTTTATAGCTATTCCACTATTCCACCCCTCTAACAGACGCACATGTCAAAAAAAAAACACTTAATCCCCTCGGTTCATGCTGACTATCCATGATTTTAAATGGCCTCTAAATACTGATGCAGAGTAAAGGCTTTTGCACGTTAAGGCTGACACTAATAAACTACGCGAAAATGCACATAATTCTGAGGCAAATTTTGTCTGCACCTTTATGCACAGGTAGGAGGTCAGTGTGGTTTTATTCTATTGTATTATTCTCTGCACCGCTCCCTCTGATTGGTGATCTGTGTTATTTCTGAGGTAAGAGAAGATTGTTTTTTTGTTTTTTTATTTTTCTTTTTTTTTTTGTTAAATGTAGTATTGATCTAAAGTACCATTTGGTTTACAGCGCCAGCTGTGTACATAGTGCATTCAGTTCACAGGGACATGTGTAGGGTTTCCCGCTGCGTAATATCACATCAAAGACAAATAACTCAGCACTGGCTACAGACAAATGTTCACATGACAAAACATTATGAAGTCTCGTGGAGAGGAGGACGTCTTTGCTCTCTGTCTGCCTTAAAACTCTTCTACCATCAGCAATGAGAAGTGTTTTGATTGGTCAGATATGTGCTTGTGGAAACGTTGGAATAATTGATCATGGTTTGAAAAGATATTAGCCACAATTTTACATGGCCAAATTACTTTGCCAGTGTGAACGCTTGAATAAGCTGCTATATGTAGAAATAAAAAAAAAAAAAATGCAAATAATTACCAGGTAATAGCGTCTCTGGTGTGCAAGTGCCTTAAATTGTTGATATCTTCATACATTATCCGGGTCATTTCCTATTCAACCAAATCATTCAATTATTGGACATTTAAATTAACAATGTGTTAGTTGGTGCAAGGAAGTTTGATCGACTTAGAATTCCTAAAGCTCTTTTCTGTAACTTAAAATTAGGATGAGTGTTGGCTAACAAAGGAAAATTAATGAATTAATCCTGTTGATTAACCTGTTCATTGATTTGTCAATTACCAAACCTTATTAACTTTGTTTTTGTTAAATTCAGTGCTAACTTATTAATGCCAAAACAATTTTTTAATATGTTTAATTCATCTTCTGCAGTACTCAGAAGCTGTTCTAGGTCTTTACTAGTGCAGTTAAGAGTTGATTCATCAGCATATAAAACATATTTTAGTATAGAAACTTTACAGATATCATTGATATACAGATATACAGAATTCATTAATGTGCTACAATGAGTAGTGTCAAAGAGTTTTTTAGGTCTATTAATTTTCCATCAACTAATCATCTAAAGTTCAATTCAAGTAAAATCTGCCCAAGATTTTAAAGAATAGGATTTTAGTAGCACGTTTCACTGTGTATATTTTCGTGTTACGATTCTATGAAAGTATTCTGAAATGTTTATAGCTGTACTGTAAATATGTCTGTATAATTTGCATGGATTTCTATCTTTTATAGGTTCTTGCATAACCACAAAAGCCCTGTCCAAACTTTCTGACCAATGGAGTTAGAGCACAGAAACACACACACTGGTACTCCTGCATGCTGCCGCTGCTGCAGTGTGGTTTTCTGACTTCGCCAAAGCGTTTTTATGAGTCCTTTGTGGTCGTAGAAATACAGGCAGAGTTAAGTCCAAGCAGAGCCGCTTTAATAATGAGTCTATTGAAAAATGTGGGGGTTGCCAGCAGTTTCCTTGTCAAAACACCATTTGAGCTGCTCCTGTGAGGGGTCACCAGAGAAACTCAGAGAAACACTGCGCAACAGTGAATTAGTCGAGCTGAAGAAGTTGTCAACAGAGTCATAAAAATGTATGAAAAGTGGCGGTATGAGCACATAGGATGCACACAGTGAAGATATAAGAAACATCCAGATGTTTACATGCATGTTTTATTCACATATAATCAGTAGAACATGTTTGTGCTACTACACAGTAACATGATTGGTGTTTTTAAGGACACAAAACAGAATTGAAACAAACTTTAAAAATCAAAACATTCTCCTGTTTCTCCTTTCTTTCTTCTAAATGCTCATACTTTTCAGTACACAGACCCCCTGTATGTGACATGTTTGCCTGACTCTGCAGTAATCTCGCTGAGGAGTTTCTGGAAGTATCCCGTAGCCCAGCATGTTTATTGGTACAACTAATGAAGTGAGCCAAAGAACACAGGATTATGTGAGGAGGTGGCAGAGAGAGCGAGAGAGGGGAGGGCAACATATGAGAAGAGAAAGAGAGAAAATGAGATTTTAACCATGGAAAAAGAAGAAAATCTGCCATGAAAAAATTGGAAACAAGGTGGTGAAGGGAGTCAGACATGGGCCATTTGAAAGAGAATGGGGAGAGAGAAAACCCAAAGATGCCATGAACTGAACCTTTTATGTACATTTTTATAGAAGGTTTTAATGGAAAATCAAAAAAGTGCAACGTTCAAGAGAGTGCATTGTTAAGTTTCTCTCCCTTTTCCCCTTTTGCCTGAAAATGTTCTTTCTTTCTCTATCTGGGGCTCTATTTGGGCGCTGTAGTGAAGTTTTGAAGTTATCTTGATACTTAATCAGTTGGCAAAATGCTTCAGTTGTGCCTCAGCCTCTTTGTTTGCACCTAAATAGTATTGTAGCCATCAAAAAGCTGACTTTAGCAGTGAAATGAACTATCTGCATTCCAGCTCAGATTTGTTTGTTAATTTCTCCTATACAGTGACCTATCTGTAGTGGTTTTTAGACTGTTGTACCACTAACTTTGAGGGAAGTTTAACAGATAAAACAAGGAAGTGTTTCATTACTTTGTGCAGGTTTAACAGCGATGGCCTCACACACACACACCTGGCACTGGGATCAAGTAGTCTCGAAAACCTGAAGCTTTTTATTGTTTTGCTTTGTGAAGGCTAGCAATTAAAGCCTCGCTGAGGCCTTTGATTTAACTCAAATTGGTGTCAGGCTGAGTGGTAAGTGACCATGCACACAGACACACCGACACTCAGTGTAGCACAGACAGGCAGATGCATTGCATCAACTGTTAAATGCTTTTTTTTTTTTACCAGTTCAGACTGGGTGGGAGGGGAGCTGATGATACATTTTTATCCTCCCACTACCAGAGATCCAAACTAGTCTTCAGGGATGGGAATACATCCTTCTCTCTGGGGATTTCTGAGCTTTCCTGTTTCTTTTTGTGTGTCTTCTCAAAACTGGACTAAAAGCCAGAAATTTGATTGTTAAAATAGAGGAATATTTGTGCAAGGGGAATAAATTTTATCATGCCTCCCACTGAAATGCTCCTTGGGACTTAGATTTAAACAGGCTCCTCACCCTGGGGCAGCCTTCCCTGTCCTATTTTGTAACAGCTCTCCAGAGACTTTTCTCTGCCTTTCTATTTTCTCTTTTGTGAAGTAGTTGAGTTTTGGTTGAGGAGGGTATTAGGCCCATTTGGTGGGCTGTGTAGTATCAGCACTGCTTCATCGTTGTTTTTGCCTTGATAACATAAAGATGTGCTTCTTATCTGAGCTCTTATGTATCATTTCTAAAACTTGCCTGTATTTTTCAGCTGTTTTTTTTTCTTTGCAGCCTGCAAACGCAGCTTGTCTCCCACTGTTTAACAGCCACATCCAAAGAAGAAAACACACAACATGCTGGATTGTCACCATTGTTGTCTAAAATTTAGATTAAATCACAATATGGCCAGCTGCAATTTTCACATCACAGAAGTTGCATCATTTCCTTCACCAGAAATTTGTGTTGAAATAGTTTAATACAATTTTTTGCGGCACAGATGTTATGCTTTGGCCATTATGCAAACTCTCAATGTCATTTTTTTTAGAATAGTGTGGAAAATACCTTCATTCTTTATTTTTGTAGATGTTTTTCTTATGCAAAATGTGAATGACATAAAATGATCATTCCCTTCAATACAGCAATTCATATCTCACTTGCAGTTTGAATCAAATTAATTGGTGAAAATGCAGCTTAGCCAAAGCTTGCATGTACTGAGCCTTAGTCTGTTGAATGTGGCAGTTCTGTTTGTGCTGGGATGGCCCTGTGGTAGAGTATGTGAGATAAAGAGGTTGTGCATGGTGATGTGGTGGGCACTAAGAGCTAGCATGGAGGTGGGTGGCTCCATACAAGGGAGAGCTTTCAGGGACCCAGCCCCACTGGGAGGTCAGCAAAATCATGATCCAATGTAAAGTTAAGCTGTGATAACCATATTGATACCTGATCAAAGAAAAAAAGGATTGTGTTTATTTTTGCTGTAAATGTAGTCTTTTCCAAAATGTAAACTCCTTTTCTTGAAACAGCATTCCTTTTTTGAGGGAATGTTCACAATGTTGATGGGCAAACTGAACTAAACCATGAGGAAAGTAACATCAGACTGCATAGCTAAGCCATGGTGTGCTTAAACTTCAGGATTCTGGGAAATGAAAGGGAAGAAACTCAAATGGAAAATAATAAGATAGTTGTGAAGAGAGGCAAAAAGGGACAAAATGGATTAGAAGTGGTGGGAAGCGGCAAAGATTATCCAGAAGTGGCAAAAAAGGGTAAAAAGCTGCAAAGATAAATTAAAAGTGTCTTAAAGTGACAAACATTGCTAAATAGTGGTAAAAGTGCTAAAAGGGGGAAAAAGTGGCGAAAATTGACAAAAAAGTGGCAAAAAGTGTATAAAGTAGCACAAATTATTAAAAGTTGGCAACAATTTAGGAAGAAATGGGCCAAAAGAGGCAACAAGAAGTGGAAAAATGGACGGAAAAATGTAAGAGGGTTTAATCAAAAGTAGCGTGAATAATTCATTTCAACATCAGAACCGAAAAAAGTTTGACACACTTTTCAACTCCAAAATGAGATAACAGTTAGCCCAGTTCCAACTACTGATCCAACACACATGCATTGAAATCATCAATATACCACAACTGTGGAGAACCCATAGTCTGGGTTTTTCAGGGGCCCAGCCAGTTCTGTGGGCCTGTCTGGTTGTCATTGCCTGCCTTTTTTGCATAAACGGAATCTGGGTCAGTTTAAGGGGGTAATGGTGTTTAGATTGCTTGTCAGCTAAGGGCTATGTGTTATGTGATCAGTAGAAGCTAAGGGGTTTCTTCACTCAACACTCATCTTTTTATGAAGATACAAATAGATTTATTTCAAATTAAGCTCAGTTGTTTATCAAAGGCGCATCTTTACAAAAGAGGAGCCTTTATCAGACTGGTATGTTCTTACAGGGGAGCATGATCAGGCTAGTCGCTGTAAAGCGTTGAAGTCTTTGTTTGTAATAGTGCTCTTTATGAACATGCCAGTTCAATGAAGGCTTTCAACTTTTTTGTACAAACAAGTGCATTGGTTTCTTTGTAAATTTTTCTGGATTTGTTCAGGCCTTTCACAAAAGACCATTGTCTTTTCTGCTAGTTTCAGCAAGCTCTCAAATCCCTTGTATTTTCAGTTGTTTATCATTTGTATCTTGGAGAGTTTAATGCCCATGTATGCTCAAGCCAATAAAAAATGCTTTGACTGCCTTCCCTAGGGTAGTCAGTCTTTAATTTTTTGGCCCCATGGCTTAACGGGATGAGTCAGTTGGATAGTGGAAGACAATAGTGCTTTATGCAATTTGACCTTGTGAAAGGAAGTCCTCACCACTTGTTCACATGTAAAAGTCAAAAATGACTTTGTCATGGCTTTGACATAGGAGCTGGTTGATTGACTTGATCACTCAACATCTCATTCATACTATTTTATCTTTAAGACACATTTAAATGAGTGTTATTGGGTTTAATTTCCATGCTAGGTTTTCTCTCATCCATCTCAGAAGTTGACAAGCAGTTACTTTTCATGGCTGTTGAATCTCCATGGCTCTTGTGTGTATTTCTTAAGTAGGTTAAGCTCCTTTTCTAAAGTTGGTTGCATTTGGTTAAATGACTTAAAAAAAAGGAAAACTATGCACGGATCAGTACAAAACTGAATCTTTTTGCAAAGACAACTCTTTAAGATTGTTTTATACATAAACTTTTGTCTACCTTTGGTACCATGGATGCCTGTAAACTCCTTTTTTGGGCGTATTTAGCTAATGCTTACCCTATCAGATTAAAAAAATATATATAACTTCCCGGGAAAATATAGTTTCCATGTCTTTGCTGCTACACTGCTGTGTCTTTTGATGGTTCAGGTTTGGCAGTAAAATTTTTATGTTCAGCAAACATAGGCTGGGCTAACCCAGGCAGTAATATTAAAATGCAGCCTGTAAACTTTTGTTAAACTCATCCCTGTTTCTGTCATTGGATGCTATTTCCCAGCTAACTGTTTGCTAAGTCAATATCCATGTCAGTAAAAAAGGGTCAATATATTTTAGGACCGGTTATTTTTGAGTTAAGGTAATAACTTGTGCAAACACAGCCAAATCGCAGTGTCCAATTAGTTTAAAGTGGAGCTCAACAACTATCTGGTTCCATGCTGGAAGTCGTCATGCCTTTCCAGGTAATTGCTTCGGTCAATAAAGTAGTTTGTAAGTGTATAAAGGAAGTGGATGCAGAACAATTAGCTACTACCTTTTTGTGCAGTAAAAAAAAACAGTTTGGAAGAGGAAGGAAAGGAAAAAACAGATCTTGGTAAAAGTTGGCAGGGAAACAGGCTTTACATGTAATGAACGTCTTTTTCAAATGAACTGAAGTTAGGAACATTGTTGCCTACTTTGGCAGATGTCCTAAGACCTGCCTGTAATCAGAAAAGCTTTTGAATGAACATCATTAATCGTGATTCCACGTTTCAACATAATAAATCAACTTTTAATTGCATCACTGACTGTAGTAGTTCAGGATGTACCAGTCTTTTATGAAGTATGTGCTCCTGGAGATGTTTTTGGTGACTAAACAAATACAGTGCATGCTGATCATATCAAACATTTTATCTGAACAGGTAACATCCTGAAAGGAAGTGGCCTTAAGTTTTAAAAATTAAGGCTTGACAGTGTGATGCAAGTTTGAATCCTTAGGTTTGAAAATATATGATGTGATTCTGATGTGAAGCTTTCATCTTGCAGATTGGGTTTTCAAAGAAAATGTTTTTCTAAATAAAAAAAATGTTTTTGGGGTTCTTGTGCCTTTATTTAGAGAGGAGAACAGTGGAATGGTACAGAAATGGGAATGGGAGAATGTGGGAGAGACATGCAGAAAAGTGACAACAGGTCTTGAGCCTGTATACATGTGCCGCAACCAACTAGGCCAGGGCTATTCAATTTGTAACGGGGGGGCTACTTCCTGAAGAAACATCGATAAGAAGGGCCTGAGAGAAACTGCATGATGCTGAGAACAAGTATAACCCCTGTCCTAATTTTTTTGGAAAAGTCATTACACCTTTAACTTAATAACTGGTTGTTCCACCTTTGGTGACTGCAACTGCAAGCAAGCATTTGTGAGTCTTTCACATCGCTGTGGAGGAATTTTGGCCCACTCTTCTTTGTAGAATTGTTTTAATGCAGCCACATTGGAGGGTTTCTCAGCATGTTTTGGCTTCTGGTTGCATGCTCTTGCACTGCAAAATCTTTCTGGGTTGACACTTTGATAGTGCGTTAATTTGAGGCAACATTATTTTGTGCCCATTTTACCAAATATTCGCTCAATTACAGGGAGAAACTGTACCCAGCTGTTACGCTGTATAGCCTAACTTCCTGGCCAGTACAACCAACAAGTCCTGCGTTAAAGGAGCAATGCTCAGAACTAGAATAGAGAAGGAGGTTTAGGAAATATCTGGGATACTGTAAGTCCCCTGTAAAAAAAATTATTATATTGGAATGGTCACTTTTTAAATTAATATAGATTTTTAGGGGCAGAAATTCTCCATACTGGATCTTTAAGGGGCCACTAAAAATGACTTTGGAGGTCTGATCTGGCCTCAGGGCCCCCAATTGAATAGCCTGGAACTAGGCTATCTGTGCTGCATAAAGGAAAACTTTTACAGACCTGGAGACATCACTGTCTTTCTCCTCTGCTCTCTATCTGTTCTAATAGACATTAACGTAAAGGCATGCATCTTTAAGAGATGCAAACAGGACTTAATAAAATATATTTGCAGACTGGGAAATTAAACAGTGAAGCTAGAGGCTGTGACAGAAGTCGGATTGGAGAGAGGCACGTAGCAGGATAGTCACAAAATATTGAATCTTCCTTCATATTTATGCAGAGGTGTTGTGTTTCTTACTTCTTAGAAAGAAAAAGTAGGATATATAATCCCCTCTCTATATCACTCAGCAGGGCACTGGCACTTGCTCTCATTTGATCGCCCATTGCTGTGTGCTGTCTCTCTCTCTCTCCCCTCACAGCATCTTTGATATGAACTATAAATGTGTATTTGTTTTTTTTCTTCAACACTTTGGTACTTTTAGTACCACAGGCATTTAAAGCATGTGGTAGTGAAAAAGTATTAAATCATCAAAAAAAAATTACAGCCTTTAAACAAAATAGTAGTAAAAGTTTAAGAAATGCATTTTTTTTTTTCACACAAAAAAATTATCTTGTAATGATTCATTGGGGGAACAGAATTATTCCAATTGTCATGATACCAGAATTTAAACCTGGTTATGATAAATTAAATCACAAATCATATTGATAGATGTTTTATTACGTTGGCAATAGGATTAGAAATCTTTGGCACACAATACTGGGAATTTTCTTGGTCTCATTATGAAAAAAATATTAATCTTTGACACACTGTTTCAATTGCACAAATACTTTGACAACATTTCACGCATTTGTACAATCGAGACACTGTATAGTAGGGATATACTGTATTATTGGCATGATGTTCAAATGACAGATACTAGCTTAAAATATACATTTTTGTATAAGGAGATTTGAAATTTTCTGCTGATATTTTCAAACAATATATCTGCTGTAGATGTTTGCTTATATTAAAGGCCAGATCAGAGTTGTTGTTTTTTTTTTTTGCACATTGCTAAACTTTAAAGTTTGAAGTCTGAACTTCATTTAAATGTCAACAGATTTGAGAGGGGTCTGGCTGCAGACCATGCACACTGACGGCCCCTCTTGCAGACTGTTTGAGATGCTGTCTCGTGTCAGATCAGAAATACATGCTACAACTTAAGAAATAAGATCAGATCACACTTCTGTTTAGGGTCATGGTAAGGATTAGTATACCAAAAGACAAAAATTAAAAATCTGACCTTCAAAAACTGATTATGAAACATTTAATGTAAGAAGAGTCAACCGTCTGCTTACAGAAAAAAAGCTCTGCCTCCATGAAAACGTTCTAGTACCATAAAGAAGTGATGTGTGTGTGAACATAAGCTACATTAGCTATGTAACTATGTAGATCTTGTAGCTTCATATCTAACATAGCTATGTAGCTAACATGGCTAAAGGTAAGCTTATAAAGCAGCTACATAGATACTTAGCTAACATAGCTATGTAGCTACATTAGCCATGTAGATATGTTAGCTTTAGCTATGTTTGCAAAAGCTCATGTTGCTAAAGCTTACATTTTCTCTGTTTTAAAAATCTATGACTCTTCTGTTTTGACACAGACAGCATCTTGGTTGGACAGTCTGTGAGAGTGGCTGTCAACAATGAATGCTCTGTGGCTCGACTGTCTCGACATATTTTCAATCAGCAAAAATTCAATATTGTGCATCCCTGGTGTGTCGGATTTTATCCCAAGCACCTGTTTATTACAGTTTTTGAAGTTTCAGTACCTGTTAATAGTTATGTTCATTATAATAATGGAAATTATGTCTTAAAAGGAAACATTGTATGAATCATCATAAAAATAATTGAAGAAAGGAATATTTGACCATCTGATGTTGATTTGAAGGTAAGTTAGTTCAAGATTTAATGAATGGGCTAATAAACTCCTTTCTTCCAAACCACCCACATACAGAACCACAGTCCCCCTCCGTTTATGTCACACACTTTTAACCTTGTGTCTCTCTCTCCTGTGTTTTCTCCCCGTGTGTTGTGCCACTACAAAGGAATGTGCCGAGCAGGCCGCTCCACCAACCCAGCTGGGTGTTGCAGCTTAGCCAGAGATTAGTCAGTGTGTTTGCATGTGTGTGTGCTGAACACACTCTTGTTTTGTCAGATGTGTGCTAACTCAGAACAGGTCCGGGACAGTAAATGTTTAGCATGCCTTTGAAAGGAGTTCTCAATGATGGTATCATGAACAATAGAGTTGTTTTAATGTTGTGCAGACTTTATTCATCACTGTTGGTAAATCTGCATGAATCTGCTGCATGGGAGAACATGTGACTGACCGCTGCGCCGTATTGGTTGAAACACATTACATCTGTTTGTTTTTCGTGTGGTGACAGAAGGGTGTCAAAACTGCATGTGGGTGAGTTTTCACCTCATGGTTGATGTGTGTTTGGGTTGGTGTGTGTGTGTTGGCTGAAGGCTCTCTCGCATTGCTGTGATTGAGGGAAAATTTCACTCCTCCAAAAACTGGGAAAAATGTCCCCACAGAGATGGGGTTGTTGAACTTCAGGTCAGGATGGACACACACACAGTGTAGGAATTTGACCTGATATGCAAGACACACTCCTGTTCAATGTTACGAATACTCTTATTAAGCTGCATCCTGTGAGCTTTATTCCACATGTGCAATTATGATTTCTCATTAGGATAACATGTACAGTAAAGAAATGCAAACCAGCTGGAACTTCCTATCATGCTGACTAACTCCTTAACCTTATAATCTTTTGACCTCCCAGTTTCATCACCCGCATGTGACATTTCCTCCCTGATCACTTACAGCACTATGACTACACAGATGTCATGCACATCTGCACTTCTTCAGTGATGTAAATTAATTTAAAATGACTTTAGTCTCAAAGATATTCCATAGCACCACTCACACTCAAAAAAAGCAGAAATGAAGCAACAATCCCCCTTAAACTGGATTATAAAAGAACACAAAGCAGTTATGGGTTGTGCTATAATTGTTGGATTCGAAGAATAACACAATTGCTGTAAAAAATAGACCAGCACCTCCCCTTCCTAACACTTTGACTCATAGTGTGAGGTCAAACAGAGGGGCTTTAGCCAAAATTAAACCCTGAAGCGCACAGGGTGCTTTGTAATGGTTTTCTGTTTTTCTGTATCAGCCCTGAAATGCATCCTTTCAGCATTTCTGACAAAGAGAAGGAAGTCTTAAAATAATAATCTTGAATCAACATGAGTCCAGCTTATAAGGCTTGGTGGATTAAAGAGAAAAATCAGGTTTCAATATTGTTTCTTATTTTTTCTGTCTGGACTCCTGATTGATTTAACCCAAAGAGGCAAGAGTTTCTACTTACTGTCATTTAGATCTGACTGAGAAACAACAAAAATACTTGTCTGCCTTGCCTTCTTGATATAATTAAGGTTATCCTTACATTAAAGGGCTGGTGAGAACTTATTAGTGAGGCATGAAAAGTTATGCTTTAGTGCCATCTAGTGGGGAAGATTATATTTTTCCCTGCAGATTAAGTTAGATATCAGATCATTTTTGGGAACACCTGAGCTGTGATTTTGAAATTAAGTGTTGATATATGGCCTGAAACTGGACTTCTTTTAGATGTTTTTAGTTTGTGAATGTATAAGAGCCCATTGAAAAGGAAAATAAGGTAACAGTGAAAAAACAGAATGCTGGATAAGACGACATGCAGATTAGGGCTGGGTATTTCTTATAGCCTAACGGCATGAGACATTCTGAGATACACATTGATTTGGGATAGTAAACATATTTTAATAATGTGACGGAGAATTCACTACAGTAACTTGTCTTTACTTTAGAGGATAAAAGAAAAGGTATAGCTTTAAGTAGCTTACACTTTAAAATCACTTAAATTCAGTTCCTCCAAGAAAATTAAAATTGTCCATTTATAATCACTGAGTTATAAATAAGTGCAAATACAGAAATATTAAACGTTGAAAATGTGAAATAGCCCTCTCGGTTGTCTCTTTTGCTGTTGTTTTTTCATACTTTTAATATATTTTCTGATTTCACTGTACTGTAAACCTACTTGCACTTGTAAAAATGTCAATTTGCTTCTGCATAATACAGCACTGCAGTTTCTTTAATGAACTGATGAGTGAAAATGAAACTGCATCACTCACACTCCTTACACAGCTGTCTGAAGACTTTGTTATAAGCAATGCTGTACAGCTCAAGTCTTTATATATAAAACAAAGTGTTTATAAGATCCCCTAATCCTGTTTAGATGTTGAGGGAAATTTTTACTGCAGTGTCATTCTATGCTATTTGGTTTGGCACAAACTAGCCCAGTAAGTAGAGCTGTTGTGACCAGCTGTTAATGACCTTGTTTTGTGTGTTGCTGAAGATTGGTGTTGCTGCAGTGTTTTACCACGTTTGCTGCACAGCTTATATGACTCGTGTCCAATTCCTTACTTTTTGGTGTTAGAGAAACACAAAGTAATCCAGTATCTTCACTTATAGCCATCTGGCAGTAAATAAACTATGATCCATGTTACTGGCGTGACCATTACTTGCAACCTGTTTTGGAATGAGGATGCATGCGCTGCATCATGTAGTTTAGCGTCTTCTGACATCTGCTGGCTTGAGTATTGGATATTGTAAAACTGCCGCCACAGCTTTTACGGCCATATGGATTCTGCAAAATCTGTTTCAGCAAGGCTTTAGTGATAAACTAAACTAAAGGAAGCTTGAGATACCTGAAACTATTTCAGTCAGGAGAGACTTAACACGAGTTTAACGATGATAGAGCTTACAAGTTTGGAAGTTATCTGGAAATGTAAAATTTCTTTGGGAAATACACTCCATTATGATGTCTTCATGTACTAGCAGGGGTAGTGAGGCCATCAGCCAGATAAGATAGCCAGATAGGATGGAGTCTAGACACTGGTTGTAAGAGAGGTTGTGGCAGAATGGAATTGGCTTAGACTTGAGTGAGTGGATGCACATGCCAGCTGTTGACCAGAGCAGGGAAAAAAAGCAGAAGTTGTATCTCTGAACAACAACATACTGGCATCATCGGGATTAAATTTGTTAATATAGACATATCGGCTATCTGCAAAAATCCAATATTGTGCACCACTAATATTATCATTCCTTCTTAAAATCAAAGAATCAAAGAACACATCTTACAACAGTCTGGCCTGTTGACATTTAAATCTCTGATCTAATCACTTGTTAGAACTTTTTTAACGGTTGTTTTTTTTTCCTTTTTGTAATGTGAGTCAGTATTTGAAAAAGTTCTGTACAGATAAAATGTATAATTGTTACTAACGGTCTAAATGCTGAGATGGTAAGTTTATGAAAAGGTATTAGATTAAAACCAAAAACTAAAAGAAGCTGGTAGAGTGTTCAATGCTTGTATTCTTAACCACCAGAGGGCAGTAGTCTTTCACTCTTATTCAAAGGCATTTGGTCTTTTCAGCCATTACACTTGTATTTGTAATACACAAATTTATGTCCTATTTCAAGCGCTCTGCATTACTGAGTCACTGAAGTTGTTAGATAAAGAAGTTTTCTGATGCAAAGCTTGTATTGTCACAGCAAGACAGCTCCAAATCATACTGAATCTTTATCTTAATTAATATTGATCAGGGACTTTGTGCCCTCTGAAGGCAATTATTGTAATAAATGCATTATAATGGACGACTGTGACCCCCCCGGTTGCTGGCTCAGGACGCCCCCCTCATTAGTCGAGTATTGATCAAAGAAATGCAAATCACAGGCTGAGCATGGGCCAGCTGTTTGCTTTGTTCTGAAAAGGGCTTTGATGTTAGCTGTGCACGAACAAATTATTTTTCTCCTCCTGATTAGACAGATTCAAAAGAGCATACTGTTTTCATTACAGCCTGTGACTGTTGTGATTAGGTGTGTTTATGTGTTTGGGAGCACTGCAGTCACTGATTAGAGGAGACATTGGCAAGGCCTTTAAGTTTAAGTCTTAATAGTTTCTAAAATTCTGCTAATTAAATGCGTAATATCATAAATCATTGTCATATTTTTGCTCATTATAACCAATACCTGTCTCCTCTGGTGAAGATACACGTAAATGTTGCATGATTGTCCTTTACCCGCAGAGTTTGTTACATTAAAATCTTGCACTGTCATCTCTTATTAAACAGCAAGTCTTTGGGTGTAACACTGTACAACATGGCTTTAACAGCCAAGCCTTATTCAGTGGTCTTTAACCAGAGGTTGGCATAGAAACAGCAACCAGAGCAAAGCTATTAACAAGGATCAAGTGGCAATATCTCAGTCTCTGTTGGTTTAATGGCCCCACAGCTTCAGATTCACCTTTACGCATGGAGAGCCAAGCTGGAACATGGTTATTGCTTTTTAATTATGACACCTTAAAGGTGGTAATTAGACCTGATCAGACCCAGAAGGGGTCAACATGGAGGCTCATTTTCCCTGCGGTCCCAATTACAACAATAGCTTCATTTTACATACAAGAATCAACTGTAAGAAGTTAAAATGATCACAAACATGCAAAAAATAAATAAATATAGCTCCCATTTCACCTGGTATCTCATCCATAAATTGCACTTTGTAAGATTGATGAAAAATATTAAGTTCACATTCAGTTTACCCATTCTTTTTCCATTTCTCATCTTGCATTTGATGTACATTATGATGTGCATTTGAGCTACAGTACATAGCAGTAATATATTGTCACTAAAGCTCCACAATGTTGGAAACAGCTGACATTGTGATATCTTGTCATTGTACCATTTTTGTAATGACTAGGGAAAAATAAAACCAGGTAATTGATTACATTTTAAAATGTGCTGTAAGCACACAACAATTTAAGGGTACATATTTGCTTTAACATACTTTTTTCTTCTTTTAAGCTGTTGTATGTGCAACATGTCCCTCCTAAAGCCAAGATAAATCTGAAAAGTAGATATTATTTACCTCTAAATGAGTACTGATAATCTGAGATAGCTCACAGCTAGTTTTAATTTAATCTGAAAGCATGGCCCCTATAAATGAGCCTCTGTCAAACAGGGAAAAGGAGCAAATTACTGAATAAAAATAATTGCCTTCTACAAAAAATACTTCTTCTTAATCACTGCATTACATCCAGACCTCTCTGATATGTTTATTTTGAATACTCATTTTGTGACAATGATGCCACTGGGATTTATTTTCCTATTTGTTGATTCCACTTTCAGTGGCATTGGCTAATCAATCAATGACCAATAAAAGTCTCTCCCTAGCATCCTGTTTACACAGGAAACTATTTTTAAGTGTCATGTGCTTTGCTGCATAAGATTCATAAATTGTTCAACTTATTATGATGCTTGGACTAAAGGAAATGTTGATAGATTTTGTGAAGTTGCAACTGAAACTCGAGGTTCATATGTACCGTAGCTTTTTATTGAGCTTTGGTTGCATGCTCGTTTGTCACGTTTGTTGACATCAGAGCTCAGTTGGTTTTGGTCTCATTAAAATAGATCATTAAAGTTAATTTCCTAGTTTGGAAATAAGGGCTTGACGTTTGACTTGGCTGCTTTCTCCTTAGTTTTTAGTGCCCCATACTCTTAATGCAAAGTTTTCATTCCAGTGCAACCAAAGTTTGACACTTAATTGTTTGTTATATGACTCTTGTGTGAAGCTCAGAAAATTATCTGTATTCGAATATGGTGCTATTCATATTTAATGGAAGAACAAGGGACTGGAGAAATTCTTGGAACTTCTAGTCTTAAATCATAGGAACAGGCACTTGGACTTATACTGGCATGTTCTCGAAGAATAGCATGATTAAAAAACTAAGGATGATTATTGACATCTGGTACACATCCAATACCTACTGAACTGAATTACAACACAGATATCAATACTTTCTTTCGATACCCCGCAACCCAAAATGAAAGGCAATGCATTTATATGGAAATTATGTGATTTATGTCTTAAGTTACACAGATTTCCTTTTCTTGTCCCATAATTGACTGGCATCTTATAAAGCTATTTCTGTGAATCATTCATGATACCCAAGCAGCTTTTTACCTCTCAAAATTATTGATTCAGACATCCCTTAGGTACCAGCACCATATGAAAAGTCAAAATTTAGCGCCAGTTTCAGAAAAAGCCCAAACAGTACCCAACCCTTTTGGAAATATAGACTTTGGTGCCTTTTGGTGTCCAGCCTTCTTCATGAAGCTACAGAGGAGGTATGTAGTGAAACAACTTACACACAGTGTAAGAGTGCAGCAGATGCAGATAACCAGTAATCAGAGGCAGGTGGTCTGAATCAGTGTTCACTTTTACCATTACTTACACTTCAGTCAGTCAGTCAGAGCAGCCTTCCAAGGGGTAAAGTGATGATAATAGGTACCAATGATAGGCACTTTTCAAGACAAAGAACACATTGTGCATTAAATGGAATTACTGCATTTACCATAACCTAGATTTAATATTTTTTCTGCTATTATTTTTTATTATAAATTGTAAATTGCTTTGACAATAAAACCAATTGATTTCCATGCCAGTAAAGCTATTTTAGATATTTTGAATTTAATACAGTCATGTGTGTAAGATTTAGGCATATAGGACTCTAAGGATTCAACATGGGGCCCAATGTGCCACAACCTGGGGTTAGGAAGGCTGCTGGAGTAAAGCTCGACACATGTTACTCTTATGTCACAGGGCATCCAAGGTCATGCTCGATGGCATCTTTTTTGTCCTGGTCACACTGGTTAATACGTCCAGAGACTGCTGGCAGTTTTCAGGCCCTTGGAAGATCCACAGCATGACCAGGGGCTTGTGGCAACCCTTCTACTTGTACCCCTGGCTGTGCTTACTTGCCACTACCACCTCTTACTCAACCGTAAAGGTGTGAAATTTGATGTCAACAGGCTGTTTTCCCATGCCCCTGGTAATATGCAAAGGCATCCAGAGCATGACTGGGGTTGTGTCAGTCCTCCTCGCTACATCTCTGCCTCACTTCAGCCTGAGTTTTTGGCCCAAACATGCCTAATAGTCCTGCAGTAGTACTGTAGATGGATAGATGGATAGATGGATAGATACTCCAGCATTTGGACAGCCCATCATCACAAAAACACACATAATTCCAACATAAGTATTAGCACCCTTAACTGATGTTGAATGAAGCATTAAAACCATTCATTTTAGTAGCATTGAGATAATATATTTTAATTTATATATACCACATAACAAAGCCCTGAAATGCAAGTTGTGCAGAAAAAAAGTGCAATGGAGTGTGCACTTTTTAATCTGTAAGTAAGATTAAAAAAAAGGATTAAAAAGCAAAGCTATAGTAAATAAACAAACATGTTGTAAGTGATCATTAGGGACCCATCATGGTATAAACTGTTCAAGACAGTGAGTTCTGAAACAACTTTGCTTAGCAGTTTGTAATTTCAGTTTCATTTTCTCCTTGAAGCACTCTGAGGGGAGCTGCACAATTTAATGAGGACAATGGGGAAAAGGATTTACACCATTTCCAAACTTCAGAAAGGGAGCTCAAGTTATCTTCGACTTACATAATATAGCTGCCTTTCTTGACGAAAATGACCCTTTATTATGTTAAAAAAAAAAAAAAAACTCCTGACTTTGATTTTCTCTCAGTATCAGTTGTCTTCTGTGGGGATTTAGGTCACTTTTTGATCATACTATTGGACTGATTTTATAAGTGGGTCCATTTTCAGGTTCTGTGTAATTCTCCTAATGAAAACACAGAGGCCTTATTTGAGTTGTGTCAGACTTTGTTTAGACAGGTTCCTAGAGGAGGATCGATTGAAATCTTGTATACCAGTGTCTATGTCGCTGTGTGTTTAAATTGTGCTCACTGATAATATCTTATGTTGAGGTTGTAACGGGCTGGTTGCCTCATAACCAAATAAGGGGGTACCCTCTGATTCTTCTCTCTCTTTCTTTCATCTTTTCCTTTCCTTCTTCTTCCTCTCTATCTCGCATGCTCGCTCTAATGATGTAAATCTCTCACTCCCTCTCTCTCTCTCTCCTCCTCTCTTTCCCCTGAGTCTCCTCTCTCACTTTTCTAAGTGTACACAGACTGTGAGGGACTGGACCTTGGTGCTTTTTCTTCCTTTCTCTTCCATAAATCAGCCTTTTCTATGCTAGAGTAAGTAAACTGTTTACTACGAGTTCTTCTTTGCTTAAGAGAGAGATTTCAAGCATCTTTTCATTCATTGTGGCATGTTGCTGACAGGAATTACTCATTAAGACTTACATTTTAGCCTGGTCAGAGTTGAAGGGGCTGTTTGTGCTGTAAATGATTGTGCTTTCAAAGATGTGTTCAGCAGCTTCATAATGTTTCTGGTATGAAAAGGGGACTTAAGTTGAGCAGAAAAGCCTAAAGGATGGAGAGTAAAAATGACATATGATAAGATTTATTTTCAGCTAGATTGGGAGAAAAGTCCAGGAGTCGTTTGTAGTTAAAAATCCGATCCAATTTGAGTAGAAACAGCATTATTTTAAAAGTAAAAACATCCATCAGACTTATCTCTGCCTGACTGTTGTGTGTGCTAGGAGAGCGTACTGTAGTATGACATCATGAGAACTGTAAGTGGGGGAGTGTGGCGGTGCAGAGGGGTCCCACTGGGTGTTTGAGTAATGGGTTTCAGGTTGTTTTGGCCCTCAAGATGACCCGTCTCTGTTTCCTTTGCAACTTTTGTTTTCTGTTAAACGTCCTGTGCTATCAACATATGTTTCTACATCTTTATATCATTAATTTCAAGCTGTTTCTCCACATATGACTAAACTTGCTCTTTTCCTTTAACCACAAATAAAGTCAGTAGTCTCTGTTTCTAACCACTTATTTCATTTGATTTCTCCATAGCCTTCGCTTGGATAAATGGGGTTGAATTCATGCAACAGCTTCTGAAATATTAGCCTGATTGTGCCTACCATATCTGTGATTAACATGCAGTATTATGGACAGATTTTCCTGCACATAAAAGTGCATAAAGAGAATGATGCAAACAGAATTGGTGCTGTTTGCTTATGTTGAGTCTGATTCTCTTTTAAAACCAAAATCAGATTCGTGTTACTCATCTATTCAAGCTGCATTTTTTTTCCTTATCTTCTAAATTGTTGTGCAGCTGCTGAGCAACAAGCATTCATAACTGATTAGCAAAGCAGCAAGCATATGGTCATTGCAATAAAGATAAATGTGCAGTACTACTGTAATGTAACCCTCATAAAAACCTGTTATCTATACAGTAATACAGCTGATCTTTTCTGAAGTGTTTTCATTAAGCGCAGTTTCTTATCTGCTGAAATAGCTGCATCTTTATATTGTTACCAAGCACAGCTTGCCGTTCCCTTGCTACTCTCTAATCACTTAGCTAAATTAGATCAATTAACCCTTTCTTGTAGATGACTCCTTAATGTTGGCCTTTTTTTGCCTTTTCTCAGACATACCATAATAACGATAATAACCAGCTCATGTTGACTAAAATGTCCTTATATTTTGCTAATAAATGGCATGTTTTCCACTGCTCTCTACTCAGTGTTACACATGCACACATAAAGTTCACACAACAGTGCCCTAAGCCTGTTAAAGGTGTGAGGCCGAGCACTGGAGGTGGGCCCAGCTCTCGGATCTTCTGTGAAACAGCTCCTTGTGAAATTCAACAGGGGATTATGATTCAAGTCACCCTTGGCCTCGCTCTCCATTTCCTCTGTTGTACTCCCCTGAGTTTTTCTTTGTTTACCTTCTTTTTAGTTTTTTCCTTCAACACTGTCCTTCTTCTCTAATTTGACCTTCCCAGTTTATTTTTCTTCTTTCATTTTTCAGTTCTGAACTTCTCCTCCCGTTTTGAACCTTTTTCATACCTTGTCGATCTCTTTTATTACAGTTTCCTGTCACTTATCCTGAATACTGCTCTTCTCCCTCCCTTTCACATTCATTCCTCTCCGCTCTTCATCTTTGTTACCGGCAATTTGACAATATTCATTTTTTTTAAAGACCCAGAACTAGAAAGTAATAGGTTTATATGTATGCTTATAAACAGGCCACCGTGTTTTTAATACTTTCTCACAACCACAATTCCAACAAAGTTGGGCCATTGTGTGAAATTTTGGAAAAACATCTTATTGGCCCATTATAGAACATAAACAACCTATCAGATGTTGAAACAAAGACATTGGAAGTCATGCTGTTGTGATGGATGCGGTATGTGGCTTACATTGTCTTGATGAAATATGCAAGGTCTTCCCTGAAAGAGATGTCTGGATAGGAGCATATGTTGCTCTCAAATCTGTACATACTTTTCAGCATTGATAGTGCCTTTCCAGATGCGTAAGCTGCCCACGCCATAGACACTAATGCAACCCTTTAACAGAGGTGCAGCCTTTTGAACTGTACGCTGATAACAAGCTGGATGGTCCCTCTCCTCTTTAGTCTGCAGGATACAGCATTCGTGGTTTCCAAAAAGAATTTCAGGTTTTGATTCAGGTGACCACAGAACGGTTTTCCATTTTGCCTCAGTCCGTTTTAAATGTGCTTTGGCCTGGAGGAGATGATGTTGTTTCTGGATCATGTTCACATATGGCTTCTTCTTTGCATGATACAGCTTTAACTCGCATTGCTGGATGGCTCGGCAAAATGTGATGACAGAAAATGATTCCTGAAAGTGTTCCTGAGCACATGTAGTGATTTCCAGCTCAGAATCGTGCCTGTTTTTAACGCTGTGCTGCCTGAGGGCTTGAAGGCCATGAGCAGCCGATACTGATCTTGTGCACGGGGCTTTCTCCAGATTCTTTGAAATATTTGATGATTTTATGTACTATAGATGGTTGGATGTTTGCAGTCTTAACAATTTCACATTGAGAAATATTTCTCTGTAATCGATCCACAGTTTTTAGACACAGTCTTTCACAGATTGGTAAACCTCTGCTCATCTTTTCTTCTGATACTCTGCCTCTTTAAGATGCTTCTTTTATACTCAGTCATATTACTGACCTGTTGACAGTTAACCTAATTAGTTGCAAAATGCTCCTTCAGCTGCTTTTTGTTAGTACCACTTACTTTTCCAGCCTTTTGATGACTCATCCCTACTTTTTGACAGGTGTTGCTGCCATCAAGTTCAAAATGAGCTAATGTTTTCATGGAATGCTAAAATGTCACAGTTTTAACATCTGCTAAATTGCTTATTTCCTACAAATTTTACAAATTGCAATGGTGGCACTATTGTAAACTCTAAAGCCTTTCAGAAGACATTTTTGCAAACCTTACAAGCACCACATCATAAAAAAATGATTACAGCCCTTTACATGATTATGTAATTGCACTTTGATGAACCATGAAGAACCTCTTTTTTAAATTAAAACCAAGTCTCTTCTTCACTAAAATGCACCTGTCCCTTTTGTAATTACAGTTTTTTTCTTTAAGAACGTCTGTTTTCACCATAAACATACTTTTAGTTATAAAGAAATGAATGCAGTTTTCTTTGGTTTGTAAGTACAGTACATGCAGAATGTATTTTTAACAGTAAGAGCTTCATGCGCCTTTATGAGAATTATGAACAGGACTGCAGCAACCTGCCAACAGTGAGCAATGCAGAGTGCTAAACAGAAATGTGACCCTCTTTTTATCCCGCTTTTACTTTATAATTAAGATTATTAACCCTAAAGTAAACAGCAGGTTTAACAGGATGGAGGTTCAAATGCCCTCATTCTTTTTTCCAAGATGCATGGCTGATCCATTGGCAATAAATATTAGCAGAAATGTTCATATCTGCGGATAACAATTTAAGCATTTAAGCTGATACATATATCATGCTGATGATATCATGCATCACTATTAAACACAGCTATTTCAGGTAATGACATGAGCAAATGGCACTGATTTCACACACACACACACACAAAAACTTCTTGAAGTTTCAGAAAACCCACACACTTACAATACCCACAAAACATGTAACCTGCTGTGTTACATGATTTCAGAAATGTCAGCATCATAATCCTCTGGGCCTGATCTAAGACATGAATCACACAAGAGGGATTTTCTTTCCAGCCTGGGACTTTTAAACTGCAAACCCAGCTGAGTTTGTGTGTGATGTATTGGATTTGGTTCTGTTTGCTTGTTTGCCTTCACGTATCCATTGGAGAGGATCTTTTATTATCAGTGTAACTGTCGATGCACTGCAAACACCTCTTGTCTTAAGTTTAATCCTTTTCATGTGACAGTGCTGAATGTACCACAAAGACAGAGTTATGTGACTAAGAACATTTACTGAAAACAAGTATTTATTTATCAAAAGTGGACTAGAAATTTGTTTTATTAAATTCTCTTAAAAATAAGGTCATGCATGGCTAAAAGGTTTGCTTGTAGTAACTTTTCAAGTGCATGCAACTTTGATGGAGATCACTTTGAGTCTCTTCAGTGACATAATATTCAATATTGCTTGTTTCAAAGTGTCGTTTGATAGCCTTAATTTCATCTGTATTATGTTCTTAATAAACCCAAGTGTCTGTGTGTATTTCATTCAATAGTATGTGCTCTTAAGTGCATACCAAACAGACTCTCAGACTTCAGGCTCCTCTAGTCTAAGCATCCCTGACCCATCCAAAGAGTGATTACTAAGCTAGACGTGCATGGACCACCTACACAGACATGTAAGCAACACTAAAGTCATGCTTTTGTTAAAATTTACATACAAACTAGAGCTTTTGATAAAAACCTGCAGCCTGCATACAAACAAGAACATAATTTTAGTCCTACTTTGTATAACTACACACAAGTCTTTAATGAATGAGGAGCGTGTGAGCGATAATGAGCTGAGCAGTGAGACAATCCAGACTGCAGGAAAGCAAACATTACCTTGTGGAGACAGAAACAGCAGAAAATGTCAGAGCAGAGCAGTTCAGAGATTGTCTTTTTATGTGATGTTAGCCAGGTTTTGGAGTCATCCAGATGGCAGACAGCTTGCATATTTAAAGAAGCACAAACAGACAATAGTGGTTTCAAGATGCATTTGTAGCAATGCTTTAGGCCCTGAAGTGGGATGTCTGGTTCATTCAGCATGTTTGGGTGTTTGGTTTTCTCTCTCCAGGCTGGGTTGGGTTAGAGTCTTTGGGTGCTTCTGAGATAAAGCTGCAGCTGCTCTCAGTTTAAACGTGCTTGTTGTGTTTGGTGTACAAAGTGCACGTTTTCTCTCTTTCTCCCAGAAGGATTTGTAAGGTTTTTGAGCTCAACTTTAACACACAGTACACCAGGCATTAAGGGTTTTAGGAATATGGGGCTTTCTCAGAGCAAATTCTTTCAGTGATTTGCTGAAGTTCAAGAATGGGCTAAGTCTTGAATATGTGCAGCTGAGGTTTATTGAGTTCATTTTGCTTTGCCATGATGACTTTTCCTTGGAAATAGACTGTAAAGTATTGTACGGTTTGCATGACAAGAGGAAAGTTATCTATTACACGGTAGGGTTGGGCTGTGTTGAAGTTATTTGTTAAGTTTTTTTCAAAAGAATATTGAAAATAAGTTTTTATTGGGATTTTCTGTGTAATAATACCCACAGCCATTGGCACAATATCTTGTAATTTGAAAGAGCATACTGCACCTTAAAAGTGTAGTTTTCTTGTGCATGTATTTTGGTATCTAGAATGTCTTCCTACCATGATGTGAAATCAGCCAACCCAGTCTTTTGTTTGTGGTCCTTATGCATCTGAAAACACCAAATCTGGCAGTCTGTTTAGATATCGGTGCCTACTGCGGCATTCCGTTGTTTCAGTTTACTAATACCTGCCTCTCAGTATCCATCCACGGCCATTTAAAGGCACAGCTGTACTGATGTGAGTAACCCCCACTTGGACATTGTCCATACTGTCCTCCTCTTGATAATCTAACCCATAATTGCATTTTTACTTATGATTCGCTTGCTTTAAGCCCATAATGATTCAAAGAAGCTGATTTCGTTTCTTTAAAAGAGGTCAGAGAAGCAGTAAACACTGTAGTTCCATACACTCACCAGCTCTACTTCTAAAGTTAAGTTAAATTAATGATGAACTTGCTTTTTTTGGACAAGCTCCTCAAAATAAAAGACTGTAGTAATAATTTTGTTCAATTGCTTTTAATTTGAATGCCCACATCAGGAAATTGGGTGTTGTAAGGAGCTGCTTCAAACCTCCCAGCCATAGACTGTAGAAAGAATTGGACAAACCCTGTGTGACGTCAGCCATCTGCTTACAATAGGCAGACTCAAACTGCTCTTTAAGCCAATCTGCAGAGGCTTCCATATCGAAATCGCGGTCTTAATCGAACTTTGGATCAACCTAACGGCCCCCCCACTAAGCTCGACTTCCTGTCAGCTAACTAGCTAGCAATCTGGTTGACAGAAACATAGCTGCTGCCTGTCGAGCTATCTGTCAGTCAAATGAGACGCGGGGAAGAGAGAGACTGGGAGCCGAACCTGCACTGCAGGCTAAAACCTCCATAGGGCAGCTGTTGTACTGTCTGAGCAAAACTGGTGCCTGTATGCATCAAACTTGATGTAGATTTATTTCCACGTGTTAGTAAATTGGATATATTTCAACAGGGATGTTTTCATTGAAGCAAACACTTAAATGCCCAGTCTTGCTAAGTAAAGGCTCTTTCATATCATAACTGAATGTTTTAGGAGCAATATGGGGATGTAAGTCAAAAGTGAACCTGCTCAGTAAATCAAGGGTTAAGTCTGACGTCTCTGCGTTGACCTCAGCTCTGAAAGCACAGACCAGAATAACAGAGTTCTTTTAACAGTGACCCCCGGGTGACCTCGGCTAACCTCGACCCTCCATGATGCTGCTAAAAGTAGAAATGAGCAGAAATGATGTGTTTGAGTCCTTGAATGTCTCTGCATGGGAGAGACTGTTGTGGGTGGCGGTGATTTGTCAAATCCCATGTGAGTATGTGGTGTTTATTTGCGTTAAGTCTTTACCGTGTAAATCTTTTTGTGTGTTGCCAGTTGGAAGGAGACTGTGCTGTAAAGACACAAACAGCATTTCACAGACAGCTGTTCTACACTGTGCCGAGAGATGTCGGCCTTTAAGCTGAGGAGAATATTCCCCGTAATTGAACAGAAGAGAGTCTATGAATGATAGACAGGGAGTGTGTTGGTGTCAGAGTGGGAATATGTGTTTCTGTGTCTGTGTGTGTGGGCCACAGACATCAAAGTAGAGAGGTCGAGGAGTTTGGAGGTTGGATTTCCGGGAACCAGCTTCAGCTTCTCTAGTGTCCTGCAAACATACTGTATGTGTCTGGTGTGAGATGCATTACAGCATGAGTCAGAGTGTGTTTGCATGTCTGGATTTTAGTATGTGTGTGTTTGTGCGTGTGCATTCCAGCTCAAAGTTCAGTAGATCTGCACCGAATGCCCTGCTATGCTACTTGCTAATCCCTTCCTAGAATGGCTGTTGCCAGGCAGAGAAATTATCCAGCGGGTGCTAATGGGACTTATTAGAAACTCATCCGTAACTGTTGATGACATGCACTGATTGGCAATGATATTTAAGTCATAGCTTACATACACATACAGTTTTCGTGTTTATCCTTGTACCCCTTTTACTCTGAAAGAAAAAGGAAAACTCTTTTAAACTAGCTATGGACCATAATTTTGATTCTTTGAATTGTCAGTAATATATCCAAAAACAACAACTGGCTATAGCACACCTGTAAGCTGTTTGCTGTCTGCCACTGAAAAAGAGAAAAAAAGAAGAAAGCAGTAATGTCTGATGAGACTTGTAAGGTGCTAAGAAACCAACCTCTTTAAAATGAAGAAACAATCTGTTTTACTGAGCAGATTATGAAAGTGATCTCTAAAAAAATCTGTTTAACCTTGTATTGTCAAGAAAAATTGGTCTTGATGTGTTGTCTTGTAAATGGTTAAAAAAAGATTTGACATATTTAAGCTACAATACAGCCTGTTTTGGGTATTTGGGACACTTTCTATATAAATGAAACTGTGTTTAAGCCATTGAAGTGCACTTTGCCTTATCACCAGACAGTGATAGATTTTGTTTTCACTGTGACTTGCTCTGTTGACTGCCCTTCATCATCAAGAAAGGAAGCGACACAGTATTCTGTTCATATATACAGAGTATTCATTGGTAAACACCAACCATAGCTGACTGCTCTTCTGTCTACAAGCATCTCAAGCTGTAAACCCAGATGTCAATACTTTAAAAACACCAAGGTTGAGGACAGAATGGGGTGAGCAGGGCCTGAATTTGGCTGTGGGATTGTGGGAATCGCACACAAAATATTAAATTCCCACAGGTTTCGCTCTCATAACGCGGGAAAATCTGCAATAATATTATTTGACACTCATATTGCAAACATTTGCATGGTTTAGGAAATGACAACAGGTGAGAGACGTAAGTCTAGATCATTACAGCACCGCCTTGCTTTTTCTCCCTCTCCTTCAACACATTTGTACAGGTGTGAGCTGAGGTGACTCTTCAACATAACCTCCACGTCCATGGCACACTGGTGCTGGGCCCCTCCAAGTAGGCCGTTACTACCAACAGTAGGTCACAAAGTAAGCAAAGTGGATCAATTTGTGAACCAAAGGAAGTGGCATAAAGCGTAATGATTTGTAGAGTTTTATATGTCATAAAATACATGTCAGGGCCTTGCTTTGGCATCTGTGTATTGTTGGGAGAAATTTAAAAAGAGAAAAACAAAGCATTCTGCTGTTTGTAAAAGTCATCCTACAGTGCTGTGAAATATGGATGCTCTGGTACATTTCTCCTTAGAGATCTGTCTTTGTGCAGTATTTTTAAGGGCAGTGTGCTTTACTCTGCTTATAATGTTAGCAGCACAGCCAACTTCATGATCTAATAGTCTTGAAATCTTCTGTGCAAAACTGTTCTCAACTTTTTGGAAGTCTAAAACGGTAAGATAAACTAAAAGGCTTGTTTAAGATACTATGACGGGAATTTTTAATGTCTTCTTTGAACAGTTGTGTGAATGCAGCATAAAGGGAGACCATTTGCAGCTGTGGAAACTGTAGAATGTTTAGGCATTGACTGATCATATTAAGGTAATATGCTGTTGTTCCATAACTATTAGGTGCACATTCACAAATAAAGCTTGTAAGGAGAATGCATGAGTCATACATGTGAATCAGCAAAATAGTTGAACAATAAACCTCTGTTTTGCCTCTCTCCCAACCCCGATGGGGAGTCTTTGGCTGTTCGTCAAAAATGCTCCCTTACGTTTACCAACTACCTGCTAGCTCATGCTCAGCAAGTAAGAGTTTTAAGAGTGTTACCACAGAAAAAAGTCTGCCAGGCAAGACATGAGTCTTAAAAACATAAAGTGACCAAATCAACCACAAAAGTATTAAAACACATCTCACGTCCATGTAAAGGAATTTGGACGGAGGAGACTTTCTTTTGGAAGTTCCAGTAACTTTTTGGGAATTAGAGTTGATTAGGGCAGCTGCCTCTGGCGTTATAATTTACCTCCACTTGGCTTAAGCCATTAGCATTTCCTGCACACACACTGAATGTAACATGAGACACAAAGCTGTGTAAGTGGCACTTAAGTTTAACAGCTAATTTGGATCTGTGGCTGAAAGACCTCAATAGTATTTCAGTGAACTATCAGAAGCAACCCATGCCAAGTAGATGAGCTGGACTTAAATAATTGCCTCCGCTGTTCTGCAGTCATCTTTTTTTGTTTGAATAAAGCGGAATCATTGTCAATTGAAGGTGATTCTTTTATTTTTATTCCCTAGCAGCAGTACATTTCCACTCCGTCCTTTATGGGTTGTCTTGGGACATTTGTGAAACCTGAGACTCAGAGGTAACCAAGCCTTAGAGACAAATTTGCTCCTCTTACATTAACCCTCCGAAAATTCTCCTTCTTGTCTTGGTTAAGGTATAACCATTATTTTCTGGCTTCACTTTACTGTGCTGTGTTTTTGTGGTTGTAAAGAGAGTCAGTCTGAAGCTCATATGTTTACCTGAAATGTGAAGATGAGTTTGTTTGTTTGTGCTCATGTGTGTGAAGACAGCTGCTCCGTGTCCATCAAAAGCAGGCCCACATTCCTGGCTCTGAAGTCACTGTCAGACACTTACACACACACATATACACACACAGCTTTTTCTAACACATCGTTACCCAGCTCTTTCACACTTTTCATCAGGGTGTTGAAGAATTCTCTATAGTCTGTTAAGAGTTTTCGTCCTTTTCAAAACACTGCATAAAGTTAAATAAATGCAGCCCATTGGTCTTTAAGCAGTCACTGACTATTTATGTTGTCTAGCTCACCTAAAAAACAGACATTGCATTAATGTAGAAGTGGTTCTCTACTGGTGGGTTAGGACCCAAAAGTGTGTCACAAAGCCCTTTTCAGTGGGTCCTGGATGTGTGTCTGGGAAAATAAATTGCACCAAATTGTATGAGACGCTATAAAACATGCATGTTTTATCCTGTTTCATTGTTTTGTTACACTTTGTACTGTCTTAGGCACTGTTGCCAACTCCCCAGTAAGGAAAGTAGCTATTGCCTGTCCTAAAAGTCGCCAGAAGTCGCTCAAAGACGCCATTGTCTAATTTGCATAATTGGCCATATATGGCCGATATGCATTTAATTGTCATGGACCCTGTAGAAGAGAGGAATAACGTCATGAGAGAGACAAAAAGGTGAGATAAAAACACCCTAAATATATTAAGAACTATAAATGGACTTTCTTTCAAATTTTATTTTTTTTTATTTGATTGTTATTCTATTTTTTTTTAATACGTTTAGTTCTCTTAAGTTTGGCTTAGTTTTAAACCTCATGGTCCACTAAAGAGCCTACAATAAGTCACAAGTAACAACATTTATATATATATAAACTACATTAACAATTCAAATGGAACAAAAAGAGATGATTGAAAAAACTGTAAAGGTGGCTTCACGGCGCGGTTAACTTGCAGTCTGGACGTGGAGGGGTGAACATCTCCTGCTCTGACTGCAGCTGAGAGGGACTGTTGCACAAGGATGGGCTGTCTGTGAGAGCTTTGGGATGGTGAGGGCCATTGAGAGGAGCAAGAACAATATGTTCTTTCACGTTACAGTCTCCTAAAGTCTCCAGTAACACCAGAAATATATAGCGATATATAGCGACAAGGTTGCTAAGTTGGCAAGACTGGTCTCAGGCCCAAGTTCAAATTTTTTTTTTTTTTTCAAAACACATCTGACTGACCAAAAAGATCTCAGAAATTCGGTTGTAATTCTCTATGAGGAGTTGATGGTGGGTCCCATGACTTAAAGGTACAGTGTGTAAAATTGGGACTATCAACATCTAACAGTCAATTCTGGAGTGTGATGCTCATTTCTCTGGTGATAGCTGTGGAAACCAGTGAAGTTTAAAAATCAATACATGCTTAACTGTTATTTGGTTCCTTCTATGGTGCCATAGAAACAGGCAAAATGCAAAAATCCAAGATGGCAGCGTCCTTGGAGGGGACCCTCCCTATGTATGAATAAAAGGCTTATTCTGAGTTAATTTAAAACATAAATTTAAAAAATGTGTTATCAGATGTCAACACTTATTTAGATCAATCTACTTATAAATGTTATCTTTCATTTTAACCAAGCTTGTTTTGCTAAATGCTAATAGGCTAAATATTACACACTGCACCTTTAACCAGTTGAGAAACACTGCTTTAGACGGCACAGAAATGCTGTGACTGAAAGGCCTTCATACAAACACAGACAACTGTTATAAATATCCAAGTCTCACTGATAACTTGCAAGTAAAATGTACAGTATGTCTTTTAACTAGTAACTCATGAGACGACATGACACAGTACAGTATGATAGGATACAATACGACTCAAAGACCCTTAAATTTTTGGCTTTCAGTCTGTTCAATTGCAGGTGTGAAGGTGGCAAGTGATGCGTTTTCTGAATTGCTGTATCATCTTAAACAAGTGAAAACAAAATATTGAATGTAAAAGTTTGTGGCAAAGTGCCAAGATCGGTTTAGAATGGATATGAGCATTTATAACGGACATCTGTGGCATTTGTTTTGGTGAATTTGTGTGAAATATAGTGTTAAAAATAACCCCAAAAATTAGGAACAGTCATAAGTAGGAGCTAATTTTGGGGTGTGATACAATGGGATGTGATATAATACAATGAAATATAATACAATACAAGGCAGTACAGTTCAATAAGAAAGGTATAACCTTTTATGTAAGTGCAGCAAAAGGTAAGGAATTGATGGGATGTTTGACACAGTCAAAGGCACCTTATCTTACTGTAATTTTTTGTAATTTTTTAGGCACAGAAACCCAGCAAGTGTAGCCCAATTCATGTCTGTGCAGTCGACATGACCAGTCTTTGAACGCTAATGTAAAAAAATGGGTCTTTTACCAGAAATATGAGTCAGTGAATGTTCTAGATAAGGAAGGGGGGAAAGCAGAGGCACTATTTGTCTCAATTCATTTAATCACTGTAGATTATCTCACATAAAGTCGTCCCAAGTGTCAGCTTTGGGTTACAAATTTGTAACTGAAATGCAGGTCAATGCAATTTGAATATTTGTGTGTTTGCTTTTCATTGCTTCACCCTCTTTTCTGCTTAACTCTCTGAACGTGCAGCCTGGTATGTCTCCTCTCCCTCGGGATGGGCTCACATCTGACAACAGTGAGGCCTACACCCCGTGCAGGAAACCCATCCCACTGAGACAACTAGCTAGGCATGGGCTATGTGTGTTTACTCCATGTGACTACTAGCCAACTCTTACTACAAGCAAGTTTTTTGTGGTGAAAAAGTGCAGTGGTTCATGTATTTTTAAAACAAAAACTTGATACACAAACTTCTGAATTGATGGCTTATAATTATTTCCTTCCTGGCACTGTGATGGACAAATGCTCAATGTTTTATTACCCTTTGTCAACAGTATTGATTTTGTCCTATTTTGCAAAATTCAGCTCAGCATAAAAGCATTAGTGCCCACTTGCAGTGCTGCAAAAGGTTTCCGTAATGGCTTTTCTCTGAAAATCATGCCAGAAAACTCACAAATCAAGTTCAACCAAGGACACAGAATGAGCCAATTACTTTTAAGAAGTATTTCCTTTCATATCACACATTTGGTTTCTGAGAAGAGTGTGACAGAAAGAGGAGGAGGGTTTTCAAGGTCAAAATGTTCATCTTGTCAGTGATGCTTCTTCTTTTCTCTGTTTCCCTTTTTTTCCTCTCTTTCCATAAAACCTACATCTCTTCACTTTATTCTTTTTTGATCCCTTTGCCACCTTCCTTCCTGTCTGTTAAGTGCCTCGTTGGTGGCTCTCTATATCAATTCTCTTTTCACATCTTAAATTGTGGTCCGTCTGAAGGAGATTGCTTCCGATAATAACCACAGCAGAGGAGTCGATGACAATGAACCCTAATTCAAATGTTATATAACAGTATGAAAGGTTGAAAACGCCAATGGATGAAGACTTTTTCCAGAAGCTTTATGTCAGTTACTGTGTTAATAAATGCCAGTAGGATAACAAAACATGGCCGGATTTAGTCCTTCTATACTGCAGTATCTGCATTCAATCAGACTTTCTAAATGAAAGGGAAGCTTTGAAGTCTGCAAAAGTTTACTATCATTCTGCAAGTAAGTGATTTTTTGTCCTCAACAGGTTACTCACCATGTGCAGCACAGAGAGGAATCAAACCTGATTCATCCAGCCAAAAAGCTCCTACTGTCTCATTCTGGATGTGTGGGTGTCCACATTAGCAGCATCAGCCCAGACAGATTGGATTTGAACCTCTGCTTAAGCACCCGGGACTGTCGTTCTTCTCATTCACCAAGGTTTGTAGCCTTGCCAAAGGTCTTTCATGCTTGATATAACACCAAGCATTTTGTTCTGTCAGTTTGAAAAGTGTTTCTTAATAATATTTAGAAAGCTATGAAAGGAAAGGTGATTAAAAAATCAGCACCTGTATTAAAATGGTAGATTGGATTAGAGTAGACTATCTCTTTAAATAAAACTATTAATGCAACAAGGATAAAAACAATGCACATTTTGTTGAAAATATATGGGTCCTGGCCAGAAAGCAAAAATTTATTAAATTAGGGCTCTTTTCTTTATCCTGCCCATTCTTGCTAGTTTTTTAACAATCTATGTTAAATATTCAGAATAACAGACAGTGTTTAATTGAAGGCAATATTGATATGTTCAGCACCACCTTGATGAAGTTTCCTTTCTGAATGATAGAAGCTCTAAGAAAACATCCACATCCTTGTCATAAAGCTGCCAAATATGGATGAAAAAAGCAGCTGGGAGTCTCGGACTAGTTTAACTACTAGATATGGCTTAGTAATAGCAATGTCATCATATTTTCAGACCTTATTTACACATCATTTATTTAAAGTCACACAGAGCTGAAATTGTTTCCTGATCACTGGAAAGTTTGTGTCATAAAAACTGCAGCACACTTCCATCAGCTCTCACAGGCAGTAGACAAATCTATACTGTATTCATGCTGTGCTGTTACCACCCTCATCATTAGATGCTTAATGCAGTAAGGCCAATTTGCATGGAAAGGGGTGTTTTTTGTCTAAATAACTGCATAATGGCTCAGCGTCTCTGCACGCTGGTGCATATGTGTGGTGATAGGCCAACAAAACAATAAGGAAAGCAATAAAAAAATCACATGGCCCATGTGCCATGTAAAGCTGGCTATGTGGAGACAGACCTGTACTCACACATGTTCATGCAGCCCCCACTACAGCTAACAACAACTGTGATTTCTCAGTGAATGATTCTACCAAAAACTTGTGATTTATCTCCTGCATTATCTTGTTTAATATGAGCATGGAGAGATGCCTTAAAGAGAGCTTACTTTAACTGGGGATGGTGGAGCAGGTGAATCATCACATCCAAATGTTTCCTTGTGGGCACGTTTCAGTGAAGTCTCGTTGTTGCTCTGTCACTTGCTCTTACAAGCTTGTAGCACATCTCGGGTGTGACGTCATTCCCAGCTCCAACATCTGACTCCTGAGGTTAATGAAATGCAGCAGAAGTCCCCAAATGATGACTCAGGGATTTTATAGAAAATGTGTACATATTAAGGATTTTTTAATGGTTCCAGTTTCGAACCATTACACCGCAGAAGTCTTCTGAGAGGTATCAAGGACAATTGGAGCAATGGTGTGGCTTGGAAATTGATACAGATGGACAGACACATAAACACTCTGCCAGTTATAGTAGTAAGATGATGTTGGGTTTAGACAATCAGGACAACACTGTCAACTCTTAAAACTGTACTAACACTTTATTTAACATATTTATTTATTTATTTAAAGACAAAATCTAACATTTAAGAACTCCAAATTCTTAAAAAGATAAAAGCTGAAGTTCAGACATTTTATGTTTAAGCAAGTTTAGTATCGGCCACATGACAAGAGAGTTCCCCCTCTGATTACTTCACATATTGCATGTATGCTCAAGTTTCCTAACCTCAGACTTCATGCAAATACACATGTAAACTACATGTAAACACTCTTCCTGGCTTTAAATGTTCAGAGCAGATTCATTGTTGTTGCATTTCTCTTCACCAAGTGCTCTTTTGTTTAGTCCTTTACTTTTGCACAGGTAGAGAAATCATCAATCTCTCTAGTAACTCTGATAAAGTTATTTGTCATCAGATTCTCAATAAGATTTTGATCATGTGTCACTATTATAAGCCATGCTTACTGGTTGTTGTTCCTTTACATTGTAAATCTCCAGGCTTTATCGTGCGTGTGACCAGAGGACATCCGTGTGTTCGCTTCTGACAGGAGCTCTGCTGGAGGCCACGACTGCTCTCGGTGCCCGCTCCACTCTACCTTACCCTATGCCCCAAGGCCCCAACGGCCACGCCGTGCTGAAAGGTTGGTGTCACTCTGAAGTGTTGGTGCGTTATGTTGGTCTGAAGCTTTGAGTATGTTGTTGACCTTGTATCAACCTGTTCTGATATATTATTGTAACTATTGTGAAATTTCATCAACAGTTGTATCAAAATGAATGCAAGACAGTTGAGAATCAACCCTTACCAGCTACATATGCTCTTCTGCCCAGTACAAAGGAGAATTACATTTACTTGTGAGGAAAAAGGAGCTTTAGGCAGACAGCCTGTCTCTGTTTGATTCTGAGAAGAAAAGGTTCTCACTATTCCCCTGTGATTTACTGCTTCACTGTCCTTTTTGGCTCTCTGCTCTTTTCCCACATGGTTGCTTATCCACAGCGGTTTTGGATCGGCAGGAGCACGTCTGTATTTGATCTCAGTGGTTGGCCTTTCCTTTTACTTTTTTTTGTTTCTGCTGCTGTCCTTAAACCATCTCTTCATTTTCTGTCTTTCTTTCTCTACTCCATCATCCTTTTTATTCACAATGCACAAGTGTAAGACAGGTTTACTTGAAAGTTTGAATTTATTTGGGTGTTTCTACATATCTAGCATACACATTTTTGCATTCCTTTATGCTGTTTTTATAGAACTACATGTTTGTCTTTCCCTACCGAGGAAAGCTTTAAAGGCTCATTGTGAAACAATTTTTTTCTGATAAGTCACGAAACTAGAAAAGAAGTGTCACCTATCTCTCTCTTTCACTATCTCTATGACTTCATTATCTAGCCAGTCGCTCAGCTGGTTACTGTCTGTCCACCTTTCTCCACAATGATGTTACGTATGACTTCAATGTAAGTCAATCCTGACATTCATTTCCACAGGCAGTGAGCCAGGGAACAGGCTGTCTCTGGCGAGATCAAGGAGACACCGCACACACTCTCATATTCACATTCATATGCATACAAACAAACATATATTATTTATTCCTTTCACGGTCATGCTCTGTTATTTATGGTTTGGAAACTAACTTATAAGAGGCAGAAAAAGTCAGTCAAAGCACAGCACATATCTTTAACATGACACCTTGCTCTGTCCTAATGGGTGTTGCAGGAAACTGAATAGAGCCAGACACGCGCTCACATAGCAGCTCAGAAGTCTTGGCAGGACTTTGGTTTCATAGTCACACAAGCACACACTCAAACAAACTCAAAAGAGACTGCCTGTCTAACTCTCTTCTGTCTCTCTAACCTAGTGCCAGAACTGCCCAGACATTGTGCAAGAGCTTTAATAACTGAGACCCAGACCCAAATCATGTTGTTGGTGTTTGAAGGAATGCTCTGTTTCTCATTTGCTGTCTACTTCTACCACTTGTATTGCACAGAAAGCAGCCCACCAGTTTGCACTTGATTGATATGGCATTAAGGGTATCATAAGGTGGCATGTCTTGTTTTGAGCGTCTTGCTTCTCTAAAAAATGCAAAAAAGCATCACTGGATTCAGGAGAAACACAAAGAGTGGCACACAAATGAAATGTTACAAAAACGACTAGTGGTGCCAGTAAACTGATATCAATACTGTCACTGGTAATTTTTTTTTGCCACTAAATGAATTTTTGCAACACTGTCATCATTATTTTAAATGCATCCATTGTGCTGTACTGCACACACAAGGCATAACAGATGCCACCATTAGCATAGCAGAGTGATATGTGACAAACAGCAGGTCATTCACAGTCTAGAGCAGCCAGGTAACAAACCAAGCATCACCTGTTTGTGCCAGTATGATTGTGTAGCACAGCAACAAGGTAATTTTTCCTCTCCAGGTTTGATGTTTTTAATAACAGCAGCATGAAGAAATGAGTGTGCTCTCTTTGCAAAGCAACCCCGTTGACCTGTCTGAGGCTTTAACACAAGCTGTGAGCTTCGATGGACTGACTTGGTTCGTCACAGCCCCAGGGCTGCGCCAAGTCGTTATGTAATGGCTCAAACAACTGCTAGTCCATCCATCCACCTTCTGATTATGTTGGGTTCGTGGTGGCAGCAGGCAAAGTAACCCAGATGTCCCTCTCCCCAGCAACTTTTTCCAGTTCCTCCTGAGGAAATTTGAGGTGTTCCCAGACCTGTTAGGATATATATATATATATATATATATATATATATATATATATATATATATATATATATATATATATATATATATAATCCCTCCAGCAAGTTCTGGGTCTACAACAGGGTCTCCTCCCAGTTGGACATGCTTGGGAGCAAGGTTATAATAGTTTTGGATTTTTCATTAGTTTCTATTTTTATTTCATTTTCACTTCCTGTGTTCATTTTCAGTTTAGTTTTAATTAGTTCTTACTGCTGGTTTGTTAGTTTAGTTTTTATTTTGCAAAAATCCTTGGTTTTAGTTTAGTTTCTATTAGTTTTAGGGTTAGTTTTAATTTGTTATGGATAGATGTCGGTGCTGAGTGAACATCATACATTTTTTAAAACATACTAAAACAGGCTACTCTTCCCTTACCATTTTATTTACTTAATGATGATACTTGAATACAACTTCAGACATAAAAACTTCGACGGTGTGAAATTGTAACCAATCAGATCAGGCAATTTTATACTCCCCAGACCTGGGTGTCAGTATGGTTGTGTCAAAGACTAAAACTGAGGATATTTTGTGTCCATTTTTATTTTGTTTTATTTAGTTTTGTAAGCTCACTACACAGTTTTAGTTAGTTTTCCTTTTTTTGTTAGAGCTTAGTTTTTATTTATTTTCAGTTAACTAAAATGATTTTTGAATTATAGTTTTAGTTATTTAGATAGATAGCCATAACAACCTTGCCTGGGAGACCTTTAAAGTGAAGCGAACTGGAGGCATCCTGTCCTAAACACTTCACCTGGCTCTTTTCAATGCTACAGAGTAGTGGCTCTACTTTGAGATCCTGCGCCTGCAAAACTGCTGATGCTGCACCAATCTACCTGTCAATCTCTTGGTCCATCCTATCCTCACTCGTGAACAAGACCTCCACATACTCTAACTCCTTCTCTAGGAGCAAAGACTCACTTCCCACCCAGAGGGAGCAATACATCGTTTTCTGGCAGAGGACCATGACCTCAGACTTGAGGTGATTATTCTTATACCAGCCGCTTTACACTCAGATCTTACATATCAGTTGTACTGGCAGAAATGTTTATATCTGGTGATGTGATATTAATTTATTAGGCTAATATCTGCTGATGTCAGAAATCCTATTGCTAGTATTTTGCATTCTTGTTTGTGTAGTTTTTGCTCTTTTACCATTTTAGGTACGCCTCCTCTCTTTAGTGTTCCTACATGATAATCAGCCTTTAGTCTGTCAGGCATTAGTATGGAGCCTTTTCTCAACCTTGCTCTCTCCAGCTGGCTTACTTAATAAGATAGATTAAAAGTCTGTCAGCTCTCTTTAAAAGGTAAAAAATATAAAGCTCCTGTTTGTTTGGCACAGCACTTGCACTGAGAGAATAAAGAGATTAATCATGGGGTTACATGAAAGTTTTAAGTTGTGGATTTGACACAAGACACTTGATTTAATACCAAGATGAAGCTTCCGATATACTGTTTGAACCCCTGATTAAATCTGAACTAAGTAAAGCGCATAAGTGCGACTTGTCTTTCATTCATTGCTTGATGACCAATTTTAATGGTCATTTCCACATCTATTCCAAAATAAAGTATGTTCCTCTGGCAGGGTTAGGCCATGCACAATGTAGGCTCAATTTGATCTGAAAGCAGTATATAGGATCTGCACCACTGACTTGCAACCGAAATTTATAAGTCACTGAAAGCAGGTTTCATTCACATGGGCCCAAACTGACAAATTTCTCAACATATTTTGATTGCATGTTACACCAGCAGTGATGCACAGCAGTGCTCCTTCCTCTGTTGATTAACACTGATGACAACTCGGGGACAGTGTGCTATTATGTTTTGTGTCCTGTTATCATTAAAGGACATGCATGCAGCTCTCTACAACAGTTGCCATTTGGAAAGTCTGTTGTTACACAACCTACACAACGGTGACATATTTGTGTCATATTTGATTCCTAATCAAACTGTTTTGTTTGTAGTTTAAAACTTTGTTACATTAAGTTGAGATAGATTAGCGTTCAACATCAGTTGTAGTAAAAGAAGGCGTTACATTTGACAAAAACTTTTTTTTCCCGTAATTATCTCTGTTTCTTTGTTTCTCTTTGTTAACACAGTGCTGAAGTTTGTCTTACTGTTAATCTCCTTTCTTAATACGCTATTGATTTAAGATTGTGCTAGAAAATCTGGGTTGGAACTTCAACTTAGCAAACGTGATCACTGCCTCTGGCCCAAATGCTTTTTAGGATTAACGGGATAAACACCAAGCCAACCTCAGTGTATTCTTAGCGTTTTGATGAGAGTGTTGAGAGGAAGAATGTTTAAGACCCTTTCCTTGTGCCACATCCACCATAGTGATCTAAAGTTTTTTTTTTTCTGGTTCCTCTAAAGCATGTCAGTGACTTAGCAGTCATTGGGTTTATGGTAGCAGGACAGGATTAACATTAGAGCTGATAAATCAAACATAACAGGTTCAGTTGGCACGTGTCTGGGTATGACAGGTTTATGTTATGAGGGTAAACTGACACCTATGAAGACAAATACTGGTCTTGGAAAAAATGTAATCCTAGTATGACTGAGTAAAGGTCAAAAGTGTGTTTGTGTGGTGCTTCACTAAAAAATGGCAGAGATATCTGTGACCGAAAGGAAAAATTAATGCCAAATTTGTTATTTTAACAAAGCACACTTTTTAAAGAACATATCCTTTACAGATTATTTTTAAATCAGTTGCAAAGCGCAGCGTTTATTCAGAGCTTTTATACCAAAAAATCCACAGTGCTTAACCCATGATAACATGACTCTATCAATTTCTAGTGATGAAAAATCTAGCAATGTTGCTATTAGTCCTCTAATTTGACATTGAAAGTAAAACATGACTTCCTGTTAGCCTGTGGCTAATCACAATGCTCGAATTTCTTCTTCTGTTGTTTTCTTGATAGTAGTGACCAATCAGGGCCAGCTAGCGATCAACAAGAGACAAGATAGTTATCTTGCCAGTTTGGAAAGGAAATTGAAAATAGTCCTCTGTAGCCCAAATAATGAAAAGATCTTCTAAAATGGCATTCATGCACAGTTTATGCACTGTAATACCACATGAGCATAAAACGTGAACAAGGCCAGTAAAAACTTAATGCAGGTGTGAAAAGTCTTGTTCATTGTTGATCTAGTTGTTATTTCTGATGAGTTCTTTGAGATTCAATTTCTGATTCATTCTTTTACTTGGTCTTTCTGGTAGTATAACTTTTGTTGCATACATCTGATGTCCTTTTATCATACACATTCTGATAGTCCAGGTTGTCCCGAAAAATAGGTGTCTATAACTTGATTGTGTTTAAAAGGGTTGCGATTCTAAAGGCATTTTTGCATTAAAAATACAAGTGGACCATAAATAGCAATACTAGCTTGGGGTTCCAAGGGTTAATAGTACTTTAGAAGTCCCGCTGTGACTTATGAACAAACCTTGCAGTTGACTGACATGGAAACCATATATATATACATATATATACACACATATATATATATATATATATATATATATATATATATATGAATCTCCACCATGTTTCACTGTGGGTGCAACGCATCTAGCATCAAAACGTTCTCCAGCTTTTCTGCGGACATGAACACGACGATACTGACCGAAGAGTTCAAACTTGGACTCGTCCGTCCAGAGTACCTTCTTCTTCCAGACATCAACAGTCCAGTGTTTGTGCTCCCTGGTAAATCTGAGGCGTTTCTGGATGTTTGCAGGCCTCAATAATGGCTTCTTAGCAGCTCTTCTCCCCTTTAAGCCTTGTTCCGTCAGTTGTCTGCTTATGGTCATTCTGGAGACTTTCTCAAACTCTGATCTAGAAACATTCATCTCTGCCTGAAGCAGTGCTCTTCCTTCTGTCTCTAGTACTTCAAATCTTGAGGTGTCTGACATCTGCTTCAGTTAACTTTGGTTTCCTGCCTCTTCCTTGGCACATTTTGTAAGTACCAGTCTGGGCAATTGACTCCAAAGCATACTTGACAATACTGTGAGAACACTTTATGTCTTTCCCCGTTTGTCTTAGAGACCATCCAGCATCATCAAGTGCTTTAATGCGGACTCTTTCATTTTCAGTGAGCTCTCCATGTTTTACCATTTTGAAGAGGAATGAGGAATTTCAAACTCAATTCACCTTTTTATACCCAAATTTGAGCCTGAGAAGTCAGAAATGAATCAAGCAGAACATTCAACCACTAAAACTAATTTTTCTGTTCAGGAATGCAAGTAAATAACTACAATTTGACATATTAATCAAGAAATAATAATGTGCTTTACTATTTTTTTCAGTTTTTTTGTAAATCAGTGAATTTGAAAATTCATGGATAACAATAATAATTATATTTTAGCATTAAAAATATCATTTTGTCTAAAGAGCTTCTACATATTGGTGTATTTACCATTGCAGAAACATAAAAATGATTTTGGTAATTACCAGTACTGTTAATTTAGGGCAGCTGTGGCATAAACCTTACTTTGGGTGGTGGTCTAATAAATTTGTTAAGCACTGTATATAAAATTATTTATTAGAAAAGTGTGGTCCCATCTAGACTGGGATGTTGGACATTTTAAGGCCTGGACAATTAATAAAACAAACCAAGCACATTAGTTGTTAGTGATCAGATGATTATAAATTGCAGTCCTGAGGAAGCCACATTTTATTTTCATGTTTATTCATGCCTTTAGTTGTTTGCAATTTGCTGTTTTCATTTAGGTATTCACTTAAAGGTTGGATCTGACAATTTGGAAAGACAACGCAATTTAAACATGATGAGGTGTTGGGGGAATATCACGATTTATAAAAAAGAGAAACCAACAGGCGTGCAACACATGAGATAATTTTGATTAACTGAGGCTAAAGAGTTGTGGAGTCTCTCTCATTTTTCACACAGTGTTATCTCGTTTTTGTGTCCTCCTATCTGTTTGCTCCTTTCACTGCCAAAGCATACATGGTTTAAGTCATTTAAGTACAAAGAAAAAGCTTGGAGCACTGTGATTTAACCAATGTGAACAATAAATGGGAGAGCTTTAAGTGCTTTCCTGAGCCTGTTTCCTTTGTAACACAATTGTCAGTACTTCTGAAACGGAAGTCAGCACTTCAGTAATAAGCCGCATCCTTCTAGCTTTGAATTTGTTTTCATTTCTTTTTTTCTTTGTCCTTTCAGTTGTCATTGTACATCGTGTGGCTCCCAGTTTTTATGACCCATTGACATATGACAAATGTAATGGAGAAATGTGCTAGAGAGGATTTCAAGAGCACGTTAACATAACATAACTATCAGTGCTGCAGATACTCCTTTTTTTTTGACAAATCTAAAATATTCCATAATACACATATAATGTTGATGCATTAGCTCTGGTGATATCAAAGATAATATTTTGATTGAGATAGCAGCTGAACAGCATCGCTGGCTGTTGCTGTGACAAGTAACAGCATGAGTTCAAATTAGGTTAGATCAACTGTAACACTTCCTATAACAAACACTGTTCATACACTGTCACCAGTTTATTTCAATTTAAGGGAACATCACAATGTTATGAAAAATTTATTTTAAAATATGTCTTTATGTATGGCCCAAGATCTGAAACGATGAAGTGAAACATGATTATTTATGCTGCAACACTTCTGCATGGATGCAACACAAGGTGAGTCATCATCCATTTTAAACTTTAAAACTTTAAACTTTCTTTTTACTGTCCTTTAATTGTTTGTCTTGTTGTTTTGTCTCAAACTGAAGGACTTTCTAGGGTTAGGCATTTTCATTGTTCATTACCTTGTGAATGAGTAATCAATCAGTCGGCTTTTGTTGACATCTTTTCCACTAGGGCTGGGCAATTAATCACAAACTAGATTAAACCGCAATATGGCCTGCTGCAATTTTCAAATCCCAGAAGTTGCAGTATATCTTTAACTTGAAATGTGTCAAAATACCAGTTTAATAAATCAATTTTTTGCAGTGGCAGAGATTTTATGCACATTATACAAACATTCTAGTGTCAGTTTTTTATAATGGTTTACAAAAATCCTCCTTTTGTGTTTTATTTATGTTTTTCTTAATCAAAATGAGCGACATAAATATGATAATGCCCTTAAACAAAGCAAATGACATTACATTTGCAACACAAGCAAAAATAGTTAGCTCATTCTAAGCCTAGCGTTACTTCACGAACGTCATACCCCAGCTGCGATCAGCTGGTAGCCAGCCTCATCTCCCCCACCTCAGCCACCTCCTTTATATCTTAAAGCTTGTTGCACCCCCATATTCAGATTAACACTACTATGGATTAATTGCTACGGAAATATCTTAATTGTTTTCAGTACATATAGTCTTATTTATGGAATTATTTATTGCTTGAATGTGTTGAAAAGTACATAAGCTTAACCCAAGAATAACTGCATATTAAATCTCAATATTTGGGAAAAAATCAGATTATTTTTGCAAATCATTCAACCCTATTTTCCACTCATGCAGCTGTTATTGCCACATCTCTTCCAAAGTCATGGCTGAAAGCAGTAGATGCAGATTCAGCTGCTACGTGTGCCAACAGAAATCAGCTGCACATACGCTTAAAGATATGTCAATTATGCATGGGTTTACGTAGGTGAATTGTCTGCAGCCATGTGCTTCTTAGAATACGCGGTTCATTCTATTGATTAATGCCTCAAGCAAATATAAAAGTACATTCTTCTGTAATTAATCTTTTTTGTATCTTGATAGAGTAAATCAACAATTCAGCTTAGCAGTGCAGCAGTTCTGTTCACCTCATTGAAGGTGCTAAGATTTGCATTGAAAAAGTATTATATCAACACTCCTGTGGCCTTATTAGCTGGTTAAGATACCGGTATTTGGATAATGGTAGATCTGATATCAACCAATCAGTGTCCAAAGAAAATTTTAAATGAACGTCTAATGTTAATCATGTCAGGCATAATGGAAATATGAGTTTTTCAGACAATAAGGATAAATACAAATGGCTAAGAATTGTATCGTATCAGTATCATATCAGTATCATATGCTTATCGTATTGTATTTAAGTATTCTACCGTATCGCACTGTACTGTATTGTCGTATCGTCTTGTACAGTATAATTTTAGATAGGATTGTATTGTTGTATTGTACCATATCATAGTATCCTATTGTATTGTATTATATCAACGCGTACTGATTTGGATTGAATCGCATCATATATTTCACTGTTGTATCATAAGATATTGTGTTGTGTTGTATTGCATTGTAGTATTGTATCATATCCTATTGAATTGTATCGTTTTATAATAAACTGTAATGAATCTTATTGTAAACTAAAAAAACACAAAAAATGAGATTACACAAATGTTTAACGCGAAAAGTTATTTTATCAAATTACGTAATTCACAATATGTCTAAATCAGGGGGTCTGTGTTAAAGACTGGATGACAGAGAGACAGTTTGTGAAGTGGGTAATATGGCTTGTGGTCTAACTCTACCACGTCTGTGAACTATGTATGGTCAGTGAGGGGCGGGCAGGAGAGAGAAAGAGAGAGCGAGAGGGAGGAATAGTGAGTGTAGCCAAAAGGGAGAGAGTGGGAATTGTTTGCCAAAGGGAGAGGGAGAGAAGAACCAGGTGAGGGAGAAAAAGCAGCAGGCTGGGATACAGTACAGTGGAGGTGGAGAGAGCTGAAGTCGGAGAAGTGCAGAGAGAGAGGGAGAGAGAGAGAGAAAGAGCAGCTGCACTAGAGACAGGACTTGAAGAGCTCAAATGTGGACAAGTGTACCTCGGTCACTGAGCTGTCAGTGGGGAAACAGAGCGGCTGGCTGTGTCTAGCAACCATGAAGCACTCTCACAGAATGGACTACAAGCTGATCAGTGAGTAGAAGAAAGTGAGTTACAGTGTGGCTGCTGGTTCTGGGTGAAAATGTGGCTTTAAAACTGTTAAATGTTTTTTGCTTACTTAGATGTGCTTCTGATATATATTCATTGTATAAAGCTGTATTCTCTCTGGTGTGGCCAGCACTTAAAAAGGTTAAGCATACCAGAAATCCAAGGTACTTAGTTCATTACAAGTATTATTGATTATAGATAATCAGATGTGATTGCAAGTGTTGACGTTTTTACACATTTAGTAGGGTTAGTTTTAAAAATGTTTTATTGTGTTATGAATTGTTATAGTTACCTGGTTGAAGGATTGTGACTCTGTTTATATTTTTGGAATATGTGACTTGTTCATATTAACATTTGTGTTTTTGCGATGTGCAAAATGCATCACTGTTTCAGTGTTTCTTCTAAATGTCTTTTGCGTTGGAATTAAACTTTAGGATGCATCATATTTCCTCTTTAATTTGATTTTTAACTCTCCGCTATAATAGCAAGGTCCAAAAGAAATTACCCTGAATCATTTCATATCATTTTTTATGGTTTGACATGGCTTGTTTGGCATGGTATGGTATGGTAATTATGGTATTGTATATCTTACTGTATCATATTGTATCGTACTGTACTTTATCATATCATATTAATTTGTATTCTGTCATATCATGGTATCATATTGTACCAAATCTTCTGGTATCATGGGCTTATATTGCATCATATGGTATCGTATCGTACGGTTTCTTATCGTTTAGTATAATGCCCTAAAGTAGCTGCCACCTAAGACTGTTCTTTATTTTTAATTTAAGAAAATCATACTATATTTCACACTAATTAAACAAAACAAATGTCACACATATTCTATATTCAAAATGACTGACCGTTATAACATTATAATATTACCTTCAATATTTTGTTCGTACTTGTGTAACATGATACAGCACTTCAGAAAATGCATCACTTGTGCCCCCGTCATACCCGCAATCCAACAGACTGACAGCCAAGAATTTCAGGGTCTCTAGGTGACTTCACATTGAATTGACCCCAACAATGAATGTCACATATGGTTGTGTGTATGTTTAGGCTCATAGGGTGCAGAAATGTCTTGTACAGTTCAAAACAAAAGCATCAAAATGACCAGTGAGGTCCATCTGATTTGTATCAAGTCATTGTGAAGTTAGGCATAGAGACGTAAAGGTCTCATTTTATTATCTGCTGATTGAATGGTCCTCATTCACACTGTAGTCTGACCTGACACAGCTCACGCAGATCACATCTTGCACAATATGCTTTTCCAAATCTCCAGTTTTACTTTAGCTTTGCTCAACTATTTTGCCACAGTTATGATTAATGCAGTCTTTGAATGTATTACCTGTAGCCTTTTGCTTGATAGGTCTGAGGTTCTTATCTTTATCCTAGAAAGATCAGAGGAACCTAAATGTTCTATTTACATCTGCATGTGCTTCTGTGTGTGGTGCATCTGATCTGGGAGGGAGGCTTCTTATTATTGTTTGCTTATTTTTGCTGCCTCATGTGTTAGTTTGTTTATTACTTGTGTATTTGTTTTTCAGTGTGTGCCAATATGCAGCACTTGACATTTTTATTATTATCTGAATGCTTTATGCGGTGTATTTCCTGAGTACTTTTGGCACATTTATTAGAGTAGATGGAAATTTGGACACTGCAGGAGTTTACTAGCAACTTCTAATCACTAAAAACAAGGAAGTTCTGAATATTTGGTGCCTTGGACTTGTCTTATTGTTGCTGTGATACTGAAACAGGTATAAAGATGGTTTAACCCTTCATTGAAATAGAAAATTCACACAGAAGAAGGTATTTATGGGTTCAAAAGGCTGATTTGTCAACAGTCCTTTGACTCGGGCTGTTTGTGCTGCACCTGTTTGAGTGCCCTACATACACGAGTTGTCATCAGCTCTAAACGTGCTTCTGAGAACAGTATACTGTAGGTGTGCACTTGGCAAGGGAAGAAGGACAAAAGTGGTTTGTGTTCAAGGTTCCTCTCCTTCAGTATACATACATAAAAATTTTCCAGTCACAAGTGTCTATAAGGCGCTGGCAGCCAGACAGGAATTAGTGGACTTAGAATTATTGTGTCTTACTTTGTGACACTTGTTGAGCAGGATCTGACTCCTTGGAGTGTGGATTTTGATATGTTGTGTTCTGTTAATATTGACTTTTTATTCAACCTACTGTGTGATGATGGATTAAGTGGAGGTGAAAGTCTAAGTAAACTTACTGCTGATGTCATCAGAGGCGCAGTTGATGCAACAGAAAACCACAAAAAAGACTCAGATGGCGACAACAGGCGTCACTTCAACTCAAATATAAAGCTACACATAAATGTGGTTGCAATTTTTCCAGCTTCTGATCACTTCATTTTTTTTAATTTGTGTACAGCATCTGGGGATGAATTTTGTGTGAAATTTTAAAATCTAATGTATTCCTACAGAGGCATATAAAGGCCACTTTAGAACATTAAAAAATAAAATGGATCTGTTCATTTTTGAGGATAAACTAGATTATTTTTTGTTCATTAACTCTTAAATTTCAGATGCCAAACTCTAAATTTTTGAGTTTCAAAAGCCATAAATGTTGACTTTATAAAATTAAAATGTCAAGTTAATAATGTCATAAATTTATGACGTTATAAAGCCGTAAATTTATGACAAACAGTACTTGAAACACTGGTCCGAAACATAGTATGTCATTAGGATGTCACCTCATGGGACTTAAAAGTTCTGTTGTGTTAAATCTGATCTGTGACACCACCTGTAGTAGTCTTGTGATGGTGTCATCAAACACCTTAATTTTTGGTGGATTATAAAATAACCTATAAAGGTTAATATTTTGTTATCATTATAATAAAATGTTTTAAAATATTTGCATCATCAGTTGATAATTTATTGTTACTGATAATTATTGGATCCCCAACTCCTACTATTTAAAGAAGAAGAGAAGTGGTTTACTTTTTGAAACAGGAAAGAATAAATGACCATTCTGTCATGGTGAATATTAAGGTTTTGCAATAAAATTAGGTAAGCATGGCCAAAAATTTTGGCTGTACCATGTTGTGCCATGGGCTCCATGCTTGGCCCCAAAAAACCTTCCCTCAACTTATGAGTGGGCACTGTGCTCACTCCTTAAAGTATAACTTGATTAGGCTCTCAAGCCTTGTACTTGTGAGGACAAACAGCTTAATTTGGTATAATTTTACTTCATGATGTAGGTTACTTTTGACTTTATAACATTAAAAGCATTTGTACTTTTTGTATCGTTGAAAATGTCGTCTTTTTCTTGTAAGTTTACAACTCAGTTGACTAAATTTATACCTCATAAAAAACTTTATGATCTCAAAAATGTAGATTTTTCTCTTGAAAATGAAAAGACTCTCTCTCTCTCTCTCTCTCTCTCTCTCTCTCTCTCTCTCTCTCTCTCTCTCTCTCTCTATATATATATATATATATATATATTTTGTTTTATTTTTTACACCGTGGCTCTTTAGTGCTTGTTAAATAATTCTGATTATATTGTAAAATGTTTTGTGGAAATGCATCCCAAGTAGAGACAGAAAAATAAGTGGTTTGCTTTTGATCAGACATCACATTTGACACGCCACAAGGCTGTTAAATTTTTCCAAGACACACAAATACATTAACATATGCAGTAACATACACCTGCCTTTCCTGCCTTTGCTATTTTTTAAAGCAGATTTATCACAAGGGTTAAAAAGGATGTTCAGTCAATCTACTTCCTCCATCAGCGCATTCAGAAACCCACACGTCAGGATAAACATTAGCACACACTCAGACAGATGCTCCCAATTCCAGTGTATTTGAATTCTGTGAGCATTTCAGATGAGTAAACCTCTGCATTCAAATCACAAGGGCTTCATGGTTAATTAGCCCAGGCTCAGGTTGTCTCGCTCTCACAGCCAAATTGCTGCGCTCTCTAGATTACTCATCAGTGTGTCTTACACTGGTGTTTTTCTGATCTGTAACGGGTCAGCAGGCTTCATCTCAAGGGTCCAAACAGCTTTTATTAGACACACTTATCACAGTGACCCAAGATCTCTGTCCCAGTGTTTATTTATCACAGCCCTCTGTTGTTGTTACCGATTATTGTGGATATTATGTGAAGCTCTGGAGGAATATATTTATGGTATCAGGAGTAACAGAAGATACAAAGACTGACATTTTATACATCAATTTCAATCTGAATCCTATCGCTTTGACATAAAACAGAACATTTGTGTTTAATAAATTCTTTAGAGCCTCTTGAGAGCTTTTTTGTCTCTGCCTTGACTGCCGTTTTTTTTTACAGTTTAAAGGATGAATAAATGAATGAATGAGGCGTCTACGGCATCATGAATTTCATATCACTCATTTGAGGGAGGTCTCTATTTCCACTTCAGAAGGCTCAAATAAGGGAAAGATCTAAACCACAAAATTTCCATTTGTTCTACTTATCCATTTCTTCTTTATCTTATCTCTTTCCTCCTCTTCCTTCAGGTCTCTAATTTTGTTTCACCGTCTTGCTTGTGTGAAAAATTCCTCTTTATCTCGTCTTTGTATGTACTGCTTAATTTTTAACGCCAGGTTTCCATGTTTAATACCGTGTAATCTTTCCAGTATTCTTTTAGTCTGTCTGACATGCTCTCATCTGTCTATTGAGAACAGTCTTTTATAACACATATGCACACACTCACGCAGAGTTCATTATAGGAGCTGTGAGACCGGATCCACAAATCAAACTGTGCAAATAAGCAATTTTTTTTTCTGCAGGACAGTTACTGCTGTTGCCTTGGATACCTGTTGAACATCTCAAGGGTTACCAAGGACAACCTTTTAGTGTGTTTCTGCATATGTGTATGAATACTCTTTTGTGTGTCTGTGGGAGTCAGGCTAGGTAGATTTCAATGACTGTGACAGTTTACAAAAACCAGAAAGGGCCTGTCTAATTCCTGGCATTCAATCAGGTTAATATACATCTCCTTTCCTTCATGGTTTTGTAAACGTTGTATAACTAACCCGCTCTAAACTGGCTCCTGCTGCAGATAAATGCTGACAAAAAGAGGCTGAAGCAGAAATGTGTAAAACTACCTTATTAATTGCTCCCTTCTGTCTGAATAAATGTTGTATAGCCTCTTAAGTGCTGTGTAATGGCCTGTGTAAAACCAGCAAATTCAGAGCTGAAACCTCTCCATAAAAGACCCTGCCTCTGAGAAAGGGCCTTCTTGGGAAGCCCACACCTTCGAAAGGTAAATAAAAATAGGTTCTGTACATTTCTGCGGTCAAAGTAAAGATAAAGTCACTCAGAGAATCCCTGAAATTTTCTTGGAGATGTTCCTCCAGTGGAAACAGGCCTAAGAGTTTTTGTGGCATCCATCCCAGTGATGTGCACTCTGCCTACCTGGCAGCTCCAGCACCAGGACAGAAACTGTCCATTAGTCCTTTGTGATCAGAAATGAGGACAGGTTTGTTTGTGTGTAAGCAGTTTGACTAATTGACCTGACTGAAATCCAAACACAGGAGCTGGCAGGTGATCAATGCTGTTTACTTGCAGAGGCTGAAGTGTGCATACTGCTCTTGGCTGCTGGTCGAAAGGAGAGGAAGGCAAGCTAGTGGTATGCAGGGATTGATGGTTCAGAAGACTGGAGACATTTAGGTTAATCCTGAAAAAGAGACACACATTTCTTTGAGGCTTTTATGAGGAAAGTGAAACAGAGTGGATTAATGTCTCTTATTTAATCCATCCTCTCTTTGATTTCTATTCACCTTTTTCAACTTGTATGTGCAACAGTACTTTCTGCTGTCCTTGTGAACTTTGAAGACAACTCAGCTGGCCTTTTCTCATACAGCTCTCCTACAATGACAGCTATGTTAATATGTTGGAAAGTTGGATCAGCTCAGAATTCATGATCTCTTCCCTTATTATCTGTCCATCCAGAGCGCCAGCTGGCTAACAGTATGAGCAGTAGCAGCTCTCTTCCTCCCAGCGTCAGTGGGATCAGTAAGGAGCTGGCAGATGTGCGACACCTTGTGCAGTTCCCAGAGGAGATTGCCTGTATACTCACCGAGCAAGAACAGCAGCTCTACAAACGGGTAGGGCAAACAGTTACACAAATAAAGACACACAATAAAGTCTTGTGAATACGTATTTATTTTTCAAAAGTAGATGAATATCAAACTAGTGTGCTGTTAATTTGGTGAAATTTTGAGTTTTTTTCAAGCAAAAATGGATCCAAGCATGCTTACAAGTTAATTTAAGTGGATAAATTATGACTGTTTAGAGATGTAAAACATGAGAATAGAAAAATATATCTGAAGCACACAGAAGTGATCATTTACTTGTCTGCTCTTCTCATACTGTCTCTGTTGGCAGGTCTTTCCTTTGGACTACCTCTGTTTCCTCACCCGAGACCTTGGCAGTCCCGAGTGTCAAGCCAGGCGTCACCCAAGCCTAAAGGCTTCAGTGTCTGTGCCCACCATGCCTACCCAGAATGCTCAGCGAAGTAATGCTGTGGAGGACCTGGTATCACGATTTAACGAGGTGAGGATGCTGCTGATATAAGATCTAGGATTGCCATGGCTTTTTAAAACCCTTTTATTTATCTTTTTCTCTGTGTCACATATAAAACATGTACTAATGAAAGAAGATAATCCATATCATTCACTGTCAAGTGCTGTGTATTTAGTAAAGGAAAACAAATAAAAATTGTAGATTCCCAAAGACTGAGGGAAAACCTAAGAAACTCTGGAAAAAATATTTGCTACAAAAGACTTCTCTGCTCAACCAGTTGTTTAAGCTTTACTTTAAATCTAACATCCTTATGTTTGACCAAATGTCTGCTGTGATCTCTCTGAAGTTATACATCCTACTTTATTATGATGTGCTGTGATTTATAATTTCATCCTTACAAAGTCAGCCTATATCTCACCAGCTGAGTTTTAACAGCATGATTTAGTCAGGATGAGATCACTTGAGCAGCGCTGATACCAATCAGAAAACTATGTTGAGTGGTTTTATGGGATGACTCCTGATTGCCCTGAACAGCTTTTTTAAAAGACACTGTAAAACCTTGGTTTTGATGTTGAAAGACAGCACTAAACTAGTGGGAACATACTGATTAAAAAAAACAGTGCCGCTCCTGATTGGATGACTGTTTTGACTGCCCTAAATGAGATCATCAGAAAGAGTAAAAAAAAGCGATTTGACATAAATGTGAGAGGTTGGAATTCCAAGCAGAGCAGTAATTGTGTTTTCCTCCAGCTGGATTTGCCATTTTTGCTTTTTCTGTCTGAGTCATACCTCCCTATCATGTCCTGGCTGAAACACAGACATGGTGGTGTAAGTTGGCTGAAGTTTCTCTCCTGGGCCTGGTGTCTCTCTTTGTGAGTGACTTTGAGAATAAACAATCACAACTCTGAAATGATCTCAAAGAGAAAGTGAGAGGGGTTTGAGAATAATGCAGAATCATGATGTCATCCATAAGTCACATGCCTTTCTCATCAGCTGGTTTTCATTTAAGCCAGTGAGACACAAGAGAGACACTAAATAGTTTCTCAAATGTACATTGTAGCCATATACGGGCACAATGGAGCGAGAGTTTAATGACATAGATAAAGCCAACAAGTGGCTTCTCTTGTCAGCTCTAGATGAAAGAGATGAGATACAGCTGGGGTTTTCTGTGGATCAGGTTTCTTGACTTTTCCTCTGATTGTGTAGTGATGTTTTGTCAGTTACTTGCAAAAGAAATGGTTTGTATCAGGGATGGACAACTTAGGCTGCCATCAGGGCCGGGTTGTTATGAATGAAAGGGAACTCTTTCTCAGACAATTATGAATTGGCTCATACTGATACTTTAATGAAAGGAAAAAGTATGAAACTTTATATATAGCACATTTGCATACATGTATGTAAGTGTAAAAATGCATATTGGTATGTTTTTTTTGTTTATTGGGGATGGGGATTATGTATGGCCTTGAAGGTGAAGAACAAAGTCTTAAAGTCAGTGTGGCAATTGACCGGGTGCCAGTGGAGCTGCTGAAGAACAGGAATGATGCTTTTACCGAAATTTTGGATTAATTGAAGTTTGTGAGAGGAGTTACAATAATCAATCCGGGATGTGACCAGATAGACAACTAAAATAGCAGAAGAGTTGGGAATGAGAGACTGACGAAGGCGATAAATGCTGCGTTGATGTATGTTGTGTAAGCTGCTTTGTTCTACATATCAAAGCACTTTGCAAACACTTGTTTTAAAAGAGCTTTACAAATAAAGTTATTATTGTCATTGCATACATACAGACATAATACATGCATCAGTAATTACATATTAATCAAGGAACATGATAAAAACATCTCTATTTTTTATGTTGTAAGCATTTATGCATGTTGTCTTACTCACCAGATGAACTATTGGCAGGTGGCTTCTATTTTTATTATTTTTATGGCTTAAAAGAAATTGTGATTTAATTATTGTATCATACCAGTAAGGACAATTTTACAAGACTAGCTGCCAAAATGTGTCAATATTAGCAATTGGTCAACAGATAATAACATGGGCCATGGTTTGTTTAAAATATATTTTGGTTAAAGTTGATTTGTCAGGAAATAGATTTGAATAATTTATTTTTGACAAAATGTTCTTTCAATAATAATAGATAAATCAACAAGTCATTTAGGACATAGAACTGGTCAGTTAAAGAGATCTTCTTAATTATATACCCTGCCTAAAACTGATAGTACTTAGCATCTGCTTAACCAGTTGATTTGAGAAATACCTATTTCAATGAGTAAGTATAACTGCTGGTTATGCTAAATGATTATGTATTGGATTGGGGTTTTGAAGAGAGCATACTCTGCTCGATTTGTATGCAGTTTTGTAAGGTGTATGTGTAAGAGATTTATTAGAAAGGGATGAATATGTCATTAATCTAATGTTGGAGGTGCTCTGGTTAACATTTGATAACACTGCCTTTGATAAGATCAATAAATTTGCCTTGATGGCTTGATTTCTTTGCATTTGACAAGCAGCAATTTGGTTATTTAAATCAAAATTACCCAAAAGCATTTGATGCTTTTGACCCTGTTCATTTTTATGCCATGTATGGAAGTGAAGGATTATGCAGTTCAGAAAGATAGCATGGAAAGAAAATATTTTTAGGAAAGGGAAGAAGGAGCGGTTTGGGTCTCTTTGTGTCTGTCTGGAGTGTTTAGCTTTGACAGGACGAGTACAGTGTGTGCTTATGTTGCGAGTTTGTAATAGTTCTCTGTCAACCTTGGTTATGTAATTCATGTATCAAGGAGAAAGTGACCCTCATAGTTGGACTAATAACACAGCACAGATGGAGACAGACAGACGGACAGACACACAAACATCAAAGGGGGATCAGACTATCATTAATAACACATATGCTATTTTTAAAGACTCGATCCTGTCCTTGTCTCTTAATTTCCTTATTTAACTCTTATGTACCATTACACTCCCTATGTTTATAGCATGCCTTCATATCCTGTCTATTATCTGTCTTACACAACACTAAGTACACACTTTTAGGATCTGGAATATCAGAAGAGATGCCAACTCTGCATTGCCTTGATCTGTGGCGATTCAGAAAGCCCCTCTGCAGACCATGAGCGTGGTTCGGATGGTGAGTGTAACTCAACCCAGCTGCTGAGTACAAGTGACTGATAGCGGATTTTCACGCTGGGCATGCACATCCTGGCACACAGAGAGCAGAGGAGGATCAGATAAGAGACTGTAGGTTAGCAGGGTTGTGTCAGTATGCTGTGTACAGTAGATTGTTCTAGAAACTGCTCCAGGACTGATGTTCTGTATCTGACACCCCTTATCTGATCTGTCTGAATAGAGCCACAGGTTAGAAAACAATCTTTGCCTGTAATTAATTAAATCACCTAATTAAGGAAAGATGACTGTGTAATTAGAGGGAAAACTGCAATAAAAAGATAAGGCTGACCAGTATGATTTCACAACACAGTGTTTGGAGAACAAAGGAGGCATATTAAGAAATAAAAAGATAAGGTTGTTGAGTACTCTAAATTAAGTTTCTATTGCCATTATATGCTGAAGTCACAAGCAGGTATGATGATATTTTACATATTGTTACTGAGTTGGATGTATTTAAATCAAGGAGAGGTTACTTGGTTGGTTGGTCGCTCTTCTAGGTAGTTTAACAACAATGTGATGATTGTACAACAACTGAAACAAAAAAAAACTTAAGCAAAACTAAAGAAAACAATAGAAACTATAGAAAATCTAAAGCAAACATGGTTCTCAAGCTGGTATGTCATCATTTTTTAGTTCAGAAAAGCTTAGTCCATATCATACTGTCAGATGCTACATCAGAGATGTTAAAATTCACATTTTTTAGTGTAAATAGAGGGCTTCATTTCCTTATTAGCAAATTAAGCTGACCTTTAAAAACAGTTTTAAAACCAGACCAAAAAGGTCCACTTAATAGCCATTCTTGAACTTTCAGTTAGATGAAATAAGCACTATTAGATGATGGCGAAGCAACACATTTGGTGCTGTGAAAACAGTAATAGGGATGCACAGTGTATCATGCACTGATACCATATTTGTCAGACCAAGTACAAGTACTGACATTTGGGTATTCTCAGCCATACTGAGTACAAATACTAATACTGAATCATACCTTTACAGTTCTTAAATTATTTTTGAAAGTTTGTTTTATATTCATTACATCAGTGGTTCCCTGCCTTTTTCTCATTGAGCCCCTCCTCCACATATCTATGAAGAGCTGCATCCCCCCAGTACCCACATGGAAAAAAAAACGATGTATTGCTGTCAAAAATACACATAAATTTGAATCGCTGGAAAAGTCTCTTTAGTTCAAGCGAATAGAGACATTATATTATTGAGAAAAATTTAGAGGAGACATTTGAAGATGGATTACATTTTCAGAGTAACCTTCCCCACCCTGAGCCCCTTTCATGCTTGTGCTTCCATCATGCAGGAATGCATACAATGGTTTGCTTTCCTTTGCTCATATTAGATAGGGAGAAAACCTGACTCTCCAAAAAGCTGCTTGTCATGATTCCAGACTCACTTATGGTAATAGAGTCATGGTTTGTTGAGTCTAACAAATAAAAATGCTATGTTATATCAAAGATTGTTGAGAATGTTTATGAGGTAAGATGTAGTTTTCACAACCCTTATCTAAGGGGTCTGTATATACTGTGTTCACTTGTATATACAGTATGTGCCTGAGGTTGATATGTGAGTATCTATGTCCTCATACCTTGTGTAGGTATGTAAGGGTCCGTAATCTGTACATGGGGAAGGGGTTTGGTTGCATGTGTTATGTATGATTATGTAGTGTGCTTGCCTGGATGACATAAGGCAAAGAAGTCACACTTTACAAGAGTTTTATCAGGCTGTGTTGGAAGAGAAACAACCTGAAACAATGCCCTATACTTTACATTTGTGTGTTTCTGTGGCTTAATTTAGTCCCAGAAGTGGTCTTACAGATCCTTACATAACCCGGTAACAGATCTCTAGGCTAGGGGGATGTTTTTACTGCCTGCAAGGGGGTTGGGGAGGTTCAATGTGTGCGTGTGCTTGTGAATCCATTTGCAAGGCCCCAAAACAAGAGCAAAAGTGGCAGCTCCATTTACATTAGATTTTTTTCTGTGTTGGTTTTTGTGTCAGTCGCAGAGAATGTGAAAGGAAGCTGACCCTGATACATATCTTTCTGTCTTTTGAGAGAACTTGAGGGCAGTCCGCTTAAAGACGGAGTGCAGCCGATGGATATCTGATCTCATTCTTTCTTCAGTGTGTGCGTGTGTGCGTGGCCAGCTGGCAAGTCCCAGAGCATACATCACCACTTTAGAAACAGAATGCCATACCAGAATTCAAAAGCATGCCATGAGCACAAGTAAGACCACACACAACACAGTTTCAGCTGACCATCGCTTGGCTGTGGACCTTGTCTCCTGTTCACTCAGGTTTAACACTCCAAGCCTTGTTGTAATATATGTATACACTTATGTGTCATCCCATGAGTCAGTGTATCAAGTCAGCCTTTATATGGGTTGTCCATTCAGAAAATCTCTCTGTTACAAGGTTGCTCTGAAGCCAATCTTAGCACACTACAACCATATTACAATCTCAATCAGTCAGTCTTTATTTGTTTATGAAACACATAAAGAAGAGCAGTTACACATAAACTGATATGAGTTGTAGCTAAAATGCACCCTTTAATTTTGGTTCTTTTATTCACATCTTTAACTCAAAATTGAACAGTGTCATTACATATTTTGTCTTATCCTGATAACCTTGCATCTAATGGTTTGGTCAGATTCCATGTCTATCATCAGGAGGGTCCATCTTGCAAAGCTTCAAGCTGCTCTTAGAGAATGACCAGAAAAATCTCTGTCATTGGGGGAGAAAGAGGCATCGGGCACAGGCTTGGTTTAGTTGAAGCGACTGCAAGCCTGCAAACTATATTGGCCAGTGAAGAGATCTGTGTCGATGCAGCTATGCATGGTAGCAACTTTGTCAGAACTGGACAACATCTCTAAATTGAAAGAAGAGAAAAGAGCTTTACGTAAACTTTTTCCTGATAGTAGTGAATCCTGTACTGACATGCAATGGCTGCCTTTCAAGCTAGCATTACGTAGTTTCATTTTAAAAGTTTGGGTATAATTCTGTATCCACAGGTGAGTTCGTGGGTTACGTGGCTCATCTTGACAGCAGGGTCCATGGAGGAGAAGAGGGAGGTTTTCTCTTACCTGGTCCATGTCGCCAAATGCTGTTGGAACATGGGAAACTACAACGGTGTCATGGAGTTCCTGGCTGGACTAAGGTATAAAGGCTCACAGACAGTAACTCGCCCACAAACTGTGTTCAAACAAGTGTCGACAATAAATTACTTTGAACTAAAACTTGTAATTTCTTGTCCAAGGTCCCGTAAGGTGCTGAAGATGTGGCAGTTCATGGATCAGTCTGACATTGAGACAATGAGGAGCCTGAAAGATGCCATGGCTCAGCATGAGTCTTCTGCTGAGTACAAGAAGGTGGTGACCAGAGCACTCAATATCCCAGGATGCAAGGTGGGATGCTTTGTAAGACTCAAATAAAGTAATGAAATTGAAATGGAAGCCAGAATCTGATGTTTTCTGTCTCAAGGTGGTGCCATTCTGTGGGGTTTTTCTCAAGGAGCTCAGTGACGCATTGGATGGAACTGCAAGCATCATCAGCCTCAAACCACCTCCAGATAACACAGAGGACTCATTAGAGGTACAGTTACCAGCCATGAGCGAACATTAAAACATCCTAGAGGCCGAACACAATCCATAAAACCAGGATTTTATCTCTCTCCAGTTTGTTTCTGACTACAGCGGCCAACACAACTTCATGTCACGCTCTGGTTCTGATGGTCTACACATCCCAGAGAAGGAGGCTACAGTCAGCAACATCCTCCAGATTATCAGGTAGGAGTTTACAACTCAAAGAGGCAATGCTTGCTCACACAACAAAAACACTGATGTTCTGTTTTTGTGTAATTTATGTCCAAAAAACTTTCTTGCATGTCCATCTTGATGTTCCTTAGATCATGTAATCGCAGTCTGGAGGCAGAGGATCCTGATGATGCATCCACCAGCCCCTCCTCTTCAGGCCCCTCCCTGTCATCCAGAAACAACTCCTTTAGGGACCGCTGCCGCAATCAGTCAGTACCATTTGTCCCTTTTCTTTTCTTTTACACGTATACTTCCCAGCATTTGATCTTTTTAGAAAAGACTGTCTTGTTTACAGAATCTGAAAATGCAGAGTGTTTTCTGTCACAGTGTCATGACCCTTCAAACTGATGGATGATCTCTGAGTGTGGTGGAGGTTGCACAAGTTATGAGCAAGCATATGAGACAAACAGGACAGTATCAGATGGCACACAGCATGTGAGCCTAGTCATCAAGATCTAGGGACATGGTGCATCTTTTTGCATACTGCTTCTTTTTGTTTCCTTGTTTGTTTTTGGTTCTTCTTTGTCTTATTCTGGCTTTAATTTCAGTTTGCATCTCTGGTCAGAGTAGAAACTGAATCCTTAGTTAACAACATTATTCAAGTATGACATGCAAAAAAAAAAAAGTTGCTGGATTTTTCTTTCAGAGGAGCCAAATTTTACCTATATTCTTGGAATTAGATTTACACTTATTGTTTTTTGCCTTTACATCTTGACATGAAAGGTTTGTCTTGACTTGTGAATGTGACTTATATTAACCCGTTTGGACTGGATGCTACATTTGTATGTACAGGGGATTCAGAAAGTGTCCAGACCCCGTTCATCAATTTTTCAGTTTTGTTATGTTACAGTCTGGTGCTACGGTACAGAAATATTTGTATTCTCATTAATCTACACTCAGTAACCCTTAATGGTGAAGTGAAAACAGAGTTTTTGATTTTTTTGTATATAAACAGAGGTTAATAACAGAGTAACAGAGGTTCTTTGCTCTGGGAAACCTTCAGTGCAACAAAACTTTTTTTGTAGCCTATGTTGTTATTTTTAGACACAACTAAAAAACTATGACTTGATTCGATATACAAGCTGAAAGGCAAAGGGATAAAACTATTTTGGTTTTAGTATCCATAGCCCTTAAATGCAAAAGTTAATGGATAAAAAGAAATAAAAGTTTTTAAGAAAATCCTCAGGTTTTGAGAGATTGTTTTCAAATGCTATCAGTGTGGTCTTATGTGGCCAAGGACTAAATGGGTTGAGTGATGATGTGTTTCTGACTAGGAATTACACAAATACACCTGCTAAGAATTGGGTTTTTGCAGTATGGTGCTCAACAACTCATTTAATCCATGTTCAAATTTTTTTTTTACAAAATACAGATTTTAAAAGCAACCATTTTTTTTCAAACCTTTTATGTGTTGATAAGAAGATGGAGGTGCACTGCCTATTGTAGCACTAATAACCTTCTGACCAAAAGCCTTTTGCCCAAAAATAATTATTTTTAAAATGTATTTTTTATTATATTTTCTATAGTCAATATCTGGCAAACAAGATAAACATAATATGTCTCTCTTTAATATCAGAATTTATTCTGAATTTTAATTTGGGCTAGCCCCTTCTATGAAATGAAGTTACCCCATTTCATTTCTATTTTTTAAGAAACATTAAACATTTAGTTGAAAGTCATTTGCGTACATGCAACCACTTCATTCTGTTTTGCCCAAAAAAGGGACTAAAATGTGCCAAATTACATCTATTTCAGAAAGTGATTTTTGAAACAGGTGTTTAACTTTTCTTAGAAATATCTAGTCCAGACAGTGTATGGTTTACATGGTTATATTGTGATGAAAGTTGTCGTTCTTTCTCTTTCTCCACGGATACTGTTCTGTGTCAGTTCAGTGTTCAGTCACAGCGCTGTTGTCTTTCATAAACACCAGCATCAAGATAATGGCTTTGTGCAGGAACACATTTTGTAGATTGTTATTGTGATGAGGTGATGTTAACGTAAACCCCAGTGTCACAGAGAAAAAAGATAACAGGTTAGCTTCCTGTCAGAGCAGGAAGGAACAGAGCTCTGGTACTTTTCAGACACACTGCTGGCAGCTAACCTGGACAGGAACATACAGAAAACTTAATTTATTTCAAGCTCAGCCTGTGGTGTTTGTATTAAGGAAACCTGGATGATCCTTTCTGTGGTTCTAGACAATTTTCTCAGACTCAAAGTTATTTTTCCATGTTAAACTCAGGATAACATCTCTTTTTTACTTTGGTGAAGGATATGGTGTTCATTTGTCTGCACAGGAATGCAGATAAATATTATTTTTCTTACTCAAAGAGGTTTAGGAATTCTTTTCTGTGTTCCTGATCTTTCCCCCTGGCATCATCTTTTTGCTATTTATCTTCATCCTTCTGAGAACTTGAGTAAAAAACCTCTCTGTCCTCTCTTTGTTCATCTCAGGCTTTTTCCCCCTTTCTCTTTCCATTGTAGCTCCTATTCATTTAGGACAGCGGCAGAATCAAACCAAGACCTGTAAGTGGTTGGAGAAGTCTTGGGGGTTTGAACATTGATGTCTAATGTCATCAGGCTGTTTCAATAAAAGCTTGTTTAGTATCAAAGAATGTGCAATGACAAATGCATGAAGCGCTTTTGCTTGTTCATCCTGTTTACCTCAAAACAGAGTACATGGAACCACATGCATTTCTAAAGTAACTGCTTAACTTAATTGCTTCCATTGTTTGAATTAATAAAATAAACCCATCCATTTAAAGGCCCCAGTTCAAATCAGTTGACACTAGAATTTAAGATTCAAATAATTAAATTACTTTTTGTTGGTTTTCTTTCGATGTTTAGATTCATGGTGGGGGACCTGTCAGATTCAGAGGGGGACTTGTCGTCTGAATCGCTGGTGAAGGAGGTGGAGTTTCAGGGAACCGAGGAGACACACAGAGCATTCAGCCATGGCACAGAGCTCATTCCTTGGTAGAAAACACACGGATGTTAACACACTTAGGAAGCTTGGCAGACAGTATCACTCAGTGTATTGTTATTTCCCAGGTACGTGTTGTCACTTCAGCCAGACGTTCACCAGTTTCTGCTGCAGGGGGCCACAGTCATCCACTATGACCAGGACAGCCATCTCACAGCTCGCTGCCTGCTGCGACTGCAACCAGACAACACAACACTCACCTGGGGTAAATAATCATGGACAGGGTCATGGAGTCTTTGTAATCTAGAAAAATATAGCAAATTTGGCGCTCCAACACGTCTCCTGGAATTGCCCCGCCCCCTATTTCTACAATGATATCAAATCAAAAGTAGTTTATCTAAAATGTTAGCCCTGGATGTTTAAAAGAAGCAGACTGTGGCTTTGTCTCTCTCAAAGCAGCAACAGTTCAATCTATCCTGTCTGTTAGCATTGTGATGCTAAAGTTTAGTTTAGTATCCAATTATAGACATGTTCTATTCCTTCCAAGTTTGTCACAATAAAAGTCTTCAATATTATTCATCGTTAAAGACTAATATTTTGTAGAGCAACATTAAGAAATTGGGTGTTTTTAGCAGCATCAAAAAATCAAAGACATCTAATAAATAAGAGAGGAACATAACTTCACAGACCTCAGAAAATGAGGCATTAGGAATTCCTGAGGTGTTAAATACAGCATTAGAAAATCAGACAAACTCTTTAGCTCTAATCTGCCTGTCACGACATAAACATTGTAACATAACAGCATAACAGAGAGACAAGTCCTCCATTCCAGTTGTAGCATTTCTTAAAATACCAGAGGATCATGTTTCTTGTGACTGGGCATGACTTTGGGGCATTCAACAGACACACCCACAATATCTAAGAGCAAATATTACTGCCTCATTTTTCATGATTTTGAAGCTTAATTTTCTAAACCTATAGATGTCATGACTCAAATTTGGCCTGGTAATTCCTAACACAGTGGACTGTCGTACAAAAAAACCTAAAACACTGTTTTTTATATCAGTTTACAGGGACTTTAAAGATTAACATAACTGATTTTGTCAAGATGTATGAAGTTAATCTATAAGAACTGCTAAAATGATTGGCTTTGTTATTGGTACATTTCAAGATGTGTAGACCTCCTGGACAAGGTCCATTTCCTCCCTCATTATAAGTCTTTAAACAATGAAAACCAGGCAGCCATATTATGGAAAGAAAATATATCCTGTGTGATTTTAATGTTTTAAACATGCTTTAAATGTGTTTATACAGAGCAGGTAGGTGCCATGTCTTGCGCACACAGCTGTAAAAGTTCCATTTCCTTTGTCTTTACTGAAGTTCACACTTGTTGTTTATGTCTTGATTTACTGCAGGTAAACCTCAGAGTGGAGGGGCTTCCCTCTCAGAGCCACCTGTGGGATTAGGACAGCCTGTCATGGCAGGACTGACAGAAGGCCTTCTGGACCTGGGAGTAGTAAAGGTTTGTTGAAGAAAAAAGCAGCATTGATGGCCATATGTGAGACTGCATTTCTAATATTTTTAACACAGTATTTCCTCATATGCACAGGCAGTGTTCCTGGGTCATCAGGGAGTGGATGTTCATGCAGTATGTCTGCAGAATAAACTGAGTCAGATGACGGTGGAGGAGAATGGTCTCAGCCTCCTCTACGGCCTCAGCACCACTGACAACAGGTTTGTGCCGCAATTTTCAACATAATAATATCAGTCAATGATTTTGTTGTTACTAAATATTTCAGTTTACCTCGAAATGTCTTACTTTAGACTGCTGCACTTTGTGGCCCCTCACCACACGGCACAAACGCTCCATAAGGGCCTGTCAGAGCTGGTGAATGCAACCAGGAAATTAAAGAAGTTTCCTGACCAGAGGCTGCAGTGGCTGAGGAGGCAGTATGTCAGCTTGTATCAGGTGATTTTTTAATATGTTTGATGAAACTTTTTCTGTATTTGTTGCTTATTTCTGCCATGATTATTTTTTTTAATCCCTTAAAAACCTGAGGGTCCACCGTGCGGCTGGCAGATTTTTTTTAAACTATTCAGTTATTTACAAAATGACTGTTCATAAGCATACCACATGTTATAAATCACCAGAAAGCTGTGATTCTCAGGATTCTGACCATGTTAACATTCCAGGATAAAACCACCACAGCAACCACACTAATGCATTTGTCAGAATGCAGACAATAATAAAAGTGACACAACTTTGTCATTAAAAGCTCTCCATCACTCTCCTGACCATAATATTCCATCAAAACAGTCCTGCTACAACAGAAAGAGTCCCTACAATCCACATCTAGTCAAATTTTTTGTCCAAAAACATAATTACATCCATAAAGATTCATGGACTGGTTTGATATAATTTCAAATTTTGAATATCCCTTTGTTTTGCTCAATAATCCACTGTATTTGATGTAATAATTATTTTGTTAGCAAAGCTACTAAGAAAAATGTCTGTCAACCTCAAACTTTTTTGGGAGTCTCTGGTTTGAAAACACCTGGTCTTTATCGTAGAAAAACAGGTTTAAAATCCTCCTGTTGTGCTCTATTGCTATCAGGTTTGAACCGGAACTAGCGAACTACTCAATTCCAGTAGCAGCTACAGTGAGTCATAACAATTTGGGGAGTAACTTCAGAGTGTTACCTTTCTAAAAACATCTTGTTTGTGCTACTCCAAATTGTTCAAACACAGCATTCAGTTTAATTTTGGTATTCCTGGATATGCGTTTTTGGCTAATTTTACCTTGAATTCTAAGAAGTTAAAAGAATATGTGCCTTCAATTTCCCCATCACTCTTTCTGTATGAAAACAAGTGAAATAAAGCAAGCGCCTCTCAATCTTGCCTATTTAATTGTAATTGAAATACAGCCTCATGTTTTCAAATAACATTAGGAAAAGGAATAAGGAGATCTGAAATTACACCAGAATTAGTTTGATGTCCTAATTTATGCTGTAAAAAAATGCTGATTTCAAGACTTTGTCTGCATGTTTGCCTTTGTCAGGAGGACAGCAGGTACGAGGGCCCTACTCTGGCCCACGCCATCGAGCTGTTTGGCGGGCGCAGGTGGAACATGAGTACGAGTGGAGTGGAGAAACCTGCAGCCCAGAAAAACAGTCCACTGAGTATCAATGACAAAGTCAAGAAGAAGAAGAAGGTCCTTGTCAGGGTCAGTACATTTAAAAGTTATTTTCATATTCATGAGTGGGCTGTTAACAGAACATTTAAAAAGAACAATAAGAGAGACACTCCAGCTTAAGTTCTTCTGCCAAGTTGCTGATTTTTCTGGATCATGTACTGGGGCTTAGCAATAGACTTGATTTAAACCTCTAAACCACTTACATGAATTATTAAGAACCACTAGAACTTCTTCATCTCTGTTTTTTTCTCCATTCACATAAATTACGTGTTAATTCCGGTTGAAAATATTTAATTTTTTTTTTTTTTTTTACCATTCAACCAACAATGACGTTATTTCTTGTACCAAAAAGAAGATGTGATTGTGACCCAACAGGGAGACAGTGGGGACGCCACAGACGATGAGATGGTTTCAAGGAAAACACGGAGCTGTAAAGAGGGACTGTACCGAAACGGACCAGAGTCTGACAGTATCGACCAAGATGAGCCAGGTGATGTTTTTCTTATCTTTTAATCAAAACTAAGCATCAAAACTTGTAAATCTTTGCCAAGTGAAGTATCAACTCAGTAGCAATCCTCAGAAAACATTTAGTCCTCCACAGCTTTTCTCACTGTGTTTCTGCAGCTTTTTATTATTCACCATTGTTGACTTTGCCTCTGTAGATGACAGCTTCCCTGGACCTTTCTCCCTCTCATCAAATAAAAGCCCTGGATTGCTGGCATCCTCTTCCTCCTCTTCATCGTCCTCCAGCATGGCTGGGTCCAACCAGTCTAACCGCCCCCAATCCTCTCCGATCCTCTCAGGAAATTCAAAGTCACAGCCGGGGTAAGTTCTGCAGTATAATAAATATTTTAGGTGTCTTCTTTTATTATTCAGGATGAGTTTTTTTTCTCTTTTTGGTTTTGTTTTATTTTGTGTTCTTTCTTGGAGGGCTTGGAACAGCAGGTCATGGCATGGTCGGGGTAAAGGCTGCTTCAAGGGTTTCCAGAACCTCATGATTTCAGACAGCACAATGAGCTTCATCGAGTTTGTCGAACTCTTCAAGTCATTCAGGTATCAAGCTGAATTTATTTCTGTAGATCCTATATTTATTTGTGTTCTGACTGTTTTTGTTTTAAAGGAAAACCTGCTCAAAGATTTTAGCTAGACGGACCAAATTTTTAAAAATTGCTAAATATTCTCTTTTATATTCATTCTACGCCTCCATCAGACACATTTTTCTTTGTGTATCTAAAAGTCTGTCATTTCAGAACATTTCTGAAGCATTGATGTATGCACTGTTTATTATGAATGTTTGTTGGGATCTAACTCGAGTTGAGTTCTTTTCCATCCCTGCCATAAACAGTCTGATAAACTTAATAACAAATGTTTCCTCTCTGTATTTATTCAGGTCCTATTTCCAAGAAGTCTTTTCCTAAAAACTTTTAGCATTTGTACCATTTTTAACCTTTAAGTGAACAGGGGCTATGGGGACTTAAAAATGATGTAGTATTGTCATACCAGTCTTTCTGCATTTCTTAGACTACAGTGCATCATCTCATGAGCTACCATACAGGTTACCTTTAATATTCATAGCAGTGTAACTAAAAGCTTCCTTAAATTGAGCTACAGTACTTCAGCATATCAGTGTCGTAAGTATCTTAATTTCCTGCAGATGATACCAGACATGGTGTAATGTTTGTCATCTGATTGAAATTTTCTCTATGAATGTATTTTGGGTTTAGAAATATAGACGATTCAGAAAGTGCTTCAAATTAGGTGAATTGTAGGGTTGTCATGATAGACAAAAAATTTGAAGTTAGATGCTATACAAGTAAAAATCCAACTAAATCAATACCTGTTTCTATACCACAGCAACAAAAATTAAGTATCAGGAACTCTATTTTGGGTAACTTATTGTTTGAAATACCAAAAATGTATTTTAAAAAATACTAGGTACTGTTTAAATTACACAGATACACTGGAAACAGCTAGGTACTTAAACTGTCGCTAGTGTATTTAATAAATTTAGGCAACGAGCAGGAGTTTGCATCCAATTTTTAAGGACTTACTCCACCTGACTTACATACTTAATAGAAGTGGATTTTAAAAGCTTTGGTTCTTTTGAAATTATTAACTAATAAAATAACAAAGAATGTTTCTATTTAAAATACATGGTATTGGAAAGCACCAAAGCATCAAAAAGTTTGACAACCTTAACATATTGTTATAAAGTTATACAAGTCAAAACAAGATAATCTTGATTTAGTCATGAACCAATTCAATTTAAAATGTGTTTTTGCTTGACAGAGCCTTTTTATATCTATATCTGTGATCTTAATTGAATTGCGCCTCTAAAATGAATTCTTGTCCATCTCAGAGGCTAAAATAACTCTGAATTCTTCACTGTGTTGTTTCCTTCACAGCATACGCAGCAGGAAGGACCTGAAGGAGCTCTTTGACACCTTTGCTGTCCCATGCAATCGTTCAGGCCCAGAGTCTGCTCCTCTCTACACAAACCTCAGCATAGATGACAAAGACACAGGGCTGCAGCCAGACCTTGGTAAGAGCAGACGTCTACATTTTCATTAATATGCAATTGAAAATGTACAAAAGACAGCAATGATCCTTTTAATCAATTCTCTACCTCCGTCTGACTCTTTCACTCCTTTGCAGATTTATTAACTCGCAATGGTTCAGATCTTGGCCTTTTTATCCGGACGAGGCAGCAGATGTCAGACAACCAGAAGCAGATCTCCGACGCTATTGCAGCAGCTAGCATTGTGACCAATGGGACAGGGGTGGAAAACTCTTCCTTAGGCGTGCTGGGATTGGCAATCCCTCAACTAAATGACTTTCTAGTCAACTGTCAGAGGGAGCACCTAAGTTATGATGAGATTCTCAGCATTATACAGGTAGGAGAGAAGAAAGAAAGTGTGCACTAATGCAAGACAGGATAAGAAGCATTAAATGTCATGAACTGGATAAGGGATGAAAAAGAACATTTTTAAGTTCAATGAGGATAAGGAATAAATAAACCTGATGCATTTGGAAGGAAAGGGACTATAAGACTTTTTGCGTTTGTCTTGCAGAAATTTGAGCCTTCAGCAAGCATGAGACAAATGGGTTGGATGTCATTTGAAGGCTTTGCCAGGTAAGAATATTAGGATATTTCAAATATTACTGTTACTCAGTCCATGTTTTGTCATCTAACCTTATGTCTCTGCATGTCAGGTTCCTGATGGATAAGGAGAACTTTGCTTCTCGTATTGAGGAGTCACAAATGAACACAGAGGAGCTGCAGTACCCTCTGTCCTACTACTACATTGAATCTTCTCATAACACCTATCTGACAGGACACCAGCTCAAAGGAGAGTCCTCTGTAGAGCTTTACAGTCAGGTGAATGAGCTGCTTAACATTAAGACTTCTGTGAGTGGGCTGATTTTTATTGTTTCTGAGGTAATTTTGTCCCACATTCCCCATTTGTCTTCTGATGATCAGGTGCTGCTGCAAGGCTGCAGGAGTGTTGAGTTGGACTGTTGGGATGGAGACGATGGCATGCCAGTTATTTATCATGGACACACTCTGACCACTAAGATTCCCTTTAAGGTTAGAAATGAATTAAACAGATATCGACATCACCTAAGTTAAGGAAATTACCCTTTCATTGATTTTATAAATCAATCACGGTTAATATAATTTCGCTTTTTTTTTACAAAAAAATGACAAAAACCCCTGTAATGTAGAAGTGAAAACATATTTCTACAAAGGAATGTCAATTAAAGACAAAATGTAATGTAAAATAAGTGACTGCATAAATTTTCACCCACTTTAAAGTGACTGACGTAATTCAACAGCCAAGGTCCAGCCAAATTGTGCTCCTTATCTCACAATTAGTGAAATGGGGATCATCTGAGTGTAGTAAATGTTTCTCAAAGGGTTTTAGTATCAAGACACCTGATTCTGGAAGGACCAGTTACTGGTTAATCAGTATTCCTGGCTACCATTGCACCATGAAGGCAAAAGAACACTCCAAACAACTCAGAGAAAAGGTTATTGAAAGGTATAAGTCAGGTGATGATACAAAAAGCAGTTCCAAGGAACATCCCCCAGAGTTCAGTTATATCCGTCATCAATAAATTGAAGGAATATGGCACATGTGTAAATCTGCCTAGGTCAGACCCTCCTCACCAATGGAGAGACAATATATGATAGGGACTAATGAGAGAAGTCACCAAGACATGAGACATCTATGACTACTCCGAAGGAGTGACAAGCTTCAGCAACTGAGATGGGGGAGACTCACAGCTTCCAACTTTCTGTATCCATGCTGGACTTTGTGGACTTGAAATTGATTCCAAGATGAAGGCATATTATCCAACAGTTAACCAGTCAAATAACTGAAGCAAATACATGATTATGTTCATAAGCTGGATACTTTAAGGGCCAAAAAGGGCCATACCAGAACTGTTCCGTGTAACCAGACCCCTTTAAACATTTCTACATGTCAGTTCCAGTAAAATGTAGTAATTCTATTTGACTTGAAGTGCCGTCTCAAATCATTTAATCTCCTCTATGATCATCCAGGACGTGGTGGAAGCTGTGAACCGCTCTGCATTTGTCAACTCTGACATGCCAGTCATACTATCCATCGAGAACCACTGCTCTCTGCCACAGCAGCGCAAAATGGCCGAGATCTTTAAGGTATGACATGCTTTGTTTGAAAATTAGACTTAGATACAAATATGCCTTTTATTATCCACATCCTTTTTCTTGTATGTTTTCAATGTATGTCCCTGATGCTGACAGTATTAGACACACAGAGTTTGCTGTCATTTATGCACGTAAAACCCCTTCCATAGTGTTACCTTTTCAGCATTATAAGGTGGCCCCAAAATAGGAACATTTCCTTGGAGGACTGAACAGTAGAATATTTCTCTTTTTAAGCAATGTGTTGCTTCAAACTCAGGGAATTACATGCACCTACACTGTGGAGTAGAACCAACCTCCTCCAGGTGGAAATGTTTTCCATACGAATGCTTGTTGCAGGGTAGAACTCCACTTTCTTAGGTTCCTCTGCTGCTGTGAACATTTGAACCATCAGGTTCCATCCAGATGCCTGCTTTTCTAATCTTTAGGTTACAAGTTTCCCTTTCTTCTTCATTCTTAAAATATAAACTCAAAGGCTGCACATATCTGGGCAGCACAGACACATCATGGAATATCATCTTGCTTTTATGTAACAGAGATTCCCAGCATCCTCTCCTCCCTGGAGACTGACTTCTTCTGAGTAGCTTGATAAAGGAAAGTCTTTCATGTTCAAACATTTCGGTGCCTCCAGCCAGCTTATTTCACTGCAGGCTTGTTTATTTGAAATGTTATTTTGTGTTGATAAAAGCACTTTGATTCTCCACTCCTCCTTTCACTTGACACTCCACGCACATTGTCAGACATGGTTTATTGATGTCTGAATCATGTTTGGATACTTGTCTTTTGATTTTTCAGATGGTGTTTGGCGATCGTCTCGTGACACGCTTCCTCTTTGAAAGTGACTTCAGCGATGACCCTCACCTGCCGTCGCCGCTGCAGCTGCGAGGGAGGATCCTCCTCAAGAACAAGAAGCTCAAAGCTCACCAGGCGCCCGTGGACATCCTCAAACAGAAGGTCAGAGCCAAAGAGAGCATTTTGTCTGCACCTATATAACAATATATTATTTATATTTTCACATACATACTCATTTAAATGGCCTTTTAGGCAGCATTAGTTCATGCAATATTTAGCACTTCGCTCTCACATATAAATAAAGGATGCTAATGTGCTCAGAAGTAAACACCATTTTCACAGTTTATCTATCGAACAGGAAGTGCTTCTGTATAAGCTACAGATTATGTGCTGATAAGTGATTGTATAGATACAGAGCATTCATCATCTGCTGATGTGTCCTCTTAGTGATGATGATTTATACAATTGCATTTTAACCCTTTAACAGGCTCACCAACTGGCCCACATGCAGGCCCAGGCCAGCAATGGGTCACCAGGGGTTACATCACCCAGCAACCACACTAACGAGGAAGAAGAGGAGGAAGAAGACGAGTACGACTATGACTATGAGTCTCTATCAGATGGTAGGGAAAGCTGCTTTCTTGTTGTGATTATCAGTAGATTCTTAGTAGCTCAAACACAATCACTCCAAAGAATAGAACTAACAGAAAATAAAGTATGCACAAGAGTAGATTATTAAGTGAAAACACCTTAAAATTCTTGGGAGATTCTTATTATTTTAACCCCTGAATCAGTCTCTTTATTAAACTTTATTCTTTCACACTGTTTTTCAACACTTGAGTCTCTCTTTACTTTGTCTCTCTTTTCTCACTCCTTTTCTTTCCTGTGTTTTCCTGCCTTTTTCTCACTTAGCTGATGTCCTCACAGCCTCTACTACCTCATATGGCCTTGAAGGTAAATACCTGGCTGTAAAGCTTCTCTCTATGTGCCAGTGTTTCCATCTTGTTTTGTTTCACAGTGGTGAAGCAACGTATATTTAAACTGTGTCTTAAGCATTTCTCAATACTGGTATACATTTTTTTGATTAAAACAATGATTCCTTTTGTAAATATTAATGGTAAGGTTGTCTACCACAACAGAATAAATACAGAGGAAACACTGATATATAGACATAGACTAGTGATCTATGTTGCTGCTGAAGATTGACACCATGTGTGCCTGCAAACTGCAACAGCTGCTAGTTTCTGCTTGTATGGCATCTGTTTTTTTTTGTCTGTTTAACAGTGATAATAATAATGGCTTTCTATATACAGCACATTTTTAGAGAAAATTTAAAAAGGGAAATAAAACAGATAAGATATATGATGTATTATATTCAAGGTAAACAATTAAAACCAAAATGCCTCAACAGCTAGAGATAAAAACAGGCAGTTGCTGAAAGAAAACATAAGATCAGGATAAAAGTGCTATAAGATGATATAAATAATAATAGCAATCCATTGTACATGAAAAGCAGAAATTTAAACTTACAGCTTTTCCGTGTCCATTTTAATATTTGCCAAGTATGATACATAGTGCAGTCAAAATTTTGATTTATTTTGATTAATTAATTACAGGGGTAAACAAATGCAGCAAAAAATGTATTCTGAATAATCCCAGGGAGGAATGTTTTCTGACTAAACTGCCACTGTAGCTACATCTGAGATAACCACTTCACTGGCAGTAGCTATTGTTTACCAGCTTGCATTACAACATCGGGGCCAGCCAGGAAAATGAAGAAACATAGTTTCTGCCTGATAAAGCTTTCAGTGTGGTTCTGAACTGTTCTTAAAAAATGCTGCACTATTCTAATAAAGCCTACTGCTATAGCTACATCCAAGCTAATAGTTTCACCAGCAGCCATTGTTTATGGGCTTGCAGTACGCCTAAACCATGCCTGTAGCCACTGCCTGGTTTTCCTCATATGACAGTAACTCAGCTGTTGGTTGTCAGACCAGGCATAAAAACTTTAGATTGGAGCTATTCAAAATGGATCTGTGTGATGACAGACATGGAACCCATTGACTTTACAGTTATTAGGAATATGCATACAGGAGTGCAGATGGCCTAGTGGTTAGGTCGCGCCCAATATACGTGGGTGGCCCGGGTTCAAGCCTAGCACATTATTCTAAGTTGCTTACAAAGAGGGTTTTACGTTGAATGTTTTTTATGCTTTTCATTTCTTTTACCTTCCATATGTATTTTTACACCATGTAAGCAAAAAGACTTGGGTGTGTTATCTTGGTGATTTTTTATTGTAGTCATTAAGAAGGCTTGTGGTGTGTTTGTCTGTTGTTCCTGTTTTGTTTTATTTGCTACTCTTTTCAGAGTTTGTTTGTTCTGCTTAAGATCCAAGCTTCAGTTTGTCAGATGTCCATCCAGAAAGTTTATTTGGAAATCCATGAATGCCATAAAAGTTTAGATGTGTTGTTAAAACATTTTATTCATTTTAGTCAGTGTTTTGATAGTAAGTCGTCTGCCTCCCTCTCCAACAAACATATCACCTCCTCCCTTTCTCTTCCCCCCCTACTGTATTTGTCGGTGACCTCGCCAGTGGCTGGGCAGGCTCATCAGGGAAACAAAACAAAGCCATCTGGTTTCTCAGGCCCTACGCTGCCCCCACACTAAACAACAGACCAGGGGAAACTACCCTGTCCCAGTCCCAGACCCAGAACTACTCCCGTCCAAATACCCCTGCCCCCTGCATGTCCCTGACACGAACTTTGGCTCATGTTACTTTTGTAAAAATTACTCTGATCTAAACCCCATAGAGTGGTGCCATCATAACACATATGTTCTTTTAGTGAAGAAGACATCTTAAAAAACTCTATCTACCTTTACTCCACTTTCTTGTCTCTAACAAAAGCTGGCCTGGTGAACACCAACCTTTTAGCACCAAAACACTAGGTTGCCACCATGTCTTATGTAGCATTAGCATCCTTTGGCCTCAATCTGGTCCAGTTAAGTCCTCCTACTACCATCAAGGTCAAATCTCTTTGCAGGAAAGAGATTCCTAACGTCAGTAGTTAAACAAGTTTTCTGTGAGAAAAAGTTTCTGCATTTTCTAGCTGATGTGTTTCTTTGCATATTTTGCTACGATGAATGTGTGTGTAGGAGTAAAATGGAAAAGGGAAAAACTCCCTTATGTTCCTCCCATTTACAGTAAATGAATGTTATTCTGAAGGGGTCCTTGTTCCAGTTTTCTTATGAGAAATACTTTTGAGACCTGCAAACAGTTGTATATATAGATAAATACTCTCTTTTATTTTTTGCTGCTCTTGCACTCACATGAAGTTGTGTTAAGCTTCAAATCTCAGGATAAATCTACATATTTATCTAATCTTCAAAAGGCACTATATCCATTCACTAGTCTATGTATTTTACCAGAAATAGCAAATAAATTAAGGATTGGATACTTAGACTTTGAGAAGCTCTGTATTGGGGGGACTAAGGAAGAATTGTGTAGACAAAACTAATGGGCAAACACCCTGGTTGATCACTGAAACTAACTCAGAAGTACCATAAATCTTCACTCAGTGGTCTGAGTTCAGTGAGGTAGATGTAAAACCCAGCACCTCTCCTGTCAACATTTGTTTTGAAAAGTAAGATTCCCAGATGTTAAATTTACTGCATTTAAATATAAGTCATCCTGGGAATTTAACATACAGTATTTCAACTGTCACACTGACTCTAATGTGTAACTCTTATTTATGCAGCCTGCTCTCCTAACAGACACTAATATTGTGGATGGGTGATGGCATGCAGGAATTATATTCCTATTTGTTATGAAATATGTTCTCTAGGCAATATAAATCCTGCAAGAGAGGTAAGTGCTGGGGCATTCCCATAGACTGCATAAAACATGGAGGCTGTATTCTTGATGTCACACATTGCTTACTGAAGGGGAGTTTTAAAGCCCAGTTTTGGTGGTCACCTTATTGAAAATTCTGTCTCGGTCTAGCTTTCAGTCAGTCTTGCATTTGGCAAAAAGTTGGCCTTAGGCCTGGCATGCTTGCTATTAACCTCATGGATGTGGGTGCATCATAGTGCCATGTGTCCCTTGACTTGTTGGCTGTGCAACATGGACACAACATGCAGTATACCCAAGTTCAGTAGAGTCAGTGTGGAGGTGGAGGAGGTGTGACAGTCAGCACAGCAGCAGAGACAAAAACAAGTGAACGTTTTAATGGAAATTGATAAACCATGTCCACAGTTCTCTGCATGCATTCAGTGTGTTATTGACCCTGCACTGAGACAAACATGTCTGTCAAACCATCTGGAGAAGTTTGTTTTAGAAATTGATGCTTAAACCTGAAAATTAATGAAAATAACATTGGCATTACAGTTCACAAGATGGAGGCTTTCAGCCGAATGTGTCTATGGCTTTTTTAATTTGTTTAATTTTTCATTTAATGCATATCTGACGGGGATATTTTGACATAGTAAAAAGAAATTTAAACAAACCTTTCATCAGCTGCTGTATGAACAACATCTATAAACACAGTCGGCTGAAAATAACCAGTTAACACAGACGCTAATTAAACCAAAATACAAAATGAGTGCAGACAGGGCAAACAGTATGTTCTAATACTGGTTATCAGTCACCTGATCTGATCTGTTGTTACTGCTGATCAATGATAGGGCTGTCTCTGTCAAAGGTGAGGCCCCAACTAGACTCTGATATGAGGCCCCATACCCCCCACCACCATCCTCACCCTAATATACCCACTCAGCATTACAACAGTTGAAAAATAGAGAATAAATACAATGTCTTTTCACTTTGTAGTTAGCCTGATATAGTTAGATATCAAAGAAGCATCTCTGAGCTACATCATCAGGGATAACAAACCAAATACTACCACAGACCGGTGTCTTTCAGTAAAATTTTATCTGAAAAAAGTCACAAAAATTATATATTTTTTTAACAATCATATTCTTTTGGCAATCATGAAGATAAAATTTTCAATATCCATCTACTTTTTATCTTTAAAAATGATTAGCACTTTGGGTGCATTATTTTCATCATAACATTAATCCCAATTTATTAGCTGTCTGTTTAATTGGTCCCACATCACACATACCCATACACTCCTCTCTTTTCCTGGCACACTGTAGCTTATCCATTCTGCCTCTTTCTCTCCCTCACTGTGTTTCTACTTTAGTGTCATCAGTAGTCTATCTTTTTTTAAATCGCCTTGAAATAGAAGTCATCATTATTTGCTTTTACCCACAATCTGGTTTTAGAACACCTGTTCTACAAAGGAAGTTCGATGTTGATTAATTCATGATGAGAATCAGTGAAGGAACTTTATGGAGTTTTATCATAAATTCACAGACTAAACAATGGCAGAAGTTGACGTTAAACATGAGAGGTTGCTCGGTTGATTTACTATAGGAGAAACTTGGTTAGAGCCTTTCTTTGTAGCAAATGTGTCTGTCAGTCAGCAGGAGAGGAAGAGAAAGAGGCAGAGAGAGTGGACTGGGCACTTTTTTGTTGACCACGTATCTTGAGGGTTGATTACTAATGTGTGATGCCCAGGTATAGTTATGTTAGGCCAATGCTGATGTGCAGAAAGAGCAATAAAGAGAAAAAAATAGGGCCTACGCGCTGTGCATGGTCTGCGTATAGAGAGCTGCAGGCCTAGTTAATGATGTTTATTTTGTTGGTCTTGAGCCCAGAATTATCACCGTATCCACTGTGTCCATAACCTTGCAAAGCAGATGGATACGCCCATTTCCTTGTTTTTCACTGGCGAATCCATCTTGCAAAGCTCCCGTCTGAGCCGTTTGGGCCTGGTTAGAAAGTGACAGGACCAATTAGCGACAAGGGGCATTACTTTCAGGCACGGTGGAGTCGTGACATAAACAAGCAGTCCCATGAGGGGGTACAATCATGGCGGAAGAGCTTAGCGTGAACACTGCTAAAGCGTAAGTTTTATCAGAACTTGACAACAATTCTTCGTTAAAAGAAGAACAAAGAACAGCAGTGAGTTGTTGTCTTTTCAAAAACAAGAAAAGTCGAGTACTTACATGTCTCTAGTCGCCATGTTTTGCTGATTCCCTGTAGCTGCGCACGCGTAGCTCAACAGCTGCTTCGTCACAAGTTTTGTTGCTCTTATAGGCCCGTAGAGATGTGACAGACAGAACGTTCATCCAATCACACTCCGAGTTTTTTTCAAAGCCTCTGCCTTTTCTCAAACGTTTCCTATTGAAGCTTTCCCAGATGGATGTGTGAAACAAATCCATCTGGCGTGTCAGGTTACTGTGTCCATGTTTGTAGTTTACATCCCACTCAGTATGTAGCTGTATACAGCCTGAGTTCTCTTTTGTGCCCTCTAGTGGTGTCCTCTAACAACACGCATCACACTTAGGCAAGTATATATTGACAAGAATGATCATGATGCAGCTGCATGCACGCACAAGATGAATCAGAATCTTCTGCCTTAAGCAAACTGATGAGCAACAACTTGCATGCTTTGCAGTATGATCATCCATATTCATATGTTTTATTCATCATTGAATTAAGATGGATTACAAGAAAAAAAAACAACCTTGGAACAGTGTGTCAATAAGACATGATGTACCAGGCTATAAACAAGTCTATTAATGCAGTGTTTTGATATGGGCTGTATGTTTATGTGCCTTCTTGGTCTTTCTGCACCAGTCTCAGACAGACATTCACTGAATTGCAGTTTTTTTCACCTCAACATTGGCCTCATTTTCAATACCAGAGGTTGCAGCTGCCTTTCCTGTTTGATTGTCAGGTATTACAGCCTATCTCAGGCAATACATTTCAGTGCGAAAATGACAGTAGTTCATCCAACATCCCCCTGTTGGCTCAGTTTTTTATTTTTATTAAAACCGTGACACTGCATAATGAACAGTAGTCTGTAACTGGCTCTAAATCATGCCAACTTGGTTTGAGCAGCACTCCTGTAATTCATCATATTTCCTAACAGATAACATTCTGGATGACAAGCCAGAGGGGAAGAGCTCAGCGGACAAAGAGGAGCAACCTGTAGATGAAGTACCGAAGAGGATGAAAAAGTCAGACTGCACTACACAAAGCAAAGGAAAGGTGTGGAACTACACTGTTAAACTCATTTTAATTCACCCACAGCTCACCCCAGTTAATGGTAATGTACTTATCTAAATCACAATGAGTAATTACAAGAAAAAGTCAGCCTCTTAGCCAATAGCCTATTGGTAGTCAGGCTGTTTGGATTCAGTCCAGCACCTCCTAAGTCAATTACTCTTCTTTTACTATGCTATATTTCTGGAAGTTCACAAATTTAAGAATTTGTTGAATCAAAATACTGATTTACCAGTGAGGTACATAAGAGATTTGAATGGCAGTGTGTTATGAAGGTTAAGTATATGTTGCTAAATCAATAGTGCTTCCTTTTCTCTTATAGTAAAGAGTAACCATGTTTTCCTTGTCCTCGGTCTCCTCATCTTCAGGTGTTTGACATGGAGCTTGGAGAGGAGTTTTACCTTCCTCAGAACAAGAAGGAGAGCCGTCAGATCGCCCAGGAGCTGTCCGACCTCGTCATCTACTGCCAGGCAGTGAAATTCCCCGGTAGAGTGTATTTTATATTTCAGTGTTTCTCCTTGATCCTCCCCTTTTCCATTCATTCTGATTTATTCGGTCCAAATATTTCTTCCACCCCTGTTTTACTCCATTCTTACTCGACTGACTCATATCCACTCCCATGTAATATTTCAGAGGTCAAACTATGTGTGTTTCGTCTTAAGTATTTCATTGAAGGACATTTAATATCCCTCTGTTACACTTCATTCCTCTCCCACACAGGACACCCACTAAGTTGAGGATTCTGTTTTCCCCCATGGGAAAGCGGAATAGTCCCAAAACAGTCCCTCTTTGCTCTCTGTACCCCCATAAAACTTCTTCTAAAACCTCTTTACCATCGTTCCTTTCAGCCATTTATCTCAGTTATTTCTGCATATCCCTTCAATATCAACCTTCCATCTCATCTTCAGTGTTTTTCTCTTCTTTTTTTTGCTTGACTTTTTCCCTCACAAACCTGCCCGTATTTCCACTGTGATTTTGTGTTTACTGTTTCTACAGGGAGCAGACGGGTCACTGCTGCCTGCCATCTTATCTAGATTTAGAAAACATGCTACTTAAAAAAACTAGATATTATAATAGTTATAAATAAAAAGGTTTACCCTCCTGAAAATGCATGGAGCGTTTATAAATCATTGAAGAGGAGACATTGATTTGACGTATACAAATGATCTCAGAGTGGTGTCTGGCAGGGGAAAGGCCAACTTCCTCATTATGACAGAAAATGACAGCATTTAGAGAAAATGACTTCTGGATTTTGAGTAACAAATTGAGAGAGATACTGATGTCATGAGTATGCTGTCTCCAGTCTGTCTGTACTGGGTTATTGACCATTTTCCTGGTCTGTCTTATTTGTGTGTGGGAACACAGGCCTGTCCACACTGTCTCCGGCTGGCTCTGGCAGAGGGAAGGACCGTGGAAAGAGCAGGAAGTCCATATTTGGCACTGCTCCTGCTCGCTGCAGCACAACAGGCGAGGTCATTACCCAGAACCGCACCCCTGGGAAAGGTAATTTGTTTTTATGTACTACTATTTTGTGTTTTATCAATGATATCTGAAGAAGTTTTGATATGAATTAAAACAAGTGGAAAGAATCATGTTCAAAAAAGTTTTAAAACACCAAATTACTGGACTATACAGTAAAAGTAATGTTTTAAAGGTAGGTTTAAAGATAAAGATGTTTCAAAAGTTTATCACAAAGGTTAAACCCAGTTTTTGGTAAAGTTTGCAAATTCATGACCACATTTTTTCCCAATTTTTGACAAAATTTTGGTAATATTTCAAGAAAGGAGAGAAAATATTTAATGAATGTTCAGGGAATTGTTCATGAAAAATTCTGGCCTCATTAGCTCTAAAAACAATTCTCACCGAAGCTTTTAACAATTTTGATAAAAGTGCTGATGCATTTTCACAGATGTTTAAAAAAAATTCAAACTTATCTCCCTGTTAATGTGTGACCATGATTTTTCAGTAGATTAAAAACTAATATAATTTTTAAAGGTTTTTGTTGATTTTCCGACACGAGAGGAATCCAGTTAGAGCTCCGCCTAGCCAAACCAAGCCATGGTGATTTGCTTTCCATCACCTGTTTGGCCGAACCAAGCCGCACTAAACGAGCCAGCCCCATCTTCAAGGGCTCAAAACATCGGTCATTAGCTCTAGGCACATAAATAGATTATATTTTTATGTCTGTTTGTTTTGTGCTTCTGCAGCTCAAGGGATTGAAATTAGTTGACAGTTCAAGGAAAAACTCTAAATTACGTATTTTATTGTGAAAATGGATAGGTATATATGTAGATGCATGTCCTTTAGGGCTTTCGTCCAGCGTTTTGAGTTCAGGACTTAACCATCAATATTGACCTGAATTTTTGCTGATATGTACTAAGACCTAAATTTAGGATATTGCTAGGATAAAAACATTGCTATCCCTGATTGGTGCCAAGAGTCTATGTAGCCGTTTACATGTAGGACCATGATGCTGGAAGTTTCAGGGTTTCTCAATGTCTCTCTCTCGTCCCCCTAGGTGGCGCTGAGCGGTTGAGCTGGGAGGAGCAGCAGACGTCTCCCATCCTCAACCCTCCGACTTCACTCAGTGCCATCATTCGCACACCCAAATGCTACCACATCTCCTCTGTCAACGAGAACGCCGCCAAGCGCCTGTGCCGGCGGTACTCGCAGAAGCTGATCCAGCACACAGTGTGCCAGCTGCTCAGGACTTACCCAGCAGCCACCAGGATCGACTCCACGAACCCAAACCCACTGCTCTTCTGGCTGCATGGCATTCAGCTGGTGGCGCTCAACTACCAGACTGATGGTGAGGACAGCAACTTTATAGTTTTTAGATTTAAAAGTTGTGTCACAAGAAAAATGTTTTTTTTTTTTTTTGTTAAAGTGAACGAGTAAAAAATGTCAGTTGGGTAAGAAGCTGACATAAATGTATAATAAATGGATTTATCCTTCTTTCCTAGACTTGCCCATGCAGTTGAATACAGCTCTGTTTGAAGCTAATGGCGGCTGTGGCTACGTCCTGAAGCCGCCAGTGCTGTGGGACCGCAGCTGTCCGCTCTACCAGCAGTTCTGTCCCATGGAGAGAGATGTGGAAAAAATGAGCCCAGCAATCTACTCTCTAACTGTGAGTATGAGATGACAAATGGAGCAGGACAGCTCAATCAGGAGGTCTACCTCAATCTAAATAATTTGATCCCTGCACTTTGATTACAGCCCCTTTTGATCCCCAAGTTTACTTAACGAATCCAGAAATAAAAAAGTCATGGTGTGTGCAAAGTGTGGGTATTTACTGCCTTTAAAAATGCTCACTTTTTGCCCCCCTTTTTACAAATAAATTGCAAATGTAGAATTCCAAAGAGGAGGCTTAAATATTTATTTGTAATTTAATTATTTCCAAAACAATAATGTCCCTTAATCAACTGTGTTAACCAGTTTCTTTCACGGCTGTTCTTCCTTTGCTTAGAATAAAATATAGTAAACTGTATAATAAACATGTATTAACAATAGAATAACATATTTTTTCACTGACATTATTTAACATGACAGTGATTATGCAGTGATTTAAATCTTATGGGTTAAGATTGCCCAGACGTCATGGCTCAGGTCTGTTAAGTTGTGTCTGGACAGGTTTATTGTGACATGATTTGTGTTTGCTTGCATTATTTGAAGGCCACCCAGTTAATTCTTTACAGCAGTGAAGGAGAGCAGAGCCTCTAAAAGATCGGCCTCTTATATGTCCACGCTGTCTGGAAATCAACCCTCTGTCTCTTCTGATTATGTGTTTGTTGTATTTAATTAGTTTTGGTTGTTTCAAAGGTCTGTATTTCTACGTGTGTGTTAACTCTTTTTATTTGCATCTTTAATGCAAAAATGATCAGCAGTTACATCCTTGAAGTAGAAGTATAATTGTGTAAAAAGTTTGTCGTTTTTTCTTCTCCTGCTGGTATAGAAAGTCAACGTTTTGTTGACATCAAGTCATATTTTTTTATAAAGGTCTATTATGAAGGTCTATTTAAGCAGATTAAACCTGATATATGTGAGAATTAAATCTGATATATGTGAGAAGAGATGCAAAAAGGCATTTTATCAATTTGTAATGTTGATAGCGTCACTAGCTTTAAACTACATTCATGATCATTTAGGAGATTCAGATGTTCTTCTTCGAAGGTCTTAGAGGCAACATAAAAACAGATCAGGTAGAGGCAGCAGTATAAACAGACTGGTGATCTCACAGTCATAAAAGCTGTTTGTGCATGTGTGTGTCTGTGTGAGAGAAATACAGTCTTTGTTTGCAGGTCAGAGTGACCTAACTGACTGATATTTTGTTTCTCTAGCCTGCTTCATTGTACCTACATCTTTATCCTCTCAGGTTGTCTCTGGTCAGAACGTCTGTCCTGGTAACAGCGCGGGCAGCCCTTGTCTGGAGGTGGACGTTTTGGGCATGCCCATCGACAGCTGCCACTTCCGCACCAAACCGATCCACCGAAATACTCTCAACCCCATGTGGAATGAGCACTTCACATTCAGCGTGCACTTTGAGGACATGTGCTTCCTGCGCTTCGCTGTAGTTGAGAACAACAGTTCCCAGACTACGGCTCAGAGGACTCTGCCTCTGAAGGCTCTCAAACAGGGTATGAGTTTATCAGGTGTAACCTGAAGCAGTAGTGTGTTTTTATTTGATCTTCATTATTTTGAAGTAAGACATATTTTCTTTTGTGCCTTTCAGGTTACAGACATGTCCAGCTGAGGACACAACATAATGAAGCTCTAGAAGTGTCGAGTCTGTTTATTTACAGCCGCAGAACAGAGGAAGGGCCTACAGGCGGTGTGACTCCCGCATCATTGGTAAAAGTTTCAACACCTGAAACGCCATTGCCATGGATTTTGATGAATATTTTATTATTGAATGAAAAAGCAAACATAGAAACAAATGCATTAATGTTTTTGAGGGCCATGTCAGTCATGAGCCCTGGGCAGTCCTTACTTTTCTTACCTGTAAAGCAACCCTTGATGTAATTTAAGCTTTTTTGTTTTGTTTTGTAACAGCTTAAGTGCTAATTAATGACTGCTAATGAAGAAATATTTTTAGTTGAAATCGTGTGTTTCTTTTGACATAGAAGAACTAAGGTAGGATAATAGTGTAGCTATTCTTATCACTTTTACTGCTGCTCTCTTCACAGTTGTTCAGCTCAGAGGAGAAACGTGCATCACAGCAGCACAGAGTGACAGTGTACGGAGCACCGGGTCCTGAGCCATTCACCGTCTTCACTGTCACTGAACAGACAACAGCCAAACAGCTGCTGGACACGGTCTGTGCTGCAGAAATAAAATCTATGAAGCTTAAATGTTGTCACTGCAGCATGAACATTCACAGAGAGGTCTGTCTAACTCTTTCATTAATGGTGTCTATTAAATCCCCTCACAGGTCTTTACGTTGGCAGGGAACCCATCAGAGTACTTCCTGTGTGAGGAGAGGATACCTCTGTTGAAGGAGCGGAGTGAGGTGAAGCGCTCTGCTCAGCAGCGTCCTCTGGCACCTGAAGAGGAGGTGGTCAGACTGGTGTCCGGCTGGAATACTGAGGAGGGATATGTGGGGAGAATCTGCCTCAAAACCAGAGAGGAGGTACACATAGGGAGCACCTGATTCAAGTATTTTCATGGGGTTTTATGGGACATAATTGGAGAGTTTCATGGGATCTTTGGAGGGATTTGCTAGGATTATTTTTATTTTTTTGCATTTTCATGGGAATTTTGAAAATTTGGATAATTTTGGATGTATTTGTATATTTTGGGGAATTTGTTGATGCATTTGCTTTGAAATTCTGGGAAATTTGCTTAAACAGTTTCTAGAATTTTTAGATGGACTTCTTGACTTTTTTTATTGGAATGTTAAGGCATTGTGATAAAATTTCACCGAAACGTTTGGGGAATATTTGGAGAAATTTTATGGGATACATTAGAAATATGTTTTAAGAATTTTTGCAGAAATTTTTGGTAATCTGTGTGGATTTTGGAAATGAAAATTTCCAAGAAATTCAGAACTGTTTTAGAGGGGATTTTGTTCATGCTTGGCCTAAACAAGTCCCTGTGGTCCATCATGAAGATAACGAAAATGATTGCACCATCCCCCTCTCAATGACTAACCTAATGTCTTTGACTGAATACCCCCAACAACTAACCAACTGGCCGACACATGGCCAAAATGCTGAAAAATGTTACAAGACCTTCATTTTCGTGAAAACTAATTCCTGTTCAAAGACAAGGCTGAGGTTTTAAACTCATCAGGTTCTACTTATCCAAAATAAGCGGAAGAACTTAAAAATGCAATTCCAAACCAAAGTTCAGGTCTCAGGAAAGTCTGCTAGAAGCATGTGCACAGTTTAGTGAAACCAATCAAGGGGTCTGTGGCTCCCCCTTGTGGCTATAAAATGTACATTTCAAAACATTAACTAATCAAAAATGAGTGACTGATGGTTTTTAACATTCTCTTCTCACTAGAGCCAGTTGGGTCATCAGCATATTTTTTACTATTTTTCTCTGTTTTAGTTTTTACAGAGCTTAAATGAGAAGAACACGGTTCTTGAGGGGGAGGAGGAGGTGACAGTTGGAGGCAGAGAAGGAGCAGGAGGAGGTGGAGGAGGCGCAGATGATGATATGTTCTTCGTCCAGGTCCATGAAGTTTCACCAGAACAGCCTCACACTGTGATCAAGGCGCCACGCTACAGCACAGCTCAGGACATCATACAACAGGTGAGAAGGCTCAAAAAGCACGTCTGTGACTTTTCCAGATGTTCACCCAGACTTACAGCTCATTTCTCTTACACTTTCCATCTTTACAGACTTTGTCAAAGGCAAAGTATTCCTGCAGCATACTTTCTAATCCCAACCCAAGTGACTACGCTCTGATGGAGGAAGTGACTAAAGATGCTGGATCTAAGAAGTCGTCAGGCACCAAACCCCTGCAGCGTCTGCTGCTGGACTACGAGTGCGTCTATCAAGCTCAGAGCCGCTGGAAGGGAGCGGGGAGGTTCATTCTTAAACTCAAAGAGCAGGTAGCACCAAACATGGAGATGGGAGTGCGATGCTAGAGACTTTTAACCTTTTAATTTATTTATTTATTATTTTTGTGCTATACAACTCTGTCCTGTGTGTGTTTCACTGTTTGTCCTTTGTCATTTCCTGTTGTCATTATACTTTTTATTGTATTTTCTGCACCACTAACACCTTAAACCAGAAAGCTGTACTATGTATGTGCAAGAAATGTGATTAATTCTTTGTTTATCAAGCTCATTGTGTTCATGTTGTGCACTTTAATTCCTGCATGATGAATTGTGGGTGCTTTAATCCTGCTCTTAGTGTTTGTGACTGTACAAAATATACATGCAAATATCATTCTGCTCATCTTGTTCTTATGTTTTCAATTTTTTATGTTGATATATTGTGTTTATCATGATACATTTTGCTTATTTCACCATATTTTTCCTGGCATGTCTGTAAATAAGAGTTTTAATCATCTGCCTTGTTGAATAAAGGTCAAAAGGTTGAATTTGACTTTTTCAATCTTTAGGAGACAGACTTAAGAAAAATACTAACAACAATGAAGTGCTTAATATTTGGTCTATCTATATAATAGATGTTTTTCTTGACGTATTTCATTAACAAGAATCTACTTTGTGCTCCCAGGTGGTGCGAGAGGACAAAAGAAAGGTCATGTCCTTTGCCAGCGAGCTGAAGAAGCTGACGAGTCGCAGCCGCAGCATGACGACCGGCGTCAGCGGAGTGGATGGTCCGGCGCAGAGTAAGGATGAAAGAGCTGCATGCTGTGTGGCTCTGACTGAGCTCCAGGAGTGAGGCTCACACTCTGCCTGCTGTCTGTGCATGGAAAGACAACAGAGGTACCGTATGTTGTCTCTAACAGCTAACTCCACAAAAACAGCAGAGACCTCTCCAGGTGCCGCACATAGTACATCTAAAACAGCTACATGTGTTCAGTGTGATGTTTTTTTACACTTAATTATTCCAGCAGGTTATGTATAGAAGTGATTTGGACTCTGAAGTGTTTGAGTGTGATGTTTTAAACTAGAAAAAATTGGGATTGTGGTTGTATTTGGGGTGTTTTCGATGTCCTGTTAATGCATGGAACTCTGTTTGCCGCTCACAATTGTCACTGAGATGTTTTTTGTTTTGAGTCTGTTGTGAGGTTCATGTTATCTACACTGTCATCATTATGGTATTATACAGTGCCTATAAAAAGTATTTACCCCTCGGATGGTTTATTGATTTTATTTACAAATGTGCCATTTTCTTTCCATTTCTTGATGATGGAACTCCAGGTGATGTTCAGTGCCTTGGAAATGTTTTTGTATCCATCCCCTGACTCATACTTTTCAAAAATCTTTTCTTTGAGTTGCTTGCAGTGTTCTTTTGTCTATATGGTGTAATGGTAGCCAGGAATACTGATTAACCAGTGACTGGACTTTTCAGACACAGGCATTTTTATATTACAGTCACTGGAGACTCATTCACTGCACTCAGGTGATCCCATTTCACTAATTGTGGAACGACTAGCACCAATTTGCCGGACCTCTGTTGAATCAGGTCACAATCAGTCACTTAAAAGGGGGTAAATATTTATGCAGTCACGGATTTTACATTACATATTTTTGTTTATTGCCACTACTCTGTGGAAATCTACTTTCACTTTGACATTAAAGAGCTTTTTTGTAGTTTTATTTCAGAAAAGCCAAATTATAATGACCATGATTGATTTTTAAAATCAATAAAAGTGTAAAACATCCAAAGGGTGAATACTTCTTATAGGCACTGTATGAACTGCAGTCCCTCAGTAACATACCCTGATTTAACTCTTAATTTAAATGCTGTTTGGTCTTTCTTGTAATGTTTTGTAACTGCGTTCTGTTTTTCTTTTTGTTTGACATTGGCCTCTAGGAGATTCAACAAAGTGAGACAAAATGTATCAGAGCCAAAAAAATAATTAAGTGAAATAAATGACTATTCAGCCACATTTTTAAGATATATGTTTGGGTTTTCAGAAACAAGGATGAGAGAGTGGGGGGTGAGACATGCAGGAAAGAGGCCACAGGCCAGACTGGATTGTGGGCCAACCTCGTTCATGGGTGTAACCTAACCACTAGGCCATCTGCACCCCATATTTAGCCTCAATTGATCTGTTTTCGTTAACACGTTTTCATACTGATAAGTGTTGTTTTTTAATGTCTGAGTATGTTTCTCTTCTTAACATCCTCTTGTTTCTGCAGGGTGTCTGTCTGCAGCTGTGGGTCTGAAGGCATGGGTGGCAGAGAGCAGGGCTGGGTCAGGAAAGTTGCTACAGGCTGCCTCCTCTTCCTCCTCATCCTGCGCTTCCTCCTTTAGAGGTCACCTCCAACCTGTCCATCTGCCCACCTCTTCTCTGACCCCTGCTGCCTGGAAGCTCCACCTTCTCAGGAACTGGAAGATCCACAAATGAAACCCAAAGAGGAAGAGCAGCTCAGGTTGACTACTTCTAAACCATGGAGGATTCTCCTTTTCCTAAAGGTGACCAGCAATGGTCTAAGGCTGAGTCCAGCCCCTAAGCTCGGGCCAGCGTCTGCATTTCTTGAGTTATCTTGATTGGAGGTCCCACTGGGTGTCACCTTAGAGTGGTGATGTTGTGGGTGTGTAGCTCTGGAGCCTTTGGTTGTAGTCTGTAAGTGCAGAGGAAGCTGCTGTGCTGTGTTGTGATCGGGGACAGAAATCAACCTCTCCGTAGTAGACAGGAGAGATATGTCAGAAAGAAAGATTGATTGTAAAATTGAAAAGATTTGCTATTAGTTGTGCTAGTACTTTCATTTTCAACATTACAAAAAATAAGAGGGCTTCAAAAAAGCAAATTCTTAAAACCTGATTCAAAAGATTCAATAGCCTGTGTCTGACTAAAGGCCTGTTTCTGTTCAAAATATTTTTAAAACACTCCAAACCCTTTTACCCCTTGTATTTGACAAGTGAAGCATAGCAGACAGAGGCAGATGTGCTTGTAGAAATGAAAAGATAGATGTAGGAGAGTGTTGGCTGAAGAGTATTTGTCTCTCTTCATCAGGGAGGGGCTCGTACAGCTGAGAGTGTTTGAAGGAAGCTGACAAGCTGGCTTGTTTGATTCTTTCCTGGCTGTTTCCAGTTTTACAGTACTGTAGCATTTAAAGGCAGTGCAGATGGGCAGGGCTCACGGAGAGGCGACAATATTTAGATAAACTACACTACCCCATCTGCCCTAGAGGTTACAAAACATGAGCAGCATTTAGAGGCAGTGTAAATGCACAATTGTCACTGTGTGCAGTAACACTCACTTTCTCACACTGCCCTTATTTTCCTGTAAGTTGTAGCTGTAACTCTGAAGACCATCTGCTGCTTCTTTCACAAAGGATTTTAGTTCCTTAATGACAAGATAATGACAACAACAGACATCCTATTTAGAAAACAACTGTAATACTGTTTAAAAAAATAAAGTAGAAAATTATTTATTTTCAGTTATTGGTGATGAGGGTTGTTACATTTAAAGCTGCAACCCTAATCTAAAAGCTTATGATTATTAAAAATCACAATAATCATAATGTTCAAGTATATGTGGAGAGTTACTCCAAACACTTTTTTAACAAATTAAGTGTAAAATCTCTAAAAAAAAAAAAAAAAAAAAAAAAAAAGAAAATAAATTGTCCATTTAGATAACAGCTTAGAAAGGACATTACATTCCATGTTTTGTTCCTAAAGTTTGAGATTTTAAACTAATATCCTCAGTTTTTCTTTTAATTGTGTAGAAATGTGACGAAGGAAGCAAAAAGATCTTTTGAAACGATGCAGCTGAGTCTTCTCCAAACAGCATTTTGCACATTTTTTCTCCTTGCTGTCTTTGTCAGTGTTTGTTTTTCCTTTCTGCTCAACAACTGACAGAGATGTAGTCCTGATGAGACGGTTTATTGTGATTATTTTGTTATTACTTTAATCTCAGCCCTTTTATAGATTAGGCATTAAGGAAATCACAAGATAAATGTCTATTTTTTTCTATTTCTTCTTCTTCACAGATTGAACCCGTGTGTCGTCTAAACCCAAATTTAAAAAAAAAAATCCCCTTAGAAAAACATTTAAAGCAAATGATTTGCATTTCACCTTTATATCTATATATTCATTCTTCTGAATTTGAACTGCAGTACCTTTATTGATCACCAGTATTGATTATTATCAATCATGGTGGACTTTTCTTTATTTATAAATGCTGCTTTTCCCAAATGTATCCAAAACTTGATTTATCTGGGGACAATTTCCCCTTTTTTTCTTTTTATATGAAACATTTCCCTGCTTTTAAACCTTTGGCAAGAATTTTTTGGATACTCGTTTTTTTTATATTTTTACATTTTGTTTGGCATTTCATTTATTTAAACCTAGATCTTCCTGTCGGTGTAGTTTTGCTGGTTCTGAAAGGTCCTACAAGATTTCTGGATTGACAAAAAAAATCTTTGTGCCAGCTAATTATGAGGAAAAATGTATAAACCATGACATAGATTTTAACAGAATATTTCTCCACAGCTGTCCCAGTGCACCTACTTTTAAAGAGACAGTTTCATTTGTGTTTGACTTAAAGGACATTAGTTTAGTTTTAGTCAAAGTGTTAAAGAGTGAGTTACTCCTATTTTAACTTTGAACAAGATGTTTTGTTTCTCAAGCATCTCAAGCTCAAGTGAACACCTAATTCTTTAAGTATAGACACAAACTGTAACGTCCCATAAGATGATACATTTAGGTACACCTGTTGAACTGCCTATTATATCTATCAGTCATGACAGTAATCAGAGCATATAGGCCTGTTGACATGCTCAGGATGATCCACTGAAGTTTAAAATTATTGTCAGAATGACAGAGAAAGATGACTTAAGTGACAGTAAGTGTGCTGTGACTGTTCTTGGTCTGGCAGTTTTTTATGTTGTTTACACCATATTCTCTCCTTACCCTTTAAATGCGCAGCAGAAATCAAGAATCATCAGATCAGACGATGTTTTATCAATCTTTATTGACTAGTTTTGCTGAGGTTTTGTGAAAAGTAGCCTCCTGTTTTTATCTGACACCGGTTTGCTGTGGCCCATCTACTTCAAGTTTTGACATTCTGTTTTAGGGCTAGACGATGTATCATTTAACAAATGTGATGGTGATGTGCACGTGTTTAATAGTCATTTTATGTGACATGCTATGTTAGTCATGTGACCTGATGAATCTCTGGCTGCTGCCTCTGTGTTGTTGGATGAAAACCAAAACTGTAAGCTTCGTCATTTTTGTGACTAATCTGAACTGAAACCTGCCTGAAATCACCATCAGCAGGTAGCGAACTGAGCACTGTGCAGGCTGAGCCTGTCTCAGGCTACATGTGTCGGTGCTGCTGTCACAGATACACCCACAGGATGCTCAAGGCAGAACTAACCCAGACTGTGGGAGTGTGTGAGTTAGTGTATTCCTGCTTTCAGCAGCATCTTGTCCTGGTGCTTGTCATCAGTGGTTCTGTAATGGTCACTCCCTGCGTGCACTGTGGTAGCTCTACACTTTGAGCTTTTGTTTAATCATATTTTACAGTGATTGGGCTTGTCTGGCCAGCTAAACGTAATTTCAGATATTGTTGCCATGGTTGATGGCACTAAGGTAACACATGAACAAATGCAATCTAAATTCTGAAAAGGACTTAAATACCCAAAGAAGAAAAACACACAAAAAAAATATAATGTTTTGGTAAAAATGTAATGAATGTATTTCTGGTTTATTTTAAAGTCTGTTCAAAGATGCTCCTCTATAAACTCCTCTTTATCGGCTTTAGATGTAGTTTGTAAAATACTCAGACCAGCCCATCTGGCAATAAATAACATAGTACATAAAAATCCACTATTCTTCCTCATTCTGATGCTGAATCTGAGCACCAGCAGGTCATCTTGACCATGCCTACATACTTGGCTGATGCCATCTGATTAGATATCTATTAATGAGCAGTTGAACTGGTGTACCTAAGGAAGTGGCCAGTGAGTTTAATTTGACTTTCTTTTGGCAATTATTTCCCCAGTGCTGAGTGATGGTGTTTGAGTTTTAGTGCAATAGGAATTTTCCAAGTTAAAATACATTTTGAATATAAAATTGATTTTTATTAAACAAATCTTGGCTTGTGGTAATAGGACGCTTTTTTGAGTTCATGGCATTGAAGTTCGATCAGATCGTGATCCATGAAACCATGACTCAGAAGTCACTGTAACTGTTTCATACTCTTCAGCTTTTGATGTTTGAATGAAAGGAGGAAAGAAACATTTTATTTACAATTACTTCCACCATCTCTGCTGATGGACCAGTGTGAGACAGAAAGGGATGTTTTCTGTTTAATTGTAAATCTGTAATCATCAGCATCCTTCGGGCAGAGCTGTGTTCCTGTTTCCTTACTTTCTAACCTTTAGACCTCATTTCTGAATGTAACATTTCTAAATGTGTTGAACCTGAGACGAATGTTTGTGTGGATATTATTTATTTAAATGTGAAGCCCTGGTTGGCTATTTTCTTGATTAATATTTGTGTAATTTCCTGTAAGTAGTTTTAGCATTTGTTTTTTATTTATTTCAATATTTGAGACGATGAACTCTGCTGCCCTTTCTTTCTCCTGTCTTTACTGTAAAATATTTAGTGTTGTATTAGTCCTTCTGGCTCTTACACAGCAGCAGCTTTTATGTTTCTTCTGTTAGTTTTCATAAATATGGACAAACTGAGACTTTCAAACTTCATGGAAAGGTGTCTGTTGTATTCATTATATCCACTGAATATGACATACTGTATTTGTTGTTTCCATAAGATGTGCAGTATACCCTTTAACATCCACTATCTCTGTCACCATGTGGCTGTCAAGTGAACATTTGTCTATTTACTTGAATTTTTATATGGATTAGAATTGGTGGATTTGTCGAATATTATCACAATAAAAAACTATGAATAAATATTTAACTAAATTTAAAGTCTGTATACTTTCATTTTTTTGTTGCATATTCAGTGACTCCTTTCTTTCCTGTTGTATTTGATGGTTTTAAATTTTTGTTGAAAATTCTGAAAGAGTTTATTTTTTTACTTTTAAATTTCCTTTAACTCATAGGTAGTTTTGCTGACCTGCCACTCACTACTAAGTAGTCATGTAAAATGAGTTGGCTGTTATTGCGTATTGAAGCCATGGGATCTTCCTTTGGGTTCCTCCACAATAACAGCCCGCTCTCCAAACATTATTCCACTTATTCCATCAATTTTCTATACTGTCGCAGGATCCAACTTATTGCACAGCAATTTTCTGAGCGAGTGAAGAACAGCTGAGGAACAAAGTCTTGATTATCCCCAAGATGTATGGGAGAATATTCTGTGGACTGATGAGAAAAAATGAACTTTTTGAAAGGGTGTGCTTACATCTGATGTAAAACTAACAGCATTTTATAAAAAGAACATCACACCAACAGTCAAACATGGTGGTGGCATGATGGTCTGCCTCACGACCTGGATGCTGACTGGCACTGCAACTCAGCATGAGATAGGTGGAAAAATACAGATGAATCCAGTTGTAGTCACACAATCTTTGCCATTCTAAAAGCAGAATATAATATTGAATAGCACTAATTTTTCCTTCAGCCTCTTTAAACTTGGCAAAAACAGTTTGTTTCTTTTCTCTTGTTTTCTTTTTATATAAAGATTCCATAACATAGCAGTTGGTAGGATTGGAATTTACTGTAAAAGTCATAATCATTTTTGAAGGATGTTAAAAGCATACTGTATGGTTACAGCTACAGATAGATATCTTTAACTGCATACAATATTTATGACCTGATGAATTTATACTAAAGTGTTCACACCTTTAAGCCCCCCCCCCCCCCGATCTGCTTATGATTAAAGTTCAAAAAGAGTCACCAGTTAACAAAGTCAGGTTATAATTACAGTTTTGTCTAATTTTGAGTGAATGCAGCATATTCCTTCCTGCAAAATGATAGGTTATCAATAGGCTGGAATCCAATTAGCTGCTTCAGTTTCATGGCCTTGGTTTTGTGCTTGCTTCATTGCAGAATTCTTTTTGAATCAAATGATTTGTGCTCATGTCAGGGATTGAATACTCAGTTAATTCTGTCTTCTCCTCTGTGACATAATCAGCTCGTTTACTAGAATCAATAAGAGCGGCTCAGGCGTGCCCTTACTTCCAGAAACTGTTGGAAACATTACCCCCCTGTACAGTCCAGTAATTCTTGGTAATAAGGAGCACTCAGTTTTAAATATCACCCCCGGTACAGTACCCTCTGTTGAGCTCCTCAATGTAAAATTATGCAGTCATCAAATTAAATGTGCGTTTTAAAACCTGCTAATCCTACAGCTTAATGGTCCGGCTTCTTTTACACTTCAAATAAAACAAATCACTGTAATGTGGCGCACAATTAAAAGTTCTCCCAACCTTAATCACAATGAACTTTTGGTGAGGGGGAAGGAGCAGTGAAGTGAAGTGGTAATTGGATCTCTCAGGGATCCTGAAGGAGGAGAGACATTGAAACAAGTTCCCTCATCTACACTGGAAAAAGAAAGTGATTTTGTCATTTGAAGCCAAAGAAGAGAGAAAGTGGAAAACGTATTGATAGTGAGTTAAAGTGAGTACATCAGGCTCTTTTTATCTGCATTTCTTTTTGGGGCTTAAGTCCATTTAAAGTGTAACTTTAAACACGTTTTTTCTTACCAACAGGTTTTATTTGATCAAATTTTGCACACAGCAATTGACAAGAAAAGGTGTTGCACCACAAATTAATAGAAAAGTTACTGAGTTGTAAATAATCTTATGCATCTTCATGTAATGCGCATTAAACCACTTTCCTTAAATTTATCACCTGAGCCAGAAAAAGTCAGCCATCAGACCCTCAGACATTCATCCCACCTTTGTCAGCTCATGGATGCCAAAAAGAGAAAACACCCACACCAAGTTAGCCAAACGCCACCTTTTTAATGGATGAAATAGTCCTTTATTTGGATAAAGTTTGCCAAGCAACTTGACAAAGATAAAAAGGCAAGTTTGAACAATACAAGACATCATGTGTCAATGCAGAGTGTCAGGCAAATTCAGCACGAGTCCCACCACAAGCTGTAACGCCAAATTGTAACGAGAACGTTTCCGTACAGAGACACCAGTCACTTAAAGGGTCAGTTCAGACTTTTTCCTCGAGTTTTCTTTATCTTAGTAAAATAGAAATATAACAAGTCCTCTCATTTTAGGTCCAGTTTTCTGAAGGCGATTCAGCTCTGAGATAAGTTGAGGAGGGAAGTTCTTATGGGGACCATACTGACAACTTATCTAATAGAAGGCCAAATTATCTTGTGGATTTTGTTTAATAACAATGTTAACGAATAGTTTTGGGATTTTTGAAAATCTTTTGGAATAATAGAATATGCTTATTCAAAATTTAGCTTGGTATTAACCAGGCAGCACATCCCCATGTCACATAGTGGCCATTTTTCTGTCATCACACTCAAGGTCAAAAGCTAAATTGCTCCGCATGTAACTGCAACCTGATAGTAAGCTGATTTAACAAAGGGTACCTGAAAATCATTATCACAATTTAGCTACACTGCAACAATAGCTAATGTTAGCATTTAACCACAGCAGTGTAGATTGAAGGAAAATTTGTATGAATTTGTCAGTAAAGAGTCCTACAAAAATAAGGGACTCATCTTCCTGGTAGCCCTTGCAACACTCCACACTGAAGTGTGAAAAGGACACATTCTATTCTCTGATAGGAGGAGGCCTTAGGAGAAACTGGAGGGGGTCTAACATGAAAAGCTCTCATAACCCCCTCCTTATGCTGTGTTCTCCCAGCTTGACTCGAAAGTTTGGCACAGTCAGCAATCAATCGAGTTAAGAGTTTTCTTCCTTACTTAAGAAGCTTAAGTTTTTATTTTTACACTTTGAATGATTGGCATAGCATTACTCAGCTCAAACCAAAGCCTTTTTGGTAGAGTTTCTCTCTGCAGAAATCAATTCTTGCCTTTCACTTCATGACTTACTGCTGCATAATGTCATCTGTAAAGAACCTGTAGTTGCTGATCATTTGAAATGTGGCAAAATCATGATTTTCAGGTTCCCCACATTTATCTGACTTAAACAGCAATTTAAAACCTTCAGAGCATTCAAGCTTCTACCCTGAGTGTGACATGAGAGGAAAAAGGCAACTGTTTGAATCTTTTTTGAGTAATTTGGAAACTAATAAAGAGAAATGGTGTTTGAACGTGTTGATGATCTTGGCAAAAAGAAGTGAGCACAGTTGAGTGAGGATGAGTCAGAGCTTGGTCATGGGTATGTGAAGGCTGTTCCATGGACCCATCCATAACTCCTCCTCATCAGACTGTGTTCTGTCGCTCGGGCACTCCAGCGGCTCCCTCATGACCAGTCCGTTGTCTTCGTCTTCATCATTACTGCCGTCTACCCTCGACTCTCTCTCTCCTTCTTTCAGCTCGTCTCTCTCTGCTGAGCTCTGTGGCTGCTCCGTGACGCCCTGTGCCGCTTTCAGCAGGTTTGATTTGGACGCCAAACTTTCAGCTCCAGTGTTGCTGGTGGTGGATGACCCCAAAGAAACGCTTGATTGTCGAGTGTTAAACGTGTTCAGCGTTTTAGTGTTGTCAGTCTTTGAGAAAGAGCAAGTGGCAGGAGTGGAGGCCAGCGTTCCTGGGCCTTTGAAGGTACTCAGTGTTTTGCACCCGCTCTCCACTACCGTTCTGGGGGTGTTCAGTGGCACTCTCTCCTCCAGAGTGGCGGCCATTTTCTCCAGTTTTTTAAAGTGCTTGGCCAGCCGCGAGCTGAAGACAGGGGAGGTGAGTTTGAAGTTGTTGTTCATGTTAGTATGCGTGTGTTGGGGGCCAGTGGCGTTTACTGAACGGCGGGTGCGGATAATGGAGCCGTTCTGGGCCACATAGATGCTTCCGTTGACATTGGCATGGCTATTCAGCGTGGAGGAAACACGGCTGCGTTGGGTGTCTGGCATGCTTTCCTCACCGGTAGAGCTGGTCTCATATTCTCGATCCACCACCAGCTTGATCCGACGCTTTTTATTTCCATGCTAGAAAAGAAGGGAGAATATATCGTCAAATTCTCACTGGTAGTCTTTAATTTTCTTTTTTCAAGTAATATTTTGCTTTTTTTTCATCTTTTGAATTTTTTTGCTGTATTTTTTTTTTTGTAAAATACAGTGCTTAACAATTTATTAGACCACCTGTCATATTTGTCTCAAAGACCATCCAGCATCATGAAGTGCTTTAATACAGACTTTTTCATTTTCAGCGAGCTCTCTACATTTTACCGTTTTGAACAGGAATGAGGGATTTCAAACTGAATTCACCCAAATTTGAGCCGGCTCACTGAGCTTCTCAGAGAAGTCAGAAATTAATCAAGCATAACATCCAACCACTAAAACTAATTTTTCTGTTCAGGAATGCAAGTAAATAACTATAATTTGACATATTAATCAAGAAATAATAATGTGCTTTACCATTTTTTCAGTTTTTCTGTAAATCAGTAAATTTGAAAATTCATGGATAACAGTAATAATTATGTTTTAGCATTAAAAATATCATTTTGGTGAAAGAGCTTCTACATGTTGTGTATTAACTATTGCAGAAACATAAAAAATGATTTTGGTAATTACCAATGCTGTTAATTTAGGGCAGCTGCATAAACCTTACTTTGGCAAGGGATAAGGTGGTCTAATAAATGTGTTAAGCACTGTACATCTAATAGAGAATCACTTTATTCATCAAGGCTGAAGAGCAACTTTAATTGTCTTTAGTCCTGTATTTGTAGATTATATAAGCTCTAAGCAGACATGCATCCATATATTTGTATCATTCTTTTTTTCCTTTGAGTACTTTTTGTCTTCATGAGAATTCAACTTATTTATGATGATTTCTCAAGATAAGAATGCTGGTTTTTCCCATGATGAGTTAAATACTTAAGAGCTTAAGAAACTGCCAAAAATAAGTGACTGCATAAATATTCACCCGCTTTAAAGTGACTGGCCTAATTTAACAGAGGTCCAGCCATCTGGTGCTAGTAGTACTGAGTGATTGCAGTATAAAGACACCTGTGTGTGGACAGTCCAGTTAATCAGTATTCCTGACTACCATTACACCATGGCGACAAAAGAACACTCCAAGCAACTCAGGGACAGGGTTGTCGAAAAGTTTAAGTTAGGTGATGGATACAGAAAAAAATCCCCTGGAGTTCATGAAGAAATGGAGGGAACATGGCACAAATGTAAATCTGCCTAGATCAGGCCGTCCTCACAAATTGAGTGACCTTGCAAGAAGGACACTAATGAGAGGCCACCAAGACACCGATGACTACTCTGATGGAGTTATGAGCTTCAGCAGCAGAGACTGGATAGACTCTGCATACAGTAACAGTTGCCCAGGTTCTTCACCACTCAAAGCTTTCTGGGAGTGTTTTAAAGAGAAAGCCACTGCTAAAGAAATCTCTGATTAAATCTCAACTAGAGTTTGCCAAAAGGCATATGAGAGAATCTATGGTCAAGTGGGAGATGAGACCAAAATGGTGCTTCTTGGCTATTAGACAAGACGTCTGGCAGACACCAAGCACTGCACATCCCCACAAACACACCATTCCCACTGCGGAGGACGGTGGTGGCAGCATCATGCTGTGGGGATGCTTCTCAGCAGCTGGCCCTGGAAAGCTTGTAAAAACAAAGGGGAAAATGAAAGCGGCAAAATATAGGAAAACCCTGGAAGAGAATCTTATTCAGTCTGCAAGAGAACTACGGCTTGGGAGAAGATTTAATTTCATTGTTCAAGGAGAATGGCTGAGTAAAAGCCCAGTTCTCAATCCAATGGAGAATTTGTGACTGGACTTGAAAAGGGATGTTCATGCTGATCCCTGTGCAACCTGACAGAGCTTGAGCAGTTTTGTAAAGAAGAACGAAGTAAGATCGCAGTGTCCAGATGTACAGGCCTGACTGAAACACAGACCCAGTGCTATGATTGCAGCCAAAGGAACATCTACTAAATACTGTCTTGAAGGGGTGAATACTTATGCAGTAAATTAGTTTACACAACATATTTTTATTAAATTGACATTACTTTGTAGAAATCTGTTTTCACTTTGACATCAAAGAAGTTTTTTTTTGTATTTATTTTTTGCCAGAAAAGCCAAATGATATTGACCATGATTGATTTATAAAATCAATGAAAGAGTAAACATCCAAGGGGGTGAATAATTTTTATAGGCACTGTAACTGAAAAAGCATGCCTGAGTTTCATTTTTATTCTTTTATAAACTTCCCTGAAAATAATGCTGTTCAGTGTTCTGGTATTACAGGGTCTTCAAACTGAATCAGAGTTAGGATTTTAACCACCAGAGGTCAGCAGAGCTTAATGTGAAGGCTCCATAAAATTTGATGTAATTTGTGACCATTTTCAACTCTCTTTTTACAGTAGTCTAGAGAGAATTTTTTATCCAAGAAAATACAGCAAACAAAAGTGGCACTCACACTGCAAAACAATCACTGATAAAGAAAAAGATTGAAAATAAAAGCTGGAGTATTACACGGTCCAACAGTCAGCCTTTTCACTTCCCCTTGATAGTTTAAATACATAACAAGTTTAATTTATTTTACAAGATAAGCTCCTTCTGTACAGGAGGAATGGACTGATACAAAGAGTTAAAGACAGGGGGAGAAAGTCTCTTGTGTAATACAAAGGTCAGAGTATTAAGGTCTTTGAGCAGCAGAAAAACAGCACCTGGAAGAAGAAAAGAGGTAGAAGATGGTTGGAAACGGGTAAAAGACAAATCAGAGAGAGCGTTTAGACTCATTTTGATGGAAATTAAAGTAAAAGATCCACTCAGGTCATCACTGCACACCCAGTCTAGGCATTTTTCTCCCTGATCTTACTTGATGGCAAAGAATTCAATCTTGTGGCGTCATCTGCATCTCAATCATGACTCTCATTCTCCAAATCTTCCTCTTCTTCATCCTCTTTGCCTCTCTCCTCCTCTGTGTCCTCCATGATTGGTGACAAGTCATCCGAGGTTCCCATTAAACCTGAGCTGGGGTCTGATTGGCTGTGGCTGGTGGCTCGTCTGCTTGACGTAGACTTACGTGAACCGCCGCTTTCTGTTTCTTCTTCATCTTCTTCTGATTCTTCCTCGCTTTCTTCTTCTATTGTTTCATGTGACGAGTGTCTGGAAGCCTGGGGCCTGGGATATCTTTTACTTTTAGAGTCTCTGCTGCTGTTTCTGTGTCTGTCTTTGCTGTTTGAGGAGTGTCTGCTTGTGCTTTCTGTCTTTAACTTGGCACTACTTTTTCTTCTTTCACTACTAATACTGCTGCTACTCTCAGAACTAATGCGACTCTTTGAGCGTTTTCTGCTCCAGTCTTTACTCTTCTCCTCTCTCTCTAACCCCGACTCCCCACTTCCACTCTCTGATTCTTCATCTGAGCCGGGAGTTCCCTCTTCCCCCTCTGTTCCTGACTCTGTTTTTTCGTTTTCTGTATCTGATTCTGTTTTGTCTTGCTTGGCTGAAACAGACGAGGTTGGGCTGCTTGTGTCAGAGGCACTAAATTCTGATGGGGACTCTTTGCTGCCACTGCCTGTCTCTGAATCACTGTCATGAACTCGGTTTTTCCTCCACCACACCTCAGGGTAAGTATTCTCCCCTCCTAATTGCCTCTCCCATGCCTCGCCTTCCTCCCTGGACACGGATGCAGAAACGCTCATATCTCCTACTGAGCCGTACATCTTTCTGCTGTTGTCCCCTCCTCCCCTCCCTCGGCTTCTTTCACCACTCCACTGTTCATCTCCCACCCTGAAGGGTCCCTGGAGCCTTCTGGCGAGGGAGATAAGACCAAGAGCCTCGTTCAGCTTTTGTTTCGCCGGTGGTGGTTTGCTGGCTTCCACTGACGTTTGGAAATAATTCCCATCGATGACAAGGCCGCCATCCAGGCTGGAAAAGTAGCCACTGGATGACCAGCCAGGGAGCATGAGGCCATCTCCTCCACCATTTCTCATCCCATTGTTTGTCACAGCACCTCTGTTGTTTCTGCTCCATGTTTCTCCATCTCTTCCTCCTGCTTTGTTCTCTCTTTTCTTTACCTCCCCTCTCTCAAATCCAACTCTTTCCCCATTTCTTTCCTCCAATCTTCTTCCACTGTCTCCCTCCTCCACTGGTCGAACTCTAGCTTTGTTCCATGGCGGGTGGACAGCGGGCGCTTGTCCTGATGTTTTACTCCCAGAGGAGAGCGTTGTGCTCGCCCTCATCATGGACTTCAGCTTAGACACTGCACTGGAGCTCTTAAGTTTTGAGTCCAGGTTTTTAGTATCTTCTGATGGTTGTTCACTCCTTCGGGTCTGTCTTAAGGGTCCAGGAGGACGAGGCTGGAGTTTGGCAGGGTGTGGGCCTAATTTACCTCCTTGCAACTTTTTCCTGACCTGTTAGCGTGATGATATCAATCCAAAATAAAAAAACAGACCATAAAAAAGAGACATAAAAACTATAAAAAACTCAAATAAAACACATCGTAGTTATTCACTGAGGGGCTGCTAAGAACTAATTTCAGGATGAGGGTTCAACTAAAGATAAATGAAATTATCATGTCATATCATCACATGAGCAAGAGAAAACTCAAGCCAAAGAGTACGACTTAAAGGTGTAGTATCTGACACTAGCTTGCTCATTAAATACAAAATTAGGTGATGACTTTCAACAAAAGAGTGAATGTGAACTTCTTCTGGGTTTGTTGTTTTTAGCTCTGCTTTCACATTAGCCTGTTTATGTTTTGCTAAGATGCTATGCATGTTTAACACATGCTTTATTATGCATGCAAACTCCTCCTTTAGAAACTTCAAGTACTGCCACCCCCAAGACAGACCACCCACTCAAAGATGCTGTAAGTAGTAGCAAAATGGTAGGATTTTGTCACAAGACTGCAATTCAAGGTAAACTCCCAAACCAAAGAAAATACTCTGTGTGGTCTAAAATAATTTAAATCAATATTTTGGTTGCATATCAGGATAAGATCAGTCTTACAAATGCCTGTGCTTAGCCGTGCTCCTTCTGCGTTAGAATGTTTTCATGGAGGATGAGCTTGTTTCCTGTTGGCATACTGTTGACTTGGCTTTATTATTAAACATTTTAATCAGGTTTTGCAGGTCAGATTTTTACCTTTTATTACCCTAAGTGTTACCTTAACCCTTACCCTAACCCTTAATGGAAGTTTAATCTGATTTAATTTAGAAAATTTAGCATGTTTTTCTGTTCTGAAATATATGGCGACTTAGAGGTATGGTTTGCAGCCATTCTTTTTTGGGGTTGTAGGGGAGAAGACAAAGCAGTGTGCTGAGAGACAGTGGAGGTTTGGAAGCCTAAGATTTAAAATAGTAGTTCTCAACCTCGGGGTCAGGACCCCGTTGGGGGTCGTGAGACACTGAGAGGGGGTCTCTAGATTCCCTTTTTCCCTTATTATTTGTTTTAATCACACTGTTGCCACTACACCAATTTTGCCAAATTTTACCCACATTTCATCATTTTTAATCACCAATTTTAACACAGTTTTACAATTCAACACCTATTTTTTTCAACTTTAAACTCTTTCCACCACTTTTTTTTTAATGCCTGTTTTAGTCACTTCTAAACCAATTCTTTCATGCTTCACTTGAAGCGAAAATTTATTTAAGTCAACAATTTTAGGTGTATTTGGAAGCATACATAGGACAACAAAATGAACTTAACATATATGTCAGTGGATTTGTCCTGTGAGCTGAGTCCCCTTGAGCGCGTTCACAGTAAAACTCGTAAAGACCACATTTTTCATCAAAATGTCGTAAGACACTGCAAAGAGGCATTCCTGAGTATGAAAAGTCACCTGTAAACTGGGTCATGTTTTAATCTGTAATACTGATGTTTACTCGTGATGTTTACCCACCAAATACTTCTGTTGCAAATGCGACGTTGAAATGATCTGCAGTGATAAAAATAATATTTAAATTTTCTTAACTTTCTGTGTACAAAATGTGCACTACACCGGTAATTTTGTGGACAAGACTACTTACAGTATCCAGTGGGTGACATGCCCCTTTTGCTGTCTAGATGAGGTAGTACTTGATGGATCAGACTTTGAAAGATCTATAAGATGGAGACTGTTTATGTGGGTCTACCAGAGGGAAAAAAGGTTTATACAGTTTCCTTGTGTCACAGTTTCCAAGGTGCAGTTTCTATGCAGCAGTGTTGCCCTTTCAGGACCATTAGATTTCTCTCAGTGGAGTTTGCACTCATGCTAACATTACAATACTTTAACTCTCAGCCTGCAGTGATAGTTAATGTGTTCAGATCCACAGGCCAGGAGTTGAGACCACCTCTGCAGACATTTTAGTCACAGCAGCTCTTCACAAGGTTACACAATGTTTCTTTAAAGTATAGGAACATGGCCTAATGAGAGAGAAAAGCAGCTCAAAAGTAGAGCTGTCAACACGGTTTGTCACTTTATGTCTATAAATGAGCATTTCCATCTGCAATGAAGCAGCATTATCACAATAAATAGGGGCATATTTTTAGTTATGCCACGTTGCATCGGATGTTGGCAGTGGCACTTGTGTTAATGATAGTGTTTTATACTGGTTCATTGGTCACAATTTTATATGGGAAACAGCGAGCTTTTACAGTGAAAAAACGGATGATATGTTGGATTTTATGGGAGACAATGACATGCATGACGAGAAATCCAGCTACACTTTCCAGCTGTTGTTAAGACTCAAACTGGCTTTAAACAACCTGGAACAGCAGCATTTATTTTAACTTTTATTTCTACTTCAAAGAGGTAAATGATGCAACACACACTTTTTCGAGTCATCCAGCAGGAATGCACACTTGCAAGTTTTTAACATGTCACTGCAGAGACACACCAGATGACACTGGACTTTACTTTGGTGGGCTGTTCTTTTCCAATTAAATGGGGGCTAAAGTCAGCATGAAAGCAGCTTTACACAGCTTTATGCACAGATTAAACAAATGAGGTGTTAAATGTTGATTTTTGTGCTTTAGAAGTAATGGTGGGTGGATTTTTGTTACCACTGGAAAGAACCCAGTTAGCTGTTTCTTCCTTTGTTCACTCTCTATGCTGCTGGCTCAAGCTTTAATACACTGTGTACTGTGAAGTTAGGTTAATGGCATTGATCCCCCCAAAACACTCTCAAAACACAATAAGTTTTCATCAAGTGAGAAATAAAGTACTTTGGAAGGGTTTAAAACTTCAAAAAAATGTCAGTGTGGTTTCAATTGGTTAAACAGAGAAAGTAAACTAAAGATTATCAATCAATAAAAAACTTTTTTTGCACTTTTCCCTCTGAGTTGAACTCTAAAGGAGTAGTTTTACCATTTCTCTCAGTTAGAAAACTTGAGTAATACCTATGAAAGTCACTGTGATGAACAGTTTCTCCTCTTTTCATGCCATGACTGTTAGGCTTCACACTAAATGATTTTTAAAATCGTTACCCAAATTTTAAACACGGGAGAGTTTCAACAGATTTTTAACATTGTAATATTCAGAGCATACACATTAGATGATTCAGTCCCATCAAGACCACACCCTCACAGAAACTAGTACGCAGAAAAAGATGAAAAACAAAAATGGAGGATAATCATTGACCTCACAGCTGTGATGCAGCCACCACACACACAGTATGAAATGGCTCTTTCTCCTCTTTTTTCCAGAAAACGTAGCCACTTTTTGACCACTGTTACTTGTTGCTTGTTACTGTTGCTACTTTTGACCAATTTTTTCCACTTTAAACAAATTTTTGCTACATTAAACCACTTTTTGCCTATTTTAAACCATTTTTGCACTTTTTGGTTCCTACCACCTCTTTTTATGTGTACATTTTTGGATCTTTATAATACCTTTTTTCCTCTTGTAACCAATTTTTTTCTCATTTTCACTCATTTTGCCACTTAAACCAATCTTTCACACTTTTGAGCTATTTTTGCCTCCTTTGACCCAAGTTTTTGCTACTTTCAACCCTTTTTGCTACTTTTTTTTTTTTTTACCCTTTTACCACTTTCTCCAGCCCATGTTTTCTTCTGTTTGACTTTTTTGACACTTTAAACCTGTTTAAACCCAATGTTATGGCACTTTCAACCCATGCTATTCATTTTTTGACCCCTTTCACCACTTTACCTCTTTTAAACCCAATATTTTTGTCTCTTAACACCTATACTGCACATTTTTTTTGTTTTTATTGCCCCCGGTTGCCTCTTTTAACCCATTTTTGTAACTGTTTGACCCCTTTAACCACCCTTTCCTGCTCATTTTGCCTCTTTAAAACCTTTTTGCCATTTTAAACCAATTTTTCCTTTTTTTCATCTATTTTTGCCTCTTTTAATCATTTGACACCTTCAACCCATTCTTGGCACTTCTCGGCCCCTTTCACCACTTTTCCTGCCCACTTTTTTTTTTAGCTATTTTTGCTACTTTTTGCAATTATTTAATGATATTTCCCTTAAAGTTGTCTCAGTTTTTCAGCTTTATTTTCTGGAATCCCAACTATTGTAACGTTATGTATTAGCTATGAAGTCTGACCTTACCATCCAAATGATTTTCTGTACCCATCCACACTGTTGACACTACCAAAAGGTAATAATGTCTTAAGAAAAGATGTTTACATTATGAAAAATGTTATATTTGTACTACAGCACAAATAAATTAATAAAAACTCATTGTTTGTTGCTTTGCTGAGAGTGGTTATTATTCAGGTAAAAAAATACATGGATAACATGGTAGAATTTTTCAATGGCCTGTGATTTTGTTGACCTGGGCCCCCATTTCTGGCCCAGAATCAGTCTGTTGAAAGCATATAGTGTGTAGCCAGCATTAGCACTCGCCTGTGCTTCTGAATATCTAACATTTTTTTCATAAGTTTTGTGTGTTTACCTCTCCGTCAGACTCCTGTGGACTGTAGTAATAGCTGCCATCGTCATCAACAACAACTTCTCCATATTCATCGTAAAGGCCGGAGGGGGAGATCAACTTCCTTCGACTGCCATACTGAGGAAGGTCATACCTGGATAGAGACAGATTAAAATCAGCTGAAAAGAAGCAGAGAAGGTGTAAAAAAAACCCTCTCACTTTCACTGCTATGAGGATTGTTTCTCTCACAGGAAATAAACCAGTATTCTTTTTTTTGAAGGTGAAGTAGAAGTTGTAAAAGGAGGCTGTGGTTTTGCACAACTTGAACCAATCAAAAGTGAAAACAGGCCCTGCACAAACACAACTGTTGCACTTTCCTTAGGCGAATCCACAGACACTTGAAGTAGTCACACATAGTTCAACACAGCGGCTCTTGCCAAAGATAAGAAGTGTCTAATGACTTGACTAAGCAAAGCTGCCTTAATCACAAAAGACGCATTTTGTTGCCAGGAGACACTTTGTAAGCAGAAAGCACTGCAATCGATTTCCGTCTCTTTTGTCTCTCTTTGTTGCTGGTTGCCGAGAGTGCTGCCTGGCTCTACCAGCCAAAGAAAAAAAGAAAAAATGTGTTCTGTATCACCGCTTGGGCTCTGTGCCCTGCAGCAAGCCAGTCAGAGAGCCAGTGGGTCAAAAACACATCTTTTCAATGCTTTCCTGCAAACAATATATCCCTGTGTGATTAAAGTAACAAATCTGCTGGAAGTCCTCTGGCTGTGTTATACACAAAAAGATGCCCTGGGTAATTTCTCTGCATACAACCGGAGGGAGAAGTTGCCCCCTTATTACATTAAGTAGCCAGGTAATAAACAAATGGAAGGGGCGAGGGCAAGAGTGAAAAGATGGGAGTAAAAGAAGAGGGCAAAAAAAGCAAAAGTGCACACCTTGCAGGGTCAAGGCAGAAGTTAGTCATAAATGTCACACTGTTATAATCCTCAGAGCACGGCCTCTGCAACCTGATGTAATGAGTCTTAACCTTCCACTAAAACCTGCTTATGGGATTTCACAGTCATTAACCCTGAACACTCAAACTCAAGTGCACCACATCAAATTGTTTAAAGGCTACAGTAACTCTCTGTCTACCCCCCAAGTCATTTTCCTCCCCTTCTTCATCCATCACTCTTCTCCCCTCTATCTTTCTCAGTCTGCTCCATGTCTCCACTAGGGGGCAGTAATAACCTGAGAATCAGTTCATGTAGTGCAAAACCTCTAGTATTACCTGGCATTACATTCAAGACATGATGTGATTTTTTTATCCATTCATCTTCTTTGTAGCTCTGGCTGATTATCCAGACTCCACTGGATTGGGTTTACTTGCTGAGTTGTTTTCAAGCCTGTTTCCAAATGATTTTTTAATGATCAGCCCCAACATGTGTGATCAAATTATTAGCAAAGGAAAACATACAAATGACAAACACTAATGGCTCTGTATTTTGAAATCATTTTTTAAGGAAATAAGCCTTTCTAATCTAATGCCCTGATTTCTGATGGTCTGAATAAGATCCTTTTTATTGAAGTCTTTCTCTTCAATTCAGTGACTTCATTTATGCCCAGTGTTTCATATCTGGAATAAGTTTGCATGTTAGCCTGAAGTCATGTGCAATATGTATGAAGATATATAGTTCCTCGAATGAAAGGCATGTTACAGAAACCATTCTAAGTTTGTGGGTTAATATTTTTAAAATGGACCCTTGAGGCTATTAAAATATGACCTGGATAGCCAAGGTGTCACGAGACACCAAAGGGGGGCACAGGATGATTTCCAAAGTAACAAAGAGAAATTTAATATGATTTACAGTTGCAAATTTTGCCCATTATTGTTAAGGTGTTGATAAATTAGTTAATGTAAATAAAAACATTCTATGCTTATGCCAAATCACTCTTTTTTACAGCCCTAAAGGTGCGGATTTTGTTATTTTTGGCTGACTGCTGAGGTTAGCCCTACATATGGCTCTGTTGATATACTGACTGACTGACTGATGCTAATTTATAAGCCCAAGAATAGAGTTGCGTTTGCTTGGACTGAATGCTTTCACTAATGGCTGCCTCCACTTTGTTAACTAGAGCCATACATACAGATTTGTGCTATGGGCGGGTTTAGGGGGACTGAAAGCCCTCTAATGGCTGCCTCCACTGCTCTAATGGGGCTTTTCCTTTACATGGCACAGCTCAGCTTGACTCGGCATGGCAGCCAAGCGCAGCAGGGGCTTTGCTTTTCCACCACAGCTGAGCTACCCATTTGAGGGCACGCTTAGAGCTGATGACGCAGTGTTCTGAGCCCTCCTCGATCTCTCTACTGTGGCTGATCTGAATGACTTTACATCCTGTTAAAGCAAAACATTAAACTGTAGACTGACAGCGCTGCAAGCTGCTCTTTTTACCTTCTCTCCCTCCCTCTCTCTCTGTACACGATCAGTAAACAAACAATAATTCAAATTTATCATCAAAGGAGAGGATTTTCTTGCATATCAATTAAAGAACAGTCTCCTTATTATTGATTTGCAGGTCTCTAAAGAGCATAAAATTAACACAATCATATTTTGTGGATTGGGCAGTGAGAACGGCATGCTTTACTAGCGGCAGTTAATGAACTGAAGACAGACTCAGCCATGTGTGAAATGTTTCAAACATCTCCAGCATTTTATTTTTTAAAAGTCAGGAATTGTCTATAAGAAGGGGACAGGGTCAAAGTTATTAGTAGGTGCAGAAAAAGGTGAGTTCCTGGATCTGCGCCTGGTCCTTCCTGATCTCACTCATAAGTGTGAGAAGCTGTGCACAACTATCTGATCGTAGTACGAGCACAAAAATCTCAAATTTTGGTCTTGTGTCATAAATATTTAATTCATACAGTGAATGCTGATACTGCTGTCACAGAGTTATGGACAGCTGGAGCAGTGGCAGGAAGAAATGTATCTCCCTTGTTTCCCCGTGGAGTAAAAAAATTGATCATGGAGGGGTTATCAGTAGCAGAGGGGGTAAATCCCCCCAGCAAATTAGACCCCGCGAAGTGCTTCGACATCACGCGGCTTGGCGGGGCTCAGCGCAGCTAAACTGGTGATGGAAATGCAAATCAGCATGACTTGGTTTGGCTCGGCACGGCCAAAAGCATAGTGGAAAAGCCCCATAAATACTCAGATATGGCTTAGCCTCTGTTTAACCAGAACTGGGCCACATTTCTGTATGACAAAGAATAAAACAACCCTATGAGCTTTTCATGTTGGGAAAGATGTTTTTACTCCTCTGCTGACCTGCTTTGGCATGACTATGTGATAGTTGAGGGGGAAAAGGTAACTTCTTGTGTTGGCTGGTGGCTGAACATTAGCTCAGCGTTAGCCAGACCAACACATTTCTTCATCACAGTTAGTACTGAGAGCAACACGGAAAGCTTTCTGCAACAGAAAACGATGTTGTCACTCTTCTGCGCCCCCCCCCCCCCCCCATGACTATGTGATAGTTATGGGAAAAGGTTAGTTGTTGCAAACAGCCAATGAGTTGTTGTGTCCCAGCTAATGACTCTAGCAGGCCTGTCATTAGCTGGGACTGAGCTGCAACAGTGCTTCTGTCTGAACCACACATCGGGTCTTATCCAAACAAGTGCAGGGAGCAACTATGAAAGCCTACTGTGACAGAAAAAAATGTTCTTGCTCTACTCCTGGTCTGTTTCGGCATGGCTTTCTGATCATGGCGGTGGGCTTGTCCGTATTGTCCGCCATTAGCTGTTAGCTTGGACATCGCTGTAAGACAGCTGCAGTTTACTCCGACCTGGACCGCTGTTCTTGTTAATTTCAGAGCACAGAGCCATACCAACAGCTTGTCTTGTGCAGAGAATACATTTTGTGATTTGAGACACGTGCACGATCTTCAGTTTTCAATTATTCCATCATGGGCTCCTGTTCCCCTGTCACTCTTTCTCCTATCATCCCTTTCTCTTTGACCATTCGTGCGTCTTTTACGCAGCAGTGTCGACTGCTCTCCTCTCATCCTCGTCTGCTTTCATGCTGCATAACAATGACACACTAATGCTATGCTCACACACACACCTACACCGAAACTCACACTAACATGTTGGTAGTGTAGACTTCATGCTTCTATCTGTTGAGGGCAAAAGTTTTAGAATACAAGAGGATAAACAGCAGAACATTCTTCTCTTAAAGCTCCTCTCTGACCATGGAGGATCAGTGCATCAGGGCTGTGTGTCTGCGCTCCTGTGTGTTTCAACAGATTATTTTACCATGCCCCTGGTAAGGACATCCAGAGCACTACCAGCGTTGTGTCGTTCCTCCATCCCGCACAATGGTGCCCTCAGGTGGGCTTACTTGCAACATCTACACCTTACTTCAGCCTCAATTTTTGTCCCAAACATGCCTAAACAGTATTATATGTCTAATTGAAACCAGCCTGGAACCAGCTGAACATGCAGATTTTTTGTTTTTGTTCTCACCTTTGTCCTACAGCACAAAAATCCACCTTCATGGCACTGTCCCTGCCAGATCTCACTCTTCTTGTGTATTTTTCATGTGGGTACCCTAACTCGGCACCTATCAGCTCCATGACAGTCACACAGCTCATCGCCCACGCCAAAACCAATTTTGGAGCGCAAGATTTAATCCCTTATTCCTCTGTTGCGTTTTTCACCCTTGACTAGAAGGCAAAGTGAATTTGGCTTGTTTTGCAGTTTTTTTTTCCTGTCAGCATCAAAACATCAGACCTGTGCAACAAATGGTTGAAGTTATTTTCTGCATCTGTAGAAATCCAATCAGAACGGTGCCAAAGGCTGATGGCTACACTCCCAAGACGTGGAGACGATCCTATTTTTGATTTCTCTGTGTATGAGATGAAAGGAAAGGTTAGGAGGTAATGATTCGTCCTTCTGAATCAATTTCTACAGACGCAAATGCTGGACCCTCTGTTGTCTGTTTGTGGAAACAGACAGAATAGGAACTCTGACATTTCAGTGCTTCCTATGAGGTGGTTTTACTATTTGCCAACATAGTTTCTAGACCCCCCCCCCCCCCCGGCATCCTTCATTTTACAACTGCAACAAATAAAGTGATTACATCTGAGTCCTAGCGGGTCACAAAGTCTGGTTTCCTGCTCTTGTGTACGTACGAGTCAGACATGAATTTGTGGATGTTGCTCTAAGCCAACAGCATCTGGCCCATTGTCTGCTTCCACGGCTGGCTGCCTGATTAGCTGCTACAGTATTGCAATGCAAGGCAGACAGAATTAGCTGTGTGTGTGTGTGTGTGTGTGTGTGTGTGTGTGTGTGAAAGAAATGTGTATGAAAGAGCGAGCGTATGAAGGAGTGAATGAATGCCACGAGAGAATTTATGTATGTGTGTGTCTGCTGCTGCTGCTGCTGTGCATTTATGTGTGAGCGTGGGTGGGCGTATAAAATCAAGTTCCCGGGAGTCTGCAGCTAAAATTATAAAAATTACACAATGTATCACAGATGGCAGGCTGGAAGCAGAAAAAACACACACACACTTGGGAAAGATGCAATAAGTCTTCAGCCGTCTTGCTCATGGACGTTTTGATCCAATGCGTCTGTATGTGTGCTCAATATATTGCCAATCCTTCACAGTTTTTCTTGTTTTATGACGCCAGTCATTCAAGGATTACACTTACATACAGTACACAAACATAAACACTAGGGACAAAATCCCAGTCAGATCCTTCTCACTCTTTGACTACCTGTCATTCAGTCACATATACACCATACAATGGTGGGAAGGCAGGTCAGCACTGTCAACACTGAAAAGCAGCCACCCTACTGTGTGAGTGACATGACCAGATTGATTTCAAAGACACTACTATGTGGCTGACATGATTCTCAGCTGGATGTAGGGAGCTCTACACTTGTGTAGGAGGAACATGTTTCAACATGGGTGTGTGGAATCCTTTCAGTCAATGCAGGAAGTGGAAGGTCAGGTATAACTCACAGAGGCAATAACACCAGTATCCACCCATAATATTTCCTAATGTTTGTCAATACTGGTTAACAGGGGTGTGACAAGATCTTACAAGATCAAAATGTCACGAGATTTCTCGTCAAGATGAAAACCATCTTGTGAGGTCATTATTGTGCAGACACCAGGAGCAGCAGCTCTTGATTCAGCTATTATAAAGTACTTTCAAAATAATCTTAATGCTTTTCTTATGGATGTAATTGTAGTTACGAGTGCATAGTGTAGTAAGATAAAGATGTGGTAGACTGTTAAAATGAAAGGTTTGCTTTGAAGAGCATTTAAAAGTACAGTTTGAGTCAGAGTTAGACAAACTGTGTGTAAGCATTGATAGCCTATTCAGTACAAGAGGAGTTAGTGTAAACATTTCTGAATAGACCTGAATGCTTTGCAATTTGACTTTCAGCTGATAAAGGACATATTTTCCACTCATGTATTTTTTTCCAAAATTAAAAAAAAGTGTAAAACCTCATCTCGTGAGATAAGAGTCTCATCACACCCCTATAGTTAATGATACAAAAACTATGTTAAATTATTGATGAGTAAAACCAACAGTGAACACTTAAAACTCTTTGAAAAACAGTTCATTCATAAGTACGGTGGTTTACATGTATGGAAAGAAATTTGTGTCAGAAAGATCAAAACAAAACTTCCTCGGTTTCAAACAAAAATCTACATCTGAGAACCAAAAAAACCTTTGATTAATCAAAAGTCAAATTTAAATTTTGAACAAATAATTTGTCTTTACATTTTGAACATCATACAGTGCTGTATTGGTATTGTACTAAAGCCTATTTGACCCCCTCCCCTGTCCCCCCTTTGGCCCGCACTCACTCTGCTCAACGCATCAAGGCCTGAGCATGGATACGTCACGTGCCGACACCATCACATGGCTCATTCACTGATGAATTTATGTTGATGACTCAGCATACATAAGTAAAAGCAACAGATATGATCTTACACCAGGGCTACTTCAGCTGACCTGGGATCAGTAGGCTACGTTAACTATACAGAGCCCAGTGAGGAGAGAGTGAGAGAGAGAGAGTGAGAGAGAGAGAGAGAGAGAGAGAGAGAGAGAGAGAGAGAGAGGCTCATAGTGGAGGGTTATCCCTCACTACAGCATACAGTCTGGAGCCTGATCAGAGTTCCAAGCTTTCTGCTGAATGAAACCCTGACTTTTGAGCTCGTATGAGGCCTTACAGTTGTTCTTCTGCATGTCCGTGTACTATCTGAATCCCCCTGGCATACTTTTATGCACCATGAACTGTGCCAACTCTGTGTAATTTTTATGCCTTTCAATGCTGCACCAAGAAAGCTCTCATGTCAAAGGACAGGGCAGGATTAAATGTTCAGTTAAAAGATTTTTTTTTACCATGACGAGAGCAATTTTAACAATCTGATGAGAGCTGGAGGAGAAATCACTACAAGATTAATAAACAGTGTTCCGTTCAAACGTCAGCGATCAAGATCACAATTTCACTTCTTGATGACATGAAATAGAATCATAGGTAAACAAACAAACAAGGGAAGAAGCTTTATTTCACAAACCAAAAAAACCTCTCACAGTCATTACAGCCTGACTTTGCTAGAAACTGGTCAGAAATATGGACTAGGATCCTTTGGAACGAGGTTGCAGAGGAGCTGTGAAAAGTTAAATTCTTCAGCTCTGATAAAATCTTTTTAACTTGTTGAAATTCAATGAGACAAAATATATAGTTTGCCTTCTGACTCTCTAGAAAATCCTGCCATCTCTATCAACCTCTCTCTGTGGGACAGTGTGTCTGTTGAGCATGCATCTGCCGCCTGGTGTTGTGCGTGCTGAATCGGGTCTTTTTGTTGTTAATTCATGCTAGGGCTCCTTCATTTGCATTTGTACCATGCCTAGGCCCACCATGACTCTTTCTTGTCCAGTCCACTCTTGTAAATGAGATTTTTGATCTCGATGAGGTTTTCCTGGTTAAATAAAATTAAATAAGTAAATAAATGTCTTTCTGTGCTGGGGCCGTGAAGCGTTCTACGCCCAAGCACAGAACAATTGCACTCACACTGGTCAAATGAACTGGACTTTAGGCTCAAACATGCCCAGGCACGGTGCGGATGGCCTAGTGGGAGATCGCCCTTACAGTTCCAGTTCTTCTTTTTCTTTCATTGATCAGAATTTTGCTCTTGCTCCTTGGTTTTGTATTAGTGCCTTCTGATCCTTTGTTTGCACTCCTTGAGTTTTTACTTGCATATCCCTATTGGCCAACAAGCTTTTGAGAGACGGCTCAGCCACTCCAGATGCTCTGGAAGTTGTTGTTCAGTTCTCAACTGGAAAATTTAAGAAAGAAACCAGGAAACACTATTGTTTTTATTGTCAGTTTGACTGAATCCTTTATGCTTCTTTAAATGAAGCTCAGTGTTAGTTATCATTGGAAATTTCTGGAGTGTTGCTAGAAACTTGTTATGTTTTCTCTGATTAATGAGCAAATTGATCAAACTATTAATTATCAAGAATAGTTGGAGTAAAATGGAGATGAATTAACTCATGTTAAGATTGCACATGAGCAAATTTGCAGATTCAAAACACAATAAAGGATATGTAAACTTCCCAGACAGAGGGACACACCTACCCATGATCATAGTTGTAATAATCTTGAGTGTAGTAGTCCTGGCCGGGGTCGATGCCAGACTCCATTGATAACTCCTGTGAAAGTCAGAGACATTATTAGCAGCTTTCCACATGTAGACTATGAACGAAAACAAAAATAAGCATGCACAGTAAACCTATACAAACTCATCCCTCTGAAAAACAAAGAAAACCTGTCAAAGTAGAAGTACTCTGTCATCAATACACTTGAACAGAGACATTCATGAGGAGTGAAGACGTTATTGAAAAAGAGAGAGAGAGACAGAGATAGAAAGAAAGTACCTCAGGTCTGAGCAGAGAAGGTCGGAGAAGTTGTTGTGTCTGTCAGAGGAAAAACAAAAGAGCAAGTGACAAGACAAATGGAGGAAGTTGTTATAGAAAGTCAGCACCAAAATAGTTCACAACTATCTTGGGAAAATATCATCAATATTTATCATACAGAAGATTCTGTTTGCAATAATTTCCACTGGGTCTCAATCCCATTGAGATGGAAGAAGTATGACTCTTCTTTGCAACTCTGTTAACTGTATGGTTTGCATGCTGCATTTCCATGCATTGGGGGATTGCTTCACTGTCTCTATGCACTGTATTTTAGATTTAAATATCACAAAAAAAGCTCTGGAGGATTTGACGTCATAAATTTGTCTCATGGAAATACGGAGGCAGTTGTTAATAGAATTGCAAAAGGCAATGCAGAGATTTCATGCTCCCATGTCTTGATTACATCAAAGAGAAAGAACTGAAAGAGCAGAAACAATAAAGGACATGTGAGGGAAAATAGAATGAATGAATTTGGCACACTGGAGTGAGGACATGCAGTGCACAGGACGAGATACCTACCTCATGTTGTCCGTATCCTCGCCTGGAAGATCAGAGAAAGAAACAGAGAGAACACTAAGTAAGTTGGCCGAGAAAACCTGACGTTCAACATCATCCTCCTGATGTAGCTGTGTCTCTAATGAATGTCAGCACTTTCCTGTGTATTTATTATTACTGCAGATGAAATGGGATGTTTAACCAAGATGAAAGTGGCCGCTGGAAGTATATTTAATTTGACAGAATTTAACCCATTTTGTGGGAGGACAGCAAGAAAATGAAATTTGTATGAGTGCATGTGCTAGACAGTGTATTTTGAGGAAAAAGAAGGGTTATATAAGAAAATGGGAGCCTGACAGAGCTACAAGAGACACTCCATTTTACCATTCCTACACCACCAGTTACTCTAATTTTGTTGCAAATTTCTAATAACAGCTTTTATATAGAAACAGTCCCGAAAAAAACTTTTCACCCCCTCGGATGTATTACCCAATCAATCATGGTCAATATAACTTGGCTTTTCTGACAAAAAATAAAAAAAAATACTCTTTAATGTCAAAGTGAAAACACATTTCTACCAAGTATGTCAATAAAATAAAAATATGTAAGTAAGATACGTGACCGCATATTTACCCCCATTAAACTGACTGACCTAATTCAACAGAGGTCCAGCCAAATGATGCTAGTAATCTCACAGTTAGTGACATGGGGACCACCTGAGTGCAGTGAATGTGTCTCAAGTGATCATAGTTTAAAGACACCTGTGTCTGGAAGGTCCAGCCACTGGTTAATCAGTATTCCTGGCTACAGTTTCACCATGAAGACAAAAGAACACTCGAGCAACTCAGAAAATGTTGTTGAAAAGTTTGATTCATGGAATGGATACAAAAAAAATTCCAAGGCACCTAACATCTCTCGGAGTTCAGATAAACCATCATCAAGAAATAGAAGGAAAATGGCACATGTGTAAATCTGCCTAGATCAGGCCATCAACAACTGTTGCCTGGGATCTTCACCAGTCAAAGCTTTATGGGAGAATGGCAAAGAGAAAGCCACTGCTGTAGAAGAAAACTCATTAAATCTCAACTAGATTTTGCCAAAAGCCATGTGGGAAACTCCATGGTCAAGTTGAAGAAAATTCTTTAGTCTTATGTGACCGAAATAGTGCTTTCTGGTCATCGGACAAGCACTGCACATCACCAAAAGCACACCAGCCCCACTGTGAAGCACAGTGGTGGCAGCATCATGCTGTGGGGATGCTTCTCAACAACCAACCCTGGAAGGCTTGTAAAGGTAGAGGGTAAAATGAATGTGGCAAAACACATTAAAATCCTGGGGTCTACAAGAAAACTACGTCTTGGGAAAAGATTTATTTTCCAGAAAGACAATGACCCAAAGCATACAGCGAAAGCTTACTCAGTCAGAGAGACTGTGACTGGACTTGAAAAGGGCTGTTGTTGCTTGAAACTTGTGCAACCTGACAGAGCTTGAACAGTTTTGAAAAAAGGAATGAAGTAAAATTTCAGTGTACAGAGGCGCAAGCCACTCAGAAATCGTGCTGTGATTGCAGCCAAAGGTGCATCTACTAAATACTGACTTATTTATGCAGTCACTTTTTACATGACATGTCGTTTTACATGACATATTATGATCTGATTGACACTGCTTTGTAGAAACTGGTTTTCACTTAGATATTGAAAAGTTATATTGATCACAATTGATTTATAAAATAAATAAAAAGGCAAAACAATAATAGACCAGCGTTTAAATAACTGCACACTGTGAAAAAAAGACATACACCAGACTAAAAAACTGTGTTTAAAAACACATTATTTAGCAAAAATAAATTATTATTCTTGTAAATATTACAATGAACAATCTTCAACATGAGTCAGCAACTTGAAGAATTCATTTTGACCACATTATTGAACAGTTGATGAGTAGGTCAGCAGCAGGAAGTTATAAAACCTTTTGTTGAAGAGAGTCCCTGCTGACTCTAATCAACCATCTGTGCTTTCTTAGCAGGGGTCTAATAATTGTCTTCTTCAATTTAGTCTGATTGGTTACTTCCATTGACGCAGAGACTCACTTTTCCATGTTGGGTGCATAAAAGTCCCTCTTTTAATTTGAAACATCCTTGGAGAATTCAATGATTTTTTAATAAACTGAAGGAGAAAGAAAGATGAAAATGTGAAGAAATTCTTTCAAAAGATGAATATGTTAAAATCACATTCCTGCAATAAGTAGAGGGATGGTTTTCAGTCTGATACATTATGATGAATAAGAGGTTATGTACAAGTTGATTTTATCAAATATCATAAGAGCAAGTTATTAAACGACAGAAAATCCATGCAAGTGTCACATATCCAAGTCCAATGCCAGGCGTCAGATGTAGTAGTGGAAAGCACAGCAAAAGTGGACTATGAAGCAGTGGACATGTTTTCAGTGGAGTGACGGATCCCACTTCTCTGTTTGGTAGTCAGATGGGTGAGTTTGGTTTTGGTGGATGCTGGGAGGGAGAACCTGCCTGACCTCATTATGCCAACTGGGAAGTTTAGTGGAGGAGGCATAATGGTATGTGGGCTGTTTTTCAGGGTTTGGTCTGGGCCCCTTATCTCCAGTGAAGGGCAATCTTAATGCTTCATGCATACCAAGAAATTTCAGACAATGCTATGCTTCCAACTTTGAGGCAACAGTTTGGGGAAGGCCCTTTTCTTTTCCAACATGACTGTGCCCCATTGCATGAAGCATTGGCTAGAAAGACGAGTTTGATGAGTTCTATGTGGAAGAACTTGACTGGCCCGCACAAAGCTCTGACCGCAACCTCATCAGACACCTTAGAAACCAACTGGAATGGAGACTTCAAGCCAGGACTTCTGTAATATCAGTGCACGCATTCATTAAGGCTCTACAGAATGAATGGGTGCAAATTCCCTAAGAAACACTGTGCAAACTTCTGCAATAGTAGTTTTAAATTGCTTCTCACCACAAGTTTTGTTATAAGAGGCATCCAGTGGTTAGCAGCTAGCCACCATTTCCTCGTAGATGCTCATATTGCTTCTGCTTTTATGCTAAGCTGCACCAATTACTCACTGGCAGTGTAAAGCTCCTTATTTGCATTACAGAAGCACCAAACTTATCTAACTCTCATCAAGGAAGGCAGGATTTTTTTTCCTAAGTGCAGAAAAAACCCCTTTTAGATCCAACCCTCCATACTGATATTAATACGCCAAGTGAGAACAATTTGTTTTCACTGCATATCAGATTGTGTCCACCCAGCGGGGGAGTCGATGATTGCATGAACAAATGAGCTCGATGTGGTGTTTATAGTACTGTGAAATGAAGACTTACTGTTTTGAGAAAACAAAGAGAGACAAAGGGAGAAGCAAGAACTGAAAGAGACGGGGTAAGACACCAAAAAATGTCAAAACATGAAGGAAGAACAAAGCACGGTGTGGGAAAGACTTGTAGTGGAAAACTCTCCATCCATGTGGCTTGACAGTTTCCAGCAGGACATGAAAACAAGGTAGTAAGCTGACCAAATGAGACATGTGCTGAGTTTTAGTGGATACATCATGTTCTCCTTTGTGTTACTGGAGTGCAAGCAGACACATGTTTTGAACCGCATTAGCATTTCACTAAATGCTATAACTGGGTTTCTGAAGCACATAAAAACAGACTTTAAGGCAACATGACTGTCTTTCATTCAGCGGAGCAAACAGTAGTGTAAAAAGGACGGGTATGTGTTATAAGGTTAATAGAAAGGAGAAATAGACACCCTGATGACAAGGTCGATCCTGGTTTGGTATAGGGGTGAAAGAAACAGAGAATAAAAATGAGGGTACACTCTAGATTAGAGCTGCCAGCAGAGTGAGCCATTGTGTGCTGATGAATCTGTGAGGAATAAGTCTGTCTCTGCATCCTTGTTGCTTTGACAAACACATTATTTGGCGTCTTCTTCTTCTTCTGCACAAAAACTCAAATTCACACACTCCCACAAAAACACACACTTCTGACATGATAGAGTCTTGTGCTTTGTGTTCTCTCCTCCTTGTTCGCAGAGTGTAAGAGGAACAGAGAGACGGGGAAGGAAATATTATTAGCCCTTAAAGGACAGGCTGAGAATATAACACACTCTCTTCTCTGTTTTCTTTCAACATTTTGTCTCCCCCTCCTCTCTACTGTAGCTCCCTCTCGCTTTGCTCTCATTTGTAACTTCCTTTTCTCCCTTTTTGTCTCCAACTTGTTTCACTTTCTCTGCCGATTTCAGCCTAACTCCATATCCTCTTCCTCTTTTATTTGTTTTTGGTACATTCTGTCACTGTGGTGGCAAAACGTAGAAAATATCTTCAAATACGACAACATCGCATCACATTTCCAGAATAAAACTGTTTGAGGGGAGGTAAAGGATGGGTGAGAAAGAGCCCGTTTATGTTAATAACATGGAGAGATAACAGGGCCATGCAGACAGATATGTGTACATCTATACATCATATATATATCTGATATATGCATATATACCAGCATTCATATTTATATAGCACCTATGACATCTAACAGGACATGTGGCATTTCTAAGGCTTCAATTCTTGGTTTAAAGCTCCTGTGGGATATCATAAACTGTTGTGAAACTGACTGAATTTTACACCATTATCTCTGTATACCTTAAAAAAAAGCAAACAAGATCATGGGTAAACAGAAAAAATATTTCTACTCCAGTATTTTTAATGCCTGAAACCACTACAGCAGGGTAGGTGTCAGACAAGGGTTCACACATCCTTCCTCAAATTTTCGTGGAAAATTTTCTTAATGGCTGGTACATATGACTGTTAATATAGTAATAAAGTAAAAACAACACCATACAAGACAAAATAAGCAAAAACATACACTGTCCACAGAAGGTGCGCCAGTTGTCATTAAAAATTGAAAATTCCGCAAAGGAGCTTTAAACCACTTTGAGCAGATTTACACCTCATTGCAAACAAATAAACAAATAAACAAAAACACGTGCCTGCATTTATCTTAAAACATGCGTGATTACTTTTCAACAAAATAATAAAAAACATTTAAAAAAACGAGCTTATAACCAAAAATTTATATCAATTCTATCATAGTCCGTGTCTAACATAAAAGCCAAGCTTTGAAGCTTGCATATTTCAAATAAGCACTAAACACAAAGTCCATATGGGCTGTTAACTTCATCAGTGAATAGTTAATACATTGACACAAATTTGCAAGAAAGTCAACTTCATGGCAGACATAATAGCATGTAAGGGAGCTGTGTATTTCTAAGCAAAAGCAAATGAAATTGTTTTTTCAAATCTTTCCAACATGGACAAGTCATTATCAGTTTCCTGTAACAGCCATGCAACAAGTGTCAATAACAAGCCAACGGTTTAGCCATTAAACTGTGACTGGTAAACTGAAAAGTCAAGAGGAAACTGAGCTCAGTCTAATAGTTTGCACTAATTCCTCAACACAGTTCTGCTACAGTATAACAGTATCTAAAATCTGGTCTTAAAACTTTGAAGACTTGAATCATTAACCTTTTCTTCAATTCAAAATAATCAAAGTAATGAACTTAAAATATTTCAAGTTAATTGTCAGGCTCAAACAGCAAGATGCAAAAAAACCTCAAAAATAAGATGCTCAAGTGCAACATACACAAGGTCACACTTGTTGGTAAAATTATTTGTCTTAAGTCCACAATTTGCCATAGCATTTTAAAATATTCTGAGGTATCCCATGTCTAATTTTCTGCTTCAACAGCCACACTTTCCATAGTCTTCATTGTACCAAGGATCAAACCTTTGACTTGCAAATTAAACAACCACCATGTCTTGTAGCTGCGTTTCTCTGTTCAGTTTCAATTAAACACAGCCAAGCTTTGCTGAATGATTTAAACAAAACAGTATGTCAAAAGAAGTCTGTTCTCTGTGCAAGAGCATACAGAAAACTGAAAGAGAATCTGTCTGAAGCAATGAAGATACACAGAGCGGGTTATGGGTGTGTGTGATGACACGCAGCACACTGAGGTTGAAAGCTAATCTTGACATAAAATATTTCCAACGCAGTCAACTGAAACAGCAGCTCAGCCTGCAACCTGTTTTTTAACGTAGCTGAGTGTGTGCTTACGTGTAAATGTTCTTATTGTTGTTTATGCACTTATTCAACTGTGTATAGTCTATATGTATGATTTTCTGGGGGGACATTAAGAATATAGATTGAGTTTTTTTTTTTTTTTAAATATCTAAGCTTAATATAATGGCTTTATGATGCTAAACTGTTGTGGAGGAACACATCACTGAACATTTACAATAGTGAATCAGCAACCATGTATTTCAAGGGAAAATGAAAGGATGCTAAGGTTTTATTTCATATTCAAGATCTATGTATTATACTATTGTGTGGAAGGGAGACTGAAATGTTTTTTTTAATTTACTCATTCTTAGTCAGTAATCAAAAAGAAAATGGGTCGAGAAAATCTCACTGATATCTCAAGGTGTTACATTTGAGAACTCATACTGTTTCAGACAGCTATTAGCATTTAACTTCCTGGCTAACACTCGATTTCCTGTGTCACATGATAAGATAGGAATGGAGTATATATCAAAAACATATTTACTAAGCTAACCGTAATGTCAGATTGCTGTTAGCTTGGAATTTACATCTCTTGTAAGTATACTGTTCAGTACGTGGAATAATTGGACCCATCTGCTAGTTGGGGAAATGGTTTAATGCTAATGTTAGTTGTGTTGATTAAGCTTATCTTGAATCAAAAAATGTATAATTCATGTGCCTGAAAGTAATGTTAGCTATATGAGAAATGGTTGAATAAACATAGCTATATCTACTAAGCTAATATGAAACAAATATTAACTCTTTTAATGGCGAACTGTATGCTCGCTAGCTATTAAAGGTGGTTGCTAGGAATGGTGAGAGGGATCTGGCTGCAGACCATACATTTCTAAGCCACTTTCACAAATGTTTCCATTTTTTGTTCATAATTTAACTTTATTCATGAAAAAGTCTAGCAGTTACATTCAGGAAATAACCACATTGTAAACATTACATACTAAGACACATTTCATAAATAAACCAAAGAAAAGGGTCAGACATCTATTTCGACATTAAACTGATCTTGAGAGCTTTTTAAGTAGTAGTTACACATACGGTGGCTCCATTTATCTCTAGCTGGGTTTCCATTACACAGCGAAATAAAAACTGGTAATGGAAACACTTGAATTTCGTCAAAACCCTAAAATATTGCTAAAAAGTTTTCACGCTTTCATGAGGAGGTTTTTCAGGCATTTTGATAGAGAAATATATCACAAAAGTGAAACAGAAACACTTTTTCCGCATTTACAAGTCATGGGACGTGACGTACGGTGTCACATGACCAGTCACTCCGAGACAACATGGCGCAGTCCGTGTGGACAGAAGAAGAGACGAGACTTTTCTTATCATCATACTTCTACCCTTATGCGTAGCTTTTGCCATACATACGGACTTTACCTCTGAACTATCATCCGTCGCCTTCGTCTTTTGTTCAAAATTATCGAGGCAACCGCCGTAGATGTAACCAAAACCGTACCAACATGCAACAGGTTTTGAGTGTTAACCTTCCCTGCAGCTGATTCACGTGAGATGAGATTTTACGAGAATTGCAAAGCCTATGCCCAAAACTCCCTTCAATGGAAACGCATGCAAAGCGCAATTGTAATTAATCGAAATTTAAGAAATGTCGCTTTTATTTTTAGAAAAACTGTAATGGAAACCCAGTGATTATTAGCTTTCACTAAAGCTAATATAGCTATGCAAGTTAAGTAATTAATGTTACTACATAAGCCAATGTAGCTAAGTTAGCTTTAGCAATGTGAGCTTTAGTAAATGTAGCTGAAGCTAACATAGCTATGCAGATAACATACCTATGTTTCTTACATAGCTGCTTTGTCAGTGTAGCTTTAGCTGTGTTAGCTCCATTATCTTTAGTGAAGTTAGCTTTAGCAATGTAAGCTTTAGTAAATGTAGCTGAAGCTCACTTAGCTACACAGAGTACATTGATATGCAGCTTATGCAGCTTTTGTGAGCTTAGCTCTGTTAGCTAGGTAGCTCTGTTATCTACATTGCTTACACAGCTAATGGAGCTATGTACACTGTGCTGGCTGCGTAAGAAATTTTCATGGAAGACCAGCTTCTTTTCGAACCAGACTGGTTTCTCATCTTCATCAAATATTTAGTTATCAGGTTTTGTGGGTTTTTGACTGTTAACTTATGGTGTCCTAACCCACCTGAACCCTTAATGGAAGCTTTATCCAATTTCTTTTCTGAGACATGGGGTTTCTCAGATGAATGACCATGAAAGTGGCCATCAGAAATGAATGTGCTGCAGCCAGACTGTCTTATTATTTACCTCATACTGTAATCTCGCAATAATTTTAGCTTGGTATAATTAAGAATGGTCCCAGGCATCCATTTCCCTATACGACAAAATGCCCATTCAAATCATGTTTAACCGACTAGTCAAAAGAGGAAAAAACACTTAGAAAACAGTCAGATAAATCACAGTATAACAGTGTAGAGCATGGCTAACATTAGCAGCTAGCTCTGCCAGCCTTTGTACCTCTTGGCAGATTAATATGCTTTGATATGTGGCTTCTTTTCACTTTGGTTGTGTATACATGAGTATAACACTTGACAGCCTACATACAAATTTATTTCCATTTTTTTAGTTAAAAAAAAAACGGTCATACCATGCTGTTCCCACGAAATGCTAACCACTAAGCTTCTCCTTATTTCTTGTCCAGCGAGGTGCTGGGAATCTGACAGTGAGGCAACAGCCATCAGATGCAGTTACAGCTGATACTAGTAGTGGGAGGCTTTATCACAGTTTCAACAGAGCATTTGACCAACATTTCAGGCCCTTGTTTATACAAAAATGATAGGTACTTAGTAGTTTATCCATTGCACCAGCTAATTTTACATACATGAATGTAAGAATTTAACCATGTGTATCCTGAGTATATAAGAACATTGAAGTTAGCTGTCTTTAGCTAATCTTGGAAAATCAAACAGACCAAAACCCCAAAACAAATGTATTTTTTATTGCTAACTGTGATTTAGCTCATGATCTTTCCCAGTGACACCGGGAAACTCCCATGTGAAGGCCCGTCATCACAAACTAATGGTAACATTAGCATGTTGAATGATAACACCCACCACTGTGTCTAATGGATTAGCATGCAGTTGGTTGTATCACTGGGATATATTGCCTCAAGTTTCTTCACATTTCCACAAACCATTTTATTTAATGTTGCTGTTCATTTGTGATGCAGAGATGATAACATATTGCCATATTCTATATTTCTACAGATTGAAAACATTTACATAAAACAGCACATTTTACAACCATTTGAGCTTCCTACTATGAGCCTGATGTCAGAGGAATACTAACAATGTGTAAATGTGATAAATTACAAAGGCCATTAAAGCACAGACTCCACTGAGAAAAGATCCATCAATGTACATGTGATCATTTAGTATCAAACATCTTAAGGTTAGTCATCAGCTTCTGACCGTCAAGGTTTATATATATTGTGATTAGATCCACCTTTATGTGACTGTTATAGACTTGCAGATCTTGTGAGGCATCTCAGTTGTTCCGGGGTAGCTGTGAAGTCTGCAGAGATCTGTATTTTACAAGCCATGAAAGATAGCACCCCTTGTAAAAATCTCCCAAAACAGTAGAAAAGTTGACTCTCTTGCCTAAAGTAAAGGCTGTTTCATGTGCTTTTGTGTTGAACTGGGGGAAAGCTTACTAGAGGAAAGAGTCTGAACTCATAAAAGTGACGTATGTTTTGCTAGAGCCTTAGTGTGAGTTTATGATAAGGTTTGGCCTGGAAATAAGAACATTTATATCAAAACATGTAGCAAGCCCCAAAGTGCCACCTAAACTACAGTATTACTACTTTCTTGAGCCTTTTCTGATAATTCAATGATGTTGTAAAGCATTGCAACCAGTGAAAAGGGATTATGCAAATACATCTGATGAATCTACAGAGACAGCTGTGCTAGTTTGCATACCTTATAGTAAATGACTCTTTATAAACAAACTAATGATGTCTAGTGTATACCAATGCTCCTCCAAACCTCCTCAAATGTGCAGAAACACCTTCACCAAGAAGTTTTCCTCTGACCTGATGTGTCTATGTAACCTTCATAGCACACACATACAGTCTCATATTTGATGGGAGTGCAACAATATATTTCCTCATTAATATGCATCAAACGTAGAAGGCTGTGCATATGACTCCCTCTGCACACTTTTCATCAAGAGAAAACAACAGTAACAATTCCATCATTGTCAGTCAGGAGATGCTCCTCTTTGCATATATGCCCACAGCAGTGCCGTTTCATTTCTGCACCTCCCTGAGGCTTTCTAGGGGTCAAAGAAGTGCAGCTATGATGCAGGACAAATGTGCATGATTTTGGTTTCTATTTTAGTTACTGCTTCTTCAATGATGTGACACATCATGGGTAAATATTGAATTCTAACAAGGATAAGTTACTGCATTTGTTCTATATGTGTGAAGGTGGAGTTATAGCTTGCAGGGAAGGCTAATTTATGCAAAAACAGATCTGCAGGATTTAAATAGGACAACAATAATTACTTATGTGCTTTATCAACAAGAGCAGTGTTTCCTTGGAGCCGCCTGTACATGTATCTAAGAAAGGCTGAGCATTTGGTCCATATCAATGAGTGAACATGCAGGACAAAACAGATGCATGAAGCTCAATCTAAATGGTTTAGCTCAAGATATAAAATTGGATTACAGATTTTTAGGGCGCTTTCACATTAGGCCCAGTTGTTTCCAACCGCGCCGTGGCACAATTCCTCCCCCTCCCCCTTCCCCACGAGCTTGCTTTCACACTAGCAACATTGAACTGTGCCAGGGCACACTTGCGTATTTACTCAGTCTGAAACAGCAGGTGGCGGTATGCATGTAGCTTGTTTACAACCCTGTAAGGAGGAGAAAAATAAAGAAGCTACCATGGCAACCACTGGGGTCATGACATGAGCGAAGATTATTTTTGTTTTGAGCCGGGAAAGAGTCCATCCTGCAGCCATGGATGATTTAAAATCACTTTTTATGCTGCCAGCAACTTCACTCTTCGTATCTGCACACCTACGTGCAGCTCAGAGGATTAAATGGGCTGCACAGATACAGCGGTTTTTCAGGTGACAGGAGACTTTTATTGCCTTTGCATCTCCTCTCACTGACTCAAACTTGTGTTCATCTGTAAGGTGAGTCACAACAGACCGTTCATTGGCTGGATTCTGATGATTTCCGCCCTTTATTGAGGAAAAATGTCAACAAACTGCCGCGCTGTTGAAAGAAATTTAGTATTTACGATGATGCCATAAAGCTTATACGGCGCTCTGTCTCGTATCGGAGCGCGGTTGCATTCACATCTCATCTGAACCATGCCAGAGTCCACATGAATTGCACCCGAGACCACCTCCCCAAGTGGGCCCGGTGCCCAGGCACAGTCCGTTTGCATTCACACTACCCAAACGACCCTGACTTTGGGCTCAAGTGCACTCGAAGACGGGACCAGGCCCCTAGTGTGAAAGCCACCTTAAACAATGGTTTGACTCCAAGTTAGCACCACATACAGTACTTTATTGAGAAAAAAATGCATTTAATCTCACTTTAATATCAGTTATTTTTTAAGTATTCCAACATTGACATAAAAGAAAGTAATATTTAAACAATTTCGAAGAGTTTAGCACATATTTTGAATTAAAATTGTTGTCTAAATTACAGTTTAAAATGTCTTTTTTACTACATCTTTGCATTTACCTACGTTTTTCTCTTTGAATAAAGAAATATTCACAAGCCTGATCAAAATAAAAGACAATGAACACTTCAAATATACAGAAAACATGGGTCCAGAGGAAAAAGAAAAAACACAGTGAATGAAATAAACAAATGAAAATGCAGTTGATGAAAAACAGAGAAATGAAGCCTGTGTGCGAACCTGAAAAGAAACCTAAGAATCATTATGGCGAACAGCAGAAAAAAAAACTTACCTATAATGACCTACCAATGACAGTGTTTAATAAAAAGCTTAAAAGACACAAATGGACTAAAACACCCATTAAAAAAATGTAAAAATTTGTGCACGAAAAAAAAAATCTGACTACAATCAGCAATTACAGAGTAAGAGAGAAAACAGGCTAGTTGTAGCAGAGGAACACCACAGCAAAGCTGTTCATGCTTGGAAAAAACACAGGAATTTATGCCTGGCCAAATCCAGCCAATATTCACTCTTCCTCTGTTCCATGTTTTCTTTTCACACCCTGTTTGGAGTATGTGCGTGTGTAAAATCCACCAGAGAGTGTAATTAGCTACTTACAACAGCATGTGGGCCCATCAACAATCATGTGTCTTTGATTATTATTTGCTGTTGACAAGATTTCAATGACTTGGCGTGGATAAAAACCGTTAATGATAGTCAAACAGAAAGTTAACAAGGAGAAATTTTGCCATTTCTAATTTTACTGCTCCCATCTGCAGCTTTTTAAGCCAATTTTCCTAAGCCGTAATTAAAAACAAGTCCTATAAAAAGCTGGTTGTATGGCAGAAAAAGAATTAGCCCCTTAAATCATTAGTTGAGCATTGAAGCAGGCTCTGAATTCCTTCAAGGTTCCCTCAAATGAGAGCACAATTAAAAAACAAAAGAAAATACTTAACCTCTAAGGCTGGAGTAAGACTACAAGAGAATTAAAAATAAACACCCTACAAGATATGACAACGTTGGTCACTACGGGGTATTATTAAAGGCTTACCATCCTACCTAATAAACAGATTTAGACCTAAAAAAATCCTTTTTGGACACAGCTAATTCATCCCTCAGCCATCCGTACCTTGCAACTCCTTTCCTGTTTCACCTGCCAGTCTCTGAGGGACAAAGAATGGTAGACAAGTGCTTATAAAAATCTAAAAAACAAGATTCTGTGATCAATTTTCCATGACAATATGCACCTCAAAGTTGATTTGGATATTTGTTTATCTTTTTAAAGGTGAATGTGTTGCATTGCCATCCAGTTTTAACGGGATATTTCAGTACTTTTTCAGTAGGCTTTTATAAGGTCCATGGTAATAATAGTGGCATGTTCCTACAGTGATTTAGGACAGCGTTATCCCTTCAAACAGGACATGATTGGAGAAGCTAGCTATACAGCAAAGCAGACTGCTATAGTTTACTAATCTAATTTAGCTAGTTTATGGTAAAAATAATGGGCCAAGAACAAAGCTGGCTTTATTGTGAGCTATATCAACATTTTTGGAAGCTTTTTATTTTTCACCCTGAAAGCCCCTGAGTTTAATACTGTTTTGCAATGCAAGTTTCTGCAGCAACTGCACACTCTTCTGCCTTTGGATATTTGAACAGCTGTTTGGATCTGCTGGCTTCTTCAGAGGAAACAAGAAGTAACTAGTCTAAAACAACATTAAAATAAACAATTTTTAACAAAAAGACAATGACACGTGGATACAAGGGGATCCTTGTATGATACTCTACTGTTGTCAGGAATGGGACTTAGTTACACCACTTCCTCAAGACATTTATGATCAAGGATAGTGTCTCACAGATGCCTGCAGCCTGCATCATTCCCCTTGCCTTAATGAGCGCCAGTGTTTTTACTTACCTTCTTCAACTTTCTGAGGATAAATTGGAGAAAGCAACCCAGGTCAGAAGAGCTGAATGGAAATTTGCCATCCAAGTAAATTTATGGCTGCCACTTTATTTTTGTAATGGCTAGTAACTAGACAAGCTACAGTTTGTATGATATGATTACTTTGTAAAAACATTGTCCCAACTGTTGAAGTAGAAAACTAAGTTTAAATAACCAGTTTAAGATTAGTTACTTGATGTTTCCTCTGACAAAGTCAAATATCTAGATATGCGGGGGTTGAGGAGCGTGTAGGCGGTGGCCAAAGCTTGCATTACAAAATAGTGCCAAACAGACTTTCTGGGTGAAAAGTAAAACACTTCAAAGTGTTCATTATAGCAGCCAATTGAGCCAGCATTCTTTTTTGATCTGATTTTACCTTAAACTTGGTAAATTAAGCAGAGAAACTATACCCATGTGATGTATTACTCAGTTTCACAAATACCAAAATATCCCTTCATACAAGTGTGGATGTACATATGTCTGAGGAGGTGTTACAAGTAAAGACATAATTTCTTCAGTAAAAATTTGTAGTTTGACTGTACATTTTTGTTTTCTCTTAACAGCGGTATGCTGATCAATGTTAGCTTAAGTGTTAGGCTGTAACTGTTTCCCTTATTTCCTGTTCCCACACATTGGCTATCTTAGGCCCTGTTTACATGTTTTCTTGTGAAAACACAACATTTTTGTTGCATTTTGGTTGTCTACATGAGAATAGTGTTATGGGTGCCTGGAAATGGAACAATTTAGAAATGAGATCCAGAGTGAAAAGTTTTCAAAACACCCCCATCTCTGCCATGTAGACAGGCAAAATTCAACTTTTTGAAAATGCACATGGACACTATAGTTGCAGTTAATTGCCAACACAAGTAGGGTTTTCGCCATGAACCGGTGGGTAGGCTAATGTTTGTGTCCTCACCATCTTTGATGTTTACACTGTAGTACTCACGCTCCAAGGAAGGAATGGTCTCTATGCATGCTTGTGTTTAGGTTTATTGCAAAATCCCAGAACCAACTTTTGACCTGGCATGCAGTTAGGGATTGTTTTCAAAATGTCACCATCTGCAAAAGGAACTATTTGAAAATGAAGATGGAAAACAAAGCGTTGTATAAACAGGGCCTTACTGCTCCAAAGTACTATCTTAAAATCACTTGTTTAAAAATGTTTATGAGGCTTTGGATGGCCTTAGATCAGATCTGCTGATATAACTGAATACTAGCAAATAATCAGGAGAACTGGTACCAGCCAAAGATCCAGATCTCAACTGTACTGATCCTGGAGGCAAACCAGGGTTGAAATGGTATTCCTGTAGTCTTAGTCCAGCCTTTAACTAATACTTAAGTTATCTTCTATTATATACACTCTTTGCCATCTCTCGTCCTGTAACAGTTGAAGAAAAAATCAGTAGAATACTAAAAAACATACAACCAATTCTATGTATTTCCGGCCATTCTTGCACATTCACCCTCTCCCATTGTTCTGTTTTTTTAACAGTGCCATTGTTTTGAGAAGAGAGACATCGCTCTCTTACTTCTTATGAGGCCTTGTTTCTTTGCATGTATAGAAAACAAAAGTCATGCTGTAAGAGTACAGCCACAGCACGGTAAGAATCACCAAATCATCAGTGCATCCCACTGAGCTATTTTAAGCATCAGTCCCTTGACAGCTTCATGGCAACCATGCAATATTGTCAAGAAATTTCCCCCTGTGTGCTCTTCATTTCATAAAGGCAAAGGCTAAAGCATTGTAGACTGAGAGGGGAATCGTTTCTCAAGCTCTTCCACGAGGGAGTTCATTTTTGGGTTGGGTTGAATCTGTTGGATTGGAGGATCGTCACCTTCTCCTGCTCCTTCTTTACCTCCCTCTCCGCTCTCCCCTGCCCCTCCTGATGTGGCATCCAAAGAGTCAAGAGAATCGAGAGAATCCATAGAAGCGTGGCACTTTATTACCTTTTTCAGTGGGATCTGCTTCTGGTCAATCTGGCTGAACATGTTGGCCACTGACTTCTCAATGTCAGCAATGTTTTGGATGTTTTTAAGGATTCCTTTCAGCTCTCTTTTAGGAGGTTCAGGCTCTATGGGGAGGGGTGGTGGGGTTGGTCGGAGGGACACGGGCCGCAAGGCTGGTGCCTCTGAAAGTGAGGGGAGGACAAAGGTGGATGGACGAAGGAGTGATGGTGATAGAGGAGGGGGCAGAGGTGGAGGTGGAGGTGGGGGAGGCATTTGCTGGGGAGGTGGGGGAGGAGTCCGTTCTGTGTGGTTGGAATGAGGTGGAGGGTGAGGAGGAGGGGAGGATGGGTGACGTGGAAGAGGAGATGGAGTTTGGAGAGGTACAGAAGGAGAAGTTTGGCGTGGACGAGGAGAAGGAGGAGGAAGTGGAGCAGGGGAGGAAGGGTGGCGTGGTGGAGGAGTTGGAGTTGGTGGTGGAGCAGGGGATGAAGGTCGGTGTGGTGTGGGAGGTGGAGGAGCAGATGTTGTAGGTGGAGGTGGAGGAGCAGATGTGGTAGGTGGAGGTGGAGGAGCAGATGTGGTAGGCGGAGGTGGAGGAGCAGATGTGGTAGGCGGAGGTGGTGGTGGGGATGGAGGTGGTGGAGGTGGAGGAGGGGTTGATGGTGGATCAGGGATGATCTCCACGTTAACCTGAAGTCTGTCATCCATACTCTGGTTTCCTGTCAGATTTGCCCCGAATCGCCGCAGAACAGGAGGAGTTGGCTTGTGACTGGGTGGAGGTGTACCTCCATCACTTTGGGTGACGATGATACTTGGGGGACCCTCTTTGATATGAACAGTTGGGACATTGTGGGTGGCGGTGAGCTTGTGGTACAGTGGAGAATCAGGGAAAACTGAAAGTAATATATCAGGTGACAAAGATCCTCTTGAGTCTCGGTTTTGCCTTTGTCTCATTTCTTGTAGTGCCTGCTGCTCAAACTGTCTGGCTTGTTCTTTGACTGTCAGCTTTGGTTCTAGACTTGGACTTCCAAGTAAGTCAGAATCCAGACCTCGGTCAAATCCCGAGTCAAGACCAGCATCTTTACTCTCCTTGAATTCGGCTTTTAGAAGCTCAAGCTCCCACTGTACAGGATCCATGACCACTTGCCGCCTCAAAGCGTCGTACATCTCTCTTCGATGAAGTCTTGATGGGAGAGTCCAACTGTGCCCACCCCCGGATCCCCACCCACTGTCGCTGCCACTGTACCCACCAAACCCCACATCCCCAGCAGGGGAGCTGAGTCTCAACCAGGCATCACGAAGACCTTTCCTGGATGGAGAGAAATTCCCAAGAAGATCTCGTCTCCTCTGGCTTCTCCCGAGAGTGTCCGGGCTACTCAATGTCCCATCTTCGTGGTAGATGGGATTTTTGATTGTCAGGGGGTTTTCGTCAGAGAGGAAAGTGATGCTTGACTCAGACTTGGGCAGGTTGTGGAGCACGCCTCCATTAGCAATGCACTGGCGATGAGCTGCGATCGCTCGTGTGGCGAAATCTGAGATCAGGCGTTGGCGATCCGTTTCATCCATACTGCCACCCCTCCCACCACCGCCATGGTTTGCCCGGCTAGAGCGTGAATGGTAGAAAAGAAAAGGAAGAAAAAGATGGAATGAAGGGAGAAATAATTAAACAAATACAGATGAAATATGAAAGAGAGAAGGGTAGAGTCAATTTCAAAGATGTGATCAAAACTAAATGAAATGGAGGAGGCATAGGGACTTGATTATTTTTTTATGAAAGAGCAGTAAAGCACAGAGAGGTTGAGAAAAATGTTTAAAAAAGTGGAGTAACAAGAAAAGGATGCATAAAAAATAGAATAAAAGGTGAATGAAACTACTGTAAGGCAGCAGTTTGGTAAATGAAATTAAAAGAGATTTAACATTAGGGGTAAAATGAGGAGAAGAATAGGAGAAAATGGCTGAATTTCAAAGGAAGCAAGAGTATTTTATTTTGGTGCTGTTTCACCACAGGGGCAAGAGACTGAGCCTGAAAAATTTCTTCAAACACAAAGGGAAAAAATGCAAATAGACTTTACGTACGCCAAAAGTGATGTACTACAAAGGCGCTAGTGAATCATGACTATAAACAATGCCTGATCTGTTGGGGCAAAGAAAGACAACTTGTGTGATGGAGCCCTGAAAGTATGCAGATTTTCTCTCAACAAAGGACTGATTATATCCTCACTGGCTGAAGGAGCATTAATATGTGAAATCTCTTGTGTAGTACATAACTTTGTTGAAATTCTGCAGACTCCCAACACCCTATGCTACCCTGCTGCCTGCATCAACACTGAGGCAACCAACGCAACGTAGCCAGACTTCTATTCTACAACCTATAAGCCAGAAGCACAACACAACAATCTGGTCTAATGTACCCTGCACATCAAACAAGACTCACAAACACAAGACTACAGCTGCAGAACTGTTGCAGCATAATGTCAAACTGGCCACAGAAGTGAGGCAACTTTTAACATCCTACTCACTTTGGTCTGTCAGTCATGGGCGAAGGCGAACAGATGGGAATAAGAGATGTACAGATGAATGCAGTTGGCACAAGAACAGGAAAAGAATAGTGATGACATAAAGAAGGATTTAAAAATAGTCAAAGTTTTAAAAAGAAAGAAAAGAACAGGTTGAACACAGTATAAAGAGAAAAACAGAGAAGATGGTTAGAGGAACACTATGTCCTAAGGCTGAGCAAAAAAATCTAGTATCATCAATTATCCAGGACTTTAGTCACACAAGCGTTTATCAAAGTGCTTGCTAAATCAACACGATCCTCTGTTATTGACAATAAGGCATCCACATTCAATTCAGCAATATTTATGGTTATATTTTCTATATTTTTATGGGCAAAAAAATAATTTGCATCTTATAAAGTCTTAACCCACTTGCCATACATTTTAAGAGAGGAGAAGCACTATACAAAACTGCAGTTTCTTTGTCTGGTGATTAGTTTTATAGTGGAATCACACTTTTCAACCAATTTACCAAGTTGTTCTTAGTTGAGGAAAATTTTCCAAGCTTTCAAGTCATATATGTAGACTTGAAAGTGGTTCTCAGGCAGCTATTTCCCTATTTTGCTAAATGCCCATTTAAAGTGTATTAAACTGACTAGTCTAAAGTGGAGAGAATGCTCAGAAAACAGTCAAATTCAACAAAGAGTCATTGTGTCAGTCAGTATAGGGCATAGCGGATTTGATTATTAGCCATATCACCAGAAGTATCTGAATAAGACTTACTGTGGGCAGAGGTGGATATGACACGATCTTGTGTCTTCTACAAGAGCATATACCATCGTTTCACAGCTTGGTAGCTTGTGGTACATGGATTGGTTGGGACATTATGGCTACTAGTCAAATCTGCTATGGAGAAAATAAATGCCATTTTACTTACAGACCTACAGTGTGGATCTCTATTATGGTGCTAAGAAAACTTAGCATTATTATCCAAATATGTCAAGAGACTAGGCAAATGTAATTAAAAGGAAAAAAGGGGGAAATCAGTCAACTGAGCAGTCTGATAATGGGCCTTAATTATGAATGAACAAACCTTTGAAACTATGCCAGATTTTATGCTCATTTGGGATTATTTAGTTCCTATAAGACTGCAGTTAAACAGAAGATACACAGACGCTCAGAAGTAATTCATTAGAAATCACAAACTGCTTCCTGGTACACGCACACACACCTTCCCCACCACAATTAAACATGCTCTGCAGCTATCAATAGAATTAATTATCGCCTGAGGTGGTCTTTATAAATTACAAGCTGCATTTATTTCAATTATCTCATATCCAAGTTCATTTCCGTACACATTTCTCACGATGGTTTGGGCTGGTTAGACTTTCTAACACACACCCAGACACACATTTTGGAGCCCTTACTGTCATTTAGAGATAGTGTCTACCATCTTGCATATGAATTGCGCTCATGTTAATGGGAGTGTGGAGGCATATCAAGGACAGACAGAAAACTGGTGATGCATGTAATGCTGATAAGAGTTCCTCTCAACTTCTTGTTAACGCTCCAGTAAGGAATCACAAATGAAGTATCCCAGGATTGCCCTGAGTGTGGGAGTGTCTATGAGTGTGTGAGGTTGTTCAAGTTTAAGATGTAAGTTAACACAGTGTTTCTCAGTCCACTGTTACCCTCTTCTTCAAACAAACTAATGAGTTTCAAATTGAAGATAACTTTGAGGAGCATTTAAAGGAAATGAACAAAAATATGAGGTATAAAAGTGCATAGACTAAATTTCACAATGATAAAACAACTTTTTATTGTCCCTCAGCCCCTGATGGGGCTGAGCTGCAGGAAAGAATAAATACAAAGTTATTTCTGTACAAACATCAGAAAGCTTATTTCTGTAGCATACATTTACCAGCCAGGGTTTATGTCTTTATGATAAGCACCAATAGAAAAATCAAAGACCTTGCTTGCAAAGGGAGCTTGTAGGGAAGGTTTTCCACAGACATTTAAAGAAGTCAGCTGGTGGGAAAAGTCACCAGAAAGAGGGGTCTGACAGAAAATGTAAAATTCAAACTTATTTCTTCAGTATTGTATGTTATTGTATCACACCCAGGTAGCTTGGTACGTCTACCTTGAATGGTTATGACAGCATGGCTCATAATTAAATCTAGAAAGCAGTATAGACTAAATGATGTTGAGGCTGATAAAGAACAGCAGGAAGTAGGGAGTTTCCGTGTCTTATCCCTCTCCCTCCCAGGTAGAGGCCCCTCAGCTGAAACTCTGGGGTCTAGTTGCTCTTTGAATAACAGTCAGACACAAATGATAAGTGATTTCTCCACAATAAGAAGATTAGTTTTATGTTGAAGTTGATACATTGTTGAAATAAATCTATAATGTACAGAAAAAGAGGGTCGCAACTTTAAGTCAAACTATTTTATTAAATCAACAATGAGAAAAAAAATAGCCAGCTGTAATTAAGTGAGTAGTTGGCTGTTTGGCTAACAGCTGGCGCTTAGGAAAACTTCGTAAAGGGGTGATAAGGGCATGCTGGGTGGTGGAGAGACATGGATAATGAATGGATAACCATTTAAACTTCAAATTTCCATATATGCTACAAAAATGAATGATGGGCTTTGACTTAAACTTTGGGGCAAAAACTAAACAGCTCATGTTGCTATCTTTTCTCAAGCTAGCTAGATAATAGATAATAGCTTCTCATTTCTTATTTTGACTGAAACAACCGATCAATAAAATCCTCTAAGAACACTTGAGAGGCTACACTTGATGTGAAAAATTGTTCTGTGTTCACATCACTGACCTTCATTTTATCTTTTCTGTAGTGAGGACATTAGTATGCATTACAACTTGGAAAATGACAAGAAAGGAACCAAACACCGCTAAACTTTGTGAAGATAAAATTGAAGGGTTTATCTTCAACTGTTAATGCATTCAAAATCAAAGCTCAGTTTGATGTGGGGCTCTTAAGGCCCTGTTTGATTAATCTAGATTGTGCCGCTGCTGGGCAATGTCAGTTTTATTTCAGCCTCAAATATGAGAAACAAAGGCAAAGAAACGTCTTTAGACTATAAAGAACTTTGAAGATGAGTTCATGTTGTTTTGAGGCTTTTTAAGAGACATTTTTACTCAAATACTAAATCTTTGCAAGAGATTTTCAGGAGAAAATTAGTAAAGTTTGACAAAGTCTACTTCAGTGAGATGCATCAAAAAGTTTTATTCCAGAGAATGGCTACTGATCATCTGTGTTTGTTTCATTGAGAAAATAAAAATGGAAATCTTGATGTTTTACTTCAAAACAGAGTTAGTTAAATATGATTTACATCAAACTTTCATTAAAAATTAGTGCAGCATGATCACTGTTTAAAAGGAAAGTCTTCAAAGGCTGTTTTGTGTGGTTCAGCGCTCTTATCAATCTCACATGAAACTGGCTTAAGACTTTGCAGAATGAGTTAAAAAGCTGGTCTGTGTTTGTAAGCTTGTTAATAAGTACGTCGGTGTTGTGAATATGAAAATAGTGAGTACATTTACACGCACACTAACTAATCTGATCTTTATCTGACCTCTGAGTTACCTGATGACTCCAGGAGTAATGTTAACAGCATAACATGCTTTACCAGATAAAGGGCCTTTATCTCATATGGAAAAATGGGATAAATAACCTGGTATTTGTCCTAATAATCTGTTTACCGTTAAGTTTGGTTTCTGTTGTTCTATTACATCTGTGCATGAGTAAAGTACACAAGTGGGAATTGAGGAAGAAGAAGTACATATAGTAAGAAACAACAAGAGTGTTGGGAATGAGCCTTTTGTAGTGTTGGTTGAATGAATTTTAAGCTAAGTGCCTAAAGTATATGAATGTTCTTCATTTCCTAGACGACTCAAAAATGGCAAATATTTTAGACAGTTTCTACAGAAATAGACTTAATTATTCTTAGTTACTACAATGATGTGGTCATTTACAGATACAAATTTTCGATGAGAGAACATAAGTGTTTCATTTCTTCATTAAAGTAGTCCTTTAACCTTTAGTTACATGGTCAACTAGAAAAACTCGGAGAGTGCTAACCTCCGCCAATCAGCCCTATCTCCCAATAGTAAAGAATCCTGTAAAAAAATTCCTGGATCCGGGCAGTGATGCAGATCACTCCCAAAATCTAATCAGTTCTTCCTTATGCCATTTCTGACATTCCCTGAAAATGTCATCAAAATCTGACCCTAACTTTTTGAGTTATGTTGCTAACAAACTAACAAACAAACCCTCACAATCACATAACCTCCTTGGCGGAGGTAAATATGGTGCATAATGTTAAATGGAACCAACATTTTTTGTGTGTTTTTTGGCATTTTGGTCTTTTGTCAAACAATTTCAAGCTGTCATTCTTGTTCTTGTCCTTGTACTGTTGTGCTCTTGATTTCAGTTTGATAATGCATTCTGAAATGTTGAGAAAAGTCTATTGAACATTTCTGAAAATTGCAATTTCTACAAGTATCCAAAAATGTCATCAATTGATCATAATACACTCATAAAAAATATCATCAAAAGAATATTTCTGACTGAAGATTCCAAACAATATCCATGAAAACCTGAAAATGGCATCAAAAGAATTAACGAGAAATTGCAAACATCTGAGAGAATCTAATGAAAAATTATTCACACAAAATTCTTTCAAATATCAATGAAAATTTCCTGAAGATTCAGCAAAAATCATGTGGCATTCTCATTTTCTGATAAAGATTAGAAAAAGCAGAAATTCTAACTGTGTGTATTTGGATATTTGAACTCTAGGCGAAATCTTCAAAGCTTCATATCCCATAGTTTAACACCTGTCTGTTGACCCTTATCTTTCCTGAAGAAAAAGCAGAAAACCTCTTTTTTTCCATTTGCACTCACTGTATTTGAATGCCAAGAATCTTTCATGATGTCCCTATCTTTTTTTACTCTTTGTTAGTTTCTGCCAACACCGTCTCATTTGGAATGCATGAAAAAGGGCATAGTCAACAGATTGTATTATAGTGATGTAGAGAGACGCCATGTCATGGATGTCACTGCGTATAAAAGACAACCACAAAATGCTGAAGTTTACAAGCCACACGATCGTGACATAACTCTGTTGCTTTGGCTCATCAATAAAAACACCACTTTCACACTTCACTTACATGGCATTGTCTCCCAGCTCCTCGTACAGGTTGTTGGCAGTGCCTCCCCCAGGTTTACCCGTTGGCAGGGCCATCTGGATGCGGGCAGTTTTGGCACACTCGGCCTGGCGTCTGGACACAACAGAGAGGATACACGTAGTTTGTCATCTGAAGTTTGAGCAATGCTGGAGGATTTACAGCTTCTCTGGTATCAGACTTTCAACAGACAAACACTTTAACCTGTTTTTTTCATCATTAAACTCTCGAGGTTTTATCTATAGTATAATACACATACTTCTGACATGCATTTTTATACAGATGATGTGTTTGTACCAGCATTATAAAATAAAGGCACTCTTAAGAAGATTTCATTGAAAGTATTAAAAAGTGTGTATTCATAAGCACAAATATGTTGATTCATGCTGATTTGTCCTTCAATCTACCATTTCTTTCAGACTAAGATATCAACAATTTAATGATTAACTATGTGGTTTTTTCATAGAGAGCCAAGCCTCTCAGTGAAAAACATCCTCTGACTTTGATAATGCCTTAATCGCCTCAGTTCCAGCACAAAGACTCTAAATCTTTTGGTGAAAAATCTCATCCTTTATTAGCTGAATTGACCCTAATAGTTGACTTTTTATTAATTTATTCTTTTTTAATAACTACACAGTTCCAGCACCTTAATCATCTGGTTGACTTAAATTTAATTCCCTTACTCAATGTCTAAGAATATCTTTAGACTCTTCGATATTCCAGTTCGACAAAGTTGTACCTTAGGTTTATTCCTAATTTCAATAATAAAAACAGTAAAGTGAACACATATTGCATTTATTGACTGAAAAACAGTTCACAGTTTGTATGCTTTCTTTAACTTTGTTAAAAGTTTATCTTGTCACGCCCTGAAAGGACACATCCTTAAACCTAATTGTACCCCCTTTTTCTGTGATAAGTATTTTCAGGTTGTTTTATTCCAGATCTCAGCTATTTATCCACTTGTCTCAAAGTGACATGCTGATTTTCTTGTGGTAACTTGTTTATTTCTGAAGATAATGAAAAAAAAAAACAACCATGATAAAGGTATTACAGGAAAAAACAGCATTGCTTTCCCAAGATAACAGATAAATTAGTCTATAAGTCTAAAAAATACCTTAACAAAACGCTACAAGACTTAAATCATTATTTAAAAGTTTAGTCACCTCTCCCATCATGCATTTTCTTTGTCTGGACAAAACATTTGACTTCCTTGCCAGCCAAATTTGACCCAGTCTGGTTTGACTGTTTTAAAGCATAAAATATCACCATAAAATGTTCCAAGTTCAACTTCATTTCACCTCATTCATACAAGCTTTATACTTTGTCTTTAAAAGCTGAGGTCAAAATGCCTAATTCACACCTTATTGATTAATTTTAGGTTTAAAAAAACAGTTTTTTTTAGAATATTTCGACAGTAGTTATGATCAGAAGAGCATCTATTGATGGATTGGTGTTTATTGATTATCACAGGCTGGTACATGTCAAAGTTTAGTTGTACAAATGTTTAAAATCTTAAGTTTTTTAATAGTAACATTATCACATAGTTGTCAAAATTGACCCCGTCTGGTATGCCTCTTTATAAATCATGTACTGTATATAATATATTACCCAAGTCTGTCTTTGAGCACTTATTCACTTTGCTTTTAACGCATTTTTAAAATTTACAGTCAATATGATGCAAGAAAAAGGTCATAACTCCCTGAAAGTACTGATCATGAATGGTATTTGTAAAGGCAGACATTTGATTCATTATATTTTTAGGTAATTACCATGCCTGTAAAAAGTATTCACCCCCTTGGATGTTTTACAGTTTAACTGATTTTATAAATCAATCATGGATATAACTAAGTGACCATGCAATAAGGAGACAGTGAGAGGCCTCCATGAGACAACAACTGTTGCCCAGGTTCTTCACCACTCAAAGCTTTATGGGAGAGTGGCAAAAATAAAGCCAATTTTGGAGTAAATTTAGATTAAATTTTGACTACATTTCACCAAAAGGCATGGGGGAGACTCCATGGTCAAGGGGAAGAAAGTTATTTGGTCTGGTGAGACCAAAATGGTACCAGCAAAATCCCAATTGCATGAGGGTGTTTAATTAATCAAAAATACAAGATTTAGTCAGTAAACTGATGTTTTTTTTTGTAGGGGGTCTCAAAAGTCATGTAATATCACGTAAAATTGTCATTATTCAAGGATATTCCTATCCAGTCCATCTAATCATGATAACATTGCCTTCAAGGTTCTAAGAGTTTAGGACCCCTTTTATTCTATGAAATTAAATCTGGAAACTTTGATATAAAAAATCCTGGAGTTATTTATTTCTCTTTCAGAGAGATTGCTCATTTAAGATCTTTTGTCTGTAAAGCAGATTTAAAAAGGCAAAGCCATGCCTTCGTATCATTCAGACTTGACTATTGTAATTCCTTTTCACCTCTCTGAACAGTTTCAATTGATCCAAACGCTGCTGTAAGATTGTTGACTATGTCTAGCAGGTCTACTCATATGCCAGTCTCTTTTTCTCGACACTGGCTTCCAATGAAATTATGAATATATTTTAAGATCCTTGTTTTTATATATAAAGGTATCAGACACCTGAGTGTATCTCTGACCTTTTCCAGCCTTACAGTCCCCTGTCAATCCCTCAGGTCATCTGACCAGGGTCTATTTGCTGTACCTTGAAAACTAAAGGCTGCTTTAAGACATATTTTCAAAGTGTTGTTGACCATATTTATTTTGTTGTTTTCCTGTCTTCTTTTTTATCATCTTTTGTCACTTTATTGTTGTTAGTATTGTTATGTTAATATTTCATGAAGCTCTTTCTGACCTTGCTCTATGAAACACCAAATAAACTTTACTAACTCACTCACTTCCTCTGACCTCTTCATGAACTCACACTCTCACCCACACGCCCACACCAACACAGATGGACGGGCGCTAATAAAAGCATCACTTTCTGACATTTACTGATTCCATGCTCTTCAGAAGTCATTTGTTTGATTGTGCACTGTCCTTTCATTTTCACTGCCCGTCCTGACCTCATCTATTTCATGGTACAATGAAAGTCAGTAGATAATCAGAATGAGAGGTGTTTATGAAAACCACAGCATTAATATTTCAGCACTGGAATAAAAAAAGTACTTACTCTTTGAATCTGTTGCAGCAGGAGGGAGGCAGGGAAAGAGAGAAAAAGATGAGTGATTATTTAATGAATACATCACAGTATCTCTGTTCTAGGAAGGATTACATTTAAATGAACAAGCAAGCTGATCAATTGGTCTTCATTACAGTCAGTTAGCAACAGAGGATAGTGATTATCAAGCCAATGATCATCACTCTGTTTCCCTTTCTTTAGATCGCCTCCCCACTCTTGTCCTTTGTCAGTTATTCATCTCTTTTTCTCAGTGGGATGAGTAGCTCTCTCCAAAATCACTGATCCACTTTAAATGTGTGTGTGCTTGTTTGTGTGTTTTAGGAGACGGATAAAATTAATGGCGTTTCACAGTGGTTAGCTAAACAAACTATTACAATTGGCACAGGGGAACAGGCTGCCATGTTGAATCGTTGGGGGAATTGACTGGCCCAGGTGATAAAATGATGAATAGCGCTAAAGGACGTCCTGTGGGAACAACTGCCAGTTTTGTCTATTTATTTTTCTGACTATTGGGATTCTCTCCACAGAAATTCACGAGTTCTCTAAATGGCTTGTTATCTTTTTTTAGCCCTCCTATTTAAAGTCAAATGGTGCTTTATTCGACCAGCATGTTTCGAGGACTTCAGCCGCGGCAAATTGATGTGAAAGTAGTTGGTTTCACTTCAAGCACAGTCTTGTTGTTGGCTGGACTGACAAGCACAGAAATCACACAAAAAAGCCCATTTTAAAGAACATTGCTTTGTAAGTTATGATTCTTTGATGGGCTTTATAATGACATGTAATGGATGAAATAGGAGCCTATGAAGTCTAAACAATAATACACCAGCCTGTGTGCTCAGAGGGGGCGCTGACTTCTTAGGTCTTACTGGTTTCATTATTTTCTGACTGCCTAATTCTTTCAGTGAGCTTCAGATCCCTGCCTCTGTTAAAACATTAGAGAACATTAAAAACTAAAAACATTTATATGTTATACATTAAAATTTATACCAGAAGACTGTATTTTTAGAACAGTGGTTCCAAACCTCTTTTCCTTGGAGCACCTCTTTCTTATTGAGTGATTTCAACTGTAATCTGGTTCAGCAAAACCAAACTAAGGTCTATTTCCTAAGTTAGTGCGGTTTGTTTGGCCTGGTTGAACAGCTTTCACTTAAAGACCCTGTTAAGTGAAAATAGATTCATATTTAGGTTTGTTGTATGATAGGTCACTGTGTTATGAACCCCCAAATCAAATTTCAGTGAAATAAAACTTCTCTAAGTGTATAAAATCAAGCTTCAAAATCCTGAAAAATGAGGCAGTAAAATCTGCTCCAGGATGATGAGGGTGTGTCTGTTGAATGAGCTGAAGCCACACCCACTCAGGAAGATACGGTCCTCTCAGATTAAAAAAAAAAAAATGTTACAATCTGAATGTTGTCCTATGATCAGAGTGCAGCTGCCTGGCTCTGTGCCAGAGAGAGTCAAATCTCTGTTTTTATGCTTTAAATGATCCATAGACCACTGTGGCTCATAGATTTGGCAGATTTACCTCACAAAGAACCGAAAAACAGCATTTAACTGACTGTTAACTTTCAATAAAGGCTGTGACATCAGCTAACAACAGACTGTACTGAGATGAACTGCTCTGTCGTAGTGTTGTTGTATTGTAATGTACTGTTAGAGGGGCGGGGTCATTCCCCACTGTGGGCTCGTGACATCATGAGCCCACATATTTGACCCGCCCACATTAAACCAAGCCAGGAAAGAGATGAAAAACTTTCTAATGGTCTAAATCCAGAATTCAGTCACATTTAGATCTCAGTGTTTTCACATGTTTACAGCAACCATATTCAAACATATCTTGTGTGTTAAGACAAAAACTTTGGATTTTACTTTACTGGGTCTTTAAAATCAAGATCAGACCAAACTACCATACTAAGACAGCTTAAAAAGTGGGGTTTTTCACTTTATTCTGCTTCTGCTTTGATTTTAATTTCATTCATAGTGAGGGTAGAATTTAACAGCATTATTGTCACATGATGAAAATCACATTATGCAAGAAGCAGTTCAGACCAAGTTCGCACCAACATGTAGGGTATGCACCTCCACATGACACAAGCTTTGTTCAATCCTTCGAAAAAATGCTTCTTTTATCAATTACAACAACAACAAAAAAGTACTATGAGCAGTTGTGTTGCAAGGACGCTGGAAGTGATGCATATTTGTTTACAGCTTCACAAAGGATCAATTTAAGTTTTGTCTTTTTTTCCCTCTCTCTTTGTGTGCAATGGCGTACATATGCTCGCTTTTCCTCTCTCTCTCTCGAAAGCGATTAAAAAAAATAACAGTCAATAACGATCATCAGACAAGATCTGATCATGTGAAGTAATGTTCCATGGGCTTTAAATAAGACCAAGTTTAACCATAAATATTGATTTACCTACAGTTTGTTGTTTGATCACACTAGACTGAGGCCAAGTTTGTATTAATATCAGGGATTTTTTGTCTGAAAGGATGATAAAACATCTTCACAAATATCGAATAAGACCTTTTGAGGAAGCTGGACACGTGCACAAAGAAGCTAAGCCCTGTCCTGTTGTGATATGAGATTTTAGTTAATCTCTTTAACACTGATTTATCCCCAGAAAAAAAGTATTAAAGCTTTTTGAATTATTCATACACTTTGATTGCATTAAAACAGGAAGTGCCCCGTACAATTGGACTTGGGGTGAAACCTTGGAATACCAGACTGCATGTCTGTCATCAGGCAAATCCAACTTGCAAAGCTCTAATTAGCAATGCTTGTACAGTACCCAAAATGGATCAGACCAGTCAGCGTCAGGTGAGTGGTGGAAGTTTTAGAAGAAATGCACTACATTTCTCTATTTAAAAAAACAACAACACTGAAATCTTTTCATGACGGAAAAGGTGCTCTTGCTGTTCTGACGACCTGTTTCAGGTTGAGCTTGTAATCTTTAGATGGGGAGTTTTAGTGTAAGTTGGTATAAACAATGGTTGTTGGTGGAGGGATTAGCTTGGGTGTAGCCACAGCAGCAGTTTTATCAGAGTTGTTGTTTCATGACTAAACATATGCTGGCCTGCAGCATGCGTTAGCAATCGTTACAGGTGGTGTTTAGTTGTACTGTAAAACAGTGTACACAAGGGCTGCCAGTAGGGTAGTGATTAGCTCTGATTAGATGTAGAAAAACAGCAGTTTAATTTGACCTTGACCACATTTCTTTGTCAAAACAAGAGCAAAAAGCCACACTGAAAGCTTATCTAAACAGGGATGATGCCTTGCAAATTTCCTGATAGGCTTCGGCATGAATTTCAGCCACTGACAAGTTATGTCGTTCAAACATTACTAGCCTGTACAGCTCAGGTTAGCACTGGAGCTGTGCATGTCTACTGCCTCATTTGGTCTTGACACTGTGATTGGCCCATCTTGAATGTAATAGACAGAACATTCATCCAATAACTTGAGAAGTACTGCCCTTCCCAAATGTTTGTATGGGAGGTTTTCTAGATGAATATGAAATATATCCATGCAATGGATATATGAAACACTCTATCTCTATGTTGGGTTAAGGCAGTGCTGCTGCTGGAAACAGCCACACACTCTTGTTATGTGCACATTAAACTGCTACGTTTTCCAAGAATGTTAATTGAAGTGATGCTATAGCTATTCTTAAATACCCCAGGAAATGGTAATACCATTTCACTGCTCCCTTTTTTCAATGAGAACATGTCTTACAGTCATAAAGCTGTTGTCTACATGACAAATATTACAAAGGTAAAGAACTTCCAGCATTTCCTGCTCATGGAATTTACCTGGCATCACTCCAACATATATTCACTGTCAGATTATTTATTATTATTGATACATTTTTGAAGAAATTACAAGATTCTGATACCAGTTTACAAATGCACACCCTCCTCTAGGCCTGGCTCCTCACTGTGACACTGATTGTTTTCAGATCTCTCCTGTCAACCTGTGCTGTTGTTCACTAAGTGCAACTGATTGCAAATGATGAAATTATGTTGGTTTAAGTTGTTTTGATATTTGATGTAATTCACATTAAGTCCCAATCTGACAAGATTTGGCTGCTGGATAATCAGACTGAGGTAAAAAAGTGCTGAAAACTGAACAGATTTATGGGTTTGTTTTAAGAAAATAAATAAAGAAGGTAACAATCACATAATATATATATATATATATATATATATATATATATATATATATATTTTTTTTTAATTCAATCCTCATTTACCTTTTTTATGTGACATTTTTATTCAAAAGCTTTAAAAAGAAGACACATAATTTGTACTTACTGTCTGTAGGTGATAATAACAATCAGTATGGCGGGGACACAGCAGATAATGATTATAACTGCCAGAGCCAACAGTGCGCCCTCTGTGTAGCCTACAGACTGCACTGCTTTCTTCACACTGGTCACCACTTCCGGGGTTCGGATCTCCAGGATGCGTCCACCAGGAGGGAGGAGGGGCTGGAACTCCTTATTGATGTCCAAGAGTTTACCATCAAGAAACCTTGGGATTGAAAACAAAATCATGAAGTGTACTTACAGTGTATTTGGCTATAAAATTACCCATAAAGCCTCTGCTTTCCACTGCAAATGATGCCAAAATCAAAAGGTTGTTGATGTGTGGTAGTGAAGGAGAAGATTCTCTGCCAGCTAGAAGTCAAAGAGTTATAAACTCTAATACTGGTCATCAGGTCAGTGAGTATAACTCTACAAGAATACAAACACACGCCCACACTGCTGTGCTGTTTCACTTGGACATCTTTTTAGTGGTTCTTTATTTTTCTACCTTAAAGTAGCTCACTGTCAAAGTGAAGAATGACAAAATGGAGTAAGAACTTCTCCTCCCCCTGTGCATAATCTGACAGAAAGCTTCAGAAAAGTACTTAAAAACTTCTGTGAATGGCAGTATTCCAGAAAACTAACTTATGCTGATAAATACAGAAAATAATTAATTTCAAAGCAACTTCAGTTTGGTCCCTGTCCTATTTTTTGATGTAAAGCTTCTGGAGGGTTGCCATTTTATTTTTCATGGATTTGTTGGCAAAGTTCTTACTTGTGGAGCTCCTGCCTGGATACAGCTCTGTTTGTCAGCGGGTCGATGGCATAAATCATGAGGTCTGACTTGGCGTAATCTTCCTGCTCCATTCCATCACCGTGGCGGTGCGGGCCAATGGTTTCCACCACAACCTTTGCACCTGGTATTTGTTCCTGGACGTAGCGTTCCAAAATGCTGAGGATGTAAAAGAAAAGACAAAAAAGTTATTTTAAATGCATGCATTTTCTTCCATCACTTCAGACTCAGACTCATGCTGTGCAACATTGATTTCTCTCCACAGAGACATGGGCTTACAACAGGAACAGTCCCACTGTGAAGTGTGAGTATGCCAGTGTGTTTGTGTGAGTGCATAAACAAAAGGACAGAGAGTATGGCAGAAAATACACTTATTGTGTTCAAAAGAAACTGTGACTTTGTGGTTATTATGTTCATTACTGAAATATAACACACACAATGGAAAATGCAGTTTCAGCTTGAGTGTAAACATAGTTATGTTTTTTGGGGGGAGATAATACAACATTACAACTACATTCCAGATAATTCCTGAAACAAGCTGACCTGCATCAGACAGTGGAGTTTCTGAAATTTAAAAACATCCAGGCTCAGATTAACAAGATCAGAATTTTCAGTGCTTTAACAGGAACTTTATACCACATTCTTTGTCCACTGAAATCCACACTTATGTATGGATTTGTACAGCTGCTTTTAAATGCACAATAGCATATTTTGCTGCAAGAGCACTCTCAATCAAAACAATGACAAAGGATGTTGAGTAGAGTCACACTGATTCTTAATTCACCATGAAACTTATGGTGGTTCAGTTTTTAGTAAATACACTTCATGGAGTGCAGTTTTTATTGAAAAAAGACCACAATTCAAAACATGGGCATGGGTTAGGTAAGGGTTAGGACACTGGTTCCCGACCTGGGGTACAGGGCCCCCCCAGGGGGGCGCCAAAGATCTTAGGGGGGGAGCAAGGCTTTGTCTGCTCTGAGGCTGCCAAAATTAGATTTGCAAATAAAGCTGTTATTAAGTAGTTGGTCTTTTGATAAGAAAAGCATGCATAGGCCTTTTTTAGTTTTTTTAGCAGTGAAAAAATTACATTTTGTGTTGATTTTTGATGGAAATGTGTCACTTTTTCTTCACTCTTGGGTCCTGGGGGGCTCCGCTTATAAGAACATGTAGGTGGGGCTCCAAAGAAAAAGAAAAATGGAGGATAAAAAGGATACCAAAAGTTAAAAGTAAAAAAACCCGACCTTCAAAACTGAATAACAAAACATCTAACAAAGCTGAGTGAACAATCTGCTTACAAAAAAAGCTCATCCACCATGAATTGTAGCTTATGTAGCTAACACAGCAATAAGCTGCATAAACTAAGTAGTTAACTACTTATACAACTAATGTAGCTAAAGCTACTGCTCACAAAGCTCATGTATACCTACGTGAACAAAGCTGCGATGCTATGAAGCTAATGTTTGCTATTGTGGCAGAAACTTCTAAAAAACAAGAAAATTAAGACACCCACAACAATCAGCAAGAGAAACACACTGGGTTTTATTTACACCTGCAGGTGGACACACCAACCATGCCCTTAAAACAGCCATGGCTGAATGTGCAAAATCTGTTGGTCCAAGCATCTTAATGTACACTTATGATGTTACAAAACAGGTCATATTTTTCAGCCTCTTATCCTTCAGGTAGCTAATTGTAAGGCTCTAATACTCCAGTCCAAGTGTCCTGTTTTGCTCCAGGACAGGTCATGTCTGAACATAGATGCTTCCAAGACAAAGAGCAGATGTTTAAGGTGAAGACACAGTCACACATAGCTCTGCATGCCCCTCAGGACAATATAGACATTTATGTCAAGCAAATAAAGCTATGTTTGCTAAGGCTTACATTGCTAAAGCTAACATAGCTACATTGTCTTATGTAGTGACGTTAACTACTGTATGTAGCCAGTGAAGCTATGCTGTAGCAATGTTTGCTAAGACTTAGATTGCTAAAGCAAATCTAGCTACATCTTAAACCAAGATACCCATGCACAGCCCAGGTTGTCAGGTGCCCGTTGGTAGCAGGACCAAAGTAACAAAGAGAATTTCAGTGTGATGCAGATTATTTCTCTTTGCTGATGTAGCTATATTGGCTTACATAGTGAAGTTAACTATGTAGCCAGTGAAACTACGCTAGTTTGAGCTAAAGCTAACAAAATTAAAATGAGTCAACTATGACCTTTTTCTCTCTTTTATGTCATGTTTGCAATATGGTTATTTCAGAAAATTTGTTTATGGATAAAGTTGATTTTGAAAAAAAAAAAGTAAAACTGGAAATATGTTGTACAAGAAACTATGTGTGCTATATTAACAGTCTGCAAGAGGGGACATCTGAGATCTATGGTCTGCAACCAGACTGTCTTGAAAAGTTTGAGAAAACTCTGTTTTGTAACCTTGTCTTAATCCAGCCCTTTTTTACTAAGTTATCCTGATTTTACATAAAGTTTAGAACAACGCAAACTAAAGGTTTTAATTTGGATTGAAAAACAAGATTTGATTACTTTCCTTTATCTCATGTTTTAACAGTGGCCATTTTTCAACAAAGAAATGATTTGACCAGTCTTATAACTTTAATGTTTATATTGCTGATGAAGAAATGGGCGGTGTGTCTCTGAAAAGCCTGTATGCATAAAAAGAAAAAAATATTTATTGCAAATGTAAAGACAGACAATAAGCCTCAATTATTATGATTAATTTTATTACCTGAAAAGTTACCTCAGTCTGCTCTGTAACTTTGGTCTAGCTGTGGTGGTCTCATCCCTGTCACAGTCCCACTGTGAGTTCTAGCTCAACAAACTTCTCAGGGCTGCGTACTTTCTGGGACATTTTATTGTAATAAACTCTCTTCTTAAGTACAGCTCTATTTTAGCAGCTCTGGTTGATTTCCCCGAGGTAGCAATTACAGCTTCCCTCTCTTATGAAGCTAAATCAATACAGAGGAACCTCTGTTGGGTTAAACTTTAGAATATAAAATCTGCATCAAATAACGGTTTCAACTTTATGTCAGCTCTAGATGATTGTCAACTTGTAAGAAAACTGTAACAATTACTAACTTCTCAAGCTCACAGTGGCAGCTCTTTATTGATAAGTTGTGTCTTTTTTCATTCATGTTCAATAACATGGTAACATTATAAAATCAGTGGGCTATTGCTTGAACATTATCACTGCGCTGTAAGTTTTGTTTAAACACAGTGTCAGTGCTTCAACACTGCTCCATTACCATTCACAGAGTAGATGCTGCATGCTGGACCAACGCTCTCTGCTGCTGAAAACAAACAAGGGAAGAACAAAAGGCAAAGAGTAGATAATCCCTGTTAGACAGTATCTGTCCATGTGGGATGCTCTAAAAGTGGAGCAAACACTCACAGAGAGGCAAAAGTCAAATCACAGGTCAAAACTAGACCTTGGTTGGGGATTGTGGACTTTACAAAAAAAAAAATCAAGGAGCAGAAATCTAGTGGCACAGGCTTCACAAGTGTGGAGAAGTGCAAGAAGACATGCTAAATCTGGGTCAGGCATACAACCCTGAGTGCAACTCTCAGAGCAAGCAGGGCTGCATGAGTCAGAGGGCAAAGCTCTCAGCGTGAAAGCATGACTAAATATGAACACCAATAAGTCATGCCTTTCAAGTCAAAGACCATACTCTTTGATGATAGCTAAGTCAAAAGCCTCATATATGTATTCAACCATGAATCTGGACATCTTAATTTATTTTCTCAGTTTGATTCATGAGTCTGTTGTGCCAAATTGCATGGACCTTCTTCATCTCTGCAGAGCAGACTATGTCTTCAGGCACAGAGTAGATGCAAATTATCAACTAGTTTTTTTTTTTTCTTTTAACATTTACTTAACCAGATTTTTCCACTGAGATTGGAGATCTCTCTTGCAAAAATCAACACCATTCAAACTTGGATAGTTCACAATCAATCTTCATAAACATGAGCAAGAACAGTTGACACAGAAAATTTGGATTCAAGAGTTATCACTAAGGATTTAAAAATATTCAGGGTCACTAGGTCTTGCAGATTTTATGCAGAATTTCTCAAGCAAAAGGTGCAGAAAACCCATGTTGTAATGCAACAGGTTTTAATAAATTGCACAAAATGAAGTTACTCATGAAGTTACTCACTACTTGAGTAGTCTTTTAATAAGGTACCCATTTACTATTACTCAAGTACTTATTTTTATGAGTACTTTTATTTCTGCTTGAGTAATTATTATTGTTAAGTAACAGTACTTTTACTTGAATACTGTAACTGTGTACTCTACCCACCACTGGACTTAATCACATTTTGTCTGATGAAAAGGCACCACAGAGGACACTATCATGTTTTGCCCAGTGGAAGGGTACCTTGTAAGGTTTTTCAACTCAGAGGTCACCCTAGAGGACACTTTGTCACACTTTGTCCAGTGAGAGGGCACCCTGGGTGTACTTCTTCATGCTTTATGTACCATAGGGGCATCCTTCAAGAGATCATTCAGCTGTGTTTTTTCAACTTAAGTTAGGAGACAGACTAACAGCACGTCCTGAAAGCCCAGTAGCTGTAGGAAGTGCTAATAAGATGCTAAGATCAACAATGAAAAAAATCTTGGGGAAAAGAAACAGACAACATTGCTCACCCTCAAAAGCTTCAAGAATCACACTAACAACTTCCATGATAGCAGAAGTGCTACTCTGTCTTTTTTCTTAATCCTGAGTGAAAAGCAGACAGTATGGAGTTGTACTACCACTACTATTCTTTTACTTGATCACTAACCAAGGTTTCAAGCACTTTAGAGAACACAGAAACCGTTTCCCAAAGTCAAGAAAAGGATCTTGGAACAGCAGCTTTTGAGGGATACTACGTCATCAACTGCCCTCTGAGGACTGTTGAGGATCCTCAAATTCTTGTAAAGGACTGAGTTCCTCAAAGAGAGAATTTTCAAGGAAGCACATACTCTATGTATCCTCTGGTCAGGGGAATTACCCACAATCCAGTGCTCAGTGATTTCCTTCTCTCTCCCTCAAAAAAAAAAAAAAAAAGAAAAAAGAAAAGAAAAGTTGCGCAATGTCAGGAAGAGGCCAGGTCCTTGACCACTGTAAATATATTATCATCATAATCTTATGTTATCAACATAAAGCTGGACAGTTCAAAGCAGCACCATAGTATATGATTATATTACATGATTATATCATATTGTATGTTAAATATGACTATATTGTTATATAAAATATGATTATATGATATGATAGTGTATTAGACGGTACTGGGTAAAAGTTATACAACGCTGTTGTCAGTAACATCTCAATTTTGATTTCTGCTGCTGCCAGGTATATGGGGGCGGTCATTCCACATACCAATACTCCACACATTCACATAATCACACACTTGTTAGCTTGTTTCAAATTTGTGTTTAACAGTTGCTGGGTAGAAATTTTGCTTAGTCTCTGTAGGACGCAACTCGAAAAGAAACCCTCCTAATGAGAAATGATACTGGACTTTGAGAAGGATGTCGAGAGTTCATAGATCCTTCTGAAACTGTAAAGGACAGTAAGATATCCTCTCTTCACATTAAAACTGCCAATGGGTAAAATTTACCCAAGGCTGTTCTTTAATTGTATCTTACTTGATGTGTATACAGTTTTAAAGACTGTCGGTCTATGACTTTTCCTAAAAGTTTGTTAAATAGCACCTGGTGTCAAAAAAAAAATGCCTAAACCAAATTTTTTTTCATGGATATTTATATCTAGAACCACCATGCAGGTCAAACTTACCCCATAAGAAAGCCTTGATTTTCCCACTGTTTTATTTCACACCAGCAAGAAATAGATACCACAATGGAAATACCTTCTCTCTATTGCAGCAATGCCTAATCAGAAGTTCATAGATCAACCTTCAACATGGATATGACAGGGAATAAAAGACACTTACCAATGTTAAATGTCAAAAGGTAATCTCAGTGCTTTTAATGAAGAAGAATTCTGTGATGAGGAAGTTTCGCAATCAGTCCAAAGACGATTTTCTAGGTGGCGGATCATCCTCCAACAGTGATCTAGTTTGCTATCTGTGGTTAATTAGCTGTTCAATGTCAGTGGTTAACTAACAGTCCTCGATCAGTGCTATTTATGAAAATCAAGGCACTTTAATGACAGGTAAATTTGACCTATTGGCTGCTTTAGGTATGTAGAGATCCACAGCAGTTCTAGTATTAAACGGAGGAATTACAAAGACAAATTTCCAATCATCAGGGATTTATTGATCTTTGAAGGTAATCTTATACAGATATAAAGCTGCATTGATTACCGCTATTTTGAAATCAGTTTTTTTTAATACAATATCACTTTCTTATCTTACATTTGGGCCAATATAGTATGAATTTGATTAAGAACATATAAATTGTTTATTACCTGAGCAGCTTATCTTTATTTTTCTCCACGTAAGTTGGCGGCACATTCGATACGACCACTTGCATGTCCAGCTGGTTCACAACTGACACCTTTACAGCAGAAAAAGGGAACAAAACCATTAATATGCAGCTAAAACAGCAGTTTCAGCTGTCACGTTTCCTAAAGCTTATCAGTAAACACACACACTCCCCTCCAAAAGTATTGTAACGGTGAGGCCAATTTCTTTATTTTTGCTGCTGACTGAAAACATTTGGGTTGTTCCAATACTTTGGGAGGGAGTGTAGATGGCACCACTGTTTATGATTGAAAAAGAAGAGATAACATCCCCAACCTAATTTGCTTGATGCTTATAACTAATACAATTTATTTCCTCTTCTGTACATACCTTGAGGATACACTGGAAGCCACATCCTTCCTGCAGGAAGAGCTGTTTAATTTGTTTTACAGATAACGTAGGACAAAATAAACCCCCTTAGTAAACCTGTCATGTCAGAAACCTGAATATACACACCACTATATCAGCCTTGCTGCTGTGTCCTTGACCGTAGTTGTCTGTGGCAACCACCTCGAATTTAAAATACGACCTCCTCATGTTGCGGTACATGATCGCAGTCTTCACCACGCCGCTGTACGGCTCGATGACGAAGCCATCTTTACTGTCTTTGGTGTCTCTCCCAGCGGGAGGGGGGATGATGAGGCGGTACATCATGGAGCTGTAGTTCCCCGTGTCTCTGTCCAGGGCCTGTGAAATGAGAAAAACAAGAATTACCACAGTGTTATTATAATAATCATCATCATTATGACTGTGGAGCAATATCAGCAGCTTAATCACCATTATAATGGAATTCTATTATCATTATCATCCATGCAAACAACATAGTGATCCAGCCATGGCTGCAATTATCTTAATCAATTCTTGTCTGTGATTATAACCATGATTAGAATCAATTAATCACAGGTGTTTCAGGAGCTGATCAATGCACAGCACTGCCATTTTTATTGATTAGTTTAGGATTGATCTCCTGTTTGTTGTCAATTTGGCACACAGATGAAGTTGTTTTTCTTGGTTGTTTCACACTAGCAGGGGTTAAAGAGGTGATTTGAGAAAATGTCCCCCTCATTCACATGTTTATGCAAACCTCACATTCACATCCACATGCTCTCAAACGGGCACCAATTTATTCCAAAGTCTTTAAAAGAAGGCCAATGCTAAAGATTAATCTCTCCCACTCCCACAACATCCATGCAAAGCTATGATGGCAAGAAACAAGACAATACTTATTTTATCTTTTGACCAGGGAAAAAGGGGAAAAAGAAAAGAGGATATAAGGCAGGAAGAAAGAGGTGCATGTATAGAAAGAAGGAAGAAAGTGTGCAAAGATCTTTTTTGTGTATGTTTTCTTCCTGCAGGGGGAAGACTAGGGCTGAACAATTTGGGAAAATAATCTAATTGCATTTTTCTTTTTACTCAAAATTGATTTAATATGCGATTATTTCTTAAGTTCCTCATCTCATGTATTTTTACAACAAAAGCAAACAATAATTAATTCTAAACTATAACCAACACAATGTTGGATTAAACTAAGGCTGAACAAATTTGAAACAATATCTAATTTTGATGATTTTTGACCCATTTAGCAAATTGGACATGAACTGTTGTATTAGAGGGAATGATAATTTTCTCATATTTAACAAGAAAAACATACAAAAATGAAAGAAAATAGGATTTCTTTTGGTACACACCTTCAAAAAATATGCAACTAGAATGATTTCATGATATGAAATACATAACGCCTCTGCTGCAAAAAGTTTTAAACTGGTATTTTAACACAAATTTCAGGTAAAAGAAATATTGCACCCTCTGAGATTTGAAAATTGCAGCAGGTCATATTGCCATTTAATCTAATATGTGATTAATTGCCCAGCCCAAGAGAAGATGGCATACATTAAGCCCTGCAGTGCTGTCAAAAATCTGTGTCAAGTACAAAGGCATTAGTGTATCACAGATCAACTTATATAAGAGAGTTTATTCTGAACAGAAAAAGTGGTAAAAGTAAGAGTGCTCAAACCTACTGAGAGGAGTTTTTAACTGGTGATGAAACAGTTTCAGTTGTGAGGGTTTCTTTCAAAATTCTAACAAAATTTCAACAAAGTTCAGTGAACGAAAATACAAATTTATGTGTGTGTCCATCCTCTAGGGTTATTCAAGTGTCAAGAGTAAACAGGTCAGGAAGTAAGTGGTGCTGATCATGAAAAAACACAGGAGAAGAAGAGGGCTCAATGCTACATTAAGTCAGTGTTGATAGATTAAAAAAACTCTTGATATTGTGGACATCACCTTGGAAGAGTAAGATAGAACACTAAGGGAAGGACTTAGGAGAAGCCTGACAACTGCTTCTGGGTTATAGATTGCGATATAAAGGACAAGGGAGCACTTGTGAGCACTTTACATGAAAACTGTAAATATTCTAATTATTGTTACAATAAAATCTAAAGATGATAGTAATGCAACTCATGGGTGCTAACTGCCAAAAAATTCCACACAGGAAGAAGATAAAATGATGGGTTTGGCCCCCCTTTGCAGCTGTAACAGCCTCCACTCTTCTTGGAAGGCTTTCTGTTTTTGTGGGGATTTGTGCCTTTTCATTCTGCACCACACAAATAAATGGTGAACCGGCCTTTCCCAGTCGTGATTCATTGATGATATCAATCTATGTGTGCTGGATCAGTGGCATCACCACTAACCACATTTTAACCCCTTTTCACTACTGTTTCAGGTCAATTTTGCCACTTTGTTACCCCTTCTTCCCTACTTCAACTTGCCATTTTTGCCACTTTTGTGCCATTTTTGCCTATTGTAACTTCTTTCACCACTGTTTCTGCTCAATTTGGCTATTTTTTCTACTTTTACCAATTTTCTCAACTATGTACTCATTTGTTCTACTCTCTAACCTGTTTTTACTATTTTATCTGGTCATTTAACCAATTTTTCCCCATTCCCACCAGTTTCTGCCAACTTCCCCCTTTTATGACCAATTTTGACCATTTTCCTCCCAATTTTGCAATTTTGTAACCCATTATTGCCCCTTTTATTCCATTATTACTAGTTTTCCCTATTTTGCCACTTTTCACCAATATTTGCTGCTTTTTGCACTTCTGTAACACAATTTTGCCACTTTTGTCCCATTGTTAATGCTTCCCCCCCACTTCTGTAACTCTTCAACTTTGTTTGCCACCTCTTTCACGCCAGATTTAATCAATTTCTGTCACTTTTAACTCATTTTTGTCCATTTCAGCCCATGTTGTTTTGCCACATTTAACCAAATTTGGCCACTTTTTAACATTTTTCACCATTTCCACCAATTCTTGCTTGTTTGTTGCATTTTCATAACCCATTTTTGCCATCCTTAAGCCACCTTTAACCAATTAATTGCTTTTCTAAACCTCTTTTAAAAAATTTCCCCCAAATTTGGACACATATATGCTAGTTATAACCCAGTTTGTGGTCTTGTTCACGAGTGAGGGAAGAATGGAGCAGGAGATCGACAGGCGGATTGGTGCGGCGTCAGCAAAGATGCGGTCTCTGCATTCGCTGTCATGGTGAAGAAAGAGCTGAGTCGAAAGGCGAAGCTCTCGATTTACCGGTCGATCTAAGTTCCCACCCTCACCTGTGGTCATAAGCAGTGGGTAATGACCAAGAGAACAAGATTGCGGATACAGGCAGCTGCAATTAGTTTCCTCTGCACGGTGTCTGGGCTCTCCCTTAGAGATAGGGTGAGAAGCTCGGCCACCCGGGAGAGACTCGGAGTAGAGCCGCTGCTCCTCCGCGTTGAGAGGAGCCAGATGAGGTGGCTCGGGCATCTGGTCCGGCTGCCTCCTGGACGCCTCCCTGGTGAGGTGTTCCGGGCGAGTCCCACTGGGAGGAGGCCTGGGGAAGACCCAGGACCCAGGAGACTATGTTGCTCAGCTGGCCTGGGAACGCCTCGGGATCCCCTGGGAAGAGCTGGACGAAGTGGCCGGAGAGAGGGAAGTCTGGGCTTCCCTGCTTAGGCTGCTGCCCCCGCGACCCGATCCCGGATAAGCGGAAGAAGATGGATGAATGGAACCCAGTTTGTCAGTTGCCAAATTTTGCAATTTTTCTGCTTATTTATCCCAAAAAGTTTTCTTAGTTCCTTCTCCTTTTCTGGCATCCTTACATTTTGGCACCTCCGCATACCTCTATGGGTCAGCAATTTGGCTGGATCCCAGAAAGCTCTCCTCTTTATTATGGGCAGCCTTGCCCTTAATACAGCAACAAGAGCTTTTAAAGCTCCTCAGACTTTCTTCTTTGCTGCTTTCGGTAAGGAATAAGCAATGTTGGATCCATAATAAGAGCACTTGGTACTTTACACAAGAATGGTTGTAGCAGTGGTAGCTTTCAGCTGTTGCTTGATTCTTTTGTTGCTGTTATGTTTAGTCATGTCATCAAAGTCATGAAGTTCTCAAAAAATCTTTGCTATCTGGATTATTTTCTGTCATCTCATCATGCCTCCAGCAACAAAACTCATACCAACAAAGAGCTATTTTCAGTACAGACGCCCACAACAGGAAGAAGTCATCAAAAGAGTATTACCCACACTTCTACACATTATGCACTTGTGGTGGTTGTATTGGGAAATAAGTCAGAATTTGATTTTAAGGACAGAGAAAAACTCTGAGGATAAGTAACAGGAAGGTTTGCTGATTTGAGACTCATCTGCAGTCCGATCAATATTGGTGTTATGGCATCCCCCAAGGGACACAAAGTGTCTGACAGCTGATGGAATTAGTTAGACTTGAGAGAAACCGCCAAGAATGAGAACAGACAAGCCTCAAACTTTGTGTCATTGTTTCGTTCCAGGTTTCTTTCATCTCAGTTATTGCAAATGTGCTGCCAGCATCACTGTCTGTCTTTCTGGTCCAACCCCCCCAACACGCTTCGTATCCAGCCATTCATCCTCTCATGAATCATGCATATCTTCCCTGCCTTCTTCTGTCCGCTCGGTTTGTCTCTCAGCAGGATGCCAGTTATCTTTATCCAAGCATCAATCCCTCCCCCTTCCTTCCAACTCCTCTAGATCTATAGCCTCTCCCTGTGGTGATCCAACCTACTAGTGGGCTATTAGTCGTCCCTGTCAGGCTGCTCGAGTATTCAACGAGGTCAGACTACCTGGGAGGAGGTCATCATAAACCAGTCTGGGCAAAAAAAAAATGCAGTCTGAAAGCTGAAAATTCAAATATAAAACTCAACAGAGGATTAATAATTTGACTTTTTAGGCTAGAAAGACATCTTTTACACTTGTTACACACATTAACAACACATTATTCTAGTATGACTCTCAGTTCTCTCTGTTATTCTCTCAGCTTTCCTGCCATGCTCTCTGTGTGTGATCTAATAATACAAGAATATCCAAGAATGATCTTAAAAAAATGTATTAAAATATTAAAGCACGTACTTGTCTGCCAGAGACCCTGCCTGCGTCTATCGTGGCCCCCAGGCTCATTAAAACATATTGCTGCCTCTCAGATAGAAGAGCTCAAAGTGATAGACTGTGTGACCCATTTCTGCTCCTGAAAGGCTTTTTAGTAAAATGCTCAGGTTGTTTACACTGATAAGAAATTCTCCAGAGTTTGGTAACAATAAATAAATAAATAGACGGAAAGGAGACAAAAAGATGTATCAATTAACAGAGCTAAAGGTTGACGTCAAGGGAAAACCAGAGACTTATCTGAGTATGTCACCTATTTACTAACCAGACTGAAAGCTGGCTCTCTCAAGAAACAAATCCACAAAGACATCATGCTGATGCAAAGTAAGCTGTACAAGAGCATGTTTATTTTACAGTGAAATTTGGGATTTTCTTTTAACCACAAGTGTAACACCAGCATGAACAAGTAAGAAACAAAAACAACCCATGTTCAATCCATCTGTTTTTTCTTTCATGTCACAGCATAAGAAAAATCTGATCATACACCCAAGAACTGTGCTAGTGTTGCTAGAGCATTTGAGAGACAGGGATTGTTGAGATCTTGCCAACAACGCCAATTACTATCTTCCATTTTTGTCATTATTAAATATGTCATTATTAATATTATACATAAATATTATTATATAATAATATTAAATATAAATAAGTAAAGTGAAAAGCCATTTGAGAACTGAACGATTAACTGTCATTGCTAAGCTGAGTCAAATGATTCAGATCTCTACAAAAAGACAGATTTTCAATCACAACGAGCGAGGCTGGACAGACCCTTAATGTGGAAGCAGAAGCAAGGTCAGAGTTTACTGTGCCAAACTGTACAGCTAAATGTGTCCCTTCTTTCAGGACAAACAAGTAGCTTGAGTGTTTTTTTTTTTGTTTCTTTGATTTCATAAACAACACAAAAGTTTAGCATTTTGCTAGTGCTACCCTATGCAGAAATCACTTCCGGTCCTCAACTGGAGTCCGTAGCTGTGATGTGACGTCATCTGAAAACAACTGTTTTAGAGTGTGTCTCACCAGAAAGTACTGGTGAGACAAAGTTGACAAAGCTGACATCTGGAGTCCCACATTTTTTTTTTTTTTTATATATCAATTGGTTATTTACAGAGAAGGGTCACTGACGAGTTCAGTGGGTCTCCAAAAGTTGAACTAATCTCAACTGAGAGCACTGTGGTGTAGGGGCAAAAAATGCCAATCATGAGGACTAAAAACCCAGTACTGCATTAGTTTTGTATTGAAAATAGACATTGCTACTGTGCAAAAATGGTAAGGAGCAAAATTTAAAAAAACAACAGATGTGACAACTAAGGACTGACACTGATAAGAAGAATTTGCTGGATGAGGAATTGTACCACTTGTAATTCTTAAAATAAAGTTCAGATCTACAGTATTTCTGTTTATGTCCGTACCTGCACTTGTAAGACGGAGGTGAAAGTTTTCGCATCCTCTGCCACCCCTCCAATGTAAAGAGATCTGGTGAAGACCGGTGGATGGTCATTCTCATCCTGGATGTCAATTACCACCTTGGCTGTGTTAGCTAGGACACACAAAGAAACAAAATTCACAATTAGAACAATTTAGACTTAAGTATTTGGCAGAACAAAGGGTACAAGATGTGAGCTTCAGTGTTTGCTGATTAACAAGCTGTGTATGTCTGCTTGATAAATTGTAAGGAATTTCTGTTGCAGCTGTTTTAATCAAACATTATTTTCTGCTAAAGTAACATTACATAAAATAAAAAAAATGAGATTTCAAACAGATGAGTTTGAGGAAGCTTAAAGAAATCTGTGTTGCACTGGCACCAGTGTAATGTAAGAAACAACATCAGCTGCTGCTCAATACATTCTTTCAAACCCCATTAATGTATAACGGAGGCTAAAGTTAGTGCTGAAAAATGGTTCACTATTCAGGACACATTCTCCTTATCTGATAGGAGACTCTGCAGGGGGTCTACAGGTAAGTCACTGATAATAGACAAAATGCAAAATACCAGTGCTGATAATCGGCCTGACTGATTGTTGGTCGACCCCCATAAAATATCACACTTACAAGCAAGAGATGAAGATGAGGCCCACAGGTCTTTGGCCTACGATTATTAAAATCTTAGTAGTTCATTCTTGAGTCAACGGGGACATTTTTTCTAGTTTGAAAAAAAAAAAAAAACTTAGTTCTGTTGTAATAACTAGAATGTCCCAGACTTATAGACAGTCAGAATACATAACACTAAAAACTCAGCTATTGTTGGCATTGTAAAAAAAAATAAATAAATAAAAAAAAATCTGAATGAAAAATAAGTAATCAGGGTAGAAACAGCTGCACAGGCCTTTTAATATCCAAACAGATGTCAACTGGATGATCAGTTATTATCATTGTCTTTCAGAGCTAACTGAAGACATTCACAAGTTCTACAAAAATACTATGAGAAAAATAAGGACTCATGAATGTTTAAGGATGTTGTGAATAGAAGCCTGAAAACATCTGTGCTAAGATGGAGAGTCAAGATTTTGCATCAGTAAAAACTGTAAGACATATGCAAACACAAACCGCATAGAAAAACATCTTTCTGATGACCAAAAATAGATCAAACTTGTCATTCAGCCCAGCTTCACATTGAGTATTACACGGAATATTGTGCCAGTGAGCCTCTGTCATTCATATTCAATGATTGCAGCTTGGAATGGCTCTCGTTCAGTCTTATCTGTCTTAAAACAGGGAGTTGTGAATCACACCCACGTGAAACTGCAACACAAAACAACAACAAAACTCAGTGAAAGGCTGAGTCATGTGTCAGAAAGAAAGGACAAATCCCAGGATTGTAAATTGCTCAAGTTTTACTCCAAGACAGAGAAAAATGACACGAAAATCTCTGGCATGTGAAAAGAAAAACAGAGCAGATCTAAAGAGTCATCACTAAAATGTCTCTTTATGATTCCAGTCTCACTCAAGGTAGAAAACAGAATTTACACATTGTTAGCCTGCCATTGATTTGTTGCCTGATTAAAAAGCGGGGCTAAAAGAATGAAGGAGATTTGCTAATGACTACAAATGATTTGTAGTTTTAATCTCCACAGAACGCTTAAACTCAAATAGTGGGATGAAATGAGAGTAGTGAGTGGTAAACACAATAATTAAAGAAGAAAGAAGAGCAATGCTGAGCTGAGCAACAATTAGAGAAAAGGCAGATATGTTTTTAAAGAAAGAGAGGAGAAGAGAGAGAGAGAGGAGAAAGAAAGAAGACAGGATGGAGATGAAGGAGCAAAAGAAGTGGAAATAAAGACGATGAAGACAGAGAAGTTAAAGACATGAAGAGGAGGAAAAAGAAAGCAGGAAGATCATGATTAAGGTCTCCTCATGGACAAGGCGTCAGTCAGGTTCTAAACTTAGTCAAAGCAGAAATCAATCTTTTTTAATGACTTGATTTTAACCATAGACTCTGGAGACACTGCTATTCTGGTGCTTTTAGACTTAACTACTGCCTTTGTCACTGCCAAAATGTTATCACATTTGGAGACTTAAGACCCTGTAAAGTGAAATCCAAAATTTTTTGTGTTAACACACTAGACATGTTGGAATATGGTTGTTGTAAATATGTGAAAACACTGAGATCTACTGTACATGCACAGTAAAAACTGGAGTGTTAATTTCTCAGAGTTAGGTCGATTTAACTCCTTAAGTGTAATTTTAACTCCACCCTGAGTTAAGTCGTCTTCAGTGTTGGAGTTGTTTGACAGTGTTGATCCCATCAACACTGCAGAGAGTCAATTGATATAAGCTCCGCCTACTTTCATCTCAAAATTTGAATAATTTTCCCATGATGCCTTCAAGCAGAATGTTTATATGTGTTTTAGATGTTTTAAATTGTGTTTGGATATGTTTAGATGATGCCTTTTGTACAGTAATCATTGCTTGAAGTCCTTTGTTCATGTTTCTGGTGGATTGTTGAAGATTTTTAAGTTTTTAAACTTTCCACTATGAGTGAAATTGTTTACTGAGTAAGTTACTTCCTGCCTGTGGCTGCAAAGTGTAGTGAATGTGTAAAGCAACAAAGTCTGCATAAGTGAGCAAAGTGTAAGTGTTCATCACTTACGGTAGGTCACAATTATGTAACAGCCTGCTTGAGTAATACACTTAAGCAATTATTGATTATGTTATTAATCAATCTGCTGAAACACAATAGAAAAGAATGATCTTACTAAGGTGTTAAAAAACACCTTCATGTATTGAAAAGTAATACTTAAATGCTACAATGTATCACTATTGGAGAACTATATAAACTCAGCACAGGTGTTAAATTTAACACTGTGGGAGTTGAATTACCACTGACATAGAGTTGATTTGTTATTACTGAAGAGTAGATAACCAACACAACTGGAAGTAATTTTTACACTCTTCAGAGTTGATTAACATGTAGTGTTAAGTTCTATTAACACTGTACAGTGTTAGCCAGTGTTCATTTTTTACTCAATTTTGAGTTAATTTTACTCTGAAATTTTAACACTGTGGAAAAAGTTAATTTAACACCAATTCTGGTTAGGACCAAATACACTCGGACACAGTGGTAAATTGAACTCTTTAAGTGTTGATTTAACACTGCAAAATTTGCTGTGTGTGACTGAATTTTGGGTTTAGACCTCCTGGCTTGGTTTCATGTGGACAGGGCAAATATGTGGACTCGTGATGTCACAAGCCCGCAGAAGGGAATGGCCCTGCCCCTCTAACACTAAGATATAAAATCACAGAGCAGTTCATCTCAGTACAGTCTGCTGTTAGCTGATGTCACTACCTTTATTGAAAGTAAATAGCCAGTTAAATGCTGCTTTTTGTTCATTGTTAGGTAAATTTGCTCAATCTATCAGCTACAGTGGTTTATGGATCATTTAAAGTATCATAACAGAGATTTGAGCCAGAAAACTGACTTTGTCTCTTCTTCGAATGTCAACAAAAGGTCAAGAGGCAGGATAATGGTGTGAGTGCTTTCCTCAAGTCAGATAGTAGCCTTTTATTAATTTTAGAGGATTGTATTTCTTCTGTGTGGGCGTGGCTTCAGCTCATTCAACAGACATGCCCACACCATCCTGGAGCAGATTTTACGACCTCATTTTTCATGATTTTGAAGCTTAATTTTATAAACTTAGAGAGTTTTAATTGACTGAAATTTGATTTGGGGGTTCATAACACAGTGACCTGCCATACAACAAATCTAAATACAGATTTCTTTTCACTTTACAGGGTCTTAAAGTGGGGATTGAGGAGACTGCACTTAAGTTGTTTCAGTCCTACTTAACGGATAGAGCCTTCTCTGTTCATCTTGAGATTTTCCCCCCGTGAGACGGCCACTCTTACAAGTGGTGTCCCACAAGGCTCTGTCTTGGGCCCCATCCTATTTTTACCCATGCCGATGAAATCGGCAGGGGGTTATGTAAAGGGATCCTTATCTTTGTTTCTTTGTTTGTTTGTATGTGTACAAGATAACTCGAGAACGGAAAGTCTGATCTTCATCAAACTTTCAGGCAATATTGGGATAGTGATAGGGAAGAATCGATTAGATTTTGGTGATGATCCGCGCACCTGTTTGGTTTTTGTCGGACTTCGAAATTTTGAACACCATTGTAATCAATGGGAGTGTGAGTTCCTCAGTGGCACTGCTTAGGCTTGGGTCTGCTGCCTCAGACGGCCATTCTAGTTGTTATATATGATGATGTCCAAATCTACATTCCTCAGAAATTTAAGCACAGTGATAATCTATAGCTTTTATTTGACTGTCTTAACTTCCATATGAGGACTGCTTTTCTACAACATTGCAATAATTTCTGATATTAGAATTTTTTAGATAGTTGTCCAGAATATCCACTTAAGTTTAAGTTATTTTTAAATGTTGGAAGAGTTACCATAAAGTATAAGATTATTATAATTTGATTAGGAATTTAAACAGTACTGAATCACTTTAAGTATGTTTGGTCATTGTACTCAAATGATTTTAAAATAACTCTGGGTTTTCATTAGTTTTATTTTGGTTGGATTTTATTTCTTTTCAACATGACTCATAAAATATTTTATTATTTTAAAGGCAGGATCAAATAAACTTGTTTTCACATTTTTTTAAATTTAGGTTTTAGATGTTTTTATCAGACTAAAATGATTATAATTATTTTAGGATGCAGTTTTAAGGGATTTTAAAGGGTTTTTAAGATTACTTTTTTTTTAAATGTCATTTGATTTTAGATTTTAAGATATCTTATTTTTTTCAGACAAGAGGCACACAAAGATTACACACAAATTTTCCAGCTGAAATACCACAAAACCACCAATAAATAAATAAATACATTACAAAAATGATTAGTATATTTTTGCATTTTTCTCCACATGCAACTTACAGAGTAGTCATTGTCAAGCAGACATAAATAAGAAAACAGGAAACAAGAAAAATACTTAAAACACAGCAGGTTCAGCACACTCTGACACTGATTCAACCTGTGCACATCACTGTGGAGAAAATGTTCTCTAAAAATCAGCCACAGCTTTAAAGATAAAATCTTCAATCTCAAAAACTGTATGGCAGCTTTATTCAGCCACATTGATCATTGCAAACATTTTAATACATCAGATTTAGATTCAGGACCGTTTTAGAATCTGAACGCCAATGAGATGTAAATGTAGCAGCAGCAGGAGGAGGAGAAAAGGGAAGTATTCTGAAAGAGCAACAGACAACAAGCTGGTGTAGCCTACAGGTTTGATAGACAGCCGAGCTGAGGGGAAAAAAAGCTGCCTGAAAGGTAACAACAGCAGCAGAGGCCCGAGAGAACATGTCTACCAAGATGTACAGACAAGAGGAGAGACGGAGGGGAGTTGTACGAGGAAAAAATAGAAAAAGAACTCTAGAGAGAGCGAAAGCGACTGAAGAAAAGAAGGAGAAGCTATACAGCTCTGTAAATGATCGAAATAAGATCACACAGTGGATGATGTTAATCCTGTGAGTGTGTGGTTGAAATTTAAGAGCGATAAAACTCAAAAAACTCCAGTGATGCAATCCAGTGTCAAAATTGAGCATTCGAAAACGCAGCTACTTACTCTTAGAGGCAGCTCGCAGGTTCGAGGACACAACCCGCATGGAGTCAGCTTCTACCTTCAAAATGTAGCTGGAATTGGCCTCGTAGTCGAGAGGCTTCGCTGTAGAAATCAGTCCTGTTGTTTCATTTAGTGTGAACACTCCTAGAGAGAGAAATGACACACAAAGAGAAAGGTAGAATGAACACAGAGGGTAAAATATTGAAACATACTGAGGGTTGACAACCATATACTTCCTTTCTTTCTTGTGTAAAAAAGTTCGATATTGAGCCATCAGTTTATGCAGGTTTACAAACCAAAAAGCTGGGAAGGGAAGTGTTATCTGAAAATGAGATACTTCAGTGAGAAAAAACACTTCACAGGATACAGTTCAGAGAACTGATTTTATATGAAAAATCATGTTTCATCTCCATTATCTCAGACTAAAAGTAATTGACTTCCTGTTTGTACAGACCTGCTTTTATAGGTAGATTGAGGATTTTAACATGAATTTAACTACAGAAAAAGGAACTTGTCATGGACCGAAAAGAAAGTCAGGGGACAGTAAAAAGCTAAATTTTTAATAACACAAGGTGAAGATGACTTCTGACTGCTACACTCAGTTGTAATGGCCCTTGTTTTTAAATTTTCTATATACTTACCAGATCTCATGGAAAATTGAGATGCATCCTTTGTTTTTCCAAAGTTTAACACAAGGCAAAGAAGCCTTGGCTACACTCAAAATCAACAACATTTACTGAGTTGTTCCAGCAGTTTGCTTGCATAAAAATGCATGCCTGACTCTAAAGAATGACTATGTGAACAGGAATAGATCAACTCAACTTCATTAAATCTCTCTCCATCAGATCATAATGTGGTCGCACTGATCAGGGATCTTTAAATGCTACATCATCATTAAAACTTCAGGCTTGTTATGTATATCAAAACATCTGGCGCCACTTTTGGTTTTGTAACTTTAATAAAACAGCAAGACAGAATCATTTCAGACTAACTTCAGCAGCCACTGACAAAAATAACTAAGCCTTTTAGTGGCTATTTTAAGTGTGAACCATTGGAGACCAAAGCTCATGTATGCATTTTGTCCATTTGCATCTCTTCACTGTCTGGCTGAATCCTCCCTCCCAGAGTCGCCGGCCACTTTTCATTGCCATCATGAAAGAGTCCACTCCCAATAAAGAAAAGATGTTTCTTCATTAGATGACATGCGACTGAAAAATTGAACCATTGGCAGAACTTTATAAAGATTTGCAGCAACTGTTCCTTACATGAGTACAACTGGACCTCAACAACCCAAACAAATGGTTCAAAACCCCCAAGTTTTGCACCACCAAACCTTCAAGAGTGAATTCATCTTAATGAAACTGGGTTTGTATGATCCATCTCTAGAATAATATTTATTTATGTAATCTTCAAGTCTCATTTCTCTGTCACAGTCTGACATTACTGTGTTGACTTGTATTTATACCAGATAATGAGTGAACAACCAAACCAACATGTCTTGAAGTTTACAGATCTGGAAGATTTTATACAGCACAAATGTGGATGGGAAAATATTACTTCTAGCTATTATTCAAAAGAATTATTTATACAGTGTTAGTATTACCTGGGCAACTCTGATGATTTGTGAATTAACCCCTGATGCCAGTGTTTGGTGTGGCACATGCTCACGGGATAATCAAAATCTGTAATATACTCCAATTTACTGACATTTTTGACTGAACACATGGAGTTGCTGAATGGCTGCAGCACATAATCACAGCTTATTTCTTTTTGAGAAACTTGTACGTGGAGAACTTTTTGATAGGCTTGGAGATGAGGAAAGACAATCAGAGTATGTTTAATTTGTTAACTTACTTGTGCATTTATTTTTCTCCACTAATACTGGGCAGATATTTCTGTTGGCAAATTGGAAGAATACAAACTTCATCCAGCTCCGATATGGTATGTTTTGTGTTGAAGATGGAAAACTGTACAATTTGTAACATAATAAAATTCATCAACATCTATATAAAAAGTAGCTCTAAAATATTGCATCGATGTAGAAGCAAATAATCATCAAATATGTGCTGCTATTTCTCCCACTGATCTTAATACAGATGTCCCTTGGGTTTTAGTTTCCATGGAGAAACTTAGCAGAGTTGTAGGCTTTGTAACCGAAGCTCCTGCCATCCATGCCCCAACAATGAACCCTCGTTCAAAGTCACAAAGATCTTTTCATCTTTCCATCTTGATCCAAACCAGAATAATCTGGGCCTACTTAACATTTTATACATTGCACAGAGCTGAACTGAATGCTTTTCTATATTCTACTTTGCAGTACACCCGTCGACAGAAAACAGGTGTCTTTGATTCAGAAATGCTAATAAGCTCATAACCCTGCACATAAGTTAACAACACAAAGTAAAGCAGCCACTTTATTGGCTCTAACACTCAGGCAGTGAAGCCAACTCTCACTACTTGGCGTATAAAAAGCCCCAGAGCGCACTCACCTCCCTCGTTGCCTTCAATGATGGAGTACACCATGGTTTGATTGACAGCGGCTGCCATGATGGTTCCCACCGGGGTTCCGACGGCAGCCTCCTCGCTCACTGGTGGAAACCTGGGAACGGATCAGTCAATCAATATCAACTGATAAGAAAGATTAAATATGTATAAGTAGACTGTGGGCCCACTTCCTCTCCAGGGTTGAATGCAGTTTGGCAGGTTAAGTGCAACTGAGAATTCTATGTGTCTATAACTTTCAAAATTTTGACTCCTTCTTGCCAAGAGTTTTCTTGTACATTGACTTTATGCCAAAAGATGAAGAATATATCAGCACTGTTCACTCTAAGAGGTAAACTTCAACGTTTCAGCATGCCTCAAGGCAGCTGCCCTAAACCGCTGGGCCATGGACTGGTGCCTGTCCGTAGTTCATTTGGTACCAGGCCGCACAGAAACAATAAATAACTTTTTTCTCCACTTGAATTTACTATCAGAGCCTGAAAGGTCTTTCATTTTGAAAATGACCACATTCTCTTCTGTTTTCTCATCTGTCTGTGCCTTTTGACCTCTTAAAACTTCGAAGGTGCTCGTCCCAGCCACATGATAACCAAAATTTAAGCCAACAAGCTAAGTAAAAAAAGTAAAAAACAAGACAGCCTATGACTACCATGAAAAAGCATTTTAAAGGCAATACCAGGGGTCATACTAAAAATACCTGATTATTGTAACAGGTGATTCTCATGTGCCCACTGATTCAGCATTAAAGCAAGTTGGGGTTTTTTCTGCACTTTGTTATCATCATCATTTTATTTTGGAGGAAATCACCCCACACATTAATGGTCGGTCCAAGAAATCTTTCATGAAACTGGTCCATGGTGCATAAGAGATTGGGGGCTGCTGTCTTAAGGAGTAAGATGAGGGACAAGAGAGATGCTGTGCATAGAGTAATGACAATAAAGCAGACTAGGCTGCGGACCAGGGGTGTGCAAGACAGCTCACTATATGCAAGGTCTTTGTGATGTTTTAGCTCATATCTGAGGTCAGTTTGACCTTGGCTTTTGACCTGCAAAATATAATAAGTTCATTCTTTGTACACACTGGATATTTGTGTAAAGTTTGAATTAAATCCCACAAAGTGTTTTTGAGATAACCCATTAAAATGCGAGGGATGAAAATGAAGCCCAGTGACTTTGACTTAAATAAAAAAAGTACCTTTTTAATATAAACAGTACTGTGCAGAATTTTCAGGTATGTTTGGGCCAAACTAAGGGCAACATCAGAAAGGAAGGAGGATTGACAGAACCCAGGTCATGCTCTGGACGCCCTTTTATTTTGCCAGGGGCATGGAAAATAATCTGTTGAAAAAATAACAAAGTCTACACCTTTAGGGTGAAGTAAGGGGTGGATGTGGTAAGTATGCATGGCCTAAGGTACCACCCAGGTGGGTAGTAGGGTTGCCATGATCCACTTGTCATGCTGTGGATGTCCCAAAGGGCCTTAAAACTACCAGCGGTCTTCTAACTTATTACCAGGGGTGAAAAACTCCCAAACAAAAGAGATGCTGTTGAGCTTAACCTTGGCTGCTGGGTGACACGCGTGTGTCGATATGTGTCTCGCCTGACTCTGGCTGCTCTTCCCCCATATCTGTCCCTGTTATGAATACTTTGTGTCCAAGAGTGCTTTCTTAGGGCTTTTTATGCATTTATTTAGAGAGATGGACAGTGGAAGTGCAGGAGTGGGTGAGAGACATGCAGGAAAGGAGCCACAGGCCCACATACACGGGGTGCAACCTAACCTCTAGGTCATCTGTGCCCCAAAAGTAGTTTTTTTTCATTGAGTCAGAGTGGACTTGTGTGCAAAGTTTGAAGGAAGAACCTCAAATATTCCTGAAATATCGCGCTCATAAGGGATGAACATAAGGCCCAATAACCTTGGGCTTTAACCCATGACCTCCAAAATCTGATCGGTTCATCACTAATTGAGAGTGGACAGTGTTGCAATGTAAAAAAAATGCTCAAGGCCTTCTTTAGATAGCAGATTGCTCAAACAGACAGAAGTACAGAGGCACCCGCTCAGTAGACAAAACATGATAAACTGCTCTCTATGGTATCCTTTGATAAAGCAGAATGGCTGCTGATTTGAGACACTGTGTTTCAACTATTAAAGGTTGTATATATTGATTGTATTGATCATGATCTGATCGATGAATGCAGTTATCCTATCGAACTACAAGTGTATGCTGTTTTCATGAAATTAAGCATGCAAGCTTTGCTTAGGGCTGTTGAATAGATTAACTTCCTATCCTCAATCAATATGTTTCAAGATTTCATCCTTGCAACTAACTCCCACATTGTAAAAGGTGTTATAAAAAGACAACAAACATGTCCAGTGAATTGTTGTATGATATACCTTGTTTAGACCAAAACTGATGAGCTGCAGATGTTGGAAACCATGTGCCAAATTACTAATCAATCACTACCTGTGCTGAATGGAACTTTTGTGAAAAGAAATGTATGATGAGAAGGGAGGTAGAAATTGGACAGTCACAGTTGTCTGCAGCTTCTGTCATTAAAAAAACCTATTCAGATGCTTTCCTTCTTTTGTGCTTTTTTGTTTCAGTCTCTTTCCGGAGAAATCCACAGTGGACAAAAGAAAAAGTGTCCTCTAGGGTGCCCTTTCAGTGGGCATTATTTGATACAGCAGCCACTAGCTAATACTAGCTCTAGCTTACAAGCTAATAAAAATCTCTTGTTTGGTTTATATATGTAATTCAAAACGACCTTGTTGGGGCCAAGTGCCTGAGAGGGCAGTAGAATATACTACACCCAATGTCTAGTCCTAAAAGAAGGTGTCCAAGGTAAAGCTGAGACCAAAGAAATAATCTTAAACTTGCAAAATTTTCCTCACAAATACAAAGAAAGTAGTTGACTAAAATGAAATGTTCCACTGATCAATTTGGGAACCTTCTGGCAAATCATGAAATCATCAAAGACTAACATTGGAGTTTGATGAGGCCCTGAACAGAAAAAATAAATGAATGAAACTTGGTATAAAACCTCCAACATCAACAGATAAATTCTAGGTTCAGTGCTGCTTTGGTGCACATTATGTAAGCCTGGTAAAGCACGTTTTTAACAGAGTATCTGATGGTCGTTATCATTGTCCTCAGCCATGCAGGCAGCCAGCTTTAACCATCCCTTTTTGAAAAAGAGCCCCAGTATCGTCTTGTTTCTGTCCACCTGCCTCTCATTGCATGTTGGGGCCAGTTTTCCCTGCTTGCTACGCTGACAGATTTTCTGAGGATCTGGCATCTCTCGCATTTCCAGCAGATTTTGCTCCATTAAATAAACCCAGTCCTGCCATTAGGCCAACCGTCACAGCTGGCTAAACATTATGACATGGGCTACCAACTGGCTAAGCTATCAAGTAATCACAATGTGATGAATGGCGCTGTTTGGGAGCGAGTTGATAGAGAGAGAGAGAGCAAGAGTGTGTGTGTTTCTAGATGTTAACTTCCAGCTCAGTCAATTACTCCTCCAACCACCTGCTCTCCTCCAAGCAAATATGTAATAAACATGAAATTTATAGAATGAATATAGAATTAAATGGAAAAACAAATGTATTGTGTTTGCCAGTGAAACCCCGGGATTTTTGAGTCACAGCAGCAGAAGAAAATCCTCTTTATATATGAGATGAAAAAACGAATATAAGCCTTTTTTACAGCAGGCATTTTCCCTTGTCATAGCTGGAGAAGCATAGGTGTTACTAATATTGTTAACAAAGCCTCTTAGTGCTGTAGTTAAGTATGACAGTGTGAGAATGAGTCACATGCACAAAACCAGGAAACGGAAGGAGCAGAAGCTAAATGGGCATCACTCATTTCATTGTTTGAGTTACCATATGTCGACCTTCTTTCACACTTGTGAAAGTGTTAGAAGAAATATTACTTGTCCTTCCAAGCTCTGTTCTGTTTGAACTCCACTCAGTATGTTTGCCTGGACTGATACCCTTACAGTTCAGTAAGACTGTTCAACTGGACTTTACCATCTTTGTTCAAGTATAAAGCCTCAGGGAAAAAAACAGTTTACTGACAGAAGTATCTGCCTCTAGTTATCATCAGACCTTCTTCAGCTGGACCCATTATGCCACATACAAAAAGAACAGAAAAACCAGTTAGCAAGCTGCAAACTGGATGTTGAACTATAAAAACATGGAAACTTTGCACTTCCCATACTACTTGACATAGACAGTGTGGAGCATGAAACGAACCCTAAAGCCAGTTTCAGTGTAGAAGGAGTATATAGATGTACCAAAATCATGTCTTACAACGAGGGGAAGACCCAGCCAAATCTCTGCCCCAGGTCAGATGTCTACGTAAGGAGTGCTGTTGATAATATTAAAAAAAACTAGAACTGCTGCCTGGTTGCTGTATTCATCATTCAGCTATCAGCTGGTCGAGTACAAGAGTTCTTTCCTTTCTTCGACACCATCCAGACAAGAGGGCTGCAGAAAGCCCACCTGTATCGTTAAGAACTGGTAAGAAGGACAAAACTTTTCTCCTGCCTCAGAAGGAAAATACTAGCCCTGCTCTCCTCCTAAAGCTGATGCCATGTGACTTAACTTGCTGGAACCGTAGAAGGAACATAAATGGACTGACCTCTGCTCACTCCTCGATCTCTTGGTCATTTGACTCCAGTCACACACTGTGATCAGAATAGAGGCTTAGATCTGGGCAGAACAAGCTGTAAGAAGAACATTCATGGAAAGCTGCATTTGGTGTCTTATTGTCTCTGCCTTGTATTATTGATTTACCTCGCTATGTCCATATTATGGCTTTATTTCTAGTCAACTATTTTAAAAACATTGGCCATTCTTCTCTCTCTCTTTTTCTCACACATTTCCCCACATTTTCCTTTGTAAATAGTCTTTTTGCTGTAGTTTAGTTAACAATAGTTATTTAAGTGTCATTGATTATGATTGATGCTGCTTTGTTAAAGAAATTCTGTTATAGATTTAAAGAGATGTTGTATGTAATTTTTTTTCATTTATACTGTAAAACTCTGCTCGTTGGAAAGTTCTGTGCTCATTCTAGCACCTTCTATTCATCTAAATACTGATATCAATTAAATAATGATGATTCTATTAGTTATATTTTAATTCTAAGACTAATTTCAGCTCCCTTTTGGTTTTTGTTCCCTGTTTTCAGGTTGGTGCCCCATTAATCATTAATCTTGATTAACAATTTGATTTATTAATATAAATGACTATTATGATAATTGTAAATATTTTAACAATAACCAAAGTTTTGAATTATAACACCAGACACATAATGCCTCCAGCCTCAACTATCACCTGTGTGAAGGCATAAAATAAAGGCATTCAGGTATATGAAAAAGAAAAAAAAAAAATATGATTTTGATTTCTATGTTGAATGATACAAAATGGAGCTGATATCCAGAGAGAGAGAGTGAAGCTTTATGAATGCAACATGTAAATGGCTGTTTATATGGTTGTTTGTATGCTGCAGTTGAAAAAAAAAATGGAAGCATCAAGTCTGCAGTTATGTTATTTTAACAAAGCTTATCAGTCAATCTGGGCTTGTTGAATAGAGGCTGTGATTACATTTAACATAAAATCATTTTTACATTTTCCTCTTGTTGATGTATTTTGCTCCACCTGGCTGTGTATCTTCCTCATTTCCCACCATCTGATTCTTTTAACATTTCCCGCTTATATTTACCCCATTCACTTCTACTTTACTGCAGCTCAACCTCCTCTCTTCTCCTTTTTTACCCTGAATATTCCCCCTCCCTGCCCCCCACGTCCTCTGTCAGCTACTTCCAGCCAACATCCCAGCAGACCTCAGCTACAATGCTTATGTACTCCGCCATCCCTCCCTTTTTACAATAGCTATTTGACAGAGGCAAAGGATCACAATGGAGAGCATGCCCACACACATCTGCACAACCACACACTCAGAAGCAAAAGCTGATACACTGGACTACTCGCACAAATTCAATACAATCATAACAACACATGCAAGCATTTGTAGACGGGTGGAGATGCATTTTCAGGCGCAAAGATGCACACAAGGATCCCTGCACGTGTTAAGTGTGCAATAGCAGAGATAAGAAGACACAAACACAAGCACTTTTATGCACACAACAACACACAGCTCATCACCAAGCCTCTGCCCCCCTCCTGCGCTCTAATCACTGCTGTCCTAACCACAGCAAGCTGGGCTGATACTGATAACAACAGAAACACACTCACAAACATAAATTTCTACTTCTATGTTTGTGAGGACATCATATTGACTTAAATCTTCTCCCTGCAGGTCTTCTCAAGCTGTAATATCATCAGATTCCTATCATTATCCCTACAAAATAAAACTCTGTGGTCATAAACATGAAATCAAAGGTTTAGCATGTGGCGATTTTGATATTTTTGAGACAGTGTGAACTCTTCTTTTCAACACAGCTTGATGAACAAAAAGTAACAGATAAGAAGCACGTCCAGGCTTTTAAGACATAAAACTTGACAGAGCTGTGTGGGCTCAGTGATTTAAAAGCATGAAAGGATGAACAGAGGTATGAGTGCAATGACAGATGTTGGTAATGATAGCCTCCTCTCCGTAAGGCTCTTAGAGCCACTCTCACTTGTTCACTCACTCATTTATTTTTTTCCATTTCGGCAGGTTTTTCGATGCATCAAGTTCAACTTATTCCTTTTGCTCATCCACCCACAGCCTTTTTTTTCCTTTATTTCTGTACTTAAATCCTGGTTCTGACACTTATTTCAAAATCTCCCCAAAATCTTTTTTTCTCTTTGTCCGCACCAGAGCAGAGTTTTGTGACTCCATGCTCTGGCAAAGCCTTCTCACAGATGCTGTTTTTATTCATGAAATGGTCATGTTTGATATTCAGCACTCTGTGTAGGTGGCCATGCCTGGAAGACAGCAAGGCAAATAGTTAAATCTTCACCAACATTAGCAATCTTTTTTATTTCCATTGGCCTATATTCTGTGATTTTATTCATCTTCTATGTTTAAATTCCTACCTGGTTGGACCACAAAAATGTGTAGCTTTTCTGTTCTCACTTTATGAGTTGATTAACCAATCATGTCTTGGCACACTGATCAGAACCAGAGATTGCTTTCTTCTTGTTTACATTGACTAATTACTTTAATGACTTTCTGCACTTTGACTTAAAAGAGACAGGAAGACTCATTGATGACTACTGCTAGCCGATGTATAAAAGGAGAGCTTAAATTTTTTAAATCAAGACAATTGCAGTCAATAATGGGTGAAGAACCAAGCAAGACAGCCTAACATAAATAAGTAAAAGTACAAATAAATAGAAGAATCTTTTTCATTTTTAATTGAGGCACAGCTGGGGAGAAAGGGTTTACCAGTTTTGGGACCATGGAATCATCTCTGCTTTTTGCAGATGATGTTGTTCTGTTGGCTTCCTCAGCTGGGGACCTTCAGCAGACACTGGGGCTGTTTGCAGCTGAGTGCGAAGCGGTTGGGGTGAGAGTCAGCACCTCCAATCCGAGGGCATGATTCTCTGCTGGAAAATGATGGACTGCTCGCTCTGGGTGGGCGTGAGTCTCTGAAGCAGTACAAGTATTTTGGGGTCTTATTTAAGAGTGAGGGTATAAGGGAGTATGAGATTGACAGGCAGATTGGTGCAGCTTCAGCAGTACTGCGAGAATTGAGCTGTGGTGAAGAGGGAGCTGAGCCGGAAGGCAAAGCTTTTGATTTACCAGTACATCTACCTCCTAACCCTCACCTATGGTCATGAGCTTTGGGCGATGGCCAAAAGAATGAGATTGTGGGTTAAGAGGCTGAAATTTTATCCAGAGGGTGGCTGGGCTCATCCTTACAGATAGGGTGAGGAAATCAGAGATCCAGAGGGAGCTAAGAGTAGAGCTGCTACTCCTTCGCATCAAATGGAGCCAATTGAGGTGGTTTAGGCATCTGATCAGGATGCCTCCTGGGCACCTCCCTTTGGAGGTCTTCTAGGCACATCTGGCTGGGAGGAGACCTCAGGGAAGACCAAGAATGCGCCAGAGGGATTATATATCCTGTTTGGTTATGGAATGCCTTGGAACACCCCAGAAGGAGTTGTAAAGTGTTGCCGGGGAGAGAGATGTCTGGGTCGACTTGCTCAGCCTGCTACCACTGCAGCCCAACCCCAGATTAGCTGAAGACGATAGATGGATTGATGAATATTCTATCTTAAATTGTGGGCTTGTAAATGCATTGTAAAGGTGGAAACTCATATAAATACAATTGAATTGGACTTAATATTTGAAAGGAGCAAGTCTGATAGGATGCCTCCTGGTTGCCTCCCTCGAGATCTTCCAGGCACATCCAACTGAGAGGAGACCCTGGGACAGACGCAGAACTCGATGGAGGGATTATATATCCTATCCGGCATGGGAGTGCCTTGGAATTCCCTTTGGAAAGAGCTGGAAAACACTGCTGGAGATGTCTGGGCTGACTTACTATGCCTCTTACCTGACCTTGGACAAGCAGAGGAAGATGAAAGGATGGAATTGCGAATGAGAAACTTATCTGACTGTCATTTTCAATGGTACAATATCCAGTGTTTGATTTTTTCCTTACTAAAATAATTTAGTCCCACATACTATAGTCTGTAATCCAATAATACTACTGTGTTCTTTTAATTAGAAGGATTAACAGGCAGTCACTGCAGCCTCGTCTTAAATTACAACATATTTTCCTGTACATCTGTCCCTGTATCCTCTTGCTCTCTTCTCCTTGGCCTTTCCAGGGGGTTGAGTTGAGAGTGTAGGATTTTCATTAGCCCACTGTGGAGTGAGACATCTTAACAGCCTACAGTAACAACCTTTTAAAGGCTGTCTGGACTTCTGCGGGTTACTTCTTCTCAAGCTGTGTCCACTTATGGGATTCAATTTTCAGAGCACATCTGTAAAATTTCCAGAGCTTGTGGAGACATGCTGGTTGAAATCCAAACTGATAAGGCAAGTTTAGGGATTTTACAAAACATTTGAATGAGATTTTTAAATTATTGCTGAAAACAAATTTAGTGAAGTTAGGAACACTTAAAAGGTTTTGTAATTGAGCCAGTATTGGTTATTTTAAACTCAGCTACAAGATGTGTAGCTAATCAATTTTTTGTTTCTTATTTTTGCTCAGCACACTCTGAATAATCAAAATTCATTTTCTGCACCCTCTGGCACTCTCTCTAATCCCACATCTCTCTCTCTCTCTCTTTTACCTCCCTCCATTCTGCAGTTCACACCACGACCTCTCAGTATTTGTCGCTCTTTCTTTCTGTCAATCACTATCTGGTCTTTACGGCTCTCTCTGTATCTCCCAAAACGATTCTGTCTTTTCCGTGTTCTGTCGACAAGTGTCTCTCAGCAGCAAGTGTCTTTCTTCTCTCCTCATGGCCCTCTTCTCACCTTTTTGCCTGACAGTCTTGTCGTAATTGTCAACTGACAGTCAAACGGCTCGGTATCTCTGAAGCAGCCTGAAGATGAGAGGAGCACCGTTGAAGTACTAATACATAAAACATATGTGAGACAGAGCAGGGGGAGATAAGGGACTGGCATTACATACAAGGGCTGTTGACAAAAGGAGGCTATCAAAAGGATGACAATGTAGAGACAAGTAAACATGAAACAAGAGTGTGAAAGAGATGAAACAATGAACATATTAGTGTAGATTTGTTTGAGAGAAAAATAAGTGATTCAGGGGAGTCAAAGAGCTGAAAATAAAAGGGCTTGTTTATTCTACCATAAAAATGTGTACAAGTATGCAGACCACACTCTCTTTGTTCAGTTTTGCTGTGTTGCAGCCCGATCCTAAAGATAATTTAAATTCATTTTTGAATCTACAATTTTGATACAAATGTATAAAAAAAACCCCACTGAAATATTATATGGGCATAAGTAAGAACAATGCGATGGTCACTCTGACTGAGATCCAGAGATCCTGTGTGGAGATGGGACTAAGTTCCAGAGGAACAACCACTGCAGCCCTCCACCAATCCAGGCTTTAAGGCAGAGTGACTAGACGGAAGCCTCTCCTCAGTGCAATTCTGAACGGAGGACACCCGGCTCATCACCTGCCCAACCATCACAACAATGAAGCATGCTGGTGGCAGCATTGTGCTGTGGGGGTGTTTTACAGCAACAAGGACTGAGAGACTGGTCAGGATTGTTTCTTTATAGAGCTTAAATGGATCAACTAAACCTGAGTGAAGCCTCAGTTTGACCTATTTACAGTAAAAATGAGACTCACCAGAAACAGGTGAACAGGGGCCACATAAGAGAATGCAGTTGACCAAGAAATTAGTGTGTTCATTTTACAGACAGAAAGACCTGGGTCCTGGGATGACGTACACCCCAATCTTGGAATCCTTCAGCAATCATTGTCCATCATTGTCTTATTGACAATACTCATGCTTTATGACACATAAGCACCAGGAATTTTTATTTCAAGGAACTTCTCTCCAAGGAACTAAATGATGGTCCCATGCCAGATAGACTGGTTCATATATCCAATGCAGGGGATATGTTTCATATCCATCTGGGCAACTACCCATAGTCTGAGTTATTAAAGGCAAGACCTTGCAGGTAAACTTTGGGATGATCGGATGATACTCTGTTTGTCACATTAATTATAGGCCATCAGAGCAACTTGTTACATTAGATAGTGGGGAAACACAGCCCTACATAATGGTAGTTCCACAGGCAGCCATTATTGCTGTCCACTATCAGTGGAGCCAGTTGGTGAATCAAACTCTTGCTGGGAGAAAAGCAAAAACATCTCATCCACCATGACAAGCTTTCAGTGCAGTTCTTTACAATTCTTTTAAGACTTGGTCCAGTTCAGATAAAACCATTGCTATAGCTGCAACAGAGCTAACCTTTTTACTGATCACCACTGTTCACTGGTTTGCAGTACAGCTAGTTTCAATTAGATTTCCTTAAACACCTTTTCATTAATATTTATAATTCTAACCTTGTTAAATGTTTGTGTAAGTGTGCAGTCATCCAGGTCATAGTTATCGAAAGCTGATCAAAATGGGGCAACTGGACTTAAAGATGTTTCATCGGCCCTCTTAAAGGTTTTTTCAGCTCTGAGGCTAGATGGGGCCAAAGAGAAATGTTGTTGAGAGAATTAAAGTATTGACCTATACCAATCAAAAATGTTCAGCATGGCAGCCCAACCCCCCATAGTTTCTGGGCTTTAGAAAATCCCATCTTCTGAGCAGGGACTTTTCAAGGGGGAGATTTTCTAACCCAGAACTAAATTTTAACCTTGGTTCATGTGGTTGTAGAGCACAAAGTTCCTCAAACGTTTCTTAGTCCCTGGAAAAGACCTTATGCCTCTGGGAATGGATGCAAATTCCTCCTTTTATGTGCTCACATCTGCAATGTGAATGCCTTCATTTCTTGGTCCATAAAATCCCCAGAGGGGGGGCTGTTCACCTGTTGAGTCTATATGCAACAGCAGAATATGTTCCACAGTGGCTTCATCCTGGCTCACTTCAGCAGTATGAGCCAGGAAAAGAGAAAGATTTTCTTCTTTTTTATTAGCAATCAAGCTTAATTTAAAGTGTAAGTGAACCCCCAGCTCAGTGCTAACTCCGTCCACCACCGTACTTCAAAAAATGCACAGAAAGTGAGCGGTTTGGTGCTGAGAGGAGGGAGGGGAAAAGGACAGGGTTTTCCAGATGAAGCTGGTGTGACAGTGACGTCCCCTTGTCAGAGAGAGACAAGGACAGAGTCCCACAGCACTGTGGCCTCATAGCGATCTTTAGAGGTGGAGGATTTTTCGCCTCCAGAGTCCCCTGAAGCAGGCTATAGTGTGGTGGTGGACCGTGGTGGTTCTGAGCACTACCTGTTCGGTCCATTGGCCCCAGCAGCAGCGTTACTATTGCCAGAGCTCTCAGAGCCGAAGCTGTGTAGGTGCAGGAGAAGATGGGAGTGGTCTCTGAATGGGAAAGTCAGTTAGAGATGGTAACATTCTACCTTTTATATAGAGATTGTGATGTAGAAACCTACCCATGGTAAGATTCTATGTCACATAAGCCAGAAAAGATTTTCAGAAAAGATTTTCAGAAAAGATTTTTCAAAGCAGATGTCTGTTTGAGCTAATTAAAAGCCGTAAAATCCAGATTTTAATCAGTTTGGTGCAAATTTCAGCTATAACACCAACACTGATGTGTTTTATCAAAGTTCAGTCAGATACCTCAGTGTACAAATGAAAAAAAAAAGTTAGAGTTTTCACTACTTCTTTTTGCAATCAAGTCTGCAATAAATCATCTTTAGAATACTTTAATGGGGATGACATGATATTGTGTATTTAGTTCGTCCTATCATTTGCCATCCACATGGAGTGTTTCTCATACCCCAAAGCCTGATGTTATGTAACTGGTCAATCCAGCTTCATCTACTGATGTACAAACAGAAACACAAGATTCAAAGCAGGACAGACAACTTCAACAATGAAAATGAATCTTTTTTATTTTTACAGGAAAAAAAGTAAGATTTTTAGGATTTTTTTTTTTTATCAAACCCTTTAGCTCCAGGCTGCAGCAATGACTTCATCTTTAAGTGAAATAGTTTCCTTTTTTTTTCCAGACTGCTGTCACCATAGTGATGTGCACCCGACCAAGTGTAGGTGGAAACACACCAGACTGATCAGATTGGAGTGATTACTCTACCAAAACTGAATACTGAAGACTTTTAAAAGAACACTAAGCATTCTGACACAAACTCAAACAGATAAAATCACTCTGCAGACAGGACGGTCTTAATGCATGATCCTGATGTTAGGATTTATTAGTCTGATCTACAAGAAAGAAGCTTATGATACAAAAGACAGACTGCAGTGTCTTAAAAATGTCATATTCATCCACCGCTGTAAGCTACTGTGGATCACTTTGCATTCAGAATTTTTTGATGAAACATGTGGGCAGTGTAAGTGTGCCTAAAATTTTACATAATTGTGTCTCTGGGGTGATGTGTGAGACTTTAGGAGATAGTAATCATTCAATTTATTATTTTCAGTGATTAAAAATCTAATGTATCTGTCCCTTTAAAACGGCCAATAAATCTCCTTGTTCTGTCTCTTTATTACCCCTTGTTCCATGTCTGTGAGGGAAAAACTACATATACAGACAGTGTTCAAACAGAAAGTCTCACACATCCATCCGTCCGTCTGTCTGACCAACATATGTCAATCCATACTTCCAATCAATCTGGTGGATAGAGGCCAGTTTAAGGCATCCATCCATCCACCCATCCATCCATCCGTCCGTCCGTCCGTCCGTCCGTCCGTCCTCTGTCCAATGTAGTAGATTTAGGCCATTTTTCCAGATCCCTTTATCAATCAATCCATCCCTCCATCCATCTAATCTAGAGGATTAGGCCCTTTTTTCAGATCCCTCCATCCATCAATCAATCCATTTATCCATCCATCCATTTACCATCCATCCACCCATCCATCCATCCATCCATCATAAGCGTCTGTTTGATTTTAAGTGTCACATGGCCATCCAGTCAAAGCAGATGACCGTACACCAAGGTATCCTGTTGTTCTTAGATTTTTTGCCTGTTCTGACACTTTTTTAGCCTGTTTGCCAAAAAACGCAAAGGACATTATAATGATTGATTAATGTTTTGCTGCTCTGGATAGCAAAAAAAACCCACCCTCTAAGTAAAGTGTTATGAGGAAACTAATGATTTGATAAAGAAAACTGATTCATTCATTCATTGATTCATAAAGTTGATCCTTCTTGACTTACATCACATTACTTCATCTTAAAAGATTTTTAAACACGCACAAACTGAGACTCCATGGAGTGTACACTGGCCAGTGTATCAACTAAGAAGTCTGGATACTATGAACCATCAAAAGATATCTGACCTAAGAATCCAGAATCTATAGCTCTGTTCAGACAGTGAGCGTCAAAGGTCTCCTGATTTGTTGATGTTGATAGTAGTAAACAGCATTTATAGCCAGTTTTAACATGAAACTGGACAGCTGAAGGACTTTTTGGGTGGCTTAGAAACATCTTAAACATTAACAGACTGACAAAGTGTTCTTCAGCTTGTATGAGCAGACAGTAAAAAAGAAGCTGACAGCCTGCTGCACCTTTGTTCCATGTATTGGCTGGTGACCAGTCATGTCTTTCATGCTTCCAGACTTTTTCCTGCATTGCGTAAAGGATCAGGAAGTAGTAATAGGGTTACCGAAGCAAAATCAAGGTGTGTTTATAGATAAAGTATGTGAATGCACAGATGTCTATCTACTTGACTGACTGTAAGAGTGTTATCCATCAAGTTGGCTGTATATTTACACTGTCAGCCTTCCTTTCTGTGTATCTCCATGTCCATCTGCGTCTCAGTGCATCTCTACTTGCGTCTTTACCTGCTTGTTTGCTTCAATCTGTCAGCCTGTCAGCTCATCTGCCACTTTAAAGACTTTTCAGTCTGTATGTTGATCTGTCTCTCCGTGTGCGTCTGCCATTCTACCTGTCGATCAACTTCAGCGTGTTTTTGAAATGGGTGATACCAGCAGCACAGCTCCCCTTAAAACTTTTATTGAAGGTTTCCCTGTGTCAGCTTTTCACACTTTTACTTTCTCTAGCTGAAACTTGCTCCCCCGTCTATGAGTCGCCTTGCTCCACTATCCCCTCCTAACATCTTTCTCTTTTTGTCCCTTCCTTTCTCTACCTCTCTCTGCTCGATACCTCACCCCTCTTTTTCTAGCTACTCTACCAGCTGCGAGCAATCTTATAAATAACAACACCATGGTTGTTTGCCATTCGTTGTCAAAGTCTTAACATTGCCAGGAGCGCTCTCTGTGCATTTGCCTGCTTGTGTGCATCAACAAAACAAGGTAACCTTCAACTGAATCGGTTAGAAACATCCCGGATTTATAGAGCCACAGATTGGACGTGCTTGTTTTTGACATACATTGGGGAGGATGTGTTTACCTCAAAGTGAAAATGTCTGAGGGCCTCAGGGAGTTTCGTTTTGGCAGAGATGAAGTTTAATTTGACAGAAGAGAGTTTACTGCGCATGAAATTGGGTGTTGCCTTTACAGACAGACAGCAAGATTGGAAGAAAGTAACAAAAAGGGCCATATTTTTATGGGTTCATGCAAGTTGTGAGGGAGAACACTTGTCAAGAGTATCAATAAGGCAGAACAGTATCAGAAAGTCTGAACAACATAGTACGTCTGCCTACAAAGGATGGTGAAAATTGATACAAAAAGTATTCACCACTTTGGATGTACTTACCAACAATAATGTTCAATATCATTTGGCTTTTTTGACCAAAAAAAGACAAAAAATACCACTTTAATGCCAAAATGAACACAGATTTCTTCAGTTATGTCAAATAAACAAAAGTATTTAAGCTTAAACAACTGACTGCATAAATATTCACCCCTTTTAAGTGCCTGACCTAATTCAACAGAGGTCCAGCTAATTGGTGCTGCTAGTCTCACAATTAGTAAAACGGGGATCACCTGAGGGCAGTGAATGTGTCTCAAGTGATTGCAGTATATACAAAACTTTGTCTGGAAGGTTCAGTCACTCACTGGTTAATCAGTATTCCTGGCTACCATTACACCATGAAGATAAAAGAACACTCCAAGCCACTCAGAGAAAAAGTTATTGAAAAGTAAGTCAAGGGATGGATACAGAACATTTCCAAGGCACTGAACATCCCTCAGAGTTCAGTTAAAGCCATCATCAAGAAATGGAAGGATATGACACATGTAAATCTGCCTAGATCAGACGGTCCTCACAAACTGAATGACCAGGCAAGAAGGAGAGAGGCCACCAAGACACCTATGACTACTCTGAAGGAGTTACAAGCTTCAGCTGAGATGGTAGAGACTCTGCATACAAAAACTGTTGCTCTGGTTTCTTACCAACCAAAGCTTTATAGGAGATTTGCAAAAAAAGAGAGAACCACTGTTAAAAAAACTCTTTAAATCTCAACTAGAATTTGCCAAAAAGCATGTGGGAGACTCGATTGTCAAGCTGAAGAAATGTCTTTGGTCTTATGAGCACAAAATAGTGCTTTTCAACCATCAGACTAGACGTTATGTTTGATGGAACTAAACACTGCACATCACCACAAATGCACCATCCCCACTGTGAAGCACAGTGGTTACAGCATCATGCAACGGGGATGCTTCTTGGCAGCCAGTCTTGTAAAGATAGAGGGCAGATGTGCAAGCCTGATTGAGACCTATCCTTCATTGTCATAGCATAGACAGGAAAAGCCCACTATACAGGTGAAACATTAAACTAATCCCCCCTGCTGCTTAAGAGTTCGGTAAGGATAGGGGACACTGCAACTGCCAAACTGGTGATGAGAAGCAGTACTGGACTGTGAAAACCTGTTTTACCCCCATTTAGCCCCAACCTTGTGTGACAGCCCATCACCCTGCCTCTATGAATTTGATTGGTTTAGTTTACTAGCTCAGCAGCCAATAGGCAGACTCAGGAAGGACATCAGGGAATTTAGCAGTGAACTATGCACAACTGAATTAATTAGGCCTTATCTTGTTTAAATAGAGTCCCTCATACTCATCCATGCATTGCAATCATAACTGATCTGACTTACATAATTAGGGTTATTTTAACTGTAATTTGTAATAAATTAACTTCCTTTAAAGCATGTTTCATGTGTGTCCTTTCTGTGTTGCTTATTCTGAGCCAGTGTAAGTCCCAGATGAGCCCCTATTTGTCTCTAACTGTCTGAAAGTAAACAACCAAAAAGGGGGTCTTGTCACTTACTTTGAGCCTATTTGAGACAGTGCATGCACTCTGAGCCAGTGCATGTCCCTGATGAGCCCCCATTTGTCTCAAACTGGCTCAAAGGTCCAATTTTTAAGTCTCTCAACTTCTCTGAAGCCATACACTGATGTCTGACGACTGATGAAAAGGTTGTGATTCTGATTTATAGTCATCTAAACTGCATACCACAAATACAAAACCAACGTGCAAAAGGATTCCAACAAAAAATGAGGAAGAGACGCTAGTGCTGAAACAGATCATCATGAGAAGAGAAATTAAAGATGAGAAGAGGAAGATTTGTTTCACTTAAGACTGTACTATTGTTGGGTCTATATTTGGAAAAATGAACCAATGCTTTTCTTTCATGGATGAATTTCATACAGTCATGGACGAAAGTATTGGCACCCCTGGAATTTTTCCAGAAAATACACTATTTCTCCAAGTTGCAATTACAAATGTTTTTGGTATACACATGTTTATTTCCTTTATGTGAATTGAAACAACACAAAAATCAGAAGTAAAAAGACAAAGCTGACATAATTTTACACAAAACTCAAAAAATGGGCCAGACAAAATTATTGTCACCCTTTTAAAACTGTGGGTAAATCTTTTTTTTTTCAAGCATGTGATGCTCATTTAAACTCACCTGTGGCAGTAACAGGTGCTGGCAATCTAGAAATCACACCTGAAGCAAGTTAGAATGTCTGAAAGTTGACTCAACCTTTGTGTTGTGTGCCTGTGTGTGTCACACCAAGCATGGAGAAGAGAAAGAAGAGCCCAGAATTGTCTGAGGATTTAAGAAGCAAAATTGTGTAAAAATATGAACAATCTCAAGGTTACAAGACCATCTCCAGGGATCCTGATATTCCTTTGTCCACTGTACATAATGTAATCAAGAAGTTAATAACCCATGGAGCTGTGGCTAATCTCCCTGGACGTGGAGAGGAGAAAAAAACTGACAAAAGAATGCAATGCAACGCAGTCAACTTCCACAAAATTTCAGGCTGTCCTGCAGACTCAGGGTGCAAAAGTGTCAGCTCGGACCATACGTCATAATCTGAATGAGATGAAGCGCTATGGCAGGAGACTGAGGAGAACCCCACTGCTGACAAAAAGCCAGACTGGAGCTTGCAACCTGAGATCCCATTGAACACCTATGAAAAGATCTCAAAACTGCTGTTGCAAGAAGCACCCTTCAAATCTGAGAGATTTGGAGCAGGTTGCAAAAGAAGAGTGGTCCGAAATTCCAGTTGAGAGGTGTAAGAAGCTCGTTGATGGTTATAGGAAAAAAATTGGTTTCAGTTATTTTTTTCCAAGGATGTGCAACCAAATATTAATTTGAGGGTGCCAACAATTTTGTCTGGCCCATTTTTGAGTTTTGTGTAAAATTATGTCAATTTTGTCTTTTTTCTTTGGATTTTTTGTGTTGCTCCAATGCACATAAAGGCAATAAACAGATGTATACCAAAAACATTTGTAATTGCAAAAATTTCTGGGAGAAATGGGGTATTTTCTGGAAAAAAATCCAGGGGTGCCAATACTTTCGTCCATGGCTGTATAATGAGGGAGAAAAGTTATTAAAAGTGGCCTTCCTCATTAACACTGCGAATGATCCCAGAATGCTTTGCGAGTATACCTGTCATTATTGGTTGTTTGGGCAGAGAGTCCCCTGGTGGCAGCATTTACATACTGTGTGTTTACCACTGAATCCCACAGCTGAAAGAAACATGGCTGTAATGTTTATCTGTATCCTCTTATAATAAAGACTGAACCCAGAAGTCTTTCAATTTGGCTCATGCCTGACAAATCTGATGTTGACTATTAAAGAAAAATTGGCCCTGCTCTGGGTCTGAAATTGTCCATCTGGCTGATGCAGATAAAAACTGTGACCTCCCGCCTGGCTGCCTGTGATTCCTCGACAGAGCGTGAACTGTGTGTCACTGCACAGAAACAGATGGAGACAACCAAATTTATCTGAATCTCTCTTACTGCTGCTGAGTTTTATCTCTATCTCTGTAATGATGCAAGACAAAGCAACATATTACCATCTTTGATCACTCAATTTCTGGAATAAAAACAAAGCTTTGATGTTAAGAAGTCTTTTGGCTCTTAAGTCTCTCCCTACTTTCTAATTAGATTCATTAACAAAGTACAGGCTAAGAGGCATTTGACAGCATGGGGGAGCCCACGCATGCATTCACATACATACATTCACATAAAAACACACACAGCAGACACATAGATACATACACAGGCAGGGAAAGAGGTGGGACGGTTTTGTAGATTTCAATAATTTTTGAAAAAGCAATATTTTGTTTCTGTTCACTTAACCTCATGCTGATAACAGCCTCTGGGTGCTGATAACTATTCATGTGTGTGTGATACTGGCTGCATACTAATTCTGCAGGTGCAAGTCTGGTTCTACAGTGAAGGAATCAGAGGAGGACGGATATTCCGCTCCAAACACAGACGCTACAAAGATTTAACCAAGTTCCTCTTATCAGCGTTAGCTGTTTTACTGGATTACAGAACCCCAGAGTGAAAATGCATAAACAGCAAGTTGCGCTGCAGAACCATGCTTCAGTGCTGTTCGGTTTCAGTGCACTGTAAGCATTTTTGTACATGCTAAGTGTGAAATGCATGTTTTGCTGTATCTAATCATATTCAACTTTAAGGGATTCTGAGCACAGCAACCTTGTTTTATCACAACAAACATGAGGAGAGGCTACTTGGCATTTTTACTCATTCTAAATATAGCGTACACGGCAAAAACTAGAGCACTGAGTCTCAGTGTTAATCAAGTCAAAGTAGATTTTAACTTAAAGTGTAAATGTATCTCCATCCTGAGTTAAATGGTCTTCAGTATTGAAGTTTTTGACAGTGTTGATCCATCAGGGTTGGTCCAAATCTGTAGAGATTGGCTTGATCTAAGCTACACCTACTGCCAGTTCAAATCTGGGGGGATATGTGGGAGGAGTTTTCCCAGCATGCCCTTGGACATGATTAAACCTTTTTAGACTTATTTGCATGTCTTTAGATGTTGACCATTTACAGCGATCAGTGTTTCTGTTGGATTATTGTTGTTTTTTAATGGTAAAATACTTTTGCACTATGAGTGAAGTTATTGAGTGAGTTAGTGATTTCCCACCTGTAGCACAGGATGTACTAAAGTTAAAGGTGTTGTGCTGGGGTTGTCTTTGATCTGCCTTTGTCACTTTGCTTGATATTTTTCAGAGAACACTGTACTTAGCCACAGGTTTTCAACTTAAGGTGCCAACCCTAAATAAGTATGACAAATGCATTGTTATGTTGCAATTAGGGATTTATGATGTTACGCCAATATTTTCTAATCAATTCTAGCAGATACAGATGTTTAAATGTAGTTCAGACCTAAAACGTAAGTCCTTAAAACATGCAATTTAAAGTGTGAGCATGAACAAATTAAGAACTATCATTCCTTTATGTGTGTTTTAAGGTTAGATTACTAATTTACCTGTTAAAGACTCTTATCCATCTGTCTCTGTTTCTCACTGCCTCGATAAACCATATTTAAAGTTCCCCATAAACATATAGTAGGGGAAAGGGATAGAATAAGGGAAAGAGTGAGAGGGGGACAGGAAATAATGATGGAAAAATGAAAAACCGAAGGTTGTGTATGAGTATCAATTCACGAGTCTACTTTGAGTCTGGAGTCTTTTGAGCGCAAGTCCAAGTCAAGTCTCAAGTCACTGATGTGTGCGACTTGTGTGCGACTCTGGTCCAAGTCGCGGACTCGAGTCCCCATCTCTGTTTTGGAAATCTGTAATACTGTTGACTTATCATTGCCTTTAATTTTAATTGATTGGGCTTTTCAATCAATCAATCAATCAATCAATCAATCAATCTATATATGCGCACCAAGGAAACGCTAGCTTAAAGTTCAGAATGAGGAAACACTGGAGTTTAGGGTAAAATCTTAAAACAAAGTGACGGTAGGCAGTCCTAAAAATTAAAATATGAAATAAAACCTAAAAGAAATTTTACTTAAAAGCCAGAGTAAAAAGGTAGGTCTTGAGTTTGCTTTTAAAAACATACATCCGTCACAATGGTTTTACAATGAAACACTTGATTTAACTTAATGAAGCCCTTTAGAATTTTAAAATGCTTTGCATATGACCAAAAATTTACACCAAACAAACAAGACAATAGGTGCAGGAGCTTGCACATATTATTTTCTTTTAATCCAGAGTCCAATTAGAGGAGTATGATCTTCAAAATCAAGACCTTCTAAGATACTCACAAATAACACTGTCAGTTTTGTTCACTAGCTTATATTGTTTCCTTTTTATGAATGTTTTTGGAGTGTCGTGAAGTAGAGTTCTTTTGACTCTCAGAAATTCTCCGTAGCGTGATTCCATGTCCCCCCTTACTGTGCCTGCTTAAGGATAATTGCCAGTTCCCTTTTTCTGTACACATGAAAAGGATTTGGCCTTCTTGGTCTAACTGCAGCAAAGAAAATTCTGGTAATATGGTGGAAACCGCCATAATGCTGTCATTTAACAATTTATGTCTGCCCATCCTGTAATTGAACTTCTATATCTGAATATGTCACTGCTGTTATAAAAAGCACAAAACTTTAGCATTTTGATAGCACTTCTCTGTGCAGAAATTACTTCCTGCCCCCACCTGAAGTTGTTCACTTTGATGTGGCGTCATCTGCAAACAACTGATATGTGTGCCATCATATCATAATATCCATAGTCTGGTTAAAGATGGATTTCATTTCTAGCCTTTATCTCCCAGACTTACATAGAAATCTTGATGCGATCATGATGAAAAATGTTTCTGGTCATGATAACTGTGAAATACATGATAATTGTGACACAAAACTTTTGTGCATTGGTTCTGAATAGAACAATAGCTTATGCTATTCGGTTCAGAATTCTAAGGGCTGATTCCTTTGTTGTTTGATGTCTTAAACAATAAAAAGATAAATTGGAATAAAAGGAAACACTGGCATCAAAACGTTAAAAGTACTGGTATTTCATGTAAGAAATTCCAAATCCTTCTGAAGGAAACTTGAGTGTAAAACAAGGACTAAAAGTCCTACACTGCCCCCAAACATGGGTGTCAAGTATCAAAAACAGACTTTTGGTTGAAAGAGATGAGTTCAAGCTCTGCTGTTTCATTTGAAATGCAGTTTGTTGTAGAACTGAGCCCAAACAACAAAGTTTGTCTCTTTCATCTGCTAATATTCAGAGTTATCCTTAGGATCAGACTGGAGGACAAACACACCAACATCAGCATTCTGGCAGAAGCAAACATGGGATGCATCACCACTACAATGGCAGCACCAGTGGCATGGCCATCACACAACAACCTAAACAGACCCTGTACTCCCATCAGACGCAAGGTCAGCAGGCAAAAGAAACACTTCAAGGAGTTCAAGGAAACCCACATCACTTCAAGCAAGAGGGAAAACATTACACTTGAAAGACACTCTTGGAAAACATCTGTACAGGGCAGTGCTGCACATCATAAAAAAGATGTCCGCCGCCAGCCCACAGATAGAAAGTGGCAACAACACAAGAAGAGACAAACAACCAATACCACACTCCCCTGCCCACACTGCACCAAGTATGTGGATCACTGATCAGCCTCTGTAGTTGTCTGGAGGCCTACAGGTAGGCGGCCTATCACAGTCATACATGCCTCGAGTGACTAAGGATCATGAGTCAGAACACTAGGCCAAAGTAAAGCATAGAAGCTATGTTGAAGATCTAATACCCATTTAAAAGCCCGGGTATATGAAATGGCAGTATTTAATCTTAATGCAATTACTCCACTTGCTTTGGAAATAATAATTCTCAATATATGGATATACAGTATATTATCATTTGCTGCATTTTTCATTTATAATGAGGCCAAATAAAAGCTACTATGTTCAGCTAGTTTTCTAGTTATTTAATAGTGAATTCTCAATAGTTACTTGAAATGTAGGTAGAAATTGACACCTTTGCAGTCTTTGTTTTCTCTGTGACGCTTTAAAGGTAACATATCAAACCCCTTTCCCACCTTTTACCACAGTCCCATGCTGTCTTAATGAAACATTTGTGCTGTGCCTTGGTCAAATATTGTGAGACTCAGTGACATTGTTTGATTTTAGTATTGTTGCCAGGGACTACTTAGCAGTGCAGGTGTTAGCACTGCTGCCTCACAACAAGGAGGTTCCTTGTTCAAATCCTAATCAGATGAGGCCCTTCTGTGTTGAGTTTGCACATTCTCCCCATGTATGTGTGGATTCTCGCAAGGTGCTTTGGCTTCATCCCACAGACTAAACCCATGCTCATTTGGTTAACTGGTGACTCTGAACTATGTCAGCCCTGTGATTGACTGGCAACCAGTCCAGAGTGTGCCCTTCTTGCAATATGACAGCTGGGACTGACTTCAACCCTCCACGCTCCAAGTCTTCTTGGTTGCAAACCACAGATCTCAGGTCTCAGACACCTTTCCCTCCCTTGCAGACCACTACTGTGAGACGCCTCCACTTTCAGAACAGAAATACAGACTAAAACTTTCAAGGTAAAATCAGATTATACTTCCAGTTATTGCTGGGGTAAGGGTTAAAGTAATGGTTAGGATACCAAAAGTTCAAACTCAAAAAGCTGACCTGCAAGTCCAAATTACAATATGTTGAATGAAGCCAAGTAAAAAGTCTGCTTACAGAAATAAACTTTGTCTTTAATGAAAACACTCTAATGCAGCTAACGTAACAAAGCTACATTAGCTTGATTAGCTTATGTTACATCTGCTAAAGCTCGTATAGGTACATTACCTATGTAGCTAAAGTAACTAATGCAGCTACATTAATTTGTTTGCTAAGTAGCTATGTTACCTTTATTTGGGGGGTGTGATGGTCTGTCTGCTCTGAGGTTGTCAAAATTAGAGTCATTCATGATCTAAAATCATAATAAAACACATGTATGGGTCAGACAAAAGTCTTTTGCTAATAACACATGAAATGATGAAAACAATTCAAATGGATGTGTATTTTTGACAACAAAAAGTCACATTTTTTGTGTGTGTGCCATGCGAAGCCACAGCTCTTCTTAGATTTGTGAAGGGGGAGCTCAGTGAAAAAAAGGCAGGGAGCCACTGGCTTAATATCACGTTACTAACGTTAACACCTCTACACTGATTTATGGAGTAATGTCTACTACCAAGCCAGCAGGCTTCTGGACGTTTTTCTGTTTTATTTATGAAATGTTCAGTCCATAATGTACACAATGTGTTTATTCCATGAATGCAACTGCTAAACTTCATTTTTAAATAAAGTTGAAACAATGATAATAAAAACTTCTGAAACATTGTACTGGCAAATTACATCCCTTCTGCTCTGAAGGAGGCGAAGTCTCACAGCAGTCATCTGCAAGACAGGGTGTCTGAGATCTGTGGTCTGCCAGAGAAAAATCACTTCTAGCTGCAGGACGAGGAAGTTTCATGGATGAAGACGGGCTCATCCAATCAGAGACATTACTGTTACTGCCTAGACTAGTATTGTATTGCTGTTGTTGACCAAGATTAGAAATAAACCATTTTTTTTCTTAAAACAAAGTCCATAACACATGAACTTGTGTCTTCCACATGACCATCTATCATTGTTTCATACTATAGCTATTAATCAAATCTAAATAGCAGCACAGGCCAAATGATGCTGTAGCTGATAAGGGACAGCAGGAAGAATGGAGTGGGCGTGGCTTATCCCCCTCCCTTCCAGCCCTCTCCAGGACACTCTGAAGGCCTTTTTAAAAAAATTCCTGGGTAGATACACCTCAGCTGAAACTCTAGGGCTGAGTTGCACTTAAATAAACTTTAAAGGACAAAAATAGCGATCAGCAATAATGTAACAAGATCCCTTGTTTCTTGTTGTATAAATATGGGAATAAACATTATTAATGCAGCTTTGCCCATTGCTAGAACGGTCTCGGTTAAAACCATGCAAAAATAATTGAAGTGCATTAGTAAGCTCTTAAAACCACACTGGTTGGATGGTAAGCTTTTATTCAATAAAGGCTGGGATAATTAATTCAAAGCTGGTACACTACTCTTACTGAATACTACATGGAATTACAAGAACAAAGCACACAATCTCCCTTACTCACACACCGAAATACAGGCGTGGAAATAAAATAAACAAGAGAAATACAGACACACATGCAAATACACAGTGCACAAACATAAAAATGTGCACCTGCATGCATTAATGCGAGCTGAATGTTTATTAACAAATAATACAAAAAGAAATATAAAGTGCATTCTCACACACAGCCAGGCACACGTACCTTTAGCTTGGAGGTATGTTACATATTCATAAACGCTGTGTTATATGGCTGGCTGACATATCGCTTTCTCTCTATTGCCTCTAACACTTTTCCTAAAATAGAGAGAGGCTCCGTATGAAAGACAAACATTGACATCTTCATATTTTGTGTTATAATATGCCTGTATTTGGCACTGAAGTCCAATTACTCTCAAACAAGCTCATTAGCTTGGAGCTTATGGTGCCTGGGTGTGTGAATATGAAAGCAGCTAAAACATTTGCACTGATTTACATAAACACTTCTTCAGCATCCACGGTGCCATCTTTGATAAATTTCATGTTAAAAACCAGAGTCATCACAGAGGAAGATGGGGAGTTTTTGATTTGCATCACAGCAAATGCAATCTGCAAAGACAACTTGAGAAATCTTCAATATCTGATGAAGGTAGGCCAATGAAAAAAAGACACTAAAAAGGAAATATAACTTTTTAAAAAAGGGGAAAAAAAGCATGAAACAAACCTATTGCTCCCACTCAACAAGCAATCAGTCACAAAAAGCTCACTCAGATCGACTCAAGGTTGTTTGGGCGTAAAAACAGTCATTTTGAAACATTTTGAAAACAGGATACTCAAAAGAATATTTCTGCAATTTTCATTCATTGTCTGATCTTTTTTGATAATTTTCCAGTCAAACATCGTAACAAAAAGAGCAAATGGAAGGAAGCAGACACATCTATCTAAAGGAAGGAAAAAAAACACACAGAAGGGGTGGCACGCAAGAGTATGGCCAGAAATTATAAGCTCAAATACAATCTTATCATGACAGAGACAAAAACAAAAGAATAATTTTAACATGAAAGGTGTGATAAGACAGACAAAACGACTTATCTAGACAGAGAAACAGCAGAGATGTAATAGCTGTAGATGATCAGCCAATTTCACATCTGACCCCGCTCATCCGTTCTCCACCCAGCCAATCAAAGCAAAGACAACCTGTGGTGACCCAATGACCTCATAAAACAAACATCTACTGCAGGAGTTATAATGATGTCTTGAGAAGAGAGCGTGCAGAGGCGAGAGTGTCATTTATTCATGTTGGTCCAGTTTATAGTGTGTAAAAGAGAGCTTTGTGGGATTGTAAAAACATGAGGAGTGTTCACAAAGACATCACATAAATCTTTCATTTTTATTATATTACAGTCTAAGACAGATACATCTGCTAGATAATGGAGGAATAAAAGTGTTCAATCTTCTAATAATATGATGTTTTAAACCTTTAAAAGACATCATGCATGTTCAGTTTGTTACTGTATGTTTTCTTGACATGATTTTATGTTTCAGATGTTCTGTTAAGAGGTGGGCACAGTTAACCAAAAATTTTGCTCTGTTTAATGCACAGTAAATTCTGCTCACTATTGAAACAAAATAAATTTGTCAAAAAAGACCAGCAGTGCTCTGTTCATCCACTTTTTCAGGTTCAGGTTACTTCATTTGTACCTGTAGGTAGATTTGTTTTGCAGCCAGTGAGATTTTTTTACATCTATTATGACACACGTCACAGCACATGTTCCTGTCTTTCCTGTGCCTACGGGGAGCGCCTGAGACAGGGAAGGAATCAGCAAAAGACCCAGAGCAGAGCAGGCATCAGTGGCAACAGAATTACACTGAGAAAGTCAGAGGGAGAATAAAGGAGGAGCTGGGGTGGAGGAGGGTTGTAAAAAGCAGTTTGCAAAAGGAGCAGCCTGTTGTAGCCAGGCTAGAGCAGTTTGAATATAACAGTATGAGTGTGACTAGCCAGTAGCATGCCTAGGATGAATGAGGGCTAGCATGAGATTATCTTATCTCATTTATATGGCCACACTTGGTTGAAATAACACAATACACTCAATTTAACATTCGCTTTAACCAGTATTCTCAAAAACATTAGACTTTTGAAAAGTTAAAAGATTCCAGTTCTTAAGAGGCCATGATGACTTAAAAAATTCAAAATTACGAGCGTCTTAACTGATGTTCACCACTCACTTCACTCTAGCACTGCTTCAGAAGTACCTAACTTTGTGTAGGTCAAACAGTATTTCACAATAAAAACCCCGCTGAGAGGGACATTTTGCCAGTTTATTTAATAAGATCTAAAAGCACAAACGGTCATGTAAGAGCAAAATTTGTGTGCTTCATTTGAAGGTTAAAGAAACAGACTGTGGCCACAACAGATTCATGTTCATAGTTGAAATAGATTCTGCAATTCAAGTCAGAGGCACACCGGCGCCACAAAGTAGAGAGAAGTATGACAGCTTTTGCAGAATTTCTTTCTCTCCTCTCCATGGCTGGCCTTATATATACATGATACAATTGAATTAAAGTGATAAAAAAGATTTTTACAGAAACCAGATTAATGTGAAGGTGAAGGTTCAGATAATATTTCAAATTACATCCATGTTGAAAAATGAATAAAACAATTATGCTGATGTACAGATTAACAAATGTGTGTCAAACATAAATGTTCTCTTCTGCAATCTAATTCAGACTCAGCATCTTCTGAATCTAATCTGAGAAAACGGGTATAAGTCAAAAGTCTTTTCTATGTTTATGTATGTTTATGTCTATATTTTCAGTGGTTAATAGTAAAATATGGTGGGTTAATATTTAAATGCCTTCGCTCGATTCCATCTGTGCAAAATTCAACAAAATTGATTCTGCTATTTGGATGGTGAAGTTCTTTCTCCATATTTTAATTACATCAACTAATACTATCCATGAATGTGCAATATGAAAAAGGAATTGCTCCATTTAAATCAAAAGGCAAAACTAAGTGCCATATGGAATGTCAAATGCTTTTTTTCTTTTCTGATTAAATATTTTCACAGGTTGCTATAGTGATACATTTTCATAGACTCAAGTTTCATGGTAATCACTCACTCTGACCACTCAAAGCACTTTTAACACCAGGGGTCACATTTAACTATTTACACCTATTCACTCCACATTTACACACAGATGGCAAAGGCTGTCATGTAGATCAGTCTGAATTTTATCATCAGTATTAAATAAAACAATTCATATGCATCCATACACATTCCCATGCCGCTGATGAAGCAGTGGACAAAAATCAGGGTTAAGTGTCCTGTCCAAAAACACATTGACATGTGACTGAGCTGGGGATTGAACCCCTGACCTTCAGATTGCAACTGAGCCGCAGCATTTTACTGTTATTTTGGGCATGATTTCCCCTTCCAACCACAGCCAGTAAGGCCCAAGCAAACATAGCTTTGTTTGATTTAGCTTTAGCTACATTATATTACATTCATTGCATTCATGGATCTTTGCTGATGTAGTTAATGTAGCGCTGTTAGCTTTAGATTTAGCCATGTTAGCTACATTGATACATTAGCTATCAAGGTGCATTAGCTATGTAGCTTCATTGGCTTAATCCTTAGCTATATTAGCTGTGCTAAAGTGTTTTCAAGCTTTTATCCTGTAACTACACTGTTACGCTGCTTTATTTAAAGTTTTGTAATCAGGTTTTGCAGTCCAGCTTTTTGATTCTCACTTTTGTAGCATAATCCTCACCTTAGTCCTTACTCTAACCAAAACCAGAAGTTTAATCCCATTTTATTTTGAAAGTTTTAGCATGTATTTCAACCCTGACGGATACAGCGTCTCACGGTAGTGGTCCCGTGCCTACAGCCAGGATATCTTGCAATTATCTGATGGTTGTCAAAATAATCTTGCAAAATTTTCCTGTGGTGTGTGGCTTGTTCAGAGTGATTCTCCTCCTCCCTGATCTGCTTAGAAGATGATCTTGGATTTGAAATCATAAATATATAACATTTTCAGTATTATCAATCAGGAACCGCGTAGTGTTGGGGGAAACACAGTGGACAGCTAAGCGTGCACTCTATGGATTTCAGGTGGAACGGAAGGATGGCCATTCAGAAAAGAAAGCTGACTGAAGGTGGAGGCACAGCAAACATGGTGATGATAGTAAACACGAAGCATCAAGTTAGATGGATACTAGGAATAAAGGACCTACTTGGTGATTTGTGACAACAACATGAATGTTTAGACTTGTGCTGTAAAATGAAACCATAATCAAACTGAAAAGGAGAGGACCAAAATTGCAATGACTACGAAGGTAGCAGGTAGCTCACACTTTTAAGTGAACACTTTCAACTTGTCACCCTAAAGTCATGTTTACTGCATGAGATTTTGAGTTTTGAGAGCTGAGACTCTGGTTGTTGGTGAATGAATCTATTAGTGTCATCTAGTTAGACACCACGCAGACACCACACACCATAAAAGTCCAGATTTTACCATCTTTCAGTGTGTGTCAAGTTAAGACACTAAGTTCTTGTGTGGGGATGCATGCCATCACCCCCTAACTTAATATAGTTTTTTAAACACATGTATTTATTGTTATTGATTTCCTTCTGACAGAAGGAAGGAATTATTTGCAAGACAAAACTGCTGCATATGATGCTCATACCGAAGGCAGGACAAGCCTTTTCCCTTCACAAGCTCCACAGTATATTAATTTTATGACATAGCTGTAACTCAGATTCACAGATGGTTAATATAGCTACATTTCACTGCACTAAACTGGCAAAAGCAAACACAAAAAGTTTATTCAGACTACTTAAAATTCAGCAGTTGTATTTTAAATTTTCTCCTTCAGGCTGCAAAAATTCAGAGATAAAGTTGTGATTATTGGGTGTTTTATCATACGGTATACACTCATTAGCATGCTTGTTTTTGTGTAAAGCTACTTCCTTAGATAACATTTCTTTATTTTTAGAGAGAGCTGCTAAATTCAAATGGGGAATTTGCATGCATTTGGATTTTTGCAAAATGGAGTAATCTGTAAGAGCAGAGCTGCCATTTCCCCGCACATAAAATAAAAGGTTGAATAAGATAAAGAACACTTAGAGGCATGTGTAAGAAGGTCAAAAATCTTTACACTGACAAGCTTTTCATGGTCCAACAGTTGCACAACCTACATCTGATGAATCCACAAGTGAACCCATCTCTGGTTCATGTGTACATATGATGCTGTAAATGTTATCTCCAGTAACAGCTGGTGTTTCCACAACAACCGGGAATGGAATTTTCTCAATGCCAGTACCAACAGTACTGTAAATCCATGAGTGTGTGACAAGTTTGTTTGTGTGTATGCCTACCTGTATTCCTCCTGAGTGAAGACGGGAATGATAGACGGCTGCAGGACTGTGATCTCTACCAAAGTTGTATTTTCCTTCACAGGCTCTCCATCATCGTAGGCCACCACCACCAGCTGTCAATCAAACACATCCACACATGCACATGTAAAAATAGAGGCACAACATGGAGGAAATACATGCATAGTGGTTATGTATATTCTTGTGAATGCAAAGACACCAGCTTGATGGAGTCTGCAGAAAGTCAAATTAATTGAAGCAGACTGTGCATAACAGGCTAATAATAACTTGAATAAATGTTTAAATCTGTGTCCCCTGCTTTCTAAAAGCATATTATATCCACTGGAAAAGAAGAGGAATGTGTGTATACCCCAGAAGTCTGATTATTTTTCAGCTTAGCCTTTTTTCTTCATTTAATTGGAGGGTAACCACTGTTAACTAGACCCAAAGGATTCTTAATGAGGGGAAAACTTCAAAATTACGCCCCTGAAATATTGTGCCTCTGCTCTTGTATTTAGCCAGAAAATAGATAAATATTGCATGACACTTTTTAACATTAATACAGTGTTTCACAACTTAAAGGGGCACTTATACAGTGCGGTGAAAAAGTATTTCTGCTCTTTTTTTGGCATATTTGTTACACTTTAATGTTTCAGATCATCAAACAAATTTTGATATTAGCAAAGATTTTGTATTTAAGCAATTCAGAGGTGGACTTGCTGGTTTGTTTTGGATCACTGTCCTGCTGCATAACCCAAGTGCACTTGACCTTTGAGGTCATGAACTGACAGCAGAATTCAGGGTTCCATCCATTCTGTCGTCCACATCCTGAAGCAGTAAAGCAGCCCCAGACCATCACACTACCACCACCATGTTTGACTGTTGGTATGATCTTTTTATGAAATGCAGTGTTAGTTTTATATCAGTTGCAACAGGAAGTTCAACTTTTGTCTCGTCAGTCCACAGAATCTTTTCCAAAAGTCTTGGCGATCGTCAAGATGTTTTTGGCAAATGTGAGATGAGGCTTTGTGTTCTTTTGGTCAGTGGTGGTTTTGGCCTTGGAACCCTCCCATTGTTGCCTTTTCTGTCCAGTGTTGACCTTAACTGAGTCAAGTGAGACCTGCAGATCTTTAGATGTTCTGCTTTCTTTTGTGACCTTCTGGATAAGTCGTTGATGCACTATTGGACTTACTTTTGGTGGGCCGGCCAATCCTGGGAAGGTTCAACACTGTTTCAAGTTTTCTCCATTTGTGGATAATGGCTCTCACTTTGAGTAGCTGGAGTCCTAAAGCCTTGGAAATGGTTTTGTAGCCCTTTCCAGACCGATTGATGTCAATGACTTTTTTTTTATCAACTGTTCTTGACTTTTCTTTGGTCACAGGTTTGTTGCTTTTTGAGATCTTTCAGCCTACTTCACTTTATAGAACTATTTAAGTCATTTCTTGATCCAACAGGTCTGGTAGTAATAAGGCCTGGGTGTTGTATGTGAAATTGAACTCAGCTTTCCAAAAAATGTGGTTAATCACAGTTAATTCATGATTTAACAGCAGGGGGGACAATTACTTTTTCTCATAGGGCCAGGCAGGTTTGATGGCTCTTTTCCCTTAATATATGAAATAATAATTTAAAAACTACACTTTGTTTTTGCTCAGGTCTTTGTCTAGCATCAAAATAAAATTGATGATCTTAAACATTTCAGTGTGAGAAACATGCAAAAAATTAAGATATTAGGAAGGGAGGAATACCTTTTCACAGCACTGTAAATGCATAGATACTGTATACGTCTTAAGTTTGTCCTAAAATTCAATGGTTAAATGCTTTGTTCAGTTACACAGTGCCTTTTTAACAGCACCAAAGGTTTGGTAGCATGGTTTCTTGTTCCTATTTTTGACACCTTCTGCCTCATGCTCAAAAAAAAAAAAGTTTATTTTCCCAAAAATACCTCAAGCTACCACGCCTTTGATGCAACCAAATTAGGCAGACGTGTGCTTCTTGAGACTGTCTACCTGTGTCCGTCCTTGTAAAAAATGAGACCTCAGACAGTGTTTATCTCAGTCAGAATCCAAAATGTACAAAGCGTTGGACTGATTTTTTTTTGTTTGAGTTATTGGGAGCAAATGAGGTAGAATTAATCCCCTGAGAGATGTCTTCAGAGGATGCTGAATCCTTGTTGTGTTAATTAGAGCCCCAAGAAAAGATGAAATTAGCAAAGCCCAAAGTCCCGCCGAGGAGTGGAGCTGAGAAAAGACAGTTTTGAAACCAATAAAGTACTGTGCTATGGGGATTTATTAGTGTTTTCTGCAAAAGATACCACACAAAGACATCTTTATTTACACAAATGAAACAAATAGGCAACTAAAGTCTGACAGTTATGAGCCAATAAATTCTTAAAGACTTCATTTATGCGTTATCAAAAACCCTGACAACTTCGATCTAAAAGCACAGCATTATAATGACAAGTATGATAAGTCTCTAATGATTTCTCTGTTGAATTACAGCTTCAGTGCCAATATTTGCAGTAGAATAAATTATTTTGATGGATTGATGCTTTAAACTGTACTTACAGTGGGATACAAAGGGGTTTACTGCCACATGGATAAGCTTTGTTTCCATCAGGAAAATATTTGAGAGCTATTTCAGTCAGTTTGACAAAAACATGCAAAATAATGAAAATACTAATTCACATGTGCAAAATTTCTTCAGCCCAACTAACTACTGATTCCATCTTTAATGTTTATATGGACAACGCAATTATGATGTGTTTAACCAGAATAAAAACATTGTGTATACAAATTATGAATTTGATACCTGTCACATATTTCAAAAAAGTATGGACAGGAGCATGCTCAAAATAAGATGTAAGATAGACTCACTGTAGATAAATTTGTCTTGGACACAGTTACAAAAGCATAAACAGAGATCATACAAAACACATGACTTTACAACCTGTAACAGCTACTTTATGTTGGTTTTTGGCCTTGCAGAGATTTCTCCAGAGTCTCTGAATCTTCTGATGATATTAGGGACTGTGGAAGGCAGAGTCCTCACTTTCAAAAAGTCTTGTTCTTACCTGCTATGCTCATCTTGTAACTCTTTTAGAGTCAAAGCCCAAATTTGGAGAAACCTTGTGATAAAATGCATACACTATAGATTGCTGATGAGTGTGTACTTACGCTGAACTTCAGGTTGGGCTCCTCGTTGAGGTTCACTCTGGTAACCACATTCCCTGTCTTCTCTTCTACGTCAAATATACTGGCAGAGTACGGATAAGCCTCCTGGTCCACTCTGTATCGCACTAAGCCTGCTGGAGTGCTCTGTGAGGAGAACAACAACATTTAGTATTACAGATTTAGACTCATCTGGCATTAGCATGAAATATCTCTCAGAAGCCTTCTTAAATGCTAACACTGACAACTCTTTAGCACAGTAGCTCTTAAAAAGGCATTATGTATATATATTTATGACTGTTATAAATGCCTCGAGATTTAGAATTGAAACTAATTAGTTTGGGCCTAAATGTCACACTGGGTGTCCTTGTCCAAGAACATATGATGGGGGTAAAAATCTGCCATTTGGGATGAATTAGGACTCAGACTTGACAGTTTAATGATCACTTATCAACCCTTAAAGTACATAATGGGTAGCCATCAGTTTTCCAAGACTAATATGACTCTTAATGTTGGAAAAATAAAAATATATATTTAGTATACTGTAAAAGTACCCTGTTGTTTTACAGAGCATCTGATTGAAGGGAAATCTGCTCTTACCTCTGTCTTTGTTGAATAAGAGCTGTAAAGTGTGTTGAACTACTGTTGGGTTCTGATGTTCACCTTACTTATTCATCTCACTTTAAAACCCTCATCACTGCTTCTGCCCATTTTGCTTTTTTTCCTAGTTTTAACCTATCTTTTCAGCCTTTTGCATATTTTTGCCTCTCTGACCCACTGTTGCCATTATTAACTGTTTTTACCACTTTTTGCAACTTTCAACCCATTTTTGCACTTTTTAACCACTTTTCACCATTTCACCCACCCATTTGGCCATTCTCAGCCCTTTTTTGCTGTTGCTATTTAGCCTCTTTTAACCCATTTTTGTCATCTTTTAACCTCATTTCACCATTTTGCCTTACTCAGCCGATGTTTGTCACTGGTATCCTTTTTTTTCCTTTTTAGCCCATTTTTGTGTCAGGATGGGGAAGTGGGACACAATTGCGGACCCGGGTTTCTTAAAGTTATCCCAGAAGGATAACCACTAAAATCGCAAGCGATATTTGGGAAAGGGAAGGGAGAGAACCCAAATTGGTAGCAACCAGAACTAAGAATCTCCCCAACTAAATAAATACTGAGAAAAGAGAACAAAACCACCGCTGCCTAGCAGCTGACTAGAAACAAAGCTCTAAGGGGAAAGAAAAGCCTCCTCCAATGAAACACTAAGGTCACCAGACTAGTGTAAAATTAAAGGGGTGGAGCCTATCCCAGCTGTCACTGGGCGAGAGGCAGGGTACACCCTGGACTGGTCGCCAGTCAATCGCAGGGCTGACATATACAGATAGACAGGAACGTTTATTATTTAGGTTAAATATAAAATACTGTTATCACAAATAAACTTGACAATGGACCATGATTTGGCTGGGCCCAGGAAAAGTTTACCCTTTAAGACCCCTTATGGTGGCCATATTGCTAGAAAATAGAGGAAGTATTGGCATGATTCGGTAACATTCATCTGTTTTTCTGTTTAATGTGCAGTTCTGTGCCATGCACATATACAGCGCCAACTAAAAGTGGGTCTGTGTCAGTGTAAATTGGCATTGATATAATTATTGACTCTATTTAGTCTGTTCAATGGGATTGGTGCTGCTTGATTGGATCAAACATGACTTCCTCCCTTTGAAATCTCATCTCACAGAGGTCTGCTCCTTCAGCTTCAGTTCTGTGTGCTATCAATAAATCTTTGGAAACTCTGCAGGCTTGACTTTCACAACATGGATGCCGCCTCAGTAAGGTCACCCACTGGTTTGTAAAGAGGCCATACAACATAAATGACTGACACCAACTAATTTCAGGTAATTCCGCAGCAGTCACAGAGGTGGAAACAAATTAATAGCTTGGTTGCTAAAATCACGACAATCCAGCTAGTCAAGCTGGCCATCAGGGCAGCATATTCCAAATGATGAAAAGAGAAAGGATAAAGCTGACACTTAAAGGTCAGACTGAGGATTTGTGAAGCTAAGTGGAGTCTACCCGATCCTATCCTATGAATCAAATCTGCTGCTCCCCTTGGTGTTACTATTTATTCATTACTCTTAGTGAGAATTTGACTTAAAGGAAAATTTGGGGATTTTTGAAGTTGTGTTGTATGAGGTACTTGCTTATAGTAGTGGCACTAGCCTCCAGTGATTTCTGTGAATGTTGCTCCTGTTGTTATAAAGAGCTCAGAGAGATCCGTGGCATAATGGCTATGGATGGGAACGTTTTATCTGCGAAGTTTAACCAGTTGTACATACACCTGTACGCTGTGTTGAAAATGTACAAAGAAGTAATTCTCCCCAAAAAACCCTCTGTGTCAGGCACTAATTTATATGATGCAGCTTTCGGCATTTTGTCTCCTTCCGCCTCCGCACACTTATCCTCTGATCAGCTGTGTGGGTCTGTGGGCTTCTACAGGAACAATAACACCAACACCAAGCTAAAACAAAGATAATATGGGCGATTTCGACTCTAGTGATGATAATGTGCCATTTACTGTGGATACGAGAGGATATTTGTATGAACTTATACAGACTGAGAGTCAGCAGGCTGAAAGAGAGAGAAGAGAAACTTAATTTAAAAGTTTAAAGCAGGAGAGACCGTGCATGGGTTCACATTTTCCACACCTACACTACCAGGTAAGTCGAAGTCGCTCATATTATCTTACACAATGACTCCACTGTGCCTGAAAGTACTGCCTCTTACTCCTGATTGGTCCTTTCACTGTCTTACAGGCTCAATCTGTTCAGATGGAAGCTTTGCAAGATGGATTCGCCAGTGAGAAACACGGAAACGGGCGAATCCTTCTGCTTTGCAAGTTTAAAAACTTATTATTCCTCCCAAAATTTTCAAATTTCCACAGAATTTACAAAAAAATCCCCTAAAATTCTGTGGAATATTTCCAAACAAATTTCCCCAAACATCCAAACAAATTTCCCCAAATCTCACTGAAAATGTCAGAAAATCTCAAAGAACATCTTCCCCCCAAAAATTAAAATCAAATTCCCAAATGCTTTAAAATGAATGCCCAAAATTCTCATCAAGGTACATAAAAAATCAGAGCAATTCCTTCTAAAACTTCAAAGCAAACACTAAAAATATGCAAAAATGTCCCCAATAAACCCTAATAAATCTCTTGAAAATATGAAAAGTAAATTCCCTCCACATTCCAGGGAAATATTTAAACTTCTGAAAATGTGGTGACAGGTGTAAATTACAGAGTTTCAAGCCCTTGCACCTTCTACTTTGAGTGTAAACAAAGAGCTCATCTTCCTTTTTGGAGACCATTATAGCGACACCATTCAGAATTCAAGTAGTGCAAAACATCAGTTTATATTTCTTTACACATGGTAAACTTCTATACCTGTTCCATTTAATCATTTCTCTTCATAGGACTGAGATTTTGCAGCAGCTCTGCATTTACTTCAGAACTGTCTGTTCAAGCGTAAGCTGCCCTAACAAAACAGCTTGTAGTGAGTCAGCAAAACTCTGCTGTGACAAATTCTTATGAAGATTTGTACTTAAGAGGTAAATCTGGGGTCTAAAGGGGATAAGCGACACTTAAGCACCACAACATACCAAATATGAAACATACTGTAAATCTAGGCCTGTTAAGGTGGTATTTAGTGCCTTGTGTGAGCACCGAGAGCCTTTAAACCAGAGACGGGGCATTATAATGAAACTTCTTGACCCAGGAGAGACGATGTGGATGCTTAAACCTCAAGACTGAATCATTTCAGCTGATGTAGGAAGACAGCAGGAACATGAGTCAGAAAAAGATAGGGCTTTTTAAAGGTTTTATGGGAAAACGCCAGAAGTGTAGATGATTTCACAGCAAAAAAAAAAACGTCATGGCTTCTTAAGCAATGATCTCTAGCACATTTTTAAAGATAAATATTTATGTTATGATTCACTATAGAGAGAATTGAAGATCTGTCAGTTGGTTACTCTTTTAATTAATTAATTTGGGTTATTTTCACACAGCTTTCCATCAGATCTGCATCAAACAAAAGTCTTTATGACTCAGTAAATCCAAAAACAAGAATCCGACTGCACTGAGATCCCAGTATGAGGATTTTATTACCTTTAAAACCCAAGGTTAACAGTGCCAAACTATCTAAAAGCTCACAAGAGATCTTTAAAGTGGGCTAACCTTCATTTTACAACGATAAGAGCAAACAAACCAACATCACAAGGATGTTTGGAGTTAAAAGCCCAATTGAGGGATCACAAAGTGCTACAGCAGAATGAAAAACAGCACGCAATAAAAGGAGACAAGCATCATTAGCCTGCATCGTTGCCACGCACAACTTGGGGAAAGAGAGTATGAGAAGCAGTTTGATTGAGTATCAGCAGCAGGAAATGCTCACCGCAGGGTCAGAATCATTGGCCATCACTGTGGTGACGATGGTTCCCTTGACAGCATTGGGGGCAACTGCACCTCGGTACACAGACTGACTGAATACAGGGTAGAAGTCATTCATGTCCTGGAAAGAGAGACACACAAAAACAGGATTTACAGTGTAAGCACAAACAAATAAAACATGTCAATATCTTGTGCTGTATTCCTGCATACCAAATATTCATAAAATCTCACTTCAGTCTCATTTTGGAGTAAAGCTGGCTTCATAAGAACACCACCTTAAACACCTTAATCCTAAACCAGTGCTAAAGCTAATGCAAACATGGGAGTTTCAGCCTAGAAATATCTATATTTAACTGAGAGAAGAATAAATGGATGGTCACAGAATGGACAGACTCAGGTTTGTCACTGCACGGCTTCCGGGAAACACTAGAAACATTAAAAAGAAGGACACCAGAAAAAGGACTAATAGTGTTTTGATTGTTCTGTGTTTTGGCTAAATAATGGATTTTAAAACTGGTCTCACAGCTGTCACACTGAGAAACAGCAGGGGATAAAAGGTAAACAAAGGTTACATGAAAGGAAATGAAATCATCAGCTTATCACTAAGCTGACACGCCAGAAAGACTTTCATTTATCCACTGCATGGACATATTTCCGATTCATCTGGGAAACCTTACATATAAAGTGTTTGGGAAGGCAAGGACTTAAAAAAAAAAAAAAAAAAAACTAGTCAGGGGCTGCCGTAGTTTATGAACAGAGGAGCTTGGGCCAGAAGCTTTCAGTGTGGCTCTTTGCTCTTCTTTAGATAAAGAAATGTGGTGCAGGTCTGATGAAACTGCTGCTATACTGTAGCTACATTCCAGCTAAAATCTACACAGGTAGCAGCCTTTGCTTTTGGCTTAAAGTACAACAAAACCTCGCCCCTAGCAACCGGCCTCATTCTCCTCAAATAACACTGATTGGTCAGGTTCATTTTTAGACCTTGCACAAATGTTTCAGACAGTAGCGTTGCAAGATGGATTTACCTGATGACGGGCATGGAATCTAGCCAGGAGACGATGTAGGCTTTTCATAAATGTGGGAAAAACATGCAAACAAAAAATACATGCCTCTGCATCCCAGTGTAGAAGATACAAATAGATCAGATGTAGTAAAAACTTGCTTTGTAGCCCATCAGCATCGCTGTCATTGTTGATGAATCTCTGCCCATCTTTACTTCTGCCTCACTGCAATGCTCCTTTTATACCCAATCATCTTACTGACCTGTCGCCAATTAGCCTAATTAGTTTAATGAAATTAAGTCGGTCGGGGGCCTAAACTGGGATTGGCTCTGAACAGCTTCTGAGGAGTTAAAGGCTCAGTATGATTCTTTAAACCTAACACAGTTAATTTAATCACCAACAAGGTCTGCAAAAATCAACACTGATTTATTTAGTTTTGACAAATATGCCTCGTAAATATGTGTCCTCTGTAGTTTTTCCAAATGATCTCAGCGATCATTATGTGGTAGCTGTTGATCGAGACACGAGGATACTGAAGAGTATGCCTCGTTATATTGAAAAAACCATCTGAAAAAGTTTGTAGAGCAAGCTTTTTTTACATGAACTGAATAACTTTAGCTGGGACAGAATCACACCCTTTTGGGTCACAATGAGTCATTTAATTTTCTAATAAATATTTTAGAAATTTGAGATCAAATATATCCATTTAGTCATATTCTGAGAGGTTTTAGTTGGTAAAACATGGTCAAAAAAAACAAAACAAAAACAAAAGAGTCAATTTTGTTGTAAATTGTCATTTGTTTTTGAAGTAAACATTCAAACGTAGTATTACATAGCTCTGATGTCATTTAGTTATCAGATGAATTAAGAGTGTACAAATGGACATTTTGAAATCTGCCTGCACATTTTTATACAAAAAACATTGCTTTTCAGTCATTTTAAGTTGATTTCACATCAAGTTACGAGTTGAACTTTCTTTGATAACAAATTAAAAAGGAGGAAGACAATAGATGTGGAATTTCCCATGCCAGTGTTCGCCTAGGGCTCCAAAATTGCTTAATCTACCACTGATTTAGTCCTTGATCAGCCTAGTGAGATTCAGCTTGTTCTAAATACAGATGAATTAAGCTCATGTTCTTTGCATTTCCAAAAACAGTGAAAGAATATTGTCTGAGAAAATTAAAAACTGAGTGGGCATCTTCTTTAAAATATTTAGTGTCTTTACTTGACAACAGCTCGCCTTTCAAGTAGCTCATTCAGTATGTAGCTAAAAACATACTTGTTTTTTTTCTATAGAAACAGGTTCTGTTTCTCCTCCTGTGTCAAAAAGAGACTAGATGAGTCTTCTTTTTTTTACCTGTTCCTAAATGTGGTGATGTTTTATAAATGAATGCCTCTGCTCAGATTCGCTGGATAGTGTGTACCATGGAGCTGAGAATGATCAAAAACTGTAGATTTCTCACTCACCATTGTACTCTATATTCTTTTTCTTTAATACATGTCGTCTTGGACATTAGTATGTCTTGATTAACAAAGCCATTCTTGGAAAATTCCCGATGATCTTTCCTCTTTTTTAACCCTGAAGGACTTGTTGAACTTTGTGCAGTTTGTTGTTCCCAGAGTCCTAACTGAGTAAGGAAAGAAGGCGTTTATGTTTTCTGGCACCTTTTGCTTGGAACAATCAGCAGCATGGATTTAAACTGCTAAACTTGGTGACTCTGAATGTTTTGAAATCCTGAGTGAAAACTCTTGAATCCAAACTTTCCGAATGTGGCTATCGATGACTTATTCTTGTTTTATCATTAAATGTGTTCTGTATGTGTTCAGGTGTATCGGTTGTTTGCTGCCATAGTTGTTCAGGTCTCGCTTGGAAAGAGTCTCTGATCTCAGTGGGAATAAACTGGTTAAATAAAGTTAAAAAAAAAATAAAAGGAAATAGTTGCAAAATGCTCCTCCTGCAGTTTTTTCCATTAGCACTTACTTTTCCAGCCTTTCGTTGCCCTTTCCATACTTTTTTGTGATACACTGTAGCCATCAAATTCAAAATGAGCTAATATTTTCATGAAATGATAAAATTTCTCAGTTTCAACATTTGACATGTTGTTTATGTTCTATTGTCCATTAGCCCAAACTGGTGAGGGGATCAGTGTTTAACTCACATAACTCTTAATTCTTCTTAATACTGACAGCTTTAAATGATTTCTAGGCCAGTCCCTCTAGAATATGATTCATAGCCAGGTATTTTGGTATCTTTTCAGCTCGTGATTCTTTGTGACTAGTTCCTCTGCTGTCATTGACATGTCTGAATGCTTCTGTTGAATATATTTGCCTGTTTTTGTTATTGTCTGTAGGCCGTGGGATGAATAAAGTTGTTCGAACTGAATTGAAGTGTAGTGCTGGAAACTAGGAGTTAACCCTGAAGTTAGCCTTCATAACTGAAGATTCTGCTTTGTATTAAAGACCTCAGGTGATGGAAAAGTTAGTAATTCTAACCAAGAACTCCAAGTTTGCTTAAACAAATCATACAAGGTCTTTCAACAATGAACAATAGTCTTAAGCATCTCAATGTGAACTTTTTACGTACAAAGATAGTCACTTTATAAACATTCAATAAAGCGAAAAAGTATTTTTGCATAAACGTGTAGAGAAACCTTGGTCAAACTTTTACAACTTCTTACTTCATCACAACTGCTTCAGACTGGATAAATGAAACCATGAAGCCTTTTAGACGGGATAAAACATTTCTATTTGAAAATTCTGCCCTTTTTACTGAAGATAAGGAATGAAGCAGCGACCTCACTTATCCTTCTGTCCTCAGTCTTCACCATCATGTAAACACCCACACACTCACCATGATCCTGACAGTAACAGAGGCAAGACCAGGAGGCATGGATCCCTCAATGTCTGTGGCCTCCACTGTGAAAGTGTACGTGGGCTCCGACTCAGACAGAGCCTCGTAGTCCAGGACTTGTCGAACTGACAGCTCTCCAGTCACAGGGTCGATACGGAAAAGCTGAAAGATCTCCTGGTCCAAACCTTCACTTCTGATGCGATATGTGAGGTTGGAGCCAAGGTCAGCGTCTATCGCCTGCAGAGGAAGGAGGAGAAAATAATATAACAGCCTCTTGATTTAATGGCAGGTTACATTTTTCATACTGGCTGGAAGGATATAATGAAAAAAACACCTACTTGTGCTGGAGTTTGCAACACTCCTGGCATTTTTATTATGTCTGAGCTAGGCTGGTATGTCTGAAATCCCTGTGGTGGTAACAAAAATGGTCCAACTAGTGGCCTGTCCCTTATTTTCTTTTTTTGTTCATTTATTTTTGTTTGTTGCTGCTATCATCATCATCCCCACCTCAATTTGGCCATTAAACATAGTCAGAAAAAAAGTCTTAAATTTTATGACGTTTGTAGTGCAGACCAGAATAAAAATAAAAGGATATTTAGGGATTTCAAATCAGAAAAAGATTAGGAACTCTTAAAAAAAAATTATATGATTAGTCTCATTAAGAGACTCATTTGCCCAACTCATAATTTAAAGAACATTAATTGGATTGAAACCAAAATCATAAAGGCAGATTAAGTTGTTAAAAACTTTGTCATTTCTTACAAATTTAAGTCATAGAATCTGTTTAAAACTCTGGATTATCAAGACACTGAAGAAAATAGATAAACTAAATGTTCCAGTTTGGTTTGTATAATACTGACAGGACACATTTTAATAAGGATTTGGACTGATTAATGCACTAATTGTGATGGGAATAAGGTCAAAAATACAATGCATGCTGTTTTGTGTATTCATCTGGGAAACGTCCCATACAAAGCCTATAAGAAGGGCAGGACTCTTTGAAAAATGTAATTCATTTCAGGCCAATCAGAGCCACAAGACAAAATGAGGCAGTAGTTATGTAGCTCCGTTAGTAACCCGAGCTCAACAGTCAGGGTCTGCTGCAGTTTATTAACAGTGGAGCTTCTTGGTGGATATAACTCATGCATGAAATCCAAAAACAGTTTCTCTGCCAAGAGAAGCTTTCAGTACAGTTCTTTGCTCTGGTTTTAACAAAGAAATATGGTCCAGTTCTGATAAAACTGCCACTACACAAAATCTACATCCTAACAAATCGCTACACTGGCAGCGGCCATTATTAATACTGGCTTACATTACAACTAAACAATGCCTATAACTATGACAAACTTAAGCCAAAGCTACGGTGGCCCTGAGAGCTCAAAGCACTGCAACTTCAGAAAACACATGCAAAAAGACAAAACACAAGCAAATTAAGAAAACATCTTCATCAATTTGACAAAACATGTGCAGCATTTAGAAAAAAGCAAAGACAACAACACAACACATTAGAAAAACGCGCTGCAAAGACCACAACACAACACACTGGAAAAATGTGCTGCAAAGACCACAACACAACACATTAGAAAAATGCACTGCAAATAGACCGCAACACAACGGAAATGTTTCCAGATGACACTTAAAAGTGATGCAAACGTCCAGACACGCTTGTTGATGTTATTGACGTGGATTTTGAGTCACAGTGGCGTTGGAAAATGAGATACAAAGTACGTGTTTTTTATTCATTTTAACATTTTTATCGCATGATTCAGATATCGGCCTATTGCAGTGATCTGCTGTTTAAGTAACATTAGCCTTTTGCTTGTAATTAGCCTGCCAATTCTCATAACCTAATGAAATAATACACATGGTTAATTCACTGTGAAACCATAGTCTGACTTTATTAGTCATGTTGATACAAACAGAGGTGTCATAAAAGTATGTATCAAATAGGATACAATAGGCTTTAAGGGACTAATAGAAATTAACTTAAAAAACACATTTAAATTGACTATAGGGCTGAACATTCAAACATGAAAACCTTTCAAACAGACATCACAAAAGAAATTATGGCCAATAGATAACACTTTAGAATAATATAGTTCTATTGTTTAAGAACTCCATGAGAAGAAAAATAAAACCAAGAATTAAAATTGTGTTTGGAGCTACAACTGAAGTAGTTATCAATTTATTATTTAAAAGCTGGGAAAATGTGTGATTAAAAAGTAATAGCAGTTAAAAACATGCTGAAAACCTTAATAATATAACTTGCATACAGTCAATAATTCTTATTGATCCTAATGGGGTAGTTGGTTGGGAGCAGCTTGTTCCCAATAGTACAGAAAACTAAGCTGCACTCAGAGAACAAAAACAGTATACTGAAGAGATAAATACAGGAATAATCTAAATTTCATTTTAGGAAATTATTTAAACGATTGGTCTTGAAAAAGGGACACAAATTAGGTTTAAAAAAATGACTGTTCAAAACTATAGGAGCTTAAAGTAATCTGACAGCAAGGGTTTTAGGAGGGATTCCAATAATGTAGGTGTCGTGTTGTTAACTGATCTGAATGCAGTTTGAGGCAACATTTTCAACATCCCCTCAGATTGGCTTTAAAAGCCTCATTCAGTAACCAAATTACTGACATCATTCAGGCTTCACTTTATTTTCTACTCTCTGTGGTCAACACGATAAATTCACTTAAAAATGTTTTCAGAAGAGGACAAAATATTAACATCTGTCTAGAGGATGAAAATGATTGTCAGAAACATCTTAAACATATTGTAGTGTACTGTTAGTTAGTCTAACATTCCAGACAGGTTTGCACCTAAAAATATAAATCATTACAAACTTTTATATTACGTTAGCTAAATAATCCATGCATCCACTTGCTCACCTTTAACTGTAAGATGACTGTGTTCTCCGGCGTGTTCTCAGGTAGGACAATGTTATAAGTTTGTTGGGTGAATGTTGGGCTGTTATCATCGACATCCAGGACAGTCACTAACAGAGTCAACCTGGAGCGCCGAGGGTCCACAGCACCATCCCAGGCTTCAACGATCAGAAAGTAGTGAGCTTTGGCCTGATGATGGAGAATCATGGTTAAATACCATCATTAAAGCTATGAAAAAATAACAACACTGTTATCTTTATTTCTATAGCTATCTTTAATCTGTTCAGTCATTACATTTATGTGAAAGGTGGGAAGGGTTAATCACACCCCTAACCCAGTCAACTTAACGGACACTGTAATATGTGATAGATACTTCTAAACGGTCCTAAATATCTTATCTATTCTAAACTGAACATCATTTTCTGTCACCTCTCTGTCCAGCGGAACTGCAGTTCTTATTGCTCCAGTGGCGTTGATGGAAAACAGTTTCTGATGGTTGACGAGCCGATAATGGACCTGACCACTTGCTCCCAGATCTGGGTCAATAGCCTGAACAAAGACACACAGAAAAAGCACATTAACACAGGCATGCAGGAGCCTGATGGTTGTTTTCTCCCTTTCTTCTTCTGTTCCCTATGGCCTAAAAGAGAGAAAGTACACATCTGTACAGCATACAGGATGTACGACTGGTATCACTGTCGGCATTTGTATCTACACAATAGGGATAGAAGTATTTGGCCACATTGTTATTTTAAGTTGGAAAAATGGCAAAACAATAATCTTCTCAGTCTTATCGTTTACAAATCATTGAATGTGAATGAATGAATGTGTCTGATTGAGGAAAGAGATCCAACAGAATGACTCAGACAAGATTAATCAATGAGTTTCTCTCAAGGCGCTTTTGTCAAACTGGTACACATCAACCGTTAAGCTGTATGAACGCCAAACTTCTGACCTTGCTCCTCCAACCAAAATCTATTCAACACACATTTTTCTCTTTCAGACTTCAGCTAAGAGAGGTCAAAGAGTCAGACAAAACTGATTTGATGGATGACTCAGTACTTTTCCTCTCTTTTCCTTCACAACTTAAATCCTTTCTTACTTCTATCCGCATGTTTTTGTTCCCGTCTGTAGGTTTCAAACTTTTTCAGGTGGAGCTCTGACAGAGTGACAAAGACACACGTCAATGATCTCTCTCAGCTTCTCATAATTCCTTCAGCCATGGCACTCCATTTCCCGCCTTATTCCAGTGGGCCTGGACAAAAAAACGTATTCTCCAGTGGCAATTGTTAGACTTTCCCAGAGTTAATGAGACAATTTTCACTTGGAAAAAGTAGCACATGGTGCCCTCTTTCTGTTGTTGCACTTCTTTCAACTCTACAACTTTCTGCACTCGGCCTCTGACTCCATCCCTTCATCGTCGCAGAGACTAATAACGTATGGTGTGTGAGAAGGTATCAAATTGGTAGTTGATGTGGCTTTCACCTCGTATGACTGTGCATCTCATCCAATCAGCACTCAGACAGTATTAAAATAGATAGACCAAAGAGTAGGAGAGCAGAACAGCAGAAATATTAACATGGTGTATAAGTGTGTATCAATGTGGGAAATAACAATTTTGTATGTTGCTTTTGCCTTGAAATGTCCCATAAAGAACATTATTTCATTATTTTCTAATGTTTATTTATGAAATGTATATTTTATACACATTCATAAGATTCTGATTTGCAGACATGATGTTTAAACATTTTCTCTTGGAGTAGAATATTGTCATAGAGATTATTTGACTTGAAAAAGAAGGAAAAGTGATTATCACTTTGATAAAGTCTACTTAAAATTGAGTAAGAGCATGAAAAGAATTATAGTTTGGAGGGAAAGTTTAGCAATTCTGTAGTTTTTTGCAGGGTAAATAAGATTATCCTCCAGGATTTTCCTATATGTTGCCAGCTGCCGAGAGGCATCCCCACAGCATGATGCGGCCACCACCGTGCTTTATAGTGGGAATGGTGTTTTTGTTGTGATGTGCAGTGTTCGGCGTCTTGTCTGAATGCCAAAAAGCAACATTTGGATCTCATTAGACCTAAGAACTTTCTTCTCCTTGACCACAGATTCTCCCATGTGCCTTTTGGTGAACTCTTGTTGAGATTTAAGATGAGTTTTCATAAACAGTGGCTTTCTCTTTGCCAATCTCCCATAAAGCTTTGACTGGTGATGAACCCAGGCAACCATTGTTGTAGGCAGAGTTTCTCCCATCTCAGCTGCTGAAGCTTGTAACTCTTTCAGTAGTCATGGTGTCTTGGTGGCCTCTCTCACTAGTCTCCTTCATAACCCTTTAAAACCTACGGGAGCACCAGCGTTCCCATTTGCATATCTGTTTTTAACCGCAGGGAGAATTGTAACCAAATAAGACAGAGCAATAATTCTTTATGCATATAAAACCGGGGGAGTAACACTAACATATCCCATATTCAGTGTGTTCCAGAGTACTGTTTCCATCTAGAAATATCCTTCTTTCTTTAGCAGAAATCTAGTACAAAGCACACACATTAAAACAATATTATGTAATATGATCCAGGCTATAATCGTGTTGTTTTCTTGCAGGTCAAGAGTCACACTTGTTATTGCATCAACATGGTCTTCTGCAAACATGTTGGCTCAAAAGTATTCTGCACACTACTGTAAATAGTTTATTTTTTACAAAGATGCTTTTTGCAAATTGAGCACAATTTCATTTAATTTTTGTTTTTTCCACCCTTTATATATATGAGTGTATTTTATAAATAAAGTTTTGAACATACTCAATATAACTTTTTTGTGGTTTGAAATTATCTTGTGCAATTTTTTTGCAATCGCAGTTTTGAGGGATGCAGCTATGACATCTCTGTATTTAGGAAAATGTGTAAAAAAATGCTTTTCATTTTTTTAAAATGAAATGTAAAAAAAGTAAAGATATGCTCTGGCAGACTTGTTCTATGGTAGGTCATAAAGGGTTAAATTGTCCCTCAGTTTATGAATATGACCTGATCTAGGCAGACGGCATGTGCCAAAGTATTTCCATTTCTCGATGATGGATTTAACTGAACTCTTGAGACAAATTCTCTACACTCAGGTGATCCCATTTAACTAATTGAGAGACTACAAATTGGCTGGACCTCTGCTAAATTAGGTCAGTCACTTTTAAATGGGTAAATATAATTTGATTTGAAAGAAACAAAGTTTAAATTATCAAACATCTTGAGATAGATAGAGTATCCGGGTACATGCCAATACATGAAACTTCAATAACTTCTTCTTAACAACCCATAACATGTTGGTGGAACATGGATTAAGCAATGCTTGCCAATGGACAGAAAACATCCTTTTTTCAAAATAAAGAAATCAATGAAGTATGATGATAAAATTATAAATTATAATCTGTGTAAACCACAACAAATCCCTCACTAATTTCTGAAGTTTTGAAGCCCAGCAAACACTGAAAAATGGGGCCCAAAAATAATTTCATCCTAATGATCTTTTCATAACTACTGAGCACCACTCTAACCAACAAGTGTGACCTGTTTACACCATATTCATGTTAAAAAAATGCCTTGTATACTTTGGATTAGCCCCTTTTAATGGTGCTCTACCACCACAAAATGCACAGTTAAAACTTCACAATTCATTTCATATATTTCTGTGAAAGTATGATGTGCTTATACACATGCCTGTTGCTAGCTCTAGCTAAATGAAGCTTATGCGTAAGTTCAAGCAGGAAGACTAATTTCGTTTCCTCAGTGTCATTCATAAACTGTCATTCATCTTTTCCTCTGCAATACAGCTGATCTCCTGCTCTCGTGGTCAGCTGATTGTGGGCGGTGTCTCACTTAAGTCTAAGCCAATCCTATGCTACTACTGCTTCTCTCTCAACCAACCACCTAGCCCCTGTCATATTTTAAAACCCATTCTCTCTCCTCCACAGTCGATTTCGTTTCAGTGTGCTGCAGCGACCCTCCTCAGCACTACCCGATCAAGGAATTCCCAGTTCACAGACTCACTTCTCAGAAGAAAGCTCACCTCCTCAGAGATCTTCCACCACCACCACTGTTTAGACTCCACCTGAGGGTATCCTCACTACTCCCTCAAATGATCTATTCATCATGATGGGGTCTAATTCGCCAAAGACATTTCAAAATCCAAAACTTGTAAAATAAATAATTTTCTAACACTTTCTACTCTCTCCTGATTGAACGAATAAAGCAAAGCTCTGTTCTGCTAACAGCTGAAGACTGATTGATGAGGGATGACAAGACATCAGTGGTTGTATTTGCTTAATACAAGCACACATCCACACATTTCTTTCCTTTTAACAGGGACAGGAAAAAGCATGACTGGTTTTCAACACAGGAATACAAGGAATATGTATAAATGTACCAAAAAAGAACAAAAACAGAAAGGGGTCTGCAGAAAAATAGAATGTTAAAAACGCCTCCACTTTTTAATGCATCCACTTTTTAATATTTCCTTTGAGGCATATATTCCTTTAATTAAACGTGAACTTTTCTGAAGCTCAGAGTGTTTGTCAGAGACATTTTTAAAACCTGACCTTTTAAAGTTGTATTATCATTCACAAAGCCCCTCTCTTTCCTGGAGAGAACAATGTATAAAAAGGCAGAGATATAATAAAATGACTCAGAGAAGAATTGTCAATGCTGTTTCTTGCCAGCTTCTCTCAGGTTGCTTTTGTTAAAGTGTTGCACTTCGAATTTTCACTATTTTGAGCTCTTAACTCTGGAAATTGTTTGACATAAGTAATCTAATTGATGCCCAATATGAATCAATGCTTTAATGTTTAAAGTTTAAAACATTCTAACAATGACAGTATTTCACTCCTGACACTTAAATGATAGTCTAAATACGCCATAATGCCTTATCAAGTTATTTAGCCTAAAGCACAAAAAGCAGCAGAGCTAAATGAATGCAAGTCTTACAGCTATTTCTTATTTAAAGTTGTATTAAAAATTGAACATTCTGACCTGAGGATACTGCTAGATGTACAACTAAATTTAATCTAATAAAGGTTTCTGTTTGAGGCACTGTGACAATGATTTGTCTTTAAAATCAAAACAAAGCAGTCATGAATGTTGCTAGGTAAGCAGGCTACCTGCCTTTGGACTACTGATGAAATAGCTACTGTGCTAAGTCTCACATAATTACACTGACACTAGTTGACAAACCTTGCAAAGCTGATGGACCGGCCAGATTCCATGTCTGCCATGTCATATGTCTTGTCACTCAGATTGGCCTTTAATTAATGAAATAGACAGAACTATGTACCACATTTCGTTTTTTACGATATGTTGAAAAAGTCTGACGTGTCAGTTTAGCTGGTTGCTGATATTATGATCTATTTGCACTATTCCAACTCAATTACCTAATTAATAGTGCAAGTGAACAACAAAAGAGGAAAACAACTCTCTAATTTTGAATCAAATCCTTCAGCTGAAGTTCAGCCAAACCTTAGGAGGAAAACAAAGAAATGAAACCAGTTTGTGCTCCCAAAACCCAATGGATAAAAAGAGCAAGTATTCAGATGGAGAGGATGGTGGCCCAGATTCAACACAGAGGAAAAAAAATCATCTAAATTGTAGGCAATGGAGAGTGAAATGTTTCAAAATGATCAAACTGAAGTACTAGATCACAGAAATGGAGTAACAAGACCACATTAATCTAATTCATTAAAAAAAAAATCCTGCACATAAAGCAGTTTCACAAATCCAATTCCAATGTGACCATTAGTTAAACGCTACAGTAAAAGTACACTGAGTGAAAATTTTGCAGTCTCTGTGTTATAAAATGTATGTAGGTTGACATTTAATGTCCTGTTGTCTTTATGTAACTGAATATCATAAACTAGAATTTAAATAGCAGTGTCAAAACTGTCAGTTTTATGTATTTATCAAACCGCCATGACTCAGTTCATAGTATCCATTATCCATTTCATTCGCAGTGTTGTGTCACTTCTGGCTGTTGCAGTGACCCATTTTTCCCCTGTTCATCCAATTTTGGTTCATTAAAGTTTCATCTTATCTCTCACAGTCACTTTTAGGATTAATAGAAATGAGGCTGTGTTTTGCCAGTGTTATGCAGACTGTGGAGAAGAATGAAGTCCTCTCGATGTGATTTGCATTCAGTGATACATCGATGTCTGGGTGTACAACTATAATAAATTTAATGGAGCATCCACACTTTCAGTGATTATCATGTTTTTTTTTTTTGTTTTTTTTTTTTTGAGAAGTGAGCAAGACAGAATGAATCATGGACAATGTAATAACACAGGGAGGGGGTGATGTAGAACAGAAGAAGCTGATGAGATATGTGCATTCATGTGTTTGAATGTCTGCTGTAACATTCATGTAAAGTTGTGATAGATCCAAAGGACCGTCTCTCTTTGAACAAATGTTCTGAGGCAGATTGAATGGGTCCAATGACAGTGTTGGATCTAAAGCTAATGCCAGGCCAAAATGAGCAGTCTGAGGAAAAGGGTTTTAGCAAGGGAGGTGACAAAGAACCCAATGGTCAGTCTGACTGAGCTTCAGACATCCTGTGTTGAGATGAGACAAAGTTCCAGAAGGACAACCATCACTGCAGCCCTCTACTGATCTTTATGGTAGAGTATCTAGGTAGAAGCCTCTCCTCAGTGCAAAATAAATGAAAGCCCACTTGGAGTTTGCAAAAATGGTAAAATTTGTTAACCTTTTTTTGGCTCTGTTAGCCTTTAATTAATTTTAATTCTTGAATTAATTTTAAACCTTTAATTCTTTCAGGTGAAAATCATTAAATCTGAAAATTAAGTGAAACTTTTGCCGCTGTTATACCCACAAACACCAGCGTCAACTCCATCCATCCATCCATCCATCCATCCATCCATCCATCTTCTTCTGCTTATCCAGGGTCAGGTTGTGGTGGCAGCAGGTGAAGCAAGTCACCCGAGACATCCCTCTCCCCTGCAACACTTTCCAGTTCCTCCTGAGGGATTCCAGGGCGCTCTCAGGCCAGATGGGATATATAATCCCTCCAGCGAGTTCTGGGTCTGCCTCAGGGTCTCCTCCCAGTACGATGTGCCCAGAAGACCTCCAAAGGAAGGCGCCCAGGAGGCATCCTGATGAGATGCCTGAACCACCTCAACTGGCTCCTTTTAACATGAAGGAGCAGCGGCTGTACTCAGGGATCCTTCTGGATGTCAGAACTCCTTACCCTATCTCTAAGGCTGAGCCCGGCCACCCTTCGAAGGAATCTCATTTTGATTGCTTGTATCCGTGATCTCATTCTTTCGATCACAATCAACACTCCTCTGAGTGTTGATACTCCTCCGACCTTATTGTGGTGGAGGGGCTTGTGTGGCCCAGTGAACCTGGGAACTATGTTGTTGGGGCTAACGTACCTGGTAGGGTCTCCCAAGGCAAACTGGTCCCCGGGGAGGGTCCATACAAAGAGTAATTAAAATAGCCACCTCACCTTCCCCGGAATAGGAACACCGTGGTGCCCCCTGGAGCCATTTAATTGACTCTGTATTAATTGACAGAGCTACAAGATTACAATTTAATATTTGATAAAAGCAGCTTAATCATTTATATCAACAATAATATGAAATATTTTCTACTTCACACTGTTGAGAAAAGAATTTTAAGCCAACTCAAATGTGAATTAACTCTATCCAAAGGTTAGTGATCATACATGTGACACCATGCCAAGCAACATTTTGTTTTACACTTAAAAGGACGTAGTGTTTGTAGCTTTCCATACCAACCTCCAAAAGGTTTGACTGGGTTCTTCACCAGTCAACACTTTATGGGAGAGTGGCAAAGAGAAAGCCAGTCAACTCAAATCTTGACAAGAGTTCACCAAAAGACATGTGGGAGACTCCATGGTCCAGTGGAAGAGGGGTTTTTGGTCTGATGAGACCAACATGGTGCTTTTGCCATCAGACAGGACACTATGTTTGGCTGACACCAAACACTATACATCACAACAAATACGCTATCCCCACTGTGAAGCACAGTGGTGGCAGCATCATGCTGTGGGGATGCTTCTTGGTATCTTGTAAAGATAGAGGGTAAAATGAATGCGGCCAACTACAGGAAAATCCTGGAGGACAATCTTCTTCGGTGTGCAAGAGAACTACTTGGTTGCACTAGTATTGGATCAGGTTGAAAAATTAAGCATTAAAATGCTTCATCCAGCAAATTTTTCAATACAGTCTATAAAACATGCCACAAAACCTACAGTAAAGTTGCCATAGAATCTCGTCAGACACTGGATGGCATAGTTAGCATTAAGCAAAGTAAAGCAGCATGTTTTAATCCTCCTGATGAGAAACACATTGATGTGTGCAGTTCCTGGAGTCAGGTACAGTCTTTTTTCTTTCCTTCTATCCTCCTCTTCTATTCTCTCTTTGTTTTGTGTCATCCCTCCTTCACAGTCTTTCTCACAGTTCTCTCAGCATAATTACGCTGCCAGACAGTTAAAAGCCAAAAACACAATAGGATTAATGTCTCAGCAGCGTAACGTCTGCTGCTTTTCAACACATGCAGACAAAAAAAAAAAAAAAAAAAAATCAGCTTAAGGCCTAAAATATATACACAATCGCTGCAATCACTAGCTCTGCCTTTCCTGTTCTAGTGCTCATACCTCTTTTCTTACAACCCCACCCTTTATTCCCTTTTCTCCTTTCATCACTTTCTCACCTCCGACTCTAATTTCATTCCAGGATACAGAGAGAGAAGAACCTGCAAGTGAGACTAAATTACTGACAGCCTTTTTACTCCTGTCTCTAAGCACATTTCTTTAGCAGCACCAATAAACCATAGAGGTAGGTGTTGCAACAGTGTGGGAGTCTTTTCTCAGATAGTTGCACATACAGACAAACATCAAACTTATTCTCACTTTGACATTGTTTCTGGGTGGGTCTGTGTTTGGGTGCTTTTTTTTCTTCTTTAAACCATGTTTCTGCATCAGGTATGTGTCACTCCAGCTGAGCTATTTAAGAGAAACTGATCGAGCACGACTGAGTATAATGTTTACATATTAAACAAAAAAAGGGGAGAAATGGCAAGGACTGCACACTTTATTTTCAATCATTTTTGTGTGTTGAATGTTGTGCTTTTTGTGTAAATGGTCCGTTAATGGAAGTTTTACTGAGTTTAAACACTGAGCAAGTGTCTTTCTGAAGTGGTATCCCTCTATCATCATCTTTAAGGGAATCAATGTGAAAGGATTTACTATAAAAGACAACAAAATGCACAATAAGCTGTAAACAAAGTGTGGCCATTAATGGTACATGAGGAGAGAGTGACTATCACACTGTAGAAACAGGCAATCATTGCAACGTGCAATTTTTTACTCCTGCTGTCAGCTGCAGCAGGTGATTTCACTGATTCATGCTGCTGTACAGCTGAAGGTTTAAAACCAGCTCAATCATCTGCTGTTGTGTTTGATGCAAACTAATAAAGTGGTGCTTTGGCAGGGAGGGAGCTTGTTAAAAGATGTTCGATTTTTGTAACTCAGGATGTGCATTCTAATCATCTTTTAAAGCAAACATAGACAGACAGAGCTGGCTTTAAGATAACACTACATGCTTGTTATTACCTCTGCCAAGGAGGTTATGTGATTGGGAGGGTTTGTTAGTTTTTTGTTAGCAACATAACTCAAAAACTTATGGATGGATTTTGATGAAATTTTCAGGAAATGTCAGAAATGGCATAAGGAAGAACTGATTAGATTTTGGGAGTGATCCTGATCACCATCTGGATCCACAAATTTTTTACAGGATTCGTTACTATTGGGAGATAGGGCTAATGGTGGAGGTCTGCGCTCTCCGAGTGCTTTTCAAGTTAACAGTGTGTTTGTTCAGATTTTTAAGCATTTTCTTCTCTTTAAAATAGGAACCATTTGTTATGAAATTCACATGATGAACACAGCCGTGCCATCCTTCTCTCCTCTCCCAAGCGTCCTCCTCCCATTTCTCTCTGCCACTCGTGCATGTCTCTATTCCTTTCACAACCACCAGCACACCAAGGTCAGACCCATTTATTCTTGTGGAAAGCTACAGGTAGAGGCCCTGGTTTGGAATAAGGCCTGGAGCCGTGCCTTGCATGGCCTGCAGAGGGATCACACCGTCTGTTTTGGTTTGGAGAGAATCCAAGGGTCCTTGAAAAGGGAGGGAGATCAGGATTGGAATATATTCAAGTGCCCTCTCTGAAGATTAGAATAGTGTTTTTGCGTGTTGAATTTGGAGCGTGGCCAAAGGTATGAGAGAGAGTTTAAAGTTGGAAAGCTCTGAATTAAATGCCCTTTTTTTGATTAAGGTTGGGTTTATGAGTTTGGAAAACTGCCCATTCAGACAAATTGGAAGAAATATTGAACTGTTAAGTCTGGAACCTGTTAAAGGTAGAGCTTGTTGAAAACTCATGACATACATTTAGAAGTGCCATGTTTTTATCGCAGGAGTAGTGCCAGTGTTCAACCTTAGGACTATGATTAACAGTTAGAAACTAGCAAATGCCAGACAACTCAAAGACACCGTGACACTGCTGTGTCACAGGCTATGAATTAAGCTGAAGCAAGCAAGCAGGCCGGAGGTGCATGTTTCAAAATCAGAACTTAAAGTGTCAGATTTACCTATGACTCCTGTCACAGGAATACATGAGTAAGTTCAGAGGTCTGGAAAAAGCCCAGGAATTCTTGTGTAGTGGAAGTGCTGGTGAGTATACAAAAGCGCACTCATCCCAGAGGGAGACTTTGACACTATCCTGAATTATTATCTCTATCATTATAATCATTCTTAGTTTAAGGCTGAGATTTATTATTTTCTTCAATAAACAGCTACATTCTAAGGATTATGAACTTTTAAAATCACTGTAAGCAAGAATTTTTGTCAAATTCTGTCCTTATAACAAGAGAAAATTCTTACCATAAATTTGTTAAAACTTTGAAAAACTACAACACAGCTACTTTACCACAGCAACACAAGATTATTATTATTAATTTTTTTTTTTACTTTCTTTTTTTTACGGAGATTTTTATAAACTTTCACCAAATAGTTTTGGGAAATTTTATTTCACAATTATGGAAAGATGTGAGATTTCTTTGGAAATTTTCGGGGAACTTCTCAGGAACTAACAGAAACATTCATAAAAAAAAAAATTAAAAGCTTTTGCTGAACTTTTTTTGAAGGTGTTGAAAGAAATGTTCTGACACATTCTACAGAAAATGTTTTGGTTGTCTTGTGAAATATAAGTTAACTTTTGTCAGAAGTAGTTCCGTAAATTTGCTAAATTGAGCATATAGTATTTGTTCAGACAGGCCACAGAATCAATTTGCTACCATATATTGAGATCATCAGCTGATCTCAAGGAAGCCCTCATCAACTGACAGCCAGCAGCCAGACAATTGGCTGATCGCACTCATGCTCCCTCATTTAAAAGCGCTAGCCTGGGTATGCTTTGCTGCTACCTCTACAAGCTGCAGTTTTTGCAACCCTCCTCCACCCCAGCTCCTCCTTTATTCTACTTCTGACTTAATCAATGTCATTCTGGTGTCATTGATGCCTGGTCTGCTCTGGGTTTGTGCTGCCTCTCTCCCTGGCTCAGGCTTTCCTTGCAGGCACAGCAAAGGTAGGAACATGTGCTGTTCCTGCTTGATACATTCCATCTGTGCCTGTGTAAGGGCAGGGGGATCCAAGGGCAGCCACACCACCAAATGTATAATATCATATAATAAAATATGTGCAAATTAATAACTTTTAATTAAGAAAACAATTCATAATCACAGTTCATGTGTGTGTGTGTGTGTCTTAATAAAATGGTTCTGAACAAAATTCAAAGGGGGGTGGGGGTGGAGGGGCGCTAAAGGGGGGTATAGACTTAACTTGACTTATGGATTTTTTTTTTTTGGTTTCCAAAAATACATTTCTTAAATTCTTAGTTGAACAGAAAAGGAGAAAAAACGCAGGAAAATTTCCACAATTCTTTTTCTCTTCCACAGCCAGTTTTTTCAGTGTGGCACTGCAACCCTCCTCCACCTCAGCCACCTCCATTCAGTTCATTAGCATCCAGTCCAGTTCCTAAGGGGTCTTCTGCTAATCTCATTATGCATATCTCATCATCATCCTCTTCCAAACCACCTCATTGGTGTCCCGGTCTAGCTTCTCAGAAGTCTACTCTTATCTGATCCTGCATCCCTTATCAACACCACCGCCAGTGTGTAGACTCCATAGTGGGGCATACGATTCCTGCCTTTGGCCTAACTACCCCTTCAAGCACATTAAGTCATCATGTCATCATCGTGGAGTGTATGAATCCCAAGTTTTATTTAAAAGCATCATACCCCACTAGCCAACTTCAATGTTCAAAATGCTCACACATAGACCTCTGAAAACTCCATCTACCAGAATGCACACACAATCCTCTGAGTATAATAAACTGGAGTCCTAATTACAAAACTAGCAAGGTTTTAAGAGCAATGCTTAGGGATCGTTGGTCCCCATTGTGAAAGATTATAAAAGCAGAATTTAATTAGAGTCTTTGTATGTCTTTGTGTGCTTTGTGTGTGGCACAAGACTAAGAAATGTTGATGAGGCTAAAAGGAGCCTTTATATTTTGAGTAATTACTGTCTATTTCTCAAGGTGTTCACCTTGGTGTCAGCATGTAAGAATAAAGACTTATAGTGAGACACAAGCTTCAGCACAATGAAAGAAAGAGTTGTTTCAAACCAGCAAACAGAACAGGAAGAAAATCAACTGAATTATTTTATCTGTGACTAAAAGACCGAGAACGTCAGGAGAGCATGAACAATGACAGATGTGCAGTGAGAAATTATTAATGGGGTGAGATTAATTGTAATCTTTCCTAAGTTTGCTCATGATTCATCAAAAGAATGAGGGATTAGTGCAAAGAAAAGCACACAGAGTTGCACAGCATTCCTTAAAATGAACATGTTGTGTTAGTACACAATAACATAGAACATGAATGCATTAGGTATTTTTCTCAGCATATGCATATAAAGGTATATGCATTAAGAGGACAGCATAAGAGTGTGTTTGCAGCCCCTCTCTGGATGTGTTTCACTGTGTGCATCTTCCTACCTTGACTTGTCCAACATAGGCGTGATCCTGCTCCTCGATGACAGTGAGGTTCACCGGCAGTGAAGAATCAAACAGGGGGTCATTGTCATTCACATCTGTCACCACAACGTTCACCGTCACAGTCGAGGTCTGCACACACAGAAAGTTCTGTTAACGTTCAGGTCCTAAAACTTTAGAAGATACTTATTTTGCCTCTTTGACAAGCATTAGAAAGTTCCATTAAACTCTCTTCTTTTCGTCTTGATCCTTGCTCTCATCTCACAAAATAAAAAAGTTTTTCTTTATTGCTAATTAGCTACAAGCTGTCCAGGGTGTCCTTCAACTTTGGCTTAACGTTCTCTTCCTAAAATAGATTATAAAACACTTAACTATTCACCCACTTCACATCTTTATGCAATTAAAGAAAGACTTGACAATCACCACAGAGTTGCCTATAAATGAAACACTCTGAGTCTAGAGGGAGACGATGTGGACCAATTCTGCATATATCACATATGAAATCATATTAAGTTTCTAGAGTCCACTCAAACATACAGTACTGTGCAAAAATTTGGGATATGTTTGGGCCAAAAATTGAGGCTGAAGTAAGGTGTACATGTGGCGCATAAGCTGCCAGAGGGCACCATTGGGTGGGAAGGAAGATTGACAACCCCAGCTGTGCTCTGAATGTCTTTGCATATTACCATATTTGGAAAAGTAGTCTATTTCCAGCAGTTAAAGGCCCAGACAAAAGCAATTCCACCAGGCTTGATCCTGGGTTGTGGCACATGAGGCCCTGTGACGAATCCTTAGCATCCTACATGTCTAAAATTTATTCCTTTTGGTGCCATAATAAAAGGAATGCAGTCAATGCTTAAAATCATAATCATAAAATCCACAATTACAATGCACAATTAGAAAAACGTAGTAAAACGATTCTAAACGTAGTAAAACGATTCTAAAAGTGCTAAAACCATGTCAAATCTGCCTAATGAAATAGTAAAACACATAACAACAACCCACAAAGTACATTTTACTTTCACATTCTGCCATCATTATTGCACAGATGTAGCTATAGTATATCAACAGTTTTATCAGGACTGGGCCAAAATTCCTCATCAAAACAAGAGCAAAGAGCCACACTGAAAGCTCCTCTTGGCAGGAAAGATGTTTTTGCACTATTCCGACTGGCCTTGGCATGAGTTATATCCACTAACAAGCTCCACGGTTCATAAACCATGGAAGCCTGTCAAGCTCAGGTTACTACTAGAGCTGTGCATGTCTACTGCGTCATTTGTCTTGTTGCTCTTATTGGCCCATAATGAACCTGACAGACGAAAAATTCATTTGATTACCTTCCAAGAATTTTTTTAAAAGTCTTGCCCTTCCCAAACGCTTTCTATGGGTTTCCAAGATGAATGTGAAATATATCCCATATCTTTATAACAGTCTATATGAAACAGTCTATCTGGCATGCTAAGTGAGGCTTCTGCATAAAAACTGCACTTCCCACTTTGAAAAATGGAGATTTGCAAGCCTGTCAAACTTGAAAAACCGGACCAATCATTATTGGTTCCTCCCTTATTCCATTCATAGCCTTGCAGCAGTGCGCCAAATTTAATTACTTTTAACACTGGAGGTACATGTAGGATATCTGAAATGACACATTTAAGATGTAATGATCACTTCATGAGTTCTCCTTCTTTTTCATGATGGGAAAGTAATTTATCATTAGGCATAGACAGCACAAAGAAAGTAGAAAAAAAAGTGGGACATTAGTCTGCCATTAGGCAAATGCTGGTATTTTTGAGCAGTATCAGGTGAATTTGCTAAACCTACCAACCACTGGGGCAGGTAAATCAAAGGAACATAACAGAGTGACTTTGTGATGGTAAATAAACTGAGTGCTGGTTTTCCGTTTGTTCCTACTGAGCAGACCTACACATTCACTGACCAAAGAGCCTCTGTCCAGGGTCAAAGCTGCTGTCAAATGTTTTAAGTCGGCTGTGTGCTTGGATGGACTGACGAAATATCGCATAAGTAGTGCTGCAGCCGGTTAATCTACTAAAGGTGCCTTTGAATCAATGTTTTGTTTGTCTTAATTCCAAGATGGTTAAGCAAGGCCTGAATTCTGACATAAAATTGCAGGAATTGTGCACAAAGAATCTAGTTCTTTACTATACAATAAGAGTTAAAAAAAAAAATGGCAGATAAAAAAGTGCCTGGTAGATTTTTGAATCCACCAGACATAGTGGCAGGTAGGCAATAAAGTTAATTTCCAACCCTGCAACCCAAGCACATGACTTAAAACTTTTAACTGTGAATGGGAAACATATTGCTTGTGTCTATATTAATGAGAATTTCGTTGTTGTAATCTGACATAGACATCTGTTGGACACCTACTATATACATTAATGTGTCATCTGCATAGAGTGTTATCTTACATGTGTTGCATCCTATACAAATGGTATTGTACAAGTAGTTAAATAGATATTTAAATTGTTATATGTCAAAAAAGTGTCAGGCTTCCACTCATATTCACCCAGAACCAGAAGTTGACATGGAGTGTTTCAATCATACTGATTCTTGTATCCCTGAAACATTTAGAACCCTCCAAAAATAGGGCTATGCAACACAATGAAATGCTATTTCGGCATCAGGGAATGCCAGGCTACAGGCAAACTGGAAGCAAGGTGTCCCTTGATAAAGCTTGTTTGATCTGGGATAATTATTTTGCCAACTACTGACAGAAGTCTACAGGCTAAGACTTTGAAACATACCCAGAGGTTTACTGGAATTGAATGTGATCTGAGTTGTTTTGGTCCTTATGAAAACCTTATGTTTAATGGCATAATTTAGGATTTTAGCAATTCTGCTAGGATAATATTTTGAAATTCACAATAGAGTTGCACTAGATTTTCAAAAGCATTTGGAATTTAGGGTCGGGTGTTGTTTAGGTTCTTTCTGATACCATTGCTGAATTAATACTTCTTATACAGTGCCTCAACAGTGCCTGAATCGATACTTTTAAGTGGAATAGGTGTGTGTGTGTGTTGAAAATCAGCAGGAGAATAAAAAGCTGTCTGGGTATTTTACCAGTCAAACACCGGTTAAGAAAAGTTTCCTCACTCAGGACTGCAAGCCTTGTGGCGACAAAAATTGAAGCATTCTTTTTGCTAACACATTGACTGACTTCCCAAGGATACCCAACATAAAACAATCCCTTTTCTAGACAATCACAGTCCTTAAGGAGCAAATAGCTCACAGTGCATGACAATGTTATAAGTTGATGGCTAAGAGATGAGTGCTCAGTTTGAAGGAAAAACAATGTTTTCTTGTTTGGCATACTGTTGATAGAGCTGGCACTTCCATGACTACAGAGAGCCCAGTATAAAATTGGTAAAGCGTTTGAAATTAAAGACTGAGTGGAGTTCACCACAACAGCAGCTCTTGGAGAGCTTCCAGGACAGCTTAGGACTGTGTCTGCCACAGAAGGGCAGACTGTGTCATCCTCTTGGATATTTTACCCTTTTATTGATTTCATACATCAATCATAGTCAATATAATTTGGATGTTGTTGACAAAATCTTTTTTTAACCTCTTTGATGCCAAGAGGAAACAAGTTTAGAAATATATAAGGCAAAAATAAGTGACTGCATAAATATTCACCCCTTTTAAAGTGACTGACCTAATTTAACAACAGTCCAGTCAATTGATGCTAGTTAGTGAAAGAAAAGACACCTGTGCCTGGAAGGTCCAGTCACTGGATAATCAGTATTCCTGGCTACCATTACACCATGAAGACAGAAGAATATGCCAAGCAACTCAGAGAAAAAGGTTATTGAAAAGTATTCTCATTAAATCAAAACTAGAGGTCACCAAAAGTGGGAGACTCCATGGCAAAGTGAAAGAAAGTTCTTTGGCCTGATGAGACCAACTGCTGACACCAAACACGGCACATTACCACAAACGCACCATCCCCACAGTAAAGCATGGTGGCAGCATCATGCTGTGGGGACGCTTCTTGGCAGCTGGCCCTGGAAGGCTTGTAAAGGCAGAGGGTAAAATTAATACGGGAAAATTCTGGAGAACCATCTTATTCAGTCTGCAAGAGAACTACGCCTTGGGAGAAGATTTATTTTGCAGCCAATGACCTGAATTATACCGGAAAGCTACACAGAAATAGTTTAAAGACAACCAAACTCTGTGCCCCCTGGCAGAGCTTGAGCTGTATTGCAAAGAATGAAATAAAATTGCAGTGTCTAGATATAAAAGCCTGATATAGAACTATTCAACCTGACTTGAAGGGGGTGAATATTTATGCAGTCACTTATTTAACATTAAGCAGTTTTATTCAGATGGCCTTACTTTGTAGAAATCTGATTTCACTTTGACATCTAAGAGTATATTTTTGTCATTTTTATTCACACTGAAAGAAAAATTCATCTGCTTCATTTTTTGTTAAAAAAGCCAAATCTTATTGACCTGATTTCTAAAATCATTCAAAGGGTAAAACATCCAAGTGGGTGAATACTTTATGCCATGTCTTTAACATTCAAAATGTTACAAATACCTTAATTTTTAACTCTGCAAAGCACCTTAAATTGCTTTAGAGTCTATTGATATCCTATTGAATTTAACTCCAATCAAAAATCCTTGCTGAATGAGATGGGGAAATACATGAGCTTGTAACTTAAACCACTAAGGCAGGTTTGTAAAATACAGTGCAGATTGGTTAAAACTCCATCTGTACAGTATTTTATTCTCACAGTTACAAAACCACCAGCAAAAGCACAAAAATATTACCAACTAGTGTCAGAGAAGCAGAAAGGAGACAATCTTGTGGGAGGTCACCAATTTCTTGCTTTGACTTTCATGAAAACAGAAGAGACAGAGAGAGAGAAAGAGAGATAGAGCAAGAGAGAGAACGATGGAAGATTTGACTTTCAAAAAAGGCAACTGGGGGGAGATGGAAAATGAGGATGAGCTAACCGATTCTTACCACTGGGATGAAAAGAGAGAAAGCAGTGCGTGGGGTCTGTGTGTGTGTGTGTGTGTGTTTAGGTGTGTGGGTGTGTGTGTGTGTGGGAGAATGACAATCACAGAGGTGACAACAGGCTATTGAGGTTGGCAGAGCCTACGATGATGCAAGTAATTTGAGGTTGAGAGCTCACAGTTGACAAAACAGTTTATCCGAATGCCAATATATGTAAAGCAGAATGAGCTGTGATATAATAAAAAGGGAAGCTGTGGGAAATGCTGGCAAACACACACTCCAGCAGACACAATAAGCGAGACAGGGATGAAGTGAGCTCCATTTTTTTTTTTTGCATCAGGCAGCTATAAAGGCATCATTTTTCAATAACAGCTCACCTAAGAGTTTATTATCTCTCTGAAACTATAGCCACCTGCCAAAGTTTAACACCCACCCTCTTAGGTTTAAAGTTTCAGCTTTATACATGTCACGGAACCCACTATAAAAAAATCACTCAATCCACTATTATTGTGCATGTTACAGTCATTAAATACAGCTTCCATGGATGGTAAAAGGTTAAGAAGCCATTGTTGTGGATGAAGGTAAAATGCGTCACTTTCTGCAGGTATTCCAATCCTGTCTTAACTATTGCTCAGCAGCCACATGCAGAGAGGAATCCGCTGATGTCTGCCAGCTCAAAACAACTATCACAAACCTAAACACCACTGCTTTTCTTGCTCTATGTCGTTGAAAGTAAAAGATGTGACTGGCTGTGTTTCACATTTCTCTCATTGCTTTCTTATCCTGTGTAAAGCCCATGCAGCGACATCCAGACATAACTTAGTCCTTTGTGCCAAACACCTACATCCTAGTACAAAAACATCAGACACAGCGGTAATCCACGTTGCTGTATGAGGTGACATGTTCATTGTAACGGTATAAATAGCCTTGTTCCGAATCACTCTCACATTCACTGTCCTGCTGCTGGCAGTGGAGCACCAAATATGGAGAGCAGTATGAGTTTAGACAGAACTCTGAAGCCATAACTGTTTTATTCACAATCAAAAGCTCTTTCATCAGCTGTTTGGCTGCCAGCTCATTAGTACCACTTTCACATATTCATGCAGGTGTACAGCGCAACACCCCAAAAAGCCCCACTTTACTGCCACAGCTTCTTCTACCCCTTCAGCCCCCATTGACTAGTCTCCTTAGTTCTGTCAAGTGATGAACAGCGGTACTCTACTTTGCCGACTCAGGGGCCACATTTCTTCGGGGGTTAAGTAGATTGATTTGACTTTCAGTGAACCATTTCTGCTGATTACAGTTCTCTTTTAAACCTTATTGGGGACTTTTTTAGTCAAGTAGGACTTAAGAGAGCCACATGTGGCTCAGGATTAACAAATGGGCATTGCCAATTAAGAAATATGTTAAATGGAAAAGTCAGTTCTGTCTCAAAAACCCTCCACATTTGACCGAATTTAAAAAGCGATAACTTTCCCTGAAATCACACAGACTGTTTAAGGCTAAAATGGACTGCTCGAGATGGCATATTTTATTTGTAAAGTCACTGTCATTTATGTTAGGTAGGCTAATTCTTTTATGTTACTTTTATATGTTAGGAAAAAAAAACTCTCAGATGTAATCATCCTGTAACCCTGATATCAGCACGTATTTCTGACATCCTCTATAGTGTAGATGTCCTATAGTTCCTTGGTTCCCAACCTGGGGTCCGGGACCCCTTTTGGGGTGGGGGCAGAGATTTCGGGGTGGGGGGGTGGGTCCGTCTACTTTGAGGTTGTTAAAATTAGGGCCATTCAAACTAACTAAAATCATTATGAAACACGTGAATGGTTCATACAAACGGTTGGCAACCATTGCTGCATAACTGCAGTTAACATCTGTTAATATGAGACCCATCAGTGTACTTACTGTCACCATCTGACCATTCACCTGCCTCCATTTTACAAATCAGTTGCAGATCAAATACAGTGCATTCAGAAAGTATTCAGACAGGTCAATGTATTTTCTGGCAGTTCCATTTCCTGTTTGAAATGAGCCTTAGAAATCCGGTGAAACTCTTATTCTGTTTAATCTTTTTGACAGACAATAAGAAAAAAAAAGTGTTGTTTTCCAGTTTATGGATACATACCTTAAGCAGTTCAGTCTTATTAGGACTCAATTGTGACATGAGGGCTTTAATTTTGAAGTGTTCACCTCACCTTTCCCATTTGTTGACAAACTTTCCTTTTCCTCGAGTATTTCATTAAAACTAAATAATGGAATTGAAAAAAAAGACCTATTCTTTGAAATAGTTTTTCCTATTTTCCAGCTTTGTGATAAAACGGAAAAAAAAAATTAAAAATTAAAAAAAAAAAAAAAAAATTTGAAACGGGGCACCGTTTATTCATTTTCCCATTTTCTGTCAAAAACATAAAGTTTGAATAACAACAGTTTCGACAGATTTCTGAGACTCATTTCAAACAGAAAATGGAACTAACTGCCAGACAAAACACTGACTCAGATCCCCTCACTTTGTTATGTTGAAGTCTGATGCTGCAGTTGATAAATATTAATTTACACCCAGTGCCCCACAATGACAAAGTTAAAACAGAATGTTTGTGCAAAGTCAGTACAAATAAAAAACTGAAACATTACAGTGACCTAAGTATTCAGAGCCTTTGCAAAAACACTCGGTTGTAGATTTGTCAATTTGTCACAGCTGACATTGCATATCTCAGCAAAAATCAAGCCATGAGGTCAAGGGAACTGCCAGCGGAGCTCAGAGACAGGATTGTTTCAAAGCACAAATCTGGAGAAGGCCACAAAAAGCTTTAGTTGCACTGAAGGTTCCCGTGAGAACAGCTACCACCATAATTCTCAATTGGAAGAGGCTTAGTGAAACCAGGGCTCTTCTAAGTATTGGAGACAGGGGGAGAAGGGTCTTAGTAAGTGAGGTGACCAAAATCCTGATGGTCACTCTGACTGAGCTCCAGAGATCCTGTGTGGAATGTGGACAAAGTTCAAGAAGGACAACCATCATTGCAGCCCTCCATTGATCTTGTCTTTATGGTAGGATGGTTGGACAGAAACCTCTCCTGAGTGCAAAAAACAGTATCTTTCTCATGAAGGTTTTTGCAAACACAAAGCCTTACACCACCCAGTTTTTGTTTTTACATCATTGTCCGTGGAAGTTCAGAACTCTTCAGCTATGAAATCCACAGAGCGTTGGCGGCTTTTAGATACCATGTGCCTTAGCAGTCTTGATTTCTATGATTCTGCATTATCTTCTGCTTTGTGGCCAAGCTGCTGTTGTTCCATGTCTAATAATATCACTTACAGTTGACCCTGGAATATCCAGCAGGGTCGAAATTTCATGAACCGTCTCGTTGCAAAGAAGGTATTCATCACAGTATGACCCAGAATGACGCAGCATGAGCCATTCAGTATCACACGTTCCCAAATGGAGACTGCAAGGCTAAGTGCTTGATTTTATACCCCTGTGGCAACAAGTCTGATTGAAACACCTGAATACAAGGATTAACAGGTGTTGCCAAATACTTTTGTCCATAAAGTGCATGTTTTTTCTGCAGTGATGTGATAAAATTATGCAACACTTACCATAACTCAGCAGCGTTATCACTCTTGGGATGTTCCTGTCTAAATAATTTCACATCCCATACTCTAAACCAGTGGTTCTCAACCTTTTCAGCCTTTGACCCCCAAAATTAAGGTGCCAGAGACTGGGGGCCCCCACTGTACCTGAAGGTGGTTGAACAGCCAGGAACATTCAAGAATACAGTAATCATGTGCAGACAAGGCTGTCCATAAGGAAGGATAAAGGGGGAGGTTTCTGGGACCCAGCCAAACTGGGGGCCCATGGAGGTCAGCATAATCATAGTCCATTGTGAAGTTAAGCCGTGAATACCATATTTTATATTTGGCCTGAATAATAACCACTCTTATCAAAGAAACAAATATCTTTATTTATTCATTTAGCCTTCTTTAGATGAAAAAAAACTTTTGTTAAAAACATAATTTAAATGGGTTTGAAATTACTAAAATTGCTTAATAATGGCAAAAAATGTGAAAAAATTGTGAAATTTGATTTTTTAAAGTACATAAATTCGTTGAAAGTGGCAAAAAATAGTTACAAGTGCCAAAAAAATAACCAAAAATGAGTTACAATGGCAAAAATGGGCACAAAAAGTTGTAAAAGGGGTTAATAAAGTGTCTGAAATGGCTTCAAAGTGCAAAAAATTGGTGGAATGGGATGAAAAATTGATACAAACTGAAAATTCGGTTAACTGTTGTTAAAATGAGCAAAAAATGGGTGTAAAAAGGGGTTGATAGAGGCAATAATGGGCAACAATAGGCAGATAGTGGCAAAAATTGGTTTAGAAGTGGCATAAATAGGTTTAGAAGTGGCAAACACAGGCAGAAAAAAGTGAGGGAGAAGGTTTGAAATAGACAAAAATGGGTTTTAAATGACAAAAATGTGCTAATACTGGAAAAATTGGTGTTAAAAAGTGATGAAAAGGGTTAAGATTTGGTAAAATTGGTGTAAAGTGGTAACGGTGTTATCTAAAATAATGTTAGTTTTTTTTAAGGCATTTGGTGACCCCCCATCACTGCTCACAAACCACTCCTCTAAACTACTGCTGTAATCAGCCTCTTTATTTCATCACTTTCTTAGGTCATATGTGTCATCACTCACTTTTAAAAAATTCTTTCATCAATAAACTTTTCTAAAGTTGATGAAGGCTAAAAAAGCTGAATGCAAAAGGGTTTTTCCAATCCCAACTGCCTTCCACACATGTATTTCAGTGAATCATGTTGCAGCTCATATGTCATGTCCAAAAGCGTGCAGATGTTGCATCCAGACTTAAAAGCGGAGGCACACCAGCGATTCATCCAGACTTTAAAGTATACATGAAAACGTTCCATCTGGTTGCAACAGTTTAACCAAAGCATAGTACAGACTATTTATTAAAACCACAGGGCACTCAACAAGTTAAAAAAAGGATGAAGAAAGGGTATGATTTGTCACCTTTAAGATATGTCTAAAGAAGAAATTAATGGGTGTCAACTTGAGTGCTACAACCTATAAAGATGTTAGAAAGCATTGTAAAAATAGTTTGCCTCGTATTTAATGTGTGACCATAAAAAGGCACAAAGAATATCTGGTAAGAAGTCATTTGTCATAAAGGAAACAGCACCAAATTTTCGTTTGTTATTTTGGGACTGACTGTGCCACTATTGAGTACCATACAGCCCATCTGACAACAGCAAGTTGTACTGCACCAAAGTTTAACCGGAGTCCTACAATCCAGCGCTCCAACATCAGAGATGGTTTACTGCACAGGCTGGTAGGGTCCTCAATGTTTGGCAGTATGATGGATTCACCGGCCAAATAGCCAATTAGGCACTTTGTAGTCTGACACTTTCACAACGGGACATTTAATAATGGAGGACAGGAGCGTGTTCGTGTGCATGTGTGGACGCATATGAAGACAACCCAAGGCCTTCAGAATGATACTGATTAATGGTCCTGTGGGAGGCAACTAAACCCCCATCCTCGCCTCTTCTTGTTCTTTTTCTTTCTTATGTTGTCTTACCTTTTTGTCTCTTTGTGTAGCTCATACCACTCCTCTCATACACCTTCCCTCTCTTTCTCTTTCTAGTCTTTTTTCCCTCTTGTACACAATATAATGGAGTGTCAAGCAGACAAATGTGCAAACTACTTTTAGCCATTTTCCGGTTTAAAGACCTCGGGGGCACTAAGATAATACGCTAATTGTCAAGGTCCACAGAGCAACTGAGTAACTATGTGTGTGCAGGTCTCTGAGTGTCTTTGTGTCAAGCTCCTTTATAGAGTTGTGTATGAACACACAGTACAGTTGTTAAGGTTATAAAAGGCCCACAAATACCTCTCTCATGTCTCTTCCTTCCTCTTTCTCTCTCCAGCTTCCTCCCACTTGTTTTCTCCCTTCACAATGTGTGTGTGTGGGTGTGTTAGAGAAGGTCAAGGTATTTAAATCAGCATTTTCTCCTCTCACAGGGACCTTGAACTCTTCCTTTTGTTTTAATTGACATGAGCAGAGTGGGGGGGCAGGGAAGCAAAGGAGTCACATTCTTCTTAACACTAAACTAATAGATGGATGATGAAGAAGGGAAGAGGAGATGAGGAAAATGAGGAGAGGGCAGGGAGACGTCGGTCCGCTGTTTTCATTTGCCTTTCATGTGAAGATCTGACTTTTTAAAAAGGACAGAAAAAGAACACAAACAGAGAGAGATTGGGGAAGTGATTCTGGTGACCTGAGATCAATTAAGTGAGTGAGAAAGGGCACGCATGCTGTCATCTTTGCAAAACAGCTTTTGTAATCTAGGGAAAAAGTTTCTGTGTGACAAGAAAATGCATCACTAGGATCACTTCAAGGTTGTTTAAGTGCTCCAACTGCATGCAATGAGAAAAACAGTTTAAAACAATTGTTCTCTTTCTCATCTATGAAATCAAACTTGATAGAAAAGTTTTCCAAGAGAGTTCTATCAAGGTTTTTGATGCTAAATGAAGAGTTCTAACTGATGTTAAAAGCATCATTGATAAAACAGACAAATAAAGTTTGTAAAAGTTTGACTCAAGCAGTTTTCCTACAAAAAGAACAATTTTTTTTAAAAAGGCAATTAAAGACAAAATATGTTTAGTTCTTCAATCTTTGACACAAGCATGCTGACGGACATGTCCTTTATGATTTGTCTCAGGTACTGTGAATTACATTATTGACGAGCTTCTTTACTGATTAAGTTAGACATTTTTTTGTCTAACATATTCATAATCTACCTTTTTAACTTGGGGGCAGCAGGGACACTGAGTTATGTACTTACGCAGGAGTAGCATCAAGTTTCTATAATATAGCTCCAGCAATTAGAAATACTTTAACCTTTACAATTAACTTCCTGAGACCCAAACTTTTAAGTATGCATTTTTCATTTATCATAGTTATTTTGGATAAGTAGGACCTGATAAGTATAACAACTAAACATTGTATTTTAACAACAAGTAGTTCAGTCAGGAACATTCTCATCATACATGTAACCATTTAATTGCAAAATGGATATGTTTTACTATTTCAAAAGACGCTCTCTTAATCAGTAAAGCAGCATGCTTTGACTTTTCAGGGAGTGCAAAGCTAGAAACCCCCATATGGATGGATACATTAATGACAATGTGTACTGAACACAGAAGAATTAGTCAAAGGCAATTAATACATACTAGCATAAATCTCAATATGAGGTTGCAACAAGCTGTATGCTATAAAGGAGGAGGCTGGGGTGGAGGAGGTTAAGCTTTGCCAGCAGAGTGGTGCATCAGAATTAAGGCAAGTAGTGATTAGTCAGAAGTATGCCCTAATTAAATATACAGCTGTCTTGAGAGAAAGAGGTGCCATTGGCTGGGGGAGGTGGGAGGCAACATTAGGATCAGCTGGCTGTCATCTGATCATGGCTGGGCATATGACTACTGTGTCCTGCATGAACTAACACTAGACTTCATTTTTCAAAAGAAAAGGATGTCCTCCTATGAAGACAGAAGGTCTATTTTTCCATACAACAAAGAAAAGACACCATTGTGCTTCACAATGTGGCTAATTTGACCAAACTGAATTTAAATACGTTTAAATGGCAAGCTTTTACACACTGGTGTGCAGAACACAATGAGGATCCGATATATTGTGGTACAGGGATTTTCTGTGTTTCCAAGAGATTCTCTCGGAAAAAGGTGTGTCCCCTCCTTCACTAAAGGTCTTCTTGGCTGGAAATTCTGCCTGCCAGATGGATATCAAGGTAAAATCTATGGGGTGCCATTCCTTGGCATCTCTGTTTATAAAGGACACTCGCCATCTGCACCCACCTGTTAGACGTAAGTTTCCCAGGCTCAGGGTGAACTGTCCTTACCTTAAGCCTGTGGCGGAGCCTAAGAACTCATCTCAATGATGAGGTGTGGGGAGAGCAGGGAGCACAAGAAACAGAAATGCTCTGTATGCTCCTGTGTCATGGCCATCATTATTGGCCATGGACCTCTCACACTGAGAGCAACGTTTCATCTTGATTGGTCAAAGCTTTAAACAATGATGATTTTACATCTTGAGTTCTGTACAGATATCAAATTGGAATACATGAACAAAGTGAGTAAAGGGTAGCCTATTTTAATATAATGTTGGCTGTATTACCTTTTTGCACCTTTGGGTCTGGACGCTGACAAATATCTCATACTACTGAAAAGACAAAAACTAACACTGAATCTAATACAAACTAAAGTAAAATCGAGCATTTTCACACAAAAATTAAACCAAACTAACAAACAAGAAATTAAATCATATGGAAAATTATAATTGAAAACAAAAATACAAATACAAACTAGAGAAAAATCAACCGTGATGACTTTTATGTACACTGTTTAGTACCGCCATACTAGCTCAATGCTGACTTTACCCCTTGACCGGATTTACCCAATTTAGCAACCAACATCACTGCTGGATGTGGTGGTGAATGTTGCACCTCTAATGGACTGTGATGTCAAAGAGGAAGAAGAACACAAGTGCAAGTAAAACATAAAAGTTACTTTCTGATGACAACACTTGTATTATATGATCAGATTGGAGCGACAAAACAAGAAAAGCACTCAGTGTATTTTTGCTCTTTTAGATAAAAAATGTTGAGCCTCCTGGTAAAACTGCTGCTACTGCTGCACCCACACTTTCCTTCTTTCTTTCTATTCTCCATTGTTTACTTGCCTGCAGTTACTTCAGCTAAATCACACCCATAGCTACTGCCTCTTTTTCTTCTCAAATGAAACTAATCGTTGCAGTCATTCTCTGCCCTGGAACAAACATCTCAGCTTGACTCTTTGCAGGATGGATCCACCTGATGACACACATGGAATCTGGCCAATCCATCAGCATTGCAAGGTTTATAACTGACCCAAAGAGAGCTCCTTGCAGAAGTGTTAATTACCACCAGCAAAGTTTTTTATTCTGTGAGTTATTTTCTTACCCCCTCTGGATGTCCGTCTGAAGCTGTGACCACCAGTGTATAATAATCCAGAGTCTCCCTGTCCAGAGACTTGTTTAGAATCAAATACCCTGAACTGCAAAAAGAAAGAAGAGAAAGTTGTGTCAACCTCTTGAAATGAGCTCAAAATAAACTAAAAAAGACAAAAATGGAGAGCATCACAGCCAAAACATTAGCAATGCATTGTTTTAAAAAAGAAGAATACTGTGATTTCATTTAAACTTTCTAGTGAAGTCATTCAACATTAACCATGATAATCAATAGTTTTCTGTTAAATTAAGCCATTTATTAGTAATTTCTTTGCTAACTCTGCTACCATAGGTACAATTTTAACTGGGAATCTGTATTCCTCTTTAAATACACCACTTTGGAGATGCATTTCAACAGTTGGCAAGCTCTTCTACCCACATCATAAAACCTTCAGCACCCAGAAGTGTATTTTTACTCTGATTATGGGCACTTTGATGTAACAGATGATGCCTAACACCCATCGCCTCCCCCACAGTGACATTAAGAGGTGCCCTCTCGGGTGCTGTCGCTACAATGGCTGAGACAGTGATGCGTCATTAAAACTCCTATAGGCAGCTTTCCACAAAAATGAGAGGTAAATTTAAAGCAGATCAAAACAGCTACAACTCGATCCTTTAGCTTTAAAACTTCAAGAAATATTGAATACAGATTCAATAAAATCTGACTCACATGAAGATTAAAAAAGGTGAATTTCTAGAGACTACTGGGTTTATTTGTACACAATTTGAAAGCCAAATGTGCAGGGGAACAAGAAAAAAGGAAAATTAGCAACCAGTGTATTGATTTAGCTTTATAAATAAACAAAAGTGGAATCAGTCGCTTTGTATAATATATTTATAAAATACCACATTCAAGTAATTTCTTGAATAAAAATCTGCAAATAAAATATTCAATCAGATGCACAGGGGTCAAACAAGTCATGTTTAAGGGCAAATTTCAACATAACTAAAAAAAATAAAAATAAAAGGGTAAATTACCCTGAAAGATCAGCAGCTTCAGCTGTCCAAGACTTCTGACTAATCAAAACCAACAGAAATCTTTGATGCTGGCCCAGATTGATACGATTCGACTCATTTTCAAAGTGAGGATTTACATAATGATTGAAGTATTTCTCATTTGGGCTCCTTACACGATTGAAAAACACCATCTGACATGGGTGTGTGTTGATGACCAACTTAATGTGTGCAGTACAGATGTTAAGTGGTCCACAGAGGAAAAGATGTGAAGCTTTCTCTTTTTTTACTAAAAGATGCTTCATGTATATTTATGGAGGATTTGTGAAGAGCAACCTCCTTCCATGCACATGTTTACAGACTTGAGCATGCACATACAAACACACTCTAAAACAATCTCATTTACTCCAGAAATCTGTCATAATACTTTAATACGCCTGCGCTGAAAACAAACATCTGACGTGTGTAAAGAACCTTCATTAAATCCTATTGTTGATAAAGATTATTTGAATCTATTATAATTTACTGTTATAACGATGGAGGAATATTCATCTTAGAGGTCATCTCTTGCATCTTGAGCTAATATTTTTCCATTTAGACTTATAGAAAAATATTCTGAATCTGTTGGACAATATAGTTTGTACCATTATTGCATTTCACTGGGAAAAAGGATAAGACATAATACCTTATCTCATGTACTCTATGTGTAATTTCTAAGTATTTCAATAAGCCTAACTCTGCACAAATTATCTGCATGTTACATAACTCTATTATATTAAAAAAAAGGAGGGTATTCTCACTGATTCCTTAAAACCACAGGGACAAGAATTCTAAATCTATAAGAAAAACCAGAAGGTCATTTTGACTGTTAGACTACAAACTCTTGATTCAAAAATAGCCCAGAACGAACAGAAATGCACTTAATGAGTTAGGACAGGGGTGTCCAAACTATGGCCTGGGGGCCAAATGTGGCCCGCAGTCCATTTTTGATTGGCCCTCAGCAAATTCTTGACAGTAGATCAAATATGGCCCACATTTGAACATTAACATTTTGCTTGACGGTATTGAACTGCATAGTTTCAGCACAAGGCAGTGCTACAATGTTAATTCCGTAAACAAACATTTTGACAAAAATGTACTTGTGTATTTTTTAAGACTAAATTGCGACAACACTGTAAATAGTGAACATATTTGCAACCAAAATAATAACAATATCTTTATTTATAACTTCCTAATGGATTACAGCGACAAAGAGCAGAGCCAGTAACATTTCAGGGGCGGAGCCAGTGGTAGCCAGGGCTGAACAGAGCCCTCTGAAATCTGATTGGCCATTGTCTAGTTGCCTTGTCAACAATGAACTAGCCATTTAGGCCTACTCAGTAACTTTGCATATCTTAACCTACATCATATTGGTTTTAAATATCCTCAAGGTGAGGAATATGAAAGTGAACCCACCGTCCTTATATATTTGTGTATGTGGCCCTCAGTGGAAAAAATATGGACACCCCTGGGTTAGGATATCTTAGAAATAAATAAATAAATAAATAATGGCTGCCATGGTCTTTCTGGCGTTAATGGAGAAAACACAGCTTACTCACTGACCATTTTTCCAGAAAACTGTCAAATTCTGCTAAAATTCCTGAATATAAATATAATTTGCTCTTTGAATTTCTTTGCAAAGACTCCATTTACCTTTCATTCACTCTACTATTAAACCTTAATGTGTGTCAACCTTGCTTAATGTTTCCTTCCTACTCACACATTTCCTCACTCATTTTCCCTTCCATCCCTGCCCATATCTTTTGCCAACACTTTATTCTCTCTCTTCACCGATTCTCTGCCTCGTCTTCATAATTCTGCCCCTTCTCGAACAGACGTTCATGATACTATCCTTTGTTTCTCTCTCCTCCCTCTAGAAATGTAGATAGGATCTTTCCCCGGCATAAGAAATGTATTTTTAATGAGCAATAAATGAATAAATACAACAAAGGCTCCCGGAGTCACTGAGTGTGTGCTAAATGTGTGCAAACAGGAGAGAGTGTGGGTGTTTATGTGAAGCCCTCATCAGACCCTGGATGAAATAATTTCAACTTCTTTCAACCACAACCACACAGTCAGAAAAAACACATTTTTAACAGATTTTTCACACATATAAGAGACCTGCCTTCAACAAGCTCCACAGTTATCATCAAGCACTATACAGTATAATAAGAGCCGTGTGTATGTGAGCACACTTGCCTCTGCTGGAGTGCAAAATGCCCACTTGGGTCTCCGCTGTGTATTTTGTAGATGATGGGGTCCCTCTCTCGATCCACTGCCTGAAAGTTTTAAAAAAGAGACAGATGTAAAAAGTTATTCAATCAAAAATGCATAAATATGTTTTTTAAACTGTGATTTACAACTGGGGGTTCTTTGTACCCTGGAATTGTCTGGAATAACGTAACAAGGATGAATATATAGTTCATATAGCAGTGGAAATGTACCCTTGTTTTTAATAAAGGTTAAATAGCTAAAAGAAATAGATAATTGATTAAATTTAGGACACAAAATAATGAAATCTGTATTTGCTGGATTATTTCTTTGTTGTAATAATGTTTTCTTGCAATAAATCCTATACCACTGTGAAGCCTGTTTATTTCCCTTTTAAATGGTGCCATACTTCTAGCTTATTCTGCTGTTGCTATTGACTTTTGTTTTGAGCTTCTGGTACCCCCAGGCACTGACAATCAGGTGCCTTATTAACACCTGATTGTCAGCACCTGTAGACATGGGCTCGGCTACAGTGGTCAGTAGGTGTCTGCTCTAAGAATCGGCATGCCATATTTAACTAATGTGGATAGGGCCCATGCAATAGGGCAACTTCAAGCTGGTGTTTCACAAAACTAAGTTGCAACACTATTTGGAGTGAGCCCTAGTATCATCTCCAAACCAAATACCAAGTTCCATATAACGGGGAATGTCAGAGACAGGCCGCCAAGTGGGCGTCCAAAGAAGACAACACCCCAAGAAGACAATTTCCTCACCCTGTCAGCACTTAAGAACCATAGGCTGTCTTCTGAAGATTTGCAGTCAAGGTTTACAGGATGATATGGCTGACAACTCTCTGTCCAGACAGTGTTCAGCGGGGAGTCCAGATTCTGCCTACTGCAGTGGGATCATAGGGTCAAAGTGTGTTAAAGACGAAGAGAACATTATGGTGATTGCTGCACTGATAGAGTAACATCTCTTGGTGGAGACAGTGTGATGGTATTGGGCAGCATTTCCCTCTCTGTCATCACTGGAGGCAATCTCAATGCAAAGAGATATTGAGATGAGATTCTGCAAACAGTGTCAATTCCACATCTCCACAGTCCTGGAACAAACTCTGTCCTTCAGGATGACAATACTCACCCCCACAGAGTGAGGTTTATCAGAGACTACCTCCAGAATTCGAGAGTGGAGCAGATGCAAGCAGTCCTGACCTCAACTCCATTAAACACTTGTGGGATCAGCTTGGGTGGGCTGGTCATGCCAGTGGCCAACACAACCGCACTGGCTGACTTGTGACAAAGCCTGGTTGAAGAATGGGATGCAATCCTACAGTGGCGTGTGACCAGGCTGGTGACCAGCATAAGGAAGAGGTGCCAGGCTGTTGTGGCTGTGTATGGCTCTTCCACATGCTACTGAGGCTCATGTTTGTTAAATGAAACATTATTATTATTATCCCACAAATGCATGTTCCTTACAAATGTGGCACCATTTCAAGGGAAATAAAGACCTTCCAATGGTATAAGATTTTTTCCTAGAAGAATGCTGTTACAACAAAAAGATGATCTTCTCAACACAAATGTCCATACTTTTTGTAGTGTTTATATATCTGATCTTTTGAGATGTGTATGAAATATGGTCAGGGCTGCAAAAAAAACAGTCCTCTCTTCTAGTGTCCTTCCGAAATTTCTGCCAAAATCTTACATTGGAGTGAATGACAAAGTCAGTGATTCTTCTTTGAAAGTTTGGCTGTCCACCAGCAAAATGTTGGATTATTTTGCTTTGGCAAGTGGTTGAACAAAAGCAGCACGAGTCCATCTGTATTCCTCTGCCTTTTTCATGTTTGTGGAGTTAGATTTGTTGTTTCAGTCTGATTGTTGGTGAAGGTTACCAGGATACTCTCTGTCACACTGGTAGGTCTTGAATTCTAATGAAATAAACTCCAAATGGCTTAAAGAGCAAAAAATTGAATCAACCTTGAAAGGTTGTTGTGGAAAAAATGCTACATATTGAAATTACTGAATATGTCAGAAATATTTTAAAGATGAATGAATGGAGTTTCCAAGTGACTGCATGAATAAGGTTTAAGGGTTCGAATGAAGTTGAAAAAGTGTGAGGGAGTGACCTTTTTAGTATTCCATCCACATATTGAATTGTTCCAACTTTTTTATGAAAATACTGATTTTCTCAGAAAGTTTAAATGATATTTATGTGAAAAGATACTCTGCTATTTTCCTAACTGATCTGAACATTTTTATGTATGAATGTCTGAGTTGGTTGAATTTTGTAGAGGAAGCAAGCAAGTGGGTAGAATAATAATTTTTTAGCACATGACAACTTAGGTTGTGAATTCCTAGCAACATTCACAGCAATAAGAGGTTGAAGCAGTTGACTTAGGCAAATTAACAAATCAAAGAATGATGGTAGCCTTAATCATGTTGACTTGAAAGATGAACCAAGTGGAGAAGAAGTTGGGTTAAAGTATAAGAAAACAATTCCTAAAAGACAATTCGAAGAAATGCTAAAAAAAAATGTAGTTCAACAGATGGCTGCAGCCTGGCTTTGTTTGTATGTTTCTAAGAGAGACTGTGCAGGTACCTGCAGATTAAGCAGCGTAGCTCCCGTCCTCATAGCCTCACTGATCTCCAGGCTGTATTGTTGCCGGGGAAATCTGGGAGGGCTCTGGTTGTTTGGGGGCAAAACTTCAATATAAACCGTGGTAATTGATGACCTAAAGAGAGAAGAATAAAAGATAAAAGAGAATTGGGGTAAGTCAGATAGGACAGCACACAGAGAAACAGCCTGAAACAGAGAAGCAGATAAAGGAAGAATAGTAGCAGAGAAATGTTGGAGAGGGATGAGAGGAGAAAAGAGGGGAGTGAGCTGGAGGGCAGCACAAGAGGATGGCGGGTAACAAAGCAGAGTCAGGCAGGGCGAATGGTCTATTATTTAAGTTAAGAGTGGTCGGCCTGTGTTTGTTTCTTTGCACTTCATGCTGTGTTTAACTAATCGATAAGAGCGTGGAGTCAACAGTGAGAGAGCGCTGACGTCTTCTGCGGGGCTTAAGGTTTCTATTGTGCAGTTTGACAAACTTATCCTGCTGTTTTAGTGATTTATTTATGTGAAGGCTGGAGCAGATTTACAGAGAGAAAATCTTTTATTTTCTGTTCTTTTATCTCTAGAAAAATGTGTCTGTAAAGAGTGACACCATCTTGTCAGAGCAGTATAACATTATCATTTAATACAAGGATATATTTTCAATCATGCAGTCTGGACCCTTTTCTTCTTAACCATTACTTAAAGAAGAGTCCCAGTGACACATGATCTTTAATATCATATTTGATTTATTACTAATTAAAGGCTTTAAACACATACTCAGGTATCATTACAATGACTAATTATATGGCTGCGTTAAGAACTTGATCTAATGGAGCCTTCAGAGATACAGTATGTTATCAAACAAATGCTTCCAATCACAGACCACTGTTTGGGATTTGGCTCTAATATCAGACTCTAGAGGACTAACACTTATTAATTTGACATACCGTGAATAATTGAAAGGTTATGAAATTATGGCTGGTAATCAAACCTGAAAAGCATTATAAACTGAATGATGTTGTGGCTGATGAGGGACAGTTGGATGGGAGTAGTGGGCATATCTCTCAGCACTGTCAATGACATTTTATGGGCCTATTTTTATTACAGTTTAAACTTTGGAGTTTAGTTACTCTTTCAGCTCTGTTTCCACCAAGCCTTCTGGCTCAGCTTTGTTGCACTTGCGTCTCCGCTGTGAAAGTTGGAAAAGGTCCTTAAAGAACTGATGCTACTTTTTTTATATCCTTCTGTTGGGGTGCCAAGCCTACCTATCAGACCCTTAATGGTGGAAATAAACTCACTGCAGCTTGTTGATAGGTCAAAGAAGTCTTCACTTCCTGTGTGATACTGGTAATAATAGAAAAGCAAATACACCTGTCATGTCTCAGGAACAGCTGTCCTGGTTTCAGTCCCACATCTTAAACAGAAAAAAAGTTTGTCACCATCTCCCTTAGCCCCAGTAAACCAAGGCGTACCAAGGTTCTGTCCTTGGACCACTTCTCTTTCTCTCATAATTGGCAACCACGGCCTAAGTTTTCATTTCCTATGCCGATGGCACACAGCTTTATCTACACATCACACCACACATCTACTCGACCCCTTCCCTACTCAGTGGTTACCCGTCTACAAGAAATCAAAACCTGGAAGTCAACCAAGAAACTCAAAGTTGGAGATCTCATGCTTCATGTGGATGGTAGTCCATCCACCCATCCTTTGAGGTGCGAAACCTGGATATCATCCTGAACGCCACCCTGTCCTTCAAGTCCCACATTAAATCCATGACCCAAACTGTCAATCTCAGACTTTGGTTGAAACCCTAATCCATGTGTTCATCACTTGCAACAAAGCCCTGGACAGGCTCTTTGAGTGTCTACTCAGTTCAAGATGACAAGTCACAAGATATAGAAATGTGTACTTTGTGAACCAGTTAGTACTTTTATTTGAACGACAGAAGCTGGCTCCTGATTGGGTCCCATTTTGCCGTTGTTTAATAGACAGAAAAAAGCCTTAATAGAACAAGATAAAGGGCAGGTTAGGAGATGAAAGAGCTGGAACTCACTGCAAGCAAGATAAAGGTTTACAGTTTGGCAAAAGTTGAAGCAACAGTCTTAATATGTGCTAATACATTTTGGAGAAAAAACACAGTTACATATAGTTTCTTATTTCAGGGTGATAACTCCAAAAGTAATTAAGTTTTTCTTTTGAAAGTATAGTATGTAACATTGTAAATAAAGTTTTAAATTTAATACTATTTCATTTCTCTTTTCATAAACAGCTCTGGCTATATAGATATATTTTAAGCAACACATATTACAAACCAACCCGTCACATTAAAGACAGATGATTGAGGGGGCTGCGTAAACAGCTTCTGTCGATGTTTCTTTCAGAAAATATCGACTGGCAAATTGAAGATAACAATGTACTTACTGCAAATAGAGCTAAGACCAACAGAAAACAAAGTGGTGCACTTCTTCACTAAACATGTAATGATGAGGTTTTAAATTTTAATCATGAGCTATTCTTTAGCTGAAAAGAACAAAATGTGAGGGTGAGGATGTCAATGATGAATTCCTTCAAAAGAAGATCCACTTAAAGGGAACATCACTGTCTTCTTTTGTTTGGAACAAGTTGTTTTGGACACCATATTGATTGAAGAAAATGAATCACTCTGAGGTCACATTAATGGTTTAAAAGCTCTTTATCAGAGAATAAACAAATAATTTTCTTAAATGTAAAAAAGGACCACAATTCTCCCATAATATGCTTCTTCTCAAGGTCTTACTCAGGGAGCTTTAATAATATTCAGGTGCAAGCACACCTTTAATTTTCCTGCTCAGAGCAGTTTTCATAAGCTATCTGTACCTCAGAGCAGAAAAAGAAGAGTACAGTGAAGGTGGGGTTTTTCCATATGAATATGATCATCTATGAGAAGGGAGAGTTTATTGTGACTCTAGCCTCACAACACACATTAGAAATGTCACTGTTCAAAACAAAGATTCCTTAAAATGGTACAAACAAAGAAAAAAGAGAACAACACTTGGATCATTGTTGAGCAGCACAAGACTAAACTGGTGCCTAGAGATGCTGATTGGTCTACAGCACATTTAGGAAAGCATATACAGAGTGACAAAACCCCAGACTATTTTATCTTTAAGATAAAAACCTGTGTATAGGAGTAGTTATCACTGCACTGTTACTGATCAGTAAAATCCAAATCTTGACATTTGAGTGCAAAGTATATAAGTGACATTGTTGGAATTTGTTTTGGTGCACTGTAATGCCCATTGAAGGTCTCAGTGCAAATGTGCTGTTGTAATATACTGGATTTTAGAGAGGAGTCTGGCAGACTCTACATTTCTAAAGGCCACTCTCACAGACTGTTTATTGATGATGTACAGTGCTTAACAAATTTATTAGACTACCCTAACCCTAACCAAAGTAAGGTTTATGCCACTTCTGCCCTAAATTAACAGCATTGGTAAATACCAAAGTCATTTTTTATGTTTCTGCAATAGTAAATATACCACTAAGTAAAAGCTCTTTAACCCAAATGATATTTTTAAAGGTTTATTTTTGGGCATTTTGTGCCTTTATGTGATAGAGGAGAGGACAGTGGATGGGGTCGGAGGCGGGGGGGGGGGGGGGGGCGGTGGAGGGCTTCAGGCTGGATTTGGGCCCGGGCCGCCCGCGTACATGGGGCACGCGCCTTATCCATTCTGCCACCTGCGCCCCCCAAATGATATATTTCATGCTTAAATATAATTTCTCGTTATCCATGGATTTTCAAATTTACTGATTTACAAAAAACTGAAAAAAACAGTAAAGCACATTATTATTTCTTGATTAATATGTCAAATTATAGTTATTTACTTGCATTCCTGAACAGAAAAATTAGTTTTAGTGGTTGAATGTTATGCTTGATTAATTTCTGACTTCTCAGAGAAGCCCAGTGAGCCAGCTCAAATTTGGGTGAATTCAGTTTGAAATTCCTCATTCCTTTTCAAAACGGTAAAATGTGGAGAGCTTACTGAAAATGAAAGAGTCCGCATTAAAGCACTTCATGATGCTGGATGGTCTCTGAGACAAATATGACAGGTGGTCTCATAAATTTGTTAAGCACTGTACATCAGAAAAGACGTGTCATTATTTATCAATATAACATATTTTTAGTTTAAGAAATTTTTTTTGAAATTCAAATTCATTTATAAACAATGTCTGGCAGTTATATTCCTGTAATAACTACATTGCAAACATTACAGACTAAGAAACAATAATAAGAGGTCTAATCCAGGACTACACCAACCATGTTGGAATGTTTTCACTGAGGATTAGCTTTTCCCTGTAAGCAGACTGTTTACCCGGCCTTATTAAATGTTATGTAATTATGTTTTGTAGGTCAAGTTTTTTTTACTTTAAACTTTTGGTATCCAAACCATTATTTTAATCCTCAAAGCCAGCTCAGACACCATGAGTTAAGCCAGATTTTAGCTCAACTGCAACATTGGAGCTCATTGTCAAATCTTGGACCCAATCTTGGGCATCGAAAATGACAAATAGTCTTGTAGTATCACAAAATAAACAATGTATCCAAGACACCCCATGACCACGACTCCATAAGATTAGCATGTCATAAATTTTCTTACATTGTTGTCTAGTTTGACTGGTGGTGTTTGCAAACTGTATGTGGAGTATGTTAAATACTTAGCCTCATCTGTCACGGTGTTCTTCCATCATTTAGACTCAGTCACTGTATCAAACAATACTAGGACGGGCTAACTGGCTTCTTTTTTGCTGGGGGCTGATGTGTGAACTTCCTGTGAAGCAATGCACACTTCTTTTTAGAAAACTGCAGCCTGCTGCTGAAGTTAAATGGTGCTGAAAGCAGGTGATCAGGGCACTCTGTGAAAATGGTATACATACCAAGCTCCAAGCTTGAAAGTCATTGTTCTTTTAGATCCACTGTGAAACTACATTATCAAGGTGGAACCATTACATATTTGTGCTTTAAATTTTAATATATAGTGTTGGAAATATACTTAGCAACTGCTATCAACGGGTTGAGTCTTGGCTACAGCAACTGAATTTTTCTATCTGGTGGCTTGTGGCACATGTGTTGCCAGCGTTTCATTATCTCAAACTTCAGCAGTAGCAGCCGATAGATAAAATTCATGGAAATTTTTCATTTATGAGCACATTTACCATTGTTTCACTCTCAGGTAAGTCATGGTTAGTCTACCTTTAGTGGTCTAGACTTTATGGCTAATAATCAAATCCGAAAGGGCTACACTGACTGAATGATGTTGAAAATTGAAACTGAAAATCCAAGGTAGATGCATCTCAGCTAATGGTCTAGGGTTCATTTGCTCTTAAAATATTCACATTTTTAAAACAGCATCAACCACCATCAAATAACAATTTTATACAGAGGAAGTGTCCTTTATGGAAACTTTGCCTCATGTTTCCTGAAAGTTGTCTAAATCCCACAAAATCCTAAACTTTAAAGATCATTTGGGAAAAATGTTCCCATTTGGCTATGAAAGAGCTGCAGCTCAGATTTCCCTAGAAGACATTAGGAGACTGGCAAAACACACATGTTGTCATGGCAGTGTTACAAAGAGGGCTTTTGGGATGACAGCAGATGCTCACACTGAGAATGTTCCCTTTAGGACTTTTTGAGAGTTCCCTAGATAACAATCAGGGAATGTCTACTAACAGAACTCCTTTCACTACAAAGGACGTTTCTCTTTGGTGTCCTGTTGATCACATTAATACCAATTAGCTTAAAGGAAATGTGGAGGGCAATTGTTTGGCAAGAAAAAAATTAAAACAGTGTGGCCCTATAGGCGTCTGCTATGACGCTGAAGGTTCTGAAAACATAATGGGAGTATAGCGTAAGAACCCAGAGGGAACATTCTATAGTGATCTTAAAGTTCACTGAAAGTTTTAAGAAACTGATTTTTGACTGAAACGTTCTTGGAGCCCAGCAAGCTGTCCTTGAAGCCAGTGGAAATATGAGAACATTCTGATAATGTGCAATTTGTGTTCATACTAATTCTATCCCTAAACTAATTTAAACATAAAGGTATGAATAAGAAACAATGTCACCCCCAACCCGAGGCTGGTTCTCTCTCAATAGCAAAGTCACTGGAAATAAACAGATAATGAGATTTAAATTATTACCCATTCAAAAACCCAAACAATATGGAGGACTTGGTGCCCCAACTTTCTTCTCTACTGGATTAAGGTCTCGGCTTTGGCTTGGTCACTTTAGAACATTCACTTTGATGTCTTTAAACCATTTCTGTGTAGCTTTCGCTGTATGCTTCAGGTCATTGTCTTGGTGGAAAATAAATCTTCTCCAAAGCAGTAGTTCTCTTGGAGACTGCATAAGATTGTCCTCCAGGATTTTCCTACTTTTGCCGCCTTAATTTTACGCTCAACCTTTACAAGTCTTCTAGGGCTGGCTTCCGGGAAGCATCCCCTCCTCATGATGCTGCCACTGCCATGCTTCACAGTGTAGATGGTGTCTTGTGGTGATGTGCAGTATTTGGTGTCTGCCAAACATAGTGTATATTCTACTGGCCAAAAGCCACCATGTTGATGGGAGAAAGAACTTTCTCCCACTTGACAATAGAGTCTCCCACATACTTTTTGGTGAGCTCTAGTCAAGATTTTAAGTTTTCTGCAACAGTGGCTTTCTCTTTGCCACCCTCCCATAAAGCTTTGACTGGTGAAGAACCTGGGCAACAGTTGCTGTCTGCAGAGTCTCCACTATATCAGCTGCTGAAGCTTGTAACTTCTTCAGAGTGGTGATAGGTGTTTTGGTGGCCTCTCTCAACGGCTTCAATATTGATCCTGATCTAGGCAGATTACACATGTACCATATTCCATCCATTTCTTGATGATGGATTTAACTGACAATGGGGGATGTTCAGGGCCTGGAAAATGCTTTTGTTTTCATCCCCAGACTTATACTTTTCAATAACCTTTTATGTGAGTTGCATGGAGTGTTCTTTTGTCTTCATAATGTAATGGTAGCCAGAAATCCTGATTAACCAGTGACTGGACCTTTCAGACACAGGTGTCTTTATACTACAGTCACTTGAGACACATTCACTGCACTCGGGTGATCCCTATTTCAATGATCATGAGAAAACTAGCACCGGTTGGCTGGACTTCTGTTGAATTTGGTCACTCACTTTAAAAGGGAGATACATATTTATGTAACCACTAATTTTGCATTACATATTTGTATGTATGAAGCCAAATTATATTGACCATGATTGATTTATAAAATCAATTAAAGGGTAAGACATCCAAGGGGGTTAACACTTTTATATGCATGTAGATATCTACTATTGAATTTCTAAAGTGTTGAAGAAAAAACAAATTATTCTCATACTGCTTCATTGACATACATACGTAATCATGAGTTCTTATAAGTTACCTATCATTGATGTTTCCCGTTTTCCCTCTCATGATACAAGTGATGTAAAGTGTTCCTAACCCTGAATGCAAAATAAGACTCAGCAAGGTTTTAGTGTGTTTTCCTACTTGGTGAGATCGCCTAGATCCAATGGGGAGAGAAGGGAGAGATTAACTCCTCTCAAACTGGATCACTGACTGAAAAAGCCACAGAACCTCAGGTCTAAACAATAGCCCACAAAATCTGTTTATGCTTTCAACAATAAAAGAATAAATAGATAAAGGCTGGAAGAACGTGAGCCGCCAGTCAGAGTGAAAGCCAGTGTTTCAGAGAAAAGATTCAGATGGCATTATTGATGAAACCCGATTGAGGGTATGGAGATTATTCGGTTGTGGTTTCTACTGCAGCGTGGTCTATTTCTCTTCCTTTTTCATCCTAAAACTCTCTGCTTACCAATGAATGCAATACTTCTTTTTTATTAAAAACAAATGCAGAATATAGACATTAAAAACACTCACCTCCAACTAAAATTCCACACCAAAACCATGTAAAAAGTTGTATAAAACATTAAGATGCTTAGCTGTGAACTGAGCCTCTTGCACGTCTCATCCTCTGAACATCTGAGTCCTCAATCCGCCCTTCTGCACACAAAAACACCCTCCTCTGCTCCATTCATTCAGAGTTATTTGGTAGTCCAGCAACTCATTATTGGCTAAAATGAGTGTTTAGGTGAATTGCTATTTCCCTGAGTGCAATTTACCAGCTTGTTTATTCTACTCTGGACTCTCAGCATCAAATTGCTCCACTTGTCATTGCGAAAGACTTCTAAGAGTATATTAAACAATATAGAGCAGAGTTCCAGTTGTCCATCTCTCGAGTGCTTGACTATTTCTATTTTAATACAAATATTACCACTGCGGTGTTACATGGACCTTTGTAACCAAAAGAACATTTTTTGCTTCAAATCTATTCTTTCTCAGCTCATGCATGTAAGCACACTGATGTGTGCTGTGCTGTGTTCACTGTCAGAACTGTTTTGAGTGCAGTGCACAGCAGCACCGTCGTTGAATTGACCCAATAGAGACACTGCCGGGAGGCTGCAGCAGCTGCCTGCGTGCTGCTTTTTAAATTTGGTTTTTGGCCCACGACTGAGGCTCATTTGAATATACTTGATATGTTTGATGCTACTGCATTTTACCAGAGGCATTGATGTTTAATTATGTAGCTCGGACTCAAGTTGGATTCAAGTGACTGGTATCGAAAACTTCCCATACAAATTTATACTAACTAAAACTCTGACTTAACTTTGACGGCGTTTAGTTACTGTAACTAGGTAGACCAAGAGGGAGGTAGCTTGAACTGTAATGGCTATTTAATTAGTAGAAGTAGCATTAATACAACTGCTTCTAACTTTCCATCACTTGTACTAGTCTGGTGGCATTTTGCATTACATTTCACTAACAATGTTTACAGAGTTGCAACTTCAAGCCATGGTGAAACAACCAGTACCTTGCAATAATCACGATCTATCAAGTCACAAAGGTAAGGAAATCAGTCTGCTTCCAGGAAAAAAGCCATCTTTCATGAAAACAAAATAGCTTACATAACTCCCTTAGCTGAATAAGCTATGTAGATAATGGAGCTACATTGCTAATTGAGCTACACTGCTAACACAGTTAAAACTGAAACATAGGCTTAAGCTGCATAGCTAAACTAGCTTAAGCTGTCTTTTATAAAGCTAATTCAGCTATGGATTACATAGCCAATGGCGCTACCTAGCAAACGCAGCTGAAGCTACACTCACTACGTAGGGACTTTATCTATGTAGCTATGTTAGCTTTAGCTATGTTTACTACAGCTCACATTGCTAAGATAACTGAGCTACATTGGCGTATTTAGTAACGCTAATTACCTAGCGAGGGTAGGTATGTTAGCTTTAGCTTAGGCTAACAAAGCTAAAGCAATCCACTTTTTGTGTAACTACTTCTACAAGGAGTATATACATAATTTAGTCCTGATTAGACCTCTGAGCTTTTTCTCAGTTTTACTATCAGTTGTTTCTTAGTCTGTCATTTTGCAATGTGGTCATTTCATGAATGTGACGGCTAGACTTGGTTTATGAATACAATTGAATTTAAACTAAAACTAAAACTGGAAATATGTGCACTGGCAAATGATGGCAGTTCCTTTCTGAGATAAACTGTATATCTCAGATGGAAAGTCTGCGAGAGTGGCCCTCAGAAATGTATGGCCTGCAGCCAGACCTCTCTTGAAATAGAGGACCAACTTGTCAAAAATCGCTTCATCTATGGATGGAGAAGTAGCTAACGACTAGACACTTTTAGCTTGTTTACTCCACAGTCATGCCTGACTCACAAGAATTCTTGTTTTTAGTGTGGAGAATCTGGTTGTCGGTGAATTAATTTGTTTGTTTCCCCAAAGAATTCTGGAAAAAATTACGCCCTTTAGCATTAGCTGCTAGCGACTGAAATTATCAAAAATTAATTTAAAAAATGGAGAAAAAGACATTCAGTATTAGATTTGCTGGTATAGATTTAATCCTCAAAGTCCCTGAAAAGTCATTTAAGTTCCAGGCTTGCTAGAAAAGCCTCTGTAAGGAATCAAAGACATGGACAGTGTTATTGGAACTGCACAACAGCTAGCTTCAAGAGGAAAAAAGTAAGAGGCTATGTTCTATGGTTCAAAACTTTTAATAACCTGTCATTTCTTGGAACATCATGCTGAGAGGGATCTATAAGGTTCAAATCCCTTTCACAGGACAGGGCATTTCTGTATAAAGTTTGCATATTCCGTTACGTGTTGCTTCTCCTCAGGTACTCAGCTTCGTCCCGCAGTCTATAGACATCCTCATTAGAGTGATTAGTGACTGTAAACTCCCCGTAGGTGTGAGTGTGAGCGTGCCTGGTTGTTTGACTCTATATAACTGATTGGTGACCAGTTCAGGTGGACCCTGCCTCTTACCAAATGACATCTGGGATGAGCTCAACCTCCTGATGACCCCAAACAGGTTCAGTGGAGAAGTTCATTAAGGGATGGATGAACTGAAATGAGTTACGTTTGCAGAGTTATTGATCAGAATGACCTTGTTCTATTCACAACCCTTTTTGCACTCCCTTAAGAAAACAGTATAAAATTCTGCCTTCATCTCAGTCTCTATTTAGATATCTATCTTTCATCTGAGCCTTTCTCATCTGTTCTCTCTGTTGATGCCCTCCTTTTTCTTACCCTACACTCTTATAAAAAGTATAAATGAGACCCCGAGCACAGAGTGTTTGCTGTATTTTGAGCTGCATCTATCTAGGCCATGAAAAGGCTCTTCTTATTAGAATGAAAAATGTATAAGAAAGATTTTTCAACAGTTCAAGCCTCCAAACACAGAGAGTGTCGCTCAAATCTTGTTAGAGAAAAAGGCAGACACATCTCACTCTGGGTCTTGACCCATAGTGGTAATAAATTAGGTAGCAAAGACATAGATATTGATTTGTTATGCAGGTTATGCTTCCAGCAAAGATAAACAAGGGGTCTAGGGAAATTTGGGGACAATCTGCGAGCCAATCACTGGAACCACCTCAATCTGGAGTGGTTCACATTCTGTATTGATTTGGCAGCTAGAGAGCTAGGGACAAGCACAAGGAGGGAGAGGATTGTTATGATGACTGACAAATATAGAAGGAATGAGAAACCTATTGCAGTTTAAACATTTATGGACAAACATATAAAACAACATTTTTTTTCTACAAATAAATTATCTTCTTTGTTAAAGTGGATTTATTCCTTAGCAGGAGATTGATTGTAGGCTGATCCTGGCAGACGTTAATAAATTAGACTTGCCTTAAATGAACCTAACTGTGTTTGGTGTGCTGAAGCAGTATTGCAGCTCCTTGTTTCTTTACCACAGCTCTTAGCTCTGTAGTGCTGCATTATACCGCATATGTGAGGGAAAATTATAGCCAGTGTGTGAAAGAGAAAACGTGTTTGGCCAATAAGTTTTCAGAGCTATTGGCGATTGCCTTGTAGAAGAGAGAGAATTTGAACAAATATATAAAGCTGATCACAATGTACCAAGGGCACTGGCATGGTAAGTCGTTCCACTATTTGATCAGAGAAACTTTTTGAAAAGGAGTGAAGGTAGATAGTATACCTATATCTATACCAAACCATACCATACCATACCATTCCATTCCAAACCGTATCATACTATGCCATTCCATAAATAACCATACCATACCGTTTCATTCCATACCATACCATACCATACCATTCTATAACATACCATTCCATATAAGACCAAACCATACCATACCATACCATATCAGACCATTCCATACCATACCATACCATTCCATACCATACCATTCCATACATACCATACCATTCCATTCCATACCATACCCTTCCATACCATATCAGACCATTCCATTCCATACCATACCATACCATACCATACCATACCATTCCATATCAGACCATTCCATTCCATTCAATACCATACCATACCATTCCAAACCGTATTATACTATGCCATTCCAAAAATAACCATACCATACCATTCCATACCATACCATACCATACCATAAGATTCTATAACATACCATTCCATATAAGACCATACCATACCATTCCATACCATACCATATCAGACCATTCCATTCCATTCAATACCATACCATACCATTCCAAACCGTATTATACTATGCCATTCCATAAATAACCATACCATACCGTTTCATACCATACCATACCATTCCATACCATACCATACCATACCATAAGATTCTATAACATACCATTCCATATTAGACCATACCATACCATTCCATACCATACCATATCAGACCATTCCATACCATACCATACCATATCATACCATTCCATACCATACCATACCATATCATACCATTCCATACCATACCATTCCATACCATATCATACCATACCATACCGTTCCATACCATTCCATACCATATCAGACCATTCCATTCAATTCAATTCAATACCATACCATACCATTCCATACCATACCATACCACACCATTCCATATCAGACCGTTCCGTTCCATTCCATACCATACCATACCATACCATTCTATAACATACCATTCCATATAAGACCAAACCATACCATACCATACCATACCATATCAGACCATTCCATACCATACCATACCATACCATACCATTCCATATCAGACCATTCCATTCCATTCCATACTATACCATACCATTCCATATCATACCATACCATACCATACCATACCATTCCATATCAGACCATTCCATTCCATTCAATACCATACCATAACATTCCAAACCGTATTATACTATGCCATTCCATAAATAACCATACCATACCGTTTCATACCATACCATACCATTCCATACCATACCATACCATACCATAAGATTCTATAACATACCATTCCATATAAGACCATACCATACCATTCCATACCATACCATATCAGACCATTCCATTCCATTCAATACCATACCATACCATTCCAAACCGTATTATACTATGCCATTCCATAAATAACCATACCATACCGTTTCATACCATACCATACCATTCCATACCATACCATACCATACCATAAGATTCTATAACATACCATTCCATATTAGACCATACCATACCATTCCATACCATACCATATCAGACCATTCCATACCATACCATACCATATCATACCATTCCATACCATACCATACCATATCATACCATTCCATACCATACCATTCCATACCATATCATACCATACCATACCGTTCCATACCATTCCATACCATTCCATACCATATCAGACCATTCCATTCAATTCAATTCAATACCATACCATACCATTCCATACCATACCATACCACACCATTCCATATCAGACCGTTCCGTTCCATTCCATACCATACCATACCATACCATACCATACCATTCTATAACATACCATTCCATATAAGACCAAACCATACCATACCATACCATACCATATCAGACCATTCCATACCATACCATACCATACCATTCCATATCAGACCATTCCATTCCATTCCATACTATACCATACCATTCCATATCATACCATACCATTCCATACCATTCCATATCAGACCATTCCATTTGTTTCAATACCATACCATACCATACCATTCCATATCAGACCATTCCATTCCATACCATATCATACCATACCATTCCATATCACACCATTCCATTCCATTCCATACCATAGCATTTTATACGATATCATACCATACCATACCAAAGATATTCCTTTGTCAGTCTCACAGTGGGAAATCAACATGGATTTACCCCAGTCTATAACTGTACCAGATGTACAAAGGCAGGAATTTAGGGTGGTTATTTTTGGGACAGCAGAAAGTAGATGGGAAATATGGAAAGAGAAGAGAGTGGCATGGACCAAATGGTCAGACAGTTGAATGAGCAACCAGTCCACCAAGGTCTTTGGTTCAATTCAATATTATAATCTACTAGGGGTGGAGGAAAAAATTGATACAGCATAGTATCACAGTATTTTGTCTGGTGATATATCGTATCGTCTCATCCACCAAGTATTGATTTTTTTCAAAGCCACTGCTAATATGAACTGAAGTCTAAGATAATGAAAAAATAAAATCAATTTTTTGTCCAGTGAGATCGACAGAGGTGATGGTCATTAAGCAGAATAAAGTTAGTACAACAAACATGGCAGCACCAGGGGAAGGATATTAGGAATGCAAGAAGGGCATGAATGAGATGGACATGACACATGAGGTTTGCAAGAAGCGCTACATGAAAATAAAATACTGCAAAAATATGACATGAGGGCAAGACTAATGCTAAATCAGCTAAACAGTTGAGAAAATGGTATAGATCGCAATATATGGTATCACAATATTCACTGTATTGCAAAATGTTTAAAAGCGCAATAATATCGAATCGTGGCCGAAATATCATGATAATATTGAATCATGGGGCCACTAGTGATTCCCACCGCTATAATCTACCAAAACATGTAATAATGTAACATGTAATAAAATGTGTATTATTCCTGGTATTAATTCTTTATCACTATCCACATTTTCAATGTTTTTTCGGCTGAGAGCTGCTGATAATATACAAGACAAAAATGAAAAACAAGACATTCTTGGACCAACATGTACTGTTCAGGTGTGCAGGGCGGCCATCACCAAAAATTCAGCATGGAGATTAAAATTCCTCACATATCCTGTTGTTTTCTTAAATCAAATATTTATTCAGGGGGAATGATTGATTACAATATACATGAAGTTTGTTGGTTTACTTAATTTTCAGCTGAAAATCTCTGGCTGAAACTTTCCTGTGTTTGTGTCTAAGTTTTGCTTTTATTCTCTGCCACTCCTTTGAAAGGCATTGACTTAGGTTGTTTGTCCTTTCTACAAAGACACTGCAGAGCTAATTTATCCCTTTGTTGAGATATTGGAAAGGGCAAATTGTAAAGAAAGACACCCAAGTGTGTCTTGAGTATCAGCAAACCACAGGCTGTTGGTGAGGCAGGGGCCATGGCTCAGACTGTATTGTTTTGGTTTCATTGTTGGCACTTGCTCATGTTTTTTCCCTGAGTTTCCTTATGGCATTTCTGTATTCGCTGTGGCTGAGTGGTTCGATGGCTGTGTTTGCTTTTATTCTCAGATATCACAATATAATGCTTGAACTAAAGTTTCATATTTTCCTCGCTCCCTGTCAGACTGGTGCTACCTGATCAATACACAGAGTTTACCACACATTAAGAGCGGCTGCTTTTTGATGAAAAAAGAAACAAGTTGTGGGATACTTTGTGAGTTGGGAAAGTTGTCTCTGCATTGATTTAATCTATGGAGAGATAGGCTGGCTGGAAATAGGAAACAGGAGGCAGCAGAGAACAAAAAAATGTCATCTCATCACATCAGTCCTTATCTTTAAAAGTACGACAGACAAAATTTAGCTTCCTTTACCCTCAGTGGCATTTAGTCCAGATTCTAAGAGTGCCTAAATTTGCTTAAAGAGCAGCCAGTCTAGCTTCATTTCCCTCTCTTATTGAAGGTAAGTAGTAGGGAAGCACAATTTCACCACTTTTCATTATGTTTCAGTTTTCCTTTTTTCCCAGTTGTGCAGTATGCCATCCTCTCTTAAAGCCATTTCCTGCCATTTTAAAGTACATAGGTAAGATCGTTCTGAAAATTTAAGTGTTTCCTGAGGAAAAAAAAAGTGAAAATGTTGGAAGATAGAAAGGATAGAGAAACAGAAAAAAGGCAGTGAGTGCCTTCAAGTGTCTTAAAATGGGAGTGAAAGCTCAGGAAATCTCATGACCTTTTAAGCCTCTGCTTCAGGCAGACAAAGAAAGAGACTGATGAAGCAGGAAGAAGAAAAGCCCTCACCTTCGATGAGGCACCTGTCCATTGTCTACAGCCTCCACAGTCAAAGCATAGCTCCGTCCAACTGTGAGCTCCACACCCGGGGCCACGGTGATGATCCCAGTGCTGTGAAGACAGTTCAAACAGTATGAATGAGCACTTTAAGTCAATTATACCATAATAAAGGTGCTGAGTATGGCATGGTAAATTCTGTTAATTGCTGAGATCACCACAGAACTGATTGAGCCCTTAAAGCGCCTATAGAAAATATTCACCCCCCTGGGATGTTTTACCCTTTTATTGATGTTATTAATTAACCATGATTAGTACAATCTGGCTTTTTTTTTCTACAAAAAAAAAATAACTTTAACGTCAGAGTGAAAACAGATTTCTACAAAGTAATTTCAATTAAATAAAAATATGTAAAATAAAAAAGTGACTGCATTCATATCCTTCTCCTATAAGTCAGTATTGTAATTAAATCAACAATAATAATTTACAGATTTTTATGATCTGCCACAAAACTTTTCATTGGTAACCATCTTATTGACAATCATTCTACATCCTCTAGCATGGGTTGTGCCCAAAACATCTATTCAGCAAAGTATCCTAGTATTAGTTTCCAGGATAAACTATCAATTTTCTAATACCGCAAATTGATACTTTGATTGAATTAAACATGTCCTTTCATCAGAACAACCTCCACATCTATAGATGTGGCTGTGTCCTAGGCTGGCTCCAAGAAACTAAAGCTTCACTGAGCTTGTGAGAGAACAAAGATGGATGATTGACATACTGTGTGGTCCTTGCCCTTTTGGTACTGATGCCATAAATCTATAAATCCATATAACTGAGGCATTTTAGTGTCGTTTGTAACTGTAATTCTGGTCTCCTGTCCTATACCCACATAAAGTAGCAGAACTCAGACTTTTGGCGCAGACGAGTCACTTGAATAAGTCAAAGGTATAGATTTACATCTTGTGACAACGTACCTAATGGCTTTAATGCCACGAGAAAGTGTAAGCTACAGAACTTAGCCAAAATATGGCATGCCACAAATTACCAACATTTTTCAGACTTTGCTTCAAGGCGGATGAATGTAGGAAAAGAGAGCTTTGGATCATGTTTGGAAAGCCTGTGAAGCGTCAATAAGCATGAAAGCTACAGTTCTCCATCAGTGTCCCCACAGCATGTTCTCAGGATATGTTAATGTCCACAGTTCAGTATGCCCCTAAAAACAGAAAGGGGTCTTTGAAGGCCTAATATGCTACATTTAAAACATGAACAAAGCCGAAATCAAATATATCTACTGAGTAAATATGTCATGTGTAACAATGCTCTATGAAAGAGTTGAAATCATCTTCTCTCTGGGTTTGTTGTTCTCAGCTCTGTGTTCACACAGGCAGGACAGCAGTTTAAGCATCACACATGGACTAACATACTGTATGGACAAGATTATTCAGCCACCTATCCATTTCACCAAAAGGAACTGCAATGAGATTGTTTTCAAACATATGTACTTTAATATGGAGTTTGTCCCCCTTTTGCAGTAAGAACAGCCTCCACTCTTTTTGGATGGCCATTCATTCTGTAGAGCATTTATGAGGTCAGGCACTTATGTTAGACAAGAATGCCTGGCTCAAAATCTCTGTTCCACTCAGAGGTCAGCGCTCTGTGCTGCCAATCAGGACCTTCCACACCACACTCATTAAACTGTGCCTTTATAGTCCTTGCTTTGTGCACTGGGGCACAGTCATGTGGGGATAGAAAAGAGCCATCCCCAAACTGTTGCCAGAAAGTTGGAAGCATAGCATTGTCCAGAGTATTTTGGAATGCTGAAGCTAAAAGATTGCCCTTCACTGGAGACAAGGGGCCTAGCCCAAACCCAGAAAAAACAGCCCCTTACCATTGCCCCTTCTCCACCAAACCTCACAATTGGCACAGTGCAGTCAGACAGGTAACATTCTCCTAGCCTCTGCTAAACCCAGACTTGCTTATCTGATTCCCAAACAGAGAAGCATAATTTGCTACAGCAGGGTCATAACAAAAATAATAAAGATAATAGTTTGGTCGAGCAAACTTAGCTATGTTAGCCACATATGTTACCTAAAAAGCATATGTAGCTATGTTAGCATTAGCCACATTTGCTAAAGTTTACGTAAAGCTAAAGCTAATGTAGCAATATTAACTACATAGCTAGCAAGGCTACTTTGGCTGTAGCTAAAGCTAGTGAAGCTAAAGGCTGGCTCAGACTACACGAATTCAGCCAGATTTAAGCCCGACTGCGACGTCGCAGCTCGTTGTCAAAACTCAGGCCCGATTTTGAGAGTCGGGAATGACTAATGGTCTTGTAGTGTTACATAATTAACGATGCGTTTAAGACTCCTTACGATTCCTCACGACCACGATTCAACAAGACTAGCATGTCAGAATTTTTTGTACATCATCGTCTAGTTTGACACCCTGACCTGACGTCAACGACGTCCTGCGGTATAACAACAAGAGAACATTTACTCATTATCTTTGCATCATCATTTACAAGATTTACCACTTTTATCCCCTTTTATTTCCTAAAACTATGTGAATTTTGTTTTTTTTTCACGTTATCACATGCATACTTTAAGTTCTATCTGAAGGAGAGCCAGTCCATATTGTCCTCCTCTTGATACATCCATACTTATTATCCATAATCCAATCCATCATTGCTACTTATTTTCCTTTTTCGAGCAAAAGACCGCTACAATCACACGGAGCGCTCCTGTTATAGAGTGATTGACACTCTTTGGCCTGCCCCCCAACAACCTGTGAACTCGCACTCAGTCGCAGAGACGGTGGTGGCATCAGCATACGCTGAGCGGTCTGGATCACTCTTGTAGTGTGGCCAGGCTGTCGGCCAAGACGGGACAAGATTTTGGTCAAATAGTCTGACACGGTGCTGTCGTGAACGACCAAAAAATCGCGTAGTCTGAACCGGCCTTGAAGCAACCCACTGTCGGCAAAACTACATCTAAAAAGGGATTTATAGACCTCTGGTCTTTTTTCCTATCTTATTTATGAAATGTTTCTTGGTCTATAATGTTTACTGTAGTTATCGGAAATATCTGCCAGATTTGTTTATTAATAAAGTTGAAATAAGAAAAATATATATGTTCTGAAAAGAGAAATATGTTGTAGTGGTCTGCAAGAGGTGGCATCTGAGAGCTGTAGTCTGCAGGCAGATCCCACTCAACGTTTTGGTAATGGTTCAATAGTGAACAGAGTTAACTGTGGCCACCTCTGCACTACATTCATAATGATGTCTCAAAGCAAATGATGCATTTACCTTGATCCAATGAGAAAATCTCCCTGGTCACCTGCTAGAATCCGATAGGTGACCTGACCATTGGGACCGTCATCAGCATCAACAGCTGAGAGCTGGGAAGACACAAAAAACACACAATAAATACATATACAACGAAACATACCATTAAAGATTTGCTGCTACAGTTTATAATCCATACAGTTAATAGTGTTAGTGACAGAGTGTACCTGTATCACAGTTTCTCCTGCCATCATATCTGTAAACAGGTTGACATTATAGGAGACATTTGCGAAAGTCGGAGTGTTGTCATTGGCATCCATCACTGTTATCGTCACGGTAACTGGGATACTCTGCTGGACGCCGTCTGATGCTAAAAGCTGGTGAGACAAAAATGCAGAAAGAGAGCATAAAAAAGTGTATTTTTTTGTTTGTGACAAGAAATAAAATGTTCCTCCTTGTAAGAAATTTTACCGTCAGTGTAGCTGCAGAAAAAAGAAAAAAAAAAGAAAAAAAAAACTACATTTAGAGAATCCTGAGGTGGGAGGATCGTGTGCTCAGTGTTTCTTTGACACCTTGATAGCATCTGTTTGTTTCCTTGTTTGTTTTGAGGCCGAGTTTTCTGTGCTTTTTCAATATCAAACCCTGTTCTCTTTGGTTTATTTATATGTTTTTGTGGGAGCAATTGAAAATATTGTAAGTCTCTGGCTCTCCCTTGTGTGAACATTTTGAACTTTGTTTTTTGATGCTATGTGACCTTCATAAATATGAAGGTAAAGGACAATAAAACAAACAAGATGCCCTATTTAAATGTATGTCAAATTACATTATTCCCTGACACAATTTCTTTTCAAATTACTTTAAGACAAAGTCATTTCTGAGAGGAATTGTCTAAGAAAATCAAAATGTTGATCTGAGAGCACCATCTTGAAACTGTGACTTGGGCTTATTTTATTCGTTGCATTTTCTAGGGAAGATGACGATGCATAAATTATTGACCGCACGCATAAAAATGAAACTATGCTTCAGTTATATTCATATATAACTTATCTCTATGGATATCAAACAATACCGTGCCCCATATGGAGCCCTGTGGGACAATTTTTGAACATTTAAATAAACAAGACAATTTTCCTGTTGGGACAAGAGAAGTAAATTGGTTAAAAAGAGCATGACAAAGAGGCTGAGACACTCTGGAGTAAAAAAAACTCAGCGTAAAGCTAGTAGGAACCTGGAAGATTTTATCATTATGTATGACACAAGATATGGCCTGATGTGAGATAATTTGAAGTAATCTAGGAGAACAAGCTGGAAAAAACAATTTCAGGTGATCTTAACCCTCATGAGCGATTTTTAACTATTTTGGGCTCTAATTTCGTGCAGTGGTAATTTCATCCGCCACACCACCGTGCGCAGCCAATTTGGCAATTTAGTAGACAGGGCTGCGCCGAGATGGGTGTGGCGGCGCACCAGGGGGAGGTGTCGACAGATTCAGCATGGCGCAATGACAATTTCGTGCCAAAACACTGCGCGGAAGTTGCGCTGAAAGCCCGCCAGCTCCAACCTGGTCTATTCTAGGCGCAGGCGAAGCGTGCCCGGTGTAGTGGTAATTTGGCTGTCAGGCACGCAGTGCGCACACATCACCAAAACCTCACATGCAGGCTTTCAGAGTGTCAGGCACATTTCAATGCAATAAACAATCACAGCAACCACTATTTAATGTAACCGTCTGAACCAGCATATACATTTGTATCTATATAAACTGTCCCGCCACATCTGATGTCAGATCAAAGATGTTTGTCACGCGTAATTGAAACTCAACCTGATGGCAGCTGGGAGTGATAAAAACTAGCGAGTTCACATCTCTCAGCCAACCACAAACAGCCACGGCATCTGATATGGAGTATATATTCGTCTTCTCTCATCTCATGAAATTCAAAAGAAAAGAAAAAAGAGAGAGAAGCTCGCTGAATAAATGTAAGTCAGTTAATGTCTTGAGGATTTACCTGTGATTGCCCATATTTCTTTGTTTTAATCTTTATTCTTAACGTGATCTAAAAAGATGGAGTACATTATTGCAAGGAGGATGAGGAGGAGATACCGGGAGAGAATATATCACCAAAGGTTCTCCTATTTGGCGATGACAGAGCAGGAATGCAGGTGGATCACAAGCATGATGCCTGGATTAGCCTGCTGCTGTGTTTAATGTAATTGTCACTTCATTTTGTAATCCTATTCATGACACAGGAACAGATTACATCTGTCCCGCGAGGTGGTCCACACGGTGACGTGCATCGTGGCCTCTGATGCACAGCCCGGTGGCCACTGTGTGCCTTCTCCTTACATCATTGAACCGTTTTTTACATCGGGCAGCGGTTCTCAGAATATCTGGGCAAACTTGACTGACAATATTAGTAACTTCCTCCCAGGCAGTTTTAGCATCATCAGCCCTGGAGGTCTGTTAGCATTACCATATATTCTGGTACTGCGAGCTTGGACCTCCCGGACCAGCACATCAGTTTCCTCCTGGGAGAAGTTTGGCCGCCTGGAGCTGCTGCTGCTGTCTTCATCCATGGTGGTGGCGAGGTGAAATTGGCACTGCGCCTTGCCCGCAGCGCATTTAAAGGCAAGGAGAGGCGTTCATTTGATTGGTGAAGATTACACTCAGCTGTGTTAAACCCACTCACGCCTTCTCTCCTCCTTCTTTGCCACTTGCGCCGGCGGGAGGGACGGAGGCATAGGTGCGCCGCGCCGGACTGCGCCGTGCACGAAAATTGCAAAATGCCCTAGACACACCCCATTGGCGCGGTGTGGGCGCGGCGCACCTGCCCTGCGCCGCGCCTGCGCCTGGTCTACGAAAATAGAGCCCTTTGTCTCGCCGGGACTTATTGTTTTAAAAAGCATCAAAAACATCAACCCTATGGTGAACACTCAAGCTCTAAACATCCTTTTAGTAAGGACAGTCTGAGATTTAAGAAAATGTGTGCTGTAGTAGGGTCATTTGGTTAAAAAAATGTAATGAGACTATAAAGACAAAGGGGAAAAAAAACAGAAATTATAACTTCAAACTTTTTATTTGTGGTACACAGTAAACAATAATGACTAATGCTTTGCTTTGCACAAATTTGTTTTCCCATTTCTTTTGTAGCAAAAAATGAAAAAAAAAAAAAATCATTCTGTGACCAAAAGGCTTCAAAATATTCATGTAAACAAACAAACAAACAAACAAACAAACAAACAAACCAAAAAAAAAAAACAGTCCTTGTGCTTTTGTATTGGCTTCATTTGAGCCATAACTAGACTAGTTTTGACAAAGTATGACACAACAGAACAGCCTGCCATGCCCGGTCACAATGCATTGTGGGATACAAAACAGACAATACGGAGGATAGCATTAGCTGCTAGCAGCAGAAACTATAAAAAACAAATTTAAAATTTCCCAGGCTTGCTAGAAAAGCATCTGTAAGAGCTACAGATCACAGATAGCGTCATCAGAGCAGCAAAATGGATAGCTTCCAGAAGATAAAGAAAGTGGCTACAATTTATGAGTTCAAAAGTCATTTAACTCTTTGGAATCTGTGTCTCTTCAACATAGTCTGTCTCAGAGGGTTAAGGCCCTAAGATGGCACAGCATATACAGACACCTTTCTTTATTCTTTTTAATTTTTTCAGAATTAAAAGAATGGTCAGGCCAACGCTAGTATTTCATGTAAATATACCTTTATATCCTAACTCCTTTACCCTCCCCCATTGTCTGATTTTTTTTACATCTACTTCTTTGCACTGTTTTGTTTGTGACTTTTAGAGCTAAGGAACTGTTTTAACTTAACCAAGTCCTACTTGACTTTGTGCTACTCTTATTTCATCATGTGTTTGCTCATAGCTTATTACTTATTGAACAGACCTGAGAGCACTTTTAGTGTGTCAATAAAACCTTTACCATAAAGCTCATTAGAGTATTTTCTAAGTAAGTGGAGCATTTCCTTCCAGCAGTATTATTCGTCATTATTTGCTCCAGTCAGTAAACAACACCTGTGTTTTCTTGCCTTTTACACTCACATAGAAAAAGGAAACAAACATCACAGCCTTGACAATGACTAACAGACATCATCAACAGAAGCTTCTTCACTGATACCAATCTTCTCCACAGGCTCATCTGCCAAGAGGCTGATTGAGTCCTTTAAATGAAAACCATCCTCCGTGTCTCGCTCTCTCTCTCTCTCGCTCTACTTCTGAAATTTAATTTCTTCTGCAAAGCTTTCATGATGATTACTGTACACCTCTGCCTCTAAATCAATACTCCGGACCTTCTGCTGCTTCCCTATTTAACTTCCAAATAGATGCATGCATACAAAAGGATGCATAGGCTCATATAATACGCTGCACTCCCACACAACCGCACACGCAGGCAGAGGAAGCAGGTTGAACTTGACAGATAACTGACTGCTGTATGAATGCTGCAGATCAATAGGTAGATACACTGTGCTTGGCAACTGGCGGCCCGTCTGCAGCTCATCAATAAAGATGCTGCTGAATTTGATTGCACTGAAGGAAGAGAGAAATGAGGGTTTGGAGAAAGTGGGACAACAAAAGAAGAGGGGAATAAAAGAGGGAAGAGTGGACAAGAGGGAGGCTGCAACAGAGAGCACAAGAGAGGCAGACAGAAAGAGAGAACTGATAGAAAGAGACAAAGAAAGAAAAGTTAAAGTTTTGTTATGGCCTTTAGACTTGTGCATCAGAACTGGCTTGACTTTACAGTGGATTTTAGATTTTTTGCTTGGAGTTTTCTTTTGATTTCATGGTGTAATAGTAGCCAGGAACACTGATTAACCAGGGACTGGACCATCCAGACATAGGTGTCTTTATGCTACAATCACTTGAGACACATTTACTTCACCCAGGTGATCCCCTTTCACAAAGGGTAGGGTAGGATTGGGTGAAATAATGTATTCTTCTTTTAATTTTGTTTGTGTGTAAATCACTTTGTTCTACATTGTTTTGTGCTATACAAATGAAGATTGACTGATTTTTTGCTGCTAGGGCAATTGATTACTCAAACCCGTGCCATTAAAGTTTTAGATTAAAACAGTTTTAATGAAATCCCAAAGCATTTGAGTTTACCGTGAATGTATACGAGTCCTGTGTTTCTCTGTCCAGTGGCTGCAGCAGTGTCAGATATCTTTTGATTCCAGTGGGAGACACAGAGAAAAGATGAGAGTAGCTGTCCAAGGATAACTGGAGCTGCGGATCTCTGGTCTATAGGAGAGGAAAGAAGATGTTTAGAAAAACAGAGAAAGTATTACAAAAGTGATGTTTTTAATGTTTGAGCTTTATTCTCCAAGGAGAGTTTCTATATACATGTGTAAACATGCATTATTACATATGTAGTCCCACGATGGTTAAAATACATAGGTTGGAGGCATCACCATCTGTGCAAATGCGAGGAATAAACTAATATTTACAAACAGCCTATAAGTAAAATAGCTGATTTAAGGTCTGTCTTTCTTTCTCAAGACATAACTGTATTTGAATTCCTAAAAATTAAAGGAATACTGGTGTAAATAAGTAGAAAACAAATGCTCCCACATGCAACGCAGCTGGGAGAGAGTGCTTAGACAGGAAACAGTGAATGAAAACCTCCTCCTCTCTGATTTTCATGTCATAAAAATACTCCCAAGAGGGCTGTTTGTGTGTATTTTTGTGTTTGTGTGCGCATGATACTCAGTCATAGAGGCGCAATCCTCATGCAAGCCCTCCCCTGACATTACCCACACCGTCATCTCCTTGCTGTGTGTGCTTGTGCGTGTTTGTGTTGTATATGTATTATGCGAGTGTGAGCTCTCATGCAGATAGGGCTGGCTCAGCAGGGTGGGGGGGGGGCTGATATTGTCGATGTAGCCGGTCTGTATATTGAGTCATAAATAAGCAAACACACACAAACACAGCCGTATGCACACACATAAATAAAAGTGATGGATGCCACATAAAAGCAATTAGGACTTATCATCATTGTTGGTACTTAATGCGGCAGGAAAGACAAGGTTAGCAATATTCAAAATAACCCTACATATATCAAGTGCCACAAACAAACACAGAGTCTCAGGCCCACACTGAGGCACACACTTTATCCGAACTAAGCTGATTCCTTGCTGTGGGGGTCTTTTGGAAAGCAATGAACCAAAGCTTGTTTTTGTCAAAAAGCCCATGCTACATCTTAAACAAAGTAAGCTCTCAGGAATGCATGGGCGATTACAATGTTGCAGCACTGTAAATTCTAACATTATCACTGAGAGGCAATTTAAGAGGTAAATGGTTTTACTATTCAGATTTACAGGGAATAAGAAAGGGCACTTCACACACTGCAAGCAAGGCACAAAGTAGAGATTCAGGACAACACCAAGCGGGGCTGAAATGGAAACTACAATGGCTTAATCCTTCTTTTTGTTTAATTTTGATCATCACAACGCTGCTAGCCATGCTGAGATATTGATTAAATTATGTTTGAAATAAGTAATTGGTTTACTTTCTTCAATTAACATACCTTAGACCTGTGTTTTACACTGCATTGGGTTAAGAAAATGTCAAGTCATTCTTGCCGTATAGAAATGAACAGCAGAATCAAAGCACAGATGATTGTTAGGCTTTCTGAAATCACAAAACAAACAGGGATTGATAAACCTGTTTTGTTTTCTGCTGGAAATGTAAACATGCTAAGCTAGCATGTAACTTGTGTGTTTACAAAATATTTCCTTTTTCTCACTTAACCAATCATTAACTCATAGTAAACCAGTTGCTTACAGTTAATACAATCTGAGCATGACTTATGTTAAATAATGCATAAGCAGGTGACACCAAATACAATCTAAGATGGTTTTATATCAGCTCAAGCAACTACATAGCTACAGCCAGTAAACTTAAGCTAGGCTTCTTTGTTTGTTGGTGTTACTAGTGAGCTCTAATCAATTCTTAGTTTGGCTTAGGTATGCAATCTAATTGAACTTGTTAGCTACAGCTCATAACATTTGAAATGTGTGTATTAGCTGAAGTTAGTTGAGGTAACTAGCTAGCTAATCTTAGTTTGGCTTATGTAAGCAAATATAACTTCCTAAACTAAAGCTACTAATGATTTGTTAGGTTTGTGCATTAATTGAAATTAGTTTTATGTAACTAGCAAACTAATTCTTCATTTGACTTATCTCAGCAAAATGAACTTGCTAGCTACAGTCAGTAAAATAAAAGACTTGTAAGTTAGATGAAGTTAGTTGAAGTAACTAGCTTTCTAATTTTTTGTTTGTCTTAGGTGGGCAAAATGAACTTGCTAGCTACAGCAAATAAACTTTAGCTAGGCTAATGCATTAGTTAAAGTTAGCTTGAAGTAAATATCTAGCTAATTCTTAGTTTGGCTTATGCAAGAGAAATAAACTTATTAGCTACAGCCAATGATTTTAGCTAGGCTTGAGTGTTAGCTGAAGTCAGTTTGAATATAGTCATGCTAATCTGTAGTTTGTCTAATGTTAGCTAAACTGACATGTTAGCTACAACCTATTAATGTAGCATATATTTGTCCATGTGACGAGCAACATCAATGTTAGCTTAGTTTGGTAAATGTTTGCTATATTTAGTGGTCAGCTAACCTTAAAATCCAGATTTGGCTCATGCAAGCTGAAGTTGCTTGCTAGCCATAGCTAATAAATTTTAGTTAGGCTTGTGTATCAGGTGAAGTTGGTTGAAGTAACTAGCAAACTTATTCTGTGTTTGGCTTAGATTAGCTAGATTAATTTGCTAGCTACAGCAAATTAAATTAAAGGCTTGAGTGATATTCTAACCAACTCTTTTGACTTTTGTAAGCTAAGGTTTCTTAATAGCTACAGCCAATAAACTTAAGTTAGGCTAGAAATAACTGGCTTGCTAATTCTTAGTTTGGCTTATGTTAGCTAAACTTATGTTCTAGCTACACCCAATAAATACAGCTTGGCTAATGTTCAGCTGGCAAGCATCAATAATACCTTAGTTTGGTATTCCATGTTTACCTATGAAGTAGTTAGCTAAACTTAATATCACAATCCTACAAGCTGAATTTACTTGCCACCTACTGATCACATTGTACCTGGGCTTTTGTTTGTTCAAGCAACGAGCTTGCTATGGCTAATCAAATTAGCTTTCCTAATGTTTGCTCAATTAACTAGTGAGCTAACATTAATAAATGCATAGCTTGACTTATGATAGCAAAAATAACTACTTAGCCAGCACTAATAAAGCATAAGCTTGGCACATAAGTTAAATTTACTGGCTAGCTAACACCACTGAAATTGAAGCAGCTCTTCTATCCCCTAATTTAGTTTTAGAGAAAAACCTAAAGGAACAGAGATAAAGAAGAGAGGAAAAACTCAACAGATACATACAGCTGTCTCATTGGATGTCAGCTTTAGAGGAAGTAGATTAAACAAACATGTTAAGTGATTCATCAGGTATGTTAATATAATGCTAAAATACAATGTCTTGTGTGGAATCATTGCTTTAAAAATGATTTTCCATGAATGATAAAATAATGTTTTATATAAATGCCAAGAAAATGTCCTTGTTTAACACAGAGAACACTATTCACAAAAAGTGAAAACTCATAACTCAAAACCTTCTCAGGACCTTCTACATTGTTCCCCCTTTAGATGAAGTTTTCAGATTGTAAAATGCTTAAATCTGAATAGCCAGAACATGAATACTGATAATCCTATAATGACATTTCTCAACAAAAGCCCTGCATGTATTACCCCTTACCTCCTCCACATCATTATCGAGCGCCACAACGGTCAGTGGTGCAGACAGGCCAGTACTGGTCGCCACGGTCGTTCCTACTGGTGATGCCTCGCTAACGTAGCCATGGTAACTGGTCTCCAGGAAGTAGGGTGCCTGATTGTTTTCATCCAGGACTTCAATTTGGAGGTTTGCAAAAGCTGGCAGAGGGTGGCCGTTGTCCTGCTCTGCCTGTAAGAGAGAGAGACAGAGAGTTATTGTTCATTTTGGCTGGCTGCTGTACTTGAGCCATTACTCCTGCAGCTGAAGTGCCATTTAATGAAAATATGTGCCTAGATGGCAGACAATAGAGTTCTGATAAATGCCAAACTACCAGTGAAGACCAGTTCTGCATCTGGGCTGGAAATAAAAAAAATAAACAAAGCTTTTTTTTCTGCTTTTTCCAAGCTGAATATAAATGAAATACCATTACTTGTGAGTCACTTACAAGTTTGTTTCATGGATTTGTCTCTTTTTGAGACAATTTTTCCACTTGCAAAAGTTTCAAGGAAAATTCTGTCAATCAAGAGTTTCTCTTTGCTCTTTGCCTGCAGGGAAGATAATCATAACCATGCAAAGTTTCAATGAAAATTACCTCTAAAGAACCATTTTGCCTAATTTAAATCTCTAGAGGAGGACCTTTGTTTTCAATCTTTAAGTACCTGCATGTCCTAACCCCACCCAGGTGAGAGTTACCGAATATTTAACTGAAAGTTTTTCTGAGAACTTGGTTGTCATCCAACTCATTAAATCCCATCAAGAGGTGTGTCCTTGTCTTTGAAAGAGAGAGTTTGACGTTTATCTTGAAGATCTGCTGGTACTTCTATTTCATATTTCACTGAGCTGCTCAGAATGAAGTTGAACTTTTGTTTGATGAAGGACATCAAAGTAAATGAGAATTTAATTGAAGAATCTACAACTGCCAACATGCCCTTGCTAATCTATTTAAGATGTAATATAGTGACCAAACCCACTGGAAAGCAAGTGCCAACAAATTCTGCTGTTGTATTCATCTGTTATAAATGTGCATGTTTTTATATTAAGTTAGTCTAACTCTTCATATTATGCATATTAATATTCTAGTGCATTAGCACCATTAAAAGTGTGTTGCATATGTAGACCTTTGACAAGTGACATTACACAATCCATCCCATCTGGTACCTGGCTGGACAGCCATAAAGGAACACTATGTAGTGTTCCTTTTTGCTTGGATGCTAGAAATAAAAAAAAATAAAAAATAAAAAATCTCCTGTTCAAAAATTCCTTACAGTAATCTTTGTAGAGCCCATTTTTGTAGATATAAAGTTTAGATGCCTTGAATTGTCAGTATCAGATGCCTGTAAATCATTGTATAAAGTGTAAGGCCAGAGATATACCAGCTCTTTCATCTTATGGTCATCTATGTGTCCAGCTACGTCAAAAGCCTTCTTGCAAATATATTTGCCTATGTGTTAGACGTTTTATTGGAGGATGCTTCTAGAAGACACATGCAAGAGCTCACACCATATACACCTACATAACGTTTAGGATGTAAATGATGAATATGGTAATAATTCTGAGCTAAAATTATTACTCTGCAAACAGACATAATGCTCCCTGTGTTTTGGTTTGATTTTAGACCATGTTAACAGGTTACCTTTTTTTAAAGTGTAACGCCAAACTTTTCATAATTTTCACATGTTAAAATGTAAACTTCTTAAACTTTCTTTAACCGTCCCAACTTGTTCTGGAGACATGTTTTTTCTGCAACACACTGTAAAGAAAACTATGGACTTGATTCATCAATTTGTCTTTAAAGCTTTCAGCTGTTGTTGTCTCTGCTGCTGTCTTGACCCTCCCCTGCCTCCACTGCCCTTACTTAATGCGTATGGTGCATCTCGCTTGTGTTAGTTTTTGAATAGGTGCACAGCTGACATGTCAAACTGGCACTGGGGATACGCCTGCATATGTGAAAAAAGTGAGGGGATCTGAATACTTTCTGAATGCACCACATATCCTTGGCTTAAACAAAGCAGATGGTTGCACAATACACTGTTGAGCATTCACAGGGTGCTCCTCAGGCCAATGATCATCACCATTATGTTATATTAACCTGACATCAATGACAAAAGATATCAAATGTATTTTTTTTAAATCCAGGATTTTTTATTAATTAAATTATGGTTAAAAATAAATACAAAGACAATGATATTAAAACCTGAAAACAAAAACTTTGCACTTTGACTAGAGTGAGAGCTGTCTGATGGGGCCCCCTTAGGGAGGTTTCCTACTGTCGTTGCAAACTTTGCACATTTTTTAGCAACTGCCTTTGCCAAACGTGTATACTGCATCTTGGCATCATTGTTTTTTTGAGGTGGTGCACAGCTGATATGTCATACGACACTGGGGATGTTCCTCATAAGCAACACCCCATTTGTAACAGAAGCACTGACTGGGCTTATGCTAGTACACACCAGTGTTAGAATTTAATAATGGGCCCCTGTTTGCTCGGTTGAATTAGATGTTAAAATTAAAAGCACTTGCAAATGTCTCTTGGTGAAGTGGGATGAACTTATTCTAACATTTTAATGAATAACAAAAGAAGTTTTGGAGAGGCATCAAGGCTTTTGTATGCTTTGAGATAGCTGCCTGTGTATTAGAAGAATACCTTTTTTACTCTGGTCTTCACAAGTTTCTCGATGAGTGCTGTCAAGGTGAATTGCTTGATTAGACCGAGTCACTGACACTTGTGTTAAATGAATTTATACTATTATGATCATTTAAACTAAAATGACTTGCCTAATGCCAAAACAGGCACACCTGCCATCCTCTGTAGCGAGTGACATCATGATAGTCATGTGTCTGCATAAGGTCTAATGAATCATCACAGAAAAAACACTTAACATGTTATATCATAAAGATTCTTGTGGAAGTGTTTCCCTCCAAGGAATTATTTTATATTTGTGCAATCTTTTTAAATCATGCATACCAGAGATGATGGTTAATATATTTTAGACTAATTTCTGTCCCCTGCATTTCTATCATCCTCTTCTCCTTTCAGAAAGGTTTTGATATGTATTCACTTCTGTACTAAATGGTTTCCTTTCACATTTTATCATATGAAGGAAACAGGGTTTTAGGGATCAGAGGAGCTGAATCTGGAGGAGGTGCAATTTCATTTAGAGCATAATTGAGACAAAAGCACCTTCACACACTGTAGGACTGTCCTAATGCTTTCTAATTACAGGCATTTAACGTGTTCAGGATGGAGTGCTTTTTATTGATCCAAACCAGGAGGCACATTACAAATAAGGTAAGAGGAAACATTAAATCCTCATTAAAACAGATCTGCAGTTCACTGTCAAACATTCACAAGGTGCTCCTGATGCCAAGGGTCACCACCATTGTATAAAATAATCTAACACACACACACACACACACCCACACCCACACACACACCCACACCCACGCACAAAAATCTAAACGCGTTTTTTTTGTTGTTGAAAAAAGTCACAGTAATATAATGTTTAAAAATACATATGAAGACTATTAAATAAAAACCTTGTCAACAAAAACTTTGCACCATGTTGAGACTGAGTTTTTAGGCAGATGGGGCTCCCTTAGGGAGGTTTCCTGCAGTCACTGCAAAATTTGCACATTTTCGGCAACTGCTGTGGTTTAAAGGTGACATATTTTACCCTTTTAAGACAACTTTATATTGGTCTCAGAGGTCCCCAAAACATGCCTGTGTCTGTTGCTTAAAAAACACTCCAATATTAGATTTTTGCATGACAAAAACCCTCTCTGTTTCAGCCTTGCTCAGAATTAGCTTTTTCTGTGGCTTTAAATGTTACTGTGCTGTCTGACCCCACCCCTCTCAGGAAATCAATGTGGCTCACATGACGCCCCACATGATATCATGAGGGGAAAAATCAGAGAATGGCTTGTTTCAGCACACATTTTCCGAAAGGTGGAGAAAGGGGGTTGGGGTAGAAAGGGGGTAGATTTTTCTGGTACTTTCAGGGGATTGTGGACAGGCCAGGGGCACGTATTTTTGTTAGAAAAGCCTGAAAAAAGTGAATTTTGCATAATATCTTCCCTTCAAAACAAGCTGAAGAGCTGGTTTACCTGCCTTGCCTGTAAACAAGCAGCACCTCACCTCACCAGCTTCTCACCTTGATAACCAGATCAAATCTGCGGTAGCGCTCTCTATCGATGGGCTTCAGTAGCAGGAGCTCAGCGGTGGTTCTGTTCAGGCTGAAATATTCTAAGTAGGACTCTGGTTTGCCTGAGAGAAACAAGAGCAATGAGAGAGAGAAGGAGAGAAGACATAAACTGTAAAAGCAGAGCAAAAACAAAATATAAGAAAAGTGGGGTACTTGGTGTGTGTGCGTGTTTGGGAGAAGGAATCAGTAATTGGTTTAAGAATCGATACGTTTGTCTACTGGGAGTCTGAGGGAAATATAAAAGAGACTGGGAGGGGGGAGGGGAGAGAGAACAGGAGCCATGGCTAATGGTCCTAGTTTTCTCATCACTGCTCTCCACAGGTGGCGGGATACAAACACAGACTCACAAACATACAGTATGGTGCTTTAGAATGCTGTATTGATCAGCTGGGAAATCAAGTTCAGCGATGGAGGTGCATGAGTTTGAAGCAGCAGGATTTCCCCCTTCATGCAGTTGCAAATGGCTTTTCTTAATGTATGTCCCGAGCACTGCTGCATTAACTTCTAATATTAAATCAGTTTATTTTTTAAAAGTCGAGGTTCTTCCAGAGTAATTTTGAACACTTTTATGTTCAGCCTGTAAAAAGTCCATTCAAAACTACAACTACAAAGCAAAATGTTGGATGCATGTCTCTAAAAGGCTTCCATGGTCTTCAGTAGCTTCATCCCTGGTGTAAATCTGCCAGATAAACACTTTAACATACAGTATCCATGGTATAGAATATATTCTATATCTATTGTGGCAACAGTCCACTGTTAGTGTTAGGGAAGGGCAGAACCTTCTAGAAAAACACTTGGGGGATGACTGGACAAACATTCTGTCTGGCACATTTGAGCCGATCAAAGCAATGAAACATATTGCAGGCATGTAGTAGTAAGCCTGACAAGCCACTGCCACATCAATGCAAGATTTTTCAGTATCAGTGGAGCCAGTTGGCAAATTAAATTCTTGCTGAGAAAGGTCAGTAGAAGAGCCAAAACATATTTCCATCAAGAAAACTTTTCATTGCTTTTCTCTTGCTCTTCTTTTAATAAAAACATTTGAATAAAAACAGAATCAAAATCAGCTTTATTGGTGATGTATGCTTTTGCAACGAGGAATTTGACTCTGGTTTACTTTTGCTCCCAATGTACAGGAATTCAGCGTTAATATAAAAAATAGATACAACTGAAAAAGAAAACAATATATAGACACAGTCTTGTAAGGTATTTAAGTCCATGTGCATTGATGGTATGGCTGCAAGATTTGCAAAGGGTGCAAGAATCCTGACTAGACAAAATCAGAGGTATGAAATATGATAAGTGCAAATGTCCAAACTGCTGCTATAGCAGCATCCAATCTAATCTATTCCCTGGCCGCCATTGATTGAAAAAACAAGTAACAACAGAGGTTTGCAGAACTCACAGACAGTGTCTGTACTTCACAACTATTTCTGCAGGCCAAGAGCTCAAATGCTGAGTTATACTGCAGCTAGCAGAGGTAGAAACCCTCAATGTCACAAACAGTAAGTGCTAAAAGAGCTGCACAGCTGCACTGAAACTACATACTGTGGACTGTGCTAACTGCAGTAGATGTCATCACACAAGAAGACAGTTTAAAGACAGTTTAAACTAGAAATGCACTCGGACAGCACATACCGCCGCCATTAGCCCTAGCTCACAATAGTACAGAATCCTTTAAAAATGTCCTGGATCCAGACGGTGATCTGGATCAGTCCCAAAATCTAATCAGTTCTTCCTTATGCCATTTCTGACATTTCCTGAAAATTTCATCAAAATCTGTCCATAACTTTTTGAGTTATGTTGCTAACAAAGGAACAAACTAACAAACTAACTAACTAACAAACTAACTAACAAACCCTGCCGATCACATAACCTCCTTGGCGGAGGTAACCAGTGGGACCTGTACTCTGGTTTTTATGGTATTTTTTCTGTATCTATTATGTGAAGCTATTTTTCTGCATGTATGTTTAAATGTGCAGTAAGTTTATATGAGTTCACAATTAATCATCAAAGGTTCAAAGACCACAACAACAAATCCTGCTCAACTGCTATTTATTTTCATCTCAAAATCACTACGGATTTTTACCCCCTCTTTGTGACACTTTCTCCCATAATCCTCCTACTCAGACAGATTAGTTTCACAGCAGGATGCTGGGAAATGTAATCAAGTCATGTCAGTAAATTTTTACCGACTATGCAGATCCTCTTGAGTAAAGGTTTTTGTGACTCTGCATTTTACATTTCAAACAGTAATCAAGAGGTGCTGAAGCGACGCTGTAGTGTAGAGTTATAAATCACTTTCAACTTATGGTGCTTATGATGCATTAAAGGGCTGACAATTCCAGCTCTGAAAGTCTGGAAAAAATCTTTCTCTCAGTAAACTGGCTGTTGGGATCCTGCTACTGATGTCTGCATAAGTACTTTTATTCTTTTGGCTCCATCCTGCACATAAACACTGGGATGCCTTCATTAAAACCTTGTAATCTTAAACTACATCCTAAGTGCACAGGTCTGATGCAGAATTTCTCTTCATTAAGCTTTATGTTGACACATGTGCTTATATCAGTGTGAAATATATTGCATTGCACTTAAAGCACCAACCTACCAATCAGGATGGAGTAGAGAATCCCCGGCCTGTCAGATGGAGGTTGTATGTTTCTATCCTGGTCCACAGCTTGAATGGGAGGAGTCACATTGACGGGATTCACTTTATTCTAAAAAAGAAAAAAGAAATGCACTAAAAAAAACATAAAACAACACCAGTCATGCACAAAATTGACAAATGTATTTCTTGTACTTTTATTTGAGTATGAAAAACAACAAGAGAGAATAAAACAACCAAACTTATGGAGCATTTTCTAAATTTTACCAACAGCACTAGCATTTAGGTTTGAAATATTTTTCAATGAGTGAGCAAGGAAAATTAGCGACAAAAACTGCATTAATAAGGGAACAATTTGAAACAAAAGCTTAACAAATGACGAGGAACAGTAGAAAATTAATTGCGTGGTGGTCCCATTCAGTTTATTCGGAGACATTAAAAATGCGTTCTCCCATCTGTTTTATTCATAAGCTTTATATATAAGCTCTGAGCATGCCAGCAAACAAGTTCAAGTCAAAAGAAGATTGCTGAATACATAAAAATCAAGTATTGGGGGAAAATGCAGTAGTGAATGGCCACATATAGAAAACAAATATGTTTGTTAGAAAATAATCAATATAACGAGCAACAATTAGGACCTTTTAATAGTTAGGTGCATCTCCAAGTAAGATGTGTGTCTGCACTGCATCGCATGCCTGCACACCCAGGCTATAACATTGAGTTATTATAGAGCAATATGCTGAGGTGTCTGCAATGCCAGAGCTCCCAATGGGAGAGACATTACAAGCCTATAGGATAACATCTACAATCACTAAAGCTGTAAAATGTCAAACCAAGAACACAGATAAGACCGTTCATATTCCCAAATTGGATCAGCACACATCTACACACATATATGCAATGTACACAACTGTACACCCCTTCACCTGCTACCTTAACACAGCACCTGTCAAGTAGCACTCAAAATCTATGCTGCATTGTAGAGCTATATCTCGTCGGCCTGTCACGGTGAGAGCAGAGGACGGAGATACAGGCGGAGAGGCAAGTGGAGCAAAGGAGGGCGTAAACATATGTGAGGAAATGTAGGGTCGACAAAGAGCTCAGAGGTGTAAACACAACAGAGAAGACAAATATTCAAAAGAAGACAGCAAGGTTACAGAGAACAATAAAATAATACAGTGATAGTTGTTAAAATGACAACCACCTTGCATGCTGCCTCAATGGATAGAAGTATGGACACTGAACAATAAATATAATAAAAGAGACTGACTGTGATAAAGAGCAGAAGTGATAGATGGAGTCTGTTGTTGCTGTTGTTCCTAAATGCTTCCACTTTCTAATAATGATCTAATAATCACTAGTGTTTAATGAATCTTCTCAGTACCACACTTAAAGTTACTGAGCTTTCAGAATGACCCATTTGTATCACAAATGTTTGCATATGAAGACTGCATGGCTCAGCGCTCGATTATTCATCAGTGGCAATAGATCTGATTGAAACACCTGAATTTAGTAATTAAATGCACAACAAAGAACATTTTCTTGTGAAAATGTCTCATCCTTGATGCTTTGGGGGGTTTATTTCACAGAGAGAGTTGCTAAACTTGAATACTGCAAAGTGCAAGTATTTTCATATTAAATAAGGATTATTGAACGATGAGTCATTGTAAACAGAAGAAGCACTTAGAAGCCTCCAAGTCATAGTATCAGACCACACTGGAGTAGCAGTTCAGCATTTAAAGAAGAATAAAGGTCAAAATCATAAAGTTTATTTCTTTGCATGCTTTTGATTCCCAGACAGCACACTGTTATGAATTGCTTCAAACTGATAAAAACAGATTTTAAACAGGTTTGGATTGCAAAACAGTGTGATTTTAAACATGAGTGGGTGACTCTTATTGAAATGTGATTCTAGCTGGGTTTCTATTACAGTTTTTTGCAAAATAAAAGCAATATTTCTTCAATTTCAACTAAGTACAATTAAGCTTTGAATGTGTTTCCATTGAAGGCAGTTGAAGGCAATTCACATAAAATCTCATCTCGCCTGAATCCGCTGCAAGGGAGATGGAGGCTTTAAACCTGTTGTGTGTGGGTACGGTCATGCTTACATCTACAGCAGTTGCCTATATGATTTTGAACAAAACACAAAGGCAACGGATGATAGTTCAGAGGCCGTATGTACAACAAAGTCCGTGTACAAGGGTGTAGATATGATGTTAAGAAAAGTCTCGTCTCCTCCTTTGTCCACACATGCCATGTTGTCACACTGGTCATGTGACACCGTACGTGACTTGTAAATGTGGAACAAGTGTTTCCATTATACTTTTGTGATATATTTCTGTATTGAAACTTCTGAAAAACCTCCTTGTGTGAGCCTTAAAACCTTTTAACTTTATATGTGTTTGTTTTTTTTTTTTAATTCAGATGTTTCCTTTACCAGTTTTTGATCACGCTATCTAGATTTTGTGCATTTCTCAGGGTAATGGAAATGCAGCTATTGCTGACATGCCAGTCTTGATGAATGGTGATCCTGGGGTGTCCCTTTTTTGTTTTTGAGATTATTTTGGGGGGAATTTGGGGAGAAGAGTGAAGGATGACATGCACCAAACAGATCATGAATTGATCCTTCAACCAGTGTATTGTAGCCTCTGTACAGTGTCAGTAAAAAGTATGCACCCCTTTGATGTTTTACCCTTTTATTGATTTTATAAATCAATCATGGTCAATACATTTTAGCTCTTTTATCAAAAAAAAAAAAAAAAGCATCTTCAAATATCAAAGGTAAAACAGATTGTGAAGACAGAAGTAATGTCTTTTTAATAACCTTTTCTCTGAGTAGCTTGGGGTGTTCTTTTGTCTTCATGATGTAACAGTAGCCAGTGACTAGCCCTATACTAACTTGAGACACATTCACTTTCCTCGGGTGATCCCTATTTCACTAATTAAACCTTTACTGAATAAGGTCAGTCGCTTTAAAGAGGTGAATATTTCTACAATCACTTACTTTATATTACATATTTTTGTTTAATTAACATTACTTCATAGAAGTCTGTTTTCACTTTGACATTGCAGAAGGGTTTTTTTTTTTAGTTTTTTTTTTTTTTCTCTCAAATTATATTACGTTACATCTCAGTTATATATGTTACACCTCAAGAGTGTTCATAATTTTTACGTTTCATATTCTGGCCTAACTTCAGGGTCAAAATATGGCTGTATTCATGCAGTCTGCTTAAGCTTTGATGCATTGATCTCAGACACTTCAAACTTTTTTCAGAAAGACTTACTTAAACTTTGAATGACCTGATCAATCACTCCATAAAGAGTCTGTCCTCTTTCCTTTACACTACCACTTTAAACTTCTAAAGAAATAGCATAGAAAAGTCTCCTCTGCACTCTCACCTAGTGAGATGCTCAACCTTTCTTGCACTCATACTCCTCTGCCTCTCTCAGGAAGCACTAGAAGCACAGTAATTCACTTTAAGTAGAGCCTGGCTTTTAAACCTGCTTCTGACTGTGTAGTATACACTGCAGAAACACAGCACTCTTACAGTCTAAGATAGGCTTTTATATTAAGCATGGGGTCAGAACTTTAGCTTCTATTGGAAGCCTTGGAAACACCAGTTGTACCGTAACAATGGTCAAATGTTATTACAGTTATTTACATCTCTGTTAGCTGCATCTCAATGAGCTCTACCAGGGACTGTGAAAAAGAAATGCTGATGCTTGTGCAAAAATATGTGAAAGGCCCATCAAAATATCTAAAAGCCAAAGGTTACTGTATGTTTGGATATATTCGAACCCAAAGCTACTTTATTTGCTAACACTGAATATTAAAAAAAAATCCCATTTATATTGATTATAAGGCCTTTCCCAGGATTTCAAAACAGTTCAAAAATACAGAAAAGAAAAACATATCCAGGACATGGTTTCATAATGAAGTTGGTTCTGAATAAGTGGCATTCCTAAAGTGGTCAAGGACCATCTAACAGCAAAACAACTTTTGGCAACAGCCCTTTACAAGTCATAATGACAACCTAGTTTTGTTTATGCTTCAAAATCAATGCTAAAATTGAGATATGAAAATCTGTTCTGCCTTTATACTTGTTCACATTTCATATATTTCAAAAACTGTCGTTGAAAAGACATAATACACTCTAGGTCATGCTGTTATACTGAATATGAGAACAACGCCACAATCTTTGACCTTTTCTCTTCATTAAACACCTCTTAAATTTCTGCTTATTCTGATTGCATAAACATTCACCCCCCTTCAAGTCAGTATTCAGTAGATGCACCTTTGGCTGCAATCACAGCACTGAGTCTGTGTGGACAGGTCTCAGTTAGACTTAATCATCTAGACAGTGCAGTTTTACTTCACTCCTCTTTGCAAAACAGCTCAAGTTCTGTCAGGTTGTATTGGGATCAGGCATGAAACACCCTTTCAAGTCCAACCACAAGTTCTCTGTTGGACTGAGGTCTGGTCTTTGACTCAGCCTCTCCAGAACATTCACCTTGTTGTCTTTAAACCACTTTTGTGTAGCTTTCGTTGTACGTTTTGGGTCACTGTCTTGCTGGAAAATAAATCTTCTTCCAAGCCGTAGTTCTCTTGCAGACTGATTAAGTCTGCCCTCTAAGAATTTCCTTTATTCTGCCGCATTCATTTTACCATCCACTTTTACAAGCCCACCAAGGCCGGCTGCTGAGAAGCATCCCCACAGCATGATGCTGTCCGCACTGTGCTTCACAGTGGGGATGGTGTGTTTGTGGTGATGTGCAGTGTTTTGTGTCCACCAAACATAGTCTGGTGGCTTTCTCTTTAAGACTCTCTCATTAAGCTTTGACTGGTGAAAAACCTGGGCAACAGTTGCTGTATACAGAGTCTCTCCAATCTCAGCTGCTGAAGCTTGTAACTCCTTCAGTGTAGTCAGTGGTGTCTTGCCTCTCTCACTCCTCCTTTCTTCTACTTCTCAACAACCTTTTTCTCTGAGTTGCTTGGAGTGTTCTTTTGTCTTCATGGTGTAATGGTAGCCAGGAATACTCACTCATTAATCAGTGACTTGACCTTATATATACCAAATGTTAACATGGTGTCATAATCTTTGGCTCTTTGTAAGTGGCTTTATGCCTACTATCAACTCAAAGCTGATCAACAAGTGTTTCATTTTTTAGTTTTCATACTTCAGTATAAGAGAAAACCAAACTTTAGTTAATTTAAGACAGCGAGCTTCGGTCAAGCTTGAAAAACCCCAACTGACAATGATACAGACTCAAAGTCAGAAATCCACTGCAGGAAAAAAAACCCACAATGGTCAAGAAGTTTAAAAGCCTCTTTCTCGCTTGGCTCCTGAGGCTTACTGTCAGGAAACATACAGGTAGGCAGAATCAGGCAAGCAAACTCTGCAGAATCAGCAGGAAGGATAGCAGCAACAAGTACGACAGCAGACGTGGATGAGTCAGACACAACAGAAAACCACCTGGCAAATGTGTATATAGGGAAGGCTTTTTTTAATATGTATATGCTAGGGAATTAATGAGCAAATGAGCAGCAGCTGTGCAGGCAGGTGGCTGATCCTGAGAGCAGAGAGGGGGAGGGAAAAAATCTCGCAGGGCATCCAGTGGTCAGGTGAGGCTTTATGTCAACCGCTGAGCTCTGCAGGTAGGCGTGTGCTTCTGGGCGCAACAGAGAAACGGAACACACCACATAAAAAATAACATATTTTATCAATGCGGTACTCTGCATTGCTGCAAAGTTACCCTTCAGGTAGAGAGCAGCCACAACAGAAAGTTACTGATTCTTAGATAACCCTTTTTCTCCAACTTTTTTCCAATTAAATGCCGGCCTGATGTAATAAAATGTTGGTTTGTTGACTGTTCTGAGTAGCATATGCAACATTTTTGAAGTGTATACGAACGTGGTCTGACAGCTAACTCCTCAGCATAAATGACCAGCATCTTTGTGTGTATCTGTACGTGTGGGAAACACACAACCACAGAAGAGTTCTGTAGGCTGTGAGGCGCAAGGGTTGTCATGTCTTATCAGTCTGATTGGGACTCAAACTATTACAGTGCCTTGACTTTCCTCTGCATTCACTCCTCTCCTTACTTCACCTCCTCATCTTTCTTTTAAAACCCAACATTAGCACGTTCTTTTAGTCCGTCTGTCTGTCTTTCTGGGGATCTTCTTGTCCTCTGGCCTTCTCTCTTCCCTCAGATGACAGTATGATGAGGACAAATGTGAACCCTGAGTGTAAAGTATGCTCACTGTGTTGGGGTTCCATTAGAACAGAAAGTATCAGAGGACTCATGTTGGATTAATCAATCAAAGTGGGCCTCCAGGAGACAGCTGCTTTGAAAAACAGTGGAAAAGCTTGTGCTGTTGGCATGACAGACTTCTATTTTAATGACCTGTAAAAGTCTGGTGTTATCTAATTAAAAAATTAAAAACAACTTCAGTGGTTCTCTTTATTTGTTCAATGGGCTTTGCTTTTGCATTAATTGTCAATAAGGACACCACTTTTTAAGGCTATGCTCCAAGAAATGTAGGCACATTAATAATCCATCAGTTTAGTTTAATAGCACCAGAACGTAAAGAAACTTGCAAAAGAAAGGCAGAAATTAATGTTGCAGAGATTTCCTGAAATGTGTGGCGAATGTGAGATAAGCTTTTACCTGAGGGCTTTGCAGGGCAACTTTACAAATGCAAAACTGCTGTTAATTTTTCATATTCCAAGGGTTGGCAGTCGCCGAAGGCAATCCAAAAAACCTAAGGGTGCTATGACCAATTGCAAAATTATTTGACATAGCCGGAAGCTGCCAGGATAAGGTAGGTAGTTTCAAAGGCAACAGAACATACATTATATTGCCAAAAGTATTCACTCACCCATCCAAATAATTGAAATCAGGTGTTCCAATCACTTCCATGGCCACAGGTGTATAAAATCAAGCATAGGCATGCAGACTGTTTCTACAAACATTTGTGAAAGAATGGGTCACTCTCAGGAGCTCAGTGAATTCCAGCGTGGTACTGTGATAGGATGCCACCTGTGCAACAAGTCCAGTGGTGAAATTTCCTCACTCCTAAATATTCCACAGTCAGCTGTTAGTGGTATTATAACAAAGTGGAAGCAATTGGGAACGACAGCAACTCAGTCACTAAGTGGTAGGCCACGTAAAGTGACAGAGTGGGGTCAGTGGATGCTGAGGCGCACATTGCGCAGAGGTCCCCAACTTTCTGCAGAGTCAATCGCTACAGACCTCTTGAAGAATGGTCAAGAATTCCCATAAACATGCTCCTAAACCTTGTGGAAAGCTTTCCCAGAAGAGTTGAAGCTGTTCTAGCCGTAAAAGGTGGACCGACGTCATATTAAACCCTATGGATTATGAATGGGATGTCACTGAAGGGACTCGGGATGCACCTCAGGTCACTCAAGAGGAGAAAATGCAAGCATGTGCAAAGTAATAAAATTAGCCTTTGCCTTAGGCTGGTATTTTGACGTGTCATTGTAGGAGAAGCATGGGTGCATCAAATAACACTAACGAGCCCTCTGTTAACAATGGCCAGATGAGCTAGCATGTGCAGCTGATTGGCTCAGCAAAAAGAAACACTCCCTGTGATGCAGTCATCATTAATCTCAGCTACACTTGAGCTTTTCCTGCTGTGACATGGTAAAATGTCTGCTGTGAAAAGTCATCAGGTCTCTTAACATCTGCCTGTATCAACTCCTGTGGGAGATCTAATCACAGGCTCAATGACGGAGAGGAAAACTCCAATAAAATGGAAAGCAAAGCAGTTTCTTATCAGACTCATTACTTGGAGGGTAAAAATCTTCATGTTTGATATAACAATCATTTACACACCTACAGGTTGTTGCAACTCTGTCAGTGTTTTTGCAGTTTAACTTTCCTCTTCCTCTGCCTTTTGAGCTTTCTTTTGTCACTCTCTCTTCTCCTTTACACCCACCTCTCCATCGTAAACCCTGTCCCTGTCTGCACGCACTTGCTCCTTCTCAAAACCACAAGGTGTAAAGTTGATTTACTCCAGTTGTTCCTTGCCCCTGTCTCTCTTGGCTCTGGGAGAAATTGTGTGTGCATCTCTAGGAGTTGTATAGGTGAGAAGATAGAGAGAAGTGTGCAGAAAAAGTGGATCACCTGTTACAAAGATATCAGCATAAGAAAAGAGATAAAATACAAAATGTCCAGTGAGGCCGTACTGGACTGATGCTGTGTGTGCATGTGTAGGTGGATGAAGTGGGTGTTGAGGCATGAGCGCGCAGCCAGCTTGTCATGATCAAGAGGATGTGTGAGCCTGTGTGTCTGTGTGTGGTAAGGGATGAATGCTCTGCTGACTTGTCAGAGTTGAGGATTTTGCCTGCAGCAACTTTGTCTCATTTACAAAGTGGTATTGTAAGTCGCTCTGGATAACAGCATCAGCTAAATGCTTGGGATACAAATGCAAAATGATAGATACAGCTGTGTAAGCAGAAATACACACCTGAGTGCAGTGAAGACTCACTTTAAATAACGCTTGTTCATACACAAGAGATTTAAAGATGATGTGTCAGAAATATCAATCGACCAGAAACACTTTCTGAGGGTCTTTAGAAAATGATTTCTTTGAGATTTCAGGGCAAAACTCATAGATAGAAAGTGAAATAAGTAATGGTGAAACATGATGCATGACAGCCACAGATTACAAATATGACTAGTATGAACTTTCTTTAAGGGGGTATGATATGGATTGTTGCTGATTTCACATTTGCCCATATGCAGATAAATACAAATTAATCTTAGCTGAGATGGATATGAATACTGATATTTAAATGTAATTCAGACCTAAAGGGCACAAACTTCTGTCATTAAAACACATAAAAGTTTAAGAAATAAGGATGAAAAAAGAAGACTTCTATTTTAAATCACTACAGGCCAAAATTTCTGACCTTACAATTTCTTCTCATGCAAATATCTGTTCTTCTGTTCAAGAAAATGCAAATTTCTTCTTAATTCTTTACATTTTTTTCCCCACTAGATTTCACAAATAGAAAAGTGTTACATTTCTAAGTCCTAATAATTTGGCCTTTGATCTGCTGTGAGATTGCAACGCCAACACAAGTTCTAAATGTTAAATGAAAAGACTAAATGTTTCAGATAAATACACACACCATAAGGCTGACAGATACGTTACACTATGGTAAAATAAACAAGAAACCCAGTCAAATGAGGGCAACTCTGAAGCAGACCATCAGTAATTGTTAGAAAGTTGGATCCTAACCCATTGTATCAAGCTTTGTACCCTACACATTTTAAAAACTAGCTTTTGTCATTAAAATGAGTGGTTACATGGAAGCAGCATCAGTTCCTCATGATTTTGGAACAGTGAAAATTGAACTTTAATTAACCTTAAAATGTAATACTGTAATAATTTAACACTGGTGACAAATATTACGCCACTAATTCACGCAATTAAACACAAACCCCACTCTCTGCCCCCACATGCTAATAAAAATACAGCACATTGTGCTTACTATTGGTGCACACACTCACCGGCTCAGTCAGCTCCAGTACATTCGCCTTATACGTGATTGGACTGCAGTCACGTGTGTTTCCAACGAGCGTACACGGCAGAAACATGGGACCCAAGTCATCTCCATCCAGAACGTCCACAGTCAGAGTGGTGGTGGCCGTTCGCCGCTCACTTGGGTAAGGGGCTCGGTCCTTGACACAGACAGAGGGATTTTATTTAACTTTCTGATAACAGTGCAACTTTTATCTAAATATTTGCATAACTTTATCTTCTTGCCCCAAATAAAAAGTGACCACAACATAGTTGTGCTGAATATTTTTCCATAAATCAAATCACAACGCAGCAGGGAGCTCATGATGCCTTCAAAGGCTGGTGTCTACTTTACTTCCCATTTCTGTGCAATCTCCATGTCTATTTATACCTCATCAAGAGGAGATAAACAGTATATCTTGTTCAGCACAGCACTTTTATCAAAGTACACAACTGTTTTATGCTTTGAACAGCAATTCTGTCAAATAAAATTATGAGAGAGGCTAACCCAATTTCCAACATTCTGGTTTTCCTAATTCGACTTAAGAAATAAGCATACCTGAATTAGCAACATAGTAAGGATGACTGTCCCATAGTTTTTTCTTATTTACATGGGTGCTGATATGCATTAAAACATCACTGGATGTTTTCACAATGTGTATCACTCCACCTAAGCAAAATGTTCTGAATACAGTGAGCAAACATTACAGCAGACAATTTGCTCTGTTGCTGCCAGTATCAGTGATTCATTAGACAGTCTAGTTTAACTCCCTGCTTGATCATTTAAAATGCACATATAAATACATAAAATCAAATGATAAGTAGCTGCTGTTTTCATAACTATAGGAATAGGGCTGACACCCTCTGGGCAATCAAGTAGTGAGAGAGAGACTGAGAATGCTTGTAGTTATAAACAAGGCAGAGCAGAGAAATAAGACGTTACTGATTGTTCACAGTAGTTACACTATAATGAACCAAAAAACACATCAACAACTCCACATACATGCACACGAAGATGGATGACTTTCTTCAGCTGAATTTAATTCAATTCATTTTAACCATTCTGTCTCGCCTGGACTTGTTTTTTCTATCTCAAAAGCTTGTAAAACATCAGCCCTGTGGTGCAGAGTCAAGCTTTAAACATCCCAAGAATATGTGTGCTGCACACTTGGATTAAAAAAAAAACAAAACAAAACAAACAAACAAACAAAAAAACAACAAAAAAACAACAAAAAACAAAACAAAACAAACAAACAAACAAACAAACAAAAAAAAAAACAACAAAGTTATGGGACTATACTGACGAAAGAAAAAACTAAACAGATTTTTATGTGTGACATACAGTGCACAAAACTGACTTTGCCTTTTTTTCACAAACTTGCTTTCCCATTATTGGAGACAAAAAAGGGAAGAAATAATCATTCTTTGAAAAAAAAATATTCACAATGTTCAAATTTGTACCTAAAAAAGTTGTTTGAATTGGCTGAATTTGTGACATTATTCAAAGCAGTTCCTTTCTGCAATGACACAGAGGGCCACATCACAGACTCTCGGTCTCCCTCCCCATTATTAGCTATTCAGACCAGTTTGGCAAACCATGCCACAACAATGTAACAGCCTGCCAGGCACACTCTGTGGTGGCCTGTATTAAGCTAGCAGCAGAAACAATCAAAAAATTGATTAAAATGGGTTTAAAGAAGTTCAAAATCAGATTTACAGGTGTACTGGGATGTAAAGCGCAACAGACAGGTACAGTTGCTCCATATACTTTAGTGAGTTTTAGGGAAAAATGGGCCAAAAATCAATGTTGGCTCAACTGTACATTATCAAAAATGTTTGAAGCATTTAATTTTTCACCCAGAAAGCCTCTTTGTTTGGCACTATCTTGCAATACAATCTTTATCAAATTAGATAATTGTAATTCATCATGCATTATTCAGTTGATCAAATAAGATCTTAAGAAAGGAGTAGGAGTTCAGCAGGCCAATTTGATCTCTGCTTCATTTAATCTCACAACACTAAATTGTTCTTTTCAACATGGCTTTTTGTCTGGTTGTACATGGTCTCTAAATCTGCCGGAATTGATATTCAGCAAGTTCAGTGCCTCTAACAATGCTCTCAATATTGTATTCAGATGAACTGTGAGTAAATTAGACTTTTAGGCAGTCATAAACACATTAATCTTTCAGTGTGCTGTTGACTTTTCAGTGCTTTCAGGGTAAATGGGATTTGACACATTTGAATTTTCCCAGTTGAGAGCTTGAGTTTTTGTTTCAGCATTTCCTGTTGCAACAAACCTTAATGGTACAATTTGTTTGCTTAACACAAGTTTCTGCCATTTATTGGTTCAAATCATTTAGTGTGTTGTGTGTGAGTGAAATCAGCTATATTATAAATAAAACAGAGTGCCATGAAATAAAAAGAGAAAAATCTACTGCATTAACAAAGCCATTAAGGTTAATGAATAAAGCACTTATTGGCCTCTAAAGCCTCACTGAAAAGGGCAGAAACAGTCCAAGGCTTTGTAACATTAATGTATGAAATAACACTCTCAGCTGCACTCACACCAGCTCTTAAAGACCATACTGGTCATTAAAAGACACAAAAACATAAAACAGTGAAACAATTACTTACATTTGCTTGTATGATGACAAGATAGCGTGTTATCTCCTCATAGTTGAGTCTTTCTCGCAGAACTACAGAGCCAAACAGTGTCAGGGGGATGTCAAAGGTTCTGTTTGTTGTCTGTAACACACACACACACACACACACACAGATACGACACAAACATAAACACAGCAAGTCAGTTTCTAGATCAACAGACAACAAATTATGTGCTGGTGGAAAGGTTATAAAAGTAGCAACTTTATGAGCATGGTGGTAGAAATCACAGAATTCCTCCAGTAGTCTGCCAAACATCTTATAATGAGCACTGAGTTTGACAGATAAAACTTGTACATTTCAATGAACTGTTTTCTATTGAAACAAGTTAGATTTAAAGTCATGAAAGTATAAAGTTAAAAGGATCAGCAAAAACTGCATTATTGAGTTTTTCAAATTAAAACTTAAGATAATTATTGACTTTATTTGATCAAACATTTTAACAACATCACTTCGTTTGCCTTTATCTTATTTCAAAATTTCATTTTCGTAGGACCGCCCTTAAACGATATTTTTCCATGCCACCTTTTGTTATCAGTTTATTGTTCTGTCATCCATCTAACCATCCATCCAGCCATCCATCCATCCATCCATGTTTGTTTAATGCCAATACATAAGAAATACTGTTCCAAGACACTATTTTATAAGAGAGCAGGTCTTGACTGTACTCTTCGGCTGTTTTTGAAAGACAGCTGCTGTAAAACAGAGTATGCAGTATAAACTGCATACCATGTTTCACAGTAGTCTGTTGTGTGACTACCAGATGTATGCTGAGCCGGTTTCCTGAAAACAGAGGAAAACAACAGCAGTGCCCCGATCCCTCCTCTAAGCACACTGCAAAGCAAATCGCTCCCTCACCATTAAATCAGAGCAGTTCCACTGCCCATGCTCTGGTACTGCTCCGGCATGTAGAAGCGCAGATATGCAACAGGTCTATTCGAAGCCACTGTGGCTACTGCCAAAGACAATGCATGGACTCCTGATGGTTAATCATCTCTACATCAACATTATGTCTATGGAAAAGTTGACTTTTAAGTTAGAAAATTACCAAATATTACAGGAAACCGCATGATCTCTGTAGAAAACATAACACCCTTTAACTACCTTGTGTACTTGATCATGGCAGAAGCAATAAAGTCATAAATAATATTGAAAGGAACAGCAAATTAACCACAAAAAGGGAAAATAATTCACTTGTAGTTCCCCTGTGATCAGCATTTGATAAACTATTCCCGCATGAACTCATAGTGATCTTTTCTGCCCTCGTCTTGAGCTGTTCAGGACCTTGCTGTGTTGAGCAGTGCTCTAGACATGCTTCCAGTGTGTGAGGTTGCTCACCTTGGGGAAAAGCAAAGCCGTGGTGTTCTGTTGCACAACACAGCTGTTGTATTAGGAAAATACAGGTACAATACAGTATCTGATAATGTTTTTGAATAAGGGATCTATTTGGATTTTTATGATTTTCAAGCAGATGAACATTTGGGTGTGAGGTGTTTAAGACCTTTGTAAAAAGAAACAAAAAAAATCATCTTAATGTTAAGCACATCACTGCACACTCAATTAAGGATGCACAATATTGGATTTTTGCTAATGCCTGAAACAGTGCATGTTTACAAATAAGTTTTAGCCAGTCTGGATACAGATACCAACATTTCAATTTAAAGGTAGACCCAAATTCATTCTTAAAAACACAATATAAAGGTAACACATTTCAGTCTTTAATACACTTTAAGGGAATGATGATATACAAGGTAAAATACTTGACTTGATGTAGGTGTGTAGGTCCAGCCTAAAACTCCACTAACTTATTTGTGCGTACTGCCAATATTCATGTCTGATTTTGGTTCATTATTATTCCTAAAATATCAGTTGGAAATATAGTCTTAAATTGTTATATCTAATGTTACAGATAATTCACTTTTTTTTTTTTTATAGCTAACATCTGCTGTAACAGATATCATGCTGATGATATTGTACACCGCTAAACAGTAAATATGTTTGGCTAAAGGTGCACCGGTCAGCTAAACACGTAGGGCTATGTGGTATCCTCTAAAACATTCAACTTCCAAACCTATATATGCTTCATTATTTTTCTTAATATCCAGGGGTAATATCTTAGATGAGAAAGCTATCTTCAGTAAACTGATCACTGAGGTGCAAAGGTTACAAAAAGAAAGTATCACTTGGTCAAATCACTCTTCAGGTCAGCAGATGGACTGAAAACCTACCGGGTCTTTGGGGTTGTACTGGATGGTGTACTCTATCTGTCCATTGGGACCGTCATCGATGTCCTTTGCCCCGTTGTTCCCCCAGAAACCAGAGAAGATAGTGGTTCCTACCGGAGTCAGCTGAACACGAGAAACAAAGGATGTCAGTATTTTCCTCTATAAGCTCACATTACATGATGTCTAACACATAACTGCTTTTATTCTTTGTTCTGCTGACATCAAACAGCACATATCCTGTACTATCCTTGTCCTGACTTCTTTAGGAGTATCATGCATAACATCTTTTGATTGTATGAGGCAGAAACATTAAAAATCTCTTCACATGAGTCAGGCCATAAGGGAGCTTGATACCCCACTGTCTCAACAAAAACAAACAGAAAATGACTTGCAGTTTTATGTTTATTATGCTCAAATGGGGCTTGAGAAGAAAGATCAGCTTGCAGCTGTTTGTGATTTCATTTGGTCTGAAAATAAAAATACAGGCAGCATGGTTGATCTAACTTATTGTCTGTTAGTCTGTGTCTCCCTCTCTATTACTGCTGGTAATGTTTGCTACACCTCATTGCTCTCATCAAATTGACAATTTAGATAAAAGTGAGACACTTAGAGATAGAAAACCAGGTATGGTAAAGAATGAACCGTCTCACAAAAAGTGTTCTTACCCTTGATTTGTTAAATAAGATGAGAAAATTGAAAAAAAAAAAAAAACTGGACTGAGGCACTTACTTCTTGAAATGTTGATTCCAAAATAGATTTCACTTATGAACAAAAAGATGTATCATAAGACTTTGAATAATGGTTGAACATTTTTGCAGTCCAACTTGAGGTTAACTTCATTGCCAAAAGATTGGGAAGAGACTCAGGGGTTATTATTTATCATTATGAGTTTTTATTACCTGTGCCACATCATAAGGATACCTGTGGTTTACCTCCAATCAGAGAGAAGAGCTTGTCCTTTTCACACCTCAGTGTGAAATGCTGCAAGGGCTACTGGAGAGATGAGGCCCTTGGGCTTTCTGCTTCTTTGTTTGAAATGCCCCTCCAAACTATAATGTTGCTAGGCCCGAGTTTTTGTTTTCCACATGGCCGCGCCCAAGAGGGTCAAGCTAACACAAGGAGCTATCAACCCCCACACAATTCACAATGATGTTTGCCAGCTGCTTGTTAACCACATTTATTTCAGGTTAAGCAAATCAGCTTGTATATTAGATGCTATTGTAGCTATAAGCTAGTTGACACAACACTCGCTGCCAATTGTTTTACTGCTGACCATTGTAGTTGGTTCAGTGTAAGCCAACCATGGCTTCACCAGGTGCAAATAGCTAGTATAATCTGATTTATGTTATAGCAGCCAAAAGTTACATTTGACAACACTAACCACTTCATTTTCAAAAGCAACTAAGTAAGCTAGTTCAAATCCCAAAAGTATCTTATCTAACATTCTTTGATTTTATGTCTTCATAGCTAACAGTAAACATACACAGTAATTCTGTTCAGTAATGTCATGGATTAGCTAGTTTAAAGCTAACCAGTTTAACAGTTATAGTGTACAGTTACACATTAGGTGACACGCCTGCCCACAGAATTGTCTGGGCTCCTGACAAACCCAGGAAATAAGCCCTCTCCAGTTGTGGTTAATTAATAGTATCCTTATATGTGTGCTAAATCAGCAACACTGGTGCTAGCATGCGTCATGGCTAGCAGCTACTTCATTTTGGAGCTGAAAAGTGTTTCAAGCTATTATGGGGCTCTGATGTTGAAATTATTTATTTGTGACACTTTTTAACCCTTTAACTTCTTTTTCTGCCTTTGTTCGCCACCTTTATTTGTCAGTTTTCATGAATTTTAAGCACTTTCGGTCAATTTTTCCCTCTTCTTATACATTCATGTCACATTTAAATACTCTTTCATCCCCCTTCCATTTTTCCTAATTCAAACACAATTTAACCACTATTAAAAACACTTTTCTCTACTTTTTTCTACTCATTTTGACCACTTTTGACCCATTTTGCCACTCTCTGCCTATTTTGCTACCATTAACCAATTTTACCTAATTTTAACAATTTTTCTGCCTTTAAATCAAATTTCACTACATTTTCTGACCATTTTTGCAAATTTTAAGCAACTTTGACACTTTTTAAACCCTTTCCACCATTTTTCTGCCTGTTTTTGCTGCTGTTATCCAATCTTAGTAACTTTCTGGTTATTGTTAACTCTGATTAACCACTTTTGGACACTACCAACACATTTGACCCCTTTTTACTCAGATTTTTGCCAATTTTAACTGCATTTCACTATTTTTTATTTGCCCATTTTGTGACATTGTAAAGCTGTTTTTGTCACTTTTAACCCATTTTGCCAATATTATCTAATTTTAGTTGAGTTTCAAGAAAAGAGGTTTACATTTTGAAGAGGGGTGTATACTACAACAATAAATGAATTAAATATTTGTTGCTTTGATAAGAATGGTTAATATTCTGGTTGAAAAAGGTAATTATGGTTATCACAGCTTAACTTTACAATGGACCATAATTTTGGAGACTTCTGTGGGCCCCCCCAGTTTTGCTGGTCCACAGAAAATCTCCACTTTATCCCCCCTTACAGGTGGCCTGATCAGGACATAATTCTTAGTCATAAATGACAAAATGTGTTAATGCTTGCTAATCTGTTACATGACTGTAAAACTAGCATGCCTTAAATTGTGAAAGCTTTGAAACTATCCAAAAAAAAAAAAAAAAAAAGGCTTAAAAAGAGCTTAGAATATCCCCGAGGAGTAGAGTGTTTAAGTGTTGGAAAGCTATCAAAGTAAGCCAACCAGCATGCAAAAAGATCTAACAAAAATGAGGGTGTTGTTCTTAAGTATTGCTTAATTTTGATTTTCATTTATGCTTCAAATTACACATAATCTTAATGCACATATGCCACAAGAAAACTTAATTTTGTGCAGGAAAAAGAAAGTTGAATATTTAGATATGCATGATTTTTGGGAGAAAAAAGCAACAACATTGCCAAGCACTTCTTTTTTACTGATCATATGTCAAAACAGGAGTGTAATCACCAGACAGCACAAGAAATATTGGAATTAAGTTTAATTTAGCTGCCATGCTGATGATTTGTTACATCATTTCCCTCAACAGGGTTATCTCTGCCTCCTACTGAGCCAACAATGGTCCTCAGAGCATCTATCGCTGCCACTACACCACTTTTGGAAACAGCACGAATGGAACTGGGGAACTCATGCCAGCTAATGAAATCAGCCACAAGGATCACCTTGAACCCCAAAACTTTTATTGTGAAGTCATAAATTGTGTCCTAGACGCTGTTATAAACAGCTCTTTGCTCAATTTATCCGTCTGCCTCACAGTGCTGCACTCAATAATCGTTGCAATAGGCAAATAAAAGGTTGTTTGATTTAGACAAAGCCAGAGACGGACATGAAATTTACTGCATTAGATGGCTGGAGTTCTGTAGAGGAGTAAATTACACAAGAGGTGTCTGGGCCAGATAGTCAGCCACCTCCGAATAAATAATGATTGTCACCACATTTACCTTTGCCAGGCACAAGAGCATATTTAAGCATTTTCTACAATTCATCTTCTAAATTGTTCGGCTGTCGTCAAAGGTAGTGGAGGGTTTTATTTCAAGAGTGATGAGAAACCTGAAAGCTCAAAGGGGTGGCAAAGGAGGCAGAAATATATAGTGAGTGGCAAAGGAAAGGTGGCAAGGCTGAGAAAAGGTGACATCATGAAGAGCTGGGAGTGGTGAGAGTGGGGACAGGGAGGGCAGCTGGAAAAACAGAGAAGAAGAAAGGCCTGGAGAGAGCGAGAGAGAGGTTGAGAAGACAGATTGAGTTGGACAGGCTGTGGAGGACTGCATAATGAGATATTCTACAGGGTCTGCCTGGGTCTTTGCTGGCAGCCGGCTACATGTATCCTTGTCCAGTTTCAGTTTGAACCTCCTCTAGTTAAATTCCTCTCCCCCTACAGACTCTGGAGGACACAGAACTCTGGGATTGGCATCTTAAAGCCTCCAAGTAACAGATTTAAATGCTTTTCTTGGCTGCCCAAAAAAATCAGCTTTTCCGTGCTCACAGCGCTCCCCTTCAGCTTTAGTTTGACAGCAAAATGGTATACACATTACTGTCTGGTAGTTTTATATAAAATACATTTCAGTATGCACCCATGCCAAGCTACAATTTTCTGTGGAGTTGATGTTGTCTTGAATGATGGCAGTGCTGGCAAAACACATGAGCCTCAGAAGAGTGAGGAAAAATCTCCACACTGCAAACTGATCTATTGTAGTCATGCTGGACTTTCTGGACTGTAGCTCTCTCTCCTCCTCATCTCTGGTGTCACAGACCCCTGAGTCCTGTACCTGTCATTATGATAGACAGCAGCATGGCAGAGTAAGTGCAATAAGTGGCCCTTGATTTAGGTGAGCGACTCAAAAAATGAGTTTTACAGATGATTTTTTTTTACCCCTGTGAGAGGAAGAGGTGCCATTGTGTGTATTTTAGAGTGTTTTTTTTTTTTACCTCACTGACAGCAACGTAGTATCTTGGCTGTTGGAAATGAGGCGCATTGTCATTGCGGTCTCGAACGACGATGCGCACTTCGTGTAAAATCACCGTGCCGACCAGCTCGTTGGTGCACTGAACCTGGACCACAATGGACTGAATGTATGATGGAGGCTGTAAAAAGAGAGAGAAACACAAAGGGATAATTGTTTGCTTGAAAGCTAAAATTATGCAGGAGTGATACATAAATAACCAGCAAATGAAACAAAATATATAAAATGGTACACTGAAGTCTGCCAGCCTCTTTTATGGTGCCTTTTCCACCAAATAAAACCATCCTGGTGTATTTTAAAAGATGAATTGTTTTCGGCTTTAAAGGAGCCTAAACTGTCTGAGTTTACATGCACTGTATAAGTATGGACAGCACAAGCACAGGGGAGAAGTGAAGCCAAAATGTTTCATCTACCATTGCTGACTCAGTGTAGTAAAGGCTGTAAACCCAGCCTCCTAAAATTAACATGCTGTCTATAAAAAGTTTTCAACCCCTTGGATGTTTTACCCTTTTACTGATTTTATAAATCAATCGTGGTCGATATAATCTTGTTTTCTTTTTTTTATTTTTTACAAATAAAGTTAACAAAACAAGTGAAAACAGATTTCTACAAAATAATGTCAATTAAATTAAATATGTAATGTAAAATAAGTGATTGGCACATTTTTAACTCCCTTTAAAGTGACTGATCTAATTTAACAGAGGTCCAGCAAATTGGTGCTAGTAGTGTCACATTAGTAAAATGGGAATCACCACAGTGCAGTGACTTTGTCTCAAGTGATTGTAGTATAAAGACACCTGTGTCTGCAAAGTCCAGTCACTGGCTAATCAGTATGAGGGAGAAAAGCTGTTAAAAGTAGCGCTCCTGGTTAGTGCTGTGAGCAATGCTTTGCTAATCACACACAGAACAAACCAGGAAGACCACTCGGCCTTTTTGCTCATTTTATGAAATTCATAAAAACAAAAATAGTGGTTTATTGTTTAAAATGCACCATGTGGAGGGTGTTTTTTTATGGAGCTGTTGAATTCAAAGCAGCACATCTCTACTTATCATCTTATGTTACTGTTTTGATTGATTGAGAAACTCCTAGGTGGAATGACCAAGTATCCTTTGTTTCCTTTGTTCAGGGAAGTGTACTTTTAGTGTGTTAGATTTGATTTGATAAAGAGTAAATGAAAAGTCATGACTGACAGCTCTGTTGACAAATGTGATTCCTGTCGTGTTTTTGACTGGATTAAAAGAGTAGAGGAGAAATGATGTGGGGAAAACCCTTATAGTCCTGGGATATGGTCCAAACTGCCAAAATAAACGTTTTTGAACATAATTTCTCATAGAAATGAATGTTAAGCTTTTTCTCCGAATTTTGTAGTTGCTTAATGATTTATATTTGATTTGTTCATACTTCAAGCAAGGTTCCCAGTGGAGTAATTAATAATAATGAATTGCCCAGTTTAAGAATATTTTCATATCTTTTGATCTTTTATTTTAAAGGTTTTTATTTTAATGTCTTATTTGATTTCAGTGCTGTAAAACTTGCTGATGCTTCAGAAAAAAACGTTGCCTTGAATTGTGAATACCAGATGGCTGTTGAGACATATTTCTCATATTATATGCAGTCTATGCTTTTTAACAACAAGAAATACTTGAAGCTGTATTTGCTTATAAAACATCTGTCTTCTGATGTAAACTGCAAAAAGTTCTCAATTCGACATGAATTGATTACCCATGGTGCCATGTATGAACTGTACTGAAATTGACAACTTCATCTCTAAAAAACAACATCAAATTAAATCTATTTTTGACCTACATCTCTGTCCAGAACCCTCCCAGTGCTGTTCAGGTAAAGTGCTTGTTTGGCCGGATCCAGGATCACCCAGTAATCATGGTTATCCCTCAGAGACAGAGAAATGGTACGATCCGGACCCTCAGCCACGCCGTTTATCTGCATGTTCTCCACTAGTAATGTCCCTGGAAACACAATACAAAGCACAACAGTTAGAAACATGCACACAGTTCAAAGCCTCTGGCAATAGATTCTGATTCAGATAACTTTCTACAAAGAATTGATCCAAGATCAAACTTTATTAGCAAAACAACAGAAAACTGAGATGGTGCAAGGGGAAAGTACTGCTTCTATTTGTGCTCTGGATGAATTGCATAGCTTGAAATTATATTTAGGTTGAAGCCAAGGTCAAGGAAAATGAAATGAAGGAGGAAGCTAACAGAGTACAGAGAGTAAGAAGGCGGTGTACCTCTCGGAAATTGAATTAAGGCAGGCCAGAGAAGGATTTTTAGTTTTTGTTTGCCTTTCCCTCACCGGTAGCTGAACTACTTTAAGACCAAGTGAAACAGTAAATAAAATCAGCATTTCATAGAAAGTGAGAAAATCCTTCAGTGAAATCTTCAGGGATGAAGAGTAAAAAAAGTTGCAATGAGTTGAGCAATCTCATCTGCATGATTTCTCACCCGAAACTCCTCAAAAAAAAAAAAATAAAAGCAAACGTTAAAATAAGCCAGATGGCATGGCTGGAATGAAACTTGATTCATTTAACTCTCAGTCAACTGTGGGCGGTGAATTGATTTGGGAATGAGAGGGAAAGAAAGACTTGGAAAGGCAGAGTCAGAGAAATATAAACCGTTGGGGTATAAATGATGTGAATGGAAACTGTCAGCTGTATACTTTTCAAAGAATGCATACCATCTTTCATTCAAACAAAGAGAGGAGGAAATGGAGCTGAGAGGGCGAGAGGTCAGCCTCACTTTAAGAAAGGAAAAACAAACAGACAAACATCTTTTTTTCAATAGAAGATCTTTGACTGTAGGGATGATTGACAGTCTCAATGAAACCAGAGATCAGTCAAAATTTCAGGAGTATTTCAATCATATGTATTATTTCCTCACTATTATAACTACTAGTCAGTTTAAAGGATGATTGTCAGCTGGATTTAAGAGACTTTTATACACCAATACAGCACTATTACTTTTAGAGTTATTCTTAAACTTACTTGAAAATATTAAAACAGAAGACATAAAATATATGAGGAGGGAAAACAAAGAGACTTTAGAGAAGCAGACAATTTAACCAGTTGACTCCATAAAGCTCTGAATCATAAGAGACCCATTATCCAGCTCAACTCACTGCATTATTTATCACACAAAAATCTATTGTCTGTGAGCAGAAAACGGCCCTTTAGCTGGTTATTGGACAATGCAAGATTCCAGCCTAAAACAAGTGTGATAGCTGTCAACAGTCACAACATGCCATTAAAAAGGATGTAGAAGAAGAAAAAGGATGCACGTGTTCAGGAGTATTTAACACCGTAAATCTGAACCTGGATATTCAAGGACAAATACAAATAACCTATTCTAGACTTTGCTAAAATAATGAAAGAAAAAAAATAATGGATATTTTTAAATGTACTTTATTACATCCTGAGTGTATTTTCAACGAAAGACCTGCTGCAAGTATTTTTCTCCACCTGCTGTCCCAGTCACAGATGCTATAGGAGTTGTATGGCTCACTACTTTTGCTGTTAGCATTAGCAGCACTAGCTCTTAGAGTCAGTAATGTTTACAATGCTGTGTCTGACATATGCACTGCCTTCACTGTCTATTCAGCGCTGAATTAATCAGCCCTTCCCTAAAGAAAAGTTTTAAGACTCACTGTGGATTCTACAATCCCAGGCAAGAAATCCTGACCTGGCGTATCTGCTTACTTTGCTACACTAAAGTAATGTAGCCTGCTTTAGGAACAGTTCATATGCCTGAATTTACATCATATTAATCAACCGGAGTGAAAATAATCAATCAATCACTTTTGACTTCAACAGATGGAAGCCTCAAGTCTTCACTACCAACATGTTAGCACACTGTGTGGTGTGTGGGTGTGTGCGTTGTGAGTGAGTGTCAGGCGTGTGTGTCACTACACTTATTTGGGGGATAATTTGACCCTTGTATGTTCAGATGGGCCTAATTTTAACAAGCATCCACTGGCCACTGTGACTAGCCCTTTGTTTAGTTTGTCACTGAACTCATATCTTTTAAGCATATATTAACATAACAGAAAATGTTCAATGTTTAATGAATCTTTTAACCTAAAGTCACCATAAAATATAATCACTTGTTAAAACACATACCTACTTTCCCACACCATCATTAACAGAGAAGTCTTTAGATTTATGATTGTTTTATTTTCTGCTGACAAGTTTCTGATATTTTATTCTTATTAAAAATTCTTGCAATTCAAGCCCTAATTACATTTTTGTTGTTACTACTGCAATTAATTGATTTTAAAGAACACAACAAATATGCTAAAAAAAGAAAGCTTTGTTTGAGCACATTTTAAGCTTTGTCCCAACTAGAGCGTAACGATTTTTGAAACATCTAATAGTGGCTATTTTAACTCATTTTGCAACTTTGGTATGAATTATTAACCTTTCAAAACAGATGGATACGTCCGTTTCCGTGTGTCTTACTGGCGAATCCATCTTGCAAAGCTCCCATCTGAACCGTTTGGGCCCGGTTAGAAAGTGACAGGACCAATCAGCGTTGAGGGGCAGTACTTTCTTAGTCATGACGTAAGCAAGCAGCAAAAAGAGGCTGGTGCAATTATGGTGGAAGACATTATCGTGGATGCTGCTAAAGCGCCAGTTTTATCAGAACTTGACATTTCTTTGTTAAAAGAAGAACAAAGAACAGCAGTGAGTTTTTTTCTTTTCAAAAACAACAAAAGTAGTGTACTGACATGTCTGCAGTTGCCATGGTTCGCGTTATGCACTTCTTTATGGAGCTTACTCCTTTGGTAGGGGTGCAGGCGCAGCGGCTATGTGGTTTTCCAGATGGATGTGTGAAACAAATCCATCCGGTGTGCCAGGTTAATGAACAATTGTATTAAAGGGAATGGTCATTTTTTATATTATTCTCTTTTTAATAACAAAAACATACAAAAATATGGAAAGTATTGTTTTTGAACAAAAAAAATGACACTTGCATGTTTTGCATGACTGTGTAGAGCAGGGCGATTCAATTACAAATTCAACTGAGCCAAATTTTAAAGTCAAGAAATGTAGCCGGGCCAGACATGTTCGGCACCCAGTAAGCAGCTGGTAATGTCGAATTTCAATCCAATACAGATCAATCTGATGCATTTTTTATTCAACGTCTCCCTTTTAAATTTTGCAACATGACAAAAGCACATCAAAAAGTGCATAAAAACACAACAGCAGAGCTAACCTGAGGGAGTAGAAATGTTTTTTTCACTTGAATGAAAATAAAATAAATTGAATAAAGATAAAATTCTGTAAATAATAATCTTGGTCACATCTTACCCAGGCATATCTTAAAGTGCATAAAAACTAAACTTGCACAGTTATAGCTACAGTTGTAAAAGATAGGCTGTTTTACATTAGGTATCTTGGGGATACTTCTGTCAGCATTGCTAGCCACACTTCAGAACAACGCAGTGCATTGCAGATAGTTGTTAGGCTATGCGTAGTGTTGCATTCATGGTCTGAAATACTGTGGGAATTTATGAAAACTTGCGAAACAGGTTGCCCAATGCATCTCTGGCAAAAGACTCCCCTGGAAGACTTCCAAGGCGGTATGACCAGGATACACCCTGACCCATGCCCTAACTATCCCAGTCAGCTCGTCTAAAAGACCCCAGTTCCCCACATCTACAAGGTTGAGCCCAGCCACCCCCCGTGTGGTGCCACTCTAACAGATGATACTAAGTCGAGAAGGCCTTGAGTTTAGTGTTTTCTTGTTTGTGTGAAGGGTGTATGCCTTAAACCTTCATATTCCCTCTCCAGGTGAACACAACAACATATACTCACACACGTTAAACTGAACAACCTCATATCTGATCTGACAAATCAAGAATTAGGTCACAGCCCTCTGTGCTGCCATGGAAACCTTGTCAAATGCCTCGTTGTGATTCGTTGACGTTAAATAAATGGGGAAATTTAATGAAATTGGTTCCTTTATATAAGAAATGGGATAGAAAATGGAATTCATTAGAGCAGATTCAGTCCTTGCTATCTCTCTCCTTTTTCCCTGCATCTATCTGCAAAATGTAGCAGAAAAAAAACAAGTAGAGGGGAAGAAGATAGAGACGGATAATGCCTACAGCCTGTGTGACTGTTTCTAATTTAATTCTTGGACCGTCTAATATAAATGGGCTTTTCTCACACTGACCTCACTTTGCAGGATGTGACTGAATACCGCACCCAGCAGGGCCTGATTAAATTGACCCGTGTGTTCAAGTGTAGGCAGAACTGTAGTAACGTGGGTGTGAGCGCAGCAGACAACATAAAGGTAAGATGAGAGGAAAGTGTCCGAGAAAAAGGAGGAAGAACAAAGGGCAATTAGAGAGCAAGAGGAATGAAAAAGATAGCCCAGAAAATTAAGGTAAGAAAGATTGGGTTGAACGAGAGGCTAAAAAAAGGGAACATTAGGAGAAAATAGAGAGAAAATGAGGATTGTGGCTGCACATTAATAGAATTTTTACAGGACATTAGCTTAAGGTAGGCGACATGGACGGGAAAGTAATCACCACATCAGCCAGCTACTTCAGCTTCTGGTTAGGAGAGGGGAGAGAGATTCAAAGCAAGGAAGTGTATCAGAATTTTTCACAGTTTCTCTAACATTTGCCCTGATATAAATCAGTCACTGAAATTCATTCATCATTTAAGGATTGGTCACATGCCATTAAAGCAACTTACTATCCATCAATTCATTATCTATGCTTCTTATGCCGTGCCTTATGGGGTTGTAGGGGACTGGAGCCAACCCCAGCTGTCACTGGGCAAAGTACACATCAAATGTCCTGCTTTACATCAGATCTGATGTTTGCAGTATTGTGTGGGAAAGGACTCTTCTAAGAGCTAAACTAAGGGGAGAAGGGGCTTAGTAAGAGAGGTGACCAAGAACCCAATGGCCACTCTGACTGAGATCCAGAGATCCGCTGTGGAGATGGGACAAAGTTCCAGATGGACAACCATCACTGCAGCAGTCCACAGATCCCCAGTGCAAAACACATGAAAGCCCACTTTGAGTTTGCAAAAAGGACTAGAAGGACTCTCAGACTGTAAGAAACAAGATTCTCTGGTCTGATGAAACCAAGATTGAAGGGTTTGGCCTCAATTTTAAACATCATGTCTAGAGGAAACAAAGCATGCTCATCATCTGCCTGATATCCCAACAGTGAAGCATGGTGGTGGCAACATCATGCTGTGGGGGTGTTTTCAGCAGCAGGTACTGGGGGACTACTCAGGGTTGAGGGAAAGCGGAGTAACAAAGCAAAGTACAGAGATATCCCCAATGAAAACCTTTTCTGCAGCAATCAGGACCTCAGACTGGGCCGAAGGTTCACCTTCCAACATGACAATGACCCAGGAGACCAAGACCAAGACTTGCCTGAGCCCAGAGTGCACCAAGACCATACAAGACCAAGACTAAGAGCATTCTCTCTTTAATTTTAGTTTTCTTTCTAATAAATTTGAGAGATAAAAACAAGATGTCTGCAACTCTTTCAATGTGCAAAAATCTTAAATCTTAACAAATCTGTTCATCTAACTCCTTGGAAAAAATAAATCCTTGTGTGTATTTAAAAGCAACTGATAAGTCCAGAATTATTTTAAGTATCTGAAAATTTGATGTTTTTCTAGATTTTTCAGGTGAATGAGGCCTAAAATAAGTGTTCAGAGGTATTTCTAACTAGAAATACGATAGACTGATGTCTGAGGTTTTGCAGGTGTAGCTATTTGTTGTTTTAGCAAGTGCTTCTCCTTATTATCACATAAATGAAGTTGAAGAATGGCAGATCAGTGCTGGTCTTGACCGATCTTGATGGACGATTCCTGGTCCAGCCAGTCCGAGAACGAGACAAGACCTAGTAAACACGCTATCATTCTGAGAGAAGACCAAGAAAATTCAAAATGTGGTCTTAAGACTGGTCTCAAGTACTGCAATACTAGTCAAGACAACACAGGAGTGGAGTCACAGGAGTCACATCCCCGACCTGAACCATATCAAACATCTCTGGAGAGACATGAAAATGGCTGTCCACCAGCAGTTGCCATCCAACCTGACTGAGCTTGAGAGGTCTGGCAAAGAAGAATGGCCCCCCAGTCCAGGTATCCAAAAAGCCTTGAGGCTGTAACTGCTGCCAGTATGACCTGTAGCAATTAAGACTTGATCCTGTCTGAGGATGACTATGCAGTATCAAATCTAATACTCAACACTGTATTTGATGTGTGAGTCCACTGTAATTACCTCTGTAAATCCTAATATGACAAATTTAATAATGTCTTGTTTTCCTGTTTGATACAAATATGTTAAATGCTCGTGAGCACACCCACCAATCACATAATATTTAATCACAATCACACCGATATTAGAAATCATGTGAAAAACAAACAAATCTTTCTGTCAACAGTGATTAGTGGAAAATGTAAAATGAATTTCGTCACCTAATTACTGATATTGTTAATGAAAAATGTGGTATAGCCCAGTCAAATTGTAAACCAGGATAAATAAGAGGATGATTAGCTTAATGTGATGCATTAAGCCATCAACAGATACAGACATGCCAGCTGGGTGCTGTAGATGTGAAGCTCAGCTCTCTTCCCTGTCTGCTGTCACTATGCTAATCTCTTTTTATGTCAGTTAGGATTACAGTGATCAGGTCTCATAATTTCAAACCCATTGAAAAGCAGACATGGCAAACACTGAGACAAGTTTCTGTTCCTGAACATTAATCTTTAGAGCGCAGATAAGAGTTTGATTTAAACACACAGATTAACACCTTCCCCCTGAAGATTTACCGGCCTTCCTCCAGGCCAACATAAGCCTTAATTTACTTGTGACCAAAGTAGGGATTAAACCCATCAATTAAAACCGATCCCTCCATGAAAAACCTCCTTTGATCTCTCTAAAAATGAACTTTATATGCACATGGACGCCCGCAGTTACACAGACTCCACAGGAGACTCCGGGATTGTGTGTTTGTCCTCTGCATAGTCTAAATAGCAGAGCCGTCAAACCAGGAGGTGCTAATTAACTAAGAAGGTCTGAAACAGTTTGAGCAAACTCTGGAAACAAAAATACACTGAATATATTACCTTTGGTGTTCAGATAAAAGGTGTCTAAAAACTCTGGCAGTCTTATTTTTGTTTAGTCAAATGATTCAAGGTGGCAGGAGAGAAGAGAGGAAAATGTTGCTATTTATCTCAAATATTCAAATTAGGTGTTCTTGGTGTCAAAAAATGTCCATCATCTGATCTTTTGTAGTCTAAGTCAGGGATTTAGTGCAAAACAACTGCTTGACATGCAACATCAAGGTCTAGATAACAGAAAAATATATACTCATTTATAGCAAGCACTGATTTGGATAGAACCCAACACCTATAGAGAAGAATCACTGTGACACAGTCTCAAATTCCCTAGATGCTCTCTAACACAAATGACTGATCTAATTCCCATCAGAGGAAAACTCTTGGATTTTTGGACAATGTGTTTTTGTATTTGAAAGCCCAGACCTCAATCAACTGGAGATTTCTTTTGGTTGGACTTGAATAGGGCTGTGCAAAAAACTAACTTAACACTTTAAAATTCTTAGTCTTCATTTCCTGGACATGACTCCAAAGTACAACATGTCATTCATCAAGAGATAAGTTTTTCTTACTTAAAGACGCTGGATTTTTCAACAAGTTTAACTTTGGTAAGAACATTGAATCACAGGCCCAATAAGCCTACGGCAAGTGTCAGGAAACCTCAACCCACTGCTAGGGGTTACGAAGCTTTCACTCTAAGTCAACTTGACTTCCTCTGACAAACAATGAAAATAATTGGAGGAGGCGTTCAGATGGTCCAGAACTTTCTAATGCAAACTGACTGAAAACTACCACTAGCTAACTTTCTGCCACTGGCTGGGCTCCTTCTGCAAAACATCATCCCTATGTACACACAAAAGTGCTCTGGATGTGCCAGAGAATGGGTATGAACATTGAATATCCAAATAGTACTTGAGTTTGCAGCGCTTTTCTTGCCATCTGACTACTCACTTTCACACCGCAGGTCACACCTACCCATTCACACCCATATTCACATACTGATGGCTATAGAGAATTAGCCATCAGTATTAGCTAATTCCATTTAAACCCATCCATACCCATTTACACACTGACAAAGCAGTAGGAGCAAAGTGGGTTAAGTGTCTTGCTCAAAGACACATGACTGTAGGAGCTGGGGATCAAACTCACAACCTTCAGACTGGGAAATGACCAGCTCTACTTAATAAGCAACTGTCGCCCCATCTTTGACTTATACACAATCAAATTCCTGAGGCTTTGATCACTCTTAAAATGACATTCATTTCTTTTAACAGCCCCTGGTTGTAATGTGGTACTACGGCCACACAGTGGGTGCAGGGCTTCCTGCTGCTGTTGAGTAGGTGCCGTCAGCTAACAAAAGAAGAGAGTGGCACACATTTGGTGTAAGGACTCTAACTTTGCTATCTTAAAGATCTTAAAGCTGATAGAAATACCCCTGGCTGTGAGAGGGGACTGGCTGTAGACCTTTCATTTCTGAAGGCCACTCTCACAGGCTGTTCATCTGTTATGTCACATCCATATGTCCCTGATACAGCACTTCCTTTTAGTGAAGAGAGTGCTGTAACTTGCCTGTTCAATGTATTTCCTGTTTTGTTTTTGTTTGTCTGTTTTTTAATTCAACATTATTCATAAACAAAATCTGGCATATATAAAACAGAGAAAAGGCCAGAGGTCTGTTCCAGGATTTAATCATTCATAGATGCATTTTAGAAGTAGTTACATGTATGGTGGCTCATTTTAGCTTCATTTGTTTTATGTTTCATTTTTGTATTATTTATTATGACGTGTGCTGCTGACCTCTTGGCCAGGTCACCCTTGTAAAAGAGATCTTGATCGCAACGGGTTTAATCTGGTTAAATAGAGGTTAAATAAATAAATAAATACAATTTAGCTAAGCTATGCTAGCTATGTAATTAACGTTACTACACATGCCAATGTAGCAAAGTCAGCTTAAGCAACGTGAGCTTTAGAAAACATAGCTAAAGCTGATGTAGCTATGTAGATAACATACCTACATAGCTCACATAGCTGCTTTGTGAGCTTAGCTTTAGCTACATAAGCCATGCTATCTATGCAATTGGTATGTAGCTTCATTATCAATAGCTAAGTTAGCTTTAGCAATGTAAGCTTTAGCAAACATAGCTAAAGCTTACTAAACTATGCCAATAACATGAACGCGTAGCTTATGTAGCTTCTTTGTGAGCTTAGCCTCAGCTCTGTTAGCTATGTGGCTCTGTTAGCTATGTAGGTTATGACCCAACAGAGCTATGTACATTTACTCTGCTGTATTAAATGTTTTGCAGTCACATTTTGCAGGTCAGGTTTTTTATGTCAAACTTTTGGTATTCTAACCATTTCCTTAGCCCTTACCCTAACGCTAAACTAAAGTTGATCCAGTTTTGTTTTGAAAGTTTTGGTATTTCCATTCTGAGATAAACGGCATCTCAGATAAACATTTGTGAAAGTGGTTGTTAAAAATGAATGGGCTGAAGCCAGACTGTCTCTCTTTTACTAAACATTAACAACACCTTTAGATAGCACTGTCAAGTAAAACGATTGTTTCTTAAGTTTAAAATAAATCAACTGAAACATCTGTTTGTCTTTTGGTGGCTATGTCCGTTATGTATTAGCAAACAACTAATGGACAATTCATTTTTTTTCTTGTCACTTCATCCAGTTTTCATCAATACTCTGTAAAATGTTTGTTCGTTCTTTCTGTGCTGTATCACGGTCTTTCATCATTTTGCATTTTTAAAGGCTAATAAAGTTCCCCCCTTTAGGATTTATGCTTAGCTGATTAAATGATAAGAATAATCCTCTTGTTAAAGAATACAGCAAAAAAGTTTTTTGTCCCCAAATTGCCAAAACAGAAAATAAGCACATTGGCTCTCTTTTCTAATGTGTAATTCTGCTTTTCTGTTTTTGAGTGCGTGCTCTGTTTTCTGTGAGGATCTCTCCTCCGGCAGGTGTCTCACCCTAACAGGATAGATGTCTGTGTTTGGCCAAGGAACGTATCCCCAGCTTGTTTGGCCTGAGCCCAATCTCCAACCTAAATCCTAAGCTCTAAGTCATCACATGCATCTTGCCTGTAGTGTTTAGTGCATACATATATGAGAGCTTGAAAAAAAGAGACAGGGTTCTTTATGGTGATATCTCACTGTGAATGGGAGGAGTACCTTTGCTCAAGTATTACATAAATAACCAAACAGGGAGTTACCAGAATGTATCACTTACAGACTGGGTCCAAAACTACCTTACCAATGGTACTGTAAACACTGACGTATGGTGGCTGGCGCTCCTGTGTGTGCATGCTCATCAGTCTATGTTTGGGTGTGAGGAAGCTCTGCATTGCTAGGATGTAGCAGAGATGCTAAAATGCAGTAAATGATCAGAATAGATTTTTAAATTAAGACCATGTCGGCACAAAATTGCCCATGATGTACTGGCTACCTGCTGAGATTTACTCCTCAATTGAACTTGCTTATAAATCTACTCTCTTGAGATCTCTTTCGTCCAGTGGTTTCTTAGATTTGGTGGAGTTTAGCTTTGGCCTTTACTCCTAATTTTTATTAATTTTGTTGTATGTAAATGTCTGCAGATACATGAACTCACAGAAAACCCAGCATTGATCAGAGAAATCCACATCAAAGCCTTACAGCTCTTGGAAATCTGACTGTTGGCCTTGGTTCCTTCTGTGATGTTAGATCTACGTGTTGTCTGTTTTGTCAATCAAGGGCACAGGAGTGCTGCTCCACCACTCTCAACAAGACAGAATTCATTTAACTGAATTAAATCTGAACTTTTTTTAATAAAGTCATAAAGAAAAATCTTAGAAACTACATAGATGTGCAAAAAATTACATTTGAACATTGCATGTTTATAGTAACTTCCTGTTCATGTGTTTCTAGAGATGAGTTTAAGCTCCTGCCCTTCTACTGGCTCCTGTGCCTTTTCACCACTTTAATTCGAGATAGGAGCTGCATTCACAGCTGTTCTCTCATTCTGCATGTCAGTGCACAGCTTACATCCAGAGGCTTTTTAAAACGACTTGGAGAAGTTGGTGAATAAAAGACGAGACGGCTTCTGCTACTTGCACCTGCAGCTTTCTTTTCTTTGTCGTATTTTTTTTTTATGCCTGCTTCTTGCTGGCTAAAAAAGCATCATCTAGGAATTATCTACTAAGTCTTTTTAATCTCAGAGTGCACAGTAGGCTGGAGTAGATCCTGAAATAATCACCTCTTTGAAAAAAATGCAGAATATGTTGTGAATCATGAATCAGCATCTATCAAAAAACAATTCTGAATAAAAATCATGACTCCTAGAATCAGAATAGGAATCCAATCTAGTTAGGAGATGCTGATGTTCAGTGCTTTAAGGCCTGTTTGGGCCAAAAATTGAGGCTGAAGTAAGGCGTGTAATGGTGAGCAAGCCTGCCTGAGTGCACCATCAGAGAGTGGGAAGCTTGACAAACCCTGGATGTGCTCTGGATGTCCCTGCATATCACAAGTGGGATGGGAAGTTAATCTCTTGCAAAAAAAAAAAAAAAAAAAGTCTACACCTTTAGCAGGGTTTTCCTGGCTTAAAATGAGGTGGTGGTGGTACCTGATCGTGGGCTCACAAGTTCATATGTAATGTGCCTTCAACTGGCTCAAACAAGTGTTTTACTAGCGGTCTATTTTAGGAGTTGTAATTACATGAATTTAAAAAAATGGCAAGTATAATTTTAAAGCATATTCATTTGAAAAGTCACAATGCGCTTTGGATAGACAGAGCTGTATGTCTCCTAGTACAGGAGAACAAGGGGATAAAATTACATTGAAAACAGTTAAATTAAAACAGCTTTCTTTTACATTTTTTCCTTTCATAATTCCTCTTAATGCGAGTATTCAGTCTACAGGTCGCAAAAACATGGTTATTTCCTTTCTCTGTGTGTCTGACCATTCTTGATTGTTTTCATTCTTGAATTAATACACTGTAGAACAGCTGATCTCCAGCTCAGTGAAGTCTCTGTTTAATATCATATCAGTGGGTTCAGATGTATTGATTATGTCACCAAATCAATCACTCCCAACAACACGCTACGGTTTTAAACCCTGTGAATAAAGGGGCTGTTGTGATAACTGAAGACTTCTCCGAGTTTTAACTCAGAAAAGCGTTTATGTTCGGGTCTGTTGTGCTGCATTTAGTGTTAGCATCTTAGCTAAACTTTAGCTACGCTGTCTAAACAGGTGAGATTTATGAGCTGCCGTAGTTCTTAATCACTTTTCTCCAAAGCGTACAGACGGGCAGACATTTCGAAAGTTGTCCTTCCTTTATATAAATTCCATGTGACTTCTTCCTGAGGCGCAGAACTGGAACTGAAGGAGGTTTAGGCATCGACCGGTGAAACACATCCATCTACCTGGCGAGCACCTAAAGCGAACAGAACTCTCGTTTAAAGGTAAAAGGTAATTGCGGGTTGTGCAGGATTACAGTTGGTAAGCCAGAGTATGGCAGAGCAGGCTATGAAAACAAGCAGCAGAGCCTAAATGAACTGATCCCTAATGTTAAAACTGGTGAGAAGACCGGTTTGTGCCGCATTATTACGGATCCAGGGCTCCACAGACCGATGCACTCGGACCGCTGATGTCAAGCTTGGTTAACCGAGCCATATCGGATCATCTTTACACCACTAGTAAATACACAATCAAATATGTTTTGGCAGGTCGGGCGGTGCTAATTTTGACACAGTGCCATCGCCACTACTGGTGGTTGCATGCAACTGCAGTTACATATGACTGAAATGACAGATCCCGACAGGAAAACGCTTGGTGGAATAGCCGATTGGAAAAACTGAGCTGTGAGCTGGTGGCGGTAAGGAATTTGGCAGTGGTGGCCGCCACCAAATTCTCTCCGCAGGAAAAACCCTGCCTTTAGGGTGGAGTATGGGGCGGATGTGGTGCCTAGTGTACTGTCCAGTTGGGTAGTAGGGTTGCCATGAGCTCCTGGTTGTGCTGTGGATTTCCCAAGGGCCAAAAACAGCTGGTGGTTTCCAGGCATCCAAGTGCCCTACATACCTAAAACTTATGCTTATGATTCCAAGCTTGCAAGTTTAAGTGCATTTGACATTGCTTCTTAGGAATATGAATATGAATAGATGTCTTAGTTAAACTACCACACTAATTCAGTAAGCCTGTTAATAGCATTTTCCATATGGCCACTGGTTAGCATCAAGCTAACAGACTTAGACGGTCCATCTGTGAGTCATTGCAGCCCTTCTGGAGAATCATGCACCAGCTGAGATGGCTTATTGTCAAGTTTCTAAACTTCATGGAGTAATAAATAATTTCTTAAGAATAGCATTTTGATTCTTCATTGTGCTGCAGTCCCACTGACAGAGGTATGACACTGTAAAACAAACTAACACACACAAAGAGAACAAAAGACACTTTCATCTCCTTTTGTTTGCATCAAAACAGCCTTAAAACTGAATGATCTAATGTGTGATACTCATGGTCAGGGATCTGACTCCAACTGTGACTCAACAACTGCCACCCTGATCAATATTAATGAGTGCAGCTTACATGCTATGCCAACCAGCATCTGCTGAAGAAGTCAGGATCATCTTACAGTGTTTGTTAAACATGCCGTAAAAGGTAATGCTTAATAAAATATTCATTTGGCACTTTTAAGGTTATAATGGTGTATTTACACTTCTTTCCAGCATAGAATTAAGGAATAAAGCAGCAGGATACTTTACCGTTTGGGCTTTCTTCATCTATGGCAACAATGGTGGCTGGGGGTCCTGATCTTGACAGTTTACATTCTGTAATGATGAATAAGAAAGAGGAGGAAACACATTACATTCAAGCATCTTACTGCTTTATATCCTTTTTGAAAGGCTTAGAGAGTAGAGGTTAATACATTCTTACGATTTAGAGGGAAAAGCTTTCCTTTAAGTAAAAATGGCTGCAGTCATATGATTGAATTGAAGAGAAAATGTGGTTAAGAGTGGAGAGTTAGGAAAGTGGCAAAAGGTATGACCATATGGAGAACAATGGAATGTTCACTTTAAGAAAAAGTTCTAAAGAGAAGTAGAGAGAGGAAGTCAAAAACTAAAAGGACATTTTTAATATCTTGTTGTGAAAGAGGGAAAGCCTAACGGATCTAATGTCACATTTATTTATCTTTTTCCTTTCTCTTCATTAAGAGGAAATAGATGGGTTGGGAAACAGCAATGTAATCATTTATTTCAAATGAAATCTAGTTGAGAAAGAGATGAGGGAAGGAAAGCGAGACATTAGTTAACAACAGCCATAACCTCCTAACCAGCCATCTCTACAGGGTTAGCAGGGGTTAATAATCCAGCACAATGACTGAGCACAGGGTTAACAGAGAAAGAAAGAGGAGAAAGGTCTTACCCTCATATTGCCAATCTGCCGTCAGAGACATCCCACCAGGAAGAGGAGAAAGAGAGGAGGAAAGGAGAAGCCAAGGCAGGATAGGAGGAAGGATAAAAAGAAGAAAAACAGACGTGAATTAACCTTTAGAGCAAATAAAGGGGAGGAAGTGTGGGCATATGGAGGCAAAGATGCATTAAGTAAAGGGGTTTGAGGCAGAAATGATTCAGTACCCTTTTTATATGTAATACTGATAGCTAGGTTCAGATATTAGCCTTTACCGAGCAAGTGTCGAAGACAAAACAATAAAGAACAAATATATGGTCCTTTTACAGCTACAGGCTTTCTGCATGAGTGTTACATGAGTGCTCTAGCTGGTTGAAGCTGAGAAATCCTCACACCTTCACAAAAAACATGCTAAGAACTTAGCAAAAAAAGCTGAGCTAATATTAGCATTAGCTTAGTTAGCAGCTGCTCCCAATACCAGTTGTTTCCCTCCAGTAAGACGCATGTTTTTAGAGTCTGCTTTCTTTGGTGATAAAAACATGCTTGTATGAAGGGGATCACAAATGTCTAGCATTCCTCTAGCTAACATTTCCAGTGTTACACTTTAGGCTAGCAGTACGCTATAAATCTACACTGGTGTAGCGGTGAGACCATCCAACAAAGGATATATAGCCAGTGATACAGACTACTTTCAAGTATGAGTGAGTAAATGATTTAGTATAGGGTGATCAGAAGTCCCTGATCTGTAGGGACAGTCCCACTTTAAAGAGACCCTGTCCCCAGATTGTGCTGTCCTCCGAAATGTCCCTGATTTTTAACATAAATTTCTTCTTGTTTAAACTTACCCCTGACAAATTCATGATTCACTGTCAAAAAAATCACAAAATACCCTTTGATTTGTCCGAAGCCTGGACACTTTTTGATAGTGCTAGACTCAGGCACTTCCTGTAAGAAGTCTAATTGTCCTTCAAAAAAAAAAAAAAAAAAAAAAAAGCCAACATGCATTTTGCCTATTAAATATTTTCATTAAAATACAGAACAATCCGATCTGCTTTGGTTCGGACCGGACCGTTTTCATCCGGTACAATCTGATTTTATAATCAAAATAACTTTTTGCTTTAACAAAAATTAGCAAAAAGGGGAAAACAAGATAAATTCATAATAATCTAAGTGCTAACATTCTGAAATTATTTTTAAGAAAGTTTTCATCACACCCAGGTGTCTTACTTTGACATTAAATTGGGAGATAAAGATAAAAATGAGTTTTTACTGGTACATGTTCGTCCTTCTGTACTTGTAACTTCCTTAGCATTATTACTCCCAATAACAGTACAAACTAAATATCAAATTTTCCCAAGAAGCACAAATAAAACAAATTTAAAGTCACAAGGAGATTTGGATAGACAGAGCTCTGTGTGTCTGCTAGTACAGGAGAACAAGGGGTTAAAATTACATTAAAAACAATTAAATTAAATTAAAGGTAAAAGGTCACTGCAGGTTACACGAGATCAGTGTTGCCAACTTGGCAACTTTATCGCTAAATCTGGTGACTTTCCAACTCCTCTCAGCAACTTTCTTTTTCAAAAGCAGCTAGCAACAAATCTAGCAACTTTTTCTGGTGTTAATGGAGAGTTTTCTGATGTTTTGGGGACTGATATGAAAGCACGTTTCACTCTGCAGTTACTGTCCTCAACAAGCAGCGGGTGCTGCCGTAAGCCCCTCCCCCATCCCAAAGCACTCAAAGGCGGTCAGGTGCACAGTAGCCTCCTGCAGCACTCCCAGCTGCAGGTCAGAGCAGAGAGGGGACCCACACCACTCCAAGTCCAGACTGCAAATGAATTGCGCCTGTGGTTTACAGAGTGAGATGTAAATGTAAATATTTCTTCACTGTCACACTAAAATAAATCGCTGGATAATCCAGTGATTTATTTTAGTGTGAACTAGACTGAATTAAATTTAAGAAAACAAACCAATAATCAGCAGAAGAAAGTTCATTTGTAGTTCCAATCATATTTAGCGTTTTTTGAAACTCACTTTTTATCTCTCCCACGTTATTCCTCTCTCTTCTACAGTGTCCATTACAATCAATTATGCAAATTAGGCGGTACCATCATTTGGTGACTTCCAGCAACTTTAAGGACAACCAATAGCTACTTTACTTATGTAGGAGTTGGCGACACTGCACGAGATTACAGACGCTGAGCCAGATCAGATTATCTTTACACCATTACAGGAAATGTTTGGTTTTCAGTAGCAATAACTCGGCATAGCTCCATGGCAGCTCTTTGATGGAAAAAACATTCTAATTAAATATAATATAAGGCAAAATAAAAATTCCTGGATCCAGATATTTTTGGGAGAAGATATAAATGCCGGTTCAGTGAACTGACATAAGAATAAGAGTTACCCATGAACCGTTTTGTAGCAGAGTTATGTTAATAACCTATTCATTTGATTATTGGAGTATATATGTTCAACAAAGACTTTGAATATCATGATTGTGTGGTTATAGGTTAAGTTGATCGTGTTTGTCTATACTTGTGACTTAGATGCAGATTAGATCACATTTGATGACCAATTAATGCAGAAAACTATGCTATGCTAACAGCGACACCATTTTGGCCTTCTGTGTGCACCATAACGAAACACAACACGTGTTTAGTGGCTGAAAATGAACCTGTGGCAGTACTGAAACAGTTTATCGTTCACCACTTGCTCACTTAGGGAGATATCCAAAGGAACTGAAAAAGAATGAGGAGCCCTACTCTGCCTCTGATTAACTTACCCTCAAATTCTTACCTGACCAACCACTGAAGACAATAAAGAGTACCAGCCAATTAGAGGCAGCGTAAGGCAGGACACGGTTTTGCCGTCATTGGGAAAAAGCAGCATACTACTGAATGATGTTTAACAGAGTTGATTTAGAGGCAGGTAAACTCTTTGTAAAAGGAAAAATAAGTGGGTATACTGAAGAAGACTCTGCACTACTTCACTGCCTCTCTTCAACAATAGTAGAAGGAAAAAACACATTGTTTTGGCACTTTCAGAAAAGAAAAACAGGTCTAAAATAGTCCATGTGCTTATCGCTCACAGCTTTTCCACCTCCGTTCACAGTCACCAACCTCTCTCATTGTATTACCATGAAGAGAAGTCATTTTGACCCAAGCTGAAGGCTTACAATGGTCCCATTCAGAAGGGAAAACATTAGCACCGACATTCAAGGATTCTCTGTCATCCACCAGTCTTTACTGAAATACATTAACACAAAAAACCTACAGTCATCATGAAATCCAACATGATTATACATCCCACAAGGCTGATAGAAAAAAAAACACACAGGAAGGGCTGAAGATGGATTTCTGCTCACCTAGAAAAAAGCTTCATGGAACGATGATTACACTTTCTCACACACTCTCTCTCTCTGTCTTCCCCTCTGTGATTAAGCGCTACAGCTGTGTGACATCATGGATTATCTCAGGATTCATCGGTATTGAGTCTCTTTTTTCTTGCCACGGGAGACAGTATTGAGTTTCCCCAAATATAGATTGAAGTGTCCTAAGGCTTTGTATTTCCTTATCTCAGAGCAGAAAATGATTGGTTTTCTGATTTACCATGCAATGTTTTCCTAGCTCATGGTTTATTTAAACTCACCCTGGAACGATACTAAACTCTTCAACCTATACTTTGTTGGCTGTTCAAGGGGTTTTATATGTACATGGCAAAACTGTCGAGTGACTTTGGCCCCATAGTACTAACAAAATCTCTTTCTATATTCATTATTCCTCTAGGACAGTAGTTCTCAACTGGTCAGGACCCACCACCTCCTCCTATTTAATTGCCACCCAATAAAAAAAAGTTACATCGGGAGAAATGTTGCATAGAAAAAAAATATTGACCAGACAGGACAAAGCAAACATGTTTAAATTACATCATTATAGAAGGACATACATATAATTGTACACCATTTTCCCAAGAAAGCATGGGAATTTGGTGATTTCTCAAGGAATGTCCTTAATATCATGGAAAACCAGCCGTATTATGCAAAGGAGCACAGATAAATTAGTAGAAATCTTGACAGAAAAACTAAAAATGTACTGATCATTATAGGAAGACCTAAAAAATACATGTATGAATTTACTTTATGTCCACTTAGGACTTTCGTACACAGACATTTTACCACATTTTTTTCCTAGCAAACATTTGCAACCCACTTATGGGTCCCAACCCACCAGTTGAGAACCACTGCTCTAAGATATACATGCACAGTTTGGCAAAGTATGACACAACCACGTAACAGCTTGCCATTGCTTGTCACAGCCATGTCACAATGCATTGTGGAATACAAAACAGACAATACGGCAGATGGCATTAGCCACTAGTAGCAGAAACTATCCAAAAATGGTTCAAAAAATGGAAGATGCTCGCTACTGGAGTTACTGGTGTGGATTTCTCTACAGACCCCATGCAGAAAGTCACCCAACTTCCAGAATTACAAGGGAAGCCTCCATAGGGCTTATGAAGGCTTGGATAGCAACACAACGGAGGGCTTCCAGTTATTTCATTTTTAATAACCCAGGCCCTTTCTTGTCATTTACAGCAACGTCGGGCTCAGTTGGTTAAGCCATTACAATAGAAATCACAGCCAGTGACAAACTAAGATGAGTCATTGCTGCATACAGCTTGTGTTAAAGCCCAGACAGGTCGACAGAGACGCTGTGCAAAATGAGCAAGTTTTACCTTGTTGCTTTGTTTTTTTACTGACACAAATGGATAGCATTTGGCTCGTTACTTGGCTAATTTTCAGTGTTAAAAAAAAAAAAAAAAACATGCTGATGACTTGACTCAGACTGAGCTGTTGTCTATCACATATCTTTCTGCCGTGCTAACAGTGACATGGGCCTCGTTTGTGCACTACAACACGTGTCGCATTCAGTAGTGGAAAGTAACTAATTTCATTTACTCACATTACTGTAATTAAGTAGTAGTTTTAGATACTTTTACTTTGTTGAGTATATTTTGAAATCAGTGCTCTTGAGTAAGTTTTACCCAGAGTAACTGCACTTTTCTAAGAGTACAATACTGTACTTTTTCCACCTCTGTTGACAACACAGTAACACTTAGAGAGAATGATTACACATCCCCATCCAAACCTCCCCACTTCTGAACCATGAGTGAAGTTATCCACTTAGTTAGAGTTCATGCCTGTGACTTAGGGGCTTCCAAAGGATACATAGTGCTTCATCAGTATAAATTGCACTGCTATGAGGTCGACTGTCTGCATTGTTCTTGCCAGAGGAGATTCACCTTACCACAGATTTTCAAGAGCCACTGCAGCGCTGTCATTTTGTAAAAAAGAAAGTGTAGTTTAACTGTATAAAGTGGACAAATATAGACACTTTTCAAGTGTTAAAAGTACCTTTATAAAAGTTTATTTAGCACTGTCATTTACTGCTTATTTTACTTTATTATAGAGGTTTGACTCTACCTGAACAACCTGGTTGGAGAACTGCTCTCTTGCTGTTATTGCCAATAAGGAAAGATCATATTTTATTGTATAGCTCCTCATTAGCTACTCAGTACTAAAAGTAAACTTTAAATAACATTCACTTTACTTGAGTAGATTTAAAGACCAGTACTTTTATTTTTACTTAAGTAAATTGTAAGCAAAGTAACTTTATTTCAACTCGAGTACAGTAGTTGCATGCTTTTTCCAACCCTGGTTGCATTTGACCCAGTGATGACAGTGTTGCAAAAATCAATTTCATTGCAGAAATGTTACTATTGATGGTACTGATACCAGTTTACCAACCACCAATAGCATGACGGCCTCTTCCTTTACAGTGTTTATAAAAAGATTTTCACAAGTGATACCTTATATGCACAGCAGTAGAGGATGGAAACATGCATGAACTTATTTTTCTTTTGCAGGAAATCTAAAAATGAATTAAATGTTGAGACAAATTCTAATAGAAACCCCACTCATTAGTGACTCACATTACTTCTACACAGCTTGAGTTGTCTTTTGTTAAAACAATGACCTCTGCCTGCAACAAAACAGTTTGAGCTGTTAAGAAAACTTAACCAGGGACACAGTTGTGTTCAGCAAGTTTAGCGAACCACCCTAGTAAAGGCTTTCTCAGAGTGCATCTCAGGTTATCAATCCAGCAAGACGCATGATCCATGGAACAATAGTCACTAGTTACATCACACTCTACAAGCTGGTGTAAATGTGTGTCTGTGTGGGTGTGTTACAGCAGATGACAGATGTGTATCCCCTGCTTGACTGCCTTTTTATCCTTCAGTGTAAGCTGATGCCCCACATCTATTACTAACCAGCCATTTGTTCTCAGTGGGGCATCTCTGTCTGTTTCACTCCCTTCACCCCCCCCAACCCACCCACTCTGCCTGCCAGTCTGCTGACAATAATGAAAAATAAATATGGTGAACACTCAGACCTCTAACTTAAATTGACAGATTAAGATAGATATTGAAATAAATGAGTGAAAACCATTTAAAAATCTGATATGCTAATAAATCCAATCACATTTTGAGGTCAATTTGAATATTCTTCCTATTTTGCATGCTGAAACTTGATTAATACAAAAGCAATTTGCGAGAAAGTCAAACCATGCAAATGAAAACAATCATGCTTGCACACGTCTTCCTAAATTGAATAATGTGTTGAAGTAATTTCCTGCCACCATGCTTAAAAGTTCAGTTGACTCCGTTGAAAATCTAAATGCGAAACCCCACACAAGGAAGGAAATGAAGGATGAAACATCGATTGCATTGAAATGCAAATAACCTGTTCCTCTTCCATAAATGTCACAGGTTTATTTCCTGACAAGAGTGCACTTGTTTTTATGAGATATGCAACAAAAGGCCCCCTATGGCATAGTTAGTGTCCTCTTGTATGCAGGCTTTTAAGAGTGTACTCATGTCTCGCCTCTAAAGTCATCGTGTGCTTTTCTTCCTCACTCTTCCTGTAAGCACTTATTCTCCTCTCGCCTCACACAAGCCTCCTCTTTAAAAGTTTCTGGGAAAAATAATCACTAAAACGACTTTGTGCATAAGCAAGCGAATAAATCTATCCAACGCCAGGTTTCTGTCAAGGTGATGAAAAGCCCCATGGAGAGGTGTATGAGGGGGAATCAGTGGTGGAGTGCTCAAGGTGCAAACCACATTTAAAAAAGACTTCAGATTTTTGAATAGACCTTGACGTTCAGACAGGATCACAGCAAGTGAATGACAAAAAGCTCGTTCCGTTTTGGATTAATCATCCACACACTGCCTCTTTATTCAAATCTAAAGTGGGCTAATCAATATCTTCTTTATTTACCATTCAGATTCTGTCCATCTAAATTTGGCAGGCTGAAAGAGCAGGTTCAGGATGCCAAGTGATGCAGGGGGAAAAAAAAAGTCCCTTTTTGACAAAGACAAGAAAAGTGACTTTGACTGACTCCCTAGAGTCCAAACAAATGCTTCTAATGTTCACAACACAGACAGCTGGCTTAGTAACAATCTCCACAGCACACACACCAGCAAACACACATGCTGCTAAGAAACCGTTTCTGTGGAACAAAACTCCACACACACATTCACGCCACTTTACACGGTTTACACCATCAACCCCATATGCCTGTCTGCACTCACACATGCTAGAGTTACCATCAAATATACATGACGAGGCTATGACTCAGTGGACAAGGGTGACTGTGTGAGTGTCTAAGTGTTTAGGCCTTAATCCATTTGATACATGGAGTGAGTCACTCCACCGAGAAGAGCTGGCCGTGCCAGCAACTATTAGAGGAATAGTGCTGTTTAATTTACACTGTGCTTCTTAGACAGATTAGACTAATGAAATATAACTTTTCATCTAAACTAAGCTAGCTGTGACCTACTACTTCATATCTGAATATAAAGAAATGTTAAACTACACAAATCAGAAGTGCTTTGGCATACTTTGAACCACCAGAAGTCTTTTATCAGACAATAACTGAACTATCATCCTCCAGGATTTTCTTAGATTTTGCTGCATTCATTTTACCCTCTACCTTTATAAGACTTAAATGGCCAGCTGCTGAGAAGCATCCCCACAACATGATGCTACCACCACCTTCCATTAGAGCAGATAGGGGCTTTTAATTTCAGTCTCAGTCTTAAAGGTACAATGTGTAAAATTTGGCATTTTAGCGACATCTAGCATTCAGATTTTAGAATGAGCCGATCTGTTACTAAAACGTCACATCACTAAGCGACGAGAGCCTGTGAAGACCAAAAAGGATCGTGAGCCGGACATCAGTTACAGCAGTGATGAGGTGAGGGTTTATTTATCATTTTTGCAACCATTTTTTTTACAGATTAAAGGTCAGTCTTCTTCTCCACCTGCCTTCCAGGTAGCTTTCAGGACCGGCGGGCATGTTCGTATTTAAAAATCGCATTTCGCTCTTTCTGTCCCCAAAACGTTGCCGTAGACAACATGGCGGTTGGTTATGTCAGCCTCCGTGAGGGCGACCCGCGGTAATGTAAATTTAAAAAGTTTTTTTCTAATTTTGTGAAAAGAAAACCAAAGCGTACTTATTTTAACATACTTTACATAGATATATAAACATTATATCCCATGTACACCGTTTCTGTTCGGCGAAATGCAGCCAAATTTTACACATTGTACCTTTAAGATTAGTCTTTGGATTAAATGCCTCAATTTTAGTCATTTCTCCCCGTCATAGATTTAGTCAAAAACATTTCTGTCTACTTTTATCCCAAGCATTTATCATCTTTATCATCCTTAATCTGGTACCAAATCATAGTAGTATATTCTATGCACTCTGCCAAACCTGGGGTCCCTGCTTTCTACACCTGAGAGGCAGAATAGAATTATATTCTGACACATAGGACACATGTACACATATACCCACAGAGGAGAGATGTAACGGATTTTAGTCTTGATTTAGTCATCTTGATGAAAACTAAACTTACTTTATGTCAGTTTCAGTCATCAAGATCCATTTGGCTAGTCTTCAGCTAGTTTCTCATGTGAAAACAGTGTCAACGAGCATTTTTATTCATAGGTTTAGTCGACAAATAAACACTGCCTCACAGTGGGGATGGTGTGTTTGTGGTGATGTTCAGTGTATATAGAAAAGTGCCAAAAAGCACCATGTTGGTCTCATCCGACCAAAAGTCTTTCTTCCACTTGACCATGGAGTCTCCAGGATCTGTAGTCGAGATTTAATATGACTTTTCTTCCACAGTGTTTTTCTCGCTGCCACTCTCCCATAAATCTTTGACTGGTGAACAACCTGAGCAATATATTCCAGATTCACCTAATACAACGTTTAAAAACATATGACAATACTTTCACACCAATTGCTTTACTTGAATTTGAATGATTCAGAATTAGAATGCTCACTTTTGGATTGCAGAGTCCCAAATGTGCAAGCACTATTGTTTCTATGCCAAAAAAGTGATTGTTTATTGAAGGTTTTTATCTATTCTTAATTAATATACTTGAAAATTATTCTAAAAAAGTTAGGGCCAGATCTACTAAAGGTTTGCGTGTATAAAAACATGTGCAAACTCATTGCACACGCAATAAAAAGTACAAACTGATTGACAAACAGTCTGCGCTAAGAGTTGCGTCTTTCAAAGGTGCAAAATAGCGCAGCTGCATCCAATTAGTACGTTCACTGCAATGAATATGCAATATGGGGCGTTTACACGCAATTGTGCTGGAAGGAGACAATGTACATGTATTATTTTAGCACATGCAAAGCGATTTATCAAAGCTGAAAGCAATTTGCTCATAGAAACAGCGTCTATATTTAACACGTCACGAAGGGAGGTGCAAACTGTTTGTGTGTGTAATTACGCACACATGGCTGCGGCTATTGTGGCGAGAAGCCAACAAGAAACGAAGATAGAAGATGCAGAGAACGCATTTTTCACCCTGTGTGAACATTTTTAGAATGAATAGGGAAACAGTCATTAAAACATATCCCCTATCCAACCTTGCCATTTTGGAGCTGTTGGAGGAAGTCGGTGCAGATTTGGAGCCAGCCACGAGGAGGAGTCACACAATACCTGCAATGACAAAACTCCTTACAAGTTTATATTTCTTTTGCATCCAGGTCATTCCAGTGTACGGTAGCTATTACAGCTGGGATCTCCCAATCCTGTTTTTCTGATGTTCTGTGTGAAGTTGTAACACTTAACTTTTCTCAAGCTAGCATTAAACACAAACAGGGGGGTGTTAAGGAAAATAGAAAACCTTTGAAAATAAAGAATATATCAAAATGCAATGAACAACAATCCTGAACAAATATAATCAATAAATCTCTCAAGAGAACTTAATGAGTTTAAAGCGCTTCCCATTTAATTAACACCTCCCCAGAACATAAGCACATGTCATGTGTAAACCTAAATGAAAAGTAGGTCACAGAAAAATTAAAGATTTTCTCTCGGTCTTTATAATTTCACAATAAACTGAAAGTCCAAATCTTAACGAAACAGCAACCTGGTCCTTAGCTAAACACTTTTAAGTGTCTTTTAAGTCTTTTTATAATGTCTGTGACGCATGTAAACGCAAAGGCAAAAGTCTATAATTTACTAGTCTCCTCTGAAAAAAAAAAAACAATAAATCCACACAGCAAAACCCCCCAAAAAACAAAAAATATGCAATTGACCACTAATTACTGGTATACCAGGTTAAAAATACAAAAAAAAGATGATCTCACCCAAATCCAAGACGCATAATCCTACAGGGAAAACTCTTTTTCTTCTCCCCAACTCCTCGAGAGCTTCTTCGCTGTAGCTCGTTCAGGTGTTTATTAGCCTCATCCATCAACTCCTCTAATTAAGTAAGGTCAAATTTCATTTTGTATGCAAAACACTCATTTAAATAGGCATGTCTCCAATACGTTTGCACCTCTTGTCATTTGTGCATTCACTCTTAGTAAATCACCCGCAAAACGCGGTCCAACCCCAAATGCAAACCTCTACATTGCGCACGCAAATCAGTACACGCAAATTGGGATCTTAGTAGATCTGGCCCTTAATGTCTGGCACTGCCTTTGAACAAAGTGTAGCAACAGTATAAAAATACCAGGGGAGCCTAAGGTTGGCCAGAAGCATATGTTGGGGGAGAAAATCAGAACGCTCATCACGTTTAATCCAAAAAGAAATTAGCAGTGTGTCTGCACGTGGCATTCAATCAGATAACGTGGATTTACTAACAGACAGTATTGGCAAGCTGAGGATGCTTTGTTCCCTACTGACAATGAAGAATGTAGTACTGCAGACATCGGTGCCATCACACTGGCCTGCTTCCACCAAAATAATTGACTTGTTTCATCTGATGAAGTTTGAGACCAGGCCTGAGAGTAATGCAATGAAGGCCCATTTCACAAGGGAGAAAAGTAGCAGGCAAACTTTTAGTTGTGTTTTTTCCAATCCCAATGGACCGAGACTGGGTTGAATGATTTTGGTATGAAACAAATATATCATTACACATTCACTGACAAGCTCTTACATTTCTTCCTTTTCAGGAGTGAGATAAAAATTAAAACCATTCTCTTATCCAATATCATGACCAAATATCCAGCAACAATTAAACCAAGAACTGACTGACAAACACAACTGTCCAGCAGTGAAAGTGGAAAAAGAAGGGCAGTTTCTGTGGTAGTGTGATTTCTCAAAATAACATTGGACAAATTACCTTGACCTTTGACCTTTCCGATCTAATCCCTGAGTCATAGAAGACAAAGGTTGAAGCAAATCCCTGAGTACGTTCTTGAGATATCACATTCACTAGCAAAGAATGGGGCCTGATGACCTTCGCTTCTGACCTTCAAAATCAAGGTTATTCTGGAACCATAGTGGACATTTGAGCAAAGTTGAAGCGAAATTCCTGAAAAGTGTTTTTGAGACGAATCATCCATTAGCAAGAGATTTACAAATAACCCTGACCTATGGCCATGGGGGGGGGGCAAAGACAACTTTTAGTGAAAAAAAAAAATCTTAATAATTGTCAAAATCTAGCAAAATGAAAAGGAAGCAAAAAAAAAAAAAAAAAAAAAAAAAAGCTGAAAGTGACAAAAATTTGCAAAAAAAGCAGCAAAAACAGATGGCTAAAAGAAGTGGCAAAAATGGACAAAATACATCCAAAATGGGTTAAAAGTGTCAAAAAATGAAGTAGCAAAGTGGGCAAAAAGTGGCAAAAATTGATTAAAGGTGGCAAAAGAAAATGTCACAAATAAAAAAATTGCAAAACGGATAAATGTTTCAGTCTGTGGCAAAAATTGGCAAAATGTGTCCAAAATGGGTTAAATGATGTAAAAAAGGGTAAAAAGCATGGCTGAATGTAGTTAAAGTTTCACAAATGGGCAAAATGAAAAAAGGTGGCAAAAACTGGTAATTGGCAAAAAAAGGCCACAAGAACATGTAAAAATAAGTGGCAAAAATGGCCCACATGTAGGAAAAATAGGGGGGGGGGGGGGGGTTAAAATGGCAAAATGCAGCAAAAAAGGGGTTAAAATGGCAAACACGAGGCAGAAATAGGTATATAAGGTGATGAAATTTGTTTAAAGTAGCAGGAATAAAAAATTACAACATCAGAACCCACAGCTTGGCACTTTTCAGCTCCACAATGATGTAACTGTTAGCCAGGACTCTAGCATCAATGCTACTGATCCAACACACATACATTAATATCTTCAACAAATCGCAACTGCGATATGCCCATTAACCAGTTTTTTTTTCAGGGGCCTGGCCAATTCTGTAGGCAGGCCTGCCTATATATCTGGAATCGTATCATTAATCCTTGATTTTTAGTGGACTTTGTGCAAAATGTAAGGAAATTTCTTAAAGTGTTCTTGAGATAAAACATTCACAAGAAAGGGATTCACATGGGGCCTGATGACCTTTGACCTTCAAAATCTAATCAGGTTATCCTTGAGTCAAAGTGGATGTTTGTGACGTTAAAAGAAGAACTGTTAGAGAATTCTTGAGACTTCATGTTTATCAGAATGACCTGGACAGAGGAACAACCTGAGAATATACCCTATTTCCTCCTGTCTTGTCTCAGAGCCAGGGCATAAAAATAAACTGGTGCAGTGCAGTAGCACAATTCAGTGACTTTCCGAATTAAATTTTCTAATATGAGTTTTTCAGCATGCCAGGTTAATACTTATTTGAGTTGAAGCTGAACTTGACTGCATTCTGCATGTTGCCATCTGTTACATTTTTGCTTGGCTACCTTGCCTGGAGTCTGGACTGTAGACGGGAAAAACCCACTGACAGTGAATTAAAAATATGCTGAGATATTATGTGAACACATAAAAAGGCAGAGAGAGGTTATCCCAAGAGACCTCTTAGTTGATCAAATTTACCTGTGAGATTTACAAGAGTGAAGAGTTTCTACTGGTGATTGAAGGCTGCAGAATTTGAAAGTAGCACACTTGGAGAGTGGTAAAGAAAGTTCTTATGATGAAACTGTCCACTGAAATGAGCAACACTGAAATGAAATGTTAAATATAACACCAGAGGATTCCACGTTTTGATATGTTGTTCATCAAGTGAAATCTGTAGAAATCCCTTAAAACAGCTGTTGAAAAAGAGAGGATGGTTTCAAATCCTAGGGGTCCAAGAGTGGGCTTGAGGGGGATGCCAACCATGTATCTTTACAGTTTCATCAGTTAGAAACCAAAAGTAAAACATTTCAATAATGTTTTGGTGATCAGTTTGAATGCACCATAAAAATAACATCTTAAAGCAGAAACTATAGGATGTAGACCCTGTTTTCAAATTCAGGCCTCACTTGAGTCCGTCCAGGTTCTGCTGACATGGATTTAAGAGAAAATTACTTTAAATATGCTTTGAACAGTGCAGCAAAAACTTCAGCAAGTATCTCTTACATGTACACATACGTATGTCTATTAAAAGTCTCCAGCCACTTAGGTTTTTACCCTTTTACTGATTGAACAATCAATCCTGGTCAATTTAATTTGGCTTTCATGACAAAAAAACTCAACTCTTTAATGTCAAAGTGAAAATAGATTTCACAACCTAATGCCAGTTAAATAACATGTAATGTAAAAAAATGACTGCATATTCATCACCTTTAAAGTGACTGGCCTAATTCAACAGAGGTCCAGCCAGTTGGTGCTACTAGTCATACAATTAGTAAAATGAGGATCATCTGAGTGCAGTGAATGTGTCTCAAGTGATTGAAGCATAAAGACACCTGTGTCTGGACGGTCCAGTCACTGGCTGATCAGTATTCCTGGCTACCATTACACCATAAAGACAAAAGACCAATCAAAGCAACTCAGAGAAAAGGTTATTGAAAAGTATAATTTAGGGGAAGGAAAAAAATCCAAGGGTCTGAACATTCCCTGGAGTTCAGTCAAATCAATCATCAAGAAATGGAAGGAATATGGCACACATGTAAATCTGCTCACAAACTGAGAGACAGCGCAAGAACGAGAAAAGTGAGAGGACCACCTATGACTAATCTGAAGGAGTTACAAGCTTCAGAAGTATGGTGGTGGCAGCATCATGTTGTGGGGATGCCTCTTGGCAGGCTGCCTGGAAGAGTGTAAAGGTAGAGGGTAAATTAAACACATCAAAATATAGAAATGGTTTAAAGAAGACCAGCTGAATGTTCTGGAGTGGCCAAGTCAAAGCTCACCTGTGTCTGGAAGGTCCAGTCACTGGTTAATCAGTTTTTTACATCTTTATCTAATTGACATTACTTTGTAGAAATCTGTTTTCATTTTGACATTAACAGGATATATTTTTTTACAACTTTCTGTTCAAAAAAGTCAAATCATATTGGCCACGATTGATTTAAAAAACTAATAAAAGGGTAAAATGTTCAAGGGAGTGAAACCTTTTAATAGGTACTGTACATAATATTCAGTTAATAGGGATTAATTGTATCACACTGACCTAATATTGAGAATAGTACACATAAAAGTGTGTCAGGGGTGTGCAGCCTAAAATAGTGTTCACAGGGTTTGTAAGTTAACTCTATCTAATTGACATTACTTTGTAGAAATCTGTTTTCATTTTGACATTAACAGGATATATTTTTTTACAACTTTCTGTTCAAAAAAGTCAAATCATATTGGCCACGATTGATTTAAAAAACTAATAAAAGGGTAAAATGTTCAAGGGAGTGAAACCTTTTAATAGGTACTGTACATAATATTCAGTTAATAGGGATTAATTGTATCACACTGACCTAATATTGAGAATAGTACACATAAAAGTGTGTCAGGGGTGTGCAGCCTAAAATAGTGTTCACAGGGTTTGTAAGTTAACTCCAAATTGAGCCTCTTTGATACAAGTTCATTAATATGCAAAGAACTCCTTTGAGATAATAAGCCGCACATTATTAAACTCTGTAAAATACTGAAACACTAAGCTGTGCTAGTAATTCTTTTCATTCATTTCCATCTGTAATCCTGGTGTCAATTTAGCAATATTGCTCACAAACCAAAAACTTTTGCCACGGTATACCTGCTGTGCGGACAGGCTTGAATTCTCAAAGCTGGCGACGCAATCTCTCAACAGAAGAGGTTTGATAGATATGGTGGTAATTGGTTGAAAACAGTAGCAGACAGGCGTTTTTCCCTCTAAAAGTTTTTGCGTGTCATGTCCTTTTAAAGCTTCCATCAGCAGGTATACCTATCTGCACCTCTCCCTGGGGTCCGATCCCTCTCAGTCCTCCCTTCTGTACCCAACCAGCCAGCCGTTCATCCATCACCCATTCATCTATCTATCCTTCCATCCATCCTCACCCTGGATCCATTCATCCATGGAGGACAGAGTGGGAATAGAGTGGACAAAAATGGAGAAGAGAGTGGAGACCATTTAGGGTGAAAGTGAAAGTAAAAGACGAGGAGGAAGAAGAAGGGAGGAGAGAGAGCGAGTGGATGGAAGGGAGGTGAAAAGAGGAGTAAAAGGAGAGGAGAGACAGTGTGACCTTGTGTTAGATTGATGTATCTCTGGAGAAAACGGATTGTAGACCTCGCTCGCACACAAAAAAGCACACCCACACAAAGAAGCACACAGGCTCAGTGCTGTAGGGATCACCACTTTGTCACTGTGCAGGCTTATCCATTATCCTGACTCCCTCCCCTCTCTCTCTCTCTCTCCGGGTCTCTCTCTTGCACTTTCTCTCTCTCTGTCTCAGTATGTCAGGTCTGCTCCTGGCCCGTGCTGGGTTGAACACAGCTGACAGCAGTAGTGGTGGTAATCAGTCGGTAGTTGTTCTGAGGATGCATGTTGGAAATACATAAACACCCCGCCAGTAACCTGAGATGCTCTTACGACACTAGTAACTGTAGAGTCCCACTCTGGTGTCTCAGACTAAAGCTGAATATTTACTCTTCTTTACTAGAGTTTATAAGGTTAGTGTGACAGTTTAAGTACTAACTTTTCATCCCTTAAAATCAGTACACACAAATGCTAGTTTCATGTCAGTGCTTTCAAGGTCCTCTATGTGGATTAAACTGCCAGTAGCTAACAGAAACAAAGTTTCAAAAAAGGTTGTGGAAAAATATATTTCTAAAGCTCTCCACCTATAATACAGGGCTTATTCTTAGGCTCTTAGTGTGGTAAATGTGTTCAACTGTGTCCTCTTCCCATAAATCACTTATTTTCCATCATTTAACCTTGCTGCTAAACAGTTCAAATCAATGTGATGTTGGTTGTCCAGATGTGTTTCAATCAGACCCATTGCCACATTTGTATAAAATCAAGCACTTAGCCATGCAGTCTCCATTTGCAAAGAAAAAAAATCTGATTCAAAATGTTTCTTTCTATAGAGCTCAGAGACTCAGTCAACTGTAAGTGATATAATTAGAAAGTGGAAGCATTTAGGAAGAAATGCAACTCAGCCAGTGGCCAGCAATGCCTGATCTCATGAATGCTCTAACTCTTGTGGAAGCCTTTCAAGAAGTATGCAGACTGTTACAGCTATAAAAGGGCCGGCAACTACATAGCGAAGTACACGTATTTGATTACAATGCCATTACAAAATGGTTTGTGTACACATCAATTAGGATTTGAAATGTTTTTGAGGATGAAGCCAAATTATGCATTAACGTCATATCTATCTATATTATCTTCTTCATTTTGTTGTATTTTATCTTTTTCCTCATTCTTATTTATCATTATCATTTTCTTTACTATTTCTATGAGAATCTGTGCAATATGGGTGTGTGTAATATGTGCAACATGTGTGGGTTGTGTAGCTGAATCTTTTTCTAATGTACAACTTTGTACATGTAGATTATTGTTGCTATAGTTCTATTGATTGATGTGTTGTCATATGGTAGCTCAGTGGTTCTCAAATGGGGGTACGTGAAGGCACTCCAGGGGGTACATGAGATTTTGAAATATATTCTGGCTATTTCAGAAAAGTAGCACCTTTCTAGGCATGTCTGGAGCAACACAATTTTGCAAGTATATTACGTACATTATAAAATCACATTCGTGCTGCGAATGGGTGTGGTGTGTTTTCTCTGTCCTCTGATAAACAGTAATATTTATTGGAGTGGAAGAAAAAAGGTTTCTCCCTCCCCGTCCTTCACTCCATGCATAATGCGGCACTTTTACGCACAGCCAGGAGGTCAGTGCCGTCTTGTTTCACCGATTCATTCACGGTGCCAGCCAAGTTTGTAAGAGGAGGGACTAACTTCTCATCCATTCTATGTCAAATATGATCAATAATAGTAATAAGTACACAGCTGAGGCTCACGGTGAGAGGAGTTAACTCCCCCACAGCGCACAGATTGGCTCACCTGTTTGTGTTCCAGACCGGTCAGAGGAGTACTGTCAGTGAGCCGGTTGATCTGGAGCATTTATAAGTCGTATTTCTGAGGTCAGAGGAGACTGTGTTGGTAAATATTTCACTGGAATAAAGTCCTGTTAGTTTGGAAACAGCTCCAGCTCTGCGAGTAGCGCATTTGCGGTAACATGGACATGTCGGGCTACCTGCTGCCTGTCTCCCTCTCTACCATGCTATGTGAGGCAAAAACACACTGACTACAGACAGCCATGAGAAGAGGACAAATACCAGGTAGTGTTGGAGAGGAGAACGTTTTTGTTCATCTGTCTGCCTTAAAAATCGGCACCACCACCATGTGTGTTTGTCGGAGCGAAACTTTGAAAAAAATCTGCAGCAACGTCGCGCTGTGAAATGATGTTGCTGGTGTGGAAGCTTGCTTTGACTTGCTACAGGTTCGAAAAGTAAATATTTTGTGTGATTAATTTGCTCGAAAAAAAATTTGTCTGGAGTGTAAGGACCTTAAGTTTATGAAGTGGAGTTTATATTTGTATGTTATTAAATCTAATCACCCTTAAACCTCCTGAGTCTCCCCCATGGCAGATTGGTTTGACCCACACTGGCACATGCATGTCTATCACTGTATTCACAATCACTCCATTCATAAAAAGGTTTATGATTTATATTTTTTTGTGAAGAAATGCTGATCTATAACTAAGTTCATGATTTCAGTTTGAGAGGAGATCTTTAATTTGATCCCAAAAAGAGCACTAAGCTGTCTTTTTAATAATTAGTTAATTATTTTACAGGTTTTTAGTTCTTTCTAGCTTTATGTTTATATTTCCAAATTGTTCCAGAGAGACCACTGCAGCTGATCAGAGTTTTGCACACTTCTGGGTTTAAATGGTTTTATGCCTTTCCACTCACTGTTTTCAATACATTAATTTGAATTCCCACATTTAGTGATGAGAAGCTTTGCCATGAATTTAGTCATGCATTTTAACATTTAAAATGTTTAAAAAAAAATATTTGTAATTTATAATTGTTTATCAGTTACAAAGTTTGATTAATCAGGCAGCTGTCACAGTACTGTTTAATGTCTTTTTTTTGGCCAAAAAGCTTTGCGCTGTTTACGGGTACTTGGCTGAAAAAATACTTCACAGGGGGTACAAGACTGAAAAAAGATTGAGAATCACTCTGGTAGCTTAATGTGTGCGAAAACTTTGAGTCCAAGACAAACTTCCTTAAGGCGATAATAAAGTGTATCATATTGTTTTATATTGCATCTTATTGTATTGCATTGCATCATATCATACCATATGGTATCATTTCCTATCTTATCTGGATCGTTTTGTATGGTATCGCATTATTGTATCCTATTGTATCACATCTTATTATATCATATTGTATTGTATCTACTTGCATTGTATCATATTGTATCCAATCATACTGTATGGTATTGTACAGTATTGCATGGTATCCTATCAATATAACATCATCCATCATAGTGTGTCGTATTGTATTGTATCCTATCATATCGTATTGTAACTGTATCATATCGTTTCATCATATGGTATCGTATTGCATCATATTTTATCATATAATCATATTGTTTCATATCATATCTGTTGTGCTCCACATTCTGTGTGTCATTTAGACACACCTAGTTGTGTAAAAATGTTCAGCACTTAAGTTCTTGTTGCTTGCCATAGGCAGATCAGTTAAGTTTCATTTTACCATTTAGAAATGGTGCTAAGATTAGCTTTGATGCTAACTAGGTCTGTATGTCTGTTAGTTAAGGTTGTTAATTTTCATAGGTTTATTGAGTTATTCTACCTTGTATATGTACATGAACAATTTGTAATGTCATTATTTCATGTTTCCCACAGTTTTACAAAAACGTTATAAGAAGAATCCATACTAAAGCCCTTAACTCCGGTTTCTTTGGTCTTTATTCTGTGGATAAGATATTCGCTATCTGCTAAGCTGTCCAGTTAAACGGGAGCAGAATAGTATCATATCGCATCGCATCATCATATTGTATCAAATCATACTGTATCGTATTGTATTCATGTTGTATCGTATCATATCGTATTGTATCTTATTGTATTGTCTCTTATCATATCATATCATATGGTATTGTATCATATCGTATCGAATCATCATATTTTATCATATTGTTTCGTATCGTATCGTAATATGGTGCCGTAATATGCCAGTTATCATTGAGTCAGAAGAATTTGTGGTAGGTTAAAAAAGATCCCTCAAAGATACTGTGCTCATAAGCAAGGGATGAACACTGGGCCCACAGATCTTAACTTTATATGCCATAATCTTATCAGATCATCCTTAAGCTGGAGTGGACATTTGTGCTAAGTTTGACAACAATCCTTTCAAGCACTCTTGAGATATTCCACTCACAAAAGGCCAGACAACCTGAAAACACAATGCCTGATTATCTTGGGCGCAGGGGCATGAAATTGTCATTTACATAACCAAAGATGTACGAGGTCTTACTTTTTAATTAAACCCATGCCCTCTTTTCCTCCTGACCTTACATTTCCTACCACCATTGTTATCATTGCTTAAAAAGTAGTTTCATCTCGAAACACCTCTTCACCTGGTGTTGACTGTAAAAAGCAGCTCTCTCATCCCTGAAATACATAAACTGATAAAGAAAAGGGCAATTTTAAGTCAAGTAGTAAAGAGAAAACAGCTGCTAAAATTGTAGGATAGAAAAATGTTTCTAAAGCCAAATAAGGGGTGAAGAAACACTAATCTAGCCAAATAGCAGTCCGCCTTGGAGAGAGTGCAGTATAACAGGGAGATGACAGGGGCTGATGGGAGGAAATGGTGAACAAAAAAGAGAAGCAGTGGAAAACAAAAGGGGTGGCTGAAGTGATGACAGATAGGAGAGATGCTCACTTCAGATGAAACATTGAACAACAAAGGAAAGCAGCGATAAATATTAAAATCACCTTGAAAACTCCAACTCAAACCACATCTACACTCTAAAAGCCTCACACATGCTGACACCGGCACAAAAATATACCATAAATCTGAAGTATCAACCCACAACACTGGCACAACAGATATTAACTGAGTAGCTTATTTGTCAGCAGAACATATATTGCCCTGCTCCATCAAACAGAAGCAAAACAGGCTGAAACAATGTCATGGAAACCTGCATCTTAATAACTTTCATAGTCTGACAGATGTTAAATATGAAAACAAAGCAGCGGTGTTATGCTCATGTTGGATTGCACTGGTTTAAAGTTTAAAAGTGAATCTTATCAAAGACAGACAAACAACCACAAAAACAAGGATTAAAAATCGTATTCAAAGCACAAATGTTTTATCAAACTATAAGTCGAACTCTCTTAGTGTTTGCTTTCACTTCTGAATTACAAATAAGAGACACAGGACTTCAGAGATCCAGAAGAGATGTGTAACTTGGTGCACTGCTGTGTTGCAATTGATGTGCAATGGTTGCATTTAGTATAAATTCAGTGGCAATGTAGCCCCAGAATGTTTCCATATCAGTCTGCGTTTTCACAATTTAAAACTACACAATATGAACATCAAAACTCCAAAAAAGACTGCTGCATTTGTTTTTAGATTTTTCTAAGCCCTTCAACACCACTGACCACTCAAATTTATTGAGCGGAAGTTTAAAGTCCATCATCTACTTCTTTAAATATTCAAAATGGTGGCCAACAAGGGTCCATACTGGGTCTGGTTTCATTTAGTTCATATACAAATAATTCATGTAGAAATGGTACTGATGCAAAGTTCCACTTCTATGCTGATGACATTGTTATATGCTTGTTGTCCTCCTTAGAAACTGCAACATAAACCACAAGCAGCATACGATGTTGTCCAGAGAACCTCTATGAATTAAGACTTGTAGTCAATGCTCGATGCCAACAAGACCAAAGTGATGAGCAACAAACTGAAGATGGTGGTCCCCTGTTTATCTTAAAAATCACATGATTGAAAATGTCCAGAATGTCCCTGGCTTTTTACTAGAAGAAAATCTGTCTTTTAGTCAACATATCAACTGTCTGACAAAGAAACCAAGGGTGAAATTGGTTTTCTTCTATCAAAACAGTTTTTCTTTTGATGCAAGCAAGGAGCTTATTCAAGCAACATCTTCATAATACAACAGAAAGGTGGCTTCATATTAAAGTACATGTATTTGAATACAATGTCATTACAGTCCCTGTTGGAGTAATGGTCAGGTGTCAAAATACTTTTGTCCATACAGTGTTTAATTGCCAAATCAGACAGGGTAGGTAGCAAAAGGCTAACAACAGAGAGGCTAGTGGAGAATGGATTCCTTTTTTGCATCAATAGAAGTATTCTTTTAAAGATTGATTTGCAAAGATTAAATTAGTGAATGGGTATGATATCAAATGATAGCCAACCTGCAGGAGGCTACATCTATAGCCTAACAATCATGTCTAATCTGTAGTGATTTCCAGTCAAGGTGCATTAAAGCCGTTGGGCCCACAATTTACCTATTTATTTATACCGCCCCTCTAAATGCAGGGCGCCCGTAACAGCTTTGAGTTTGAGCTCATTCAAGATGACATGTTGTGAGGGGCTAGCAAGAACAAATTAGCTGGGAAAGGGTCACAGCCACGCTAGCAACTGACATTTACATAGTGTCAGAATCTTTTTGCATTAAGCCTCGCAGAAAAGAGGCCATCCTGAAAAAGTTGTGGCAAACTGGGAAGCTTGGAAAAACCGAGTAAGAAAGCTATCTGGGAATATCAGGTTAAGAGGGTAAACTTTAATTGCATTGCAAGGTGTGCAATGAATTAAAGGGCAATAATGCAAAGTTACATTCTGCTCCAAGTAAAACTTTTGGTTAAATTTATAGGAAAATACAAGCTAAGCAGTTATCACAGGTTTTAAGGGGGGTTAGGCAGGTTTTTAGCTGTTAAATCTCAGCCTACATGCCTGATTTGGCACATTGTCTTCTCTGTATCAAGGCTTTAAAAATATGCCAGTACTTGTCACACTGGATACCAAATCTAAGAAAATATAGTTTCTCTCTGAACCTCAGGACCCAGGTTAATTAAAACATGCTGCTTCTCTTGTCATACAAGAGTCCAAATAGGTAAAATGAACCGAGGATCCTGGGACTGGAGCTCATTAAAACACAGTAGCAGTCATGTTTTGAGGAGGAGTAACTCCGTCTCACACCCTGAAAAACTCATCCTTATTAAAACATACTATTTTTGTAATGTGTAGAAACACCAGAATAATGGCTGTCAAACATTTGGACAAAAGTTTTACAGGTGTAATCGTATGTAGGAGGACCTGTGTGATGGGTTAAAGGACTTTTGGACTGTGCAACTGTCGAGAATAACTTAACAACACACATAAAGACAGCCTTGGTGCTAACACATGCTCCTATCCTGCCTCTGCTCAGAAGCACACAGATGCAGACTTTCACCTTTGGCTGCAGCACCCTGTCAGCTAAATGCCAACCAGATAAATCTGAAGGACTAAAAGTTAAATGGAATATTAATATTCTGGCAAATTGAGCAGAAAGTCAAGCGAGTATTATGCTGAGCTCTCCCCTTGGTGATGACTTCATTTCTGTCTTGCCTTGCTTCAGTTTGCTCACACTTCAGGGGGAAATGAATATGGCTGTTTTATTCAACTACTTGATTTTCTTGAGAAAGTAAAAAATTACAGCAGAAAAGTTCACAGATTTACAACACACCTCACTGAAAGCCTTTTGCTTCCTGGGTTGCAGGCAAAAGTCTAATCATTATTTTATTAGGCTGTGGGATTTTAAAAGTAAAAGACACATTTAAAAAGTGCAACTTAAAATTCTTAAATATTAGCAGACATCAGATATATTTTAATGAAACATACCCTCGAGCTATGACTTTTTAAAGGCGTGTAGAGTCAAACTCCCACTGGATTTTTTTGCATCTGAAACCAAGTGTCAAAGAGCTTTTTTGTGTGTAAACCCTGTTCTGTGGAGACAGCTCTGCCACCCAGGCAAGCTGAATAGAGGCAGGACGACATAATTTTTTGCTAACAGTAAGATGCCAAAGTGCTTATGTTTGGAAGATAAAATATTTTGCCAATTTAAAAAATGCTAACCAGCTTTTGTAGGTATAATATCCTGCTAACAGAAACAACACACACATGCAGATGCTCATCAGGTATGTTTTGCAAACTGTAGCATCGTTAATGGATTGCTGTTGGCAATGGCCAAGTGTTGTATAGGCCAGATGTGGACCAAATCTCACGATTCAGACTTGTCTTTAATTATAGATGCTGTTTTGTAGGTCAGATGAGGCCCAACTGTCATTAGCCAGACCTGGTAGGGCTTTGGCACATGTTGTGTGGTCAAGTGTGGTGCAAATATTATAAAAACCAAACATGGCTTGGGTTTTGGCAAGTTATGTTTGATTCAGATGTGGCCTTAATGCCGTGGGCCATTTCTGGCTTAGGTCATAGCTAGCGCTGTAGAGGCCAGATGTGGCCCAAATGCTTCAAGCTTGACCTGGCTTGGGTGTTGTGTGGGCCAGATGTTGTCCAAATGCCATTGGCCAGATGTGACTTGGGTAACAGTAAGTGATAAGTTGGACCCGACTGGGTTTACAGCAAGTATTAGTAGGGCCAGACCAGATGTTGCCTAAATGTCATCAGCCAGACCTAGATTCTGTTTCAGCAAGTGCTTAATTGAACAGATGTGGCCCAAATGTTGCAAGCAGACCTGGCTTGGGTTCACAAGTGTTGTGTGGGCAAGCTGAGGCCCAAAGTCTGTGGATAGGCTTGGACTGCTTTACAGTAAGGATGGTCTAGGCCAGATGTGGCACAGATTTTGCAAACAGACTTGGTTTGGGTTATGAAAAGTATTTCTAGATGTGGCCTAAATATCATCTGGCAGACCTAGACCTTCTTTCAGCTAGTGCTTAATTGGCTGGATGTGGCCCATATGATGCAAGCCTAAGCTTGCTTGGGTGTTGCGTGGGCCAGATGTTGCCAAAACGTCATTGCCTAGATCAGGCTTGGGTAATGGCAAGTGATGTGTGGGCCAGATGTGGGCCATGTGTCACTGGCCAGTAATGGCTTGGGTTATGGCTTATGTTGGCTGGATGTTGCCCAAATGTTGCAAGCAGACCTGGCTTGGGTTTACAAGTGTTGTGTGGGCCAGATGTAGCCCAGATTTTATAGGACAGCTTTCTTAAAGCAAGCACAGATACCAAATACACCTTTGATCCAGATCTGGGCTGAATGTTTTTGCTGTGAATGTTATAGTAAGAATTGTCTTAGGCAGATGTAGTCCAATGTGGCAAGCAGACCTGACTTGGGTTATGACAAGTAATTATTGGGCCAAATGTGGTCCAAATGTCAGAAGCCAGACCTAGCTATGGTTTTAGGAAGTGTTGCATTGGACAGATGGGGCCCAATTTTTGCAAGCTGTGCCTGACTTTTTTTTTTTTCTAAGTGTTGCATAGGGCACATTTGGTTCTAAGGTAAAACCAACTAGTATTTTATGGGGACTTTACTTCCAATTTGATTAAAACAAAAAAAAAATATATATATATATATGTGTGTGTGTGTGTGGGGGGGGGGGGGTGTGTGTGTTTTATTTAGAAAGAAAATAACGAACTTATTTTAACTTAAGGAAAAATTAACTTGCTACTCATTGAACGTTTCAAGAAGAGCTTAAGGAAGCATTAAAAAAGTGATTTGATTTGATTTCACAAGATGCATATTGCTTTTGACTTGTCTTCTGAACCATCTGGGAGATTTTTAAACTGAAATGAGACAGTCAAAAGAGCCAGCAGTGTCCTTATTTTACATCCCTGTGAGAGCAGAAAGATGCGTCACTAGTAGAAATTACTGTGATTGAAAAAGTAATGTGTTAATTTCAGATCTCAGTCACATCAGGATCAATGCAAAAAAGCTGAAATACATTTGTACTTTCATATATTTGGGATTTTGTAATATGTCAGTCCTGTTTTGAATGCCCTTTTCATATTTTATGGCCTATTTGCTTCCACAGTTTTTGTAATAAATATAATAGATTGCTGTTGGTTAGTCAAATTGGTGAAGCTTACTGAAATCTACTTCAGCAAGTATGTCTGGAGAACACAGCTGAAATGGCAACACTGGAGTGCCTGGATTATACAGAGTAAAAGAACATTTATCTTTAAGTCAGCAGAAAAGGCTATAATATGAGTGTAATTTGTTAAACTGATCACGATAAATGATTTCATCTTTAATTCACTTTCATATTGAAACAGTGAAAATATTCATGACATACAGAGGTATAAAAATAATGAAAAATGGTAGCAGAATGGATACAATTGTGGAAAATAAATAATAAAAGGTAGACTGAACAAACTACTCCACAGTCCTTCAAATGTAATTAGTTGGTCTGACTATAAAGCATGAAACACAGAGAAGAAGGTCAAAATCAAGCATGGGAAAGCAGCTGAAAAAGATGGATAAGCATGGAGGAGGCAGCACGAATCAAGACTCTCTTTACCTTCAGTGTCTTGTCCGAGGCAGGTGGATAGCAGCAGCAGATAAAGGACTCCTGTTCCCATTATACTCATCCATTTGACCCGGCCCCATGACAGTGGCCCCATTAAGTGCGTCCTAACCATCTTCACCACCATGCTTCAACAAGCATCCAGCTGTTGAGAGAAGAGGACACAGGAACACATAGATACAGGTCAGTTCTAATGGTTATTAGCTGTATAATGTATGCACCATTAAAGGATGGCATTTTTAGCAGCACTTTGGCGGAGTTTGTTGTAAGAGACCTTTAAGCACTCTGCATGCATTTGACCCATCCCTACAGAAGTGAGTTTTGGATGCAAATATGTTTCCCATACTGACATTTCACTCCATTACATCTTTAAAGTAAGAAGCTCTCCCAATGTTACATCTCTGCAGCGACTTTCATTTTGTGGCTGGACTGTCAGGGCCAGTTTCAAATCTTTTACAAGGGATTTGTTCACAGGGACTGCCACCGTGGATGAAAATATCAAACCTGGGGATGACGACTGAGAAGGAAACATTTGCTGTGATTTTAAATACAAGCAGTGGCACTAATAACTCAGTACTGGCTGCAAAAAAATATTTTAAAGTGGGAGAAAAATAAATAGCTGATCTGTCTGGTTCTAAAATTTGATTTGATTGAATTTTGACCTGCCATCTGGAGTAATAAAAACACAAGTTAATGTAAGGTGTACTTTCACAATGTAGGTGTCAGCCTAATCCCTTAAATATAAAAGTACCAATAACAAAATTACAGATGAAAATGTCTTGCTTTTCTCTTATGATTGCATTTATTTGAACAGTTTAAGGAAAATTAGAGTTTTCTAGGTGTTATCTGCCTACATGGACAGCACCGAGCAATAACAGCACACGTTCCTGCCTTCCTGTACGGACAAGGAAAGCCTGAGGCAGGGAGAGAAGCAGTAAAAAACCCAGAGACAAACAAAAGAATGGCATTGATTAAACTAGATGCAGAATAAAAGAGGGCTAGGGTGGAGGACTGTTGCAAAAAGCAGCTTGCAGAGGGAGCAGCAAAGCGTAGCCAGACTGCAGCAGTTTAAATACGGCTGCATGAGTGTGATTAGCTAATAGAATGTCTAGAAGCAAATCAGCTGGATGTCAGCTGATGAAGACTTGCGTGAGATCAGCTGATCTCAATTATATGGCAGTGCTTGACTCCATGGCCTGCCTGAACAAATGCTCTATGCTCTATTTTTAGTTATAACTTTCATCCAATCAAATTTCACCCCTGTGTTGTCTTCAGGTCTGAAGATCTGCCCTGGGGCTGGCAGAACTCCTGGTGATTGAGGTTGAATTCAATGGAGATAGAAGTTCTCATTATTTTGGCTAATCAGATTTGTGTTTAATCATGGTTGAAATCTTTGACATGCCAAAGCCTTCAAGCAGGCCATGGCTACATGTCAGAATTTGGTGCATCCTGATTGGTCAGCGGGATCGGCTAATGATTCTGGATGTAAAGTCTTCCATCACAGCAAGAAGCATAAGAAAAAGTATGCAAAGATTTTTTGTAGGATGGTGGGGTTTTTGTGATTTTTCACAAAAAAAATGAGACATTTTCGTTACCTTTTTTTACTCATGCAGCTCTGATTTTTTTCTGATTCTGTCAGCAAAGCAATTAGCTTTGATATAGCTGCGGAGTAGGGGTCAACTGATTATCAGCCTGGACAATTACTGAGGCTGATATTTGGCTATATATGGCATTTGGCTGATTATATCAGCACTTTATTTTATTGATAATCAGTGAAATGAACTTGCACTACGTTGGTTCCACTACAAAGTGTGTCTTCCCCTTGGCATTAGTTTCAATTTTTACATTCTCATAAAATTACTTTTAAATGACACAATCAGATTTGTAAGATGTCACATGAGTACTAGCCAATCAACACTTCAGCCAGGGTGCCACTGACACAGTTAGCCTACTAAATCACTTCTTGTTTTCCTGCTGCTACTTTGTTACTATGGCATTTTTTTTTTTTAATTTTCTCACATTTTTTATCATACAATTTTACTTCTGCTACATTGAGTACATTTTGAACTTCATAAAACATATCATAATGATAATGTATATTGGTTAAAAAAATGGTCATCAGTCTCATGAACTAATAATATAACCAGCTCTGGAAAATTCATATCAGCCGACCCCTACTATAGAGTAGCAGCAGTTTTATCCAAACTGGACCACATTTACTTTTTGAAAGAAGAGCAAAAAATGCACTGAAAGCTTTTCTTGGCGGAAATGATGTTCTCAATGTTTTTTTTTTTTTTTTTGCAACCCAGTATGACTGCCACTGGTGTACTAAATAAATCAGTTGTAGCTTTAGCTGCAGTTTAATCTTAACTGGACAGCATTTTTTATTGAGAGCTAGCAAAGACTCCACTGAGAGACAATGTTTTTGCACTTATCCCCACCGGCTTTAGCTTCGACTTGATCCACCAACTAGTTCCACCATTTAAAAATGATGACAGCGCCTGCCTGCTGTGCTCACACTACTTACCAAAGCTGTGTATGTGTGCTACCTCAGACTTCCAAAACACTTTGTATGGGAGGTCCCAGATGTGAAATATATCCCATGCAGTGGGTACAGGAAACAGTCTATCCGGTGTGGTTAGACTGAAGAAGGGGAAGAAATGGATTTTGTGGCAAATTTAACAGAAAAGTCTCTTTCAAGTAAAGGAAGGCATGGTAAAAATGGTTTGGTAACCCCACAGCTGACTTAGCAGCCCTGACTTAGTCTTTAAATCAGCAACTACACAAGGTAAACTTGGTTCACAGAGCCGGAGAAACGTTGTTTACTGAAGCACAAATCATTGCAGATCAAATATATACTGCTGGGAATATGCCTTTTATTTACGACTGATCGACACAGTGTATGGAGTCATGCTGGGTTTGCAAACCTGAACCTGCCTCATCAAAGGGAGCATCAGATCACAGCGGGACACTTAGAAGAACTGGTGCTTTTGAAAACTGGGGGAAATCAGGTGGATCTATGTCTTAAAGAATGGCTGGAACACAGCCCTACAACAGGCTCATTAGACTCTTTATGAGGAGAAAAGGAGGATGGATTTTGATATTTATTAACGAGAAGCTTTGCTAAGTGTAAAACACTTTATGCATCTTTATTAATGCATCCTGTCTTTGTTGATTTAATGTCTTATTTCTGATGTGTATACAAAGTCTGTGTGAATTGTTTAAGCTGTAGTCAGGTATTTTAGTGCAGCAGTTTGACTGTAATGAGTTGATCTGTTCAGTTGTGACACACCATATAGTGGTTTGGGATTTGATCTTGCAAATTTACCAATAGTTTCACTGATCACAGTGTTATGATTTTTTTATTCAGCTTCAAAAAAAGCAATAGTCTGCAGTATGATTCATACAGAAAGACCTTGCAGAATATTAAACCTTATCTTGGTTAAACTCTCGCTCTCATTCACTAAGAACAACATTAAGTGCTTCCCGTCACGCCAAATCTGCCGCCTGTTTAATTAGAACTGATTTATGTTCGCTCCCATGGCAGACATTACCGTGACACAGTCAGATTACTTCTGCCCTGCCCCTCTGGATTGAGATAGAGTTGGCTGACAAGGAAAATGTAATTGTGATATTCTACCAAAGCCCAGAGGTGAGATCCAGCAGTGACAGGGACTCCTGGGGGGGGGGGACTTTGGACTCACAGTGACACTGTGCTGCTCTTAATCTGCTTTAATTGAGTTTAGCATATTAAACTCCGGAGTTATCTGTAATGGTAATCGTGTGCAGGTGTGGTGGACGTGATCAAGGGGTGGCAGAGTGACAGAGGAAGCCCTGAGAGGATCAGAGTAACACCTCCAACATCGTAGAGGGGGAAGAAGCAGATGGCAGGGTTTTTTTCTGTGGCACAGATTTTTATGAATTGCTGGTGATGTTTGACTTTTAGGAATTCCAGGGAGTCCTTATAACATCATACTAACACTGCTGATGAGTAAAACAAAAAAAACTCTGGCTGTTATTTAATATGGCTTCATCCCAGGGGCAGATTATCATTTTGAACAGAGCGCCTAAGGTCATACTGTGATACTGGGGAAGACTGATAGATTTATGGTATCAATACATTTAAATGAGGGTCATATAAACAGTCGCTTTGCTTTAATTTACTGTAGTCATCAATTCCACTAGATAGATAAACTAATAAAATAAAATAACTGCTAATGTGACAAAACAAAGAAACTAATGAAAATACCCTAGGGTATCCATTTTTTTCAATCATTAAATCTTTTGAGACAATATTCCATGCTAAACACCACTACCAACAGATAAAAATGAAAAAGCACATTATACAAGAAGCAGGTGGGACCAAGCACCTGTGGGTGAGTTTTCAAGTGCTACATTACCATAGATTTTAAAACTATGAGATCATCATGTATCAAGTATTTAGGGATTCAAGGATTCAGTAATACCATATTACCAACGTTAATACTTGATTTCAGTTTTCTACCTCAGTTCATGTTCAAGCTACATAAAAAATATTAGTTTTAACTAAGAGGCATGAGAAATACAATCGTATTGCTGCTACAGGGTTAACCTTCTGTTGAGAATATGCCAATTAAGGTGCTTTTAACAGCCTGTGCTACATCATCCTTTGACTCCTCATAACCCACGCTGTGTCTCACTCCCAGGAGGTGAACTTTTCTTTTTAATAGCCTCACATTGACAAAATAATGACAAACAACTCAAAATAGACCTGTTTGATACAATAACCTATTCTCAAAAGAGCTATTTTTACCAGGAAACACAGAGCATGATTAATGTGATGAATTACAAATAGAGCAGGCATGATACTGTGAGATGATAATATTGTTGCTCCATTTTCACAGAAGGCCAAACAGTATCACAGCATTACTGAATAGACAAACATTTCCAAAAAGGATTCCACACATCAGAGGTGAATTGGTTAAAGGTGATGGTGTAATGATTGGGTATAAGAGGAGCTCTGCTAAAAGGCTCAATCCTTCTTTATCATCAATGGCACAAGGTCCTCCACTTTGTGAAAGACTGTGTGGGCAAAAAGTCCAACAGTTTATGGACAACATTCCCCAATGTGGCAAGAAATTTAGAGATTTCACTGTCTCCACTCACTGATATCATTAAAATCTCTACACATAAAAAGAAAGCCAAAAACCAGCTCTTAATACTTGTGACCACAGACTTCTCTGGTCACAAGCTCATCTAAGATGGACTGGCCTGAAGTGAAAAAGTGTGTCGTGGTCTGGGTCCACATTTCAAATTGTTTTTGGAAATAATGGCAATCCAGTCCTCTAAGCTGAATAGAAAAAAGACGGTCCAGAGTGTTATCCACACAAAGTTCAAAACCCAGCAGCTGTATAGTGTTGGGGTGTGTTAGGGCACATTACATGGGTAACTTACACATCAGAAAAGGCAACATACTGAGAGGTACAGGTTTAAGAGCAGCACATGCCTCTATCTACAACACATTTTTTAAGAGATCTCCCTGCTTATTTCAGCAAAAGGATACTGAGCCAAATTCTGAACAGGTTACAACAGCATGGCTTCACAGTAAGAGTGTGTGCTGGACCATTCTTAGCCTATTTATGCTGCAGTTATCCCATTTGTCTTGTCCCCCCCATGTTTGCCACTTTTTTCCTATTTTTGCCACTTTTAACATGTTTTTGCCACTTTTCAACTGCTTTTCACCATTTTTACTTCCCATTTTGCCTTACTATCCTATTTATATTTCTTTTTACTAATTTTTGCCACTATTTGCCTGTTTTTGCCACTTATAAACCCATTTTTGCCACCTTTTAACCACTTTTCGCCATTTTTTAACATCCACTTTTGCCTTTTTTTAGCCCATTTTTCAATTTTCAACTTTTTTACCTTCTTTATGCAATTAATTAATTAAATTCCTCCAGCAGCTGTAGTGTTAGTGCCCTTTCTTCAATTAAACATGTATGATGAACAATGAAGTTTAGACTGAGAGTGTTGTTAGAAAACACAGTGGTAAACACACCCCTTTCCCAGCTGCAGTTTGTTTTAAAGAAGTTATATAAATTAAATAAAGATGCTTATATCAGTTAATGAATCTATGGTGAATTATGCCATATGTGACAAAACAATTTTTTTTCATTCATTTTACCCTTTACAAGCCCTCCATGGCTGCCTGCTGAGAAGCATCCTCATGATGATGCTGCCACCATTGTGCTTCACAGTGAGGACGGTGTGTTTGTGGTGGCGTGCAGTGTTTGGTCTCTACCAAATATAAAATCTTGTCTGATGGCCAAAAAGCATTTTGGTCTCATCATACCAAAGAACTACCTCCTACTTGACCAAGGAGTATCCCACATGCCTTCTGGCCAGCTTTATTTGAGATATAATGACTTTTCTTCAACAGTGGCTTTCTCTTTGCCACACTCCCATAAAGCTTTGACTGGTGAAGCACCCAGGAAGCAGTTTGTGTATGCAGTCTCAATTGTTGAAGCTTGTAATTCCTTCAGAGTGGTTATAGGTGTCTTGGTGGCCTCTTTCACAAGTCTCCTCGCACAATCACTCAGTTTGTTGTGTTTTTCTTGCTCTCCAAAGTACATTGCTTTGGATAAAAGTGTCTGCTAAATGACTTTGTAGCATTATAACAGTTTCTGAGGATGGTCTGATCTCAGCAGATTTACACATACTTTCCATTGCTGATGGATTCAACTGAACTCTGGCAGATATTAGGTGCCTTGGGTTTTTTTCTAATCCATCCCCTGACTCATACTATTCAAAATCTTTTCTCTGAGTTGTTTGGAGTGTTCTTTTGTCTTTATGGTGTAATGGTAGCCATGAATACTGATTAACCAGTGACTGGACCTTCCAGTAACAGGTGTCTTTACACTACAGTCACTTGAGACAAATTCACTGCACTCAGGTGGTCCCCATTTCACTAATTGTGAGACTGCTGGCACCAGCTGGACCTCTGTTGAATTAGGTCAGTCACTTTAAAGGGGCTATATATTTATGCAATCACTTATTTTACCTTACATATTTTTATTTAGTTGACATGACTTTGTCGAAATCTGTTTTACTTTGACACTGAAGAGTTTTTTTAGTCAAAAATTCCATATTATGTTGACCATAGTTGATTTATAAAAGCAATAAAAGGGTAAAGCACCCAAAGGGACAAATCCTGTATTTAGGCATTGTATATAGGCCAATTTTTTCAAGGTTTCATCTGTGAAATGATTAAATTTGATGTTGATTTTTGTAAGCAATTTATCCCTTTTAATTATGTGTCTTGGGGGCCAAAAAAAAAAAAAAAAAAAAACACAGTTTGGAAGACAGCTTTTTAAATGTGTTTGATTTTAGCAGAAATGCAGAAAATAGTCAAACATCCATCTAACTTTTACAGTTTTATTACATTTATTCACCTTCCTTTGCAAATGTATGTAATAATAGATGAAATCATAACCAGCTGCTGCAGTGAAAAAAATCACAACTAAAAACACAGATTGTTTGTACAAGAAAAATGACTTCAGTTAACAAATCCCCCTGACGTTCTACAACATTATAATCACTTAGTTTTATCTTCACTGTGAGAAAAAAAATCAATGAAGCCAAATGAGTAGAAATAGGGAAAACAAACGTAGCCTTATATTTAATATAATAATGTGGATCTTCATAGCATGAGCCTAACTGAAAGGCTGGGAGCTGGGTGAGGTATATGCTAATGTTTTATTCCCTAATAAAGTCCTCAAAGCTTTGCAGGACTGAGGAGCAGGCCATGTTGTAAGCGTCAGTAACCAGGATGAAGTGTATGAAGGCTGAAGGCGCTTCTCCTCTGGTAGGACTTCAAAAAGTCTCATTTCTCCAGAGAGGAGAGGAAAAAAAGCAGAGAGAGAGTTTCATACAAATGAAACGAGAAGGAGGGAGTGAGGAAAACATCGAGATGCAAAAGAAACAAAGAAATGGAGGGAGAACAAGTGAAGAGAGGGGACAGAAGGTAAAAAAGAAGATTGAGAATAAGAGATTAAAAAAGATGGAGAGGGTCCAAAAACAAAGACTAAGCCTCAGACAGACAGACAAAGACTGAAAGAGAATGACGCACAGACCGTGACCATGACTTTAGAGGCCGAGCTCTCATTGATGTTTAATGATCAGAGGGCGAGGGAGAAAATGAGAAGAGGGCACGACTAAGGTTGAGTCCAAATTAAGGAGGATGAGAATGAAACTATGCCAATCTAATGCAAAAGATTAAAGAGCGGTAAATAAACTTTGGAGGGCACATATAACAAACTTTGACCTGAAAACAGAGGGGATAATGATGCAAAATACGCATCTCTGTGTGATAAAAATAGTCAAATAAAGAAGCTAAGTAACAAAATGAAGTCTTGACCCAAAACAATGAGTGAAAGTGAGAGATGTTGACGTGCTATTTTATGTTGCGCCGTGTTTGTCATCGGCTTCCCGTCATGGTGAAGCGGCTGATAAGACCTCGTTACAGTAACTCTAACCGACTGTGTGCGCAAAACAGAACAACAAATAAAAATATTTCCCTTGTACTGTCAGAGCTGACATCTGTCTGTTTCTCCGTGTCTGTTTGTGTCACCGTGTGTCTTTCTGCCTGTTTGTCTACGTCTGTGTGCATCTTTTCACAGCTCGTCTGCTGCCAAAATAAGACTAGAAATGTCCTGCTTTTTCTTCTTTTAGCTGATAGCTGGCAGTCTTGCTCAGAATGACTCACTACGTTTGGTTTGCTGTCTTCCTGGCGGCTCTCCTGCCAAGATGCTGAGCAAGAGAGAGGCTGAGGCTCTTACTACAACTGTGGCACTTACTACCACCCACAGTGCTTTAGTGAAGTAACAAAGAGGTTAAACTGAGTAATCAGAGCAAAATTTCAGGGGTGAAAGAGTGTGACAGGATCCCACAGCATCACTAGATCATTTCTGGAAAGATATCGTTATTGTCAGCGAATGTGTCTCAAGTGATTGTAGTATAAAGACACCTGTGTCTGTAAGATCCAATCCCTGGTTAATCAGTATTCATTGCTACAATTACACCATGAAGACAAAAGAACACTCCAAGCAGCTCAAAGAAAAGGTAATGAAAGAGTATAAGTCAAAGATAAGTTAATACTGAATATCCCCCGAAGTTCTGTTAAATCTATCATCAAGGAATATGGCACATGTGTAAATCTGTCTAGATCAGGCATCCTAACAAACCGAGTGACAGTGCAAGAAGGAGACTAATGATAGAGGCCACAAAGACACCTATGACTACTCTGAAAGTGTTACAAGCTTCAGCAGCTGAGATGGGAGAGACTCTGAATACAACAACTGTTGCCCAGTTTCTTCTCCAGTCAAAGCTTTATTGGAGCGTGGCAAAGAGAAAGTCACTGTTGAAGAAAACTTATTAAATAGACTAGAGTTCACCAAAAGACATGTGGGAGACTCCATGGTCAAGTAGGAAGAAAGTTCTTTGGTCTGATGAGACCAAAATAATGCTATGTTTAGAGGACAAAAACACTGCAAATCACCACAAACACACCATCCCCACTGTGAAGCCAGGTGGTGGCAGCATCATTCTGTGGGGAAGCTTCTTAGCAGCCAGACATGGAAGGCTTGTAAAGGTAGAGGGTAAAATAAATGTGGCAAAATACACTGGAGATGATGTTCGCTCTCGAACATGCACTAAAACAAGAAAGTACAACAAGCTCTTGAGTCTGCTGATGACACAGGTTCTGAACGGAATGAAAAGTCTGAAGTTCAACCAAACAACGCAGATGTGAAAGCACCTTAAATGATGAAACCTCCACTAGGCAATGGTCTGGACCAAACAGCCAGACCCTGGTCTGATGTAAAGAGGCGGTTGTCTGGACCAAACTGAACCCCTGACAAGTTTATGCCAAGTGTGAAAGCTTTATTTTAAAATGTTTGGACCTTTGAATCAATGACAAAAAAGGAAATTTAACACAAAAACAAAATGAGCCGCTCAACCCCATGGCCTGAGGATTGCATACGGTCTTCTCTTTTCCTGTCAATGATGACAAGGGTTGTCGTCTGAAGAGGAAGCTCATAAGGCGAACTTGAGCTAGCCATATGTACTGCTCTTTGAGTTGCCGCAGTTGGTAGTAGTTGGTCTGGACTTTCAGGTGTGAAAAGACCATCAATCAAGCCTGTAGTATTGCTATTACTGCTCCTCTGTGATGGAAAGGACTCCTGCACAATGTCTACATTAAAGGAAAACATTAGCAATAATTTTGGATGGAAAGGTTGAAAGAGCAACATGAAAAAGAAGCTTCAGGTAAAAGTAAAAAAAATTGGAAGGTAAACTTCATTTTCCTTTTTGGATTTATGAAACCTGTATAAAACACTGTAAGTCTGTATTACCATTCAACATATGTCCAAAACTGCTATCAAAGTAAACAAATTAAACACCATGAAGTCAGTGTAATTTTTGTACTGCGGCGTTCAAACTGTAATTACTGTGGATGGAGCAGAGAAACTGAGCATACCCAAAGCACTGGGACCAGGGTGTGTTTGAAGCCAATAATATGACAACAAAGACGCACAAAACTACAAAGAGCTAAAAAAAAACAAAGAGATGCTTAACTACAACAAAGAAAGCTAAGGCAACTTAAAAGAGATGCAAAAAAGCAACAAAGACTGCGTAACCAAAGCACACTTAAAGAGACGTAATAGTAACACAAACAACTGAACAGCTGCAGGAGTTTTTCTCTTTCATTCTGGGGTCTTTTTTCTTTCTTTGTCTTTTTACAGCAGGGTTTAAGACCACAATCTGTCCGCAACTACATGACTTTACAACAGGGGCTGAACTCAGTGATAATGTCATGTTAAATGGCAAACAGACTTTAGCTTGTAAAGTGCTTTCTAGTCATCTAACTGCTAAGTCTGTTTAACTAGGCTGCTATGAAAAGTGTCCGTCAGTTATCCCCATTAATACATATCCACACAACACTGACAGAGCAGCGGGAGCAATTTGGAGCTCAAATTGTACTCAATTTGATACCAGAGTTTTTATGTAAGTTTCAACAAATTTGAACTTTTTTGACCCTCTTCTGAAATCTCAACCTTCCCTTGCTTATCTTTAACTTCAATCAGACTTTCAGTTATTAATTTTTGCTTTTGCTACTAAATAAATGAGAATAGACTTTGAAACACAGGAGAAGACAGGGAAGATGCCAAGTAGACCTGTGTCAGGTGAAACTTTTAAATTCATGTTCCTGTTTTATTGTGATTAACAGCTGTCATTACACCAACAAAAATGAAGCACATGATGCAAAGAGCAAACACTGTTTGCTAATACACACACCACTGCACATCCGCATATGGAATTATTCAATGAAACCAGTTTGAACCAGTTAGTAACACTCATATTGGGAGCAAATTGCACTCCACCTGGCAGTATTAGAAAGCATCAAGTCATACACTCATATGCACTTGTGTTAGCCGAGCTGCCCAGTAAGCTAATAGCCGTGCTTGTTGCTTTTCTCTCTTCAATCTGCAAATCCCACAGACACAGTCAGGGCCTGGCAGTGAGAAGAGGCAACATTCAAAATGCAGCAATTTCCCTGATTGCACACAAGTAGGCACAGAACACAGAAAAAAGTCAGAGACAGAGGGTGAAAGTGGAGAGAAACGACAGCAACGGAAGCACAGATAAATTATGAAAGACTTTTCTTCTAAAGCCTCAGGTCTTAATGCTCAAGTTCTGGATTTTTTTAAAGACTGCAAATTTCACAGGAAGACAAAGAGTGATGGAAGTACATTAAAGCCGCCCAGCAGTGCTTACTTTTTAAACTTTTTCAACTCACTAAAATGCACAGAAAGTATAGAGGTATCAGAGATATAAAGCCAGACAAGCCCAACACTACTGATCCCATCCACCTCACACCCTGACCCTCTGCCCTCTGAGCTCTCAGCTATTTTTTAACAAAATGTCTTACCTGGACTTATTGTCTTAAAAGATTGTAAAACATCAACCCTGTGTTGCACAGTCAAGCACTAAACATCCTCTTTTTCATGGATGATGTCAAACAAAGCCTACCTATAGCATAAGCATATCCGGGGAACTCTAGAGCTATGGAAAACTATGCAGGGAAATGGACTGGATTGGAAGGAAGGATTTGAGTTTGTCATCAATGCAGGTAATAACAAAGCCAAAACAGAGGGAACTGTAGCTAAGCAGCACAAGCGGCAGAGAGTCGTAAAGGACTTTGACGAGTGGGTAATTCTAATTCTGGGTAATGTAGCTGATAGTAGCTGAAGCAAATGTAATTTCAGCTGCAGGAAAGAACCATCAATGAGAGGGGGCAGTACTGAACTATCCACAGTGGACACTTTTGTCTTTCTTTGGGACTGTGCAAAAGAAAACACAATAGTTTAATTTATTGTTTAAACAGAGGTTACAGTTGAGATCATCCGTTTACAAGAACTAATACGGGAAAATTGACAAGAGGACTAAATTTTTATTTGTAAGGTGGTGTCTAGTTAACTGAGCACTGGTTTGTTATCTATTAGGAAGATTTGTTGGTGTTTTCAGTGATGGTATTTGGCTGTTGTAAGCTGCTAAGGCATGTTAGCAGCCAATGTGCTAACTAGCTCACTAAGAGCTAATGAAGCTAATTTAAAGTAAAGTGCTGCTCTAGTTTATGCTTTGAGTCTGGGGTTGATTTTGAAAAACGAAACCATTAGTAGTTGCAGTCTCATATAGACCTCCAGTTCCTTGCAGTTTCTAAACAATTTACATAATACTTTGAGATACATCCTTAAGAGGTTTCATCAACTTCCAGATTTTCCTTGTTTGTTGTGCTTTGCTGTTGATTTTGCACCTCAGCGCTGCCCCTGCAGTGACATGCGATACTGCAACATTTAGTCTGGGTCAAGCTTTTCACATGTCGACACGTGTGTGTGCCAAGGTCAAGCTCAACAGCATCTCCTTTGACTAGGACTTTTCGCCCCTGCTAATATGGCTGGAGACTGCCGGTGGTTTTTGGATCCTTTAGACATTTACAGCATGACCAGGGACTTGTAGCAAACCTACTACAAGCCTAGACAATACCCTAAGCTAGGTTTACTTGCCACATCCACCCTATACTCCACTCTAAAGGTGTGGACTTTGTTATTTTTTTCTATTGATTATTTTCCCATACCCCTGGTAATGCACGGTCATTCAGAACACAACCAGGGTAATGTCAATCCTCCTTCCTGCATGATGGTGACCTCAGGTGACTTACTCACCTTATCTATGCCTTCAGCCTCAATTTTGGTCCAAACAAGCCTTAAAGTTCTTCACAGTACTGTTGTTGGACAAAGTGAACACCATGCCTATAAATGCCTCAAATAAAAAGGCCAAAAGGACTTCCAAGAGTTAAAAAAGTTGCAAAGCATTAAAAAAAAGTTAAACAAACAACAGTCAAAGCTGTGGCAAACACAATCCACGTCCTTTTCTATTTTTATAATTCATCAAGTTCCCAGCATCCTTTCTTCTACTTTGCAGGGCCCTTCATTTGCACTCGAGTTGTAATTTTAATGTTTCAACAGCACTTGAAAGCAGCATTAAAACCGGAATAACAAAGCAGCAACATTACCTGCTAAACGTTCTTGTCAACAAAACAGATACTTGTTGCAGATATGTTACCTCAAGTACCGCTGAAATAAATGAAGCAATTTGTGGGATTTGCTTGCATCAAAGCCTTAAACGCTTTTATGCTCCAAACTTAATCAGTTTAATATCACCTAGCACATCAAAGGTACCAAAAAACGGCCACAGAAATACATCGATCGATTAGTAGTGGGCATGTCAGAAGGAGAAAGAAGAATATGAGAAGTTTTGAGAACACACACTAAATTGGCAAAACCGGAGAGTGAGCAGAGAGCCAAGGGAAGCAGATAGATGAGGAGGAAAATGGAGAGCGAATGAGGCATTAAAGCACACAGTGGAAGAAAGATAAAGAGAGGAGAGAGGGCTGATGACAAAATAATGGGGACATGGAAAAACAAATGAAGAACGGTTGTAGAAACAGAATTATGGGGGGAAAGAAAGAATCACATATATAAAGTGATCTTGCAATAAAACACCACAAAGCATTGATGTGCTATTGTGTGCGTTTCTGTTTCGACTGCACATTTTTCAAAGCTCCCACCGACAATAGCCCTTTGTTTAATGATCACCCCAATAAATAATTGTAAATCAAAGCAAGAGTGTGAGAGAAAAAGAGGTTTAAATTAACGGAGAGAAAGAAAGGAGGTGGAGGAGGATGAGGTGCTGGAGGAAATAGGGTTCAAATGAGGACAATTTAGCTGCATTTCCACTGTATTCGTTCCCCTTTGAAGATTTGGCAGCCAACGAGCAAGCTTTGTCAAATCCTGGAACTTTTTGTCTCATTTTGGGCTTTATAATACATGAATCCCTTTCAGCTGAACTCAGTTACTGTGAGAAATATGATGCAGGCAAAATGGCTCCAGTCCTGTTTGATTGGATGGAAGCGGTATAATTGACTTCAGTGTATCAAAAAGAAAATCTTATGGAAATCTAGGCGTCTGTAAAGAGAGCTCAAATTATTTCAACATACCCGTCTAGTCACAGCCAGGGGAACAAGGATGTTTAGGGAGCCTCTTCTTATCTGAGATGGATGATCCTGAATGGTATTTAAGCTGGATTTTTTTCTGCTATCTGTCACTCGCAGTAGTTTTTTTGTAATTGGCCAGTTTTCTTAATGTTCATTCTGGTTGAGTACTTATATTGACCTCTATTTACAAATACAACAAGAGTCATTAACCTCCTGAGACCAAAGCTTTCATGTGGTATGCATTTTTTAATCTCCATCTTATTTGGGATAAGAAAAACCTGATAAGTATAATAACTAAATATTGTATTTCCAAAACAACTAGTTTTCAAGAAAACTGAGGACAGCGGGTCTACTTTACTGTATAAAACAGTGAAGACACCATCATGTAACACAATATGGACAGTTCTGCCAAACTGGTGCTAAAACAGAGCTGGAAACATCCTGAAAGACAAAAGAAAAAAAATTCTTCTCTTAAATTTTTGGTAACCTTATTTAAGTGGGCCCTCTTTACCTACAAATTTTATAGTAATAAGTGTTATTGTCTAGCAATGTCTCAAGAATAAGGCAGTAATTACCTAGTAATAAGTTTGCATCTTACCAAGTTATAACTCAGAAATATGGTACATTAAGGAAGAATTTACCTAGTAATAATGTATTAATCATAAAGTAATTCCTTGTAATACTGTTGCAATTTTCTGGGAATTACATGGTATTTTAAACTTGCCCTTACCCCTAACCCTAAACCCCTGAAAGTTACTTAAAAGTTATGCAGGGAGGACTCACTTTAATTTAGTGAGCCAAAAGGAAGACATTTCTTGGGAATTATTAAACAACTTATATGGAAAATCAGCATCTTATTTCTAAGAAATTACTTACCACCTAATAGAGTGGTGTAGTAGTGATGTAATTTTGTAAGCAGATCCTGAAAGTTAGCGTCGCACGGGTTCCCTCGGTGGTGAGCCAATGGGATTTTCAGTGGGTTTTTGGATCATTGCTGAAAATATAATCTGTTTCCAATAAAAGCTTATGAAACTCACATGTTTTGTTCATAAAGATAATCTTCATAAACTGATAATATAATCATCATATCTGGTTCGTTAGTATAACTGATAAAAGTTAAAAGCTAACGTCATGCTATATTGAACTACAACATCGAACCGAATTCAGCATCATCAACTGAGGATAGAAGTGAGCGGCAGGCTCAGTTGCCATGGTTGGGCTGATGACTTAGGTTATATGGACCTGACAAGTGCTGTAATCCTAGTTAGGTTTCCTTTAGCCGCCATCTTTATTAAGATGTGTACAGATATACAATTCAAAGGTGGGGCACTTTTCAGATAATTTATATGATAATTATATCTCTTGAGCTTGTCTTCACCACATACCTTATTTAAGGGAATTAACCAAAAACTCAATTTTAAAAAAATCCCATAGACTTTCAGATGAGGGAACCGGAAGAGCTAAAATGCTAACTCACTTCCATGTTTTAGGACTCATTCCCATACCCTTCTATTACCAGAGAAATATAACAAGGGCTAGGATAAAACACCACCAAATTACCAGAGAATTGCCACAATATTAAAATATACCACCTTATTCTTAAGAATCTACAAGATAATAAACACTGCTTATTAAAAATAAAAAAGTTTGGTAATCAGGGACTAAAATAAGTGCTACCATTTTTAATGCCTGCATCATGAAAAACACTCCGTGTACATATTTCTAAAATGTTCCTCTTAAATCTTTCTTTGTATTCACAGTTTCCAATTCTTTTTCGTCTTCCACTGTGTCTGAACTAACATTTTTAAAGTATTTCAATGGGGTGTTACTTCATTTGTAATCACATTTTTACAGTTCAAACCTTGGATTTTGACTGTTTTCATTAGTCCACATTTAACTGCACAACAAACTGTATTTAATGGTTCAACATTGTATTATTTTTGAGAAATTAAAGCAATGTTACAGTTGTGACAGCAATGTTCAAAAAAAAAAATCTTCTAAAAGATATGTGTTTTTTTAAATCAATTTTTTTATTTTTTTATTTTTTATTTTTTGAAATATATCGAAAAGAGATAAATGGGTCACACCCACCAATGAAAACACATTAAACCTAGGCGAAACCAACCCCAATACATTGCAGACTGGTACCAGATTCACAATACGTCAGCATAACCCTGCATTGATCAATGCTTTACACTTTGCTTGAGAAATCCATCCGAATGATTAACAACCCTACCTGAGAGTTTTGAAATCTGTCAAGCCTTTAAATGCAGTAATGTGTTCCTTTGAAAAAAACATCCTGAACCACACTTCATTGGTTCCCACTGAATTAATACCAGGCCTGTTTAAATCCAGACCAGGTTTCAGTCAAATACAAGCTTAAAAACTCCCATGAGCCATGGGGTCGTCCTTCTCCTACCAGCAGTCGACTCTCACCCTTTAAAAACGTATCACTGAAGGAAAAAGCAGACATACAAGTTAGCTGCTGGCTAACAGGTACAGATCAAAGAAAGAGTGGGGAGCACCATGCTCACATTTATTTAACATAAAATCTAAAGATTGATGTTTAAGAACTTTTTGCTATTAACTTCACAGTTCTGTTCATGTGTAAACATAGAAAACAGAACAGCTTTCACATGAACTAGGTTTTGTGAAATCGTTTATCACCAGCATTCTGTTTGGTAATTGGTGGGCAATCTGACAGCTAGTGGGAGTTATGGGTTCAGCTAAGGGGAAAGAGAGCAAAACTGGATTACAAGAGTAACTAGATGAACTGTAAGTTGTTCTTAAAAAGGGGAGATTTGATTGTTTTATTGCAAACTTTTTCCTGAATTTTCAATGGTGTCCCTTATAGAGAGTTAAAATGATGATAAGTATAAAGACTAAAAGTGTTGTGCCATTATTCAAAGCAGTTCCTGTCTGCAGTGAAACAGAGGGCCACGTCACAGGCTCTCTGTGTCTTTTCTCTTCATTATTAGCTATTCAGGCTGTCTCTTCCATGGTCTAAGAGTTTAGATGTGCAGTTTGACAAAGCATGGCACGACCACTTAACAGCCTACCATTGCTTGTCACAGCCTGTCACAAAGCATTGTGGGACACAAATTAGCATTAGCCGCTAGTAGAGTTGAAGAAACGATTGAAAATGGATTTAAAAATAGATCAAAAGATGCTCATTGTCAGATTTGTGTGGATTTAATCTTTAAAGACCCCAGAGAGTCCCCTTAGTTCCAGGCTCACTGGCTTCTGAAGGATTTTGAAGGCGTGGATGGCCAGTCAGTCAGACACATACAGAGCCATGTGCAGGGCTGACCTCAGTGGTCAGCCAATAAAATTGACCCCTTTAGGGCAAACTAAGGGGTGGATATGGCGAGTAAGCATGACATAGGGCAGTAGGGTAGCCACGAGCCACTGGTCATGCTGTGGATGTCCCAAGGGCCTGAAAACTGCTGGCGGTCCCCAGACGTACCACTGGGGGTGAAAAGGCCTGGGTAGAAGAAATGTCACCGAGCTTGACCTTTGCCAAGCGACACAACATGTGTGTCGAGTCCTTACATATATAAAACTTATGCACATGGCTGTATATGCTGCCCGAACTCAGGGAGATCTAAGCAGGACAGCAACTGTCTTTACATCCTCCCCTGTCTTTCTCTATTGCTGATAGAAAACTGTCCTAACCCCCTTAATTTATCCAACTCTGCACTCACTGCATTTTCAAGAACTGAACACATTAGTAAAGTTTTAGGATCCACTTCCTGACCTCTGTTGAGCTCCAATGACTCACTCAAGTCTTGTTCTCTCTTTTGGCAGATCTCTCTGAGTGACACAACATTAACAAGAAATCCAATGCAGGAGCCAATGGAGCACAGTCTTTATGCAGATAGGTGATTTATATGTAAAAGGGTATCATCTCGCACATGCTAAGAGTGTGTAGTCACATGTTAGCATTCACATGTGAAAGAGTGAATAACGAGGCATGCCCTGCAGCTAACATGATGTAAGTAGGTGTTAACTGTGACAGATTGTGCTGCCACTGGTGACCATGGTTGATCAGTCAGATAGCCTTCACCTCTCAGCTCTGCAATTATTTCAGCGTCACATAATTGTATGGATGGCAATAAATCTCAAATCTCATTTCATGCGCTTGATTTCACCTCTAATGTCTCAGTAGCTCCAATTTCAATTTGTCTGATATGCTTTTTGCAGAAAAAGTCCCGGCTAACAATGAGTGAGCTTGTAGCTGTCACACCAGCAGGACACACATGGACATGCACGGGCTGGTGTGTTGTCAGGTGCTGAGTCTAGTAGGGGAGATATCTGTCCAAAAATGAGATATTCACCTATTGGCCAAGAGCCTGTTTGCAGAGGTTGTTAGCCCTGCATGCCAAAAAATAACAAGCAGGTACAAATCTGGATCCAAATATTTGGGGAAGCTGGAGTATGTTTGCAGTTGCAGGAAATCTGCACAGTCTACATCTTAAGTAACTGTCACCCTCATTTGCAGAGAAAAAAATCATCTACTTTGCTTGTGTGCCTTCACTGTAGGAACATTTATGTGGGCTCTACAAAATCTAAAACAGAAGTTGAAAATGTCATGGCATATTTAGAGTTTCAATCCAAAATAATTCATCACAGAGGGTTTTTTTTCTTCTGGGCTACCAGGAGGAAAAAGTTAAAAAAAAATGTACTTGAGTGAGATCAAGCATTGGGTAAAGTTGTCAGACATCTGACAAATAGACCAAAACTTAGGCTAAGTGTGAAGGGTTTAATGTTAAGTATGAATTTTTCTTCCCACCTGTGTCATATTTTTGGCCTGACATGTTTTTAGTTCTATCCACTAGTGAAAACTTTGGGGGAAAATTGACATTCCCCGAGCAGCCATCACATTTTCCTTGCTCTGAAATTGGGAAGAAACCCAGAGACATCCAGTAATGGGTGTATTTGTCCAATCAGATGTCAGAATTTGTGCACGCTGATGTCCAACGGAGGGAAATCACTGTCAGTCATTTTGTTTTACCAGGGGTCTAGTCAACCTGGACAGAGCATGATGTTGCTGAAATGAGGGCTTGAGTTTTAAAACAGAAAAAGTGCATATTGTCATACATGCTGGTAGTAAGGGGCCATTTTATATACTAAGGATATTTACATTGTATGTATTTTTCCTTCTAATTTCAAAACTCTAAAAGTAAAGAACTTTAAATGGTGTAGAGCAGAGGAAATGTTTCATAATACTACATAAAAAATAACATTAGAAATAAAAGTACACATGCTTTAAACATATAAAAACTGTCAGTCTTATTCTTCCTTGTCTTTCTCTCCCGACCCCCACAGTGAGTGACAGCAGAACACCGTTAATGAGGAAACAAAATGAGAGAGGTAATTGGGTTGTAGGGTGGAATCAGGCTAGTCGATGGCCTGAATTATGAATTAAGTGCTTTGCTCTGAGAGAGTGTGACTGATATATAGGGATTGTTGTGTGGCAAATAAGTGAAAGCAGCTAACTCTAAATGCGTAGGAAAATGCAAGCAAGTGAATTGGTGTTATTTTGAAATGAACTTGTGAGTATGCACGTATTGGGATTTGTTTTAGAAATTAATCATGCAGCCCTAAAGCATGGGAAAAATATCCTGAATTTGAATTTGAAAAGAAAACTTTGGATGCAAAGGTTCCAATAGTATAGCTCTATGCAGAAACAAATGACAGAGCAACATTTTGCTGACCATTACACCATCAGAGACTGTGATGACATAGGATTGTAAATACATTTACTTATGGAGTTGGTCCCCTTTGCAGCTTCAACATGCTTCTATCTCCTTGTAATGCTTTCCACAAGATTTTGGGGTGTTTTTGTGGGAATATATGCCCATTCATTTTGTAGAGCATCTATGAGATCAGGCACTGAGGTTGGATGTAAAGGCTTGGCTTGCAATCTTCAATCCAGTGCCTGCCAAAGATTTTCAATTGGGTTGATGTCAGGGCTCTGTGCAGGTCAGTCAAGTTCTTCCACACCAAACTCATGAAAACGTGGCTGGGTTGCTGTTGTTCCTAAACACTTCCACTTTCTGATAATATCACTTACAATTTACTGTGGAATATTCAGCAGGGATGAATTTCACAAATTGTCTTATTGCAAAATTGGCATCCAAGTCACTGAACTCTACAGAATGACCCTTTCTCTATCACAAATGACTGCAAATGTAGACTGCATGGCTTGGTGCTTTATTCTATACACCTGTGCTAACAGGTCTGATTGATATTGAAATTGTGTTGGTAACATTCTTGAATAATTTAGATAGTATGAAACTATAACAATCCTTAAATTGGGTGCAGAGGAATTCTACTTTTGTTGTATCTGTAGTGTCCAAACAGGCATCGGTAATATTTAATTTGAACTCATTACAACATTGAAGTTGATAGTTGCAGTCCCTTGACAACCCTGTACCATGTCAGACAAGATACTGTCAAGTCATCACACTTGGGCGTGTGACTCTTTCCTTGAATTACTCCACATTTGACTTTATATTCTAAAAGAAACAAATCAAAAAATGGTCAAACAGTAAAGACAGTCCTGCATACTCATCACCAGGAATGTTCACTGCAGCCAACACCCTCAACACTCAGTAAATCCTCTGTATGAACCTCACACTTACAGAAACGCCACTGTCAGTCTGATGAAGTAATTCTTCCCGTCGCTGTGCAGCCCTGACATACTGCCCTAGAACAGGCGTCAGAGGTTGCACGCAGCTTGCAGCTGCCAACACCTCTGCTGTCACCTGAGCCTGGCTGCAAATCTGCTGATCCAATGATCTGCAGAGCAGTGACCCACACGCACAGAACATAAAGCTCAGTTTTAAAGAGTTTCACCATAAATCCATTTATGATTGAGTCTCAGTCAGCCAGGAACAACAAACAAAGTGCCTTCCAGAGTAAAAAAAAAGTGAAAAGAGATCAATTGTACTACTTTGACATAGATCGGGCTCTTTAATTTCATTGGCAATAGCAAGCAACAGAGAGAAACTTAGCTGGACTTTTCAAACACTTCAAAACTGACAGCTTTTGTTAAATATTAATGACAGCAGGGAGCCTAAAGAATGGAAGGGGAGCGAATATACTGGAAGAATAATTGATGAGGGAGTGAAAATAATTGGTCGTAAAGTTGTCTTTTCTTTCACTGGTAGAGGTTTCATGTTCTGAGAAGAGGAGACATCGCTCAAAAGGAGACAGGAAGAAGAACAAGAGAGGACAAGAAGAAGGGAACATGATGAAGAAGTGACATTTACAAGAGAGATGGAGTTTTAATTTCCTTTTTAGCCTCTGCCCAGTTGGTGTGCCCTTCTCTACAAAAGTCACACTTTTTTCAGCATACATCAGCTAAAGAGGGTTTTTGTACACAGGTCCACAAAGAGGAATATACTGTCTGCTGTATCTCTATCTTATAATGTGCTATGAAAACAAAGCTAGTACTGACTTATCTAACTTGACAAAGCTGACAAAACAGTTCAGATAGCAGGCAACTGATCCCACTGTTACCATGCTGCTTCTGTAAGGTTCTGCTTGATTTGCAGTTTTAGTCTTTCTTTAAAAAAAATAAAAAAAATAAAAAAAACTCAGAGCAGCTATACAACAGAAGATGTCCCTCTGCTTGTTTTCAGTTGCTCGCATAGAAGCTCACAGACTGTGTCCGTAACATTTGGTGACACCTTGAAAGCCTCTTTTCCTCTTCACTTCTATCAAACACACAGTTGTCTCACTCTCTCCAGTACAAGTAACAGGATATACCTGTCAGCTGCTACATAGATAACCTAGCTACGTAGATAACATAGCCACGTAGCTAACATAGCTAAAGCTAAGCTCACAAAGCAGCAAAGTAAGCTATTCATGTGTTATCTACGTAGCTAAGTTAGCTTTAGCTATGATTGCTAAGGCTTGTGTTGCTAAAGCTAACTTAAATAGATACCGTAGGTACATAGCTAATGTAGCTGCATAGTTTGCAGCTGTGTACGACATTACATAGGTTATCTATGTAGCTACATTAGCTTTAGCTATGTTTGTCGGTGCTCACATTCCTAACTTAGCTATGTTATCATGTAGCTAGCGTAGCTACAGTATGTTAGCTTTAGCTAAAGCTACTGAAGCTAAAGTGAGCCACCATTTTTCTAGAACAGGTCTCTAGATAATTAAATCCTGATTAGATCTCTGATCTTTTTCTGTTTTTTTTTTTTTAATGAAATTTTGCTTAACCTTTTTTGTTTGAAATGTGGTTATTTCATGAACGTGACTGCCATACTTTGTTTAAGAATAAAGTTAAATTTTTTGTAAAAAATTAGCGGCAGGATGTTGCGGTTATTAAAAGTATAAGTATTAAAGTAGATGAAACAGCATCCCTTATTGCGGATGTACAATTTTGAGCTAAAACAGCAGCTCTCTGCTTTGTAAGCTTTGGGTGTTGCCATTAAACGTGTATGTTAAAGTATCTTGATTTAGCTGTTTATTTGTTCTCAAACACCATAATATGACTACACATATGTGATTTCACTGATATTTGCTGATTGATAGTAAAGACATGTAATACATACACTATATGGACGAAAGCATTTGACTAAACCTGTTAACTATTGGATATCGGTTATTTCAATCAGACCTGTTGCTCCAGGTGTATAAAATAATAGCCATGCAGTCTCTATTTGCAATCATTTGTGATTCAAAATAGGTCGTTCTGCAGAGCTCAGTGACTTCAAGTGTGGTACTGTGATGAATGCCACCTTTGCAATAAGATGGTTCATGAAATTTCATTCCTGAATTTTTAGTGATATTATTAAAAAGTGGCAGCGTTTAGGAGCAACAGCAACACAGCAACAAAGTGGAAGACCAAATAAAATCATAACGACTGCAAAGGCACATGAAGCTGAAGAGCTCTGAACTTCCACTGGCATTACTACAAGCACAAAAACTGTGTGGCAGGAGCTTCGTGGAATGGGTTTCTATGGCTGAGTAGCTGCATGCAAGCCTCACATCACCAAGTCTAATGCCAAATGGTGTAAAGCACACTGACACTGAACTGTGGATCACGTTTGGAGAACGTTACCTGTCTGACTGCACTGTGACAATTGTGAAGTTCAGTGAAGGAGGGTTAATGGTATGGGACTGTTAAACAGGGTTTGGTCTAACCCCCTTATCTCCAGTGCAGCTCAATCTTAATGTTTCAGCATACCAAGACATTTTGAATGCTATGCTTCCAACTTTGTGGCAACAGTGGAACAGGGGAAGACTGTTCCTATTCCAAATTGACTGTGCCCCAGTGCACAAAGCAAGGATTATAAAGACATGGTTTGATGAGTTTGCCGTGAAACTAACTCGACTGGCTTGCACAGAGCCCTAACCTCAACCCACCTGAGCACCTTAGAAATGAACTGGAACGGAGATTGAAAGCTAGGCTTCACATCCAACATGAGTGCATAACATCAGAAATGCACTATAGAATGAATGGGCCCAAATTTCCATGAAATGTTTATAGGAAGAGTGAAAGCTGTTGTAGCTGTAAAAGCAGGGGTGGGGCATTCATATAAAAAGTACATGTATTTGAATACAGTATCAATACAGTCCCTGTTGGTGTAATGGCCAGGCGTCCAGATACTTTTGTCCATAAAGTGAAGCTTCACCCCATCAAATACCTTTGTGTCCGATCAGATCTATCTTAGCAATCCAGAAACCCCCCAACTTTTTTTAAAGTTCCTTCACATCTAAGTTGATGTAATGTTTTCAGGATTTTACAAACAACTTCAACATTCAAGTCACAACAGCTGACATGTAAGAAGCTCAAACACTTTACCCGTAAGGAGGAGATAAGTCTCATAAGTGGGCTCTGAGCTTTATCTTTCCCCCTAAAGGTTAAGTGACCCAAAAAAAAATACTTTGCTTGTATGTGCACGAAATCTTCACTATTTCCACCTAAGCTCCTCTAAATGCTGGGACGGTTGACTCTCAGCTTTTGAGATGTTTGTTTGTGTCTTTGTGGAAAACTTTTGTGTTTTTTTTTTTTATCCAAACTTTCAACTTCTATTACTTGGTTCTGTAAAATGCTTGACCCATATTTTTACAGCAATAAACTAAGTGTTGCCATAAAGCCTTGGAAATTCAACAGTAAAAAAACGTATGAAAGTAAAGAGAATTACGTGGTATTTTCCTTTATTCAGGTCATACAAATGGTCCTGACCTCAATGAGATGTTTGATGTGGCATTATTTTCAAAAAATAGCCCAACTTATCAACACTATCCTCGTGTGTTACCTCATATTATATATTTAAAAAGCTGTACCTCAGAGCTATCAATAATAAATGAGTTCAGCTAATTTGGTATTCACTGAAAGAGCTGCTGAGTTTATGAAATCAGCACTTGGTCTGAATATCTTGGATATTGCCTTGCCACTATTTTTACTTAAAATTATGACACAATAAATCAAGTGACCACCAGTTTCTTATTAAAGGACAAGTCTTGTTTTGCTTACTGCAAATTAAAGCAGTCTGTCTATTCATAGAGAAACAGAAGTACCACCTGGCAGACAGCATGAGGTGTACAAATGCACGACAGTGAAAGTGTTGTGGGGGGTAAAGAAGAAGGGCTAGCGTGGCGTCTGGTAGTTTGAAGATAAAGAAAGGGATGAAAATCAGGCCAAGAACTTGACTTTTGACCTCCATACACTGAACAATTTATCACTGAGTCAGAGCAGAATTTTGAGCAAAGTTTGAAGAAATCCCTGAAAGCATTTTGAGATATCACATTCACAAGAAAAGAGTGATCATAAGCCTTAGACCTTGACCTTTGACCTGGCCTGTCCACTGCATTGGCTGGGCCAAACCCAGAGCATGTCCTCCCCAGTTGTGATTTATTTATGATATCAATGCGTGTTGGATCAGTAGCATTGGTGCTAGAAACCTGGCTACCTTATTTTGGAAGTGATAAGTGTGTCAAACTGTTATTGGGTAACTTTGCAAAGAGGCTCCACCTGTGTCATCAGACAAAGTCGGTTTGAAAAGCTCCAATCTACAACAAATGCCGAACTGAACACTGTTTGGACCAATCAGCACCATTTGAGGAGAACGAGGCGGTAGCTATGGACGGAGTCAAATTGTAGTAAAAGCCATTTGCAATTGCTTTTCATGATTGGAAAGATGTTTTCGCTCTTCTGTTGAGCTGTTTCTGCATGAGTTTGTGACAGTTACAGGGGGAAAGGGTTAGTTGTAATGTGAGCGGTTGTGTACAGTGGCTGCTGGTGGAGTGGCTTCATGACAGAAAAGATATTTATGATCTTCTCTCGGTCTGCTTCGGTATGAGTTTTTGATTGTTATGGGTGTGGTCTGCCAGTGTATCCAGTGACTGCTGCCATGGTAGCTATTAGCTGGGATGTAGCTGTAGGAAAGCAGCAGTTTAATTGGAACTGGTCTTGGCGGAGAAGATGCTTTGGCACATCCTACGACCAGCCTTGGCAGCAGTTTTAGAAAGCCCCCCCATGGGTGGCCTTGCTTTGTTGGATGACATCCAAAATCTAATCAGCTCTTCACTCAGCCATCGCGGACATTTGTGCAAAGTTTAAGAGAATCAAGCAAGGGCTGAACATTAGGTACAAACAACTTGACCTCTGACATTATGATGATCTCCAAAATCATATAATTTCATCCTTGAGTCAGAGAGGACATTTGTTCAAAGTTCAAAGGAAATCCTTCAAATTTCTCTTATTGCATTTAAAAGCGAGGGATGGCAGTTGCCTTTCTTCTGCAACCTTCTAAAAGAAATCAGTAAATCCATTTGTCAGAGTGGACGTTTGCGCAGAAAATCTCTCAAAGGTTTCTTGAGATATCAAACTTGACAAGCAAGGCAAGAGCATGAGGTCTGAAGGCTATGACCTTTGACCTGAAAAATCTAACCAAGCTATCCTTAAACTATGATGAAAGTTTGGGCAAAGGATGAACAGATTCCCCAAACACATTTTCGAGATATTGTATCACAAGCAACATCTGACGAACATCTGGCACACGGATTTTGACCTTTGACCTCTTAAATCTAATCAATCAATCCTTAAGCCATAGTAGACATATGTGCAAAGTTTAAGAACGTTTAAGAACCCAACAGGCAAACAGGCATAAAATTGACTTTTCAAGTGTCAGAGGATTGAAACAAAACACTATTTAAGCATATATATGAAGGGTGACAGTAACAAAAATTAACCTTTAGCGATTGTTTTAAAAGAAGTTACAATCAAGCTGCTTAAAAATGTGCTTGACATATAGCTATAAAAAAATAGCATACATTGATATTTCATTCTACATTCATTGAGCTTATTTTTTATTACTGATGCAATTATTAATTTCAAGAATTCATTAATTTTTTATTAATGTTTTAACCCTTTCAATGCCAATTTTTTGTCTTGATGCCACCATGTTTTTGATAAAAAAAAAGCCAAAAACTAATTATTTTCAATAAACTGCATGCATAGTAAGTTTTATGTTAAATTTTTACAGCCTAGGATAAATCAATGATTAGCAGCAACATTGATTTGTATGCATTATTATTTTTTGCATGCTTAGCATGTTTTTCCTCCATGTGCCAAATATGCGCAAAATGACACCATTTGGTGGATTGGAGATTGACACCCAGACATAATGAATAGCACACTTTAAAGGAAGTGAGATCAAAAATTAAATGGGTTTCAATAGAGCACTCTTTGCACCTTGTATAACTCTTGCTTGTAAACAGTGTATGTTAGATTTACTGTAGGAGCTGAGCTGGAAACAAGACCAAATGAAAATACTCAATCTTGCCAAAATTCATGCCATATACATGAACACAGCAAAAATTATCAAAAAGTTCAGAATGAAAAGTGTGTTAAACATGCACAACCTCCCCTAAGGGTTAAATTTGAGATTGTTAATCTGATGAAAATTGATGCAATTTAATGAAAATAGTAGCAAATTCAATCATTTTGATTGTTTTCATTCATCATTTATCATTACCAGTGCACACATATTTATTTAATCATTTAAGGAAATTCCTCAAATGCTGTTTTACCTGCTCTGTTGTGTGGCACTCAGTGTAGAAGTAAGAGGAATATGTTCACATCATCACAATTTATGAAATGCGTCCATTTGAAGAGTCACGGATGATTCTTTCAGGAAGTCAGTGTGGGATACAAGACCTGGAGATGCTCTCAGGCTGTGTTGCAACACTCCACACTCCAAACCGTCAGAGGAAATTCCCATTATTGGTGGTATGAACAAAAAAAGGAAACTGGAGGAGGCTTTTGGTATTGGAGTGTGAGAGAATAATGTTTATCTCTCTGTGCGAGAGACAGAGGGTGGAATCGTGTGTGATAATGGAGGAGTATTTGTCTGTGTTGTGTGTCTATAAGAGTCTGTGTGTGTTAGGAGCCACATGCTAAGCCATACAAGGTTGCCAGTGTTAAGTCTCGCCTGTGGCTCTGTTTGTGTGTGCGACAGTGTGAGAGGAAGGGAGATTACAGCAGCTACTGCCAACTTCAAAGTGTCTTCTGGTGTTGTGCCAGGTCAGCATGTTTACACAGGAGAATTGGTGTTGGGACGCACACTCACCGAGTCCCACACACTGCTTGTTCAGGCACATGTGCAGACACCTCTTATCTCTAGCTGTGGCCCCCTTACACACAGTCATGACACCCACATCGCCCAGAGTGCACTGGTTTTATCAGAGGTCCCAGTGAGTTAGGGGAAGCGTTTAATCAGGGTCAACACACAGCTCGTGGCACCAAACAGATTCCTCCATATCTCTCTGTATCTCTCTCTCTCTCTCTGAGCTAGTCTAGTCCAGCTAAATATTTCCCAGCAACAAAATTTCCTCCCAGAAAAGTTGAAACTGAATCACTGGAGGCTTCAAATAGTTTTACACTCAAAGATTTGCCAACTAGCTCAGATGTTCTGGAGGAAAAATTTGTTCAGGCTCTGCAAACATGCTGGATTTCCTGTCTGTTTTGTCTTTTTAAACTGGCTGCTATTCTTATTTATGGCACACTAAGTGGATTTCAAAAACAGTTCAATCAATTGTTCAACATTTTGGGGAATAAATCGGATCTCTTTTTGTCTGAGTTAGAAGACATAAATAATGATCTTGTATTCATCCATTGCTTACTGGGATACAGCAAACACCCACTGAGCTTAGCCTTGATTAAAAACATCAAACCCAGCTCTGTTCTGTCTTAAAGCAGGGTTGTCAAACGCAATCACAGCAGGGACCAGAGATTAAAGTTAGGCCGAACCAGAGAGCCAAACAGGGTCAACATTTAAGAATAAACTGTCAACTTCATTTTCACCAGTAATGAAATATGAAGCAGAGACTTGATGATTTTGATAGTAAAAGAAGGCAAAATGATACAATTAAAGGCTCAGAATCTGAGATAAAATGTCAAACTTAATAGGTTACTTCTAAAGGTCAAAATTCATAATTAAAAGTCAAAAACCATATATATTAAAAGTCAAATTAATAAATGCAATAGAAAGCTGAAATCATGACTTTTAAAAGTCAAAATATTTAAGACCAAATTTTAAATTTGAGATTCTTAAAGGCCACAATATAAGATAAAATTAAGTATAGTTAGCTTTAATTGTCAAAATATGAGATACAAGTCAATATTATAAATTAAAAAAGGTCAAGATATGTAATAAAAGTGAAAATCATAAGTTTTACAGGTAGTATGACAAAGTTTGAGCTACATTTTTAATATAAAAGGTTGAAAAAATAGACCAAAAAAAAAAAAAAAATCAAAATTATGATTTGAAAAGGTCAAAATATAAAACAAAAAGTCAAAATCACAAGTTTAAGTTATAATAAGTTCCAAAATTGAAAATATTTCTTTTCGTCATTTAAATCATTAAGGTTAAGATGATAAAAATGAAGGCAATAGTTAAGCATTAAAAATACAGGTGTGTCAAAATATTTAGAGATAAAAATGTTTGTGAAGTGAAAATAACAATGATCATCTGGAGATTAAATTATTACTTCTGATCATTTTTCAAAAATTGTATGTTTTTAGGAGGCAGTTTTTGTTTCTTCGGCTTTAAATAACAGTAATTCAATCAAACCGCTCAGCTCTCGACTTCAGTATCTGATCTGCCAAGCAGCGGCTGAGGCAAGTGGTGGAGGGTTTTTAAAGACATTTGATAACTATTTCATCACTAAATTACCTTTTAGGAATTTTAGAAGTGAGAAATTCATGTTGGTGATTGCTAATATTTACAGTTTTATTTAATTTGACACTGACTTGGAAGTGTACTCCGTTGTTTTTCAGAGCTCAAAAGCTCCACAAGCTCATCCAGGAGCAGTTAGCCAGTAGACCGGTCACACACGTATGTGACTACACTAGCCTGGGGCTGAAAGCAGTTCAGAGTGAAACACTGCCTGTGACACTGGGACAAATATTTTTAAAGTTGAGAGGGGATATGAGTGGCTTCTCCTTATTTGGACTGATCCTTGAAACCTGACCCCCCGTGGCATGAAAGGAAAGAGTTTCGGCTACAGTGGGGCTATTCTTACTGAGACCATGAGACAGGCTAATGTAACTGGGCAGAGCAGGAGAGGCAGACAAGTTGACTCACCATCTTAAACCAACAACATCGAGACGAAACAGTAGTAATCATGATAAAATCCCCCAATGGTTATCATATGTTCATATTTTAATTATTCATAATTTAATAGCATGGTACGTACTATGTCCGTTTAATGAGGTGAGTGGGGAAAAAATTGCCACTGGTCGACGGGAGATGTAAAGAAATATGCCAGGGAAGAGGAGAAATCACTGTGTCTCTCCTCTGTTCTCTTGCCTGAACCAATCATTCTGTCACTGTCGGAGTGCGGAGACACAGACAGACAAGTAGGCCTTAGGAGCCTTAACCATAGGCTAATCAATTAAAAAAAAAAAACTCTAACTGTTGGAGTAGTATACAGAACAGAAAAAACCTCAGACTGTGGGAGTAGTGCACACTAACTGGCTTTAGCTGCTCCTTATCTGCTCAGAAAGTTCATGACAAGCACTTCCAATCTTTGAAGCAGCTCCTGTTTAATGAAAATATGTATTCAATGTTGAAATCATTACAATAGAAGTTAATTAGCTTGCTTAATAAGCTGGTATCATATTATGATGGAGCAGTAGGAAAGGATAGTAAGAATGAAAAAGATTTTTGCAAATGTAGAGTAAATAAAATGTCTGGGGGTAGACTGATGATGTTGAGGAAAATTTAAAAAAATCAACCAGGAAACACTATCAGGTAGAAGTGCAATGTTCTGGACTGGGTGGACAATCATATAGCCTAATACTTAGAATCAAACATAAGCTCAGGGCATATATATGTATGTGTGTTGGCCTTTAAACCTTGGAGGTTGGTTGTTATTGTCTCCTTGTCCTTTAGTCTGAGTGCCACTTCTCTGAAGAATGTAAACTTGATGACTACATACAGAGAACTGCAGCAATGATTATGTGTGGTTTGAGAATTTTGAGTGTGCATACTGATACATACAGCAAATTTAAAGAAATAATAATTTCCATGTTCAGTAAGCACCCTGACATTACAGCCTCTCTGTCTTAAAGTCCCAGGCTAAATTACTGCCCCAGTGCATCCTTGTAGGTAGATGATGCACACTCAGTACTTTTTAACTATTTTCTTTTTGAATGATCTTTGAAAAGTCAGAAAATCAACATTTTGCATGAAAACTTAATGCACTGTGGTTTATCATGAGAACATCTCTGCTGTTTTGAAAGAAAGATGTTTTAGCAGAATTTTTTATAGATTCAGAAAGTATGTCTTGGTTCACTTTGTAAAAGGCAGCAACAAGCTAAAACTAAAATTCAACAGAGCTTCCAACAGTGATTTACTCCGGTCATTGATGCCATATTTGTGTGATGTTCAAAATAGGCCAATTACAAGAGAACTGCTTCACATGTTCCTTTAAAGGAGGAAGTGTAGACTTCATAGCCACTATTGGCTACTATTCATATCATTCATCATATTAATAATGCCTGAAGAAGCATTCTCTAGCCCCAAAATTATATTCTATTGGAAGTCTATACCAAGTTTTTGATTGATCTAAAGTCTAGTAAACAGATGGAGTGGAGCTTTAACCTCCTGGCAAAGCCTTCAGCAGTTAACTCAGCCTGCATGTGATTATTCAAATCTCACAGGTGCCGTTCAGCTGGTAGAGCAGGTGCCCATGTACAGAGGCTAGAGTCCTGACAGGGTCACTGGATCGATTCTTTATCCTTGTGCTGTGCACGTCTACCTCCACTCTCTCTGCCCATATTTAATGCATTTTTTTCAGCTTTCCTATTGAAAAAAGGCAAAAAGACATACATGTAATCTTTCAAAAATGCAACTATTTGAATAACTTAACAGTGCTCTAAAAATCTATAGAGAATTAAGACCCCATATTGCTTGTACCAGCAGAGAAGCTAGACAGGGCGCCTGTATGCAGTCATTTGCTCTGGCATTTTGAAGTAGTACAACATCTTTAATGCTCTAAAAATCAGCTGTTTTTGTTGCTTCACTCACAACGCACTCCATTGAAAATAATCTCCCTAACTGATCATCAAATTCAAGAAGGGATGAAATCCAGGACACAATTCTTTTTATGCTGTCATTTGATTTTCATGCAATTTTACTTGAATCAGGAAGGAAAATATTCAGCCTGCAAAGCTATTTCAGAATGGTCCCACAGACCCTGGGGTGTCCTTCCAGTTGGACATGCCCTGTAGACCTCCAAAGAGAGGTGACCAGGAGCCATCCTAATCAGATGCCCGAACCACCTCAACTGGCTCCTTTCAACGCGAAGGAGCAGCGGCTCTACTTCGAGATCCCTCTGGATGTCCGAGCCCTTAACCCTATCTCTAAGGCTGAGCCCAGCCACCCTCCTGAAGAATCTCATTTCGATTGTTTGAACCCACGATCTTGTTCTGTTGGTCATTACCCAGAGTTCATGACCATAGGTGAGGGCTGACTGGCAAAAGACTGACTGGCACATTGAGAGTTTTGCCTCCTGGCTCAGTTCCCTCTTCACCACAATAGTGCGGTACAAAGTTTGCAATACCGCAGATGCTGCACCAATCCATCCGTCAATCTCACTGTCCCTCCCACCCTCACTCGTGGGCAAGACCCCGAGGTACTTGAACGCCTTCACTTGGGGCAAAGACACCCTCCCACCTGGAGGAAGCAACCCACTGTTTTCTGGCAGAGAACCATGGTCTCAGACTAGGAGGTGTTGACCCTCATCCCGAAACCCTCCTGTCCCTGACTGCACCTTGAGTTTCCTGTGTGAATTCAACATTGTACAGGGTTCAAGGCTCATAAATATTTTGGAAGCAACCTTCAGAGAACACATAGGCCTAAAAAGGGGTTTTCCATCCAGTTATATATAGTAAAAACTGGGGCTGGGCAATTAATCGAAAATTAGATTAAATTGCAATATGGCCTGCTGCAATTTTCAAATCACAGAAGGTGCAATATTTCCTTAACCTGAAATTTGTGTCAAAATTCTACTTTAAAACATTTTTTTGCAGCATTACATACCATGCAATTATTGTGCCATTTCTTTAGAATAGTCTACAAAAAGCCAACGTTATTCATTTTTGTACGTTTTTCTTATGAATGACATAAAAAAAATCACTCCCTTTAAGACAATTTGCATTATGAGTCAAAATCGTCATAATTAGATCTTTTATTGAAAATTGATCAGCCCTTGTTTAATACAATATTGTGTTGGTTATAATATAGAGTTATTTATTACTTTTGTACAATAGAAAACACATAAAATGAGGAACTCAAGACATAATCGCATAATAAATTGCAATCGCAATATTGGAGGAAGCCCTAGTAAAAACATGGTCTCTAGGATGATATACAGTCAAATATTTTGTAATTTCAGGTCTTAATTTTGCTTCATTTTGTTTCTTATTCTCTGTTTCAGAATAAATCCCTTGCAGGAACTCTATGCATGAACATTGCTCCATTAATAAACTTGCTTTGCCTTTTTTGGTTTGTATTTATGGTGAGACGTAACCTTGGCATCAGGTTTGTTTGGTAATGTTCCTTATGTTGACTACATGTGTTTGGAGCATTTGTGTCTACCCCTGTTTTACTGAAAGTACCAATAAATTCAGTCCTATGTTTTGTTCCTCTGCAGCACTGTCCATCTTTGCTCCTGACATACAGCTCAGAGGAGTGGAAGCCATTATTTTTACACCGTGTACCCCACCATTATCACTGGCCTGCTGTAAACAACGAAACACATTTGGAAATAACCACTGACGCTGAGTTGAGCGACAAAAACAGGAATCTGCCCAAGGTCTGTGCAACTCTGGTGAAAACCTGCTGCTTCATTACCTCATTACCCACCACTTATGTCCCACTTTCACATTCCCAGCAACACTAAAGAGTGGCTGGCCATGTTTCATTACCACTTCATCATAAACATGTTATACTATGCCTGAGGATTATTGGCTAATTCTTTCTTATTTGGGTCCAGGATTGAAAAGGGTTAGGAGCCCCTGATCAGATAGAAAGCTACTTAGGGTATTAAAGTGGGGCAGGGGGCTCTTAGAACTTTTACCACACAGGATTAAAATCGAGTTCATTTAATCTCACCCTGGGACTGAGGCACATCAATGAAGTCCTCGATGCACAGAGGCCCACCACAAACAACCAAAAACTCATTTTCAACCCAGTTATAAAAACAGTAAATCTAGGGAAATGAAAATCTAGGATGGCGTGAGAAATAAATTGGAAAATAAGTTTCTTGTCGAGTTGTTTCTTCTTGTAAGCAAATTAGAAAAAGACAGCCTAAATTTGTCTCTTTTTCAGCATCGTCTCTGAACTCTCTGTGGAGAATGCAATACAATAAACATTACCCTTCATCACTAGTAAACAGAATGAAAATTTGGTCACACAGAAAATAATTTAGGCAGCTTTAACTAATTGGCCCCTTTGTTTCTTCTGCCTGGGTTGCCAGATATTCTGATTCCAGGCAGCGCTGTTGGCCAGCAGGAAGATAATCTTGTTATGAACAATCAACTTGGTTGCATTGTATAGAGTAAATCCTTTTCTCTGCACAATTAAACAGAATCTGGCACCGCAACCAAAAGAACTCCAACAAAATGTCACTGAGGATAAACACTTCTTCAGTGAAGTTGGATAAAGTCATTTTAAAGTTTGGTGTGAGTGGAATGCCGAAGAATAAAGCAAATAAACTAAACCCTTACTCCTCAGCTTCACAGATGGTGAAAGTCATGTCTCTGTTTATTCCTGTGAAGAAATTCGCAACCACGGGAAAGACTCCAATTTACAATATTAAGCACCAGGTTGATTTCTTTATAGACATCCTGGATACCTTTACAGCTGCTATTCCAGATGTCAGTGAGTTTAGATTTTCACACCAAAGAGCAGTGGAACAAAAATCATATGCCTGCCTCCTTTATTTAATTAATAAAAAGCAATGTCTCCTCCCTTAAAATTAGTACATATACCTGGCTGTTTACCATGCATTCACCCCATTTTCTTCCATCTGCATAGCTTTTGCTTGCTGTGAATTATCCTCAGATGATGTGATGCTAATTTGTTAAAAAAAAAAAAAAATCTTTTGAGTATTTTTAGAAGAAAGTAGGTATTTTAATCAAAGAAACTCTGAGCTGTGGCTATATATACACAAATTTACCTTTAAAAAGACACCTTAAACCTTAAACAGTGACTGCTTCAAAACATTATCACATCAATGACTGATGTTATTGTACATTTATTATATATACAGAGGTGCTTCTCTCATCCCATTGAAAGTAAGTCCAATATTCAGCCAAATTTTGCTCTGTTTTTGGTCTCCACCAACTCCATTTTAAGCCAAATTCCTTCTTAAGAACCTGATATCTTTTTCAGTAACAACTAACCCCTAACCTGTAGAGGGACAAAGTGCAAAAAAACAATAATCGACTCCACATCTAGTCCATCAACCACCTAATATCTGAATATTTTTGCCCTCAGTACAGGGCAAACTGACTTAAGACTGACTATATTTGGAATTCTAATTATGAATTTGAAAAATCATGATATTTTAATGAGGATCTTTAGGAAAAGATTATCCCAGAAGGGCTTTTTAAAACCTTTGATATCAGGGTAAAAACTGTTTATACCAGTGGTTCTCAACTGCCCTAGCCATAGGACCCACCACCACTTTCTTAATGTGACATTGCAGCTCAAATTTCTTAAAATTTTCAACCACTGACACTCATTCAATAAAAATATCTAGACTTAGATGAAGCAAACATATAACTGAACACAGAGACAGGACCAAATGTTGAGACTACGTCCATGTAAACATTTTGTATCACCATGTTTTGCCATGATAATGTAGTCCTTTTTTAAGACAGATGAGAGATAATGACATTACCACAGGAAAACTGGTTTCTACAAGTTATTTCAATCTAAAATAACAGAATAAATGAGTCAAAATCACAAGAAAGAACGACTTTTCCTCTGAGACAGAGCAAAATGAAACATATATGGAAACATTTCTGCCTTGAACTTCCATACAGCCTAGATATTTGGTCAGTTTTTTCTTCCAGGCAACAATCTGCGACCCACTGAAAACAGCTCTCTGACCCACCAGTTGAGAATCTGGACAACATGATTCTTGGGTTTCTTACTTGAGATGAAGGAGAAAAAAAAACACACGTCACCTGGGGAAAAAAGGAAAACTTTATAGGACAGTGCACATTGCTCTCTCTCTCCCCTGTTCTCCTCTACAACCGGCAAGTAGCCTAGCCTTTGAGTGGCAAAAACTCCAACTGTGGGAGTAGCATGCACGCAAAATATTAATCCTAAAACCTTGTTGAAATCAGCAGAATTAAAGTTAATTAGCTCATTTAAGCTGACAGATGGTTTAATCCTGATGTGTTCAAGGTCAGTTCAGTAAAATAACTATTAGGCAAATGTAAATATAATGTATTTGCGTTCAAATGTAACAAGTGAAAAGTCAGAGATGAAACTTGAATAAATGCAGTTATGAGAAAGCCCTTCATTGCCTTTACCTGACATGCCAGACACGAAGCATTTGGGAAGGGCTGCACTTTTCAAACAATTCTCAGAAGGTTATTAGACAAATGTTCTGTCTGTCATATTCAGGATGGGCCAATCGGAGTGCCAAGACAAAATGAGGTAGACGAGCATGTGCAGCTGTGGTTGAAACCTGAGCTCTACAGGCTGGTGCTACTGCAGTACGTGGAAGGCTGAGTTTCCCTGTGAAGATGCAAAAACATCTTCTCTGACAAAACAAGCTATTAATTTGGCTCTTCGTTCTTGTTTCAATACAGGAATGTTGTCCAGTTTTGACTGAACTGCCGCTATAGCTAGCTAGCTGTCGGCTTCCAGTACTACTAAACCCTGACGGTAGCTACCACCTCATTTTTTATATCATATTTTAATTTTTACAGTTATTATTTTGACTTTTAATCTCATAGTTTCACCATTATCAATTTATTATTTTGACTTTTGTCTCATATTTTGACTTTGTCAACTTATAATTTTGACTTTATCAATTTATAATTTTGACGTTTTATCTCATATTTTGACTTGGATTTTTATTATTTTGACTTTTTATCTCAATTTTTGATATCCTCAATTAATAATTTGGCTTTTTAACCTCATATTTTGACCTTTACAATTTATATATGGACTTTTTAATCTTATGTTTTGAACCTTTAAATGAATAATTTTGACTTTTGTCTAGTATTTTGACCTTTTCAGTTTGGTTTCAGTATTTGGTTTTCAAAAGCATTTTTAACATCTAATTTTGTGTTTTGGTCTTTTTAACTAATAAGTTTGAATTTTTTATCCCAGATTTCGAGCACTTTAACTTATAATTTTGACTTTTTAAATCTCAAAAACAGTTATCATCAGTGCTGATCCCCCCCATAATTTATTCCTGGCAAAACTGAGGTTGACAGTTAACAGTTAAATGTGGACCCTGTTAGGCCCTCAGGTTAGACAATAATTCAAAAACCAGCCCCTTCTGTGACTGAGTTTGACACCCCTGCTTTAAAGTGTTTACTGTTTTGTGAAATATATATCTTATACTGGGTTTGGTACACCGTGCTTCCACCTGTAATGAAGTAAGCTATATAAAGAACATTCTGCTACAGTACATGTTCTTTATGACAGGAGCTTTTAGACCATGGTTATAAATCTAAAGAACTTGTTTTTAGTTTCTAAGCAGATAATGTCATTATAGAAGCCTCACTAACCCAATGAAACATGACTATGACATCTTGTTGTAAGCATTAAATAAAAGATATGCTGCACAGTACAACCTGTTCAGGTCACTGTACTAAAAGCTTTAATTAAGAGATTTGTTCAAAAACACTGAAAAACTTAATCCAAGGCTATATGAAGAAGTGCATTCAAAATAAACGGTATCTTAAGACATGAAACACAATCCTCGCTAGATTCTAATTGAATATTCACAAACCTTAACAAACAACTTTCACATAGCAGACAACTTTTGTCCATATTGTGCACTCATAGTCTCAGATGGAAACTGACCAACTCAACCATGCCTGCTATCTGTCAAGAATAAGAAGAGTTAGCCTTGCTCACAAGAGTGTGGCTAATTTGAAATGGCATCTCTCTAATAGGTAGCCTGTCCATTGGGAGAATGGGACCAATTATAGAACTCACAGATATCACCGAAGGGAGTCAGACACTGTAAATAAAGTTATAATTAGAGCTTTAAATAGAATATGTAATGGGTAAAATAATGTTACAAATGGCTATAGTGGCATATTTGTCATAGTCAAAGCAAGATAGATATCCTGCAGCAATCTTAACACACCAGTCATACATGATTTATATCAAGAGGAGGAGACTGATTGTAATGTTAAACTCTAGAATTAGGGCTGCAGATTTTTTTTTTCCAAAAGTTTTTAATGAACTTAAGATAAAGGAGACTTTGTAAGAAGTACGTTTGAAGAAAAAAGATGACCATAGGGTTTTGTGTAGATGGTATCTATGGGGATATATGGATCAAAAGATAAAAAAGAAGCTTAAACCGCCTCAGGCAACATCCCTGATAAAGTTAGAAGAGCTGAAAACATTCGGATGACTAAAGCATGGAAAGAAGTTTTTGTCTGGTTTTGGTTTTGAGAGAACTATAGCTGAGTCAGTCCAATAAGTCTTTTGTCAAAGACATCTTAGACAAAGGTCTGTTGTTTTTTTGCCAAACAGGCAGATAAATAAATATATTTTCCATCAAAATGTCTAATTTTCTAAAGCAGCATTTTCCCATTTAAATAGGTCCTACGGCACTGTTTCCATCTTTAAAAGAGAAAAACTTGTTTTGTCCAATTTGGGGGCTAAACTGACTCCACTGAAAGATAAAAATATTTTTTCCCGATATACAGAAATGCCTCTTCACAGTTTGACCAAGGTTTTCTTGTCTGAATTTGACAGCTGAAAAGTTGAAGAGGGTCAACCTGCCTCCAAACTTTGTGAGCTTATCATTTAGGATTTTGATCTCTCCGTAAACTGAAACTTTTATTGGGGAATTAATTCCAGAAAGCTGCCAGAGGGGTTAAAAACTATCATTGTGAGTTTGAGCTGTCATCATATGAGTTTCTTACTATTGTCAGAGAATCAGCTCCAGGTGATGTTGAAGAAATCTTTCTACCTGCCATGCCAAGCTCTGCAGAAAACAGGCCAGTTATACAGCTCTGCCCAAGGCCAAATTGGCCCACACTGAAGAAATAATGAAAGTTCATTCTTAAGAACTAGGATAAGAAAATCTGGACTATGTAGACCCTACTTTTACTGCACTAACTTACCGTGACATCCCAGTTCAATTAGTGAAGTTTGAGGAAACACTTTCTGCAGTATATCTTGAGCAAAAGTACACATTACTACAGTTATAAATGCTGTATTTTGATTCACAAGCCACGCCTTTTTATCTAATGGTTTATATTTGCATTATGTTCAAAGAGGTGAGATACTGAGAGAAAAACTTGGGCCTGCTGGGAATCTTAATCTGAATGTATTTTGACTGCTTTACAGACTGTAGGGTGTTGATTCTGAATCAAAAAAGACAATTTAGAAGCGATGAGAAACAAGCAGTTACTCCTGAGTGCAAACCCTTGACAAAATATATGACATGGTTATTCTATTACACAGACATGTTTGTGTATCTCATTTTAATGAAATGATGAATGAAGTGAAGAGTGCCATGGTTTAAAGGGTTAATCATTTCCCTTCATGTTTACTGTAAGTCAATAATCCCTCATTATTATCACAAAAAACCTTTAAAAAGTCATCCACTTTTATTATTAAAGCTCCGTAAGTTTGGCTATATAAATCTAGCTTTCTGTTTTGTATATTCTCTTCCAACATTATCAATATTAAGCTTAGATTTGTACAACCATTTGTAGCAATAGGTGCTAAGGAAGTAAAAAAAAAAAAAATTTAAAAAGTACAAAAGTAAATTAGACTTGTCTGCAATAGTTCTCAGTCAAATCAACAGTATGTTTACGAGTTGAAAAGCAGTGTCGAACAGCTTTTAAAAAAAATATGACTCAGAAAATTCTATAAAATAGAGACTTGACTGCAAAGACTGAGGCTAAAAGCAAGCTTTTGTTTTCTTTATGGTATCTAAGATTTTATACGTGCAATGTTCAAATGTGGTTTGACATTCAGGAGCGTTTTTTTTATTTATTTATTTATTTTTGGGTTGATTGACTGCACTTTATCTACGTGCCATGCACAAAAAATGCTCGACCCTCATGGGTTTATAAGCCACCAGCGACAGAAAAGCAGATTCTACAACAAAAAAAACTCTTCCTTTTCTGAAGCAAAACCCCAGTTTGATCTGTGTTATACATATTTGAACTAGGAGTGAAGTTATCCACTGAGTTAGAGTTCCCGTTAGGTGCTCCTAAGAGACCCACAGTACATAAGTATGCACTGCCTGGCAATTACGTTGCCCTCTTGCGTTCTTCTTGCCAAAAGAGCCCCACCTCACCACACATTTCGAAAGTTACTGCAGCTCTGTCAAACTGTAAAATATTTAAGATTTTAAAAGTGAAGGGTAACTACATGTAGTGTTAAATTTTACTCTATATGAGTTAAATTAACACTATCAGTTTTACTGTGAATTTTACTATATTATAAAGGTGTGACTTTACCTGAACAGCCTGGTTGGAGATCTGTTCTCTTGTTGTTCTTGCCCATAAGGAAAGATCATATTTTACTCAACTCCTCAGTATCACAGTAAATACAGTAAACTTTAAATGAATTACATTTTACTTTAATTGATCAGATATAAATGCCAGTTTTGTGCTTTTACTTTAGAAAAATGCACTTTTTATTATATAAGTACAGCTGTACAAATAAATAAGTTTGTGGAGTTTAAGATGGGACCAACGGACCTATGTCAACTCAAGCCATGTTCTTTGCTCATCCTCAACCCTTAAACCCCAAAGTGTTTTTCAAATTTTTAAGTTTTTCAGGCTTAAACTTCAAATTTTGTGTTTTAAGGTCAAATGTATGGGAAATTGAAATATCAGCATGAATACTGGTATGCGCTAAAGTCAATATCGTTCATCCCTGCCATGCATATTAGAGACGTTAGCGCTAGCTTCCTGGCTTGAATTTGCCTCAAAAGTCAGGCATGCATCATCTTAGAAGCTGATCGATAAAGGCTTGTTAACAGGTCATTATTGCTGTCAAATGCACCTCCTTTTCTTTCAATTTCTCAGGTCTTCTTAAATTTTGGTCCTCTTGGTCTTAGGCAGTGCTGGGTTCCTGTATTACCTAGGTTCCTGTCCTTTACATGGTACCTATGATGTCAATGTGATGTCTGCTTTCTGTCTGTCTAGGATTCTTAGCTATGTAGTATCTTATGATGCCTGCACTGTAACTGATGTCCTTTGATGACTTATTGCATGGAATCTCGTGACCTCTGGGTTCTTGATGTCTTATGATGCTGCTGGGCTACTAAGTTGTTCAGATTTTTGTCTATGTTCTTAAACTGCCTGAGTCCTGCTGATTTTGCTGTCTTAATTGCTCTGTTGTATCTGAAAACCCTTGTTTTTAAAAGTGTTATACAATAACTGTATTCATTACTATTACAACAAGGACGTTTTTAAATGAAGGTATTATTCATACTTAAAGTTTTCTCTCTTTACAGTACTTCACAGACATACTCTCATTCAGAAGGCATGGTCTTAGCAGCAGTTATTTAAATTGAAGTCCTGGTGCTCCCGTCATCCAGCGTGACTAACAGGATTTGACATGGTGAGGAGTGGAAGGGTCCCAGGTTCACAAAACACATTCTGTCTGTCTGACCCCACTCCCCGCACACACCACACACACTTATCACTCTTCACACACCATGCAAACACTCAGGTAGAGAAGCTATGGCACAAAATCCAGAGGGTACACTCTTTCAAATGGAGCCTTCCTATGCCTTGCAGCAATACTTAGCCACCTGATATTATAATTTGGTACTAAATATAGCACCCTACATGTACACAAACTCATAACATTACATAACTTAGAAATTTATAGCAAAGATAGAGCCAACAATAAACAGCAACCTTCACCTGTTACTTTCATGAGCATCACCCCCACCCTTCTTCACCTTTGACTTTCTCCCCTCACTATCTGCTCTGTGGAGGAGGCGACAGCTTGCCGTAGTTTAAGGTAATCGGATGACTCTCTCCCTTTGTATAATCCGAGACACACAGGCTGCTGGGAGTAAACCTGCTTCTGACGGGACCATAGACCATATTTATATCTATTAATACACAGCAATGCGCCTGTGCATACACTACTTGTTGAAAACGTTCAATTACACACCAATGCCGGCATTTCAGCCAGTCTGAAACTGTGCATTATTGTATAATAACCAACTTATTTCACATATTCTTATTACACTTACACTAAATATAGCATAACTAAGTTAATTTCAATGACTGAGGACGGAAAAGCTCAATGAAAGCATCGTGTTGCATATAAATGTGCTGAGTTGTCTCGAATTAATTCAACTCGACGTCCTTTTAGTAAAGCAGCAGCCGTTAGCCTGTTTCAGCACCGCGGACAGCGACTCAACCGCCAACTGTTAAAACTACTGTAGTCATTAGCATGGAGTTTTAAAAGGATGTGTTAGCCGCATTAGCATATGCATATTGGCTAACTATTTTGGCGACAAAAGCAGTGATTATGTCGACACAAACTCATTAATTTCCGACAAACGACGGAATATAGCTCAAGAATAGTCTAGAAGAAGTGAAGGGATAATGCATGGAAGAAAAAGAGGTGCCTAAGAACAGCTAAAGAGTAGCTAAAGAGGGGTACATACCGTGTCATCCTCGGTGAAGCCATATGTTTAACATTCAAATCTACTTTTCCACACACTGTTGCCGTCTTTGGGCCGCCTACGACACAGCCCGAAGAGAAAATCCAGGAAATAACATCCACAAAAGTCATCCACCCGCCTGGCTCAACACCGCGGACACTTTCTGCCCTTTTTAGTGTCCGCGTCTCCAAGACTGTTAAAAAATACTTTATTCTCAAGTCAAGTTGTGGCGGTGAGAAAATAGTCCCCTTATTCTGTAGTCCCCCTTGAGTTGAAGTCTCCGGTTTGGGACTTGCGAGGCAACTACGAGCTCTGTAGGAGAGAGGCAGTGAAACTGTATATCTCCTCTAGTATTCCCTGTTGTCTCTTCAGCCAGAGAGAGAGAGAAAGGGGAGAGCTAGAGAGAGAGGGAGTCTGAAGGAAAAGAGAGAGAGAGAGAGAGAGAGTCGATGCGGAGTCAGAAAAGGGGGCTTTTGTCGAGAGGTAGCCGTGCATGTACCGCAGGAGCAGCAGGGATCGCTGCACCGCCGTAATCTAATTACGTCCCCGGCAAAAGGCGCACGGATTACCGGCTGGTTGCTCCGCTACTCCGCTCTGCTCAGCTCCCTGCGCCCCATGGCGGAGAGGGGAGCACAGGAGGTGTTACCACGGTTTTAACTCCTCACTGTCCACTTTCTCAAAAGTGTTAGGAAAAGTGTCTTTAAGGAAAAAATAACCATATTTCCCCCTTAAATAAAACAAGTGCAATTTCCCTTAGAAAGTTCACACTGCATCTAAATGACCTGTTTGTCCCGCTGTGTATTGACATTGCTACAGGTGAACCAAAAGGATGCAACCTGCAATATATTACTGACCAATAGACATTGATGACCACAGTGAGAGAAATACGTGACAAGATACAGAATCTGGTAAGATTATTACATGTGATTTGAACCGGTGCAAGCAAAACTTTGATGTCATGCTTATGTAAAGCACCCTCATTTGTTTGAGATTTACTCTTGCTGTGTGATTACTGTATCAGTGGTTCCCAAAGTGAGGGTCGAGAGCCCTTAGGGGGGTCGCAAGACACTAAGGATGGGGTCGCCAGATGTTCGCCAAGAATACAAAAAGACATGTGAAGCGGTAGGTTTTACCCATTATTGTAAAAATATCTGGTTCAATTTAAAATAAAACCCTCTGAGACCAACACTGTCAGAAGTGTTTTAGTGAATGAGGTGAATAATTTCTCTGGAGAGATAGACCACCTGTTCAATTAGACCGAAAGCACTGTGGACTTCTTTATAGTTTTCACACCTTCCACACAAGGGCATCATTTTTAAAACAAAGTTTTCCCAAGCTTCTCCCTACATACAACATTTGTCGTCAATTTCCTACACTGTAGCTGTGTCCCAGTTCAAGGGTGGCAGTCGTCAAAGAACCCAGCCTATTAAGGATCCAGCCTTCATAGCTTTCTGACTGCTGAGGCTGAACTGAAATGAGACACAGTGGCCTACAGAGGGTGTCCCTTTTCCCTTACCACTCTGATGAAGCTATCCATGCATTCATCGCCCTTATGGTAGCTTCTCCAGTAAGCCTGGAACTTCAGTGACTTTCCAGGGCATTTAAAGATTAGATTTATACTAGTAACTCCAATATTGAATGTCTTTTTATTCGTTTTCAATCCATTTTTATTGTCTTTGTTGTTAGCTTAGCATTAGCCACCATTATGTTTTGCAAATATGCATGTCACATGGGTTGTGACAACCAATGGCAGGCTGTTCCATTGTCACATTATGCCATGCTAAATAACAAATGTGTATACACTTAGACACTGGAGGGTAGAGATGGAGAGAAAGAGAGGCAGAGCCTGTGATGTGGCCCTCTGTGGCACTGCAGACAGGAACTGCTTTGAATAATGATTCATAATCAGCCAATAAAAAAAGCACAATGACTTTTTTATATGCATGTGAATATTTTCAAGTCTTTTTGTCACAGACTGATTATTTTTCATTTTTGGTCCTCAAAAGATGTTTACTGTGTGTCACACATAAAAATCTTTGACTTTTGATTTCTGTTTAGTTTACTCTGCACCACAGGGTTGATATTTGACAAGCTTTCAGAGACAGTAAGTCCAGACAAAAAAAAAAAAAAAAAAAAAAAAAAAAACAGAAACAGCTTAGGGCTCAGAGGGTTAAATGAGATTTGTGCTTGAATGTAAGTAATGTGTGCATGATTTATTCATGATGCTTTGTGCAACATCATATTCTTTAATCACCTCCAGGGACAATCGGGGTCCCTGGTCTCTGATGTTGTTATTTTGGGGGTCATGGGACAAAAGTTTGGGGACCACTGGTTTAAGTAATGAAATTCAAAGGTCAAGTTGAGTTTGTTGCAGATATCTTCAAATTTGCATCACTCCCAATAGTGAAAATGCAACAACGACTCTGCAAGTTTGTCTAAAGTTATCCCATGGGTAAATTTTTCTTTTTTTTTCTTATCAACAAGCAAGAAATCACAAGAATGAAACAGCCTACAACACTCACACAGTGTACTCCAATACCTTTCATTATATGTGTATAGCTGCTTGTTGTCCATCAGAAACTTGGTTTCATGTTTTGCTGCCTGTCTTGGCCAGGACACTCTTGAAAAAGTGATTTCTTATCCCTACAAGGTTTCTTCCTAGGTTGAATTAAAGTGGATTAAATTAAGATTACTGAATGACCTCTTGTCTGCTACAAGCAGACACTGAATTCACATGAAGGCAACATCCTTCTGGGCAGGGTTGGAGAATGAAAAATGATTATTATTATTAACTCCTGTGGAAGTCTTAACTGGTTATTAAACAGAGTGAAATAAACACTGCCTGCCTATTTATTGCCTAGAAAAGCAAATAGGACCAGCGGTGACAAGATCTATCATTTCAACAAATCATTTTCAATGCTTTTCTCAGGTATGTATCATATGAAGTGAATAACAATATGCTGCAGAACTATCTTTATATTTTTACAGCAAAGATTCACAAAAAGTGTTCACAAGGGGGCCAAAGTCAGCCAAAACAAGTACACTTAATACAGGGTCTTTAAACAATAGAATGGATTAAAAAAAAGTAAGGATTTGTATGAGAAAAGGCCTGTCCAAAATAGATGAAATAAAAGATCTTCACTGTTTTAAACCAATACTGGAAATGCAAATCAATTCTTATGGTAATTTTAAGTATTTTAAAAAATGCATGTATTACTATGTAGGTGTGCTGTTGCTATTCTAGAATGCAGAGCTGGACTACTTATTACCCAGAGGTGTGAAAATAAATACATTGTAAAACACTGAATATTTTTCACCAGTATTTGACTACTATTAAGTGCACTAATAAGACTTAGACACTGTCAAACAGTGAAAAATACCATTCTGATTAGCAATACTGTCATTAATTCACCATCTGCCTGCATTACCCACAGTGCAACTGCACCCCTCACTGTATGGTTTGACTGTTGGGGGTAAGGTGACACAAAGTAATCGTCTGGAGTCAAAGTAGTCTGCTACTGAAAATGAAACCTTACCTTTTGTTACCACAAAGGAAGAAATAAAATCCCTGGAGAAACTACACTGTTTCTGTTTCTCTACTTGTTTGAACTCATGTACATTGCTGCATGCCAGCAGAAGGTAAACATAGTTGTGTCAGTGTGTGTATGTCGCTAATGGATTAAGCAAGCTAGATGACAAACAGCTTCCCAATGGGAATTTATCCCCATTATATTACATTTTTGGGTGAAAGAGACGATAGACAACATCATGGCTAAATGTAAGCTTAAAAGTTTGTGCTGTAGTGTTTAAATTGAATTTGCTGAGTTGCACTGCCTCTGTTATTCTGCTAATGGGCTGCAGAGTGGCAGACCATGGACTGTAAATCAGGTTGTGGTATAGCCTCACACATTCAAAAACAGATGTACAGTTGGCTACGTACTGATTTTACAACTGACGTGGAACTTGAGTGGAAGGGTTTTAATCTCTGGTAACGCAAAAGTACTCTAAAAGCCTATTTATGCTTCCTTTACATTGGAAAGTAGATCCATGTGTTTCAAACATACAAATGTTATACAAAACACTGCACATCACCGCAAACACACCATCACCACTGTGAAGCACTGTGGTGGCAGCATCATGCTGCGGGGATGCTTCTCAGCAGCCGGCACTGGAAGGCTTGTAAAGGTAGAGGATAAAATAAAGAGGTCAATCTTATTCACTAAAGAGCTTTTTAAACTTTTTTTTTTTCACAAAAAAAGACAAATTATATTGACCATGGTTGATTTATAAAATCAAGAGAAGGGTAAAACATACAAGGGGTTGAATACTTTTTATAGTATTTGTATTTTAATTTCATATGAAAAGAGACCGAATCCATCCTAGTGTCTCCTAACACCTGTAAACACTGAAACAAATGATTTCCCCAATAGAAATCATTCTGAAATTGTAATGAGTTGTTTCAGGGGGGGTGCAGACTACACACTGACTCATAAAGAATCACAGTTAGCTCTTTATAAAATGATTACAGAGGCTGTTAAATAAACTCCTGCAAAGACTGTTAAAACTTGATTATAACCCATCAGTGTGAGTTTGATGAATCTGTGAAGTCCCTGCAGAAAACATCAGTGTAATCCTTCAATGAAGCTCCCACCCTCTCTATGATACAAAGACTTTTTCTCCACCTGCTGATTTGTTTGCTGCTTGTTTTGAAAAGAGATTACTTTCCAGGCAATTGCAAAAGGGTTATTTATTTTGTGAGCCATTGTACTCCATTGAGCCATTGTGTTACATAATGGCACTAAAAAAGAAGATATGTTAACATAACAGTGGAGTGGGGCTTGTAGGAAAATGGTAAACAACGCCTTTATTAATTTTTGTCTAATCTGTTAGCTTGTCTGGAGAGCAATGTACACAGAGTCAAAGAAAGAGGAAATTAAGCTGTCATGCAGCTCTACTTTCACATCTATTAGGCCATATATTATAGTCACCCAGAGTAGTAGCTGTAGACATTTCTCAAGTATTAGGTAAACACTGTCTTTTAAATGTTGGACTATAAAGTCAAAAAACTAATTTGAGGCAGATTTACCAACATAAAACCCCAGCTGCTGAGATTGTGACCTCAGCTACTTGAACAGAAAATAGAAAAATAGACTACAATTGGCTTAACCTTGAAACAAACGGCTTAAATCTAACTCCTCTTAAATCTTAATACCTTATTAACTGTGATTGAGATGGGCATGTTTACTCAATCACACTTCTACAAAGTTAAATGCATTCTCTGCAAGTTTGCAAAATTGTTCTCTTTATTTCTATGAATATTTTCAAAATTAACCTTTATTCTAGTGTTTTCTAAGCAGATGAAGAGTGGATGCACCTTAATGTTCATCTACTTACCACTTTCTTCATTTTGTAACTTTATGATAAAGGTAAGACATCCGAAATGAAGGTAAATCAGCTTCTGCATGACTACCTGCAGGATTAAAGCTATGGTTTCTACAGTCTCTGCATTTGAGGTCCAAATTAACAGTTACTATAAAGAGCTTATATGTTGTTATTACAAGTCATTTAAATGCAACGAGCATGTTTACATCTATTAAAAGGATCATAATCAGAGAGTACCTCTAATTTATAATCTGATTACATAATCCAGGGATTGACATTACAACCAGTAAAAGGGGTTTGCAGACAAGAGGCCCAGGCCAATTATAGGCCCTATACCACTGTGATCTTACTAGTGTGTCCATCTGCTCTGCGCTTCTCTGCAGGATTACACCAAATCCTATTGAGCTCAGTGACTGGCAGCCAAGATCAGGAGGGCCCAACTTATCAAGAAAAAAAAAAAATAACCCTACACTACAAGGGTGGTTTTTGTTTTTCCAAACAAAGCACAAGAGGAATAATAGGGGGTGATCACACAGTGATTAATATTGCTCATCAGAGGAGGTATAATTAGTAGAAGGCATGCTGAATATCTGATAATGCTATTATGTAAAAACTGCTACAGCACAGTCCTGAATGCTTTGAGGGTCTGGTAGATTAAGATACCATCACACAACTGAGGGTACGCAGTTGATTTCATAATATTATTGATCCACAGAGGTGAAATTCTCCTTCCTCTTGCCTGACTTTGCAGGAAGTGGAGGCACTGCAGTGCAGAAAAAAAGTTACACAAGCAGGTAGAAAGTTTTCAGCCACGTTAATGCACCATGCTTCTTTTTAAAGAATCATGGACATATTTGGGGGTATTGTGCGATTTGATTTACATTACATAAATGGTGACACATAACATTTTGTGTACTTTTTTAGTACACTAATACTTTGGAGGGGACAGTATATTTAAAAAATAATAGCATTATATTTTCATTAAAAAAAAAAGAAAAATTGAGAACAGTTGGACTAACATACCAGCACAAATATCAATCATATGTTATGATATTGCTAAATCTGGCAGGTCAAATGAACATAACTGGTACTCAAAAGACCCGTTTAGGAGCCAGAGAATGGGCCTTTCACAGTTGTGATTTATTGATTTATGCCAGTGTATGTGTGTTGGATCAGTAGCAGTGGTGCTGGCATCCTGGCTAACAATTACCTCATTTTGCAGAAGACTGTCAAGCTATTATTGGGTTCTGATGTTGGAATTATTTATTCTTTTTCAACACTTTTTAACCTTTTCACTAATATTCTGGTGATTTTTTTTTTTTTACTTTAAGTTTCACTCAGTTTAAACACTTTTAACTCTTTTCACCAGTTTCATTGTTGCAACTTTTGACCCATTTTTGTCACTTTTTGCCCATTCTTGCCACTTTAAACACAGTTTTGCAACTTTTTATCTGCTTCGTGCCACTTTCAACTAATTTTCCTCTCAGTTTTATCACCCATTTATACCACTTTTATCCCATTTTCTAGTCCCTTTTACCACTTTTCACCTATTTTTGCCTTTTTCTAATTTTAACAATTTTTTTTTTTTCACTTTAAGTTCATTTTTGCCACTATTTAATCTCTATTTTTTTTACTACCTTTCTGGCCATTTTTGCAACTTTAAAGCTATTTTTTCCACCCTTTTTCCCATTCTTGCCTTTTCAACTCATTCTTTGGCCCTTTCAACCCATTTTGCCACTCTTTGATCACTTTCACCATTTTCCACCTATTTTTGCATATATGTAATCCATTTTGGTAACTTTTTACCCATTTTTGTCAATTTTGTCAATTATTTGATTATTTTTCCCATTTTTTAAAATGTTGTCTTAGCTTTTTTTTTCCAACTTTATTTTCTGGCATCTTAAGATTTAGATAAGAATAGTTTAAAAAAACATCCTTTATTTATCTCACAATGGGGGTATCTGCTAACCTGACACACCAGATGGATTTGTTTCACACATCCATCTGGAAAACCACTCATACACAGCATTTGGGAAAGGGCGGAGCCTTTGGAAAAAAACTCAGAGGGTGATTGGATGAACGTTCTGTCTGTCACATCTTTATGGGCCAATCAGAGCAACAAAACACGTGATGCATCGAGCTGCGCCCCTACCGGGGACTAAACTCCATAGGGAACAGCATAACGCAAACCATGGCGACTGTAGACATGCCAGTCCACAACTTTTGTCGTTTTTGAAAAGAAAACAACTCAATGTTCTTTGTTTTTCCATTAACGAAGAAATTTCGTCAAGTTTTGATAAAACTGGCAATTTATCAGCATCCACGATAATGTCTTCTGCCAAAATTGCTCTGGCCTCTTGTTGCTGCTTGCTTATGTGATGACTCTGCTTTGCCAGAAAATACTGCCCCTCGTCACTGATTGGTCCTGTCACTTTCTAACTGGGCCAACAACGTTCAGATGGGAGCTTTGCACGATGGATTTGCCAGTGAGAAACATGAAAACGGGCGTATCCATCTGCTATGCAAGGTTAGGAATCTGCAGTATTACAGCGGCAAAGAGGATAGCAGCACACCATGTACTGTGCACACGTAGCTTTGAAGTCTGACTTTTTAAGTGGTTTAGTCAGTGTGCCAATCCCCAAGGCTACTGTTACCAAAAAAAGTCATTCTGGGTTGGAAAAGGGGTTTACACTTTAAGGCTTTATTGTACTACAGCATAAATGAGTAAAACTTTTTTTGTTGCTTGATAAGAGTGGCCATCATTCAGATAAAATATGGTTATCATAGCTTCACTTTACATCAGGCCATGATTTTGCTCACCTCCATGGGCCCCCCTGTTTTGCTGTGTCACAGAAAGCGCTCCTCTTTATCCGGCCTTGGTTCTTCGTGGAAAAAACACATCCTGGAAATGTAGCAACATAAAATAATTCATACTTCTACCCTATATCTACAACCCTGCTATGCTGTCTTGGCCATCACTGTTGTGACCATTACATTCTTGTGTATTTTATGTGTCTGCATAGCTCTGGCATACTCTGCCAAAACACTGGCAGACAGTGCAATTATATACTTGCTATCTTCCCATTTTCTGGGCGTTTCACATTATCTGCTTGTTTGTGTACAGGAAAATATGGGAACTCAAAAATGAGTGTATTATGTCAGAGCTGATATATACTGAGCAGCAGAAAAGAGACGCAACATTAGAGGGTTGCTGAATTGGCTTGTTTAACCTCTGAAAATTATAAAGGAAATGCACTTATGATGTTTCTGGATGTTGGAAAGTAGATTTGATGAATTGGCAGCAACAAAATCCAGAGCTGAGACATAAAGCCAGTGCAGAAGTGCAATAAAACTGCAGTTCCTTGAGTGTCCATGAAGGTTGGCTCCAAAAGCCAAGAAATTTAACAGTGGAAATAAACATGTTTAGAGAATGGCAGTGGTCGTTTGTTTCTTCAGTGATACACATGGTACAAGGAGGGCTTCATTCAGACTGAGTGAATCTATACATTTGCATTGTTAAGTTTCTGATGGGGCTGACAGCAGCCTTAAGCCTTTTTGCAAACATCTACAACCCCCATTTATCATTCCGCTCTTTTACTGTTTCTAGACTATTTGAATGTAAAGCTGCTACAGCAGTGACCACTGTTGGGCTTCATAACGCCTCTTCAGAAACCAATGGGTAACATCACTGAGGCCATATTTATGTTTCATACAGTCTTTAAAGCGCTTTTGTAAATAGGCTACTCCAAAATACCCTTGAGCACTACTGAAAACTACAAGATGCCCTTTAACAGAATATCTCATGAGGCACATATACACCAAAACTCGGTTTTGGATGATTGTGTAGATCTCAAGGGATATTTAAACAGATTAAAACCCCAAACCAAACATTTTCACCTTGCTGCCATCTGGCAAGCAAAACAGCAGATTCTACTGCCATTGAACAACAGAGCAGCTTTTTTCCTCAAACTTTTAGGCTTCTCAACACCTCCTCACACCAGATTATATACATGACAGCTCTAAATGTCAGGCATACTCTAGCCAGCACAGTCCTATGTATTTCAATGCATCTGTAGCATAAACATTCAGTATAAAATGTGCTTGGAAATGTGAGGCAAACAGACCTTGCTTGATACTATGACAAGACGCTCTAACGTTACAAGCTAAGTTGAGTTGATAAGTTATTTTCACACCTTCAGTCTTGGTCATGTTTTTGGTTTTAGTAGGACAAGGCATTACTCTCAAGACTATGAGGCATATGGAGGATCGCTTTATGCAAGCGTCTTTAGAGTCCATGTGGGAACGTTGAGTTTGGGTTGAATTTGGTGCCCACTGTGGACAAAGCCATATGTCTTACCTCCATGTTAAAATTCTGCTAAAGGTGACATATTATACCTCTTTTCAAGGTGACATTTCATTGTCTTGTTTGGCATAAATCCCATCCTACTGTCTTTATAGTGACAGAAACACAAATAGTTGTCACTGGTAAGTGGTGTGATTCTAGATATCAACCCATATTGAAAACTGCTTGATACTACAGCAATAAATAAATGAATAAGTACTAGACACCCTATACTGGGCAATTTTTAAATTTCAGAACTAAAACAATTGGAGGCTGACTCCTTCACAGTATTCAAATTGCACAAATATGTTCAAAACATTTGGCAAAAGGGTGGAAGTTCTTCACCAGTTGCATCCACTTTTCCAAATGCTGCCAATGTATTTGTACAATTTGGACAGTGCTGTCTATGTTTTGGTTAAAAATATTCACACCACGGATCATGAAAATGATCCACATTTGATTATTTTGAAACACACAACATTCAAGAGGATAGAAAACTTTGACACCCATACACTAAAATGTTGCCAAGGCTTTTTTTTTTTTTTTTTTTTTTCAATGTCAACTGTGCATATGAGTTGGTCTGCAATTTTAGACTGGTAAGAAAATAAAGACTTTTCCATTATAGTATGTCCAGGGCTAGGTGATATTAAAAAATGCAGGAACCTAATTTTCTTTGATCTTCTTTGAGAAGAACTAAGAGGACACTGTCCACATTGTACAGATGCACTATATTCGCCAAAAGTATTCTACCATCTGACCTTTACACCAACAAGGACTGCAATGACATTCTATTCAAACACATGTACTTTAATATGGAGCTGGATCTCCTTTTGCAGCTATAACAGCCTCCACTCTTCTTGGAAGGCTTCCACAAGATGTTTCTGTGAGAATTTGTCCCCATTTATTCTGTAGAGAATTTATGAGGTCAGGCACTGATGTTGGATCAGAAGGCCTGGTTCACAATCTCCATTCCACTTCATCCCACAGGCTCTCGATGGGGTTGAAGTCAGGGCACTGAACAGGCCAGTCAAGTTCTTATACACAGGGGTGTCCAAGCTTTCTCACTGAGGTCCACATACAGGAATATAAAAGGATATTGGGGCCACTTTAATATCCACAAGGCGAGGTATATTACATTGACCAAGTCAGAAGCAGAATAAAGGAGCTGGGGTGGAGGAGGGCATTAGCAGCTTGCAGAGACCAGCAGAGCGTAGCCACACAAGAGCAGTTTGAATGAGGCACCATGAGAGTGATTGGCCAATGCTGGCATTGGATCAGCTGATCGGGGAACACCAGTCATTTCAAGGGACACTGTTTGGCCCTAGTTACCACTGGCTCTGCCCCCGGAATGTTATTGGTACCGTTATTTGCTGCCGTAACCTATCAGGGAATTACAAAACAAGATATTCGTATTATGTTGGTTGCCAATATGTTTACCATGCACATAATTGTCCCAATGTAGTCACAAAAAACACATCAATAAATTCTTCTTGTCAAGATGTTTGTTTACAGAATTAGCTCAGTAGCACTGTCTTGTGCTGCAACTATGATGCACAGTACAGTCAAGCAAAAGTGTTATGTTCAAATGTCAGCTATATTTCATTTATTTCTATACTTTACTGTGGGCCGGTCAAAATTGGACTGTGGACCTTCATCTGAGATAAAGGGGCCTAGACCAGATGCTGAAAAACAGACCTATATTATTATCCCTCCTCCAGCAAACTTTACACTTGGCACAGTCCAGTCAGTCAGGTAATGTTCTCCTGGCATCCACCAAACCCAGTCTCAACCATGTGAATGCCAAACAGAGAAGTTTGGTTTGTTCACAGAACACCTTCCCACTGCTCCACAGTCCTGTGTCAGTGTGCTTTACACAACTCCATCCGAAGCTTGGCATTGGTCTTAGTCATGTGAGGCTTGCATGCAGCTGTTCGGCCATGGAAACCCGTTCCATGAAGCTCCTGCCGCACATCTTTTGTGCTTATATTAATGCCAGCTTGGAACTCCTCAGCTATGGAATCAGCAGAATATTGGTGACCTTTACGCACCATGCACCTTAGGGGCTGTTGACCCTGTTTTGTGATTTTACGTCATCTTCAGCTATGTGGCTGAGTTGCTGTTGCTCCTAAACACTTCCACTTCTAATAATATAACTTACAGTTAACTGTCGAATATCCAGCCTAATTAAATTTCACAAATGGTATTGTTGCAAAGGTGGCATCCATCACAGTTTCATGCTTGAAGTCACTGAGCTCTTCAGAATGACCCATTATGCATCACAAATGTTTCCAAATGGAGACTAAATGGCTAGCTGCTTGATTTAACATACCTTTGGCAACAGGTTTGATTGAAACAACTGAATTCAGCAGTTAACGGGTGTGGCCAAATACTTTTGTCCATATAGTGTATGTTGGCAACATCTGGAAAAGTGGGGGAATTTGGTGAAGACTGGCAGTTTCCCCAGGAGTTTGCTTGGACATTTGATAATTACAACCTATCTTGTTTAAAAATAAATCAATACTTTTAAAAACAGGTGTGTCGCCCAGTCCTGTCTAAAATGATGACTATACCTTAAGCCCCTTAGAGGATGAGTTTCAAGGCAATTGCCTTCTTTTGCCTAATGGTAAAACCACTCTTGTTAATAGCCATGAAGAAAAAAAAAAAGGCAACATTGTCGCTGATGATCTGGCTATTTTGAACCATAGAAGCATCATTGTCAGTCAAAAGTTGCTCACAGGAACTTCAGACAGAGAAAAGTCTTACAGACCTGCTGTTTTTGGTTATTGTTCACCATCTTTTTGTCTTCAAACATTATGAGAAACAGAAATGGAATGAAAAATTCTGAATTTTCCTGGTGTAATTTAACCATGCGTATTCTGTTTGATGGCAGGAAAATTACAGAATTAATTCATCAATGAAATCAAACAAAAATGTTAAAAGCAAGAGCAGCTGAAACACTGATACAATTACAAAGACAGCATGGGAGGAATAAAGACAAACGGGCTTAGAAATTGCAGAAAGGAAAAACATGACAGAGAAGATTGTGTCTTTTCCGTCCGCCATGGTAAATGTGTTGCAGAGCTGGAGCTCTTCCTGGTTCATTCACTCGAGCAGATGTTAATAGCTTAACAGGGCTAGGCAGTAAGTGTTTAATTGGGTCTAGGAAAAATGATTTATTCAGCACATCTGGGCTCATAAAATAACACTCTCTGGGCTCTGTCCATTATGGCTCTTGAGCTGGATTCTCTCCCAAAAACCTGTAAACGTACCTGGTGCAGCATGAGCTCTTAGTTGTGACAAGCTGAATCCCTTATAAACTCTGTGTCCTGTACTGATGTCATTCCTTTTGAAGGAAGCGGAGAACAACTGCACCTTAGTGGGAGGAGAGGCACAGCGGGAGGTGTGTCGGTGACGATCAAGCAGCACTGTGCAGTTTTAGTGTTGAGGATTACTGGGATTTGTGCATGTCATCTGCCTGCTCAGACCACATCAAAGCCACATGGTGCTACGTGCTGCTCTGCTCTGTCTTTTCATGTATGATACCTTTGAATTTGATATTTCCCTCAGGCAAGAGTTGAGAACACACAATTTTTTCTGTTTGACAATATGCATACGAAACTGTGGTGAGAGCAGCCACAAATTGAAGGACCCCTTTGAAAGGAAAACCACAGGAGTCTGAATTGACAGTATGTTCATAAAGCAGCTGTTTTCCTGCTAGACTATGTGTAGGATGCTCAAGTGCAATGCTGTTCTGCTTTCATCTAGGCTAGAGGATGTATAAATCCAGCAAGTCTGACATCTTGTTTTCATTTCACAGCAACAAGGTTGATTAGTGATGCTTCTGGGCTGTATTTCAGGTCAAAACCACACATTAGCATCTAGCCTCTAACTAGCTGTGAGCTAGTTTGGGGCTATGACGAAGGCCTTTTCAGATTGGGTGCACAGCAATTGCATCTCAGCTGTGTCAGGGTTTGGTTTCCATGTTGGGATTCATGCTAACAAGTCAGGGCTTTCATAATGCCTGAAAGAGTGCCAGGTCTCAGGCCTGATATGTGCATCGCAGGTAAATCTAGAGAATAACGGTCCCGGCTATTTGCATAAAATAGAGGGAAAATGATAAATAGAGAGCCATATTTACCCTGCATGTGTATCCGGACTTGCAGAAAATCTTTGCATGACTCTGATGAAAGCCACAATTTGAATAGCATCAGTCGAATAATGTTTTTCTCTAAACCTCAATTTTCGCTTAAGCTTTATGAATAGAATATGTCATAGTGAAGATAAACACGGCACAATTGCACTTCTAGTTTGGGTGTTTTAAAGTAAAAGCTCAGTTAAGCATTTATGTGGAAAAACTTATCTTGTTTCACAGAGTGCTTTTATTTTGTAATGTTTCCAGGATGTTGAGGTATTATTTATTTTAGTTTAGAAAAAATAAGTTCAAAGCAAGTCTAGACATGTAAGAAAATGTTACAAAATTACTTGATGTTTTTTGTGGTTATTTATTTAGTGCACTTTGAACAAAGCTGATTTTTCCTGTCCAATATGTGCAAAGTAACAATATTTATTATATTTATTATATACTTTTTATTGTGTGCTGAAACAATAATAACTGTAATGAAAGAACTAAAAACAATACATACACAAGGTAGGTTTTAAAATATATATATATATATAATGGCCTTCCTTGTTTTCAGGCAACTTGAGATGTCATGATAATGTGTCCCATTAGTCATTTTCTATCCTGCCTCAAGCCCTCGTAGACTTACACATTTGCACACTGCACTCCTGACACCATTAAAGTCCGTGAGGGCTCAATGCTTAGGCTTTAATGTTGAAATTGGGATTGGGTTACAATGTTTCCACACTGGCCATTTTCTTTTGACATTATCCTAAGGTTAGGCTGCTAAAATGAAATTTCATAGCTTTTCTGGGGTTCAACTTAAATGATAAATGTAGAGAATCTGAGTTACTGCTTTTATTTCACTGCTTCTTGATTGACTGCAAAGACAATAAATGGGGAAAATGTGCCATAGCTTGAGATATATTAAAAAAAAAAAAAAAACATATTTTATTGTCATTTGGTACCAGACTGTAGCTTATAAAATGGTTCTGGGAGAAGCTGCTAAATGCCATCACTGCTTTAGATAATTCTACATGCTAGAGGAAGGAAAGTGCACATTCTTAGCTGATGCTATTTAATTGAAAATTAGCAGCAAAAGCTTAGTCAGTATGTCTAAATTAGCATTTCTCCAGGACAATCTGGATAAATTAAAAAAGTTCAGGGGATGGCAGACTCAGCCTGTTAGGGACCCATCCTTCATAGCAAAGTCAACAGCTGCATCAGAACTATGAAAACTATTATTTCAAATATTTCAAAGTTTCAAGGCCCCTTTTGTTTTTAACATTTGTGTCAGAATAGCTTAAAAGCATAAGTGCTAGGCACCTGGAGAACATTCACATCCTAGGCCCAGATCCAATCAGCTTTGGAGCTGAATGCAAATAGCTTGCTACAAGTTTTAGCAAAGCTATATACACTAGCATGACTGTGCTAACTGTAAAGTTTAATTGGCTACATAAATATTACAAAAATAAAGGCCAATAGCACTTTAAGAAGAGGGGTTACATTTTGAAACATGTGTTAATAATTGATATGTTTATTTTTGATTTTCTACTTACTAACAGTAAGTATTAAGGTTTAAAATGAAAGTTAATCATGATTTAATTCAGGAAGGATCATGTCTTTGCTTACCTTATTAACCCCCAACCCTTTTATGGAAGGCCTTGTTTAATAGTGTAATTGCAAAAAGTGTGGGATATGTTCAACCACCAAGGATACACTCGATGGATCCTTTGTTGACTGGGAAAAGTAGGATGCATTTGTCAGCAGCTCAAGGTTGTACTGCTGTGACGCAATTGGTCTTCAAATATGTCCTTTGAAGGATGCAGTCCCTGAAATGAGACACAGCTTGTGCTGTTTAAGAATGATCAGAAAGTTAATTTGAGGTCCTCTTGTGTACTGCTTTGCATATTCACTCTCAGTAGTGTGTAGATATGTCTTTCAATCACTATAACCTGAGTACTTCCACCATCAGCATCATGTGACACTGGTTAAAAGTTCATTCTGATGTTTAAATAAGACTTCAATCATGATTTGACGGCTGTCTGACACATTTCTTACCTTTGGCTGAATATCTGTACTATATTCTATTTGCAACTTGGTTCTGAATTTTTAAAATAAAATATCATTTTTCTACTTGGTTAACTCAGTCTGAACTCTCTCTTCTCTATTTGTTGATATATTTGCATCATGAGTCATGCACGAATGTGATTGGCACTGCTGTTTATTGAAAGCCAAAAGATGAGGAATGGGACTCGGTTAATAATTCATTGCAACACTTTTCCAATTTATATTTCACTCCTGTAAAACATTTGTTATATCTGGAGGAAATGGTGGGAAAGAAGCATCTTGCTTTCATTAATCTAGCAAGGTGTTGCTACTAACATTTAGACTACTTTAGAGTTTTTTTTTACACATGTTGTTTTTAAGGAGGAAATGGATGGATGAGTTAAACTGTTAAAAAAGGCTGATAGCTAATATGATCAAACTGGCAAGTAAGACCAGTTTAGCCTGTTTGGAAAACAAAATAAAGATGTTTTACAAAAAATTATGAACCATTAATACAAACTGAGCTGTCTACCATAAAATGGGGACTAATTTAGAGTTACTGTATAAAGAACACTTGGTAGGCAAATAGCAACAATGAGCTAAAATATGCATATGAAGCATATTATGAATCCACTGCTGCTCTATTAAACATATGTAAGTAAAAAAGATAATAGATGCACAAGAAAGTGTTCAAAGTTATAAAATGGTAGTACATAAGGACATATTAATGTAGTGTTAACTGTAAAATAAGAGTCTGTCATCTCTTCCACTGATGTGGAGTAAAGGTTTTTTTAGACAACCTACAACAGAAAATCCTATTAATTCTCCACATGGGTTTTAAAAGTTTTTCACTGATAAAGACAACAATTCAATTCAGAAAGGTCAACTCGGTCTCTTCCCAGATAAAACAAAAGCTGAAACTTTCTGGAAATAAGCAAACTTTAGCTTTGGCCAAGGACTGGCTTGTTCAACCTCAGAAGAGAAGTCAGCCCAAACAATATAGATTTACAGTGATGCAGATTTTTGCCTAAGGCTAAATGACCAAGTAGAACAAAGGCTACATCAGCCAGCTTAGTATGTAGTACAGGGTGTTGTTGTGTTTCCAGTAGAGAAAGCTGAAGCTTTCTTTATCTAGGGCAGTGATTCTCAATCTTTTTTCAGTCTTGTACCCCCTGTAAAGTATTTTTTCAGCCAAGTACCCCTAAACAGCGCAAAGCTTTTTGGCCAAAAAGAAAAGACATTAAACAGTGCTGTGACAGCTGTCTGATTTATCAAACTTTGTAACTGATAAACAATTTTAAATTACAATTATTTTTTCAAACATTTTAAATGTTAAAAATGCATGACTAATTTCATGGCAGATCTTCTCATCACTGAATGTGGGAATTCAAATTAATGTATTGAAAACAGTGAGTAGAAAGGCATAAAACCATTTAAACCCAGAAGTGTGCAAAACTCTGCTCGGCTGCAGTGGTCTCTCTGGAACAATTCTGAAATAAAAACATAAAGCTAGAAAAAACTAAAAACCTGTAAAATAATTAACTAATTATAAAAAAGACAGCTTAGTGCCCTTTTTGGGATCATAATAAAGATCTCCTTTCAAACTGAAATCATGAGCTTAGTTATAGATCAGCATTTCTTCACAAAAATAAATTATGTAGCTTTTTATGAATGGAGTGATTGTGAATACAGTGATTGACATGCATGTGCCAGTGTGGGTCAAACCAATCTGCCATGGGGGAGACTCAGGGGGTTTTAGGGTCATTATATTTAATTAATTCACAAAATATAAACTTCACTTCATAAACTTAAGGTCCTTACAATCTAGACGCAAATTTTTTGTGCAAATTATTCACACAAAATATTTACTTTTCGAACCTGTAGCGAATCAATGCAAGCTTCAACACCAGCAACATCATTTCGCAGAGCTCCAACAAGCTCACATGGTGGTGGTGCCGATTTTTAAGACAGATGAAGGAACAAAAATGTTCTCCTCTCTAACACCACCTGATATTTGTCCTCTTCTCATGGCTGTCTGTAGTCAGTGCTTGTGTTTTTGCCTCACATAGCATGGTAGAGAGGGAGACAGGCAGCAGGTAGCCTGACATGTCCATGTTACCGCAAATGCGCTACTCGCAGAGCTGGAGCTGTTTCCAAACTAACAGGACTTTATTCCAGTGAAATATTTACCTACACAGTCTCCTCTGACCTCAGAAATACGACTTAAAAATGCTCCAGATCAACCAGCTCACTGACAGTACTCCTCTGACCAGTCTGGAACACAAACAGGTGAGCCAATCTGTGCGCTGTGGGGGAGTTAACTCCTCTCACAGTGACCCTCAGCTGCACCCTTACTACTATTATTGATCATATTTGACATAGAATGGATGAGAAGTCAGTCCCTCCTCTTACAAACTTGGCTGGCACAGTGAATGAAACAGTGAAACAAGACGGCACTGACCTCCTGGCTGTGCGTAAAAGTGCCGCGTTACACATGGAGTGAAGGACGGGGAGGGAGAAACCTTTTATTTTCCGCTTCAATAAATATCACTGTTTATCAGAGGACAGAGAAAACACACCGCAGACGTTCGCAGCACGAATGTGATTTTAGAATGTACGTAATATACTCGCAACATCATGTCGCTCCGGACATGCATAGAAAGGCCCTACTTTTCTGAAATAGCCGGAATATATTTTAAAATCTCACATACCCCCTGGAGTGCCTTCATGTACCCCCAGGGGTACGCGCACCCCCATTTGAGAACAACTGATCTAGGGGTTTGACCCTTTTTCCCTGTAACAAAAGTTTGACCAAAGTATAAATTAAACAGCACAATTACAGATGTTAGCTGTGGCTAGCTATTCAAGCATTAGCATAAGTTACATTCACCTTTTGGACACTTTTAGGCAGATAATAGCAGATGTCCTAATGCTAACTATAGCCACAAGTTCTTTGTACTTCCTTAGTCTTCCCAAAGAATATAGTTTGCACAACAGTCATAAAATTAGCCAGAATTACTGATTAAATGCATGCTAACAATAGGCCACTAAGCTACCCTTTCAGAGATGTCTCAGATTTTTTTCAGTTTGCTCAAATTTGGCTAGTGTTAACCACATCTTACTCTTACAGTGCTAAAATGGCTCTAAGCTGTGGCTCCTTTTAAAAAGGATGTAAATACTGTTTTCACTGAGTTTCATTCAGTCTTTAAACCAAGAGTTTATTTTATTCTTTAAACAAGTACAGTTTGGTAAAGAACACATACTCACCAATTATTTTACATTCATTTAACTGCTCATTAACTTAGCAAATCTAGTCAGCCGTGTTTCATCTGTATGGGTACAATTCAAAGACCAACAACTGATTTTCTGAACCCAAAAAAAAAACAACTTTGGACTAAAACACTTAAAGAAATAATAACCAGGTTTACCAGGAGTTAATGCTCTATGAACATTTATGGTGTTGCACCGGCCCAACCACTGTAACTTAAGTTGCAACTTAACGCACATTTACATCATAACTCAAGACACTGATGGACTCAGAGGGGAGGGGGGCTTAAATGTTTAAAGAGCTATTTTGAATGCCCCTGTACATGAAGCATGATGAAGTGCCCTCTAAAAGGCTCCCAAACTTTTCAGCCCACAACCCCCAAAGTAGTGGTGCCACAGACCAGGGACCCCCACCTTGCACATTCAGTAATAGTCATGTACAAACTGTCTTTTCTTTTAGGTTATTTGTTTTTTTTTTTGTCATTTATTTTTGATAAGACAGCTGAAGAGAGACAGGAAATATGGGTGAGAGGGATTGGGGGGAAGACATGAACCAAACAGTGCTGAGACCGGGAATTGATCCCAGACCAGTGAGTTGAGGACTACAGACTCTGTATATGGGTGCCTCCTCTTACCACTTACATTCTTAGGATTTTTTATGTTTCACTTTGATTTTGTAGTGTAAATCTCATAATATGAGAACCACTGCTCTAGGGTGCCCCTCCATTGGACAAAACTTGGAAAAGTGCTCTTTCAGTGGGCCAAACATGATAAAGTACCCTCTAGGTCCTTGGTTCGTAATTGGTGGATCAGGACCCAAAAGTGGGTTGCAAAGCCAATTTTAGTGGGTTGTGGATGTATGCCTGGAAAAACATTGAAAAAAGTCTATAATATGCTTTATTTTGAAGGAAATATCTCCATCTCCGTGTATTGTAACATCTTTTCTACCTTTTCAATTCCAAACTAGCACATTAGTGTATGGTTAAAAAATTCAGAAATTTGGGACGTGATTGGTCAACAAGGGGATGGTAGGTTCCCAAAGTGGGGGGTCAGGACTCGTTGGGGTGTCACAAAGGACCAACTGAGGGTTGCAAGATATTCTTCAAGAAATCAAGAAAAAATTTAAAATGATTTCAGATGGTTTGTTCTGCTTCAGGCCTTTCTTACAATAACTTCCTATGTGAAGCAAAATGTTTTTAAGACTGTTGTGTTTTTTGGTGTTTTTATGCCAGTATTGAGAAAGGAATAATGAGTGTGGGTGGCCATTTGTAACATTATATGCTTTAAAGTCAGGATAGTGGGGGGGCCCAGTCTCTGTCACTGGAAATTGCGGGGTCCTGGGCTGAAAAGTTTGGGAACCTCTGCTCTAGGTAATGCTCCCAATGGACAACCTTGTCTGTGCTGAGGATGTTTTTTACTTGTTTTCACCCTCGCCCCTCAAACATCCTGAGTCCACCACTGTCTTAAAGCATAACTGACTTGCAGTGTTAGGAATTTTACAGAATAATATTCCATTCACAGATTTATGTAGTCATTATTTAGTTATTCATTAGAACAATGAAAAAATCTTCAACAATACCAAGCCCTAGCCCCCACTGTATAAAATAGAGACATATCTTAAATCTAACCAAACAGGGTGACATCCATGTACAGTAGCTAACAAGCAGTCAAAATCTGTGTCAAAGTGTTTCCTTCAGCACTGTACAGCCAAAGCAGACGTCCTGCTGAGAGCAGCTGCCAGTCTTAAGGAGAGATAGTCATTGATACTGGCTTCACTGCACAGCATGAAATGTGGATTAAATGCTGTTTGAAAAAGAACCATGTTAATACAGGTTTCAGAAGAAACCGAGGACTCTGAAAGTCACAGAGAATTACTTCACACAAGCATTAGTCCCAAGAGATCCAAATTCACTTCGAACTATTTCATTAGTATTGGTTTCAGCTGCCGACTTTGTGTCGCATGGTCCAAATGCTGATTCAGGAGCATTTCCATCCCATCAGTTAAAGATTTTGCAGGAGGAAACACGGACACAGGACTCTGCAGCAAACAGAGCCTGGAGGACAGCCAGCTAAATCAGCCTCGGGCCTGATTTATGGTCCACATTTCTTCTCTAACAAGACCAGATGGTAATAGCAGAGACCCAAAGATGTTTACAGTGTGAACTGGACATGTCACATCCATATTTGTTTGATTTGTGTGAGTGTGTGCTTGTGCTAGCAGGTGTTTGTAAGTGGGTAGGTGTTTGGTCAGATTCTGGCTGCTGTAAACAGATGCCAAACCATTCTCTATTAGAACAAGCATATTGGTTTCAGATATCAATACACATGCACCCATGAATTCACTCAACTTAGATTGATGTTAAGGACTTGTTTTGAATGATATTACCATATATTTTACCTAAAGATGGAACAAAAAATATTACAAATACTTGTTTTTCAAAAAGTGAAATAGGGTTGAAATACATAAGAACACAACTTATTCTACTGTGTATTCAGAAAGTATTCAGACCCAGCACAGTGGCCTCCATATTCCTCAAATGGATGAAGTCTTGCTGACCAGGACTCTTCCAAGTGCTGGTCATCCTGCCAAACTGAGCAAATTGGCGGAGGTGACCAAGACCTCATGCACACTCTGTCTGAGCTCCAGATATCCTGTGTGGAGATGGGACAAAGTTCCATGAGGAAAACAATCACTGCAGCCCTCTACTGATCTGGGCTTTATGGCAGAGTAGCTAGAGGAAGCGTCTCCTCAGTGTGAGACACATGAAAGCCTGCTTGGAGTTTGCAAAAACTTCCATGTGAAAGCGAAGCAGGAGGGCGTGTTTTACGCTGAGGAGGGCTGCAGCGATGGTTGTCCCCTCTGGAACTTTATCCCCTCTCCACACAGGATCTCTGTAGCTCAGTCAGAGTGACCAAGTGATCTATTTCTGAGGTTACTACCCTTTAAATCCATCTTTACAAAAGGAACAGTACAACATATTCACTGTTTTTATCTGTTTTTATTGTCATGCTAATGCACAAGGTCTAAACTGGTTTTGTCTTCTTCTAAGTCACATTTTCTTCTTCACTGCTTTGTTTGGCATCACAAACGTATAATGGCTTGACATTATCCAGATGGTTTGGTCCATTTGACCAAGTGCAATGTAAAAGCAAACCAATCAACAGGAAAGTGCATTGATATTGCAATTTGAGCTTCAAACCAAACCAAATTGGACTATCAGGTGTGAAAATGACCTAAGGCATTTCTTCCATGATTGCTCAATTCGGCTGGATGACCAGCTTTCAGGAGAGTCCTGGTTGTGCAAAACTTCCTCCGTTTGAGAATTATGGAGGCCACCATGCTCTCGGAAACCTTCAAAAAATCTACAAATCTTTTTGTAGCCTTGCATTAATTCTGTCTTTGAGCTCTGCAGGCAGTTCCTTTGACCTCATGGCTATGTTTTAGCTCTGATATGCATCGTCAGCTGTGAGGCCTATAGAGAGGTGTGTGCCTTTCCAAATCATGTCTGATCAATCTAACTTACTACAGATGGACTCCAGTCTAGGTGGATAAACATCTCAGCAAGGATTGAGAGAAAGGGGAGGAACCTGAGCTACATTTTAAATGTTACTAAAAAAAGTCTGAATACTTATATAGTTCAGGTTTTATTTTGAAAAAAAATTACAAAAAACATCTAAATTTCTGTTTCCCCTTTGTCATGATGGGGTGTAGACTAATGGGAGAAAAGGGTTTTTTTGACTGTAGCATCAGTCTGAATACTTTTTGAATGTCTAAAGTTAAAAAATAATGAGACTGGTTGCATCATCTTGTGAAAACTCCTCTTTTATGTTCCTGAAATTTGTGTTTAAAACAGCTGGTTTTACAATGAAAATACAGCCTGTATTAAAGAAGATTAGTCTTTATGTGGGTTAATCATCCAGATGAAATTAATTCAATAAATTAATTCAAACAAGTTATTTCCTTGCATTTCTCCTGAAATGAAAGGCTTTCAGGTCTACGCTGTTAATGATTATACTGTTTAAATTAATGTTTATCACTGAAAAGCCTAAATGTGTGTTTTTGCATTAGAAATAATTATGAAGCAGTTAACAAATGGTAAAACCAATGTATTTATTGATATAAATAATTACATAATTTTCAGCAGTGTCTCCCTCTGTGCAGCAGCAGTGATTTTTTTATTGCCATCACTGATTTTCTATTTTGTATTTATCAACACCTTCCATTATTGTAATCTAATAGAAACAGTCATCTGGTGTTTGCGTGTTTTAAGTACAGCATGACAAGCTTAACATCAATTTTTTGTGAAAGTGTACACAACATCCTGGCACCTGAGATCTCTAACTACAACGTATGGCCTTGTTGAGACAGAACAATCAAAGGGAGCTTGGGTATGTTAAGTTCACTTCATGGTACACTCTTTAATAAATGGCTTGGTATGAGCCACTGGAGGCTGCTCTTTTCCAGCTTTGCTGCAGTCTCTCCAAATGTTCGCTAACACCCGCTCCTCTTTTGTCACAACATTGAAATCCATCTTCTTCACTTGAGGCAGGGCAGCAATCACATGTCTCCTAAACACACATAAACACACAGTCATACACAACACATAAGCTTTAAATCCAGGGCCTGTATGGACATTTTGTGAGCTTCCATATAATGAATCTAAATTTAGCGTTGAATAAGGACGGCATGTTTCGGTTAATGCAGAGGAGACCTTGTCTGAGCTTTTCCTTCTATTTAACGTAAATGATACTATGAAATGAGATGAAAATTAAATTAAGACGCTGAATGCATCAGTAATTTAACTGAAGAGGAGTGACCTTGTTTCAGCGTGTTTTTGTTGTTATGTAGATTGCCAAAGGTTCTGTATGGAACTATGAGCCAAATGTCCGCATAAGCACCGTTTACAACATCACATCTTCATTCACCAAACATCAAGCAGTGTCGTCATTCTCATCAATGCTGTTGAAATCTCATATTTTACTAAATTTCAGACTAATTTTTTTTTTACCCAGCCTTTAATGATTGTGACCTCATGCAAAGAAGCAGTCATTGTAGGGTTTAGTTCACAACCAGATATTTGTCTTATCAACCTCTCTACGGATTTTATTTGAAAAACTCTTTTAGGCACAAAGGGGGTAATAAATATGAGAGATCACAGAAAAGTGCAAGGAAATGAATACTGATTTTATGTAGCAGTACAGTGATTTAGCTTCTGCAAGAGTTTCAGATTTTTCCAGGACCGCTGCTCTCTTGCAGGCCTCTACTGTGAGCCTCTGTAGGGATGGAAATACACGCTAAAACTTTCAAAATAATATCGGAATAAACATTCGGTTGAGTTAAGGTAAGGATTAGAACTGCAAAACTTAAAAGTCAAAAACTTGACCTGCAAAACCCACAAAATGCTTAAAAAAAAGCCAAGTTAACAGTCTGCTTACGGAATTAAAAGCTGTTCTCCATGAAAACCCAGCTAACATACTTAAGGCAAACCTAATGAAGCCAGATTAGATATGCAAGCTGTGTAGATAATGTAGCTATGTACCCAGCGTGGCTAAAGCACAAACTAATGACGGAACTAACGTTATGCTGCATTTACTAAAACTAATCTAGCTATGTTGCTGCCAATTTGGCTGCATAAGCATTGTCGCTACAATAAATTTAGCTTAAGCTATGTAGCTTTGTTACCCTCATAGCTAGCGTAGTTAAATATGCCAATGGCAATGTAGCTATGTTGACTAGTGTAGAAATGTTAAAAATGTAGCTAGCATAGCTACATTAGCTTTAGCTAAATCTGATGTGTGAGCTTAGGCTAAAGCTAATGAAGCTATAACCAGCCACCATTTATGTAAATACAAAAACATTTATCTATATAATTCTGGACTAGACCTCTGAACTTTTTTCCTGATTTATTTTTGAAATGTTGCTCAGTCTGTCATGTGTGCAATGTGGTTATTTTATGAATGCAACTGCTAGACTGTGTTAAGGAATAAAGTTGAATTTCACAAAAAAAAAAAAAAAAAAACACTCCTAAAATGGGAAATATGTTGTACTCAGGCTAAAAAAGTTATGCTTTAGCATTGCAGCTAATGTTAGCTTTAGCCACATAGCTATATACCTTTGGAGCTAATTTAGCTACATAGCCACATTAGCTAAAGCTCCTCTAGCTACATGGGTTTATGTAGTAATGTTAACTATGTAGCTTGCATAGCTACATTAGCCTTAGGTGCTAATAAAGCTAATGTGAGAGACCATTTGTGAAACTACTTTTAAAACAGGTCCATACATAATATAATTCCCTGTTAGACCTTTGACCTCCAGATTTTGTGATGAAATGTTTCTTAGTCTGTTATGTTTGCAACTTGATTATTTAATGAATGTTACTGCCAGACCCTGTTTATAAATAAGGTTGAATTTTATGTAAAAAGAACAGGAAAAATAAAAAAATGTTGCATCTGCAAATCCTTACTGGTATCTCACAGGAATGGTCTTCCAGTGGTCTGAGGTCTGCGGTCTGAGATATGTGGTCTGCAGCCAGACCACTCTTGATCTTCTAGTTATGTTTGGTTGAAGTAAAGATATTTTCTTTTTACAGAAACATTAGCCGCATATAAAAGTAGAGCCAAGTATATGTGAGCCTTAACAGTGGCACTAGCAGCCATGATCTAATGGACACACCTTCGCATTTTAAGCTCTTACTCTATTCCTTGTGTGGCCTTCCAATGTTTTCAGCTGTTTTGTCCATCTAGGCTGCTGTAGTAGCAGCTCTGTTTGAGAGCACAGACAAAGAAATATAGCACCATCTTTTGTTCAAGGTGTAGAATAGGTGGGAGGCCTCGGCTGCTGGTAAAATAAAACTGATCTTTTCATTTGTCTCTTAACCGGTGAGTTATGGAGACAAGCCCTGTATCAATAGATAGAACAGTGCTGGTGTGTTTTGGACTTTACCACTGACTGTCCAGTGTTAGTCCTCATAAACTGATAACTCAACTGTCTGCAATAATTAGTTGTGCCAATAATAAAGGAATGTTCCTTGCACATACTGTTGCATTTAGTCCTGGTCGTGACTAAACTGGAATCTGAACCAAAAGACAGTGACGTTTTCACCTGTAGCCTTTGATTTGTTCAATGGGATTTCCATGCAGTGTGATGGTGTGCAGGTATGGCAGCACTCCAAGCTGGTCGACATCAGACAGCTTCGAGATGTTGTTACCATGAAGGTTTAACATGCGTAACTCACGCAGTTCGCACAAAACCTGCAAAAAATAAACATATATTAAAAGAATAAACATGGAATTACAGCAAAATGTTACCAACCTAAATGGTAAAAAAATAATTAAAGCATTAAGAAATGATACTTGCAAGTAGAAAATAAAATTTCAGATAATAATCCACCCAGATCATCATAAAGAGAGGATTATCATCAACATAACTAAAATGTTAGTGGTTTGTAAAATGGATGCATAGCATATCTTCTAACCTGACACACCAGATGGATTTGTTTTCGCCCATAGATCTGGAAAACCTCCCATAGACAGTGTTTGGGAAAGGGCAGAGCCTTTGAAAAAAAACTCGGAGGGTGATTGGATGAACGTTCTGTCTGTCACGTCTTTACAGGCCAATCAGAGCAACAAAACATGTGACAACGTAGCCGCTACTGTCAAGTTCTGATATAACTGATGCTATAGCAGCATTCATGCTCATCTCTTCTGCCATAATAGCACCAGCTTCTTGTCGCTGCACGCTTATGTCATGACTCCGCCGCGCCCGAAAAATACTGCCCCTTGTCACTGATTGGTCCTGCCACTTTTTAACTGGGCCCAAACTGTTCAGATGGAAGCTTGTATGTCTTCACCATCTGTAAGAAATAAATGGATGTTTGTTTTGTTGTGGGCTACTTCCTCGTTTTTATTAAAAAAAAAAAAAAAAAAAAAAAAAAATCAGAAAACTGAGGGTTGTATGATGTACTTGGTGACGACAGTGCCATAATCCTCAAGTGATTTCAGTGAGTGTTGCCCCTTTAAATATGACATGCAAGGAGAAGTTAGGCTGTACAGCGTAGCAGACTGGTATGGTAGAGCCATGTAATTTAAGGATATTGTGGTAAAATTTGCCGAAAGCAGTGCAGGTACATTGTATTTAAAAAGTTTGAGGCGTTTTATTATTTTTTTCCAAAAATAGTGATTTTGACTTGAGTGACAATAATGTGCTGTTTACTATGGATATGAGAGGGTACACCTATTAACCTGAGTCCACAGAGGAACTGTAGATGGAGTCTAAAAAAAAATAAAGAATGGAGAAACTTTAGTGGAGACTGATTTGCTTAACTGGTAGTGTAGGTGTGGAAACTGTGAGCACATGACCACTAAAGCTACTTCTGTCATCAGAGAGACTTCACAACACGAGGATTAGCAGCTCACAGATGCCTGCGACTTGCATCACTCCCCATCCAGAGTTCCCTGCCTTACTGAGTGAGGGTGTTTTACCGACCTCCTTCAACTTTCTGAAGATACATCGGACAGCATTTTTTTTGGTTTATCTTTACATTAAAAAACTCTCTAAATTACACAAAGGAGCTTTATCTGTCTGTTGCGCTACATAGCCTAGCTTCAAAAATACCATCATAACCATTCAACAAATCCTAAATGAAATTCATACATGAAGCTCCCTCTGCTAGTCAAAAGCAGGGGCCGTGATTTAAATCCAGAGACAATAAAATGCTGGTGCTAGTAGAAGAAAGTTTAAAGAAAATAAGTTTGAGTTAGTATGTTTTTACAGTGAACCAGTACTAAACAAACTAGAGGGACATTTGTATATAATCATGGGTGAAAATGAAGGGAAAAATTAGCAGCTACCAAACATATGAACAGCGTTTTAAAAAATTATCTAAAAAAAGAAGAGTGAAGTTCTCACTGGGTCTAATTTAGCGATTTTGTTGAAGGAGAGGTCCAACCAGGCGAGCTTTGTCGGCTTGGCTAGGAAGTGGCTGACTACAGACTGGAGGCCCGCGATGTCCTTGATTTGATTGTAACAGAGACGCAAGGAGCTGCTCAGGTACTTCATTTCTGAGTTAGTCCTTATGGGTCGTAGGCCACGTTGAGGTTTACTTAACACTGCAGCTGAAGCACAAAAACAAAACAGTGAAAATGAGGACATGGAGAATTGTTACAGAATACTTATGTTGGTATTTGCTCTAGATGTTTGTGAGTACATTCTTAAAGACAAAGAAAGTGGGAATAACTCAGCTTTTGCATATCAAGAAGTGCTTAGTGGTCATAACTAATCCAAGCTCTCATTACCTCTGCCAAAGAGGTTATGTGATCGGCAGGGTTTGTTTGTTAGTTAGTTAGTTTGCTAGCAACATAACTGAAAAGTCTTGGACAGATTTTGATGAAATTTTCAGGAAATGTCAGAAGTGGCATAAGGAAGAAATGATTAGATTTTGGGAGTGATCCGGATCACCGTCTGGATCCAGGAAATTTTTACAGGATTCTTTACTACTGGGAGATAGAGCTAATGGCAGAGGTCCGCCAGTGCTTTTCTAGTTTTTTTTTTATTCACTCTGTCTCCCCTGGGCATATTGTCTTAAAAAGTTTGTAAAATTTCATCCCTGTGGTGCACAGTCTTGACATATTTTTTTTTTTTTTTTTCAGGGAAATCCGGGCTTTAGATATGTATGCTTCAGTAATGTCACCTAAATTTCAAAAACATGTGAATCCATAAAGAAAAAAAACTAAAGGGGAATTAAAAATCAAAGTTGTTTTTGTGTGGAACAAATTGAAAAAATAATGACTAAAACTTTTTTGCACTGACTTGTTGCCCCGTCTGTTGGGAACCAAAAGGTGAAAAAAAAAGAAAAAAATCATTCTGTGGCAAAATGTCTTCCAAATATCTACATATTTACAAAAATATCATATTGCTTCTTTGTATCAGCAGTTTTTGAGTCATTATGTAAAGTAGTCCCTGTCTGCAGTGACAGAGAGGGCCATGTTACAGGCTCTGATGGACCACATCACAGGCTCTGAGAGATGTTAAGACATGCACAGTTTAACAAAGCATGACCTGACAACAGAACAGACTTCCATCCATCCTCACAGCCTGTCACAAAACATTCTGGGAAAACAATATGGCTGTTACCATTAGCAGGTAAAGTGACAAAGGATCATTAAAGGATTAACAATGGATCAAAAGACATTTGATGCTAGATTTAAGAGAGTTTAAAGACTCCAAAAAGTCACCCAAGTTCCAGGCTCACAAGAAAAGCTTCAGTAAATAACTTGAAGGCATTAATAGCTTCATTAAAACAGCAAAATAGCAGGCTCCAAAATAAAATAAAAAGGTAAGAGGCTACAGTTTATGATTCTAAAGTTGTTTAACTTTTTGTAAGGCACTTCTTGTCGTACACACCAAAGCCAGGCTATTAGAGGGTTAATATTGAACTGTATCTAACTGTGACACCACTTACTTTCCAAACTCATCACAGTTCGTTACAATCTTCTAATGATAGATTCTTCCCAGAACAGCAAGCGTCATACTGTATTTATAAACTAGCAAAGGGGCTTAAAATAAAATCTTTCTGTTTTAATGTACTCCTGTGAAACAAAGTCCCAAAAGACACAGGCATTACAGCTGATAGCATAAGAAAGAGTATAAAATGATAACTTCAATAATACCTGTCATGTCGCTGAGGTTTTTAAACGACAGATCCACAGGAGGGCCAGCCATGCTCAAGTCTCCAGGGCCTCACGTCTTGATGGTTTCAAGCAAATAGCATCAAAAATGACACCTTAATTTTCTTTGCACAGAATAAGAAAGAGGACGCATTTAAATCCAAATAAACTGTTTCCTAGCAACAATTTTCTTTTGCCTCATGCAACTGTTGGTTTCAGTCTAATTCTTATTAAGGCAAGAATATAAAGACAGCAAGAAAACTTTGCTAATATTATCACACAGGGTGTTTTTACTTAATTTGTCCAATCAGGGAAAAGTGTTTGTTACAGTACTGCCAGTTGAAAACACCTTCTGTTACACCATGTCCATAGTGTCAGGTATCACTTTGTGTCACATCCCACCCTCACTGTCCACACCATAACTGTTAAATATATAATTCTCTGCCCTGTGAATTTCAGGTTTCCTTTGTAAAAACGAAATGGGAGTGTGCTTTGTATTGACAAGCCTCTGACAGCTGTGGACCACATAGTTTTGCATCCATATTGACAATGCACAGCTATCACCACTTTGTAAAACAAGCTAACAAGCACTGTTTAGAGAAGACATTGAAAGAATTTACCTGTCCAACAACTCCACTTCATCTCCCTCTTTTCTTGTAATGCCGAGGAGGCATTGCCTGCCGGAGCCAACAGATGCACTGACAGTCTCACCCATGGTCTCACTGGATGACTGGAAGTCATGGCAGAGGGTGAATATTCCTCTATTCCTCCCTGCATTGTGGGTATTCTCGCTACAATTCGCTGTCTTTCTCTCTGTTATGCTCCGACTCGTCTCCTTGACCGGGTGTGCGTCTTTCAAAACTTATAAACCCCAAAACTTTGAATAAAAGCACACCAAAAATGCTGCTGGGATTGAAGTTACTCATGTCCGCCATCTCCTGGTGTAAAGTGGTAACAGTGAAGACCTCCGCCATTAGCCCTATCTCCCGATAGTAAAGAATCCTTTGAAAAATTCTTGGATCCAGATGGTGATCCAGATCACTCCCAAAATCTAATCAGTTCTTACTTATGCCATTTCTGACATTTCCTGAAAATTTCATGAAAATCCGTCCACAACTTTTTGAGTTATGTTGCTAACAAATGAACGAACAAACAAACACACCCGACCCAATCACATAACCTCCTTGGTGGGGGTTATTATGTCCACGCTAACACAGGCAAAGAAGGAAAGCCTGTTAACTCAAATAATAGCCAGAAGATACTATTTTTTTGGTAACTGGAACATTTATGTAACCTCCAAAATCCCAAAAAAATAAGAATTGCCATAAAATTACATATATGTATATTTTGTTCTATTACATTTGACATGCGACATCCTGCAGTAGTGGTCTTCAAGGAAGGGCAACTGAGATCAGTGGTCTGCAGCCAGACCCCTATGCTAACATGAGGTAATTTAAAAGTGTTTTATTGTTGCGTGGCTGAAATTATTTCTGCTCATGAAACACCAAAGCCTGAGTCCTAAGAAGATCATCATACTTTCCTTAGGCATGTAATCTTGCATAGATAAAGTATTGTTGATGCCAATCAGCGCTCAAAGCCCTCTGCTCCTTCTCCAAGGTATCCCTTTCAAAACAATATGAGATGCCAACCGTAGTGCAGAGGACTTTAAACCGACAAAGACCAGGTGTAACTTAAGCCTTAATGTTGGCACTATATCAGCTGGTTCAACATCTTAAACGTTAGAGGAGTGTCAACACTGTTGTAAAGTTAGAACTCAAGTGCAACTCACTCAACCTCTTCTACTCTCAAATGTCTCAAAAACTTCATAAAACCCAAAGAAGAAACTGAAAGTCATCTAATACCTAACCCTTGCTATCCATACTAAAAAAGACTTTCAAAGTAAAACATGCCCACAGTCAGAAATGGCTTGATTAAAGGGAGACGTCAGTCATCAAAGCAGTGCTTGTGAAGTACAAACCAATTACATTTTATATCTTCATCACTGCATAAAGTCAGGCCTGTCAGGATATACAAGCAGAAGTGAAGAAAATAACTGAAAATTAAATTGTAGTTACATAAATGAACATGCCTGCGTTTGCACTGATATTTACACACATGGAAATACGTCATATTTTATGTCCACCATATGAATTCTAAATATGGATAGATCAAAGCAGGTAACTAAAGCAGAGGATTCAGGAAATGTAAAGGGATTCAAGTTTGGAAGGACAAAGAGAGGACAAGCTTTAAAGAAAGGACCTGAAAAGAGAAGAGGTGATGATGGGAAATTATATCCATCAGCCTGAGTTTCTCCTCACCTTGTCGTTCAATCAGTCTGTCTATAAATGTGTGTGTGTTTGTGTGGCTCCACTAATAGCACAGTAGCATCTCATTGAAGAAGTGAGGGAAGACCTTCAATGAGGTGGAGGGAAAAACAGACGGGCATATGTGCGATGAGTTCAAGTCAAGGACACAGACAGAGGCAGTGGCTGGAGTCAGGCTGTTTGTGAGCACATTTTTCGGTGAGATATTTGGATTTCTAGGCTGTAAGACTGTGAGAAACGTTTTTGTAAGACTTGCTTATCTGTATTGAATTCTTTAACTAGAGGTTTAAAACTTTCGATATCTCACAATTCTAGGTGATTAAGAGGCAATATTACCTCCGCCAAGGAGGTTATGTGATCAGCAGGGTTTGTTAGTCTGTTAGTTTGTTTGTTAGCACCATAACTAATAAAGTCATGGACAGATTTTGATTAAATTTTCAGGAAATGTCAGGAATGGCATATGGAAGAACTGATTAGATTTTGGGAGTGATCCGGATCACCGTCTGGATCCAGGAAATTTTTTACAGGATTCTTTACTATTGGGAGATAGAGCTAATGGCGGAGGTCTGCGCTCTCCGAGTGCTTTTCTAGTTTCATTATCATATGATTTGTTCATATTCATTTATTTCCTGAATGTTAATTAATCAGTATTCTTGGCTACCAGTACACCATGAAGACAAAAGAACACTCCAAAAAAGGTTGATATTTGGACCCTAAATAGAAAAACAAAAGAGACGGGACAAACACATTACAAAAACACATCACTACAGAGGGATTTGTTATCCTGGCTAAACCAACTTTATTTCCCAACAAATGGGAGATAAATAGGTAGAAATCTTGAGAAAAAATATTGACTTTTATTCGTAATCACAGGAAAACCTAAAAAAATACATGTATGAAATTACTGTATGTCCACTTAGGGCTTCTGTAGTGGGGTTTTAGTCACATCCCCACATCTTGTTTTTCTTTGGCTACAAATGAAAGGCTCATTGCTGCCACTTTTATGCCTCTAATTGATTATGGTGATGTTTCAAACATGCATGCATCTTCCCAATCTTTAGATACTGTGTAAATGGGGGTGATGAGTTATGTAACAAATCTTAAATCCTTTACTGATTATTATATTCTGTATGATCAAGTTGGGTTGCCTTCATTGACCACATGTAGACAAAATCATTGGCATATACTCAATCATAGGGGTGAACTTAACCTGCTTCCATCATACTTGTGATTTTTTTCACGTTAATTGTTCCAGAATTTTTAGCCTTTGCCCTGTGACTCGTGCTATCTGTGCCAAAAGTTTGTCTTGAGATGAATAAAAGGAGTTTTAGATTTGCCTGGAATCTACTGGAGGAAAATGTTTGTCTGGGAGAGCTGGTCTCTTTAAATTGTTTTAAAAGTAGATTAGATGCATCAGGTTGAATGTACAGGTCACAACTTGTCCATGAGAGCATTTTGGAGTTGTTGGATTGTGTATTTGATTAGTTTGATGAGGGAAAGCCGGAATACCATCTGCTTACATTGAGTTGGCACAGCAGGTCCGAACTCGGCAGCGGCCAATCTAAAAATAGCTTGCACCACCAACTAAAGGTAACGAACCTATTACTAAGACTATAGGGATTATGGCAATGGACGAATTTGCCAAAATGTTGAAGTATCCCTTTAAGCATGAAACACTGTGGGAAGCTAGACTATACCGTGCTGTAGGTGGGTATAGTGGCTTCACATAATGTTGGGAGTTGAAGCCAAAAAAAAACTGGCCAGTAAACAATCTTGGCTTAATTGTACGCTGAATCAAACTCGTTGAAGCGTTTTATTTTTCACCCGGAAAGCCTCTGTGTTTGGCACTATTTTGCAATGCAAGCTTCGGCTATCAAAAAGTGCTCCTCCGCCTCAGTGTGTCTGCTGAAGTGTTTGGGTCTGTGGGCTTTGTCTTAGCAAAATTTCGAAAAAATGCAAGATGTCCTGATGCTAGACCAGTTGAGAACCATTGAACTAGAATAAATAGAATATTTCGCGCACAAGTTAAACACATCAGAACGTTAACAGGTTGATGAAATGTGCTGCTGTTGCTGTAGCATGTTAGCCTGCTAGTGGATTATAGAAGTACCAAATTGTTACAAACTACAAGGCTACATCAGCAATATGGCGTTTGTTGAGAGTGGGAAGTGTCCATCATTTCACACTCAATTCTTTGGTTGTGTTTGAATGAGCCAGTAGTATCCTGCTTTTGCACTCTTCTCAGTGTGAACACACTTTGCACACTCAAATTTTAAGTAGCACAGAAATGTGCAATACAGGACTTCTTCAAGTGTTCAACATCTGTGCAAGTTAACATGGTCAAACTGTAATGCCAGACGTTGAAATGAAATGTGATGGATCTTGTTACTTACTATCCATTCGATATTGACTGGCAGATCCCTAGAGAGTGATGTCAGCAGTTGTTGGTTGTTTTTCTACTCCTTTTAACTAAGCTTGGTGGAGTGTGATAAACACTCTGGCTTTATTTTTCCTGAAGGACTTGACTGTCATTTAGCAGACTCAGCATATGCGGCATGTCAGGCTTCCTCTTGACCAGGGGGTTGTAAAATCCTCTGATGCTTTTCGTTAATGAAAACTTAGTGTCTTACTGCTCCATAGACAGTTGGGCAGTACATGTTCATATGTCAGCAGACATACAGTAGCAGTGCTGCTGATGAGGCAGGACTAGAACACGCCTCTGCTGAGAGTTTGAACCAATGGTGCACAGAAGAAAAACACCAAAAGTGGGTCCACTTGACTCAGACTGGCTGCTGGTTAAAAATAAATTTACAATGAAAGAAAGGACATTTAAAAAATGAATTTTTTTTTGGACATTGATTGATTAAGACTGCCCTCTGATTGACGTGAATTATTTGTTGTAGCACCTCTACTTGAAATGGGTCACCATGGTGTACCTCAGAAAACTCTATAGTGCTTGTTTGTGTCTCTTCCTCATGGCTGAACCTCAAAGATCAGGAAATGGGGTCATTTTTAGTTGAATTAAATATCAATACAGAAGTCCCAATATCCCTCAAAATGCAGGCTGAGGTCCAGAGCAGATGGAAGGATCTGGATGTTAATGAAAGGGAAGCGCTCCTCCCTTCTTCACACTAAAGCTGCCATCCTCTTGCCTTTGAGTGAAGTGTTTAACCCCCATTTACTAGTCCTTGTGTGCAGCAGTGAAGTGTGTGGAAGTTACATTACTAAGAAGCTCTAAAATGCCGATGTGCAATTTGTAACCACTGATATTAATAATGCTGTAGTGATATGGAATATGCTTTATGTTAAAATGGCATGACAATAAAATAATTATATTATACATATATGGTCAAAAGGGATTTTATCTGAATTACTCTAGAAATTTCTATTGTCACAATATGGAGATCCAAAGTTATTGAGCCTCTTCAATGCCAAAGTGAAACATATTTCTACAAAGTAATATCAATTAAATAAAAATATGTAAGGAAGAAAAATAGGAGATGCATAAATATTAACCCCCTTCAAGGAAGTGTTTAGAAGATGCACCTTTGTCTGCAAACACTGAGTCTGTGTGGATAGGTCTCAATCAGGCTTGCACATCTGGACACTGCAATTTTACTCCATTATTCCCTGCATAACTGCTTCTTCCTTTACAAGCCTTCCAGGGCAAGCTGCCAAGAAGCATCCCCTCAGCATGATGCTGCCACCATCGTGCTTCACAGTGGGGATGGTGTGTTGGTGGTGATGTGCAGCATCTTGTTTGATGGGCAAAAAGCACCATTTTGGTCTCACCAGACCAAAGAACTTTCTTCCACTTGACCACGGGGTCTCCCACATGCCTTTTGGTGAACTCTAGTCAAGATTTAACTAGTTTTTCTCTCTGCCACTCTTCCATAAAGCTTTGACTGTCGAAGAGCCTGGGCAAAGCTGAAGCTTAAAACTCCTTCAGAGTAGTCTTGGTGGTCTCTTTCACTAGTCCCCCTTCTTCCACAGTGTCTCAGTTTGTGAGGACAGTCTGATAGGCAGATGTGCCCTATTCCTTTAATTTCTTGATGATTGATTTAAATGAACTCCAGGAGATGTTTAGTGCCTTTTTGCATCCATCCCCTGACTAATACTTATAATCTTTTCTCTGTGTTTCTTGGTGTGTTCTTTTGTCTTGATGGTGTAATGGTAGGTACGAATACTTATCAACAAGTGACTTGAGCTTTAAGGCACAGGTGTCTTTAAACTGCAATAATGTAAGACATATTTACTGCCCTCAGGTGATCCCCATTTCACTAATTGTGAGACTACCAATTGGCTGGACCTCTGTAAAGGACTCATGTATTTGACATTACATAATTTAATAGTTTAATTGACCGTACTTTGTAGAAATCTTTTTTTTTTTTTTTGAGTCAAAAAGCCAAATTCTATCAGTAAAAGGGTAAAAAATACAAGGGGCCAATTACTTTTTGAAGCCAATGTACATAAAAAAAGGGATTTATAGCACTAAAATCATGGCTAGATTTGCATGTTTGTATGTATGCCTGTTTAAGCACAGAAACATAGGCAAAAGAATTTCACTTTTCACCCTTTTATATTTTCTTTGTTGTATATGATGGACAAATTGTATCTCCCAATCTCTAACATATCAGCTATTTGCTTGCATGTGTAGCCTTTCCATTCACTCTAAAATGCATTTCTGTCAGTTTTTAACTGGATGATTTTCTTTAAGTGGTGATGGAAATAATGTCTTAAATCGTGACTTCTTGCTCTTCATTGGAAAAAAGTTTCAACCAATCAATGCAACGTGACTTTGACTTAACAATACTGAAGAAAAGGGAGTCAAGTCCCAGCTGGTTACATTATGTATTGAGCTTACAGTTGGAGGAGAAAATGGCATGTCTTCCTATTCTCCTGCTTGGATTTCTCTCTGTATAATTTTGCATGTGTGATTTGAAAGAGTACAGCATTTGTTCTTTGATTGACCTGGCACTGAACCATGACAGTAGCTGATGAATTCTTTCATGAATAAAACATAATCTGATCTTTTAAAAAATTGTAACTGATAGGGAACTTACATCCAGATCTGATTACTCTAGGCAGAACGCAACCTGACCTTAAAGCAGTAGAGCAGAAATAAAGGTTTGTAGAACCATCTGATGTCTCACAGACACATGTTGAAATGCATTTTTGTTCTCTTAGCATAACAGTAGGGAGTACACAGTGATCCAAACAATTACGAGAATTTTCCATCGTAACCAGTTTAATTAGTAGAAAGTTAAATTATATGTGCTCTGGGTGACTGAAGGTGAGAAACAGTTATGAAAACATAATTGGAAAAATTGAAGGCTATCATTTTCTTCATATTGACACATGCTCATAGATAATGGCTCACTACATAAATAAAACTGTTGCTTTAAGTGTTTATGATAAAGTTTGATATTTACTGAAGGGTTAATTTAAATGACATGCATTTATGAGTAAGAGTTTGTATGTTGGCGCAACTTTACTGAAAGGGTTGTTTTTTTTAAATTACAACCTTTGTATGGAAAGTGGCGTATGCCAGCATCAGGCACTATTTTGAGTGATGGTATGGTACAGCTTACCAGAGCACACATTTTAACATCAAGTTGTTTTTTAAAGGTTACAGAGTTTGCATTGGAGGTGGTGTTTTCAAGTTCCAAGAACCACTTGTTCATACATTACATTCATAAATATTCAAAAATATCAAATGAAAAAAAATCCAAAGACAACATTTCTTATGAATTGCTGCTACACAAATATTAGGGGAGCTGGTTAATTAAAGTCTACTTAAGTTACCACTTTTCATCTAAATTAGGTTGGAGTCCATTCACCTCCTATTTTCAAGGGTGACTAATGTTGAAATATAAAAGCAGACTTGTGCTTAGCTCTTATCCTTTTTAAATTCAGCTTCATTGGTGCAATAATTTGGATATAAAAACGCTTTTTAACTTTGTGGTTGACTCATGGTAAGTGTATTGGATTAAATTATTACCTTAGTAAGAATAAATACTTTAAAATTTTTACAAGTCTCAACACACACTGTAATGGATCTGTAAACAAACTGTAGATTAACTTTTCATAAATCCATCTTTGTCCAATTTTTTTCTTTTAGTGATTTTATGCTTTGTTTATACATTTGTGTCTTTACTTTTGATAGCAACACTCTTAGGTTCCTGCAATGCCCAGTATTCACAGACAGTTTGTTAATTTGTTTGTTAATTCGTTTAACCTTTATGTAATGTTAAAAAATATTTGAGGGCATACCCTATGGTGGCCTGGAAGTGCAATACAAAATAGCAAAATCCAAAACAATTTTACAAAGCTTGAATTAAATTTATATTAGCAAAACACTTCAACAACATCGATGAACAGATGGTTTATTAATCCAGAGAATTATTCAAGACAAATGGCAAAACAAATTCAGATTTAACAAAACAATTTTACAAAAAGGCCAATACAAAATTTTAATCTGTAACACTTTTACAAAATTTGAAACAAATTTACAAAGTCTGACACAAAATCATAAAGTCTAAAACATTTCAACAAAACTTGTAACAGATTCAACAAAAGGCCACAAAATTCCAAAATCTGTAACATTTTTACAAATTTGAGACTTGGGTTACTTTGGGCATTTGGTAAATTCCCCTTTCAATAAGATATAGTTGTTTTAAAATTTGTAATTTGTACTTGTAAATTTGTCTCGGCTAATGTAAAAGTATTTTGTGTTTTGTGAATTTGTTTTGTAAAATGTAAATTTGTTTTGCCCTTTTTAAAAGTGTTTTGGTAATGTAAATGTATTTTATGAAATGTAAAAATGTTTTAGTTCATGTAATTGTGTTTCAGAATTGTTTTATTTTGTATTGCACTTCCAGGCCACCATACATGCCCTAATTTTCAAGCTCAGTAAATAAATGATGATCAGCAATATCGTATTAAGGATCATTCTGTCACCTAAAACAGCTGAAAACCTTTAGAAAAAAAACACGAAGGAGCATTCTGTTACTTGGCCTTATAACATGTTCCTGTATGTGTTTCAATGTCAATAGTTATAAACCAAAGTGCTAACTCTTCTTGCCTCAGTCTGGGTTAAGCCATTTTTTGGCACAAGTGACAAGTGAGGGATGTCATTTGTACTGTTACACCACAAGAGATTTCAGAAGTCATTATGCTTACTTATGCCCTCTAGGAATGCCATTTCTGCCTGAGGGGACAAGTAACCCTATGCTTTAGGACATAAATAAAGTAGTGTGCATGTTAGCTGCATAAGATAAAAAATACATTTAAAATAAAGACTGTAAAAAGTTGTTGTTGCCAAAAGGTGCAAGGAGGACATCTCTTCTGTCATTTTCTATAGAGGAACATCCATCTCTCTATCATACTCTTCTGTCTCTTAACACACCATCATTGCACCTTTCTCCCTCTCATGTAGGTGTGTGGCTGTGTCAGTCAGGTCCTGTATATGACCGGCTTTCCTGTCATTTTCTCTGTATAAAAGAGGCACGCTTCTTTTCCTCCTAGTGGCTCTCTCCTCCGTCCTCCTCAGCTGTTATTATCACAAAGAAGGTGATGTTATTAGCCCGCCGATCACTCAGACCGCTCATGGTCTGGACACACATGGCTGCTCCTCTCGTATTAAAGAGCTGACGACAGTCAATCAGCCGAGCTCGCAGCCCGTCACTCCTTCAGATTCTGAGGTTGTTTTGTCAGTCAGACGTTCAACCATTCATACAAAGTATCAGTCATGTCAGTCAGCGTGACAGAGCGTGTGAGTCCAGGAGTGTCTCAGTCCATTAGGGAGGCAGTTAGACAGATGATACTGTACACTGAGGCTGGAAATTAGCTACTCACTCAATTAAACAGTAACTGTAAAGCTGAAGGCACACTAGAACAGCATAAGGGTAAAATTGGTTTTGTTGTGTAATGGTTTGGGTGGTTTTGGAAATGGAGGGTTTTTATTAAAAGGCACAGTGAGGAGTGTTTAAGTGCTTATGAAACACTGAAATTAATAGTGATGGCTTTATTTGACCAAAAACAGCAAACAAGATCATCAGGTAGCTGCTATGGTTACTGCAGGCAGTTCTCATTTTTAATACGAAACCAATGGGTTTTCAGTGCTCAGCAATCTGAGTGCAAAAAGCCATAAGCGTCAGTTGCTTTTCTTGGTGTGTTAAATGTGCTCTCAATTGAATAAGGTTCACCTTTCAGTAAGATTCTCACTCATCAATGACACTCAGTGGCCAATCAAAATCAAGATGGGACAAGGTTGTTGATACCAAAGGAAATACTGTTCTAATGTGTCTTTTCATGCTAAAGTTCCAAGGTCTACAGCAGCTGCAAAAGTCAGAACAGGATACCTTTACATTTTTTATGTTTATTTTTGATATTTCCTTGAAATAAAGAAAATATGAAGAATACAGTGCAACTTAAAAAAAAATGTTACTGGTACTATTGAGCCCCAGGACTCACTCCTGCGTTTACAGTGATGAATCATTACCTAAACTTTATTTGATTTTTATTCAAAGGTTTATTTTGGGCATTTATTTGATAGAGGAGGTTAGTTGACAGAGTGGGAAACAGGGACGAGAGACATGCAGTGAAGGGCCTCAGGCTGGATTCGAACCCAGGCCGTCTGTATACATGGGGCGCGCCTTAACCACTCGGCCACCTAGGCCTTGTGACCTACACTTTTAAAAAAGTTAAACCACCCAAATTTATCTAATGAATAATGATGCAGTTTGGACCTAGAATGGTATAACATTGGTCCCATTTGTCCTAAAGGAGAACACATTTTTCATATATTTTGTGTCATATTTCATCATGTTTAAGTGGCAGCAAAAAATCAAACATGACCGCTCTACTTCTTTTGTCTTTACTTGTAGATGGCAGCAAGCATTAACTACCCAACCACCTTCTATATGAAGACTTGGGTATCATCTGTTTTTTTTATGATGCTGGTGCTAAATAAACAATTATAAAACTGTACCTGTGCCTAAACGGCACCTGAATTAATACTTTGAGAAGAAAAAAAATATGCTAATGGTCAGTCACACCAAAAAACACTTACATAATTACAAAGACAAATTTAACCTTCAAATTGAGCAACATATTAAACCATAAAAAAAATAAAAAATAAAAAAAAAACACCATTAAGAGATTCACAAGATTAAGTAATAAAATGTAATGTGTTATTAACTCAGAACAAGCCTTTTATTTAAACATAGGTAGGGCCCCCTTCATGGAGTTTACATCTTGGATTTTAGCAATTTTCATGTTTCTAAAGTACCATGAAGGGAAGTAAGAGAAACCCTCTTTTATTCTAGAGTTTGCCACAGTTTCCTTCAGAACTAAATATTGCAATCCAGACTCTGACTGCAAGATGTTGCTTATATTTCTAAATTTTACACACCGTACCATTAACATTTTACTACTTATTTGTTACTACCTTGTTTTATGTTTTGTTTTTAAAAGGACATTTGAATACGAAAGTTAGATATAATAATAATACATGATGATCTGTATTCTGTTTGCACTCAAACTCCATTTCCCCTCAACACAAATCAGGGCCTGGGCCTCCCAACCAGAAAGCCTAGATTCACCCCTGCTCTGAAACTAATGAACACACATAAACACATATCACATGTTAGACTGATAGCCAGAGAGGTCTGTCTCTGCTTTGTTTGTAGTAGTAAATTGGAGAAAATGTTTTAAATGAAGTTTTAAAAACAGTCAAATCAGATTGTAGTACAAGTCTGGGGATTCTTGGAAAGGATTATGCACTAACTCCAAATGAACGTGTCCAAAATATTGCTCCAAGTACAGCACAGTCTCCTTCTCCAGTCACTTTTACAAACCTTTACTTATCCAAACACCACTGGGAACACTTTTTTAAAATAACCCGAACCTCATCCAGTTCCACAAAGGAGGGACTCCAGCTGTCCTCAATAAAGCCGCTGCCCAGCAGGAGCTGGTGGGGTTAAGTGTTTTTGTCAAGGGCATCATCACTGAGGTCTGCTGTTTGTAGAGCGTGGATGTTACTTAAACACCTACTCTGGGTTCATGTCAGGAAGGCGTGCTCCAGTCATAAACCGGCATCTTCAACATGACATCAGAGAAACTTCAGAGCCAAAGACATTTCATAGATTTATTTCAAAACTCAATTTAGGATTATATACTTATTTTAAAAATCCTGGTAACTGGTGCTTCCTTTGATGTTTGGAGAAACTTGTGGTGATAAATCAGTAAAACATCTGTTAATAAAATCAAACACTGCCAAAAAGATCAGAGAACCATATTTTAAAATTAAGGTCCTTTTTAATTTGGGACATTAATTCCCTGAAACCACAAGGATAGACACGCTGTTAATCATTTTCCCGGGGGCAAAAACAACTTTGCTTTTTACTTCAGTTTTTAAAAAGTGATCAGGAGAATATTAATTTCATTCTGGCATTTGGCAATGATGAAGAGTGTCATCTGGATGGTGACAATTTCCATAAATTTCTTGTTATTTGTTGTGTGGACACCAGGCTTGGTCAAAATTTAGGCGGCTTTTTCCATGTGGATTCTTCCTCCTGTGCTTAAACCGGAAATGATGTTGTTAATGACTATAGATGTAAAACATGAAGTCACACAGAACCTTTACCATCACAAACAATGGATTACAATGGAGCTCAACAGAGCCTGCCCACTGTTGTGGCAGCTCTGGTTCAAGAAGTAAATTTCCCATTCAGATTCTTCATTGACGTTTCACAAAATCATAATATGATGCAAAAACTAAGCCAATCAGCTACCTGAACACACATAAAACATGTGATACAGGGGTTCAAAAACAGAAAAAAGGGTAAAGGTACAAGTTCGATATCTGTTTTTCTAAATGGAAGGAACTACATATCCCACAATCCACATTTTCATATTTTTAAACCATACACGTGTTTTTTTTCTAACCTTTTATTGTTGTTTCAGTTTTGAAAGATACACTTTTAATCTGTGATAGTTTGCATATACACTTCATTCAGAAATTAGAACCAAACTGTCAACCTCTAAAGTCACTGAAAAAAATGTATTTGGTTACAACTACCATGAAGACAGTTTAACAAAAGCTTCATAAAATTGTTTGTCGGAAGTGAACCCATGCTAACTTGATTTTTAAGAATCTGATTTCAAACCCAACCATGACAGTACCTGTCTTATCACACACCACTGGTAATAATATCTAAACAGATAAAAGTAATCATAAATCTTCTATCATGCAAAGCAGCAGTCTTAATAAACAGATTAAGACTGGATCAGAGACTTCACTAAAGGATTACATATCATGCTTGTACATAAATCCCTATTTAGTGAAAGATTAAATTAAGAAGACTTATCGCCCAGTTTCTCATAATCTACCATCATCTTAGAATTAAACACTCATTCATTATTTTCTCAGCCTGTAGTTGCTGTTAGGATCAGCAGCAACGACTCTGATAGTGTGTCTCTTAGACGCTGCACTCTGAAAACTGCACAAAATGAGCTCGCAGTCCAGTGATAATGCAAAATAAATGCAGAATCAGGTTCTCCTGCTCCTGAATGCAGATATGGGTACATTATGAAACACCAAGCTTACTGATGTAAGTCTTAGATTTGAGGTGTGAGGGTGAGTTTGCATATTTCTGTGTTTACACTCCTCTGCAGTCTTGATCAAACATATTGTGCCGCCTCAACTCCAGGTTTTATTTTTGCTCCTTCTCACCGTGCTTCACAGTTATAACTCATCTCCTGCTGCTTCCTTTCAGCCCTTATTTGTAAAATTCAAGTTTTAAATATTTCTTATTGCTTCCCAGACTCTCAGAAGGCACAGTAAATAAACATACCTTCCACTGTGATCATCTTTTCCTCCCACAAACACACTGAATCTTTCTCACTGTGTATGCACTCTCACACTGAAATACACCAAGAAAAAGGCATCATTTCTGATTTGCTAAACATCATTTGGCTTTCTCTTTTTACCCTGAGGGAGAAATGTTTTTGCCTTGGATCTACATTGAGGTGATATGTGTGTACGTAATATGAAGCACACAATCCATGTATGAACTGGTCTGTGAGGAGTATTATTAACTTAAGAAAGTCTATCCTTTTAAAATATTTGATTATGCTCCATTATTGACGTTGACGTTGCTTCTTGTAAGGGAGTGCAACAGAGCTGATTAAGTTTTAACCTATTGGTTTCAACATGAATTTCGACACTGAAAAAATATCTGTAACTATATTACTATTATACCAAGAATTGGTGATGGGTCATTCGTGAACATGCTGGTTCAAAGAGTCTGCTTTTTACGTTAATGATAAGAGCCAGATCCCATTTGAGAGCCGTTTTATATCATTATTATTATTATTATTATTATTATTATTATTATTTAATCTTTTATTACTATTTGATTGATCAGTAGGGATGATCTTTATCCTCTACCACAGGCACTATTAAGGGCTCATGTTTGATGGTTTAACATTAATGTCATACAGTATGTCAGGTGTGTCATATAGCCAAGCCAATGAGCAGATTTCATCTGACCCACAAGGGGTTTTGGGGAGTCAGTACATTTTGAAAAATAATTACATGATATTTTCATCACTTGTTCAAATTGAGCGTAGTTGGAGTAAAATATTGGTCCAAACATTAATCATATATTATATTGCTAAAATGTGCAGATCAAATGAAGCCAAACCGGTACCTGAATGAAGAGCCGTTTGGGAGCCGAAAGCGCCTGCTGTTTTTGCTGAACCGAGCCAAATGGTCCAGATCACTTAACCCTCTACAGCATAGCGTTGCCCTCGGGCAACAGAAAGTTGTTTTAAGCCAGATGCCCAGTACATGTGAACTTAAATGATGCCAACCAATCAAAGTGTTTTAAAAACTTTCAAATTTTAGTCCAATAAGATGTTGGGGCCACTATAAAGCAGGCTGACGGCCAGCTGATCCAAATTATTGCCCCCTAGCTCCCACAGCCAATCACAGCTCTTTCTTTCAACACAGCCGTATATTGAAAAATTAAGTACTTTCACAAACCCCTGCTCACTTTAATGCTGATGCACCATGCTGCTGATGGTAAAGCTTAAAATCCTCCACCCCAGCTTCCTCCTTTATAGCATAAAGCTTGCTGCACCTTCATATTCATATATGACTAACCCTGGGAGCATCTTTATAGCAAAGCCTTCTCCGCCAAGGAAAACTATATATCCAGTTTGCAATAGAATGGTCAAATGTATGATGACAGTGTTCTAGACTGAAGAACTGTTTTGTGAAGTTTCACCCAGAGTGTCAGCCATATCTCGCAACATGAGAATCAATATGACATGACACTAAACGATACAGACGTAAGCCTGTATCAATTCATATATGTAAATATGTTTCAAATGTTTCACAATTCTTTGGGTCACATTTTGTTAACATTTTTGGAAGATTTTCTGAGGTTTTTATGGCTCTCTAACAGTTATTTTATGATCTATGAATTAATAATTTATAATCATTTTCTTTGTTGTTTGGTACCCTTGTTGCACAACGTTGCCCCTAGGCAACAAAAAAATATCTTGAAGATGGGGGGGTCTGAAATATAAAAAAAAAAATATCTTTTGACCATAAAATGGTCCAAAGTGAATCAGTAAATGATGCAGAATAATTTTCAGCATGTACCATCAACATGTGTGCAGTAGAGGGTTAAAGGAGGCTGATTCCCCATCACTGACAAGAATGAAGAAATATCATGGATTTTGAAGCCTGACAGTTCAGCACAAACATTTCAGTCTCTGTCAGTCTCCTTGACATACTTATTCTTTTGAAGGTTGATGACAAACATTTTATTAATTATTTATTTGACAAAATTAACACTACAAGGCAGCAAACATGCCTGTCCAAACAGCTGGTGACTGATGATTTAGAACTGGTAACTTCCACTTCCCTTTTCGGGCACTTAACATTTCACAGTTTCATGAATTATGGCAACATGTTGCTTCCTTCTGTTGACTCCTTCCAATTTTAGTTTCCTCAGCATTTGTATGACTGGATGCAAATGCCTCCTCTGTGTTTTAACGCAAATGCAAATTCAGTCTTTTCCATGTTATTGATTCCTCACATTGACCAGGTAGACAGCCTTTCCCCTGTCTAATTTCTTGTCAGTCTGTATTCAAATCCTTACTTTTCACGAACTCACGGTTGACTCACGGACACAGATCTGCTCTGTGGGTGTCAGTTCACCAGTTTGCCAGCATTATTCAATAAAGGTCACACCACCACAGCAAACCTTGAACTGTAGTTGGTAATTTTTCTTCATCACATTTCAAAAGTCAAGATGAGTGTATCAGTTCAACAAATGACCCTGTAAACTGGTGAGTTTCAGCCAAGTCCAGATGTGGATCATCACCGTTTGTTTAGTTTTTCATTAGATACATATCTGAGGAGTAGATTTCGACATAATTGTGAAGAACTAAGCATAGATGAATCCTTGAGGCCTCTTCTTTTTACACAGCTTCAGTAAAAACAAATCACAGACAAATTAGGCTTGAAGTCGCCAGTTGGTGACAAAAGATCACAAAATCACAGGAGAACTATTAGTTTGCATGGAAATAGCTGATTACTTAGGCAAGTGCACCTTAGCAGCTGTTGACCCCTCTCTGTGATTTTAAGTGGTCTTCTACTTTGTGCCTGAGTTGCTGTTGTTCCTGAACACTTCCGCTTTCTAATATCACTTACAATTGACTATGGGATATCCAGCAGGGATGAAATTTCACAGTCTTTTTTCAAAGGCAACGGGTCTGACTGAAACACCTGAATTCAATAATTAACAGGTGTGGCCAAAAACTTTTGTCCACGTAGTTTATAAATGAAAATGACATTCATGAGGCTGCTGGGTGTGCACTCAAAATCAGCATTAAACAGCAAATCTATGTCTGTCGTAAGCTGTTTGAGCAGTGCGGAGATGCCTTTGAGGATTTTGAAATGATTATATTGGAAATGCATGTCACTGCTATCCTGTCCTCCTTTTATGGTGACTTTTGCCACTCTAAAAACTCTGTTTGTGTCCTTTGTATAACCTGTCTGAAAAGCTGAATGTCATTGTCTGTCAGCACTTTTTTAATAAACATTGTGACAAAATGGCCCCAGCTGTATTCCTGAAATTACTTTAATTTATAAGTGACTCACTCAAATCTGTCTTACCCCTCCAAAAACATATTTTTTTGTATCAAACATATGCAAAGTATGCACTTGTCAGTGAAGACTGATTTAAATGCTGCCAGAATGAGTCATCCAAGCACAATTGTGTGGTTGACTGTTTCCTAACCCACACACTCATTGTCCTATCATAGCTAAATACAGCTCCCCTGTCAATCTATGTTTGTCTCCACATGCTGAAGCAGTAATTGTAGGGCTCAGGTAATGTCACGTTCACATGTCACACTAATCACAGTGTAATTATGAGCTACAAGGTGAGATAAAAATAGACTGTCACTATCTTGGTTGTTTTTCTCCAACTTATCTGGAAAACTTTAATCAAATAAGGTTGTTTTTTTATTCTGACATAACTTATTCAGGAAGTTTATCAGCATGTTTTAGTATTACACTAGTGTTTTTAAAGGGATTGTTTGGTGTCAATGTGGATTCTGATGTTGCAGAAAATCATGCATAAACCTAAAAAGGGATATCTAGAGCAGGTTCTTTTTTCAGTTGCTCAGAAGAGAATGACCTACGCAAAATTGTTTAAGACAAACTATGTTTTATGTGAAAAACCAGCACAACTACAGCTTCTTGAAAGTTGTAAGTGATTTTATTGGGTCCTTGGATAATAATGCAGCTCTTTTATTGACTTTGAAGGCTTCTGATACTGTTGACCATTACATTTCATAATACACCTACTGCACAGTATTGGTCATCAATCTGCTCCTTGGTTTGACAATTATTTATCAAGAAGACTTTACCGTGTTCTGGCTGAAGGCGTTACCTTAGGATATCTTGAAATTCTAAAATGGAGTAACACAGGGCTCAATCTTAGGGCCACTTTATTTAAACCTTATTAAAAAACAGCCTTGGCTATAATGTCACCAGTGCAAAATTTTCATTATTTGTGGATGGCACTTATAATTGGCTCTGGGTACCACACAGCATTAGGCCCTCTGTCTTCTACAAAATGCCTATAATTTACAGAACATTCTGCATTAGTTATAATGGATACTTAATCCTGAAATCTTGGTTGATGATTTTCTGTTACAAGTGTGATAATTAGCTGAGGTTGGAGGTGAAAGGAGTTTATTTAACAGGAGGTTATGGTGGAGAAATGATGGGGAGTGAGCTGGCTGAAGCACTGGCAGAAAGTAAGAAAGTATTAGCAGTCAAAGTCACTGAAAAATTCACGAGCAAAAGCACACATAAACCATATTCGCACAGGATTAGTATTACCTAGGGACCTCACCTTTGATGATTTGTAATAACATGCGGGATGTCTGCGGTTTAAATCCTGTGTGGTTTAATCAACCATGTTTATATTTTTTGGAGTAATAGTTCCAGGGCAAATTACCAACCACATTTCAACACACACAGAAATCCACAGGTAATGCTAATCCAATGCAAATCCGCATCTCTGTAAGAGGGTGGTATTTACGTGTTATTAAGGTCTGTGCAACTTTTCCTACTCCTTTTCTGATTGAAAAAATAAATAATAATAGAGGCTGCGTATGCGATTGTGTACAAAGTTTTGACACAAATGAGCAATTGCAGTGCTTTTCTTTCATTTAATTTCATCTTATGTTGATGAATGACATTTATTTTGCTTGATTAATTTATTCTGTACTTTCCAAGCAAACGTGTTTGCACTGCTGTTCTCTGAGAGTGGCACGGTGTTTCTTGGAGCATATTATACAAATGTATGCCCCATGTTATCTATTGCAAACTCTGGTTAACAGTATGTGCAGGATAGGCTACCTGAACCAAACGTTACCTGCAAAATGCATACATGACATTGTGTTTTTCTTTCAAATTTAGGAATAAAAAATTTTCATTGCTGCCGTCATGCAGCACGTTCATATTTTCCTTCAGTAATGTCTGTAAATTTGAGTACATTACAGATTTCACTTATCCTGTGAGAATGCGCTGCACCAAACACTGATGTCAGGGGGTAATTCATAAATTACCAGAAGTCTACAGGTAAAATTAATACCAAGCTAATAAGGCATACGTTGATGCTGAGGGAGCCAGGTTACCACTCATGAGGGAAGGCTCTATGAGAGGTAAAAAGGAGATTTTCATTGCCCAAAGACTGGCTGCAGCTGTGACTGGCAGTGCTCCTGCCCTCTCCAAACAGCATGCAGTGAGAGAAAACACACAAAGCCTCCTCCAATACAAAAAAAATCTATACACAAAATCCACAAACACAGGAGATCAACCATGACATTAAGCTTCATATTCAACTGAAGAAGTTAGAGCTGCAGCAGGGTTTTATGCTTATGTCTTCTAAATGTCTTATATCTTAGGCTACTGACGTAACTGGCAAATCTTAATGACCTAACCCATCATTGTAATTTCAAGGATCGAGTTGGTTGGCATTCATTGACCACTTGTTGGCATATCCTCATTTATGAGGCTATATTAAACCTTCTAAACCGTCATACTTGTGTGATTTTATAGATGTGAAAAGTTGAACCTGCAGTCTTCAGTCTGTGACTCAGTCTCAAGATGTACTGTTCATATCTGTCCCTAAAGTATCACTTTGTTAGAGCTGCTGCTTGTCTTATTCAGGACACTCTTGTAAATGAGATTATTGATCTTAAAGAGGTTTTCCTTGTGGCCAGGCCAAATACTGAGGGTCATAGCAGATGTCATTAATGAAGGGGTCACACTAGTCAACAACCAGCAAAGAAGTCTGTCACCTTTGTCGCAGATTGGGAAAGGCTTAACCTGACACGCCAGATGGATTTGTTTCACACATCCACCTGGTAAACCTCTGATAGACGCCATTTGAGAGGGCAGAGCCTTTGAAAGAAAAGTCGGAGGGTGATTGATGAACGTTCTGTCTGTCACAACTTTACTGGCCAATCAGAGCAACAAAACACGTGATGTAGCCGCTACTGAGGTGCGTGTGCGCCACTACCAAGCGGCAACCTCCGGTCCTTAAAAATGAAGCCAATGTGGAAGTGCAAAAAATTGCAATACGGCAACTGTCCACTTGAGGTTGGCTGCAGGAACGTCAGAAGTCCCGTCTGGACACCTGTTAAAAAGCCAGTTTTTAGATTAGAAATAAACTGGTTTACAGCCTGGTTCAAAAAACAAACGTGTCTCATTAGCTCATGTCTGCATGTGCTCTCACTGTACAGGGGGAGAATTTTTTTGTACCACAATGGGTTAGATTATATTTAGTAAAAACCTCACTACCGACTGATTGGCGTCTCATTTGATTGACAGATAGCTCGACAGGCAGAAGCCATGTTTCTGTCAACCAGAATGCCAGCTAGCTAGCTGACAAGAAGTTGAACTTAGTGGGCAGGCGGTTAGGTTGATCCAAAGTTCGGTTGAAACCACGATTTCAATATAAAGCTGCCATGAATTGGCTTCAAGAGCTGTTTGTGTCCACCTATTGTAAGCAGACAGCTGACGTTACACAGGGTTTGTCCAATTCTTTTTATAGTCTATGACTGCTACCGGCTGCTAACTCCACAGATAGCTGCATAACGCGAGCCGTGGTAACTATAGACATGTCAGTACCCGACTTTTGTTGTTTTTGAAACAAAAACAACTCAAAGCTGTTCTTTGTTCTTCTTTTAACGAAGAAATGTCATCAAGTTCTGATAAAACTGGCACTTTAGTAGCATCCACGCTAATCTCTTCCTCCATAGATGCACTGGCCTCTTGTCACTGCTTGTTTACGTCACGACTCTACTGCACCTGAGAGTACTGCCCCTCATTGCTGATTGATCCTATCACTTTCTAACTGGGCCCAAAATGTTCAGATGGGAGCTTTGCAAGATGGATTTGCCAGTGATAAACACGGAAATGGGCGGATCTATCTGCTTTGCCAGGTTAGGAAAGGCTACAGTCGTGGCAAAGTCTAGTAGGCTGACTACTTGTGACCTACACGGGATGGTGAGTTTAAGGTTGATGCTGTGAGACAACCCAGGGTCCACTCTCAGGCCAAACATGGTTCTTTTAACAGAAGCAACACGATGCATTGTAATACTGGAACTAACTGTTCCTTGTAAAACTGTAAATCGAAGGCCTTGACATAATTCTCCAGAATCCCAAATTTCTCTCCACTGCTTGATCCAGCTGTGTCTCAACCATCTCCCTTATGTAAGCGGCCTTGTTTTTTTAAGCCTTATGTGCAGACGCTGTCCTAATGACCTAAACTGATTTGTTTGTCTTATGTTCTCTCGTTGAAATTCAGAGTCTGATATCTTATCCATGCAGTGATTATATGCTTACTAAATCTAACGAGCTCATTAATTTCTCTGAGGCATTTTAATGATGGTTTTAATTGAAAAGCATCCAGAGCTGACGGAGAGCGGAGACCCTGGAGGACTTGAGCACCGGATATTCAGATCACAGAAATATTTATTCAGCTCGCATCGATTAATTACTTTTCAATTATTGTGTTTGGTGAGCAAACAGAAATTGAAATGTCCAGGGGTGTAAAAGATATGTCTTTTAAGTTTCCTTTTGGTTAATTTCTCATTTATCTTTCTGATTGTGTTCCCTCCTGTGACTTTGGTGAATGTCCCGAAAAAAAAACTGTCTTAAGGATTTTTCAGCAAACACCTGTATTCATTCAGGTATTCATTTTCTCCTCATCTTTCTCTTTGTTCCCTGGCACATCACATTCAATCCCTGCTCCTCCCTTCTTCATAACACTATTTGAACTATCCATTCATAATCAAGATTATCATCCCTGCACTGGAAACGACTTCAACAACAGATGAATGGTAAATCAATAAGCACTGACCTTGCTGCATAGTTCGACTGAGCCCTCTCTCACTCACAGAACAATAACTTCATTATGGAGGGAGACAGGCAAAGTAATGGAGGTGTTATTTTATGCAATTACCCCATGAAAATAATGTGGATTTCTCTGTTGTGGTAGTGGTGCAGCTTTGTAATAGAAAGATTGACTGGAAGGCTGAGAGTTCAAGCTAATATATCAGGAATCATTTGTCACGCTGAAGTGTCCTCAAGTGATTCTTGGGTCTCAGTGTGGTGTTCTTTACTTGTCTTATAGCCCACACTCCTTGTAATTTAATAATGTTCTTTTTGGGGTTTTTTTTTGGTCACTGCAGATAGTCAGTCCCTTCAGGGCTTCAGGCACCACTTAAAAATCTCAGAGTCAAAGAAGCATCATGGATGTTTGTGCAAGTATCATTTAGGTCCTTCTCAGAGGACTCTTAGTCGCTCCAGTGAAGCCACTCAGTGGCTTTTTGGGTTGGAGTGCAAGAAGAAGATATCTTTACAGAAAAGTCTCCCAATTTCATGTTTTGTGAATCTGTAATAAATCTCAAATAACTATTTTAATAGTCCCTACACACACTTTTACAGAGTGTTTTATAGGAAAAGGCTGTGTTATTGATCACTGGGCCAAAAAACTTTTAGCATTTAAGGAATTATATGAAATCGAATAACAATGACTGAAAATCTCAATTACTTTTTCAGATCTCATAATTATGACTTACTGTTTCATAATTTTGGCTTTTTATCTCATAATTAACTATGTAATATAACTATGTCGCAGTTATCTCTTAATTTTGATTTACCATTCAATTTTGGACTTTAATCTCATAATTTGGCTCTTGCATGATGTTGACTTTCAGCTCAAAATTTTAAGTTACTTCACTTCTTTTTTTTTCTTTGACTTTGATCTCACAGATGTTTTCTTTCTACCTCATGACTTATTACCTCCGCCAAGGAGGTTATGTAATCGGCAGGGTTTGTTAGTTAGCTTGTTAGATTCTTAGCAACATAACTCAAAAACTTATGGACGGATTTTGATGAAATTTTCAGGAAATGTCAGAAATGGCATAAGGAAGAACTGATTAGATTTTGGGAGTGATCCGGATCATCATCTGGATCCAGGATTTTTTTAAAGGATTCTTTACTATTGGGAGATAGGGCTAATGGCGGAGGTCTACGCTCTCCGAGTGCTTTTTTTAGTTTGACTGAACGTCTCATTACTGACTTTCCAGCTCTGATTTTTACACGTTATAACACTTTATTAAACGTTTCACTTCATATCCCATAATTATGGCAGATTTTATCATTAAATTACTTTTCATCTCATAGTCATTACTCATTAATCATGTTTGGAAGTTGATACCAAAACTTTCGTCCATCATTATTTTTTTGATGAACAGGTTTTATTCTGTTTTATTCTGTAATGGATGATTCAGCTCAGTGTCTGCTGCTCCCTCCTCTCTCTCTCTCTCTCTCCCTCACACTGAAACCTCACCTTAAACACCATGATTTGCCCCTGTATTACATGGATATCAACCATGGGACATAACCATAGCGGGCAAAATTTTGTACTTACAGCCACGTAACAGAGACTGAATAAAAACGTTGCTCTTAAGCTTGGCGCAGCGTTAGGACCCTTGAGCTGGTGCCATACAGAGCTCTCTGTCAGGATGGATGGTTCCAGTGTGTTTTTAAGAAGACACTGAATTATCTTCACTCTTGTCTATTTGCAGTGATAATTACAACTAATAACTATAACTAATAATTTTGGCCCTTTTCTCGTAGTTTTTACTTTTTACCTTATAATTTTGATTTAATGTCTTAATCCTGTTTATATGAGAGGAAAACGTACTGCATTTAATAAGCAAAGAAGAGAGGAAAAAAATCATCTTGTTGTTACAAATATGGTTGATGATAGAAATGGATAGACTGTTGACAAAAGACGTTGTTTAACTTTAAATAAATACAAGCAACTATATTAAGAAATTGTGCATTTGATTATTAATATTTGTCAGTGTAATACAATGTTTGCAAGATGATAATGCTACTTAGGGATCCTTGGCATAGTGGAGTTTGGGACCCCCTTTATTATTGATTAGAAGGATCAGTTCAGAGCTAAAAGGTACCACTTTGCAAACAGGGAGGACCAGAATCAAAAATGAGACTCCCACACAGGCACTTAATGAATGTTTTCCTTTTCCTTAGATTTTCTGGTTTCCAAAATGAGTCGTATACTTGCATACACTTTTAATATACTGTAATATGGTGGTTCATACATGATCTTACTGCCAGACAAATTACCAATAGAGCAGATCAGAAAGAAAAAAGCATTGAACAAAAAAAAGCTAAAACCAAAGCAAACTCTCTGTGGGAGAAGATTGAGTGTAAACTACAGTTAAACAACAGTTAAACCAAACTCCATTTCACAGGCCGATATAATTTCCCATCAGCACAAGTCATACAACAATAATTACTACATGAGAAGTAATTATCAGGCATTGTGAATCAGGAGAAAATGCTGCCACAAAGAGCCAAAGGGCTTCAAAGCCTGTGACAGACCTGATCTTAGTCTTTTTTTTTCTTTTTGATGGCAATTAATCTGTCAAGGGGAAACAACACACTCAAACACTGGAAGGAACAAAATAAATGTGAAGGAGATGAAGCCAACGGAGTGGCACCGTTTTCCAATGACAGTATAATGTGAACATTAGAGCACCTGAGCCTGAGATAATGAAGTGAACTAATAGAGATAATTGAATTTTGTATCACCCTCAGTCACAATTTTACCTCCACTAACTTCATTTGCCATCTACCTCCTGGCCAGGGTATGAATTTAATGATTTGTCTGTCTTTCCCTGTTGCTTAATCTCTTCTTCTCCCACCCTCTGGTATCCTTTCGTCCTGCATTTGTCCTTCTTTCACGCTGCTCTTTAATCTCTCTTCCTTGGTGTGTGATATTCTCTCTGTTTTCTCCTTTTTTCTTCACATCCTAACACATGAAATAAAAAGAGAGATATGCCAATATGGATGTACAACACTTAAAGGGAGCTTTAACAGTACTTTTACATTCAGCTGTACAGGCAGCACACACATTTCAGCACACTCGACTTTAAGTGATGGGAGTTAGGGGGATTGTGGGTGTAACCACTCCATGTCTGAATGGCTGATTGATCTTGTCCTGAGATTAGAAGGAGGGGCCGAGTATGAGTGTTTATGGGAGTGCTTTGTCCATCTGGTTGACATGGAGTGGCTGGGGTTGTAGTGCACACATTGGAAAGAGCTTGGTTTGTTCCTGAAGTTGTGATGAATAAACAGTTACACAGCAGGAATATATCACTGATAATTTACCTGAGCACTCATGCCCCAATGTTTCCCACAGGATACGAGGAAAACTCACATGGTTGGATGGCCTTACATCATCCAGCCTGTTAGCCAAGACTGATGTGGCTGTATAAACCCTTGATCAAAGCCTACTGACCACTTGCATACACATGATTACTATTACAACACACAATACAGTGGATGTTGAGAGTACCCGTGTTGACACTAGGCTAAAGTGCATTTTAATTATATTTGAGGAATATTTGGGAGTCAGCCTTGGTGCTGTACTGCTCTGGCCTCCTGTTGGCCATCGTCCAGGTCTGCACCAGGCCCATGCCTCATGTCTCCAGGTATCATCCCAGCAGCTGTTCATTTTGACAGCTATTTTTAATTTTAGTCTCAGCCTTGGTCTTTAGATTAAATGCCTTTTATTTTTAGTCACATTTTAGTCGTTTCTACCTTTTTATAGTTTTAGTTGATGAAAACGTAAAAGTTTTATGGTCTAGTTTTAGTCCATAAAAATCCTCACATTTTAGTCTTAACTTTTAGTCCAAGCATTTATTCTCTTACCTGAATCTGGTATTAAATCATGTTGGTGTGTTCAATGCACTCAGCCAAACCTGGGGTCCCTGCTTTCTACAGCTGAGAGAAGAGCTACAGATGCATTGGATTTTGAAAGATTTACCCACAGTGAAGATATATCATGGATTCTGAATGTCCATCAAAACTAAATTACATTTAGTTTTAGTCATATTGATGAAAACTAAACTGACATTAAGTCAGTTTCAGTCATCAAAAATATATTTTTGGCTAGTCTTAGCCTAGTCTTTCTCATGGAAAAAGGCTGTCGACAAACATTTTTAGTCATAGCTGTAGTCGGCAAAATTAACACTGATACAGCGCTCCCTCCATGATACGTGCGGTTGCCCCTGGCGCCTTAACCTGCCCACTGGATCGGCCTCCAGTGAGCTGAATCAGGCCAGGAAAGCATGCCAGGTGCCTGTAAAAGCACAGCTGTTATTCCAGTATGAAGTGGCTGACTCTTTCCAACCCTGCTCTCCTGAACATGCCAGCATTGGACATACAGTCTTACCAACCACACCAAAAGATACGCCTAAGAGAAGTTGTCACAAAGGAGTCCAGTCAGTGTCTCTGACCATCAGTCAATGCCCAGGTCTCAGAAGAGTAAAAGTAAGACCAGGAGGACCAAGGACCAAAAGACTCACTGACTTGCTAAACTGTCTTGCTCAGTGAACCCATGCCCCATGCGCAATCTGAGCCTTGTTGATCTCAGCCTCTCGGTCAGTCGATGGATTACGCTTCCGAGGTAGGTGAACTGCTCTACAACTTCCACATTTTGGTGCTGGTGTAGTTGACCCGTTCCCAACTGTTTCGGCTCAACTTAAGGCAGTCTTTCCAGGTAGCACCGGTGTTTGTGAGCCGACTGGCCTCCTTGATGTTGAAGGTAAGGCCTGTCAATGATAATTAATCAGTACCAGTAATTATTATACATCTCTAGCAATCATCTATGTCTCATGTTGTTTACAACATTCAATCCTCATTGTCCAGTGGTTGGTCTGAGAGTAAAGGTCTTTACATTCTGGGTCCATTATTTTCAGATGTGTTTTTTTGGATCTGTAATCCGAAAAAACGTCATGCACTCGGACCTTGCACACTGAGTCCGATGCTTTTTTATTTGCCTTCACTGCGAAAATTGGTAGAAGGTGGCAAATAGTTTCTTACTGCGAGCCTGTATCTCCGTTACTCCTTTAAAGTCCTGCTGGATCCATCCTGACAGAGAGCTTCATACAACACCCATTCATGCTTCGTAGCGCTGAGCCATGTTGGAGAGATGGAGAGCAACTTTTTAATTCTGTCATGACCTGTGAGTAGGCTACAAACCTATGCATTTATCTGTTATATTGCCGTAGCTGATATGAGTGAGCTGGGTGAGTGAGCGAGAGAGAATAAAGTAACGGGCGCTGATCTTAACCATCAATCACCCGTCTGTTATATTTCCATGGTTAATATCCACATAATAAATGAGGAAACTTTGGTGTTTAAAGTGAGGTTTCAGGGCGAGAGCAAGGGACTGAGAGAGGGAGGAGGAGTCCGGTGGGGGTGAGCAAGCGAGGAGGAAGCAGCGGGCACTGTTTTGAATCATCACTCACCCATTGAAATGACTTGGACTGATGTGAAATTTGCATAAAATCGAGCCTGTTCCGAGAAAAAAAAACAAACAAAAAAAAAACATGACGGACGAAAATTTCAGCGTCAGTGTGCAACCTTGATTAGAACAACATGAGCTCGATCTTATTTTTCCACGCGCAAAAAGACGAAATAATCAGACCCAGTGTGCAAAGGCCTTAATTCCTGAAATAGTCATCAACTCATAACCTGTGTGTGGACTTGCCTTCTCTTGCTTGGGACCTTTTGCCCATCACTCTAGAGGCTTTATAAAAGTGTTTCCTGAGGCCACTGAAAACAAAAAGTTCTAACAATGCTTTTCATACAATAACTCTTTAAAGAGCATAACTTTACTCAGTGAAGCACAGGATTAGAAGCATTAGAATAAATTAAACCATGCAGCTCTCTAAAATAGCTGAATCAGAACTTGGAACATGTAGCTGTGCCTTCTCATTTATTTAAAGTTTATCACCTAAACAAAGTAAAAATGGGATGAAAAAACTAACAAAGGAAGAGAGTAAGAAAGGAGAGGAGATGGCTTTGAGCAAAATCGGAAACAAGAAGAGGATGATAAGTGGTCCAGGATGTGAAAACAGAACAGAGATAGACTAGATTGACAGAGGCAAGGAGATAGAGGTGATTGACAAGGAAAGAAACAGGTGGTGGGTGAGAAAAAAGCTGAGACAGGAGAGCTGTGGGAACTCTTCACTTTCTGGAAAAGGGCGTTTAGTTCCTTACAAATCCATACAAGTCAGTAAGAAAGTTTCTTGGAAGTCTAATGAGTGAAACATCATTAAAAAGACATTGTTGGGGGGCTTAGATGTGTTTCTGGCTCTTTCTTACTTCTTTAGTTAAGGCACAGTTTCCTGGAAAGCCTTATTAGTGAGAGTCTAATGTATGTTTCCATCAGGACGCTGTTAAGTGGAGGCAAACTGTTATACTCATGACCCTCTTTGAGAAAAGAAAATTCAGGTCTCGAAGTTTGTCTTTCTTTGTGGTTTATCACAAAATAATCCACGCATATGACCAATGTTGAAGGTCTAAGCCAACCTTTAACCATTTTTCTCTCAGTCTATTTTCTGGCACATCTTCTTGATATAATGAGCTACAGATTTTCTTTTTCAAACTTTAAAATGCTCATAAGAGTGTTAGCACGGGTCAACGTGTTATAATGGTTCAGTTCTTCGAAGGCTATGATGACTTAAAAACTCATAATTCTACATCTAGTTTGGAAATCTTTAAATAATGGAAACTTTTTAATAAATCACTGTCTTTACTTTTGTGGCACTCATGTGAGTGACTTCAAGTAGGTCAAGCAGCATTACACAATGAAAGTCTTTGATGCAGAGATGGGCATTTTTATTCAGCAAGCTTTTATCTCTCCCTCAGGCTGCCTGAGAACCATCTTACCACATAAAGTTTTGGATCCTTCATTCTCAGATAAACAGACTGTAGGTAAGCCCAGTACGCTTTCACTATTGCACCAATCCCTGCAATCCAAGTCCGTCATGTTCTGGCGCCAGTGGTAAGAGGTCTCAACATCTTTCACAGTCTTTCGCTCTCCTTCATGGCTGACATTTAGCATGATAAATGTCACACATGATGGTGAATTAATGTGAGGAAATGGATTTTTTTTCTACCAGAACTAAAATCATGACAGTTCATCTCAATACAGTCTCTTTTTAGCTGATGTCATAAAGTTAACAGCCAGCTACATGCTGTGTTCTTGTTCATTGTGAGGTGCATTTTCCGAATCTATCAGCAGGTCATTAAAAGCATCATAACTGACCAATTTGTGCCAGAAAACAGTAAATTTAATCCCCAACTTCTGTCTTTCTGCTCATGCACTGAGCCAGGCAAGAGTTAACGGTAAGGTTAGGGGCAGGCTAACTGCTGGAGAACTTCGTGTGAATTCTGTGTTACATAATCAACACAGTTCCTGGGTTGCAAGGGTTGGGTTGTATTTCTGTGTCAATTTTCAGAAATTAACCTATTTTCTGGTTGAAAGGGTAATTCCAATTTCTGGGTTGCTTGAGTTAATTATATTTCTGGGTTAACACCCCATTGCTCAAAATTTTCCAAAAACCATGGGTGAGACTGTCAGTGAGTCTGTTGGCACCGGCAGGCAACACCTCCATCATGATTCCCACACTTGGTGAAGCCAATGCTCCACCTCTCCGTGTCTCCACACCACCAGGGAGGGAGTGATTGGCTGAACCAGATTACCATCTGGGTCTAGGACTAGACTCTTCAGTATTAGGGGACAGGGTTAAGTCCCCTAATGCTGAGGCCTGCATTTTCTGGGTGCTCCTCTAGTTTTGATTTATGGCAACCAGGGATGGGGGATGGCTCCCACTCCAGTTCAATATCTTTGACAAGCACTCACACAGGAAGCATAAGCAGGTACTATTTATTCTCAACCACAGAAACAGTCACATACAGACAGGGTGCTCTGCAACACTGACCCCCTCACTCATGGTGTTACACTTTAAAAAACACTGCTCACTAAAAACATCAACTAATAAACTAAACATGCAGAATTACAACTTTGCAATGAACATGAACATTGTAAAAATTATGCATGTTATGTTTATTAGTTCATGTTTTTAGTGAGCAGTGTTTTTTTGAAGTGTGACACCATGAGTGAGGGGGGTCAATGTTGCAGACCACCCTGTCTTCATGTGAGTATATCTGTGTTTCAGAATACATAAGAGCTGCTGATATTTTCTGTGCGAAACCTCATAAACCCATTCAACTTGTCTGGGAGCTGCTCCTCATCACTGCTCACCACAAAATAAAACTAGAGAAGCACCCAGAAAATGCAGGTTTCTCCCCTATCTCCCAACCCAACATCCTGTGTTAAATAACCCAGAACTGTAGTTAATATACTCAGCTATTGGACTGACTATGCAACCCATTACTCTGGGTTAAATGAATAACACAGTTTTCCTGGTTAGATACAAACCAAAAAAGTGCCAGTCTCTTTTTACCCTGAGGCTGGGTTAAAAACAACCCATAATGGGTTGTTTTTAACACAAGAGTTTTTAGTGTGAGTGCTTGTCATTTTTTTTACTTGAACCAGATGCAGCAGGAACAAACATCTTACCTGCTGAAGGTGTGTTTTAATTCATATTTCACTTGTCTTGGAATATCTGAAGAGTTAAATACAGGATGTATTTACTGTCTGCCTGTCATAACATAAATGTGGTTGATTAATGCAGAAAGCTGACAGGTCAGACAGATGATTCCACCGTTCATTTGAGCTTTTTTCTAAAAATTGAGCGAATAGTATTTCTTGTGAGGGGGTGTGGCTTCGGCTCATTAGACCGACACACACACACACCAACCTAGAGCCGATATCATGGCCTTATTTTTCATTATTTTGAAGCCTAGTTTTATAAACTTAGAGATGTTTTTCATGACTTAAATTTGGCCTGGTGGTTCATAACACAGCATCCTGTCATACAACAAACCTAAATACAGATTTTTTAACCACTTTAAAGGACCTTTAATGTCCATGTTAAAATTAGACATTAATGCAGATAAACCAACAAATGTCTCCAGTGTAATGTCTGATCGCACCAAATATTTGATATTGTCTGCTCTTCCTATTTTTTAAAATAAAAAAATTATACATTTTGGTTCTTGCCAATTTCTGACATGTTAGTCACAAAAATTGTAGGGTTTTATTCCCTCATTATCAGTACTTAAAAAAATAAGAATAAAACAAATTCTGAGTCTGATTTCTCATAAATTTAAGACTTAATAAATAATAAAGATTTTCCAAGAAAATTCACAGATCCTCTTTTTTTAGAGGGGCCTTAAAATGCCATCTTAGTTTTCTTAACTGTATTAGGTGTCTGATTTTTATGATTGAAGATGTTGTGTTTTATTTTACTTTAAGATGTCAAATAACATCTGGAAAGGGGAACAAACGTCAGACAGTGATGGCCTGTACAGATCACTGTAAACATATACAGTGCACTCAGAAAGTACTCAGACTCCACTTTTTTCAATTTGAAAAAAACAACAACTTGACTGTCATTTGCAGTTTTTGCAAACTCCAATCAGGCTTTCACGTGTTTTGCACTGAGGAGGGGCTTCCATGTATCCACTCTGCCATAAAGCTCAGATCAGTGGAAGGTTGCAGGGATGGTTGATCCCTCTGAAACTTTGTCCCATCCCCAGGATCTCTAAAGCTCAGTCAAGTATTGCAGCAAAATTGAACAACAGACTTACCTTCAAACCCTCAAACCCCCCACCTTCCACCGCCAAACACATGTACAGTCATTCGTTTGTCCTTACAAAGTTATCTCCCCTCTGCTTGCTCTTTATCTCCGACCTCCACTGTCACATTATCACAAAAATAGAGGAGAAATTGCTTGTGTGTGTCACAGAGTTCTCTGTCATTATAAATCTAAAGGGGCTCTTTAACTTCTCGCTCCATTTTAGGCTGAGATCCAACCGGGTTTTTGACTTTTATCCCAACACCCAGGCTGATATTAACCCAGATATTTAAGAGACTGTCCTCAGAAGGATATTGTATTTTTTCTCAGATATCTTAAAAAGGCTCCATATTTGTGTTTTGGAACAAGTGTGATGTCCTCATTGAAAAGTTCAGTTGGTAAGTCGGGGTCATGATGTCTGCTTTCAGTTCAAAGGGATCAGTTTAAAACAGAAGTGTGGCACAGTCCAGACTTTTGATCCAAAGTCAGTCTTCCCGGATATTCAGCAGTTTTTGACAATTAACCAACAAGAAAAATGCTAATGTAATGTAAGATGAAAATCGATAAAGCATACCATACATGCAGAAAGTCTACACAGGAAAAAAAAAAAGTCTGACAGATGTATAGCACATTTAATCCACCACTTTGAAGTGGCAGATTACATGTGGTATCCAGTTTAATGAGATAGCCAACAGAGCAGACATTCATAATCCAAAGAAGATGAATCCAACCACTTTAAGGGATGCACTCGATGACCGCTGAATGTCAGGTCAATCGTATGAATAAGTAAGTGTTGGTACATGCAGCAGCTAAAACAATAGTCATAAATATTACAGCCCTGTATATTCACAGCTCAGTCAGCCATACAAAATGCAGATACATGATAAGGAAAAAGAATATTTCTCGTGTTATGGTAACAATCTCTTAGTCAGAGAACAAAAGACAATTAAATGGTGCTTACTGGAGAAGTGAATGTAAGGGAATCAAAAACATCACAAAATTGCACCAAGAACTCACTTCTGCTGCTAGAGTTAGAATATTTGCTATATACACCCGTGCTGAAGGAAAGATGCCTAAAAGACACTCGGATCTGAGTATGCCGAGCTCATGAGTCTGGTTTTTCTCTACAACTGAGAGAGAAAGTGACAGAGCTGAAAAGCAACTAGACTTTGTTGTAACACGCCCACAAGGAAATGTATTTGACATGTCTAGATGTGATAATATAACTGCTATACAATCCCTGATAAAAGTAAACTCTCTTGAAAGCACTTCTCCATGCTTCATATTAAGTAAGACAACACAGTGGATGTGTCACACGTTGGTGTTAGATATCAGGGTTTGTTTGCTGTTATTTGTCAGTTGTAGTTGGCTGTTTGTGTGTGGCTCTGTGTCGATTCAGCCAAACGGTATGATGCTTTGTTAAAGCTCCACAATAAAGTGTGCGCTCTCAAACTTTGTAAATAAGTCAAAAGGTAGAGCTTTAAAGCTCCACCTGTTATGTTCTAAGTAGTGCTGTTAATTGATTTTAAAAAGTAATCATGTTAATCACATCCATATGCTGTGATAAATCATGATTAATCACAGCATTTCACTAGTTTTAGTCATTTTCAGATTTTTAAATGTTCTTATTATCTTGTTTATTTACATTATTGTAACTTATGTACAGCACTTTGAAAGCGCTTTTTAATTAAAAAAAAGTATTTTTTAAATTATTATTCTCTATAAATTAACATTTAAAACACTACCATTTACTTGCATTTTTGTTTTAGATAAATTAGTACATGTATGGTGTTTAAATAAAGAAATATCGAACTAACTGAAGTTTTTAAAGTTATTTTTGGTTTGTAAATCAGAGTGTCTTAATTCACTGAGCAATAGTAGTTATAAACTGCAAACAAGCCCAGCAGACAAACAAATTAGGTACATAATAACTCCTGCTGAAAAGTGAATGTTTAGGTGTGCTGTTACCCCAACAGCTGTTACAGTTCACAGATTCTTGTGACAGAAGTTCTTGTAGGTGTTCTGTTCGACTCGGATGATGTCTTGAAGCTTCTTGTCGTCAACGATGTCGATGGTCTGCAGTCTCTGGAGACCCATTAGTGATCGCATTAGTTAGCTTAGATGTTGTCGTTTTGGGGACAAATCCGGATCTGCTGGACAGCGGCGGTGTAGCTTGACGTTTACATTAGCAAAGATGTGTTTTGCCCGGAGGTCGTACTTCAGACTCGTGCTTCGGAGTAAAGACAGTTCATCTCCGCAGTATGTGCACACAATGTACATTACAACACAGACTTCCATCTGACAGCTTTTAAAACGTTTTTTTTTTTTTTTTAACACGTTAAGCTTTCCAGATAAATCATGAGTGTTAACGTGTAAATTTTAACAGGCCTAGTTCTAAGCCAATAACCGTAAACATGCACTGGCACACAGAGATGCTGAGCCATTATGCAGTTATTCCTGGGGGAAAAAAGTGTCCATGCAAATTGACCATATTGCATCAAGCATCCAATGATGAAGTTGGTAAAAGCCCAGTGTTATACAGTTAAGATTAGCCTACTGTCCGTGAGAGCTGATGGAAGTGCACTTTAGTTTTTATGATGCACAAACTTTCCAAGGATCAGGAATCAGTTTCATCTGTATGACTTAAAAAATAAATGATAATGAAATATTTTTTAATTAGATCAGAAAATATTACTTCGACATTGCTATTACAAAGCAATAACCAGTCTGTTAAATCAGTCTGACTCCAAGCTGTTTTTAACAATGTGAGGGACCTTTACGCATGACGAGGATTGTTGTGTTTGGAACCACCATAACTTGAATTAAACAGACTGTCTGTTATTCTTAATATTTAACACAGATTGTCAGAATCCGTGCAGCGTGCAGGCAGGATTGGACACACCTGACAGGGATGGATGGCACGCACTGTAGGAGTGGGCGGTAATGGTCAGAGATCCAATGGTAGCAGGCAGTTGCAGGATTAAGAAAAGAGTCCTGAGTCCTGTCCTAGTTACCACAGTCCCAAAGTGTCACAGCAACATCTCAGTGAATTCTGACTGTGGCTGCTCTAAATAATTTAACAGGTCTGAAGAAAACTAGGCAGTAACTGGTGATGTCTCTGGTAAGGACAGATTGCACAATGTACGTCACTGGGCACCAGATTAACCAGAAGTCTAAAAAAACACAAGTTACAGCATATGTTTTAACCTGTAGAGGTTTGTCACAATGCACATTTTCAAAACAAAATACAGAATTTTATTATTTTATTGTGCTCAAACGTCAACAATTAAACCTTAACTCGTCAACAGTACCACTAAATCCCCATATATATATATAGATACTTAGAAAAGTGGTCTGAAAGTTAAGCTACTATTTAAATCATTAACTGTGCCCAACTCTGTCATCTGGCATACATACTTGTAAGGTAAGGCAGACCTTATATAAAAAAGGCATTAAGAGAAATCAGAATGTAGGAACACTCTTGCATGAACGGAAGAAAAAGAAAAACAAATGTAATATTAAATGATGAAATCAAGTCAGTCTTTAAAGACAGCAGTTGTGCCATAAATCTAAAGAGCCTTTTATTTGCTGAGGGTTGTTCATTAAAATGAGCTACAAAGGCAACAATTAAACTGGTCCAACACAAGTATTAACCAGCCAATAAAACTCCAATCTGTGTTTCAACATGTAGAGGAGAATTTTTACTTGTCAAAATATTGTCATGCTTTGATTGCTCTCTTCCTGCCTGCAATTCTTCTTGGTTACTTGGAACTGGTCTTTTACTCGAACACACTGGGAAAAAAATCTCTCCTGGCTCTTTCAGTCCAATCTTCTCCAGATGGACAGCATTGGCTTTGTGGATGTAGCTAAATCTCCTCTCCAACTGGATTGGCAGCTGTTTACGGTCATAATTTTGCCATGTAGAGTACCTTAATCTGCACAGATGCACAGTCCAGACTGTTTGAAGTCAGTGTAGTCACTGTGTAAGCTGTCAATGATGGGATTCTTCCAAGGAACACCTGTCAGTTTGGAAAGTAATATCAAATTCATGACCAGTCAGCTCCATGAAATACTGAAAATTGTCCATCGTAATTCCTGGATGCTTTCAGTGACTTTTCTGATTTTTTTTTTCTTTTTTGTGTCTGGCCAGCTGTTCAAAGTCCAAAACATTGTTTCAATTAGAAAGGAGGAAAAAAATTCTCAGGCTGACCGCATTAAAATGGTTGAAATTCTTCTGTTAATTTATTATTTTTAGATAATCAACTTCTACCCAAGGTACTCCTCTCTATAGGCTACATTTTTATTGATTTTTCTTTGCTTGGAATTAAACATAGTTTCAGTACAGAAATGAGCCACACAGAAAGTTTTCAACTTTTGCTCATTTCTAACTCAAGTTCATAGCTGAGCATTTAACAAAATGCTATTAATGGTGACAGATTTAAAAAAGGAATACGGCTGGCAACAATTTTTTTAAGGGTGCCAAAAATTGATTTAGCTCAGAGCAGCTTTTAAGAGCCACCAGCATGACTCTTGGAAAGAGACTTTCACAGTTTTGATTGCATGATTAAATCTGAGGAAAAATCTGAAGTCATGCTTTTTAATTAACTTCTTAAATGTGATTTATAAGATCAAATGCAAATTAATCAGAATGTCAAATATAGCATAATAAGACAGTTGCCTTTGTTAGAGCATGAGAGCAGCCAAATTTCATATAATATTATTCTTGTGTCTGAGTTGATAAAGAAGGCCTTGATGAGGATTTTAAAGGAAGACTAACCATGTTTGTGGGGCTGATCAGCGACTGTCAGTGAGTTGGATGGAGAGCAAGATGTTTCAAGATGGTAGGTAAAATAGGAGACTCTGCTTTTTTTAACTGTCTCAAAGATATAAAATGTTGGATGGCACAAAACTTTTTACAGTTAAATGAATCAAAGTCAGAAATCATACTCTTCAATCACCCAAATTCAAACACCAGCCTGATTAGTAGTTTTCTTGGTCCACTCTCCTCCAACATCACACCAACTGCAAGAAATTTAGGAGTTACTTTTGATTCAAACCTCACTTTCGAACCACACATCAAGAAAATAGTCCAGTCCTGCTTCATCCAAATCAGATCCATATCCAAAATTAAATCCATACTGCCCCCTGCTGACCTTGAAAAAGTTATCCATTCATTCATCTTCTCTCGTCTGGACTACTGCAACTCACTCCATTCCGGTATTACAAATAAATCACTCTCCCGCCTCCAACTGGTCAAGAACACAGCAGCTAGGCTTTTAACTGGTTTTAACAGATGACATCACATCACCCCTATCCTCGCTTCCCTCCACTGGCTACCCGTTACTTTTAGAATTGATTTTAAGATTTTACTGATCACTTTTAAAGCTCGTATGGGTCTAGCACCAGGCTACATTTCTGAAATGCTGACCCCCTATGAGCCACTGCGCAGCCTTAGATCCTCGGGCGGGGGCTTCCTGGTCGTTCCAAAGTCGTGGCTGAAATCTAAAGGAGACAGGGCTTTTGCGGTCAGGGCTCCTCGACTTTGGAACAGACTGTCCGAGGAGATAAGGCTGGCAGACTTGGTGACATCTTTTAAATCACTCCTTAAAACTCACTTTTATAGACTTGCTTTTATTTGATGTCCCCTCTAACTATTTAACTATTTCATTACTTCTCTTTTATTTACACTACTCTTCTTATTCTTTTTATTCTTTTATACTCTTCTCATGTTAATTTTCTTCATCTCATGTTTACCTACCTAAATTTTACTTATCTGTTCCCATCTCTGCTACATTTCTGTCTTGTATCTTATCTTGTTTTATCCCCACTGATGTGATGTCGTCATTATTGTCGTCATTATTATCGTCATTATCTTCCTGTATTTGTTTGGTTGTTTTGTTTGAATATATGTAATTAACTCCACATCCTACCATATCTTTTGGAATATTATCATATGAATCATTGCTTCCCTATTATCTTTTAGATTTTAATTTTCTCCTGTAACTCTCATTCAAGTTCTACTTGTGTCATTTTCATTTTATTTTTATTTTTTATTTTTCCTTGTTCTATGTCCACATTATGCTCTTCCCTTCGTGTTTGATTCTACAGAGTTCCTATTCTGCTCTGATTGTTGATGTTTATTTTTCCCTGAGTTTTTGCTCTTGCTGTATGTAAAGCACTTTGTAAACAACTGTTTTTAAAAGTGCTATATAAATAAAGTTATTATTATTATTATTATTATTATTATAAATTGCTCGTATGTGTGATTGTGAGCATGGCTGGTTGTTATTTCTATATGTCAGCTCTGTGATGTGTGATTGACTACTGACCAATCCAGGGTGAGTAAATTCATAAACTAGTACATGACTTTTACTCAAGTAAAATTTAACCAAAGTTACTGTACTTTTTCTTGATTACTATAGCCGTGTACTTTTTCCACTTTGTGATTACCTCCATCACCTCAAACAGAATAAGCTGTGTTGATAATGGTTGGATGGATGGTGCCTCTGGTTAATTCTTCCATCCCTACATAACTCAAGACCGTTTTGTCCATTAAAGGTATAACAGGCCACACTTTAATCATTAATGCATATATATATATATATATATATATATATATATATATATATATATATAACATATCCTATTCAAAAATATCATTGTGTAATAACTTTCTAAACACCGAACTCCATCTTGGTTTGTTGTTCTCAGCTCTGTGTTCACATTGACATAACAGTGTTTCACTCAGAGCCTCAGATGTGTTTAAGACATGTTTTTTTTTTTCTTTTGAACTCAGAACCGAGCCAAATGATCTGTATGTCTTAAAGGAGAAAGATTTCCTAACGCAATAAAGAGATGCTGGACAGACATCAGGTAATAAAACACAAGCAAGTTTAGGGTTTATTGTGCCAAACTATCCTAAACCAAGTGACTGCTTGGTCCTGAACAACCAACATTAGTTAATTTCTTGCCTTTAAGGACCAAAATGGGAGTCAGACTGTCATTTGTTCAATTTTGGCACTGATCTCTCTCTCTCCTCTGAAGATATGAAGTAATTTTTTAAAGCTTTAACATTTTTTATACTATTGAACATCAAAGAAGCGATTGTATCATGTTTAAACAAATGGTCATGAAGCATTGAAGCACTGAAAATTTTGACAACAATGCACACACATACATTCATAGACAAAGATAAAAATAATTTGTTCACATGTCCATTACACAAAACTCCTCATCATACCCATAGATGCTTATTTCCACTCAGACTCATTTCCTTGATGTATAATCCCTTTTTTCCTTACTCCATCGCGTTTCCTATTTCTCTGACCCACCCCACACACACACATATTCAGTCCCTTACACACATCTACACACCCTCATCTTAGCTGCCACGGTGACTAATGAGAAAATGTGACAGCGCTGGCGGTAAGTGAGACAGAGAGGAAGTGGAATCGAAGGACACCTGAATTTGTCATTGAGAAGATGAAGGGCTACAGGGTTCAGCTCCACCACTTCCTGCTTCACGACCAATCGCAGATGAGTATTTAAAATAGAAACACCAACACAGGGGACTAGATTGGAAAACTCAGTTGTGAATGTGACCTTTGTGTTTTTTTTTTATCAATTCATCTTTATTCATTTTTCTTTACTGCACATTTCTCCTTTCTTGGTAATTTCAATCATTCTCTGTCATTTCAATCCCTCCCTCCTCGGTTTTCATTTACTCTTCACTATCACTCATACTTTGTTTGTCTCACTGTCTCCTCCCCTGCTCCCTTATCATCCTTTTCCCTGGACCGTCTGTCTGTTTCCCCTTCTCATCTCCTCCTTTTCTTTTTATCCCACTCTCTCATATTTCTCTGTGTTTCCATCTATTTTTTTTTCTCAGCTGGCGGAGTAGATTAGCGGTTAGTGAGACCATCCCATTACTGTAAGGTTACAGATTCAATCTCGCAGACAGTGTGCACATCAACATCCGTGCCTTCTGTCAGAATGTCCTTGAGAGGGATGCTGAATACACACCGACACAGTCAGTTAAAGTCACCCTGGATAACAGCTGACAGCCAAAAAGTTCAAATTTGCTTTTTTTGCCATATAATCTTGTATTCTGTCCTTGAGGTTATAATCATTCCTGCTTTTTTCTGACTTTGAACTGTCCTGGTTGCAGGTCCTGATATAACACTAATCCACAGTTTTTTTTAAAGGGCCGTTACATTTAGGACTTAAACTTTATATGTTCCAGTAATCTACAAACATGCCTTTTTCTTGCCAGAAGAGCTAGTTTATCCGACACTTCACATTTCAGAGAAAAAGTGCCACGTCTAAGAAGACAGGCCAAGGAAAAGGAATATGGGATCCTTTATCTTTTATCCCTTTAAACAGCTACACTCCAAGCTCCTTTGCTATACCGGACAAATAAGACGGACATACTGTATTCATAGCATTCAGTCTTGTCCATGCAAAGATCTGCAAGGCAAGAAAAGCATGGTACAGTGGCAGCTACCAATGTCAGTGCCCTGCGTTGTATTCTCCATTCCAGCAAAATGCCATATGTGCCTCTACTGACAACAGCCATTTTTGTCAGTTTGGGTCTTTTAAGGGATATTTCAGTATTTTTGAAATTGGGTTGTATGAGGTACTTGGCAATAATCATGTAATTAACATGCAGAGATTTTAGTGTGTGGTGCTCCTTCAACTATGACAAGCTTAGAGAAGCTAGGCAATATATAGTAATGTGGCAGATGGAAATAGCTGCTCTGTAATTTAGCAAGTCTAAAGTAAAAAAAAAGGGCAAAAATAAATGGCTCAATTGTAGTCTCTATTGGGCATTTCTGAAGCATTTTCGTTTTTCACCTAGAAAGTCTCTGTGTTTGGCAATACATTGCAATGCAAGCCTCAACTACTGGCCATGTCCTCTTCCACCCCAGCGTACCTGAAAAACTGTCTGGGCGGGCTTCGGCAAAGAAAACGACAAACTAAACTCAAACTAGCTACTTCAGCTTATATTTGTACTTCAACAGCTGACACAATGTTTTCATAAAGTAAACATAGTGCCCACTGTAGCTTGTCTTATTACCAGCCGTTAGAAGTGTAAAGCCACAGCCATAAACCTACTTGGATGGCTGACAGAGTGATTCTATCACTGACTACAGGAAGTTCACTGACACACAAACACTTACACCAAACCTTTCCCTCCCTGCTAGTGTTTCCAATTGCCTGGTAAAAATCACCATCATACTTTCCTCTTTTGTTTGTTTAATAGCATGACCAAAGGTGCAAATTTGGGAGCTCTAGCCTCAAATTACCTACATTTTCATATTTTACATCACTCTTGCCCAGAGATGTGCTGCACTAGAGTTCCACCTTGTCCCATTCCAGTTCCCTTCAGCTCTTCTGGTCGGAGTCGGTTTTGCCAATTTATCTCTGGAAAGTAGAACACTGGCGTTCAGGAAGGTAGGGAACTCTGGATGGGGAGTGATGCAGGCTGCAGGCGTCTGTGAGCTGCTATCCTTGATCAGAATTGTCCTGAAAGAGTGTTGTTAAGTCCCACACCTGACAGCAGCTGTTGTGGGCACTATAATTGAGCCAGTGTTGTTTTTAGGTTTTTACCTAAAACTTGCTAAGTTATGCTTAGAAGCTATACGTATGCAGCACTATAAATCCTAGCTTCTCTAAGCACGTCTTGTATGAATGAGCAACTTTGAAATCTCTGGAAGCTTATGGTACTATTAGTGCCAAGCCGTGTAGCCCAACTTCAAAAATACTGAAATATCCCTTTAACCAGCACCTAGGGTGGTATTTCAAGCACTTACATTTAAAAAGTCTGGGCCAGAATTAAACTTTGGTAATGTCTACATACTGGTATATCTACAGTAGTAGAGAATCTTTCCCCTAAAGCTTCCACCAGGATCAGATACATACACCTTATTCTCTAGGCAAGGGATGTCCAAACTATGGCCCGGGGGCCAAATGCAGCCCATGGTACAATTTGATCGGCCCGCAGCAATTCGAGAAATAAAATGGAACATGGCCTATATTTGAATAGTGGCATCCAAAATAATATCTTGTTTTCTGACTCCCTGATAAGTTTCAGCAACAAATAGCAGTACCAAAAATTTTCCAGGGGCTGAGGCAGTGGCAGCTAGGGGCAAACAGCACCCCCAAAATCGGATTGGTATCCCCAAAAACCTGAAAATGATTGTCTATTTACCTTGTCAGAAATTAAATCAAGCATTTAGCGTTAGTTTAGGCAGGCCACGGAGTCAAGCTCTGCCCCAGTCAGCTGATCTCACTCAAGCCATCATCAGCTGATGGCGAGCTGATTTGCTGTAATTACGCTAATGGCCAATCGCTCTCATGCTTTCTTATTTAGACTGCTCTTGCCTGGCCACGCCCTCCTGCTCTCTCTGCAAGCTGCTCTTACAACCCTCCTCCAGCTCAGCTTCTCCTTTATTCTGCTTCTGACTTAATCAATGTCATACACCTCATCTTGTGGATATTAATATATATTTCTGAATGTGGCCCTCAGTGGAAAAAGTTTTGACACCCCTGCTCTAGGCTCTCGGGATACCCTCTATCAATGTTGCCTTTACCCAATGCATATTGTTTTCTGAGTTAGAATTGGATACATTTAATAAAAACTGCAGGAAAATCAACATTCTAATGCTCTTCTTGGAGGTCTGAAAGCCAAATATCCAAGTGCACTGTGCAGCTGCACGATATGTGATTGGCTGGTGGTGTCAGAGGGCAGTGCTTAGCAATAGGTTAATCAAAGACAAGTAACCAGCAGAGGGGAGCCCTGGCAGGCTTTGGGACTGTACTTCACTACTAAAACTACAGGTCAACAAATGTATTTCAAGTTAACAGCTTTGCAACTTCCAATTCACAAAAACCTGCAGTACTAAGGCTACAATGCTGCACTGAAACTGAAATTCATGGACTTTGCTAAACACAATGGAAACCATCGAACCAAACATTTTTATTTTTATTTTTATTTTTTTTCCTATGGGTGACCCCAAAAACGGACTTCTTAGACTGCAGCATAAACCATTTAATGGCACTCACATGTCACTCTCCTTCATAGCAGTGGACTCTTTTATTCACAAGAAAAGGTTTATATCATCTATCACATCACACAAATGAATGAACACCCTTGGACACAAGTAGGGTTTGTTTCCCTTCTGCTGAGCATCCTGGAAGACTATTTGTCATATTCTCCTTATCTCGCTTTCAAACATTTATCATTTGGAGAGAAAATATCTTGTTTGAATAGAGCACTGAAAGGCAGTATTTACAAGAAGATTCTTATTGTATGAGGGCTTTTGGGAAGTGGCTGTCAAACACTTATGGTTTGAAGAAGCAGCTTAAAAGCTGTTATTCATGATTTTAACATTTATAAAAGCAGCTTTGCCATGTTCCAATTTTCCTTTATACTCATTTTATCTTATCAGAGAACATGTTTGTGGGCATGTTTTTCAAAGCAGCAGCTTAGGTGAATGTCTGAATTTGAAATTGTAATAAGCACAAAATATGTAAGGTAAAATATTCACCCATTATAAATTGACTAACCTAATTTAACAGAGGTCCAGCCAATTGGTGCTAGTAGTCTCACAATTATTGAAATGAGGTCACCTGAGTGCAGTGCATGTGCTTCAAGTGATTGTAGTATAAAGACAGTCACTGGTTAATCAGTATTCCTGGCTACCATTACACCGCAAAGACAAATGAACACTCCAAGCAATACAGAGAAAATGTGGATGAAAAGTAGAAGGGGATGGAAAGAAAAAAAAATCCTATGACTACTGTGACACCTATGACTTCTCTGAAGGAGTTGCAAGCTTCAGCAGCTGAACTAGGAGAGACTCTGCATGAGTTGTGAAGAGAAAGCTCGTCTAGACTAGACCAAACCCACCATCTCCACTGTGAATCACGGTGGTGGCAGCATCATGCTGTGGGGATGCGTCTTGGCTGCTGGCCTTGGAAGGCAGCAAAATATAGGAAAATACTGGACAACCTTATTTAGTCTGGAAGAGAATTATGTAAGCCCTATCTCCATGCAACCTTGCAGAGCTTCAGCAGTTTTCCAAAGAACAATGGAGCAAAATTGCAGTGTCTAGATGTGCAAGGCTGATTGAGATCTGTCCACTCAGACTCAGAGCTGTGATTGCAGCCAAAGGTGCATCTACAAAATACTGACATGAAAGGGGTTAATATTTATGCAGTTTAAAACAAATAATGACATAAAAACCAAATTATGTTGCAGTAGATCATTTTTGTTTTAGTTCCATAGTCTCTGCATGGTTGAAGGTTGTCCTTGTCCTTGTCTATTTAACTCAATAAAACCAGATTAAACGCCCCACATCAGGAGGTCTGCTTGTCCTTTATGTTGTCACAGAGAGGCCAGAGTGAAAAACTGTTTGTATCCCAGTATGTTGGCATTATCTGTTTAAACAGAGAAACCAAAACACACAAGGATCCAAACAAACCAGAAAAATGGCAAAGGGGGGGAATGATTATCACAAACAGGTCTCTTTGTGTGAGACAGACAGACAGGAGGCAGGTCTGTATAAACGATGAAGGTCATCGTTTGAGAGATTCCTGCTGTGCGCTCCAAAACAACTGAAGAATACAAAAGCACTAATGATGCATTTGAAGATGAAGTTACACTGACACAATGTAGGTTGTTTAAAGAGATATTTGAAACAACAAGTAAGCATTTTTATTCAAACCTTAAAAATAAAGGGACATTCCTGCCTATTTGGTTTGAAAAAACAATTATCCTTATTATGAATTATTTAAACAAACCTGTATGATGCAATATTTGTTGATAAAAAGGCAACCCAAAAGTTGTTTATTTCTGCTGAATATGAGATCCCACTGGTTTCACTTTTTATTTTCTGCAATCAACGAGCAAGATGTGTGTGTTTTTGTGACTTAGTGTGTTCGTGTGTTTTCCCTGTCAGCATGATAAAAGCAGCACCAACACCATAGCAACTATTTAGAAGTGCTAACGTCCCTGTCAGAGCTGCAGCAAGTGTTTCTTCTGCCTGACAAATATGTTTATTCACAATAATGAATGAGCACAGTAATCCCCAGGAAAATAAGCAGTGAAAGGCAGTCTGCAATTAAAATCAATGTTTTTCTTTAATCAACCAATAAGTAGGATTGAAAATACAATTGAAGGTCATAAAGAGGCAGGTATAAAGTATTTTATTTTTATGGAGATTGAGGTTTTGGAGTAAGCTCCTTAAACTCTACCCAACATGATCAAACTTTACTTAAATTTTGTATTCTCAGTCTGCAGATGTGATACTGAAATAGTTAATAATCTGGTAATTCCAGTCCTAATCCTTTGAACTGAGCTGATAGCAGCATGTCCAGATATGTTACATTACTACCGGGCAAGGAATTTCTCAAGAGGAATTCCCAAATAGAACGCTAAAGTTGCCCTCAAAAGCAATTTTAAGAAAGAAAAGTGAAAACAAACTGCTGTCAAATGTATACAGAGGGAAAACTGATTTCCCCTTTCAAATTGAAAAACTGAAAATTAAGTCTGGCCCTTAGAAAATTATGTTTTTTATACTAATGAATACCAAACCACATAAATCCTAAAGACAACACATCTCTTTTATTTTTTAATAAGAGTGGTTCAATTGAATTTCCCTTCTGGGATAAATAAAGTTCTTGTATTGTATTATTGTATTGGTAATTTGATATGTGCAATTTAAGTTAAATATTCAAAAGTCACTGACAATAATACAAATAAAAATTAAAATTTCAGCCAGTGGCTCATTTTCTCTGAGATGGCTGTACTTTCTAGTTGTAAACTTAATGCTAACGATTAATGACATTTGTCTTCAGCAGGCTGCTTCAGCATTACTGCAATTTTATCTTCAACAATGATGCTCAGTTCATGCAGGACATGGTTATATACCCAGCTGACAGCCAGCTGATCCTAATTATCGCTTCCCAGCTCCCACAGCCAATCACAGCTCTTTCTCTCAACACGATCCATATGAATATGATGTACTTGTCACTAATCCCTGCTTACAGGATGCACCACGCTGCTGCAGGCAAAGCTTAACCTCCACCCCAGCCTCAACCCAGGGAGCATCTTTTGAGCAGAGCCTCCCTGCAGAGTAAAACTGGACATCTGTTTTGCAATAACACGATGACACTTATGACAAGGGTGTTCCTCACTGAAGCATTGTTAATATGTAAATACTGCATATGCCAGTATGTAAATTCTTCTGCCAGGGGTCTCTCAGTCAAAACAGTAATAGACAACAAGAAGAGACATGCTGTTCAGCTCTGCTGCTTTCTTCTTGTTTTAAAATGAGATCTCTCTTTAACTAAAACTGCACTTTATAAAGCCTGTTTAATTAACTGTAGACCACCAATTTGGTTTCACAAAATGAGGGGGGCAAAGCTGTTTATAGTGACCTTCCTGGTTCACTCTGCAAGCTACTCTTAAAGTTTTCTCGGGTTACTCACAGTCTGGACCAGGAAGCCCACTTTTATTGGCTTTTCTTCTTCATTTTGTGAAACTGATGATGAGCTCAAATTAAAACAAAAAAAAAAGTAGGTTTATTGTCTAAAACACAAATACATCTTATGAAGTGCAGCTTTTACAGAACAGAGTCCTCAATTCAAAAGAAGGAGTGGGCGGGGCTTCGCAAGCTGACCCTTGTGTCTGGTCTCCACTTGACCTGAAAGTGCCTAGAGGGCCACAAGGCCACATGAGTTCTGTGTTACAAGGGTGAGCTTGGGCAATTCAACTTCCAACAAATGGTACAGAGTAATTGTTCATCACAAGTAAAGGGCAAAAAACGTGCATGCAACAGAAGAGTAGTTTCTGATAGTAATTTGTGTTTCATTAGGAAGTCTGCCTCTCATAACTGCTGCCCACATTCTTCACCATTTGACACTTCATGGAAAAGAAAAACCCACAGCTGAAAAAAACTCTCAACTAGAGTTCATCAGAAGGTATGTGGGGGACTTTCCACATGGAGGAAAGTTCTTTGGTCTGATGGGAGCAAAGTGGTGCTTTTTGGCCACCACACAAGGCGCTGTTAAGCAGACACCAAATGCTGCACACCACCACAAACACAACATCCCCACTGTGAAGTATGGGGTGGCACTATCATGCTGTGGGGATGCTTCTCAGCTGCCAGCCCTGAAAGGCTTGTAAAGGGAACTTATTCATTTTGATTTATTTGACATTACTTTGTTGAAATATGTTTTTTTTTTTACTTTGTCACTGAGTTCCTATTGGCCATTATAAATTTATAAAACCAGTAAAAGTGGAAACGATCGAGAGATGTACTTTTTATAGGCACTTTAACTTGTCTGACTACATTATAATGTTCAATCAGCTGTTCTGTCATTTTGCAAAGACAAATCAAATACATTATGGCCTTTGCAGGCAAATTAATGATCACAAAATTTGAAGAAGTAACTACTTTAAAATATGGTTAGAGTAAAGCTTGAATTAAAATATTTTTAATGCATTACTGATTAAAGTATGAAACCTTCACAAACAAAGACAGTGATAATTGTATTAGAAACAAGTTTGTGCTCAACATAATGTAATTTGTCTTTCAGTAGCTTCAGGAAATATGTAAACTGGCATCTCTTGTAATCCCAGTGTTTTCCCCTTTGTTCTTTTTGTCACTTGTTTTCTCCTAGGGTTTCTTTATTGCCTCCCCTGAATGCTTCAAACCAGCTCACCCCTCATCCGCAATTTTGATTCTTTAATTCTTGTTTTTTTCCCCTCTAACCCTCTCAAAGCAGGGATGCATTGTGAGGTTGTCAACATGACTTCCTATTATGGGGCTAAGTAAGTGTAAAATTGACTTTCGTCTACATTGTGACAACTCACTGAAACCAACTGTGGTTCAGTCTGAAGGGTTCTGCCTCATTGTGTGTGTATTGTGTGTCAGAACATGTCCTTGCATATTTTTTGTGCCTCAGCATTTCAGCTTTTGTGCATGGCGTAAAGCCGGAGTATGAAGATCAGTGAATTTGTCTGATCTAGTCAGAGATGTAAAGGGCAGAAAAGGATAGAATTTTACCTTTTGGTTTTGCCTGGAGGGAATATTAATGCAACCTTTATATTATTACTAAACAAAACTGTTTTTGAATAAAGTTTATATAATACCAGTACTGGCATGGGTTTGGGTATCAGTATCTGTGGTGACCTTTTGATGCTGCATGAGTGGCAAATATGTCAGTTCATGCTTAGGAGTCTAAGATTGATCAAGGCCTATAAAATGAACAGATAACAGGATAATACTGTATATGGATTACCAAAGACCATATAAAACATGGACATAGCCTCAGTGATGTCATCCGCTTGTTTCAGAATAGGTATTTTGAAGCCAAACAAAGGTGGTCTTCATATTGGAAATGTAATCTCAACCTGACCCTGATGTACCCCTCCTGGGAAACAACACTCACACATCCCAGTTAACAAAGCAAAAGCCCCGAACTGTGCAAAGTCATAAATTGCTCCACGGCTTAGTACATATATAATTGCACGGCGGTGGGTCAAGAAGAAGGGTTGGGGTCAAAGGTGGAGTGACTTACACATGCTTACTCAGAGGTGGTATACTGAAAGAGCTTACACAAACACTGCATTATAAAAACTTTAAAAACACAGTATTTGCAATTTCTGCATTTTTATATTAAATCTGTATTCTGATTCTTTATTCCAATTGTAAACATCTACACTAAACTCCTTCCCTTCCAATGTTATATTAACCTTGCAAAGCAGATAAATTCCTCTGTTTCCATGTTTCTCACTGGTGAATCCATCTTGCAAAGCTCCCATCTAAACAGTTTGGGCCCGGTTAGAAAGTGACAGGACCAATCAGTGTCAAGGGGCAGTACTTTCAGGTGCGGCAGAGTCGTGACGTAAGCAAGCAGCAACAAGTGACCGGTGCAATTTTGGTGGAAGAGATTAGCGTGGATGCTGCTAAAGCACCAGTTTTATCAGAACTTGACAACATTTCTTCATTAAAAGAAGAACGAAGTACACCATTGGGTTGTTTTCTTTTCAGGCAGGTATTTAACCCTTCTGGTTCTGCCCCTGGCTGGGGATCTTATAAGCAAGGATAAACCAGAGGCTCAATAATTTTGACCTTTGACTCACAAAATCTAATCAGATCATCTTTTTACAGTGGACATTTCAGCAATATGTGAAGAAAATCCCTCAAAGCAGTTCTAAGACATCATGCTCAACATGATGATAGATATACGGAGAGACATCTGGATGGATGAACTGTGGTTGGAGATGTTAATTTCTGCTGTAAAGTAGGTGTTTTAACATGGGATCTAATGGGGAGTCCTTGCTTTTGGAGCCACCACCAAGTTGACACATAAGGAACTGCAGTTTTTCACTTCCTGCACTGCCTTTATTTTCTTTATCTCATGTAGATTCTGTTTTTCCTGTTTCCATTTTTCAAATATCCTATTTTCCATCACTTCCTGTATAAGCATCAGCCAGAGCCGCCTACAGGTCTATAGCAATAAATCCCTCTTTGTCGGTCAACCCTTGTATTCTTGTTAAGGGGAGCTGTAACGCCCCGTTAGCCGGTGCTGCTGGCAGTGATTTGGACCACTCAGGTGTGGGAGGCACTCAATACAAAGTTCAATCAATTTGACCATTGACCCTGTTCGTTGCTGGCCTTTTAAAGGGCAGCCTACATGAGCTGACATTAGAGGGAAGTGGAGGTGGAGGGGAAGCTTAATGCTTCAAGAAAAGCAATCTCCTGTGTGTGAACTTGCCTGGAAGTTGTCGAGCATGGAGTGTGATACAGTGAAGGGTCTATATATTAAAGACGCTGTAAAGTGAAATCAAAAGTTTTTTGTCTTAACACGCAAGATAAGTTGGAATACGGTTGCTGTAAGCATGTGAAAACACTGAAATCTACATGTGACTGATTTTTTTGGATTGAGACTGTTAGAAAGTTTTTCACCTCTTTCCTGGCTTGATTTAATTTGGGCGTGGCCAAAATGTGGGCTCATGTCTGGCCCACAGTGGGGAATGACCCCCTAAAAGTACAATATAAAATCACAGAACAGTTCATCTCAGTACGGTTTGTTGTTAGCTGATGTTACTACCTTTATTGAAAGAGAACAGTCAGTTAAATGTAGATTTTTTGTTCATTGTGAGGTAAATTGGCCAAATCTATCAGCTACAGTGGTTTATGGATCATTTAAAGTGTCATTACAGAGATTTAAGCCAGAAAACAGACTTTGTCTCTTCTTCTGAGGTCAACAACAGGTCAAGAGGCAGGATAATGGTGTGAGTGCTGTCCTCCATTCAGATTGTTAATCTTAAAACCTGAGAGGATCGTTTTCCCCCTGAGTGGGCGTGGCTTTATCTCAAGAGACACACCCACACCATCCTGGAGCAGATTTTACTGCCTCATTTTTCATGATTTTGAAGCTTAATTTTATAAACTTGGAGATGTTTTATTTGACTGAAATTTGACCTGGGGGTTCATAGCACAGTGACCTGTCATACAACAAATCTAAATAGAGATTCTGCCACATCCCTGGGTTGAGTTAGTTAAGTTACTTTTCCCCTCATGTATCTAGTCTTGTCATTTCCTGTTTTATTTTGGATACTTACCTTGTGTCTCTTTTCCAGATCACTCCTTCCTGCCCACCTGTTTCCCCACGTCCTGATCACCCTCATGTGTCTCACCTGTGTTGATTGTCTGAGTGGCTGCACCTGGTGATCCCTGGCTGATTGTCATCCTACTTGTGTATTTAGTTCATCCACTCCCTGTCCTCTGTGCGAGATCGTCTTGTTACCCTGTGTGCATACTTTCGAGCCTTTATTTTCTGAAAGATTCCCCGCGACTTAGACCCAGTTTTGTTATTAGATTCCTCGTGTTATTGCCTGCCGATTTGGATACCTTTGCCTGTTTATTGACCTCCTGTGTACTGAACCTTGCTAGTATTAAACGGACTTGAACCTTTTGAGAGTGTCTGCCTCTGAATCCTTTGCCTTGCATTTCATGATACATTCATTTTCATTTTACAGAGTCTTTAAAACAGTGCCCTGCTTAAAACCAAAGAAGGTATGTAGTGTAGGTTGGCCTGTTGGGGAGGTCAAAATCTTTGGTGTGTCAGCAAAGATCTAAACTGACTAGGGTAAAAATTGAAGATATCAAATCATATCCTAAGTTGTACATTTTTATTAGTACTTGTGAAACAGGCTGTTGGTTGAAGACACTGGTTAAATCCATCCATCCTATGTATAGAGGCTCAGCCCTCAATGAAGCAGCCTGGGAAGGACTATGACCATACATTTCCTATCCTTTCCTTTATATATATAATTTTTAATTTAAAAGCTCCAAAATATGATCTTTGAAATAATGCATTTGGGTTGTTTTAGGCATATGTTTGACTAACTTATCCACTCAAATAATAATAATAATAATAATAATAAAAGCATTAAAGAGTGGTAGCGTAAAAAAAATATTCAGACAGATTCCATGGTTGGGTTAAGGTAATATTATGATTTCATGTTGCAGAGAGAACTTTTTGAGGGTGTCTACCTCATAACACTAGTCTTTACTCTGCCTGTTTAAACTTTAATTCAGATCCTTTAATAATTTAACTTATCAGCTTTATAGCTGTGATTCAAAACCTTTGGTATTTTGATCAAAATGCTTGTAACACATACAACGTGTCAGATTTAGTACTGTTTACACCTCTGCACACTGAGGCTGTTTCTATTTCCTTTCTTTGCATATTAACTTTGAAACTTTTGTCTATCATCTTCATCATCATTATTATTATTATTTGAACAGGTTTCACATTTTTTCCACAAGTCATTAAATAGGTGATGGATTATTCAGAACTGCACCTGCAGCTCACTTTGTCTCTCTCCCCTTAACTGGCACTCAATCTAAACTCAGTGCTAAGTCCATTTATGTTGATATCATCCATGGAACATAATAGACAAAGGCCAAAGTTTGTACAGAACCTGAACTGAAAAGTTGCACTAGCGCTCCAATTTGGCAGTATATTGGAGCAATACTTTATAGCACAGGCAATTGGCATATACCAATCTGTAAATCTTTGATTATCATGTATAATATTAGTTGTTTCATGCTGATTACTGTGTGCATTGTTCCTTTACTTCACTATTACTGTCTTGTGCAATTCAACTTCTTTATAATCATGTAATTTAGGCCTCAAGGTCACTGCCTGAGGCCAGTCAAAAGTATTTGGCGACACCTGTTAACTACTGAATTCAGGTCTTCCAATCAGACGTGTTTCCACAGGTATATTAAATCAATCATCAGGCCATGAAATCTCCATTTGTGATACAAAATGGTCATTCTGAAAAGATCACTGACTTCAAGCATGGTACTGTGATGGATGCCACCTTTGCAATATTCCTGCTGTATATATTCCACAGTCAACTTTAGTTGATGTGACTTACAATGAATCTTTACTGATGACAGTATTTACCTTTATAAAGGTTTTTAGGATTTTTTTCCCCCAAGTAAGCATTAAAAGAGCCACAGCTGGTCACTAAAGAGCCATGGGTTGAGTATCACTGAGAGAGTATGTGATATGGTCTGCTCAGATGAATAAGGGCCTGTATTTTTTATTTATTAAGGCATTTTTTTCACCTCCTGTTTTGTTTTTAACTGTTGTTTTGCTGTGTCCACAACTGCATACTGCCTACATACCACTGATTGAACTCACCTGTATTTCATTTTCTCCTTATTGCCTGTGAATTCATCTTAATTTTGCCAGTTCTTTGTGTGTTCCCTTGTGTCATCTTTGTTCATCCTTATTTCTCATGAGTTTTTTTCCATGCATATGTCCTCTGCCTGTTATCAGACCACTGCACTTTTTGGCTGCTCTCAGTTTACTTTGTGTTGTCTGACCTGTGTAGCGTCATTCAGCCCTGCCTGATCATCAAACTCTGCCCTTTGGGTCAGCGCTGGATTTATGTCCATCATTACTCTGGTTAGACTGATAAAGCCTGCAAAAAATCTGTCAAAGTATTCTGAGGTATTTTTTAGAAATGCAAGAAATATCAAAATATTACAAGCAACCACCCAACTTAATGGTCATGTTTCAACAGGTGTAATTTAAAATCTTTCTTTTTCTTTGTTGTTGTTGTAGGAAGTGTCCATCCTCCATCCAGTGTTTTTTTATTCCTTCTGTCATGATCAGCCAGCTGATAAAAACAGCAGTGGCTGTTATACGTGCTTTTCTGAAAAAGGTCAGCTGTTTCAACTTTGGAAAGCGCTCCGCTCAGCCAAAAAAAGCAGCTTGGTAAGAAGCTTTTTAAAGGGCAGCTGCATCCTGAGCATCTCATTGTTTTCTCTGCATGGGACACGCAAGCGAGATGGATGTCTGTATTAAACCGAAGAGAGGAAAAGATATGGAGACAGAATAACAAAGAGGAAGCGTGAGGGAGATAAGTGCAGAGATAGAGGAGCGAGATATTTAGAGACGTAGATAGGGGAAGGGAGTGTGTCAGAGAATTAATGTTGGAGAGAAATAGAAAGAGAAAGAGCTTTTTGAGTTAACCGAGTGAACAAGAGTGAGACAGACGGAGACGGACGGAGAGGAGGAGAGAGATTGCACATGTCATTTTGACGGATGGGCTGACATTTCTCCTGTCCTCTCTGAAGCTGTCCCTCTGCTGACACTGCGAATGTACATGCACATGCACACTCTTAAGTTTCTATCGCTCCTAAATCTTTCTCACATTTACTTTCAGGCTCCATTACGTGCTTCTGTGTAATTCTCCTTTGTCGGCTTTTCTTTCTATGCCTGTATCACCAGGTATTCCTTAAAACTTGAACAAATCAAACTGTCTCAGTGCTTTTCTTTTTGAGACAATAATGCCTGCTGAATAACCTGATGAAGACATGGGTCAAAGTTTTCAGTCAAATCATTCTCTTTTTATTCAATCTTACAACTATTTTTTATATAAAGACTACATTTTCAATCTACAATCCATTCTGAGGTCAAATTAAAATCTTCCCTCTGAGTACAAGTGTACTGTACGAAAAATGTGAAAATACGGCAAATCTCGAAAAAAAAATCTTAAGTCATAATTAGGAGATAAAAATTCATAATTATCAGATTAATAGTCAAAATTATGAATTAAATGGACATAATTATGGGATAAAAAGTCAAAACTATGAGTTAAAAAGTCATAATTATGGGATAAAAGTCGAAATTTTTAGTTCAAAAGTCAGAATTATGAGATAAAGATGAAATTATGGGATAAAATATGGAAATAATGAACTAAAAAGTCAATTATGGGATAAAAAGTCCAAATTATGAGTACAAAAGTCATAATTATGGGATGAAAAGTCATAATTATGGGATGAAAAGTCAAAATTGTGAGATAAAAAGTCATAATCATGCAATTGAAAAGTCATAATTATGACACAAAGTTTAAATTATGAGATAAAAGTTATGAGATAAAAAAAGTCATAATTAATCATCATTAACTTTTTTTTTGCGTGGCTGTTATATGGAGTCATGATTTCTGCAAAACTCAAGAGCACAATTTAACATTTTGAGGGCATTACTTGTTGATTTTGGGCTCACGCTTTTCTTCAAGTTTTCCATCAAAACCTGCGTTCATGCTCCAGACTGCCTCCTTGCATTTAGATTTTCTCTGCGCAAGATTTTCTCAGAAACTGCCACTCTCTGATCATTAACTATGCCTGTACGAAACTTTCTCTCTGTGTGCTCAGAGAGAGTAAGCGGACGTTTGAGCACTGAAAAAATGTAAGCACCGGTAGACAGTTTTGAGCACAAACGCAGGTGTTTATGGGAAGTTTAAATATTACTCTACTCAAAATCAATGTCATGCACTCAACACATTAAAATGTGCTTTTGAATACTGACTGTCATTACTCTCTGTTCCTCTTCAGACCCTTTGTTCCACAGTAGACTGTACTACTTCAGCTGAAATGAAACAAATTCTAATTTGATGTTCAATGTTTACACCCTAATGCAAATTTGTAAAAGTAAAACTGCAAGCTTTGTCGTATTTTTTATTTTATTTTATTTTTTTTAATGAGAAGCAAAGTATTTTGCAATGTCATGTTTTTTCCATTAAAGTTTTGTTCAATCCTATCGTGTATTTCAGCCGGTGATGGAATCTAAATGCTGGTTTGTTTTATCCACAGAGTCACGCACCTTTGTGGCTCGTTGGATGTTAGATGACAAACTTCTGCCCTTCTGTTCCTGTCGCTCGCTTTGCACCTCTAACTTGTTATGGAACTTGATTATTCTCTGGCAGCGACTGCAAGTTAAATTTCCCGAGCTAACTCCTGTAACATAGAGGTCAGGTCTAACCTTACAAAGCACATGGATTTGCCAGACTGTCATCAGGCAAATCCATCTTGAAAATATCCAATCCACAGCTTTGTACCAAAAACCTTTGCATTGAATGTATTTCCATACATTAAGGATTACCACTTTGTTTCTGAATGCTTAAAACAGATGTTTGGAAGTCAGTAATAGGAAATCATTGAGACTCTGGGTGGGTGTATAGCTCGACATCTTGTTCAGTTACAAGATAACTTTGTGAAGTCCTAACTCCAGACTACAGATTGCCTGTTTATCAGACTGAAATATAGTTTTTCAGATAAATTTTCAACTTTTTCATGTTTTTTTTTTCTGCCTTTTTGGGGTCAATCACATGAAAGACAATACCAATCAAAACGGCTGATGTTTCAGGTAACAGGATATGTCAAGAAGGGGGCAGAAGGTTTTCAACGTCCATCATAAAGAGCAAAAAATCACATTAAAGAGTTGGTATGTCTGCCCTTTAATTTACTACAACTGACCCATTTGGCCTTTCTGCTGTCATTAGTCTTTGTGGATGTGTTTATTCTTTCAGCTTTGGAAAAAGACAAAATGTGTGCAGCAATTTAGAGAGTCTAGAAGCTGGCTGGCAAACAGAGGTTTAATAATGGAGTGCCAAGAGTTCACAGCGATTAGCAGATAATTTGCTTCCATGAAACCCAGAACATGCTTTCACTTTTGCACTCAGAGAAAAGTAATATGGGGCGAATTCAGGCAGGATTTGTATACTTTCCCTAAAAATATATTCTATTAAATGTTCAATTAGCTTCTCTTTTTGTGTCTTTGAAGTTGTGTACGATCAAAGAAAGGGCTGTGAGCCATGTACTGTCATCATGTGGGATCCTTTATGACCCACGGGCCTGTGAATGTATCCAACACCTTCTACATAATTAAAGGATGCACAAGTGCCAATTGAAAAATACGTTAACCCTTAGAGCTGACAGCTTCAGTTACAAAGATCACGCAGATGTTTTACATTGTGCTACATGAGAATAGAAGATGAACAGCCTTCTATGTCTAAATCCCAATACACTAATATTATAATCAATAAGCTGTGCCCAATTTATTTCAAACTCAAAATCAAATAGTCTTGGGCCGTTTCATTTTTTTTTTTTCAGAGTTATAGGGAGCAGCTGAGGTAGAATTAGTCCCCTGGGTGATGTCTTTGGAGGATGCTTAATCCTCATTGTCTTAATTAAAGCTCAGTGAAAAAAGGCAGAAATTGGTACGCCCCATAGCCTCTGAACACAACACCACCAGGAGAATAAAGTTTTCAAGCTAATGATTATGTTGATTGTGCTTAGAAGTCTGGACGAGGCTTTTTGGGAATACAAAGCAAAACAAAATATTACTACGGTTATCAAGGAAAAAGAGGAAAACTCTGCGGAGCCACTAGAAACTAATGAGTTATCAAATTTACCATAAATTGTATGTTACAATGATGTTTGCACTCATCCTTAAGCTGAGGATGGACTGCAGCCAGGCTAAGACTAAGTATGTAGAGGACCCAGGGCACAAAATCTTGGAGCTTAAAACACTTGCAAACGAAGACCTAGAAAATAGTCTGTATGACTTAAATACAAATGATGTGTTCATAAAGTCTGTAAATATGAATCCATTTATATATCATTAATATAACCAGGGACTGATTTCGTCCAGGCTGTCTGCCGCTCTACATTTGTCCATGTTTAGAACCATCACAGATGTGAACTGTAAACTGTTTGTTGAAGGTGGTGCTAAAGTAAAGATATTAATCCATCTTCTTCTGTGGTGGCAGCAGATTAAGCAAGACAACCCCACATCTCCTTCCAAAGCGACATTTTTCAACTCCTTCTGGGGGTTCCAGAGGTGTTCCTAGACCAGACAGGATATATAATCCCACAATCCCAATCTGGTCCTTCCCCAAGGTCTTCCAACTGGATGTGCCCTGAAGACCTCCAAAGCAGGCGCCCAGGAGGCATCCTGATCAGATGCCTTGATCACCTCAGTTGACTCCTTTCAATTCGAAGGATCAGTATCTCTACTCCTAGCTCCCTCTGGATGCCTGAACTCCTCACCCTGTCTCTCTAAGGCTGAGCCCCACACCTCTGGAGAAATCTCATTTCGACTGCTTGTATCCACAATCTCATTTTTTTCGGTCATTACCCAAAGTTCATGACCACGGTTGAGGATTCAGAGGTAGGTCAACCAGTTAATTGAAAGCTATGCCTCAGGCCCCTCTGCACCACAATGTCCCAAGTACTGCTGATACTGCACCAATCCACATGTCAATTCCATGCTCCCTTTTCCCCTAACTTGTGAACAAGACCCCGGGATACCTGAAGTCCTTCATCTGAGGCAGGGACACATTCTCCACCCAGAGGGAGCAATCCACTGTTTTTCAGCAGAGAACCATAGCCTCAAACTTAGAGGTGCTTACCTTAATCCCAACTGCTTGGCACCCAGTTGCAAACCAGCCCAGTGCCTGCTGGAGCTCCCCAGTTTAGGAAGCCAAAGGAACCACATGATCTTCAAAAGTTTAGATGGATTCCTGAGGTCCCTGAACCGGAAACCCTCTTCTGTCCCCCAACAGATAGACAATATTATAATGTGTTTTAGTGAAGGCAGTGTCTCTTATCCTGAATGTTCTAAGTGGATGTGTATGTTACAGGATGATATGCATGGCAGGAGGAGGCCGTTTTGTACAGACACTAGCAGGAGTTAGAAGGAGGGAGATTAGCAGTCCTGTTCTATCCCATGGTCCAGTTTGTTCAGTACTGTGGGTACAAGGGAAAAGAAATTTCTCCACTTCTGACAGGGCCCCCAGTGCCTGTAGGCCACCAGGCCTATGCCCATTATGCCCATTGGGTATTCCAGTCAAGACTGCAACCACTTTAAATCTACCACATGGTAAAGGCCGGCTCAGACTACATGAATTCAGCCGGATTTTAGCCCGACTGTAATGTCGCAGCTTATCATCAAACCTCCAGCCCGAATTAGAGCGTTGGGAACGACAAACGGTCTTGTAGTGTGAAATAATTAATGATGCGTCCAAGACGCCCCACAACCACACTTGGACGAGCAAACAGCATACGGTGAGCAGTCTGGCTCACTTTTGTAGTGTGGCCAGGCTGTCAGCCAAGACGGGACAAGGTTTTTGTTGCATAGTCTAACATGGAGCCATCGTGAGCAACCAAAAAAAGTGTGTAGTCTGAGCTAGCCTTAACTTTTTAGTCCTGAGAAGAAATGATGATGTTCTGATCAGGTATGCCATATAGGGTTGATTTCTGAACTTTAGTTAATTTTTATTCACATTTAATTATGAAGTTGCTGCATATGTAGACTATTTTTTTCACTGTATTATCTTGTGTTTCTTTGGCAAAAACAAACAAAAAAATCTTTTGAGTTTGAGGCTCAAAAGTTGTGCCCACCAACAAAATAGGCACATCATCTTTTATCAGCAGAGCCCCTGCCATCATTCATCATTCATATAATGTTATTTTGTATGCTTTAAAAGAAACACTAATATATAGAGAGAGCTCTATTCTTCAAGGCACAACTAAGTAGAATGGGGTACCTTTCTGGAGGCTTTACAGTGAAGTAAATTGTTTTTTTTTCTTTCTCATACAACTCCTCCTTTTAACAGTACACAAACATTTTTTTCCAACCAAAAGCCTGAATCAGTCTTTGCAGTAATGCTTCTGTACTGTAAAGCAGCCAAACACAGCTGGGCCAAAATGCTGCAGTCAGACTCCTGATGAGAACTTAGAGGACACACTATATTACTCCCATTTTAGCTCAGCTTCAGGGGCTGCCACTCACAGTCCAGGATTGATTTTTAAGTGTTATCGATCACACTTTGGACCAGAGCCCAGCCAAAGATCTCGGGAAGAACTCTTGTGATCGTCTCAAGTTTGAGGCTTAAGACTAATGTTGACCTTACAGAAGATATTTAAAGCAATTTCAGTTAAGGACTTAGCAAACTCAGGAGAAGTGTCTGGTTTTCTGTCATAAAAGTGATTAGGAAGAAAGAGTCAGGGTTGTACTTTTGGGTGGAAATTGATTGAGCCCACAAAATCAATCATGGGATCACAGTAGTCCGTATGGCTCCCCTAATCAGTTGTTGCTCGGAAATGAAAATATCTACTAGAACTAAATGGAGAACCATGGCAGTTTAAAGATACAGAATGTAGATTTTTTGCATCAAATGTCTATACTGATTTTAAAAGGCTACTCCTGTGTAATATACAATGCTATGCAGAGCTCTTAGACGTGTTTGGGCGAAAAACTGAGGCTTAAAGACTAGGGGTGGGACAAAAAATCGATACACTGAAATATTACGATAGACTTTATATACTTCATGTTCAGTCAGCTCAGTCTGTGTCAAATTCTGCAAAATTCACACTAAATTGCAGTGAATAAATTGAGAAATCCTAAACTTGACCATTTTACAACTATTTTGTATTCTTTAGTTAGGCATATTTTATGATGTATCATTATACAGTTTTCTTGCAATATATCGATTATCGCAGTAACGCTGTATTGTGATAATATCGGTATCGTGGGCCATGTATTGTGTGTCGTATCATGAGGTACCCTGTGATTCCCACCCCTATTAAAGACCCTGTAAAGTGAAATCCAAACTTAGCAAAACACACTTGATACAGTGCTTAACAAATTTATTAGACCACCCTAACCCTAACCAAAGTAAGGTTTATGCCACAGCTGCCCTAAATTAACAGCATTGGTAATTACCAAAATCATTTTTTATGATTCTGCAATGGTTGATACACCAATATGTAGAAGCTTTTTAACCAAAATGCTATTTTTAATGCTAAAATATAATTATGATTGTTATCCATGAATTTTCAAATTTACTGATTTACAGAAAAACTGAAAAAATAGTACAGTACATTAATATTTCTTGATTAATATGCCAAATTATAGTTATTTACTTGCATTCCTGAACAGAAAAATTAGTTTTAGTGGTTGAATGTTTTGCTGGATTAATTTAAGCACTTCATGATGCTGGGTCGTCTTTAAGACAAATATGACAGGTGGTGTTATAAATTTGTTAAGCACAGTATGTTGGGATATGGTTGCTGTAAAACAATGAGATCTACATGTGACTGAATTTGGATTTAGACATTAGAAAGTTTTTCACCTCTTTCCTGGCTTGGTTTCAATTGGGCGGGGCAAATATGTGGGCTCATGATGTCAAGAGCCCACAGTGGGGAATGGCCCCGCCTCTCAAACGCTATATATATAAAATCACAAAGCAGTTCATCTCAGTACAGTCTGTTGTTAGCTGATGTCACTGCCTTTATTGAAAGTTAACAGTCAGTTAAATGCAGATTTTCTGTTCATTGTGAGGTCAGTCTATCAGCTACAGTTGTCTATGGATCACTGAAAGCAGGATTACAGAGATTTGAGCCAGAAAATTGACTTTGTCTGTTCTTCTAAGGTCAACGTAAGGTCAAGGGGCAAGCGAATGGCATGAGAGCTTTCCTCAATTCCGTTTTTAGCATTTTTTGAATTTAAGAGGACCATATTTCTCTTAAGTGGGCGTGGCCTCAGCTCATTCAACAGACACGCCCACACCATCCTGGAGCAGATTTTACTGCCTCATTTTTCATGATTTTAAAGCTTGATTTGATTAACCTAGAGATGTTTTGTTTGACTGAAATTTGACCCTGGGGTTAATCACAGTGACCTATCATACAACAAACCTAAATACAGATTTAGTTTCACTTCAACTTCACAGGGTCTTTAAGTAAGGCATTTAATTGTGAGTAGATTGCCTGAGGGCACCATCAGATGAGAATGAGGACTGACACAGCCCAGTCATGCTCTGGATGTCCTTGTATATTACTAGTGGGATGGGAAAATAAACTCCACAATGCAGTTGTTAATTTGATTTCTAATTAAACACTCATTTAAACAATAAAAACCTACCTTCACACAAGTAATTTAAAAGTAATTCAATGATGTATCATCATTTAAAAGCATTAGGTCTAAGAATAAATGCAAGTTTCCAACAAGTCATATTCATTTTGAAAAAATAGTATTCCTAAAATGTGGTTTAACACAGCTGCAAGACTCATGCTACAAGACTGGAAAAGATAAGATGCCCCACAGCAAAGGAATGGACTGATGAAATGGTAAAAGTTTCATCACATGTTGGGAAGACAAGTGATATATGAGGTCATTTTTGGTGACATGTTGAAATGAAGTTAAAAGAGATGACAAAATAATCATACATGTCTAAGGCTGTTTCTGTTTGTGAATGGGTGCAACTTTTTAAATATTTTGTACAATACATGTATCAGAATGCTGCACTGCTGCTGATAAATTGTTTTTAAATTTTTAAAAAATGAATCAAACACAAACAGATGTAAAGAGTGACTAATAGCACCAATTTATGAAATTATGAGAAATGGAGATATGAGGTTTGCCGCTGCAATTTTCTTTAAAACTAATGAGATTTCAAGAAAAAAATATTTAGGTAACAATGACCCAAATATACTGTTTAATGAATAAAGAACACCACTAACAAAATGTTACAAGCCCTCTTTAGCTTTGTGACTGCTTTTTAGAGACAGTCCCAAACCTCATCTGGTTATTAAACCAGTCCTTGTCATAGATAATGTGTTCTTTTTTTTATTCACCACTTGGTGAATGGGCCGGTGGGTTAATGTTTTCCTATCTGTACTCACTTGTCTTTACAGACACCAGCACATATTATCAGTCCCTCACAGACACACATGCTCACAAAGATAACCATGAGGTACTAGCGTATACTGTATTTGTATGTAAAAAAAGAAAGAAAAAAAAAAAGACATTTCATATTAAGTATGCTAGCCTAGAGGTCAGATTTGTTGCTTTACCACATGAAAATAGGCGTATCTTTGTCTCTTATTCACAGAGTAATGAGTATGTTCAGTATTGTGTTTGACTCTATTGGCTTCTGTTTGACAGCTAGTTAAAGCCTTCAGTAACATCTGCTGCTGCTGCAGCTACACCACAGACGTACATTTGTCATTCTTATCTTCACACAAATGCTGAGTACACACACACAAACCAACAGAATGGGCTGCACACACAAGCACAGTTTTCCTGCGGTGTGAAACAGAGACGATCTGTCCTCAGAATACGTTTAACCTCGTTCTAGCAGGCAGTGAAACACCACCCCTACACAACACCAATCAATTCTCTCTCCATGCTCATAGACACACATGAAGACTCCTGCTCCATCACTCATTTCTCTCAGCTAAGAGGGTTCTGTCTGTGTGGGGAAGATAATCACATATTGTGTGGGTTTCTTTTTTTTCTGTAATCACACCCACACACTAGTTATTACTATCTAAGGGTTAAAGCTCATACCTTGGTCTCTAACTGTGTCTGAGGATATAGTTGTAAAATCTGCTGATGTTGAGTGCTCATTCAACTGGCCATAAAGATAGACATCATCCCATTTCTTTCTTAATCACATAACCTTTACAAACTCAATCAAACTGGATATATATTTTCTTTATGCAGTCGTTTGGTGAGAATATATTTGAAATATTTATTTCAGATCCTCACCGTGTATATTTCATCCTTTAATGACTGCTTATGGTAACACTTTTTAGTTTTCAGCTTGACCTCTAACTGATTTCAAGAACTTGAAATGGTGATGTGAAAAATTGGTTGATGTATTTCAGGTATAAAAAATGTGAAGTTTTTTGTATGGGAAATCCACATTAGTCCTTGAACATTCTGCTGATACTGTTATGATCATTGGTGTACCAGAATGGGCCTTATGATCCTAAGCAGTAGAGTAACAGTGACAATCATTTAGCTTTTTTCACATACATACTACATATATATTTATACATATATCTATATATTAGTTACAGTGCTGTTGGTCCCTGACTTTTCCTAAAAGTGAATTTTAATTTACAACCCCAATTCCAAAAAAGTTCAGGCACTGTGTAAAATATGAATGAAAACAGAATGCAATGATGCAAACCAATATTCCATTTAAAGTCTAAACAACATATCATATGTTGAAACTGAGACATTTTACCGCTACATGAAAAATATTAGATTTTTTTTTTTAATTGATGGCAGCAACATATCTCAAAAAAGTAAGGATGGGGCAACAAAAGACTGTAAAAATAAATGGTACTCATGCAAAACAGCCAAGACAAGAGCATTTTGCAACAAATCAGGTTAACTAGCAACAGGTCAGTACCATGACTGGATGTAAAAGGAGAAGAAGAATCTCTCAGAAGTAAAGATGGGAAGCAGTTCACCAATTTGCAACAAACTGATCTAAAAATTGTGGAATAATTTCAGAGAAACATTCTGTGAAGTAAAATTACAAAGACTTTGAATAACCCACCATCTACAGTACATAATATCTTTGGGCGCAAGGGACAAGGTTGAACATTGGATGTTTGTGATTGTCACAACCTCAGGTGGCACTGCATTAAAAACAGCCATGATTCTGAACTGGAAATCACTACATGGGCTCAAAAACACTTCCAAAAATGGTTGTCATGTGACATCAACAAATGCAATTTAAAGCTATACGTGCAAAGAAGTCATTATGTGATCACGATCTAGAAAAGTCACCATCTTCTCTGGGCCATAGCTCATTTAAAACAGATTTAGGTGAAACTGAAAACTGTTCTGTGGTCAAATCAAAATCTGGTGTGGATTTATTTTATCCCTGAAAAGTCACCCAATATCCAGACTCACTAGAAAGGCTTCTGTAAGGGATTCGAAGGCATGGATAGTATCATTTGAACAGCGCAACAGCAAGCTTTAAGTGGGAAAACAAGTAAGAGCCTACAATTTATGGTTCAAAAATGATTTACCTTTTATTATACCATGATCTTGGTGAATACTCGATTCTGATTGGCTCTGGAAATTCCATTGGTGTCCATTAACTTCTGATATATGGAAACCTTTCGAACTTCACAAGTAGCTCCGATCAAAAAGTCATTACACTGTTCCAGATTAATGCGCAGCAGCAGTTAGCCGTTACTCCGTTAGGAGTAACTATAGCAACCTGAGACAGTCATATTTTCTGAGCAGGGAGTACAGCGCTGCCAGCCTAAGGAGCCTGTGGACCGGCATCAACTGTCACCTAACTGACATAAACAAAATGACAGACTCCAGGTTTAAGACCAGTAACGTAAGATGGTCTTATCTTCTACATCCGATGTACATCTTGTTTCCAGGCTCACCTTAACACTGAGGGGTGAGTTTTGCAAAAAACTCACTTCCCTCCTAACTGCTATAAACTTTTGTCAGAAGATTCAAATAACATAAACAAAAGAAAAGAAGCCATTATTTCTTTGTAGAGCCAAAGGAAACGCTTCTGATAAACCGACATGATTATATCTGGTAAATATTGACGTGTCTGACGGACAGTCAGCACCTGCAGGGTGTGGACAGCTCAGTTTCATGTCTGTGACCTCGTAGTGCAGAAGGAGAAATTATTCTGTTTATTTAAATAGCTGGTCTGCTAAAACTAAGCTTTCTATCAGATGACTGTTCATGTTAACATACAGGTTATAGACTGATCACAGATGACTCTCAGTCTCACTCGTCTTCATGTCTTTTCACTGATAAAATCCGTTCAGAAAGTGCGCTGAGCGGACTAGTGTTTTAGTTCCATTGTGACTTAGTATCTATGGCCTGCCTATTTACTAGAATGCTGAATAACGTTTACGTTCCCCAAGAACGTTATGGGATTGGAATGGCCATTCCAGTTTTTGGTCAAGCCCTCAGGCATTGCTAGGGGAAAGAAATTGTTGTTTTAGTAAAACTTTCTATTTTGATCACAAAACACATGAAACTATAAATTAGTAGTTTTTTAAAATTATTTTCGTTGGCAAGTGACTATGGTATAAGTGGGTTAATGGTATAAGTGGGTTAATGCCTGAGGTGTCCAGTTATCAAGGATTAATGGACTTCGCGCTGTGCGTCGGATGGTTCACGCCTCCCCGTCGTCCATTATTCCCTGAAAATTGGACATTAACCCTTACATAACCTGTGTCATTTCTTGTCCTATATGACAACACCATGCTGAGACTGCTCCACAGTCTATGGACTTGGGGCTAAGCTCCAAGGAGGTTTAAAAGACTGCTGTTGCATCCACAAGATAGCACTTGATCATTCTTTGTTTTAAGGCAAACAAGCCCAAGGGGGCAAACATGTTTGTAAATTCATTTGCACGCAGTGTAAAAATTACAACTGCTTTGGATAGTGAATAGGAGAGACACCTGCACTGCATGCCTAAATGTTTTACACCAGGCTTATGATAGGGCCCCTTAATGCAATTTACCCTCAACCAGGGTTTCCACTGCAAGTATTTGCCCTTACTCTTACACGAACAAATTCTTGACAAAATGCAAACATTGAGCTTTACATTCAGTAGTTAAGCCTTCTGAGTTTATAATCCTTGCAGATAGAAGAATCCTTGACATTGCAAAATGATATCCATGTCCTAATATAATCCTTTTTTAAATAATGAAAGATTTAATCCCTGCAATACAAATACAAGATTTTTGTCTGATATTAACAGCCTGATATGAGAAATTAAAGCCCTGCTTCTAGAAATATAGAAAACTGTATTTGTAGGATAGGGTTACTTGAGGATGCTGTGTTTTTGTGTGAACTTAAATAAGATGTTACACTTGATTCTTGTTGTGCATTTCTGTACAAGCAGCTGAAAGTAGGCTTTCAATACAAAAAAATGTGATGAGTTAAATAGTCATTAAAGATTATTGTGCCGTAATAAGCAAAACAAAAAACAAACAAAAAAAAAAAATTAGAAATGTTGCTATAAAATGTTGCAAGGAAAAAATGGAATCTTAAAACTGAATTCAATATAATTTTCTGGTTGTTACAACAGAGAAAAAGTCTTAAAATAGCTCTGCATGTAATCCTAGAAATATGTTGCAGCCTTGTTACACCGTAGTTTGTGAAGTAAGTTAACTTCACGTACAGTCTTTCTGCAGTCTTCATTCATGTCATTCACAGCCTGGTGGAAGTCTCTCCCTGACTCTGCACCATCAGAGACCCATATGGCTCCATGTTACACATCCACATATGGGAAGTGTTTGAGTGTACAAGTGTCACACAGAGTTTGTTGTGCTTGTCATTGACAAACGTCTGCTCGGCTGACTTGAGCTGTCAGTCGGGGGTGCACGAGGTAAGCCTCTCCCATCTGTCGCCCCTCTAGCAGGTGGTCTGGATAATGATGTGGTGTAGTTTGGCTCATATGGGGGGGCACTAGTCGACGGAGAAAGGCACCAGGGCTGCGACGGTAATTCCTCTTCCTACTACAAAGTTGAAACTCAGAGGATGACGCTTGCATTTATATGCCTCTGAATGAGCATCTTGGTACCAAACTGAAGCCTCAGCTATTGGGTTGAAGACGATTCTTAGAAGCAGGTGTCTTGCCGGTGTCAGTTCTTAAACTTGCCCAGGCTGTCAAAAATATGTTTGAGTCTCATTTTCAAGGCAAGAAATGGACCACTTGATTCATAGAGCCCTTTTCAAACTAGCTTAAAAGGCTGTGTACGTTCTCAAGCTGCTTCATTCAAGTAAACCACTTATCGTTCTCTCTGCCTGCTCTGTGTCTGACCTTGACCTCTTGTGTCTGTGAAGATGTACAAGAACACTGCTAGATTTATCCTGACATGTGCTGTAGTAACAGGCTCCCTGAGTATTTTGAACAGGACCACTGTGTACTAAATATAACATCTACTGTAATGCTTAATAGTTTGTAAGAGAAGGTGCATATCTCCACCATCGCTATGTGTTTCAAGCATAGACTGTTACAGAACTCTATCAAAGGCAGCTTAACAGTTTGCAAAATACTTCAGTAGTTCCAGCTTATGTTCATTTAAGCTGTGTTTCACATTACAAACAGACCCAGTGCCAGTAAAGAAAATTGCTGGGTTTTTTTCAATTCATCCCATAAGCTCATTTGTAATGCCTTCTTCTCAGTGATACACTGTACTGACTACTTTGACTTTTTCTCAACAAAAACTGGTGTGAAATACTCATTTTCCTTTCTATTGGGATCAGCTTTGAACCTCAAATAGCTAATGCTCCATGGTTTGGTCTAGTTGACTTTTGTAGCTTATACCTCAGAGCTACAGTCATCTACAAGCTTCTATTTCACAATAAAAATTAAGAAAGGGAAATTTTGTGGTTGTTTTTTGTTGTTTTACTCAATAACATTAACAGCTACAGTGAGTCTGACAGTTTGGGAAGAAACTTTAGAGCATAACCTTTATAAAGACACCTTGTTAGTGCTTTAATTACAAATGGTTCAAACACAGCTTTCAATTTGATCTGGGTATTTGTTTAGGTGTTTATCACCCATTGTATGCAAAATCCTAATTGAAGGTGTCAAAAATGAAGTTATGTAAGACCTGTTTGGTAGCAGCTGGGGGACCAAAAAGAACAGCTTCAGTTTTGCTTTTGTCAAATTGAAGGAAATTGTGGGGCATCCAGGTTTTTATATCATCAAGATAAGCTAAAAGAGAGGTGAGACGAGATGGATAAAGCTGATTGTCATCAGCATAACAGTGATATGAAAGCTTGTGTTTCTAGAGAATTTGACCTAGTGGTAGCTTTTACTGTAAATAGAAAAAAAATATAGGACCTAGGATGAATCCTTGTGGTATTCCACAGTTTAGATACGCTTCAAAGGCAGTGAAAGTGCAAATATTTACAGAGAAAGTCCTGTTGGTCTGAAAGAAACAGAACTAGTTCAAGGCTGTGCCACCAACCAAGACAAAATTGGAGTACTGGTTTAACATTTCAAAATAATATGAAGCTAACTGGTTGAAATAATAAAAATAGAGCAAGCAAGAGGAGTCTTTCCTCAAATATCTCCAAATGGATTCAGCACCTTGGACAGTGACACAAACACCACATGTCAACAGAGCGGCCCAACAGTGTCGATCAGCAGGAACAGAACAAACTCAGACTCTCTAGAAATTAAGACATCTCAAGCAAGACACATTCCTCCATGCAGTGAGCAGGAACAGGCATACACAAACACACAATCACATGCACCTTGTCTAGTCCTTGCCTCTTGATGCTCTTAGAGGATCTCCTCTGAGGATTGAGCCGGAGACAGTCTCAGACTCTCTGTTCCCCCTCCTCAAAAGTCACTACACATACACATGCTTCAACAGACACAGGCCTGCAGTTTAGCCCATGAGGATTATGACATGGAAAGTCACAGGCATGACACAGGCACCAGAATACACTCAGACTCACAGCGAGCAGCGAGCAGGGATTAGGATATTGACGACCTCAGACTTGACATAATGTGACTCTGTTACCAGGGCGTGACCATGACGGCACCACCAGCTCTCTGGTACACACACACACATAGTGAAACTGGTCCCTCTCTGTCAAATCCTATTAAAGAAGAAGAAATGGTTGTAGGTTCTAATCCCCCCTGCTCAAACCTGAGCTGCACAGCATGACAGACGCGCCGATAAACCGACAGGCAGAGACAGACACAGAGACAGATAAACGTGGAGAGCACTCTCTATGATGTTGCATTTGGACAAAATGTTTTTTAAGGCAAAACTTAAGGATCACTTTCAAGAGGAAACCGTGTAGTTCCGGCTGACAGCATCAATTTGAACTCTACTTACTCCTGAACTCTCGGCTTGTTATCAAAGCTCAGGCCTCAAAGGTTGAAGAAGCGGTTTCTAAAAACAAAAGTGGTGATGCATTCTTATCAGTGATGGATGATGCTCACCTATTGATCAAAGTGTGTAGCACTGAAGAGAATTACAGGAAATACAGCATGTTTGACTTGTATCAACTGCTTTAGCCTTAATTTGGTCATTTTTACCCATCACGAATGAGCCAGGCCCTCTGCTGTTATGGTTCATTAGCATCATTACAGGTCATTTAACTCATCAGACATTTATGGATATACTTAACAGAATAAATATGGTTCTCCCATTTAATAATGCTGGGAATTATGGCTCTTTTCAGTGATATGAAAAGATCTTATAATGTAAAATTAAAAATGGATTGGAATTTGTATTTTGGAGGTGCTAATTGTACGTTACAGTGGAGGGCACTACAGCAAAACCACGAAATTAACATTGAAATTTGTAGAGACATACCCTCATCATACATGTGAAATTTAAAGGCATTTGGATGTTTAATTTGAGAGTTACACACACTTTCTGTCTCATGGCGAAGGATCAAAATGGCCACCATGGCCACTGGGGCATCCAGGAATAAAACTATGTTGATGATGGGACAGATATGGATACGTTCAAGTGAAAATCAGAGCATGATAGGTTCAACACCGTAAGAGGAATACAGAAATGACCCACTTCCTGTTTGAGGTGATGGATCAAAATGGCGGCCATGGCCTCTGGGGCATCTGTTACTGAAGCATTTCAATGTTAGGACAGCTATTGAGGAGTTCAGGTCAAAATCAAAGCATGATAGGTTCAACACAATAAGAATAATACAGAAATGACCCACTTCCTGTCCAATGGCAAAGGATCAAAATGGTCGCCATGGCCACTGGTGCATCTGTAACTGAAACATGTCAATGTTGGGACAGATTTTGAGGAGTTGAGGTCAAAATCACAGCATGATAGGGTCAACACACAAAGAGAAATGCAGAAATTGCCCATTTGCGTCACTTTCTGTTGCCAGTAGAGGGCACAATGATGAGCTGTTTTCATGTGGGCGTGTTCAGTGTGATACTGTTGTGTTGCCATAAAACTTTGAACAGCATAGAATGATCTCCCCCAAAGTTATATTAGTTCTCAGTGAATCATTTTAGAAAAAGAGGCCTTATTTTGAATATTGGGCAGAGCTTGTGGACTTCCTGTTGGGATTTTGGCATGGGTCCAAGAGGCTTTTCTGTAGGTCTGATGATAGTCTATATGCACACTAAAAATTATAGTTCTAGGACGAATGGTGTACAGGGGCTGAATGTTTTTTTTTGGCAACCCATAAAACACATGAAAATGAATGGAGTAAATGTTGGACTGTCAGAAGGGGCGCTGTGAGTAAGTTATGATATTGATGCATGGCTGTATTCAGGACCTTTGTGTGATTATCCATATGAAGTTTGGTGATGATTGACATAACCACTGAAGAGTTAGAAGGCAATTTTTACTGTAAAAAACATACCAAGAATAGTGTAAAATCAGGCCCCTATTACGGCCCCGCCCAATGACAAAAACTCAAGCTCTTGATAACTTTGGATCTCCAGGTGGTCTAGTTTATGCCAAAAAATTCTGGAGTCCATCAGATGAAATCCCTCGGACAAATTTGTTAGAATGGGAAATGTCTCATCATGATGATAAAAGAGTCGGCTCTTTGAACTGGCTCATTCCCTAACGACCCATCACTACCATTTAAAGATGAGATATAAAGTCATGAAGGGCTAAATAATGCCTGATATCCTCTCTGAGACTCCAAATTGGAGTTAAATGGGTTAATTGGGGATTTTTCTCATCGCAATCTTGATTTGACCAAATTAAAACCCAATTAGGTCGACTTAAACAGATTTTGAAGATAAAGGAAGATAAGGAAGATAATCTTTTATCAGGGCTTTTTCACCATTTCTTGTTCCTCCAAAGTACTGCAGCAGGGTTCACTGAGAGATGTTTATTTTTGAAAGACTGATGGATTTAGAGGTAAAACATTCAATGGACTGATATTAGAGAATAAGAGATGTGATTGCTGACAACCAATAAGTAAAATCCTGCCCAAAGACAAATATAATATAATGATAATAATAATATGTGTAATTTGTTTTTACTCCCTCACACTTAGAAGTAAGATAAACGATGGATTATTAATTAAAAAGAAGTTGTAGTGCCTTAGGAATCATAGGGGATTCTAACTTCTAAAATGATACTCAAATTTTTTTTTTTTTTTTTTTACCTAAATACTAGGTCTGTCAAATGATTATAATTTTTTAAAATTGTGATTACTCTTGTAAATTTTGTTGTTAATCACAATTAATTGTTTTATTTGGATTTTTTTTTTTTTTTTTTTTTTTTTTACAGTCTAATGCTAAACTTAATTGACTTCTTTCTCTGATTCAGACCTACTTTTGTTTTCAAAGAAAACTTTGGATAGATCGAAGGATGAAAAAGGAAATTGCTACGGATTGAAAAATAAATAAGCAGACAGTAAAAAGGTAAATGACTGATAACAGAAGGTGCAAATCACATTTGACTTGTCCCTTGAGCTGCCTGTGACATTTAAAGTAAAAAAAGACATCATGGAGCGGTGGTGGACTTATTGGCTCAGCTGAAGTGTGTTGAAGGGAAACTAAGCATGCATCTAATCATGATTTAGAAAACAACATACTTATATTGGACCTTAGTTCATCATGTTTAATGCATTAATACTGGCAGCCCTAATAAATACTCAACATTACTTATTAATCCTTACCAAGGTTATAATAGTTTTAGATTTTTCATTAGTTTTGATCTGTATTTTGTTTTCACCTTTTGTTTCAATTTTCAGTTTAGTTTGAATTAGTTTTTCCTGCTGTTTCTTTAGTTCAGATTAGTTTTATTTTGAAATAATGCTTCATTTAAGTTTAGTTTTAATTAGTTTTAGTTTTAGTTTTGCCAGCAATGTGGGATACCTGTAAGGGGAGTGACCCAAAAGTTCTCTTCACTTTTTACTTGAATTATTTGATTTTAACGTTTGTATACAGCTCAAGACCTAAAATTACCCCAGTGTTCAATCAAATCAGGCGATTTTACTCTCTCCAGGCTTGGGTGTTGATGTCAGTCAGCATGCTGGTGTTAAAAACTAAAACTAAGGTGATTTTGTTCCTAATTCTATTTCATTTTAGTTAGTTTTGTTAGTGCAAAATGTAGTTTTAGTTAGTTGTCCTTGTCCTTGCGTGATTCCTGTGATGCTACCCATGGTTTCAAATACCTTATGGAAATCTTTCTAGTAAGTCTGGAGCTTGGGTGATTTTCAGGGACTTTACAGCTTGAATTTACACTGATAAATTCAACATTGAACATCTTTTCATTCATTTTTAATCCATTTTTGATTATTTGTGTTGCTAGCAGCTAATGCTAACGGAATTATGTTTTCCCAGGATACTTTGTTCTGTTGTCATGTCACGCTGTGTCAAACTGCACATACCTTAATGCTTAAATTATGGTGGGGACAGCTGAATAGCTCATAATGGAGAGAAAAAGAGACAGAGAGCCTGTGATGTGGCCTTCTGATTGTTGGCAGACAGGAACTTCTTTGAGAAACAGCACAAATAGTGCCTGTACAAAAAAAAAAAAAAAAAAAAGAAAGAAAACAAAGGGGCCTTTTTTTGTAAATATGTAAACACTTTGAAGACTTTTTGACACAGAATGATTATTTTTTTACTTTTTGGTCCTGAGGAGAAGAGAACAAGTTTGTGCAAGAAAACTGTTTACTGTATCTCAAGTTAAAATCTTTGCATTTCAATTTTTGTTTAGTTTTTCATTTGTCTGTGTGGTCCCATAACTTTATTAAAATTAAAGTGACATTACTGCAGCCCATATGCTTAAAGCCCAGTTTGTCCTGGAAAAAAAGGAAGTTTAGAGCTTGACTCTGCACCACAGGGTTAATGTTTTAAAGGTTTTAATGACAACAAGTCCAGGTGAGACAAATGGTTAAAAAAATAAATAAATAAAAAAAAAATCAAAACATATTGTCATGAGCTTGCCCACAGATTTTTGTTAATTTTGGACTCTGTATAGCAATGCCAGGACCTGAAAAATATTCAAATACTGAGAAAGAAACGAGAAGATAAGGAGGTGCATATGACCCCAACAATAATTTGTTGACAAGCATTTTTCTATGTAAGCTTCAGAGGTGATCCAAGCCTGGCCTATAGGCAAATGAAAGCCAGGAGGCCAGTGCTAATGTTGCTTGACCATTTAATATTGTTTGTGTGTGTGTGTGTGTGTGGGGGTGGGGGTGTGTGTGTGTGTGTTTATTTTATCACATTTGTACGTATTTTGGGTGGAGCAGAGTGGAATAGCACCTCTGGGATGAACCATCAGCCCATAGACGGACCATAGATAAAATGGGATCTGTGGGATTCATAGGAAATTTAAGACCCATTTGGATGATTCACACTTACAAAAAAACAATGAAAAGTGAAAAATACTTCTAGAGGAGGGAATTTTGGACCACTCAGTTTGCTTTCCTTTTTGAGCCAACCAAATTAAGCTCATAAAATCTTTCAGTTTTGTTTAATTATTTTAAAGACACATTCACTTGAAAGGCAATGTTAAAAATCAACTTAAACAGAGTAAGCGGTCTGTTGTGCAGCAGTAGAAAGTAAGACTTTAAACTTCCAGCAGCTCTCTCCTTGCAGCGATTGATCACTTATCTTTGATTGATGAAAACAGGACTGATGGCTGAAGTTAAGAAGCTGCCATACACCAGATATCAATCACTGGTGTGGTGCTGGCACACCACAGAGGGGGACGGGGTGATGATTCCACCCCTGAACCACTAAAAATCCTTCATCTCACAGAGCAGAAAGACAAAAAGAGCGCAAAGGAAAATAACAAAGCATGGGAGGAAACAAGAAGAAGAAGCAAAAACAACCAGGAGATGTTCTATAGGATCCATCACTAGGGGTAAAAAGGCCCAAAGATGTGCAGTTTATACTCAGCCTTGTGTCATTATGTGATATGTGGACCGTTAAGCGAAGCGGATCAATGGAAATTAGCCTAATTGATTGATTGCCGAAGTAAAGGGGTCAGTCAGGCAGATCAGTTGTTAGTGTGAGGCCAGTTTGTCATCATTTGGAGATGATGTGACCTGTGAAGCACTCATTATTCATCCATCAGAGAGATTGTCAGAAGTCTCGTATGATGAAGAACAGCAGTAAAGGTGGATGAGGATTACGAAGCAAATTTTCCAATACAGTGCCTAAACTGGCAACCATCCAATTCAATGGTAATAAACGGTTCTGGTCCAAGCCCTACCTGTGGTCATCAAGCTGATGGTCTCCCTGGAGGATGCTGTGAATGGAATATATAACCAGATAACATTGAAAAGAGATTCCACGGGTGGATGTTGGTTGTTCTCCAACAGCGTCACAAGGAGGAGTCAATGGATGTGGCTGAAAAGAATGGCTACTGTCTGGGTAGTCAATACCATGAAATGCCACCCAGGTTGGATCTGCATACATGAGACCTCCCTCCTCTGGCTGAGGCTGCAATGTAAAAAACACTGAAGACACCAAGAAAAACCAGGACAGACAACTGAAAGTGTGCCATATGGTAGAGACCTAGCAAGCTCGTCAAACCCAAGACCAAACACAAGTAGACTGTGAGGCAGGTTGTACTCAGCAGTTCCAAATAAATGAAGTCAGCTTCATCTTAACCAGCTTTATACAGTCATTAATACATTAATTTATCAGTAGACTTAATTATAATGCAGTTACATAGCCTATTAGCCCTTAATGATTAAATAAAACAAACTTTTACTTGAGTGCCGGTTTAGCTCAGCTGGTAGAGAAGGCTGCAGTCCTCAACACAAACTGATTTCCTACCTGTCTTCTGATGTCTAATCACATAAAGGCAAAAAAGCACCCAAAATGATTTGATGATTTAACTCATGGTTTTGTGCTGTTATTGTCATACCATCTTATTATCATAATATCAAGTTGTGATAGCAGGACTTTCACTTGTGACACTGTGGTGCTACATTATGTAGGCTAATTATAACCCCAATTCTAAAAAATGTTAGGGTGTTGGGTAAAATATCTAAAAAAAAAAAAAAAAAAGTAGGAGCAGGGTCATGTTTACCATTGTGTAGCATCTCCTCTTCTTTTAACCACAGTCTGTAAATGTCAGGGAAGTAAGGAGAATATTTGCTGGAGTTTTGGGGAAGGAATGTTGTCCTATTCTTGTCTAATGTAGATTTCTAGCTCCCAAACAGTCTTCAGTCTTCTTTGATAATATGCCAAATGTTTCCTATTGGTGAAAGGTCCGGACTGCAGGCAGACTCTTCTACTGTGAAGCCATGCTGTTGTGATGGATGTGATATCAGTGATGTAGCAATATGTTGCTCTAAATCAGCTGAACGCAGAACAGTTTTCCATTTCACCTAAGACCATTTTAAATGAGCTTTCACCCTGAGAAGAAAGCTGCATTTTGGGTCTGAATACTCATGTCAATTCAATCCTTTTTTTTTTGTTTGTTTGTTTTTTTTTTTTTTTTACAAATTTGGAAAAATTATAACTATATCTACAGTTGTGTTTTGACTCTGAATTACTGTCTGTCTCTCTAAATTGCTGTTTTTCACTTGAACTGTTAAACTGCGTAAGTTCTGCTTACCTTTCTTTTAAGATAAATCAGTTTCTCTGAGTTTGCCTTTCTTTTTCTTTTTTTACCTTTTCTTCCTGGTATCATGCCATCGCTCTCCAAATGTTCAGGTACTCGCTGGCAGAAAGTGCTTCCACAGGTTCAAGGCAGGACTGAACCATTTCATGGAAATGTGACGTGGGATTTAGCAATACAGAGATGCCTGAAAGTTACTTTATTAGCAACAAAAATAAGAAAAGAGTTAGTCACAGATATTTTGACTGATGCATGTCAGTCTTTTGCCCTAAGAATCTGCCCCCCCCCCCATACAGCCCCTTTGCTGCTAAAGAATAACTTCTTCCCTCCATTTCCACCTTTCTTTTATCTCTAGTTTCCTTCCTGTCTGCAGCTGTCTGCAGCTGAGGGCTATGATTATAGTCCATCATAAGGTTCAGGAGGCTTTGTCCTGTGCAGTCCATATAATATGCTTCTTATGAGATATTACTAGTAAATAATTCATACTCTCAAGTCGCACAAACAGGCACACAAGCACTTTTGGGCATTAGCATGCACATGCCGTACTGCAACTACATGCACACACTCGAGCGCGCGTATTTATTCAACTCATTTCACTGACAGCAGGCACAGAGTAGTTTTACACTTAAAGGGATAATTCAGCCATTTTTCAGATCAATTATGCATGCATCAGCCTACGGGCAAAACTGCAATCTAAGCTTTAGATTTTGTGTTTTTAGCTGCTTTAGCGTCTCATGGTGTTTTGCATTTTACTGTGTCATGCCTCAGTATGAAGAAGAAAAGTGCAGGGACCTGAAAAAAATCAGGCAGGAAAATGGTGTTTATCTTTGCGTTTGTGTAGAAGTACATTTACATAATATTAGGTGTCCAATTACAAACAGAAGACAAGAAGTATAACAAAATGGATAAAATATAGAGGGAAAATTTACACAAAAGACTACTTAGTCTATTCAGAAGGTCTCTCTGTTTAACTTTTGTATTACCTATATGATTTCAGGGCCTTTTATTATAATAAGAGGAGACTTCTGACTCTTGTGTAGATGACCAAAAACTTTTTGAATTGTAAGCAAAGAAATCTGACATGAAGCTGGTATAGTGGTTATGTTTGTGGACCCTATGTGCAAAGGCTGTTTTCCTTTGGGGCAGGCAGCCAAGATTGAAATCCAACCTGCGCCTACATAGCTTTTTACTCACTCTCTTTCTGCAGTTCCTGATTCTATCCACTGTTCAACACACTAATAAAGGCAGAAAAACACCAACATACAGTATATCTTTAAAAAAAATGTTCCATATGATTTAACTTATTCAAACCCAAAGGAGGAAGGAGCATGGATGGCATTTAAGAAGACAAGCGGCATAAATTCTTTACTTTTCTACTGACCCTGTGTCTTTTAAGTGCTGTTTTCCCACTGTTGCTGCTTTTCTTATTGTTCTGTTTATCAGAATTAAATTCTTAATTTAATTTTTTTTGGCACACTTCTGTGGAGGGACAGGGATGAAATGCAGATTGTTCAAAAACACGCTCGCTGTTCTAAGTCAGTGTAATGCACCTATGATATTAAATTCAAACAAGTTTATAAAATATAACTCAGGGAGTTCTTAGTAAACACAAAACCTTGAATTCTGGAATATAAGCTTTCCCACTTGATAGGTTGTGTGCAATCATGTGATCCCAAATGCCTAATAGGGGACAGGAAGTGGGGGACAGCTGTTAGAAATGTCTGACCATTACACCAACAGGGACTGTAATCACATTGTGTTTAAATATATGGAGTTATTGTTGACCCTGTGATCTCTGTGATTTTACATGGTCCTCTGCTTCATGGCTGATTGCTGTTGTTCCTAAATGCTTCCAATTTCTACTTATATCAATTACAACTGACTTTGGAATATCAGGCAGGGATAAGATTTCATGAACTGTCTTAATAGAAAGGTGGCATCCATCACAGTACCACACTTGAAGTTACTGAGCTCTTCAGAACAACACATTTTGTATCACAAATGTTTACAAATGGAAACTGCATGGCCAGGTGCTTGCTTTTATACCCCTGTAGCAACAGGGCTGGATTCAATAATTAACGGGTGTGGACAAATACTTTCGTCAATACATTGAGTGTGATCCCTACACTTTACAAAAAAGTGAGGTTCTTTTCGACAGTATACACCTGGAGGTGATCAACATCACAATTTACTCATTCCTGCTGACCTCCTGGTGTCTGGCATCATCTAGAGACAGATAAAGGGAGACAAGAGTCTTGAATAGTCCTGTACTGAGCGAAGAGGCTAGCTGAGGGCCTTTAACATATAAAAAAATGCTCATTTTGTCACAAACACACTTTTGTAACAACAACACCGTGCTGTAATATCAACCGAATATACCTTGTGGGGTGAGCGACCGAGTCTAAACATACAATTCATGAATGGCCCTGTTCTAAGAAACGGCTCTCATAAACAGAGCTACTGTAGCTAGCTCCAGTTTGAGTGCCAGTTTCCTTTCCTCCATCATTTTATCTGAAAAGCCTAACTGGTAACAAATAAAGAGCCAAACAACAGAGCTGAGCCAAATGATTTCTTAAAAGAGATGATTTCCCATCACAACGAGTGAGCCTGGATGGACATCAGCTGGGGAAAAACAAGCAAAATCAGAGTCTAATGCACTAAACCATGACAAAACTGTACTGAACCAAACCGGATATCTTTGTGGAAACGGACCATACATGAGGATTTTGCGACACCATTCCTCCAGGCTTTAGACAGAGGCTTTTTTAATTCCTGCCATTTCTCAGTTAGTTTGTTTGTTATTTATTTAAATTTTTGACATGAATATTTCACTACTTTCAGGATACAGAAGTAGTGCAAGAATTATTATTATTATTATTATTTTTTTTTTTTTGCACTTTGATCTCTTGACAAAGTCATAAACAGCTCAAATATGACCTTTTTGTCAGTGTTTCTCGATGCATAAATCTCTATTTGCCCCCCCATCAGGAGTTCTACGCTGCTGTGTGACATCATATGCAAAGAAACTGTTGGGTCAGAATTAATTTCAACATTTTTTTTATTGTCATGGAGGTCAGACTGTAAGTCTTACATCCTAAAAAAGGACCCGGCCTTCTTAACCTGCCCAAAGCAAGAACGAGGTGGTATAGTCTGTAAGATCTAAGCTGTTGAAAAGCTCCACCTGTCAATTTATGGCTCTATTAATGTAGTCTTTGTCTGATCTTATAATAACTTCTTATTTCTATCTTGGCCAGCCTGCGAATGTCAAAAAATATAAATAAATCAGCAGGATATGAGCTGATTATGCAGGATGACAGTTACCATAAATGTCCGATCTGTGGGCTGGCTGTCACTTTGTATGATGTCATATCATGAGGTGTTAATATACAGCGGACCAGAGGTAGAGGATAAAATGTGATTTTCTTTTCTCAGTCTGAAGCAAATGAAGCAGAATCTAAGCGTGAAGACACGTTAAAGTAAAAGTTTAAAACAACAATTAGTCACAGTAGGGAGTGATTCAGTGATCGCTACAGTTTAAAGTAAACAGCCTCCTCTTGTTCATTCGCATTTGTTCATATTGCTCCCTCTCTCTTCTGTCTCTTTACATTAATGCATCATCCTCCAGGGGACAGAGTTACTCTCACTGCTTTACTAAGCCCTCAGGACATTTTTAAATATTAACAGCAGGCTCACACACACATTTGACAACACACCCGCATACACAGTCACACAGGCAGCGAGAAAGAGGCAAAGAAAGTGAGATACTCTGCATACAAGGGACATTATTGGAAAGGAAAAGTGCATTTTGATGAGATTTTTAATGTTTTAAATATGAAAAGGAATATGAAATGAATGTGGGATGAAAGACAGACTGAGAGAGGGAATAAAGTGTTAACATCTTTGACTTTTGGGAAACACAGTATGACATCTGTGGTGATGCACAGCAAGATAGACTAAACCAGGATCATTAAACAGGCTAGTGGAGGCTAAAATAAGCTGTTATTATACCAGAGTCCAGTACAACAGGTTAAGACGTGATTTTGGTTGTAATTCAAAAAATATTTTTAAAAACTTTTACAGAAGAAACAATAATAATAATACTTTCCAAAATGATATTTTCCTCAAGATTTGTTGTTCTCAGCTCTTTGTTCACACTGACAGGATGACACAATTTTAGTTTGTAGAGGCTCAAACATGTTTCCTCCTTCTTTATGTGTTTTATTTTGTGTGTGTTTGTGTGAATGCCTCCCTCTTCATCTATTAGCTCTGCCACCACATGGGAGGAATGAGACTTCAGCCCTTCAGGGATGCCGTGTCTAGTGGAGTAAAAGACCCAGAGTTGAACAGTTTATACCCACTTGACTTGTATGTGGAGCTTTTATGTCCTTGCTGGTGTTGGACATAAATACACAAAAAACATCTGAAAAAATCTCAGTCTAGTCAGGAACACTCTCATCATATATTTAACCATTTTATTGAAAAATAGGTATACAGTTTAACTTGGCAGAGAAGGCTCTGCTCATAAGATGCGCCCTGTGTTATGCACAGAAAATCTTACAAATGAAGCCCTTGAAAAACTTTGTATTGACGGAGTATTTGAGTATGTGCCACACTGGTTCTGAATATTTCTAGTAATAAGATAAATTTATAGATGAATTTAGATCTGGTTGCTTAACAGGTGGATGTGAGCCCCACAGGCCACATTTTGTTCATCACACCATCTGCATGCACTCAGGGAGGTCAGCATAAACAAAACAAACACCCTCCAGACACAATTAAAGAGTTTCTTTTTTAGGGAGACTTTAACATAATTCAACAGATCTGTGAACTCTCCTCTGTGTGGCTCAATCTGCTTTTTTTATTCAGGCTTATTAAAACACATACACACATCACCTGCACTCACACTGGGTAAGCTGTAGCCAACAGTGTCCCTAAAGATGTAAACAAACAGAGAGCGAAAAACATGATAAATTGTATCACTCACATGGGATTAGGTGATAGGATGTCTGGCATGAAGTGTTGTACCTTTAGTAAAGTACATAAACTGTATATGATGCCAAGAACATCTTGTTAAAGCAAACCTTTAAACTCAATGAAAAGTGAATTTTAGATGCTGAAGGTCCAACTGTGATTTCTTTTCAGTTTTATTTCTGACAGGTTTGATATGCCACACTGTTTGTCCTTGATTGTTTTTGGTAAAAGAGCTTCAAGTCATACATCACTCTTCAAGTTAGCAGAGATAGTATCTTCTCTATGATGTAAAGGTCAGTGTCCATGACCCCTAGTGAAGTATTTCCAGATGCTTACTTCACTTCTTACTCTTCAAAAGTCATAGACTGCACATGATGTAGATGCAATTTCAGTGATGTCACCTTTTGGGCTCTGAAGCAGCACTTTAAAGTCCATCAGTGGTGGTGGTCACCAAGGCTGCCCTTTAGAGGGGATGAAAGGGAGAGTTGTTTGGGGCCCAGTCAAATGGGGGACCCATGGAGGTCAGCAAAATCATGGTCCATTGTAAAGTTGATATTGGATAACCATGTCTTATATTTGATCTGAATAATAACTACTCTTTTAAAAGCAGCAATGGATGAATTTTATCTACCTTTGCAGTAGTACATGGTAGCATTTTTAAAATGAAAGCCCTATATTCTTAAAGCAGAATTGCCTTTTTTGGTAATGATAACAGTATGAAAGGACCCATTGACCTCAACAGGTGGAAAATCATGTCAGACTGATAGCTAAGCTATAATGTGTGCAAATTTAAGGATGCCAGAAGTTAAAGTAAAATGAACTGAGAAAACTTAATAACTTAATAACTTAATGTTTTAAAGGGGTCAAAAGTGGAAAAAAATGGGCTACAAAAATGCAGAGAGGGGCAAAAATGGATGTATAATGGTGAAAAGTGTTTAAAATGTGGCAAAATGTGTGACTGTTGTCAGAAATTGGTCCTAGAGGTGAAAATGGGCAAAAAGTGGGAAAAAAAATCCATTAAAATTGCAAAAAAGGCAAGGTGAAATATTAAAAAGGGGTTGAAGAGCAGACACACTGGTGAAAAGGGATTAGTATAGACAAAGGGACATAAATGGTAAAAGTGGGTTACAGAAATGCAAAAAGGCACAAAAATGGATGGAAAATGGTGAAAAGCTGTTAAAAGTGGCAAACATTGGTTCAATGTAGTGTCAAGTGTCAAATATGGCCAGATGAAGTAGAAAAATTGGGTTACAAAGTGGTTAAAACTATTCAAAGTAAAGTTTGATCAACCTCAAAGACAAAGCCCTGTAGCTGAGACAGTAGCTCTGAGAAAGAGCTACAGCAGCAGACAGATCAGCCTTGCCACTTACCGTGAAGAACCCTTGTCGTTCACTTGCCTCTTGCCTTGTAAGTACCTTGTCCTTTATTTTTCATGAACAACTCTTGTCCTTCATAAAATAGGAAGACATTTTGAGAAAATCATCTAAGTACAGTGTGTGCTGATGAAGAAATAAGTTATTAGGACCATATTTTTAGCATGCTTTAGACTTGTTTATTTCTAGTGTGAAAGTGACATTTTAGAATAGATGTTAAAATGGGTTGAGTGTAATTAATGGACCAAGAGATTTGAAACCCTCAGTGGTGAAACCAAAGTAACTTACAGTTTAACTAATTCTTACAATATTTTTCATAGTTCAGGCATGTAGATCTGGTCAAGGGCTCTGTCTAAACTATCACACAGCCACCGGCCACTGCTAGCCACTACAATTGCCACTGGTACCATGCCTCCATTATGCTCTGTAACCAAGACACAAAGCACACTGTACAGATGGCGCTGCTGGTAACTTGTAGGAACAGCTTTGTTTGACATTATCTGATATAGAAAATGAGGGTGAAGTTGTACTCAGGCTCATATAAACATCTGACCAAAGCAATGGTAACAACATTTAGCACAGGCATTTGGTCATTGATACCTGCAAGGAGGATTGAAGGTAGGCAGTTAAAACATTAGCAATGCTCAGAAAAATCTTCTTAATGATGCCGAGTAGACAGTCTGCCCACAGGAAAAAAGATCAACCTCCATGAAAACAATCCAACAAAGTAAACATAGCTTATTTAACTCCATAGCTGCCTAGCTAAGGTAGCTAAAGCTAAGCTAACAAAGCAGCTATGCAAGATAAGTTGCTACATTACCCTGGGTTAACTTTTTTAAAACTCATGCTTCTGAAGCAAACTTAGCTACTGTATGGTGTATGTCAGGGGAATATGTAGTAACATTATTTATGTAGCTAGCTCAGCTATGTTAGCTTTACCTAAAACTAACAAAGAAAAAGCGAGCCACTGTTCTGGTAACTTGATAAAATGGGTTGATACATAGTTTAATCCCAGATTAGAACACCTACTTTTTTCTCTGTTGTATTTATGAATTGTTTCTTAGTCTGTGCGTGTTTGCAACGTGGTTATTTCACGAATGTAACTATCAGACTTTGTTATGAATAAAGATGAACTCTAAAAAAAATTCTAAAACTGGAAAAATGTACTGACAAATTATGGCACTTCCGTTCTGACAGTGACGGTGTCTCACATGAACGGTCTGCAAGATGGGTTGTCAGAGATGTATGGTCTGCAGCCAGACTCTCATAATGGTTCGGTCAAACTTCCAGTTTTCTACCACCTGTTGTAGACTGGATTTCCAAAACTGGCTCATATTTGCTACAAAGCCACTGCCAAACAAATGTGATTTTCCTCATATTCACTACTTTCGATGTAATAGATAATGCTAAGCTTGCTAAGATATTTGACACAATCATGCTGCAGCTGTTCAGGTTTGTTAGAGTCTGCTGTTGTTGCTGCAGTTCATTTAAAATTGAAATCTGCACTTTTAATCAGCTTGTATTATGAGCAAATGCAGCCTCTGATTTTGATGTTAATCTAAACTAATGTGATACCTGGGAGACAAGAGTGTCACTTGTGTTTTGCTAATGTTGTGTTCTTGTGTGAACTTGCTGTTGTCTGGAGGTTGATTTGTGCATAGAGGGAAAATTAAAGACAGAAAACAAGCGTGTCACTGATCCGTCGTTCTCACCTTGTCAACTCTACTTTGGTACACTCTGTCTCACACGAACTTACAGTCGCGATGACAGCCCGACTGTGTTCTGCCTTAATTATAACTGAGTCAAACTAATAAATAAACACAGAAAAGTGAAAGGACTAATTTGCTGTGAGAAGAAAAAAAAACAGGTAATTAAATAGATACATAAATAAATAATGTAGCCTGAAGCAGATGTGACCAAATGTCAAAAAAGTACACTCCCATTTGATAACAAGTGTCAGATCTGCTGAAATCAATGTGCCACTTGTACTCCAGCTGTTATGATGCCTTTAAGTGCTGTGGGAAAAAATCCCAATAAAAAGTCAAACACATGCGCATGATGCAATCAAAGGGGGACAAATGAAACTGAATGCTAAAAGCGTGTGCTTACAGTCATCATGGTATTAGGACACTTTTTGCCTCATAAAAAAGTAAAAGTACCAGGTTTAATCAAAATCAAAGATAAAGCACCTTTTAGTCACACTGCTAACATTTTGTATGGAGGAATGTAATACCACAAATAAGAATGATCCTCTTTCTGTAGTGTCAATTTCAAGGCAAGAGATGTTAAAGAAAATGAAATGTTTGTTAACCTGAAAGTTTTAACCCCCAGGATAACCATCACTGCAGCTGTTCACAGATGTGGGCTTTATGGCAGAGTGGAGGCTTCAACTCAGTGGGGGGGTTTAAGCAGCAGGCACTGGGAGACTGGTCAGGGTGGAGGGAAAGCTGAATGGAGAAAAGGTACAACGATATCCTCAGTGAAAACCTGTACTTCTACAGTGCTCAGGACCTTAGACTAAACCGAAGGTTCAACTTCCAACCTGACAATGACCCTACACAGGAGTGGCTTAGGGACATCCCTGTGAATGTCTTCGAGTGGCCCAGCCACAGCTCTGACTTGAACCCTATTGAACATCTCCTGAGAGACCTGAAAATGGCTGTCCAACATCCAAACTGACTGAGCTTGAGATGATTTGTAAAGAAGAATGGCAGAAAATCCCTCAGTCCAGGTGTGCAAAGCTTATGTCATATTCAAAAAGACTCAAAGGCTGTGATTGTTGCCAAAGGTGCTTCAACTTTGTGCTGAATAAAGGGTCTGAATACTTAAGTCAATGTGATTTTTTTTTTTTTTTTTTCATTTTCATTTATTTGCAAAATTTTGTAAAATTCTGTTTTCACTTTGTAATTATTGGGTACTGAGTAATGAGAATTTTAGCATCAGGTTGCAACATGAAATTTAAAAAGTGAAGGGGCACTGTTTATTTGAGGTGTCGTTGCTCACTTGGCCTCCTAAAAAACCTCCCCAGGCTGCACCACTGATATAAAGAAATAGTTGGAATTTTTTATTCAAAAAGAACAATAACTGTTTAAATGCAGTGACTTTGAATGCCTCAATAAGACAGTGAAGTTGCACCAAGCCTTTTTGTTATGAAATAGGAGCTCAACTATCATCCAGGGGGAGTACAAATAGCCACTCCACTTTAACAAACTGATAGGAAGACGGATGAGATGAGAGAAGAATTGCAGTGATTACTGTGAAGCCATTTTCTCTCTCGGAGGTCATTCATGCTTTGATATTATACACATTACATACTTGTTCTTCAGTGTCTCCAGTGAAAAATATTCTCTCACCTTCAGCCGGGTCAAAATGCAGCTGGATGAAGACAAAAACATAATAGATATTTCAGATTTTTTGTTTAACATTCCATTTATTTCTCTGCCCTTAAATTTTTTAATCCTAACCTATTCAAAACACTCAGCAGCTTTATTTAAAATAGTGCTGAATAAATAAAATTATGTTTAAATAAAATCAAACTGCATGAGTGAGGAGCTGCCAGTCAAGAGCTCCCTTTCACTCAGACTAATTATCTTAATAACTCAAAATGAATGCAGTGATGGTAATGTATTGATTTGTAAGAGCTTCACATTGCACCTTTGAGACAGATAATGGACGAGTGCAGGAGAGAGCAAGAATTTCAACAAGAATCAAGGGCAAAAATACAGTAAAATTTCCTATCATATGAGTGGAAATACCCAGGTAGAGAACATGCCGTGTGGCTGTACAGTCCTCAACTGTCTCAGTTGAGGTCAGCGTTAATGATTTAACAGTAAAAAAAGAGACTTGGCAAAAATGGCATCCATGGGAGAGTTTCAAAGCCAAAACCACTGCTGACCAAAAAGAACACAGAGGCCACAGGTCACACCGGCCAAAAACACCTTGATGATCCCTAAGACTTTTGGAAAATTTCCTGTCGACTGATGAAACGAAATGTGAAGTGCTCCAGCGTTATACAAAAGGACAATGGCCCAAAAACCTCTGAATGGCCTTAAAGGGATACTTCAACATTTTGGCAAATTCTTCCATTGCCATAATTCCTATAGTCTTAGTAATAGGTTTGTTACCTTCAGTTGTTGGTGCAAGCTATTTTTAGATTGGCCGCTGCCGAGTTCAGACCTGCTGCGGCAACTCAATGTAAGCAGACGGTATTCCGGCTTTCCCTCATCAAACTCATCAAATACACAATCCAACAACTCCAAAACGCTCTCGTGGACAAGTTGTGACCTGTACATTCACCACGCTATGAAATAATAAGGTATACTTATGTAACATTACGACACATGAAGCAAATACTCAGAACTATTTCTTGAGTAAACCACTGGGCGGAGTGACACAGTGCAGCAGCCATGTCTGGAGTGTAGTTCCGGCTTCGCATTTAGCTTTAAAACATCTCCGTCTCGTGATGTTCCATGATTATGGCTCAAAGAAAACAAAATCAAGGTTTTGGAGTGGCCAAGTTAAAGTTTGGATTTAAATCCAATTGATATGGTGTGGTGTGACCTTGAACAGACAGTTCATGCTCGAAAACCCTTCAATATGGCTAAGTCAAAACAATTCTGTGAAGAAGAGTGGGCCGAAATTCCTCCACAGCGATGTGAAAGACTCATCACCAGTTACGGCAAACACTTGATTTCAGTTATTGTTGCCAAGGGTGGCACAACCAGTTATTAGGTTTAGGGGGCAATTACTTTTTCACACAGGGTAAGAAAGGTTTGGACTCCCCCCACCTCCCCCTTAAAAAATGAAACAATCATTCAGATATTGCATTTTTTATTTACTTATGTTGTCTTTCTGAATATAATAATGAGAAATTACGACCGAAATCTCTGAAATTTTTGAATCAGTCGTGTTTCCAAATAGTGCAGTTTGGACCTCGGAAGGACAAAACATAACAAAACTGACAGACAGGACGAAATAAGCATTTTTTTAAAGACATTTTGATGCATCATTTTTTTCACATTTGCACATTCATGGACCACTGAAAAGGGCTTTGCGGCCCAATTTTTGGTGGGTCACGACCCACCAGTTGATAATCACTGGTCTAAGGCACAGTTGCTTTCTACAGAAAGAAGCCAGCTGTGCAGCCGATCATCCCCTCATTATAAAACAAGCACACCCCTGGATGCTAACAGCAGCAACATATAGACAAATGTGGTGCACACCAAGATACTTTGGAGCTATGATAGAGTCCTTTATGTTAGTGAGTGACAGAGGAAGTGGAGGAAGAGTTTGCTGAAAAATAAAGTAACTGTAGTAAATGATAAAATGTATACAAATAATGTTACCTTAAATGTGATTCAAACTTCAAATTTATCACTGTACAGACTTCTAAACATGATGTTTTGTTTCCATTTCTCTTGCTTGTAATCAAATATCTTCAAATATCTTCAAAAAGCTTCAGTCCCACTAATTAAATATGGTTATAAAAAAACTGCAACAATTAAAGTCTAATCGGTGCTTCTTTTATCAGTTTTGTCCTATCTTCCTTTAATTTGTTTCACATTTACGTCGAATTAGTCACTTCTTTGTGCTATTTTCCATAGAGAAAAAAAATAAAACGATTCATTAAAACCATTTTTTTTCTTTTCCTTCACTTTCTCTGCAGTAATGTTGATACCTGAGACAGCAGCCTTCTCATTTTCATTCACTGCTGACTGTTGCTTTTGCTGCCTGAATGATAAACATCACCAGCTGCAGATTACATCCACTGTAGTCAATTAACTTTGATCCCCTCACAGCTAAAACTGAGGCTGCTTTCTGCACACAACGGTAGTTTGTGAAGAAGAAGAAACATCCACCTGTATAATCACTCCATAAAAGGAGTGTGTGGTTTTTATACCTCATGAGACGATCAGAGCGAGATGACAGAACAACCACAGGTAAACTCTCCACGCAACACCTGTTATAACACAAATGCCAGCACTTGATATCTTCTGCTGCTCACTTTATTTCCAGGCATAAAGATGCTGCAAATATACCCAGTGATAAGCTGTGATTTTTTTTTATTAACATGACGTAGATATGGTTTCTTTGTAAATTAGAGGGAAGCAATAATGTTGGTTGAGGGCGTCAAATGTGGAATCACAATAAGAAGCTCAGAAAACTAAAGCAGAGATTAAAGCAGCTTTAAAGTTTGCCTCTCTAACTTGTTGAAATGGAAGTTTTCTACATCTGAGAGCAAATTTAAAAGAACCTCATCATGCCTGCTCTAAGTGGGAAGTGTCTGTTTCTCAAAATGACTCACCTTTTAAAATTTTAAGTGGAATGACAATGAATTTGCATACTTTGGTAAAATGCACCCCACAGTTTCTGATGAACTAAAACAAAAAAAAAAAAAGGTTCAGTGATTGACTTAAGTTATGCAGTTTGCCAACACAGAGGCACAAAAACCTTTCCTAAAATATTCACCGATAAAGCTCAAATTGTCATTATTTCTGCCAGTGTTTCAGTGGATTTTGTATTTGTGTCCAAGTCTGTCTGCTGTTGGCTTCTGAAAGCTTCTGTTGCCCCTCTACAGGAAGGACAAAGTTTCAAAAACAGACAGGTAGGTTGTTGGTCTGCCAGAACAGAGGGTGCCACAGTAAAACTAAATCAAGCCTGGTAAAAAGCTCATCAAACTAAGATTGAGCATTTGGGCCTGGATTCCTGGCAAGTAAAAAAAAGAACTCATGACAAATTTTTAGCATGCCAGCATCTGCAGATTTGGGGATTTTCCAAAGAAGACAAAAATATCCAAAAGTGCTCTCATGAACTGCAGAAGAGATCCCAGCATGAGCCCAGCACCACAGGGAGGCAGGAGAGATTAGCCCCTCAGCTTAAGTTACATTCTCAACCCTATACCAGAAACAATATTGGCCGAATTAAATGTCATACACAGAAATAAAAACCATGATCATGATCTCACTTAAAAAAAACCTCTAAAACCCTTTTCTTAGAACAGAATTACCCAACAAAAAACAGGATACCAGAAAATAAAGAAGAAACTGAGACAACATAAAAGTGGGAAGAGTGACAGAAAGGAGCAAAAGGTGAAAAATTGGTTTAAAATGCCAAAAATGGGCAGAAAATGTTGTAAAAATGGGGTAAAAGATATACAATTTTTTTTACGTGTCAAAAAGGGTCAAATGCAGGCAGAAAGTGGCATCACTGGGTTACAAAGAGATAAATTGGGTCAATGAAAAGAAAAAAAAGGATTAAGAGTGGCAAAAATGGGCAGAAAACATGGCAAAATAGGTTTAAAAAGGTGGATAAATGTGTTTGAAGTGGCAAAAATTGTCTAAATTTGGGCAGAAAGTGGCATGAATGGGTTTAAAATAAGCAAAATGGGCAGAAAGAGTGGTGAATGCAAGTTCAAAAGTGCAAATATGGGTCAAAAAGGTCAAAGAGTAGAAAAAAGTTGGTTTAAAGAGGCAAATATGGGTTGAAAGTTGAAAAATGTGTTTGAAGGGGCACAAGTGGTCAGAAAAGGGGACGAAAATGGGTTAGAAAGAGGCAAAAGGGTGGAAATGGTGAAAAGAGAAAGGGAGGTACAGAAAGTGAAGGGAGATTTTGAAAGAGGGGGATGTAAAAAAAAAACAAAAGCAAAATTCAGAAAAAAAGATGTGTTCATAAAGAAAGCAGAAAGTGAGAATAAAGGGCTGCAGGGAAAAAAGAAAATTGAGATGGTGAAAAAGAAAGGTGGGGTATGCAGAAAGAAAGAAAACCATCACAGTAACATCAGTGAGTAAGATAGACCTGTGACAGACTTAGCCTTAAATTCATCTTAAACCTATTTGTCTTGGATATGGCTGTAATGTCAGTAATGAAGGTAACATGTTAAAAGTCTGCAGTAATAAACATAAACAACAAAAGACTAATCATTCAAATATTTGCATTATCAACTAAGCTGATGAAATTGAGAGAAGTGATGTTGGTGATAAAAGCAGTTAAAGTTGAGCACCTCCTATATCCATGTAACTTCTATAATGTCAATAATAGGAAGGCTGATGTTGGCAGTTGAGGCACATGTAGGTGGACAGGTGCACAGTGTCAGGACATCACTGTACATGGTAAAGGCAACACTGTATTAGGTATTGCCCCTGATCTGTTTTGTCCCACGGCCACATTACAAGAAAGTTACATTTCAGTATAGGGAGAGAGGGGGTATGAGCAGAAAGACAAGTTATATTTTTTTGTTTTGTTTCAAATATCTCCTTCCTCTTGGTGCTGCCTGTCCCAACGTTAGGCTGTTTTTACTAAAGTCCTTTAGATAATTGGTTATCACTGAATCTTTGACATGCAGTTCTATGGCCACACCAAAACCTAAACATAAAAATTGTCTTTTTTTAAATCAACACAACTTTTTTTAAAGAGCAGTTAAACATTATCTCTATCATCTTAATGTTACAGAGCTGACCGACCTCAACAAAAATTAACCTTTTCCTACGCATTGTTTGCATTGGATTCAGCCTCAATTCCAAACAAAAATAAACTGAAAATAAGCTAAAGAGAGGCCTGAGAAAGTCTTTGTTAAATCCACACTGTACTTGGCTGGTGTACAATAACAAATTCTTAATTAGCTTGCAAACAAAACCAAAGCCAATAACATCCTGGAGCCAGGGACTGTCAAGGATGTGTGTGTTTTCATTTCCTGAAGGAACAGGTGCATAAGAGCCTCTGGATGTGTACAAGATCACAGTCCCAATCAGCCTGTAGATGTGTGCGTGAGTGTGAGTCAGTGTGCCTGCAGATCGAGCTGAAACAGTGGATTATAAACTTGAAAAGAGGAACGTACTGGGACAGAAAATCAGCGAGGGATTTTGTGATGGAGGATCCTAATGGTCTTTTGTGTGCTTTGTGTTTGATGTCAAATATTTGTTTATTCCCATGGAAAATAGTTTCTTAAAATGTTATGTATGCAAACTCTTGAAATTCTAGCACAACTACACACATAAGGAGGCATCTGTAAGTGTTTGTTTGCCTAGAGATTGCTTACACAGATGCAAGGTGAAGTAAGACAGTGTGCCTTTTAGTGTGCCCTTCTATTAGACAATATGTGATAAAGTTCCCTCTGATTTGCCCTCTCAGTGAACCATATGTGATACAGTGCCCTTCAAGTTTCACTTCTGTTGGACTAAATGAGGTACAGTGCCCTCTGGGCTGCCCTTTTGTTTGACAAAATTTGGAAAAGTGCCCCCTAAGGTGTCTTCTCAGGGGTCAAAATGAGTTAAAGTCCACTTGGGGCTGCCCTTCAGGAGGTCAGGTTATCATGTTTAAAGCAATGGTCTCAGTGGTCAAAATGTCATAAAGAGCCCTCTAAGGTGCCTTTCCATTTGGTAAAAATGTGATAAAGTGCCCTTTAGTCCACCCTTCTATTAGACAATATATGATTAGGTGCCCTCTAGGCTGCCCTTCTATGAGGAAATATGTGACAAAGTGCCCTTTAGGCTGCCCTTCTATTAGACATTAAGTGGTAACGTTTGTTCTAGGCTGCCTGTCTATTAGACAGTATATGATAAAGTGTCCTCTACGCTGCCCTTCTATTGGATGAAGGTCCAGTACTGGAGAAAATCCAATAAGGGGCCATTAGACCCCTTACATTAATTTAATGTTCTCAGACATTCTCCAGTATCTTTGTACACAGATACAGATGGTCAAATATCTCAGTATTTCTTGTCTGCTTCATCATCGTGAAATGTTCCTCATGTATCAGTTTAAGCAGTTCCTGAGTAAACTGCTGGCTTTCGGCCCAGTCTGTCTGCATATGTGGTTGTTATGTCAGCTCATGGAAATCGTCCTCACATGTGACCCTTTGGCATGCAGATCTTTTCACTTGAGCCAGAAACACCAGGAAGTAGCATGAACATGATCAATTACATTTCTCAGCATATTACACATTTCAATCTCTCACTGTCATATTGATTTTATTTTTATTTTTTTGAAAGATTTACGTCTTTTTTATACAGATGTTTTGTCTGTCGTCATTCTCATTGTAGAAAGTGTGCCCAGCTGCCATTAAATTTGACAGACCTTTCTCAAATGAGCACCTGTAGGTCATAGATAAACTAAATTGAAAAGTTTTGACATTAGATGCCGATGTAAGCTACTGTTGCATGATGCATAACTCATTGTAAGCCTTTAAATTGAGGAGACTTATGGAGTTCAAATGTGGTTGAATTTGCCCAGAGATACAGATGTACAGCAAACCAGATCCTAGTCTAATGAAAATACTTTGTATTGGCTTTGATGTAGTTTAGCTGAATTCTGCAATTTCTGCCTGTAAAAGAGAAAATGAAGAGTCCAAAGCCAAAAAGGTTTGAAGATGATCCTCTAATGACTGTGGTCTGCACAGAAACGAGCTGATAAAAGAAGATCGCTTCAGGCTTTTCAATTCAGAGAGTCTGAAAAACAAAATAAAAATACCACCTATACTTGCACTCTTGCTACCCGCTTTTGAGGAGGAGAAGAAGAAGAAAACAGATGGATGGATGGATTGATGGATGGACTGATTGAAGGATGGATGGATGGATGATTGAACAGATTGTGTTGCAGAAAAACTTTGTGATAAACTTCAGATGACTTCAGGACAGTTCAATCCACTGATCCTGAACACCACAAACAACAATCTGTTTTTATCCTCCAGCCACGCCAACAGCCTCCATCTTATCTTTTTTGTTACAATCTCTTCTCTTATTCCCTTCTTCTTCATCTATAAAAATCTATTTCCCTACATCCATCTGTCTTTACCTCTCCATTCTTTTTTCTCCACGTTTCTCAACCTTTCCCTCTCCTCTTCTGAATCTTGTTTTAGTAGTTCCTCTCCTTCTCCCCCTCGCCCTCCGGTCCATTGGGAAATCAAAGAGCTAGAATAACAATCCTACCACCACAGGAACAAAAACTCATATAGGCGTCAGGGGAGCACATTCGTCTGACACCAGGGGAATCGTTTCACTCAGGAACCAGGTGAAACAGGATGATTTCATTTTCCCGGATTTTTTTTGATTGACTTTCCAAGAGGACGTGCCAATTAAATATCACTGGCAGCGAAAGACAACTTGTTGAAGGTATGCAACTTGTGAACAGGAGAGGATAAATAGAGAGAGAGAGAGTAGGAGAGAAGGAAGGCTAGAGAGAGAGTAAAAGACGTCAAATCAACAGACATGTGGGCTGACTGGATGATTTAAAAACTAGAGCAGGTAGTTTTGCCTTACAGGTATGTATGATTGAGTATTCAAAAACAAAAGAGATGAGAAAGCACCAAATTAGATGGAAAATTATGCTCCAGATAAGGACAAAGTGTGGATTGGTTAAAGAAGATACTGCAAAATCTGATGCAAGGGTGCTCATAAGGGGGATAAAAAGGAGAGCTTTCTGGGGCCCAGCCAAATTGGGGCCCATGATGTTCAGCAAAATCATGGCCCGTAGTTAAGTTAATCCTTGAAACCCATATTTCATATTTAACTGGATTAGTAACACTTATCAAAGCAACAAAAAGATTTATTTATTTAAACAGCAGTGCAATATAGCCTATTTTCAAAACACAACTCCCCTTTTTTTTTAAGAAAAATGGAAATGTTAACAATGTGGATCGGTGCATTGACTAAACCCTTTGGAAATAATGACAGACTTTGTAGCTAAGTCATGATCTGCACAAACCTAAAATTGTCAGAAAATAAAGTAGAAGGAACTGAGACAAATTAATGGAAAATATTCAAATTATTGCAAAAATGGGTTAAATAAGGCCCAAATGGATTAGAAGAGATACAAATTGACAGGAAAGTGTTGTGAATGTGTTTAAGACTGGCAAAAACATGATTAAAAGGGCAAAAAACTTTCAAGAAATGGCTTAAAATTGGCTAAACAAATTTCAAAAATGTCCATATAAAATGGAGAAAAGGGATTAAAATGTGGTTAAAAAGAGCTAAATGTGGCAAAAATTGACAAAATTTTTCAAATAAAAAATATTTGAAGGGCAAAAATATTGCAAAAAAAAAAACGGTGGTATAAAGTTGTGAAAAGGAGTGAAAGAGTGGCAAAAATTGGTTAAAATTGGTTTAAAGTGGCAAGGAGGTGGAAAAAGTACCAAGAAATGGGCTAAAAGTAGCAAAAATGTGAATAAAATACCCTAAAAGGGTGTAAAGAAGGGGTTAAAGATTGGTAAGAGGAGCAAAAACTTGCTGAAAGGGGCAAAAAAAAGAGTCAAGAGTAGCAAAGATGTTGTGAAGGTAAGAAAAGAATCGTGAAAATGGGTTGAAGAGTGGAAAAAAGGGCAAAGGATGGTAAAAATGTGCTAAAAGTGGCAAATTGTTTCAAAGAAGATGGGATAAAGTTGTGAAAAGGGATTTGAGAGTGACAAAATGTATCAAATATAGGATAAAACATGTAAAATTGTAGGCAAAAAGTGGCAAAAAATTGCTCAAATGTTACAAAAATTATTCAGAAGTGACTAAAACAGCATAAATAATTGAAACAATGTGGAAAAGATGTTAGAAAGTCCATCCATTCAGTTTTCATATTGCTTATCCCGCTGGGGGTTCTGGAGGGACTGGAGCCTAACCCAGCTGTCACTGGGTGAGAGGTGAAGTACACCCTGGACTGTTTGCCAGTCAATCACAGGTCTGACATATGGAGACAGACAACCAGGCACGCTCACACTCACACCTACAGCCACTTTAAGGTCACCAGTAGAATCCAGTTCCACCCTGACATTCTTTTTAGCTCTAAAATGAAATATTTTTTTTAGCCTGGACACTAGCACCAATGCTACTGGTCCAGCACACGCACTGATTTCATCAATAAACACAAGTAGGGAGGGAGGGCCCACCCTCTGGGGTTTTTTAGGGCCCAGCCAGTTCTGTGGGCAGGCCTCCTCTGATGTTTAAGAAACTATTTTAATACCTTATTTCTCAACTGAAACAGGACCAAAAAAAGAACATACCCCAGGTTAATGTTGGCAACCAAAAAAGTTTTTATTTCAATTATATTTTCTTCCCATGATAGAAGACAAGTCAGAATTAAAAGAAGACTGGTATGTCTTGTTGTGAAAAGTTTGTCCAGAGGTGTTCATTTGCTTCTTGTTAAATATGTAAAGTTGCAGCATGTTGTTGACTAACTACAGAGGACTGTTTTTTGCTTCTTTTATCAAGTAACTCTTTCACCTGTGGAAGGTATCAGCTCAGTATAAAGCTAAAAGACTCATAGACCACTGAACCAGCTGGTATACCAAAACACAAATAAGATCAACATCATATCGGGGATCTGCTAATTTCACTCATACATGATCAGTCATCATTCATCAGCTGCAAGAAACCTGATCCAGAGATCCCTAATAAAAACCTGGGTGCTGCTTTGGCTGAGTGGGTGGAGTAGGCACCCATGTGCAAAGGCTGTAGTTCTTGGTGCACTAGTCACAGGTCTTGGCACTGTTGGTGCATGTCTTCTCCCCTCTCCCTCTCTCTCCCTATGTTTCGTGTCTCTCTTTGGCTCTCTTTCCTGTCTGAATAAAGGCAAAAAAGCCCCAAAAAATAATTTAATCAAAAATGAATAAAAGAATGACACTTGGAGTCTTCTTTTCAAAGTCTCTCTACCCAATAATGAGACGGATAGGGGTCTTGTCTCATGAGCACAGCCAAGGAGTGTGAAATCATCTCTTTAAATATTTGGGTAAGACAAATTTGTGTAATATTTGAGCAAATTAAGATGTTTTATGGTAATTATTTGTGGCATTTTTCCTTTTAAACTGGCTAAATTGCAGAGCTGAATGTGTTTGATGTGTCATGTTAAATGACTTTCCTGCAGATTAGTTTCAACTCTTTTCTGGAGTTTTAACATCTTCATTTGGCGTTCTGCGGCATGACACTCTGTGACTTCTCTTTTAGACATAACATCTTTGATCTTAAAGTGCAAATATTAACATTCATAAAACAGAGGATAAGTGGAATAAGCACAGCTTATGTGTTAGTACTGAACTCCTGCTGGTCTACTGCTATGACGCATCACCTCTGTGAGTCTTTGTATGCATAAAGCTGCTCATTAAGAATCAATCAAGTCGTCCTGTGATGCATTAATGTGCCTCTCTCCCTCTTTCTCTCTCTCTCCATCTAATTATGTGTTGAATCACCTTAAGACGGGAAATGTATGTGTGCACCCACACCCTGCTCTTTGTCTATGTGTGTAATTATCAGTGTGATAATTAGAGCTGCATTTTAAATGGGGATTAAAAAGTCTGGTGACAGACAGAGAGGCTGACCCTATCATGAACCTCACACATACAAACACACATGTTAAAATACACATGTTGACTCCTGTATACCAAAACACATAATCATGTGTGCACTCATAATCATAGGCATTATTTTGATTCATGGGCGTAATTTCTGCTTTAATGGCTCTGACATCACACGGCTCTGCTGTGGGCTCGGAGATTCAAGCACAGGCAACAGTACGCTGGGAGCCTTAGATTAAATAATTTTCTCAGTGCTTCACTAACCTTTAACTTCCTCTCAGCATGAGCATTTTTAGTATTTTAACAAACTGGATTTAACATTTCAATGGAAACTTGAACAAAAGTCTGTCTTTGAGTATCAAACTGCTATCTGAAGCATGAAAGCAGGGTTTTAAAAAAAGATTACTCCCTCAAAGAGAACAAGACTTCATGTTATTCATGGTACAAATAATAGATAAGTAGACATGAAAGCAGGAGCGCAGGGGGTCAATAAACCCTGAGCAACTCAGAGCACAGAGTGCAATGGCTGGAGGCTAAAAACCAAAAAACATTAACGGTTCCAAGACACTCCTGCAGCATCATCAACCCCTTTGCTGTTTAACCCTGTGTTGAGCTGTAGTTTCATCTCACAAACATACTACATTTATCAAATTGTTTGACACGGCCAGTGTCTTTAAAGAGCAAACACTTCCTTAGAACAAGGAGAAACTCTTTTTCTTAATTTTCTTGTTAACTTTGCTCGCTCTTGTGTGCACTTAGCCCAGTGTTGCTGATTGGTAAGCTTCCTCCATCCTTCATGCATCAAAATCGAAAAAGACAGCAAATCCACTGTCCATGCAGCCCAGAGACCCATCACATCTCTCCTGTCATGATACACTGTAAACAAAATACTCCTGTAACAACAGCCTCGGTTAGATTTTGTACAGCCTCCAGCTCTTGAGAAAATTGACTGATTTTTTTTTTTCTGGAGGAGCATGTTTTCTGAAGACAGCATACTGGAAATTTTTTGTATTTTCAATGCAACTATGACATGACTATGATGTGTTGATGGCCAGGGACATCGCTGGGGATTTTGGGCCCCCAGAAAGAAAAATACATAGGGCCCCCCTTAGTTGGCAAGCAAAACAAAAAATGTTGTATCGTTTTATGAATATCAATGAATGCTATTATCTATTTAATCTTTTTATTTTTTTAAGTTTAAATAAAAACTTCAACTTAGCAACTTTTCAAACAAGAAGCAAATAGGTATTGTATTCTGTACTTTGACACAGTAAATAAATACTTATCATTCCTGTCTTGATTAAAGCTGCATTTTTAAGGCTCTTTGAGAGTGAATCTAAAAAAAAAAAAAAAAAGGAAAAAAAAAAAAAAGAAAGATCAGCACTCAAATTGGCTGGGGATCCCAACCACGGTTATTATAGTTAACTAAAACTAACTAAATAACTAAAACAAAAAAAAAATCAAAAATCATTTTAGTTAACTGAAACTAAATTAAAACTAAGCTTTACCAAAAAAATGAAAACTAACTAAAACTGTATAGTGCGCTTACAAAACTAAAATAAAATAAAAATGGAGACAAAATATCCTTAGTTTTAGTCTTTGACACAACCATATTGACTGGCACTGACACACAAGTCTGGGTAGAGTAAAATTGTCTGATCTGATTGGTTAAGACTTCTCATAGTGGTAGGTTTACGTCTGGAGTTGTATTCAAACATCACTATTAAGTAAATGAAATGATAAGTGCAGAGTGGCCTGTTTTAATATGTTTTTAAAAATGTGTTACGTTCATTCAGCTCTGACATCTATCCATAAAAACTAAAACTAACACTAAAACTAATAAAAACTAAAATAAAACCAAAAGCTTTTGCAAAATAAAAACTAAACTAAACTAACAAACCAGCAGTCAAAACTAATGAAAAAAAAAACTGAAATCGAACAAAGAATGTGAAAACGAAAAAAAAATAAAAACTAATTAAAAATCAAAAACTATTATAACCTTGATCCCAACCCCCCAAACCTATTTTCATTTTAAAATTGTTGACTTCAACTGTGTAAATTAACAGAGACACTGATTTTCCTTTCCAGTCAGACTTGGTACCTGCCCATAGTGAAGCCAAAATGACCAGAATCTGATCTGCTGACCATGGTATTACTGTTCTTGAGCCCACTCACCTGAGCTGAACATCATAGAGAATCTATGGGGGGGGAAATGTCAAGAGGAAGATGAGAGACTCAACAATACAGACGAGCTGAAGGCTGCTGTAAACAACCTGGCTCCATGACACCACAGCAGAGCCACAGACGATGCAGTAATTCAAGAAAAAGGATTCCTGACCAAACACTGGATGGACAAATGAACATAATTTTCCAGAAGGTTGGCATTTCTGTATTATAAATCTTTTTTTGACTGTTTTTTTTTTTTTTTTTTTCAATATTGTAACATTTGGAGACACTGGATTTCTTATTTTTGTGGGCTGTAAACCGTAATCATCAAAATTGAAAAGAAAGTCTTGGAAAGTTTCACTAAATTGAATTACAGGGGAAAATACCTTTATCATAATATCCTGTTTTTGATGTACTTTTATATCAGTATTAATATTGGTATAATCTAAAATTAAAATGGAAATATAGGCATATAGGATGCAGGCAAAAAAAATCAAGTACTATGCATTATTATTAATTTTATGACAAATTGGAGCATGAAATATACTAAATATAAGGAAATGTTGTTGTCAGAGGGGATTCCCCAACATAGTGATGGTACCAACTTCTTAAACATTTCTTTGTTGTACAGAGGGAGAAGACCACTGAAGGGAATATCTACTGCAGTCTTGTAGATTGAATTCAGGAAAAATTCACATAGAACTATAAAGACCAGAATCTCTTAATTATTTACTTCCAAATTACCACATGGCTTTGTAATATTACAACCCATCGGTGTTGGCTTGGATTTAAGTGTGCTTGTGTTGTTGATTATGTGAATCTTAATTCAGTCTGACAGCCATTATGACAGTCCCACAGAGAAGCACATGTAGCGGTGTTGCAGGTCTCACAGGTGACTCATTATTTAACAGATGGTACAGAAAGACCACAAACAAAAACACTGACACAAACAGCATAACCCCAGCCTCCCAAACACTCACACACAGACGATGAAAACCCAAAAATCCTTCCTGTCCTTGGCTTTTGTGTGAGATGAATTAAACATTTTACACACAAACAAAACAAACGTTCACTAATGCAAGATGAATTTTATCCTTAGATAACCTGTGGCACTTTAAAAATGAACTGAACATTTGTTTTTCTTTCACAACTTTTGGGTGTTATCAAATAATGAAAATTAAATATAAATAAAAATTTTACAATCTTATTAAAGACTAACTAAACCCCAGAGTTTCATCTTAAGTGCATCTACCCAGGAATGCCTTTTGAATATCATAGACAGGGCTGGGAGAGCAGGATTAGACGCCCAATCCCTCCTGTCCCTTATCAGTCAGAACATCTTTCAGTGTGTGCTGTGTTTCAGATTTGATTATGAGTCATACTGTCATAACCATTCAGTGTAGACTTACCACAAACTACCGGAGTGTGAAACGGTGACATATGGTCAACAGCACTACATCACCCACAATCCTAGTGTCACAGAAATGTCTCTAACTGGTTGGCCTTGTCTTACCAACAAGACTTTGCAGATGTGAATTTAAAGCCAGTTTTCAACATGAGATAAGGAGACAAAGATTCATGATCATAAAGAAAACACAAAAGTAGAGGAAGAAGAAGAAGACATGGTAACAGCACTACATTACCCACAATCAGTGTGTCACAGCATCTCTGATTGGAGCTATTGGCTGGTACTAGAGAAATTAACGGATTTGGAAAAGACGGGCAGAAACTGTTGAGGTCTGTAGAGATGACAGATGGCACCTCATACATCACTTAATAATGATAATTATACGTTTCGTGGCACTTATTAAAATAAGGTTACAAATTCCATCCATCTTGATTTTCCGAGGTTGGGTTGCAGAAGCAGCAGGCAAAGTAAGTCGACCCAGACATCCCCCACCAGCAACTATTTCTAGTTCCTCCTGATGGACTGCTTTTAGACCAGATGAGATATATAATCCCTCTGGCAAGTTCTGGGTCTCCCTGGGACGTCCTGCCAGTCGGACATGCCCAGAAGACCTCCACAGAAAGTGATCAGGAAGCATCCTGATAAGATGTTCTACTTGAAGCTCCCTCCAGATGTTGGAGCTCCTCACCTTGTGCCCAGCTGTCCACCTGAGGATCCTCCTTGTATCGGCAGTCTTTTTCTTTCAGTCTTGAGGGTTGGAACATAGATCGATGTAAACTGAAAGCTTCACCCTCCGGCCTACCCTCAGCCATGCTTGGTTGCCACATCCACCCTTTATGCTTCCCTAAAGCTGTGGACTGTTATTTTTTTCAGCAGATTATTTTCCCATGTCCCTGATAACACCCAAGGACATCCAGAGCCTAGCCCAGGCTGTGTCAATCCCTCTGCTCAGTGGTGCCCTGTGTTCTGCATAGTGCTGTATGTTTTAGGCATATTTTTAAAAACAGGAAGTGAGTTTGTCTACTTACGAGCCTCTGGGAATTCCAGAGTTTAGGAGCTCTGATGGCGAATGCCCGGTCACCTTGGGTGGCCAGTCTGGACGAGGTAAGAGAAAATGAATGGACTCTCAAAGATCTTAAATTCAAAATTTGGGTACACGGTGTTAATGGTTCTTGGCACCAGATCAGATAGTAAATATTTGAAATATATATCAGTTGCAGCAGTTATAAGCAGTGGGGGCAGTCTAGAATTCAAGTACTTTGTGCCAAAATTTGATGATTTACAGAGAAAAATACTTAATGCCTAATACATATTAAGTTTTCATCTAAAAAGAAGTGGTCTCAGAAAGGCTTTAGTCCTTAAAAATGATCTTTAATGATGTACATTTGACACAGTTCACTTTAAAGTGACTTTATTTGGAGTGCATTTGTTCTTAAAAAACGTCCTTTAATGCTTTTTTATAACCCTACCGTACTGAAACTAGAGATAATATTGGTCCCTATAACTGTGAAATGAAATTTTCATATTATTTTATCTCTAAAAACTCATTCTACAATATAGAATGAATAAAAACATGTCATAACTGTAGACCTCTGTAGAGTCTTATTTAAATCTTTGAAGGGACCAACCCAAACCTAAGTCCCTCAGTGGAATGAGTAGCTAATATGTTCAGTTCAATAAAACTGCATGTATTTTTGAAATTGAGTGTTTGCTTTACTGGAGGATATTAATTAGAATTCCTCACTACGCTGCTTCTTGTTGCAGCAAGAACAACTCTTGGCAGAAAACCAAACACAAGAGAGGAGCTGAAGACTGCTTGCTGCCTTTTGTATTTCCTGTTTTCTATTTTGTTTACTTGTAAGGCTCTGAATGGTTCTTTCTGAAACGCTCTGTTGTTGTGTATGTCCAAATCCAAATGTATCTCCTCAGGCTGTATGTGTTTGCCTGCAGTATGGCCTCCTGCTGTGAATACACTATCTCAAAAATGCCTCCTTTAAAAAAAAAAAAAAACACACAGGGATACAAAAAAAGACACAACACCTCGACTAAGTCGTAATATAAATGTACGTGCTGCCATGTGGTTTGTGTATCATACAACTTTCTCAGAACACCCAAAAAGAGCATTTTGTTGTGTTGTGATGAAAAAGTAAAGAATCACAGTGGTTGTCAGAAACTCCAGCTGTTCATCCATTAGAGCTGTATTTATCACTGGTTTTGTTATTAAGGGTAAACTTTCTAAAAAGTTCTCTGCCTTTGTTTTACAAGTTTTTTCTCCATCACTGTGGAGTTTATTCCTTTTCCCCTCCAGGACAAGTCCAAGGTCACAGGGAGCTGCAGAGTCTATCAAGTCTGTCTTAGCAGGGTTTAAATCAAGGTTAGGGTTACAATTGTTTACCATGATTGGTATTAAACATGCCATGTAGTTCTCTTTGACATTCAGAAATTATTCTGCATTGATTGTGAGCCATTAGTGTAATCATTGTGGAAAAACAAGACTCAGTTTAAGGCATCCAGCAGCCATGAAAGACTACATGATTGACATCTGACATTAATGTTGTTATTGAGCTCTAGAAAGTGCTATTGAATACAATGTGATTATGCTCATTTTTACATATACAACAGATATGATACAATAAAGTGCACAAAGTTTTATTCCTCCACAAGTTTCATTCTCCCAAAGACATGAAAATGTTCTTTAGAGCATGTTTTATGTGTTTATTTGAAATATCAAAAAAATTCAAGACTTTTCTAACTTTAAAAACGTCAACTTTGAGTGCAAAAAAAAAATTGCAAAAATAGGTTTTGTAGTTTTCAGATATGCATGTTTTTTAACAGATTTTTGGAATGATTTTCTGTTGCTTTGGGACGCCGTTTAGAGGCCACCCTTTCATGTGTTGTTTGAAAGTCTTCTCTCTGAAGTTTTTGACTTTTCAAAGAATTTTACATAAGTTACAGAAGTTTCCAGTTTTCAAAAAAATAATTGGCCAGCTGAGACTTCAAAGAAGAAGTACTTTAGGAGATAGACGGTAAAGCTACATACTGTATGTAGTTTGTTGCACCATTTGTAGGACAAATGTTTTGTTTTTAATTTCTATGATTTAGATCAACACACCAGTAATAAAGGGACAGTTCTGTATTTTTGAAGTGGTGCTGTACGATGTAGTTGGCAGTCTGCATTTGCAAACATTTGTGACGCAAAGTGGGTCATAGTGAGGAGCTCAGAGACTTAAAGCGTGGTACTGTGATAGGATGCCACCTTCCCAATATAATACTCCACAGTCCAACACTCTGCTGCTTCAATATCTGAAGAATTTGGAAATTCCAGTGGCATTATATAAGCACAAAAACTGGTCACCAGTACCTCCAGTGAAGGGCAATCTTTATGCCTCAGCATACCAAGACATTTTGGACAATGCTTTTCCAACATAACTATGCCCCAGTCTACTAAGCAAGGACTTTAAAGACATAGTTAGATGAGTTTGACGTGGAAGGTCACAGAGCGCTGACCTCAACCTCACTGAGCACCTTTGAAATGAACTGGAATGGAGCCAGACCTTCTCATCCAACATCAGTGGCAAATTCTCTACAGAATGAAGGGGCACAAATTCCCACAGAAACACAAAAGCCTTTCAAGACAAGTGGAAAAGAGGGCCAGACTAGATTTCTTCAACTTAATTCAGAACTTTTTATAGCCATCTGAAATACAGCTATAATGATGTCAATGCATCAGTGTGGCATCTACTAATAGATGCAAAAGTAATCACTAGTTCTGTATATATTTGTATTACCTTGCATGTTTTTTCAACTAAAAATCACAGTGGTCTGGGTTAGTTGGGGTAAAGTTGTACTTTGATGTGAATGTTCGCAATAACAAGAGGCAGAAGTTCAAAAACCAATTTGAGACTCTGAGGATACTCTGATATATGTTTCTTTCACTTTCAGGGTAATAACATTTTTAGTGGATAAAGCATCAAGTCTTGAGTGGCTACTTGTCCATTCATTCCCAGGACTGATTGGCAATCAGCTCTTTTGGACTTATTGATTTTGAGGCATCTTGTGCCCACAGTAACTCTGAAGGAGAATGATGTTCAGCAGCAAATTGTAAAAAGGTAATGTTCTTGGAGTGCAAGTGAACATAAAGTTTCTCAAAATGACAAATCATTTCAGTTGTGGGGCTGTAACAGCTTAAACTTCTAAGTTAGAAGAAAAACAGCGGCAACCTTTCTACCACTTTCCACCACCCTAGAACTAACAAGTGAAACTCACCCACTTTAAAATGAGATCTTCCTTTAGCTACATAAAACTCATGCTTTTGCTGTTCATAATTATGGATGTAAACAATCTGATTATTTGCCATTAATCACTTGAACGTGATAGTTAATCAATATCAAAACTGTTTTAACTGAAAATAAAAAGAAATGTGCTTTAAGATCACGACTGTTAGAATTGTTAATTCAATGCACTAACTTCAGAGGGCCTGTGGGTTTTTGAAACTGTTGTACAGTAAGAAATATGAAAGAGTGCATGTATAAAGGACTCACTGGAGTCCATTGACCTCTGGTAACTGCAAAAGCATTTCTGTTTACATTGTCTATAAGAAGTGTTACCCTTTCATTCAATCATGGTCAATATAATTATGATTTTGAACTAAACTATACATAAAAACCCTCATTAATGTCAAAGTGAAAACAGATTTCTACAAGTGGTGTTAACTGAAATAAAATATGTGATGACAAATAACTGATGCATAAATATCCACCTCTTCAAGTCAGTATTGAGTCGACTCACCTTTAGCTGTAATTGGAGCACCAGCTGCATTTCCATTACAGTTCTTTGCAAAATAAAAGCGCTATTTCTTTAAATTTCGAGTAAGGCAATTGTGCTTTGAATGTGTTTCCAGTGATGGGAGTTTTGGACATAAGCCTTATAATTCTCGTAAATCTCACCTCGCAATACTCCGCTGCAAGGAAGTTGGACCCTCAAAACATGTTGCATGTTGGTATGATTATGATTACATTTAAAGCAGCTGCCTTGACAATTTTGAACAAAAGAAGAGGGTAGAAGATCATAGTTCAGAGACAAAGTCCATATGTATGGCAAAAGCCACATATTGTATAAGGGTATAAGTATGTTAAGAAAAGTCTTGGTTTCCTCTTCTTGTCACACGTACTGTGCCATGTTGTTTTGGGGTGAACTGGTCATGTGACACTGTAAAGTATGTCCTGTGATGTGTAAATGTGGAAAAAGAGTTTCCATTGCACTTTTGCAATACATATCTATAAATTGAAACATCTAAAAAAAAAAAAAAAAAAAAAAAACTCATGAGAGCGTCAAAACTATTTAGCGATATTTGAGAGGTTTTTCTAAATAAAGGTGTTTCCATTACCAGATTTTTATTGCGCTATTTAAATTTTGAGTTTGTGTGGATAGGTCTCAATCAGGCTTGCACATCTGGACACTGAATTTTTTACTCCATTCTTCTTTATAGAACTGCTCAAGCTCTGTCAGGTTTCACAGGGACTGGGCATGAACAGTCCTTTTTAAGTTCCAGCCACAAATTTTCTATTGGATTGAGGTCTAGGTTTTGACTCGGCCACTCCAGAACATTCACCTGGTTGTCTCACAAACATCGCTCTATGCTTTGATTCATTGTCTTGCTAGAAAATAAATCTTGTTCCAAGCTGTATTTCTCTAACAGACTGGATAAGATTGTTGTCCAGGATTTTTCTATATTTGGTGTATTAATTTTACCTTCGTCCTTTACAAGCCCTTTAGGGCCAACTACCAAGAAAACATAGAGCTGTTTTTACTCAGTACAGTGTTGTATTTAGTAATTTAAGAGCTGTTTTCCATACTGTATAGAGCTGTTTTTCAGTCTTAATAGAAATGTCTTCTACTCGTTATAGAACTGTTTATTCTCCATATAGAAATGGGTAATGCTTTATGTAGAGCTGTATCTTTAAATAGATTGTTTTACCTATTTGTATAGAGCTACATTCTAAATAGATAAATCTGCTGCCATCTTTAGATAGAATAACAACAAAAGATGTTTAACCCTAACCCTAACCCTAACAGTTGCCCTGAACATATGATAACGACCCAAGAGTAGAGCACGAGATAAGGTCGTAAGGTTAAAGAATTTATTTGACAACAACAAGTGCAAATTATGTGAGTGTACTGGCTCGTGGTTAGCAGAAGCACTGGAAGAGAGAGTGACTGCAAAAAAAAGAGGGCAAAATGGAGTGAGACAAGGCAAAAAGCTCAAGGAAAAATCACTAGATTCAAAGGCTGAAGAAGAGCCAGGTTATCTATGGAAGCTGTAGTACACAGGTGTCTGAGAGTTCAACAACAGGTGAGGAGATCTTGATTGCCAAGGATTATCTGCAGCTGGGATGCCTAACGAGCTGCAGCAGTGACTACCCATGAGTGACTGCAGCTGAATTAAACTTAAGTAGGTGTGGTTAAAGTTTTACTCCAGCAGAAGGCCATCTGTGTTTTTACTCCAGCTCTGGCTGGTAACAAATACACAAAAAGAGTAAATTTTACTATTTTGAAGTAAAATTATTTTTAACTCTGTAAAAATTATTCCCAGATTTTCTAGTGTAGCATCTTGTCTAATGGTAAAAAAAAAATAGCACCGTTTTTGTCTCATCAGACCAAAGAACCTTCTTCCACTTCACCATGGAGTCTTCCACATGCTTTCTGGTGAACCCTAGTTGAGATTTATCACCAGCCTTCTTCAACAGTGGCTTTCTCTTTGCAGCTCTCCTATAAAGCTTTGACTGGTGAGGAACCCAGGCAACGGTTGGATGCAGAGTCTCTCCCATCTCAGCTGCTGAAGATGGCCTGATCAAGGCAGATTCACACATGTGCTGTATGCTTTCCACTTCTTGATGATGGATTTCAGTGCCTTGGAAGTAGCATCCAGCTGATGCCTTGTAGCAGTAGCTTAAAATCACCAAATGCAATTTTAAACATTTAATGCTTTAATATATAACCACGTGTTCATGCTGATAGCTCTATTTATAATGTCATGCAGTTTTCATGCAGCTTTCATGCAGAGCATTTTGTGTGTGGTTTTTGTCTATTTGCTGACGACACCCACCCTTTAACCGTACAGGGGAAAAACAAGTCAGCATTGAAGGGAACATGATGTTATTTACCTGGAGAAGCTGGCTCCCATGTGAATGCCTGTTCTATTTTCTCTTTATTTCTCTTTGTAACGCTTCATCTTTTGAACAAACCAAAGCAGATGTGAAGCAAACGGTCTTTGTTCCGCCTGTTCCTTCATTTACAAACACACCTGCCCTGGATGCACTCCTCAGCCTTGATTGTTCTGTTTAAAGCAAAGTTTCCTCCTCTTTTTTGCATCTTTTCTATGATGATGTGACAGCTTTATTTATTTATTTCTGCTTTAATTCTTTTGTTTTGCAGTTTTGTATTATTTTTTTGAAGCTAATAATTTCTGTCTTTTGCATCAGAGGAGTTTTTTTTTTAAAGATTTTTCAGCAGTTTTTTTTTCCTGCTAACTTTGGTTAAGTTGTTTAGCAGGAAGGGAAAAACAATTTGATTTGTAATAGAGGCCAGCTAGCACACACATACACAAACACACAACATACACAGATCATAATAATTTCATTAATGTCGATGGGACAGCTGCCTCAGTCTCTATACAACACCCAATTTATTTTCTTATTAAGGAATAAGAACTGAAGCTTTCTGCATGCCAATGATGACAGAAGCAATCAATAATACTTATTTACTGGAGGAGCCATCTCAATCAGTTATTTGATTGGAAAAGGCCTTTGTGAAAAGAACTGTCTCAGCCTAAAACTGTTCATCTGCTTCTATCCCAGCAGAAGAAGAACATAAAGAGGAAGAAGACAAGCATTCTTTGACTTTACATGCATTTTGTTATTTTTTTCTAATAGCTATTTTATGTAAAGAGTGGCACAGTTAAACTAGACTGTATTTGTGTTTGTCATTTTAGTATTTACAGAGTTTATTCTTGTCTCTTCAATAAAAGTGCTTCTACATGTCACTGGCATGAATGATCATGATGGTAAAATAATGTAAAAACAATAAATTACCCTTCTGAACCTTCACTGTTCTCCTTGGGCTCTGTAAGATTTTAAACAAAGAAGAGCTGACACAAACTTCCGTCACATGTAGATCTTAGTGTTTTCATGTTTACAGTAGCCATATTTCAACATATCTAGTGTGCTAGGACAAAAATTTTGGATTTCATTTTACAGGGTCTTTAACATCTCAATAAAATGCGAACATTAGCATTTTGACAGCGAGACAGAGAGCAGAGAAAACAATGATTAGAATTTTTCCTTTATGGCCCAACCTGCCGACCAATTTTCATTTCACTACATAAACAAACAAAAATTTCTGTTAATGCAGATTCTAGACTTGTAAACAGGTGGTTAATTATATAAATAACATTGTAATAAATAAGACAAAAATAATGAACTATTTTCAATTGTTATTGTGCTATGATCACAAAAATCTTGTCAGCTTTGTGTCAAATTTTGTCTCTGTACAACATGAGATTAAGAATAATTCATCATTCTGAAAAAGCTTTTAATTACTTTTAACTTTCAGATTATGACACAGTGTTTCTGCATAGAGAAACACTAAAAAAAAACCACCTTCGTTCTTACTGTGTCATGAGAGTAGGAAAATGTCCTGGCAGAAAATATAGTTTCAAAAAAAAAAGAAACTAAGAGAAACTGCAGCAGGCACGTGTTATGGAAATTTCCAGTATTAGCATGGCTTAAAAAAGACTCCATCTAAAGCCTGGAGAAGCTGTGTCACACAACCCTTCTGGTCCATTTCCACAAGGCTGTGCGGTTTAGCTCAGCTGCTATGGTTTAACACATTTAAACTCTGATTTTACCCGTGTTTCCTCAGCTGATGCCCATCCACTCTCATGCGTTGAAATGGGATTTGGTCTCTTTAAGAGATCAAGTTAATTTTCCCCAGGTCAGTAGAACTGTTTTAGCCTCTTCTGGTTTTGTCAAACAGGCTCAATCATGAATGGCACATCGGTAACATCGTTGCTGAGTCATTTGTGATATTGATCACCTCCTCGCCAGTTAAATCAATTACACTCAGGGAAAAAGAAACAAAATTTTTTTTAAGTGTAGGCATTTCATTCCTTTTAAGTAGAGATTTTCCGATGCTAATTACACTAAAGGGGTCAACTTAGAGCTGTAAAGAACTAACTTTTCCCATCCGGTCCTATTGGCTGTTCCCAACTTCCCGAGCCGCAACGGACATTTGGGATCACGTGATTGCAAAGAACCTATACTGCCACTGCCATTTTTTGGTTTGTTCTGTGCTGTTTGGTCCTGGCTGGATTCCAGGATATTGATTGTTTTTTCTGCTGTCTGAATAATTCCATGTGAGATGGGTCATGTTAATGGCCAGGGATCTAAATAAAATATATATTTATCTATCTATTTATTCACTGGATAGGGTGGAATCCAGACTTAAGGTATGACAGGTTTATTTATTTATTTTTAATGGCCAATCGATCCGTTGGTGTGTGGATGTCATTTCAGTCAATCAAGATTTTCTTTGGTTGGCTACAGCCCTAGAGAACAGGACGGTCTGGTCTGAAGCTATATCAGAGTAAGACACATTTGAGTAATATGCTCACCAGCCTGCCTTTTCTTCCTTTTTTCAACACATGCAAAAACACACCTGCATCTGAGAAGGTGAATCAGGCGAGCTGAACCTGTTACATCAGTGCTGTTTCCTGTTTCAATTTAGTGCTTCCTCTGGTGATTTCTGCTAATTTCACCTTGTTGCTTGCATCTGCCATGTGTTACCAAGCCTGTATATAGGCAGGGCCTCTTTAATCAGCTCACTCTCTCTACACCTTGCAGCAGCACCTGGTGTGTTTTCATTTTTCAGTTATGTTATATTTCTTCAATAAAGTAAAATACTGTCTACTAACAACCTAATTCCTTTGCGTTATTATGTTTGGCACAAGAGCCAGCCATACGTTAATAATGGGGGCTCGCCCGGAATATGAAACCAGGACCTCTTGAATGTAAATGGGGCTTGGATTATGTGCAGGCCTTTTAAAATGTGAAAGCTATCCTGTGCAACCCATCAGCTCCTTTTGGCCTTGATTTTGCTGTTTGTTACAGATGTCTTGAGCTGGGTAGATTAAGCAGAACTTGTTCATCCAGTGTGCTACTTTTTTGAAAAAGTTCTTGCTGGCCGAGCACAACTACACCGCAAAAGAACAAGCATTATGTTCAGCGCTTGTGATTACTGTAACAATCAATAGAAAATATGGGTTTAGGTTTTTCTTTGTGGAGAGGGGGGATTGAGCCCAATATCAGATTGTCTTTTTGTGTTTCCTCAGGTTTGGCTATAAATCTTCAACATCTTCAGTACATCCTTTAATGAGAAGCTGTCACATTATCATAGAACATCTACTTGACTTTTACCCCGCGAGTCTTACTTCTTTGCTGGTAAACCTCACAAGTGCTTATTGTGTTTGTCTTTTATTGATAGACACCAAATCCTCAAAGGTCATCGACCTTCTGTCAATAAAAACCCAGTATCATGAAAACATGAAAGTAAAGAAATAAAACTGTTGATCGAAAGTGATGCATGGTCTTACCATTACAGAAGCATCTCTTGGTTCCGTTTTCATTCAAGAGACAAAGATGATCCCTGTGTTAATATGGTTTAGGAGATCCAGCACTTGAGAGGATTAGGGGAGACGGAGAGCAGAGGGAAAGTGTTGTAACAAGAAGCGGAGAAGAAGGAGAGGAAACAGAAGAGAGGCAGATGGAGAGGAGGAGGGAAGGAGGGGAGAAACAAATGATTAGAAGGCGGGGGGACAGGAAGACGGACCAATTCGCACAAGCTCTCTAATCTTGTCTTCCCAAAGGTATCTGACATTTCACTGCATTATGAGCATGTGCTGCCACCCAGTCAGGCTGCAGTATTACAGGGGGGAGACTACAGGATCAAATCAATAAGATACAGGAGAGAATAGAGTGACGGGGAGAAGAGAGAGGTGGATAGAGTACAGATAAGGTGAAAGACACTGAGGAGATGAGATTAGAAGAAGATGACAAGGAGAAAATGAGAGGCAGACAAAAGGAAAGCTGCTCTACAGTGTGGGGATGACTGACAAGCTCCTGCATGAATCATTCTCTGAGATAAACTTATGCTAATATTTACATTCAATCAGAGTCTACATTTGCATTTGAGTATTTTCTGTCATTTCTGAGGTATTTTTTGAAACTCTGTACATATTTTGGTTATTCAAATGAAGGTGTCAGTGTTAAGCCATTGTTTGCGTATCAATCTTTTTGCATGACTGAGCTCATTTGAATCATTTAAAGGGACATTTTCCAACTGTCTGTGAGTTTAATTTAGTGTAGCGGTGGACTAGATGAGCTTGTCCTCAACTAATTGTTTTACTTTCTGAACAATGGCTTAGAGATGACCTCAAAGAATGGTATTTTCATTTATGTAAAAGACTACCTCAGTGATTAAAAAAATATATGCAATGAACAAAGGCCACGAGATTCATTTTGCTACAGTATAACACTCAAACAACTATAAATAGCACAAGACGTGCAGCAGCTTTCTCTTTCATTTCCACCCATATTATTGCTGTAATCCCGATTCACACTTGCAAAAAACTTGAGAAAGGTCCTGCTGCAGACCTCAGACCTCAGACAAGCCCTTTTGCAGACCACAATTGTGAGAAACCGCCCCTGACAGACAGGAGTGATGTAATTTGCGCATTGCAAAATTACAGACTAAGCAACAAGTCATTAACCAAAAAAAAGGTCAGAGGTCAGAGGTGTTACGCCAACAGTGGCTCATTGTAACTATGTTAGCTTTAGCTAATGCTAACTTTGAATGCCAGTTTTTTGTCATGACACCACGCTTTAAAAAAAAACACACAGAAAGATGAATTATTTTCAATACACTACATACAAAGTAAAAATGTTTGTGTTGAATTCTTACAGCTTGGATTTTTCAGATTAGCAGCAACAATAATTTTTCTGCATTATGGGTTTCATTTTGGAGCATTTTTTGCGCTTAACAGCTTGAGTGTAACTCTTGCTTGTAAACAGGGTATTTACACCTACTGCAGGAGCTGAGCTGGAAACAACAAGCTCAAATAAAAATACACATTGCCAAAATTCATGCCATATACATGAATACAGCCAAAATGATCGAAAAAATTAAGAATGAAAAGTGTGTAAAATGCACACAACCTCCCGGTTATTTGAGTTTTTAACAAGTGGCAACCTCTGGTCCTGAAAAACTGAAGCCAATGCAGAAGTGCAAAAAATTGCAATACAGCAAGTCCACTTGAGGCTGGCTGCAGGAACACTGTAAGCCCCGTACACAACACATGTTAAAAAGATTTTCTTTTACACTAGAAATAAACAGATTTACAAGCTGCTTAAAAAAAATAAAACATATCTCATTAGCTAATGTCTTCATGTGCTCTCACTGTACAGGGGGTGAATGTCTTTGTACCACAGTCGTTTCGATTGTATTTAGGAAAAACCTTACTGTGCATTGATTGGCGCGTCTCATTTGATTGACAGATAGCTTGACAGGCAGATGCTACCTCCAGAAGGCCGGCTTCAGTGTTAGCTTATCAAACAGGAAGTTGAGCTCAGTGGGCGGGCTCTTGCCTGCTGTTAGGTTGATCCAAAGTTCGGATGAGAACGTGGAGGCCTCCACAGTTTGGCTTCAAAAGCTGTTTGGGTGTGCCTATCGTAATCGAACGGCTGACGTCACGCAAGCTTTTTCCAATTCTTTCTACAGTCTATGTTTTTTATTTATTTATTTTCATTGACCTCAGATCAGATATTAGTCAGTGCTCTCCGAAGATGTGTGCTTTGATTCATAGTGGTGTTTGACATTTGATGTCCACCCATGTGAAGAATGAACTTATAAAAGTCTGTCCATCCTTGATTAAAAAGTCGCTTTTTCACAGCACCTTTGCTTTTCTCTAACTCGCTTTCTGCTGTCTTTTTGAGACTTTCCTGACTTCTCTGTAGCCTCAAGCTGTTCCCACACACCCACCATTTTTTTTCAGAGTGAAGCATCTGATTGGCTAAGTAGTGTCACTATAAAGGTGAGAGTAGCTGTGCTGGTCATTGTAAATGGACAGAACAGTACCTTGGTATGGATCTGGACCTTGGGCCTAGCAGTCAGGTCATGTCCCATGTTCAAAGGTGGCCCTGGTTCAAGTATCATTCCCCACTCTCTCATGACTCTATCAACTGTCTGTCTCTATAAATAAAGGCACAGGAGGCACAAAAATAATCTTTAAAACAAAGTTTCTAAAAAAGTTTTGATTTAACCCAGAAGGTCACAGTAGGCAGCAAAAGTCTTCCAGCTATCCTTTAATAGTGGCCACTTCCTTCGATGTTTCAATGTCTCTGGGGAGTTCAGTTGTTCTCAGACCCTTTGGGAGATGAAATCCCTCCAGCACAAACAGGCTTCGGGCATGGATCTCACCACAGCTGAATAAGCCTCAAAATTTTCTAGCAGCAGGAGATCTCCAAAGTGGATGGTCAAATCAGCTCAAACAGCTGTTTCTATACTAAGATGCTTTGGTTTAACTTTCCAGGTGTTGAGGCAGCACAAAATGTGAAATGAAAGCGCACTTAGAAACCAACAGAAACTTTGATTTTGCGAGATTCGTGTGCAGGCTCAGCTCTTTCTTCATCATTAGAGTCTGGTAGAAACCCATCATCATTCTTAAACTTACTGCAGTGACTTGATCCTTACCTGAGTGGGGGAATCCTTTGTTTTCCAGTGCAGTGCTTAGCTTCAGACGTGGAGGTGCTGACCCTCATCTCAGCTGCTTCACAGTCAGCTGCCAGCCCCTTCACTGAGCTCTCCAGGACACGGTTCAGTGAAGCAAGTAAAAGTACTTCATCAGCAAAAAGCTTTGATGTGGTCCTGAGGTCAACAAATGGGACTCTAATGTTCAGCTACAGATTCTATCAATCACACCGGGAATTCGTGTTTACCAATCCATGTGGATCGACTGCCAGATCGCTATTTTTCAAACCCCGGTGGGTTCAAACAACACTGAATTCAACACTTTTGTAATTATGGCAACAAATAATTTATGATCCATTTGAAAGCTTGTTGTTATGAACACAGAATCTTGCCTTAGCAGTGTGCATCCATTTCTTGTTTGATCTTTTAATCTTGTGATATCAGTGGGATGTCTTTGTCACACAAGCATGTGGACTGAAGCAGGAACGTGGATTGACATTTGTCAGTCCTTTTGGATGTCTGAGAACCAAACATTTCACTGGGGTTTCATCATTGTCTCCATTTCCTGTTTCACTGAGTGGTGAGTGTTTTTTTTTGTGAAACAGAGTGGGGTTTCTTTCAAAGAATAAAGTATATCTGTGTGTACCAAGATGTGTGTTGAATGTTAATAAAGGGTGAGGTTTTGTCCGGAACAAGAGGAAGCCTGAGTGTCAGGAGTCATGATGCCATGATGATGACATACTGTTTTTAGAAAATAGAATGAAAAATAAAAAATAAAGAATCTCTTTGAACCGTGACATGACCATATCCTCAAGAACCACTGAGTGTCCCCAAGGACAACGGCTGACACCAAATCTCATCACTTATAACCTGGAGCTGCTCAAGCTTGAAACTTTCTCCTCAATTCTTTCTGTATTTTTAGTTGAAGGTCGTTTCAGAGCAAACTTTACAGGAAACTATCTGTCACAAGACATCTAACTCCAACGAGTGAACATGTAAGAGCAACAAAGGATGCATAAGTGGGGATTTAAAATTTACATATAGGATCACTGCATAGGCTCTATGTAGAAGATCAAACAACTATGCTGCGTTATAGACCCTGTAAAGTGAAAATTAATCGTTAGGTATATGTCACTGTGTTAAGAGCCCTTAGATAAAAATTCAGTCCAAGTTTATAAAATCAAGCTCCAAATCTTGAAAAATTAGGCAGTAAAATCTGTTGCAGGATGGTGTGGGTGTGTCTGTTGACTGAGTTGAAGCCACGCCCACTCAGGAGAAATAGGATCCCATCTATTATCTATCACACCATTATCCTGCCCCTTGATCTTATCAACAGAGCACAGCGTCCTGGCTCTGTGCCAGAGAAGAGACAGTCTGTTTTCCTCCTAAATCTTTGTTTTGATGCTTTCAATGATCCATAGGCTTTGGCTGTATATGTTGGGTCATTGTCTCGCTGGAAAATAAATCTCCCATAGTTCTTCAGCTGACTGAATAAGATTTGACCTCCATGTTTTCCTATAATTTGCTGCATGCATGTGTCCTTACCTTTACAAGCCTTCCAGTGCTGGCTGCTGAGAAGCATTACTGCAGCATGATGCTGCCACCACCATGCTTCACAGTGGGTGTGTAATGTGCAGTATTTGGTGTCCACCAAACAAAGTGTCTTGACTGATGGTCAAAAAGCACCATTTTGATCTCATCAGACCGAACTTTCTTTCACTTGACTGTGGAGTTTTGACTGATGAAGAACCCAAGCAACAGGAATAATGCAGGCTCTATTAAATAGAGCTTAAATAAAGGACGTGTCTTTGTTGTGTGTGAATCAATACACTTTTGAATAAAAGCCAGCTACATGCTTGTTTCTTTCCTTCCTCATTTCTACCCTTACAGGATAAACAAAGTCGCTTCAATTTTTTACGAGTTCACTTTGAGATAAAGTATCAACTTTTTCTGCCCCTAAGGGTTAAAATATAACCAACCAATGTTGCATTTCCTAACATCAATCTGTGCTGTCAATGTAGGTCTCTGGCTTTTTACACCATGGAACATTTTACTACCAGAAAATGATGACTCTCCCCAGGGAGATGTACGTGACCCATCATCACACGAACTTCCACTCTTTCTCTCTTCACCCCAGTTTTTGACCAGCTTTCAAAGCACAGCACTCAGAGGAGATGGGGTGAAAATCACCAGCATTCACCCGCACTCTAACCAACCACAGGACTGAATGCATCAATAGGCCTGTCTACGAAGCTGTCAGATGGGACAGATGGGGGTGGTATTGAAATTCATAGCAGTGGACACTCAGCTCTCAGTAAATATTGGGTCACAGTCCAAAACCATCCATATATGTGTCAATATAGCTTTTGAGGAAATGTAAAGGACTTGAGCCACACTCATTCTGATGTGTTAAAGAGTTTGAACTCAGAAACTCGCTGTATTACATTATGTTTGATCTTCTCCATTATTGCAACTCTTGCAGAGTTAAAATGTTTCATACAGAAAAAAAAAAGAAAATGGCTGTCTGCATACCATGTATACCTACTAATGCCATCCCATCCCATGCCATCCCAAACAAAACCGTAGCATACATATAGTTCATACCATACTATCCCACCCCATACCATTCCATCCCATACAAACCGTACCATATAGTTCATACCATACTATCCCATACAATACCATCCCATATAGTTTATACCATACTATACTATACGATATCATGATATCGTATAGTATAGTGTGGTATGGGATGGGATATTAGATGGGATAGTACTATCCCATCTAATATCCCATCCCATCCCATACTATCCCATAACATACCATACCATACCATACCATACTATTCCTTACCTCACTATCCCATCCCATATTTTAACACAGCATACCCTACCCTACCGCACAGTACTATACCATTCAGTATCATGTATTAATCGCAAAAAAAAAAAAAGAAGCAAAATACAGATTTCTGGAAAGAAATCTAAACCATGACTTTATGGTACTTTACTGGTATTTTTAACTAGAGCCCATCAGCCATATGATGTTCAATTAGTTGGGGAATAGCTTTAATTTTGACTGCAAATACTGCTGTATGAGTCCTGAGTGTCTAGAGAACCTGTAGGTTTTATTTAGTTCCTGTCTAGTTTCTCAAGTAAATAAAAATCAGCAAGCCAGAGTTGATTAATGTTTATTTGACTTCATCCATACTGCCTAGTGAGCTCAGTCTGTAATTCTTTTATGTGTATGCACTGCTCTTTCTGCTCTGTGAAGCATAACACAGAATAATTCCCCTCAGCAGTATGCTGAAAAACAACAGAGTCTACAGCCATGCCAGCACCTCTGAGAAGTTAAACCTCAGCATGACAGTGATTTGACAGAAATTTCAATGTCAGCATGGAGCAATGCTCACAAAGACAGTGTTAAGCTGATGTTTAGAAGGTTTAATGACTATGTTTACCAACTTAATTTAGCATGTTAGATTGTAAACATTATTAAGGAATATAAAGTTCAGGACAATTGAAAATGATTGCATTTGCAGGGTTAGGGGTGGATTAAAGTGTGGGATGATGATGCTAGAGGAGAGTTAGGCCCATTAGAGTTACTACATTTCATCCTAAGGGGAACATGTTGATACCATGTTGATTTTAAAATTCAACCTCAGTCTGTTTCACTCTCACTTAAAATGTCAAACCCTGCTGGCTTTAGAGGAAATGTGAGGGGTTCACTGGTGTCAGTGGAAAATGCATCTCATAGTCCCCCTGGCAGCAAAATATTTTTTCAAAATTTCAACACAATTTTTGCAGAGATATTTTAGTCTAAAATAAATTGAAAGGCCAACTTACAGCCTGGCATGTTAATTTGCACAGCAAGGCTGCAGGCACTGAGAAATCGGGCTCAGCCTTTGTGCAAAGATGTTCCACTGTTGGCCATCAAAGCTGAATGACTTAAACAGCCTCATTAACTCTTTGAACCTCCCATTTCTTTCTATAATATACTCAGGTTCCCCCACATACCCCTCAATTTAACAGTGACAGTTTCCATCAAAACACATTTTTTACTACAGATGCACCAATCCAATTTTGGTTTCAGATATTAGTCAGGTCCTGACTTAAAAAGGTAAATGGGGTTTTGGATGCAATGGGCTGACCCATTTCATTTCAGTTCTATGCTATTCTGTTTTCACAACTTGGCATGTAGGGTTGGTTACAATAAAAACTAAGCACTGTAGATTTGTTTAATTCTAACTGAGAGAAAAAAAAATCACACCTGCAAGCAATATCTGCATAGCTAATGCTTAGAGGGGTGATGTCAAAGAGAATGATGAGTTCAAACAAGGGGAAACAGTTAATTAGCTTACTTAAAGAGCTGACAGATGAGTATTATATCATGGTCAACGTTAGTTCAGAATAATGACAGTTACAATAAAGAATTAAATGTCACAGGTTGCATTTATACAGCTGTGTAGATGAGAACATAGTTGTTTTTTCTTGCAATAGAGTCACGCTCAACACATGTCGACACTCAGCAGCCATAGACTGCTCAATGGCATCTCATTTGTCAAGGTTTTTTCACCCCGGTAATATTTTTGGACCTTGCGGACGTACACAACCACAGGCCCGTGGCAGCCCTACTGCCTGGGCTAGGGCTATGCTGTGCTTACTCGCCATATGTACCCCTTACTCTGCTCTAAAGGTGTTGACTTTTTCAACACATTATTTTCCAATGCGACTGTTAATATGCAAGAGCAAGAAGTCAGCTGGGACGATACCTGGAGAGATGAGGCATGGGCCTGGCTCAGACCTGGACAATGGCCATTAGGAGACTGGTACATTACTGGGCAAAGGATGAAGCTGTAAAGTGCCAAAACGGCATAGGCTCCATGCTGACATACCTGACCTGACCTGACCTGACCTGACCTGACCTGACCTGTCATGATATAATTACAATTTGGGACAGTAACATATGCATCACAATTCAAACACAATAGGACCACTGACTTTCTTTAACCCTTGACTTGTCATTGATATATCCAAAGACTTTGTCAAAGTCTATGGATCTATTTTTTCACTCTGCTTCAGTGATCTTTCTACCACTGAATGATACTGATCCAGATCATTACACCTCTACAACACATACATAGCTTGACTCATTCCTATTACTTTAGCCACATGCCATGGTGGATGTAAACAGTGCTAAAGAGACCTGTTAGGTCTCATATTTCCTGCTTCATTAGGAAAGGCTGGTAGTCAGCTGATAAACTGGTCTCTGTGGCATCCTCTACAGTCCCTTTGGCAGATTCCTACTCCTCAGTTTGTGCTTCCAGAAGTTGGAATGATGCCATTAGATTCTCTGAGTCAATCATGCTGTGCCCACCCTCCTGGCCAGGACAGTGGCTATCAGCCATAGAAGCCAGGATGAGAAAAAGTCCACCCGCTTCTCCTGAACCTTTGCCAGGAAGTTGCAAGCAGCATTAAGCATGATGTCACAGGCGGACAGCTGGTAAGTTGTTTATTATCAGCTCCCTGGCCCTGCATGAGAGATGTGATAGCAGGTGCTTACACTTCGACACCCTCGATTCTGCTGCTAGAGACACACGGCACCTTGAGAAAGACCCATTACTCTGAAAATATTCCCCATCGGTCTGCCCTGAGGCCTGCTGGGAGCTGTGGAGGAGAAACCACACAGCATGCAAAGGCTAAGTCTCAACACAGCAAATTCTGGCAACAAAAAGACTACTCTCTAAAACCAGATACTGTCCTTATTTGACTTTAGACCACAAAACCTTTTTATCAAGGAACTCCAGGTTAAATCCATGGATAGCTTTTGAGAATTTGTCCTGGTTTTTAGCTAATCCTGCAGGCACATTTTTAACTATATAGCCTGGAGATGGGACATTTTGTCTAAACCAAGGAGTGAGATTTTCATTGATTAATCCTTTAAAGCCAATTGAATATTTCGCACTAAATATATATATAATCACATATTATATGATATGTGATTTTGTGAGGTCTCTATCTAATTAAGATTGCCAAAAATTTCCTTAAAAACCTTTTGTACACAATCTCCAGCAGACTATCAGTTACCAAAAGCTCCTCACATATCATTTAATGACATGTAATTCTAATCTTTCTTCAATTTTATTTTGTCAGAAGGTTAGATACACGTCACATCATACATACACAACTGTCACAAGAGCTATAATTTGCAGGTACTATTATTTTGAAACTCAACTTCATTCATAAACAAAATCTTGCACTTACATTTATGAAATAACCACACTGCAAACATTACTGACATAGAAACATTTCATAAATGAAACAGAGAAAAAGGTCAAAGGTCTAACTTGTGGGGGTAAATTATTTATAGATCTGTTAGAAGTAGAAACCTGAACTGTGGCTTGCTTTGCTAAGGCTAACATAGCTACACCAGCTACTTAGTTAATGTTACTACGTAAGCCAATGAAGCTAAGTTAGCTTCAGCAACATGAGCTTTAGCAAGCGTAGCTAAAGCTGATGTACCTACATAGCTACTTAGCTTACTTAGCTGACACTAGCTTCACAGGTTTGTTAGTATACATATCGATGAGCTATTTGGGTTTAAGTTGTAGCTATTTTAGCGTTAACATTAAATAGTAAGCTCATGCAGCTAGTGGAGTGAAGGCAGCTACGTTAGCAGCGTAACAATGTTTTCCTGTAGAATAAACTTTTTTCCTGTAAGCATGTTTACTCAGCTTTATTAAACATTTTGAAGGTCAGGTTTTTAACCTTTAACTTTTGCTATCCTAACCCTTACCTTAACCCACTGATCATCAACTGGAGGCCCTGGGGCCACATCAGGCCCCCACAGTTCCTGTTTGGCCCCCATGAGGTTAATTCAGAAAAAGTGCAGAGGGAAAAAAATTGCTGTATTTCAGGTATCTTATCTTTCTTTCCTTTTATGATCCCTATTAAGTAACTCCAAAAATAAGTGAGATTGGAACATTTCTTCATAGATGGCTTAATATTTGATCAGTTTTCCAGAATCCATCTATTATTAGCCATTATTAGCAAATAAGATGCATAAAAACTCACGCAGAAGTCCATTCTTGATTAAAGCAGCAGATTTCTGTGTAAAATTAACAGTTCAGGGAGTTGACAGTTTATTTTTCACTGCCTGATAATTAAAACAAAATATCTTTTTCCCTCATGTGTTTTTCACCAGTGAGGACACAGCAAATTCACATCAAACTACAGAGTTACTTTCAAACTCTAAAGACAGAAGGGGTTTATCCTCTGGGTTAAGACAGATGAGTTCTTTAATGCATGAAACATCAGGACATTCAACACTGATCCATGTAGATAAGTCCTTCTAGTAAAGTAATGCTTACACAACTTGAGCAGGAAAAAGTGGATGTGGGAAGGAGTAAGGAAAAGACAAAGTGAGGAGCTGAAAAGACAAGAAAATAAAAGATAAATAAAATGGAATGCCATTATAAAACAAGTCCAACTGGAGAACGAGAACTATAAAAATGTTTACAGAGGCAGTAAAAGAAACTCTCAAGGATGATTGGGTACATCTGTTCCATGTTATGCAAGCCCCCCACTTTGTATTCTAGCTGTTTGTAATGGAAAAGCATGAAACTGAATGGCCGTTATAGGTCATTCATGCTGTTTTAAAAACTTGAGCTACAACATGACCTTCACTGCAAGAGATTTCACTGAGCAGGCCTGCAGAGAGCATGCCCGAGGAATCCTAATGCAGCTGTTGTTATACCATCAAAACTAGAAATCTTTTGTTTATTTTTAAGCTTGAGAGTCAGAAAGCAATGGCATGGAACATTAAAAAGAGAAGAAATCTGGTTATGAGAGCATTGATACAGAAAATCATTGTTGAAAATGTTTTAGATGACTAAAAATAAAGACAAAAAGCATGAGAGAATAAGCGTGCAAGAGAGATGGGAATTTTTAGTCAATTGTTTACATTTACTGGAGGAGTAAATAAGTTGAAAAAGCTTAATATGTTCAACATTTCAGAGGACACAGAAAACGTGTTTCAGTCAGGAACACTCTCGTCGTACATGTAATCATTTATTGCAAAATGGCTATACAGTTCAGTTTTACTTGGCAGAGAAGGCTCTGCTCAAAAGTTGCAACCTGGGTTAGTCAAGCAGCTTGCTTTGACTTTCTAGTGAGCTCAAAACCCCCATATGGATGGATACAATTATGAAAATGCATACTGAATATGATAAAATAAGTTCAAAAGCAAGGAATCCACAGTAGCATGAAACTGACTATGAAGGTACAACAAGCTTCATGCTATAAAGGAGGAGGCTGGGGAGGAGGAGATTAAGCTTTGCCAGCAGCAGCAGCAGCATTAATGCAAGCAGGGATTAGTGAGAAGTAGGTCATATTTAAATACACTGCTCTGTTGAGAGAAAGAGCTGTGATTGGCTGTGGGAGCTGGGGGGTGATCATAGCTGGGCGTATGACTACTGTGTCCTGCATGAACTTACGCTGAGCTTCTTTTCAGATCAATAAACCATAAAGGTTTAGTCAATGCTCTTACATTTTGAGTTTGAAAAATACCTTGAAATATGTTGTGAGCTGGCAAAATCTAGAATTAGTAACATTTTTTCATGTTTAGAAACATTTATTTCAAGTGTGTTTACCTACCCACTGAATCATTTCTTGGAGTGTTTTGTCCAAAGTGACCTTCTTTGCATTGTAACAGTGTACAAATGCAAAGTTACTGAGCACACACACTCCACTCTGTAAACAGTTAGTGTATGCATGTGTTTGTGTTTGTGTGGCTACTTAATATATTCTCTCCTCACATTTCATCTAGATTTGAGTCACCGTTGAACCCTGTGAAAGTTTTCTGCTTGAATTATTCACTGTATTTTATTTTACGCAAACCCAAACTACCCATGAAGAATTTTTTATTAGAAGGCTAATTTGCAATATGAAGTGTGAGTTATAAGGAGGAAAATAAGTCCCTTTTTCTTGGGTTCAGTGTGAAAAACTGCATGTGTCTCAACTGTTGCAGAGCATGAGCACATATACATATACACTATAGGGGAAAAAGTATTCAGCCACATTCCCATTACACCAACAAGGGACAGTGATAACAGCCTCCACTCTTCTTGGAAGGCTTGCTGCTAGATTTTGGAGTGTTTCTGTGGGATTTTGTGCCCATTCATTCTGTTGAGTATTTATGAGGTCATATAGGGATGTTGGACCAGAATGCCTGGCTTGCGATCTCTGTTCCAGTTCATCCCAAAGGTGCTCAGTGGAGTTGAGGTCAGGGCTCTGTGAGGGCCGGTCAAGTTCTTTCTTAACAAACTGCTCAAACCATGTCTTTATACTGTATGCTTTTTGCACTACGGCACAGTCATTTCAGAAAAGAAAAAGGCCTTCCCCCGACTGCTGCCACAAAGTTGGAAGCATAGCATTGTCCAAAATGTCTTGGTTTGCTGAAGCATTAAGATTGCCCTTCACTGGAGTTAAGGAGCCTAGCCCAAACCCTAAAACACAGCCTCATATCATTATCCTTCCTTTACTGAACTTTACAGTTGGTCCAATGCAGTCAGGCGGGTAGTTCAACCGGCACCAAACCGTTGACTGGCCCTTAGCAGTCATTGATCCCACTCTTTGATTTTACATGGTCTTCTCCTTCATGAATTAATTCAGAAACATCAAAGGTTCTCCCTTTGGCCATGATGCGTTGCATCTCTTATGGCCAATAAAATACAGTTGAATATAAAGGGAAGGTAGTGAAGTCACTAAAACAGCTGGTAGTATCAAAAAATGGCATTGGACAAAGAAACCCTTGTCTCTACATGCTTAGAATCAGTGCAATGACTGGTACACTGATGAAAATTCTTCATGGCACCATCAGGCAGACAAAAAAGCACAGCTTTTACACATCAAAGGTGCTCTAAATAATGTACAGGGACAGGGATGAGCTGCTTTATTCAACACAACCTGGGTTGCCCCTTCACACGAAGGCTGCCAGCGATGCTGATGCGTAAATCTGACAGCTTACTCCCCAGAGAATAAAAGGAGACAAAAGGGTGCTTTAAGCTAAAAAGATCCCACTCTATACTGTATGCTCTAACAGCTTCAAAGATCCTGAGCCAAAGACATTGTATTATACCTTACTGATAGAAAACAAAGAAACACTTATAGTGTCCTGTATAGCAAAGGGCAACCACAACTGGAATTCAACCTTGAAGAGCTGATGGGTTGGCCAGATTACATCATCAGGCAGATCTACCTTGCAAAGCTTCGCTGAAGCCTTCATGACTGGCCTAAGAATGATGGGACCAATCAGCATCACTTGGGGAGAACGAGGCGGTAGCTACAGACGTGGCTTAGTCATTCTGCAAGCCAGTCAACAATGGCGACTGGCAAGTAGCTCAGATGCAGCAGTTTTTAACAAAACTGAACATTTCTGATTTTTTTTACTCTCTCCAATCAGGCTTTGTCTTGTGTTTGAGTCGTCAACTGGCTTCACTGATAGTGAACGACAATAGTGGCTTCCTGTTGTTATGTATAGTTTAATCCCAAAGGCTTTGCATGCCTACTGTGTCATATTGCTCTGACAGGCCTGTAATGAATGGGAATGTGTATTTTCAAAGGTTGTGCCCTTCTCAATCTCCCTATCAATCAATGCTTAGTGGCTGTAGTTATAGCAACAAACAGAAGGTATATTGGGAGGTCCTTTGACAAAATATGAAGGTCCATCCATCCATCCATCCATCTTCTTCGACTTATCCAAGGTCGGGCAGCAGCTTAAGCAGGGAAGCCCAGACTTCCCTCTCCCTGGCCACTTCGTCCAGCTCTCTCCAGGGGATCCCAAGGCGTTCCCAGGCCAGCCGAAAGACACAGTCTCCCCAGCATGTCCTTGGTCTTCCCTGGGACCTGCCCTGAACACCTCAGATCCAGATGCCTGAGCCACCTCATCTGGCTCCTCTCAGTGCGGAGGATTAGCAGCTCTACTCCGAGTCCCTCCCAGATAGCTGAGCTTAAAATATGAAGGTTGTGTGGAATAATGGATAGATACACAACTACAGAGCTTTCCCAAAGGAAACTTGGCTTTAAGATCCATATGAGACCATCAGTCCAGGTTGAGTCATTTTAAAGGGAGATATAATAACAAAATAATGAAATCTTAATAGTTTGTAATGTCATTACAAGATCTAACATATTAATAGGTGTCTTTAATAATGAGGAGGCATCTCTCCCTCTGAACGCTTGCCTTTCTCTTCTTTCCTCTAGTTTCTTCATTTCTTACTGTGTTAAATGTGTCTTTGCTTTAGCTGGAGCAACATTTTGAATGCTTTAAAAGTTAGCAGAAAAAAGTCAAAAAGAACATTGTTCTAAAAGTGACAGAAAAGAACGCCTAAACCTTGTTCAGTGGTGTGATCCTGCTCCTGCATTTTAAACAAGCTGGAGATTAGAGAAGTTGGAAGAATTACACTGAAGCATTTTCAAAAACTGCTTTTCCTTTTACAAAAATCCATGTGACAGGTGGAAGACTTCTGGTGAGATGCTGTGACCTCTAGAAAGTGATATGGGTTGAATCTTCTTCAAAAAAGCCTCTCAGCAGAATTATCAGCAGAGACATAAACCTGTCAAAGGGTAAGAACTTGAGTCTTAAGATTTCTGCTGGTATGAATACTAAAAGTATAACTACTTTCTGGATTGGTACTAAAACTTTGATTAGAAGGGTGCTGATTTTTTTTTCCTTGGTCCAGCAAGAGATTTATCACCCTGTGATCCTCTAAGCTTTCTATTCATATTCATCAAGAAGCTGCTTTGTGATTATTCAATCATTTCAATAAGGATTTTAAATAAATCACAAATGCAGGACTGAAATTCTAAAAGTCACTGAAAAATGAAAAAATTACTTCCCAATCAGAGTACAGATACACAGTTATGTGCAGAAGTTTTAGGCATGCAGGATGATAAGGATTCATCACGGGGCCCAGGGCTGGATGTGGACATCCACAGCATGACAGGGGCTCATGGCAACCCAACTACCTGTGTGAACAGTACCTTCGCCAAGGCCGCCCATAAGGGGGGATAAAGGGGAGAGCTTTCTGGGTCCCAGCCAAATGAGGGGTCCACTGAGGTCAGAAAATCATTTCCATTGTAAAGTTTAGCTGTCATATCCATATTTAATGTTTTTCACCTGAATTATAACCACTACTATCAAAATAACATTTTTTTTTTTTGTTTATTTATGCAGGTATATAGTCTTCTTCAAAATGTAAACCCCTTTTCCTAAAACAGAACCATAATGAGTTAATAGCAGCAAAATGGGTTTAAAAGGGCAAAAAAAGGTAGGAAAGGGCAAAGACTGATTTTAAAATAATTTCCAATGATAGGCAGAAAAATCAGCAAAAAGGGCAAAAATAGATTTTGTTATAAATGACGTAACAAATGGCAAAAAATGGCAGAATATAGTGAAACAAATAGCATCCAAAACAGGAAAAAATGGCAACAAAACAGGGGTAAAGTAGGATTAAACAGTGGGTTTGAAGTGGCAAAAATTGGTCCAAAAGTACAAAAACAGACAGAAAAAGGGGTAAAAGGGGTTAAAAGTGGCAAAAATGGGAGGAAAATGTAGTGAATGAGATCTCAAAAGTAGCACAAATGGTTTAAAAGTGTTAGAAATTTGTAAAATTGGCATATATCAGAAGGAAACAGGGATGAATGTAGTTAAAATGTGTCAAAAATCGTTAACAAAGTGTGCAAAAGTGATTAAAAAATGGCAAATTTAGGGGCAATACGTGATTGATAGTAGCAAAACTTGGCATTACAAATTGTGGTTAAAACTGAACAAAATTGGCAGAAAAAGTGGTGGAAAGGGGTTTACGGTGGCAAAGATGGGTTAACTGAAGCAATAATAATCTGAAATCTTGCAGACATAATGGAATAAAGTGTGTCAGAAGGGGCAAAAAGACAATATGGGTAGAAAAGGTAGAGAAATAGGATTAAAAGTGGCACAAATGGGTTTCAAGTGGAAAAAAATGATGAAAGAAGTGTTTAAAATGGGTAAACAAAAGTGGCACAACAAAATAATTTAATTTTCAGCTTGACACATTTTTCAACTCCCAAATGAGGTAATTGTTAGCCAGGACGCTCGCACCAATGCTACTAGTTCAACGCACATGCACTGATATCAGTAAGTCACAGCTGAGGAGGGCCAATCCTCTGGGTTTGCCAGGGACCCAGCTAGATCTAAGGGAAGGCCTGCCTTAGGCTGTACTTACTCTCTACATCCACCCCTTTCTGCGCCCTTAAGGTGTGGCCTTTATTTGTTCAACAGATTATTTTCTCATGCCTCTGGTAATATGCAAGGACATCCAGAGCACAGCCAGGGTTTTGTCAGTCCTCCTACCCTGCTGATGGAGACCTCAGGCAGCTAACTCGCCACATCCTTACTTTGGCCTCAATTTCAGTTCTGCACAGTGCTGTGTATTTTTCAGTGTTTGAAATTCGAAACAAGTTTATTTATTTTATATTTGCACATCTGGGACTATGTGCCAATATACTTCATTTTAAAGAGTTTTCTTTGACATGGATGGAATTTAAATATCTTGACAAATTTTCAAATCTGGCATTTTAATCAAGATTAGACATACGTCAAATCAGACATTACCCAATAATAAACAGGACATTTTTCATTCAAAAAATGTATTTTTTTAAGAATTCAAAATGGTATGCAAAATGGTGCACTGACCTCACAACAAAAGTGAAGCACTTTTAAAACTGACCACTGATAAAATGTGACGTTTACAATAGAAATGGATCCCCCGCTGTGGTTTGCGATACATACTAATCTCTATTGAAGTCTGTTCTCTGTCTCGCTGTTTCCATTGGTTTCTTTTCCAGACTGACTGACAGCTTGTAATACAATATAAGTGGAAACCGTCCAACCTCTCTTGGTCTCTTTTTTCAACCTCATGACAGATGAGAAATTGAACAATTGATACTTCTGACAGGAACTCAATTAAATCCTGTGGCTACTGTCAAAAACCCTTCACAACAGGAACAGGAGTGTGTTTGTGTGATTACGTCTGGGATATATTGTTGATGTACCTGCATTGTACAACCCCAGTTCCAAAAGAGTTGGGCTGCTGTGTTGAGTGTAAATATAAACAGAATTTAATGATTCATTCTGCATTTTTTTCCATTTTATACAGTACTGCAGTGTTTGTGGAGTTGGAGTTGTGTTTGTTTAAATTTTTTTGGATGGGAAGTAGGAAAGTTGCGGAGAAATGTTCAGAATAAGTATCTTGTTATACTAGATTTTTAAAATGCCTTTCATATCAGACAGATGTAACTTTGTTGCCTTCTTTTAGATTTTGTTTACATACATTCTGATAAACTGAACTTTTCCATAAAACTCTTGGTTAAATCCATATTTTATCATAACAGACAGAAGAAGAAACTCCAACTGCAAAAAGCAGGAGTGAGACACAGACAGAAAACCAGAGAGAGACAGAGACGAGTTGCCCCGTGGCACTTTGTGATAAGGATATTATGTAGATTGAAATGCTCCATACAGGTTTGAATCAGCATAAAATGTTGCTGCAATTTTCTTTTCAAACTCACACCACAGCCTTAATGTCAAATTATACACGGACTCCACTTTAGCTGTAATTTGAATGCAAATCAGGTCTCTAATCTCAACTCAGAGGATGTACAGGAAAAGCATCAAAAGATTTTTTTGTTGGAAGTGTCAAACAATTAGCAGAGTGCAAATCTACTGAATTTATATTCAAATGTAAAGGTTTTTTTTTTTTTTTTTGTATAAAAAGGGATGAATGTCTGGAAATAAATGGTACTGGTTGCAGGCTGGTCAGCCCCACAAGTATTTGAAAGATCAACGATAAAAAAAAACGCTGATACTGGTATTTATATGCACCACAAGCTGCCTGTCCACAAAACTGCTGGTGGATCTGTAGAGAAAAACAAAACAGCTCTTAGAGCAGTGACTCCCAAACTGTAGTTCAGGTCCCATTGGTGGACACTGAAAGTTCTGCTGGTGGGCCTCACAGTTATATGACTAAATGTCTAAAATGTTTCTATTCTTTTACCCTACAACCCTGCGTGCACTAGACATGATTTCAGTGTTTGAAAACATGTTGAAATCAGGTCCAGATGTCTAACTTTAACCATTTTTGAACAAGCCTAAATGCAGCTTTGATATCAGTGTCACAAATGTCTCTCTTCACTTCCAAAAAGTTGTTAAAATGAGTGTTAACAGGAAGACAGAAATTATATTTTAAACAGCAGTTCTCCTAAATTAGTTTTCAGCGCTTGGTTAAATCCCATCTATGCCAAAAGTTGCATGTCTTCATTTATTCATTTTAAAATATTTCTTTTAGTATTTTTTGCCTTTATTCAGACAGGGCAGCCAGAGAGAGACAGGAAATATGGGGAGAAAGAGTCATGGGAAGACAATCACCAAACGGTGCCGAGACCGAGAATTGATTCTATGAGCAGTGCGATGAGGACGAGAGTCTCTGTAAATGGATGCCTGTTGTACTGGCACAAAAGTGACTATTTTCTATTTAGGAAAAATAAATCATAAGTCTGGTTTGTAAGGTCCCATGTCATATAATCAAGGAAGTCTGTCAGAACAGGTCCCAAAGAGCACAACAGCCACCAAGACTCGGAATTGTCCAGTTTATTAATAACATTAAGCACTACGGTATTGTCCCTTTGTTATCAAAAATGACAATAGACAAGAAGGCCAGACCACTTGTTACTGAGCAGAGAATATGCCTTGAGACTCGTTTCATTCAATCCTTTAACAAAAAGCATTTTTACAGTCAAGAAAACACAACAAAAACACTAAGTGATTACCACAGGGATTTATAGTTGCAGTGTTGTACATTTATCTTGTAAACTCGCCAGTCACTGTGCTGGAGGAAAACCAGAGTAAAAAACATTCACCTCTCCTACACAGTCCAGTAAGGCCTTGTCCACACAAAGATGAAAACTATTTATTTCTATTTCGTTTTGAAAAACATTTCCGTAAATATGAGAAGGTTTCAGGAAATGTCCGGGTAAGCACGAAACAACTGAAAATGACTGAAAACGCTGTAGTATATATGCCAAGCCTGTAAGTGGCGCCGTAATGCTGACACAGAAATACACCAAAAGAGAGAAGATTACAGAAAACTGCCCAAAACTTTGTTGTAAAAGCCATAAAGAGCTCAGTAGGTTCTGCAGCGATCCAGTAGTCCGCCATTTTTGTTTTGGCTGGACCCGTGCAGCTTAAGTGGGCTATGCTATGTGTGATGTAATCTATCAGGCAAGATGCAGTTGGCTGTCCACTCGGAGATGAAACAGTAAGCATGTACAGGTTTTTTCACTCTGGGACCAGGTTTCAAAAAGTAGTGTTTATGGCCTCCCAAAACATCGTTTCCATGTTTTTCCGATACGACAAAAAAACTTTTGTGTATACTCCTGAATTAGTTTGTGTGTGGACAGGGCCTAATATGACACACACGTGGCAGCACCTCCACAAGTTGTTGCTCTTAACAAAAAGAGTTTACACTAAGAACCACTATCAGTTTTATGTTAAATGGCCACACGATATTTGAAATATTTTATTTAATGGAGAAATAGCATTGGTCTTGTCTAAGGAGCTTTAATCTAATATTATTTTTGTTCTTAGGGAACATGTCGTTTAATTTGATGTAATTTTCATGTCCTTGTTGACACTGATCAGCTGGATGTTAATAAAAGTGCCAGTGTGACATTGGGCATTTGATCCACATGGATTTCATGTAGAAGTGATGATTTATTAAGGTTTTTTCTTTTTTTTTTTAATGTGATTTTGATGTAGAAAGAAAAAGCCAAATAAACAACGTGTATTTCAGTTCAGCTAAATAAATAAACGGATACTGAGGTGTGATTTTTTTGGTCCAAATCAAATCAATTCTGTAATTGTGCGACACTGAAACATCAACGCAATGGAACTTTCCTTGTTGTTTGATAATTTTGTTGATTCATTTCGCCTTGAAAGAATGACAGAAATCTTCATTTTGAATGTCATTTTCATTGCCAGCAGATATTTTATGGATGTTATTTTTAGAATAGAAAAATGCTGACTGGGATACCTGATTCTTCTTTCTGACCTTAAACTTGTCATTAATATGTAATTAACCTAATGACTGGAGCAGACATGTAAGATAAATCTGGTCCAAATATAGAAAGCTTGAACAACAGGGTGGATGTTCTACAGTTCTGAACGTTTTGCCTAGAACCAAAACCATATTCCTTTTGAGATGTTTTTCAACCAAGAAAAGCACACTGAGAAGGTGCACTCTCTTTGTTCCTTGAAAATGTTTAAGTTCATTTCTTTTTAATGCAGAACTGTGCAATGCTAAGTAAAATACTCTAATAATTAGGCTTATAAATTAAAAATATCATTTTGGTCTCAAAAACTGCACAAAAGCGTTCTGGATGGTCATTTTATACTTTCAGACTGACATTCATTAGTTTGCGAGTGGCTGTTGTAGAATGTTTTTCAGAGTGAGGCCAGTCTCCTGTATGTTTGGTACAAGGTGGAGTACACACCAGCAGGTCTGCGGTCAACCATGGGGCTGAAAAGAAGAGACATGTAATCATACTCACTCAAAGTCACAGGCATGAGCAAAGTCTGCAATTTATCAAAATGGAATGTTTTCTGAGCGTGGAAGGATGCAGGTGTACTTGATGCAAATCATACAGGCATGGAAAAATGTTAGCTCTGCAGAGAAAGAACCTGGACAGCTATGTTTGCTGTATGACAGTGCACAATCATAGGTACACTGTTATACCTTTACTAATTCTAAGTAATGGCTGACACCACATCAAGGGCATCAGCAGCATTTTGAGTGTGTGTGGGTGTGTGTGTGTGGGGGTGTGTGTGTGGGGGGGGGGGGCATATTTTGGTGGGGGGTCTCCTCCCCCAGAAATCCTGCAATCTGGTGCATTTTATCATGTTTTTTAGATTGAAAATGATCTCCCTGTTTCATTGTTTTTCCTTGGAGCCGGCATGCTCTGCAATTACTGACTACTATTATGATCTGGTGTAATACACAGAGGACTGACACTGACAACTGTTTTGACACTTTATTCTATATTTATTTTAATTTCATTTTTATTCCATATTTGCTTCTGATTTTTAGAAATTAAACTTGTTCCAGGCTATGTAGCAAGCACTAACCTACTCTTTGCAGAAAAAAACTGCCTGTCACCTTTCAGCACTCACCTCAGCAACAGAGCTGTCTCCACTGCCCCTGCATGCTGCCCCTGCCTCTGACTCACTCTCAATCTCAACCACATATGTATATGGAGACATGGAGATGCATTGAGTATTCTTTCATATTAATAATTGAAATAAGCTTAATGTAGATTGTTCATATGAAGATTTCTGTGATGTAGCCAAGTCATGTTATCAGCATATCAAATACACAGGTAGTATAGCAGTCTAATAATTATGTGCTACATTAGAAATGGGCCACCTCCCTAAAACATGACTGAGCAGTTTGACAGTTCAGAAATTGTCAAATGTGAGTTCAGACCTGGAGTCTTTTTTTAATGGACACTGTCAGAGAGGGGAATAATGTCATGAGAGAGAAAATTTGAGTAAAAAAGACCCTAAATATGTTTAGAACTACAAATTAACTTCCTTCTGTTGATTTTTATTTTTATAATGTCCCAATTCCAACCCTCATCCTTTTTCCGGGCTTAGAACCGTCAAAAATGACTCAAGAGAGATACTCTGGCAGTTACTTCAAACTGTTTTTTAGTTGTTTTTTTAATTCTATTTTTCATAAGTTTGGTTTTCTTAACTTTGGTTTAGTTTTGAAATTTCCATTTAAGAGCCTACAACAAATCACAGTGAGACATGAACATTTTAACCATTTGATTCATAATATGTTTTTTCTTTTTTTCTTTGGTTCTAAATGAACCAAAAAGACAACAGAAAAAATGTGGATGTGGAGGGTTGAATATCTCCTGCTCTAAATGCAGCTGAGAGGGGTTGCTGTGTGAAGACTTGGCTGCCTGCCTGAGTGCTTTGAGACAGGGAGGGGCTGACGTGAGAGAAGCAGTAACAATACGTGCTTCACGTCCATCTCCTAAAGTCTCCAATAACACCAGAAAAAGTGCTAGTGTTTTTTTTTTTTTTTTTTTAAAGAGTCACTAGAGGGGTTTGAAAACTCACTAAATATGGCGACAAAGTCTCCTTATGTCCATCTCTCGTCTGTCGACCATTAAAAAAAGGTATTTTAGCAAAAGCTGGACATTTTGACATTCGCTGTCGCTGTCATTGATCCGACTCTCAGTCTCAATATGTCTGCGTGATGCAGTTGTGTGTGTAGGAAACCAGGAAAATGCGGAGTGGATTTCTACTGATATGGGTATTCCCCCTACTGATAAAGTGGAACGGATTTGATTGTGAAACAATGGAAAGAACGCTGGAGTAGACCGGCCATGTGTGTCGGTGTGTGTGTGTGTGTGTGTGTGGGTGGGGGTGTGTGTGTGTGTGTGGGGGGGGTGGGGGTGGGGGGGTGGGGGGGGGGGGGTCCAAACGACTTTATTTTTAAGGTGAGGGGGACATGACCCCCCCAACTGTATTGTGGTGATGCCCATGCACCACACACTTGAGGATTATTAAGACAGTCATTTGAATTGAACCTTGACATTGAGACTCCCAAATTGTCAGGGGGCAAATCTGGCCTTAAGCTTGGCTTAAATGTGTCTGGTGAGGCCTGCCTAGCCAATCAAGATAACTTGGTTTATTAACCCATATAGACCAGATGAGATTCTGCTGTGTTCATGTTGTAATCTTAAAAAGGGAATGATAGCAGTGGGTGCAGAACCAGGAAACACATGCGACTGCCTTCTTCACTTGTTTGTATTAAGTGAAGAAATGGAGCGTGATCTCCACTCTCCTTGTAGCCCTGAATGCAATGTGCAATAGTGGGCGGTGCCCAACACTTGTTGGAAGTAAATAGTACCCTAAGAAAGTAATTCCAATGGGATTACTTGTTTAAAGAAAACATTTGGATATACGCTTTATATATTAATGGGCTTCTCCTCTCACTGCAGCCCCTAGGCTGAAGCAATCGATCACAGAAAAGTCAACTGATTTAGGCAAAGCTCTAAAGGAACTTTTACTGTTCTTTTCTTCATAGAATAACTGTAAGACAAATACTAGTGCAGATAAACAACTGACAATTTAACAATTTCCGCTAAAAAGGGTAAAACTATGACAAATGCAGTACAGGAGAAAGTGACAAATGATTAGTTATGTCTGGCATATACACCCTCTACAGCTACCTCTCACATTTCTACCTTGAAGACCTAATACAATGCAATAGGCTATTTCTGTCTTTATAACCCTAAAAGTACTAAGTTTAGGTTCTTTTAAAGGGTTTTTGCTGGTGTCCATAATATGCCGACCCTCAGGTTTTGGGAGGCTGTTTGGAAAGAACACAAAGGTTGTAAGAGGCTGGATATTTCAGACTTTAACCCTTAGGTCTGAATGAGTTAAGCAGATCCATGAAAATAGTTAATCATCCCTTTAAATATAACATTCAATTCAAAGTACATTGCAGAGTTTGATAAGGAGAGGGAAAAGTAGGTACACAGTTGAAAAGAGGAAAAGAGGGAGAGACTACACTGTAACTAAGAAACAGGAACCATTGCTACTATCATGTGGTAAACAATATTTCCACTCAGTCTTTCATAAATTGTTTTTTCCAGAAGAACACAACAAAGAAGCAAAGGAGATTTGTACAGACCATTCATTAAAATACAAGGAGTATAAGGCTGAGCCATGCATATTTCCTGTGTATTATAGGAATCACAACCTCAAATTGAGATAATTGGTTCTAATATTTTCTGTACAGCTACTCATGAACTCTATTAAAATGTATTACTAAGACATTTATCAGTTCAAGTGGTGCTGTTGACTGATTTGACTCTTTTCTTTTGTCCTTTCATGATTTTGTTCATGCATCAATTTAATTTAGTTCATTTTGCATGGTGGCAAAGTGTTCTTGTTCACAAAATGAGCTCTAAATGGGACAACGGTTTTAGATTTCTTGCAGTAAATTGATTCATGATTGATTTTTATTAAATTTCACACAGTGTACTCCAGCATGGATGTGAGCACAATGAGAGAAGATCTGGATGTCTCCACATTCTTTTGCATTAGCTGCAGATGCACAAAAATAATATTAAATTAATCATACTGATGTTAGTAGTTTAAAGCCTTATACTGCCTTTTCACTTCTGTGAAAATATAATAGAAAGAAAAATTAGTATATGATAAGTATGATAAACAGATGTGAAGGATGTCAATCATAAGAAAATAAAAAGTAAGTAGCAACTAGGAGAGGTTTAGTAATTACTGACTTCCAGAGTCCCACTCAGAAGCAAAACTTTTCTTGGACCCCAATCCCATAATCCCCCGTTTGCTAACAAAGCATTTTTCAAACTCATTTCCTGAGAGCATTACGGCAGCCATGAGGCCACAAATGGAGCAGTAAATAAGCTAATAACAGTCTCTCTTCTCAGCTGCCTTTGTCTCTTTAGTGGTGGACAGAGGAACTTGTCTTGCCTTCAAGGGGACTGTTAAGGTACCAAGACAGAAAACTCAGCAGGAACGGTTGATTCTGAATGAACTTTTATGATAAGCAGGAGTAGCCAATAAACATTCAGAAAACTGAAAATGTATACTGCTTCAGCATGCATCTCACTTATTTTATATTTTTACCTCAATATGAGAGTTTCTCAACATGCATGTTGTCGGCTTCGTGATTCATGTTCATTGACGTCAAACTCTGACAAGTGCTGCAGTTTCTCCAAAGTATATTCAATACCTGTTCCCGTTTTGCTGCTCCATAAAGTGGATTGTTAATGCACCTATTGATTGTTAGGATAAAGATCTCTGAATGTGCTGACTGCATCCACACTGGATTATAATGGGCAGTTAAACACCCACATATGAGTGCACTTGTTCACACAAGCATTAAAGTGCCTTCAGCCACTTAAAACTGCAACAATACATAATTACACATGCTCACACAGAAGCTCTAAGCTGCAGTCCAGGTATTATTCTCATATTTATTTGTAACTTTATTCTGCTTTTGTTAGAAGTTTATTAAAAGCCCTTTAAAGGGGGACATGCTAAAATATTAGTGCACTTTGTTCATCATTCTGGACAAGTTAGAGGCTGGTGCAGCAGGAACAGGTTTTAACACATCACACAAATTAACTTTCAGTTTTTCTCAAACTATGGAGTGACTGTTTCCCTCCCTCTGACAGATATGTTACCAAACACAAATCCAACCACAAGTTTTATCATTTAATTTCATTTTTCCCTCAATTATCTGCACTCAGTACCCCATAATGACAAAGTGAAAACAGATTTTTTGTAAACGTTTTGCACTGAAAGTACCCAAAAGCAGAATGGCCTCCATAATTCTCAGATGGAAGAAGTTTGGCATTAACACGACCCTTCAAGGTCACCCAGCAAAACTGAGCAATTTGGGAAAGAAAGGCCTTGGTAAGAGAGGTGACCAAGAACCTGATGGTCACTCTGACTGAGCTCAAGGGATCCTGTGTGGAGATGGGACAAAGTTCCAGAAGGACAACTATCACTGCAGCCCTCCACCTATCTGGGCTAGTGGCTAGACAGAAGCCTCACCTCAGTGCAAAACACATGCACATTCACTGGGCTAATGAAATCAAGATAAAAATGTTTGGCCTCAATTCTAATCATCATGTCTGGAGGAAACCATGAGCCGTTTATCACATTCCCAATACCATCCCAACAGTGAAGCATGTTGATGGCAGCATCATGCTGTGGGGGTGTTTTTCAGCAGCAGGGACTGGGATATCAGTCAGGGTTGAGGGAAAGCTGAATGGAGCAAAGAACAGAGACCTCAGGTTGGGATGAAGGTTCACCTTGCAATTTGGCAATGGCCCTAAACACACAGCCAAGACAGCATAGGAGTGGCTTAGGAACAACTCTGTGAATGTCCTTAAGTGGCTCAACCAGAGCCCTGACTTGAACCCTATCAAACATCTCTGGAGAAACCTGAAGATGGTTGTTTACCCACAGTCCCCATTCAACCTGACTGAGTTTGAGAGGAATAACAAAGAAAAATGGAAGAAAATCCCCCAATCCAGGAATGCACACCTTGTTGTGTCATATTCAATTCAAAGATCAATCTTTACATTTGGAATATTATATTTAGCATGGCATGCCCATCCCTATTTTCCCTTTGCCCATCCCTATTTCCTTCCCTTTGTATGTATATGTGTGCAAATAAGGAAAACCTAAAGTAAATTAAATGGGAAGTGCAGGTGGCAGCGAAATATAGATATAAAGCTGCGAACAAGGATGAAGAGAAGAAAGGGAAGACCTCAAGCTCTTAAGGATGTATTCAAAGAAACTTGAATTCAAATTCCTTTAATGACTTGTCTTTGCAAAAGTTTTGACCATTGCATTTAATAAAAGTCAAGCTTGTCAAAAAGTATCCGTACAGACTGTGCAAAGTTCACTTTATAAGAACTTTTTCTTTTATCCTCACAAAATGTCCACAAAGACCTTTAAAAACCCACATAGATGTTTTTGTCCTTGACTTTAAAGGTAATATAAAGCATTCAAATATGTGTCTTGAGGATCCTGCCAGTACAATACCATCATCTTAGCAAGCTAGTGCCGAAAAAAACAGAACAAATAGTTCAAATACTCAAAAGCATAGTTCATGCAAAATGTCAAAGAAGATAGAGTTTGTCATGTTGGAGAAAAACCTACATCAATTCCTCTATACTTGAGCCTTGAGTCAGATAATTGCTCCTCCAGTTCCATGTATCAAAGACCATAGGACTACAAAACCTTCCACCTGGACAAGCCACACTGTTCCTTTTCTCAACTTCAATTTGTACGACCCAAGGTATGCAGTGACAAGGTTCACAACAGAGGATTTCAAAGGCTTCTAAAAGGAAAAAAAACATCCCTGCTCGCAGCTGCAATTAAGTTAAAGTTGACATACAGATCACACAAGCTCATACAGGGAGATGTCAGAAGAGAATGAAATATGTTGCATGCACATGCACAGAATTTCTTACACATTCATGTCAGTCAAACACAAAAAAAGAGGAGACACATCAGCAGAAGGTGGTAATGGTCAGCATGGATTCTCTGAATACCAGTAATGATTCAATTAAAAATGTATGCAGTCAAGATCAATTATCTCTGAATCATTCATCCTCACATGTTGTCACACACTGACCCAGGTGCATGCTGGGACTTTACAAGCTAAATCCATAGCAATTTTGGGTTGAGGTCCCACACATACTTTTAAGATCCTCAGCAGGGTGTGTGCTACTTCAGGCTACAGGTGGGGACTAAATGACCAACATGAGATTATTTGATTTAAATATGCTGAACATTGATTACTGCTGCAGAATGAATGCAATAGTTGGCTGTCACTAGCTTTATCTTCCATGGAGGCAAAAGGAAACACACCAATGTATGGAAATAGCTTCAGCACCACAGTATGCTGGACAGCTCCCCCTCAGGCCAAACAAGCTTTACTATTCAACTCACTACTGGACTGTTTTAATTAAACAATTGTTTCTAAGTGCTTCCTTCCTTAAGGCTGTCTGAGAACTCAACAGCTCATAACGGGCAATGAGGAAAAGTTTGGACCTTGAGGGTTTATTCATCACCATGGAAATAATATGTAAAACTTGATTAAACTAAGAGTTAGAGTCAACTACAAGGTAATGTTAACTATCAGTGGAGCAATTTGGTGAATCAAAGTCATGCTGAAGCCAATCAGGAGAAGAGCAAGAACATGTTTTCCACCAAGAAACACTCTCAGTGCTGTTCTTATTATGATAAAAGAAAAGGTTGTCCAATTCTAATTATTTTTTTTTTAATTGCCTCTATAGCTACATCTGAGATAATCACTGGTCGCATTGTTCAGCAGCTTGCCGTACAACTTAATCACAGCTGTAGCTACAGCTTCATTCTCCTCAAATGATGCAGATTGGTTCATCCATTCTCAGACTGGTCACAAATGTTTCAGATTGAAACTTTGAAGCAACATGGATCTGCCTGATGACAGACATGGAATCCGGCCATCCTACTGGCTGTGCAAAGTTAGGTAAAATAGAACTATCCCTAGTAAGAAGTTAACAAGTTAAAAATAGTTAAATACTGTTTAACGTAGCTCAAAGCCCAAAGAAAAGCTTCTGAAATGACCTTGATATTGGGTAATTTTGCAGTTTTATTGCCAACAAGTCAAGAGGTAAAGATGCGGTATGCGACAATTCACCTAGTTACATTTAGCAGTACAGACTTGGTAAAAAGGAAAAAATAATATTTTCATGTAGGACCATGTCAGTTAATTTGAAATAACCTGATTATAAATTGATGTTTTTGTTAACTTAGTGTAAGACTTCAAGAACTCAGCTATTTGCATGGTTTTACTGACCACCGAAGGGATTAAATAACACATAAACATAAGGATTCCACTGGTTGCCACATTAACCACCAGAAATAAACATTGTAATCAAGTATGTGACTATTTTGTGAAGCTAACATTTCCAATTTTACCCACTGTTAGTTAAACTTTTAAGTTAATCTTTGAGGGGATTCACCAAAATTCTGATTTTTTCCATGGACATTTTATTAGTTTTTTTTTTCTTCAGAAAAATGAAAATTATGTGAAAATTAGAAAAATAAAAAGCTCATTATTTCAAAATTCAGGGCACGAGTTCATTTACTCTTTAGCATCACCAACATCCTCTGTCTCTGCTGGGGTTTTACTTTTGCTAGTAAATGAAATTAATCTCTGATTCCTTCAACTTTAAGTTCTTTATAGATAGCTCAATATTCTATTTTTTTATTCAAGGACATATAAGAGAAGAAAGAATTGAGTCCTGTCCTGGCATAAGCCACAGTTCTAGACCTGTAAATTTTACCCTGAAAAACACAGGTCAAATTATTTTCTTCTCCACTATTATTGATGCCAAAGCTGATATCAGAAGTCTCCTATGTTTATTTTTATTGTTTGGTGGTGGAAATGGCATCGGTGAGTGTTGTGATAAACATAAATTTGAAATGATGTGATGTGTGGGCACATCAACAAAAAAAAGCTGACAATGAGGCTGCTCAGACACTGAAAACGCTGAACTGTGGTTTGTATTGAATATTATTCAACCCTTATTTTCAGATAGGACTGATGTGTATATCTGTAAACATACAAATTATGCCTCCTCTTGTCCAGTGCATGGAAGTGCACTTTTTAACAGATGGATACATCCTGATAGAGACTACCTGTAGTCATGGGAGGAGGATCATTTTGTCAGGTTTTTACAGTTTGGTAGCATACTTCATTTTAGGGAAAACAGGACTAATATTGCATATCAAGAGATAACTGAAGAGGCTGACCTGCCAGGAATGTAGCATATTTTGAAAAATATGAACGTCAGAACGAGCTAAATTGACTTGTTTAGACATTCTGATGCTCATTTGTGAATCTAAGCATGACTTCTTTTCATTAAAATGTATAAATATATTTCAAAACTGCCAAGATAATCTGACAGACTTATCAACTGATAAATCAGGCTATATTTTATATCAAAGTCATTTATCAGCTTTTCTGACAACTGACAGCTTTTCATATAGTGCTAATAAAGATGGCTTTTTGAAGCCTGCTAACTTGTTAGCAGATTCACCACAGAAGTTCAAAATTTTTTAAGGATTCGCAGCACATTCCAGACAAAAATATAATGAAGAAGAGCTTCCCAGCCATGTGGGATATCACAGAGTTTCCCATAGGAATGAATGGGCTTCTGGTTGTTTCGTCTCTGTAACTACACATAAATGGAAACAAGGGGTTAAAGTAAGAGCTACCAGTGCAAATGGACACAACCCCTACCAGAATTTCAACCTTTTCTGTGTATGTTACAAGTTTAAATTGACAAGGAATTTCAAAGTACCGGAGTAAACCATTTTCTGATATCAGCCTGTGACAGATTTGATGGCCCAACATATACAGGTGCATGTCAGTAAATTAGAATATCATCAAACAGTTGATTTATTTCAGTAATTCAACTCAAAAAGTGAAATCCATAATAGATTCATTACATATAGACTGATATATTTGTGATGAAAACACAAAATTCAGCACCTTAGAAAATTAGAATATTGTGTGAAATATTGGAGACTCATGGTGTCACATTTAATCCACTAATTAACTCAAGACATCTGCAAAGGTGTCCTGAGCCTTTAAATGGTCTTTCAGTCTGGGTCAGTAGGCTACACAATCATGGGGAAGACTGCAGACCTGGCAGATGTCCAGAAGACAGTCATTGACACCCTCCACAAGGAGGGTAAGACACAAAAAGTAATTTCTAAAGAAACCTGTTGTTCACAGAGTGCTGTATCCAAGCATGTTCATAGAAAGTTGAGTGAAAGGAAATAATGTGGTACAAAAAGGTGCACAAGCGACAAGGATAACCGCAGCCTTGAGAGGATTGTGAAAAGAAGCCCATTCAAGAATTTGGGGAAGCTTCACAAGGAGTGGACTGCATCTGGAGTCTTTGCCTCAAGAGCCACCATGCACAGATGTATCCAGGACATGGGCTACAAATGTCACATTCCTATTGTCAAGCCACTGTTGAACCAGAGACAACATCAGAAGTGTCTTACCTGGGCTAAGGACAAAACAAACTGGACTGTTGCTCAGTGGTCCAAAGTCCTTTTTTCAGATGAGAGTAAATTTTGCATTTCATTTGTAAATCCAGGTCTCAGAGTCTGGAGGAAGAGAGGAGAGGCACAGAATTCAAGTAGCTTGAGGTCCAGTGCAAAGTTTCCACAGTCAGTGATGGTTTGTGGAGGCATGTCATCTGCTCATGTTGGTCCACTTTGATTTCTCAGGTCCAAGGCCAGTGCAGCCGTCTATCAGGGAAATTTTAGAGCACTCCATGATCCCCTCTGCTGACAAGCTTTATGGAGATGCTGATTTCATTTTCCAGCAGGACTTGGCACCTGCCCACACTGCCAAAGGTACCAATACCTGGTGTAAGGACCATAGTATCCTTGTGCTTGACTGGCCAGCAAACTCGTCTGACCTAAATCCCATAGAGAATCTATAGGCTACTGTGAAGAGGAAGATGAGTGACACCAGACCCAACAATGCCGAAGAGCTGAAGGCCGCTATCAGAGCAACTTGGGCTTCTGTAACACCTTAGCAGTGCCACAGACTGATTGCCTCCATTCCATGCCGCATTGATGCAGTAATTCATACAAAAGGAGCCCCGACCAAGTGGTGAGTGCTGTACATGTTCATACTTTTCAGTAGTCCAACACATCTGGTTAAAATACATTTTTTTTAATCAGTTTTAAGTAATCTACTAATTTTCTGAGATAATGAATGTTGGGTTTTCATTAGGTGTAAGCCATAATCATCAAATTAAAAGAAATAGACACTTGAAGTAAATCAGTCTGTGTGTAATGAATCTTTATGAGTTTCACTATTTGAATTAAATCAATGAAATAAATCAACATTTTGGTGATACTCTAATTTATTTGGAAGCACCTGTACAGATAACATCATTTGATTTAAAAAAAAAAAAAAAAAAAAAAAAAAAAACTTTTTAAATGAATATACTGTGTAATGCAGAAAGAGATGCTGCCTGTTATATCCAGTCTGCTAACATCACTCAGCACTAGGCTTGGGTATCAAGAACTAGTTCCAGTTAACAACTGGTTCCTAATTTCATAGAATCATTGCTTCAATAAAGATATGAATTTCGGTAGATTTTGTCATACCACAAGTAAATGACAATGTCAAGTTTACATACCCATCCATATTACAGTCAGTAAATCATGTCTACAAGTGTTTCAAATGTCATTTTTCTAGATGTGAGGTCAGAGAGAACCTTTAACTCTTGGCTCCAATGAAGAGACCCTGAAGTGAGGAAATTCAGTTCACTTTAGATATGAATGGACGAGGAGAGAGGAGGTAGAATATCACTGTGTTGTTACGGGATTTCTGGTGAGGGGGTGACACCTTTTTCAAACTGTAGTGTCAGCAGTTTATAGGTGTGAAAATGCATTATGGATACTTATAAATCATAGTAAAATCCTTAGATTTAAGCCTTGTTATTACAGTACAGTTAAGAGAACTACTACTACTACTACTTACTACTATTAATAATTTAACAAGTAGAAAATAATAGTCACATTTTACCAAATCTGATGAAATTGTTATTTACACGTAATTCAGTGTTTCTTTTTTATAAACGAGGAGAAAAGGGAAAAAGAAATTCACACATTTCACTGTTGAGATCTAGAATATTTAAACACTGATGTCAATTTTACGCCATTTTCATCCTTAAAAATTCAACACATTTTCTCCACACAACAAAAATGAATGAAAAAAGCAACAACAACAACAAAAACATGATGATTAAAGAATTAATATGAATCAGAGTTGATGAGAAACAGGCAGTGCGAGAGTGCACTCCTCATCCGTATGCCAACATGTTTTCACCACACATTAATTATTGGTATTGATGAAATTGGTGCTGTCATGTTTTTACACCAGCTCCAAATATTTTAGTCCTTTGTGCCAAGTCCAAGGCTGTAAGTCAACAAAGCAGAATATATCTACATATTGGTATCTCCGCTCTCTCTTTCCTCACACACACACTGCTGGGTCAGACTGAATATGTTTAATCATTTATGAGTCTCCAGCACTTCTAATGCAAACTGCACACGATACCTACTTAATAATTAAAGCCTCATATTGATTTTGGAATTACAGTGCTTGTGTTGAGGGACATTAGTCAGAGCTGCTGATGATAATAACGCTGCAGATTCCCTCCAATAAAAGCGCCTTTAATTCACTGGGCGAATACAGATCAAGGGGAGGTGGGGACACCAGAGAGGGACAGTGATGACTGGAAGGAGGGAGCAGTAAACAGACGAAATATAGGATTAAAAATGAGTTAATAAAACGGAAAACCAATAATTAGAATTAAAAGGAAAAGATGCAAAAATAGAACAGTATCTTGTAGGAGTTTTCAAATAGTCTCCAAATTAAATTAACATGGAAGTACTTCATATAAATAAACCTTTTTGAGATGTTTTTATTGGTGGTAATAAAGTCTTCAAAAATATTGCATCTGTTTTTCAAGCCAACATATTTTTATTTGTTTATGCCCGTAACACATTATAATGTCCAAACAAAATATAATGAAAAATACAGAAGCAGAATCCAAACATTTGCAGAGGGGGAAAAGTTTTAAAATGAAGTCTGGGTTGTGATGGGTAGTCTCTGTGATTGTGTATATTCATGGCTTTTTTGGCCACTGTCTCTGAAACACCAAAACACAATTTTAACCTTCTGAAAGTGAATCCAAATCCAAATCGCTCCATTGTTGTCTCCGTTAGGAACAAAGAGGACATGCAATGACACCAGAATCTGATAATGGTGACTTTTTTGTTGTAAGTTTTATTAATAGCAAATAACAACCCGATTTAGGGTTTGATAACAACATAGTATGAAGCTGAAGTTTCCATCACGAATGTCACACAGAAAACCAACACTGCCTAACATGAAACATTATTTGGCAGCCATCAATAGTACCAGCCTGATCACTAGTAATGGAAATGGCCATTCTGCCAGTTACAGGTCTGTGGTCCAGATTCCTCTGCCTTGGCCAGAGATGTAATTGCTGTATCACAGTGTCTGGCTGTCATTGTAGGACGCCGCTAGAGGGCACATTAGAGGGCTCAGGCTGCAGACAACCTGATGAGTGGGATGTAAACTACAAACATGAAAACTTTCAAGGAGGTTACTTTGAATGTAATTCTGAGTTTAGAACTAAAAGATTTTAACATCAGTATAAATAGGGCCCCAGATCAGCTCTGACTAATGACTGAAGGTCAGAACATGTTGTTTCTACAACATCTTCCTGCGCACATGGCATAGGGCTCCCAGTGTTCTGGTTAAATTAGTGTCCGGTTGACTGGTAACTTTCGGCCAACTGTGTTCATGCGTGTTGTTTGCATAGTTAATCACAATTAATCTCCCTTTTTGTCTTTTTCTGTACTTCTGCTTATGCATTTGAACTGTTTTAGTTTCATTTTTCTATTTCTGTTCTCTCTTAACCTTCTGAGATCTAAGATTTTTTTTGGAATGCATTATTAGTTTCTCACATTTATTGAAATGAGTAAGGCCTGATCATTTTAAAAGCTTAGCCTTGGGTCGCTTTTAGAGCATCAGTTGTTAAGGGTCTTGAGTCAGTAAGAAATGGTATCAGTAATTGAGGGATGGGGAAGTCATTTTGAGGTTGGACTACAGGGACTTGTTAAGGCTTAAAATCAACAAAAAGTATTGAATTTCCTTGAAATTTCCCTTTCTAAATTACACAGAATCACCTAAAATTTCTGTGAAATTCTGAAATAAGTAGCCCAAAAATTTTTTCCCATATTCCCAAAATGGTTCAGCGGAACTTCATCACAAAGCCTAAAAATTCCATGGAAATTCCAGGAAACTTTCAAGCTAATTCCTCCAAAAGTTTCTTATCAAATTCCCCAAAATTTGATGGCCGACAACAACCCAATCACAGCCCGACCAGCTGCTCCCGACTGGTTGGATGGATTTTTGACGTTTAAAATTTTGGTAATACGTCTCCAGACACTCCCACAGTCAGAGCAGAAACGCAAGCAGAATAAACATCTTTGGGGTATTTTTGTCTTTGAAAACTGTCAGACAATGTTCTAAATTAATATTACAACAGTTGGAATGACTTTCTGCTGCCCCTCCACCACCACTTAATAAAGGAAATAAACGAGCAGGAAATATCAACCACTGACCTGCAGCTGGCAGGATGGTGATGCTGTTTATGTTAGTGGGATAGAGAGAAAGCAGGAGAGAGAGAGAGGATATGACTGGAAACACTTCATCCTCAGTGTGTGAGACTTTTTTAAAAGGAAACTCCTCTGATTTCTTTCACAGTCCGTCCCAACTTCACTCACAAAGTGTGAACACTCAGGCACAGTGTGAGCACATCAATCATGTGCAGTGGTCATGCAATGTAAGCTATGCACAATATGAGTTGACATTCTGCCACCACTGTCGTAGGGTCAGCTTTAAATCATGCAGTTTACGGCCGGCTTCTGTCAGAATTTAGTAGATGCACCTTTGGCTGCAATCACAGCACTGAGTCTATGTGGACAGGTCTCAAGTAGTACTCCTGTCTTCTTTGCAAAACTGCTCAAGCTCTGTCAGGTTGCACAGGGATTGTGCATTAGCAGCCTTTTTTGAGTCCAGCCACAAATTCTCTATTGGTTTGAGGTCTGGGCTTTGACTCGGCCAATCAGAACATTCACTTTGTTGTCTTCAGACCATTTCTGTGCAGCTCTCGCCGTATGCTTCAGGTCCTTGTCTTCCAAGCTATGGTTTTCTTGCAGTCTGAATAAGACTCTCCTCCAGGTTTTTCTTTTGTTTGTTTGTTTGTTTTGTTTTTTTGCTGCATTCATTTTACCCTCTACCTTTAGAAGCCTTCCATAGCCAGCTGCCAAGAAGCATCCCCAGAGCATGATGCTGCTGCCGCCGTTGTGCTTCACAGAAGGGGTGGTGTGTTTGTGAGGATGATGTGCAATGTCGGGTGTCCAACAAATATAGTGCCATGACTGATGGCCAAAAAGTTGCATTTTAATCTCATCTACCAAAGAACTTTCTTCCACTTGACCATGGAGTCTCCCACATGCCTTTTGGCAAACTCTAGATTTCAGGCAGCTGGACCTAGAAAGCTCATACAGTCTAACCAGTGACTGGACCTTCCAGACACAGGTGTCCTATACAATAATTAGTTGAGACACATCCACTGCACTGCCTGCCTCTTTGTTCCATTCTCTCCTGTGTTAGCATTTTAGATATCAGATTTTTTTAAAATCTGCTTTTTTAGCATTAAAGATCAGCATGCTGTAACAGCAATAGCAATGAACAGACACCTTTGATCATTTTCGAAGCACAGCTTCTGACTTATAATCTTTTTTTTGACATATTTCCATCTCATTGCAACTGTCAAGGATGCCAGCCAAATGAGAGGTGAGAGAAATGTCAAGAGTCTAGATGTTACATACACTAAATCCTTACATATAGCATTTGCGTCAGCTTGGTTTTGAAATGTGAGGTGAAGGAAAAAAGTGAAAAGCAGAGCATCATTCAGATGATGTAATTGGATTTGTATGATTGTATCTGATATGTGTATAAGTATCCACTCCCCAATGAAAACATGGCATCATCTCATAGTAGAGGTTTCTCTGTAGCTGACAGCCAGCTCAGACTCTAATGCTGCTCTTCTGGAAAGGCCAAATAGAAAGATTCCCTTGGTAAGAGTACATCATTCATCATCATCACCTTTATTTAACGCTGGTGAATTCACTGGGAGTGCTACAAGGGCCTGGAGCCCTTTTCTTACAAAGGTAAGAAAGTGTTAAAGAGAAGCAAAGAATAAAATTGGACTGAATTCCCTGCTGCTGTGAAATATCTGAACACAGAAATGATCAGCATTGCTGGAAAAATTCAGTCAGTTGGTTTATTTTATATTGTTGCTGGCCCTATTCCCCTTTACTTACTACTGTTTTGGCGTATTTGAAAAGTAGCATTTGTGTTAGTGTAGTCAAGGTGAGAAATAGCTCCACATGAAGTAAAACTACCAACAGATTTGATGGCTTTATTTGATGAATACTTCAAGTGCATCTTGGCTGTAGTTCACAAAATTATGCAGCTCCCATCTAAAATGTAGGGGGAGTTTGCCAAACAGGATGTTCATTATCAGGAATTAATGGACTTTAAGGAGGACATTTATTCTTGAAAGTGGACTCTTTGAAGGGCATTATTCCACTTTAACATTGGTAACTTTCCAAGGGTTGTTTTCACATGCCAAAATACAGTTTTGCCAGACATCTCTTGGGGTATGACTAGTTTTTAAGCCTTTCACAGTAGAAATGTTAACTTCTCCAGAAAATAGAACAGTTTTAATAATACAGAGTTTTGAAACAGGCAGTGTTCAGTGTCTGCACAGCTCATAGAACTGTTTGTCTAAGAACAAATCCCTGAGGTAGAATGCCATCAGTATGCTAGCAAGAGTCAACATCAAAATAAATCTAAATTGGTAACAGCAGATCACAGTTAGAGCTATTTCACACTGACAGGGTGAGATGTAAATCTTGGCCATGACATGGCTTGTTTTTCAGTTAATTTGCATGTCAGAGCTTTCAGACTGAATGCTGCGTCTCTCACGCCAGATACGCAAGAGGATCTAGAGAATGGAGGTCTCAATTATACCTTCTGTTCCACACGGGGTTATCTGCCAAAAGAGACAAGCAATTCATACATAGGCTGATGGCTGAGGTTGCTCTGGAGGATTGGCCATCAGTATTTTCTAATCCCATTCATTTGCATCCACACACATTTACACACCACAGATGCAGCAGTGGAGCAAGTTGGGGTTGAGTCCGTGTTAATTTTGTTGATTAAAAACTATGACTAAAAATGTTAGTCGACAGCCTTTTTTCCATGACAAAAATAAGACTAAGGGTGTGTTCACACCTGTGGCTCATTTGCTTTGTTCTGATTCAGGAGCAAAACAATAAATTTGTTTCAGTTGTCACTTGGTTCGTTTGTGTTCGGTCCAAAGTCGTAAACAAATGCCACGTGCGATCCAATTCATCTCTCATTGGTCAGAAATCTCACCTGGAAGGCAGGGGAGTTTCCTTATCTTAATTCCTTCATTCAGGTTCTTAACCACTTTTAACAGGGAAAAACAACAGCGATGGAGCAACAGCAGCATGTGTGGCTTGTTTTTTTTATAGCGTTCATCTGGCTAGTGTACCAGTGGTTGCTAAATCAACAAAACATGCATTTTTCGACAGTCAAGACTGCGTCTGGAAAATAATGTGCCGATGCACTTGTTAAAACGAAGACGTGCCACCTCACAGAGCCCACGACTCATTTCGCTTAGCTAGATCTGTTGTTCTTCCGCCTTCTCATCTTCTTCTGCTGTTGCTGATTCTTCTACTCCTTCTTCTTCTATTGTTTTAACTGAACGGTTGGCAACTGGGCACATTACTGCCCACACGACTACAGTGTGTACTACAGTTATGAGTCAGTTGTGCCGGTTTCTGAGGTGATTGTGTTCTCTCTGCAAAGGAACCGCTACAGGGCTCGAATGGAAGCGAGCCGAGACCACCCTATTTTGGCGATCTCAACCTGCTTGTTTTGTCCCGCATCCTTTCTTCGACTAAAACTAGACTCAAACTAAAAAGGAAAGAAATGACTAAAACGTGATTAAAAACTGAAATGCATTTCATTGAAAGACTAAAAACTAGGACTAAAATTAAAAATAACTGCCAAAATTAACACTGGGTTGAGTGTCTTTTCCAAGGACACGTTGACATTTGAATGCAGCTGGCGATCGAACCCACACAACCTACGAGATGGCCCTGACCAACTGAGCAGCTAGTTAGCTTAGTTAGCTGTTCATACATCCGGTAAATAAAAACTTTCTCAAGATATGCCACATTGCAGGTACGCCAAATTCTTTACATATTTCCTGACATGAACAATTAGTTTTGTTTTTGTTTTTTTTCTTGGTAATTCCCTGAAAACATATCCCAGGCTACTATATAACTGACAAAATTACCTTCTTCTCATGGCTACAGGTACCTTCTATCAGGATCTATCCTTCAATAATTAAGTGCATTTCCTTGTACTGGGTACCAGGAGGCATCATCCGTATATCTCCAGATATATGGACATTGGTCACATACACATATGGAAATAAGGGTTGGCCAGAAATCCTATACCACTAACAGCTGGCTGTACCGACATCCAGAGTTGTCTGTTGCAAAACTGCAGAAATATCAGCTGGCTTGCTGGTGCACCCTCTGATTTTTATGGTGCTAAAAAATATGAATCGTATTGTCCCATGACAGAACACCTCAAACTAGACAAACTTGCTAATGCAGTCTCTCACTTGCTGCCTGATGTGGCCAGCTTGGTCCTATGGATGATCTGAAAGAATTTTGCTTTATTCTGAACTTCACTTTGTTCTCATTTGACATCAAGAAACATTCTTCATTTGTTTTTTTTTCATCCCCATCAGTACTCACTGACATCACACTTATTCATTGCAGACTTATTCTATAGATTTTAAGCACTGGCTCAGGGCGTGTAGCTTCAAGTCTCACTTCTATGAATAAGACCAATCTTTCCCTCACTGACAAATCCAAACATAAAAACTATTTACAGGCATCTTTATCACAAACACAGCCACTTTATACAGACTGTTTATGTGCCAGGCATCCTTCTAGAGTCAAGGGCCATCACATTGATAAAACATGCAAAATTATAAGAGGAAGAGGTCAACAAACATAAAGAAGATCATGGCATTTAGCCTGACAGACATTTAGGTGGTAAAGGCACAGACAGAGTTTGGAGGTGTGAAAGACAAAAACAGAGACCCACAAACCCTCAGCAAGGTGTTGGATCTAGAGTTTTTGTGCACATCTGGGCCTCTCTGTGTGTTGTGGCAATAAAATTAAAACAGGACGTATGAAATCAGTGTGTGTGCCTTGAAGTCAAAAGAAGATGAGTTTATGGATTTTTTCTGACTGTGCCATCTGTCTCGAAAATATAGAGGACATGTGCAAGCCTGCGTGGCCGCAAATAAGCACAAAAAACACATGATATAAATTTGTAGAAGGTAGTTGTTTGTCAAAAGAAGCATACAGTTAAAAAGTCTGCAATTCTAAGGAAGTGTTAAACTATGCAGCAACATACTGACATTCCCTTGGGCTGATTCATCACAGCTGTTTAACATCTATCTACAAATCTGCTTTCTTATAACTGTGTGCTTTTTCAATGCTGCTGCATTCAATGAATCCCATGTTGAAAAGTAGTTTCCTTTCTATCCAAGACTGACAGACAACTAGTGCCACTCTTAATATAAAGGATTTTGGAGGACCCATTAATTTTTAAGAAAAAAAAAAATCAAAATGTTTTAGATTGTAGGTTTGAAATTAACAAGAAAAAAACTTTTTTTAAGTGATAAATTAACAGGAAAAGTGGAAATGTTCATATTTAAAAATGGATTTAGTAGAGCAAAAACTTCAAATTGTCATGATTATGAAGTAAAAAACAGATAAAGCTGTTTGTCCTACAGGTGAAAGTCTTATCAAATTATATCTTTTACAGGGACTATAGCGAAACAGCAGCGAAAACAAAGTGTTTTAGATGGAGGTTAAAATAAGGGTTTTTCAGGACGCCAGTGTGAGAAACATGAGGAGTTTTTTGAGCTGTAAACCATGTAAAGCTACTACGTGAGCATCAGAGAGATGGTGTAAAGCCTTGAAAATAGGCATAATACCCTCTAAGATTGACATCTATAAGGAGAAAGTAGTCAACAGTTAACCTACAAGTCATTTCCATGGAGGAATTTTACATATTGAAAGAGAAGATCTGTTTTTTAAGTGCCAACATATTCCAGTTTGAACTAGCAGACAGGAGCCACATCAAGATTTTAGGAACCTGATGCAGTGCAAGGCTGGTCTAGACAAGTTTGAGAATCGTTTCTCTCATATTGTGAAATTTACCCAGAAAAATTAAATGTTGAGGGGTGCAGGTGGCTGAGTGGTTAAAGCAAACATGTACATGTACATGTACATGTACATGGACGGCCCGGGCTCGAATCAGCCTGAGGCCCTTCACCGCATATCTCTCCCCCTCTCTCGTCCCTGTTTCCGACTCTATTCACTATCCTCCTCTATCAAATAAAGGCACAAAAATGCCCAAAATAAACCTTAAAACAAAAAGAAAAAAATGAAATGTTGATTTACTGTACAGCATATATATATATATATATATATATATACATGTGGGTGTGTGTGTGTGGGGGGGGGGGGTGGGGGTGGGTGTGGGTGTGTGTGTGTAAAATGGGGTTCAGTTTTAATGTAAAGACACCTCAACTAGGGGAAAAACACATGGTTGGCAAAGCACATTTGTTTATGAATGTCCAAGTGTCCATGCATTTATGGATGTCTAAAGTCTACAGCCAGGCCTCTTTGAAAATGTAGAGTGTAGAGTTTTTTTCTACAAAATCAACAAATCCTTTTATACTGTTTTGTAATTTTTAAGTGGCCCTCATACGCCTTTGTACAAAACACATTATCTGGTATAAGTAACTTGTGAGTGATTCCATCTATCTGTGTCACTGTGAACATGCTTACTATGTTACATTAGCATACAGATCAAAACCACAATGCACTCTAGTTAAGCCCAACCCGCAATTTCCCCATACAATGGCTGCACAGCACGCCGCAGTGTCACAGTTTTGCTCCAACCAAAGGCGAGTAACCTCACCCACTGCAAGCGTCTCTAGAGCAAACCCACAGCCCTGATCAGAGGCCAGAGATCACAGGAGTCTATGTGTCTGGTTGTGATCTGGATGTCCTTGCATATTACCAGGGCCATTAACTACAGTGGCCGAGAAGGGTCACAACACATGCAAATACCAAAACATGCAAACTCAGAAAACACAAGCAAACTCAGAAAACACAAGCAAACTCTTGAGAACAGAAATGTTTCCAGGGGACCGTAATCAGTGACGGACCAACATCCTGTGTACGTCGGCCAAAACTGCGTTTTCTAAAGAGGTAAGTGTTCTTTTAACAGACTTATCAATGTCTGATCCTGATGGTTTTGTGTATTAACAATTCCAACATATTAAGTCATTGCCCCCATAACGTATTAGTCTATGCAGATAATTGTTAAACGATCTTCAAACATTGTTCGCTATAAATGTTTCCAGGGGATATTTTATATTAACTTTATATATTTTCATGTGGATATGACCATATGTAGTTTCATTAACCACATTAAAGTAAACAGAGGCAGGAAATTATCTCACCCAGAACAAGGTAAAAATAAAAGTGGCTTGTAGATTTCACACACCACCATTACCAATTTACAGCAGAAGACATGAGGACACTCTTGTGCAGTCACATGTAATATTATAATGATAATGTTTCATGGTGACTCTCATCTACAGTTTTTCTCTGCAACTCAGTTACATCACATTTGTTTCTTTTTTTTTTTTCATTATAGATATCCTGCCACTGATGACTCCTTCAGGACCATTGCTAGAAGCTTCCTGCTCAGTGTTCCCTCTGTCTACAAGATCATCCTGGATATAATCACTGCAATCTGAAAACCTCATGGCATACTTCTCAGCAGGAGCAGTCCCATGGCAACCTACCTTGTAGTGCAAAAAGCATCACAACAGCTCTTTTAAGAGACAGCCATAGCACTAAGGTGCAAAATTCCTGCACTTTTATATTTCATATAAACACCAAAATAAAGTTGTTTCAGTGCTTTGATTTTTGTCCTATTATTACTATTATCATTAAATTTAGAATGCTAATAGGAAAACATTAAGTAACTAATTCTAATTCTTGTTTGAAAGATACATTTCTCTAGGCACCACACAAAGGAAGTTATAATAATTGGTAGCCTATTCTTAACAGAGTAATGTCCACAGATCCAGAAATAGCTCATCTATAAAGGTCTTGATACCATTAACACACTTTATCTACTGGGAAAAAGGAGGTAGATCCTGGGCTTTAGAATGAGTAATTATTAACTTAATAACAGGTAGTTCTTTACTTCAGATAAATCTATTTTAATCTAGGTTTAACAAGACAGCAACATGTATCAGGACTGCTGAATCTGTGTTTTCTGAGTTTGCTTGTGTTTTCTGAGTTTGCAGGTGTTTTGGTATTTGCATGTGTTGTGACCCTTCTCGGCCACCATGATTAAAAAATGATCTGTTGAAAAAATAGCAAAGTCCACCCCTACAGTAAGGAGTGGATGTGATGAGTAAGCATGTCGTATGGTGCCAACCAGTGGATAGTAGGGTTACCTTGAGCCCCTGGTTGTTCTGTGGATGTCCCAAAGGCCCACAAACCACCAGCAGTTACCAGGGGTGAAAAGCCCTGGACCTTCTCTGTCAAGCAACAAACTGTCAACATGTGCTGAGCCTGACTCTGACACACCACCATTCCCCCTTCAGTCTTGAGATACGGCACATCAAGCACAGCGGTGAACCCTTGCACCCTATCCTCCTTGAACTTCTACACATGACTGTATATATACACTCAAACCCCACCCCCAAGTGTTACTGTTAGGTTAGGATTAGAGTTACAATAATGGAGTGCTCTCACACTATGTGAAGGGCTGGGATCTTTCACAACCACACCCCTCATATCAGCACTTACCACTGAATGTTGCTGCACTTGTGCTGTAGAGATGGCCATCCCACAAAGCCTCTTTCTGTATTTTTAAGCCTTTTTGCGCTCTTTTGAGACTAGTCATCAACATAACTCACCTCTGGAAAGTGTACTCAATATTCTGTAATCATAGGTAGTGAGCTGTTTTACTGTTTACTTTTGTCTATACAAAAAAGCATTGAAAAAAAAACCCTGTGAAACATCAAAATACATGTAGTACTGGTCTCAAGAAAGTTGACATTAAAGAGTTATATTCTTTTGCTTTTAAGATCAAGTCTGACCTCAAGGGGCCCCCATTTGACAGTGAAAGCTGGTTACTGTGAGGTGCATGTGAAGTAGTGAGGCAAGATGATACTAGAGCAAGCCTGTTTTTAAATTTTCAGGTATTTTTAAGTGTATGTGGGGAAACAAACCAAATCTGGTCAGTACTTCTGTAATGTGCATTTCACTGATGAGCCCAACACCCAGGAATGGAATAAATTTGAATTAAAGCATTTCAGGATGTCACTCCTAAGCAGTTAAGCTTAAATAATGAAAATATCAATAATATTTGACTGAGAAAAAGAGACTTATTATACAACAATACTGCAGAAAAGATCACTTTTTCTTCATGTTTGGGGTTCTCCAGCATGTCCTGGGTTAACATTCCTATTTAGATGTTTTTCACTGTGCCATTTATTGTCAGTGCTTTGATCCACATGTGTTTGTATCTTGAAGGGAAGGACCCAGCTGCAGTCTGTGGAGCGCTGAATCCCTGTCATTTCTCTGGTTGTTTAGACAGCAGACAGTCAGTATGGGAGCTTTTATACCTCTCTGAGGTATCTGAGATGTTCTGACCTTTTAGTTTGCCACTTAAAACTTTGAGACAGGGAACTTATTGATTGTCAACAATGATTTATGTTAGAAAGGAAGGAGGGACTGAGGAAAGGGTCTGGAGCAGCCATGGACAAAACCTATTAAGACTGAGCTAGGTGAACGAAATAAAACATTAGTGATGAAATTACACAGATTTATCCTGAATGAACAAACTTCTTAAACTAAAACTGCACAAATACAAAATAATACTTAAGTCTGCTGGTGGACACCAAGGGGGGCAGAGGGGTGATTGCACCACCTGGTGCCCTAATATTGGAAAAAAAACTATGGAAGTGCTCTCTTGGATGCCCATAAGGTAGACAAAACAAGTTGAAAGGTGAGAAAATGTTTAAAAGGCCCCATGGGGGAACTTCCAGAATAAATAAAGCAAAATGCCTTTCAGGCCACCATAAAGTGGCAAAGTGCTTCCTATCATGCCCTTCGAGTGAACACAATATGACAAAGTGCCCTCATAGGTGCTGTTTCAGAGGACAAAACTTATTAAAGTGCCCTCTCAGTGGGTAAAACTAGAGCTGGGGTGACACATTGACGTAATCGATGTCATTAATTATGGGGAAATGTCGATTTAAGAACTGAGTGTGACACATCACAGTAGACAAATGGCTACACCCTGTCAGAGAGTGACATCGCTGAAGATGTGCATTTTGAGGGGGAAAAAGACAGCTTACACTCATCTGAAGTTTGGGAATCCCAACAACATGTTGCAAATACAGACTAGCGATGGAGTATCACAGTTGCAAAAGGTAAGCAAAACAAAACCTAAACTACTTTACTTACCCACCACATAAAACAGGTGCCCTTTTATTCTGAACATTATTCTTGGGCTTCTTTTTTCAGACAACTTATCGTAGGAGATGTTTTTTTTTTTTGCTTTGACATGTTTCGACTGTCATCTGCAATCTTCCTCAGAAACGTCAGCTGGCCGCTGTGACGTGTCCTTATATGCTGTTCTTCCCAGGTGTGGTCAACCTGACAGAGGTTTACCACACAATCACAGAACAAGAAGACAAAATTAATTTGCTGGATCTATTGCCCTTTTATAATGTTCACCCCTGCCAGACATCCTGAGTCCACTACTGATGTGGTCTCCTTTTTTTATTTATTTATTTATTTATTTATTTATTTATTTATTTATTTATTTATTTATTTATTTCATTTTTTTTCTACCATTTTCTTTCTCTCTGTCTTTGCCTCTCCTGACCTCAGCTCATGTCAAATATTTTTTTAATTTAACTCAGAGAGAACATTTTTTCTATTCCCCAGATGTTGTGCCTCTTGCAATGGCTGTACATCAGGGCTTTTCTTAGATGTCCACTCATAGCTCCAGGAAGTAAAATGCTTTGATTAAAAGAGCAAAAGTTCAGGACCAGCAGGGACTTCAAGCATGGCAAGAGTAAAATAGAAGTGAGTGGCCATGAAAAAGATGTGGTTAGACTATTAACTGTACATGGATCTGCAAAACTTTGACACAAACTAATGAACAGTTTGTCCTTATAAATAATTTTCTAGGTACAAAGAAACATTCAGAGTTTAATTTCTAGATTAGATAAACTGGCTTTGATGAACAGATTCAGACTGTTAATTAAAGGCTCCAGAGGGCATTCCTACTCACCTAGTCAAACACCTTACAGAAGTCACCATAGGCTCTTTTAAAAGCCTCCACACTGACTGATGGCCAGGGGTGCCAACTGGACTTCTTTGTGACAAATTCTCATTCGCGCATTTTTTAGTGTTGCTGGCAAGACCACGTGTCTAATGCTGACATGCTTGTATGAGCATGGATGGGAAGTGACTATTGGAGGCATTGGGATAAGATGATGAGCAGACCAGGTGTGAGCAGCTGTGCTTGGAGCTGTACATTTATCAATGACCAGGACATAACGTTAATACAAGGTAGGCTCTTTCTCTTGGTTGGAACTGATGAGCAATACAGGCACAATAATTTTAGCTCCACTCTTGTCTCTTTCCCTCTATGATTATGTATTAACTTTGGTTTACACTGAGAGTCACTTCATCATTGTTCTCTTTATTGGTAGTGTGATCAGGTTAATAACATAAAGACATGATGAGTGACTATGCATAGGAAGAGAATGGGCTGAAGAGCACTGGGCCCGATGATGTTACACACCCCAGAGGTGTTTATACATTAGTTTTAGATATCCTAACAAATCCGTTTTTGATGTCTTCATGAATTTGTTTTTTATGTCAATCGTGCTTTGGTCTCAACCCACCAAGCTGGTAATGGGATTGAGGCTACATTTGAGAGAAACAATGAGAGGTACGCAGATCTGGCAGCTGCATGCCTGCACAGTAGACCAGGTTTAAGGTATTTTATTTTCATTTTATTAAACCTTTGTTTAACCAGATTAAAAACAACTGAGCTCGAGATCTCTTCCCCAAGGGCGACCTGGCCGAGAGGTCAGCAGCACACGACAGTGAAGGTCGGCTGCAGGGGTTACACTGGAGCACCCAGCGTCTCTTGAAATCTCCGGGTGTCAGGGGCACCAACCTGAGGGGGGCCATCAAGCTGAGAAGGCAAAACAGGAGCTTCTGGCTCTGGCTCTGCAGAAAGGAAAAGTCATGGGGGAAACAGGGGTCCTAGGGCTAGCTGCAGGGGAAGAACGAAGATTTTCCCTCCGCTGCTCTACCAGTGATGTTCTGGGGTTAAAGGAGCGAAACATCAAGGAAGGGTGGCGCCTAACTGATGACCCTGCAGCTGGTATAAGGATGCTGTCAGAGGGGTGCCATGCAGAGACGCTGAGCAGATAACATTACACCTGCCAGCCAAATAGATAGTTAATGTAAACTAGAGCGATGCAACCCATGTAGTTGATGATGATATTGCAGATGTTTCTCATGTAAAGTTTGTTAGTCCATTTGCAATAATTACAGTGCAAAACCAAAACCAACCAAACCAAATATATAGAATGTACCAAAAACACAAAACTTAGTGCAGACTTTCAGGTGTGAAAACACCCTTAGTGATGCCTTTTCGTATATTTTACTTCAATATTCCATATATTTTGTTTTATTGAAATTTCTAGGTTTTATTTTTAATTGATACAGTATTCATTTTCACATGTATTAAATGTTTAAGAAAACGTATTTCTAATAAAATTCCTTTAATGTTTTTATTTATGAAACACACAGACAACAACAACTGTATTTAAGCTGACATGACTGATAAGAAATTGTTGAATAATTTGGGATAAACATGCAGCTAAAGTGGACACTTCATCATGTTTCATTCCCCTACTGAGCAAAAAAATACAATAAAGTGCCCTCCAGGCTCCTCTCAAAATATGGTAAGTAGCCCCTCGATATGCTGACCAAGCGCCTCACAATATTGTTATGCCACATTTCATACTGATTCAATAAAGAAGTCATTCTGTGAACTGAAGATGATTAAGACCCAGCTCAGGAGCAGATGTGAGAAAGACATGCTCTCAGATCTCATGCTATCCATTGAGAGGGGCATCCCAGTTGACCAAAACAAGATCGATCATTGATCGATTGCCAGAAGAACAATTCTTCTCTGATTCTAGCTGCCTGACTTCTCCAACCCTGACTAAACTTCTCATTATTAACTTCATTCTCACCAACATCCTCATGCCAAATACATGCTTATATGGTTTGTAATTTCTTATCTATTTTATTACAGATATTAAAGGTATAATCGCATAATAAAATTGTTGGATCTTAACCCAGGTTTTTAATCATTCTATATAGGCTTTTCTAAATGTAGACTAAACACATTTTTTCTTCCATGAGACAACAACATACCAGTTAATTCAAGCTACTTTCACACTGCCTCTCTTTTCCGTGTCTGTTACGCCTTCGTTCTGCAACGGTGTTCTGTATGAAAGCGACCGTTCCGCAATGGGGGGTCAATCTCGCCCCACCTCTGATCTGGATCTAGAGGTAGTATCAGAGCCGTAACAGACTTTTCCACAACGAGTGTGAAAGGACGTCACGGCATTCCGCAACAGTGAGTGTGCGCTGCTGTCTCCATAAACAGGAGATTTAAAAACCAGCGCAGCTTAATCGAGGGGCATTTCATCGAAGAAAACAACAGGGGGATAAAACAAAGAATAATGTGGATTAACTGGAGAGACTGCAAGGTTAGAGAGCTGATCACACTCTATACAGGAGAGGAGAGAACAGACACATCTCTGCTCACAACATCTGAAAAGTTCCATGATGTGTTCAAGTGAGCTCGGTACTCCAAAGTTTCCAACCTCCGACGTAAATACGTGCGATGTGACACAGCTTAAAGTCGGACCTCCAACTCAGAAACATGGAGGAAATAAAGTCTATTGGATCTAAGTTTTAAACCGAGAAATCCAGAGTTTCCAGTTTCATTGAATGCAGCAGCTGGGGCAGTGGCTGCCATCTGATTACGGGACGCTGGGGTGTGTGTGTGTAAGTTTGGGCATGCACCGCTCTGTTACACCTTTGTGTGAATTGCTCGTTGCGGAACAGAGACGGGCATAACTTTTTGCCTTTATTGCGGAATCTCTGTGTAAAAACGGCTTCAGTCTCTGTGTTGTAAGGTGTGCTTAAATACTGTAAAATAGATTACAGCTTAGAAATAAACAGAATAATGTTTATGGTTTAACACCCATAAAGCTGCCACTTTATCGGTGAAAACGTCTTGTACCTGAATGATTCTGATTTCTGGGTTTAATTTTTGGTGGTGTTCATTTCAAAGACTGAAACCTCCTAAGTTGTATACTGTGTATAAATTGTGTATTATGTCTTAGCTCACAGCTGCTTCATGTCTCTACTTCTGTCTGTAGCTCTCTCCTGCTGTTTCTCTCTTGTCTGACTCGCTTGATATTTCTCTCGATCTCTCAGTCTCTTTGTTTCCCTTTGACTATCTGTCTTTTTCTCTTTCTCCTCTTTCCCTCTCTCTCCCCATTGAGACTGCTCTCCTCCTTCCTGTCCTCTCTGTTCTCCACACTGATTGTTCTACGCTTGTCTGAACCTTCGCTGAAACTCCCTGCAGGATGAGTGGTGGGCGCACGTACAAACACACGCACAGTAGGCAATCACACTTCCACCTATGTTTCACTCACAATTACTATACCAAAACTGGACATTTTTGCCTTCACTTATACTTCAAACTTACATTTTCCAGAAGCAGCAGGCCAGGACCTACAGCCTTACACACAAAACACTAACGCACCCAGCAGATGTCGTGACATTTGTAATAAATGGTCTAATGGAATTTCCGCTACTGGTTAAAAAGAACTGAAATGCCACTGTAGGCATGATCACAAATCAATAACCCATTCTCATAGCTCCTTTTACAGTGTGTGCGTCTTTGTGTGTGGGTTTATGGCAAGTGTAGCTTTTTTATTTTTTCAGGCCACAACTGGGAAAATTTTATTCTGCCTGTACAACTTCATTTTGTTCTTCATTCATTTCATTTTGTTCCCATCAATGTTCTGAAGCTCTGTTGATGGAAATGGATGTTTTGGAAAAATGCAGGAGAAAAGTGAAGAGATTTTCTATTAAAGATATTAAAGCTTTTCCTTTTCTTGAAGGGATAATATATTGTGATTTTTTGTATATTGTTCTATATCGGTACATTCATGTATTCATAAAAAAAGACTAATTCATCCAACTACAAAGGCATCCTGTGAAAATCAACAATCTGTAAAAAAAAAAAGGGGGTTATATCAGGAGATAAATTATTAATGGTCTCCTACATTCCACGACAAATAGTGCTGGAGTTATTAACTCATTGAGTGCCACTGACGTATATATACATCATTTAAAAGCCAAAGCTTGAGTGCCATTGAGGTATATTCACGTCAAAGTGTTTTGTTCTTTTTTTGGCGCCAGAGCGATGGAGGTGAGTTAACATTAGAAACCCACTGATTATCCAGCCAAATTTATTGAATAAAACCATCAAATAAAACCCCGTTCACTCATGTGATTTTAGAAGCAGACTTGAGAGAGGAGCAAGCGCCATGCAGTTCTGCAACACCGTATGTTGGCAGAAAAAGAGGTAAGAACAAAAAAAATTCTATATTACAGATTATATATGATATATAAAACATATTAGGCTATATATTACTTCTATAATGAACAGGCAGTGCCAGGGGACACACAAGCAGGAGAGGACGTGGGCGTATCTGGGGTCCCGTGGCAGCCATCCAGTTGTATAGTGCTGTATTTTGTATTTATTTTATTTTACAACAAAATAGCATTTGTAATAGATTTTTCAGATGTCTTTTATGTCATTGAAGGCTAAATTATAACATTCCAACCATTGTTTTGCTCGAAAGACTCTCTTTCACAGAAATGCATTTTTCTCAGCTTTCTGGAAAATAAGTGGTCTTTTTGGTGAAACTAGCCTCTATTCAACTTCAGATACATCAAGAACGGAACAAGGTGCAAACAAATGTTTTTTTCCCTGATGAAATAAAGAGTTTCTTCTTACATTTAAGCTATTTGGTGTTTTCAGATTCATAGTACAAAATATTCTGTGGGCCTTGAAAGATGTCTCAAAATGGCCAAAAACGCTGGCACAGGCCACTTTATGTTTTATAAAAGGGCTGGCACTCAGTGAGTTAAGAAAAAAAACAAAAAAGAATTAACCAGAGTCATGAGCAAATTTTGAAATTATCTGATGTTATATGGCAGTTAAAGAACACAAAGAGTAGGGATGGGCACAGTGAGAAGTTATCACCCTTGCCAACTTATCAGTCATTAGAACACATTTTAATATTTGAATGTTGGCCCTCAGTAGCAGTGAAATATGGCCAAACTGTAATGCAACTGCCTGCTAATAAAAGGAGCTGTAGCAGTAGACTGGCCTTAGGTCTGACCAGTGGGATTTCTCTTCTGGCTCTGCCACCCAGATATATCCACCCACAGTGAAGGATAGCATCTCGCTGAGGCAGCAGGTTTGGTCCTTCCAGACTTACTATATTCTTGTAAGGTCTGGACGCTGACTGTTGGCCAAAAAGACTAGCATGGACTCCTTTAGGATGACTTTCCTGCGAAGACCATGTGTCTAATGCTGACTTGCTCAGGAGAGCGGGGATAGGAAGTGTCAGCTGCTGGATACAGGAGCAGCAGCTGTGCTTCTAAGGGCACCTGTCGTTCACCGCATGCTGGGTGAACAGAACCAAGTGCATTGGACCAGACCTTGGAGGAGACCACCTGGTTTGTGGAGGGTTCAGCAGGGAAGAAACCTGGAGTGATGGGGCATGGGCTTCGTGCAAACCTGGATAGTGGCCATTAGTCATTTTTTCAGACACTTGTCCTTTTAGGACAAATTAATGAAAACACAAAAGAAGGAAAAAATGGTTGGATAAATACCCCTAAACCAATACTTTGTTCAAGCACTTTTTGATTTCGTTATGGCATTCATTCTTTTGGGGAGAAGTTTATCAACAAAGCCTATCTCAACAAGGCTAAATTTGTACACTCTTCTTTACAAAAATGCTCAAAATCTGTCTGATCATGAGGGCATTTCCTGTGCACAGTCCCCTTTAGGGCCTCCCACAGCCTTTTAGCATGATTCAAGTCTGGGCTGGGCCAGTCCAAAGCTTTGAATCCATTCTTTGGTAGATTTGGATGAGAGCCTTAGGGTCATTGTCTCACTGGAAGGTGAAATCCAAATGCATCTTCATCTTTCGAGCAGATACCTCAAAGCTGACAGGTTTTTCATCTGGTTATGATTCCCTCCACCATAACTAAGCCCCAGTTCCAGAAGAAGAAAAACATGCTCAATTGAATTGTATTTACCACAAGTTACATTACAAGTGGGAAAAGTTCTAAATAGATACGTGTTAGCAGCATTTTTTACATCCCAAAGATGTGGCATTTTAACAGAGGTGCTTAATAGTGCAACTTTTCATACCACTATATGTAAGTGCATTCATAAAGTATTCAGGCCCCCTTTACTTTTTTCAATTTTGTTAAGTCGTAGCCTGATGCTACAATCATTTCTCATTAATCTACACTCAGTAACCAATAATGACAAAAAGAAAACAGAATTTTAGGATGTTTTTTTTTTTTTTTTTAGCAAACTAAGCAATCTGGGAGAAGTGCCTTAGTAAGAGAGGGGACCAAGAACCCCATGGTGACTGTATCCTGTATGACGATGGGACAAAGTTCCAGCAGGACAATCATTACTGCAGCCCCCCACCAATCTGGGCTTTATAGCAGATTGGCTAGCCTCTACTCATTCAAAACAGGTGAAAGCCTGCTTGGAGTTTGCAAAAACCTGAAACACTCTCTGGCCATGAAAAGGAAGATTCTCTGGCCTGATAAATCCAAGATTGAACTGTCTGGCCTCAAGTCTAAATGGTGTGTCTGGAAGAAACCAGGCACTGTTCATCACCTGGACAATACCATCCCAACAGTGAATCATGGAGGTGGCAGCACCACCACCATGATTGGTGGTGTGAGTTTTGCTGCTTTAGCTTAACCTGTTGGCTTCACTGCACAACACTGCCCCCATGATAACTGGGGTAATGCAATGTTTGGTCTGTGTCTGTAAGCTTTGAGAGAACATGCAGAAATACGAATGAAATGAACGCAGAGTATGGACAGAAAGCAAAGTGATGTAGTACAGATTATAGGCAGGTTCACTAAGTAGACCCACTTGCTTTTAGTGGAGTATACCCACCTCTGGCACCACTACACTGGAAACATCACAATTGTTAACATCCTCTTTAGAGTCTGGACTAAAAACATGCAAAAATGGAGTTTTTAGAAAGATTAGTGGTGCTATTGTTAAAAGGCGGAGAGAGACATGGATTAAGATTTAAATCAGATTAATTTAAGATAATGCTATGCAGTCTTAGTGCCTTCAAAATTGCTTTTCAACTTAAATATGTGATCTTCTTAGGCTGGAAACATTTGTGGACTTGCTATATTTAATTTTGGCATATTCTCTGATCACTTCAACACTTTCATACGCTGCTCAATTTTCTGCCGACTGGGTTCAATGTGTCACTGAACTCAACAATGAGAACTCTAATTTCCCCTGAGAAAGTGCTGTATGCCCAAATAATAGGACATTCTGTATTTTGAGGCTTACGTGAAAGCATGAATAATTCAAGAAGCGAATCAAACTTGACGTCAACGGTGTTTGAAAAAACGTGGGAGGTGATACCTGCAGTGTTAGACCAGGACATTTATTTGTTACACAAACACTAGGAGATCCTCTGCTGTTTCTGAAATACATTAAATGACTGGTTCTTTATTCTTTCAACCATTCTAAATTTGATGGTGCCCACAGGCAGAAGTAAAAATCCCCGCCAGCTACAATTTATAACTGTTTGCAATCTAAGCTCCACTGACTGTAGACTAGATGTCCAGAGCTGAGCCTGCTGCTTGTCCATCAGCATTTAAAAATGACTGACAGGTCCCATCTCGTCTCAGCTCAATCTACTCAGCCCAAAACCAGACTTGAGATTTGGGGAAGTGTCTAGCCGCTTTTTTGTCCTACATGATAAATGACTTTCTCAAAAACACTCTTAACTTTCTTTTCTGTTAACTTTAATGAGACCAAAAATGTCTGAAACTGATCAATAGCCTTGATATAATCTGATAAAAGTTCTAATTGGGGATGTCAGTGACCAAATGTTTATCTCTGATTATACAGAGAGGCTTCTGTTCCAAGAGTGGGTGGACTGGGTTTAAATCCAGCCTCTGGCTTCTTCCCCCTCTTCATGTTGCACCCCTATTTCTGAGACCACTATCCCCCCTTTAAAGCCCCAAATAACCCCTAAAAGGTGTAATGCAGTATTTTTGAGCAGGGCCTGGCAGCAGATTCTCGTTTCTGACAGCTGCTCTCACAGACCGTTCAATTGAGACACCATATACCTCAAAAAGGAAATGCCGTAATATGCAGGACTAGATTTTAAAAAATTAATAACACTGTATTCATAAACTAAGTCTGGCAGTTACATGCATGAAATAACCACATTGCAAACATTACAGATTAAGAAAAGCTTCATAAAGGAAACAGGGAGAAAGGTCAGAGGTCTAATCCGTGATTAAATTATGCATAGATTAGATTTACTAATCTTCTCTTATTCGATGTATGCTATTAGAAAAAAATCTTAAAATGCCTCAATCTGTTGTTGATGTTCTTTGTGTCTGTCTGTGGCTGGAGGCATCATGGCTCTAGTTCATCCTGGGGGCCAAATTGCACCAACAATATCAAGCCAAGGGCCAAAAACCCTGTTTTCTCCAGCTGCACAAATAAGTTATTACAGCTGTTATTGTTGCTTCATTTACCATTATTTTATTATTATCATAAGAAGTAGATGTAGTTTTGTCATTCAAAACTCTCAGAACTCATTGGGAGCAGGTGCAAAAGGTGATCAAAACAGAGCAGGCAAATTTCAACATAATCACATTATTTTACTCTTTCTGTTGACTTGGGAAGGATTTGATCTTGGGTCCATACAGGCCAGATAATTGGCACCCACTGGCCGAACTTGGCTCAAAAAACACCATTTATGGATCACAAAGCTGTATAATCACTGGTTTGTGCCACTAGCACTGCAAGCTTAGGCCAGCAAGAGCTAGACACTCAACCTTTACCAATAATTAGATTCATTTTATTTTGCAATACAAATATAATAAAGGAGAATAAAATCTTCAGGCTAATAGATCATTACCGTTATGGCTAAGGGTATTCAAACTTGAAATGCAATAACTCTCGTTTGAATGGATGGCTCACAGCATGTTGCAACTAAGCCAAACTCAAATTCCTATAAATTTCATGCTGCTGCTTGGTTGGTGATTATTTCCTTTAAAGTCACATCAGAACAAACACTGACTGACATTGCTTACAGGCCTTAAAATGTACTTTTGATCACTAAGCCAGGATAACAAAGAAAGAAAGAAAGAAAAATGCAGATGTGGATACACAAAAAAATATTATTTCTTGGGGGGAGAATACAACAAAATGTCAGTTTTATTTTTCATTTTTTTTCTTTTAATTTCTAGTTTATTTTTTGACATTTAGAAGTTTGAACAAATCAGAAATCTAGCCCTCTTAACACAGTTACATTCACAAAAATAACCACATAGTAAACAAGAGAGACTAAGCAACATTTAATAAAAAAACAAGAATAAAGATCTAATTAAATTATGTGTAGGCCCGTGACTCACTTTAGTAGCTATGCTAGCTACATAGTTTATGGTACTACATAGGTCAATGTAGCTACTTTAGCTTTAGTAATGTGATAAAGTGAGTTTTAGCAAATGTAGCTAATGCTAATTTAGCTAACCTGTAATTTCCACATACACTGGCATTACCGCCTTCTGCAGCACCACAGTTTTACTCTGACCGAAGGTGAGCAACTTCTAACACTGGAAGTCTGTCTATAGCGCAGTGCAGTGCAGTCCTGAGCCCTGATCAGCATGAGACAAGAGGAAAGAGTTCAAGCAGGAAAAGTATCTCAACCTTATGTCAGCACATTATTTTGCCTTTTTGGGGGCTGTTGCTGTTTATTTCAGCATTATTCAATGATTTCATTGCTTACTATAGGTGAATACATTATGAAGTTAAACGTTTGATGTTTGCTACAAAGAATCTGTGGTTTTAAGTAAAGTTCTGTCTTTTTCTAACCTCAAAAATGAATGCTTCCTCTTCAATGGCACCATTGTAGCTCTGTGACCCACTGATGATCAAATGGTGTTTTGCTTGTGCTGCAGGATGAAACGTAATGTTGATTTAGTGAGGATTTACCATCGGGAGTCTGTGCATTGTGTTTGATTTTGAGTTTGACCAGACGCTCTACATGTCTTTCTGTTTGGATTAATCTGCTATGTGCAGTTTAAAGTGGTTTGGCAGGAGCCAGCGCCAAAAATAGACCTGCAGCGTATCTCCAACAAAGCATGGAAATGTGGAAACTGGGGGTAAGTAAGCTACGAGGTTATGTAGCTACATAGTGTACATAGCTAAGGGAGCATTAGCAAACATTGCTGAGCTGCGTAGCTAACACAGGTTTGTAAGCTTTAGCTATGTTAGTTACGTAACTATTTTACGTGAATATGAGTGTATGAGATTTTAAAACGATAAAAGGTGTACAGTCTTCAGGTACGTTACCTAAGTAGCTTACGTAGCTTAGATTGGTTAGCTTTAGCCACGGCTACGTTAGCTGCAGTAGTGTTTTCATGGAATTCAAGCATTTTTCCTGTAAGCACACTGTTTCCTTGGCTTTATTAAACATTTTGTAATCCAGGTCAGGTTTTTGACTTTAACTTTTGGTATCACAACCTTTGCCTTAACCCTTATCCTAACGCTAACCGGACGTCTGATCCAATTTTATTTTCAAAGTTTTAGCAAGTACTTCTGTCTTGCGTTAAAGTGCATTTTGTACTCCATTGGTTGTGGCGACTGTGCAAGCTAGTTCAGTTTTGTTGGATTGTTGGAATGATAAAAAAAAATTGGAAGAGATAAGGGGAGAATTTCTAAAGAAAGAAATAAATGTTGGTATTAAGGCCTCTAAATTTACTTTCACTGTCATTCATGGTTGCTATATCCATTTGTTTTATGATAAACACATCGGTTATACTTCAGATAAAATACTCAGGGCCCTTTTGTTCTGCTCTTAGGATCTGCATCTAACTTTATTTCTCTGTTTCTTTGTAATTCAGATTTTTTTTAAAGTCCATAGCCATTTTTCATGCTATTTAATTGTCCCTTTTTTTTCAAGCCAGCATCTCCATACTGTAAATCTAAATCTGACATATTGTGCTTATAAAGCTGTCATCTATGGAGTTTGGATTGGATAACTGGTGAAGCGCTAAGGTGTCAAGATGCTGGTTGAGCAAAATAGCTCTTGTGAACAGGTGTTCTGACTGAAATGGATTCAGATAGTCTGCCAGCAGAAATTAGCATAAATAAGGCTCTGGTTAATTTTAGTTCGGCTTTAGACGGATGGGTTGGAGAAGTGGGTGGAAAGTGTGAAGCCTGCAAAATCTTTCAATAATACTTTTAAATATGTGTTTTGTGTGTTTTGATAGCTCCATGAGTGAGATCTCAGGAGAAAGAGACCAGAGGAGGAGCTGAAAGAGAACCAAGAAGGAAAACAGAGAAAGAACAAGCACTGCCTGACCCCCTTTTCTGCATCAACAACCACATACACACACACACACACACACACACACACACACAGAGGATGTTACATATTTGGAATTCATGACAAGAAAGTTGGGAAGAGTGTTTCAAATATTCTACTGATACTTCCCCCACAGCAGTGAAAGCTTTCACACATAGCATCCCAAACCTATTTTACCCAGTGGTGGCAAAAGCAATCATGACACACAACTATTCAAAAGTTGCCCTTTGCTAGAATACAGCAAACGTGGCCCTGCACATCTCATATGTTCTGCCATCTGTTGGAGGTCCCAGAGTCACCGCCCTGCACCATCATCCTCTATTGGATTCCAAAGAAATTACAAACTCACTTCTAAAGGGCTTTAGTAAAAAACTCAGTCCATCATGAGGAGTTTACATAATTCTGATGCTCTGGTACCAAATATGTTACTTCCTTTCACCAACCTGTACACTGCAATTCCCTCTCTAGCTAAATGCATGTATTAGATACCAAAAACCTCAAATCCAAAAAAGTTGGGACATGGTATATGGTGTTAATGGAAGCAGAAACACTGATTTGCAAATCACACAAAAACAAGATATTTAGTTTTAAATCGGCTGCTCTTTTGGAGAAATACTTATTCTGATTTTGATGCCTACTCCAAAAAATTGGGACAGGAGCATGTTAATCGCTGTGTTACATCATCTTTTCTTTTAACAACACTCTGAGCGTTTTGGGTCTGAAGACACAAATTTCTGAAGTACTAATTCTTCATCATGCTCGCTTTATGCATATCTTATGTTGTTGAACAGTGCTGGATTTTGTGTTGCCATATTGTAAGTTCCAAAATGTGCAATACATTTTCAACAAGAGGTAAATTTGGGCTGCATGCAGGAAAGTTTACTACCTGTAATATACTTCAAAGAACAGATTTTGTCAGGATGGAAGCATAATGTTGCTCCAAAACCTAAATTCAAGTGTTTCAATCAGTGGATAAAATAGAGCACTTAGCTGTGCAGTCTCCAATTTGCAGACATATTTTATACAAGATGAATCATTCTAAAGAGCCCAGTGATGTCAAGTGCGGTACTGTGATGGATGCCACCTTTGCAATAGGACAGTTTGTGAAATTTCATCCCTGCTTGATATTCCACAGCCAACTGTGATATTATTAGAAAGTGGAAGTGTTAAGGAACAACAGCAACTCAGCACAGAAGCCGAAGACCACGTAAAATCACAGAGCATGGTCAGCCATTGCCAAGGCTCATGGTGCAGTTCTGAACTTCCACTTGCATTAATGTAAGCTCAAAAACTGTGCAGCAGGAGCTTCACGTATGGGTTCCAAAGGCTGACAAGCTGCATGCAAGCCTCGCATCACCAAGTCCAATGCCAAGCATCAGATGGAGTGGTGTAAAGCACTCCAGAAATGGACTGTGGAGATGCGGAGACATGTTCTGTTGAGTGGCAAATCAAGCCTCTCTGTTTGGCAGTCACATGGACAAGTCTGGGTTTGGTGGATGCCAAGCATTACCTGCCTGACTGCATTGTGCCCTCAATGAAATTTGGTGGAGGAGGAGGGATAATGGTGTGAGTCTGTTTTTCAGGGTGTTGACTAGACCCCTTTTCTCCAGTGAAGGCCATTTTTAATACCAAGACATTTTGGACAATGCTATGCTTCTAACATGACTGGCCCCAGTGCACAAAGCAAGGACATGGCTTGATGAGTTCATTGTGGAAGAACTTGACTGAGTACCTTTGGGATGAGCTGGAATTGAGTTTGCCAGGCCTTCCCGTCCAACATCAGTGACTGACCTGATAGATACGCTATCAGGTCAGGCACACATTATGGGCACAAATTCCCACAGAAACACTCAAAAATCTTGTTGAAATCCTTCCAAGAAGAGTGGAGGCTGTTATAACTGCAAAAGAGGGGACAACTCTATATTAAGGTATATGTATTTGAATGCAATGTCATAACAATCCTCATTGGTGTAATGGTCAGACGACTTAATTCTTTAGTGCAGGGGTGTCAAACTCAATCACAGCAGGGGCCGGATTCTGAATTTAGGTCTAAACTGAGGGCCTAACAGGGTCAACATTCAATCATAAACAGTCAACCTCATTTTGACCTGTGATAAATTCAGGGCAAAAAGAAAAAAACTAACAAAAAAAACTTTTGAGATTAAAAAGGTCAAAATGATAAGCTCAAAGTCTGAGATTAAAAAAAATAAATGTATGTGTTCAAAAGGTCAAGATATATTATTATTAGTACAAAATATGTTTTTAAAAAGCAAATACATGAGATAGAAAGTCAAAATCGTGAGTTTAAAATGTCAAAATATCAGTTCAAGTTATACATTTTGGTAAAATATGAGATCAAAAGTCAAGTAAGGAGTTGGAAGGTAAAAACATGAGATGAAATTTGAAATATTTAGTTAAAAAGGTAAAAATAAGATTCAAAATTTAACATTTTGAATCCAAATTGTTGAAATATATGATAAAGGTCAAAATTATGAATTGAAAAGGTTAAGATATGACATAAAAAGTCCAAATCATAGGTTTAAGTCATAATTCTGAGATGCAAAATTGAAAATATGAAATGAAAACACGAATAATTTTTTCTCCACATTCTTGACTTATCTGATCATTTTTATTCTTTCCTTTTTCAATTTTTTGTGACTTAACAAGGATATTTTAAATCATTGGGGTTAAATTTACATTTTCATTGTGGAGGGAGTCTGCAGCCGGATTTGGCCCCGAGGCCTGGAGTTTGACACGTCTGGCTTTCACTTTGCATGGCAGAGTCTTAGTTACGCTTGTAGACAGCGGCATACTGTGTTAACTGACAATGTTTTTAATGCAGTGCTGCCACAGGGCCTTGTCTCTTATGACAGAGATTTTTCCAGATTATCTGAATGTTTATTATGGACTGTAGAAAGTAAAATCTCCAAATTCCTTGCATAACCCGTGCGGTCTTTCACAAAGTGGAGAACTTTGCACCATTGCTGAAGGTGAACGACTTAGCCTTTCAGGAATTATTCTTTTACACCTATTTGTGGTGTTATCACCTGCTACCAATTAACCTACTTACCTTTGGAATGTCCCAGGTATTTTCCCAGTATTTCTTGATCCTGTCCCAGCTTTATTGGGACAGGATCAAGGCAGACATGTGGCAGGCATGAAAGTCAAAATGTATGTAGATTTAAAAAAAATAAAGCAACAGAATTTATGAATATGACATTAAATATCTTGTTATTGTGCAGTGTTGCAAATCACTTTATTGCATTGTACACCATCCCAACCTTTTAGGCATTGGGTATTGTACAGAAGGAATGTTCTTTCACAGTGAAGTTGAGTATGAAAGGCATAGCATGCTCAACTTATGAGCATGCTTTGCCTCTTTTTTGCTGCCCTATGTTTCATGTCTTCCAGAATAGCTGCAAATACTGTTTCAAAAATCTCTTATGATGTGACAATACAGTGGTAAAAGTTTGGTAAATTTGTCATTCAGTGAAAAAATAACCTTTTTGCATCAACTAGAAGTTTCTGAAAAGCTGTGGCTGTTTTCTTTTTCTTTTGAATGAATGAAAAAAAAGACGCTTTCTGAAAAGTCTGATTCTGACTTTCTTGGGAGGACAGGCTTGTTGGAGCCTGATCATAGCCCCCTGGCTCTCTGGAAGCGCTTTCTTCTCACCGTTGTAACTTAAAGGTACAGTGTGTAAAATTGGGACTATCAACATCTAACAGTCAATTCTGGAGTGTGATACTCATTTCTCTGGTGATAACTGTGGGAACCAGTGAAGTTTAAAAATCAATACATGCTTAACTGTTATTTGGTTCCTTCTATGGTGCCATAGAAACAGGCAAAATGCAAAAATCCAAGATGGAAGCTTCCTTGGAGGGGACCCTCCCTATGTATAAATAAAAGGCTTATTCTGAGTTAATTTAAAACATAAATTTAAAAAATGTGTCATCAGATGTCAACACTAATTTAGATCAATCTACTTATAAATGTTATGTTTCATTTTAACCAAGCTTGTTTTGCTAAATGCTAATAGGCTAAATATTACACACTGCACCTTTAATAAGGGTCTGTGTCCCCCAGAGGTGTTTTGGGTGATGCAGACCTCAATTCTAGAATACTTCTTGTTCACACTTATTGTTGCTAGGTCACAAAGTTGTCCTATGGCACTTCTGCTTTCCCTGGGTGTAGCTGTTCTATATGTTTTCATTATCTCACTTTTAATGGCATCAAGAGTACAATTAAGACTGTAAATTGTGAGTATCATAAAATAAACAAGCAGGTTGCAGCCCAAGCAGTTACCTTCATGGGTGTAATGAGAGGAAAAAATAACCAAAATTTCATTTGATCCTGTGCCCTAATGTAACTCAGTTGACCTGAGAGAGAATACTAGAAGGAACCCTCAAAGTGACAAATTAGAGCTTTTTATTTATTTATTTATTTTTTTACATAAATTAAAACTTAAGAATGTCTGGTTAAGTTTACATTATGGGTCCAAGAGGATTTCTGTATGATCTTATTCAGATACACAGGTGACAAATTTTACATTTTTAGGTGCAATGTGCCACATGGGTAAATTTTTTGTATATACCACAGTGAATCCCACTAAGTCATTTTTATTCTTCAAAGACCCTGAAATGTCACCCAAGTTCCAGGCTTGCTAGAAAAGCTTCCATTAGGAATTCAAAGGCATGGATAGCGTCATTGGAATGGCACAACGGCTAACTTCAAGAGGAAAAAAAGTAAGAGATGAGGATCTAAGGAACTAAAGCTACTTTTTATAACCTGTGTCCCTCCTTGTCATATTGAACTAGTCCAGTCTCAGACGGTTAGTCCCAATAATGCATCAATGCCAACAGCCTATATTTAATAAACTAGACGTCCAACAATACTCCAGCAACCAATTAACATTTCTTTTGTTGTTTTTCTCCAGGCAGGGCATTCTGTTCACTCTGAGCACTGATATATTTGCTTAGTACTTGCTTAATTTATGGGGTGAGTGTGCCTTTCATTTTCACACTTTAGTGAGCCCATCACAGCATGTAACATAATTTGGTATTCCTATTATATGCTATTTGGTTATTTAGCTGTTTTAAAAAGAACACAAACAAGACACCAAATAACTTTAGCTTCCTGTGGGGGACGTTTTCATTGGTAGGGTCGTGTCTGAGACTCTCACTGTAAAAGAGGGAACAAATGACTGCAGATGTCTACTTCACCGTTGACACTGTGCTTGCCTTGCTAATACTGTTGCCATGACATTTTCTTTTACTCCCAGCTGTATTGATGTCCTGTTGGTCACTTCAACTAGAGCCACATTTGACCTACATATACAACTGAATGTCTGGAAACTCTCATACTATACTGTTTTGAATAAAAAAGTACCAGAATTTCAGTATGCCGTGCACCACTAGTAAAATGATAATGTAACTTTTTCCTAATTTCATCTTTCTCTTTGTGCCCTTATTATGTTTTAAATATTTGAGTGTTCCTATTTGCTCCCTTGCTCACCATTTAGCTATCTGGACTGAAAGTGAACTGGCTCAGCAAATTGTGATGTCATCAGTCCCCTCATAAAGCATGTTTTGTTTACAAGGTGACAAATCATACTGTACTTTTATGCAAGCCTTAAATGAGATGTACTCTGCTTTTGCTGATGTGAATGTTTTAGTGTTTCTGTGTTTGTGTGTGGCCCATTTGCATGCTGCACCATACTGTTGTCCTTCTCATCCTTGTAATGTCTGTGCTGAATAAATCAGCCAGGAGCAAGAGGGAGAATGAGCAAATCTTGTAGAAACTCATAGATTCTCTCTTTTCTCTCTGTGAGAAGACACTCTTATTGCAGCAGAATATCTGAGCCGTCACCACAAAAACCTCCTGAAGCTCTGGTTATTGCCTTAGTTCAAACTTTACAAGCTCCATGTTATCTGTGTCCTTAGGAAGCATAAAACTATCAAATCCTGTTGCACACTTACATAAAACTGCTCCCTAAATGCTTTATTTTATGTTTGATTTTCAACCACTCCCTCCAGACCAAAGGAGAAAAATTGGGCCAGGAAACAAAAAGCAAACTGATAGATTTGTTTCAACAAGTGACATTTATTCACCAGCAGATTAGCGAGGATGGTCCTGACTGTGTTTTATGGACATGGAAAATAATCTAAGACTTGCCCTTTGGTGTTGAAAAATGCAGCAAGTGTAGAAGTTCAAAATAAAACTGCAGTTATTTCAGTGTCCACTTGCAACTGAGTGCAAAAATTTTCAGGGTGATTTGTAAGGATGGATTTTTTTTAAAGGAATACGTCCATAGTTTTGAAGTTTGGTTGTATTAGGTACTTGGTCACAAAGATGTAACTAGGGATTTTGGGCCCACGGAAAGAAAATTAGCCAGCCCTCCATCCTAATCTTGTTCTCTGCCCCTGATCTCTACTCCTCCATCATTCTCGTCTTGATCTCTGTACCTGCTTTCTTCTTTTCCATCACCCTCATCTTGCCCTCTGTCCCTGCTTTTGCTCCTCCATCAGTTACATCTCACTCTCTGTCTCTGCTTTCTTCTCCTACATCATCCTCATCTCACTCTCTGTCTCTGCTTTCTCCTCCTCCATCATCCACATCTTGCTCTCTGTCTCTGCTTTCTCCTCCTCCATCATCCTCATCTCACTCTCTGTCTCTGCTTTTACTCCTGCATCATTTACATCTCACTCTCTGTTCCTACTTTCCTCCCCCACATCATCCTCATCTTGTTCTCTGTCTCTGCTTTTACTCTTCCATCATCCACATGTTTTTCTCTGTCCCTGCTTTGTCCTCCTACATCATCCTCATCTTGCTTTCTGTCTCGGCTTTCATCTTTTCCGTCCTCATCCTGTTCTCTATCCCTGTTTTCTTATGTCCCCATCTTGAAGCATACAGGATTGATATTAGCCTCTAACTTTTTTTATAGCTTAACATGTAATAACACTTTTAACTTTTCAATTTTAACTTTTAACAACTACATCAGCCATATCTGTTACAGTTTTGCATCAAATAATCCCTGTAATGCCAATTTAGCTCATCAACAGTAAGAAAATCAGGAGGTCCAAAACTGAAATCACATTCATTTATTTTTTTACAGCAAAAATTGGACAAAAATCAATGTTTAGTTTCATGTTCGCTATACAGGAAAAATTATTTAAGTGTTTAATTTTTCATCTGTGCTTGGCACTGTTTTACAATGCAACAGGTAGGCTACTTGCTCTTCATCCACTGATCATGTTTGGGTCTGTTGCAGTCTTCAAAAGATGTAACAAAATCAAACCAAACCAAAAATGAGCAGTTTTGACAGGAGTGACAATGGCATTTAACTATACCCAACTTCAAAAATGAAATAAATAAATGCCCCTTTAAGGATTTTTTTTTCTTGAAGTAGGGGAATAAAACCTACAGAGTGAAAGTTAATTGGTTGTAATGCTGGTTATACTCATTTCATTTAAATCACGATGGGTGGCTTTCCATACAGAAAGCTTGTCTGGGAAGGTTTTGCAAAGCGAGTCTAGTTCATCCAGAGTTGAAACAGTTAAACCTGATTCACAGTGTGATGCGATTTTCCTTTTTCCATCTAAAATAATAACTGAAATCCACTCTCTCATTGTTAACTCCAAAGGATTCATTCAGTCTGTTTATGCCAACCTCGCTGCCTCTGTCAGACAGTCCAACATCAGTCACTGCCAGTCCCTCTGAGCCAGAACTGGCTCAGAATGCACCATCCATTCATGCAGTCTGTGTTTGTGTGAGACAGTATGTGTGCAGATGTTCTTTGCCAGCTTACATCCTCCATATGCACACACATGCATGTCTTAATGTCTACAGTGTGAATGTAAACCATAAGCTGGTTATCCCCAGCTTTTCCAGAGCTTTTTCACATCATCAGCTGTGCTGATGTTTGTGTTTGGTTTTCATTTTTAAGGGTGACAATACACTTTTCCTCCATTTATGGAAAAAAAAGGCAAGGGGATGCCTTATGGGTATTTTTTTAATATCATATCCCAATATTTTGAGATGGCACAATTGATAATCATTCAGCCAACCTGTATGTCCACATCCCAGAACTTTTTCCTGCAGAACTGACTTGTGTTTGGGAATTACGTGAAGATATCCTGGAGGAGGACCCCCAAATCCATTTGTAAGAACCTGTTCCTCAGTTCTGCTCAGTTCTGTAGCCCTGGGGCTACCCATAGCCAAGGTTCCCACCAAAAAAATCTTCAAGCCTGGCCTTGTTTCACAGGATAGAAAAAGCACAATGACAAGGTCTAAACGTCTTTTGCCATTTTTCACCAGTGGTCATGAACTCTGGGTAATGACCAAAAGAATAAGATCATAGGTCGGAGTGGTTAAAATGAGATTCCTTAGCAGGGTGGCTGGGCTCAGCCTCAGATATAGGATGAGGAGCTGAAATCAGGAGAGATCTCGAAGTAGAGCCACTGCTCCTTCATCTCAAAAGGAGCCAGTTGAGATGGTCCAGGGACCTGATCAGGGTGCCTTCTGGCCCTGATCAAGGAGACCCCGGGGTCTACCCAGTGCTCCCTGGAGGGATGATATATCTCATCTGACATGGGAATCCGTCAGTAAGCTTAGCCTGCTGCCACCACGACCTGGCCCTGGATAAGCGGAAGAAAATGGATGGATGTTTAAAATTGGATAAATAAACAGAAACCCATATTTTATCCACAACAGAACCTAAACAACATATCAGATGTTGAAACTGAGACATTTTACTATTTAATGAAAAAGCTAGCTCAGTTTGCATTTGATGGTAAGAACACAACTCAAAAAAGTAGGGATGGGGCAACAAAAGGTTGGAAAAGTACAAAAGTGTTACAAATGGAAAACAGCTGGATGAGCATTTTGCAACTTGTTGGGTTGATTGGCAACAGGTCAGAAACATGACTGAGTATAAAAAGGAGCACTCCAGAGAGGCAGAGTCTCAGAAGTAAAGATGGGTAGAGGTTCTAAAATTGTGGAAGAATTTCAGAAAAATATCCCTCAATGTAATTTGCAAAGACTTTGAATATCCCATCATCTACAGTACATAATATCAAAAAACTGAGAGCATCTGGAGAAATCTGTGTTCCTGGGACAAGGCCAGGCCAGGCCAAAAAGTATGATTCTGTAATGGAAATCAATGCACGGGCTCAGGATCACTTCCAGAAATCACTGTCAACACAGTTTACCATGCCATCCATCCTGGGCCAAAGCTCCTTTAAATGGGCTAAGGCAAAATGGCATACTGTTCTATGGTCAGATTAATCAAAAGTTAAAATTCTTTTTGTGTCTTTTGTGTCCTGTGGGCCATTCTCTGATGATATGGGGTTGCATTAGTGCCTATGGCTTGGGGAGCTAACACAGCCTGAAAGGCACTTTCAATGCTGAAAAGTATATAGAGATTTTAGAGCAAAGTAAGCTCCCATCCAGACAATGTCTCTTTCATATTTCAGCAAGATAATGCTTAACAACATACTGCATCCATCTCAACAGCATGGCTTCACAGTAGAATATTCTGGGTGCTGCCTATAGTCTGAACCTTTCACAATAGAAAGCATGCATAAAGTCTTATTTTGTTGTTATTATGAAAATCAACTAACTTCAGGATGCAATAAGGGGAAGTAAAATGAATACAGACTAAACTAACATCAGAAGTTAAATATATATATTTGGGCCATATTTTACTAGCTTCAGTGTAAAACAGCCCACTTCCTCCAACATGCAAGGGCTGAAACCTTGATCATTCTAGACACACCCACACAAGCCCCTGAAATGGGCCCAAAAATACCTAGGCCCACCCCAGCTATTATTCTTTAAACCAAATAGAGTCGATGTCTTCAGCTCCATCACTCGTCATCTGCCTGTCTGTCTTGTGCAAATCTTTTATCAATGTCAAAAATAGACCTGTTCCCTTTTCCCCCTCTTGTCTTCCTTCTCCCTTCCTTCCTCTCTCTCTTTCTCTCTCTCTCTCTCACTCCTTTCTCGGGTGTCAAAGAGACATTTGTGTGCTCCGAATGTGGAGCAGAAAAGATGTTTGGATGTTTTGAAGCAGAACTGTCTGTCTCACCGTCTGAATGCAAGCTGAGACCTATTGATTTCTGGTTTACGAAAGGATCAGAGGCTAATCTGTATGACGCGCACACACAGCAAAGCAGATACTCAACAGACAGAGACATGCCAAGTGTTTTCCAAACATTACAGTAAGTATGTTATTTGTGTAAAGAACAAACACACACACACACACACACACACACACACAATGGCAGAGTTCACTATAGGTCAAAACAGAGGTGAGAACTGCAAACTAAAGAAAATTAGTCCAGAGTGAGTGATGTATATTTGTTCTGACTTATATCTTTCATCTTCTATAACTGTTTTAACTTTATTTATGTTTTACACATACAGTTAATTTGTTGAACCCGGGAAATATATGAATTATTGTATCTGCTCCACTGGTCCTTAAAGTAAAAAATAAATACATAACATTGGTACTATAGTGATTAATGGACGGTAACCTCCTCCATGTTAGAAGATGGGACATGGGTCAAACTATAAAATGAAGACACATATAAAATACCCTTTATTCAAACATTGTTTCTGCCTGTAGTAGGGGTGTCAAACTCCCTCTGGTGTGCGGGCTGCATTTGAACAAAAAGGATCTTAAATGGGCCACACTAGTAATGCTATTTTATTACAACTGATACAACGGCACCTATTTATTTTTCCTTTTCAGGCAGCAAAAATAGAAGAAGTAAATTCTTTAAAAAATCGCCTTTAATGAGTCATCCATGTGCAAAATATACAATAATCTACCTGATTTATCATAAGAACGGGCCTTCACAATTGCATCAATGCCTTCCTATTTTAACAAAATATCTCCACATTCAGTCAGTATGCTGTCATATTTGTAAAACAATTCACAGTCCAAAGCGCATCTACAAAGTGCACAAAATGTTTTCATGCAGTATTTTGGAACAGGACAACAGGATTTGACCACTTGCAAACTCAACTTGACAGGAAACTCAAAAAGTCTCATTAAAATATATTCCTTTTTCCATCAGTGTTGCATCACTGTACCACAAAACTAAAGCAAAAGTTTCTGAAAAGAAAATTTTAAAAAAATATCCCTCTCCTTACAAATCAGCAAGAAAATCATTAAAACATGAGGAGTATCTGGTTATTTTTGAATTTTATCCCCCTACTCCTAACCCTAACCTTTAGGGTTTGGGTGCTAACCCCTAACCCTATTTGGGTTTTCCTCAGTTTGTGGTCTGTTAGATTTGAATTTATCCTCCTCGGTAAATTTTGATTTTTAATCACAAAATTCTGCTGTTGTGAGAAATAGCTACTTATCGAAATCTTTGATAGTGAACGTAAAATACAAGTCATTCATTGCATCCTCCTGGTTCTGACTTGGGTAATGTATCTTAATTTCCACCTCACAGTTGAGTCAACCCCATTGTAGAGGTCTACAGCAGAAACCCCACCACAGAGGTCTGCAGCCAGATTGAAACGCATAGACAAACAGGGTTCCACAATTAATGTTTCAAGCTACAAGACTGACACACACTTCTGAAGCAAAACTGCTGATTAACTGTATTTTGTATAATGCTCACAAATAACAACATGGCAACAAATATCACACTTAATAAACAAGGGTAAAGGTCTCTGAAGCAGGATTTTACATTCAGAAGGCTACTTACAGTTTAAGTTCCTCCTAGACCTGGTACCATTTAGCTTTCACAAGTGCATCAATATTTTGTGTAAAAACCTGAGCAGCAGCCAGTTTCCTAATGTAGTTTACGTGTTTGTGTGGGAGCCTGGATGGCGGTTTTGACTTTTTGATGTTCATTATAGAAAATTCCTGTTCACAAAGATATTCAGTTCCAAACATTCACAAACATTTTGCAGCAGAAGCTGCCAGGTTGGGATATCCAGGTCAAAGACACTAGTAAAACATGTCCTTCAAACTGGAATCGCCCTGCAAGTCTGTTATCTCATGCTGAATGTCTGTTGGCAGTAGAGAGGTTTAAACAGTGAACAATGTGCAGACAACTTCCAATTCAATCGTAAGTTCACCAAAGACCTGAAGTCGCTGAATCTCCTGTAGCAGTCCTGTTATCTTGGTTTTGTTGCTGCAAATGTGCAGATATTTGACTCAAATACTAATATTAACAAGATGTAATATCCTACATTAAGTCATAACTGAAAATTGGCGTCAGGAAAATGGTGGATTGCTCCCTCCAAGTGGGGAGGGTGTCTGTAGCCTTAGTGAAGGAGTTCAAGAAGTAGAATGGTGCAAGATTGACAGGCAGATGGCACAGTATCAGTGGTATTGTTGTACTGTACTGTCATGGTGAAGAGGGAGCTGAGTCTGAAGGCCAAACTCTCAGTTTATTGGCTGATCTTTATTCCAACCCTCAGCTGCAGTCATGAACTCTGGGTAATGACAGAAAAACTGAGATTGGTAGGTTCAAGTGGTCGAAACAGGCTGCAGCTATGATGAATTAAAGCTAATATGATACCAATTAATCCAACATTAATGGTAACACTGAAATAATCTAACACTTTATGGGTAAGGTAAACATCAGGTTACAGTTACTTGTAATGAGGTGCTGACTACAGACAAACACACTTTGGGATTTGGATCCTGGACAAAACACATCCTCCTGCCAGATGGCTTGTAGCCACAGTTTTCTCCCACACAGCTCTGTGCTTGAGAAAACTAAAATTTAAAAGACTGGGATTTTAGAGTTTTGAAGTGCAGAAGGTCACATAGCAGTTTATAGGCATTGGGGTTAATGGATTGTTTTACCTCCCAGACCAAATAGGATATGGAGTTTTTAAGGGTGTCAGCTGTGTCTACCCTGTGCAGTCTGTGCCCAAATACGTCACAAGTTCAACATAACCTGTCACAGGCTATTTTGGCTTCATTTTTTCAATACAAGTGTTGTGTTATCCATCCTCTATACAGTGAAAACTAAATGCTAAGATAATTTAAAGTGATCAAACAGGTGAAAAATGCTTGTTTTCAACTTATTCAACTCCAGTAGACTGATAAAAATTGGTTTGTTTTATGTTATTAATAAATAACCTCTTCACCACTTATTTTAACACAACTTTAAGTGTTTTTACTGCTCACTGCAAAGGCAGAGAAATAGTTTTTTAAAAGCACTTGCATATCACTTCTACATGCACACACAAATACATGTGGGAAAAGAGGTTTGCAGTGTTGTGAGCACAGTCAGCCATGCATTACACACCAGAAAAGCAGGACAAACAGGTGAACAATCTCATCATTTTCAGTCAAAAGGATTTTGGAGGCTTCTCCTCTCATCCACGTCCCAATAAAACCGCCCCTCTTTTATTAATTCTCCCTCTCTTTTTCACTCCTGCTTTTATTTATCCAGTTCATCCGTCTATTCTGCCTTCTGTCATGTTGATTTAGTGTGTGAGACACTCTGAGGAATGGAGCAATCTAAAACTAAACCAAACACAAGTTGTCACATTAAACAAGATCTGTGCAGCTCATCTCAAAGTTTTAAAGTGCTGAGATTTTCAAGTTAAAGGAATATGCTAATCTATTTTATTTAAAGTAAGAAAGGATTAAAAACCTGGTTGGATCATGCAGTTTTTAGTTTTGTGACACATTGCATTGAAGTCACCTGTCTTGTAAAAGTAGTATGTATGCAATTTTAAAACATCTTTATATTTAATTTGCTAAATTGTCACATTGACATAGTAGATAAGGAAGGTCTTTTATGTGGAACTTGTGCTTTATGGGTAACGGACTTTGCATGTTTGTTGATTACATAAGCATGTTCAAGTTTACATATGTGTTGTTGTTTCTTTTCATAGTTTTTATTTGTTCATTTTACCACAGAGGCAGCTAAATGTGTGCAACACTGCAGTCAAAGGCAAATTTCCCCAACCTGACAGTATCGTATTGTATCGTATCATATAGTGCAGTATCATATTGTATCAGATATTATTGTATCGTATTGCTTAACATCCCATCATGTCATTTCGCACCATATTATATTGTATTACTTAACATCACATCATATTGAGATGAGATTAATCATGATTAAAAATGTTAACTTTTGACAGCCCTAGTTTCTTTTTTCCTTATGCTGCTTCATGTTTTCATGTCTAATTTATGTATTTTGTGACTGTGGCTACCTACAAGCCCACTCTAATGATGACATGTTAGATCAATGCGTCGTTTCTAGTTTTCATTGCAGGGCATTGCTTGCACTGTTTTGTTTGTTTTCTTTCCTCGCCCTTTCTTAAAATACTTTATTCTTTCTAGGCAGCCAAATTTAACATCTGGCCAGGGACTGGAGACAGAAAATAGCCTTTTGGGTAACTCTCGCATTTACATAAATGTTGATTAATATGCACTGTCCTTGCTAAATGAATAAATATGTAGATATAGATTGATACACAAATAAATGAGGGAAACTTAAATGCTGTGTCGTTTCATATCTGCAGTGCTTGACAAATTTCCCAAAATTTATAAATTAGTAAGTCATTCATACTGCAGAACATTCAACAGCTGTCATTCAACAGAGAATGCCTTTTCATTTTCACCATTTATTTACTAATTGTTTACGATTTTGTCAAAACAAACCATTCCAACCAAGTCATATCAGGTGACATCGTGGCATACAGTGCCTATAAAAAGTATTCACCTCCTTGGATGTTTTACCCTTTTATTGATTTTATTTTAAAAATGTGGTCAATGTGTAAGCCCTTTTTGACCAAAAAAATCCATTTAAATGTCAAAGTGAAAACAGAATTCTACAAAGTTATGTCAATTAAATACCATGTGATTTAAAACAAGTGCATAAATATGCACCCTCTTCAAGTCAGTATTTAGTAGATGCACATTTGGCCTGTGTGAGTCTGTGTGGATACATCTCAATCAGGCCTGCACATGCAGACACTACAGTTTTACTTCATTCTTTGAAAAACTGCTCAAGCTCCGTCAGGTTGCATGGGGATCAGGAATGAACAATAATTTTCAAGCCCAGCCACAAATACTTTACTGGATTAAGGTCTGGGCTCAACATTCACCTTGTTGCCTTTGAACTATTTCTGCATAGCTCTATATGCTCAAAGTCATTGTCTTTCTGGAAAATAAATCTTCTCCAAAGCCGCGGTTCACTTACAGCCTGAATAAGATTGTCCTCCAGGATTGTCCTTTATTGTGGTGATGGTGTGTTTATGGTCATATGCTGTGTTTGGCGTCTGCCAAGATGGCCAAAAAGCCCCATTTTAGTCTCATCAGACCAAAGGACTTTCCTTCACTTGACCATGGAGTCTCTCACATGCCTTTTGGTGAACTCTAGTCTACATTTAATACGACTTTTCTTCAACAGTCTCTCCCATCTCAGCTGCTGAAGCTTGTAACTCCTTCAGATTATCCATAGGTGTCTTGGTTGCCTCTCTCACTAGTCTCCTTCTTGTATAGTCACTTAATTTGTGTGGACGGCCTGATCCAGGCAGATTTACACATGTGCCATATCCTTCTATTTCTTGATGATGGATTTGACTGACCCTAACCCTTGTATCCATTTTACTTTTTAATAACTTTTTCTCCAAAATTCTTGGAGTGTTTTTTTTTTTTTTTCTCTTCATGGTGTAATGGTAGCCAGGAAAACTGATTAACCAGTGACTGGACCTTCAAAACACAGATGTCTTTATACCACAATCACTTGACACATTCACTGGGCTCAGGTGATCCTGATTTCACTAATTGTGAGACTAATGGCACCAACTGGATGGACCTCTGTTGAATTAAGTCAGTCACTCTAAAGGGGGTGAATATTTACACAGATTTTGTTCATGCATGTTCAGTTCATAAGCTTAATTTTACAATCGATGTAAGAAAAGAAGTAACGGACGCAGAGAACTACTGGCAAAACTAAAATCAAAAGATACATTTGGATAAAATGAATCCCGAATCTAAAACAGAGAACATAGGGATAAGAAATACACTGTGTGTAAATATTGCATCTCCTATGGTGATGCTTTATGATGAAATTTGGCTGAAATAGTGTCCCTATTGGAGCCACACTGCATCCTGAACCAGTTATTTCTCTGGCCCTCTGGCTGCTGCTGTCAACACCCTTTCATTTTCCTACAGAAAACTTGTGCAGCCAGCGTACTCAATGTTGGGCCACCAGCTGATTTAAATAGGTTACTAAATTATTTTGGAAATATTTGGGTCAGAATATTGTATTTATAAAGTCCTTATAAAGTTATTTACAGAGAACAAAGTTATAAATGCGGCTAAGATGATGGCACAAGGACAAGAAATAGAACAAAACACACATTAGAAGAGACGGCAGGAGGTTGTTGACAGTTTTAGTTAGAATTGAGATGTTGTGTCCTTTTGTGTTCGTTTTCCACATAACGTGTATTGTAAACAGTCAGTGCAGGAAAGTAATATGAGCAGACGGCCAATAAAGCAAAGTAAATGTGAGTCTGTAGATTGGTCTACTACTTGGCAGGTATCCACGTCAGCATATGGACGCTCGCTTAAAGCTCAGAACGATTTGGCTACCTCAATAATGAAAGTGACGGATGAAGTTTGGGCTCCATCATGGATGTAATCCAAGAAGAACATTTGTTTTTCTGCTCGGGATACCATCATGGAGGATGGGGAGCTTGCATGAATACACATGCTGCGAGATTACGTTCAGTTGTCATAGGTGATAAACCTTTTTTACAATGAAAATATCAGAGGGGTATTTTTTGTTGCAGATGGTAAAGTTTGAGTGATTTTTAGTGGTTGGTTATGTGATCTTTCTTAATGCAATGTATGAAAACAAAAGGTAGCACTTTAATTTATTCGTCCCTAGTTACTAAGTGATTTTACAGTAATAAGGGGGTAATTATCTAGTAATTTCTCAAGTATAAGGTGGTAATTACCTTGTAATAAGTTGCCAGTTGCAAGTAGCTAATAACTCAAGTAAAATTAAGGAATTATTTACCTAGTAATAATAATTATCGAGGATTCCTCATAATATTGTGGCAACTGTTTGGTAATTAGGAGGTCTGGTAATTAGGCTCAGGAAACCTTTGCAGTTGTTTTGAGTTAATTAGCTGATTAGGGTGTGACACCATGACTTTCCAATATTTAATTTTTTCACAATATTCTAATCCTCTGAGACACTGAATTTTTTCATTATCTGTAAGCCATAATCATCAACATTTCAAGAAATAAAGGCTTGAAATATTTCACTCTATGTGTAATGAGTCTATATAATATAAAGTTTCACTTTCTGAAATGAGTGACAAAAAAAATTGAACTTTTTCATGTTATTCTGATTTTTTTGAGATGTATCTGTATGCCACAATAAGAGCTTGAATGAGAAGGTACCTCCGATGGAAAAGTTAGCAAGCTACTTCCACAAGAGCCACCTTAGGGTAAAACACTCAATAAAAGTTTACACACTACAGAGAATACTTCGAGAAATTATGCTACTTTGCAATGTCAGTTCTATGAAGCAAAAAAAATAATGAAATAGAAGTCAACTACCCTTTTTTCCATGAGGAGGACCAGACTAGCCAAAAATAGATCCTTGGTGATTAAAAACTCTGGTGAAGAGTGAGTAGCTGTCATTAAGGAAACTAAAATCACGCTAAAATGTTAGTTGTGGACTGTTGGAAATGCCAAATCCATTATAATTCCACCGCTATGTGTTAAAAGTATGTCAGTATTTTTATCACTATTTTTTAATACAATTAAAACTGTTAAACTGCATTACATGAGTGTCTTACATTAATTTTACAGTTTGGCTGATTAAATTAGTTCAAAGAGAATAAATATTGTGACCAAAAGTACACACTGAAAAATAAGTATTTTTAATACTGAAACAGACAAAAACTTTAATGTGAAAATGAATAAAATCTGTCTGAAACTAAAGAATAACAATTTAAGGCCAAGTTGCTGAGATCAATACTGTTACTATTGCAAGCTGGATGAAGGACGACAGACAGATAACTAAATCTTTCATTTAAAATCTCGAGGCAGAGAAAGGCCTAAGGTTAACATTAATTCATGAAACAAAAGGAATGAAGGCAAAACTAATTTATGTTCCCTTTTCTCAGCAAAATTTAAAACTATCATCCCTAAGGAAAATTATTTATGATACAACAACATAAAAACACCGTTCAGTTGATGCCCACCAGCTCCATCTATTAAACCCTTTAATGGGCAGACATATACAAATATGAAAAAATAATGCCTTGTTTTCTCCAATGTATCTAGGCTAAAATAACATAATTGAAAAAAAAAAAAATCTAAGCTCAATGAGTCCACAAATCAAACATCCCATCCCAAAAGTTTGATCCAGTTATAGATTAAATATCCCCAAAGTTCAATGATTCCACAAATCAAATAGCCCCAAAGTTCAATTTGGTAATAAATGACCCCCTCCCCACACACACGTACACACACCCCCCCACACACCTACACACACACACACACAGATCAATAAGTCCTCAAATCAAATGTCCACTGAAGTTCAATCAAAAATCAAATACTCCCCAAAGTTCAATTAGTTCAAGGATTCCCAAACAAAATTATAATATATAAATTGTGTGAGAGAGAAAGTGCAAGCGAGAGGATAATTTAAATAACCTTCAGTTCAGGAGAGTTGAGCAACTCTGAATCAGGAGGGGATAATGTTCCAAAAGTGTTCAAGGGCAGTTTTACCATCAGAAGCAAAAAGTGTCACTAAACACTGTGAGGATCTCACAACTGCTCCATGTTTCATGAAGGCCACAGCTCAGCATCACCAGAGTAAAAAGGCAAAAACAGAAATCACCTTCTCTAGACTTCTCCTAAACTCTCTTTTCTGATATTGGTGGTCCGGATCATTTCACACAAAACTTTGCACTTTAATTCGGCCTAAACAGTCACTCTGACCTCTTCAGCAGCTTCCCTAGAAAGTCCCTTTGTCTTTCTTCATCCACTCACACCTCACAGGTGCCTGCAATCTTATGGGTCCTGCTGACCTGCCCCATTATCCGGTCCACAAGGGGTAAGACGCACCCCTGCCTCACCCCGGAGTCAACTAGAAAGAAGTCTGAAACGAAGTCACTGCGCTTCATGTGGGATCCGTGCAGATCCAGATTCCTTCAGAGGTCATCCATACTCACCGAGTTGACTGCCTTTACCTGTTAAGATCTCACTTCCTGTACATATTTTTAAAAGGCAGTATATTTGTTTTTCATTCAGGTGGGCATGATACAAATGTGTACCGATCTGACATGCATGTAGTTCAAACTTTGTGGAGCGGCCCCCAAAACGGAAATTTTGGCTCCTGTGAGGCCATTTTACGAACATAAATGAAACCAGTAAAATTTTTAATTTCCCTCTGGGACTGATATGTCAGCAACATTTTGTGTGTTTCTGAGCAAGTTTAGGGCCCCACAATAGCAAGAAGAAAAACAATAACACCTACAGATACAATAGAGTCCTCCTTCAAGGTTGGTGCTCAGGCCCTAATTATAGACATTTCATCACAAATAATGCATCATGCTGACGGCCCTAAAAGCTATGTTTTAGAAAATGAGTATACATAATGGAAAGTGTCGTGAAAAATACATTTTGATATGGAAGAGGATTAGGGCCAGAGGTGATGAAAAAAATAATGCTTCGCACTTCAACATCAAAGCCAGAAAGTTGACATTTCAAGAATAAAGTTGAAATACAGCTTCAAATTAAAGTTGAACTGTCGAGAATAAAGTCAAAACTTACTTTCATAAACAGTGGATCTCATACACTCTTTATGAGCTAAAAGAGAAATAATAAATACCTAATAATGACAATAAATATCCTAGAAATGCCATATGGGTCAAATTTAACCCATAACAAACCACTAATATTCTATCTGTTTCATTTTTACATCAGCAGATAAGCAACAGATGTTGCAGTCTTCTCTTTATTGCTGCACTGCCTAATCAGAGGTCACAGATCAACATTCAGCATGGGTACCACTGGCGAACAAAAGATTCTTTATTGTGAAATGTCAGTAGATCTGCTCAACACTTTGAGTGAAGAATAATTTCAAGGACTGAGTGATCAGTCCAAAGGCAGTTTGATATGTGACACATCATCATCCAGCAGTGGTTGAGGTCTCTTTCTGTGGTTAATGAGCTGTTCATCGTCTGTGGTTAAATGATTACTCTTGATCAGTGCTATAAATAAGAATCAGTGCATTCAAATAATGGGTAAATTTTACCCTCCGACTGGTTTAGGTGTATATAGATCTCTGCTGATTCTAGGGTTAATAATTGTTTAATTATTGAAGAAGAAAATCTGCAACAGTTCACAAAAAAATCAAATATTTCAGAAGAAAACTGTATGAACCCACACAAAACAAAACAAAATCTGTAAGAATTCACGAGAAACTAAATACCCATTTGACCCTTAAAGACAAAATATCAAAACACAGAAATATTAAAAACTAACAATGTTACTAATCTACTGGTACCCCTCTGAAATAATTTGATACAAAGACTGTTCAGCAGAAAGGAAATGGTGCTGTAGAAAATCCTGGGTGTTTTTTTAAGTGTTTTGGGAGTGCAGCAGCTTTATTCAAGTTCACTCTGCAAACCAGCTGCAGGTTTTGGACACACTTTCGTGCATGAATCAGACTCAAGTCCCGCCAACATTTTTAAGAGCTGTTAAGGATGAAGGAGCTGGGACTTTATTCATTTGAGAGATTGTCTTGTTTGTCCTTAAGAATTTGTCTTTTTGCTCTTGACCCGGTAAACATTTGCCAGGGCCAGTTAAATGTGTCTGTTGCTTTTTCTGTCTTGTTCTTTTTCATAAATATAAAACAAGAAAGAGAATGAAGAGAGAAAGGCAGACATGAAGGAAAGGTGAGATGGAGGTTGTCCATAGTTGTAGATGTAACGGTCATTATTGTAAAGTCAATGCTTCGATCTCCCAGAGCAGTAATTTTCTCTGAGAGCGATCTACGGCGTCCTTGAACAAGACAGTGAATCCTGCCCGATGACTGCTACTGTCACTTTTACCCATAATGCCAGCTATGGCCCCAAATGTAAGATGGACAAAGGCAGACAGGAGAAGACAAATCACCCATAACACAGCTGGCAAGCTTCTATAATGAGCACAGGTCCTATTCTGCCGCAAAAATCTGGCTTGGAGAGAGAGCCAAGGTGAACTCAACAGGGCGGACAACACAGCCAAATAAAATCAACAGACAAGGTAGAGCAATTAAATGATTTAAGAGGGAGGATTCTTAATCAGAACAGAACTGTTTTCATTTTCTGAGTCTGGCAGCATCAAAGTCCTGCTCTGTGATGAAAAGATGTTGATTAGGACTGAGAAAGACAGGATGCACTGATTCCACGGGCACATAAAGACTACGTGCTGATCTAACCCCAGATTCTGGGTGGTCCAAAGACTAAAAATTGTTTTATATTCCAACAGATTTCTCATTATATGCCTTTGACTAAGGTGTATTGAATGTTATCCCATTGCAAATTGATGCCTTTAGTTTCACCTACATAGGGCAACAAAGGCTAAGGAGAAGACTGTTGATAATGGGAGATGCGAATGAACAAAAATGGAGTAGTCTGTGAGGCATCAAGCCAAAAGGTTAAGATTGCTGTCACTGACAGAAATAATTGCACTGGGCATGCTGCTGGCTCCTGGTATAGCTACTGACACAAAAGGCAAGAAAGAAAATTGTCTCATAAGAAAGACTTACCATAGGATTATTGTAATATTTAATTGTTCTGCAGTTTTATAAGATTCCTTTCAACATTTTTATTTTTGTTCAGGATGACTACAGACACCATTACACCCTTACTCCACTGTATTAATAAATAAAAGCGCTGCGGAAGCTATACACTCACAACAAATACTGTCTATATATTCTCAGATGACTTATTTAATGTGTAAGTGAGAAAGGAAAGGGCAAGGACAGAACAACCAGCTAAAAGAGAAATCTCAGCAACAGTAAGTCAGAGAAAATGAAAGACTAAAGGTAGCAGGGAGGAAAAGATGCTGAGATTTCTCCTCATTCATCTAATCTCACAAACAACGGAGTCACACTGACACCAAGGCAGACGACGGGAGACAGGAGAAGAAAAAGAGAAAGAGAAAGCGCTGCAAAGCAAGGAGGATCTTGTTCGGCAGATAGATCACAGCAATACAGATCTATTTACAGATTAGTAATGGTTCTGACTGTGCGCCTGGGCGTGTGTACTGCAGGAACCAGCAGAGCACAGTCACGCTCACCCAGCCACACATACACTCACACAGTAAATATACCATTTTCCTGTTTATCCTTATTTCCCCTCAGCAAAAATGAAAAACAAATTACCACTCTACAGTTTTCTGTTGACGTGTGTATTATTAATATTAATGCAGGTTTTATTGCTCCATCTACAGGACTGGATGTGAATAAATGAAACAGATTTTTATTCTAAGAGTCTTAGGGATTATGTCCCAGACATTATTTGCAAATATAATGTCATCTGAAACATGTTCAAACCATGTCACCTTCAGGCACTCTAGCAATGTCAACAAAGATACAGGCTAATGACAAAGTTACTAGTGAAATACTTTATTCCTTTGGGACGCTAATTACCATGAGAAAGAAAAAACTGCCATTGCATAATGAATGAATATGAATCAGTTTTTAAAACTCCTTTTTATATCTGCTTCCAAAGTTTTAAAGAACACTTTGATAAAAGTTTTAGAAAAGGACAGAAAAAATATTCTAGTGGTCACAACAGAAGTCAGAAATGACCGCCTGACCATTACAAGAGCAGGGGCTGTAATGACATGCAAATGCATGTACTTTAATATGAAGTCGCTCCCCTTTTGCAGCTATGACAGCCTCCACTCTTCTTAAAAAGTGTTTGACAGGAGCGCAGATGGTCGAGTGGTTTAAAACGCTACCCATGTACGTGGGTAGCGTTTACGTGGGTTCGAATCCGGCCTGTGGCCCTTTCATGTCTCTCCCCACTCTCTTCCCTGTTTCCAAATCTATCCACTGTCCCTCCTCTATCAAGAAAAGGCCAAAAATAAATCTTAAAAAAAAAAAATAGGTGTTTGACAAGGACAAGAAGGCATGACTTGTAATCGTCATTGCAATTTTATTCCAAAGGTTCTCCATGGCAGTAGTTCCCAACCTGGGGTCTGGGCAACTTTTGTGCATTAAATGTGAAGCTGAGAGAAGATGGAAAACCAGTCAGAGCCATTGCACAAACATTGGCCATAGCCAGTACAACCACGTGTAATGTTCTAAAGAAGAAAGAAACCCCTGCTGTAATAAGTAACAGACATTGAACAGGTAGACCAAGGAAAACAGCGGAGGTGATGTCATGGCTTGGGCTTGCATGGCTTCTTTCAGGACGGGATCATTAATCTTCACTGATGATGTAACACATGATGGCAGCAGCAAAGTGAAATCAGAAGTCTACAGAAACATTTGGTCTGCCAATTTAACCAAACTGATTAGGAGATGATCATGCAGCAAGATAATGACCCAAACCACACTCTCAAAACAACAAAGGAGTTCATCCAGGGCAAAAAAAAATAAAAAATAGAAGGTTTTAGACTTGCCAAGTCAATCTGCAGACTGAAACACTATAGAGCACACATTTTACCTGCTAAAGAGAAGACTGAAGGGACTAACCCCCCATAACTAACAACAACTGAAAGAGGCTTCAGTGAAAGCCTGGAAAAGCATCTCAAAAGAAGAATGTAAAAGTTTGGTGATGTCAGTGGGTCACAGGCTTGATGCAGTAACTGCAAGTAAAAGATCTGGACCTAAATATAAATTCTTACTCATATAAATCTGTTTTAAGTCTATCTGTTCCAATACTTTTGCTCACCTAAAAATTTGGTGTTCTGTTGCAAATAATGCTATCTTTAAGTTGTATATCAGATCCAGATGTAAATACCTGGAAATTAAAGCTGAAATGTTGAGGTCAAAACCAAACGTTTTAAGTCTACAGCAAAACTATTGTTCCAATACTTTTGGGGGGAAGTGTACATCGTAGTTGATACAGGGTCAAAAACTTCCTGTGGTGCTTGATCCATATTGTGTTTACATTCCATTTAAATCACAAGGACCTGTGTTAAAAGAGGGAAAAGGGGTGTTATAAATCACCTTTAGGTTAGATTTATTCATAATGGATCATGTAAAGAAGATTTGATTTTGTTCCAGAAGGAAAGCCTACTAGTCACAGTTATTATAACGGTAGACAAAATTATAATTTGTGTTGTTTTTATGTAACATTTTTTATAAAATAGTCTGCTGATGCCTTATTTGGGACTTTGCTCAAAGCCAGAAAAACACAAGCAGTTGGAAACCAACCAGAATTTGTACATACAGTATATTAATATGACTGTTTCTTGAAGTTGATGCCCACTGCTGCTCTCAGTAAGGGACTTCACTAAAAGTAAAAGGTTGGGTCAGAGGGACATTATGAAAATATCACTATTTCTGAAACCTTCTGTCCTACTTTGAAAGCTATAACTTAAGTAGATGTTTTAAAATTATAAACAGTATGTATGTATTTGCAGACATAAAACTGTGACTCCTCCAGCCTCTGAACAGTGACTCAGCACTTCCCACATACGCCAGATATGGTTTTGATCTCCGGCCTGTGTCTTTCCTGAGATGAAGAATGGTTAATCGGATGATGGATGAAATCTGAGAAAGGATCTGAGAATGTGTTTACTTCAGGGAAAGTGTTTTATTTTTGCAAAGAACTTTTCACTTGATAAAGAACTCTCTCTGTCCCTGAAAAGAAAAAATGCTTCCCAAGCATGACTGTAACCAAGTTTGTGCCCTGATCCTGCTATTTTGTGTTCTCCTTGTGTTGTAAATAAAAATTAAATCCATCACAAAAATTTCCTTAAACTTCATTTTGCTTGTATAATTTTATAGCATGTCCTACTAGGATATCAACAGTGGGTTTTTCCATTTCTACCTGCTGAGTCATGTATTTTTGTATGAAGCCATTTCAGATGGAGAATATTGTTAGCCATATTGCAGCATGACTGTTTAAAAAGGTGAATTTAAAAGCTAAACTATTGTTTTTGAGTGAAAGAGCTTCACATCTATTCTATGATCAAATTCTCAACCCTGAAAAAGACAGCAATTAGCCCGCAAGAGACACAAGAAGTTTGGTTAAAGTTCAGAATTTTAAATCGAGGCCAGTATTCGAACTCTACAATTAGAAAACTTCAACCAATTAAACTGACTTCATGGATCAAGCTGTTCTAAGCTTTAATCAGCCGCAGAGCTCTCTATTCAGCAGCTGTCTGACACATGGAGGCTGTGAGAAGTTACACTTAATTGTTAGAATTGCTCCAAGTTATCTAACGGCTTGATGGGAGTTGGTTTGGGTTATAGAGGCGGTCACCCTCCTCCCCTTACTGCTCATGGAGATAAGGGCAGAAAACCACAAATGTGTCAGAAAAACACCCCAATTCAGCCTCAGCTTCAAGGACGCACACTTGTTAACAATGACTGATTCAAACTCACTGTGAGTATGAAAGAATATAACATTTTCTGTTATTTTGGGTTGGTGAAAAAAAAAATGATTCAGTATGATAGCAGCAAGATCAATGCATGAAAATGTCTTACAGGGATAAGAAGCGAGCAGAAGATGGGGACAGTGGTTGTAAAAAGAGTAGAAAAAAGGAGAAGAAGGCGGATACGTGGAGACCAGAGGGACCCAGGGACCCTTTTGCAGTGGTTTGTGTTGTTTCCAACAAAGGAAACTGAATATATTTGACTTTAGTATTCATGTGCACAAATCAATGTATTTATGTTTGAGTAAGCAGTTTTCACCGTACATTTTAAGAGGACTTTAGTACTGTGTCCTCTATGCTCACAGAGGAGCATCAGTGCTACTTATTCATTCTTCTGTGTAGTTTCTCCTGTCCAAGAATGTAAAAGATGTATTTAGACCGTAACAGATGGCCATAAGAATGGGTGATAAGTCTTATCTTTTACGTTGTGGTCCAGTGTATGCCTGGATGTGTCAGTGACATTGCTAGAGACTATGAATTGCAAGTTTAAAGTTAAATGTTTTTTTGCTCTAAATAGATTATGAAATCTGTAATGGTGGAAATTTTATCTCTGAAAAAATACTGCAAAAACCTGATAAAATTATTCAAATGCCAAAGGGGTGAATACATTAAACAATGACTGACTCACTAATCAGGTTTGAATCCTGGTGGGGGTTGTCTTGGGAAAATGAAATTTTAGGGCCTCAGCCCACACAGTTGGCAAGACTGGTTTCCTCTGATGGCTGGATCATGCTTTGAATTACCATACTGAAGAGGTTAAGATAACCTCAATAGAAAAAAAAAAACACTTCAAGCCATTCCATTGACAAGGGAGTTGGTGGTGCAAACTCCCAGAGGTGGTCCTAGGTTTGAACTATGGATGGAAGCTTTCCATGTGGAGTCAGTGTGCCGGCTGTCTCCCACTGGGAAGTGGATCTTAATTTTTAGCTGCCTGAATGCAACAGAAAGTACAAATAAAAAAAAAATACAGGCAAGCACTGAAAGGCAGAACAGTGGTTAAGACTTGTATGCATTGGTGGGAGGGTCCAAAACCCCATCATAGTCTTCCTGTGTGGTGTGGATTATGATTTTTGAAGGATATAAACCCCTAGAAAGCAAGCACTGACAGGCAATGCAGTGGTTAAATGGTTAAGAGTGATGCACTACAGTGCTAATCATCAAGGTTTGTCACCAGCTGTGGCTTTTCTGGTTGGAGTCGCACCCATCTGGCGTTTGCAAAGAAGAGCAAAAGCAATTATATTTTTTACATTTTTTTAAGTAATCTAGGGTAATAGAAAGGACATAAAATCGTAAGTAGTGATAGGCAGCACAGTGGTGTAACGGTTTAAACTGTCATTTTACAATGTGAACTCTCAGGGTTTGAGTCCCACCTGGGGCTTTGCTTGTTGGGTCCACAGTGATCTGGCCTTCTCTCGAATGAGCTTATCAAGGGTAATAGAAAGGACATAAACCCCCAAATTGCAAGAAGTGATGGGTAGCACAGTACTGTAATGGTAAAGACTGCTGCCTCACAGTGCAAAGATTAATGGTCCTGATGCCAGTGGGGGATTTCCTGGTTGGTGAGGCAGTGATCTGCCCATCACCAAGAAGAAGCAAAAGCCATGATTTTGAGCTAATCTAGGGTAATAGAAAGGACAATTACCCCACATCCGCTGGTAGTGACAGGCAGCACAGTGCTGTAATGGTTTATGCTGTTGCTTTAGTATGTAAACATTCAGGATTGAGACCCACTTGAGGTTTTCCCAGTTCGAGCTGCAGTAATTTGGCCTCCTTGTTACAACCAACAAATTGTTGGTTGTGACAAGCAACACAGTGGTGTAAGGGTCAAGACTGCCGCCTTACAGTGCAGATGTTCAAGGGTTTGAGTCCCCACGAAAAGCCACGATTTTGAAATAATCAAAGGTAACAGAATGGACATAAACCATAAAATTGCAGATAGTGGCAGACAGCACAGTGTTGTAATCGTTAAGACAGCTGCCTTACGGTGTGAAGGTCCAGCGTGTTAACCTCAGCTGGGGCCCTCCTGGTTGGAGATCAAGTGATCTGATCTTCTCAGGAAGTAGCAAAAGCTGTGAATTTGAACTTCCCAAAGTTAATGGAAAGAGTATAAAGCCACAGAAAGCAAGCACTGGCAGGCAGGCAACACAGTGGTGTAGTGGCTGATCCTGCTGCCTTGCAGTGTGAATGTTCTTGTTTGAGATTAATTGATCTGGCCTTTGTGACATGAAACAAACACTGATTTTGTGCTTCTCTGGCAGTGTTTCTCAAATGGTGTGGCAAGGCTAACTGGTGTGCCTTGAGGCAAGTTTTTGGTGTGCTATGTAAAATTGTACAACTATACATTATTACTATAACAAATCAAGTTACTGTAATATGTTTGTGGAGACTATTTTGAAAGGGAAATAGATAAGGTGTGCCTTGAGATTTTCATTGTATCTTAGGTGTGTCTTGTGCAAAAAAAGGTTGAAAACCACTGCTCTCAATTCATGGAACGGGTTTAAACCCCAGAAGACAAGTGCTGGCAGGCTGCACAGTGATGTCTGCTGCCTTAAAGTGCTGGTTCAGGGTTTGAGTCCTGGCTGTGGCATTCCAGGTTGGAGATAAAGTGATCTGGCCTTCTCCAAGAAGAGCAAAAATTATGATTCAGAACTAATAGTGGACCTATACCTCTGGAAAACAAGCACTTGTAGGTAGCACAGTGGCGTAATACTGCCACCTTGCAGAGCATACATTCAGGGATGAAAGCCCAGGCTGGGATAGTGGAAGAAGAGAGAAAAAGGGAGAAGGGAGGAATACAAATGGAAAATAGATTAGAATAAAACACCCATCCCTGAGAGGGTAGCGTATAAATTGTCCAAAACTAATATTAGGTCATTCAAACATAAATTTATGTATACAGTGTGACAGCCTTATACACACTGATAAATTATTTCATACATACCTAGTAACTTTGTTTGCTTAATATACATCAAATCAAAACTCACTGGTTCCTTTGTACACACAGAAAAATAACTTAGTATAAAAAGTATTTTTATCACATACTTGCAGTTTCTGCTGACATGTTTTTTCTTTTGTGATTTTGTGTTTTTCATGTCTTTCTCTCTTTTGTTTGTTTGTCTGTTTGTTTGTTCTTCTTACTTGGCCTTGCATCCTAAAGCTGGATGCTCTTCCAGAGAAGAAGCAGCAGGAGATCCAGAGAGCTCTCCACCTCTTCTCACTGGGCCCGAGCCTGCCAAAAACCATGCAGCAGGCCAAGAAACGAACATACCGCTTTTGGGACACACAGCCTGTCCCTAGACTGGGTAAGCAGTGTAATTTCTTGTACTGCCAGAAAATGCCCCAGCTGAAACAGTGGCTCAAACTTAATGAAAGAGTTTGACATTAATTATTTTATACTTTCATCTTGAAATAAGTTGAGTTGTTGTAATGGATTAGTTCTCACCCAATCAAGACATAACATGTAAATGAGTGAGCTTAAGAGTTTTTTTGGTTATTTTTGGACAGAGCTTGCCCCTTTCATGTTTCTCTTCTTTATGCTTACAGTAAAGTAGCTTTTTACTTAATGTTTCAGTCTGAAGGGACAGAATTACAGGGGGAACAATTTTCTCAGCTCACTGACAAAAAAAAGTGCCTGTTTGTGCCCTCAGGTGAAAGGACAGAGACTCATGGTCCTATACTGGAGGGTGAAGCCAGCGTCCGTAAGGAGCCCTTTTCCCTTCCTCAGGGGTTCTCCTGGGACACCCTAGACCTCAGCAATCTCACAGTGGTAAAAAAAAACATACCTGGCTTGTGACATAAAAACAGAAACTTGGAGTGAAATTTGCAAATTCTTATGGAGAAGTTCAGAAAAACAAATTCACAGCTAAATCACCGCTTTCCAATGCATCCTTTCAGATGAGAGAGCTTTGTAATCTACTAAACGACAATTACATGGAGGAGGATGACAACACTGTCAGATTTGACTTCTCTCCAGAGTATCTGCAATGGTAAGTGACAAGCAATACCATTTCATCACTCCCTGTTTCTAGAGTTTTGAGTGTGAATTTGCAAAAATGGCTTTTTTAACCCCTTGTTTTATATCTTAACTCAATGTAGACTGTGAGCCTGCATGCTCTGCCCATGCAGTGGCTCAGTATTTATCACATCTGACATACTGTTAATAATCTTATCAAGCAGCACAAATATATTAGGAAACTGTAAGCCAGAAAGTATTATCAGTTGTTCAGTTATATCGCTGTTTTAATATGCCCCAGGCTAGCAAACCTGTCGTCTGGGTTGTGATCTGGCTGGTAGTGAATGGTGAATCAGGAGCCACTGCTAGGTTCTGGTTCTTTACTTTCAGCCACTGCAGTAACAGGCAGAAATACAGTAACCCATTAGATGTGTGGGACGTGGGTCTGCAACAAGTATCTCTTCAAGCTTCAAGCTCATTTAAGTTTATAAAAAATTTAGTAAACAAATAAATGAATGAATTAAATATAATGAATAATACAACATAGACAATATTTCTAGCATAAATAACAAATGAAAGAAGGCATAAACACAGCAAATTAATTATAATTTTAACCTAAACCCTGTTTATATTACATTTTCTTTGCTAAAAAATAAGTCTTACACATGCATCTAAATTCACATCAACGAGTTTAAACATTTATAAAATACCTGCACTGGAACAGCAGACAGCTTAATATTATTAATAAAACACATAGGATCACCTCCATACCTGCAGTAACAAACAGAAATGAATGTCGTGGGTCTCCAACAAGAATTCCTCCTGATAAAAAAATAAGAAGTGCTTGACAAATGAGGAGCAACATTAGCTGTTTATACAGAACAAAGTCATTAATTACTTAACTTGTGCACTCAGAACTTCCCAAAAGTGATGCAGAATATGTTAGACATTATATAAAACAGAACACACCAATTTGACTGCATGTGAATCGTAATTAACAAATTTTAGAGACATTTATCAGTGGTCTGTTTCTTAATATTGACTTACCTTTACCATGCTGGAAAAGCTTTTGCCAGAGCGTGTGTGCACATACGTAATGCGCACGCACGTACCAACATTTATTATAATGGAGCACACAAACACCTAAAATGCAGGTAGGAGGATAAAACAAAAACCTAAAATTTTAAACATTACCCAAAAAATATATTTTAGTGAAATATATAAATTCTAACTTTATCAAACTGATACATTTGCCTGCCAGAATACCATTTGTGTGGCAACCATTGCAGGCTCTGTGAAGATACTCTGGCATTAGATCAACATCAAATTGTTGTTTTGCATGTAAAAAAAAACAAGTTAATATTGAATGCAGAATAAAATTAATACATTTATCCAAATTTCTTTAACAAGGACAACCTTACTGATATTAAGAATATCATCTCCAAAAGTGTCCTGGCCAAAGACAGGCAGCACAAAAGTCCCTGTAAAGTGAAATCCAAACTTTGTGTCTTAACACACTAGGAGTAATGTTGCTTTAAAAACACTGAGATCTATGTGTGACTGAGTTTTTGATTCAGATCATTAAAAAGTTTTTCACTTCCTTCCTGGCTTGATTTAATATGAGCAGGGCAAACTAATGAGCCATGACATCATCAGTCTTGATGGGGAATTACCTCACTCCCACTACAATGATATAAATTCACCAATCAGTTCATCTCAGTACAGTCAGATTTTTACTGATGGCACTGCATTTGCTTAGTTAACAGCCAGCTACAAGGTGTTTTTTGTTCGTTGTGAGGTAAATTTCCCAAATCCTGCATCCACGGTGACCTACGGGTCTTTAAACGCATCATAACAGAGAGGTTTGTACCAGGAAACAGGTAAATTTAATCCCCAACTTCTGTCTCACTGCTCTGACACAGAGCCAGGCTGCGCTCTGATCAGAAGCATTTTTTAGAACATCGTATTTCTCCTGAGTGGGTGTGGCCTCAGTTCATTCACTCGCCCACACCATCCTGGAGCAGATTTTACTGCATAATTTTTCATGATTTTGAAGCTTAATTTTTTAAACTTAGAGATGTTTTTCATTACTGAAATGTGGCCTGATGGTTCATAACACAGTGACTTGTCAAATAACAAACCTAAATAACATTTTTTAATCATTTTACAGAGATTTTAACAGAGTAGCAAACAGAAACCTTAAACATAAAAACACTACACACATATTCAAATTGACCCCGTGCACTCCTGCAACCCAGAGCAATATAGAAAAAAAGGACATTTACATGTGTATGCCCTGCACATGCATACAACAATAAAATCATGCATACAGACAAAACAAATAGTCACAAATACATTTAGCAGTTATAGTGCACAAAGCAGACTGGGGCAATGCATGCATATGATTATGTAAGCATGCATTGCACCAAAACAAAGAGATATAAGTCAAGTGCATTACCAGGTGGATTGCTAGAAGTTGAACATGCATGCAGTTTGTAAACACATGCTGCAGCAAATCTGACAGTGAGTGCAACCTTGATTTGTGTTGAGACAGTTTTTTGATTGGTTTTGAAGATGGTGTGTGTAGGGCATACACTATGTAGAGTATATTCTTCCAGATGTTACCAAACTTTCAAACAATGCTGGTGCACTACCCTTTTTTTCTGTATTTACATTGATTTAAGTGGCAGATATATGGACTTATTTTGGCTTCCAAAACATTAAAGACGGTACAAACTTAGACAGGAGTCAAGTCGTTTGCAAGATATGCCACGCCATAGTGAAATACTCAGACAACACAACAAATCTGCAAGTTAGACATCATAGCGATAGCATCACAGCTAATGGCTAGCATGAAACAAGCCTGTTGAAGCTGCCACTGGTCTTACTCGTGCAACCATAATCACAGTCAATACTTCGTTTTATTTGTAAGGACCTGTGCCGTCTTAGTGTCATTAAGAATTAATCCTTCCGTAATACAAAATAAAACAGTGGCCTGTCACATCATGCCCTCCCCATAACATGAAATATAAAAGATAGGAGTACATTTACTCTATATTAATTTATTTTTCCCCTTTTCTTGTAAAAAATCCTGAAAACATTTTAATTAATTACAGCAAACAGGAAAATCCTCATTTCCAGGTTGCACAAAGACAGTTTAATTGCGGGATGATGCAGGACTACACACAGAATATGTGTATTTATATATACAGTGCTTAACACATTTATTAGACCACCTGTCATATTTGTCTCGAAGACCATCCAGCATCATGAAGTGCTTTAATGCAGACTCTTTCATTTTCAGTGAGCTCTCCAGCTCTCATTTTTCTGTTCAGGAATGCAAGTAAATAACTATAATTTGACATATTAATCAAGAAATAATAATGTGCTTTACTATTTTTTCAGTTTTTTTGTAAATCAGTAAATATGAAAATTCATGGATAACATAATTATATTTTCGCATTAAAAATATCATTTGGGTTAAAATGCTTCTACATATTGGTGCATTAACCATTGCAGAAACATAAAAAAAATATATATAAAAATATTTTGGTAATTACCAATGCTGTTAATTTAGGGCAGCTGTGGCATAAACCTTACTTTGGTTAGGGTTAGGGTGGTCTAATGAATATGTTTAGCACTGAATATCGCAATATATCGATATCGGCACCCCTGCATTTTGATACATATTGTATCATCAGACATTTTTCCCATCATAACAAACTATTCCTTAATTTTACTACTTCCCTTTTACAAATTCTCATCATGAAATTATCAAATTCCATTTTAAAATGTTTGGTTAAGCCTCTGGAAGAGATTTTTTGATGCCCCCCCCCCCTACCCTTGCCACAGTTATAAGTTGTATAGTTGTTTATAAGATTTTTCTGCTGAAGGTGTTTCTGGTGGTCTCCATTAATTATTTCAGCCCCAACCTTCAAAAACATTCATAATTCTTTTTCAACATTCATTCTCATAAAAGACACCAGGAAAAAAGTAAGACATTCTAAGATCAGCATTCTTAGAATTGGTACAGACCTTTAGCACTGAGGCCAATGCAAATTGCTGTAGCTATTCATCCAGTCTAGTCACCTCATGCTCGATCTGTTTCTAGGAAATTGTCCTTAATCAGAGTTTATTGAACTACCCCTATTCATTTATTCACAGAGTTGCACTGCAATCTATGTCCCTCTTTTCCTCTTAAGGGCTTTACAGCCTCCTAACTGGCTGTCAGAGTGGCACTGTGCTGTGCGAGTAGACACCAATAACAAGTTGGTGGGCTTCATTGCTGCTGTTCCTGCAGACGTGTGCATTTATGAGACGTGAGTATCTCATAAATATATGCAAATAATGAATTTATGTGACATCTGATGGGTAATGTCAGCATTCTGAGCGCTTTCCAACAAAACTGTAGCAATTTCTCTGTAAATGTCTCAAAGAAAATGCTAAAATATGTGCTCTGCAGGGAGAAGCGGATGGTGCAGGTCAAATTTCTGTGTGTTCACAAGAAGCTGCGCCTAAAGCGGATGACTCCAGTTTTGATCCGAGAGCTCACCAGACGGGTCAAGCAGCAGGGAATCTACCAGGCGTTCTACGCAGCTGGTATAGTGCTGCCCACACCGCTGAGCTCCTGCAGGTAGTGGCTGCTACACAGTATTGATTCTCTCTTGAAGTAGAAAGTGTAAAAAGGCAAAAAAAAAAAGTTTAATTTTGAAAGAGTGTTAAAAAAGTTTTTCAGTACACCTTTAAAGCTGATGGGTAGGTTTCAAACCGAACAAAAACAATATCAATCTTCGTCAAAATGCATGCATATTTTTCAAGGCAGCTCTTCTATCTTATATATCATATAGTTCTGAGCACCTGTACTTGTCTAACCCTTAAAAGCATTCTGTTGAACGAATCAGAGACAGAGACTCTGAAGTGGACCTGGCTCTGTTTGTATAAACTTGAACCAATGACTGGAAGGATGCCACTTCAAGATCCAGTACATGCATACTGACAATGTGAGAAATGGATGTGAGTGCTGGAGAGGCTCGTGTTCATGATATTTACAAGGTGTGGGATTACCATGCAAAGCCAAAGGATTGGCCAGATTCAATGTCTGTGGATTAGGTGGATCCATTTAGCAAAGTTTCAAAGTGAAACTCGTGTTACTGGTCAGAGAAAGACTTGACTAATTAGCATCTGTGTTGTGTGGTTTAGTTATACTGTAGCTGTTCAACAGTTTAAAGATGCAGCTATAGCAGTAGGTTTATCAGAACTGGGCTTTCCTAACCTGACATGCCACATGGATTTGTTACACACATCCACCTGGAAAACCTTCCACAGACGGCATTTGGGAAAGGGTAGAGCCTTTGAAAAAAAAATCAGAGGATGATTGGATGAACGTTCTGCCTGTCCCATCATCAGCCAATCACAGCAACAAAACACGTGATGTCGCAGCCCCAAACCGTGGTACGACCCCACCGACAAGTAGGCTAAACTCCATAGAGAGCTGCATAACGCAAATCATGGCGACTGTAGACATGTCAGTACATGACTTTTGTCATTTTTGAAAAGATAACAAGTCAATGCTGTTCTTTGTTCTTCTTTTCACAAAGAAATGTGGTCAAGTTCTGATAAAAGTTATGCTTCAAACTTATGTTTCACACATCCATCTGGAAAACCTTCCAGTGTTTGGAAAAGGGCAGAGCTGTTGAAAAAAAAACTGATTGGATGAACGTCAGTCATCCAAGGTCAGTCACTTAACGCGGCTGATTATTTATGCAATCACTTATTTTACCTTACAGAATTCTTATTTAATTGACATTACTTTGTAGAAATCTGTTTTTCATTTAAACAGTAAAGAGTTTTATCTGTAATTTTCTTTTGTCAAAAAAGCCTAATTATATTAACCATGATTGGTTTACAAAACCAATACAAGAGTAAAACATCCATTACTTTTTATAGGCATTTCAATGCAGCATCTTCAATGACAGATCAACAAAGCTGAATATCCCTTAGAGGACTGAGATTGTCTTCTTCCTTTTGTTCTCCTTCCTCTTCTAACAGACTCAAAAACCTCATGATAATACTTTTATGTTCAACATATTTAATTTATAAGACTGTTTTCTCCCTGACTCTTTGACTTTGATAGTTGTGCATTCATTCATGAATATTTAAAGTTACGTTAGTTTTGAAACCGGATGTTCACACAATAAACGCATTAATAAAACATAAAGTTTCTTTAACTGTTATAGATTTAAACTTGTTTTTATGGAACAGATGTTTTTATTCTTTTTTACAGCTGTGACTCAAGGTTTTTGAAGGACAATGCTCCTGTAATATCTACACAAAAATACAATTTCTAGGTACTGGTGTCGTCCTCTGAATCCCAGAAAGCTGGTTGATGTGGGCTTCCAAGGTTTGAGACAGAACATGAACCTGCAGACAGCGCTCAAATTCAACCGTCTGCCTGAGGTTAGTTTCTGCTGCCACCTAAAGGTGAAAACCAGGAGTGCATTGACAGTCTGGCATTAGAAGATGTAAAGCCTTGACATATATGTTAACAAAAGATACTCTTGTCCTGATATGTTTTTCCTCTGGTTCCTCTAAGGTGACAAAGACACCTGGCCTGCGCCCAATGACTAAAGCAGATGTTGTGGGGTTACAATCAGTTCTTCAGTCGCATCTCCGAAAGTTTCAACTCAGCTCCGTGCTGTCTTCAGAGGAAGTAGAGCACTGGCTATTGCCGAGGGAGAATGTGATTGACACCTATGTGGTTGAGGTCTGACCTTACATGTTTTCAGCCTCACTTGCCCTTTCTGTGTGGATTATTTTTTAGCTTTCCTCACCATATTCTGAAAAATTTAATCACACTTCTCTGCACACACAGAGTGATGATGGCACACTGACAGATGTGGTGAGTTTCCACTGCACCTCCTACAAGGTCTTAAATCATCCGCTCCACACTGGCCTGAGAGCAGCAGTTCTACTTTGTGTTGCCTCGACTGCAACTGACCCGGTCATCCTTATGGAGGACATTCTGGTGCTGGCTAAATCTGTAAGTGATTTAGAATTAATTCCTGTCACATAGAGGCATAATGTGTGAAATTTACATAGCAGATATACAATATATCCTGACTTGATTTATATTAAGAGTGAATCCAAACTTCATCTGGTTTTGTTTTTTTAAGCTCTGTGTTTACATTGACTGGAAAGTGCTTCCTCAAGAAAGAGAGCCCACCCTCTCAGGTGTGCTAATGATAGCTAGAGAGGGGATGAAGGCTCAGCCAAGATATCCCAATACCCAGTAATGCCCTTACTTTTTGCCCCCACAAGTCAACTTTGCAGGCGGATGGGCAGCAAACAATATGTTTTGTTGACGGAACCATCATTTGTATGTGACATACAATCAACAAGTTGTTCAAGTTTTGTTGATGGAAGTACCTGCACTAAACGTGCGCTTTTGAAATCACTCCGCCCAGCAGCCATGTCTGAAGTGTAGTTCCGGTTTTGCATTTGCCTCTAAAACAACTCCGTCTTAAAATGTTCCATGATTATTTCATAGCGTGGTGAATGTGCAGGTCACAACTTGTCCACAAGAGCGTTTTGGAGTTGTTGGATTGTGTATTTGATGAGTTCGATGAGGGAAAGCCGGAAATACCATATGTCTCCGTAGCATTAGCTGAGCAGCTTGCATCTCATCCCCGCCGATCTAAAAACAGCTTGCACTGACAGCTAAAGGTAACGAACCTACTCCTAAGACTATAGGGATTATGGCAATGGGCAAATTTGCCAAAATGTTGAAGTATCCCTTTAAGACTAAAACTAAGACTTAGATTGAAAATAGCAGTCAATATTAACTTTTAAGGACATTCATACAATAATTCTGACAGTCAACATGGTAAAAGAGGTAACAACTGAATCACCTCTGGGCTGTATATCTGAATGGAGGTCAGTCCTAGCTGCTTTTGGTTAAATCACAGAGGATGGGGAAGTGTGGGGGATAGTGGGGCTCGTGTTTTCGTGGTAAAGTTCTTTACCACGGTAAAGTTTGATATCTAATTGCATCTTATGAATTTAAAGACATTTAAACCTTTAAACTCTTTTGGATGAAATTTCAGGAAAAAATTGCATGCTAAATCAAACTCATTTCCATACATCTTTTCTATGTATCAGACAAATGTTCTCATCTTTATTTAGAAATATGTAGTTTAAACACTTAAGGCTTTCTGAGCATAGATACAGCCACTTTTATACAGTATGTCATTTTCAAACAAATGGCAAATCGGTCTGCCAGAGTTTCATTGTTTTCACAGGTTTGGCCATCTTTTGTGTGATTTAAGTCCCTTTTTCAAAAAAATGACTTTAAGCAACTGACTGCATATTCCTAACCCTTTTAGAGTTCATACAGTTAGAGACCTTAGCTGTTTCTCAAAGTCCAGGATCCTTCCTCCGTGGGAAGGATCCTTCCGAGTCAGGACCCTTGGAGGTGAGGCCAGAGTCCTCCCTGGCAACTCTTGAACACACATTTGGAACAGGCAAGTGAGTGTGCATGATTACGTTATAGGAGGGGTCACGCCCATATGCACGGCGGCAGCAGAAATCAAAATGGGGGGTACTAACAACAACTTTCACAGTTATACCCTGTGCTGTCTAATAAGCTATCACATCATCATATAATCATAATATATATGATAATATGATCATATTGACCATTTAATATATAATATAATTATATATTATATACATATTATATGACTCTACTTATACCTGTCCAGCTTTACTTTGATGATATGAAATACCGGTAATGATGACAGCATATTCAAGGTGGAAACAGGACATTTAAAAGTGTATTGAGCAAAATAGGACCTAGCTTTCTCTAGATATTACGGTTTTTTTTTCTTGTTTTTTTTTTTGTTTTTTTGTTTTTAAAGAGGAGGAAAACAATGCACGTTGGTTTGTGGGTAAATTCCTGCAAGTGGAGGATACACATGTGCATCCTTGGAAATTCTCTGTTTGAAGGACTCAGTCCTTGGAAAAAATTTCAAGGATCCTCGAGGTTGGAACAGTCCTCTGACAGCAGTTGTTGAGTTAGTATCCTTCAAAAACTGCCATTATCACTTTTGGCATCCCATAGGGGCAATTTGTTACGCCTCATCTCTTTGCTGTTTTTGTTCTGTGTAGATGCACTTTGTGTTTGAAATGCAGTTTTACTTTGAAAATGCAAAAAACTCAGTTAATCACTTCATTTGACAGCTAACCTGTGCTGCAGGTCATATGTTGAGAAAACTTTATAGACCCAGTCACTCAGTGGCAACATTATCATAGGAGCTTTAACTGACTTACATGTAGCAAACACAAAAGCAAAGACTTGACTTGAATTGCAAACAACGAGTGTGATTCCCTTTCATATAGAAAATAACAAATGCATTCCCTTCTCCCCCTTTAACAGAAAGGTTACGACGTCTTCTCTGCATTTGACGTGATGGATAACCAGAGTTTCCTGGAGAATCTGAAGTTCAGCGTCAATGACTCAAGCCTTCATTACTACCTGTACAACTGGAAGTGTCCTACTATGAGCGCAGACAAGGTACAAAGACCTGTAGTGCTTCACTTGTAAAACACATCACCGTTATAGTGAGCGTTCAGAGCTCAAAGTCCTCCTACTTTGGCTGTAAACATTAAATCATTTCAATTCAACTGTACAAATGCCCTTAGAATCAATATCATTACATGTTTATCTTCCGAACAGCTCAAAGATTTCTTTTTAGTTGGAAATTTAGGAGGTAAATGACACAATTAAGCTAAAATTTAATGCTTCATTACAATGTACTTATCCCTGTATTCTCTCACAATATGGGTAGTTACATCACACTTCAATATACCTGAACACTCACTCAGACTTTAGCAACAATAACATTTTGCTATATTCAAGTCAATTAATGTATTTGGTGCATGTTTTACAGATGGGATTCCTGTTACCAAACTAATGTTGCAGTGAAAGAAGACGAAGAAGAGTCAAGTAAAAAACACCGGTGACTGGCAGAAAAACAAACTGCAGCATCAGCATGCATGTGGGCTTTAAATGAAAGCCAGCAAACTGTAGAGAACACACAAACACACTCACAAGCCAATAAGAGAAACAAAGACAAAATTCTGTCTGTAAATACATTCATCACCAGGATGTCAAATAGTCACTGAGCCACAGAAAGATAGTTTCTGACATGATGGAGAGTTGAGCAAATAAAGTCGAGCAGTTCAGGATGTGTGTGTGTGTGTGTGTGTGTATGTGTTGTTACTCTCTAGACAGCCCGTTCACTTCATATAACCTCTGGTGACACGACACTTAATATTAGAGCCAACAAAACACAAATGGGATTAAAGGACAAGATCATTAATCATTCACTTCCACACACATTTCAGAGCAAACACACGCACATACAGACACACTAAACACACACTCAAATGTGAGGCAACACAATGCCTGTCAGTGCAGATGCTGCATATGCATTATGTTAGGCTTAATGAAATCAGGATAAATCTCATTTAGACATGATATAAATCCATAAATATGAGTCAATAGGGAGTGTTTCTACTAGAATTACATATTTTGATGGTTGACAAACAGCTGAATTGAGATAAATCATATTTTTTACAATAATTCATGACCACACATGAACAAAATCCATACCTTAAAGTTCAAAAGAACATTTATCCTGAAGGAATGGATACTCGCTGCTCATGAGCATATCATTTCACACTCATCTGCTTATAATTAACTACATACTTTCGCTTTGTTGAAAATTTCCTGCACCATTTAATTACCTTTCTTTTTGTCAAAACTACAAACAGCCATTTATTAAAACTTGAAGGTGCAGTATTACTGAAATGGAATTCAGTTTGAAACCGGAGGGTACAAATATTTTAAGTTCATGAGCAGCAGGGGGCACTCTAACCATAAAATTAAGCCGTGCCTTCTCATTGAGGACAACCACATGAGCACTACTGCAGTATAGTTTATTATTGTTGTGTACCAAGGCTGCCCATAAGTAGGGTAAAGGGCAAAGCTTTCTGGGGCCCAGCCAAATGGGGGCCTCGTGGTCAATAAAATTATGGTTCATCCTTTTTTTTAAAATGTAATACTTTTCGTAAAGCAGAAGTACCTTTTGTTGGTCATGTTAACAATTTGAATCACCACATTGAACGACATTATTTGAAAAGGTCAGACTTTTTAACCTAACTTTAAAGTGGTTTAAAGCAGGGGTGTCCAAACTATGGGCCACAGCCCATTTTTGTTCGGCCCCTAAATTTCTCTAATTTAAATTAAATATGGCCCTCAACAGAGCATGAAGCTTGTGCTACACTGTATTATTCTTCTTTGTTTCCAAACAAGGCAGTGCTACCATGCAAATCCTGTAAACAAACATTTTGACAAGGATTTTAAGCTGTTTTTCAGGACGAAATTGAGACCACACAATAAATAGTAACATATTGGTAACCAAAATAACAAAGATATCTTAATTTATAATGTTGTAATGGGTTACAGCAGCAAATAGCCAGTAATAGCCAGAGCTGACCAGGGCCCCCCTAAATCTGATTGGCCTTCCCAGATTCCTTAAAATGATTGGCCTTTTGCCTTGTCAGCCATCAACTAGCCATTTATGTACACCCAATCACTGAGCATATCTTAACCAACACTAGATTGGTTTAGCTAATTTTAATATCAAAATGAGATCTATAAAAGTGGCCCCACCATCCTTATATATTTCTGTATCTGGCCCTCAATGGAAAAAGTCTGGACACCGCTGGTTTAAAGAGACAACATTGGGCAGAAAAAAGTGGTGGAAGGAGTGAAAATCGGTTCCAAAAATTAGTTGAAAGCATCAAAAATGGGTTAAAAGAGACCATAATTGACATGAAAAGTTGTGAAAGGGGTTAACAAGTGGCCAAATGCTGTCAAAATGGGTTAAAATAGGCACAGGAAATGACAGGAAAATTGGTGAAACAAGGCTGAAAGTTGTTAAATTGTGTCTAAAAGGGTACAAAATTGGTTGCAAGTGTCAAAAATGAGTGGAAAAAGTGTCAAAGTGGGTTGAAGGGCCAAAGTAGGTCCATAAAGTTGGCAAAATGGGTCAAAAAGTGGCAAAAAATGTGAAAAGGCTTTAAGAGGCAAAATTGGCAGGTAAAAGTGTCTTAAACGGGTAAAAGGAGGCAAAAAATAAAAATAAAAAATGGCAACAAAAAAAAAAAGCCTTAAGAATAGGCAACAATAGATGAAAAGTGGCACAATTGTCTCTTGGCAGTCAAGGTCAAGATCAGGCATCTCTTTTGTCCTGGTCTTTCCACACCTGGTGGTGATACACCCAGAGACTGCTGGTGTTTTTCAAGCCCTTAGGACATCCACAGCACAACCAGGAGCTTGTTGCAACCCTACGACCCACCTGTGCTGTAACCTTAGCCGTGCTTACCCGCCATACCCACCCCTTACTCCGCCCTAAGGGTGTGGGTCATTGTTTTTTCCTCTACATATTATTTTCCCACCCCCTGGTAAAATGCAAGGACATCCAGAGCACAGCTTTAGATGTGTCAATCCTCTTGATGCCTGATGATACCCTCTGGCAGGCTTACTTGCCATCACATGCCTTACTTCAGCCTCAGTTTTTGGCTAAAATAATCCTAAAAGTTCTTCACATTACTGTGTATATATATTCAAAGAAATCAAATAGGGCATTGTTTAAGAAAAAATGAAAAAGATTAGGATGGCGGAGTGGAGCCCATGTAGTCTTAAACAGATATCTTCAGTTAAATCTAGAAAAGTCCAAAGACGGCTACGTTACCAGACTAACAAAGTATCCTATCAAGATGTAAGGGAAACTGTAATTTTAGACATTTTAATGAGCAGTTATATATATATATTAAAAAATTCGTAGTGTAATTGGTCCCTTTCCATGTCTACCACTCCTCCTGAAAGCGCCACAATCAAAAACGTAGACATTCACAGAGAGCACGTGAACGCAGCATCCCGCTGAGTTTCGACCAATCAGAAGCGAGAAGGCATTTTAAGTTTGAAGTTGTTGGACCTGGGTCTGCCAGCAGCAGCTCTCTGTGACTGCCGCTGGCTCAGCACTGCTTCGCGGGCAGGAGAGAGTCGTGTCGTGTTGTTGTATCAGTTTCAGTGGAGCGTGAGAAAAGAGAGCCGTACTTTTATTCCGAAAGGACAAGGTGTCACTTCTCTGTCGTCTTTTTCTTTTTCATTGTCCTCGAGGACGCGCTCGTGCCGGCTGAACGTTAGTCGCTGACGTGCTGCGGTTAATGTTAGCAGGAACTTTACAAAACATCACGTATGCTACCTAACTGTTTAAACCTCTGCGTTTTTTTTCGTGTGTTTTGTTTGAACAGCTGTAGTAAACGTACTTCCGTGGATTTTGTGTTTCCAGACGTCTGTTCAGACCTCCATAAAGAGTTGCTGGTAAGTTCCGCTCTTAGAATGCACTATTTATGTTGTAACGTTTTAATACCTATGCTGTTGCCGTGCATATTTTTATGCTATTACCCAGGTAAACTGTTAGCTAACTTTCGCGCTCTCATGTGCATTTAGGGGCATTTTAATTTTAAAGTCAGGTATCTAGATAAATTGCATAGTGTTGTGTCGAAACACACACTCATCAGCTGTCATCGCATTAGTCAGTTTAGTTTCCTTCCTTATTCATTAACCCAGTTCTCACGTTGACAGTAGACTCAGCCCTCCTGCTGTTTAGCCTTACACTGTTTGTACTGTTTGTGAAGGCTTGTACGTTTGCACAAATTCACCCTCAACTTAATGCTGCACAGCAGCTATTTCATTTATGTGTGTAATTTTTAGAGCTACAGTAGCTCCTGTGTGGCATATCAAGTGGCAGATCCCCTAAGCCTGCTGGTTTTATCCTTTCCCCCGCTGTCCTACTTTTCACCAGCATATACTCAACAGAAACCAGTTGAGTCAAGCTTGTCTGCCCTCTTTCCACAAGCAAGATTGAGCCCTAAGACAGCTCTCCAGCCCCTCTGCAAACAGTGACAGAGAGGCAAGAGCATTTGGAGTTGTTATACTCCAAAACCACCTGGGAAAACAGAGCGATAAGAGAAGGCTGAAATGGCCTCGTGAAACATATTTTCCCACTTTAATGATTGAAATTATGCCACTACAGACTGGATTATGTAAGTAGTGTAGAATCAAAGTCTTGTTTGCCTGTGTCACACTGCCACAGCTATGCAAATGCTTGCAAAGTACTTGGGTTATGTGTACATTGGAGATTGAAGAGGCCTGTTTGATTTCCTTTGAAAATGGTGACTGCACTCTTTGAAAGGTGTTGCCTTTGTTTACTCTTTTTTCCCCCCCTGAGCAGTCATGCTCCTATAATTTTAACTCATCCTGGCTTGCTCCCTTGCATGTGTCAGTTCTGGTTTTTATGCCAAATAATATGATTTTAGTGAGAATGTGCAGTTTTACTCTTTATCCAAAAGTAGTGAGAAAAAGTGGGGAAACTCTGTCCCTGAAAGATTTCTCTTACTCCTTCTCCTTCATACTTTTCCCGCTGATACTATTTTTTGTGAATATAATAAAACTCATTGAAGTTTTATATCCAAGGGCTATGATGTTTGAGGTTTGCCAGGCTGTAATTTTCCCACTGACTCCATGAGCTGTGTCACAGCAGGTTTTCCACAGAATTTCCCCAGCCAGCTGCTGTTGTGCAAGTCAGGAAAAGAGCTGATAGACTCCTTGATAAGACATTCTCCAAGGCTCTGAGCAGGACAGCACATGTTTAGACTCATTAATGACAGAGCATGCTACTTTCTGTTACTGTTGTTTAATAGCACAAAGGTAAAACACAGGCACCAATGATCCATACCCAGCTTGTGCAGAGCAGCTGAAGCAGAGCGAGTCCAAGCAGGGAGTGGCTGTTTTTTTTTTTTTTTTTTTCATTCTTCCACCCACATAATTCTGCTGCTCTTTACCTGCCCCTTCTTTGGACCATGTAAAGACCCCAAACAAAGAGACAGACGCTCCATTGTTGTGGAACAGAAGTGAGCGTTAAGTGTTATCATTTACCTGAACGCCTTGTGCCATCACGTTGCCCCTGTTGGGATCTTGTTACTCAACACAGAATAGAAGAGAAGTTCACTGGAAATGAGGGTATCCTGCTGCAGAGACTTGTCTTGATCGACACTTAAACATCACCATGTTAGCCTCTTTGTTCTTCAGAGCAAGTTGGCATGACTAATGGATAAAAACTTCCCCTTGGCATGGTCTCAAGATTAAGTTTACTCTTAGGAGCAGTTTTTGAGGAAGAGAAAAAAGCTTTAAATTACTCTTAAAATTAGGGATTTGCTTGATTAGCCAACTAAACCATGAATCCTTCATCAGTCAGCATCAGAACTACTAGTTGGTTAAAGTAATTAGCGTTTTTTTATTCCACAATCCCATTCAGATGTTTCACATGAACTAGGGATGCTTGATATTATTCGCATGTTATTGGTATTACCAGAAATAAGCTTGAAATTAAATGTCATAGCAGATGGAAAGTTTCTGCCAGTATTAAAAACCAATATATTAGCCACACATATTGGCAATTTATGTTATATACCAGTTTAAAATGTTGTGAAAATATAAAAGTATATTGTCAAGTACAGTTTGTTGCTTAGGGCTTTCTTCCTCCTCCTCTCCATGGTGCCACAACACTCTTTAACTCAAATGAAAATAACAATGAACTTGTAGAACTGTTAGCATCTCATGAGAATAGTGCAATTTTGCACTATTTTTATCTAGAGAATGGAGACTAATGCCCTATTTGCATGGGATGAGTAATACTTAGGGACCGCTGGTAATTTGTAATAATCTCACAGGAGGGCTGTGTTTTTAATCCTGTGTCTGTAATTTGAGGTGTAAAAATTCCAGGGCAAATTACCTACCATATTTCAGCACACACAGAGGTCCACAGTTCATTCTAATCCTGTGTGAATCGGCATCTCTGTAATTTAGTAGGGGTGGGAATCACCAGTGGCCCCACGATATGATATTATCACAATACTTGGGTCATGACTCGATATTATTACGATTTTAAACATTTTGCAATACAGTAAGTATTGCAATACTATATATTGCGATATACCATTTTTTTTCAACTGTTTGGCAAATTTAGCATTAAGCCCTTTTCACACCGCCCCGCGGCAACTGGCCACCTCCAGTCCTTTTAATGAGGGACAGGCGGCACACGGGAAGTGGTTTTAACCACGGCGGTAGGACCCAGAAGCGGTTGCCGCCCACATGAACGCGCACAGATTTTGCCCTGCTGCTCGGAGTTCACCATGTTGAACTTTCTGGCGGCATCCACCTGGCAGCAGCCAATCACTTCAAAGGAGGATGAGAACCCAGAAATAACAGGCTTTGTGGGTCCAAGCAAACAATGGAGGAGCTCATAATGTTTGTGTATCCTGAATATCCTGAGCTCTACAACACGGCTCTACCATCGTACAAAGACAACCAGAAGAAAAATTGTGGAACCAACTATTGAAATGTATTTTCTAGAGGGAATTATTTTGATGACGGAACTGTATTTTTCCCTTCGTTTTATAGTACGTTATACATGTTAATATACAGAGATTGTGAGGTACTCTACATGTTTTTTGGGGTGGGGCTGTGATGGACTTGTGGGTGGGCTCTGCTGTGACGTTCACCAAAGCACCTCTATGTCATTGCTGCCTCGTACCGTGGTGGCAGCAGCCGCTTTAAAAAACGCTCGGCATTTCGGGGGACTCCTCTGGCAGGGAGGCGATTTTCAGGGTAGTTAGTGCGCAGCGGTGTGAAAAGGGCTTTAGTCTTGCCTTCATGTTTGGCATATTTTAACAGTATTTTATTTTCATGTTGCACGTCTTGCAAACCTCACGTGTCATGTCCATCTCATTCATGCCCTGCTTGCATTCCTAATGTCCTTCCCCTGGTGCTGCCATGTTTGTTGTACTAACTTTCTCCTGCTCTATGACTGTCACCTCTGCTGACCTCACTGGAAAAACAATTGTCCAAATAATTGATTTTATTTTGCCATTATCATTGAGTTCAGTTCATATTAGCAATTACTTTGAAAAAAATCGATACTTGGTGGACAAGACAACACAATATCTCACCAGACTAAATATTGCGATACCATGCTGTATCGATTTTTTTCTCCCACCCCTATAATTTAGGGTGGTGAATGTGATTTTGTTACAGTCTGTGCGACTTTTTCTGCTCCATTTACTGATTGAAAAATTAATAAAGGCTTTGAAGGACATTGTTTGCAAAGTTTTGACACATCTAGGTTATAAATAGTGCTTCACTTTCAGTTGATTTCAGCATATTTGTAAAAATGGCTTTATTTTACATTATTTAAACTGTAGTGTCCAAATGTGCATGTGCACACTGCTGCTCTCTTCCTGTGCATGGCTCCTCTGCTCTTCCTCTAACAAGTGCCCGATCTTGGCCATACATTTCATGCACAACACAAGTTACAATTTGAAATGTGTTGCTTACGTTCAGTGGTTAAGCTGGAACAGCTGATCTCGGCGAGACAGGTTGTTGTGGATGCGTAACGATCCAAAGTGAATACAGTGCAGAAAAATGCAGAATAATAATATTTTTGCTTTTGCCACATTCAGCACATTAAAAATCATAACAAATGCATGTCGTTTCCAAATATATCTGTTATCGTGAACCACTAATTATCCATGTTGGCTCAGAAGAAAACAAAATCATTCGACCCCTATTTTATATTCTTTGCACTGGATATGCCTCACATCCATTTGGGCAACTGCCCATCTGTATGAGGGAAGGGCAGAACCTTTGGAAAAAAAAAAATCCCAGAGGGTGATTGGACAAACCTTCTGCTAAGTGCAGTTGTGTTCTCACATAAAACTCTTAAGTTTTTTGAAAATTTTCAGTATGTTCTGCATTTGTGACTAGCTGTACCTTTACTTTTAAGCCTTTTTCTCAGTAAAATTTACAAGTGAAGTAAAAACAGGCAAATGGGTGAACTGAACAGGAACTTTTAACTTTTATGGAAAGTTTTCCCAAATGTAAGGCAAGGGATAAGGATGTTTGTTTCACATGACAAGTAAAATCTTTGTACTGTTTTTCTGCATGTTCTTTACCACATATTCTTTGAAACTCCAAATCTATCCAAAACAGTGTCCATACAGTTTCACATTCTGTCGCCATGTCTGTTGCACTTTTAACTCATTGAGTGCCATTGGCGTATATATACGTCAAAGTGTTTTTTCGGCAGCTGGCACAAGGGGGCGCTCTCACGCTCCCTGTGAGTAATTTTGGGGCTTCTGGGTTACGTAGTCGGAACACTGCAGTTGGAAGTGAGGGTAGATCAAACGTCAGAGGTGGACACCCTGGGGTCAAAGAGCAGAGCCATTGTTACGGAGGTAATCTAAGCTAAAAGTTCTAACTTAGGTGCTGGAAGAAACTTTAAACTTTTGCCTGAGAAATCGCTTACTCACTGAAACCGACACTGAACTTAATGACAGCGAATCCAGGGATCGGTGCTTTTTATTGATCTGCTTCGGCCGGCAAAGAGGCTAAAGAATGCCGCAAGGTTCCCCCCCGTGCGTCGGAGAAATAAGGCAGCCTCTCACCTGCTGGATGCAGGAGAGGACATGGGTGTATAGGGAGGTCATGTGGAGGCTGCCCAGCTCCAGAGTGTGAATGGCATAGCGGTGACTGGAAGCATTTTTATTTATTTTACAATAAAATAACATTTGTAATACAATTTTCAGATGTCTTTTATGTCACTGAAGGCAAAATTATAACATTCAAATCACTGTTCTGCTTGACAGACTCTCTTTCACAAAAATGCATTTTTCTCAGCTTTCTAGAAAAAAAGTGGTCTTTTTGGTGAAAGTAGCCTCTATTCAACTTCAGATAAATCAAGAACGGAACAAGCTACAAACAAGCGTTTTTTTTCCATGATGAAATGGAGAGTTTCTTCTTTCATTTGAGCTATTTGGTGTTTTCAGAATCATAATACAAAATATTCTGTGGATTGAAAGATGACTCAAAATGGCCAAAAACGCTGGCACAAGGCACTTCCCATTTTATAAAAGGGCTGGCACTCAATGAGTTAATGTCATGCCTCCTACACAGAGAGAGAAGTGAATTTCAGGGGCAGACTGTCCTGAAATCTTCTGGAGTACATGGGGAAAACAGGCTAGGATGTTCTGCTGCTGCTCTGCCAGCCCTGAAAAATGAACGTGTAACTTTGATATTTTTTTTAAGTACACTGCATTAATGCACCTCCTACCAAGTGAAGCCTAAATGTGAGATAATTGAAGCAATGTTTAATAAAAAGCTGTTAAATTAGGATTGTTCTTCAGATTTAATTGGGTGATTTGGGATTTAACAAGGCTCTTTAAGTGTCCAAATAAAGACATTTGTGGAGCAGGTAGACTGATTACAGCAGCAAAGATTGACATTTACATTCAATTTGGATTGGCAGTTTGATGCCTAGATGACTTTAAATGATTTCCTGGAAACAGTTTGGGGAGGAAAAATCTCTTTTGAGTGGTTTTGATTAAAACACCTACCTATTAGCTTTCCAAAAGGTTTAACATAAGCCTCCTGTAAAGACCTACACAAGGGGAAGGGGATTTAATGAGGAATATTTTGATATTAATATTAAAATATGTCATTAATATTTTTAGTATATATTCTGCTAAATAGTTTTATTTTTACAGTTTTAGTTCTGAACTTTAAATGATTAGAATAATTATGTAACATGATATAGTGGTAAAAAATTTGGCTCACATAATTCAATTGTAAAATACACCCACCTCAGCCCAATCTGTCCTCTCTTCATAGGTCAGACCTACCCTCTCCACTCAGCTCACAGTAAGTACTGATGTGGGCTGTAAAGCCAGGGAGTTCTGCAGTACAAATATTTACATAAAGCAAAAGTGATGTAACAATGTAAATGATAGGAAATCCACAGGGAAGTGTGCTATGGTTAACCCACATGCTAATCTCCCCTAAGACATATTTATAAACCTAGCTAGCAGTTAGAGGGGACAACTTCATGCTTCATCACCAAGAGTATAACTGTATTTGCTCAGAAGAACCTCCCCTCAGTGACGTCTCATACCGCTGTATTATTTGCATTGCACATAAACATATGGTTGTACTTTTAGACTTTTATTTGATTTGTGCACATAATAGTTTCCATGCACAGGGGGAGCACTACGCCTCTCCCATCCTACATTTTGATTTTTTTAAACTCAGTTCCAGAGCTGGATTTCATCTGACACCCTCTTCAACCCGAAATAAATTCCTAAAATAAAATGTAAGAGTGTTTTGAATTAAAGTTCAAAAGGAGTGATTATAGGGAAGCCTTTCTTGCATGTCAGCTTAGCCTGAGCATCCATGTGAGTGACAGATGTTGCCATTAAACATCCATTAATAAAAACAAGCACAAACAGATGGATATTTGTACCCTATAGAGATTTAGTCAAAGCTTTTGCTTTACCGTAGTAGAAATATTAATGTACACTGAAAGAGAAATTAAAATGCTGGTTTGATTTAATCATGAAAGGAAAAGTTTATGTTAGAGTACTAAAACAATGTCATGCTTGTTTCACTTACTCTTTACAGGTTTTGAATGTGTTTAAGCTACATTGCCATGAACCTGAGCTTTCCTGGGATTGAGGAAACTGCCCAATTTTGAGGTTTAAACAGTATAAATATCTGTCAAAGATAAAATTTAAAAAAAAAATCCTATGACAAAAAAAAACAATGCATCTGCCAGCTGTACCATCAACCACACAACATTACCAACCATATTTTATTTCCTTACATTTCATTTTGAGCTGCCCGGCAGCACACGGGTTAATGCTGTTGCCTTATAGCAAGAAGGTCCCTAGTACGCTTCCTGGCCAGGACCTTTCTGTGCGGAGTTTGCATGCTCTCCTCGTGCATGCATGGGTTCTCTCTGGGAACTCGGGCTTCCTCCCACCACTAAAAACATGCTCATTAGGTTAATTGATCAGTCTAAATTGACTGTAGGCCTGAATGTGAGCCTGGTGGTCTGTCTCTATATGTCAGCCCAATGTATTTTCCTATAATTGTCAAGTTAAAAATGTGCACCATCAATGCCTGTTAGCCTGTTAAAGGCAATTTCAATTAAAGCTGCAGTAAGTGATTTATTTTTAGTATCGTATGCCCAAAAAACAAAACAGCCCCAAACCATCTAACAGAATAACACAGTTCTACCACGCCTCCTCGCGTTGCACTCTCACTTGAGGAAAACCAGCAAGAGCCGATGCTCCAGCCAATGAGGAGGCTAGCACTCGCAGCCATTCACGGCTCAGGCCAGAGGGAGCGTTTCTATTGGTCGCTGTAGTAGGTGCTCTTCTGCCTCTCAGCTCAGTGAGAAGTCGATACAATGGCGGAGTTACCAGCAGTGTTCGGTGCTATGTAGAATTTGATTATGCTGAGATGAAGTGTTTTCTTGCCTGCAAGCCGGTCATTGATTTCAGTGGAAATGCGAAGCAAAACCACTCCATGAGAGCTTTGCCACGTCAGTATTCAATTCAGCGGACATGCTCATCCACAAGAAGGTATTTGAGAAGAGGGGCGGAGCTACAGAGCTCAAACACGGAGAAGAACAGGAAGGGAGGGGAGTAGAATTGATTCTACACGGTTCTCATCAAATGTTACGTACTTGAGCTTTAAGTACTAGCCTCAAGCTAACAAATGTACAATCCAGGTCCATCTCATAGAATCTTTGAATTTACTTGCAAGTGACTATCCAGTAGTAGTTTTCTTATTTATCAGCTGTAGCTTTCATTTTTTTATATGAGTCAATACTAATATTTTGCTTTTTCAGCTATTATCTACAAATACAGATATCATGTTGTTAATAGTATCCTGCAACTCCTCACTTGTTGACATTCTTTGCGGGGGTTAAATGACAGTATTGATACATCTCCATTGTACGAGCTTACAGCTGTTTAGCTTTGCATTAAGCAAATTTGGAACAAAAATGGATTGATCAAAGAACAGTGAGACTAATAAAAAGAAACAAATAGGGATAATATCAGACAGATTTTACAATATAAAGCACAATAAGAAGTGTAACTGACACTAGATTTCAATGACTAAATAAACTAGTTCTGTAGTTAATACTTTTAGCGGCATTTTACAGTTAGGTTTTCAGTTAATCAGATATTGTGATGTATGATTATGTGGTTGTCTTGTCAAATATCACAGTATTACTTTATTTTGATTTCATGGTAGACCATGTATTGTATAGTACCATGAGTTACCCTGCAATTCCCACTAGAATTATAGGCATATTTATAAAATAAATCCCATTTTATGTTGAGGAAGATACCATAGGCTGTTAATTACTTCTTATACAGTCTGTGGTGGATACCACCAGCTTATGCAAGCCGGTGGTATCCAAACTAGACCCCCATGTGGTAGAGGAAAATATTTACAAGGCCACCGTCCCTCATAATGCACATCAACAAATAAACTTGTGTCAAAATAGCCTAATTTAAAAAAAAAATCATGCAGGTGTATGTAGTAAAAAGAGGAAGCATGGCTATGACTTGTCATATATCTCGGTGTTGTTATGGTAGTCCCGATGTCTGCTGTAGAGTCAACATTCACCCTGCAATCATTCTGAAGTAACCTCACAAAATTTGCTGCTTTTATAGCATTGCAAATAATATTGTTTTTATTTAGAGATGACACTGAGAATCACTGTAAAAAGCTAAGCAGCTGCTGTCTTCTTTTTTTATCACACAGACATTAACACAGGCATCAGTTTTCATTCCCAACTCTTGTCAGTAAAGGGCGTTTGTAAATTTAACAAAACTTTAAAGCATTAGTTTATAGCTTAATACTACTACTGTTGGCTAGCCCAATAAGCAACAGATTTATTTATTATTACACAGCATTTGAGTCATTTTATATTTGCATTTATAATACAAAGAAAGGAGAACAGCATCAACCGCCTAAGTCAGTCCTATTCACCATGCAGTTCTTCCTCCTGGTTTTTTTTTAATCTCAGTAGTTTAAATGGCATTAAATGGTTAATACCACTACTGTTAATTCTCCATCTCTTAGCCATAACCCATCCCCCTGCAAGACAGGACACCCCCTTAACCCTCTCCACCCCCTGCTCCGTAGCATTCCAGCTGGCCAGATGGTGTCTGCTCTTCTCTGCACTGCGGACGCCAGAAAGAGAGAGAGGGAGAGAGAGAGAGACAGAGAGACCCCATGAGCAGGATTCTCCGGATGAGACATTCCTCCCACTGACTGCTCCCTCCCGCCTCCTCATGTCGCCCTCTTTCTCTGCTCAGTCTTGTGTGTATTGTACAGGCGACTACTCTGGGGATGAAGTCCATGTTGAGAAGCTGTTGACAGGCGGAAAATCACATTAGAGAGAGAGAGAGAACTCGGACTTTAGTTACTGTTGAGGAAAATGAGATGAAAGGAATTATTATGATCAAAATGTATGGGTTTATCATTAATGGTATAAATATTCAGAAATATATATATTTAATTTCACTGAGAAATCTGTGATGTTAACCATTTCCTAAGGGAATATTGGACTTTGGTGCACAAGTGTTAACAGGAACTGGTAAAAGAAATTTTTATGGCTTCCAAGTTCACATGAAAAAATGAGCTAATACTGGCCGTGTAGAATGTAGTTTAAAACGCTTGGATACAGGTACCAATGAATGCCCTGCTTGACTGTTTAATTTTTTTTTTACTTCTCGCATTAAATTGTCAAAGTAAGCATAGTTTAAGTGATGCTGGAGTGGAAGGCCACGGTGCAGCAAGGGTAGGAGATGGTGTGAAGATAAGAGCTTTGACTGTAGCTACTACTGTACATCTGTCCAGTGAAAACTGTGTGGGTGTTTGTTTCTGGCCCACATAAACACCATTAAAGGAATACAGTGCAGCACAGTGTGTGTGCATGCATATGATCCACCTTCTAGATAAAGCCCCATAAATCCCACCCTTCCTGCTTTAGTCTACAGCTTTCTATTTGGAGGAGTCAGAGTGTTTCTGTCATGATTGCTTGTCATTGTGTGTCAGTGTGAATTTGATTGTTTGCTTTCCCATACGTCACATTTAATGACTCCTTTGAAAGCAGGAAGTAAGGCACAAAGAGCTTGCCTGTTAAAAAAAGGGGGAAAACACACAGATCCTCCTGTGTGTAGCCTTATGGAATCTGAATGACACATGCTGTTTCCCTTCTTTGTAGCAGATTTCTAGGAGACTAAGCAGCACACTCTCTCTGCCTGGTAACAATAGCTGCCCCGCCTGGAGCAGGTCTGTACAGTTTTTACAGTGTCAGTTACTCAGAGCAGAGTTCAGGCATGAGCACCCAGGGGGCTGTTATGTCAACTGGCTCTCGGGTGACCGGCCGCCGTCAGCGGGACTTCTGGTAAAAGGGATTTGAAGGGGGTTTGTGTCTGTGTGAGAAAGAGGGGAGGGATGGATTAGGTTTTTTTTTGCTCCCCATCCTCCTCCTCTTCTGCAGATCTTGTCTTCCCTTCAGCCCCCCTCTGTACCACCAGACTGGGGCCCCTTGGCACCCTGGAGACACATGCCCCACAAAGCCAACACATCCACCCCCACAAACAGCCCATTCTCTCCTTCAGCCCTTTCCATCTCTTTCCTCTTTCCCTCTGCTCTCTTGACCTCTGCAGCTCTCCTCATTCTCTTGTCGTACCCTCCCCTCTTCTGCTCTTTTGATCCTACACAGCCCTCTTCTTCCTCCAGTCCTTCCTCTGCTTTTTCCCTCCATCTCTTTCTCATGCATGTTCCTATTGTTTTTGGAGGAGTTGTTTTAAGATTTTTTTGCCATGTTAAACAAATGCCCCTTGACTGTTAGATTCAGTGTTTGAAGCTCTCTATTAGCAGCAGCCCATTTGAAAACGGTTAAGTGTTGTGCTCTCAACAATCGCAATTAAAACTTCTCCCAGTGGTTGGATGGAGGCAGGGTGCTTAAACCACCATAAAAGCTGGGAGATTGCTTTTTAATGAGAAACACATTTGGTACTCAGTATGTGGTTGATTGTTGTATTAACGTGGCTTTAAATAAAATGTGACACGCCCCCTTCCTGGGATGTTTTCTGATGCATGTGTTGGGTTGGATGGATCAGTTAGCAGCCTCATGTACAGCATGGAGTTATTGGATTAGGGACTGGTGACCTGTACTAAGTCCTATCTGCTTTCAATGGTCAATTTCATGGCCTAGTTGCAATAATGCAGACATGCACTCAAACATGCAGCTGTTCAATCCTGCAGGTGTTTTGATTGTCAGCAGCTGTCTTGATTCCACACTTTACTGATGCATATCGATCAGAAATTATAGGATATCGATCTAATTCAGCCTTGAATGAGGGTTTAATTATGGCTTTCTTTGCACAGACAAAGGGTAGCTTAAGCAATCACAGGACCAAACCTCAAAGCAGGGAGACAATACTTTGCTTGATGATAGTTACCAAAATTGGCCGTATTCACCTAAATTTATTTTAAAATTTGCTGGAAGTCTCTTATATGCCAGCTGTCTCACTAACCATGTTTGGCACCTGCATTTTTTTAGTGAAGCAGAGTTTCCACTCCCCACCCTCTTCTTTCAGGAAGAAATGTGTGTCAGGAGCTAGCTGCATCTTTAACAGCTTTCTCTCTTTTGGTACAACTGAGAGAATTCACAAAGCCTTTAACCTGGTTGTGATGCTTGTGGTTACTTTCGTGTGGATTCCTGGAGGCTCACGGTGGCATAGAGTTGTCATGGTATAAAGTGTTGGTGCTGAACAGATAGCGTTTCTGTGCTCTCTCTGTAAAGGTGTATTTTGCTTCTAGGGCCGCCCATAAGGATGGATAGAGGGGGTGTCTGGGGCCCAGAGGTCAGCAAAACCACAGTTTATTGTTAAGTTAAGCTTTGATAAGTAAATTGAAACATTGAATGATAATCTCTCTTCTCAAAGCAACAAAAAATTGTTTTTCTTTTATTTATGCTGTAGTTCAATATAGCCCTTTTTGAAACCAGATAACCTTTTTTGTAATGTTAAGAATGTTGATGGGCTTAAAAGCTAAGCCACAATGTGCACGGACGTCAGGATGCTAAAAGTAAGGCAGAAGAGACAGAAAAAAAGAAAACTGTAAAGGAAAAATAATTATATATAATTGAAATAATAATGAAAAGAAGCAAAAATGGTTAAGAAGTGGCAAAGATGGGTTAGAGTGGCAAAAAATGTCAAAAAGGCTAATAAAAATTGGTGCAAAATGGGTTGAAAATGGCAAAAAAGGTTGCTTATATGGCAAAATGGGCAAAAAAAAGGAAAATTGTTACACTTGGCAAAAGAAGTTGCAAAAATAAGTTTAAAGTGGCAGAAATCTGGCATTAAAGGTCGGAAATTGGCAAAAAGAAAGGTTGAAAGTGAGCCAAAAAAGGAGAAAAGCAGCAAAAATTGTGGCAAAAAGAGGTGGCACCATTGTGTCAAAAATGGCAAAATAGGCAATGAAATTTATAAATGGGAGAAAAGGGCAAAACATTGGTTTAAGTGGCAAAAATTGGCATAAAGTGTAGAAAATGGGTTGAAAATGGAAAAATTGTCAAATTTTGTCACTATTGCTACTGATCAAACACACATGCATATCGTTAATAAATCCAGCTGGGGAGGGTCCATTCTCTAGGTTTTTGAGGGTCCCAGCCAATTATGTGGGCGAGGATATACAGGTACATCTCCTAAAATTAGAATATCATGAAAAAGTTCAATATTTTTTGTCACTCTTTTCTGAAAGTGAAACCCATATATTATAGGGCTGGATATTGTTAAGAACCTCACGATTCAATTCGATTTCGATTCTTTAGGTTGCGATTCGATTCAATATCGATTCAATTCGATGGTGATTTAAATGCTTCAATATCGATTCAGCAAGAAGTAGAAATACACAAATAACCTGTTGACAATTTTTTTATAACTATTTTCATTCCCATGTGAACATATGTGGTAGGTCACCTCACATTTTTTAGCAATAAAACATCTGAAAATAAAAATTTGAACAATAATAACTTATTTGTGCATAAGGAGTACAACAGTAAAAAACATGACAGTTCTGTATAAACACTGAAAAAGTAAAGTGCATGTAAACTGAATTAATATTTCTGTCCTCTTGGAAATTGTGATAAACCCCACATAACATGGTTATGGTCAGTTGTTGTTTGGCCGAGTGCGTTCTTTGTCCATTCAAAAACACGATTCACATGCACAGCGACCCCCACTGGCCAGGAGGTGAATCGATTTAGAGGATTTGCTGAATCGATATTGATTTGGGGAGGAAGTATTGTGATGCATCGATTAATCAATATTTTTACCCACCCCTAATATATAATATAGACTTGTTACACATAGAGTGAAATATTTCAAGCCTTTATTTCTTGAAATGTTGATGATTATGGCTTACAGATAAGAAAACCCAAAATTCAGTGTCTCAAAAAATTAGAATATTACATAAGATCAATATAAAAAGGATGATTTAAACAGAAATGTCAGGCTTCTGAAAAGTATGTTCAGTTCTCTGCACTCAATACATGGTTTGGCCTCCTTTTGCATGAATTACTGCATCAATGTGGCGTGGCATGGAGGCGATCAGCCTGTGGCACTGCTCAGGTGTAATGGAAGCCCAGGTTGCTTTGATAGTGGCCTTCAGGTCATCTGCATTGTTGGGTCTGGTGTCTCTCATCTTCCTCTTGACAATACCCCATAGATTCTCTATGGAGTTCAGGTCAGGCCAGTTTGTTGGCCAATCAAGCACAGTAACACCATGGTCATTGAACCAGCTTTTGGTACCTTTGGCAGTGTGGGCGGGTGCCAAGTCCTGCTGGAAAATGAAATCAGCATTTCCATAAAGCTTGTCAGCAGAGGGAATCATGGAGTGCTCTAAAATGTGGATTCTGTGCCTCTCCACTCTTCAAGGTCCCAGAGTCTGGAGGAAGAGTGGAGACGCACAGAATCCAAATTGCTTGAAGTCCAGTGTGGAGTTTCCACAGTCAGTGATGATTTGGGCTGCCGTGGCATCTGCTGGTGTTGGTCCACTGTGTTTTCTGAAGTCTACAGTCAACGCAGCCATCTACCAGGACATTACAAACAGAGCCTAGAAAGAGCCTGCTCAACGAAAGATGTGCCAATAAAGAGACCAGGTTAAACCATTGCCAACTCAAGTTTTACTTCGGTGATTTCTCATTTATTCAAAGCTCCTGAGTTTTTATTCACCCGTGAACCACATCTTTTTCCCATGTAAATCTACTGTTTATGAGTTGGGTGTAGCCTGCATTCCTGCTCTGTCCTCCTGTGTGGAGTGGTGGGCTACAGGTCAGTGTTAGTCTCAAGCTTTCTGTCTGGCTTTTGTCTTAGAATTGGTAGGTGAAAGCTTTTGTATGTATGCTGTTCTTCTGCCTTCTTCCATTTAAAAGACTGCTTCTTGTTTCAGCACCCACTTGGATAACATCAGTCAGCTGTGAGTAACAATAGCAGAGATAAATTGACTGGACAGCATTTCATTTAGATGCTGTAGTAACAGTAGGTCATGTTCACTGAGGTAAGACACCACACAGCAATCATTATGTTAGGATATCATATGTAATGGAAAAAGTGCATATAGAGGGCAATTTGTTCAACAAAAATTTCAAGAATACTCTCTTACGCTGTCTAACCTGGAAAAAAAAATATTTGCAGAGTTTTAATACTAGACTTTTATCAGGCAAACAGCTTGGTAAACAGGCAGGCCGTATTGGATAGGAAGTGGCTACACACTTGCAACAAACTTGTCATCATGACAATTCAATCTACTATTCATAACTTTAAATAAGGGGACTCAAGGTCCAGAAAGAGAATTTAGTTACAATAAAGAGAAGGAAAACACCACTGAAAACACCAGTAATTGATCAAAAGGGGGGATTATATAGTATACTTATTTCTAGTTTATCATCCTACTTACGAAAAAATCTTCACTAATAACTCCCAAAACAAGATGTTCTTAAACAAGTTCAACAGCATTGATTCATTTGCAAATCATCCATACAATCATGACATGCAAATTCTAATCGGGGTACATTTTTCTAAGAAGGTACATGGAAATTTTCGTCTGTATTATGGATGTAAAAATACCTAGAAAAAATATCCACATGTTGTGCATCTGGTAACATTACAGTATTCATTGTTATTACGGTTAAAAACGGTTACTATTTTTCTGACTCATGTAACTTCTGCATTTGTGGTATATTGCATTCCTCATTTGGTAACAGCAGCTGTTATGTAATCTAAAGTAACTGTCTCTAACACTAAGGGTCTTTGCAGAGAAGTAAATATTTAAAGATGGGACTTCTATGGAGGACTTCTACCAGGACATGATAACACTAAATCTGATACGGTTTGGAGTGCAAAGGGGATGTCTGGCTGTTGAACCCATTCGGAGTTTTCTGAATGCCCTTACACATCCTGTCCCTCAAGAGAGAAGCTTTGGCCTTATTCCAGGCTTATGAGTACCATTTCCTGCTTAATCAAGCTTTTATGAAGGAGGATATGGGGCAGGGAGAGGAAGTGACACACTTGTCCTGTGTTGAGACGAATCTTCCTCTCATTGCCAGTAACAGTCTCCAGTGGGCAACACAAGGTCAGAGAACAGTCCACTGATTGCAAAAAAGAGGGCTGTGTTTGTTTACATGGCCTAGAGGAGCAGAAAATAATATTCATGTATGAATTAGCAGGTAAGACAGGTATGACTGCATTCATAGCAGGCAGATGCACTGTTGTCAGAAAAAACAAAAGCCACGTGTGTGCTTAGTTGTCTCTCTTCATATCAGTCATCTCCACCTGTTTACTTTAATCTGGTGCACCATAACTTTAAACAACAACCATCTGAAACAACCTTTTTTTCCTCTTCCAAATCCATATTAGCACATAAACTCTGACTTAGGAGCCATCATTCTGTGACTCAGTCTTGCATGTGTCTGCCCTTTCCAATTGTTTGTTATAACTATAAATAGGTAGAGACACAATGTAGTGTTTGGGTCCTTAACTTGTGTATTTACTGATAGGACTGATGAATTTTAACACATGACTCACACTTTTGTGTTGTCCGTCCCCCTTGTTGCTTAAAACAACACACCAGCTTCCAAACAAAGCATGCTTGATGTTCTGGGTCTCCATGGACTGGAGCTTTAGTGTGCTGTTTAGCACTCCTTTTATAGGTAGTGACCTAGGTGAATTATGTAAGCGCGTGCACAGTCCTGAAATCAACATCTGAACTCAGGATGATTTTTGCCTTCATAAGGCAATTCACAGGGTTAGAGAGCCATGTGGTTCAGAGATGTTAGGATAACATTTTTTCCTAAACAATGCCAGTACTGATGCCCAGACATGATAATTTCTGGATACCCTCCGACAACAGTGTGATATAAAGAGAGCATATGTAATCTGCTCACCTCTGCTGGAGCTTAGTGACAAAACAAGAGTGGGTGATTTCTAATCCCTGTTGCAAGGGCCTGGATAAGAATTCAGATGATAGCTTAACTTAAAATAAGCTAAGCTAACCAACCAGCAACTCCTGATTTCCTGTACCTGTCATAGAGCACCAGCAAAACCAAGATTTTTTTTTTTTTTTTTTTTTTTTACTTGACAGCACGTTTTTTATTGTTTTAACAATTACAGTCATCTCATCTTGAAATTATGAGCCTTTTTGACAGCTTGGACTAAAATGACCCTCAGCTAGCTCAGTGATGTCATTTTTTGCTTGTTTCATGTTGGTAAATGTGCTAACCTCACAAAGCCGATGGATTGGCCAGATTCCTTGTCTCCAGTCTTAGAGGACAACAAGGTGGTAGCTACAAACTGGCTATGTGTAGCTCACATGTAGCTGTAGTTCAGTGGCAGTTTTTATGATAACTGGACAACATTTCTTCATTACAGGGAGAGCAAAGAACCACACTGGAAGCATTTTTAGGTCTTTGCTATTCTCCTGACTGGCACTGGCATGAGTTTGAGGTAGTTACAGGCTTGGGTATAGTGCACTGCAAGCCAGCATACAGTGGCTGCTGGTGTAGCGATGAGCGCAGACGTAGCTACAGCTGTAGCTTTTATCACAACTGGACACTGTGGTTGTTTTTTAAAGGTTTTGCAATTCCCAAACACAGACTATGGGTGGTTGCCCAGGTATTTAAGACATGTCCCATGCAACGGAAATGTTAAACAGTCTGTCTGGCATGTTAGGTTACTTCATAACAGGATTTGCACAGACAGCAATTATATGTACTGTATGCTTGTTGTGCAAGCTTGTGTTTTACAGAAGAAGACATTCACTAGTTTGTACAAGGGGCCACTTGATTTAAGTAGCATTTAAATATTGCTTACTAAAGTGACTTTGATCTAATATCTCAAGGTTGCATTTAACCTAGTTAGCTTCAAGCTGTCAGAAGTTAAAACGTAAAGGTACACCAAACTCTGTGCTTTCTCATCATTACCCACTGCTGTGCAGGTAAAAATGTTGAGGGTGAGAAAATAATTTTGAACCTGAATATTATTGTGTGTTTGATATTTGGAGTAATCATCAGCCCCAAGTTTTACTGGCAGTCCTTTCACAAAATTGTTTGTTAAGGACTTCATAGACAAAACTTATCTTGGACTTCTCAGTTGTATGGTTTCCGCTCTGGCTGAGCAAAGGCTTGTGGCTGGACTTCCTGAGATGGAAGCAATTGGTGCTGATTTGTGAATCTAATAAACAGATGGTGGCTTTTATTCTTCTTAAAGTATACATGTCCCAGAGTGGCCATGTCTTTGACATTCCTAGGTTTATAATAAGGAGCAGACAACGTGTAATCATCCAGCAGAGTTCCAGTTTATGGTCAGAATACATTTAAATCTACACATGGGAGGCACTGTTTAGCCAAGTGCTGTTATGTTAGGTGGAGGAGGGCAAGGCAGGGTCAAGGTGGGGAGGCACACACTCAGACAAATATCCCCTGACATACACATGGATTTCCTGTGTATGAATTCAGAACCATATTTTTTTCCTGATTCAGGGCTGGCTGTAAAGCCCTGCAGGCTTTCAGGGGTCAGACGGGCTGCACCAGAGATTTGTTCAAGCTTGTCATCATTACAGGAACAGGCTCTTGGAGTCAGCTCATTTATTCCACCTAATGACCACATTTTTTTCTTTGTCTTGACCTTTTCTTTACTTTTTATTCTTCTTCTCAGCATTTACACTGTCCAGATGCAACAGTCTCTTATGTTTTCCCATACACCCCTTCTCCTGGTCATAAATCTAAGAACCTAGGTTCTAAATTAACCCATGTCTTGTGATTTGAGGGATCCCATGGAGAGAGATTTACTCCTGCCCCCTTTTAAATGTATAACTCAATTCCAAAAAAAGTTGGGGCATTATGTGAAATGTAAATTAAAAACAGAATGCAATGAATTCAAATAAAAAATAAACCCATATTTATCCCAATAGAACGTAAACAACATATTAGATGTTGAAATAGAGACATTTTACCATTTTATGAAAAATTTGAGCTCATTTTGAATTTGAAGGCAGTAGCACATCTCATAAAAGTAGAAACAGGGCAAAGGCTGGAAAAATAAGTGTAAAAAGTAAGTGGTACAGATGGTAAAATTTGGAGGAGGATTTTGCAACTAATTAGATTAATTGGCTACAGGCCAGTAACATAACTTGGTACAAAAGGGACATTTTAGAGAGACAGAGTCTGTTAGAAGTAAAGATGGGCAAAGGTTCACCAATCTTCAAAAAACTGTCCAAAAATTGTGGAACAATTTCAAAAAATATTCCTGAAAATAAAATTGGGAAGACTTTGAATATCACACTTTCTACAGTACATAATATCAAAAGTTTCAGAGAATCTGGAGAAATCTTCAGACCCTCAGGTGGCACTGCATGAAAAACAGACATGATTCTGTCCTGGAAATTACTGCATGGGCTCAGGAAACCTTCCAGAAATCATTTTCTGTCGACACAGTTCACTGTGCCATTCCCAAATGCAACTTAAAGCTGTATCATACAAAGAAAAAGCCTAGAACAGTCCAGAAATGCTGCTGTCTTCTCTGAGCTGTCACTCATTAAAAATGGACTGAGACAAAATGGAAAACTGTTCTTTGGTCATTTTAATCTATATTTGAATTTCTCTTTAGAAACCATGGATGCTGTGTTTAGCAGACTAGAGAGGATAGGGCTCATCAAGCTTGTTTTCAGCGCGCATTTCTTAAGCCTGCAGCTTACACATCTGGAGTGGCACATTTGCAGTGTGGGAACTGTCTGTGTATGACCCTTTTTTGTTGCACACATTACTTTGTGAGCTGGTGATATATTTTAAACCTCTGCATCTCTGCAGTATGTGGTTTTCCACTCAGTCAGTACTTAATGGAACCAAATGAGCTCAACCAAACAGCCTTAAATTTTACTTAGAACATATCTTAAAGCCAAAAGCTGTAAATATGCCGTTTTATATCATGCTAAATGTGGAAAAGAGATGTTAAAAAAGAGTTTTGTTCTCAGGAAGCTAAAGTCCAACCCAACATGTACTGATGGAGACTCAGTGCAAACTTAAAAAGATTGCCAAGTCCATCACAGGGCTAACACATTCACACTTGAGGGCAATCACTGTGTCTGTAGTAAATAGTGACTCATTACGAGGTGGGATAATGTTGAAGAGGTGATTATTCCAGGCACCGAGCCTCAGTTATGTAAGACCTAAAATTGGATGAAGATGTTATTGGATGTGTGATTCTCACTCTCTCACCCTCTTTCTCCCTCCTCCCTCTTTACAACTGGCTCCAAGTGAGGCGATGCTGTTGAGGTTACATGAGAGTCTCTCTGCGGTGGTCGGCGGTCTCTGAGCAGATCTGGCTGACATCATTCTCACAGGGGGGTGATGGTGTTAGCAGGGGCAGGGCAGGGCTTGGCTCAGAGCTCTACAGCAGAGCCTGTTTGATTTGAACGCTGAAGACGTCCTTTGAGATTTACAGCCTAACAGTGCCTGTCTTGTCAAATTTGACTCCAAGACACTAATGATGACTTCCTTTTTTGTCTGCAGCACTGGGATGACTTTGGTGGAGTGAGACATTGCCATCAAGGAAGATCTACAAACCTGAATTAGGACAATCTAGCACCTCCACGTCTTCTTTCCTGCATTCATACTCCAAAATGGATGGGATAGACACTCTGCAGAGCTCTGCCCCAGAGACCAAAGCGGAGCGGATTGCTCGTTACAAAGCAGAAAGAAGGAGGGAGCTTGCCGAGCGCTATGGCAACACAGATGAATTTACCTCCAAATATGTTCGCAGGGACCGAAAAATCGGCGACGCATCTGAAACAGCATCCTCAGAAACCAAAGAAAAGGATAAATATGATGATAATGGATCAGAGAAAACGTACACCAGTAGGGGCCTGAGGAATAAAGAGGCAGAAACTGTAGAGAACACTAAGGATGAGCTGAAGTTGGAAATAGAAGAGACTATTCAGGTCAAAACAGACACAGAAGTCAGATCTTTGAAGATGTCTTCTCAATACAGGTGAGTTTCACAAAAAACAAAAAAACAAATACAGCCTTAAACTGCTTTGTTCAGTGTTGGTCAAGCAGCAAGCGGGTGTTGACAAATAAAGCTTTGGTGCCTGGAGTGTTCACTTGAGACCCAGAGGATCAAAAAATATCCATGTTAATACACACATTGTAAGAGCAACCATTAACATGTTTAGAACTTGGATTAAAAATGGTGAACAACTTATTTGTTTATTAAAATCTGCACTGCTTAGATATACAATATTAATAAGGCTAAAAGTAATATTGGAATTCATGAAATGTCTCATTTTAATGACGGGTGGGGTGTTTCCTTAGTAATAATGATCATGAAGTAGCTCTGATCACTACTTTACTTCCATATACCAAAATTACAATCTTTGCTAGCATTTGTATTACCCACCAACAGTAACACTACAGAGATTAATACATCCACCTTTAACTTTGGTATATAACAGAGTTGGATTGGGCCAGCTTCAGCATATTGAGGGCATTGTGCCAGACTGTTGTAGTGAAGAGGGAGCTGAGCTGAAAGGCAAAATTTTCAATTTATAAGTCAATCTATGTTCCAAACATCCAGAGAGAGCTCAGAGTAAAGCTGCTATTACTCCACATTAGAGGGAGCCCCTCTAATGTGGATGCCTCCTGGTCGCCTCCTTTTTGAGGTCCTCCAGACACATCCTACTGGAATCTTGCGGTATGGCTGTTCTGGGATCCCCCTGCCTTTCCACAAGCCTTTGTGGATCATCATGTTGTTCCAGCATCAAGCAGGAACAATATAGGTTACTGCTAGGGATGCATGATAATTATCGGTACTGATAAATTATCAGCCTATATTGCATATACTTTACATATTTTTTCTATCCCGATAATAAAATATCCACCGATAAAATGCACCAATAACACAGGCGTTTGTTGTCTTTCTCATAAAACTTCACATTCCGAAACAGTAGGTGGCGTGCCAGTATGTGACCCGCTGTTAAGCACTAGAATAAGAGGAAGCATCTTCAGTGCTAAGAGGCTAACAACATGTTGGAGTTATTCAGAATTTACAGGGAGAATGCCCTTGAGTTTAACACAACGGATCTTATAAGTCGCATAAAAGTCATCATCCTAATGTCGTTAAAACGAAGCAGCAGTTGCGCTAGCCTTCGCCATAGGCATTAGGACCAAGCCAAAGGCTAACACCAGGCAGAGTGCTGATTGGCATTGGAAACTGCAGAAAGTTTGCCACAGCCAAAAGGAAAAGCTAATAATGACAATGTCATATCACCCACCCTTAGTCTCAGTATTTGGAAAAGAAAAGGCACATGAATAATGTCTTTAATTTTCAAAGCAAAAAGTTTCTATACATCTGTTATCTGTTTATCACAGCCCTGTCATAGTGTTCCAGATGATACCTGAACTTGATCAGAGGCATGAAATGCAAAACTACTGAGACACAGTGACTCATAATAGGAATTGATAAAAACAACCCGTATCTGTATTTTCTTGTATGTATTTCTGTTTGGCTGTTTTTTAACTAGAGTGCCGGGTTGTTGTGCTCCCCTGACCTTCAAGGAAACCAGCTTAAACTTAGAGCTAAATGTTCAGATCACTAATTACATTTTATCCAGTACAATGGCTCCTTTCTTTGAGAAACATTTATTTAGAGAACCTTTGCAGTTCAGCTTGGAAAGGCAGCTATTAAATTACTGTTAAAGGCTTCACTGACTCCTAATGAGTGAAGAGGAGGCAACAAGTCGGCACATTTGCTGAACACTGAGTGCTATCTCCTGTTTGAAGTAAACACTACAGCTAACATTTCCAAAATTGGCCATGTGTGCAAAGCAGAGCACTGGCTCATTTATTTTGCCATGTTATGTTTTACACTAATGACACGAAAGCATCTTTTCAGTTCTGTTACAAGCAGTTAGTAAGAACTTGCTTGTTTAACAGATCATGACAACAAAAAACAGTTGTCAGAGCATTTATTTTTTTCATGTGCTGTCAGCAGTGTTCTTCTGAGAATTGTACATAAATGGAGCAAAACATGACCAGTCGTGTGCCTGGAGATGTTTGAGCTGTAATCAAGCAGAGGATTGTGCCATGTGCACATAGCCAGACTTGTCTGTTCTTGAAAAACAGCCCGAGGGAACGATGAGAGGGAGAGAGAGAAGAGCTGAGATGGACAGTGTTGAGATAGAGAGAAATTTTGGCTTGCAGGGGGAGGTAGGATTATTGCCCTCTGCCAAGTTTTCATGCCGTGCGCTTAATGAAGCAAGACATCTAGATAGCTGCAAGATGGCCAAATAAGATGGGAAAGGCCATGTGTTATGTTGTAATATTCTTTAATAAGAAAGACAGTATGGGCAGTGTTGCATGTTTCAGTAAATCTTAGTGCATCAAGTGTTTTAGTGATAATCTCTAGATTTAATTTTAATGTGAAAGGAGCTGTTTTCTTACAGACTCAGCTTATCACAAGCAGGATGAATATTTCAGAAATCCCAGAGTAAAGTCACAGAACAGTCAGGGCTTACTTTTTTAATTAAAGAGAGCTTAAACACAGGCTGACATGTTGATGTGTTTGTCCACATGCCTGTCTTTCACGTTAGCTGTAATCTTGGCAGTTCTGTGAAGTTTGTGATGAGTCATGATTTTTTGTGAAGTAAACAGAGCATGCTGAATAGATACAGCAGAAGGTATGGCTATGGCTGCTAATCTCCAAATATTAGTTGTGTATTCTATCTTTTATTCACTCTGCAGTGAGTTCCCTGCTCTAACATTGTCATTCATGCTTCCTTCTCTCATCTAAAAAATCCACAGAGGTCATTTTATCTGGGATGTATGTTTATTGAAATGTCCACAACTCCTGGTTTACTTGATATGTCTTCACTGAACCTTTCTATCCTGCATGTTTTTGTGTCTGCCACAGAAATAGCAACAAGGAAACTGGAACTCAGCTGTTCCAAAGATAATGAAAACTGTCTGTCAACAGGTTTATCTGTGACTGACAAGAATCCTGCCCTCTAAATGTCACAGCTGAAGGGTGACATTCTTCAGACGCTTCATTTTGACTTTTACAATTAACTGTCAGTAAAAATGCAATGTTATTGTTCTATGAAAACCTCAAAGGAACCCTTATCTCATTTCAAAGAGAACACCGTTACATCATGCTACTTTGCTATCACTGTTTGTACAAAATGTGATCCTGAACCTAAAGGGAGCGTACGTGCACCACAGCAGTAGCTTTCAACATACAGACCAATCAGTGGATCATCAGGTGACAACATTCATGATGTGCAATCTCTGAATTCTGGTCATTTTTTGGGCTGCACTTAATTGATATCTTTATAATGCTTATTCTAGCCAATACCAACATTTATATAACTGTTTTTCCTTCACTAAAAAGACAGAAATTATCTCCTGTGCTAATTTACCTGTTACTCTTTTTGCAATTGTCTGTCTTAAAAACAAACATTTGATTCTACCATAAATGATGAACTTTTCTTTTTCAAATACAAACTGAGAGATTCTTTGGATTACACCTACATCATGTGCAAAGTATTTTTTAACTGTGACACACCAATTGTTTGCCCCGTCCAGGGGTGGCCAGGACACAACATTAAAATGAACTGTGACACACCTGTGTCAGAAGAAACAAAATCACTCAATGTTGTTTGCCCTATGACTTCAGTGTCTGTTGCTTTGGTATTGAAACAGGGATTTAAATTTTCTTTCTTTTTTTTTTTTTTTTGTTTAGATTATTTAAAAATCAGATATCCTTACACCTGGACTTTACATTTCATGTTTAATTTATTCACCTTTTTAAAGTGCCTGTTCAACAATATTTTGCACAGTTTTACACACTAAAACACAGCAACTAAGGGTTCAGTGTCATGTTTAGATATACTTTGAAAAACAGGCTGTGGGAGCTAGTATAAAATGGTTAATAACAAGCCAATTTTCCAACTAGAAAACAGTTTACCACTGAGCCACCACCCCCTAAAACTGTTCATGAATAAGACTTGCACCCTAAAAATCTTATAGAATTCTTCTTTGTATTTGGGTTTGATGTTCTGCACATTATTGACCATGTATAGAGCTAGCATTTTTTGCTAACTGTACATTGTTGTATGCTAGTGGATTATAAAAGGAAAGAAGTAAAGAATAGACTGCTCAGGATTGAGCTAATTATTGTTTACCTAACTGAAGTTTCATGTTTAAGTACACGACATATGAAGAACGGAGATATCCAGAAGTGAAGCACACAAATTAGAGACATAGAGATTAAATCTTGTAACTACACCATGGTTATAATTATATCCTCTCTGTACTGTAACTTGATCCTCTCAGTGCGACATAATTACAAAGAGCAAGAGTGTGGAGGTTAACTGTAAGTGTTTGATAATTGACTCTTTTGCTTTTACACGAATTTGTGTTAAACTTTTCAGTCCCAACTTCCATCGTTATATAAAATCTACAACACATTTTCATCATTTTCGAGTATCACGAAAGTTTTCTGTCTTACATCACTAAAATTATTGTTTTACCTTCATCAATTTGTGATCTTTGTGATTACTGTTTCACATCTTAACCTGCCACCCATTCACACCATAAATATTTTATCCTGGCATTTTAAGATTCCCCTCAATTTCCCAAAGTTTCACAGAGGCAAGCCAAACCAAAACTGACAAATCTTTCCGTGGTCACCAAACCGAAGCCCACAATCAGTCATAATCATATACTGCTGTAAAAATTGCTTTTTAAATGTTCTTTCATACAAAGTGACACTCATCTAAGGACAGGTTTAAATATACAGAGTCAGATCCAAGATTTAATCATTTTCTTAGATTTTTTCCACCTTTAAAGCTGACACATCATGTGGACTATATAAAAGTGCCTTTATGATTGCCGTAAAGCTACAAAACCCTTTCAACATAATAATGACGCCTTAATTGAATCATTTTCTCCAATTTTCTTGTAAACAGTCCCTCCAGGATTTCAGGGGCTTTTTTTCTGTGACCTTTACAGCCTAAGTGGCTGATTTTGCTACAGCTTTTCAATAAGAATTTCCCGCCTAAATTACAAAAGTGAACATGCCATATAGCTGCTAATTTCTGCAGGGTCTTTTAAAATTTTCTAATATTCTTCACCTGAAAAGGGCTCATCATTACAGCAGTGTTGTATGTTTTACATTTAAAGTGCACAGAACTAGTGCTGCATGATTTGGAAATAATGTGTGATTGCAATTAACAATACTGAACAATATTGCAATTTCAATATAGTTCATAAATGGAGTCTATGTGCTTGGTTAACAAGGAAAAAGCAGAGAATGATGACAGCCTTCAAGTGTGCGTTTACATACAAACATTACTTTGCATAAAAAATACAAAATCATACGTTTTTACAGTTTTTCTTTTAAACTAACTTAATAATTTCCAGAATCAACTTTTTTTCCTTTATTTGAAAATAAAGCTACTTCTACAAAGTGCAATAGTGGCACTGTTGTAAACTTAAAGGCGTTTCTGCAGGGTTTCTTTGTAAACCTGTCAAGTTTAGTTACGATAGTTTTTCTCTTCTTGATATGTTATTTTTTCAAAAAAAAAAAAAAAAGAATAAACCCAGATAAATGATGTACCTTTATGTACACTTGTTTCCTCATTAGCTTTACTAATAAACTTGCCAGTATGTGCCTGAAATGTCATCAACCATTTCTAAAGACATTCAAAGTTAAGTTTGACCAACATGACGAATACAACTGACAGTAAAATTAATGCTTACAATACAGGGTCGATCTGACATGACTTTCAAGTCGCAGCACACACATTGAAACTCTAAAATTAACAAATGGCACATCTGTGCCATGAACGATCTGTTTATTAGCAAGGACCGCAACAAAGTGCCTTTTTATAGCGGAAATCAACTCACCTAGGATAGGTCTCAGGTAACTGCCTTGCGACAGCAGCATCACCTGTTGCCTGACATTAGAGGAGACTACCAGACTCCTCTGCACAGAGCTCACTTCTCAGGCATCTGATGAGGATTACATGCTAACTTAAATGCAGGTTTGTCACAGAAATGAGAAAACATGCAGTTCTGGCTAAAATTTCAAAGCACAGAAGGGGCAGCGTGATGTGCACAGGTCACCTGAATATCACGTCTGCATGATGTGACTTTTCCTCATGTGCATATAGCTATTGAGATAGAAATATGATATATTGCTAGGCCCAATGTAAAAGTTGATGTAAATCCAAGCATGTAGAGCCCTCATCACATGTACCAGTCTAAATTTTTGGCCCAAACATGCCTGAAAGTTTTGTATAGTACTGTATGTATCAATGTCATGTTTCCCCCCCTTTGATATTTGGAAAAGTAGTCCCAGCTTTATGTCTGAGCTTTCTGTGCAGTTATTGGTTTGGAATAGACAACACTGTAAACAGACCATAGATACAGTTTTTTCTGTAACATGGCCATCACTCCTTTACATTACATCTGCATAAGGAATTCAAACCACAATCAAGCTTTCATTCATATTTGACTTTGTATTTTATTTTCTGTAGTATTTCACATAAATAGGTTTAGTTTGTTTGCATTTACTAATGTTTGCACACTGTGTTATCCATCCATCCAGTCATCTACCATTTTTTCACTTTATTGGGACCAATGACAGCAGTCAAAGCAAGTTCACCCAAACATACCTCTCCCTGGCCAAGCTCCCCAACTCCTCCTGGAGGATCCAGAGGAATTGCCAGGCCAGAAGAGATCAGAGGCTTGAACCACCTTAATGGACTCTTCTTGCTGCAAAGGAGTAGCAGCTACACTCCCAGATCCCTTTAGGTATCGGCTCCTCACTCTGTCTCTGAGACTGAGCTTGGTTACCCTTCAGAGGAAACTTATTTTAGCCGCTTGTATCCACAATGTCATTCGTTTGGTCATTACTCAAAACTCATGAGGGTTTTAAACAAAGATCAGCTGGTTATTTGAAAGCTTTGCCTTTTAGGCTTAGTTCCCTCTTGACAGCGACAGTCTTACACAACACCTTTGTCACTGCTGATGCTGTACCAATCTGTCCGCCAATGGTTGTCTGTTAACGAAAAGCCTATGTGGATTCGATTTAAAATGTCTTTGTTTTTGTTACATATTTACAGAAAAAAACATTAAGTTGTGTATTTTGTATTGTGCCATTCAGCAGGACAATTGAAATGATGCCACGTTAAACAACATGAGCTCAAACCTGAGTGTTTTCAGAGTGTTTTCTTAACTTAACACTAGTTGTCTCGTCTGGAATTTAAATTTTCAACTTTGAAATTAGTTGCCTGACCACATCCCTTGTTCAAAGCAGTCACTAATTTCATCATTGAAAAATGTAATTAACTCTTTCAGATATCAGTTATAAAGGCTACATACAGTATGTTTTTAGACAGTATTCAGCACAGTTAAATTGCACTCAGTTTTCACTGTTTTTTTTTTTTTTTTAATTCCCTGTAGATGAGTCGACTGCTCTTAATTTAAGTTTCCATTTAATTCTCAGAGAAATTAGTCATAAGGAACAGAAATAGACCCATTCCCTCACAGTGCTGCTGTTTGAATGGACCTAAACACAGTGTGCAGTAGAGTACAAAGAGAGTCAGAAAAGAGTCTGGCTTTATTTATCCATTACCAAACAATCCCAAACCCACAGATCAGATCAGCCTGGGGCCATCTCCCCTCCCTCAGTGACCTATGTCCTCTCCCAGATGTCCACCACGGCTCCTCTTTGTGTGTAACGCTCCCCCCCTCCTCCTGTTACATCATTGCTGCTACCCCACAGGCAGCTGCTGTCTCCATCCATATTTAACGCCCATTACTTAGAGCTGAATGGACATCTTTAGATGCTGTACAGGCAGTGCTGTGCTGTTATATCATTGCTAGCATCCGACTGGAGGAGCAGCATGAGTAAATATTAGTGCACTCATATGAAAGGAGGCACAGTAAGTCACTTCTGTCACAGTTGTCATTCAGGATGTTTGTATCTTTTAATGTGTCTTTCTTTTACTAATTTGGATTCATTTTTCTGACTAGCTTGGCCGAGACACTTGTCATTTCTGTCGTCGCTCCTGAATTTAAGATTGTGACCTAATTTGTCTCTGTCTTTCTCTCCTAGGCTGCTGGAAACTGATGACGCAGAGGAGCCAAAGGGTAAGACGAAACCCTCCACTTTCCCTGCACTCATGTCCTCTTTTGTTTCACACACTGCTTTATCTCTGAACTCATTCAAGGTCTCTGCACACTGAGCTCATTTCTGATCAGATCACCTACCTGGTTTATAGATGCAGGCTGTTTTAGCTCTCTGCCACTGAGAAGGAGTTAAAGAAAAACAGACCTACAGATGTGTTTGCCTCCTTTTTGTGCAGAGTATAATTGAAACTGAATGTTTTGCCTCAGGCATTGGTTTTCTTTTCAGAAAGCTAAGGGAGATAATTTTTGGCACGTGTCTGCAGAGTTTTGTTCAAAGAGTGTGGCTCCTCAGTTGGTGTGCGAGGTGCTCACACTTCAGGGTGTGTGTATTTCTGTGCAAAACTTTGATCATTTCAAATCAAACTGAAAGCTTGTTTCAGCAAGCTACCATTATGGGCTAATTTTAGAGCCAGAGAAGTGAAAAAATAGCTGAACTTACTAACAGTATGCTGGTTGCTTTTTAAAAATTCACATTCAGCCACCTGAGCCTAGAGCCTCTGTTTGTGCACCTCCTGTCTGTCTACATTAGTTTCCTCCTGCCTTTTTTCTATTGGTTGGCCCGCTTTTCTGTTTGTTTTTCTTTGCTTATGTATGGGATACGGCTATGTTTCTGTTTGCTTTTTGCTCTTACATGATGTCTGTGTTTGTGTGCTTTGTGTGTTAAAGTGTCAGACTGTACAGACACCAGCAGAGAGAGGTGATGAAAAGACCCCAGAGCAAAACAGCAGGTGTTTTTTCTGTATTTATGGAGCTGTGAAGCATTTATGCTTACCCAACAGTGTAAACTGACTTTCCTACCTTCAAAGTAAAATAGAGGGCAAGAAAATAAAAAGTTTAAATGATTACCAAAGTGAGTCAAAATGTTAATGTTTAATTCTATCCTAGCTCTATTCTTCTGTTGAGGCCCTACTACAGGATTGTCTGTTCAATACAGTCACTTATTTAAATTAAGCAAGGCTTTTTCCATGCATATGTGCATGACAAAAGTAAGTTTTGTTTGAGAGAGACAGGAAATCTGTGTTCAAATAAATCACAGGTTCAATCCAAACACTTCTTAGTGTGTTTGACTTGTGTACTTACTTACCAACTGTTTGGGTAGATCTCTTGATTGCACAGCACAGTCTCCACCTCTTGGTTTGATCTACAATGAACTTCCTCTCTTTTTTTTGTCATAAAATCACAACTTAAAAAAGAATGTATTAGTTAACAGCAACTAGATGCTCAGATTGATCAGCCACCAATCATATCTTCATTAAAAATGAGTGATTGGGAGGGTATTTATTTATTTATTTTTTGCTTCTTGCACCAATCACCTTTGGGGATCCAATTTGGTTAATACTCCAGTGCAGGGGGTCTCAACTGGTTTCTCCAACCAACTCCTTTGTGAGAAATCAAGGCCCACATTTAGGAAATGTTTTCATCAGATTTATTTAATCAAACATGGTGCTGTTTGGACCTCAAATAGTCCAGGACCTGGCAGAATAAAATCACCAAAGAAAATACCCCAATGTTTCCAGGAAACAGGTGGGAAGAAAAACCTGAAAAAAATCCTCCAAGTTTCCTGAAAATTCCCTAATATTTCTGGAAACCTCCTGGGAAAGAGTGCTGAAAGGTTCTGTGAAAAGTCCTAATTATTGCTGTTGAAAATTCCTAAAAACATCCTTGTAAAATGCCTTTAGCTTTTAGATTTACAGAAAAATTCACAATGAATATTACCAAAACATTCTAGGAAATGCACACAGAAAACTCCAATTATATTACTGCAGAGTGTAACTTCCCCCTGGCTTTATTTTCACTCTCCACAGTCTCACCAAATGTCCTGTATAAAACACAATTTCATTGGCTATATGTAATATGAGTACTAGCCAATCAGCACTCAAGCCTGGGCGCCACTGACACATCGAGCGTATGGTATTGCTTCCTGTTTTCCTGCTGCTACTGTGTTGCTCTGTGCTGTTTCTCATGCAGATTTTGAGTTAAACTGTTGATTTTTTTTTCTTGATTTTGGGATCATGCAATTTAATCTTTGCCACATCGAGTATATTTTGTACATAATGATAAATGCCTGTCTATTCCATATATCGGTTATTGGTCTCATGAATATTTGTATCGGCCCTGAAAACGGTCAACCACTAGTTATTTTGCAGTTAGCAACATACTGATGTTACCTTGCAAAGCAGATGGATATGCCCGTTTCCTTGTTTCTCACTGGCGAATCCATCTTGCAAAGCTCCCATCTGAACCGTTTGGGTTAGGTTAGAAAGTGACAGGACCAATCAGCAATGAGGGGCAGTACTTTCAGGCGCAGCGTAGTTGTGACGTAAACAAGCTGCAGCAAGAGTGCAGTTATGGAGGAAGAGATTAGGGTGGATGCTGCTAAAGTGCCAGTTTTATCAGAACTTGACGACATTTCTTCATTAAAAGAAGAACAAAGAACAGCAGTGAGTTTTTTTCTATTCAAAAACAACAAAAGTCGAGTACTTACATGTCTATGGTAGCCATGTTTCTCGTTATTCCTCACTAGCTGCACACGCGCAACTCAATAGCAGCTACGTCACGTGTTTTGTTGCTCTGATTGGCCCGTAGAGATGTGACAGACAGACAGTTCATCCAGTCATACTCCGAGTTTTTTCAAATCCTCTGCCTTTTCTCATACATTTCCTACTGAAGCTTTTCTAGATGGATGTGTGAAACAAATCCATTTGGCGTGTCAGGTTAATACTGATGCACATCCTCACTTCATCACTTCCGACATGTATTTCCAGTTCAGGCTACACTGAATAAGGGCCTGTGTCCACTGCCAGTGTTTTTAGTGTTGGCAAAGCTCACAACCTAATTTTCAGAGCTCTTCTCACCAGCACTCGTTGTTGCTAGATTGCAAAAGTTGACTCCTTTTCTTGATAGCATCCATAGCGTAATTATAAAATAGCTCCATGTGCTTCATATTCCCATATTTCAAGGAATTATCATCAAGAAAACTTGAGGACAGTGGAAAGGAAATCCTGTCCTGACAGAAGCAGCAGCAGCAAACAGGAAACTTTACGCTTAAAAAGACAAGTCAGATTTGTTTCTCCTCAGAAATCCTGCCCCTTTTGATGATTTTGATGAGCTAGAAGTGACGTTGACAAGTGAGTCCTGTTCTGAGTTGCTCTCAGCTGAGAGCGCTGTGAATGGTGACAGCTGATAATGAAGGCATTTTTTTCTGCTCAAGGTGCTGAGTGCTGAGAACGCCACTTAGAAGTGACCAAAATGAGTCTTCTCGGGAGGGTGGCAGAGTTCAGCCCTAGAGATATGTGAGGAGTTCAGACATCCAGAGGGAACTAAGAGTAGAGCCGCAGCTCCTTGCAGCACTGGAGGGATTATATGTCCTGTCTGGTCTGGGAATGCCTCGGGATCCTCCAGAAGTAGTTGGAAAGTGTTGCTGGGGAGAGGGATGTCTGAGTTGACTTGCTCAGCCTGCTGCCACCGTGAACTGGCTCTGGATAAATGGAAGAGGATGGTTGGATGGATGGATGGAAGCTTTTTCTCATTACTATAGAGTCAGTTGTCTTGCAGTCTGAAGTTTATGGGTCTGATCACCAGCTTCCACAGTCAGATGTCTTTGTGTCCTTTGGTAAGACATTTAACCCCAATTTGCTCCCACTACTTCATGAGTTGCGTGTAAATGGGTGTGAATGGGATTCTGATAGCTGCTCTACATATCAACCTTCACCATCAGTTTGAGAATGTGGGATAAATGAGTGTGAATGTGTACGTGTGATCTGTATTAAAAGCGCTTTGAGCAGAGAGATGAATAGAAGAGCATGATACAAGCTCATATCCATATATCATTTAGTACATTTATTACAGTATGATTACTTTTATTTAGGGGTGTAAAGGTATGTGTATTTGTACAGTACCGATTCAGCACGGGCCTCTTGGTACAGTACGGACTAGGGGTGCACCGATCGATCAGGCAAAATCAGAATCAGCGCCAATTTCCTTAATTTTGGGGGATCGGCAATCGGCCGATACTTACATATAAAACCGATCTTATCTACCACTACCTACTAAAATGTGAAAAAAAGAAAAACTAAAGGAACTGATATAATTTAATAGTTTGGACAGCAATGCTCTAAACTTTTCATTTATATTTAAAAAAACAACCTTATGTGCAGTTAAAACAACAAGTTTGAATTGTTTCATGGGTATTGTTCAGTGTTTTTCAATAAAATAAGATTGGAACATTGAAGGTGTATGCTGTCAGTTATAAAAAAGAAAAACAAATCAGTATCAGCCAATATCGGAATCGGCAGGTCAGGCTTTTTAAAGATCGGTGATCAGCCAGAAAATTGCAATTGGTGCACCCCTAGTACAGACGTGTACCAAGTTGATACATGTGGAACGAAGCTCATACACAGACAGAAAACCAGTGAACAACTCACTGTCACTCTGTCCTGGGCAACCACACAAACACAGCAAACGACAGCAACAGCCTGAATATTCCCAGATAAAAGCATCCTGTTTAGGAAAACTTTGTTGCCCAGTAAAATAAAACAGAGGACAAAGACAAAAACAGTAGCGCTGACATTATTCAGCAGCTGTGTCACTGACAGCACGTCATCTAGCGGACCTATCAAAGTATTTTAAAAAGCACCACTCAAACAAGAACATCACTGTAACGAGGAGGAACAACAAAAAGTCTCACCAGCCGATTATGAAATTCCTATTATTTAAGATTGTTTTTATTAGAACAGTGATGCTCTGGCTCTGTGAACCAAATTAATTCTACCTTCAACCGTCAGCCTCTGAGGAGGGGGAGAAGGGACTCCATCATGTCTGCAGCTGCATCATAGGTAAAGTTATCCTCAGATCCTCGGCTCTAACCTCTTTATCCGCCAAGATGGCCTGTGAAATGTCCCATTGGTTAAAAAAGTAATCCAGTGCTGAAGTCTGTGTTGAAATCAGCGGGATAGACATTAATTAGCATACTTAACAAGCTAGCATGGTTGTATAATGATGCGTTCAAGTTGGCTGGGAAATTTCAGTTCATTGAAGAACCTATGGAATGAGGTTGCTGCATTATTAATAATTTAAATGTAATTTATTCACCCTATCTATTTTAATACAGTTTTATAAAAAAAAATAAAAATTAAATTTTATTTATTCAGTTCATTTAATGTTTTTTTAAATAAGTTGTGCGTGTGAGTCCATTATACACAGCTGATGTCCTCTCCTGTCCAGGCTGACAGAAGGCCCTGAGCCAGAACTCCTCTTCATGGTCACATAAGGGGTTTCCCCTTCAGCTACCAACAAAGCAGTAATAATTGAGTTAATTCTGCTTTACAACAGAATCATGCAGATCTGATTAACTCTTCACTTCTCATTTAGAGTATTTGGGCTTATTTTTGACCATTTAAAGCTCAAAGGTCAATCCAATAAGCTCTCAGCAGTTTTCACTAAGAAGAGATGGATGAAAACACTTCTGGAAAAATCACTAAACTGAAGTGGAGGTTTTTCCATCTCTTGAGTTTTTCTTTTTTTTTCCCTCTCTCCGTCTCACGCTTGGATGCTGGATGGACGATGATGTAAGAAAACTGGAGCTGAGTCAAAGCTAAACGAGTGCAGTCTGAGTGGAATCACCGTCTGAGATGTTTCATCGTCACATCTAAATCAAGCTCAGTTCTGGACAGCAGGGGAGCTTGGACACATAAATCAAAACTTGAGTATTCCCCGAGTGTTTTTGTTTCCACTAGAGAAGGGGAGTTCTTCAGAGACAGGCCATTATTTGTAATGGATTTGCTTCTTTGTTTTCTTAGGAGGGGAAAACTTTGGCTTAAAACATTACATTGTGAAGGCAATAAAAGGCATTCAGAGGGATTTTAAGTTTGCTGATGTTATTGTGGAGTATCATTAAATTTAATGGTTTCCTTTTGTTTTGGATTAGAGGATTATATTCCCAGGGCTGTTTTTGATTATCAACTCCCATGAATACAAGTCTTTCTCTCCCACAAACACACACTTGTCCATTATCTCAGTATTACCTCTTAACTTGACATGGTTTGTGTGGATCCAAAAAGAGCCCAGATGTATTTCAAATTTAACCTGAGGCAAAAGGAAATTAATTTCTTTCACTGACATAGATTTAATAGAAGTAAAAGTGAAGCCAATGAGGGTATATCCTGTCAGAGCTCATGTCCACATTTTTAAACAGTCATCCAGGCATGAAAAACTTCCACTTGACCTGGAAAGATGCCAATGTGTGTATGTATGTTCTCCCTTAAACTGTCAAAAATACATTAAGTTGATACAAAACCCACTCTGCCAATTTACACCCTAACTGATCATTTAGTACCACAATGATGATATTAATTGCATAGTTTGAGCATGTTTTCTTTCACCGTTGTCTTTACAGATGCTCTTTGTGTTCTTGTTTTCCTTCCAGGTGAAAAGAAGCCTGACGAACAAGCTAGGAGGACTGCCAAGACATCTCTTTTTAAGGTACATTACTGCAAAGTAGCTCATTTGACATCAACTGCTGGAAACTCAATTAACAGTTCAAACTTTTTTCGAGATAGTGCAAACAATTTCTAGTTTAAACAGAGTTTTCTGTCATGCATTTCTTTGTAATAGTCAACACTTACGTGATGTCTTTTTCTCTTACCAGTTGTTCAATACAAATTAAAATTAAAAGCAGATTAAATTACAATGGTGTCCCATCATGTTGAGAGGCTTATTTGCTCTATAACCATGACTTAAAGGTGATTCAATGTAATTTTGATATTAGTCCTCTTAGTGAACTGACTGGTCTAGGAGGAGCTAGCTTGCTAAGATGAAGGTAGGGCCCTGACTGAAGGAAGAAAAAAATAAATACCAAAGTTTTCTCATTCATGTTGCTCTTTTGCCAACATCCCCAACATACTTTGAAGAAAGTATAGATGCTCCTCTCTAGTGCTGTGTGCACTCGCCGAGGCTAAACTGACAGCTGCTCCTACATGCTAAACTAAACCCTTGTAAGTGTAGCGCTTCCCCCCTGGAAAGACACAATGTCTTATTTGCCTCAATGTCTGGAGATGTTGTTTTTGTTATTGTTTAGCTCTCTGGAGGTGTTGGTGGACTAAGTGAATGAAACACGGGAGAAGGGGGGATCACACTTGACAGCCCTGGATGATGGACTTCTTCTCTGAGAGCTTTTCATTTCTGTAGGCCACAAGTATCTTGTGTTTATTTCAAAAAATATATTTTATTAAGGGTGTAAAGGTACATGTATTCATACCGTACTTATTTGTTATGGGCCTCTTGTAAGGTACAGACATGTACCGAATGAATACATGTGGAGCAAAGCTCACACACAGACAGGAAACCAGGAGCACAACCCACACTGTCCTAGCAACCACACAAGTACAGCAAAAGTCTGAATTTCCCCAGCTGAAGGTTTTCTGTTTGGGAACACTTTGTTTCACTTTGTGTCAAATACAACAGTGGACAAAGACGAGGACAAGACCGCATGTCCATCAGCTCAATTAAAGCATTTGAAATGGCACCACATGAATGTCACAGTGACTAGGAGAAAAAAAGAGAGCAAACACAGATCCCTTTGGAAGTTTAACAGCCTCTTTCTGGCAATTTCGTTTTGAAGCAGCTTATCTGCAAAAACACAAGTTGTTGAGAACACGGGATTTAAACTCTGTTAAAGTTAACTGAGCCAAAATAAAGAAATGCAATCCTTTACCTTTCAACCGAAAGTCTCACCAGCCCTAAATGAACTTAATTTAAGGTTTCTGTGTTAATAAAACTGATGATTTGGTTTTGTGAATCCGATTAAACCTAAATGCGGTACCTACAAATGTCGGCCTTGGGAAAGGGGTGGAGGGAGAGGGACTAGGTCATGTCTGCAGCTGTGTCAGCATTGGTAACAGTTGTCCTTGGATTCCAGTCTGAATCCAACCTATTCATCCCCTCAGATGGCTCCCAAACTTTGAAGTAGGTCCCATCAGCTAAAAAAGTAATGCATTGCTGATGTCTGTGTTGAAATTGGCAGGATAGGTGTTATATGATGATGTGTTCTTTGTCAGCTGGGAAATTGGAAAATTAGAGGACAAGGTATCAATATGTCAGTATATAGTTAAAAATAAATAATGTTTTATTTGCAAAATTTATTTGAGTATCTTTATTTTTTGAAGACCTTTTAGTTGGCAGTTGCAGCATTATTTTTAATTTAGATGTCACTTATTTAGCTTTTTTATTTTAATATATTTTGGGGTGTTTTTAATGTAAAAATAAAACTTATTAGACCTGACGGCCAGCAGATACTGAACTTTACACTATGTGTTCAAGGGAAGTTTTTAAGATCCCAATTAAGAAAAGGAAATTCTGTGTTGTGTTTTAGTTTAATTACCATTCCGAACCATGACGATGATGTCATGGTGATGATGTTTTTGCCTGACGACAGTTGTCTAGCTCTATTCACTTCTGCTCAATCCAATCCCACCTCTCTTGGCTCTAACTTTAAATTCCAAGGCCTACAGCTCACTCCTAACCAAGCGAAAGATTCAAAACATACATTAAACCGATGAATGATGCCACAGATGCTCTATCTTAATTTTTTCTACAGTTATTTACTTGCTTGTCCATTCCAGTGCAGCTGGTCTGCACTTCAACCCCTTTGGGAAGTTTGCACCATTAATAACAAATTGAGCTGTTTTACACAACACTGAGCCGTCCTGCACCTGGATGCACATTTGGCCAAAGCCATGACTTCACACACAATTCACAGAGGTCTTCAAGCAGCGGTGGGAAAAAAGAAATCCAGAGAGCTGTAAGATCCATCCAGGCACAAAAACTTGATAATGTCCTGAATCTTTTGGGAGATATACACATGTGTGCTTAAAAATGCAGAGATTATCGCTCTTTCCCAGGCTGCTTAAGTATCACAAGTGGTTAGGTTTCATGATATTGGATGTAAATAGCTGCTCTGGTCTTAACAGAGCAGGAGCAGTGCCAAGGTTGGCCAAGTGAACCCAGATGGCAGCAAGTTTTTCCAACCAGAAACCTGCTGGGAAAACATTAAAGGCCATCTCACAATCACACATCTTTTCTCTTCTCTGTCTGTCCTTTGTTCTGACCCAGATCTTTGTTATTTTAAGATGTCTCACTTGAAAGTCATCCACAGTGACAGATCCCCCCCTCTGCTGTCATCACTTTTCCCTTATCACTCATTTCTCCTCCACAGTCCACACTGAGAGAGCTGGTGAGTCACTGTCTCCAGCTGGAGAGAGGAGCTTACGGCATGACTGCTCTGCTGCACGGATGGAGGCAATAAAATGTACAGACCTCTGCAGAGAGCTCATTTATATTTTGAATTCCTTAATTGAATTCCCAGAGTATATAAAGAGTTGTTTTGATGCATTCACGCTGGGAGGAAAATAAGTCCCCTCTTTATGATCAGCCTGTGTGGAAGAGCTCTCTAATTGTGTAAGTGTTGGTATGTAATTTTGTGCGGGAAAAAAGAAACATTTGATTACTATTTCTCAGCTCAGAGCTGGAGATCCACTTATCGTCAGTGGGTCACCTCAGGGTCCCACTGAAGTGTTTACGAACAAGAAGTCTCACACAGCTGTGTAGTTCACCCTGTGTGTACTTTTATAAAGTCTCAAACAAGTACATAACAAGACATTGCATTTAAATTTTCTTTTTTAATTGGGTTAATTAACAGGAGCCCAGAAGGAAGGAGAGTTCAAGTGTGCTGCCCCGCAGCAGCCCAGAGGAGCAAGAGAGTTCAGGTGGGCTGCCCTGGGGCTGCCCACAGGGGCACAAGACTTCTGGTGGGCAGCCATAAGGAGGGAAACTCAAACACAGGGAGGGAAAAGGATTTACAAAACATACTAGAACTACACAAGAAATAATGAAACACAAAAGGTGATTGACTAAACACACTAGAAACATGAAGTACACAGAATAAACACAGGAAAAAATTAGAGAAACTCAGAAATATAACAAATCAAAACCTGGATAATGACAGTCCACTTATAGCGCTACATCCACACTCATCTTTTCACCTGCAACCTTTGTTTACCAGCTCAGGTGCTTCAGGTAATTTGATTATTTAGTGGAAAAAGTGTAACAGAAACAAACTTTTACTCTGAGCACGGTAAGTTTTATGTCATCTTTTATGTCTGGAGGATATTTTAAAACTAGAAGATGTCAGAAAAAGTTTTCAAAAACAAACCACAATGACTCCCTTGAGGGCAGTTTATTTGAATGTGGAAAATTCAGTTCCAGCAGTCGTCCTCTGTGTTTCAGATTTTACAGTATGTGCTCAAGGTGGTCTCATCTTTGCTTTAGCACAATCACTCCTGAACTCTTTGGAGCTCAAGCAAGGGTTAACTGCTGTACTTAAAGGTGTGGGCGGAGCCTCATTCATTCATTCACTTCCCTTATCAGGGTTTTGTTTTTAACAGCCGTGTAGGACTTCAGCAGGGTATCTGTCAGACGTAATCTGAACCTTTAAAGATAACAGTCACCTTTTTTGTCCGTCTGTAGGACCTGGAGGGGACAGAGGATGGAGGCAGTGGTCGATGTGCCAACGATGGAGTGAAGCATCAGCTGATGAGCAGTGAGGAAGAGTTCTTCACCAGGTAGAGAGTTTTGAATTAATTGTAGATCACATCAGAGTTTCTTAGAATTAGTCATGAAAGCTGAGAAACTGAAAAGCTTCTACTGACAAGTATCATATCATGCTTCAACACTAGCAGAAAAAACAAACAAAATGACATGTACACATATGAGCGAACATAGCACAGAGGTAATTACAGAGCATTTCAAAGGGCTCTGTAATGATGTAAACAGCTGCAGAGATAAACCAGATAAACCTGCAGAGCTCCTATAATACCAAACACTCTCTCACATGCACTTTCACATGCACACACATTAACACACAAACACTCAGCCATGCTGATGCAAACCATACTACATTTAATAGCTGCATCATTGTGAGCCACACTGTACTTAGCACTGTAAATGCTAGAGTAAAAAGGCTGAACCAAACTGGACTGCATGTGTGTGTGAGGGGGGGGTGAAAGAGTGTGTGGAAAAACAAAAGGATCACTTAAAAACATAAAGCTTAGAAGTAAACACAAAGAAAAATGAATATGTCAGGGTGTTGCTGAGCTCCAAAGGTCAAAAAACATTGCATTAGACATGATAATATTGAGATCTGGACCTACTGAGCTTATCAGGGTTTGCTTTGGTGCATTGGCTAATTCATCTTCTTTATCATCTTGCTGTCTCAGACCACTGATTACAAATCACAGTTTATTGATTTCAGTAACGCCCCCTGCAAGCAGGACCAAAAACCCTTTCAGTGTCTTCTGCAGTTTTTGGAAATATAGCTTACATACCCTGAAACCTTGGGTATGTTTCCTACTTTATGTAAAATTTTTCCCACCAGCCCTCTTGTCAGATTTCTGTGTCAAGTCAGGGTGAACCAGCGCTCTTTTGCCTTTCCTGTAAATACATCCAACTTAAAAGTACTCCCATCCTGGCATTAATAGCGTTCGACTTGTCCTGAGAAAACAAGCCCTCTAATCTGACAATCTTCTTTTCCCACCCTTTGGGATTTATTAATATGCATGCAGTGTTTCCCCTACATTCTATAACATCACCCACCGTCCCCCTTGAACATCGAGTCAATTTTATTTAATTGTTTTTTTCTATATAGCGCCAGATCACAACAGAAGTCATTGAAGAATAACTTTCCTATAGAGCAGGTTTTTACTTGGTCCTTTTATTAAGCAAACTAAATAGCCTAAAGTTATTTATCTTGTTTATATTAATGTGTTTAATTTCTAAGTCCTGGTTCTCTGCTTATTCCCTCTGACTACATGAGCAGAGCTGAGTAAACTGCTCATTGAGCAGAGAGCCCCTGTGTCAGAGCGACATGTGTGAGGGAATGCTTTGGCTCAGTATCATAAGAGAGAGTTCTCCAATGCAACTGATTTATCCTCTAAAGTTGTGTATGAACCGATGTCCCGCTTGTTTTATGTCTGAGATAGTTAAACGAGTGCCGGATTTCGGCGCGAGATTGCAGCAATTGCGCACAATTTATTAAATTCTCGCTACTAGTCTGACACTTGTAATGCAGGAAAATACTGCATACCCTGTATACAACGCTGCAAACCACTGGGAAACGTGGTCAGAATCAGCGACAGTGGGTTCATGTCCGCACCAGCTCCTTCCTGGTCTTCTTACCACGGCAGTCAGAAATCCGCACGGTCCCTCATAGGTGTGTGGGGGCAGGTGAGCTGTGAATACCGGAGGGGATCAGTTCCTATACAAACTATGACTGAATGGCCCCTCCGCGGGTCGTTCTTCTGGGATCAATAAACTGATGGACGGCCCCTTTTGTCCTTTTATTCTCATAGTGCCTGGCACTATTAGCAATATTTATGTTCGTTATTTACGCTCCTATATAAACCTTGTCCACGTGCAGATTAAGGCAGAAACTCTTCACCTTTTATAAATAAAGGAGTGTTGACAAAAGCTCACACAGGCATAGAGACAACAGGAGGAGACGGAGACATGCATGTGTGTGAATAATAATATAGAAGAGAGAGAACATGAGTAGATAAAGTCAGTGGAGAACAATCAATTATAAAGAACATTTACCAAAATACATAATCTAACCTATTATAAATATGTTATATGTTACAATAAACAGTTGCCTAAATAATTTGTATTGGTTGTTTATTAGTAGAATCTTTTAGATGTCAGACTCATTTGCATGTGGGGAGGCCTTTTTCACAGCATAGATAAACTTTACACTTAATATTGGTATGATACAGTTCTAAAGTTACTCCTGATGTGATAGGAAGGCAAAAAAGTTAATTTCCAACCCTGTCATACATACATGCATAAATAAATAATGATAGACAGATAGACAGACAGACAGATAGATAGATGGATAGAATTTCATATTGACAGCTGGAATTTAAAGTAATCACGTGAACACCATGATTCTTGTTGTTGGTGTCCTGCCCCCCCAGAGCTATAAACCTAGGGGACACACAGGCATGTGTTCTTAATTCAGTTTTTCAATGCGTTATGTCATATCATATGGGGGCGCTCAAGCAGACCTAAGACCTGGCACATTTTTGTTTCTGCCATTTAACGAACATGCCAGACTGAAACCTGTTGTGTCTCAAATGCTTATTCATGCTTTTATATATGGCTTCTCTACTGTAATCCCTTTTCACCCGCTTGAATAAATCTTTCTTCAGTCATCCATCCATCCATCCGTCAACCCCATCGAGCACCTTTGGGATGAACTGGAACAGAGATTGCAAGCCAGGCCTTCTCACATCAGTGCCTGACCTCCTAAATTCTCAACAGAATGAATGGGCAGAGTTACTACAGAAACACTCCAAAATCTTGTGGAAAGCCTTTCAAGAAGAGTGGAATTTGTTATAGCTGCAAAAGGGGGCAAATTGTATACAAAAGTACATGTATTTAAATACAGTGTCAACACAATCCCTTTTGGTGTAATGGGCAAGTGGGTAAATACTTTTGTCCATATATTGTATCACTGACCTGCTCCATGTCTACAGTACATCCTCAGCAGACTTCTCAGGTCTGCTGTCCAGGCTCTTTGTCCTGTCCTGTAAGTTTGTTTAAAAATTGAAGGAGATTGTGCTTTTCAATTTGTGGTGCCCACTCTTTAGAAGTCTCTTACACTTCAGTTATGCTCAGAAGCAGCCAAAAAGTCACTCAGGTTGTGTTTCTGGTCCTTTTTTTTTCTTTTTGCACACTTTTTGCATTTATTTCACATAATAAACACCAAAAATGCTGACTGTACCTGACTTCAGGTAATATATGTATCATTGATGGTGTAATCGTGGTGCTTAGCACCCTAATTGTTTTTTAATTCTCTTTTAAATTCCCCTTTCTCCATGCTCTTTACTGCTATTCCATCATGTTGATGCCAACATGCTTAACTTATTTTTTCTGTCTTCCTCCTAATTTTTCCCCCATTATCAGCAGAAGAAAAGTAATGGAGGAGAAAGAGGCCACAGATGAACAGTCATGGAAGGATCAGTGGGAAATTGCTGCGACTGTAAAGGAAGATAAAGTGAGTATTTTTCCTATTATATATACTAAAGATCTCATGAAACAGTGTATAGTATGGCTATTTAGTATGTTATGTAATGTCACATGGTTTTCATAGCTCTTTAGGGTAAAATGTAAAACTGTGTATGGAAAGGCGATATTTTTGACCACCTCTGCAGTTCTGTAAAAACTGTTAGCAACACATGCGAGCCGATTCCAGAAGTCTTACTCACCTTAACTTTGGCTCCATTCACCTTCTGGATCTGGTTTTGCTTAGGTTTGTGTTTTGAAGCTGACGTGTAGATTGTATCCATGTCAGTCACTGATGTACAGTTATAACACAAACACTCACATTCAAATCTCATGTGGATAAAATGTGATTACGTCAGCTTGTTCCTAAACTGATCCTCGCATGGAATCAGAGTATGCATACATACTGTATACACCCCTCACACATTATACACCCTTCTGTTTGTTATTAGATCGACCACCTGGTTAGCGTTGAACTCTCACACCCAGCCGGCCTCACAGTCTGGTTCTCTATTTATCTCCTCCTAAATCAGCGCTCTCCTGTGACCTTTTTACCTGTCAGCAGGATGTCTGCTCTGCTGTTGTTTCACCTAAGACACAGTATATAGAATACAAACAAAAGGGCATGATCATGTGGTTCTAGTATGCTTTAATTTAATTTACTGCAGTAGTACTCTTGAAGCATGATCACATTCTCAAAAGGGTTAAAGTTTTACATTTTGGCCACAAAGCTTTTGTTTGACAGTAATGTGATTACATTGAGTGGAGCATGTGCTTTCTGTTAACTGCTCTCTCTATATGTTTCTGAAAAAAAAAAAAAAAACAGGCAAACGTCTGATGTTCAAACAAGCCTCTCAGATTAATTAACCAAGGATAAAATGTCCTAAGGTTTTTTTCTGACACACCCTTTTTTCTGCACTTTGTGACTCATAGATTTTTCTCTTTAGATAAAATTAAGATCTATAACATCATTGTTGTAAAAAAGTAGTTTATCTACTACTATTGACAGAAACCTAAAGTTAAGAATACAATACAGTGTTTGCCACAAGTCTGATGGTTGTTAGCCAGTGGAAAGAACTGACATTACACACAGTGGTGTAAGTAGAGTTTACCAACTTATTTTTCTGTCTCTATAGAGCATATCTACCTCCCTAACATTGCTGAGGAATATGTTATTGTTAACTTGAATTGTAATGTATTTATCTCAGGCTTTAGTCTTTTGTTGTTCTATTATTGTCATCCAGATATTGTTATCAGAGCATTTCAGCCAAGAAAGTTATTTATGGGTATTGGCAGATATACATTTTCTGCCAATATTTACAACATTCATAGACCATTCATCTGAAACACCATACTGCACTAGTATAGGCACTACAGTACAAGAAAACACCCAAAAATTACACTGTAACAGTAAAAACCTAACCTTGTAAAGCAGATGGATACACCCGTTTCCTTGTTTTTCACTGGCAAATCCATCTTGCAAAGCTCCCATCTGAACCATTTGGGCCCGGTTAGAAAGTGACGAGGGGCAGTACTTTCAGGCGCAGCAGAGTTGTGACATAAACAAGCTGAAGCAAGAGTGCAGTTATGGAGGAAGAGATTAGGGTGGATGCTGCTAAAGTGCCAGTTTTATCAGAACTTGACGACATTTCTTTGTTAAAAGAACAGCAGTGAGTTGTTTTCTTTTCAAAAACGTCAAAAGTCGAGTACTTACATGTCTATAGTCACCTTGTTTCACGTTATTCCTGAGTAGCTGCGCACGCACAGCTTGATAGCGACTATGTCATGTGTTTTGTTGCTCTGATTGGCCAGTGGAGATGTGACAGACAGAACGCTCACCCAATCAAACTCTGAGTTTTTTTCAAATCCTCTGCCTTTTCTCAAACATTTCCTATTGAAGCTTTTACAGATGGATGTGTGAAACACATCCATCTGGTGTGTCAGGTTAGTAAAAATTGGTTTTTGGAATCAAAACAAGTGATGCCCTAATCACTTTTTTTCCCTTGAAGCCATTACCTCTGTTAATCCTCTTCCCTGACTCGTTTCATCATGGCAATCGATTAGAAAGGCTGAAACAGTAGTATCCAGAGCAGGAGAATGTGTTTGTGTGTATGATTTAGTACTATAAAGTCTTTGTTCCCTCTAAAATGCAATAAGCACAGGCTTTTCTTTGTTTATGTGGAGTATAAATGTGAAAATGTTTGTCCTGTCTTTTCCAGGAATTCTAAATATAATGGCTGGTAGTAAAAAACTTTTTTTCTCTTCTACACCAGCCTCCATCCCCCAGCAAGACCCAAGACATCTCCCCCCCTCCCTCTCCTTCCTGCCAGCCCTCCTCCCTGCAGCGCCAAGACTCAGGGGCTCAGGGCATCAAGGGAATCCTTAAAAAAAGCCGCTCCACTAGCCTGGAGTCAGACCACAGCGAGGGCTCGTCGCCTGAGACCATGCTGCCAGCCCGCCAGAGCAGCATCACCCTCAGCCACCAGGAGAGTGAGGAGGAGGAGGAAATGGAGGAAATGGAAGAGGAGTTAGAAGAAGAGGTGAATGGGGAGAGTGACAGAGAGGATGAGTCATTCATGGAGGATCTCACAGATGGAGGGAGCTTCAGCATCGATGCACGGCACAGGGAGGGGAGCAGCAGCGGAGGGAGCTTTGAGGAGATGCGCAGCCCCTCGCCTGACGAGAGCCTGGAGCAGACTTCATCTGTGTCAGAGGATGTGGAGGAGCTGGAGAGCAGTTTGGATGGAAGCCTGGGCTCCTCAATCAAACAGAGGTCATTAAATGTACACAAACAAAGCACACAGTATTGTAGAGGTCTCAGTGTAGGCGCTAAACTTCCACTGAATTAAAACAATACGGCAATGAAAAAATATTGTAAAACCCAGTGTGTAAGACACTTTTTAAACCATTTTTCCTTTAAAAAGTTGTCAACATTGTTATATACATGTTAGTGGCGATCCTGGGCATACAGTTTCCCATCTAATTAAACACAAAACAAAATTGTGTTTAGACAACATATCTAAAGTAAAATAATTACATTCTGTAAACCAACTACATACTGCAACAGTAAAACATCACAGCATAAAGTATCAACCTTGGATGCTGAATCTGGCGTTAGTAGTCCAAGCACAGCAGGCCTTTGATCCTTTTTGTAGGTATCCACATTCTCTCCAAGTGCAGACTAGACACTTTTGAAAACCTGCAAGCAGCCGTCTTGCTGCAATAACAGGTCTGGGATACATAGTGAAAGGGGCCAGGCTAATTGTGCTGCTTTTTAACAGCTTTTCTCTTTCATTAAGTCATAAAGGCCGTGGGCTGTGGGTGTGTCCTTTATTACTGCCAATGTTCCAAGAGCTCAGCTACCATAGTGGTAATAAGGAAAAATCGAAACTACATTTGCCTAAATTGCATATTGTAGACTGAGTTTGCTGCTTGCAATGGAAATCATCACAGAAGGACACTTTAAATGTTTTTACCCTCTGGGAAAATCTTGTGGAAGTATCTATTGTATTGGTTTCGAATCAATACCCAAAAAATATGGATAACTATTTAAAACAGTAGGGAAGCATGATAATATATATGATTGTGGTATCATCAGATATTAGCTTAAAAGGAAATTATCTGTATCACCAAACATGAAGATTTCAGCCAATATTTGCAACCAATATATCGGCTCTTATTATCAGCCATAAATTGGCCATATGTACAAATACATCTGTAGAGTTTTGGGTCTTTAATCATCCTTTTCCTTAAACTTAAAGTATGCTATGGGACTGAAGTGTTAGGTCACAAACTACATGGTCCATCAGTATAAATATCAATATTGGCTAGAGTGAAATTGTAAATATTGGCATACTGATCTCAGCAAAAATCCATGTCAAGCACCATAAAAATGAAAGCAGTAAGCTATGAGTTTTACAGATTTAAAATTCAGTAGTTATAAGTTTAAAAAAATGTCAACCTGTGACCTAGTAGCACCAAGTGAAGATCAAGTGTAACTATATTTCTTGTAAATGTCTCCAAGATGAATGGCAAAAGCAGTTTAATTATTCTCTCAAAGTAGGAGGAAAGATAACTTATTTATTTTCTTTTTCAGACTGTCAGAACTTAATTCTGAAGGAGAGAAAAGGGACAGACGGAAGAAACCCAAACCATCTGATCTCATTCACACACCACTGGCTGATCGCTTCGGTCAGCTCCAAGATGCTGAAAATGCCTGGAGGAAAAAGGTTCATTTGATTTATTTTTTTACAAAACTCTTCTCTCTGTGTTTGTATAGTTAGGTCTTAACTACAGGTCAAGAATCCTTGAGAACAAAAGCTATTTTTGTGGTGATTGCTGCATTATGAGCAGATTCTGCCATATGTTCAGGCTTTCCCTCAGCTTTTTGTTCAAAGAAGATTTGGTCGTGGGCACATTTTCTTTCCCTGCTGAATCAGCTTATTTCCCAGAGTTGCTGCCAAGAGGGAGTGAGGTTAGTGGGCAGCAGATTTGGGATCCACAGATCCAGGGCTTTAATAGCCTCCCACAGAGAAGAGGGACACACCCATTCCTCTTGTAAAAATAAAATCTAACACCATGACCAAACACCTGCAAACCTCCCAGGCTAAAGTCTGTTTCCTCTGTTGTTCATTTGCACACTTCTCTCCCCAAAGTTGAAAAAACAATCCGTAGGTTTCTCTGTCCTTTATAGGCTTTGCTGTCTCACATATGTACATAACTATGCTTAGTTCATACACTTTACCGGCCACCCTGTAAAATACTTAAGATTACTGACATATTTCAAAGTGTATGCATGTTTCAACAAGCTCTCCTTAGCAAACACGACCACCCTCACTTTGAAGTAGAAAACCATACCTACTCTCTGTGATAACCATTGCATGGAGTCCAAGAAGAAAAATCTTACTACACTCGTGGAAACCCGGATATCCCCAAATGCAGTGACTTCATTTTAAGTCATCCAGACCATCTCTTGGCGTGATGGATTTCTGGTTTGGGTTTGTCCTCCATCCAAAGATGAACTAACCTTAAAGAAAATCCAGTCTTAGTCTAAAAAACACTTCATAAGTAAAAACAGATGGACAAAAAAGTGGAACAAATCCCTGGTCAACTGAAAACTGAAGTCATTTTACATTACTTGTGGTCTTTCTACATAACAATATATCAACACAAAGTCCATAAAAGTTTCTGTGTGATGCAAAAAACTGTATCTTCAACACTCTCATGCATGAGGGGCAGCCAAACAGGAGTCCAAGACATCTACGGATTTCTTTATCTGTGGTTACTGCCTGTAAATTTGTCTGGAACCCGCTGAGCACTGTGGCTAGTACTTTGTGGATTTAACTCACATGACAGTTAATATAAGCTTTGGCTAAATGATTGGCATTGATGCTATTAGCTATGGTGCATTTACTCACATGATGGAACTATTCTGTTACATTTCTGTTTCTGTGGAGGTAAGGATGCTGGTTTAACATTTAAACATGAAGTTTTTATCTCACAGGCTGCCAAGCCTGGGCAGATGTTGTTGCTTTTTGGCTGATATATGGTAGATCGATCAGGGGAATGTAACATGCATGCTACACACAAGGCTCACCTTCAGCCGGCTCCAGATGTTTCCTGTTAAACCTGCTAAGCTATTCTGCACACCACAGTTGTAAAATGAGCCCTTGTTGTAGTTTTAATCTAATTCATTTATGACAGCAGATTCAACAACAGATTTTTAAGTTTTGCTGTCCACAAGGACATGACAAGAATATTTGGAAACTTGAGTTTGCTTACAAATCCCTCGGGATAAATTTAATGTCTAGGTTTTGTTTTCCAGTTATGACTCATTGAAAACTGGTCTGACCCAGTCCATTAAAGTCTAAAGATCATTTGGTAACATTTTTCCCAAGAAATATATCAGAGATCAACTACAGATGAGTGTATTATCTCCATTACGCCATGAACATTCTCTTTAAATGGAAAATCTGAATAATGATAACACATTTATTTATAGAGCACCTTTAAAACAGATGTTTATAAAGTGTTTTGACTGACAAAGCAAAGGCAGGATCTCAGGAAGGTAACATAATAGGCATAGGCATTATAATAATAATAACATAGGCATTCTGTAGTGTGGCCAAACAGAGGGAAGTCTAAAGAATTCAAAGAAAGGCAAAAGATTGGCAGGAATAAATGCATATAAAATAGAATCAAAACAAAAGGTCTTCTAAAGCTGTTAAGATAAAGCAATACCATGGAAGAAAAATATTATAAAAGCACAAAAAATTAATGATTCTAATCCTAGGACATCACATCACAGGAGATTAAAACAAAAATAAAAATAATACACAATAAAAAATTGACAAATGAAAGCAATGAAGGAAGTCAGTATAGCACAATGTCAGCTAAGACATTAGGATGAATAAAAAGATTAAGTAGTAAAAGTAGTATTTGTTGATTGTAAGTTCTAGGGGTGTGACAGAATATACAGCAACTTATCATCTCCCTGAATCCTGAGTTCGTTTTTGTCCTCTATTTTTACACTTTTTTTTTTACCCATGTTGTTCTAATCATTGCACACTGATGCCGAATTTTCAGCTGTCATTATTTTTTCCAGAACAGATTCGATTTTATGTGAAATATCGCATCAGTCCAAGTCATTTAGATGGGTGATTGATGATTCATTGATGATGAAGCTCCCTGTCTGGATGGATCCAGTTGGATTTCAAAGGAGTGACACAGCCGCAGGCTCGATGTATGGAATAATTTGCCACATTGTACAAATTTTCGCAGTGAAGGCAAATAAAATGGGTCAGACTCAACTTAAAAATCCCAAATAGCTAGTTTAGCTCTATTTTTCTGAGTTGATAGAACACATTTTTAGTTTTAAGTAAAGGGTTGTTCAGTTGATCATTCTAAGTACTTTTTTTGTCATTGTGCTCAAAATAATTTACAGTCATTCCTTAATCATCTCTGCATAGTTTTCCCAGAAATAACTGAACTTTTGACCTAAACAATTATCAGTGCAAAAAACATCAATATCCATCCATCCATTTTCTATACTGCTTATTCCGTTCCGGGTCGCAGGGGGGCTGGAGCCTTTCCCAGCTGTCATCGGGCGAGAGGCGGGGTACACCCTGGACTGGTCGCCAGTCAATCGCAGGGCTGACATATAGAGACAGACAACCAGGCACGCTCACATTCACACTTACATCAATATTTTTTCTCAAAACAATGCCCTGTTCAGATTTCACTGCAAGTTTGACTAGTCATGGCACTTCTCCAGGACTTCTCACACTAGTACTTAAGACACAAACAAGGATAATGTTAACAGAAGTTAGTTGGTCAAAGAAATTGTTGACAATGTCGCAGAATGAGAAGAGAAGGAGAATGAGATCATGTTGGACAGCGGTGAAAAGAAGTTCTTAAAGGATAACATTTGAGAAGAGGTCAAACAGACCCTAGAGTTCAGTAAATAAATAATCTTGTACCTTTTTAGGGCTGACACCTTCAGTTTGATTGATCAGTGAGCTATTGGCCGACCAAAATCTCATTGGTTGGACAATCACAATCATATTACATTGTATTGCAGTGTAATGCAACATGTTTTAACATTTGGTAAGGTAAAGTAACCTAACTTCTTGTGCTGCATTGCTTCCTATCATATCTTGTATCATTTCATGGCACAAAGGATTGCATAGCTTCATATCATATTGTATTGTATCGTACCATATTAAATCCTGAATTGCTGTCCTCCGAGATTCCAACCTCTTATGATTACACTCAATAGAATATCAAACTTTCTCACCAGAGAGTGAGACATTTTCCATGCTATGCTTTTAGTTCCTTCTCTTTCACCCTCCACATGCTCTGTCATAAACAGTCTATTCCCGTTTCCTTCCTCTCCCATCCTCGCAAACTTTATCCCATCCTTGAAATGACCCATGTCTCTTTTCTTTAGTCATCCGTGCTAAATCCTTCTCACTCCAGCTGTTGTGGTCTTATGTTACCCTGCTTCTCTTCTTCTTCTCTATAGCTTGCCTTTCCTCTTCTCTTCCTTCTATATATCCTTCTTTTCTCCTCCTTCCAGCTTCCTCTGTCCCTGCCTGTGGACTCTACCCCTTTCTTTGAAACCTGCCTGTCAACCTTTCCTTGCCCCTTCAGGTGAGTTAGTGCACGTATGAAGGTACTGTATGTACCTCTCTGCATGGACTTTATCAATTTTACTTTGTCCCTTTTATTTTTCTACCTGTGTTCTGGACAACTTTACATGCTCACCACTGAGAAAACAGCACTGTCAACACCCTTCCTGTTGCTACATGAATGTGGTTTGCCGGCCGTCAGCTGGCCGATATCTGTGTCAGTGGTTTTGGCTATAGTACTAAAAACACTGTACAGTAAGGCAGGGCTGAGAAAAATGGTTTCCTGTGGGGGGTTTGAGGCCTCAGCCCTTTCCTTCCCTCCCATCTCTCTGGGGTCCTCTCAGGCCAAGGTATTTCCTCTCTCTGATCAACTCCAGAGATAGGCAGCTGGATGGAGGGGCCATGAGATGACAGGTAGTTTAGCAACTAGATTCAATGTAGTTTAATTGTACAAGAACCAGGATTTTCTCCCATAATATAAATGTTTGTCTTATTCATGGATGATTTGATGGATTTCACTCAGTCCTGAGTTTTTAAAAAACTCACAGTTTTGCTCATGTTGGCTTCAAAATATTTGCAGAAACAGTTCCATATGTCCAAACGTTTTTCATGTACATTCATGTAATACAGTCAGCACTTTGAAGTTCAGCACTAGTACGATGTCTCTGTGTGTTGACAGCATGATTCAATGCAATTCTTTGAACTTTTCGCTCATGTCCCACTAATATTGGAGCACAGCATGCAACATTTTAAACAAAGAAGTGAGAAAAAATGTTTATTAAATAAAAAATGAAAAGAGGACGGGGTAAGGGCATGTCTGTTACGCTGTCACAGAAACTGATCAAAATCTATTCAATGTCATACATCGCTGGCATTGGACCAAAACCTTGTATCTCCATTTTTCCTGATTTTATTTATTTAGTTATTTTTCATAAATCAGTGCTTTTGGTCACCCTTTTCATCTGTTCGTGGGATTTAATAAATATTAAAGCTATGAAATAGCTAGAAATGCTAGAAATTTACTGCTTATTATGCAAGTTATCCCAAACCTCACTAGTGATTCACTGAAATCGGTCCCGCCAAGTTCACCCCGTTCACCACTCCAACCTCAGCTTTTTTTCCTCTTCTTGCTGACATCTGTAAGGGTTTAAGTTGTCTCTACTTGGCTTACAGTGGAGACAATGCCATGAGTTACAGTGTTGAATGTCAGCCGATCATTTTCATCCACAGAGAATTTGCCTGTGATGCTAGTAGGCGGATTTTGGGAATCCCTCACATTTGTTTGAAATTAAGCGCCTTACTCTGCAGCATGCACTGCACTACTGTTTTCTTTTTTATGAATTCAAAAAGGCTAAGCTCCACTTAGAATGCATGATACATATGCACGCTCCAACTGAGGTTGTCAAAATTTTCAGTACTTCTTTACTTTTCTTATTACATGTTACAGAATGGTACCGCCTTTTTATTGCAAATATTTTAAGTATCAAATTGAAACAAAAACCTTAAATTATATATATAACAAAATGACCAGATGCATGTGGATGATGGTTTAATTTTTCTTTTTTCTGTATATTTTTTCAGTCACACTGTTGACTTAGTTCTGGTGTTGTTAGACTGTGATACATGGAAAGGAACTCACCACTCATGCTACATTACACCCAGTGAATTGCTCATTATTTGCTGAGAAATTTAGGGGCAGCAGCCTGTAAAAAACCCAGGCATGGTCATAAAACGCTTCAGATATTTAGAGGTAGAAAATCATTAATTACTGTAACAGCTCCTGTGGTCCAGTGGGAACATGAGGCCAGTAAACCTTTGCTAATTCATTTTTAATGGTGGAGTTCAGGTGCAGAAAAGACAGCAGGAGTAAATCACATAAAGAAAGCTCTACTGAGGAGTGGTAGATAGATTGCCTTTGTGTATAAAAACAGGGAATTGGGTTTTCAATTTTCAGGCCTAATGTTTTTTCTTTGCGAAAAATAAAGTTTGAATTAGGTTGTGAAAACTTTTGGAGAAGTCATGCTCCTTGAGAAATATAAACACAGCTACAAAGTAATGGGATCCCTGGTTATCCTGTTCTTTTTTATTCCTGCATTTTATGTTTTATGCATGCCTGTTGCTTTCTTCTTGCTTCACTGCATCCTCATGAAATAATTGGACACTAGAGTGTTTGACCTACATTTCTTTAACTAGTTAAACTGTACTGTCCCTACAGAAATCTGGTGTAGATGTGGAGCCAAAGATGTCACTGGCAGAGAGGATGAAGATCCTAAAAGACAAGGAAGAGCAGTGGAAGAACAAAGGCAAAGGAGCAGCCAATGACTCTGTCCAGTTCACTGTGGCTGGACGCATGGCCAAGAGAGGTAAAATAAACAAAAATGTATGTGTTTCAGCATGGCTTGGTTGAGCATGCTTATTGTTTTTTCTTGAATAGACTGAGAATGTCCTGAAAACCCAGGGCTTCTTTATGACTTTTCTTAAGTAGACGGTATTTTAAAAACTGAGAGAATTTTCAGCCTTTTTAATGACAAATATATACAATTTTTGTCGCATAACTGATCCTTGAATACATAAAAACAGGTTATTCTCTTGATTCATTGGGGGATAACTGTAATAGTGGCACTGGCAGTAATAACATTAAATTATGATAAAACAACAAGAAAATCAGGACAATAATGCATATAGGACACAGTAAAAAGCACTCCATACTGTGGTTGTTGGGCATAATGTGCAGGGCAACTAAAGATGAAGACTGCTGATTCTTTTTTTGCCAGGTTTGAAGCTTAAACACCTTGGCTTTAACTGTAAATCACTGAATTAACCCTAAAAAACTTTAATTATTTTTTTCTAATCATTAACAAATAACAAAAAAGATTACTTTATATCACAGAACCCACAAGATTTGATGAATCTTGTTCTCGTGATGTTCTTGTCTCAGTAAATACTGTTGTTGTCGTCTAGAGCCTTGGTTTTCAACTGGTGGGTGGGGACCCAAAAGTGGGTCAAAAGACATTTCCAGTGAGTCGAAAATGTGTGCATGGGAAAAAAACACGCGACATAAAGTCTGTGGTTTGCTCTTATTTTGAAGGATACATCTCCATGTCTTTATTTCGTCACATCTTAAGATCCACATCAAGTACAAACTGCCCTGTTTCTCATTAAAAACATTTGGTTATGATAGAAAAATGTAATAAATTTGGGTCACAATTTGTTGTTGGGGAGTTGGAGGTGGGTCCACACTCCTGATGCTAGACCAGTTGAGAACCACTGGTCTAGATTACTGCTTTAGTCAGCCTGTTTGTCATTCTTCTTGCTCAGATCATCAGCCTTCGGCTGTGTCACCGCTAAACAAAAAAAAAAAAAAAAAAAAAAAAACTTTCATTAACAACTTTTCCGTGTGGAAGCTAAAGAGGCTTAAACTAAGGCCATCTTTTTATTCCATTTGCCTTCCACATGTGTATTTTAGCAAGTCACATTGCAGTTTATTGGTCATATGTTGTAAAAAATAAAAAAAAACAACAAGATCATCCAAAATGCTCAGATGTTGCATCCTGTCTTTAAAGTTGACACACACCAGAGTTTCTTTAAGCCTTTAAGGTGTTTACAGGCAAACATTGCATCCGGTCTAAGTGGTTTAAAAGCTGCATGGATGAGTCAATAAACTGGGTAGTTAATTAACAGAAATCATAAGAGAAGCAGGTCGTTCGTCTCCTACCTAAATGCTTTATTGAAAACTTTTTTCTCTTAATGTATGATTACATCTCTTTTTTCCTGTCATAATGAAATGTTGAACTGTGTACTTCTTCACTTATTGACCACTATAAGGCAAACATGACATCTAAATGAACAGTGCAGGACATTTTCACTTTTTTTTTTTTTTTTTTTTTTTTTTTTTTTTTAATTTGTTTTTCAAGTGCAATACAGACAAGTGGAGTGAACATCAGTGATGTCTCATTTTTTTCCCCACAAAAGCACCCCCTCCCACAAAAAAACCCAAAACAAAACAAAAGCAAACAGACAAAACAATAAAAACTACAACAGCAACAACAACAAAAAACAGTCATATAGTCATACCTAACCTAAAATCACATAAATCTACAGTAGCAATAACATTTATCAGGAAAAAAAAAAATAAGTTACTCACTCTTCTTTCTTTGCCTAGTGTTTTGGTCAGTTGTGTTTCAAAATAACATGCCGGTTTGACAGTTATATAGTACAACCTCTACTTTGAAAAAATATATTGATATGTATTGACAGAGTGTGCATCATTGATAAGTATTTCATCTATCCTGTAATGTCTTCAATTCTGCCAGATAGTCAATCATTGGACTCCAAGCAGTCTCAAATTGTCCTGGTGACCTCCTTAGGGTGTACTTAATTTTTTTCCAAATTTAAGAAAAGCATGAGGTCATTACGCCATAGAGATACTCTTGGAGAATATGGTAACTTCCACTCCAATATTATTCTCCTACGTGTTAATAAAGATGCAAAGACAATGCTGTCTTTTGTTGTCCTACTTATAATTTGACTGCCTGGACATATTCCAAAGATTGCTATGTCTGCACACGGTGCCAGTACTATGTTTAATGCCTTAGAGAGGTGTTTGAAAATAGCTGTCCAGCTATTTTCACTATTTTCTAACATAATAAGATTCAAAGTAAACTGAGAAAATGGTCATTACCTGCAGCCCTGAGTTACCCTTGTTTTTCACCAGGTCTTGTGTCAGACACTGGGAAAGAAGAGTCCCCTCTGATCGCTCTCAAAAAGTGTAATGCCACACCGATAAAACCACATGAAGGTAAGAGACATTTTCTGTTACCTTGTTGTCAACTTGCATGTCAAGACTCAGATAAATGAAGTTGGAAATGAAAAATATATTTTGATTACACAAAATATACTTTGAAGAACATTTCTTATGGTACCTGGAACATTTTTTCGAAAGTGTTATGTTTTTTTTAACTCGTTGTTCTATGCTAGACCAGGTTTCTGTTTTTTCTGTGTTTTGCAGAAATATCCAGCAGAAGTGATGTGAAGGTGGAGGGAGATAAAAGGCTCGACAAGCTGGAATCTTTCCTTGACAAGCTTCACAATAAAGGTAAAGTTTGCTTTTTTAATATGATTTTTCGCTTAAGAAGTAAACATGTTACCTGAATTTCCCTCAGGATTAATAAGGCATCTATCTCTCTGTCAGTCAACACTCTTGGCTGGCCGTATGACTTCCATATACTGCATGAACTAACACTAAGCTTCATTAATGTTGGTTGTTCAATGCCTGGGGTGAGCTGGAGTTGGAGGCCTCTCTGGTGAAAGTAGACGTTTGCATGCCATTCTCTGCCTTTGTGACAGCCTGATGCTTCTTAGTGCTCATTCTACATTTAACTTCAATCCTATGATGTCTTATGTGCTACATCTATTGTATTTCTGAATCACCTACCTTAGCTTTGTTGATATCCTGTCCACCGAAGTAATAATCAAGCAACGAAGGCAGGAGACAAGGTTATTTTCTAGCACTGCCTTTACCCTGAGTCCTGTATCCTGTTCTGTTCTGGTCAGGTATAAGTCAAGGCAAGGCATCCACCATTGAGGTGACAGCACAGGTTGAAAAGGAAGTTATGACCCTGGACGATGACGAGACATTCGGCAATTTCTACAAATCGGTGTCGCCGTCCTCGCTCCAGGACTCTAGTGTGGTTCTGACTGAGGAGGACCTGAGCCAGATCCAGGCCAACACACCAAAGTCAGTCTTTAATCATCAGAACCCTTGCCCTTTTATTTCTTAAAGAAGTATTTGCCTTGAACAAACTAAAAATGTCTGCCGTCTGTGTATTTATGTGCTCAGACTGGATTCAGCTGTAGCAGAACACAAACGAGCGGTGCGACCAGTGAGGAGGAATCAGGGCTCCAGGAACCCTCTGCGAGCTCTGGCTGCCCGCAACGACCTCCGACAGGTCTACACCGAGCAGAGGCTGAATGTAGCCACAGTGGAGACCAAGAGGATCCAAGTAGAGAGGAGTAAGACTTTTCAAACTCAGTAATTGTTAAGCATTTATGGTTCTCATCTTAGCTTGGGCTAAGAGCACTTAAGCAAAAAGTACACCCACAATTTGCTGCCTAATTTGTTGGTTTAAGATGGTTCTGTGGCTTGCTGTGCCTAAAAGTTTAGTAATAGTAATGTTCAGAAAATAGCAAAAGTATGAGATTACACTCAATACACTTGGTACCACTATAACACTTGAAAGGATCCTACTTTAGGAAAATGAATCTAAATAGTTAAATATCAAAGATTGAGGAAGAAGCATGCACAAGTAGGCTTCAGGAAACAAGAAGCTGTCAATATTATTCATTGATTGTTGCTAGCCCATACAAGCAACATCATGTGCTTTTAGGAGATAACAAAAAGAATGCTTATCTACATTCTGCAAAACATTCCCAAGGTCTTTTAGCTTTGTGAGGTGATGAAAAATAAATCAAGGCTTCTAATGCAGTTGGATTAGAGTTACAACATCAACAACCACATTCTGTTTGTAGAGATAAATAAAAAGCTCAGTCTTCTCAGAGGATTGTAGATAGGTTGCAATACAACCAAAGCATGCTCAAATGAAAATGGTTTGTATTTCTTGCTGGAACTCTCTTTTGCTGTCATCCCCAGATTCAGCTTTCATATGTGGATATTTCTAAGACATAACAGATAAATTAACCTTTTATAAAGTCATAAAAGGTTTCCTGTATGCAAATTTAAAGTTAAAGCTGAATCAAGTTCATTGAAGCTGGTGACTGAAGAGGATGCAACGGTATAAATGGTTCAGTCCTTGATATTCATGTATTACGTTTTCAGTTTCAGATCAGTCTTCTGCAGCATGTTTCCTATATTTGGGCCCTCTTTGTAGATACTCTTCACAGACAAGTCTGACCTCAATCACACTGTCACTGTTACACAAGAGGAAGTGAGCAGCACAGCTACGTGCAGGCTGTCTACTGAAGCTGATATGAAATAAGAAATGATAAGATCATCTATTGTCACTTGTGGTCCATCTCATAGACGAGTTTCTGTTATCTAGACTGAAGTTTATATCATGATTAAAACACAGCGTATCTCTTCATTTGATTCACACTCACTGTTTCTTTTATTTCCTCTTTTTTAAAGTGGCTAAACATGCCAGATCAAACCTGGCTGATGTGGCCTTGGCAGGTCTGGCCAGCAAGGAGAACTTTCGCAAGGTCAGCCTGCGCAGCGTGAAGTCTACCGATGTTGTGACAAACAACAGCACTCTGCCATTCAACAAGCTCATGCTCATTCGCATCAAAGGTCAGAGACTTAATAAGGATGTATTCTGTTTGTTTCCTAAACTTTTTTGTGAATTGATGAAGAAAGAAGGAAAGAATATAAAAATGAAAATCAAATTAGAAAAATTGTGCTTTGGGTCTTTTAAAAGCACTGCAGAGTTGTGCAGTGAGGTACAAGATGATGGTGCTATAAATATCTCAAAGTACAAAATTAGACTTGTTCTGTTTACCGTGTTTGGCAGGTCGGCGGCACGTCCAAGTGCGTCTGATGGAGCCCACAGCCCATTCGCTAAACAGTGGTGACTGCTTTCTTCTCATAACGCCAAAAAACTGCTTTATGTGGAGTGGAGAGTTTGCTAACGTCATTGAGAAAGCAAAGGTAGAAAAGGAACCATAGAAGGAAAAGTTTCTGGAATGTTTAGAAGAGGTGTTCAGACAACATTTTAACACACAATGTGTGCTTTGTGTGGCTAGGCATCAGAGATGGCATCATTTGTTCAAGCTAAGCGGGATCTGGGGTGTAAGGCCCCTCAGGTGACTGTGCTGGAGGAGGGGATCAACTCTGAGAGCAGATGGGCCAAAGAGTTCTGGAGCCTGCTGGGGGGAAAAGCCAAATACAGAGGTTCATACACATATTTAACATCTTAGATTCACAACCCAATATTATCATCTGCCTTAAATGCAACTCTGTTTACTGTAAACATCATCACAGACAGGTTTCCTTTAACATACACTCATGATACAAAGATTTGAATGGGTTTCTGTGTAACACTGCACATATGCTAACATATTTTTGTGCCTCGTGTGTGTTTTGTGCGTGCCAGGGGCCGGGGAACCAGAGGAGGATGAGCTGTATGAGAGTGGAGTGTGTGACTCCAATGGGGTGTACAGACTCCTGGGAGATAAACTGGTGCCTCATGAGGATGCCTGGGCTTCCATCCCCAGTGTCTCCTTGCTCAACTCTAAAGAGGTAACACTGCTGCGCACCAGAGGAATGACCTCATGTTTCTGTGAGGCTTTGACAAGTGTGGAAAACAAATTTGATCCTTTTTACACCTGGCTGGAAAAGCCTGGGAACGAAAAGTACAGGAGGTAGAGCACGTCTGAGAGAGAGTGGTGTAAAAGTTAGAGACGTACATTATCCAGACTGACATTTTAAGATACATTCCCCAAAAGTTTTGCATTGCTTTTGCACACTAAACTGTCTGTTTCTTCTTTTCCCTCTCAATAATTCTTCCCTTTAGGTGTTGGTGTTTGATTTTGGCAGTGAAGTGTATGTCTGGCATGGAAAAGACGTGCCTTTGAGTGACAGAAAAGTGGCTGTTAAATTGGGTAAACAGCTGTATAGTGGCAGCTACGACTACAGCAACTGCAGAGTGAACCCTTTAGCTGCCTCCTGCACAGATAAAGACATCCCTCTGTAAGTTAACTCTACATCCTATGTGGTATTTTATGGAATGAGTTTGAGGCATTTTACACTTAATACATGAAGTTTTACAAGGAAAAACATTGGCTGCAAAGATGGTGAGATTATTGCTTGTGTTATTGCAGCTCCTAGTGGTTAAATCATGCTAGTACAGCTGGTTAAAGTTGACATTTTTTAGTAACTCCCTCTCCTGTGTTTGTATCATTTCCAGTAAGGGAGAGGGTCGTCCGAGCTGGACTCTTTTTGGCCGTCTGTCAGAGCACAATGAGACGTCACTGTTCAGAGAGAAGTTCCTGGACTGGGCCGAGAGGAAGAAGGAGGAGGCAGCACAAGTAGAGGAAGTCAAGGTAAACAGGTTTAGGCTAAGTGTGTTTTAATTTGCCTTTTTTGCCCTCTTGTTTGGCATGCAGGGTTAATGGAAGTTCTTTTTGTTTCATTGTATCTGTTTTAGAAAATTAAGAGATTTTTTTATTTTTCTCTGTCTCCAGAGCCCCATCCACTCCACTGATCGTGCCTCCTTTGACTTGGACCTGCAGCCATGTGATGCCAAAGCTTTGCTAGACAATGAGCCAGAGCCAGTGAAGACGGTCTTAGAGGGCGTGAATGTCCAGCGAGGCCATGGAATCGTGAGGGCAGATGATGGCAGACAGGCAGAGCTGGCAACGGTGTCCGTAGACGCCTGGCACATCAAGGAGCATGGCGAGGAGGAGCTGCCAGAGGAGAGCCTTGGACAACTGCACCAGGGAGACGCCTACATCATCCGATGGAAGTACTCCATCACCACACTTGGTGAGTTGAGTGTTCGGCACAGGGAAGACCTGGAGAGTAAACAAGTGGAGATGAAGATTTAAAAACCACAGTATTTAAAATTAATAGTAGAGGAATATTTTGGGGTTCCTCTGAGATTAAGTACAGATTTCTGTCTCTGTGTGGGATTAATTTGTCAGTGGGGAAGCGGCAGAAACCTGGCGAGCTGAGTGCTGGGGCTCCTGGGAGAGAGAGGACAGCCTGTTTCTTCTGGCAGGGTCGTCACTCCAGCGTCAGCGAGAAAGGGACCTCAGCCCTGATGACAGTGGAGCTGGGCAGCCACAGGGGAGCACAAGTAAGTGATCATTCATCACAGAAACGATTGAAATTATTGTTTTAAAAATCTGAATTACCTTATGCTTGTTATCAGCCAGTCATCAGTGGTTTTTCACAATGGAAAGATTCATCTCAATCAACTACAGAATTTCTAAGATTAATTTTACAGGACATGCATGCATAAATTTTATTTTACTCGGCTTCATCAAGACTGGATGGAAACTTGGTAATTTCCATATTATCTTGGGAAACCAGCTTTGTCATCTGTGGAAAAAGAGATAAATTAGTTGAAATTTTGAGAAAAAGACCAAAATTGATTTGTCATCACAAGAAACCTTTTTCTTTTAACTTGCTTGTCTTTTTAGTGCAAAGAAATCACATATGAAATCTGGAAAATATTTGTAGGCACTGTTGGATGAGTGCAGAGATTAAAGTGTTATGTTGTTATTCTTCGCTTGTTTCTTTGCGTGTGTGTTTAGATGTTGGTGACTCAAGGAGAAGAGCCTCCATGCTTCCTCCAGCTCTTCCAGGGAGGTTTGGTTATCCACAGGGACAGCAGAGAGGACAGTACCAACAACAGAGGTAAAAACAAAAAAAAGACTCTGATTCAGTTGTATTTCATGTCACGAAAACTCCCTGAATCATCGTAGCTTTAACACTTCTACCCGTATCTGTCACACTTATCCAGATGGCTGGAGGTTGTTCTGTGTCCGTGGTGAGGCGGAGATGGAGGCTTCTCTAGTGGAGGTAGACTGTCAGCGTGCCAGTCTGCGCTCTCGTGGCAGCCTGGTGCTTCTTAATGCTCAGAAAAGCTGCCTCTACTTGTGGCACGGTTGTAAAGCTCATGTAGGTGCCCGGCAGGTGGCTAAAAGAGCAGCTGACAAAGTGACCCAAAGGTGAGGCTTTAGGAACGTGTTTTCATAGATTTGTTTATTTATTTATCAGTTTATTTGTCAGGGGCAATACAAAGGCATTGTTGCATTTAATTACAGTTTAACCAATACAATGTATGAAAGACTTCTAGCCATGGCTAATTTGCAGTCCTTGTCCCTGGTTAGGCTTTTAAAGAATGAAACGTGATACAACAGAATAAAATGGACATAAAAGACTAACAGTTGCAGCAGATATAAATGGGAAACCACACAGATGCATGAAAATAGCAACAGCAAGGCAGACATAGACATGCAGCCACATACATAAAAGCTAACAGTAAGGGTTGACATAAATATTGAATTAAAAAAAAAACATAAAACATGTAGCTTAGTTTTCACAGATTTGCCTTTGTTTGAGCCATTGTTTTACTGTGTTATCAAAGTCAGTCAGTGATTTTACTATTTATGGTATTCCAGATCTGTGGGCCTTTAACTGAGAGAGAGCACTGGCCGGATGTTGTTTTGCATTTCGTTGGTTTACAGTCTCCTCTCATGGTGGCTCCTTTACTGGAGTATTTTTCAATCGTTTCACTGACCAGTTGTGGGACAAGATCGTTCAGACACTTAAATGTCAGTTTAATGAATGAGAAATGTATATTTTCAAAGTTTTCAAAGCTCAATGAATTATACTTTTGTTGAACTTTACAATGGTAAAGTTCATCTACTTCTGATCCAGTATTTTTAGGGTCTGTTTGTACAAAGATAACATCTGTTTTATTGCTGATTGGGTGGCCTGACCCCAGACAGTAACACAGTATGGAAAATGTGATGAACTCATTGCATGCATGTAAAGCTGGGCAGTCTTTATTGGGAAACAAGATCTTAAAAGTTGAAAGCAGTTCAAGTTAGTCCTGATGGTTTTTGACACTTTTCTGATATATTCCTCAAATTTTAGTTGTGAGTCCAGGACAACTCCTAGATGTTTAAATTCATTTACCTTCTGTATTTTCTTCTGATCAGCATTTACCAAAAAAATCATTACATTTCTTTTGTCTCAAAGAGAAGCACATGGAAACAGTTTTTTGCACAGTTCAAAGTTAAAAAAGAAAATGTTTCTTAGCCACTGTGACATACTTAACGACTATCTATTCAGCAACTCTTCAGCTTGCTTTGAGGATGAAACATGGACGACAGAATCATTGGCATACATTTGGCAATGTACATCTTCACAGCTGTCAGGCAAAAGAGCAGAGGTCCCAGAATAGAACCTTGTGGGACGCCCACACTACAGTTCTGAAAGGATGATATTGAATTATTTATCTTAACACACTGCATTCCGGTTTCCAGAACCAGCTGAGAGCTTGTTTTGAGAAATTTAGCTTTATAAGTTTATCAAAAGTAAGTTGTGGTTCACAGTGTCAAATCCTATTTTCAGGTCCAAGAATTCTGCTTCTACAAATTTACCGTCATCTAAAGATGTTTTAATAGTGTGGGTGAGATAGCAGATTGCCATTTCTGTTGAATAACCAGATCAAAGCCAAATTATTTTGGGTGAAGAAGCTGGTTACTTCCAAGAAAACTGATCGGTTGCTCTGCCACTAACTTTTCAAGAGTTTTTGAGATCACAGGAAGGATTGATATCAGCCTGTAGTTTCAGGTTTTGTCAGTTTCACCAGATTTAAATATCGATGTTATAACTCCTTGTTTAAATATTGGGGGAAAATCCCTGCATGATGTCCTGTAAGTTCAGATCTAAGGAGTGACAGTTTTTTGTTTGTTATCAAGGTGTCCGCCAGAGTTAGGTCTGAGCAGAGGGAGCAGCATAAAGGTGGAGGAGGTGGAGGAAGGATCAGAACCAGCAGAGTTCACTAAGGCTCTGGGCTCGCAGGACAAGAAGGCCTATGACTGTATGCTGCAAGGTGCGTCCTCAAGAGAGAGAAATATCACAAATTACTGCTACTTTTTCTAAGTACACAACATGATAAATGTGTTTGTGGTCTCCAGATCCAGGGAAGTACAACTTCACGCCCCGGCTGTTCCAAGTGAGTGCAAGCTCTGGGCTTTTTGAAGGAGAGGAGAGGCTGTATGCAGCCAGAGTGACTGAGGGAGTTATGGCGATGCCCTTCTTGCAGGAGAACCTCTACTCGGCACAACAGCCTGGTTTGTGAAGCCAAATGTTCTCCTTTATTTCTACAGAATATATTTCACATAGTAAAGATGATGTATGCCATGCAGTGAGGGGATATAAAGGACTCTGCCTGTTAATGCACTCTTTAAGGGCTTTGTAAGTGCAAACGACAATATTAACCGGACTGTATGACCACTAACTGCCTATGCTGCTGATATGCTGTTGTGTTTTCAGCCCTGTTCATGCTGGATAACCGTATGGAGGTGTACCTGTGGCAGGGCAAGCAGCCTGACGACACACAGTTCGCAGGCTCTGCAAAGATCCGCTGGAACAACGAGAGGAAGTGTGCCATGGAGACTGTGCTGCAGTACTGCAAAGGTCAGAGGCAACGAAGACAAAAACTGATCAGAAGTGACCATCTATGGTGGCAAAGAGATGGCCACATACAGATTAAAACATTAGGAGTTATTTATCAAGAAGGCTTTGTATGGTACTAAATATTGCTTACAACTTATTTAATGCAGATTTTAATTTTGTAAAACATTTTTCATAATTGCACAACTTCTGACTAGATTATATGATTAAGATGATGGATTTAACTGTCCTATTCCTTCACTCACTAAGAGGTTTTTTAAGTCCTTTTTTTTATCAACCAAACACAGCTTCTGAAGAATAGTCCCACACCTAATAAAAGGTAGTCAACTTTGCCTCAACACTAAGATAATCGTTGACACTTGGCATTGCTCCGAGAAAATTTGTAAATCTCTTTTAAGCCTCAACTTCTTATAAAAATTCTCACCCTGTCTCCACTGTTGTGACCTGCAGAGAAGAACCCTCGGCGCCCCCCTCTGGCCTATCTGGTTCTTGCAGGCTGTGAACCTCTAACCTTCACCAACATCTTCCCATACTGGGAGAAAGATGCCAGTGTCGCTTCAAAGGTGGGATACTGTTTTTTTCTGATTGGTCTTAATAAAAACAAATATATAAAATGTGATGTCTTTGAGGTTTCTAAATAAATGTGTGTTAGAGGTAAAGAGAAACAAGGTCCCAGTGTTGTTGGTAGTAGGAATCCAAATTGTCTCACTCTACAAGACTATGTTAGATAAAGCTGCCCAAATACATTTGTGTTTAAGCCAGGGTTGGAAAAAGTACATCACTATCATACTCAAGTAAAAGTAAAAACTATTTAACTTAAAGTTTACTTTAAGTACTGAGAAGCTACTGAGGAGTTGTACAGACAAATATTATCTTTCTTTTTTGGCAAGAACACAAGAGAATAGATCTCCAGCCAGGTTGTTCAGGTAAGGTCACACCTCTAAAATAAAGAAAAACATACAGCAAAATTTACTGACTTTCTAGAGTTAGATTTAACACTTGAAAAGTTTCTATATTGCCCCACAATACATATAGTGAAACTGCACTTTTGAAAGTGTTAGATATTATGCAGCATGACTGAGCTGCAGTAACTTTTGAAGATATGTGGCTAGCTGGGTCTCCCCTGTCAAGAACAAAGCAGAGAGTCCACCTCATCATAAGGCAAAGCATACTGATGAAGATTACGCACTGTGTGTCCTTCAGGGACACTCAAAGTCACAGGTGGGAATTCAAACTTATTATACAGAGAACAGCTCATCAGTGATTAATTGAATTAAAGAAAGGCATCTAGGAAAAATTATCACCATCGTAAGTTACAGCTTGCATTAGCTCAGCCTGAAGTTTTAGTCTTTTGCATCTTACTGTATGCTTAAACACAAAAACAGAGAATGCTCCCAGTGTTTGTTTGCTTGTATGCTTATATATTTAAATGCTCTATGTATAGACTCAGAGCTCCAAGAACAAGGTGACCCTGGTGAAAGAAGCTCTGTCTAAGCTCAGTAAACAGCAGTACTCCATCGAGGAGCTGACCAGGAAACCTCTACCAGAGGGAGTGGACCCCTTACGCCTGGAGGACTACCTGTCCGATCAGGACTTCAAGGTAGGGCTGCACTCAAATGGACAAAAAGATTCCTTTAAAACTCACAAAATCAACATTGTGTCTTTATTCTTGCCTGTCCAAACAGCTGCCACATATGTTTATGTTTTCTTTTCATTTCAGACACTTCTGGAGATGAGTCGAGTCGAGTTCAACGCTCTGCCAAACTGGAAACAAAAGAATCTGAAGAAAAGCAAAGGCCTGTTTTAAACACGTATCTGCCTGTTTTTTTATGTCAGAAGCAGCTTCTCTTTCCTTATTTTTAAAGGAGAAAAAAAGCAAATGTACTATTTTGTTCATATTTTGGTCTATGTTGAAAAGAACCCCTTTTTTAATGTGTCACTTAGGTATTTTAGCCAACCATTATGTGCAATTTTAATCTTTTAAGTAACTTTAACATTATGAATGACAATTTCTTTTACTTGTAAGGTAAAAAAATAACCTTCCATTATAAATATGTAAAATACTATTAATGAATGTCTATGTGTATTACAGTGTCAACTGTTTTCATGTGTTTTTGGTTTGCAAACTGTGGGAGTTTTATTGATTTTTCTTTTTTCATGAAAACATGGAATGAGAGTAGGTTGTTCAGAAAAACGTCTTCACTCAGAAGTTTACAAAGAAAAGAAGCAGAACAATTCTAAGCTGAAAAAATCTGCCTCTACTTTGTGATTGATTTAAAGACACAGTTTGTTCTAAACCATCATGATTGTGTTCTGGTCCTCTGACTTGTTTTTATGGGGAGAAAATAATTTTTGCGTTTCATATTTCAATGTAACAGACGTGTGATTGAGGAAACTCTGACTTTTCAGACTTCACCATCTTCCCTGGACTGACTCATTTTATTTTATTTTAATTTTTAAATGGTACTGAATACTTCCTGGTTTATATGTAAAGCTGCCTGTGCGCCTTTGATTGCAGCACTATAAATAATTGGTTGCTGGGACCAAATGCGACGTCTTCTTATAAATGTTTTCTGTGTGAGTGTGTGTGTTTGTTCACCTTTAAAAGTATTAAGCATGTGTGTGTGAGAGACAGCGAGAGAGTAACTGTGCTGTATAAACTGCCTCTGTAGCTGGCACCAGAAATGTAAACTTGTCATCATATATGACGTGTGAAACAAACTGTTAAAATGACTGCCTGTGATGTCTGAATTAGAAAGTTCTCTGCATGATTTCACTACAAGTCATTCGCCAACAATTTTGCATTAGTTCTTTTCAACATCTGCATTTTTTTGTGATACATTGAGACTGTGTTACATGTGGAGACTGCTTCCCAGTCAGTCTTATTTCATGGCACATACCTTTGGTAAACATTGGTGTTAGGGAACTGAGATATTAATGCTCCAGATTTCCCTTTGAATAAAGTATTTCTAAGAATGTTTGCTTCCGACCTTTATTCAAATATGTTGTATTGTCACAACTATACACATAAAGAGCTACTTTCTTTTAACTTAATGTGGCATGTCACATAACTGCACAATAAAATATTTAGCCTAGGAAAGTCTCTAAAGCCTCAGAACAACTACAACTGCTTTTTGGCTCAACACGTTCATGGCAGTGTTTAAACTTTCAGCAGAGAATCTTCAAAGATAAAACTTTTGTAACCACGAAGGAAACTCTACAAATGTACAGTTAAGTATAAAATTATTTGCCCCCCTGTGAAAATTTCAGTTCTTCCCAAGTGCTGTTAAACAGAGAAATGAATTTTCATCACAGTTTTTCCCAACACCCTAGTTTTTTTCTTGAGTCTAAACTGATTTCTTTTGTTATTGCCATGTTGCTTTCTCAAGTCCCAGCTCAAACCCTTCCTGAAGTGTGTGAATTGGAAGATAACCCTCAGTCTTAATTTGATTTTACAAGCTTGGAGCTTTACAAATTTAAAGCAGCACACCATTGCCAACAGTGGTTTGTGCTATGGCTCAATCAAAAAACAAGTCAGTTCTAAAGTAATAATAAGTGTTAAGTGTAAATAATTTTGACCCTGGTAGGTTTTGGTTTTTATGAAATAATTTTGTTTCTGTGTGCAAATTATAACAATGTGAGCATCCAGAATAAAACTGGGATGTTTGGGAAAGCTGTGTTTAAAAAGTTTATTGCCCTTTTTAACAAAACTTGGGAAATGCTTACAAAAAATAATTTTCTGGGGGCATAGGACTGTTACTTTCCAAGGATCGGTTAGTTTTCATTCTTTTTTATGTCTGTTTTTCATAAAGATTCAAAACAATGGTATTGTGTTTGAAAATTTTGCATTTTATTGCATTTTTCAGTCAAAAATAAGTATGGTATTGTTGCTCATTTTAATTTTTTATCCTCTTAAAATCTAAAGCAAATAACATGTTACGTTTTAATATTCTTAGTATTGAACATTTGACATGGAAACTCATTACAGGGATAGGTTTATCTTTATTCAGTGCACCTACAAAGCAGTCATGATGGCCTGAGCTCAAAACAAAAATATTTATCATAATAAAAATGACCTCAGAGAATTTAATAGCTACATATGCAGTTTTTGTATTTCTGAACTACAGTGTGATAAGAGAAGACTTTTTTTTCCCTTTAGTGTCCTGTGTCTACTTATGGAAATGCCAGAACTGCCAAATAGATGCTTGTGTTAATATTCAACCACCAGGTGGTGCTATCTGTCCAGCCTAGCATGCTGCAAAGCATTCCTGTTAAGTATGTGCAGCTTTTTAGGCCATACGCAATCAATAAGTGATGGGAAGAGAATAAAACATTTAAAGCAAACAAAAACAAACTTGGATTGAGTTTGTTTTTGTTTGTGGGCAGCAGGTCTTGAGCATTTTGTAGAACAATGTGTCAAAATGGTTCATGAATATCCATTTTGTTCAGTCTGACTCATGCAGTACTGTGTGGGTTTTAAACAACACCTGCTTTACGGGAAGGGAACACATCTGTCGACACACCCAGAGTCAATGACAAACTGTAAATGTGCAAAAATACAAAGATTGGTGTGCATCGCTTAAAGGCCGTACCTATTAAATCATAGCCCAGCTGCATGTCCCATTTCTATAGATCCTCCAGTCAAACACACAGCAGCAGCGTTATTTCCACAACAGATGGCAGGAGGCAGCCGCTGCGTCCTCCAACAGCAAAAGAGCGGCTGGTCTGTTTATTTATGATCATCTCTGTCCTGCGAGCATTAATCACCTGCATCTCTCTGCCTCCCGGCTCAGGTGCCCCAGCATCCCACAATGCGTCTGACATGCAGACAAACAATGAGGCTGCTAATACAAGATTAGCCTGAGTAATATCAGGCTGGATATGAGATGATGGAGCAGGTTGGACAGCTCTGGAGTGGAGAGCAGCCTAGATGTTTGATCAGGCTCCAAATTCTCAGATCATGAGCCTGGGGGCGTCCTAAACTCAGTGTGAACTTGTTCTTAAGCAATATTTGATGAAGTGAGCCCAGTAAAAGACATCTTATTTGTCAATCTATAAAAGTGATTCAGAAGTGTTTAAGCTGTATGCAGAGAGCTGTAGACTCTTTTTCTCTCTCTACTGTCAACACTAATTAATTAGAAGAAATAAGACTGCATTTTCATGCAGAGTGAAAAAACAGCAGTTTTCTTGATAAAGTACCTTTTCAGTGGCACTCATGAAAAGACTTCATCCAGCTAGGATTGTCACAATGACAAGGTTTAAAATTTTGTTACAATTCTTGTGAAAGTCAAACAGTATCTAAACCTCAAAAATACAGGAGTGAAAGGCCCCTGATTGGAAAACTTTTTGGTTATTATTAACAAAAATTGCACACAAACTCCAGCAGACACTTTTTGATTTGTACAAATAAATTGGCAACGGTCTCTTTGAAACAAAGAGATCAGTTCAATAAGCTTTATTGGGCATAGAAAACTTAAACTTAATTTGTTATTGCCAAAGCAGTGTACGAATATAATAATATTTGATAATAACAGAAGAGGTGTAATAATTGATAAAACAAATCTGGGTTTAACTTTAAAATATTGGTTAAAACATGTAGAAATTATTTTTCAATTATCATCATTCAAATACACTATATTGCTAAAAGTATTCATTCACCTGCCTTGACTCGCATATGAACTTAAGTGACGTCCCTTTCTTAATCTATAGGGTTTAATATGATGTCGGTCCACCCTTTGCAGCTATAACAGCTTCAACTCTTCTGGGAAGGCTTTCCACAGGGTTTAGGAGCATGTTTATGGGAATTCTTGACCATTCTTCCTGAAGCACATTTGTGAGGTCACACACTGATGTTGGACGAGAAGGCCTGGCTCTCAGTCTCCGCTCTAATTCATCCTAAAGGTGTTATCAGGTACAGGTCAGGACTCTGTGCAGGTCAGTCAAGTTCATCCACACCAAACTCTTTCATCCATGTCTTTATGGGCCTTGCTTTGTGCACTGGTGCACAGTCATGTTGGAACAGGAAGGAGCCATCCCCAAACTGTTTCCACAAAGTTGGGAGCATGAAATTGTCCAAAATCTCTGTGGTATGCTGAAGCATTCAGGGTTCCTTTCACTGGAACTAAAGGGCCAAGCCCAGCTCCTGAAAAACAAGCCCATACCATAACCCCCCCTCCACCAAACTTTACACTTGGCACAATGCAGTCAGACAAGTACCGTTCTCCTGGCAACCACCAAACCCAGACTCCTCCATCAGATTGCCAGATGGAGAGGCACAATTCGTCACTCCAGAGAACGCGTCTCCACTGCTCTAGAGTCCAGTGGTGGCGTGCTTTACAACACTTTGCATTGCACTTGGTGATGTATGGCTTGGATGCAGCTGCTCAGCCATGGACACCCATTCCATGAAGCTCTCTGCGCACTGTTCTTGAGCTAATCTGAAGGCCACATGAAGTTTGGAGGTCTGTAGTTGGCGACCTCTGCACACTATGCATCCTCAGCATCCGCTGACCCCACTCTGTCATTTTATGTGGCTTACCATTTCATGGCTGGGGTTCTGTCGGTTCCAATCGCTTCCACTTTGTTATAATACCACTGACAGTTGACTGTGGAATATTTAGGAGCAAGGAAATTTCACGACTGGACTTGTTGCACAGGTGGCATCCTAACACAGTTCCACGCTGGAATTCACTGAGCTCCTGAGAGTGACCCATTCTTTCACAAATGTTTGTAGAAACAGTCTGCATGCCTAGGTGCTTGATTTTATACACCTGTGGCCATGAAAGTGATTGGAACACCTGATTTCGATTATCTGGATCAGTGAGTGAATACTTTTGGCAATATAGTGTATGCGCAGACAGTCCTGTTCATGGTGGTGGTGTGGTGTTTGAGGTCCTCTTTTTGGTCACAATAGCTCACAAACGCTGTTTTCACCCAGCAGATATGGACATTTTTGTTCATTGTTCATACTGTTATTTTTTGTTTATTGGTGAAAAATGGAAAGGACTGATCTCTGATGTCCTTGTACAAAGTTTCTAGCTCCCGTTGGCTTCAGTGGGTGCACAGTCTGTCTTCTTTAGCTCCTATTTCCACATACAACAGCTGCAGAGCAGATCGCTCCCTCAATAGTCAATCGAAGCAGTTCCACTGTGTGCTCCGGTCTGGCTCCAGCACTGAAGTGCCACTCAGCTTCATTGGATATATGCTGCAGGTCTATTTTTGGCGACAGCCACTGTCAAACTGCATCAGTCCACATGGAGCAGATCGATCCAAACAGAAAAATGTGCAAAGTATCTCATCAACTTCAAGATACAACACAATGTACAGAATCCTAATCATAAATCATCTTTATATCAACATTAAGTCTCATCCTGCAGCATGAGCAAAAGGTCATGGGGAGGTCAGTGGGTCATACATCTACAATGGCCCCACTGATAAGGAAAAGTTAACTTTCTACATGAAACCACAGATTTTTTTGTATCAAACATTGACCCTTTAACGTCATAATTTACCATGGCAAAGGCAATAAAATCATGGAATCATTTTGAAAGTAATGGCAAATCATCCCAGAAAAGGCCAAATAATCCACCATTGACATGCTATTCATGAGCGAACAGTCCCTCTGTGATCTCTGTCCTCTCGTCTCATGCTGCTCAGGGCTGTGCTACATTGCACAGCGCTCTAGACATGCTTTCAGAGGGCAGGTTTGGTCAAGACAAAACCACCTGACCCTGACTTTTTACCCCTAGCTGACTGAAAGCCTACAGAAACCTCTGTACATAAAGACTCAGCTCAACCAAAAATGCAGATGAGCTTCCTGTTAATGCAAAACACTTTAACACATTAAATACATTCACAGATTCACAGAGGACAAAGACAACTAAAGGTTTCACTCCTGTCAGCTAATAAAAAGAAACTAAGGCTTAAGTGGGTATGAGTTCAAGATGTTGCTTGGTTCAATTATCTTAGCCTTTGTTTTAATGTGGAAGATAATGCGCATGTTTGCCTTCCATTGGCTATGCTTTCCCCTAAAACCCCAGATCTTTCTGGTTGGTGAAAAGTTATTAATGTTGAGTATAATTATTGCTTAATGTGAAAAAAAATAGATGATAGTCTTAATGACAATCTGAGGACAAGCAGGTTGGCTAAAGATATCAGTTGATGCAAATAAAAGCTTAACTGAACAAAAAAAATGCTGAATTCCATAAATAACTCTATTTCTGGAAAGCCACATTTTTCTTTTAATTATTATTCTTGTATGAATAGCTCCAAGTTTAAAGTTTTAGACTCAATTCATAAATGCTCCACGAATATTAAACATCAGACAGTTTCTGCCCTTTTTAAGGAGGCAGAAGGGACAACTTTTGATTTTTAACCTGTGTTATGATATCAGAGCGATGAAGGTACTTTGAGAAATAAATCATTAAAAAAAGGATTTTGGCTGGTTCTAAAGGATCCTTTAGATAGGTGGAACTGCATTTTTTTAGCCCAGTTGATTAAACATTTGTTTTCCTTTTTATATCTAAATGTGAATTCAAAATTTACCAGGCTTTCTAACACTTCTGGCTCGGCCCTTGAGTCACTATGTCAAAAGGCTCACAACATGTAAAACTGTTTTCATGAGGAATTGGTTTACAGCACTGACACTCCAAGTCTAAATCCAACAGATTATGGGACAGAGTAAAGGCTTTGCTAGTTTAACTTCAGCTACTACTTTTACTAATAGATGGCTCAAAGCATTGTCTGGAGATATCTTTACTTTCTAACGTCAGCTCAGGGGTGTCCAAACTATGGCCCTGAGGCCAAATGTGGCCCACGGTCCATTTTTGATTGCCCCCCCCCCAAAAAATTTTTTTATTAAATGAGGCCCTCAATAGAGCATGAAGCTTGTACTACTAGTAATCTTCTTAGTTTCAGCACAGGGCAGTGCTACCATGCTAATACTGTAAACAAACATTTTGACAAGGGTTTATAGCTGTTTTTTTCAGGACTAAAATGAGACGACATGATAAATAGTACAAATATTGGCAACCAAAATATTGAATATATCTTGATTTACAACACCCTAAAGGACTACAGCAGCAAAAAAGCCACACCAATGATGTTCCGGGGGCGGGGCCAGTGGTAGTCAGAGCTGACTACGGCCCCCTGAAATTTGATTGGCCTCCCCAAAATCCTTAAACTGATTGACCATTCACCTTGTCAGCCATCAACTAGCCCTTTAATCCAATCACTGAGCATATCTTAACCAACATTAGATTGGTTTTAGTAATTTTAATATCAGGGTGAGATATATAAAAGTGGCCCCACCCTTCTTATGTATTTCTGTATGTGGCCCCCAATGCAAAAAGTCTGCTTTAGATAAAAAAGAATAGTGTCACTTCCACATGACGTACACTTAACTTTAGCCTGTAGTCTTGAAACAGCTATCTTAACACAACAAAAAAAAAAACAAGAAGAAACTACATATTCCAAACCAATTTTTCATTGATGTTCAATCTATTTAATCCAGACATTTAAAAGTTTACTTGACACACCATCTTTTGCAGTGACAATGGATTCTCAGCTTGGAGACTATGCTAAGCTAAGCTAGCTGACTGCTAGGTGTAGCTATATTTTTACCTTACAAACATAGGCTTGTGTGGTATCAATCTATCTGTCTAACACTGGAAAAACATGTAACTTTACTCTTTAAAGAGAAGAGCTATTCCGTTAAGATTTTCGTTAAAACAAATAAAAAATAATGGTGAAAAGGATGTTTAATTGTTGCTAGAGTGATATACTGGAAACAACTATTACAAAGTTGTAGTATGTGTTTATTTTATGTAGACCCAGGCAGCACTTAGCCAGAGTTTTTTGTTGCAAATTGCATTAAATGTCTTCAATAAACATATTTAAGCAGAAGGTTTTAGTGCCCATTTCAAAACATTAAAAAAAAGATGAAAAAAGGAGCATCAAAATTTGTTCTTTGTTTTGGTTTCTGTGTTTATTTATGCTGACAAGTGATGGGGTCATAATTGCAGAGTAGAAAAAGAAGGCTGACTGAGAAAAGATTTAATAAACCTCCAAATGAATCATGGTAGGAGAATTGATTGCCTCAGAGGGACTCAATCAATTCTGCTGCTTTTATAGATGCCTTGTCTCACTGTAAGAGAACATGTTTATTAGCAGAAATGAACTCTTTGAGGAGGACAAGAGAGTTCTTTGAAATTCTCTGAACTCACAAAGCAATATTACCTTGGAAAGAAAAAATAAATAAGACTCTTTTTTTCTGTGGGAAACCCACAGCCTTGAAAGTTTCATGGCTCCCCCTGAATGCAGTAGGCAATATTGAACATGCAATAACCTTGGATTCCTGTGTGCTGGTGCGTGTCTGTGTGTGCGCTGAGGAGAATCAGCAGGAATAAAGGTGTTAATGTTGCTAATCAATGGTTTCTTTGTCTTCCCTCTGCAGCGCTCTGTGTCCCTGCTGTTGAAATAAACTGACTGAGTTCTCCCAGACTGCTTACAGCAGGATTAACTCTGCGCTGTGCAATATGTTCTCATCCATTAGGTAAGTTTCTCATCAGGAGGAAGTGGTCTTATTCTCGGGGTCTATTCTCTGAGAGTTTATGAAAAGCCACGCACGGGTTTTAAAACTTTATTTAGAGCTCTCTTATTTAACACATCCTCATATGTGTGTCTCCTGTAAAACACGGCGCATTAATTATGTCTATGCTGAAAAAAATTTCAGACTATTTTAATAAAATGACATTTTCTTGATCACATTGTTCAATGTCAATCAAAATAAGATTCAGACACCACACTGCCAGCTGAACTAATGTCTGTCCTAAGATGAAATATGTAATGTTCTGCTTTCCAAGATTTTCTGGAGCTGTTTCCGGCCTCCCACAATTTATTACCTCCCCCATTTGTTTATTGCAATGTGGGAGAAAGAGCATGCATAAAAATCCAGTCTACTTCAAGTATTACTAATTTTTTGGCTTTCAGGTGAAAATCCACTGTATCCTCAAAGATTGTTTTTTATTATTGCAATAGGTATTAAAGCATTTATATGTATTGATGATATAGGACAAGGAGCATGACTGGCTCACACCACCTCAGGTGTCCTGGTTTTGGGTGACTCAGATGTGGTCACATAATAACAGAAAGCTCTATACAATGATGATAATTAACCTAAGGATGCGGTTGAAAGCTCTTACTAAACTAACAGGTGGGCCTTGCGAACAAGAATGACCCTGACTTTAATTTCACTGTTGATTAAACTTAAATTCAGATTCAGACTAGACGACAAGCCTAAGGCTAAGCAGACAGTTTAAAGCACACTGCCAAAAACAATAGCTTGTTAAATTTCTATTTTCTAACAGTTATTCTGATTCAATAACAAAATTAATTGTGGTTTCATATTGCCATTGCATGGCTAGATTTCACATTAACCCTTTAACTCCTGAGCCTCTGGACACGTTCTTATTTTAACTGTAAATGGCACAGAAAGTGTCTTGTGAGTGCTTTTGCCCATTATTCAAGAGTACTTTAATATCTGGCAGTTGTGTACAATGTACTGCATGTTTAAAAAGTGTTTTTGTTTTAACTGTTTAAATTATAACTGAGTTTCTGGGCTCTTTTCTTATTTTAACCATAAAAGGCCCAGAAAATGTCCTGTGAGTACGTGCTTTTGCCCATTTTCCCACAATACTTAGAACTTGTAATATATGGCAGTTATTTACATATTACTGCATGTTAAGTGTTTTAACAGTTTAAAATGAAGAAACACAAAAAAGGGGGGAACTTTGTGCTAGAATCTTAGTGGGAAAAGGGGAAATTACAGAAATAATCGCATGCTGGCTGTAAAGCACAGTTTCTTAGCTTTCAGAAACTGTTTGAATTTTTCCGATAGCACAAACGGTCATGCCATTATGGTCATGTAAAGTGTGCTTCAACGGCGCGTTGTCGACCACGCGCTAGGAGTAAAAGGATTAATCTGGGAAAACATATGGGAAGGGCAGGACTTTTCAAAACAAAAATTCTCAGTATAACTGGGCAAATGTTCTGTCACATTCATTACAAACCAATCAGAGCAGCAAGACAAAATGAAGTTGTATGCACATGCAGCTCCTTTGAATAAACACTGCTATAGTACATTTACAGTTGACCATGATGTGGTAAAACCTTATGCCAATGCCAAGAGAAGCTTACAGTGTGGCTCTGTGTTTTGTAAAAAGAATAAGGCAATGTGCAATTCTGGTAAACTGCTTCATCAGAGCAAATCATTTCAGTGATAGCAGCTATTTTATACTCCAAGAATCACAAACCCATGCCGAAACAGGTGGGGAGAAGAGCGTAAACATCTTTTCCATCATTAAAGGCTTCAGTCCAGCTCTTTACTCTTGTTTTAATAAAGAAATGTAGTCCGGTTCTGTTAAAATTGTAGATAAGAAATCTAGCTTTGAGTCGTGCTGAATGATTTTAAGAGATATCAAGCTGCAATTTGTCTTAAATTGCAGTTGCAATATGATTTATTCCATTAAGGTAAATTGAATTCTTATCTGAAAACTATATGCTAAAATGATCATCAAAAGGTTATCAAATTGACTGAGGAGTACAATTTTTTTTTTTTTTTTTTTTTTTTTTTTTTTGCAATGCCTGCACAAAACAAAGAGAATTCATTCTTATATCGGTTCATGGTGTTTCTGCTTCAAAATATTTCAGCTGGATTCAGACCAGGCCATAGCACAACATCCTCAGCAACTCCGGTATTGAATAACATCATAAACTTCATCCTATTAATTACACCATTTTCTCTTTATTTTGATGAGACTGCATGCAACTGGTGCCACAACTATTTATCAAACAAAATACAAGTAATAGTTATGGATAATGTTACGTTGCCCCTTCTTCTCATAGTTCCATTCCTAGGCCACTTCTCTTGACTCTGTAAAAATGACATCTCAGGACAAATATGGAATTGTAAGATTTATCTCTATGCAGACAATGCAATTTTATACTCTGCATCCTCCAACAGTCAAGCCCTTTCACAGCTACAGACTGATTTCAACTTTATCCACTATATCTGGACAGAGCATTGAGTGCACTAATGCTGTGTTGACCATGTTATGGTAACGCTGAACATGTTCAATAGTTAGATCAGGATCTGTCTTTTGAGTCTCACTTTTCAAATTTAGCAGGGAAATTTTTCTTTTCCAGTTAAAATTAAGGATGAAAAAAAGGAAAGATGGAGTAAAATGCCACTTCTCACATTTCACCTTAAAGACCCTGTAAAGTGAAATCCAAAGTTTTTGTCTTAACACACTAGACATGTCGGAATGTGGTTGCTGTAAACATGTGAAAACACTGAGATCTACATGTGACTGAAGTCTGGATTTAGGCTGTTAGAAAGTTTTTCACCTCTTTCCTGGCTTGGTTTAATTTGGGTGGGGCTAATATGTGGGATTTTTTGTTGTTAATTGTGAGGTAATTTTGCCAAATCTATCAGCCACAGTGGCCTATAAATGATTCAAAGCACCATAACAGAGATTTGAGCCAGAAAAAGGACTTTTTTCTCTCCTCTGGCACAGATTCAACATTTTTTTAATCTGAGAGGATCTGATTTCTCCAGAGTGGGCGTGGCTTCAGCTCATTCAAGAGACAAGCCCACACCATCCTGGAGCAGATTTTACTGCCTCATTTGTCATGATTTTAAAGCTTAATTTTATAACCTTAGAGATGTTTTATCTGACTGAAATTTGATTTAAGGGTTCATAACACAGTAACCTGTCATACAAAAAACCTAAATACAGATTTATTTTTTCATTTACAGGATCTTTAAAGACATATATCACTTACTGCAATTTGAAAATTGCAGCTAGCACTTTTAAGATTGCAATACAATTTTAATTATTGTTCAGTCCTGGCTGAAATTAACAAATATGAATAGATATGTGAGTCCAGTAAAGACAAAGGTTAAGAAATGGATCTGTTAAGTGATTTAAATAAGATAAATGTCAGAACTGTACAGATATGATTAAATTTTTAAAAGCAATTTTAGAGCATACATAACTGTTTACATTTAATTTCCTCATAATCAAAGATGTAATTAAGTGCCTCTTAAATAGGTGTTTTGGCCTGTCATATGCAATAACCAAATTAGTCCCAAAAAAAATGTTAGAGCGAGCATGTAAACTACATGGGCTCTGAGGCTGAAACAGCTGAACAAAATGAAACCATTTTATCACTAACACCTGAGCTTTTCATACCTTGAAACCCAAATCCTCCATAACAACAGCTTATTAGTAAAAGACTTGTTTGATAGTCTTGGAGAGTTGATCTTCTTGTATGGGAATTTAAATGAACACAGTGGATATGAAGCACTTCCACAGCACACATGTTTCGGATTAGGAGAGCTGCTCCCTCTGAGCCAGCTGCCGAAGTGAGCATTTATATTGTCTGATGTGTAATGTCAGCGGGTAATTCTAGGCAGCAGATGGTGACAGTTTGCCTACTTAACTTGAGCACAACACACTGGAACGCACACTCACAATCACACAATAAAAACTTTCCCACACAGGGAGAAAACAAACATATTCAAACCCTTCCAGTTTCCTTTTTTAACAAAAGCAGAAGCTGTACACTTTTTGCATACAGAAACGCCTCTTTATAAACACACAGCTCCCCGTGATAAAAGCCTGCCTGCATCGACCACGACATCAGTCCTCTTTCCTGCAGATGAGAGGAACTGCGGATGACAGATTGATTGAAGGATCTTCCTCCCTCTCTCATCCATCATTTCAGCCTGTTCATCATCTTCGTTTTGTTGTATCCATCTGCCGGAGAAAGAAGGAGAAAACCATTTAAGTCAGCCCTGACCATCGAGTCACCCACAGGGGTTTGAGGCGGCAAACAGCTGGGGCTCGGCTCTGAGTGCCCTCACTGAAAGCAAGAGGACAAACTATTATTTGGCCTCAATTAAAACAAAGAGACGTTTTCCAGGTACACCTCACTGTCATTTGTCATTGTGGCAGCTGGGCTGCTTTATAATCTAATGAAAGAAGTTCTCTACTTGAGTGACATCAGAAAAAAAACAAGGAGGGATGTCTTTTAGCTCCACTAAAGTAGATCTGAGCTGCATCTAAATGCATGCAGCATCTGTGATGGCATCAATCAAGACTTGAGTTTGGCATACTAATATCTGCTGCAGACCTTAAAGATCTAAGTTTGACCTTGGACCTGAGAAGTGACTGAGGTGTTAAAAGTTTATAACTGTTGCTATTATTTTGGCTGGAGTATGACCTTGTTCTGTGTTTTTAACAGATTCTATTTGTCATAGCCAGTGAAAGCAGCTCTCTATTTATCAAAACAAAAGAAGCTAAGGGCACAAACACTGGATGAGCAATATGAATGAGCCAATTAACAATTATGGCATTTTTTAAAATAGCTTTAGAATTTATATCCTCTTTCGTGACACCCAAGGTCACTTTAAAAAAGTAAAGAATTCACTCCCTTGGATGTTTCACCCTTTAATTGAATTTATAAATCAATCATGGTCAAAATAATTGCCCTTTTTTTGACAAAGAAAATCACAAAAACCTCTTTAATGTCAAAGTGAAAACATGTCAGTTACATAAAAAATGTAATCTAAAATAATTTACTGTATAAATATTCAGCCCTGTCAATTCAGCATTTAGTAGAGTCACCTTTGGCTGCAATCACAGCACTGAGTCTATGTGGATAGGTATCAATCAGAGTTGCACATCTGGACACTGCAATTTTATTCCATTCTTTGCAAAACTGCTAAAGTTCTGTCATGTTGTACATGGATCAGGCGTGAACTAGGGGTGTAAATCACCAGCGTCATCCCAATATGATACAATATCGATATTTTGGAAAACAATACGGTATTTTCTGACATCACAAAATCTGCCACAATATGATTTCGATTCGGTTCAATATGGGGCCCAGGATCGATATCAGGCGATTTTATGCAAAAATGTTCGATTGGATAGAAGTCTGGGCTTTGACTCGGCCACTCCAGAAAATTGACTGTGTTGTCTTTAAACCATTTCTGTGTAGCTTTCGCTCCGTGCTTCAGGTCATTGTCTTCCTGAAAAACAAATCTTCTTCAAAGCCGTGGTTCTCTTGCAGACTGAAATACATTGTCCTCTGTTGATTTTCCTATATATGCCGTATTCATTTCACCCTCAATTTTTACAAGCCTTCCAGGGCTGGCAGCCAAGAAGCACCCCCACAGCATGATGCTGCTACCACCGGGCTTTTTTTTTTTTTTTTTTTCAACTTTCTTCCACTTGGCCAACTGCCTTTTGGAAACTACTCTCCAATAAAGCTTTGACTGGCGAAGAATACAGGAAACAGCTGTTGTATGCAGAGTCTCTCCAATCTCAGCTGCTAAAGCTTGTAGCTCCTTCAGAGAAGTCATAGGTGCCTTGGTGGCCTCTCACTAGTCTCCTTCTTGCACGGTCACTCAGTTTGTGAGGACAGCCTGATCTAGGCAGATTTACACATGTGCCATATTCCTTCCATTTCTTGATGATGGATTTACCTGAAGTCTGGGGGATGTTTTGTGCCTTGGATTTTTTTCCCCCTGACTTACACTTTTCACCAACCATTTCTCTGAGTTGCTTGGAGTGTTCTTTTGTCTCCATGGTGTACTACAGCAATACAGGAATAGGTCAGTCACTTTACAGGGGGGATATTTATGCAATCACTCATTTCGCATTACATATTTCATTAAACTGGCACTACCTTGTAGGAATGTTTTCACTTTAACATTAAAAAGTTTGCTTTTGTGTTTGTCTTTGCCAAATTATACTGACCCAGATTAATTTATGAAATTAATAAAATGGTAAAAAATCTAAGGGGTGAATATTTTTATAGGCATAGCAGGTAGCAAAAGTTGCAATATTTTGATGTTTTATCATTTTATCAACATTGCAGGATTAAGTGAATTAGTAAAAAATGATGCAACTGTTTCTTGTGCTCATAAGCCTCACCAAAAAAGGCAGTGATTGGTCACATTTGAAGGAAATTAGCTGTAATTATAAGGAATTTGCTTTAATAGCTGCAATCAGGAGTACCAGTGTCCTGGTTGTTGTGTACACGTGCCCATATGCAGGGCTGTCGTTCTCGGTGCAGGCAGCCTGGGTTCAGGTTCCCAGGTTTCTGACTCTAAGTACTGTCCTACTGTGTTTGCATGGAAGCCCAAAATCAGAATTAAATTAATGAATGCTTATATGATAGTTGCAACTGTGCTATTGCAACTTCCTGGAGGGACTGTTTTGTTTTGTTTTGTGTAATAATATCATGATAAATGACAGATATCAGTGAAACTGTAGCAGCGAAATGCATTTTGTCGCTTTGTTACAGTCACAATCATCGCTGTTGTCTCTAATTCGTTGCCATCCTTGACAAACTTAGATGAGTTTTAAAGTGTTTGAATAAGGCCAGTCTGAGTCCCTGAATGTCTGCACAGTGGGCTGAACATTTTCAGATGTGAATGGCACTTACTCAGAGACTATCTTCAAGCACTACAGTGCAAGGACAACAACCCAGTCACCAATTAGAGAGGAACACCAGGGTCAAAGCCGCCAACAGATGTAAACATCTCAACCTTCACTACACACGTGCTGGTGAGAAATTCACAAAAGTAACACAATAAAGCTTTTCATGTAGATTTCTAAAGAAATGAAGCACTTGATGATTACAAAGCCTTGACTCAGATAAACTGCAGATTGCCTCAGTAGTGTTTGATAAGATTAAAGAGGCTAATGCTTCATACTTTGAGGTTTAAAAAAGGTTTAAAAACCGGAGCCTTATTTTAAGATTCATCATCATGGGGCACCTGAGCTGTTCAAGTGTGTACCCCATACAGAGACTACAGTCCGTATCACAGTTTGACTCCAGACTTTGGCCCTTTGCTACATGTCTTCATCCCAGTCTTTCTGGTCCAAAATATTACTAAAAAGAAAGGCTTCTTCATAGCTATATTGTCGAGAAACGGTGGAACAAAAGCAAAGAATTACTCATTTCAGCATCCTTTGTTTGTTATACCCACCTTACTGACAAGTTAAAACTCTGATATTTACAACTGTTTGATGAAACTACCTGGTAAAAACAAAATTTTACCCTAACAGGGATCAAATCAGGCCTTGCCAAAGTAACCTTCAGACTGTATGGTCTAATCAATGGCTGTTTTGATTGCCACAGTTTTCCCATTGTACTTCAGATGACTCACATCTTACTGCCTTTTCCACTTTTGTCCTCTTAAAAGCTTTGCTTTGTTCTGTTTGTTCGCTTATAAAAACTTTGTTCAGGGTTCTTTGTTGTTTACTTGCAGACAAAAGTGGAGATGAGGTACCTTGAGTTATATAAAGTCAGTGAAAGATGCGAATTGTTTCTGACTCCTGTGTGGGCAGCTCTTAATTACCTTCTGTCTCTGCAGAGCTACAATTTTTCTTAACAGAGGATTAAGTAGAGAGAACAGATGAGACTTCATCTCAAAAACAGTGAGTAATAAATCTTTTCTAAAATGAACTCACATTTTTCGTACACTTTTAGAAGTGTAACTGTTCTGACAACTTAAGATAAAGTATCTCAAAAATAGTTTTAAATGTAAGTGGTGCCCATCCATTTTCCTCTTCTTACCGCAGTAAAAGCAGACTAAAGTAAGTTATCCCAGACATCCTTTTTCTCTGCAATATTTTCCAGTTCCTCTTCAGGGATTCTGAGGCGTTCCCAGGCCATATGGGATTATAACCCTTCCAGTAAGCTGTGGGTCTACCCCAGGGTATCCACTCAGCAGGAAAATCTCCAAAGGGAGACTCCCAGAATGCATCAGGTGCCTAAACCACCACACCTGGCTCCTTCTGATGTGAAGAAATAGTCGCTCTATTCAAACCTCCCTCCAGGTATCTGAGCTCCTATCTCCAAGGCTCAGCAACCAATCACATTTTTGCCATTTGATTGCCCTCTTTGCTTTTGGTGCTTTGCCCCAGTGCCTTTAGCAGTTAGACTCCATTGTGATGACTTCATGTACTTGAAGGGGTAGTGATGCTGGCGGGAGGAATAAGATACCCCCTATAGAGTCTAGACCATGGTAGTGGTGCAGGATCAGATGAGGAGTAGAATAGAGGTAGCTGGGGTGGAGGAGGGCTATAGCACGCTGAAACGTTAGGCTGACTGTGGAACAGAGGATGACAAATTTGAAATATGATGATTGGTCAAACAAGGTTGTGGCAGCATCTGAGAGAGTGAACGCCCATAATCAGGTGGTCACCAGAGCAGGGAGAGAGAAAGAATGGACGAAGGGAGAGATGAGTAGAGTGGTGACGAGAGAGTAAGAAACAGTCTTCTAGCTTGAACTTCTGCAGAGGTCCATTACCTTAACCTTACTTTAGTGTCTGTTGTGCTTCATGTTTAACACAAACTGTCAGCATGCTGACACAATAAACCAAAAGACACACCACCGAAAAAGTCGACTATACTCAACAACTTCATCCTAACGTTGGCCTTGAGAGCATGTCAGCAAGCTGTTGTGAGTACTCATAGTTCACAAGTATTTTTCATTATGAATAGAAAATCCAAATCTGCAGTGCAGGCAGACAAATAAAAATATAATTGCATTTATTTGGGAAAAAAAACTCTCCAGCACCTTTCCACTGATCTATCAGACTTTTCTTTTTCGAAATCACTTAAATAGAAGCTGTCAGACAAAGTGAAGTAGGCTACAAGATCTCAAAAAGGAAACGCATCATGCCACGATCCAAAAAAAATTCAAGAACAAATGAGAAACAAAGTGATTGAAATCTATCAGTCTGGAAAAGGTTACAAAGCCACTTTCAAGGATTTGGGACTCCAGCGAACCACAGTCAGAGCCATTATCCACAAATGGAGAAAACTGGGAACAGTCGTGAACTGTCCCAGAAGTGGTCAGCCAACCAAAATGACTCCAAAAGTGCAACGACGACTCATCCAGGAGGTCACAAAAGAACCCAGAACAACATCCACATAACTGCAGGCCTCACTGGCCTCAGTTAAGGTCAGAGTTCATGACTTAACCATAAGAAAGACACTGGGCAAAAATGGCATCATGGGAGAGGTCCAAGGCCAAAACCACTGCTGACAAAAAGAATACAAAGGCTCATCTCACATTTGCCAACAAACATCCTGATGATCCTCAAGTTAAACTTTTTGGAAGGTGTGTGGCCCGTTACATCTGGCGTGAAAATAACATAGTATTAGATAAAAAGAACATCATGCCAACAGTCAAACATGGTGATGGCAGTGTGATGGTCTGAGGCTGCTTTGCTGCTTCAGGACCTGGACCACTTGCTGTGATTGATGGAACAATGAATTCTGCTGTCTACTAGAAAATCCTGAAGGCGAACGACATTTCAGTTCATGCCCTCAAGCTCAAGTGCTCTTGGGATATGCAGCAGGACAACAACCAGAAATATACAAGCAAGAAAAAACAAAATTAAGGTTTTAGAGTGGCCAAGTCAATGTCCAGACTTAAATGAAATTGAGATGCTTTGGTGTGATCTTAAACGGGCAGTTAATGCTGGAAAAACCTCCAATATGGCTGAGGTAAAACAATTCTTTTAAGAAGAGTGGGCCAAATTTCCTCCACAGTAATGAGAAAGACTCCTCACCAGTTATCACAAACGCTTGATTTCAGTTATTGCTGCCAAGGGTGGAACAACCAGTTATTAGGTCCAGGGAACAATTACTTTTTCACAGGGCCAGAAAGGTTTGGGTTTTTTTTCCCCCCAGTAATCATTCACACACTGCATTTTCTATTTACTTGGGTTGTCTTTGTGAAATATTGAAATTGTTTTGATGATCAGAAACATTTAAGTGTGATAAATATGCAAAAAACTCAGGAATCACAAAGGGGGCAAATACTTTTTCACAGCATTGTATAATGGAAACTGTGAGCTTTCCCTGCAGTCTATATGAATATTAGATTATATTAAAGGATTCTTGTCCTTTCTAGGCAACACAGCTGTCATTATTCACCATTATTTGGTAATTTTGGTAACTTCCGCCGGTGAAACTGGCCATGGTTAATGGACACACAATCGTATTGAGCCTTTTCCCACTTTATTAACAACACAAAATGTATTTCTATCTTCAGAAAGAGATGAAATAATGAAGGTCAGTGATGGACCTTTATTGAATGATGGCTCACTTTCTTGGCAGACAGCCTTCTCATTTTTAATACTACAAAAGTAAATTTTAGGATGAGAAAAAGGAGCTTCTCTTGCAGTATTGTGGGTCTGCTTTTTGTCATTAGAAACAAATTAGTCACACCCTGAGTCTACGAGCGGTGCAGATCTCTTAAAGCAGGCTTTTTGCTATATATGTCTCAGGGATTTAAGTTGGAGGAGAAGGCTTTGTAATTGACCCATAATTTCTGGTGATTGGACTCAGCTAACCTCGTTCTGTCTTCTTATTTCAGACAGTAAGGTTTTTTTGTGCTTGCTGTTTAATCCATGCTAAGCCCATCAGGGTCTTTGGCACAGCTAAATGGTGTTTGATATGAAGCGACCTTCTCTGTGACAGAACAAACTGAATTATTTCTGCTAGGGCAGGCTCTCTATCCTGCCATCATTGACTCCCTCTCACCTTCGGTCTTTTTGTAATATCTCCCCTCCTGCTTTCATGAGACACATTTGCTCCAAAATTGCTCCTCCGTTGTCAGTGTGACCCAGTCCTCCCTGACAGAAAGAATCTGAGAAAACTGAGCAGAAGGGAAGAAGTTATTGTCTAAAAATGACTAGATGGCAGCAATTTTGGAAAAATTATATCCTTTTCAAGTTGGACTGTTATCCTTATTGCCTTTCCTCCCATGCCTTTTCTCTGTTTTCTTACTTCACTGTTGCAGGAGTGTTAAGTCTTGTTGATTTCTTGCTTTTGGATATATATATATAGAGAGAGAGAGAGAGAGAGTTTAATTAGGTTAAGAAGAAGCCTTGGGTGAATTTGATCCATTGAGACTTAATTATTTTCAGAGAATGATGCAATAAGAAAGAAAAGCCAGACTAGACATTTCCCTGTTGTTATGCTAAGCTAAGCTAACATGCTTGTGGCTCTAGATGAATATGAGTAGTTGTTTTCTTTACTTCTTAACCTACATTCTGTAAGTTACATAGCTAAAAGAGGATGTTCCTAAGCAACTAATTTCCCTCTCCATAGAGCAATGGATTCAGCCTGTTACTGACTTCTCTGAAAACTGTCCAACTTAGCTTTTTTTTTAACATTGCTAAATGCTAAACAGGCTGCATTTGGGCCTTCCTATTGAAAACTTGTTATCACATGCTTCAATAACAAAACTAAGAGCTACTTTAATGTTAATGAAATGTGCAGCACTTTGCACTCTGCAGGTTTGCCAAGTGCGACTAAAGCCCACCATACAACTGCACAGATTATGTGCGCAGGGTGTTTGTTTTAAATAAAGACATGTATTTTAGTTGTCTCATATGCACAACTTAGATAAAAAGTGCTTTTTCAAATGTACACAAAGCATCACCGGCAAACACAAGCTAACTAAATCATAACAAATGTTAACAGCTGGAAGTCAGTTGTACAAAAAATTAAACATGTTGTGACAGTATTTTTTCTAATTTGTCTCAAGAAAAACTACATTCCCTTCAGAAGAATCCATCCATTATCTACACTGCTTATCCCATTCGGGGTTGCCTGGCCATCAGTCCATAACAGGGCAGACAAACACAGACAACCAGGCATGCTCACCTTTACAGGCAATGTAGAGTTATCAATAAACCTAACAAGCATGCTTTTGGTCTTTGGGATGAAGTACTCAGAGAATCCTAGCATGCATGTGAAGATGAAAACTCCACACAAAAAGGGCCAACTTCAAACAGGATTCGAACCAGGTGAGGAAGCAGCTAAGCAACAAGAGGTCGTGTTCATCTCAACCACATTTTCGATACATTTTGATGCACAGAATAAGAATACATACAGTACATATTGCAAATCATATTTAATTTGATTCCTCCTGGATATAACCTCTGTAAACCTCTCGAAAAAGCAATCATCAGCCAAGGGTTTATGAGTGGACGTGATTCCCAACCAAGATTTCATCAAGGGCACTGTAAGGTCAGTTCATGCGTGACACAGGAGGGTATCAAGTTATATATGTATGTGTTTGTGAGGTCAGTGCAGGGGGTTGAGGCTGCAGTCATGTGTTTTATAGCCCCAAAGCTTTGATATTTTTCTGCTACATAAGTTATTTCCCCAGGAGTATCTGACGAGTTTTTATTTTTTATCATTGCTACCACAGTTTTGAAAATCATTTATTCCACCATATACATGCCTCCTGTGGTTTCATACAAACTCATTCTCCTACGCAGATGCTGTGAAATTGCTTTCCGAGGTGTGTTTACCTTTGCCTGTAACATTTGCTGCATACACACCTACATGCACACACTTTTACATACATGTTGTACAAGCACCTGAACATATTACGGTAAAATATTCTGAATATTTATCAATCACTATAGTCTCAGCTGGGGTTCAGTGTCACTGCAGGTGTTTGTCACGCCAGCAGCTCTGGATATGTATCATTATAAAATTGTTTTTCACTGTCCCTTCTCCCTCTTTCTCATTTTCTCTCCATGTAAACTGTTTTTCATCAGTTATCTCTCAATATGTCTCTCCCTCCCTTTGCAACAATCCTGCGCTCACTTCTTTACCTTTTGCTTTCAGCACTTTGCAGCACTGAAAAGGCTGTTTTTCCTGTGAAAGTACATGTCTGCAGCCTGGCCTCCAATATGATGATTTACAATTCTTCAGTCAACAAGCTGATCAAATAAGTGTGAGTAATGCAGCTTCAGGGGATTTTTGCCTTAAAATTGACTGTAGGATTTATTTATTTTCTAAAATACAAGGAGGAGGCTATAGGTGAAAGCTTCTCAGTCACAATGGTGTAATGATACTCAACTCAACACAAAATGGGTCATGATAGGGATGGGGACGGAACTGTCCAGTGACATAGCTGCAGTGTTAAAGACTGCAGACATGCTAAAAACAACCTTTGCTCTCAAGATACAGTCTTTTTTACCTTACATTGTCTGGTAAATGATCAAGTTATGGGAATGCATGATATTGGACACCTGGATCGGGGGATTTTCTGCCATTCTACTTTGCAGATCCTCTCAAATTCAGTCAGATATGATGGAGACCGTAGATGGACAGCCATTTTCAGGTCTCTACAGAGATATTTGACAGGGTTCAAGTCAGAGTTCTGGCTGGGCCACTCTAGGACATTCAGAGAAGTCCCTAAGCCACTGCTGTGTTTTCTTGGCTGTTGGCTTAGGGTCTTGTCATGTAAGGGGAACCTTCAGCCCAGTTTGAGGTCCTGAGCACTGAGGAACAGGTTTTCATTGAGGATACCTCTATTCTTTGCTCCATTCAGCTTTCCCTCAATCCTGCTGCTTACAACACCCCCACGGGATGATGCTGCCACCACCATGCTTCATTGTTGGGATGGTACTGGGCAGGTGATGAACAGGGCATGGTTTCCTCTAGATAGATAGACAGTTTATTGTCACTGCATAGTACAATACAACAAAATTTCGTTTGGCAGTCTCCTCTGTAGCAGCAAACACAGTCGTCAAATCGGTGGTTAGAAATCTGCAGCCCCATGTTGTCCATCTCGTTGCATGCAAGGGAGATGTTCAGTACAGCAGGTTTGTGTGGGTGATGCTGACCAGACAGTGTCCAGGGTGCAATGGGTCCATCAGAATCCTGGAAGCCTGCTTGTGTAGACAACTCTGGTAGTTGTCTTTAAAGGGAGAGCCAACAACCCCCTCTAGCATTACTGGAGTCAGGTGTCCGGTCCGCTCTGTATATGGTGCAACCTACTAGGTCCACAGCTAGGCCCGGACTGTTCCATACAGTCAGGTCTTTGTTATTATCAAGATAGTCGTCATAGTGGTGGATAGAAATCCACAGCCATCTTGTTGGCGAGGGAGTGGGCATTTGTGAGAAAGATGCTCGGTACGGCAGGTTTATGTGGGCTGCTCTCAGCCTAGCCTGCAGCCCAGCTCATTTGCCCCGCTTCCTTTCAGTCTCATAGCGCCCCATTCTCCGGATAATCTCCCTCAGGAAAGATGCAAACTCTGCGTGCACACTTCTTTTGCAGTATAGTCAAAGAAGCAGTCTCTTATACACAAAATGTCAGTTCTGGCATGAGTGTCGGGCTCTAGACATAATGTTCAGAACTGAGGCCAAATAGCTTAATCTTGGTTTCATCAGACCAGCTTATTTCTCACAGTCTTGGAGTCTTTGAGATGGTTTTTTGCAAAGTCAAATACATGTGAATCCTTAGAAATTCTCAGTTTGAAGGTCTCAGTCCTTGAAAAAATTCGAAGATCCTTGACATTAGAACAGTCTTCCAACGGCAGTCAATGATGTGTCCTTCAAAAATGGCCATTCGAGGATCCTTCCTCGGCTTTGAGAAACAATGCAACTCTTCCTTGACTACTCTCTTCAAACAAGTGGCAACAAGAGCACCCTCTGCTGGTTCAAAAAGAACACTGCATACATATTTTGTCAAATGATGTATATTGTCCATATTTGTATTGATTTGAATTGTACAGTGATGTATTGTTATTTCCCTGTTGACACATTTTTTCCTGATTCCTGGACAATGCTGGACTGTAGCTGCTTGCAGCATTTGTTGTTCTTTGTTGCCAAGCTTGATTTATCTCATTGAGAGTTAAAATTGCTCTCTAATTGTCTCAGATGTTTTCCCCTAACAGGCTTTCCCCGCTTTTGTAAAATGTATTCGCAGTGTCATAGGCTATGAAATGAAAAGGCATCACAATTCAATTGCAGACCTTATTCAATTGCTTTGCAGAACACAAGAAGTGCGGGTCTATTAAAAATGATGGTGGTTGTGTAATTGTGATGAATGTTGAGTGTCAGCCCTGATGGAAACACTGGCCCCTATCGGTGCTATCAGTCCGGCTAGACCCCCACCCGCGACCCCCACTCGCCCAGCACCCTGAGGAGGTAATGAGCTCGAACAGTTGACTCGATTCCCCCAGCATGTGTCAGTGCGCACACACATAGGAAGCCATGCCACAAAGGATTAATGTATAGTACATACATGTGGATGCATCGATGTGCAGCCTGACAACATGTATGAGCTCACGCTGTCTCCCCTGATATGTGCAGAGACCCTGATAAACTCTTCTCAAGGAAAAATATGAGGACCAGGCATTTCACATTTCTGCAGAACAGAGAAACAGTCAAGTGTTTTCTTGGCCACACAACTTTAATTTCCCAACATCAAAGAGTTGTCTCATCCTCTTAGTCCCAAACCTTCTGTTTATTTCCTCTGCTGAACTCCAATTTTCCTCGAGACGCTAGTTTTCTGATGCCTCGCCTTTCATGTCTGCACTAATGTTGTTTGTAAAGCCAGTATGTGCGTTTGTGAGCCACAAATGTGAAGGTGAAACATCCAAAAGATGAGTTAGATTTTTCATTATTTGCTTTTATATTTAATATCTACAAATGCAGAGGGGGATGAGTTCTGACAGAAGCCTCTGTTGTTTTATATATTGCTGTGATGTAATAAATGTGAAACAATATCAGTGATTCTCAGAGAGAAACTCAATTTCAGCTGCAGGAGAAGGGATTCTCTGTGGTGCACACTATAGCTGCATTATTTATTTATTTTATTTTTTTCATGTCTCACCTCAGTGCAGTCCATTACATGCTTTCACTGTCAAGGGAGTTTATTATAGGCAAAAAAACAGCATAGTGATCCTCCATTTCTAGCAGCTAGTGTGCGTTTCCCATAATGGCTTCCATCCAATTTGACATGTTTGTAAAACAATCTGCACTGTGACCCCTACTGACAAGGGGTTGTGAATAAAACCATTTTCCTGCTGTTCTACAGCCTCCCTCATGGTTTCTGATCCTGCTGGCTGAGCGTATTTGCTGTACCCCCTCCCCCCAACTCAGTCTTAGTGTGACCCCACGGTCTGCTTTTTACGGCGCAGCAGCGTTTTCACGCTACAAAAAGAAGCTGGAAGAGTGTGTTTGTTGAGATCACTTGTAATCTTGATGGATGGGATTCAAGGTTGAAAAATAAGCTGTCAGTTTTGTGAAGAGGGAAAACCATAGTGTGTGATTTTACACTATCACAAGATATTGCCTTTATATGCACATTTTATATCCATATAAAGGCTGTCCAGGGTGTAAAATCTTACATTATACAAAAACACAAAGACCTGTCTCTCAGGTTAAACTGCAAACTAGTCCGACTGAAATTCATATGCTCTGTTATACCTTAATTTGCATGACATTGCATATGGAATAACAAACCTGAAACTCAAAGGTGAGCTTCAGCTTTCCAACTGCCAAACCAAATTGTACCTATCAAGTGAGCTGTCCATAATGGTAAAAATCAAAGTCATGATTATTTTGATTGATATTGAGATCATGATTATTCAACACGATGATGAAGTGATTTTACATTTGCATTTGTGTGTGAATTTCAAATCATGGAATAAATCAGTATGTTTGTGTGATAGGCAGCAACAGCTGTGGAATTATTAACTTAGAGTTAGGGCCACAGGATATAGGCAGACCAGGATGATGCTTCCCATTTTTAAAAAAAGGGAACCATAAGGTGCGCTTGAAGTATTGGGGTATCACACTACTTGGTCTTTCGCAGAAAGTTTACTCTAGGGTGCTGGAAAGGAGGCTCTGTCAAACTGTCAAACCTCGGATACAGTAGGAGCAATGTGGTTTCAGTCCTGGCCTTGAATATCCCTCAGGTTATCTAAAGTATCTGTCTCTCTATCTATCTGGCCATGGGACAGTGGACCAGGTCTTTACTCCAGCAGAACTTCTTGAGGGAGGATGGGAGTTTGCCTACCCAGTCAGCATGTGTTTTGTGGACTTGGAGAAGGCTTATAATCATGTCCCTGAGGGGTCATGTGGGGGGGTACTGTGGGAAAATGGGGCCCTAGGGCAGTTGCACCAAGTCATCAGGTCCCTGTACAGCAGAAGTGAGAGTTGTGTCCACATCCTCAGCACAAAGTCAAACACGTCCCCGGTATGTATTGGCCTCCACCAGGGCTGTCCATTATCACAGATTCTGTTTGTGATTGTCATGGACGGGAGGAGAGGGTTTCCAGTTCAGGGACCTCAGAATTCCATCTCTGCTTTCTGCTGAAGATGTGGCTCTGTTGACTTCTACAGCTGGGGATCTCCAGCAGGCTTTGGGGTGGTTTGCAACTGAGCAGTTTGGATGAGGATCAGCACCTTTAAGTCTGAGGCTATAGTTCTCTGCCAGGACATGGTGGATTTTTCCCTCCAGGTGGGGCATGAGCCTCTGCCCCAGGTGAAGGAGTTCAAGTATCTCGGGGTCTTGTTCAAAAGTGAGGGTAAAAGGGAGCGTGAGATTGACTGGTGGGTTTGTGCAGCGTCAGCAGTACTGTGGGCATTGTGCAGGACTGTTGTGGCAAAGAGGGAGCTGAGCCAAAAGTCAAAGCTTTCAGTTCACTAGTCAATGTATGTTCTAACCCTCACCTATGGTCATGACCTCTGGGTGATGACTGAAAGAATAAGATCAGATACAAGCAGCTGAATTGAGTTTTCTTCGGAGAAAGAAGACATTGATCAGCCCTACCCCAACCTCTGTTCAACATTTAAATCCCCCAATGTAAGTGGCGTGTGTCCATAAGCAACTCATGGAGCTTTCCAGCACTGGCTGTCCTGAATTTTCTTTGAAAACTTCCAGGGCATGTGAAAACTGTTTTTTCTACTTGGAAATAAGCTTTAGATTTTTTAGATTTTTTAGATTTTTTTAAATCTCTGAAATCCTTCAAAAAACAGACCTTCGAGTAAAGTCTCTTTTACCCAGTGGGGTTTAAATCTTAAACTTAACAGTTCACAACCTGACTTTCTTCTCCATTTAGGTGAAACATAAAAGGAAACACCTGTCACTGCCTTCTTTCACTGTGAAACATTCCTTAGACTTCAAGGACCTGCTTGACTTAATCTTTTTTTAATTCCACTTTGTTGTAGTCCACTTTCAAGTGTAAGAAAAACCCATCCATTTGTTTGTTTTTTTTTAATCTCCTGATTTTCTTCCTTTATACAGTGTTACTCTTTCAGATAGGTCTTATTTTCCATCTGTATACTGTATACGGAGCCGATCCACTAAATGTTCAGCTCATGCGTGAAATGTGGTCACTCATGCTGGATTTAACTGACAGCTCTCATGGACACCTCATCCCTCGTGGTTAGCCACTGATCCAGCCATGGGAGATTCAGTTCCCCCACAGCACACCCAAACGCATACATGTCACCCATGACTGAACATTTCACCTCCTGCGTGGCTCTCCACTCAGGCGCCTTCTATCCTCTCCATGCTGGGCTCCAAACACAAAAACACACACAGGCAGGAAAGCATGCTTTACTGGACACACACTGTACCTACAACACACTCACACATCAGTTACTGCCCTTGAAAAGAGAAAATCTCCCACATCACACAGCACACGCACTGTAAGCTGTTTAAAAATTCATGCACGTTCACTCTACACTTCAGGGATCAGGTACACTACAGTACAGGGGATGTTTGGAGTTTTAAAGAAATATACCAAGTTTTTTAGTGATTGGCCCAGATTTTTCAGCTTACAGTGAGGGAGTGGGCAGAGACTCAGAATCATACTCCTGAACAAGCACCAAATGGATCATAGTGAAATTGTGTAAAAAAAAAAAAAAAAAAAAAAAAAGTTTAGGCTCTAAAGGGATGGAACTACTGAGTGTATATTATTATGGACTATGTGTCTGCAACTCCTACTTTGTATAAAAAGTGAAGCCAAAACACCCCTGCAATGGATGCTGATATATTTCACTGGGGATGCCATTTGGAGTCAGAGTTGTTTAGTATTCTCTGCCATTGTTTTCACAGGACTAGCCCAAAGGCCTGGAGGGCAAAAATAGTTTAGGCTTAGGCTGAGCAATTAATTGAAATATAGATTAAACTGAAATATGCCATATACTGCAATTTTCAAATCACAGAAAGTGCAATATTTTGTGCAATGTGTGTTTAAAATACCAGTATACTACTTTTATGTTTTTATGTAAGATTTTATGCTCCACATATCATGCAAACACTCAAATGTGTACTTTTTCAAGTGTGGTTCTGGCTGCAGACCACAGATCTCAGACCACTACTGAGAGACGCTGCCTTTGTCGGAATGGAAGGGCCATAATTTGCCAGTACAACGCTCAAGAAGTTGTTTTTTATTATTATTTTATTCATAAGCAAAGTCTGGTAGTTACAGTCATGATGTAACAACACTGCAAACTATTACAGACCAACAACATTTCATACACTGAACTGAAAAAGGTCAGACGTCTCATCTGAAATGAAATTATGTATAGACCCTTTTTATGAGCCTCATTAGTTTCAGCTAAAGCTAACATAGCTTTGCCAGCTACATAGTAAGTTACTACGTAGGCCAATGCAGTTATGCTACCTGTAGCTAAAGCAAAGAAAGTTAAAGCGAGCCACTGTTCCCATTGCAACCTTTAAAATGGACCAACTGTAGCAAACATAGCATAATCTGACATAGCTGACATAGCTTTGTTTGTTTTAGCTTTTGCTACTTTACTTATAAAGCTTACATAGCTTTAAAGCTTACATAGCTTACATAGCTTTGTTAGCCTTATATTTATTTAATTTAATATTTATTTAATTTAATATGTCATATTAGCATGTTTTCCATGCTAGCTATGTAGCTATGTTATCTATGTAGCTTACATAGCTAAGGTAGCTTTGATAGGTTTATATTAAGCTATGTAGCTATGTTTTCTATGTAACTTACGTAGCCAAGGTTACCTTCAGCCTTAGCTCCGTTAGCTCTGTTTGAGTGTTTTCATGGATTTCTAGAATAGTTTGCATAAATTCCAACTTTCCTTATTTTTGTATGTTTTTCTTTTTAGAAATGAGAATTAAATAAACAATGATCATTCCAGTCAATACAACAATTCATACTGAATTTGCAGTATGACTCAAAACAATTACAATTTTTTTTCAACGTGGTTCAGCCCTAATTTAGGCTAGCATTGACCACTATGTGGAGCTGCAGCACCAGACATTTCTATCTCTACAAAACAACACTGGTTTACACAGAGCACAGATGGACTCACAGGTGGTTAACTCAAACTACATCTGTCAGATGATCACTGCACTGCATGCACATGAAACATGTCCTACTTTTGATAATGTATATCTCATCTTGATAATTTCACACCCATCACTGATTTTCTAGATTTTCAGTGCCATCATACACTGCATTCAGATAGTAAGATCCCTTCACTTTTTTCTGTTTTGTAATGTTGCAGCCTAATGTTATTTTTGTTTATATTAAACTTTTCTCTCATTAACCTACACTCAGTGCCCCATAATGACAAAGTGAAAACAGAATTTAGAGATGTTTTGCAAATTTATTAAAAAGAAAAAACTGAGAAACCTTTTTATATAAGTATTCAGACCCTTTGCAAAACCACTTAAAATTTAGCTCAGGTTCCTCCCTTTTTACTTGTTCGTTGCTGAGATGATTCGAGTCCACCTGTGATAAACTAAACTGAGTGGACTTAATTTGGAAAGCCACATACGCCCCTGGAGAAGGCCACACAGTTGACAATGCATATCAGGGAAAAAACCAAGCCACAAGTCTAGGGACCTGCCTGCAGAGTTCAGAGACAGGAAGCAAGGCAACAACCTGGGGAAGGCTACAGAAAAAGTTTCTGCTGCACTGAAGGTTCCCAAGAGCACAGAGGCTTCCATAATTCTCAAATAGAAGAAGTTTGGTACAACCAGGACCCTTCCAAGAGCCGGCCACCCAGCCAAACTGAGCAACTGAGGGAGAACGGCCTTAGTAAGAGAGATGAACAAGAACTTGGTGGTCACTCTGACTGACCTCCAGAGATCCTCTGTGGAGATGGGACAGTTCCAGTGGAGCAACCAGCCAACGTTGTGGTCTTTATGGCAGAGTGGCTAGACAGAAGCCTTTACTCAGTGTAAAGCATATTAAAGCCCACTAGGAGTCTGCAAAAAAGAACCTGAAGAACTCTCAGACTGTGAGAAACAAGACTCTCTGGTCTGATGGAACCAAGATTGAAATATCTGGCCTTAATTCTAAATGTTCCAATATCATCCCAACAGTGAAGCATGGGGGTGGCAGCATCATGCTGTGGGGATGTTTTTTATCAGTAGGGACTGGTCAAGATTGAACAGATAGATTTTTTTTTTTGAGTATTTCAATATAAAACGATGCATCATCTCCTCCAGTTCCAGTGGTGTGAATTGGCTGGCTTTCAGAATGCTGATAAGCAGTTGCGAGTTTTGTGAATCTTTGGTCTGAACTGGGCTTTTGTCATGATTCATCTTGAGCCCAGCACTACAGAAATTTGTATTACGGTTTAAACAGCTCTTCAGAGGTGTGTTTTAAGTCATAATTCACTTGTTTTAAGCCCATGATGATTTAAAGAAGCAGGCTATGGCATTAGGCGAGATCAGAGAAGCAGCTAAGTTAAAACAACGATAAACATACTAGTTCCAAAAAGTCCTTCACAATAAAAGTCCAGAGTTGTTTTTTGGCTTGGCTTGGGTGGGTTTTGTTTTTGTGATGGTCCACATCGCCAAATGTGGTATTGTCAGTAGTAGCTTGACACACCTCAGCAGGAGAGAAATGAAACTTAAAACTAAAGGTGTGGTTACAAAGAGAGACTTATAAAAAGAATTTCTCTGCAAGTCTATGCTCAGAGATAAGTTGAGTATAGCATCGCAGGCTTGTTTCACTAGTAGCATTATGTTTTTTAGTTTTGTAATAGCACAATATAATACTGTGACAGCAGATGGCAAAAAAATGCATTTATCTAAGTTTGAGGCCATTGTCCAGCTGAATAAATCCCAACAACTCAAGTTTATTCCTCTAAACTTGCAGTGGCTTCACATGTTACAGTATTTGACAAGTGTGTTTTTGTGTGTGTGTGTGTTTTTGTGACATGTGATGGAGGCTCATGGTGCATGAACAGTGACATGTGCAGAGAGTGTCAGAGCCATATGGAGGCAATGAAGAAGCTGATTAATTGCTCGGATGTGTGAAACGGAGAAGCTTTTTTTTCTATCTGACTTCTGACTCAGTGCATGTGTTGGTCTGTGTGTCCGTAATTCTGAACAGTGATATGTGTGCGGACATGCATGCGTGCATGTCATGTGTCTACCAGATGGAGCTCTTGACAGTGAACTGTATTGGGGAGGTGGGGAGGAGATGGAGGCTTGGTTGTGTGTGTGTTTGAGAAAGGCGACATTGAAATGATGTCACTCAGTCCTCTTCCTGTCTCTCCCTAATTAAATAAACTCCCTCCACCTCTCTCTCTCTCTTTCTCTCTCTCTCCCTCACTCTAATTCCATCAGATCCGGATCCCCTCGTGCACACTGCAGGAGCAGGTGGTTTATATGTGTGTGTTTGTGTGTGTCTAAGGGGTGTAGGGGGTTAAACATGCGGATAACTCAGCGGGTGCAGTAAATTCATGGCCTTTCGCGTTTGACAAATGACTCTGTCAGCCTGTGGAAGGGCAGCGGCCTGTCTTCGACCCTCAAGGTGCCCTTCCACACATTCAGCCGCAACTGTAACCCACAAGTGCAATGAACTTAATGAACAAATCTGCAGCTGGAGCCTCCAGGGAGCACAGTTAACACATTCATTGTACCCCACAGTACAGTGCATTCACCTTTTGCAGGTTTGGTTGGCTGCAGAGGGAATCAAACCTTTTAATGGGTTCAGGTTATGCTGACTTATTCAGCTTTGAGTAGGCAGGGGTGGCAGTCACATGGATGTTTCAGAGATTACCATATAGAGTTTGTTACAGTGCTTTCCACTGAAAAGTCATGGGAGCTTTTTTGATTTGTGGAAAGCAGCACTGTTTAAGATTTCTTCTAGATTAAGTCTCTGTCTCTTTTTAAGCTATTTCAGCCTAATACTTGAAATTTGCTTCTCCAGGACCAATACAGATACCAATTTTAATGTTGAATATTAGAGTTTAGCTATGCCAATTATTTTCATTTTTTGTTCTGGTGTTATTTTCACACATTGCCAACATTTTCTGTCAAGTTTGGCCATGAAAATAGATCAGTTTGTCCAACAAGTCAATCCTTCTGCCTGACACGAAAAACCTTTTTCTCTGAATCAGGAGTTAGGTATGCCAGATGGAGGCATCAAATGGATTCAGCATGACAGATAAACATCCTCTATTGACTTTGATTAATGCCAGATTATTTGCCAATAGGTTGATGTATGTCAAGAGAGCCAAAGTTGGCCAATACTGATGTTAAAGTAATGCATCAGTGCATCCCCAATAACCATGCATGATTATAGAGAGTTATAAATCTTCTCAAAATGCAGCAAAAAACACATATTCAATAGGTGGGTGAAAAGCATTTAAGATCAATGTTTAGGACAATGTTTAGTTGGCTGTAAAGCATACTGGGAACAGAACCACTGATAGATGAGCTGCTGCTTTGTCAATAGGAGGCAAAAATATAAAAATAAACCAAAAGTTTTTCACAGAGGTGTTAAATGTCAGTCATGTTCAGCCTTCTTAGAACTTTTTGGAAAGGAAAGGAAAACCATGTTCACGACTTAAAAAGTAGAAATGCATCAGTATAGCGCAACTTAATGATTCCTACACAAATCTGCTCACTGAAAGAGACAAAGGGGTCTGGCTGCAGACAGCAGCTCTCAGACACCCCTCTAGCAGACCACTACTGTGAGACACCCCACTGTCAGAACAGAAGTGATGTATTTTGCCAGTTCAATGTAGTTCTTACTTTGGAAGTAGTTATACAAGCCTTGTCTCTGTTAGCTTTAGCTATGTAGCAAAGGCTAACATAGCTATGCTAGTTATGTAGATAACAGTACTACGTAAGGAAATGTAGCAAAATTAGCTGTGGGCAATATTAGCTGAAGCTTAGGTTACATAGCTTTGTTAGCCTAAGCAATGTTAGCTTTAGCTACAAGCTAATGTAGCTTCATCAGCTTTGGCTATGTTAGCTGCATTAGTGTTTTCATGGAGGACGAGCTTTCTGTTACCAAGACAGTCTGAATGCAGACCGTACATCTCTGATGACCACTCTCACAGACAGCTCATCTGAGAGGCCATATATCTCAGAACAGAAGTGCTGTAGTTTGCAGGTACAACTTATTTTCTGTTTTTGATTTTTTTTTTTTTTTTCAACTTTATTCATAAATAAACAGTGTCTGGCAGTTACATTCATGAAATAACGAGCTTTTCCTGTAAGCTGACAGTTTGCCCGGCTTTGTTAATTGTTATGTAGTCAGGTTTTGCAGGTAAATTTTTCACTTTTAACTTTTGTTAGTCCATCCATTACCTCAGAGGTGTCCAAACTATGGCCTAGGAGCCAAATGTGGCCCATTTTTGACCCCCCCCCCCCCCAAAAAAAATCTTTAAATTGAATTAAATAAGGCCCTCAATAGAGCATGAAGCTTGTGCAACATGGTATTATTCTTCTTGGTTTCAGCAGTCTAAGTCTAAATCCAACAGATTATGGGACAGAGTAAAGGCTTTGCTAGTTTAACTTCAGCTACTACTTTTACTAATAGATGGCTCAAAGCATTGTCTGGAGATATCTTTACTTTCTAACGTCAGCTCAGGGGTGTCCAAACTATGGCCCTGAGGCCAAATGTGGCCCACGGTCCATTTTTGATTGCCCCCCCCCCAAAAATTTTTTTATTAAATGAGGCCCTCAATAGAGCATGAAGCTTGTACTACTAGTAATCTTCTTAGTTTCAGCACAGGGCAGTGCTACCATGCTAATACTGTAAACAAACATTTTGACAAGGTTTTATAGCTGTTTTTTCAGGACTAAAATGAGCAGACACAATAAATAGTAGAAATATTGGCAACCAAGATAATGAATACATCTTGATTTATAACGTCCTAAAGGATTACAGCAGCAATCAGCCACACCAATGATGTTCCGGGGGCAGGGCCAGTGGTAGTCAGAGCTGACTACGGCCCCCTGAAATTTGATTGGCCTCCCCAAAATCCTTAAAATGATTTACCATTCACCTGGTCAACCATCAAGCATACCCAATCTCCGAGCATATCTTAACCAACATTTGGTTGGTTTTATTCATTGTAATATCGAGGTGAGATATATAGAAGTGGCCCCACCCTCCTTATATATTTCTGTATGTGGCCCCCGAACACAAACATTTGAACACCCCTGCATTACCTTAACCCTTTTCCTACCATAAAGGGAAGTTTAATACAATAAAAGTAGAACATTTTGACGGGTATTTCTGTTGTGAGATATACAGTGTTTCAGATGTAAAGTTTGCATCAAGACCCTCTCTTTTTTCTTTTAGCAGACTGTTTAGTCAGCTACATTAAATATTTTGTTACCAGGTTTTTGCTGGCTAGGTTTTTGTCTTTTGACTCTTGGTGTCCTAACCCTGACCGTAACCCTTACCCTAACCCTCAACAGAAGTTTAATCTGATTTTATTTAGAAAGTTTATCCATGCATTTCCTGACAGTGGTGTCTGACAGCAGTGGTCTTCAGAGCAGGCATCTGAGAGAGGTGTGAGCCAATCACATGACAACAACCAGTGCATTATGATGTAAACATGGCTGATTTTTCTGGTACAGTTCAAACCCAGCATCAGAATGGAGAAGAAAGGTGATTTTGGTGGCTTTAAATGTGTCAGGTGTTATGTTTATCACATAGTCTGACCCTTCAATATGAATGTCATTGCAGAATTAAAGACTCTTTAGATCAGGTAACATTTTCCTGATCTTCAGTGCTTCATTTTTTGTGAGCTTGTGTTAATTGCTGACATGAGTAGCACCCTGTGTGGTCTTCAGCTTCTGTAGTCCATCTGCTTTAACACTGAACATTAGAGATGCTTTACACCTTGGTTTTAATGAGTGGTTATTTGAGTTATTGTTCCCTTTCTATCAGCTTAAACTGATCTGTTCATTCTCCTTTGACCTTTACCATCAGCAAGGCATTTAGACCCAGAGAAGCTCACTGTGTGGATTTCAAACAATTCTCTGTAAACCCTAGAGATGGCTGTGTGGAAATCCCAGCGGATAAGCAGTTTGTGAAATTCTTAGACCAGCCCATCTGGCACCAACAACCACGGGGTATTCAAAGTCACTTAAATCACCTTTATTCCTCATTCTATGCTCAGTTTGAACTCCAGCTCATTGGCTAAATGCACTGGAGGTTACCACATGATTGGCTGATTAGATATTTGCATTAAGTTGAACAGGTATACCTAATTAACTGGTAAGAGTTTCACTTTCAGGTTTTTGTTATTTGCCCATTCCAGTGTCCATGTTGTGTTGCACCATTGTTGTGATTAAAAGTTCTTGTTTTGCTGCTGAAAGAAAGTTTTTTAATTGATTTCTGTGGGTGCTTGGACAAAGTTTGTTGAAAATATTTGCAGGAATGTCTACTTCTGGGAAAGAGGAGTAGCAAAGGAAAATATAGCAATTAATAAATAAACAAACACCACAACATAAAATACTGTAAGCTTCAGCCTGCAGCTGCAGTTAGCATGCTGTTTAACTAAACGATGTAGAGTTGATTGACAGGATAGCCGAGTGATGAATAATATACGGGATAGTGTTGATGGAGCAGGTGTGGATAAACAGCAGCAGATGTAGATGATATACAGGAAGCAGGAAAACCAGGGTGAATCAGTGACTCTGGGAAAGAATAAACGAGCAGGGAGAGCACAACAGCCTCTTCTTCCCTTCAGTTTGTACGTCCTTAATTTCTTTCCTTGCCTCCTTTTCTCATTTTATATCTCCTCCTCACAACGACAGGTGCAGAGGAGGCGAGGAGGACACCTCAGGAGAGGAGCTGAGGGGCTGTCAATTAAATATGATGTTTCAAAGTCTGTCTTTTCAGTGGGTTGTGACTGCATACACATCAAAGATTTAGTGATATGTTATATTCTTGCATCTACACAAATATACGATTGATATTTTCCAGTCAAGTGTCACATTTTTCACACAAAGAAAAGACTTCTGCAAGAGACACCTCTCATTTCTCTGTGGAAGGCCTCCTCTCTCCTCAAGATGCATTTCAGAGATTGAAACATCGTTCAAGATGGCTCTGAGATCGATTTCAGGGTCAAGGAGGAGAAAGGAGAGACAGGGCTGAAAAGAGAGAAATTAGAGGAAACCGAGATTAGAGGACGAGAGCTAAGGCTGTGACCTTGATGGTCTAGAGAACTGGGGCTTTCTTGTAGTACTATCAATACTTTAGCTGTGGGTCAGAACAAGCATTTATCCACTTTTTATTTGTTATTTAAACTGAGGTTTGTGATGAGGTTGGAAATTGGTTTATCTTAGTGATTAATCACATTTCTCATGTGCAGGGACAAACCTTCAAAGTGGAGGCACCAGGTTTATCTCCCACTCTCACTTATATACCACATGCCAACACCCACTCAGTCTTGTATCTATGTCTCTCCTCAGTCCTGTGATTAGAATTAACTGGTATAGCATCACAACCCAAAACCACCTCCCTGTATTAAGTGTTTTGTAATTAGGTTTTTCAGGTCTATTTTTTCAATTTTACTCCTAGGATTAACTATTACTTTAACCCTTACCCTTACCTTAAACTGAGATTGAATATTATTTTATCCTGTAAGTTTAAGCATGCATTTCTGTTCTGAGATATATGGTGTCCCAGATAATGTATTGAAACTGTGTCTTTTCAAGGTAACTGTCTAGTCCATGCCTGAGATACAGCAGTCTTTTATCCAGTTTTTCTAACCACAGAATACGGTGAATAACTCGACACTTTTGACTTTTCATCTCAAAAGTTTTGCTGCATTTAGGTTGTCAGAAATTTTGATTCTTTAATACTTTTTTCAATGTCATATGCTTTAAATGACATTTATTTTGAAGAAAGTTTTGAGAGAGAAAGATTTACAGTCTTATTTTCAACCCAAAGCTGCCACAAGCAGAGAGAGAGAGAGACTGCATGTAGCACTGGGTGATCAAAAGAGTGAGTCAGACAAGCATGAGCGTTGACACACATAAATAAGAAAGTATTTTCTGATTGATTGATTCTGACTGAGAGTTTAAGCAGTCTTGATTCTATCTGTTATATCTCCTTTGTCATGGTTGTTTGCAGACAGGTGATCCTGATGATGCAAGAATGCCAGATAGGAGACAGGAAGGTAGGGACAGTCATTAAGAATGAATGGAAATGGGGGAAAGTTAGTACTTTAAAGTTCTTAATGGACCTTTGCACTGCAATTATCATCTGAAGATTCCTACTGTACATGTTTTTCCAGTTTGACCCATATACCTGACATGAAGGCAATCAATATCACAAATACCTCCATCATCCAGACCTTCTAACATCGTCTAGACAGATAAAGGGAAACAAGTCTTTAGGTGTCTTGTACTGAGCTAAGAGGCTAGCTGAGCCCTGTTAACAGTTTGTTACAATACTTTTGTCATAAGAATGCTTTTAATGGAAATACTGGTGCACTTTTAACCAAACAAATCTTGTAGGGTAAGATACCAAGTGCCATCCTGTTCACAATCAAGCATCTTTTTAATGAGAACCAGAGTAGCTAGCTTTTGTTTGCTTGCATTTTTGTTGTTTTTAAATCCACATCCAAAAGCCAAACTAGTACCAAATAATACAATACAGTCTGGCTGTGGGACATATATCTCTGACAGTCGCTCTCACAGACCGTTGATCTCAGATGTCATCTATTTCACAACAGAACTGCCATAATTTCCTGGAACAACATATTCTCAGTTATACATTTTTTAATCAGTTTTATACATAAACAAAGTTTGGCAGTTAGGGTCCTTGCACAAAAGACACTAGTTTTTCGTGCAAATAATTCACATGAAATATTTATTTTTCAAACCTGTAGCAAGTCAATGCCAGCTCCCACACCAGCAACATGATTTTGCCAAGTGAAATCGCAATAGATATTTATTTGAAGAGTGGTCTTATTTTTTCAAAGTTTCCCTACCGATGAGCAAACATCTGGCCAGTCAAAACACTTGTTGTCGAGTTTTATAGCAGATAGGAGGGCAAAAATGTCCTCCTCTCCAGCACCACATGAGGTGTCCTCTTTTCATATCTGTCTACAGCCAGTGCCTGATGTTTTTGACTTATGTAGCCTGGTATGAGAGGGAAACTTGTCGATGTGAACGTAAAAGCCTTATTCGCCGCTGGAGCTGTTCAAAACTAAGTCTGCTCTGACCTCAGACACACGTCTATTAAAGGGGACATATTTTACCCTTTTAAGAAAAGTTTATATTGGTCTCAGAGGTCCCCAAAACATGCCTGTGAAGTCTGTTACTGAAAAAACATTCAGTATTGGATTTTTGTATGTCTAAAAACCCCTCTGTTTCAGCCCTGCTCAGAATGAGCTGTTTCTGTGTCTGCGGCTTTAAACTTTACTGAGATGTCTGACTCTGCCCCTCTCAGGAAATGGATGTAGCCCAATGGATCTGGCTCTCCTGATCAGGAGAGGAGGACGGAACTTTCTTCCAAGCGAGAGAGGGGCCAACTGAACCTGGGGGTGGTGCTAACTCCTAATATGACATCATGAGGGAAAAATCTGAGAATGGCTTCAGCACACATTTTCAGAAAGGTGGGGGGGGGGGGGGGGGGGTCTGGTCCTTGAGGGGGGTTGAGGACAGGCCAGAGGCACATATTTTTGTTACAAAAGCCTAGAAAAGGGATTTTTGCATAATATTTTCCCCTTAAATCCTCCAGATCAGTCAGCTAACTGAAATTACTCCTTTTACCAGTCTGTAACACAAACAGGTGATCCAAGCAGTGCGCTGTGGGCAGCGTTAACTCCTCTCACAGTGAACTTCAACTGTGCCCTTAATATTATTATTTAATAATATTTAACATAGAATGAATGAAAAGTTGGTCCCTCCTCTGAGCAAACTTGGCTAGTGCAGTGAATGAAACAGTGAAACAAAACGGCACTGACCTCCAGTCCTTGCATAAAGGTGCCTTTACACATGGACCAGAGGAGAGACAGGAAAACCTCATTACACTTCCCACTCCAACATATTACTGTTTATCACAGGAAAAGAGAAAACAACAGACCTTCACATTATGAATGTTTTTTAAAAATGTGCATAATTTATTTGCAAAATTGCGTTGCTTCTGATGAACATACAAAGGCACGACAAAACTTGCCTCCGAATTATTTGCATCGTCATGTCATTATAGACACATCACTCTTAATGTGTACATTGATTGATCGTGACGTTGATAAAATAACCAACTTGCAAACATTTGACTGATCAACATTACATTAATAAAACAGAGAAAAATGTCAGCGGTCTTATAATTACTTACAGACCTGTTTTAGAAGTAGTGACACTTTGCTTTGTAAGCATTAGCCAAAGCTAAACTAGCTAATCTAGCTACATAATAAACATTTCTGCATAAGCCAAAGAGAATAAGTTAGCTTCTGCAATGTGAGCTTTAGCAAACATAGCTAAAGCTAATATATCTACATAGCTTATGTAGCTCTTGTGTAAACGTAGCTTTAGCTACCTTAACTATGTATCTACATTTTCTACATAGTAGGCCTGGGTGATATGGCCTAAAAATCACGTCACTGTATTTTTCTTGCCTTTAACAGTAACCGTATTATATCGGGGTATTGCAAAATTAAAAGAGATCATGCTTTTCAATCCAAATCCAAGTGTCATTAACCCCTTCTTCCCTTATAACAAGCTTTTGATAGCATACTCAATTTATGTCTAAGCATAGGATCACAGAAAGGATCTCTCTGGGTTTACTTCTGTCTAACTGCACTCAAAGTTTCACATTTCATCTCTATCCTGATGAGGTGTGTTAAGCTGCTAATGACTTGAACACGTTTCCTGGTGAAAGTGTTCACAATAAAAGCGTTTCAGAGAAATAACAGCCATGGACTTTTATCATGAAGAGCTTGACGGAAGTTGTGTTTAACATTGCGTTAGCTTAGCTTTGGCTGCCATACTAGAGAGTTTTTGCAGCTAGTTTACAGCAGCTTTTCTGAACTCCTTTAACGTCGCAGCCTGGATCTTTAACTCACTGTAGACTTAGAAAAGAAAGTCAGAAGTTAAAGGTGCATTGTGTAGAATTGGAATTTTAGCGACATCTAGCGTTCAGATTTTAGAGTGAGCCGATCTGTTACCAAAACATCCCATCACTAAGCGACGAGAGCCTGTGAAGACCAAAAAGGATCGTGAGCCGGACATCATTTACAGCAGTGACGAGGTGAGGATTTATTCATTCATTATTGCAACCATTATTTTTATAGATTATAGGTCAGTCTTCTTCTCGGTTCATTATGTCAGCCTCCGTGAGGGTGACCCGCGGTAGTGTAAATTTAAAAAGCTTTTTGTTAATTTCGTAAAAAGAAAACGAAAGTTTAAAGGGGATGATTCTGCACTTATCTTAACATACTTCACATAAATATATAAACATTATATCCCATTTACACCGTTTCTGTTCAGCGAAATGCAGCCAAATTCTACACACTGTACCTTTAAAATAGACCTTTAAACGATTGTTTGTAAGATGAAGACCTGCAGTGCTGGGCTCTTGACAAACTGAGAACAGCCAAAGCACTTATTTTGTGTTAAAGCCCCAGGCAGGCTGACAGAGACGGCTCACTGACTTTGTTATGGTACAGCTGTCAAACTTTGAGAGGAAAGAGCACGTTTTTGCCTGCTAACCGTGCTTATTTTCAACAGCAAAGGCGGATGACATTAGGTTAATTACCTTGCTACACGTAATACTAGAGCTAAACATGTTATTGACTGGACTCTGCCTGGGCTGTATATCACAAATCACTCACTCCGCCAGCTGTGGGAGACGATACGCCTAACCCTTAATGAAGTTTAGGGTTAGGGTAAAGGTTGGTTTCTCTGAGAGTGGCCGTCAGAGATGTGAAGTCTGCAGTCAGACCCCTCTTAATTGATGAGCCATTATTACTGAGCACCAAAATGGCTCAGATCTCTATAAAGAGATGGATTTTCCATCACAGCGAGCAAAGCTTGACAGATTCATCTGAGGAAACATGAGCAAGATCAGGGTTTACCGTAACAAACTGTAGGCTACTGAGCCAAGCCGGACTGCTTTGTGGGAACGGACCATACAGGAATGTTGTGTGGCTCTGCTTATCCAGAACTTGGACATAGTCATTTAATCTGTGCCTGACACCATTTCTCTGTGAGCCTTTAAAAAATTTTAAACATTTTTGCCTGAGTTACTGCTGTAGAATAAGACACAAAAGTAACTCAGTATCTTTTATTTGTAACTTGAACAGTTGGGACAGTCATAAAATGAACAAAACTAATGTGTATTTTTCCAGTAGTGATATGATAAAGGGATTTAATGTCACAAATTGATGAGACTTGATGGTAGTATTACTAAGCTAAAACATATGTAGATTTTTATAGGATCAAATGTAGGATCATATCTATTTGGAAACAGTTTCGATTCCCATTCCTAGTCATCAGAGAGGCTTTCTAATGTGCCAGATGTAAATAACAAATAACTACATTTGCCAGTTTCAGGTGTCCAGAAGGTCAATATTTTTGTTGTATATTATTAGATATCAGTATTGTTTAATTTTGACAAGAATCATAAAGAAATTCATAATTCTTGTATTGTGATGACTCAACAACAGCAATCTCATCACAAACTGAATGTGATACGATAGCTGTTTAATTCCAAGTGGTGAAAAAAGATGATACTAAAAGAGGTACACAGAAACTGTATATTGTGCAACATATATTCTGGGTTTTATGGTAATTAAATAGTGAAACTTAAAAACCCATGGCTTTGAATTGGGGATTTTGCCTGTCTCCATCCCAGCTTGCCTTTTTCACAGACTATTTCAAATAAAGTTCTAAAGTTAATCAGTGAATGATCATACTTCCCATCTCCCAGTCTGCACAGCCGAATGAGCTGAATTAATTTTCCAAACATTATTGAAGAACGCCTTTTTCTCTGATGACATTTGGGAATGAGAATCTAATCAAAGTTTTCAAACTTCTCAACTTTCTGATGTTAACTTTTTATCCCAATTGCAAAAAAAAAAAAAAAAGAGGAAGTTGGATGTATTTTTCTCCATAACAGTCTGTGGTTGAGCAGAGTGAGAGCAAATCACGGTTAATAGGAGGAGGAGGAGGATGGTTACTTCCATTAAAGTTCGACTTTGTGTGACAACAGGGGAAATGAGAGTCTGTGAGTGGGCAGGCGGGATGTGACTCCCTGTGATGGAGAGGGACGAGGGGCTCCGTTTGGTCAAAGTGGGCTGCTGGAGTCGAGCTTCTCAGTTATGAAAGCGGCACTGAAATGGAAGCGTGTGGGTGCCAAGTGCCTTGTTGAACACTCGCTTATCTAATTGCATGTGGACAAGTAGGAGGAAATTAGCTGTGTGCACATTTGTGTGTGTTCATTCATCCCATGCCTATTGTAATCCCATCATACGAAATCCATATTATTGCCTTTGTGTTTTGTGGTTTGCAGTCCCAGCTTGTGCATTTGCTGTCACATGCTTTGAGGACGTAATTAGCCGATTTATTTATGTAGTTACAGTACTTTTGCCCCGTGTGTTTTTGTATTAGATCACACTGTTCCTCCCTCTCCCCTCTGTTCATAAGTGCAGCTGGAGTGACTCGGATTGGAGGCCCAGATAATTGCTATGGGGATTAAACACAGCTCCTCCGATGGTGGGTCCCAGGTCAGCATAGGCGAAGCGCTGACTCGAGTTTTACACAGAGCAGAAAAGACATTGCTTTGCTCTTTCATTGCCAAACAAGATCAGATCCTCCCCCTTTGCTCAGCCTGTCCACCACAGCATATTACCCTCAAGTCTCTCAAGGCTCAAGGCTACAATTGCAGAAATTACATTACTTTTATTGGGACTTTTTTATTATGTGTCACAGAGAAGGTAGGACTTATAAAAAATGATTTGTTTTGAGTCAGGGGGATTTAACCACCATTGTGACTTATGGCCATATAAGCTATGAGAGGCGCCAGAGCAGAGCTGCCCAGAACTGCCAAGTTTGCAACTAAACAAGAGCAGCTTTAGTTCCTCCTGATCTTTGCTCAACTGTGTGGTTTAACCAGGTAAAGTCAGATCAGCACTGGCTCCTTTCAGGCAGGAAGATGTCTGAATTAAGTGACGGTGAACTGATTTTAGAAATCTTCTTAACACATAATACCCACCAAGTCAAAGCTGGGACATTTTAGGAGGGCAGCATGATTGGGAGGAGTTTTGCAGAGCAGTTGAAACTGTCATAAACCATCAATTATAAAAACAACAACATCGATATCTTTTATCTTTTTATACCACAGCAACAAAAATGAACTCTTGGGACTGAATATGAGATCGTTTTCTTTTTCTGGAAAAGTGGGAAAGGGTGATGATGTTTCTATCCTGCTACTAGTACATGATATGCATGCAATCAATATGATCTCTGCACATAATGAAACAAGGCTTACCGTGAGGTTTTGGAGTGTTTCTGCCCATTCATTCTACAGAGCCTTTATGAGGTCAGGCACTGCTGTTGGACGAGAAGGTCATACTAAGCTCATCAAACCATGTCTTTATAGGGTCCAGTCATGTTGGAATAAAAAAAAGCCTTCCTCAAACCGTTGCCATGAAGTTGGAAGCACAGCATTGTCCAAAATGTCTTGGTATGCTGACGCAATAAGACTGCCCTCTGCTGGAGATAAGGGGCCTAGCCCAAACCCTAAAAAACAGCCCCATACCATTATCACTCCTCCACCAAACTTCACAGCTGGCACAGTGCAGTCACGGAGGGTATGTTCTCCCCCCCCCAGCATCTGCCAAACCCAGACTTGCCCATCTGACTGCCAAACAAAGAAGCAGGATTCATAACACCACAGAACACGTTTCCACTGCTCCACAGTCCAGTGTCAGTGTGCTTTACACCACTCCATCCAACGCTTGGCATTAGAGTTGGTGATGTGAGGTTTGCATGCAGCTGCACGTCCACGGAAGCCCATTCCATGAAGGTCCTACCACAGGGTTTTTTTTGCTTACATGAGTGCCAGTAGAAGTCACCAACTCTTCAGCTATGTAATCAGCAGAGAGCGGGCAACTTTTATGCACAATTACCCCACTTTGTGATTTAATGTGGTCTTCCACTTTGTTGCTGTTGTTCCTAAATGCTTCAACTCTCTAATAATAACACTTACAGTCTACTGTTGAATATCCAGCAGGGATGACATTTCAAAAACTGTCTTATTGCAAAGGTGGTATCCATCACAGTACCACAATTGTCATGGAGTCACCGATGTTTCACAAATGTTTGCAGAAGGAGACTGCATACGGCTAGATGCTTGATTTTATACACCTGTTGCAGCCGCTCTGATTGAAACTCCTTTAAAGTAAATAATTAACAGCTGTGGCCACACACTTTTGTGGGCAAATTGGGGGCACAAGTCACAAACTACCCCATCCCTTCTTTTTAATCCACCACTTTACTTTTACTATCCAGAAATTGCAAACCTATGGGACTATAACCACCAGGTGTTGGTTTTAGTTCTTATCAGCTCACCTGCAAGTGCTTGGTCTGAATTACCTCTTGTGTTTGACAAGTACTTTCACCATCTAGCAATTGCATACCTCATAGAGGCATATAACCACCAGGTGGTACCTCTAGTTTTTCATTAGCTTCAGTACTTTTGGATACAGGCTAATGTAAAATATGGAGATAATATTGTTTTAAAGCACATGGTATCCAAATGTGTTGCAGCATAAACATTTTTTGGCAACCTTTTTACAAACAATAGGTTTTCAACCAACTAAGACTAAGCCTTTTGCAGCACTGGGCTCACAAAGAAACTGCTCATATTGAGAAAAGCTGAGAAAAAAGGTGGAGGTCACATGTGTCCCTGCTGTCAGCAGTCAGAGCAATCGATGGAATAACACAGGACCTTTGCCTGGGACACCAGAGGTCAAGTCCAGTTAGATTTCAAAACCATTCCCTGTTAAAATAACTGTAACCATGTGTTTTTTGTATTTGGATGTTTGTGTTAAAACTACTGGGTTTAAAATAGTGATGGTATTCATTCAGGCAGCTTTATGATACCCTTATTCATAAACATATGAATAAACACAGAGATAAATATTAATGAACAAATACATTCCCTTGTGTTATTAAGACCATCATTCTGATTCATTTTCCTGGATAGTGTTGAAGACATCTGGGAGTAGCATTCACTAGACCTGTAAATTACAGATTATGTAAAACTGTCCATCCATCAGTGAATTATGACTCGCCTGACAAGCAGAGATGAAGAAACCACTGACTGTCAGGATTTGACGTGTGTTTTTCAGTTTCTGTGTGCATGCCCTCTGTGTATTCCTATCGTTATGAGGACTGAGTTAAAAGAAAGAGTATTACTACAGCGGCCATACCGTATGTAACAACTGAGCTATAAAATCAGCTCTCTTTATTGAAGGTGACTCAGCACATCTGTGCTCTGTAATTTAGTCTGAATCCGACTGCTGCCATGGACCATCCTGACAACTCCAAATAACTGGTCATTTGTAGATCTAATTGTTGAATCCATCATTTATAGAGTGAACTGAATCATTCAACACAGTATAGATTTCATAGAATTATAAGTACTGTGTGAGCAACACTGTACAGATGATGAATTAACTAAGACTTAGCTAAAGCTTTACTTATTTAAATTACAACACACATTTAAATTATGATGTATTGAGGGTTAAGCTAAGAACAAGATAGAAACCAAATAAACTGTTTATTAAATTGCTGATCAGTGTTTAATTACTATTGGGAAATTGTAATTTAACCCTTAGAGTTCACAGCTATTTTTCACCATCATGTCTCGTCTGGACCTCTTTTCTTAAAAAGCTTGTAAAACATCACCTCTGTAGTGCACAGTCAAGCTCTATACATCTGTTTTTCAGGACAACCTGGGCTCTGAGAATATATCTACTACAGACATTTCACTACTTTTTTAAAAAGTTATAGGACTCCAAAGAAAATATGGCACTTCCCACCGAAGAAAGCCAAAAATGATCAAAAATGAATCAAAAATGGACAAGAAGACACTTATTATCAAATGTAATGCTGTTGATTTAATCTTCAAAGACCCCAAAAAGTCACTGAAGTTCCAGGCTCGCTAAAATGGCACCCTTAAGGGCTACAGAGACATCAAGGGGAGCAAAAAAAGGCAAAATGGTCAGCTTTAAGAGGAAAAAAGAGTAGGTGTCTATGACTTATGGTTCAAAAGTTATAGTTTTTCTAAATGGTGTTCCTTCTTATTGTATACAACAATGCTGTCCTTAGAGACCCCGGGAAGTCAGCCCAGATCTGGGCTCACTAGAAAATTTTCTGTAAGATCTACAAATGCATAAAGGACATAATTAGAAAGGCAAAATACAGAGCTTTCACGGGAAAAAACAAGTTAGTGTCTACGACTTACGGTTCAAAGGTTACCAAGCAATTTATAAAGGGGTGTGCCTGCAGCACGGATCCGTGCAGTGTGAGCTCTAAGGGTTAAATTGATTATGGGACCCCATTTAGCTCAGTTGGTAGGACAGGTGCCCATTTACGAGGACTAGAGTCCTTAATGCACTGGTGTCAGGGTCAGATCCTGATCCTGGTGCTATTTGTTGCACGCCCTCCCAACTCAAATCTACAAATAAAGTTTCTTGTAAATTATACAAAAAGAAGGAAAGTCTAAAATCTTGAAGATGGCCTGGAGGTTAGGTTGTGTCTCATGTAGAAGAGCAGACCAGGTCCAAGTCCGGCCTATGGCTCCTTTCCCATATGTCATCCCCCACTCTCTCATCCCTGTTTCTGACTATTTACTGACCTCCTCTCTAAATAAAGGCATAAAATAACCAAAAATAAATCCTGAAAAGAAAAGATCGCAAACACTTTATTTGAAGTTTTATTCGTAAGACTGACATTATGCTGTCATAAACATGACATGACACCAATAGGGCTTCATGAATGTTGCCATTACGTGTCAGTCGCTAAATTATGACACCTTTACCGCAAATGTCAAGTTATCATGATTATGCCTTCCAAAAAAATGTCAACTTTGTGGTAAAGGTGTCATAATTTAGCATATGACACTTAATGGCAACATTCATGAAGCCTTACTCATGTTAATGACAAATGTCATGTCAAGATTATGACAGCATAATGTCAGTCTTATGAAAAAAAAACTTCAAACAAAATGTTACCAAAATCTCATTACCATGAGTCTCCAAGACAGTCTGGCTGCGAACCGTAGATCTCAGATGCCCCCTCTTACTGTGAGAAGCCTTCTCTGTCAGAACAATAGTGCCATGATTTACTGGTCTTTTTTTTTTTTTTTTTTTTTTTTTGATTCAACTCTTTTCATCATCAAAGTCAGGCAGTTACATTCATGAAAAACCACATCACAAACATTTCAGACTAAGTAACATTTCATGAATTAAACAAGATCAGGTCTAACCTGAGTGTAAATTAAGTTGCTACGCAAACAGTGGCTCGCTTTAGCTTTGTTAGCTTTAGCTAAAGTTAACATAGGTATGCTAGCTATGTAGTTTACTTTGTTACGTATGTCACTGTAGCTGAGTTAGCTTTAGCCCCATGAGCTTAATGTAGCTTTAGCAGATGTAGCTGTCAATATTGAAAGACATGGCATTTCCCGTCACTTCTATGTCAGATTTACATACCTGTAAATCTGACACACCTGAGTAAGCGGAGCACCCTGACAAGTTGTTTGGCCGATGTGAAGAGCTGGATGTCATGTAACTTTCTACTAACTAAATGATGACAAAACTGGCATGCTTGTCATTTGGTCCCAGCTCATCAAAGAACAAAGTGCTGCCATCTGCAGGTTCCCTTTTTAATAGCGTAAGGCTTGGTGCAAAAAACACTAGGGGTGTGGTTTGATAGTAATTTGGCTTTGAAAATCATGCAACTTATCTTGTGCAATCCTGTTTTTAATATCTAAGAAATATCTCAAAAATAAGATGGCCTTTAAATTTTAAAGACAGAGACACTTTTCAATTCTTTTATATCCTCACAGCTGGATTTTTTTCACAGCCTTGTAACCTGCCTGAGCCAAAAAGATATTTAATGCCTACAGTTGGTTCAAAACTCAGCTTCTAGGCTTTTAATGAAAACAAGATCTGAGCACGTCACTCCAGATTTATCCTCTATACCCTGGCCCCCAGTATGTTTAAGAATTGAATTGACTGATAATTTTTAAAGCTCTCAGTGACCTAGCCCACACCTACATTTTAGACCTTTTAAGCCCTTATGAGTAAGTACCCCCAGGCAAGGGTCTCTTATCTGTCCCAGGAGCCCTGCTGAAAACTAAAGGGGACAGAGCATTTTCAGTCTAGGCCCAAAGGCTCTGGAACACCCTGCCTGAGGAAATTCAGTGGGTTGAGTCAGTGACCTCTTTTAAAACTCTTTTTAAAACATACTTTTATCGACACACCCTGCCTGATTTTACTTGAGTTTTAACTGCTTTTATGTACTAGATTTTGTTTGAGCTTAACATGGTTTGATCTTTTATTTATCTTTACCCACTTTGCTGCCTGATTTTACTTGTGGTTTATCATCTTTGTTGTCTCTGCACCTTGTGAGGCACTTTGTAACTCTTTTTTATAAAGATTATAATTAAAGATAATATAGCTACATAAGCTATGTAGATAGTGTAGATAACTAGCTATGTAGCTAATGTTAGCAATGTAGCTTCATAAGAATAGATATCCATGGGCTTCGTTGGCTTTAGCTATGTTAGCTACGTAGCTACGTTATCTAAATAGCTTACGCAAGGTGCTTAAAAAGTAGGATGGTACAGATCGGTTGTTTGTAACAAACTAGAGGCCATACTTTAAATATGATTTAAATAACACGATGCATTAAAGACATAAAATGGACCACAACTTTAAGTATGTGATGTAACTGCCTCAGTGTCAAATGAATACCAGGCTTCAAGAGAGAAATCTGGATGTGATTTTTCTATGAGGCTTAAAAATGACTACAGCACATCATTTGTACTGTGTAGAAGATTATTAATTCTTGTAATAGATGGTCTAAATGTCCAACAAAGGAAAGAGCTGCAAATAGCTAAGGAAACAAACTTAAAGTTACATTTTATGTCTTTTCCCTTCTGACCAAAACTATTTTGAATGTCTCTTTAAGGCAAAAATGCAGGAACTGTTTAGGATTATGGCCTGATGCATGCTGTTATTGACAGTCTTCTGAAGCATAAAAATCCATACGTGTACATGGGGGGATTCATGTGTGCACTCTTCACAGTGCTGTATCTGTTTAAAGCCCTCTGCTGTGATCAGTATGTACGGCACACTGTGCACCTGCTGCATTATTAACAAGCAGCATGATGTGTAACACATGAGGAAGATAAAAGAGAATCTGACACATGTCCCTTCCACTTTTTTATCCTTATTTTTATCCTTTCTCCTCTCCTTTCTCCTTAATCCAGCCTTAGATAATGAGAAAATGAAGGTTAGCTCCAGTCCCACTTCTTCACCTCCACTTAGCTGCAGCCTGTCTGTCAATAAGGCATGATGCTAATCAGGACAGGGACGTTTGAGCGTCCCTGACTGTAGCATTCATGTTTCATTCATTTCTACTACCAGAGGGGAACAGGAATAGGCTGAGATCAGGTGTGCATTTGTGCGCCGTGCATGTGGAGTTGGACACAAACTTGACGCCTGTGCGTTGTGTTGCCTCGGAGGAAACCGTGTGTTCTTTGTGCGCATGAGTGAGCAGTGTTAGACAGGAGCTAACCCTGAGAGGATCCCCTGTGCATGTATGTGTTTTGCATGAGTGCACTTTGATATGTGTGTGTGGGTGGATGCATACTTATAGATACAGTATGTACAGAGACAGCATGTTTACCTCGGCTGGAAAAAACACACGTGTTTGCTTGTTAAGGAGGTCACAGGCTTTGATTCCTTTATTTGAATATCGTCTTTAGGGATCATCTAGGACAAATCTCTCACTGTCAGCTCCTTATATAATCCTCCCAGCAAAAGAAACTCTTCAAATTTGAAGTGACTCCACACATACAAAAAAAAATTTTTTTCATCTACTCAAAATCTGTTGGCTTCAAAAGTTCATGAGACCTTTTTGGAAGCTAGATGTGTCAAACCAAATCCTACTCATCTTTAGTTTTGAACATGTGTCTGCACTCTTTTATAATGTACCCTCCTTAGAGTTTATTCTCATTAATATCAAATGAAGAAGGAGCTGAATATTTCTATGAGTAAAGACCTTGTCAGCTTTTCATTTGTTTTTCATGAATAACTACGGGGTATCTGATGTCAACTTTGATCTCATTATTCCCCTAAAACTTTACATGGTGGAGTAATCCACTGTACCACTGGAGTGGTAAATGTATTAATTCATGTGCGCTGTCATCCACCCATGAGTTGTTTATGTGTCCTCAGGCTAATGGCTGTCTTTGTGGCTAATAGCTGTAGTGCTTGATAATCCAAAGTTGCATTAAAAGATTATGACAGATTATTAATTAACTGTGTTTTTCAAATGTTATCATTGGAAAAAAAATCTGTTAGTGTAATTTGTCCAAGTAGAAGAATCTATGAAAGAAATTCCATTTTAACCTCCTGAGACCCGAGTGTTTGTTTGGTATGAAATTTCATTTTCTTTCACTTGTTTGAATAAGTAAGAAAGACAGAAAGTATTTTTTTTTTACTTTCTGTACATGGAACTTGTAAAGGCCAATTATGAACCAATTTTCCCATTAAAGTTCTGCAGGTCTTGGGGAAAAAAGTAAAGATTACTACAGATTTTCCAGACAAAAAATTTCCCCCAAATTCCCTGAAAATTCCAGGATACTACCAAAAATGTTTCAGAAAATTCTTTACCATTTTTTAAGATCTCATAAATATGCCCTAATATGTCCTCAAATATTCTCCTAATGTTACAGTGAAAACAATGCCAAATATTTAAATCCAGACTTCAATTCCCTGTAAAATTCTAAAAATGTATTTTTTTTTAATGAAAGTTTAAAGAAATTTTTGACCAGAGTTTCTGATCAAATTCCCCTAAATGTTGCAAATAAATTCCCTGAACATTTCATCTTCTGAACACTTGAACAAAATCCCTGAAATTTCCATTGAATTCTGGAAAATGCTGAAGGAAATTCCAAACCAAAATATCCAATCAAATTTCCCAAAGTACAGAAATAAAATCTCCAAATTCACATAAAAGTACACTGAAATATTGAATCAAATACCCCTTCAAAATCTTTGAATCCAACTCTTGAACATATACTAAAATGCACATCCTTGGAAAGAGATAACTGAAACCAATGGCTTCCTGTGACCATCAACGAGCTTCTTACACCTCTCAAATGGAATTATGGACCACTCTTCTTTTGCAAACTGCTCAAGATTTCTCAGATTTGAAGGGTGGTTCTTGAAACAGCAATTTTAAGATCTCTTCATAGGTGTTCAATGGGATTTAGATCTGGACTCATTGCTGGCCACTTCAGAACTCTCCAGCTTTGTCTCCAACCATTTCTTGGTGTTTTTTGAGGTATGTTTGGGGTCATTGTCCTGCTGGAACACCCATGATCTCTGACATACTGTAGACCTAGCTTTCTGACACTAGGTCCTACATTGCGGCCCAAAATCTTTTGATAGTCTCCAGATTTCATGATTCCTTGCACACAGTCAAGGTACCCAGTGCCAGAGGCAGCATCACAAGCCCATAACATCTTTGAAGCTCCACCATGTTTGACTGTAGGTACTGTGTTCTTTTCTTTGTAGGCCTCATTCTTTTTTCTGTAAACAGTAGAATGACGTGCTTTTCCAAAAAGCTCTACCTTAGTCTCATCTGCCCACAAAATGTTCTCCCAGAAGGATTGAGGCTTACTCAGGTACACTTTTGCAAACTTTTTTATGTCTCTTTGTCAGCAGTGGGGTTCTCCTCAGTCTCCTGCCATAGCGCTTCATCTCATTCAGATTACGACGGGTGCAAAAGTGTCATCTTAGACCATGAGTCTGCAGGCCAGCTTGAATTTGTGTGAAAGTTGACTGAGGATGTTTATCCACCATTCCAACTATCCTACATTGCATTCTTTTGTCAATTTTTCTCTTCTGTCCACATCCAGGAAGATCAGCCACAGTTCCATGGGTTACAAACTTCTTGAATTTCAAGATCTCTGGAGATGGTATTGTAACCTTGAGATTATTCATATTTTTTTCACAATTTTGCTTCTTAAGTCCTCAGACAATTCTCGGCTCTTCTTTCTCTTCTCCTTGCTTGATGTGACACACACAGGCACACAACACAAAGGTTGAGTCAACTTTTAGACATTCTAACTTGCTTCAGGTGTGATTTCTAGATTGCCAGCACCTGTTACTGCCACAGATGAGTTTAAATGAACATCACATGCTTGAAATAAAATGATTTACCCACAGTTTTAAAACGGTGCCAATAATTTTTGTCTGGCCCATTTTTTGAGTTTTGTCTAAAATTGTGTCAATTTTGTCCTTTTTCTTCAAAATTTTTTTGTTGTTCCAATTCACAAAAAGGCAATAAACGTGTATACCAAAAACATTTGTAATTGCAACAATTTCTGGGAGAAATGTGTGTTTTCTGGAAAAATTCCAGGGGTGCCAATACTTTCATCCATGACTGTATAGATCAAACAATATGTAAAACAAGCAAACTCAACATGTGTGGTTAATGCATACCATCAGTTTTCTACGGGGCCATTCTGAAAAATTAAACTCTTTAACACACAGCGTCTTCTTCTAGCAGCGGGCCAGATAGAAGCTGTAAAAGTAACCGTGAAAATTTCCAGAGGTTAAAGTTTCCTGTGTAGTTGTCTGTGAAGATTATCCAGAGTTACAGGGACATTTCTCTTATAATGTCCGTGATACTATGAGCAAGTTAGATAAGCTCAATTTTAATAGGATTTACAAGTTAATATCTCTAAAAATGAGCAAATACACCACATTTATCAGCATGGGTAGACACCACAAGAAGTAAGGAAGGTGCAGAGAGGATCACTCACCATTTTTGAGTTTAACGGCCCAGACAGCAGACAGATGGTTGTTGTGTAATACTCCTGTGCTGTGAAGTGTTTACAGCTTAAGGACAACCATATAAATATCTCTTTAAGCAGTAGCAACATCTTCTTTCAGAATCGCAGGTACTGGAAGAATCTCACAGGGAAACTGAAGCATTACAGTTAATGAGAAAGAGAAACAGAAGGAGGATATGTCATTAGAATCAAATCATAATTTCAGAAGAAAAACAAATATGGAGGACGATTGTCATCATCAGCTTGCTGTCCTTTTGTTCTACAGAAGAAAACAAAAAACAAGACAAACATGGCTGAAATCCTGGCTGAGAAGATGGTACAGATTTGTTTATGTTTGTGTTGTGACCCTGGGTCAGATATTGTGTTTTTGTCATGCTGATTGCAAATGTGTAGCTCTGTCTCCTCTCCTGCAGTGTGTGACTGTGTACTGTATATTTGAGGTGCTGTCTGATTGGCTGATTCAAAAGACATTGCCGCTGCCTGATTGGATTCCCCAAACAACTCAGGCACTGCAACCTGTTTTCCACTTCAAACAAAACCAGTTCTTAGCACTGTGTGGTCTTACCTTCAGGTTGTGTGGGCCTGATTATCTAGACTTTATTGAGGGATTTCAGAAAGATTTTGTGATTACTACTTTCCTGAAAACTTTTTTAAATAGATTTGCTGTTGAAATAAAGTTCTTTGTGGCAGTTTAAGTGAGTTGCCTCTTTTTTGTTTGTTCAAACTGGCTGCTATACTCATGCCCAAAGACAAAACACAGCTGCTTTAACTCTCATTTGATCTGTGCTGCTGACTTTCTTGAGTGTGGAAAGGGAGAGGGTAATACATCATGTTGCATCAAGCTGCCGCTAGACTGGGTACATCACAGTTTGTGAGCAATGAAAAAACACAACTTTGTTTTGGTGGGATCACTTGGTTTGCTTACTCTCACTGATTATTGTGTGAAGACTGGACCATTGAAAGCAGCCCAATCTGGAACTGTGAAGGTCTTCACAAAGGCAATCCAAATAAATGGCAAGAAATTGCAAATAATTTATAGTCAAATTTTGGCACAGCTTTCTGTTCACATTAGGAACAAAATGATTTTCCCATAAAAAAATGTACACGTTAAAGAGCATTCACACAGTGGACATTTGTGGTACATAAAAACAGAGGATGTTATACATTTCTGTCTGTTTCCTCCTAATGAAACAGTGAAGTTGGTTCTTGTTTTACTTTACTGTGAAATGATCAGCATCATTTCTCTCTTTAGCTGAGTTGGCCTGGGTGGAGAGGCGAGAGGGGTCCGGCTGCAGACCATACATCTCTGACAGCCACTCTCACAGACAGCATCATCTGAGATGCCATCTGTGTTAGAATTGAAATACACGCTGAAACTTACTAAATAACATTGGATTAAACATTTTTCATGGTTAGGTTAGAGTTAAGGTAATGGTTAGGATACCAGAAGTTAAAAGTTAAAACTCTGACCTGCATAATCTCATTGCAAAATGTTAATTAAAGCCAACATTCAAACGCAGCATTCTGCTAACTACGTTAGCTGCATTAGCTTAATAGATAATGGAGGGATGTAGCTGACTGAGCTAAAGCTAAGCTCACAAAGTAGCTACCTAATCTACGTAGCGTGACTATGTTAACATTAGCTATTTTTGCAAAAGATCTCATTTCTAAAGCTAATGTCACTATATGGGCTTATATAGAAATGTTAACTGTGTAGCTAGCAGAGCAATGTTAGCTTTAGCTAAAGCTAACAAAGCTATGTGAGCTACCTTTCATGTAACTACTTTTTTAAGAAAAAAATTGTCCTCCATGGAAACTTTTTAGCATAGCCAACACAGCTTGCATAGCTCCGTTAGCTATGGTAGCTACATAATTTTTTTTTTTTTTTGGTAGCTACATAAATAACAGCTAACGCTTAAGCTCACAAACTCATGGTAATCTATACAGATGAAGTTCCGCAGCTAATATGTGCTACGTAAACTACGTAGCGACATTTTTTATGTAGCTTACATAGCTATGTTAGCTTTAGCTAAATCTGATCAAGGTCATAATGCTAAAGCTAACATAGCTAAATTTATAGTAAATTAACTATGTAGCTAGCGTAGCAATGTCAGCTCAAAGTTGCTAATGAAACCACCGTTCACATAAGTACTTCTAAAACAGGTCTATAGCTACATAATTTGACCTTTAACCTTTTCCTCTGTTTTATATATGAAATATTGCTAAGTCTGTAATGTTTGCAATGTGGTTGCTTTATGAATGTAGCTGCCAGACTTTGTTTATGAATAAAGCTGAATTTTAAAAGAAATCTAAAACTGGAAATTTTTCGTACCATAAAATTACAGCAGTTCTGTTCTGACAGAGAAGGTGTCTCAGTTGAACGTCGTCAGAGATGTATGGTCTGCAGCCAGACTGTCTAGGGAGCAACTGATTTGTCATTCATTTGACTTGATTGTTGGCAGTACAATTTTGATGTTGACACCACATACTTAAGTAATATTTGGACAAAACAGTGGCGCCAAGCCCTAAATCTGATGATGACTCTCCAATCATACACTGGTTAAATGATAGAGTTGTTTGGGTGCAAAGTAGGCCTGAACCCAGGCTTAAAATCATGCAGTATGTCACAGATATTTGCAACATTATGGTGAGTTCATTCATTAAAATTGGGCAGATAACACTTTCTAGTCCAAAATGCATATCGTGTGACATTTACATTACTACTACTGGTTGTTAATTGTTCACTTTTTTCTCTGCATTTGTTAAAAGCCAGTTTCAGTGATCATCATCCATCCACAGAGCAAGTTTCAGCTTCAGTAGCTCCCGATATCAATCAGAAGTTTTATCTCCTCATCGACAGCAACACCAATATGTTCACTTTGCCACCTTGCAGAACCTTGTGGACCTACCAATAGATTTCCTCCACAGAACGATACAAACCAGTGTCAGCTGAAACTCTGCCCCAGCTGTCGACTCGCCTGAGCGATCACCTCTTATCAGCAGTGCTGCTGGTTCTGTCCTCGCAGCAAAAACACGGTTGCTTTCTCAAGGCCTGAGGTATAAAAGAACATGTTTTTCTTTAATGGCTTATGAATTTTTAAACAACATCTCTTGTACTTAGAGCAAGACTCTGCAAATGTATTAGTTTTTTATACATGTCTCCAGTCTCATCTGTGTCCTTCAGTCCAGTTCAGTGAGTTTCAGAGCCCAGAGGGAGGGGGAAGCATGGAGGAGTGCTCTGTCCCATGTTTGCATCATGCACTAAGCATTGTGTTTGAACATTTATGAATTCACGTTTCATGTTAATGTGTTTCACTTGTGTTGGGCTCTTTAGCCATGTCCCATCCTTGAATCCTTGAATCTAGGTTCATAATTATCTGTAAATAATAAATAATGTAAATAAAAGGAAATGTTTCATCTTTTGTTCCATCTTAAGTCAAACTTTCCCATTTCTCATCATAAACATAAGGTTATGATTGAACATTTTCAGTAATTTGCCCTGCAAAATGCTAAATTAGCTAAGAATCACTGATCTAGCAGATTTCCTTCTTTCATAACTAGCTCTCCCTGCCTTAACCCTGCTGTTTCCAGGTGTCAGTCCTGTAGCCTGGCAAACCACAACCAGCACCCCAACTAGCTAATATAACCAACATTATGGAATTTTTTTTTAAGATTATTTGAAGTTTCAAGGCCCATGTCATCTTTAAGCATAACGTTTGTTAGCTTTAAGACAGATTTGAAAACAATTTCTTTCATTTAGAGAATATTAATTGGTGTGTGAGAGTGAAACATCTCATTTTAATTATCACCCATGAATCCAGCCCTGAATTGGGACACAGCTTTGTCTGATAGGTTTGGCACAGAATTTCATGCCCCTTTAAACATGGTCTGCATACTCATCAAGCAAATATTCAAGCCCATGAACTAATTTGATTTTATCCAATGTCATTCACATCAGCCGTTTAGTGCTGGTTATATAATGCTTGTTTGAAAATAAGGAATAGTTAAAAGATGTATTGAATTCTATCATACACTAGAGCATAGTTTCCTACTTAGTTTGTCCTCAGGGCCAAATGGCATTGAAAATATCAAACCAAAGGCCAAAGCATCCATAAATTTATCTCAACTACACAAATAAAAGTTAATGCAGATGTTATTGTTGCTTCCATACCCATCACTTGTGTGACTGGTTAAAGAAAGTTGAAGTACTGATTCAACTCCTTTACTCAGGTAAAAGTAAGAAAGTACAGGCTCTGAAATGGATTTAAGCTCAGAAGTAAAAAATAATTTTTACCATCAATAATACACAATATCTCTTTTGATGATTCAAGCCATGTGCATTGAATCTGTAGTGTAACAAAAGTTCAAATACTGTATGTCATTCATAACAGATCTCTCTTTTACCAAAAATGACCTATTCTCTGAAATTATACCACAGACCTCTGTCTGACAGTTATTTTTATATATTCATTATTGAAAATGAATCAAACCATGACAAATTGGAGATTCTTAACAACTTGGGACCCCCTGTAAGTCCCTCATAGGCCTCTGACATTCCCTGGACTCCACTCTGAGAATCATTCAATAAATCTTGAAATAAAGATAAACCACAGCTTGGAGCCATGATGATTAAAAAAAATAAATAAATAAATCTAAAGAGAGGCATGACTCACCAAGTGCACCTTTTCATGGATATGTATTGGTTCTCTTAACACCTACAGGGAGTCTTTAGTCCTTTATCACTCTAGAGAAACATCCTGATATGATGAATCATATTTCATACATAAAGTTCAGCTCTGTGCTGTACCTTCACCTGGTGTGTGAGGAGCACATTGATGCTTCTCTCTTGCTGCATTTTTTAATGTTCTGGTGTTGTCTATGTCACAAAAATTGCACCAATATGGCTGGCACCTTTAGCTAGCATGACCTAGTTTTGCATCACTGTAGCAGCATGCTGTGTTCAGTCATCTCACCTCTGTGGCCTTTGAAAAATCCCACCCAAAGTGCAGAGCTTAGGCAAGTCATCAGCAACTGGCTCAAACCACATTTTCCCATTTCTTGTTGTCAAGCTGGTTCTTTTTTTTTTTTGCAGGTTCATCCGTGTATGTAGCCCACATCTGTGGGCCAACCATAGAAAACCATCCACACATAAAATGTGTGCCATTTTCTACAAATTTCCAGGAGTCTTACACATCTATGAGAAAAAAAAACAGCCATGGATTTTAGCAACACCGCCAGTCATTAGGTGAACTACAACAACACTGTGTTGCTCATCCACGACAGCGAGCTCCCTGCTCATGAACAAGCCTCTGGTTTATCAGCTGATACACACACAGAACAAGGTGGTTTATCTGCATCATGTATACAGAGGAGGTAACACTTAAAAGTTCCACAAACTAAAAATGAAAATGAATAAAGTGTATTTGAACCTCTACTGGGACACAGCACAAAATTAAAAATTGGTTCATATGAGGCTATTAAAAAAGGACAATATTTTCGCGACCATTTCTATGAATGAACAACTTCACTACTTAGTGCAGCATTGACCAATTTTATTGTCAATGTGTGTAATGTCATTGTGTGTAATGTGTATTGAATGGGACACGTTTTAGAGCAAAAGCAACAGGGCTAACATTGCTTAGCTCTGATAATGGTGCCTCGACTGCGGATATCAGATAGCTGACATTATGTGATGAAGATATTTTACAAACTAAGTATCAAAAAATAAACTCAGTAAGTTGAGTCCAGTGCCAGGAAGCAAGAAGAAGATGCAGTATTATCCGCAAAACACTAAATGAGCGACGTGACATTCTCGTTGTTTGGATGGCATCTTCATAAGGAAGCTAACGTGATGTAGCATATGGTTTATACAACATAAAACACTACATTGTATTTCATGGTCCGGAGTGATACCTTACCTTTTCAACAGAAAGACGACCATCTCTGTGTCGGTATTATCCCAAGCGAAGCTCCCTCCATTTCTCAAATGCTCCACCGATATTTATCCTTGATTTCCCCCTGCGTCTGCCACATTCTCTTTCAGCTTGACGGGCTTCAGCAGATAAAACTATCTCAGTTTTTTTTTATGTTTTCGCGGAGTTTGTGTGGGTGTTTGGGCTGAGCTTACCGGTCATTTACCTGTGGAAGCAGCCTTCTCTATTACCGTTTCTCTCTCCTCCATTTAACACGCCGTTGTCAGGTATAAACAGAGCAAGGGGGTGCACGCATTACGTAGTACTCGACGTCACTTCCGTTGAGATTTCGCAGAAAATTCGGCCCATATTTTTCACAGAGAAATTACTCCGCAGGCTTATACAGGCAAACAAGGAAGACATAAAGAGCCTCATTCTTCACATCTGGAAAAAGTGCACACCATTGTATACTCAAAGGTGGGAAGTTTTAAAGCAAAAATCTTACACAGAGCCCCTTTAAGATGCATGCTTGCTCATGGAGATTTTTCACAGCAGGTGTTTAAAATTCACTTGCAAACCTTCGGGGCATTTTACTGTTTCATTATCACAGAGTGGGTGAAAACACAAGTGAAAGGAAATGTAGTTTTCTGTGGTTCATTAACCAGTGCGCTTTTTCCCATTTGTGCCACAGTTTTTTGTCCCTGTAACCACTACCCTGAGGCTTTTTTGAAACCACCTTTGTTTTATGTTTGAACTTTTTTATAAATGTGAGGGTATGTTACAAATGCCTGTGTCAGCTTTGATTAACTTCTTTGTTGATGCTTAACTTTTTTTACTAACTCATTCATACAGCAGAACAAGGGAAAAGGAGAATAGGTCAGCCCCCGATTCAGCCTGGATAAATGAGACGTGAACTACGATTGCCCTCACTGAATAGCAATGATGGGGTCAGACTCTGCAGTCAGTCTGAAACAACTTTACACAGAACGAGGAATAAATTAAAGCCCAGAGTCAAATCAACCTGCTTCACTCTACCTCATTTAATCGGATCTTCAAGTTCAAGCTGTGTCAAACAATCATGTCCATGTTTTAATCATGTAATCACAAGGCTTTAGAACTTTTTCTGCTTTTCACCAAGGTCAAATTCAACCCAAGCATCCTCTGCTTTTCATCAAAATACACAGCACCATATAGAACAAGTTAAACTACCAACAGGGGTTAAATGCCCCGGCAGCCATGCTCACAATTGTTGATGTCCTGTTGTATTTCTATTTATATTTAGATTCATCTTGAGTAGGGGTGTCCAAACTATGGCCCGGGGGCCAAATGCGGCCCACAGTCCATTTTTGTTGGCCCTCAGCAAATTCTTGGTATAAAATTAAATACGGCCCACATTTGAACATTAACACTGTGCTTAAACTTTGTAGTTTCAGCACAAGGCCATGCTACAATGTTAATTCAGTAAACAAACATTTTGACTAAATTTATTTATGCGTTTTTTCTGAGTAATTTGGGACAACACTGTAAATAGTGAACACATTTGCGACCAAAAACAATATCTTTATTTATAACTCCCTGATGGATTACAGCAACAAATAGCAGAACCAGTAACATTTCAGGGGCGGAGCCAGTGGTAGCCAGGGCCAAACAGAGCCCTCTGAAATCTGATTGGCCTCCCCAAAACCCTTAAAATGATTGCCTTATCAGCAGTTAACTAGCCATTTAGGTCTACTCAGTAACTTTGCATATCTTAACCTACATTAGATTGGTTTTATTGATTTTAAATATCCTCAAGGTAAGGAATATGAAAGTGGCCCCATCATCCTTATATATTTCTGTGTGTGGACCTCAGTGGAAAAAGTTTGGACACCCCTGGTCTTGAGCATGAAAATACAGACTTACATCGCTTTTTTGTGACCTCATACGTTTTGAACTATCATGTCACAAAAAGAGATGAATATGAGGCCATGTGAACTTGTTCAGTGACTTTTGTCCTTTAAGAAGTTGGAAGACCATCTCTTAAAGCGTTTCTAAGATACACTTTAAGGACAAAAATATCTGGCCACACCTGTAAATTATTGAATCCAGGTCTTTCAAACTGATCCATTGCCACAGGTATAACATCAAGCAACTTCCCATGCAGTCTACACTTACAAATATTTGTGATACAAAATGGGTCATTCTGAAGAACTCAGTGACTCAAGTGTGATACTTTGATGGATGCCACCTTTGCAGTAATTTCATCCCTGCTGATTATTCCACGGTCAACTGCAAGTGATAATATTAGGAAGTGGATGAATTTAATAACTGAACTTCCACTGACATTAATGTGAGCACAAAAACTTTGCAGTGAGAGCTTTATGGAATTAGTTTCCATGACGAAGTAGCTCCATGCAGGCCTCACATCACCAAATACAATGCCAAGCATCGGATGGAGTGGTGTAAAGCACACTTGCACTGGACTGTGGAGCAGTAGAAATGTATTCTGTGAAGTAGAAGATTCTGTGACTACTCACGCTTCTCTGTTTGGTGTTCAATTGGGTGAGTCTGGGTTTGGTGGATGCTGGAGGGCATAACATTACCTGGCTGAGTGCACTGTGCCAACTGTGAAGTTTGGTGGAGGGGGATAATGGTATTGGGCTGCTTTTCAGGGTTGGAGCTAGGCCTCTTATCCCCAGTGAAGGACAATCGCAATGCTTCAGCATGCTAAGACATTTTGGACAATGCTATGCTTCCAACTGTGTGGCAACAGTATGGGGGTAAATTACATGTATCTAAATACAATGTCATTAGAGTCCCTGTTGGTGTACTGGTCAGGTGGACAATTATTTTTGTCCATATAGTGTATCATGTCACAGGTAAGGGATGAATATGAGTCCCAGTGACCTTTACCTTTGACCTCCAAAATCTAATCAGTTCAACCTTGAGTCAGAGTGGACAACTGTGCAGTTTGTAGAAACTCTGTTGACATGTCACCCTCACAGGAACGGCTTGGACAGGTACGCAAGGACAGAAGGACAACCTAAAACCATAAAGCCTCGGGGTCTGGCTATTGCTGGCACAGAGGCATAAAAATGATGCTATTCATAAACCTGAGTAATGTCCTTTTTATTTCCATTATGTACAGGCACTGTGCTTTCTTTATGTTTTCTAATTCCCTCCTGTCTCATTTAAAAATCGCCTTTTCTAAGAGAAATTGCTGCTCGTCTGGGGACACTCTCTGAATTTTGCCTGCAGCGTGTGCCTCAGCTGACCTTCCAGAGGTGCTCACATAGCAGATCTCTGCTCCCTTTTCAAGGTTAAACTCCCTGCTTCAGCTAAACGAAAGGTCACAAATCTTTCCTGAGGGCCTGATGACAGCTGTTGATATCTGTCCACTACTTTTGAATTTAAAGGCAAATCCCAGAATACTGCTGTATGCTGATGTTTTAATCCCCATGTTAGTGAGAACACCGACCTTGAGAGAAACTTCCCAGAAATATGGGCAAGATACAGCCCAGTATGCAGAGGCTACAAGAGAGTGTCATTTCATAAGGATTGATTGAATTTTGAGGAGCTACTGAGGAAATCAAATCTATGATGCGCATTTATTATGTGCAGTGTAATAAAATGCTATTTGTCGATATTAAAATGATCCATTTCTGTTGACAGTATCAGAGAAGAGCTGATTCCTCTACTTGGTCATTATTTGACCCTGCAGTTTATGAAAGTGTTGCTGTATAAAATTAGTTTTATATTAGTTTTGACGGTTGTTGCATTCAGGTGAAAAAGATTACTTACTGAAGATGATCACAAGGCCCTTGGTTGGAATCAGATCTGATAGTATCGTCTCGCTCTGATCTCAAAAGAACAGTTTTGGGCACGTTACTTTTAAAAAGTAATTAGTTATAGTTACTTGTTACTTCTCCCAAAAAGTAACTGAGTCAGTAACTGAATTACTCTACTATAAAAGTAACTAGTTACCAGGGAAAGTAGCTATTGCATTACTTTTTTAAAAGTTTAAATATGTCTAAGAATTTGGATTTTTTTCTAAGCAGGTTTCACAAGCCAGTTGCATAGAGTAGAGTTGCACAAACAGGTAATTTCACAGAATTTTAATATTTATTGCACCTCAACAGACCACAACTGGTAGACATACTGTACTTCAAGTATTTTTTTCATCACAAAAATACAGTTTAACAATATAACAAGTGCTTTTGACTCTCACACATAGCTTACCTGCCTATCATTCCAGTCAGTTCAGTCTGTGTCACAAGTTTTTGTGAAGCTGGGGCAGAAAAATCTAGCTTTAGCTGCTTGGATGACACGGCTCTGAGTTCACGTTAGCCACACCTAGCCTGCTATCATCAGCAGCAGTGTCAATATGAATGTCAATGTAAGCTCTTTTGTTGTTGAAAGGAAATTCAGTCTCCTGCTAATAAACCGGTAGTTTCCAGTAGACTTTTATTTTGAAGGAAAAGGAGGAAGTGCAATGCAAAGTGTGTTGTAACTTGACGACTGGACTAAATAAAGTTTGGACAGACGTGGGCAAACACTTCACTCCAGGACATAATGGACATTTCACATGTATGTTTTTGCCTTTTACCTCAAGGAGAATAAAGAAGTGTCTGTACTTCCACTTTAAAGAAGCCAACTTTCCCTCCAGAGTCACCATTGCTGTAGCGTACCTCTGCTAGTTTGGGTGTGTAGGGCTGCTGTGTGCGGGTGTGGTTTGTGTGTAAACTGAACACTGCCTCTGATTGGCTAACCATGAAAGCTTACTCTACCTTAGCCAATCATCACCACTTATGCGGTTGTCTCGCCCCTCCCTCTTCCCTCACCAAAGAAAAAATAAACAGTTTTGCAACTCCTGTGACTGAGAGCCAAGTCGGATGACAAGAACTTCATTGAGTAGCTTTAGTTTATAACGTGCCCCATTTTATTGCCGGTAACGGTAACGGCGTTGTAACGATGGAAATAGTAATTAGTTAGATTACACATTACTGAAAAAAATAACACCATTAGTAATACTGTTTATTTTAACACGTTATTCCCATCACCGCAAAAGAAAGCTGACAACAGCAGAGTAGGAAAAGAAAAAGAAGAAAAAAATTAACAGTTACAGAGAAAAATTTACCATCCAGTGAGAGCTGGCAGTAACTGCACCATAGTTTTCAAAAGGGATATCACATTACATAGACTTCTGCAGGTTATCCAGAATGCAGCAGCACATCTGGTCTTCAACCAACCCAAGACAGACGTCACTCCACTATTCATCTCTCTGTGCTGGCTTCCAGCTGAAGCTCCCATCAAATTTTCCCACTAAACTCGGCCAGCGAAAGGCGCCTGGTACTTCGATCACATCTGGTCCCTGAGTCACTAGCTCTTCTCCTCTGTCATCCGTCGACAGTGAAATGAATTATCCAACTCCATTCAACTGCAGAGCCCCTTTCTTCTTTCAACTGCTGTCTTACCTCTGTCATCTCCACATGGCGCATTTGAATCATGTTGCGAATTTATTCAAAGATACAAAGTTTGGTGTATTTGGGCTCTCTTTCAGCACCACCTTTGCTCTTTTTATGATCCATCTTTCTGTTTATTATTATCTTGGCTTTCTTTGGGTGGAGGGATCAACCGTGTTCAAGGAACAAAGGTAATTACACAACTAAATAAGTTATCAGTTCAGACATACTGTATGCAGATGGACCTCCCCTACCAGCATACTTATTGGCTGTTGAACAAAGAGCATCACTGTCTAGAGATGTAGAAAGAGAGGAGAGTTGTGAGCAGAAATGCTTCTCAAATAATGAGTGTTTAGGAGCTGATCAAATGTTCAGGCACAGCACAAACAGGCTCAGGTTTACATGTATGGTACGCTTTAGCTGCTGTCACTGGCTTTCTCAAGGTAGGAGGGAATGAGCCTTTCTTCACATCTGTTGTACCTGGACTTCAAAATAAACTGGAAGAAACTCCTGCTCATCATTTGTCATAACTGTAACAATTATAATACTAGGGCTGCAAGCAGCACTGAAGGGCCCTCGCACCCCGGCGCAGCTCGGAGTGTGCTGCAACCACCTGTGTGTGGCAATAGTGGGGTGTAGGCAAACACGTGTAGTATGCTGCAGCACGGCAGAGGGACCAGGGCGATCCTTATTTGGGTGTCCTTACATTAAAAAAAATCAGCACTATGCACTTTGTATATGACGTAGTACTTCCCCTCAACAGTAGGTGGCAGTATGTCAGAGGTGGAGATGGACATGTAGAGGTGATGAGGGGAGGACCATAAAATTATAAAAAGATTGGAATTTTTGTTTTGGAGGTGTAATTACATCTTACAGTAGGGGTCGCTACAGCAAAACCATGAAATTAACATTGATATTTATAGAGAGGCAGGCCCTGATCATACATGCGAAATTTGAAGGCAATTGGGTGTTTTATATGAGAGTTACACCCACCGTGAAACATGCCCATGTTGGGAAAGATATTGAGGAATTCAGGCCAAAATTTAGAGCATTATAGGTTGAACACAGTAAGAATAACACAGAAATGACCCACTTCCTGTTCAATACCGAAGGATCAAAATGGCTGACATGGCTACTGCGGTGTCTGTTAATGAAACATGTGCATGCTGGGACAGATTTTGATGACTTCAGGTCAAAATCAGAGCATAATAGGTCCTAAAAAAAAAGACTGGAATTGTTATTTTTGATAAGGTGTAATTGCATCTTACAGTAGGGGGTGCTAGAGAAAAACCATGAAATTAACATTGAAATTTGCAGTGAGGCAGATGCCGATCGTACATGTAAAATTTGAAGGCAATCCAATGTTTCATTTGAGAGTTACAGCCACTTCCTGTGTCAGATGGCGAAGGATCAAAATGGCCACCATGGCCACTGGGGCATCTGTTAATGAGTCATGTCAATATTAGGACAGATATTGATGGGTTCAGGTGAAAATCAGAGCATGATAGGTTCAAAACAGTAAGCAAAATACAGAGGTGACCCATTTCCTGTCCAAGATGAAGGATCAAAATGATTGCCATGGCCACTGGGTCATCCAGGAATGAAACATGTCAATGTAGGGACAGATTTTGAGGACTTCAGGTCAAAATCAGAGCATGATAGGTTCAACACACTAAGACAAATACAGAAATGACCCATTTGCATCACTTACTGTTGGCAGAGGAGGCACCATGATGACTTATTTTTGTCTTTAAAAGATACAAGCTGAGACCAGTTCATTTTATTTTGACCTATTTAGTTACATTTTATTTGTTTGAGTTTAATTACATTTGTTTAATTTTATTTTATCATTGTTTTGATTAATAGAATGTACCTTAAAGTACATGTCACCCTGTGTTTAAAGTATTTTAACACTCCTGTACAGTAGGTGGCATTATGCACCTTTAATATTGGTTTGCAATCTTCAATTAATTGAGAGAAGAAGATCACATCCTAATTTTGGGCAGTTTTCTGATGACCAAGCTCACCTGAATGCACCATCCAGTTTCATAATGGACTGTACCAAGCGGGACTTCCATTTGGGGGAGAATCAGTGTTTTAAAAGTTGTTTGCAACTTTCAAACCAAATATATTAAGACTTCATCTCTGTTTAAAAAGGGATTTAAACATTTATGGAACGTTTCTGAGTGATTTGAATTGAAAGTTTTTTTGTTTTCATCTTCTCTTGGTGTCAGAGGTAATTTGATGGGGAAGTATTTAAAAAGCTAATGTTTGAGACATGTTTAGATATGAAACAGGAAATTGCGAACAGTGTGGGTCTGGAGAAACAGTGGAGCATATCCTCTTCCAATGTCCAAAGTACCAAACGCAGAGATATACACTCAGAGCAGCACTCCATAGAAATAAAATACCATTTAATGTAACAGAATTACTGAGGAGGAATTCAGGGGATGTTGTGTTCGGGGCGGTTTTTAGGTTTCTAGTAGCAACAGGGCTTATAAATAGAGTTTAGAACGTAGTACATTCTGTTCCACACTCCAGTCCAGAAGGTGGCGGTAATGCACCTACAAGTTGTTTGCCAACCGCCATAAATCTAAAGAAGAAGAAGACATGGTTAGATGGAAGGCCTCAGAAACTGCTTCTATGGTGGAGATGTGATCATGCTTTGGTGAGTTTGAGTTGTTTGTCGTTGATGGCTTTTTAACGTTTTTTTTCACTGCCAACTTAGAGCTGAAAAGTATTTCCGGTACTTATATTTTTTCATTTTAAATCTACAAATCTTATATCCCAACCCAAACCCAAACTTTTAAACTGTTGGAAGCTCCTTTGAACCCTATCCATCATTGATAATGTTAGAATGTTTCCCCTCCAAAACATGTGGTTTGAGTTAAATACTTCCTGGGTCACCTGTAACCATCTATTTGTTGTTTCATTTGCCTTGTCTCAACCTGGAATTAGAAGGGCCTTTTTCCCATGTCTTTGGACAACACAACCTCTCCCAGAAAGTTGAATTTTAAGATTTGAACACTAAGTTGTAGTAAATATATGATTAATGTTGACTGATCACATACTGGAAGTTTAGACCCTGTTTTTTATGCACGTCTCCTGGCTTTGGTGTGCACCTGGCTTTACTTTCTAAAAAGTGTATTCATTAATCATAATTTCAGTCATCTACTTCAGTTGAACATTAGTTCAATGGCATTCTTAACTTGTTCTGCCTCATTTGTCTTAATCTGTGCAAGTGCTGACTGCCTTTGCAGTTGTTTAAACTGAACTGGTGGTTTAACTGCTTCTCTTGTTTTGCCAGATGGAGATGGCTCCTAGTCTAAACATGTATGGAGAACACAGGCAGCCAAGGTAGATTGATTTATCTTTTATTATTTGCATTGTTGCAATTGCATTATTTCAGACTAACAGTTCCTTGTTGATTTCTGCACCATTCTCCTAACTGCTTTAGAACTATTTACAAATTAAATTGCCAGAAAGGTGATTAACGGTTGGTTAATATCTGTAGCCTTTTTTTCAATCCTTTCTTTAATGAGCCTTGCATGTTAAGACACATTGCCTTTAAAAGACTAACATTAATGTCTTCCATGTGTTTTATACAGAAATATATTTGTTTGAAATTGAAGAGAATCGAAATGGTTTCCCATTGTTGTTACCTGATCCGTCCCGGAAACCCGATTTGTACTGCACATGTGCAAACACGCATCTACATCCGCTCATATCCAATGGTTAGATTTAGGGGTAGCTCATTGGGGTATGTGTTTCTTTTACTTAATTAGCTTCCTGGGGTTAGGTTTAGCATTTTAATTTTACTGGTTAGGGTTAGAATTAATTTATTGTCTGGATTGATGGGGCGTGCTTTGTAGGGGGCGTGTTTGTATGGAGCATGGGTTGCTGCGGCTGCGGCTGCAGCTAGACCCTTCTCTGCCGAGCGAATGTAGACATGTGTTTGCACAGTACAAACCGGGTTTCCGGGACGGATCAGGTAGCGACACCCATGTAGGCTGCCATTTTGTGTAATGCATTCTGGGTAGTGATGCCATGTGGCTCCATTATGCTCCTTCCCACATACTTTTGAATGGGCTTGGCTCAGTCTACAATGCAGTTACTTTTTCCTCTGTGTTAAAACTAAACTTGGGTTGAAGAATGAAAAGGTTTCATGGCCGAAACATGGGGACAAAGAACAAGGCAGCCACATGACACTACCCAGAGTGCATTGCACAACGTGGCAGCCTACATGGAAACTTTTTTTTTTTTTTTTTTTTTTTTTACTTTTTCCAAAGTGAATTAAATTTATTATCAATATCATGTAATGACATTGTAATAACATTACATTGAAAGTAATGTCACTAATATTTCTCTATACAACATATAGAATATATAAGGAAAGTCAATGTGTCTTAACATAGTGTTTTTTGTTTTTTACAGGCTTAATTAACCCCTGTGCTCTTCTCTCCCTGCTCTGTCTGTTTCTATCTCTGTTAGAGTTGAAAATTCCTCGTGAGGCATACTGCCTAAGAAACACATTTATATTTATGACTATTTAATCATTGCTCTGTTTTCTGTTTAAATTACTGGTAACCAACTCTGCTTCCCTGCTCCTTGAACACTGAAGACAGAAGCCACCACTAAGAGTGGAGTTGTACTGTTTAAACAAATAGGATATTTTGCCAAAATAAAAAAAAATACCAGCATTCAGTCCTGCTCGTGAAAAAACAACAAAAAATAAATAGGAATGACGCACTCATAACATTAGTTGATGTCTTTCTGTTGGCTGCATGAACCATGTTGTCTTTAGATGAATTTGCTTAAGCCAATGCTACTAAAGCTAAAATTGATAAAGCTGTTGTTGCTAAAGCCAATGATTTTATGACTCATGTTGTTGGCTTATGTTGAAATGTTAACTCTATTGCTTGTGGAGCTAGCATTAGCGGCATTTACTTTAGCAAACATCGCTTAAGTGTAAAAAAAATTCTGGAGTCCATCAGTTGAAATCCCTAGGAAAAGTTCATTCAAATGCAAAATGTGAGGTTGTTATTTCCCCTGGTGGACAATTTAGGGTAGAGTTTGGTGAGTTTTTGGGCATGTTAAGGCCCCCAAATTAGCGATTTTGCAGTCAGGATAACAATAATGAAGAGCGGCTACAGTTTCAACAGGGTCCTCACCAACGAGGTCAGTGCTCGGGCCCTAACTAGTGTAATTCATATTGCACTCATCATTCAAAATGGAGCCAGAAATGCTTAACAAAACAAGTATGTACACATAAATCTTGACAACATACAGAACAATACAACTTAATCGTAGTTGAAAAGTTGAAAAAATTAAAAAAAAGGGGGCATGAAGTTGCAGAAACTAAAAGTTAGAACATACTGAAACTGGTGAAAAGTAGCAGAAGGGGGCAACAATTGGTTAAAGATGAAAAAAGCATGGGATAAAAGTTGCAACAAATGGGTTAAAATAGCAACAAAAAAAAAGAAGAAGAGAGCAAAGATGAGTATAAAGTTGCAAAAAATGAAAATAAAAACATTTGGTGACAGGTGACAAAAATAATGGCCAAAATTGGTAAAAGTGTGGAGGGACTGGCAGAAAACAGGAAGAATGAGTGAAAATTGGCAAAAAGAAGCAGTGGAATGGGCAAATACTGATTTTTTAAAAATGGGTATAAAGTTGCAACAAAAGAGCAAAAAGGCAGAAGTGGCAAACTGTCCAAAAGGGGTCTAAATGGGTTAAAGTATTACATAAAATGGCAACATTGTGGCAAAAATGAGTTAAATAATGCTTAAGAAAAAAGTGGTAAAAATGGTTAAAAAGCAGCAAAAATGGGTCAAAAGCTGTTAAAAGAAGTGGCAAAAATGTACAGAAACAGTCATGAAAAGGGTTGAAAAGTAACAAATCATTTGGGGCCCATTCTCTTGGTTTTTTAAGGGCCAGGTCGATTCTGTGTGCAGGCCTGCCTCCAGTAACATAAACTTCCTTCCTCCAGGTTGTGTCTGCTCCTGTGATTTCTCTGTCAACCTGCAAACTTGAAACAAGAAGGTGTTCTCTCACAGTTGGTAAAATCCCTGACCCTCCTCACATTAAACAGGCACATGAATGTGCAGTTTATGCAGGATGTGGGTGTTATGTTTACAGACACTCTCACATTAAAAGGAGTTTCAAGGTGAAATCTGCAGAGAATGAGAAATCAACGTGAATCTAATCATCCTCCTCATAGAACATCCTCAGAACTTTGCAGAAGCTTGTCAGCGTTCATGGGCATTTTATTGTCAGCATTTTTAATAAAGTTCTTCTGATGTATATTTAATGGCTCTTAGTTCAATCTATTATTCAACTTGTTCATGAATCAATCTAAATTATACAAAGGTAACAGCTATAAATACATGGTTGAAAATGTGCAAAAGATTGCAGCTTTAATGCATCTTATTGAGCAAATGTTTGTGATTTTCATTCCTGTCTCTGAGTCTCTATAGGCAAATTTAGTCTAAGCTGGCAGGTTCTTTGAAGTTATTTCATTTATTAAATCATCCAGTAATCAAATCCAACAAGTAATCAAATCTAAAAAAATTCCGTCTATTGATGGAGCACATATTATAAGAAACCCCAGCCAGCCACAATCTAATCAAGTTCCACCCAAACACAATTTGTCTGCAGTTAATGAAAATGAATGTAACCTGCCTTCACAAACAGTTTCAGCAGCACGAAGGGAGGGATGCAATACAGGCTAGTTAATACAATCACATTTGCCTCAGTGTAAACACATATCTCCAGTGAGTGTAGAGTTTAAGTGTCATTAGGGTGTCATACAATTACAACTATTCTATTTTAAAGTTGAGGCTCTTTTCTAGAGCCGCAGCCTGTTCATTCTTTTTATCAGTTGAAATGATGAGGCATGAGCTGTCATGATCACAAGTGCAGCTGCACCAACTACCCGTGGCATGATTGAAAATTTCTCCCATTCACTGTGTACTGCTGAGTTATGTATGCACAGACATGTAGGCAGAAAGCACCACTTTTTAACCGCTTTTCTTCATCAGTAGGTCATAATCATGCATTTACAGAAAAGAGTGGTATATTATTGAATAGATAAATCTTGTGGAGTACTGGTAGGTTAAAAAAAAACTCAATCACAGGTTGTGGGTTTGTACTTATTTTATCAGCTACAATTACTAGTTGCTAGAACTCCATATGGAAGAAACACATGGTACTAGGAAGAGTGCTACATGTCAACTGATATCCCGGATTTCACTGTACCATTAATATGGTATTTATATTTACGTAACAATATTAGAGACTTAGAAAGACATGAAGCTTAGCGTGAGTTCAGGCAGGAAGTGTAGCTCGTGGTTAGGACTGAAGACTTCCTGCCAAGATTTGTGCAGTCATTCCTTTGTCCATAACACTCCTGAAGAATCTTTCGTTCATTTGTTTGAGTTTCAGCTTAACTGTGGAAGTTGTGGTAGTTTGCAGCCACTTTAATCTCAACCAAAAAGACACCAGTTTTCTTGTGATTTACCCACAATTAATGGCAGTTTAGTTTGCTCAAATAATGCGGATTAGTTGAAAGTAAAAATATCAGCTTTGTCAGGTCTGTCCTGTCCTGTCTGTGTGGGATTATACCTGTACCTACCACATTCCTTTAAAAAAAAAAAAAAAAAAAGCCATATCTCTGACAGGTAACCTTAACAGCTACATGTCAGTCACTACAGGCATCAATGTCACAACAGCTGTAATGAGATTCATCCTGAAAAGGTAAAATACACTCATTTATTTAAGTCGGCCTGTGCATGAGTCACAGACTTGTATGTGTCGTTCTTGTCATAATGTTGACGACACACTTGTCAATCACAGGTACTGACACCACAGCAAGAAGCCAGTCTGTGAACGTCCCGGGTGTCAACTGTCACAGATATTTCTGACACTCTGCTGAGCCGTGAAGATGTGAAGAATTACCTCCCTAGTTTGTGAGCGGCACTCTGAGCGTTCTTGGTTGTCACCTTTTGTTTCACTTTAATTTCAAAGTCAGAAAAGAACAAAGTCCTCATACAACTCTTCGTACAATACACATTTGTAGTTCTCCATCAGTGTCGAAGAAAGTGCTTAGCTGCAGGTTTATTTAGCAAAGTTGTGTTCATGGTTTTGTCGACAGCTTTACCAAGGATAAGCCTTCAAAGTATACTGTCTTTTTTTTTACATCAATCACTAGTGCCTGTCAGCTAGTTGTTTTCACCGTGGAAATTTGCAGTTTGCACTGACAACAGTGACATTTTACCGACAAATTTTCAAAAACGTAATCCCTTACTTCAACAAAGACCACCTTCCCACGCTTCAGCTGATCACTCACTTCTTAGCAAGGTTCCACATTTAAGTTTGGTGCAAGGTAGAGATCTAATTCCAATTCTCTGTTTACAACACAAACAACCTCATCTTCAACACACACCTGAACCTACTCACCTACTCACCACCACTCCTCGATCTTTTTTTATTTTTGCCTCATTCCATTGTTTTATTTGTGTGTCAGGGGATCTCTGTGTGTGGAGGCCTATTAATGATCATCATCCTTGGGTTAAAGTGCAAGTAAGCACTGCAAACAAATTAAACAAAGGCAAAAGAAGCTTTATTTTCACATGAGGCTTCTCTCCACAGTCATTAAGTTGACAGGAAAGATCTGCCAGTGGAGTCATGTCTAGCATTTCCTCTTTCAGAAACACACACTCTCACATACATGTGCAATTATGGAGGAATCAAAAAAGGTTGGATATAAACCTGTACTTAAATGTCCCTGGGCCGCCTGTTCAAGTATTTAGTATGAATAGGAACATTGCAGTGCTTTTATTTATAGTCAGTTTTATGTCATTATCTTGTAAGTTGTTTGGATGCCAGAATTTTGGTGGCCAGGAAGTGCAAAACAAAATTACAAAGTTTGAAACACTTTTACAAATCTTGAAATAAATTTACATTCAGCAAAACATTTTAGTAAATGACAAAATATTACAATGCGGAGCAAATGTCCAAAAATCCAATACAAAATTACAAAGTCTGAAACAATTTTAAAAAGTATGAAGCAAATTTGTATTTACCAAAACATTTTTCAAAATGCAAGGTTTTTATAACTTTAAATTTCCAACTTGTCAAGGATCAGCAAAAAGAGTTTAGAATTCATCCAATGAAATCCCTCATCATAAAAATGTGCAACCTGTAAAATGTTGAAAAAAAATGCAGAATTTGACCTTTTGATCTCGCTTTTTGTATATATTTTCTAAAGACAGTATACCAGGTTTACGTTTGTCTCAACATGATACATATGTGTACCAATTTTTATGCATGTAGTTCAACTATGTTGACTGGCATGCAGGAAAGCACTTGTATGTGTCGATTTACACAGGGATTGAAGCATCTGGGAAATTTGGTGAGTTTTTGGGCATGTTAAGTTTCAAAATCAGCTATTGATTTATCAGAATAATAAAAAGAGGAAGAAGAATTCCTTCAGTTTAGATAAGGTCCTCACTTTGAGGTAGGTGCTCGGGCTCTAATAATAATGATGCAGATAATGAAATGAATAATGGTTTGCTTTTAGGTTGCACTTGAACTTTAACTGCAAATGAGACATTCTCACACTAAATACATGGTAACAGACCTCTGAAAAACAGCTCAGCTTTAACAAAATTAAATTAGTAGATTTATTGAATTGTATAATTTTAGAGTAGGTTACCCTTAATCATCCCCTTGGGAAATTTGTCTTGGATTCCAAAAAACACGAAACCAGAAATGATATCAGTATTCATGTCATAATGAGGGTATTTCAGTGCTCATTGTCAATGTAGTAAACATTCCTCTTGGGTGATCCAGAGTCTAAACTCTGTGGCAGCAGCCTGGTCCACAACTCCCCTTCTAGCTATGCAAGAAGCTTCACCCAAATAGATTTAAACTCCACAGCTTTCTGTTGGTAGGAGGTCAAAAGGTCATCCTCTGGAGAAAAAAAAAAAAAAAAAAAATCAAAGAACCAACTTTTTAGTGGAATATTGATTCGACATGGGAATGATATTCTGAGGAGCAATTATATCCGCCTGTTTCTCCTCTATGGTAAATTAGAGCGTGGCAAGTCTTATCAAGTTTATTTCAGGACTCTCGACACGATGTGAATACTGATGAGAGGGAGAGCGAGGTGCAACGTCTCCACCCCAAAGCTGGAGATGAGTCTGTTGGAGGGAAAAATCCACTCAATGTAAGAAATCATCTCTAATTAAATTGTCACTGCTCGCTCAGTCTGGTCTCACTTTATACTGAATACATAGCTTATTTATAGAGAGAGTTCTACGCACTTGAAGGGTCAACCAAATCTGATGATTTAATCAGAAAAGAATGCATTATTTATTCATAGTGATACTGTTTACATCCATCAGTATGTTATCCATGAAATGCATATTAGCACACCATGCTTATGCAGTATGCAACAGTGCAAATCTATTCATTAACATTTGCAAATCAGTCTGCAGGCAGTCAAATATAGCCTTTCTAACAACTGGGAGCTTGTCACTTTAAAGTTATGGACTTTCTTTTTTTAGGAACATCAAAACTTCTGTTTACTTTCATGTCAAAATAAAAGGACAATCCTTGCCGATTTGAGAGATACAGTTACACTCTGGATGCGCTTTAGGTCATAGTTGCATAATCTAGTCCTGCAGCCCAAGCTCTGCTTTTCCTAATTGCAAACCTGCCTCTTAGAAACAAATACCTCACAGTTCAATAGAGCCAGATGGCGGAGAACTGCTCTCTGGAAAGGCATCTAGCATGAAAAAAAAAAATATTTGACTTTTTTTGTCATAACAACTCAGCTGCCATACTGTCTCTTGTAAACTCACATGAGCATACTGAGCCTGCAGCTTTTTTTTCTTCTCAAGGGTATTTTGACATACAAGTCGCTCTCCTTGGCTATTTATTAGCACACAGAGTTGCAGGGACACTGACACCAAACTCAGGAAGGGAAAGGATTGGCATTAAACCCTGGCATGAGTGGATCACTTGACCCACTTTGCTGCCACAAGTTATTAGATACTGTCACAAAAGTCAGCAAGCCTCCCCGAGGAGGTGCTTTTAATGCTCCTTTAAGTTTTATTAAATCCCCTGTAATAGACTCAGCTTAACCTCGACAGCAGACATGGGGTGAACTTGAGGGTACAATTTTTAGCTGCTCAACCATATCCTGAGGATTATCAGCTCTTATTTATTTATTAATATTTTTTAATGTTTCCATCAGCGTCATATTTCAAGATGCATGACTGCTGCTCTCACTCACATGGCAGTAAATACAACACTATTATTGAACTATGATCATCTAGTTAACATTCATGTAGTACCAGTTTGGTTTATGCTCAACCTCAACTTTGTAGTTTGCAAAGTGTAAGACTTTCACTTAGTCAGGAGTGTCAAACTCAAGGCCCAGGGGCCAAATCCGGCCCGTGGTGCAGTTGTATCTGGCCCGCAAGATCATATGAGATTTTTATTCTAACTGGCCCACCAGTATAGGTCTGCAGATTTCCTCCACAATAAAAATGTAAACTTATCCTTGATGATTTAAAATATCCTCATTAAGTAATAAAAATTTGAAATGTAAAGAATAAAAATAATTTGATAAAAAGTCAGGAATGTGGGGAAAAGAATGTGTCTTTATTTCATATTTTCAAGTTTGCATAAAAATTATTAGTTTTACTTTTTAATTTTTGACCTTTTCCATACAAAATTCTGAATTTTTAGTTCATATTTGAACTTTTGGATTACAATTTTCAAATTTGAAGTCATATTTTGATATCTTAAACTCATCGAATTTTATCTTATATTTGACCTTTTCAACTCCTAACTTTGATTTTTAACCCCAAATTTTGACCTTGTAGAATCACAATTTAATATTTCAACTCAGATTTTCACCTTTAAAACTCATTGTTTTAAATACTCTCATAGTGATCTAAAAAAAAATCATTTCAGCTTTCTGTATTTATTTGCCTTTTTAAAACCTTATTTTGACTTTTAATTTTGTGTTTGATCTTTTGAACTAATAAACTTGACTTTTTAATCTCAGACTAAGCTTTTAAACTTATTTAGATTTTTTAAAATCTCAGAATCACTTATTGTCATGGCTAAGTTTTATTTTCCCCCCATAATTCATCTCTGGATAGTGAGGTTGACCATTTTTAGTTAGTATTGACCCTGTTAGAGTTAGACCTCAAATAAGAATCCAGCCCCTGCTGTGATTGAGTTTGACACCCCTGCACTAAGTCTCTTAATATATAAAACATCCAAGTAAGGGATTATAAATTAGCAACATCTGGCATGATCTTCGAAAAAAGGTTGCTGACATATGAAAATTAATGTAGTGACTTTATAAAAACTGTAATTATCTAGTAATTTCTCTAGAATAAATTTTTAATTACTTAGAAATAAGTTGGCATTTTACCAAGTAACAACGTGGTAATATTAAGGGAGTATTAACCTAGTAATAATTATCCAGTAATTTCTTCTAATATTGTAATTCTCCCGTAATTAGAGGGTAATTTACCAAATAAGCTCTTATTCTTGTTCTTATTAATAAGATATTAATTTTCTAATAGCAAGGAAGAAGCTATTACGTCATGCACACAGGGACAAAGACCTTAATTTCTAGAGACATGTCCTGAGATGTGATGAAATTAAAGTGTTTGGCCATACTGACTATCATTACATTTGGAGGAAAAAGGGGGGGAGCTTGCAAGCCTGACAACACCATCCCAACTGTGACGTACGGGGGTGGCAGCATCATGTTGTGGGGGTGTTTTTCTGAAGGAGGGACTGGTGCACTTCGTAAGTAAAAAGAAAACAAAAATGACATCGCAGAAACCTCCACAAGTAATATAATAAGTGCTTTACATTACAATGGCAAATAAGATTTAACCAGTTATAGCATCAAAAAGAATCATAATAAAAAATTGGCATTATCACAATTAATGTCTTGACTTTAATTTTTTTCCTTCTTTGTGGCTTTGACATGAATGTGTCTCAACATCAGAGAACAGGACAACTTTAAATTTCCTTTTAACCACAGATGGCATTCTTTGTATAGAGGGACTAATGTTATTCCCTCGAGTACAAGTCTGCACTCTGTATAAGCTTGTTTTCTTGACTGCCAGGAGTGCTGTCACAGATGGTGTGTGCAAGTGTACAGAAGAATTATGTGACAATCACAGAGCAGAAAGCAGACTAAGAACAAAAATTGTTATTCACTACAAACTCAAATAAATACAACAGTTTCAACAGATTGTGCCCTGAAGGAAAAATGGTTGAAATGCCATCTGTTGGTAATATTTTCTGTTTTTTTAATGAACTGGTAAGAGTCAAAAAAATATAAAAACATATTAAAACCAAGCTATTTTTTGGCTTCACGTTAGCAGTGGTATCTGTTTTCTGTTGGTTCAGCAGAGAATGGACTAGAGATAGAGTAATTGCTGTTTTCTAAGTGACTCCCTGAGGGACTCTGGGTAAATAATGAAGAGCTAATTGATTGAAACTGCTCCAAAGTGGTTGTGATACTTAAAGCAATGTTGCTAATAAGAGTAAGCAGGTTCATTAATGTGTGAAACAGAGACATTAAGTCAGGCACAGGCACATGTGTTTTACTAATGTCATTAAGGATGTGGTCTCAAACATAAAGTTTTCACACCTTCATGATGTTCCATTGCTTTCAGTGAAGCTGACCATCAACCTGCCTCTAAATAAAGTCATGCTTTTTTATTTGGCTGTACCGTCCTGTCAGATTATTGACTTTTCTATGTGTCAAGTAAGACTTGATCCGCAGTGATCAACCTCCCCCAGAGGCTCTAAATCAATGTTGAATAAAAGAAAAAGGGCCAGGCCACAGATGCAGCTTCCATCCTGGCTAGCAGAGCGCTGCATCATATTCCCAGAAGACAGATCAGCAGTGTGGCCAGTCTGGGACATGTGCACTCAACATTTATATGTTTGCCAGATCAGAGAGCCTGTTTGCTCAGCTGCTGTTTTTTTTTCTCATGAAACTGTCCAATGTGTGAGACAACGTTTTATTGGTCATTATTGTGCTCTGCTGATAGCAAATCTGTTCAGTTTCCAGTCTGGCAGTCAAACGCTCACAGTCATGACAAGTGCTGCATCCAAGAATCATCGCAAACAACTGATTGACCCAAATTTCACTTTGTTGGGTTTCTTTACTTTTAATTCTTCTAATGAAATCATGGTTTTATTTGTGCTGGATCAACTCTTTTAAATATTCTACTATACTGCTTGCTTCTGAATTTTTATAAGTTATCGGTGTCTTCAGGGACTTGGGAAGAGTTTTCTGGAACACAAAGTATGTTTGAGATAAACAAAAGAAAAGAAAATTCTTTGTGGATGCCTGATTTAAACTAAATAAATAAATAAATAAAAGTGGCTCATTAATGAGATTTTGTGATGTTAATGTATCTGAAAGCAAAGCATCTGCATTAAAATTTGTTTATGAAACAAAATATGCTAAATAGAAAGTTAGTATTTTAGTCTCATTGTGTGTGTGTTTTTTTTTTTTCATTTGAATTGTTTGAATATCAAATCTCTACTATTGAAGTGGTTGGCTTACACATGTGAATGAACGGCTGTAGCCCAAATGGAAAAATGGCTTCAAATAATTGCTAAAATGGAAAGCTGCTAGCTTAAAGGTCACATATTTTACCCTTTTAAGACAAGTTTAGCAAGTTTTGCATGTCTAAAAAAGGTTCTTTTTCAGCCCTGCTCAGAATAAGCTGTTTTTGTGTCTGAGGTTTTAATGTGTTGTTGTGTTTCCCACCCCAAGAAAACACAAGTTTTATAACCAAGGTCACTAATGGGGAAACTAACAAAAACTGCATGAACAAAACCAAATGGGTCTGGGGTGTCTAAAAGGTGGCAGGGGATTAGATTATGTCTCCACGCTGCCACCCTCTAAGTCTATCAAAATGATAGATGAACTAAAAATCTGACCCACAAACAAAAATAGGTGGGAGTCATTGAAGAAAGGCGGAGGTGAACAACAATATTTGGGATTTTCTCCCTCACATACGCACACAAAGGCACTCAAATCGTGTGGTTGTGTTTTTTTTTTTTTTAGATTTAAAACACAAAGAGAACAAACTGATGGTGTTGACCATCATACACTCACAACCCAACCCAAACTGAGCAGCAGCCTGATCCCTATATAGCCTCCCAGCCCTGCTGATTACCAACAGCTCTCAGCTGGGAGCAGCCACCTCAGCTGCACCAAGTTTGCCTAAACGAGCAGAGTGAGTTTTCACTGAGTTTTTGTGGGAAAAAAGTCTTCCAGTTTCTTAAAAATCTAATTCATAACACCTCCTCTCTAAAAGACAACAAATCTTATAGATTTGTTGACAAAAACAAAACAAACTCCCACTCCAATCTATAAAAAAATGAGTAAATGTTGCAGAAAGCAACAAAATGGCTTTAGATGTTTGAACAGGCCACAAAACCATAAAATGTCCAAAACATCAACTTAAATAGCCAACGTTCTAGATCAAAGAGCAAACCAAATTTGACAATTTTCCAAAGATTCACGATTTTTCCTTTTTTTTTTTTTTTTATAAACTCAAAATCAGATTTTTTTCCTCCAAAAAGAAAAGGTCATTCACAGAGAAATGATCCAATATAAGCTGAAATAATCTTTCAAACGACAACTCAGGACAGACCCTCGGCTACTAAATTATCTTTTGCTGTCTTTTTCTTTGAGTTATTAGATTTCCAGCAGAAAATCCTGCAGAGCTAAACTCCATCTGAGTTGTTGATTGTTTGCAAAAGCTGATTGCTGCAGAAACAAAGGGTTGCGGACTGTATAAACCACCAAAGGATCAGAAAATGAGGCATAGACCTCAAAGAGTCCCAAAACCAGAATAAAAGCCAGCATCATCATTGTCATAATCATCAAGTTAATGGGATGTAGTTTTTTCTTTCTGAAGCCGGGTCTTGACACAATGCCCTCCATGCTTCCAACCTCCCTTACTACAGTGCAATGTCCAGAAAACTGCACTTCAAGGGGAGGCATAACAGGAATCAAAATCAACATCTGATCCTCAACATCAAATGATCGAGAATGAGCTTTTCAATCTTCCAAGACTTTCCTATTTGCAAACAAAACTTGAACACCCTCATCCCCGGAGTCTACACAATCCACCAGCACTTGCTGAACGGCTCATCAAAAGCCGTTATGGGTTGCAAAATAGCAACCGCCACCACTTGATTTGGTTTGCCTGTTAACTGGCAAACTTCACAGGATTTACAAAATTCCTTAATGTCTGTTTTCAGACCTGGCCAAAAGAAATTTCGTAAAATCCAGTCATACATCTTATCAACACCAAAATGGCCAGACATACTCCCAACATGTGCCAGCCTTAGTATTTCGGGACGAAGTGGTGTTGGGACCACTATTTGAGATAGATCGACTTGGCACCTTTCACAAGAGGACACGGCTGCCATTTCCTCATTAAAACACCACCCCTCTTAAAGTATCCCCCTGGAACATCAGCACAATCCTCTTCTAAACAGAGGCCAGTGCATAGGGGTGACAAAGAATCGACTTTCTCCTGCTCAGCAATGAGCTGCTCACAAGACATTTTAATGCAATATGTTGAGACATCATCTTTTATCTCTTCATCTGCATTCACCGTTGGACTGCCCAAAGGTAAAACCAACTCATAGGCTTCCACAAAGTTGGCATCACATAGTTTTGTCTCTGAGAGACCAACCGAAATGTGATGCTCAACATCTCCATCAGCATTAACATGCTAATGAATAGACGATTTATTTTCAGGAGAAATCCCAGAGTCAGAATCATACAAAATGTCTCAGACAAATCAACCAAAGTGTGATCTCTGACATCTTCAGACCAAGTGCTATCAGACTCTGTCCTGGCCATAGCACGAGTGTCAACACAAGACAACACATCAGGGTGCGACTCCGTCAACCCTTTTCTCCAATTTTAGGTACCTCCAACACAATAGGGTCTGGTAGATGACTTGTGACTTTGTCACCTGCCAAGTCATTTCCTAGGAGAAATGACATTCCCTCCACAGGAAAACCATCTCTAATTATGCCTTCAACAGAACCTTTAACAATGTCAGATGTACATTAAACAATGGTTCCTTAAAGCAATTCATCTCTACACCCCGTAGTAGAGCACTGTTTTCACTTTTCATTTCTTCAGTTTCTTTCTGATTCCTGGGTCGTTGTGGATAGGCCTGGGGCACATATTTTTCTTAGAAAAGCCTGAAAAGGTAACCTTACCCATCTGGTAAACCTTCCGTAGACAAACTCAGAGGATGACTGGATAAACGTTTTGTCTGTCACATCTTTACGGGCCAATCAGAGCAACAAAACAAGTGGTGTCATAGTGAGCGCTGCTACCGAGGAGTAAACTCCATAGAGAACTGCATAACACAAACCATGGCGACTGTAGACATGTCAGTACACAACTTTTTTGTTTTTGAAAAGAAAACAACTCACTGCTGTTCTTTGTTCTTCTTTTAACAAAGAAATGTCTTTAATTACTGATAAAACTGACGCTAGAGCAGCATCCACGCTAACCTCTTCCACCATAACTGCACTGGCGTCTTGTCGGTGCTTAATTATGTCCCAATTCCGCCACACCTGAAAGTACTGCCTCTCACTCTTGGTTGGTTCTGTTACTTTTTTAAAGGGCCCAATCTGTTCAGATGGGATCTTTGCAAGATAGATTTGCCAGAGAGACATAGAAAAGGTGTACTTCACGTAATGTGTGACCTTTAATACAAACATTTGAAGTGGTTAGCTTTAACTTGTGAATGGACAGATAGATGGCTAGCTAAAACTTCTGGATCAACAGAACTAATTTAACTTGAACTTATGGCTTAAAAGGAAAATGGTTTGCTAAAAATAAAGGATAAACGGGTCAAATAGCGGGGTTAAACTAAACTACTGAAGAGGTTATCTTACATGAGAATAAACCAAGGAAATAGGAAGCTAAAACTAATGGTTAAGCAGGGAAATGGCTTGAAATAGGCCTAATGGTTGAAATGATAAAATAGCCAGTCTAATACAAACTGCTAAAGTGGTTAGCTAAAAACACATGAATGAACAGCATAGATCTCTGGTTAGAAGATTCAATAGTTAGGTCAAACTTGTGGACAAATAATAGCTTGAAGTAAAGGCTAGAATGAAAAAATGGCAAACAAACTATTAAAGTGATAAGCTAAAGATTTTGAATGATCAGATAAGTGGCTAGCTAAAGTCTAAACATATGTAACGGTTCACATAAACTAACTGATGATAGTAATGTGCTGTTCGTTAATGAGCCGGTACAGAGAGCTGACTCATTATTTGAATCCTCTTTTGGAGACTTTTTGTTTGTTTGTTTGTTTTACAGAATAGTGATGAGCTTTCCGTCACACTGCCCTACCAAAGGCACACAGCACATTAAAAACTCATGCAACACATATTGCTAAATTTGGCAGAAATAATGAAGCCACAAAAAAATGAAGATTTGGGAGCCAAACCAGCTGACCCTTATAGCTAAGCTGAGCCATATTATCCAGATCACTAAAAACAGCTAATATTCCCATCACTTATTTATTTTTTAATGGCTTAAACTAGGATGTACAGATAAACTTAAAGAAATGTTAAAGAAAAAAAAGTTCAAATAAATATAAGCATGTGCAAAATAAAACTGAAATAATATAAATAGCTGTAAGAAACTCAAGACTAGTTGTCATGAACAGATGTTTGTCTAAAAGGAGAGTGTAGGTTAAAACATGCATGTTATTTATTTCCCTCTGTGAAAAAGCTCTTGCATCCTCCTCAGGTCCAAGACTGAACCAGCCTCCATCGTTTCATCTCGGCTCTCCTGGGAATTGCTTTCTAGCATAATAAAATTTTGAATTATTTATCAAACTTAGTGTGTATGAAACAACCACCACCTCTCAATCAGCTGTCACAGCACTGTGCTGCATACGTCTGTGTGCACAGCTAATCTGATTTATTTGTGTTGCCTGCAATATATTTTGATGGGATACACCTGAACAATGCTCAGGAATACTGATGAGATCGAGAATATTAAAGTCAGTCCAATTTTGTACCGACATGCTGTGGGTGGATGGATCTGAGGGAAAGAGGAAGTGAAAGTTTGAAAAGCAGCCAGCTGCGTTTCTTGGACTATTCTCAGTATTTTGATGCTTCTGTTTGCGTGTATATCTGATCATTTTGGTGATTTTTATTTGCCTGCCAGTTGAACAAACCAATGATATTCTGACTTCTCATGCTTTTCAGTCTAGACAAAAAACCTTCTATCTCTAAGTTGTGAGGATGATGGAAATCAGGAGAAGCTGAGACATCTTCGTGTCCCAGAAAATATGTAAATGTTCTGAAAATATGTAAATTTGCTGGGACAAGAACAAGTCCTCGTTCTTAAGCCTCTCTTTGAAGATTTCTAAATTATCCCACATGGTATTGACTGAATGTGTTACTTAGGTAATCCAAAGGGGAGAGATGAATTAATTTGATGAAGACTGCGATCTATGTGAGCAATGCAAGGTCTTCCATGCTACATCAAAGGTTTTTGTCTTAGTTGGTTGATGTTTTCAAGTGCCTGAGTGGCGTTTTTTACACCTATCAAAGACAGGCGAATGATGGCTTTGTCACTCACTTGAAGGTTTCACCTGAATGGCAGCTTGTTGCAGAGCTGGTGTGTGGGAGAGGGAGACTTAAAGGTGCAATTTTATTTTAATAAAAGATGAGCAATATGCACCTTCAAATAAATTACAGCTTTCATCTTTGCAAACAATCAATAGCACACAGAGGACTTTATTTTATGTAACCAGCAGCATTCATTTTATCATTGCACTTCTTAAGCCTGTAGAAAAATAGCTCTGAGGCAGGGCTATTAACCTCAACTATTTAGGTCATCTTTGTCTTGTATATTTCTGAGACGTATGAAGCCGCACATTCATGCAGGAATATCTTCCCTCAAGCAGTGCTTTTCACTTATTAAAAGATCAATCAAATATTTACAAGACAAGCTCGCTTTTCACAAGAGAGAGGAATATGATCATAAATTCTCAGCCATGTAGCGCTTTGACTAAGAACATAAATGATTCTGTCTGCTTCACTGACTCTCCACTAAAGTACTAAGGAAACAACTCTCTCCATAAGGAAGCTCTGTGAAGACAATTATTCATTCAAAGCAGCAGCAGCCGCTCCTGAGGTGCAAATTTGCTAATGCGCACAGAGTGGATTTGTATTCACAGTCGTAGTAGGATTGTAAATCACGAGGTTTGAGGAAGTCTTGGTGGAAAACCCAATTAGGATGCCAAGGAGGGGCATGTAATAAGATTCTGTCACTCTGTAATGGAGTGACAGGGTGGGTAATAAGGCTGGCACATGTTGAGCTCTCGCTCTGAGAAGATTTCAATCACAGACATCCTGGGAAGTATGCCCTGCCTCCATTAAAGGCCCCTCCCCTGCTGATTTCATAATTGTGAAAGAATGAGATGTTGCTTTTTATGTCATTGATTCAATCAAGTTTACATAAAAAAATGAAAATAGCTGGCTCAATAGTAAGTTTAGAGGCCCAGAATGAAATGAATTAACAATATCACATGAGAAGTAGAGCAGTTTTGCTGTTTATCAGTGCAGCTGTACAAAATACCAGCATAGCTATAATAAAAATGTGATATTTAATTGTCACATGCATAGGGCTGAATAATGTGTGATTACACAAATATCAGCACAATTCAAATTGATGTACTGTTGTACCAATTAAAGGCACGGTTGTAATTTAATGTGATAACGTAATGTAGTAGGTATAAGGTTGAATGTTTTGCAGTTGAAATAATTATCAGCACAGCTATAATTAATGTACTGTTTACCAAATTGTAGCATAGCTATGAATGAATGCTTTTGAACCACAAACAGTAGAGAGAAACAACGGTATACACATTTTTTCTTGTTCCTTTATTTATCATATTGTTTTTTATGTTGTTTATTGGCTCCATCTACACAACTAGTGCTACAACCTTTTTAGTAATTTTTTTAATCAATCATTGTCAATATAATTTGGCTTTTTTGACCTAAAATTACATAAAAATCTTAAACTGTCAAAGTCAAAACAGATTTCTTTAAAGTAGTGTCCAGTAAATAAAAATATGTAAAGTAACAAAAAGTGACAGTGCATAAATACTCACCCCCTTTAAAGTGGCCGAATAAGTCAACAGAGGTCTAGCCAGTTGGTGCCAGTCATCTCACAGTTAGTAAAATTGGGATCACCTGTGTGCAGTGAATGTCTCTAGTGGTTGTAATATAGCACCTGTATCTAGGTCCAGTCACTGGTCAATCAGTATTCCTGGCTGCCATTACACCATGCAACTCAGAGAAAAGGTTTTTGATAGAGTATGTCGGTAACCTGGCAAGTCAGATGGATTTATTTCACACATCCATCTGGAGAACCTTCCATACACGGCATTTGGGGAGGGGCAGAGCCTTTGATTAAAAAAACTCGGAAGGTGATTGGATGGACGTTCTGTATGTCACATCTTTACGAGCCAATCAGAGCAACAAAACACATGATGTTGTCGCCCCAAACCGAGGTGCGCCCCTACCGATCAATAGGCTAAACTCCATCAGAGCTGCATGACGCAAACCATCATGACTGTAGACATGTCAGTACACAACTTGTCTTTTTTGAAAAGAAAACAACTGAGTGCCGTTCGCTGTTCTTCTTTTGATGAAGAAATGTCATCAATTTCTGATGAAACTGCTGCTTTAGCAGTATCTACACTAATGTCTTCTGCCATAATTGCACCGGCCTCTTGTTGCTGCTTGCATACATCCCAACTCTGCTGCGCCTCAAAGTACTGCCCCTCGACGCTGATTGGTCCTGCCACTTTTTAACCGGGCCCAAACTGTTCAGATGGGAGCTTTGCAAGATGGATTCGCCAGTAAGAAACACGTATCCATCTGCTTTGCAAGGTTAGTAAGTCAGGGGATGGATATAAAAAATCCAAGACACTGAACATTCCCTGGAGTTCAGTGAAATCCATCATCAAGAAATGGAAGGAAAATAACACGTGTAAATCTGCCTAGACCAGGCCATCCTCACAAACTGAGTGACTGAGAAAGAAGGAGACTAGTGAGAGAGGTCACCAAGAAACTGATGACTACTCTGAAAGAGGTACAAGTTTCAGCAGCTGGGATTGGAGAGACTCTGCATATAACAACTGTTGCCTGGGATCTTCACCAGTCAGAGCTTTATGGGAGAGTGGCAAAGAAGAAGTCACTGTTAAAGAAAAGTCATTATATTTCAGCTAGAGCTAGCAAAAGGCACATGGGACTCCATGGTCAAGTGGAAGAAAGCTCTTTGGTCTAATGAGACCCATGGTAATTTTTGGCCATCAGACAGGATGCTATGTTTGGCAGACACCAAACACTGCACATCACCAGAAACACACCATCCTCACCGTGGAGCACAGCGGTGACAGCATCAGGCTGTGGGGATGCTTCTCAGCAGCCAGTCCTGGAAGGCTTGTAAAGGTAATGAATGCAGCAAAAATATAGGAAAATCCTGGAAGACAATTTCATTCAGTCAGCAAGAGAACTTCAGCTTGGGATAAGATTTATTTTCCAGCAGGACAATGACCTGAAGCATACAGCGAAAGCTACACAGAAATGGTTTAATGAAGACAAATCAAATGTTCTGGAGTCAAAGCCCAGACCTCAATCTAAGAGAGAATCTGTGGCTGGACCTGAAAAGGGTTGCTCATATGCAATCCCTGTAAAACCTAACAGAGCTTGAGCAGTTATGTAAAGAAGAATGGAGTAAAATTGCAGTGTCCAGCTGAACAAGCCTGATTTAGACCTATCTGTACAGACTCAGTGCTGTGATTGCAGCCAAAGGTTCATCTACTAAATACTGACTGGAAGGGGGTGAATATTGATGCAGTCACTTATTTGACATTACATATTTTTATTCATTTGACATTACTTTGTAGAATCGGTTTTCACTTTGAAATTAAATACATTTTTTGTAATGTCTTTGTCAAAAAAGTCAAATTATATTGACTTTTTATACGCACTGTAGAAAACACTGGTACACAGGACCTTTGAATCATGATGACAGTCATAGACATACAAACATGGAAAGTATAAAGCACGGATTCTGTGCAGTAAATGGAAAGGTAGAGTGAAGGTATAAAGAGGAATGGTGTTATTGATAGCAGCAGTTACTGTATGTAAACAGCAATGTAACAGTACCCTTTAACACGGTATAGTATAGAGTGATATAGTAGAATATGGGGTATAACAAGGTGCAATATAAGTGGAGGTAAAATATACAGAAATAATAAAATAATGCAGAACAGTGTGATCAAATCATCCAAGATTTAAGGAGCTGGGATATTTTGTCTTTTACAGATCCTCACAGACATCAATTAAGGGTCTCATTGCTTGTTATGAGCCTTTGTCATCATTCTTGACATTTAAGAATACAAACAAGGATACTTTAGACTTATTGATATTCAATATAATCTGAACCTCAAGATGCTACAGGACTCAGAAATTTTATAAATAATGGATATAAGGAAAAGCTTTATTTCAGTGAAGTACAGTTGAAACCAGAAGTTTTCATACACTGTATGAAAAGAAGCCTAACCTTTTTTTCTCACTGTCTGACATTAAATCATTAATTCCTGTTTTAGGTCAGTTAGAAATACCAAAATTACTTCTATTTGCCAGAATAATGAGAGAAATTATTCCTTACAGATTTGTTTTATTACTTTCTTCAAAGTCAGAAGTTTATATATACTGAGATTACTGACTTCAGACACTTTGGGAAAGCCCAGATGATGATGTAGTGGCTTCTAGCTTCTAATAGGTTAATTAACAACACTTGTGTCATGATCAAGATTTTGATTTGTCATGTTCCTGAGTTTCTCTGGTGTTTTCCTTTGTTGATTCTATGTTATTTCAATGTTTCTAGTTTTATTTTATATTTAGGTTTCCTTAAGATTTTTCCTAGTTTGTACTTTTTGGTATTTTGTGAGTGTTTGTTCCTTGTCCCCTGTGTGTCATGTCTAGTTTAATTCCCTGTGTTTGTTCCTCTCATACTGTGTCTTATGTTTTGGATATCTTCCCCCTTGTCCAGTGTTCTTGTGCATTGTGAAGTTTCCTCTTTGTTTTGTAGTTTCATTCTCCTGTGTGTGATTCTAGTTTTCTTCCTGCCTGAGTTTCCCTCCATGTTGATTACCCTCACTAGTTTCACCTGGGTCTGGTTAGTCACACCTGTCTCTGTCTGCAATCACTCCCTGTGTATTTAGGTTCTGTGTTTCTCCCTGTGTTTTGTCAGTTCATTGTTTGCTGTCGGCGTTCCTGTCAAATATTCCTCGCGTGTTCTAAGACCTCTGTACCTACTTTGTTGTTTTTTGTAGAAGTAAGATTATTCTTGGATTTTGTTGATTAAATTGTTGTTTTATCTGCATTTGGTTCCTCGTTTTGAGTTTTTTTTTTCACCACACCTATGACAGTTTGAGTTAACTGGAGGTACACCTGTGGATGTATTTTAAGGCACACCTCAAACACACTGCTTCACTGTGTCACATCATGGGAAAATTCATGAAATCATCCTTTGGTACAGCTTCCAGATACCTGAAGGCGCCCCGTTCATCTGTTCAAACAATTATACCAAAGTATAAACGACATGAGAATGTCCAGCCATCATACCACTCAGGGGACGAGTTCTGTGTCCCAGAGGAAGAAGACAAACTCCAGCAAATGATTTGAGAAGCTTGTGGAAGGATACCCAAAACATTTGACCAAAGTCATACAATTTAAAGGCAATGTTACCAAATACTAACGAAATGTATGTTAACCACTGACTTTAAAGAAAGTAATGCAAAGATTATCTTAAAAAATTCTCTCTCATTGTTCTGTCATTTAGCAAATTTAGCAGTTAGGATACTAACTGACCCAAAACAAATTTAAGGTTAAACAAGGTTATCGAAAATATGTAATAAATGTAATATGTCTGTGTCTACCTTTGCCAGATAAACTCTTACTTTCGAGATAAAAATCAAATGCTGGCGCAGTGTGCGTGTATGCTCAGATTTAAGGGTTTTTGCTTCTGCAGGAGCCGCTGAGGAGTTTTCTCCCTTGCCGGCCACCGTAGCTCCAGGAAGCACTGGTCTATTGTAGGATAGCTCTTTCCATAATCGCTTGTCTTTTGTTTTGAAAGTTTGTCAGTAATGTCTCCGAAAAAGTGCTCGGTTGTCGGCTGTGAAGAAACATCGCATTTATTCTCTTTACCTAAAGATGAAAGCGTCAGGAAACACTGGGAGGACTATCTCGTTACTGCCCACAGAGCTGCTCTAGCCAACGAGTCTGTCTGCACCAAAAACCAGGAGGACTCTCTGTTTCGTGCAGGACTTCTTGGAGCAGACCTCTGTGTTTGTGCACGGCACTTCACAGAGGACTGTTTCGACAACAGAGCCCAGTTTTCAGCAGGTTATTCGACCCTCTTAAGGCTTAAAAACGGAGCTTTCCCATCTATAAAAAATGAATGCAAAGAGGAGACAGACGAGCTAGCTGTAAGTAACAAGTCACCCCTAAAAGCTTAGTTTAGTGTTGATAAAAATTAGTTAGGACTGACTTTAGTGTGGTTAGCGTACTATGAGGAAAAAACACATATACCAAAGAAGAGACTGTGTTTGTAAACCACATCTCAGCCTCAGTTTGAACAGAAACTGAGGCTACAACTCACACGAGTGTCTAATATGGAGCAAAAATCCCCTCTTGGTAATGTCTTTCGGAATGGCAAAACATGATAAATATCTTGATATTTTATCTGTAAAGACATAATAATTGCTTGCCACAATACACTGTTAAGAACCTGGTGGCACTTTATTTGTGTGGGCCCTATTTACCTGGTAATGTTAGAGTAGTATGTGGGAAAAAACCAGTAATTACTGAAGAAGAAGGTTGAATTACAAAGTAATAAGTATTAATGAGGAAGGTATTGAATTATCAAGTAGGCTAATTCTTCATAATATTGTGGCAGTTCTCTGGTAATTACATGTTTTTCATTAAGTAATTTCTTAGAAATAAGATGATAATTTTCTTTATAAGTTGCTTGATAATACTCTGGTAATTTCTTTATTTTGGCCCACTAAATTAAAGTGAGTCCTTCCTGAATAATTTTCAAGTAATTAGTGTTAGGGTTAGAGAGTTAGGGTTGAATACCATCTAACTATCAGAGTTTAAAAAAACACCCCTGGTAGTTAAAACATTGTTAATCGGTAAAAAGGAATACTCTCCAGACAGACTCAACACTGTCAGAACTCATTTCTATTGAAGCTTTTCATTCTATCCTAAATGATCCACAACATGAGACCATGGGACAGTGCCTGTGGTTTTTAATTGTTTCTTTCACCTCCATTTCCTGCACTTCAATTGCAAATGAGCTTTGCACTCTTTGAAATATTGTTTTTATTTATTTCTTGTATTTCAGGTAACCCTTGTAAAAGAGATCTTGATCCTAATGGGTCTTCATCTGGTTAAATACAGGTTAAATAAATAAATATAAATACTTCCTAAGTATACCAGATTTCTGAGTTATTACTTGGTTTAATGCAAAACTATTACAAGGTAATTGCCACCTTATTTATAAGAAATGACTGTGTAATTACCACTTATTACTTTAAAATTACTAAGTAATTAGGGCCCACTAAAATAAAGCACTACCAATAATCTTAGATGTGTTTCTAGTTGGGATGCATGATATTATTGACGTGATATGAGTGCTGGCAGAAGTTAAAATGCAAACCCTTTTTTAAATAAGAGACCCTTTTTTTTCTTATGTAAACAATGTGCATGGGCAAACTGACTAACATATGTGTGACCAAAGCTGGTAAAAACTCCTGCAAGTCGTCCGAGGTAATTTTTGAGTTTTTTACACATTATGAAAGCGTAGATTCCAAGCTTTCAAAGGGTATCATACACCTTAATCTGAGCGTATTTTACAAAGATATGCTCATTTGAATGTTAACTTCTAGTTCCTGTTTGTTCTGAGAAAACCCGTAGATATCTATAATAAAGGCTAGATGTCTCGTCCACGCTGCCGGCCAATGGAGTCACACGTCCGCACTGGCGGCCATCTTGCCACAGTCAGCTCACTCACCCATAACATTGTGTAGTAGTGGTGCATGTACTTTTTAAATAACCATAACTTGCTCAATATTCTATCGATTTTCAAATGGTTTGGTTTGTTATAAATGTCAGAGGAGTTTAAACAAGTAATAATTCAAAATATTGTATTATATAAGTAATATTTTATAAATGTGACATTTATTTGCAATAAAAAATAGGTACAAGATTTCCCTTTACAAATATACATCAAGAAATGCTGCATGTTGAAATCCCCACCCTCGAGAGAGAACTAGACTACTGTGGAGGTGTACACATGGAGGACAAACAATTATCCTAAATATAGTCATAGTATTGTAATATCTTACAGGTGAAAGGTGATCCCACAGGCTCTGATTTCAACACAACCGCGATTAGAGCATCCGTAGGCTGCACAAAAGTCTGGCATCTTCACTCAGCAATTTCCTGTTTCCAGGTAATGGGCGTGAACAATAGGGCCACGTTTACATAAAGTCCACCCAAACCAAGCTTCTGAATGGGACTGGTGACACTCATCAAAACATTCCCATAGGAAATCCGCCTTCATCAAACTTTCACTGTGGAATGATCCTGAAGTTTGAGCCATGCAGCGTTTGCTATTGTCCATCTCAATGGGCGAAACTGGGAACAATGCCAGGCTAAGTGGCCAATTATCACCCCGCAGTTTCACTTTCCCCTCCCCTCAATCTCACCACAGCAACTCCAAAAACAGGGCATTTTAAAACACAAAATTAACGCTTTTAAATGTCTCATTTGTTTTACTTTTTTTCAGCGAATGAGTAGTTTAAATGTCAGACTTGCATAAAATGAGAAAAAATGATCATTTTGAAAAAAACGACTTTGTATCCATTTTTCTTAACCACCAGAATACCGACTTGCAGGAACATTATCAGGCTTCGATCACATTTGGAAAGTAATGCTAGCCTTCATTGCTAAGCCGTGATGTGTACAAATGTCAGGATGCCAGAGAATAAAGATAGAACTAAAACTGGAATCTTATGTGAAAATAATGAAATAATTTGGGGTAAAAGGCAAAAAGGGGTTAAAATAGGCAAAAATGGAAGTTAAAAATGGATGGGAAAATTGTGAATGTGGCAAAAAATTGGTGAAAAGACACAAAAATGGGTGGGAAATGATGGGAAGTAGTTAAAAAGTGGCTAAAATGAGATAAAACAGGGAAAATGAAAAACTGCAAAGAAAAATGGGTGTAAAAATGGTGGAAAGTGGTTAAAAAGTGGAAAGAATTAGTTAAACAGAATGCAGTGACAACAAATCCTTTCAGCTAATATCCAGTTGAGTACAGAACAAAAACACAATATTTCATGTTCAGACTGATAAACTTTATTGAATTTTGGGAATATATATAAATTCTGAATTGAATGCCTTAAGCACACTCCAAAAATGTTGGAACAGATGCATGTTTACCACTGTTTTACATCCCCTTTTCCTCTAACAACATTCTGTTTACACCTGGGGACTAAATGCAGTTTGATGTACATCTTACCTTGCTCTACGCAGGGTTTCTGTCGTCATATTTTGTGCTTTATAATACACACAACATACATTTTCAATGGGAGACATGTTTGGACTGCAGGGCAATCTAGTGCCCACACTCTTACTGTGAAGCCATGGTGTTGTAACTAATGTAAAATGTTGCTTGGCATTGTTGCTGAAATAAGGAAGGAATGTCACTTGAAAAATCATTTCCTTGAACACTTTTATGTATCTCTCAGTATAAACTGGCACTTCACAAATGTACAAGGCTTTTATTTGTTCTTTTTACAATGCTCTTTTTGGCTTAGTTCCTTCCTATTTATGCATTCTTCTTCAAAGAACTAAAATTAGATGTAGTACGCAAGTAGTGTGTTAACTGACAATAGTTTTCCAAATATTCCCAAGCCCACGTTTTGATATCCATCACATTATGAAACCAGTTTTTAATGCAGTGTTATCTGAGGGATCAAAGATAACGATCATTCCATACAGGCATTCGGTGTTGGTTTTACACCTCGCCCTCTTACATGCAGAGACTTCTCTGGATTCTTTGAATATTTTGATGATATTATGGACTGTGGATGGTGAAATCTCTAGAATCCTTGCAACTGCACATTGTGGAAGATGTTAAGAAACTGTTGGACTATTTGCCCATGCATCCTTTCAAAAAGTGGAGAGCCTTGTACCATTATTAACTGTGAACAAATGTGTTTTTCAGGAGTGCTCCTTTTATACCCAGTTAAGGTACAGCAAACTGTTGCCAATTAACATGCTTACCTGCAGAATGTTACAGGTGGTTTTGAGCAGGCTAGAATTTTCCCAGTCTTTTCTGGTTCCTGTCCCAACTTTTGTGTAATGTGTAGTTGGCATCAAATTTAAAATGTTTTTTTTTTTTTTTTTTTTTTTTTTTAAATCATAATTTTCAACATGAACTACACATTTTACACTGTGCCACAACTTTTCTGAGTTTGTATACGGGAAGTTTTGTTGTGGCAAATGCAATATTCATTCTGACTAAACTTCCTCTTTTCTTCTCCCCTTTTAAACTAGATTTCATTGGAGGAGCTCCCCTTGACCTCTATGAAAGAACGAGCCAGCCCTGCTGAATTACTACCTTGTCCTCCACTTACGGCCAATGTTAAGACAGACACCTCAGACCTTATTTCTACAAGATCTATTGAAGTGCACCCCTCACGTCTGATGTTGTCTACTGGCACACAGTGTCACAACAGTGTCTCTACATCGTCAGTTGGAACACAGTCCTCTATAATGATGTTGTCTACTGGAACACAGTGTTGCTTGAATATTCCTACATCATCTGTTGGAACGCAGTACTCAATTATGATGTTGTCTATTGGAACGCAGTGTGACTTGGACAGTACTTGGACTAAAATTGATACAACACAGCTGGCTAATAATAATACACTGAGGAACTGGAGAAGTAAAGGTGAGTACAGCACCATTCAAAATCAAAGGCAACTGTCAGATCTGTTTAGAGTTAGTATTTAATTCATCATGTTACCTGTTCTACATGGAGATGTAGGGTCTGTCTACAGGGGTCAGGATTTTCTTCTTATATTGTTCATCTTAAATGGTCTGGTTTCTGCTTTTACTACATTTATAGTCTGAGATTCAATTAAACAAAAAAATATGTAAGATAAAATAAGTGACTATAGATATTCACCCCCTTTAAATTGACTGACCTAATTCAACAGAGGTCCAGTCAGTCTGTAAGGTCCAGTCACTGGTCAAGCAGTATTCCTGGCTACCATTACACCATGCAGATAAAAGAACACTCCAAGCAACTCAGAGAAAAGATCAGTGACAAGTAAAAGTCAAGCGATGGATACAAACAAAATTCCAAGACACTGAACATCCTCTGGAGTTCAGTTAATCCATCATCAAGAAATTGAAGGAATATGGCACATATGTAAATATGTCTAGGCCATCCTCACAAACTAAGAGACCGTGCAAGGAGATGAGTAAGAGAGACCACCAAGACACCTATGACTGCTCTGAAGGAGTTACAAGCTTCAGCAGCTGAGATGGGAGAGCCTCTGCATACAACTCTTGCCCAGGTTCTTCACCAGTCAAAGCTTTGTGTGAGAGTGGCAAAGAGAAAGCCACTATTGAAGAAACCTCAGATTAAATCTCAACTAGAGTTCACCAAGAGGCATGTGAGAGACTCTGTGGTCAAGTGGAAGAAATTTCTTTGGTCTGACGATAATACTGTAAAGGTAGAGGGTAAAATGAATGTGGCAAAATATATGAAAGACCTCAATCCAGTAGAGACTTTGTGGCTGCACAAGAAAAGGTCGTTTCAGCCTGATCCCTGTGAAACCTGACAGAGCTTAAGCAGTTTTGTAAAGAATGGAGTAAAATTGCAGTGTCCAGATGTGCAAGCCTGACTGAGACCTGTCCACACAGACACAGTGCTGTGATTCCAGCTAAAGGTGCAGCTACTAAATACTAACAGGAAGGGGGTGAAAATTTATTCACTTATTTTATATTACATGTTTTTATTTAATTGACATTTCTTTGTAGAATTTTTATTCACTTTGACATTAAGTTTTTTTTTTTTTTGTCAAAAAATCCAAATTTTATTGACCACAGTGTTTTATAAAATCAATAAAAGTAGGGATTCACAAATTTATCGGCTTAAAAAACAATAGTCAGTATCAGCAGATATTACTTCTGCCAATATTTAGAACTGATAATTTGGCTGATAAAATAAGCATTTATTGAATGTACATTTTTTTGCCATTACTAATACATTTATAATGTTTAAGACTGGACAAACAGACTTTTTTCTTTGTTCATTCTGAATCTTTAAACTGTGTTTTAAGTACTCAAGTTTGTTTCTTTGTTTATTTTTATACATTAAAATGTGTTAAAAGGACTGAAGTTTTAGGTTTAAAATACATATTTGAATATAGGTAGAAATATTGGTATCGACTATTATGAATCTGTAAATATTGGCATATGGTATATCGGCAAAAAATTCAATATTGTGCATCCCTAAAAGAAAGGATGAAACATCCAAGGGGATGAATACTATTTGTAGGCACCGTTTTTTGCATTAAAGTACACACCATTTTAAATTAGATAGTACATCTCGAGCCATAAATCTACTTGACACTGTGTATAAAGTCAATAAGGGGTTAGAGTCCCTCACTGCCTGACAGCATTAGAAAGGATCAAGCCAAACTCCGTTCAAAAAATAGTTAAGTTCCTTCTACTTTGAAGACAAAGCCTGAAAAAGACTATTTCAACAAGTCTAGATCAAAACATTAATTTCATAAACCTCATTCCACTTCACTGTGAGAAAATCACTCAAAAGTTAGCTTATTATTTGGACCAATCACCATTGACGTGAGTGTGAGTTAACCTGTTGCAGCTTGCTCTCTGCTGTTTGAGACCCGTCAGATGCTACATGGCTACTCTAAGTGTAGTTTGGACTAAGAAATTACAGCATGGACAAAAAGGAAATCTTTCCTGGAAGGCATATAAAGCTAACCACTGGCTTCTCCAGAAGTACTGAGAAATGTACCTCTGTTCCCAAAGGCATAAAGCACCTGTCAGATGATGACTGACAATGATTGCTAAAGGCTTCACAGATTGATGCTCCTGAATGAGAATGGTTTTATATTTCTGCGTGACAGCAATCCAGTCAATCCAAACACATTAATAATGCAGTAAAATTCATTGCTAGACTGGTTACCACAGTCAGTAGAGGATCATGTGTACATAAAAAGGAATAAAGGAGAAATCTGGGCAGTGCTGAAAGTAGCCTGGGATAAAACGCTGAAGATGCTCAAGAATGCAGCCTGCAACTAGGAATGAAAAATAAAATTCTCTTTCCTCACAGGTGAAGAGGTCGGACTTTGCTATAAAGGTAAACGCAAGGACAGCACAAAGCAGCATGTAGAGTTTCAGCAGCCATCATCACCTGGAGGTGTCAGACCAGAAAAGAGGCCACGCACTGAACATTCACAGGAGGAGGAGGAAGACGAAGAAAGTATTTCTGATATTTTACAGTCTGATGTCTCTTTGACAGAACAGCCTGAAACAAGGTATGGTGCTTTTGAAGCCTGGGTTTCTATATGTACTCTTTGAATCATTTATTGATGGCCTGCTTTTGTCTTATTTTGTCCTCAGAGAGTCACAGTCCACAAGTGGTTCTGATCGGCCCAAGTACATTGTGTTTGAGAACTGCCTCAGAGACCTCTTCAAGACCTGTCCCAGGTGCAGGCAGGAGTGTGAGATGCAGCAGCAGAGACTGGGGACTTCCCTGTCCTTCAGTCAGTTCTGCCCGAACTGCAAGTACAGCAGAAAATGGCAGAACCAGCCAGTTGAAGCAAGCATTGCAACAGATCCCAGCTGATCTGGGGATAGTCCTCCCTTGTATTGATAGAATATGTATTATCATGGTGTGAAATAAAGTTTCTACCAATGAATACCAGGGCAGAGTCTCACTGAAAAGAAAAAAGACTGAATCTTTGTTTCACTCTGAAGGTCAGTAGTTATAACAACCATTAGTGACTTAGCCATAGACCCAGCCAAATGACACAAATTGTGTTTAATAGCACTGTCCAAAAACTAAAGATACGGTCCTCAAAAGTACTCTCTATTTTGTCTGATTCATGCAATGTGCAGCAGGAGCAGACAAAGCAAAAAGACACATCTACCCACTTCATTAATCATATATCTGTATGACATGCGCAACTTTGTCAAAGCTTGTATGAAAGAAAAATGCTGCAGCAGAATCACTACTCAACTACACATCTACCTGCGTTCCCATAAATTCAAATCTGACTACCTCCTCCCCCTTACTCTTGCATGCCCAAGAGCTACCATGAATCTCTAAGCTTCCCCAAATCGATGTCAGCAAGATAAACGTTGGCTTTTTTACAGAAGTCATTCCACTATAATTGATAGATAACTGCTAAATCTTCATTCTGTTCAGGGTATGGTATTAATATCCACATTAGAATAAGATTTGGTAAAGAAGACGTAAGAAGAGAAATTCTGTTTTGCACATTGTGTATTGAACAATCTTCAGAGCTCTCATTTTCTCCACTTTGACCAACAAACCATTAAAACGAGTAAATAAAACATAAGAAATTATGTTATTCTCTAAACATTTCATCTAATATAGCAGCTTCTAACTGTAGCTCACTATCTGAGTGATGTCTGTTCAGGTTCAGTGTCCCTTTGCAAAGAGGAGAAATTCCTGATCACATAAACCTCACTGCATCATTAGAGGCCTCACAGACCAGTTACACTAAATATGTTGTATGGTTTTCAGCCTGTTAACCCCCTATAAGTTCTTAATTTATTGCTGTCGCCCCCTCAAAGATACATGGCATACTTTTTTATCTAAAGGAGTCCCAATTACCTTAACAAAATCTCCGGAGCACTCTGCTATAATGTAGTTTTTAAGATTCAAGACAGTCTTTACCTTTATCTTCCGACTTGACCCGGGGGCCACACATTTAAAAGAAAATGCAAAGTGATTAAAAGCAACCGCTGATGAGAGAAAACTGCAAAACTGCCAGCCCTAAAAGTCCAAAGTCCATGAAAGACTAACTTATCTGAGGTTGGGCCGTAGTGGCAGCAGGTGAAGCAAGACAGCCCAGACATCCCTCTTCCCAACAATATTTTCCACCTCCTTCAGGGGGATTCCTAGGTACTCCTAGGCTAGATAGGGTACATGATCTCTCTAATGAGTTCTGCCCTCGGGTCTTCTCCCAGCTGGATGTGCCCAAAAGATCTTCACAGTGAATCAACCAGGAGGCATCCTGATCAGATGCCTGAACTGCCTTAGTTGACCCCTTTCAAGGTGCAGGAGCAGCGTCTCTACTCTGATGTCCCTCCAGATGTCGGAGCTCCTTACCCTAGTGTATCTCTCTCTAAGGTTGAGCCAAGCTCTTCTTCTGAGGATGCTCTCTTACAAGTATCTTGTGTTTATTTCAAATTTAATTTTGCAAAGAAAGAGACAAAGGACGGACTCAATCATCATGATGCCATTTACCTGAAGGGGTAGTGAGGCAGACGGCAGGAGTAGGGTACCCCCTATGGAGCCTAGAAACTGGTGGTGGTGTTGATGAAAGATGTAGGATCAGATGAGGAGTAGACCTCTGAGAAGCTGGACTGGAACACCAATGAGGTGGCTTGGAGGAGGAGACTGAGGCATGCAGGATGAGATGAGCAGAGGACCTGGACTAGATGCTGATGAACTGAATGAAGGTGGCTTGGGTGGAGGAGGGTTGCAGCGTCCACACTGAAATGACAGGCTGACTACGGAAGAGAGGATGACAGATTCAAAATAAGATAGGTGCATAATGATTAGTCAAACAAGGTTGTGGCAGAATCTGATTAGCTTAGTACATAAAAGAGTGTCAGCCCATAATCAGTGATCGGCAGAGCAGGTCATCTATATGTCTTCACTGCATGATATGTCAGTAGCAAAATAACAATGGTAAGAAAGACCCTGTATGATAGGTCTGCTTTCTGCTCCTGAGGTTTTTCTATTAAAAATAAAAAATCCATACGCAACAAACCACATTTAGGTGAAGAATGCTTTCTTTCTAAGTAAAACCACAACTTTTCCTGCCATTTCTCAGGCTGACATTTTCAGCAGAAAAGACAACAAAGAAAAAACAGCACTTGAATGGAAGTACTCATGGGAAAAAGCAAAGTAAGAAAAAGCAATTGACATTCTGCAGGGGAGTTAAAACACAATTTACCTGGTCTGCCTGGAGCAAGCCTGCAGGCACAACACGGATGACAACACAAGTAAACGATGCCCACTCTGCAGTCCAGCAGAGATCAATAGGAAACTTTTAACACTTCCCATAAGACCCTGTGGGCATTATCATTCAGATAAAATATTAAACAATGCTTGTGCATTTTTTTAAAATGATTTAAAAGAATCATTTGCAGCTACAGGAATGAGGTGTCGGATAATAACTTGGACTCATCTCCAGTTTCAAATTAATATAAGCTCCTGGATGCACATTTATTCATGGCTGCTAGTGCCTGTAAATGATTGTACCCATGTCAAGAGGTCAGAATATAGCAGAGCTGAATCCTAACAACCCAGATCATCTCTCATTTCACAATGCTAATAGCTCTGTGCTTTAGAGGAGCGACGATTTTTTTTGTGCTCATTGACTATGGATGAGCATCTGGTCAACATGCATGTGTGATATGCTTGCTGAGCTCTTCCTGAGTGCGTCTCAGTGCGTTTTCCTTATGCACAAAGAGAAACATATAGAGCAGCCTAGTCAGTCATGCTCAGCATCCTTAGTTTTATCAGTTGAGCCATAAAACGTAACTTTAGATCACAGGAGAATATAAAGTTGTCAATAGCAACCGGGGAAGAGGTTTTAATTTGTAAATTTAATTGATCACACTGATTAATAAAGGTTTAGGGCTGTTAGAAATTTGTATTGGCTCTCTTTTAAGGGTAGGTACATGAAATATTCAATGAGAACAGGTTGGGTGCTTGTGTATAAAATACAGCCAGCTCTGTGGTCAGTTTATTTGATGGCACACATTGACTTTTTCATTTCAGCATTTTTTTCAGCGGCCATAAAGCTTAAGAACAGCTGTTAGTCTATAAAAAAAGAGGAATCACTAAATATATTTTATACCTTTGTGCATTATTAAAAAAAAAATTCAAGCATTGGTGTAATAAGTGCGTAGATTGGTTTTCAAAATGAAACTGAGCAACAGGACTGCTGGCAGGCCATTCCATCCTTTCCTCACAAATTCTAGAGGTAGTCTCTGATAAACGCCACTCTGTGGGGTGTCAACAATTGTAGTCATCTTGGAGGATAGAGTCTGTCCCAGACTGTGGAGATATGGGATTGCCAGTGGTTAAAGAATTTATCTGTCTGTATGCAGCAATCAGCATAGCAATCCCTGTGTCTTCTCCACACTTTGACTCTACAATCCAACAGCCATAAGCAGAATCTGGATTCATCGCTGAACATAATGTTCCTACACATGTTCAGGTTTCAGTGCACATGTTGCCAACACCAGCACAAACAGGCCTGATGGTGGAGGGCACCCATGGCAGATCCCTGACAGCTCTATGGGACCAATGATTGGCCTTGTGCAGTCTGTTTCAGTTTCAGCACAGAGAGATTTCGGCCATATCATAAACCTTGACTGCAAATCTGTAGAAGACCGCCTACGGTTCCTAAGTGCTGACAAGGTGATGAAATGGTCTTCTTGGAGTGTTGTCTTCTTAGGACGCCCAACCTAGCACCCTATCTCTGACATCCTCTGTCATATGAAACTTGGCCTTCAGTTTGGAGACGTACAGGGGCACATTTCAAATAATGCCGCAACTTGGTTTTGTGGAACACCAGCTTGAAGTTGCCTTATAGCACATGCCCTTTCCAGATCAGTCAAATGTGGCACGCCGGTTTTCAGAGCAGACACCTACTGACCACTGTAACAGGGCCCATGCTCAGAGGTGCTGACAATTAGGTGCCAATAAGGCACCTGGGGGGGACCAGAAGCTATAGCATGTGTCAGTAGCAACAGCAAAGTAAGCCATTTTGCGTTGGCAGAGGAGATTTGGCCAATTTTTCATGGGCACAACCCATATACTCACCTCTGCTTCTCATCCCTCAAATGCATGGTCCTTATAAATGAGGCACCATTTAAAAGTGAAATAAACAGGCTTTCCAATGGTAAAAGATTTATTGCCAAGCTGCATTGTTACAAAAAGGAACTAATCTACCAAACACAAATTACTTACTTTTTGTGCTCATTTTTAAAAATGTAAGTTCAGACTCCTAGGAGCACTTCTCTGGGCCTGAGCTAAAAGATAGACTGACCTAAAGTGGAAAACTGTGGTCTAACGAGTCTAACATTCAATTTATAATTTTATTTAAATAATGACCATCAAGTCCTTGGGCCTAGGAGGAAATGGACTGTTCAAGTTGTTATCAAAGCAAAGTCCAAAAGCCAGAATCTGTGATTGTGTGGTGGTGTATTAGTACCCATGACACTGGTAATTTGCACATCCATGACATCACCATTAATGCTGAGAGGTGAGTACAGGTTGTAGAGCAACATAAGCTTCCATACAGATGTCTTTTCCATGGACGCTCCTGATATTTTCAGCAAGACAATGCTTAGTCACATTCTGCACATGTTACGGTGTTTGTGTTTACTTCAAAGGACCTATTGTTTTTCAGTGTAATAGTTTATTGGTTTTATTTATTTATTTATTTTTCAAATTAAAGGGAAGCCCAGGCTTAGCAACTGTTACGCTCTTTATGAAGATTATGACCTTCATTCCCCCAAGCAAGAGCAAATGAGTTAAATAAATAATGCTGATCCATTTCCCAAGCACAATTTAATGACAGAGGAGTGAGCAAAACAGATTTCCTTTACAGTAGGATCCATCATGATACAGTATTATGTCTGTGTGAAGAATGGCCCATGATTTATCCTTCCACACTGTCATTTATCTGAGTTAATTTTATCTAATGCTGGACAGAGGTCATTTTGTACTGTCGCTGAGTTGCATAATCAAATTTCTGTTCTTGCTATTCTTTGCAGTATGACTAATTAGCTCTGGACATCCTCAAATGTGTAATGTCTGGAAAATCATCCTCCTCCAGAGGACTTCCATCTTGTTAGCCACAATCGAGATAAAATTAACAAAGAGACACTGACCAGGCCGGATTAAGGTTAGTCAGCTTCATAGTGATTAAATTAATTAAAGCAACCACTGAAGACAATATAGAGGGGTTTGAATTCAAGAGGGCTAAAAAGAGAGGAGGTTTGACTTATCAGTCAGCCTATGATCCCCACTAGAGGAGTGTACTCTAAACTCTACTCTTTCTAACTTTTACAGTGAAACCAGACACTTTTTAAGCTTTAATAATTGATGTTTGTTGGTTGAACCTCCACATGAGAACATTGCAGGTTGAAACACTTCTCAGTTTTAAAATGAACACACCACTGGCAGAAACCTCACTGGAGTCTAACAGAAAATTTGAAAGAGCATTTTCAGTAAAAGGGGAGAAATACTGATTCACAGGCATGCTTGTGATTTTGAATAATTTTATTAAGCAACTGCGATATGAACTTTAACTTATTTTTATATTAGCATTAATACATGTGACCCCTGAGGCCAGCATCCCTGCATTCCCAGGTATTTTTTAAAACAATCAAATAAGTACTTCTTGAAAGACGGTCCAAAAGTCATGAGTGATCATTTTTATGTCACCCAAGTGTTAATGAGCAAATGCAAACACAGTGCAGAGGTAAAAGTAGTTGAAATATTACAGAAGAAATCATACAAATCAAAGAAGCATTCAAACCAACTTTCTTTAAAGTGATTTTTTTCTTTCTTTCTTTTTTATGCATCTCAGACAGGTTGACCATTTGCTAAGCCATACCCCTTTAATTACTGTTCCTGTTACAGTCAATTTTCCTTATTGCACTTTTTCATATTTGGTCAATAACAACAACAATGATAATAATAATAATTATTATTATTGTTACTATTATTATAAAAATAAGGGAAAATGTACTATTTGAAATTCGCTGAAAATTTTAATTTTATAAACACTGGGTTCATCAATTATATCCCTATGTGGTCTCAAAATGAAGCCAATGAAGAAGTGCCAAATAACTGCATTTCCTTGAGTGTCCACTTGAGGTTGGCTGCAAAAGAACTGGAAGTCACATACACCAATGTAAAAATGTAATTTTTTACATCGGAAATAAACATGATTATATCCTCATTCAAAAATGATTTTGGTCTGAATGGGTCATGCCATTAAGGGCACGCGCTGTACAGGGAGGGGTTTTCTTTATAACATGTCTGCTTTGGCTTTAAGAAGGATACAAATTATGCATATGGAGGCATGACAGATATGACTGTGAGCCAGCATGGTGCAACTCCCACCTCAGCTTCACCTCCTAGTCTGTTACAGGGCTGACAGAAAGTTTTGCACAGTGTTTACAAAAAAGGCAGCCATCATGGCAGTTTCAAGGCTCTCAGACTCTAAGTTAGCTTTATCAACATGCGTTTTTGCAATGTGAGCTTTAGCAAACATGGCTAGAACTAACATAACCAACATAGCTAATGTGAGCTTCATAATTATAAATACCCATGAGCTTTGCGAGCCTTAGCTTCAGATACATTAGCTATGTAGCTATGTTATATACATAGCTTATGCAGTTAACAGAGCTATGTGAGCTACGTCTGCTACATTGGAATATTTTCAAGGAGGACAAGATTTGTTCCTGTAAGCAGACTGTCTACTTGACTTCATTTAAAGTTTAATGATTAGGTTTTGCAAGCCAGGTTTTAGACTTCCAACTTTTGGTATACTAACCCTTACCTTTTTTGGAAAGTTTTAGCATGTATTTCTGTTCTGACAAATGTGGCATCTCACAATTATGGTCTTGGAGAGAGGGCATCTGAGATCTACTGTCTGCAGCCAGACCCCTCTCAGTAAATTGACTTCAATAGCTCTCTTCGATTACCAAACTGCTAATGTCACTCAGGCTTCGTACAGTTCTCTCTACATCCTATACTCATATCTAGCAAAAAACAATGTAGCCACCTGTCTGTTAGCAGGCTGTTTGAAGCAAACGTTAGCTCCATGAGTTAGCTAAAACACCAGTTAACATTACACTTTAAAATGTCTTCCCACCTTTCTAAAAGAATGGTATTAAAGCAGTCTTCTATAAAAACCTTATTGCTATTAACAGTACATAATATTGTGCTAAAGATTATTGGGAAAGAGGTAAACTTAAAAAGTTTGCATCTTCACTAGTGGAGAAACTAGTGCTAGTTCTTGTATCTTAGATGAGAAAAGGCAAAGGGTGAAAATGATACCCATTTGGTATTTAATGCAAGCCTGTTTCCTCATTTAAAAGTATTTATTTGACACTAAGCCACTTTTCAGCTTAGTTATGAAATTGAATGTTTTTTTAAAGACAAGTTAAGAAACTGCAGGCTTAGCTCTGGTATCTGAAGTGTGAAATGGTGAACTAGGAGAAAATACATACAGTTTTATTCCATGTAATCTAGCTGATATACTCACAATGCCACAAGACTGTCAGATGGGCTGCAGGAAGTGAAAAACTCCAGTTGTTGATGAGACTGGAGGTGTCTGATTTGCCTGGTGTGGAGAAGATCGATATAAAAAATGACTTAGTCCTGCAGACCTCCTACCACTATACCTCTATTCAGATGAAGGGAGACAGGAGTGTTGTACTGAGCTGAAGGGCTAGCTGCACCCCTTTAACAGCTTTTCACCCTCGTTTTGACATAAATAGGCTTTTAATAAATATGATGTGCTAACCTTGCAAAGCAGATGGATACGCCCGTTTCCGTGTTTCTCACTGGCATAATCCATCTCGCAAAGCTCACGTCTGAACTGTTTGGGCCCAGGTAGAAAGTGACAGGACCAATCAGTGACGAGGGGCAGTACTTCCGGGCGCGGCAGAGTCGTGACGTAAGCAGGCAGCAACAAGAGGCCGGTGCCGTTATGGCGGAAGACATTAGCGTGGATGCTGCTAAAGCACCAGTTTTATCAGAAATTGACCACATTTCTTCGTTAAAAGAAGAACAAAGAACAGCAGTAAGTTGTTTTCTTTTCAAAAATGACAAAAGTCGTGGACTGACATGTCTATTGTCACCATGGTTCACGTTATGCAGTTCTATATGGAGTTAATTCCTTGGTAGCTGCGCGACGACGTCACGTGTTTTGTTGCTCTGACTGGCCTGTGAAGATGTGACAGAACATTCATCCAATCACCCTCTGAGTTTTTTTTTTTTTTTAAGGCTCTGCCCGTCCCCAGATGCTGTATATCGAAAGTTTTCCGGTTTTCAGGTTAATGATGTGCTATAAGCCAAATAAACCTTGTGGGCTGTGGAAACACCATAAAGCTCAGAGTTTACCAGGACAAAACTATAAAGGGCAACCTTGTTAATTTTTCCAATCACTGAAACTATTTTCATAAATTTTACCAAACACCCTCCACTGCAAACTTGTCAAGTATGCTACCAACTTTGTTTAACAAAACATGAATCCCCTGAGGTCTGTGATGTTGTTCCACATCATGTTGTTGGTGCTTTAAGGAATACCTCCCAAGTTCACTTCTGTATCCATAAATAAAGCCTGTTTTTTTCTTTTAGAACTTTTGTGATCAAGAGCCCTTTTTGGAAATATGACTTTAAAAACTATCCAGCTCAAGTCTTTTTTTATAATGGCTCTTCTCTCCAGCCATTTCATTGATAAATGAATGCCTCAAAAATTTCTATTTTTATCACAATTGAAAAAGAAGTATCTAAAATAAAGGGGGAAACCCTTCATAAATTTGAAATTCACCAAAAACAATCAACAAGAATATACTCACCAGAGGACGCAACATGTATTTGTTTGTTTTGGGGTTTGTAAAAAAATCTGCATGTATTTCAAGTTCCTATACAACACTATAATTAAAAAGTATTTCTTTTATTTATAAAGGATTATAAAGAAAATGGATATTTCGTATTGTTTTTGTAGATAAAGAATTGAAATAAAGGACCAATAATCCATAGACTGAATTCAATCTCATGTCTTAAGATGAGTTCATTAGTGCCCATGAAAGTCCCCGCTCCCTTAGATTTATAATTTCATTGATATATATAAATCAATCATGGTTGATATAATATGGCTTTTTTGGCATTCTTTTAAACTCTGGCTGCATAAACATCCCTCCCCTCAAGTCCGTATGTAGTAGATGCACCTTTGGCTGCAATCACAGCTCTGAGTCTTTTTGGATAGATCTCAATTAGACTTCTTGCCCCGCAATTCAGTTTGTGAGGACAGCCTGATCTAAGCAGATTTACACATGCGCCATATTCCTTCTAATTTTTGATGATGGGTTTACTAAACTTCAGAGGATGTTCAGTACCTTTGTAATTTTTTGTCTCCACCCCCTGACTTTTACTTTTCAATAACCTTTTCTCTGAGCGGCTTTCAGTGTTCTTTTGTCTTCATGGTCTAATGGTAGCCAGAAACACTGATTAACCAGTGACTGGACCTTCCAGACACAGGTGTCTTTATATTTCATTGACTTGAGATACATTCACTGCTCTCAGGTGATCTCCATTTCCCTAGCTGTGGGACTACAAGCGCTGATTGTCTGGACCTCTGTTCAATTACATCATCCACTCCAAAGGGGGTGAATATTTATTTTACATTACATAACTTTGTGTCATTTACATCTTTTGTAGGAATCCATTTTCACTTTTTTTTTTGACAAAAAAAGACGAAACATACTGACCATGACTGATTTATAAAATTAATCAAGGGTTTAAAATAACTCCAAGGGGGTGAATACTTTTAATAGGCACTGTATATAGTAACAAAGTTGTATTGTAAACCTAACATCATGATACAAATTGTATTATGATCAGAGGTTATTGTTACATCCGTAACTGAGACCCTCTTTTTGGCTTTCCGTGGAAAATCCAACAAGACAAACCAGCTGTGCATAGCTAACGGTTTTAACTGGACAATTCTGTTTGGAGAAAAGGTTTAGCAAATGGTCAGACAAGGTCAGTCCTTATTATGACAGTAACTTTGGTGCTTTATTAATTAGAAAAACGGTGCTTATTTGGGGATTTCAAAGTCTTGGATGCAATTCTGAGAACAGAAGTGAAAGAAACAAGCACAAGGGTAGAAGTGTGAGAAGTCAGTTGGGGGCACAGATGGCGATCTATCAAAAAATGACTCACAGTATGAGCGGATGGATGGCTTATAGGTGTTGTCCTACTATTTGTGGCTTTGGACAACAACGAAGAGAGCCTGCTGTCAGTAAAGGTAAAATACAGGTTAAAAAATAAAACTAATATATCACAGTAGTTTTCAGTTATATGCAATGCCCATTAAGCCTGATTCAGTTTTCAAAAAGTCTTAAAAATCTTCAGCACAAGTCAGCGGTCAGCATTCATTCTGCGTAGTTTGGCCGGTAGGTTGTCCTCCGGCCGACTCCCTACCAAGGGGATCTGGACTGGCATCGGGGTCGGAGCAGCTATGGGGTTAATTGCCGCCGGCAGTCTGTGTTTCTCCAGCTCGACTTCCTCTGCCTCTCCATCCAAAGACAACAGCTGGACCTGCTCCTCTGGCTGTCCTTGCCTCCCAGCTGGGATGGAGCTGGACCTCAGCCTCTGAATACTAAGCGGAAGGTCTCCTGTGCTTGAGGCCTTCCCGCCGGGCAATGGTGGCCCGGTCTTTAGCCCTCTCCAGAGGAGCTCCTCCTTGGTGGAGCTCATGCGCTGGAGTTTGCTGGGCAGCCTCTTGGCTTGGTCCTCTACATGGTCTGCACAGTCAGCTGACAAGAGCCTTTCCCGTCGGCCTCCTCGGCCGCCGTTACCCAGCGGAGGGGACGAGGGGGTAGGTGCGACTGGCAGAGGGTTTGGTGACGTCAGAGGAGACTTTTCTTCCTGCTCTTTGACACTGTAGGGAGGTGTTGGAACTTCAAACGTGTTGTGGAACTGGGAGTAGTCAACTCGGAAGAAGCCCTCCTCCAGTGACATGACGGGGAGGAAACGATGCCCCCACAAAACTTCATCTTCAGTGTATGATGTCCTCGCCTGGCATGTCATTCCTATGACGGAGAGAAGAGGACACAGTAATATTGTCACGTAAAAATGTTGAAAGTAAGCTGTTAAATAAAAATGCTAGCAACTGGGAACAGAATTGAAAAGTGGAGAATTACTGGAGGGAAAAGAGAGACAGATATATTAAAAAACACGACAGAGATGCAGAGACTCTTCTGAATAATTAAAGACCATGAAATTAATCATTCTGTTAAATGTTTTATCTTATATCTCTGAGAAATGCTCTCTGCCTCAGGCCAATGTTCAAAAAATAATTAGGGAAATGAAAGTTCATTTAAAGTTATTATTAAAATGAAATATAGAAAAAGAATTGATCTAACCAGTGGTTTCAACGATTCCCTCCAGGATGACAACGATCTCAAACTGCTCGTTCATGAGGGAGCGCTGAGACAGATCGAAGAACGGGCTCTTGTTGTTGATCTCGTGACAGATGGTCAGAGGCGACACCAAGAAGAGCTGGTCCGCCCCCGTCCCAAAACCCACATCCAGCTCACACTGATCCAGGGGCAGGAACTCGCCCTCTGGGGTCTGCCGAGACTGGAAACAGAGATAACAAAGACCCTTTACTCCTTTATTCCTTTATTTATTTGTGACAATTAAGGATGATTCTCCAACTTTCTCCTTAACTCTTAAAATTGAGTTAAAGGAAATAAGATTTATGTTAGAATTTTATTAATAATATTTATTAAAGGTCACATATATTTACCCCTTTAAGATAAGTTTATATTGGTCTCAGAGGTCCCCAAAACATGCCTGTGAAGTTTGTTGCAAAAAAAAACCCTCTGGTATTGGATTTTTGCATGTCTAAAAACCCCTCTGTTTTAGCCCTACTCAGAACAAGCTGTTTCTCTCTGTGGCTTTAAATGTTAATGAGCTGTCTGACCCCGCCCCTCTCAGGAAATGAATGTAGCTCTCCTGATCCTCCTCTCTGCTGGCAGCTGAGAGGAGAATCATGAGAGGAGGGCGGAACTTTCTTCCAAGCAGGGCGGTCCAACCAAACCTGGGGGCAGTGCTAACTCCCCACATGACATCATGAGGGGGAAATCTGAGAACGGCTTGTTTAAGCACACATTTTCTGAAAGGTGAAGAAAGAAAAGGGGGGGGGGGTCTAATCTTTGGGGGGATTGTAGACAGGCGAGGGGCACATATTTTTGCTAGAAAAACCTGAAAAAGTGTATTCTGTATAATATGTGACCTTTAACACTGCATTTACAAAAACAAGTTACAGTAGGATTTACAATCAAAAACTGACAAATAATGAAGAAAATAAATACAGCGAATGGGAATTTTCAATGCAAATATCCGGTAGAATTTGCTTGAAATTGGGGAACTTGCTTGAAAATTTTCAAGCCAAACTTTAATGGAACTTTAGGGGAATTTAAAGAAATTTTGTTTTTTATATGACATTTTTGAAAAGTTGAAGAATTTTCATCAAATTTTTTTTTGGTAGTGTCTTGGAAATTTGAAGGAATTTGAAGGAATTTCTTTGTGTTTCATAATTTTTAAAGGAAATGTTCCAAGATCTCAAGAGTGTTTAGTGGATTAAACATATTCTTGTTGAAATGACTTCCTAAAGAAATAATTTTGTTTTGTGTTGTGCAGTAAGATTTATTGTCCTCATATGCAGACTTGACTTTTGATAAAAACTGATTCCTGCTCAAAAACAGGGCTTCATACTTATGTTTTACACTTATTGGGTCTCACTAATCCCAAATAAGTGGGAGATACTAAAAATGAATTCCAAACAAAAGCAAAAGTGTCAGGAGAATACCCAACTAAAAATGTAAATAACATTGGATTAGTTTTTTTAATCATTGGTGACTTTTCAGGGTGAAAATTGTACATACTGTGCCTGTAAAGCATAAAAATGAACGTACATAAACTTTAGTTGTTGTTCTCTAACATTGGACACAGTGCAGGAGTGCAGGAGAAAGTTTGGGTTGTTTGGCAAAGGTCAGTTAGTCTGGCTGTACACTGTGTGATTTCCAGCAGATTCAGACATGGATTCTGAGTTGCACGGCTCATTTGGAAATTGGGCCGACTTTCAGCCTGATGGTGTCTCATTTGTCATGCTGTGTAGTGAGGGACACGGGAGCCAGCCAAAGCTCGAACACCTGCTCCTCACTGGTCGGATGGATTCCTGGCATGTTTGAAGTTTTGGTCGAACGACTGTGCACACCAAGCAGAACCATGAGCAGAATCCCCAACTCTGGGGCATTTTTTTTCCTTTGTAAACTGTAAAGACATCATCTTAAATCATCATGACAACAGCAGGGAAAAATGCATGATGTGCTTTTCCGGACTATAATAAAAGAAATACGCAAGCAGGAAACAGGCCTACCTGCTGACCTCCAGCTGACACAGATTATTTATTATTTAACTGCTAGTTGTGTTTGCTGGTGATGGTGTGTGAGAGGGAGATGGTAAGAGTGGTTTTATGTTTGCTTGTAACTGTTTGAGCCATGCAAACAAAACACAAATCTGACTTCAACCTCCATGTATGTATAAGACTTTTCCAACAGACCATGCAGTGTGAGCACATAAACTCAATTTATGTGAGCTGACACATCATCGTGGCTGTCATAGAGTCAGCTTGAAATCGCAGTGTACACCGTGCTTTAAGGACTGGAACTAGTTGAGTAAGTGGAGCAAAAAATTACCATCTGTGTCCGACTGTTTCTTTAATATGCTTGTTAGTCAAAAGCAATATCACACTCAAGGTTGAGCTGTACTGAACATCAGCACAGCTGTGATTGCTTGTATATGCACGAGGTGAGAGCATCACCCCCTCTCATGTGATATAGCTTGATTTAATTCTATTTTTCTCTGCCTTTAATAGAGCTAAAGCAGCAGTCGTGAGCTAATTAGCTTAGTTTAGCATTAAGACTAAAAACAAGAACCAATTAATTCTGCCTACAAAGCAGCCAGGATCACACATCAACCACTCTGAACATTTTATGCCATTTCTTCTGTGTACTACGTGTTGCTCTAGGAGATGTTTTCATTTTCAAAACTATGAGAGTTTTGTTGTTTCATGCAGGTGTAGCTCTGCTGGGAATGCCACCAATTTCATGTTAAAGGTCCCATGAAATCACTTTGAGAAAGCAATTCATCTGATGAGTTTCCACATGACAGGAGACGATGGTGTGGGAGTTAGAGGGGAAATGGAGAGGATTCTGTAGCGGGAAAAGTCTGCACATTACAGGTGTTTATAGCTGTTTACAGCTGCATGCATCATGCACAATTAAGCGCACATTTCTGTTTTTCCATTCGAGGATTGTTTATTTATATCGCTGCAAAATAAAGCTTCATATAAATGTGCGGTTCTCTTAGTTTACTTTAAAGGCTGCACATTTTTTTTCAAATGTAAATGGGTGGCTGTATCTCCCCAAAAATCTATGATGACATTTTTAGGACAGAGTATTTATTGCTTCTACAAAGAAGAAAAAAATGTTCTTGCCACTTTTGGCAGCGACGTGGGAGGATTTGATACCGAGATACAAAAGGAGGGAACATTCTGACATATTTCTGGCACCTTGTAATAAATAGCTAAACAATACATGGAGGAGAGGCACAAAACAAAAAGGTGTTCTCAGGACATTGATGTCGTTCTATATGAGCTCGCTGGCAGACATGGCAGAGAAGGGAGAGAACAAGGGTGTGAAAGAAACGCTCCTCACTTCTTCTACGTCTTTGTCAACATCATGCAGCAACATTGAGACACTTGGCAGGAATCTTTCACTTTTATAGGCGGCATATTTGAGCACAGTACTTAAAAACTCGTATTATTAGCTTGGTTTTAAAGACAAGTATCATTAGACCACAGAGAAGAAGCTTGAGGAAACAGAGCTCAATCAATTGAAGTACTCCTTTAGCTGTTAAATTAAAACATGGGATTAGGTCAGAGGCTCTAAATGGGCGTATAAAACCTCGCTGCTGTCAATTGCAAGCTTCTTACACCATTTACAAAGGGGAACAGTGTTGGTTCACACAGAAGGCTTAAGATATAAACCCCTACAACAAGCAGTATGAATCCCACAATCAGAGAGAAAAAGGAAAGAAGAAACATCATAAATAAGTCATATTCTGCTTTAGCATAATTCTGATTCAAAGTATTTTTTTCTCCGTGCCAACTTGTATGCAGAGTGGCCTCTCTGGCCCTTAGAGTGAGGAGCCACCCGTCCACAGATGGCAAACAGACTGTCATTTGTATTCACAGTGATGTTGAGGACAGAAGGGTGTGACATTTCACAGGAAGACGTCTGTGCCCACAGATACCCGGCTGGCCTTGGTGAGGGAAAGTGTCACCCATAGAACTGTATCAGTGAAGGGCACTTTTGCATTATTCAGCCAGAGAGCCTTTGTTACACTTCTACCGAAATCAAATCAGTTACTTTTCATACAAAAATATCCTTCAGTTTTATCCAGCAAAACCATTTAAATTAACCTTGCTGCAGGGTCATCCACCAACACAGTGCACAAGCACACATGCAAGTACTCAAACACTATAAATGGCTTTAATTTTCTAATTGTCCTTCTGACCTTGTGGTTGGTAAAACAGCTGCCTGTGTAGATGTAAAATCTGCCTTATTCTGAACTGTTGTGTATGCTTTGTTCTCCCTGCATTTTACACAGCCATTTCACCCTCTGTCCTCAAACAAGAGTTGTAAAAATAGTTTGGCATTTTGGGAAGTATAAGTCCTTGCTGAGAAAAGTGTGAGAAAACAAATCCAACTCATGTTTTACTGAAAGTATTACACTGCAGCTGGCACCCATTTAGCTTAGATCAGCAAAGATACAGCAGTTATAACAGCTACTATCCTTGTCCAAAGGTAACTAAATACTGTGCAGAACTTTTATGCACATTTACACCAAAAATTGAGGCAAAATAAGATGTAGATGTGGCAAGTAAGCCTGCCTGAGGGCACCATTGGGCTGGAAGGAGGATTGACACAAACCTGGTCATAGTCTGGACGTCCTTGCAAATTACCAGGGGTGTGGAAAAATAATCTGATGACAATAATAATAAAATCCACATGTTTAGGGCAGAGTAAGGGATGAATGTGGAAAATTACTAGGGCTGACAGCCTCAAGTTGATTGGTCGATTAATTGGTCGAAATCGCATATGCTACTTTAATTGGAAGAATCCATTTTTTGCAGGAGTGAAAAGGGAGGCGTCATGTGTTTTTTTTTTCAGTTATCTAGTATTACAAAATATAATTTACAAAAAAAAAAATCTGAATATAACTATTCAAATAAAATTTAGACTACTTGTACCTTTAAGGGTGATTAATTAGAGGTTAAATACCCGGAAAGTCAAAACAACATCACTAGGACCCTCCCACCTTAGAAGTGAGCAAAGCCCGTGAAGCACGTTTATACTCTGTTTCCTGTTAATTGACAACATGCCGAAAAAAACAGCGGTGTGGCAACATTTTGTTAAAAAGGATTATTATTCAATTACAACATAAGGTGGTTATACTGCAAAAATCGAAAGATTTTTAAGTTCATTTTGGGTCCATTTTGAATTTTAATTACCACCTAAGTGCACTGACTACATTGTCAGTAATAAGTTTGATGTAGAAATAACATGAAGGTTTTGTTTGTTTGTTTTTTGGTCCGTCCCACAACCAATCGATTAATTGATGATCTGGTGCAATTTTAGTCGACCAATTTTTTCTTTGGTTGACAACAGCCCTAAAAATTATGGAATCTTTTTAATGTCAAAGTGAAAACATATTTCTCATAAGGAAAGTCAGTTTAACAAATGTGTGTAAAGTAAAATAAGTGACTTCATAAATATTCACCCCCTTTGGAGTGGGTGATGTATCTGAACAGAGGTCCAGCAAATTGGTGCTAGTAGTCTCACTTTTAGTGAAATGGGGATCACTATTGAATTTCCTTTAGGATCAATAAAGTATCTATCTATCTATCTATCGATCTATCTATCTATCTATCTATCTATCTATCTATCTATCTATCTATCTATCTATCTATCTATCTATCTATCACCTGAGTGCAGCGAAAGTGTCTCAGGTGATTGTAGTATAAAGACACCTGTGTCTGGAAGGTCCAGTTATTGATTAATCAGTATTCCTGGCTACCATTACACCATGAAGACAAAAGTAAGCAACTCAGAGAAAAGGTTATTGAAACGTATAAGGGGATGGATACAAAAGTTTTCCAAGTCACTGAATATCCCCCAGAGTTCATCATCAAGAGATGGAAGGCACATGTGCAAACTACCTGGATCAGACCATCCTGACAGACTGAGTAACGAAGACTAGAGACAGAGGCCACCAAGACTCTGAAGGGGTTAATGCCAACTCATTAAATCGTGAGTAGATTTCGCCAAAAGGCATGTGGGAGACTCCTTGATCAAGTGTAAGAGAGTTTTCTCTACCAGGCCATTTAACTGGATTACTATCTTTAATGCAGTATGTGTGCACAGTGGGAGAAGTGATTTATTGACTGGGGCTCTGCCACAGTGAAGGCGATATGGACCCCTTCAGCAAGTCCAGACCTTATTCCTGTTGACCTTGCTAACAACATAGCAACTGGTGAAAACATGAGAAAACTTTACATTTCTCCATCTGCATACACACTCAACACCTTACTGTTTAATCTGCAGAATCTTTTAGACATTCAAAAAAGGCAAATTTGGGAATTTAAAACATTTCAATACCCACATACCTTTGTCAATGGCACTAATATTTTCTTCTTTTAAACCCTTCCCAATCTCCTGTAAGTGAGAGGAGCACATACAATTGTTTCAAAATACCTTCTATGCTTCAGTGTTTCTTTATTTATCTCTCTAACTCATTTAAAAGTAAAAACTGTCAGTGAGATAATGCAGGCAGGTGTTCCATTTGCTAGCAATGTTCATACAAGCAAAACGACTGGATACCAATTTCCTTGAAAATTATATTTAAGTCATTCCAGTCATGAAAGCAAATGCTGCTGTTTTTTCAGACAATGTTTATCGCTCCATTTACTGGCACGGCAGTGTTTCAGAAAAATTACGCCTCTGCTGAGAACGGAGCAACCTGCTCGATGGTGAAGGGTTCCAACAAGGTGAAAGCCTTGTGTGTTCCCTTACTTCCCATAAACAGTGCCACAAGGGGAAAATTAATGGCCAATGGAAAAGAGCCTGATGTAGAGGGAGTGCTTAAATTACCGAGCCACCTGAGAGTCAGGTTAAGTGAAAGCAGGCCCAATCCCTGGCGGCATGCTTCTTCTTCACCGATAGTGTATGTCTCTGTGTGCAAGTGTGTATGTGAGAGGATTGCAAAAAGCACAAGTAGTGAAATTTACAAAGAAGAGTATGTGTTTGTGCACATTTTTATATGTGTATGTGTCTGTGTCCTCATGCAACCTTTGATGTTGCTGGACATCAAACTTTACTGGCAAATTTCATGAGGCAGCTAATTTCATTTTCATTAACATGCTTAGGCTTTGGAATCTTAAATGCTTTAAGAATGACATGCCATCATTTCCTAGATTGTAAATAAAGAAAAAAAAACAGGAGAAATGTGAAGTATTACCATTCCTACATGTTCAGATTCACCAGCTGTTGAAAGACTGTAGGCAGTGATTATCTGGAGAGGCACAAAGGTAGCCTTTAAGTCCTTGTTCCAATTACAGATGGTTACAGAGGTGAGTCAGTTTATTCCTAGAGAGTCTGTGATATCCAACTTGCCTGTGAAACTCCTCCCCTCATTAATATTTTCATCTGGAATATGCCACAAATATGTTGAAAAAATTCAACTTTTGTGGTGCATTTTGAAGAGATTATATGGCAAACAAGCTGCAAACTAGAAAACAGGCTACATTAAGTCATACATCTTACAGCAAAATTCATCAGTTTGATGTGAAATATCATTATTTATAAGTCGAAAAAAAGTGTCGTCAGATGGTGTTCGCTGTTTAAAATATGTTTATACATTTCAGTAAAAAGTAAGAGAGCATAATTTGATAAGGAGAGTTTTAGGAAAACTGAAATATCGCTGTTGTCGGGGCCAAAGCTTCTTATCTCAAAAAACTCCCCATTTCTCAGGAAATTAAATTAAATTAAATTAAATTAAAAAAAAAAAACTCTATTTTTCAATTAATGTAGCATTTAATGGTCATAGTCAAAGTGATAGCATTTAATGGTCATAGTGAAATTGGTTAAAACCCACTGGCAGGTGTAAAGAGTGACCAATAGCACTCTGTTATGAGAAAGAATTAAAACCATGAAAAATGGGGAGACAAGGTTTTGGCCTGTTGCCAGGGATATATTACATTTCAAGCAGATCAACTTTTTCACATATTTTTTATATATTCTCCGAATATATTTTCCAAACTACTGGATGGCCAAAGAAAAAAAACCATACCAGATTATCCTCTCCCCACGGCTACAGGTAATTTCTATCAGGGTTCTATCCATCCATAAAACCTCCTTGCATTGGAAACTGGGAGGAATCATCTAAATATGTACCTGTATACAGACATCAGTCACATACACAAGAGGAAGTGACGCGTAAAGTCTATATGAAAATGAAAAACGTTATGCTGGCGTCAGGCCAAGACCTCAAACTCCAATATCAACACTTTTCAGGGAATGAAAGAAACGTTTTACAATTAATTTAACACTGAATGGTCATTGTCAGCATCTTTTGACACTTTTTATTGCTTTAAACTTTGTTGAAACCCAATGACAGATACAATGGTTGACCAATAGCACTGATTTATGAAAAAGTAATTAAAATAATGAAAAATGGAGATACAAGGTTTTGGCCTGACGCGTGCACCACATCATATCACCTCATAGCCATTACCACTACAAGAAGGTCTGACTGAGTGTTAACTTGACTGTTTGACAGTGTTATATGGTGATATAAGAAAGATTGACTATTTTAGCTAGGAAGTGGTTAAATGCTAAATTAGCTAGTTTTCTACAATATGATAAAAAAAAGGTGTAACCTCTAGCAAAAGGTATTGTTAGAAAGTAATTAAATGCTTAGATTACTGTTTTACAGAGGTTCAAGATACAAAAGTACCTAGCTTATGGAAGCATCAGCTAAAAGTGCGATAGCATTAGCCACACAATATCATAAAAAAAAATCACTTTCTACATCGTAAAAATTGTTGCTGTTTGATGTGTTGATATGAAGTGATAATAAAGGCTGGACTTCTAGCTGTTTGCCAGGTGTGTAAATGTTTAGCTACTGTTTGATACTGTAAGAAAGAAAGCTTAAATACCCAGTTATTGGAAATATCCTATTAGCAAGGAAGTTACTGGTTACTCATATTACTCCTAATACACTTGTATAGAATAACATTTTAAAGGCGTGAACTTCTTGTAATATTAGCTGGTGAGCTGTACGCTACAAATGTCCTGCTGTGGAAAGACTGGTGTAAATTTTAAGCTAATGGTAATGCTAGCTTGGAGAGGTTTGAAAGTAACATAATATAAAACATAAGCTCATTACTCTATGGTGCACAACAGAATAAGACAGGCATAAAATTTAAGCAAAAGGTGTTAGCTATCAAGGGGTTGTATGCTAACATTAGCTGGTGTGTAAAAAGTAGATTTTGTTTTATTAAATAGTTGTTAGGACTATTCCCAAAACGTCTTACCTAAAACTCAGCAGTGAAAAAACAATAGTATATTTGTGGTCTTATTATCAAAGATCGCCTTTATGAATATGCTGTAAGCAAAACTCTGTTGCATTTAAGAAGCCATTGCCAGTTTCTCTGCAGCACTGTTAAAGCTCCATTTCTTTTGTCTTTCTCTGTATCCCCCTTTAACTGCTTGTTAGTAATGCGGAGTTGTGCTGACGTCTTCCTGCCAGTCTAGCTGAACACCAGCGTGCATGCCTGTCGATCTGCTGCTACTATTCCTTATCCCCAATCCTGCTGCCAACCAAACTATTGAGACCAGCCTTGACTGACAGTGACAAGCTGTCACTCTCCTCCCTCCATATTGTCCTTTAGTCCTGTTAGTCTACAGTTTATTCCTTTATTCTCTCTTGTTGAGGCATTTTGGAGCTCACATGCACTGCTGGAATACCAGATGCAAACATGGTGCTTAATCTAAGAGTCATATTATGAAAGTGCTTCAGGGGTCAGTGAGCACACCGCTGCATTCTTTTGATTTATTAATGAAAATGCATTAATATTAATGGGAATTCAAGGACGGTTATCTTGTTGAATTAATATGCATTATAAAGAAATGCACACATTGCACATAGCTACTGATTTACAATTTGTTACTTTAATTTGATATATAGGGTATAAACTGAAATGTAGGCGCTTGAGTGATCCATCCATGAGGGTAACTGCATTAAAAATGGTTGGCCCCAATATTCAAAGGGACAGTATATAAATACCTCAGCATTTGTATTAGCGAGCAGATAACATTCAAAAAACGTGCATCATATTCTCTAAGTAATAAAACCTTCTTTCCTGTGTGTTGTAGAAAAACTCTGTTTGATGCTATTTTGTTTCACTGTTAGATTACAGGGACTTTTTGTACAGGCAGTTTGCTTCTTTCGCAGCTTAAACGTCCCTTGATGCAGTTTTCCATTCTACTCTTACGTTCAATAAAGGTGATGCCTACAACACTCATCCCTGCACCTACAAAAAGGTCAGATGGTACTCTCTCTGTGAGAGACTTGACTGGCATACTTGCTCATTTGTAAAGCACTTATTATAATACCTCCTTACATCTCCTCCATGCTGGTCTGGTCCTCTGGAGCACATAACACCCTCTCTCATGACTGGCTAACACTCTGGGTTCCTGCAGTTTATTCTAAACTCAGATGATCTGCTTTGGCTTCTTTGCCCCGTCTGCATAGAGATCACCACAAAACACTTTAAAAATCAATGATCTGATGAGCCTTTAAGAGCCTTAGTTGTTTAGCCATTAAATTCCAATTGCTCATCTTTCATACATTTAATGTGTTTGTTTCATAACATTTTTTTAACTTGCATTTATTATATTCTTCTGCTTCATGTCCAAACATCTTTTGGACAAAAAGAGTGATCATTTTGTCAGCCCCACTCTTCAGCTGTTTTAAGTCCTAAAGCATTATTTTAGGTTTGCAAATCACAAGAAACACAAAGTAATGACCAAATCCCTATGATTTTACTGCTTTAGATAATTAATTGGATGGGTGAAATCTCACTGACAAGTCTAAAAGCTAATTTTAGCATTTGATCAGCTCCTCACTTAAACAACTTTAACGTAGCTCAGCCTTTAGAGTTCACCATTAAGATTTTCCCTGTGCAGTTTTCTTAACTGTTCAGTAGCCAAATTAAATCAGAAAAGGCTCGGAGCGAAGCTGATGCTCGCTTGTTTGCTTGGGTTTTTATTATTTTAGGCCACTAGGAATAACTGAGGGCTGCTGTAGATGTGATAATGGGTGTAACTTCTAGTGATACTCTTGAGTATATTTCTTGTGGCTTGAACAGCATTGTTTTAAATGTGCTGATCCCTGTCTGACTGAACCAGGGATTTGATTTTCTTTAAATTAATCCTGAAATATTAGCAGTCTGTAGAGGTAAAGGTGAGATGGTTTATAAAGTTGTGTCCAACCTCCTTTAACAGAACGTGACAGCCCTACTACTTTGTAAATATTGACACAGAACTAATAAAGTTAGCTTAATATGCTGGTGCACTTTATCTACGGTGAATTCTCCAAATTGTCGCCCCATCTCTCTGCAGTAGGAGGCAGGGAAATAATCATATTACTCAATTTGAGGTGTAACATAACAGTCCCATATTTTTATCTTTCAATCGCCCTAATTATTGGGATTAGCACAGGTTCCTCATTCAGTTACAACAGTCACACATTCATGCAAGGCATCACAGGGTTGGAAAAGGTGGATATTATATGTCATTCAAGAGGTTTATCCTGAAAACCAAGTTATTTAGAAGGTATCCTCCCTGAAAATGGACCAAATACTATTTCTATATATATTATTTAAACACTTTCCCTGGTTTATTTTCACACTAAAAAAAAATGGTAACAGGAGTTATAACACAATAAAGTAATGCCCTTTATTATGTTTTTCAAGTAAAATATCAGACTGCATTGGTACGTGAGTTTGGTGTGGACTGAAAATTGTACTGCAAGTCCCATGCTCAGTCTACATGAAATAATGAGTCAATATATACACGACTTTAAAGAAAATGCACCAAAATCTGCTGCTTAAAAATATGCTCCCCAGCCTCAACATTTTTCAAAATCTGCAGTTTCCAGGTCCTACAAGAATTTACAACCCCTGACTCTCCCTGACTCAGGGTTTCAGTTGCCATGTCGCAGCATGTTTGCACAGCTCCATCATCAGGATTTACTGCAGCACGTCTCATTTCTCCACTCAGCTTTGTGGGCAGCCTGTTTCACTCTGACCTTGAGCCGTGTGTCACCTGAACACAAACCATGCCATTGTTTCCCCAGTGCAGGAAATACTACTACAGGGTGATGTAGAGTCAATTTACTCTAGGACGCCCCTGCTGTAAAGTCTGGCAGCTCAGCAGTTGAGCTTTATGGGCTCTAAAGCATCATTCTGTCAGTTAACATACTTTAAAAGAGACATTAGATCATTGCATCTGCTCAGCAGCCATCCTTTTGTAGTATATGAGTCCAAGGAAATCCATGAAAGCCATAAAACTGCACTGGAATGAAGTGAACTTGGAAGAGCATGTTTTGATTGTTTGCTGTTGTCCTCAGGAGAAGATCAATGCCACATAAATGTGGAAACTTCAGTTAGATAATTGGGAATCTTATGCATGTCTGACCTTCCACCAGCATATTAAAAGCCACGCCTTTAAGGTCGATTTATCATCATTTAAAAAGATCATCAGTCACTGGCAGGAATCCCAGACCATAAATCAATTGATGTTTGAAGAAACGCCAAGATCTGTTTAACTAAAACATGAAAAAAGTGGGTGAGAGGACTTCAAACATTCCCACTGTCCCATGAGTATTCTGATCTGATTATTCCACACTCAGGCTGGTTCATTTTCCTCAGTCCTCAGAGGTAAAGGCAGGTACAGTGCAGCTCGAGTACCCTGTAATGCATCTACCTGTCAACAGAGCTGCAGCACTCAATGCAGGGTTTTTCCTGCTTTTGTAGTTGCTGAACAGAGCTGCTCAAACTTTGATATTCAAACTTTCCCTTTGTCCCTTAAAGGGATTTAATAAAAACCATAATCTACATCCTCTACATAATCATTCTTTAATAACAGATCTGCAGCGGGTCTGTGGGTCTAAAAGGAAGATGTCTGATATGACATTTATTAATAGCACACTCATGGTGCAGGCAGATCAAGCCAAAGTCAAAGATGACAGGATGTCCCGTAGGTGAACATAGGGAAACTTCTACAGAATATTAAACTATCTCAGTGTACCGTATAGTGCTGTATTTCCATATGTGCTACAGACTCATCTATGCTGGTTTGTTATCAGGCATTCTGTTACAGTATAGACTTTAATATTACCTCCTCAGTGAAGGTGGAGCTGTCATGGCTGTGTGATACTGCAGTGTGATGTCTGACACAACTACAAGGAGGATGTTGAGGTGAGGGTGAACCTGCTTCTGTAGACTTTTGTCACAGCTGGGAGACATGTTTTGTTTCAGAAATGGTTCCAAACAGAAAGACAAAAAACTACTGAAAAGTGATATTGAACAATACAGAGCTAGCAGTGAGAGGGGGTTTGATTCCTATGTTGGACATCTGAGAACTGGTGACACTGCTCTTGGCAAACTCTCTGACCCATCAGCAATATCTTGATGTCACATTACGGTACCACCTCAGAATGCTTCAGTCGTCACCAGAGGTGATACCACAACAAAAGTACCTGGTACCAAGTACGTAACCTAACATGATAGACTGTTCACGTATCTACTGCAGGGGATATACACTATACAGACAAAAGCATTAATCTGCCTGACCATTACATAACACCAGCAGGGACTGTAGGGACATTGTAATCAAAAATATGTACTTTAATGTGAAGTTGGCTCCCTTTTGCAGCTATAACAGCATCCAAACTTCTTGGAAGGCTATCCACAAGAGTGTTTTGTGGGAATTTGGCCCCATTAATTTTGTAGAGTAGAGCTGTCCTAACTTTTTCCACTGAGGGCCATATACAGAAATATATAAGGATGTTGGGGTCACTTTGGTATCAACAAGGTGAGGTACAAGTTTGTAAAACCAATATAATGTAGGTTAAGATATGCTTAGTGATTTAGTATGCCTAGATGGTTAGTTCTGCCAGGAAACATTGTCAAGAAACACACATCACTTCCAGCTACAAATATTTCTTTATCATCATTTTTTTATTTTGAACTTATTGCTGTTATGTATGTTTGGTAGTGTGGCTGTTTTGGGATCCCCCTGCCCTCCCACGAGCCTACTATATGTGGAAAGCATCAAGCATCCTGCTCTTCCTATGCCAATAAGGAAAGCCTAAGGCAGGGAGAGAAGCAGCAGAAGCCCCAGAGCAGACCAGGCATCAGTGACAACTGAATGACATTGATTAGGTCATAAGCAGAATAAAGGAGGAGCTGGGGTGGAGGATGGTTGCAAGAGCAGCTTGAATTTTTGAATAAGGTGGCAATAGACCGATTAGCCAATAGTGTGCTCAGAGCAAATCATCTGACAAAGAGACAATCATTGCCAGGTTTCTGAAGATGCCAATCCGATTTCAGGGGGCCCTGTTTGGCCCTACCTACCACTGGCTCCGCCCCGGAATGTTATTGTTGCTATTGGCAAGATATTGTTATTATTGTGGTTGTCAGTATGTTTACCACAGTGTTGTTTCAAGTTAATCACAAACACATCAATAAATTCTTCCTGTCAAGATGTTTGTTCACAGAATTAGCATGGTGGCACAAAAACTCTGAAGTACAATACAGCTAGGCCCAAGCTTCATGTACAAATGTGGGCCATATTTAATATTATTTCTAGAGTCTAGAGTTTCTAGAGTCCACATTTGGCCCCCTGGCCATAGTTTGGACACCCCTGCTGTAGAGCATTTATAAGGTCAGGCACTGATGTTAGACCAGAAGGCCTGGCTCGTTATCTCTGTTACAGTTCATCGAAAAGGTTCTTGATGGGGTTGAGGTCAGAGCTCTGTGCAGGCCAGTCCAGTTCTTCCACATCAAACTCATGAGACCATCTTTTTTTAGTCCTGTCTTTGTGCAGAAAAAGGCCTTTCAAACTGTTGCCACACAGTTGGAAGCATCGAATTGTCCAAAAGGTCTTGGTATCCCAAAACATTAATGTTGCCCTTCACTGGAGATAATTATTATAATTATTTATCACAATTTGATATTAACTAGTATACTGTAGTTTAAATCTGGTCATTGTTGCAGCTCTAGAGCTGTATTGGCCTCTGTAGAAGAATAAAGTTGATGATACAGCATGTGTTCCGCTGTGATTCTGGGTTGAGTAATTATGATTACCACGCCATATTTTCTTTGCTTTTCGCAGCAGTTAATTAAAGAGTCACTGATAATAAAATGAAATAGTATCATCTAGAGAGAGCTGTAACATTAGCAATAATAAGTGGTGAAATTGAGGCATTAAATGTGTTAAACTGAGTAACTTTTATTCCTTTAGTGGATATCAGTTTTTTTTCTGCTGTAATCAAATGAAAAATTAAACAGACTGAGGACATAATGATACTTTAGGCGTTAAGTGCAACACAAAACATAAGCCATATACAGGAGCTTTATGGTGACTCTCCCAGAGGTTCAGAAAGTAGACTGTCACTAAAGATCACCACAGTACTCCACAGAGAGATGACACAAGCACAGCTAAGTCCCTCTGTCATAACAAAGCACCACTGCTCTTTAGATATCTGCAAATGTTTGGACAGAGAAAAAGTAGGTTTCATTTATAAACCATGAGTACTTCAATGCAGACACACAATCGTGCAAAAAAACTCAAAGTGTGAAGGACTTTTGGTGCAGAAATAACGCTGTATTAGTGGAGAAAAGAGTTATTGTCCTCCAAAAACTCTTTAGAGTAAAAATATAGCAGATGAACTCTGAGGCTCTAGTTCTCACTCTATTTCCTCAAAGATCATCAAACTTAACTTACTTTAATCCTGTTTTCTTATCTGATTTGTTTCGTTATTTCCTTTTTTTATCAAAAACGTCTTATTAGTCTTCATTCAATGTGTGATTTATGATTTATATTTGATTTCTTTTAGTCCTCCAATGCAATGCCTTCAGACGGTTGATTTGTGTCCCCTTCACTTAAATCTGATTTGCCAACCTTTATGCTGAAGTTAGGATAAGTGGTGACTTTGTACCTATATCTTTTAGAGTCCTTAGAGGATTCAACAATGGAGATATAGTGGTTTAGTAGTAGTTTATCCAAAATTACAGGCCTCGCTAGCAATGTTGGGTAGCATTGCTAGTTCTTTTACTGTGTTATACAGAGGAAATATATGTGTTGGGTACTTTGCATAAACAAAAAATGAAAACACATTAACTACTCATTCCAAGTGTTGTTGATTGTACACTCACTTCACACCACAGGCATGCAGCTATATGCACATGTGCCAACATGTGGGAGGGAAACAGAAACTGTACAGATGCTTCTGGGATTTTCTTTCCTCTTTTTAAAGCGTTTCGTGACAAAAGGCAAAGTAAAACAGGGCTTTTTTTAATTAACAGGTTACATTTATGAGAAAAAAAAACAACAAAAAACAGTCATCTGGGTGCACTAACACATTATTTTATGACAATCTACTAACAAAAAACTCTCTATTTTGGTGCTGGAAATACTATTAAACTAGTTCTTAAATGAAAAGCTGGTTTCAGGCCCACAATGTTGTTTAAATGTCGTGTCTAAGCTGTAATGCAGCCACCTGCCACCAGCCAGGGCTGTAGCTCCAATAAACAGCTAATGTTAAATGCTCTGCTGCCTTAATGTAAACTAGTAAATTGGATGGATGTCATGGTGTATGCAGTGTGTGTTGTGTCAGGTTATATAATCATGCGAACCAGGCAATGCATAACCAGCACAGACAGGTGTACATCAACCTGCAGGGAGGACCACGGTCAGTGGTGCTACAGATTAGGGATGCACCAATACATTATTTCAACATCAGTATTGATATAAATTGTTAACTTTTTACAAACATCAATACATCAGAAAATAATGTGGCATCAACAGATGTTAGCAGCATTTTTTTGTTATGTAGTTTCAGTTTTAATGTTGGCATCTAGCAAAGCTGTGGATTTAGAGGTTTTCTTAAGCCAGAAAAAGTCATCTACTATCACAAATATGAGCTGGTTTTATGGTCAAACATGAGAGAAAATGCTGGCATTTTTGGAGTCTTAGACCAAAACAAGACCAAACAACAACCAAAACAAACCAAAGGACATTGTTGTCCTAAGATAGTCCAGCTGCAGCCCATACATCTCTGATGGTCACTCTCACAAACCGTTCATCTGAGACAACAGAGCGGAAATGCAACTTTTGAAATATAATCAGATCAGACTTTCATTAGGGGCTAGGGTAACAGATGAGGTAATGGTTAGGATACAAAGTTAAAATTTAATATCTAAATACAAAATGTTTCATAAAGCTGAGTAAACAGTGTGCTTACAGGAAAAAAGCTCATCCTTCATGAAAATATTCTAATGCAGCAAGTGTAGTTTATGTAGCTATGTTAGCTGCTTAAGCTATGTAGATAACAGCCCCGTAGCTAATGTAGCTAGCATAGCTAAAGCAGTTATGTAAGCTATGTAGCAATGTGAGCTTTAGCTACGTTTGCTAAAGCTCACATTGCTAAAGCTAACTTTCATAATTATAAAAATGTTGCTTAATCTGTACTCTTTGCAATGTGGTTATTTCATGAATTTAACTGCCAGACTTTGTTTATGAACAAAGTTGACAGAAAAAATCTCAAACTGGAAATACACTGTACTTCCTGTCTGAAACAGACAGTGTCTCAGATTAACGGTCTGCAGCCAGACTGGATTAGAATATGGCAGAAACAAACATGTCTAAAAAGCACGTCATTACAGGAGCGCGAGGAGGGCATGCATGCATTCACATTCCACCATCAATAAAAGTTACAGCAATTTCTTACAAAGTGGGTGAGAAGTTCATGGCCACAACTGACATAAATTTGTCTTTCATTTGCTGTTTCGTTGTTTCTCTTGTCCCTCTCCTCTTGTGGCTTTTTTCTACCCCTACCTCTCCCTTTTCAACCCCAGCACAGATTCAGTAGAGGGCTGTCACCATGAGTCTGGTCTGCTCAACAGTCCTGCCCATTAGGAGGGAGGTTTTTGTGTCCACTGTAACGGAGCTAAATACTGCTAGTAATGTGCTCATGTTAAATAAATGTTTGTCTTTATTATAATAGTAAAGTAATATACACTGGTATATTATAATAGGCCACACCAGAGAGTACAGTCTAGACCTGCCCTCTTTGTAAAGTGTTTTGAGATAACTTCAGTTATGAATAGGCATAATACAAACGAAGATTGATTGATTGAGATTGACTGCATGCAGGCAAACATTTTATTTCACTTCATTGTTGTAATAGGATGTAAAATGTGCTTGGTTTCTAGAGATCTCGATAAATCAACACATTATATTTGAAAAACTAGCTTTGGTATCCCAAGATAAAGAGACACGTAAGTGAAGACCTTGGGAAAACAACCAAAATTGTCTCTATTGCAGCAAAATTAAGTAAAATTAAATATATGGGTGTGCAGCTGCTTCAAGTTTCTGTACATCACGGACTTTTTAACACTTTTTAGTCTCACTTTGGTGTCAGTTGGGAAACACTGGTCTAGCTGAATGTCTGACTTCTAATTTGTGTTTTTATCAACAGTGAAATTAGTCACAGAAACATCCAGTCCTCACTGGGACAAACATCCATTACTGTTCCAAATGTGACATGTTTTACCAGCAGTCTTCTACTCATGTATGATCTCAACCTACTTTTCTTCATTCTGTGTTATTGTGTAATTTTACTGTTCAGCTTATATGCTGGCTTTTTTAGCGTAGTAATTAAATAAATGAACAGAAAGGGTTGATAAATGTTACTCATCTGAGTGTGCTCACAAACTGCATTCTCCTCCGTCATAAATCAGTGCCCCAGTTTAGCCATCCCAGTCACAAAAATCTGGATCTGTTTATTTTGTATGGTTTAAGTTGTGTAGCACGATCACATTTTGGACCAAGTGATTATGTCCATGCACCCCGAGTGCAAAGGCTGTTATCTTTGAAGCAGGCTGCACACATTTAAATCTGGCCCATGGCTCCTTTTCTGCTCTTTCTGCCCAGTTTCCAACTCTATCAAGTGTCCTACTTCTATAGCAAAGGCATAAAAAGGCCCTTTTTTAATCACACAAAAACAAAACACGGAAATAAGCAAGTATAATTTAGCACATAGTTTCTAAATGCACAGGTTTGGCACTGTCAGCTTGGTGCTTGGGGTTAGTGACATTTCATCTGCCTCCAAGTAAGACCTCCAAAGTCTTCACCCAAGTGCCTTCCACAAAGTATAGAAATGGGCTGAATCGATCTTGGATTCAATAAGCCTACTTTCCTCACCAACTGTCCCCTGGGGGCCCATTCATCTCATCTGCAGACAGCTGAAGCACAGGCTGAACTTAGATATACGGCCCACTGACATCCATTCTGCTGACTGAGGAGGGACAGTTTGTGAGGACCCTGACTCCTTCAGAACCCCCCACCCCCCTAACTCTCTCTCTCTCTCTCTGGCACTCACTGCAGCTCAGAAGGGAACAGGAAGAATATTAAAAATGAGATAAAAGAGTGTTGAGGACCAGTGCAGCTCTGAGCAAGTTGCTGCAGGGGGCAAATGGAAATGGTCACTCATTATCATACATCTTCTACTAAAAACAAAGACTGCAAATCATAGAGACCCTCAGGGAGTGCAATCAATTCTGGAGATGAATGGAAATTCAATGCATGACTTGGAAAGCACTCATAAAACATAATGAGCTATTTCAGAGCAAATTAAGTGACTGTCAATTAGCCTTAGCTCTGATAATGGCGTTTCAATATTAAAAGAAGGAAAGTGTGGCTACTTGTGTGGTGATTTTTTTTATGTTTTGTCTTACCTTGATGAGTTTGCACCTGATCTGCGCTGATACCATATGGCTGTTCCGCAGATTCCCCACGCGGAACATGAGGCACAACTTCCCGTCCCGCTGCGAAATCACCGCGTCCTGGCTGAACATGAGCGTCTCCGCGCGCTTCTTCGGCTGCGACATCTTGATGAACATGCAGCCGATGAGGAAGGCGTCCACGATGGAGCCCAGGAGCGACTGGAAGAGGAAGAGGATGATCCCCTCGGGGCACTTCTCTGTAATGTAGCGGTAGCCGTAGCCGATGGTCGCCTCTGTCTCGATGAAAAAGAGGAACGCGGAGGGAAAGTTGTACACGTTGGCGACGCACGGGGTGTAGGACGAGTCGTGGCCGCCGTGGCTCAAGTCCCCGCGGATGTAGGCGATCACCCACCACATGGAAGCCATCACCAGCCATGCCACAGTGTAAGTGAGGATGAAGATGAGTAGATTCCAGCGCCACTTGAGATCCACTAACGTGGTGAAGAGATCTGAGATGTATCGGCTGGTCTCTCCGCCAAGGTTACCGTGCTGGACGTTGCAACGGCCGTTCTTCTCCACAAACCGCTGCCTCTTTCTCTTCGCCGGGGCTGAAAAAGTCATGCTCCGGTTGGTGTTCACCACCTGGTAGTCCTCTCCAAATTTCCTCCGTAGGGCTGACATTGTCTACAGCCTGAGTAGCCTATAGTGCAGAATCCGGTCGGGCTCTTTTACGCAAGTTTGGCACCCCCTTCCCAAAATCATTCAATAGAAATCAGTGCGTGTTTCGCATCCTGTGAGATAAAGATGCTCCTCTCTTCTGTAAATTAAGAGAGCAGAGATTCTGCGCAATGCATGATTCACACTCACTCCTTTACGCACAGGAGTGAACTTTTTGTTCATCCATGGAGAGAGAAAAACGCATTAAAAGTGGCCTTAAAAAACAAGCTGTATTCAGATAGCTCCATTCAAAGACTGCGTCCTTGGCAGATCCGCGGAGGTGATGATGCCATTCAGTGAAGATGTGAATGTGAGCAGCAGCTTCAGTGCAGTTACAGTGCGCACTGTAGAGGAACACGCTCTGGTGGGAGTGACTTCACTTTCAAGAGTGAACACGGGGGGCAAATTTCTCTTTAGAGGAGGGGGGTTGATGGAGTCAGTTAATTTTTCCCTGTCATTATTCCCCCGAGAGAAATAACACATTTATCAGCGAAATCAACCGTGCTCTACAGTTTCTTCTCTCCTTCCCTTTATCCTTTCTTTTAATCTACACTTTAGTTTAAAATGATTTCTTAAATGCAGGCTTAACTCTACAGCAAGGAGGCTGTTCTAAAGAGCTTGCCTGTAATGACCGGAAGCTCTTTGGTGCCCCCTAGTGTTACCTCGCCGGAAGTGAACTTGACACTGAGCCAATATTGACAGATAGCCCACAACATGAACCACATTAATTGGTAACGGTACTGAGTGTTTCAGACTGCTGGTGGAGACATTAGGGGAGAGTGGGGTGAGTTGTGCCAGTTTTTTCTCAAAGTGACTTTAAAGTAAGGCCATGACAGTAATGCCTCCAGCTTAAGTATGTACATATATTTCAGGATGTGGTGCATAACTTTGGATCTGAAATAAACTGTTTAAGAAATAAACAGGAAAAAAATGGTCTCTTGACAAAACTTGCCCCCAGTGTGGGGTTAGTTGTGCCTTTAGGGAGATATATATATAAAAGCAAGACAAATTCAATACAAAATTACTCATTTAAGGTTTATTTGCATATCATCACCCTATTAAACAATTGGCATAAGTCAAGTCTAGTTTTTGGAAAAACACAACAAACTGAAATACACAATGTATGATATCTGTGAATAATTTCAGGCAAAAAGGCACAGGCAATAGATGCCTGTTGACATACGCTGTCTGTCAGTTATGTAACATATAAGAATAAAGTGACTTAGGCCACTTAAAATCTGAATAAAACTGCTCTTTAATAACATAGTGCAAACCTAAAACTGAAATCAGTGTTAGCTAAATTAAACAAATGGCAGGTAAATCAAAAACTGACAAGGCATGCCCATCTCCTTGCTTCTCCAGCTGTTCTTGGCCCTTCTTTGTTGGGTTCTAGGTGTGCAGGTCTCGGAGTGGTTGTGTGGATTTGTTAGGGTGGGTGTGTTGGTGTGTGGGTCTGAGTGAGAGTGCGTGTGGGTTAGGGTTGAGGTCTTTTGGTCTGGGATTTGTGTCTCTGGCACAACTTAACCCAGGCCTTTTGGCACAAATCACCCCAGCCCCAACGTTTTGAAAACTAGCATGATCCAGCAGTTTAGAGCTAACATCATGCTAACTGTATAGACTCATTGTGTAGCCTACTAAAGCACTAAAACGTGTGAAATGTTTTCACACTTGTCTATAATTGTTCAGACACAACAATCAAAAAACGTTGATTATGGAAATTTTACTTTGAAAGGTAAAAAACAGTTTTTTGAGCTAAAATGTGTTTACCTCTCATGCCATGTGTCTCTGTTCTTTGCAGGATGAGTGAAACGGATGGCTCTTTAAAAATATGTGGTCATATGATCAATTTCTTCTATGGTTTTCGAGAAACAAGGGGTGGCACTACTTCCCCCCTGGCACAAATCACCCCACTGTCCCTACTCAGCAAATCTAGCAACATGTAATCATTTCAGTATTACAGTTGGTGTAAACAAGACTCCTAAGTGAGTTCCTGTGGAAATATCACAGTTATGTTTTCATTAATTTGGTTTTCTAACAAGTTTTGGCCAAAAAGACGAAAAACAATATTAATGAAATACTACATTTCTCTAGTAAACATGGCATCATACCTCCTCTCCATCTTTGACAAAGTTCCTTGTAGTCTAAATGGAACAGTTTTTGACCCTGTATAATCCAGCACAGCCCTTCTCAGATTGTCACTTTTGGTGTGTGTCTCTTTAAATGGAAATGAGCTCCTTCTAGCCCCGCCCCTCTCTTATGTGGGGTGTGCCAACACTGTGGGCCTTTCTGGAACTGCTCCCACGTGACTCCCATCCCAGCATGGAGTTGACTGATGCCACAAATGAAACTTGAAGGGTTAAAATAGAACAGCAAGATAAAACTCCACCCACTGCCTCCAAAATCTGAACTTTATGTTGTACAATTTCATGCCACTTAATAAAAACTACAGATGTAGACATGGGTCTATATGTAAACATTGTTAAGATGTCTACATGTAGAAATTGTTTATAGACATTTATATGCCAATATTAGATGTTCGAATATAGACATTGTCTATTTGCAGTAAACTTCCCAGTGTCTACATGTAGACGTTGTTTCAACATTTATATCCATTGGTCCAGCAGCTTTATATTGACATTTTCTCATCATGTTTTTGCAACTATTGTGTAGATGTCAACATATAGACCGATTTTCAACATCTTTACATAGACATTAAGATGTCTATGTGCAGATATTATTTGGAAGTCTACCTACAGATATTGTTAGTATATACAGTGCTTAACAAATTTATTAGACCACCCTAACCCTAACCAAAGTAAGGTTTATGACACAGCTGCCCTAAATTAACAGCATTGGTAATTACCAAAATCATTTTTTATGTTTCTGCAATGGTTAATACAACAATATGTAGAAGCTCTTTAACAGAAATGTTATTTTTAATGCTAAAATATAATTATTATTGTTATCCATGAATTTTCAAATTTACTGATTACAAAAAACCTGAAAAAATACTAAAGCACATTAATATTTCTTGATTAATATGTCAAATTATAGTTATTTATTTGCATTCCTGAACAGAAAAATGAGTTTTAGTGGTTGAATTTTATGCTTGATTAATTTCTGACTTCTCAGACCCAGTGAGTCAGCTCAAATTTGGGTGAATTCAGTTTGAAATTCCTCATTCCTGTTCAAAATGGTAAAACTTGGAGAGCTCACTGAAAATGAAAGAGTCTGCATTAAAGCACCTTATGATGCTGGATGGTCTTTGAGACAAATATGACAGGTGGTCTAATAAATTTGTTAAGCACTGTATATTCTGATGTTATTTGGATGCCTCTGTATAAATTGTACAAACATCTACATGTAGACATTGATTAGACACATACAAATAGACACTGTTTAAAAGTCTACGTTTAGAAGTAGTTTGGATGTCTTCATCTTGAAATTGTTTAGACATCTACATATAGACATTTCTTAGATGTCAACACTGTTTAGATGTCTATTGACATTGTGTAAATGACTACATATAGACCAACTTTCAACATCAACACGTAGGCATGGTTTAGACAAAGGTGATTTCATAGTGTGGGAAAGTGAGCCTCCACCAACATTTAGACATTTTTACTTTCACATTTTTGATATTTTGGTCTGCATATGTTTTTTGACATTCATTTTTACCAGGCAATCAGTTCTTTGGTTTCAGTAATGAATGCATTGCCAGTACTTCCTGATCATTATGCTCTTATTTTGTGGGAGCTATGAGTTTGCATTTAAGCAGGTGATGCAGGATTGCATAACTGCAGATCATCCTCCACCTTCAGCCTCGCCTGGAACACATTTTGATCATTGTCGGTGCCAAAAACCTGCTTTTGCACAGGCTGTCTCAGAGCCCATAATTCCTTTTACTTCTTGTCAAAAAATACCCCTGGTTTGGTCACTAGACTTAGTGCTTCTGTCTCAATATGGCTTCAGGGATTCATAGGCCTTATGCTGTCATTACCTTGTACATCTTTGCTAATTAAACACTTGGGCTATTGAGTATCACCAGGAGCAATGCAGGAAAATCCTAACTTTAATAGTCGACTCTGGTATAGTCTATGACTAAATCTGTCCATACACAGCAACTTTTTTGGTATGGTTCAGTGCCTCCCCTGAAGTCCTGTGGCGCCCCCCAGGGGAGGCCCGCCTCCACATCTAAGCAGACATGGTTCAACATCAATATGTAGACATTACTTCATCGTCTACATATCGACATTGTTAGGACATCTACATGTAGATATCTTAAGGCATCTATATGTGGACATTTTTTAGACATCTACATAGAGACAGTGCTCAGATGTCTTCATATTTATTCATTAGACATCAGTATGTAGACATTGTATGGATGCCTTGACATTAGTTTGATATTTGAATGTAGACATTTTTTAGACATGTGCATATAGACAGTATAGTTAATGTTTAGACGTCTACTCATAGACATTGTTCGGACATTTGTATGTAGACAATTTTTTAAAGTTCTTAAAAATTTGTTTCAGTGTCTACAAATAGTAATTTAAATTATTTTAACAACTATGTTCACTGTCGGAACATCTACATGTAGATATGTTCCAGGGTCTGACAAATGTCCTCCTGATTGGCGTTCTTTGTAAGCTGCAAGATTCCTGGTCTTGTCCTCCTGTCTACCATTGCCAGCCCTGCCTAGCATCAGCAGTGTGCTCTCACTTTCAATCCCACACACCCCAGCTGAGTGGGGGTTTAAGATTTTCCCTGGTCCATCCTCAAATTGTGCATGTAAAATAAATCTGTAAGGAGCTCAAAGCCTAAATTAAACCTTTGGTCTTCTCCTGCAATAAATGTTTAAAACATTTATGAACATGAGTTGTCTGACTGATGAACAATTAAGTGTGCTTTCCACACATTTGGAATATAGAAACATGTTTGTGCTCTTCAAGAAGTGTGCAGCTTTCAGCAAAATATTTCTCCAGAGTATTTACCAGTAGACCAACTGTTAGATAATGGATATAGACCCAAGCAGACTATTTAGATGTACTTAAGTGGTACCTTCATAGTTGAAAAATGGAGCAAACACAGAATAAACAGTGAAACAGCAAAAAGAAGTTCCTCGGGTGTTGACTCAAGGCTAGCTGCAGATAACCTTGCATAGCAGATGGATACGCCTGTTTCCGTATTTCTTACTGGCAAATCCATCTTGCAGAGCTCCCGTCTGAACTGTTTGGGCCTGGATAGAAAGTGGCAGGACCAATCAGCGTTGAGGGGCAGTACTTTTGGGTGCGGCAGAGTCGTGAAGTAAGCAAGCAGCAACAAGAGGCAGATGCAATTATGGAGAAAAGAGATTAGCGTGGATGCTGCTAAAGCATCAGTTTTATCAGAACTTGATGACATTTCTTCATTAAAAGAAGAAAAGAGAACAGCATTGAGTTGTTTTCTATTCAAAAATGACAAAAGTCATGTACTGACATGTCTACAGTCACCATGGTTCACGTTATGCAGCTCTCTTTGGAGTTTACTTCTCGGTGGCAAACCCCTGTAACGGCCATGTCACGTGTTTTGTTGCTCTGATTGACCCCTAAAGTTGTGACAGACAGAATGTTCATCCAATCACCCTCTGAGTTTTTTTCAAAGGCTTTGCCCTCTCCCAAACGCTGTCTATGGAAGGTTAACCAGATGGATGTGTGAAACAAACCCATCTGGCGTGCCAGGTTAAGCTGCAAAGGCATCCAAAAACAGTCTGGCTGCAGACCACGCCCCCTCTTGCAGTAACAGTAACAGACAGTAACAGAAATACATGCTTAAATGTTCAAGATTAAATCTTCCAGTTATGGGTAAGGTATGGATTACAAAAGTGTAAAGTTTGGACCGGCAAACTTAATGATAAAACATTTAACAAAGCCAAGTAAACAAAGAGTAAGCTTGTCATCCATAAAAAAAACACACTAACGTAGCTAAAGCTAATGCTGACAAAGCTAAATTAGCTACATAGGTCACATCTTACATTGCTAATAAGCTGAAGCTAAGGTAGCTACATTAGCAAATATAGCTACATTAGTTATGATAGCTTTAGCTATGTTTGCCAAAGCTCACATTGCTAAAGCTTACATAGCTACATTGGCGTAACTACATAGCTAGCATAGCTAAGTTAGCTTTAGCTTATGCTTATGAAGCTAAAGTGAGCCACTGTTTGATATACTATTTTTAATTGATGGTTATACACAGAAACCTGTTCTGACATCCCACAGTAGTAGTCTGTTTGAGGGGGCCGCGCCTGAGATCTGCGGCCTACAGCCAGGCCCTTTTCAGAGGCCCTGGAAGTCACATAATCACCCCACAATAAAATGCTGGTTACTATGACATTAATAAACATGTGAACAGCCTGGTTAAAAACGTAGGATCTTTAAAAAACACAGGAGGTTACATAAACCCATAACACACACAAATGAAAATATCTACTGAGTTGTGCATTGGTATGACCTTCACACTGCCACAGATTGAAGTGGCTTTTATTTGTATCAGAAATATGCTATGATTCACCAAACAGATGCCATTCAGGGCGAGTCAGCCTACTTACATTGCTGAGGTAATTCAGACAACAAGAGAGTCATCTGATGAGTCAGCATTAATGTAATACACTGCAGTCACATTGAACTCTTTTATACATTTATTTTGTGATCTAACTTATTGAATAACACCTTATTCACTTTTTTTGCATAAATATGACTCATGTGGCTTGACTTTGTGACTTTTGGTGATTCATTCGACATTGAACCCAGGTTTGTCCTGTTATGATGGTATGTTTTTCTCTAAGAGTGTTTTGACTTGACTCTTCACAGAAGATAAACTTTTCTGTGCTGCACTAGTTTCATCATTAAAAGTTTAGACAGAAAAACACTGTCTCGACTTTTCATGTGTTATTGAAGTCAAATATCAAACAAAAGTGCCTCAGTGGAGAGAGAAAAGCTCTGAAGGATAGGCAGACACATAAGAAGTTTACCCCTGGCAATAATGTGCAACCAGGAAATTTACTGAACACATCACCATCAAACAACAGCAGCAAAGTGAAGAACACAGACTTTATACTTACGAAATGAAGTCTGAGCCGATCATAAAACAGAGTTGCAGACTTCCCTTAACATGGAAGTATACATGAATATTTCATGGTTGTATGACTTTTTAAGGGTGCCTAAGGGCAAACATCATGCCCTCAATCATCACTTACAAAGAATATACACAGTGGTAGCACGCCCACGATTCCAACGTTAGCACAAAGATCTTTAATTCCACATGCAGATAAACTCTTAAACTTATGCACTATAATGTGATAACATTTCATCTTTTCAAGCATCACCTTCACAACATATCAGTTACTGCAGACATTATAATGTTGGCATCCATACAATTCATCAGTTCATAAATATACAGTTAATTTCATTATTGATTTGTTTCTAATAATATGCTTATAGCTACTTATGTCAGTACTTATTACCTATTTCCAGAAAATGTATGCATGGTAATGAAAGTGTGGATACATGTTTCGGTACTAATATTTTTATACTCATGCACCCCTGAAGCCTTTTTTCTGCAATGCAATATTGCTGCAAATTGTATCCCATCAATGCTTAACTCCATGATTGTTTTTAAAATGTTAGTAAAATATTCTGTGCAACCGAATGACTCCAAGTATCCACCCAAAAAGAACAAGGTGGATTCAGGATCACCTGAATACAGTGAATGTTTCTTAAGTGATTGAAATATAAAGAAACCTGTGTCTGAAGGGTCCAGTCACTGGTTAATCTGTATTACTGGCTACCATTACACCATGAAGACAAAAGAACACTCCAAGCAACTCAGAGAAGAGATTATTGAAAAGTATAAGTCAGGGGGTGGATACCAAAATAATGTCCAAGGCACTGAACATACCCCAGAGTTCAGTGAAATCCATCATCAACACACCATCCCCTCTGCAAGGCACGGTGGTGGCAGCATCACATTATTGGGATGTTTCTTGGCAGCTGACCCCAGAAAGCTTGTAAAGGTAAAATGAATGCAGCGGAAAATCTTATTAAGTTTGCAAGAAAAATTCCGGCTTGGGAGAAAATTTATTTTGCAGCAAGACTGTGACCAGAAGAATTCAGCGAAAGTTACACAGAAATGGTTCAAAGAGAATTTGTGGCTGGACTTGAAAAGGCCCATTCACACCTGATCGGCAAGCAGTCTAATAGAGCTTGAGCAGTTTTGCAAAGAAGAATGGAGTAAAATTGCAGTGTCCAGATGTGCAAGCCTGATTGAGACCTGTCCTCACAGACTCAGTGTTGTGATTGCAGCCAAAGGTGCATCTACTAAATACTGACTTGAACAGGGTGAATATTTGTGCATTTACTTATTTTACATGACATTTTTCAATTCAAGTGCCAATACCCAGCCTGTAAGCACTTATACTGAAAACAATGCAGATAATGTACTGATTATTAATTTCAAGCATGATGTTAACCTCTCTCTATGTAAATATGTAGTCCAATTTGGAGCCATGCCTGCAGTTTGTTGATGTTTTGCATATGAGGATGACAGAAATAGAGGGGAATGAAAACTATGCACTAAGACATTGTCAAGAGGAGTGATGAGGAACATCTGATGAAAATGAAATAAACTTTCAAAATAAATTCAAGAGCAGTTATGGAATTATTATGTACTCACATTGGTACTCTGTATCTGTGAGTCTCAAATGCAAGTACTTCTACCTCTATTTGGCCTGGGAAAATGTGATATCGGCTCATCCCTAGTGACAACGACATTGTTTGGCGGTGGCAAACTGGTGCAAAAATCCAACTAATTACATCCATAAGAATCTAAGTTCTTCTAAACAGACACTGTTTCTCTGGGTCTTATCGCACGCCATACTATCTAATATTTCAAAATACAAGAAAAGCTGAATGAAAATTACATCAAAAAGAAAAAAAAAACATTTACTCCAAAAGTAGCTTAAGACTTAGGCCAAAGTTAACTGGTATGTATGAACACTGGTAAATCCTTTGTAGGTGAGGAAGAATTTGAAATGTTTGTCTCACTGTGTCCTAATTTACAAGTAACCACAAAGACTTGCACCACGCCATGTTTCTCTTTATTGCAGAGAGTATTCATGTTAATGTGTCCTCCTTGTTTACATTACTATAGAGCTCAGGGCTGCCTGTGTTGTCCAGTGAGCTTCTCTCAAACCTCACCAGCCTTCGCCTGTCTCCTCTCACGACCCGTCCGCTACACCCATAATTCCCCGCGCCAAGACAAGATGGAAGAAAGCAGCCACCGCCGGAGAACAATGTTTTGGCAATAAAACCCCGAAGCGGCGAATACGGACAAAATATAGGCACGTTTGAAACCATCTGCGGTCATGTGTAGGTGAGTGGGAGACTAGATTGGCTTTTGTTCCTTTAAAATGCTTTGGCTTTGTCGAGATTTAAGCGACGGAATTGTCTGGCTCGGCGCAAACGGAGATGCATTGAGACCCAGCATCATTGTTTCTGTTGCATGGGCCGTAATGCGGGTTTTCAGTCGGGGCAGCTAGCAGCTAACTAGCTAGCTCATGGCAGCTTGATTGTTATAAACACAGCTGCCTCAAAGCGTACGTTTTTATTTAGCTCGGTAATCGGATCTGAAGTCCACATGTGCCGCTTCCAACCAGGAATGTTTTGGTGGCTAAATTGGTAAGCATCATCCGGTAGTAATTACAGCTAAAGTTAGCTAACAATAAATAGAGCGCCAGCGCTTGTCGGAGCCAGACAGATTTGATTTCACGAGCGTCATCAAAGCTTGGGAATTGGAAATGAGCAATATGTGCCAATGCCTTTACAGAAAAGGCGCAATTAGATATCACAGTTCTTCACTTCTTATCTTTTTCTCCAATTTCCAAACATATATAGAATTTATGATAACCACCTCCATAGTTTTGCTCGTTTAATGCTCAATATTTGCGTTAATGCCATCAAATCATCACCGTTCGCGTTGCTAGCTTGATAGCACAAACGTTAGGTAACATGCTAAACGTTACGTTACTTTCATCAAAAACTGGTTAGAAATGAGATATACTACCTACATAAGCAGTTTATTTCATAAAACTTAAACCTTGGGCATTTTTTAGCTTTATTTGAACGTCGGGCAATGGTTTGTGGGACGCCTGAGCCGATTGTTTTGATTGAGGACGTAAAGGTGCGTTGATTGTGTCTCATTGTGGCTAACCGGCTTGCTAACTATGCTAACTAGCTGGCTAACTATTATGCATCACAAAAGCTCATCCGCTCACTGTTGAATTCAGTGTTGCGTAGCCAAATGGTCGACTGGGCTAGACTAAACAATAAATTCACACTTCAGTCGCTCTTTCGTCCTTGTTTTTAACACGTAAGCTTTAGTCATCCGCCAGAGTCTGCGTAAAATGACTGTAATGTCTGCCTGCATTTGACCTAGATATCGTTTGTTTTAGGCAAGTGTAGTGAACCGATTAATTCGCCGATATAACAACCAATGCCTCTAGCTTCAGCGTTCATATTGGCTTATTAGTAAAAGATGGTTTGGTGTTGTAGCCAACATGCACCCAAGTGTGAAAACAGCTGGGGTAGCTATCTAAGACCTAATGCACGAAGCATTACAGAGATTTTATTTTGGGTGCATGCTAAGCCACATGTGCCAAATGTCGCAGGTAGAATAATGCAATCCGTGGATCATGTATGTTATACGGATGTTTTTTTGTTACTTATAACAATGAGAAGAATTTAAGGAAGTCTTTTGGTACTGATATTTTCATTTTACAGTTTTGCATTTTGCATTAATCTGCATTGTGTTTGAATTTAGCTTTTCAACAGCTGTTCTGTTTAAGTGAAATTTATACATTCTTTAACTAAATTAAATCAGCTTCAATTGTTAGTGACTTTTATTCTGTAACAAATGCTTGCTGTAAAATCTTGTATTTTTAATTGAATGGGTATTTTTATTTGAACATGGCAACTTAACTTTTCATTTGATTTTCTGTTCATTTTCTGCACTATTCATATCATACTCTTATCTGCACTCCAATGGCAACAGACTACTTTATTATATTCAGAAATCTATATACATATGTGTATAAATGCATTTTATTGGTTTATTGTGATTATCTGCTTTCTATATTTTCCAAAGTGCTCATTGTAGTCTTGCCATGCTTTGCTCAGTGTTACTTAAGGTAAAGCCTAATAAATCCAATTAAGTAGTTAATGGACAACTAGGTAAAATTCAGAGAGCATAGTAGTTGAAACACCTGGAAGTCTCTGTGCCAGCCACTAAACCTCCCAGTGACCTGAAAGGGATCAGATGTTATAAGAGAGACCCAAAATAAAATGTGTCTTCTTTGATTCTCCACCCAGTGATCTGAAATACTAATCTTTTTCACTTTCTCCATTTCAGGATATACTTTTCCTGCATTCCTCTTTAACTCTACTACCCTCCTTCATCCCTGCAAAAAGAGAAACAACCGCCATGAGTATTGTTCAGGACAAATTAAGCAATGAGTTTTTGCGCAACGGTGGCATGGACCCAAACTTTGCACCAGGCATGCTTATGTTCAGCCACCTTCCCCCTGTCACCAGCTTCACGAGGCTCGCCTCCCAGTCAGTTATGGGCGATCTTCCCCAGGAGATGATCCTGAAGAAAGAACGGGACTCGCCACCTGAAAACCAGGGCGCCACAGCTGCAAACACAGGGGGCTTCCTCCACAGCATGGGCATTAAGCAGGAGAGGTTAAGCGAACTGGATTACCGCATGCCCCTCTATGGCGGGGGCGGAGGGGTAGGAGTGAATTGTGTTGGAGGGGGCGCGGGGAAGAGTGGTACAGACATGCAGGACATGTCTTTCGGCAACCACCACCAAAATCACCAGAACATGCTTCTCCATGACCTCAGCCTCAGCAACGTTCGCAACCTTGGGGAACAGGTTAGATGAAGCTGTGATTTTAAAATCTTGATTCAAGTGATATAAAATCTTGACTGAATTCTACTGTTCTAGCAGGAACTTTATTGTACAGGCTTTTGCTATTCTACTGTTTCCTTCTGCGCTACTCACTAATGCCCCTGTTTGCCGTTTATAGACTGCTATATGCTTTGCATGTGTCTTGTCCCCAGATGCCTGGAAGACCTGGTAAAGAGCCAAAAGAGTCATCAGGTAGAAGAGGGCGGAGGAGCAACGGAGATGGGCAGGGAGGCAAAGCACGAAGGAAACGCAATGATGCTGCAAAGGTTTTTAACTTTGATGCTGTTCTACCTCATTATAAAGATTTTGTTGCTGAAAGATGTGCAAAGAAATGTTGGTCTTGTTGGATACTTGAAATAGTGAGTTGTGCTAATTTCGTTTGGGTAAAGTCAACTGACCTGTACTTGTGTGTCATCTGTGTAGGCTATGATGTTGGATGCAGATGGAGCCTGCCTTTCCCCCAACTCAAAACCACATATCTGTGAGCACTGTAACGCTGCCTTCCGCAGCTCCTACCACTTGCGCAGACATGTGCTCATTCACACAGGTGAGAGACTTTCGCTGCTCTACAGTGCTTTACTTTTTCCTTGAACTTATTTTCCCATGATACTAGAATTTAAGAAGTTAAAACTACCACCTGCCAATAGATCTCACTGAAGAATAGTTTAATTTTGTATGGAGAAAATGACTTAATGAAAATAAGAACATATAAAATGCTTCATCTGCTCTCTTTGCTGCTTAAGACAGCTCAAATTGTTGTGCATGTAGCTGAAAAGTAAAAATACTGGTATGCCTGTGAAGGTTCATGCTGATCAGATATACATATTTTAACACAGGAAACAAAAAATGTTTTTGTAAAATTAAATTAAATGAGCTTTTCAGAACAAAATAAAGACCAGGCTTTCATCCTTGATGTAAATACCGTATCTTCAGAGAGCCTAGGGCCATATGTCTAAGGCAGACAGTCACCAGAGCCTTTCATGACTCAATGATTACTCACATATTTCTGGGCAGCTTAGTCAGTGACTGCTGGGAATTTCTCACTTGACTCTTTGAATTAGGGGTCATAAATCATTTATAGATTAAAAAATATGGCTTTTTCTCTTTACAACCTATTTCAAATAATTTTCTTTTGTTTGGTCCTGTTTACCAGACGAAGGATTGGTAAATTGTAGTTATACAAAAAAAACTTACAAAGTAGCCCTATGCTTCTTATAGTAATGAATGTCTTTCATAGTTCCTTTATCTAGTGTGAATTAATTGCGTTTCTCTGCCAGTTATGTAAGTTTGTTTTGCTCTTAAGTGTTTTCTTGCATTAGGAGTCATGCAAAAAACCCCAACCCAAATAACTGTGACTACAAAAAAGTACTAAAGATTTTTAAAAAATATTACAGTTGTGCAAAAAAGAGAACACTTTCTAAATTTTCAGATACAACGCCAGTGGTTTTGTGCAAATATCAAAACAACATATTTAAGCAATTTAATGGTGGCTGAGTCTTTTATTTTGCTGCTGTAGCATCAAAACAGGTATAAATATAATTGGATTTTTTATTTAGTTGTGTCTAAGTTTAAAAATCTGGTATTTGAACAGCCCTAGAGGTAACATTGATAATGCTAAAAACCTGACATTAAGTAATGTGATGCACGGATGGTTGTACTCATGATCGCACAGGTGAGAGGCCTTTCCGGTGCAGTCAGTGTAACATGAGCTTCATCCAGAAGTACCTGCTGCAGCGGCACGAGAAGATCCACAGTGGTGAGTATCTGATTTTACCAAATTCAGTTAGACTGAATCTCTTCCCAATAGCAGTATCATTTAAGTAAACATTTCTGTTGCAACGTAAGCTCAAACATGCTTTCATCTGTCCTTCACAGGAGAGAAACCTTTCAGCTGTGACCAGTGTAACATGCGTTTTATACAGAAGTACCATATGGAGAGGCACAAAAGGACACACAGTGGCGAGAAGCCATATCGTTGTGATACCTGCCAACAAGTAGGTTACATGTTGTCTCTGTGCTAAGGAGCTTACCTCTGTTTTACCTTTTAACCCAGTGTGATGTGTTAGTTAGCCAAGTATTCTCTTACTTTTTTGAAAGGGTCTTTTTCCCCAAATAGCCTGTAAAAGTAAGTACGTAAGTAACATTTACATGCAGTCTCTAGGTGTAAATTTTGCCTTTCTCTACTTCCCATGCTAAATTTTTATTAAGAGGCTTGTCTCTGTGGGATTAATCTTGTCAGAACGGGTCAAAGAGTAAAATATTCTCTCGTAATCCAGGGGTCCAAGGATGTAGCTTCCCTCTGCAGTACAATTGGTATTTGAAGAATTTTTCAAAGAGTGTGGGCTAAGCTTGTTTCTCGCTTCTTCCTGTCCATCTCTTCCAGTTTTTCTCAAGAACAGACCGGTTACTGAAGCACAAACGAACTTGTGGAGAAGCCATAAAGAAGGGCCTGGACCCAAGCATGCTGGAGCTCAGCGAGGCAGAGCTAGGCCACGGCAGCTATTCACTCACTCAGGGAAACTCTACCACCTCTGGACGCAAGAGGGCCAAGTCTAAAAACGGTGAGGCTGGCGAACGCAAGAGGAAGAAGAACGCCTCGGCATCAATGGCAGCAGCCTCGTCATCTGGAGGGATGGGCCTGCAGGACTACAGCATGGAGCACCCCTCGGGTTCCAATCCCGCCATGCAGGGACGCACTCCCAAATTGATCTTTAAAAAAGCTGGTCGCAAGGGCCTGGACAAGGATCTTCTTTCTCTGGAGGACACTGCGGATGGACAGAAACAGTTAGGTCAGAAGCCAGGCTCCATGGAGCACGTGGAGGGTTCTGGCCTTGATAACTTGGGTCTACTTCAAGGGGCCGGGGGTAACAAGCAGGTGCCCACCACCACCAGCAACTACGACGATGCAATGCAGTTTGTGAAAAAGCGGCGCTACCTCCATGCAGTTAACAGTGACTATGGAGCCGGCGCACTGCACATGACGTCCCAGGGAAGTAGTGTAATCCAGGGCTCCCTGGGGCCAGAACCCACACTGGCCATGCTGGACTCTTCGCCTTTGGAGCTCAAGCATGATAAGTCGGGCATCCCAGATGAGGTACTGCAGAGCCTGCTTGACCATTATAGCCATAAACCAGATGGGACACACCACCATGACGTGACTTTCGATCTGTCTGACCATCCACACCATGTGGACCTGCAGCCGGCAGCTCCCGTGACCCCTGAGCTAGAGGACGACTCACCCCACGGTGGGGACAAGACAGCAGTGATGAGTGAGTACTCTAAATTCCTCCTGCAAGCCCTGGAGCGCACCAGCCATAGTGGACCCTTCCCCAGCCTTGGCCCTACGGGGCCTTTCCCACTCCTGTCCAGTAGCTCCAGCCCCACGGGGCCCCTGTTCTCTGACAAACACGTGTACACCACATCACCGCTGGACTGTGGCTATCCGCCTGCTGTATCCTCCCCACTGCCCATCGTTGCCCCTTCTTCGACTTCTTCATCTTCCTCCTCCAAGTCCCACTACGGCATGCTTGTGGGCTCCCCCTCCCAGGCGGGCTACCACCTCAGCTTAGAATCGACAAGCCACCAGCAGCTGACTCCATCTCAGGAGCTGACTGAGCAGTTGGAGAAGCAGCACTCGCCCAGCGCCTTCAACCTACCTCCCCAGGACCTGACTGCCCCGGCAGAGGGCTCCAAGGGGCAACAGCCCAAGGCTGGAGGGAACGCTGCACCCACCAATGGTTCCAGCTACCCAGACCTTTCCCCGCTGAACCCACCTAAAGAAACCACCTATCAGATCGAGAACTTTGCCCAGGCCTTCGGCTCTCAGTTCAAGTCAGGACGACGAACGCCTCTGAGTTACGGCAGCGATCCCGGGGCAGAGGTGGACCACCGAATACGGACTCCAGTGTCAGAATTCTCAGGGTATACCAGTTTGTTAGCTGACGTCAGTGAGCCAGTAAGTACAGGATCAAAAACCCCGACAAGCCAAAGTTTCAGATAAGGGTCAAACGAGGTGAATCCAGTAGGGGGCTGTGCTGTTGCTGTCCATACGGTCCCTTTACCCATCCTAATTTTGTTCTTGTAGCAAAGTTTTTTTAAACACTGCCATTAAATGTTGATACAGAAATGACCAGGGAGGGTCTTCCATGGCCTCAAATGCAATTTTTTAAAATATTCTCATTTTTATTATGTATTTAGTCACTCAAATTTTGTTTAAGAGTAGTGTTTTTTGATATGAACGTACCGTAGATTTAAATGTAATTTAAAACATTTAGAGGGTAGCTATGAACTTGCTTGATTTTTTTTCTTTCTCTGAACTATTGTGTTTTACCAATCATCATACCATTGTAAAGTAATAATGAATAATGTTGATGATTTCAATAATAATAACATTTGTGGCAGGGAAAGGCCCAGAATTCAAATGGCAAAAAAGTATATATTGTCTGTTACAAGAAACGTATTAACTCAGGAAAATAGGCAAAATTGTGTAATAAGACTTTGTATTATGAGATGCAATTAGCACAGTTTTTACAGGTGTACTTTGAGACTACAAAGCTTTGATTTTGTTTTTGTGTTTTGTTTCTTTTAAACTCATCAGAACAACAAATTTCAATACATGATCATGTTCGGTTTCCACTGCGTGTAGCATTGTTGAGATTATGGTACTGTTGTGTCAGTGTGAAGACATCCACATTTCTTTTAAGAGCCACATTTCATACACGAGGTAGTTTTAAATTGTTGTGGAGTTCGGGGGCATGATGCCAACACATGATCTGAAGTGATTGAAGCGTGACTGTTGATTGGTCAGTGTAAGCATCAGTTCATGATGTCTGTCGATCCACCTGTGGCCAGTTAAAGAAGACGCAGCTTAGATTAAGTGAAATCTCATTGCTGATACAGCTTTCTGTAAATGAAATCTGGGTTTTTTACATCACTATTGCTGAAATAATTTATTTAATTTTTTAAAGAAGTCACCACTTTTCTACTCCACGCCTTGCTGTTCCTTTTGTATGTCAGTGGAATCAAACAAGCACTTTTTAAACAAATCATCATTGGAAACAACAACCCATTCAATTTGCATACTTGATCCGTGAATATTATGCTTATAAATATTATTTTAAGAGGAGAAAACTGTGAAAAGGGGATGGGAGGGAGGGAGGGAGGGGGTGAATAGTGGGTGGGTGAGTGGGAGGGAGGGAGGGGAAGGCTGGATTATTGTTATTATGGGCATCAGTAGGGGTTGAATAGGCATGATCATGGGCATCTAAATGTATTTTGTTGCTTTTTCTCGAGGGTAGAAAAGAGGGGAGGGGGGAGTTCTTTTTACCTACGGTTTGTCGGGTGATGTATAAAGATGACTTGCCATAATTTTGTTATACAATATTTTGAGAGTACCTCTTTGTATTTAAGTGTTTTGAGAGACGGGCTGACATGCTGGAACCCTTTTATCTTTAGACCCCCAGGTGTGTTGAAAGCATACCTGAATCCTTTTATTTATTCTCCATTAGCAACAACAGAATTCTGTAGCAGATGTTTTTTGGGCAAGTAATCACCGGACCTACACGCCTACCCACCGTCCCTCTACTTTTTCAATTATTTTTTTAATCCCACAGTTAGTCGTAGTTGCAAGAAACTGCTTCAATTAAACAGTCAAAAACACAATCCTTGTTAAGTTAAACTCACATCCCCTTCCCAAAATGCAGCCCTGCACTCACAAAAATAAACAATGGCCTTCTTTGTCTTCCTTGGCTCAAGTCATTCTTTCACGGCAGCCAGGGTTGATATTTAATTTAGATGATTTCCTGTGAGCCGAATCCCCCTCCCCACTTTCCTTTTCCTATGTCTGTGAGCTCCACAGCCAAGAGACTTTGAAGCTGCTCAGATCACAGGGAACAAAGACTGACTGACCAGCCACCTCACTCCAAACACACACTATGCTTTTAAAGGAGAGAAAACGAGTGGGTGAAGAAGAAAAAAAGACAATAAGATTGACCTAAATATACCTCATATCACTAAAGCGTAAGAAAGCAGGGACACGCGTTTCATGTATGTAGTGGAAATATTTGTAGTATAGGTTCGACATATTGTATAATCATTTAACACTGCCTGTGTTTACAATTATAGAGCAAGTGACTCGGCAAATGCAAATGTATTTTTCTTTTTTTTTCTGTAAAAACATCCACGCCAAGCAGTGTTTCATTCTAGATGCCTCATAGAACATTCATTTTTCTCATGTCATATCCCTTATTTTTGTTACTTGCCATAATGTGTTTTGATATGATCTCTAGAAGGATATTGTTTACAAAAATGTACAAAAACACTAAAAATGTGTGTTCTCAATTTTTTGAGTTTTTCTCCAGTATGCATGATAAAGACATTTTTGTATGGCTTTTTTTCTGTCACCTCAATACCAAATTTTGTAGCAGAAGCCTCCCCATTCCTTTGTCTTATTTGTTCTAGACCCCTTGTGATATGATTTCCCAGGCTGTACCTGTTATTGAGATGATGAACGGATTAGAGAAGCCAATAAAACTTTTTGTTACAAAAGAGGATGTGGTTGGTATAATTCATCTCTATTTTTTGGCATTTTTGTAAAAACTTGATTTTACAAAAAATTAAAGCACAGAATAAAATTGCATGAATCTAAAAAATGATGCGATATGACATCTAAGCAGAAGTATGATCCAGTTAATGACAACCATACCATTGCAGGCTATGGAAAGCTTAAGGAAGTGTCTTAATTGGGGTGTGACTAACAAAGAACAGAAAGATGTCTCGCACACTGCAGCCTGCAAAAGTATGATTATTTATTGCACTTAGTCTCTTTTTTGGCTCAGCACCTGCCCAACTTGGTTTGGATGTGCGTGTAAATTTTTTTTCTTAATTGGGGTGTAAGAAATTATTTTGTCTATCTTTTACATATAATCTTTGAACTTGTATTTTGAAGAGATGAGGCTGATTGAAGGCTTTATAGTGTACATTAAGGGTTAATTGTGGCAAGAAAACTTAAAATTTCCAGACTCTAATATTACAAAAAAAATACATTATAAAAAATACATAAGAAAGATTTTCGTATTTCTTTAAATTCTTAAAATGATATCTGAAACTTCCCATCAAAGAATGTTGAAATTCTTCAAAAGTTACAGGTTTCTGATAAAATTTCTAGAAAAAAAAGCAGTCAGGTTTCTTAAAATTTGATATTTTCTACCAATAGAATAAAGAAGGTTCCATCTAAATTACTAATGCATTTCTAGCTAGAGTTACACTAAATCATTTGCAAAAACTTTGAGAAATTCCAAAATTTCAACCAAAAAATGAACAAAGTATCAGTTAAAATTTTGAGATAAACTAATGATCAACTGATATCAAAAATCTGGGGGAAAAACGTAAATTTCTGATGAAATTTAAATGGTGGCAGTTTGCTTCTAAATATATATATATACATAGCAATTTTTAAACAAAAAATATGGCCAAAATCTAAACAAATTCTTAAACTACAAATATCAAATAGTTTATTTCTAAAGAAAAAGATACTGAAAAAATACACCCTACACACTATCAAAAATCCCAAATCCCTCAAATTTTGTGACTTTAGGACACAAAAAAATCTTAATTTTTCTTATTATTTTCAAAATTTTGTAAGTTAATCCATGAACTTTTAAAAAGAACACCTGCAATGAAAAATCCAACTTAAAAAAATTCGCAGCAAACCCCATTAAAAATATTGTTCTTTGTGTAAAAGTTTCTATAAATTCTCATTAAATATCTGCAGACTGTAGGCACAAACCATTTAGTAAAAAAAATAAAAATAAAAAACATGATGGAAATTTTCCCAAAAATCTTGGGCAGAAAATTCTGAAAACTTCCATGGAGTTTCCTTAAATTATTGTAGTTCCAATAAAATCCATTAAAGTGTCTGCAAAACAAAAACCTTTGAAAGGAGCGTCATTGGTATTCTGCATTAGTATCTCCCTGCAGAGGAGGCTCTTGCTGTGAGAAACGCATTAGAACCTTGATAAAGCTAGACAGTGAAGAATGTCAGGTTTTTGATATGAAAGCAGTATCCAGCATTTCACAGAATTTCACCAGAATGACATTAGACAGGTATTTTTTTTACTCTTTTTGCTTTACTCTACTCTTTTACTCTAGATGCCATCAGCTCAGTCCTCATATTCACAAACATGTTCAGAGTCCTGTTAGGCCTGAACAGGTCTACAGCCTGTATTCAGTCACTGAGCCATCTACAGAGAAGAGGCATTAAGTCAGGAATGACACTTGTCATCAACATTACATGGAATTCACACTCTATTGTCTATGTTTAATGTAAATATACCGAAGCACATGCTGTAAAAGTGCAAGGGACTATTCCATACTGCTTGCAGCTTTAATTATTACATCTACATCTGAAAAAAACAGCATGTTTATATCAAAATGTGGTCATGAGTCTGATGGGTAGACTGAAGCTGATCATATCAAATCTCTGCGTTGGTGGTGACTGATGGGTAATGTGGTTCACTGAGAGAGGAATGCAAGCATTAACAGATTTGTATCATGTTTTATTCGTACAGCATGACTTTTAGAAATGTTACAACCCAGAAGCCTGCATCAGAAATTCATTTCTCTACATTTTTATAAGCAGGTTTAGAAGCGACAGAAATTACAAAATTATTAGCAAAGAAAGAGCATTCTCTGGGGGATTTCATCACTAGTATTGATTTTTTTTTGAGTGAAGGAATTTAAATGATGAACACAGTTTAAACAGAGTTTAAGTATCACTGTCCTTTTTTATATAGAGGGTTAGTGGTTAAATGTAGATCTATGTGAAAATCTCCTGGTGTGTGGACTGTACATGAACTAAGACAATAAAAGTGCTTTGATAATATTTGTGAAAGACTATTCTACCTAATCATCAGTTAAAATACATATTTCCAAAGATTGGACTAGACTAGATGTTGATCTAGCGCTCTGAGTCTCCCATTATTTACTTTTGTTTTCAGGAGACTGCTGGTTTTAGCAAATGGCTTTATTAGACTTCCCTTTCCACTGACTCTGATCAGCAGCTGCTACTAAGGCTTGTACTGACGTTCTTCTAGAAGTAAAAGCTGCCTCTATGATGGAGAATTTAAACACAACCCACTCAGAATCCAGACCTACTGAGGTGCCCAAGGAATTCTTTGAGAGTTATGAGTTGAAGAGCTTGCAGACGAGGGTTTCAGTCAAACCTCCCAAGTTGGATCTCACATAAAGTTTTCTGTTTTTCTCTGGCGACCTGATCCAGCCAGACATAAAGCTGCAGATTCAGTGTAACAACCATAAAGTCTATCACTGATCTTTGGCCTGAGGTGTTCTAGTATCAGGTAAGTTGATAAACTATGCTATGCTAAAACAAGGTGTTTGTTATGGCCAATCCATGACTGGCAAAGAAGTCCAGAAAAGAACGCCTCTGAAGTCATTCAGGTACTTGGAGTGCACACAGAGATAATCTACAATATACAGCAGAACACCAGAGCTGCGTTGTTTTGATATACAAGACTTGAAAGATAGAAAGATTAATGAAATGTGTTGTGAAATGTGCTTTTACATAGGCTCCGAACAAAAGGTTTTCAGGACAGTGCATCCTCACACTGTGAAAAAGAACAGAAAAGACTGTTTAAAGGCTAATGTCTCCACTTTTGAGAGAGTGTTGCTCAATTATTTCTTTACATCTGCAACTACTTTAACAATTGTCACTTCATAGAGTTCCTTTACGATGGCACAAGTTGCTCTCCTGTTTCTATAAATAAATCCCAGAGGAGGATAAGGTATTAAAAAGAGATTCTTCTACACTAAGTTTAAATTCATGACTTACTTTGGATGTTTGAAACAGTTTGTCTCCAGTAGGATTATGATAAAAAGAATACAACCTAAAATACAGAGTACAAAAATAAAAATGATTTTAGTGGTTTGCATAAATGACTGTCAAGCTTTGGAGCCAGAAGTCCATGTTCAAAGTTTGGTTTGAGGTAAAGTGATGATGTGTGATTGTCCGGTGTGCAACATGCAGACTGGAGTGAAGAAGTCCACATACAGTATCCAGGTCCTCCTTACTTGTTTCGCATTTGCGATGAGGTAATATAACTGAGAATGGCATTCGGAACATCAAGACTCTCATCTTTCACCAGAACGATGTCAAAGGAGTTGACATACGACTCTTTTCTCTCCTCCACCTGAGAGAAAAGAAAAATCCTAATCAGACTCTACTAATGTAAAAAAATCCAAGATAATGCTGGATACTAGTCTGACCTGGTCATTAAGGAAGCCGATGGTGAGGAGGTTCTGGTGCTCAGACACCCCGTCTGCCATCGTCAGGTCTCCTAAAGAGTCTCCCAGCAGCAGCACGTTGGGTCGACCCTGCAGCTCTCTGAGGCCGGCTGCATGAGACAGAGCACCCTCTCTCTTGTTGAAGACATGGATCAGTTGGCCTTTAAATGCTTGAAGAGCCCCCTGAAAAAGGAGTCATTAGTCAAAAAGGCATCTGCAAACCCAGCATGCCATACTACAGGAAGATCTGTTCATCTGTAGATATTCTACCACATTAAAATCAAATCAAAACAGTTCATATGTGACATGACGTAATAGTGTGTGGTCAAACTCACAGTTTGGTCAAAGTCCATGTAGTTGGAGATGATGTGAACGTTGGGATGGAAGACTTGATTCTGTTTAATCACTTCCTCCAGAACGTCTCCAACACCAGCAGAGAAGATCAGCAGAGGGACGTGCTGCTCTGACAGACGGTCAAAAAAAACTTTGTAGCCATCTCTAAAGGAATAACACAACACACATACTGCCCATTAGAACTAAACATCAACAATTCTGAGAAAACACTGCTGATTGGAATGACTGCATTTCTCCTGCATCTTTAATCACACTCCTTTACTCACTGTTTTACTAAATGTGCTGTCTTTGTTTTGATTTTATGTTCTACATTTTTGTGATTTACCTTTTTTTACTATGGATCTTTTTAATTAGAATTGTTTAGAGTATTTCTAGCTGTCATTTTGGATGTTTTTAGGGAGGTTGTCTTAGATGTATTTAGATATTTATATTTGTTGTACCTGTTCTACTGCTGTGAAATGGAAGAACAAAAATATGTCATTCTTTGAGTGTACACAGAAAAAAAACCACAAAAAAATTATCTTGATTGTTTTAAATCTCACTGAACTCCATGAATTGTTTAAGTATTCTTTTATGGAAAGTTATAGAAGCATAATTTTTCAGAGCTCATCAAATGCTTCCTTGTGTATTTTAGCTGACTTTACTATTGATCTTTCTTTAAGGAGAGACCTTTGTGGATATGAAACTTGAGCACAGTGTATACCTGAGCATGGTGCCAGATTCCCTGACAGCCTGGGCCAACAAGTCCTTCCTGATCCTTTGCTGAACCAGCAGCTCATGGACTTTAGTCCACCTGTAGAGAGTAGCATTACACAAATACTGATGCAGTGTTTCTCACCTGGTCAAGCCTCAGCACCAAACACTACCTCCTTAATGAAAAGATCACAACCCAAATTTCTGAAACATGTTCAACTACTGCCATCTATTTAGTGAAAAATGTAGTTTGGATTTTTGATTAAGAAAAACAATATACAGACAGGACAAATCAAAAACATTCAAACTGTTTATGACAGTATCGAATGTTCCTTTTTACAGAAGCACTGGGAGGCCAAGCACACCAACAGTTTATTTTCTCTGTTTCTGTGATGACATGTGCATTTTTGTTTTTTTAGAGAATTTGAAAGCAGTAACATGAGAAAACCAGCTTTGACATCCCAAAAGGATGGCATACATTAGTCAGGAGCTTGAGAAAACAGACAATATTTGTTCTGTCATCAAATCAGAACTGAGTAAAATAAAACATATGGATGAATGTCAGCTTTTGCCACAATATTTTCTATCAAGAACCCATTTGCAAGTCACTGAAAACAGCTCCCCTAATGCACTTTTGGGTGCAGACACACCAGTTAAGCAAATGAAAACAACTTGAAATCTTAATCATGAAAACTGCTCAATATCAACACATATTAAAAATGCAAGATCTTAATTTCCGATTTTCAATGTAATTTTACTGCTTGTAAAGGAGTAGCATGACTGTAGATTAATAGGAGGAGATGTTTCTTACCACTCCACCATTAAAGGCAGCTTTTCTTCAACGCTCCTGCAGGGGTCGATCTCTATGGGATAATAGGTGCTCAACAGATCCCTTAGCTACAGAAGACCAAAACAAGAATGCAGACATATTTATTGACCATTTGCATAAACTGCTCATTGTAGTTCAGGTTTAAAGGCAAGTAACTACCGTATTAGTTCATCAAATAATTCCTGATTTAAAACAGTTGCTACAATCACTGCTGTTGGAACAGTTTTAAAAGTCTGAGCTGAAACACAATAGCGATCTTATGACAGTATCAAATGTACCTTTTTAGTACAGTCTTCACTGACCAACAGTCGGTTAATCAGGATGTCTGGAAGAGGGAAGGCAAACAATGATTTAACATTTAAAATGAATGAAACTAATGAGATTAAAGTTCAAAAGGATTGGTAAGATGGTGTCAGTGTTCTTACTGTGTGTTGTGGGGACTCTCCTGCCATTGTGGGCAAATCTGGTCAGTGTCATATCGAAGTCTGAGATGACCTGAGGAAATATGTCAATAAAAATTTGTTATAGTAGCAAATTACAGAGCAAATACACAGTAATGGTGCAATAACTACATCATATAGAACAGTAGATCACATATATAGAAACACTGAATAAAAACTAACATGCAACATCATAGATCTACATTTGGACAGCCAGCTTTCTTCATTAAAGGATGTAAACCTTAGAATACATAATCTGCACTTTCCCCTTTTAACTAAAAATACATTCAATTGATACCTAAAAGCTGGAAATGAAAGAGCTTAAGTAAAAATAAAAACTGTGTTAAGCAATTGTGTATTAATGATAGGTATACTGGCATATTGTGTTGTCTTAGCCTTTAATCCTCCTTTGGAGCAACCTCTACCTATTCATATCCAGAAACTTCTGCTTTGTTTTAACAATACATCTCATGTACTCACTCAGACAGAATCCAGCCCATGTCACTCACCTGAAGGCTGCCTGCACCTGCTCTCTGCATGGCATGGATGGTCTCCTCCACCTTGCCACGCTCTCTCATCAGCACTGAACACTTGGCCAGCTCTGGGATCTGAGGAGAAAATAATTTGATTTCACTGTGCATGCTTATCCACACAGAAGTAGAGCAGAGGAGGTGTATGGCTGCTCACCTCAGACTTGGTTAGCTGGTTCCAGATTGCCAGGACTGTCCTGACTGGTGTGTAGATCCAAGGAATATGGTATATCTGCATGACAAAGCAGAGGGGAAATATATTGATGCTGGAATTTTCCTCTTCCATCATTTAAATAAAGTGTACCCAAATTTAACTTGTATAAGCACTTTTCCAGAAATGTAGGAATAAAACATTATGTACTAGTGTTATAAGTTTCCACCAAATTAATTAGCGTAATATCGAACAAAGACATTTAAATATACATTACTTAATGTGCTATCTTTTGTTTCATCGTTAATTAAGTAAACAGACTTTATTAAATTAGGGGACGTACTGACTTTAGCTTATACGTTAAAGTCATAGGCTAAAGCTCAGTGCTGCAGTCTTTCACGAAAGGAGTTTTTCAAGCTCATTTGTTGAACAACAGCAACAAATATTTACATAAAAACTGCTTGCACATCGTTGCATTTACATCCAAAACAAGCCCGATTTATAAGTTCAGTAGCCTTGCTGACTAGCTAATAACGTACGGTAGCTTACATGGCTGCAGTGATTACGTAACAACTCACCATCTTAACGGTTGACTGACGTTTCAGCGAGACGTTAGCTGCTCTTCACAACAACCGCCAAAGGTTCATAACGTATTATAATGTATGTAATAAAAACTGGATAAAACTGTATTTTATTTAAAACTGGGGAGTGCTTGGTTGAACGATTTGTTTACATTCTCAGTGTTGGTCACCCCTTATCCATTCCCGCACTGTTAAATACTGCACATAGAGTTCCGCTTCAATGTAGTTCCTACCCTAGCGAGTACATGTAGAGGGAACGCTGAGAAATTTGACTTTTTATACTTTTATTTACTACCACGAGAATATTTAAAATAGAAAGCAGAATTTTACCTATACAAATGTACATCTGTCAACTAATAAGACATACTTGACAAAAATATATTTATAGAATGTTTTTACCAAAATGAGTACCCTAAGGTAATGCTAAAAACATACCGAAAGTCAAGACTTTTTATATTTTTAATTACTAAGATATTCAAAATGGAAACAAGACAGTTTTACAAAAAATTACAACTGTCAGCTAATTACACATACTTTAACAAATATATATTAATAGGACATATTTTACCAAAATGATAAGCATATTGTGGTAATGCTAAAAACATACCGAAAGTCAAGACTTTTTATATTTTTAATTACTAAGATATTTAAAATAAAATTATACCGTTTTACAGAAAATGTAAACCTGTCAGATAATTACGAATACTTTAAAAAATATATATTAGTATGACATATTTTCCCAAAATGATTATCCTATGGTAATGCTCAAAAAATACCTAAAGTTAAGCCTGCTTTGAAAATGTTTAGCAGTTAATTTTTTTTTCCAAGGTATGAAAGACATAGATAGATAGATAGATAGATAGATAGATAGATAGATAGATAGATATAAAATAATTATAGCCAATATCAATACCACTATTTTAGTGTAACTTAGTCCTAAAACTTCAGTGCTTAAACACATTTAAAGTAAATGATCAAATATGCAAATTTCAGACCTTTAAACACAGGAATGATGACTAAGAAAAAGACTAAGGCTGATTGAGGTCTGGTGGTCCAGCCTTAAATTCCACAACTTAATTGATTGTTGGGTCATTATTTAAAGCTGATTTAGACAGAATTTTTTATGACCAAGATATTAGTTGTACATATCTGCAAAAATATTCATATCTGATGATACAGATACTTCAGTTTTTGAGTTAATATCTGGCAATAGGGATATCATATGCAATATATCATGCATCCCAAAATAAATACATACATAGAGAGACTTTTTAAAGGAAGATGAACCAAGTATTTTTCAAATATTTATTGCATTCACTTAACCATTGCAGCTTTGGCACAAAGAAATGGAATGCTAAAACATGTTAAGAAGTGGCAGTTTTCAATCTGAATATTTGGCAACATTTGGAACACTACTTCAACCAAAAAACAAACAATTCAACAATGAAATAAGGACAGCAACCAGAACTTGAACAAGATCTACAATATGGAGTTTATACTGCTGCTAATTCCTTATTCTCATCTATCAGTCTACTCCGCTGTGATCCTGTGGTTTTCCTATGGCACTTTCATTGAATTAAAACAAGACCTTTAGCATTAATATCTCAACAAGAAAGATAAACTTATAAAGTTTATATTAAAAAAACTACTCACATTTTAATTGTGTGTCAGATGAAAAATGCTGCGCTCCCAAAGCGTTGCTACTTTTGAACAGGTTGGCTGAGAATACAACAGGCATAAGCAATTTTAAAAGCAGCATAGAAATACACTGAGCTCAGCAATTGGTCCACAAAACACTTTTGAGTCAGATCATTGTACTCAAAAAAACAACACTGTGCAAGTCAGCATTCCAGGCCATTTAGTGCAGGAAATAAAGTTACCTTTAACGGTTTATATAAAGGGGCAGATCAAATTTTATGGCACACGTGTTTCATATATTTCTTAGTCTGTGAACATACCAAATGATACTCCATTTTAGTCCTTCTCTTGCAAAGAAGTCCCTGTAAATATGAAGGAACTAATCATACGGTGACTCTGGGAAATCAGCGCCACTGTACCAGTAGAAATATAATCTACATGCACCTTTGGAATGGTTAAATCGTTTTATGCAATCAATGACATCTTTTTTAGTGCGCAATCTTAAGTGCAGCATTATATCAAACAGTCTTTTGCTTTAAGAAGGGAAATATTGATGTGCTTTGCTTTATACTGAATTCATCTACAAAATTCTGATAAATGATTGTCTTTCCAAAGAGGGACACTACATACACACAATATCACATATGTATTCTATTCCCTACAGTGCAAAAAAGGCAAAACCATGGAGGAAATATGAGGTAGAAAGGATGAAAGTGGCATTAAAAAACACTGCTACTTTTTATGACTAATTCTTATTTCCTATATTAAATTTTCTATTTCTTTTAACTGAAATCCCTATTATTGGAGACATCATACTTTAAGTATCAATGCTGTTATGAACTTGAGAAGACAATGACAGTGATACCTATTACATGTGTATTTAAGTGTAAATTGACATCATTTCCTTGTACAAACTTATTTGAGAAGCTAAGCAGAGTTCAAACAAAATAAACCCTCCCTCCAGAAAATTCAACGGCAACACAGAAGCCATCAGAGGCAGAAAAAACATAAGGCATCAGCGCTTAATGTAAGGCAAAAAAGGCTATAAAAAGCTGAGTATTAAGAAGCCTGTCAGTTTTTGTCACACTAGCTCAAACAAAATAATCTCTTTTTATACATAAACCCATGCAGACATTTCACCTAAATAATAGCAAGACATTCAGGAAAACTACAAAAATAAAAAGGCAATTTGCATAACAAGTGCGGACGAGACAAGGCTGGACATTTTGCAAACAAATTTCCCATTTCAACATTCAATTTGAGACTGCAGCTGCCTGCGCAGAGTGAGAGTGCGGCGGTGGAGCTGCTGCATCTGCTGCATGCGTTCTCTCTGGCGTGCCAGGTTCTGCGGCATGGGGTAGTGCTGGCAGCCATACAGATATCGATATGGGATCCGAACGTAGCAGGCTGCGGCCCTGCAGCGCGGCTCAGGTAAGGGCGGAAGCAGCATCCAGCGCTTCCTCTTAGCGCAGTAACGATAGGCCTCTTTGCGGTACTGCTTGTCCATGTTGTGGCTGTTCCTCCACCCACCGATGATGAAGATGTCCTCATCCAGATAGCACACAGCTGCACCTTCAATGCTCAGAACCTCTGGAGGAAGGCTGTCGAGGATATCGTCAGAGATATTTCTGCTTATTTTCTGCTGGGCCGCCTCAGCTGTTAGCCTGTAGCTCTTAGCACAGCAGGAAGCCGTGTGGTAGAAGTTGGTGGAAGCAACAGCCATTTGAAAAGTACAGTAGTTATCAATGAGTGGTAAGGAGACCACTTCCTGCCATTTACGACTCTCTGTGTCATAACAGGCGGTCACGGTGCTCAAACCATCCTCGTTGTCTATGTCTACAGGGGTCCTGGCCATCACATAAATGTAGCGATCCTCGACGGTCACTGTTTTTACATCTCTGAGGATTTTTGGAGCTGGTTCCAGGTTGTGCCACTCCTCCTGCTCTGGTGAGTATACAGTGACATCCTTGAAGCCTGGGCTGAAGTTGCCATGACCACCAATGCTGTAGAGGACATCTTTGACACATGTGAGGCCAAATGAGTGCTTTCGTGTTGTCAGGCTGCTGAACTGCTCCCAGGTGTTCAGGTTGGGGTTGTAGCGCTCCACGGTTTTAGCAAAACCCGGCTCCATGGATCCTGCCACATAAACATGGCTATCGGTGACGGTGATGGCATGTCCATCCAGGTGGTTGTGAATGTGCGGCAGGTTCACCCAACGGTCCTCAGCAACCAGGTAGCCCACACATTCACTCAAATAGTCACCACCTTCTGAAACACCGCCCACTACCATAATTACATCCATGTTTTGTCCGAAACGCGGCTGGATGTCTGCTGTGAAGGAGGAACCTAAGTCTAAATCAGCTGGTAGGTGGCACATGAAGCGCAAAGCAAGAACTTCAAGAGCATCATACACCAGCTGACAACAAGCTGGATTGTTCGCCACTAATGTCTCCTTCCTCACTACCCGGGTCAGGTAGGTCGGAGAGATCAGAGGCAGCCTTAAAAGCCGGAACAGATCCTCAAAGTGCTTCTCTCGCTCCCCTGTGTTCTGGTGCACCCAGTTGGCGACAGCCTCGAACAACTCCTCCTCTGAGTCCACAGTGATTTCTGAATCTGACAGCCAGTCCCGCACCAGGTGAAATGGAAGCGTTAGGAATTCCTCACTGCGAATCACTTTGTGGAAGTTTCTCCGAATCGTCTTGGCGGCTCCCTTGGCGAGTTGATCCAAGGTGTACATGTGAGCAAGGCTGTGCACTGCGACACAGTTTGACAGGCTCAACTTCTTCATCAGAAAGTCTCCACAGAAGTTCTTCAGCTGTGCCAACAGGAACCTGTGTGGACATGGCAAATAACCAGAACATCAGTGAGTAAAAGTGAAATAATTTTAAGGACTGGTAAGCTGACTATATCAAGGGGCACTTCCTTTATTTATTGGTTCCTTATTGAATGGTAAACATAGATCTCTACGTGTTGATTTGGACTGCAAAGGCTATTTCTTGTTTTAAAGTACCCTTCAAACAAAGAACTATTTTAGGCTACCCATGGCGTTTTTTTCATCCATCAATCCATTACTAATCCTACTTTTAACAACCTATAGTACCACTAATCATTAGAAATGCAGTATTATCAAACTGTATTGAAAAGAACAGCAAATGATGCTCTCTGACACAAGTATAATAAGTTAGGATGTACAGGCTCAACAACAGAAGTGCAAGGGAGTTGTCAGTCAAGTCACTCCACCCAAGAGATAATTGGACTGATCCGGCTGAAGGGAAAACAGTGTGGGTGTAACATGGGTGTGTAGGCAGTAAATAATATGTACAATGAAAAAACATCAGCCAAGCTTTCCCTTGTTCTTAAAAAAAATCTTTAATATTATTTCCCAAAAAATGACTTGTTCCACTTTTTTTTATCAGTTCTTTAGCAAAAATACCCCAAAAAGTAACTGGAGTGTATTTAGTCTAAAGTTTGTAAAACTAAAAATTTTGAGAGTTTGTCCAAAACAAGCAACTGTGAAAAGTTTTCAGCTGGGCATTAAATTAACTGAAATTAATACTGATGCCCATTTAAGACCTACAAAAATATAAGCAACTATCTGGTACAATAACTATCTGGTTATTTTAAATGCCTGAAATCAATGTTACAGAGTAGGTGTCAGAAAGTTATTCACTAAATACTGCTAAAAAGCCTTTTTATCCCATTTTAACAGCAATAATGCATTTGGCTGTAAAAGCCACTGACATGTATGAGGTAAAAACAGTATGGGTATCTTCACTCACAGGGGGCGTGCAGTTTGCACAAGTTGAAAATTCCTTTCTAGAGCTTTGAGTTAATTTTAAGCCTCTTTACACTAAATAAACAAGGAAAAAGCCTCAAAAGAGGCTCTTGATCGGGGGTACCTAAACGTATTCAATATGAGCTAGGGCTGAACAATTTAGGGAAATTTCAACAAACACATGCAATACATCATTCTACCTAATCATCAGCTCAACATAAGATGTATTAAACTAGGGCTGAATGATTTAGAAAAGAAATTCGAACTCGAAATTTGATATGAATTGTTGTATCGAAGGGAGTGATCATCTTTGTGTCATTTTCATTAAGAAAAACATGCATAAATGAGGAAAGTGGGATTTTTTTGTAAATTATTCAACAAAAATTAACACTTGAATGACTGCATGATGTGTAGAGCATAACATCTCTGCTGAAAAAAGTTTTAAACCAGTATTATGGCACAATTTCAATCTAAAGAAATATAGCACCTTCTGCAATTTGAAAATTAAAGCAAATCATATTGTGGTTATCTAAATCTAAATCTTGATTAATTGCCCAGTCCTAATGAGAGCCACCTATGCTATGCTCACACTGCAGACCTTAATACTCAATTTTGATCTTTTCTCAGATCTGATTTTTTGTTTGGCTGTTCACACTACGCACGAATTCCAAAAGATCAGATATGTATCCGAGTTAGTACCACATATAAAGTGGTTTGGATCAGATTTGAAAAGATCAGATTAAATATGACGTCTGCTCTTTACACTATCAGAAATTCAGACATGAGTCACATAAGCATAAATAAATAAATAAATAAATAAATGAATCAGATTTAGGTCCCTTTTACCTGCAGTGTGAACATAGTCATGGAGAAAAATAAAAGGATGACTACTGAACCAATTTATAACTTCACCTTTAATGTTTTACAGTTTGCAAAACCAATCCGGTGTAGGTTAAGACATGCTTATGCCTACATAACACTTTTCCAAAGAGGCAATCATTGTTTAAGAATCTGGGGTGCCTGGGACACAGGTGGCCTAGTGGTTTAAGGTGCGTCCCATGCACACGGATGGCCCGGGTTCAAATCCAGCCTGAAGCCCTCTACCGCATGTCTCTCCCCTGCTGTCGTCCCTGTTTGACTCTATCCACTGTCCTCTATCAAATAAAGGCACAAAAATGCCCAAAAATAAATCTTGAACAAAAAAAAAAAAAAAGAATATGGGATGCCTAATCAGATTCCGGGAGGGCCATGGTCAGCAACATTGGCTATTTGCTGCTGTAAACCTTTTGTCATCATTCATTGTGGTGTTTTGAATTGTAATATCGTTAATGTTTGTTGTTAACCATTTACATTATTGTCTCATGAGAAAAGCTTTTTTTTTTTTTTTAACAGTCAAAATGTTTGTTTACAGAGTTAAAACAGCAGCACCACCTAGATTAAAAACTGAGTACAGTGTTAAGCAAACCTTCATGATCTAATCAGGGATGCTCTTTGTAAATAATTAACCATTGGCTTAAACACTAATTGTAATTGTGTTAAGCTGACTGGTCTTAAATTTAATGAATACATTCTGTAAACCAACTTCACACTGCAACACTATAACATCATACCTAAAAATGTGGAGTTGTTTTACAGAATGTGGCTAATGTTAGCAGTGCTAGCACCACCTGCCTTCAATCCTCTTTGCAGGTTGTCCACAAACCTCTGCTTAATAACCTCAATAAATGCTTTGGTTACATACAACATAACACAGCCTACAGACAACTTTATCCCCATTTTCTAGATCAAAATAGTGCTAAACCATACCATTCCCACGAGCTATCGGTGCTATCACTTAGCGTTTGTTTACATCAGATTAAAGAGTATTGTGGAAGTGAGGTAGTATTTATTAAGAACAGCTACAGCGGCCACTAGTGGTGGACGGCTGAGTTACAATACAGAGTGTTTAACTGGGATCGTGGGCCTGAAAAGATTAAGAAGTAATCATTTGTTTTACTGACTTGTTATTCCTGTCCCACCTAGAAAGAGATCCAACTTTAACCATTAAGCTGGCAAATAACGCGCATCCCTAGTTCTATCACAGCCAAATTTTATTTTATTTTGTAGAATTTGCTGAGTCCATTTAAAATGGACCACAGGCCACAGTTGGCCTAAAGGCGAAACCCCTCTTTGCACTAGATTATTAACACTAGAGACCACCAGACCTCTTAAAAAGGAAAGCTTTAGGCAAAAAGTATCCAGAAATGCAAACTTCTTTTTGTGACGTAGTTCATTTAAACGCTGTCCAGGCGTGACTCATTTTTACACTACCAGCAGAAAATGATAGCCTGTATGACAACATCCAGACGCTTCCGTGTAGGCAAATAGAAAATGAATGATACATGTTTATGAGAGTGTTTATTGTACCTGTCCGCAAGTTCCAACACTTCATCCACATTAGCAGTGGTTACCCTGATGTCTCCAGTGTACATGAACTGTATGACTCTCTCCACTGTATCAGGATCTGGTCCTGTCGTGGAGGTCCACTCTTTGAGCTCCACTCGACCGGACACGGACTCTGAAAACTGTCCGCCCAGCAGCAGCGTAAAGTACTGCGACGCCGCCGATAACACGGAGCGGTGGGCGGTAAAGATGTGGACACTCTCCTGTGACACCCCTCCGGAGGTGAAGACCAGCGTCAGGTCGCAGAACAGTCCCGCCTTCCTCTGCTCGTTCTGCCGCCGGGAGAGCTCCGAGCAGTAGGCCGAGCAGGTGAACTCCTCGGCCTCCTCAGCTTCCCCGTCACCTGTCCGCGCTCCCGGCGGCGAGACGCTGCCCAAGCTCCGTTCCTCCGGTCCTTCTGCTGCAGCTGCTGCCGCCATACCGCAGCGGGATAGACTCGGAGGCAAATGCAAGCTCTTAACTATCTTTGGAAAAATTTCATAGGCATACAGAACACACGCAAATAAACACTTAAAAACTGACATGCATGCGCAGCGTTCACAGCCGTGCTCGGTACTCAGGAGCGGTCACTTCCGTGTTTGAAGATCTTCTGATTGTATTCGGTTCTTAACGGTGTGCCAATGGGAGACTCTAGAATTTAAGCTAATACTGTGTCTATACAGGGACCGGACATTCCCGATACAAATGAAAACGAGATTATTTTGATCTTTTCAATGTAATGACGCATTCGCACCGCCGTATTCTAGGGTATCTTAACTTTTTAAAGGCTTGCACAGTTCTTGCGCATGCGTGTTGTCTTGCTAACTGCCGATGATGCACATCTGGGCTGTTGCATCTGACAAGATAATTACATGGTCGATAGTTAAGCTATCTGTTGTTGTACGAATTATATGATAACTCTAAGTTTTGGATTAAAATATTATTACATATAACGTTTTATGTACGATTAATAAATGAACACGATATGCGTGGTTTAAATCATTGCAACTCGCTGTATTAGAAAAGACCTTAATGTATTAACAAATATAAAAACAGAATAGTCTTTTCTCTCTTTGTATCACTAATAACACTGATAAAAACTGAATTAAGACCTAAATATTGGAGTTTGTTCAGTAAAACCTAATAAACGTGCTTTGCAAAAGTAATAAATACACATATACCTATGCAGCTATCCTGAGTACACAGACCAACTTGGTCACAACCAGCAGAAAGATAAAGTAGCTTCTCTAAAATTAAGTTGCAGGAGAAAATTTGGACATTGCAGATTTCAGCCAAAATGAAAAGTAAAACAACAAATTCTTTATTATTCTACATTATGACAGCATATTACAAAAGACAAAAGCATTTTCACAGTTAAATAAAAATAGCGCAAAAAAACAAACAAAAAGGCAGGCCATACAGTGAACAGTAACCAAGTCTTCATATGTTGAACACAGCTGACATCTTTTTCATCTGCCACTATTTCAAAAAATAAACTGCCCTCATGGCCCCTCGCCAAATGTTGTTTTCAAAGACTTACAGGGCTCAGTCATGAAGCGTTTTGTTCCTCATCGTTCTGGTGCTTCTACATTTTCCTGTTTCCTGACACAGTTATTCAGAAAAGCAACACAAGTATTCAGACTTTGCGAAAAGACTTGAAGACATAAAACTGCAGGTAAATTACAGTAGCTGATGACTTTAAACCTCTAGTTCTAGGAAAGGCAATGGTGGAAGAACACTTTAGTCATCTTGTGTCCACTGAATTTCTTCTTTCCTTTTAAATTCCTTCTTTTCAAAGCATTAAGATAAAACCACTGGACCCTTTTTAACTTAAAACAAAGACAACAAACTTCTAAAAATAACTTTGGTTAATTCACTGTGACAAAGATTCGTAGTAGGAGCTAGTGTTTCAACTAAGGTGCAATGCTCAGAAAGTAAGAAAGCATACTTTACAGTGCTCTCTTGTGGCATAAAACAGACAAATGCTGATGAATTCAAGTCTTTCTTGTTAATTTTATGAAGCAGTATAAAAAGACCATACCGTATTGCTTAATCAAATTTCACTTCAGCCACTTTTTAACTCTTCAGGCTCAAAGCAGGAGCATTTCAATTCTGACCTCGTACCAAAAACAATTTTGTGCATTTTTAAAAGAAGCAATTGATTTTGTGCTTCTATAGCTGCTGCTGTTTGCATTGGTTTGGTTCTTTACTGGAAACTGAATAAGTTACAACTTTAAATATTTTGTCAAAGCGACATCTGAAAAAATACTTCCCCTTTTTAATCCATAAAAACTAGATCAAAAACTTCCTTCTAGGTACCTCAAACAGAGAGTATCTCCACTTTTTAACACATTTTTCACCCAGGCAGCTTTTCTTGTTATCACAGCGTTCACACTCTATGCAGGTTTAGTGAGATGTGTTAATGCTGCCTGGCTACATCCGGAAGTGCATCCTGTTGAGCGATGTGGGGATTACATGGACATGTGTTCAGGGAGGACGTAGGATATGTCATCCCATGGGTGGCGGTACAAGCCCTGTTTCAGCCTCTTCTGGTCCAGGTAATGTCCTGATATAAGAAGCACACATATGTTATAGTTTTGCTTATCTGACAGTAAATGCCACGTTTGTATCATCTAAATGTTACTCACCAATAAAGCCCATACTGCGACCCAGGACAAAGATCCCATTTAGCGCTCCGATCTCCACAAACTCATCCGCCTCATCTCTGGACACAGTTCAACATTCATGTGAGAAACAATGACCAACAGTGTGCCATCAACACAGAAAGAAACATTACATTTTTTATCTGATCTTTGAGTGACACTTTTAACAGCTGTTACTATAACTTACATCTGTCAACAACTTTAACTCCTCCTCTGGCCATCCATAAGAGTAGTGCATTTAAGGCATTTATAATGAACAGGTTGTTGCATCGAAGTTCCCACACACAGATGGTACTATAGCAGGCCACCCAGGTATATTTATAGTCAGTCAGTGCAGAGTCCAGAGAGAGAGAGGAGGTTCCTGCAGAGATTTAGCCTGGACTGCTGCGCTCTCGTACTGCTCACTGAGCTACAAACCCTCACCTACTAAGTGAAAACTTGACTTTGAAGCACGTATGAAAAAAAATTAATCTCCTTCAGTCTTAAAAATCATGTAGTCTATATCAGTCTCTCTTACTGGACAGCGTGTTGCTGATGCTGAAGTTGCGCTGGTGTGCGCTCTGCTGTGCATCTTTTTATGATGTTCCTCCCCGTTCTAAAGAGGGTTCAATGTACCATATTCAAATCATTTATTGCATCATATTACGACCTTTCCTTGCTATAATTATAGATTGATCGTGATAAATGAGTGAAAATTCGTATTTGAAATACATAAATATAGAAAGTTTATATTAAAAAATATCCGTCATTTTCCCCAAACGTCTTGTGGGCCAGATTACACCAGCACGCACCTGACCTGGCCCGCAAGCCGCCAGTTGGCGATGGCTAGTGTAAAGTCACGGCAGTTAGTTTACAGGTGCAGAAGAAGAGTTTCTTCTTCTAAGGCAAATTTGTCAGTAGATCTAACCGGTGGGACAAAACGGCGCATATCAGGTAATTTGTGTTCAGATCAGATTGAGATGCATGAGCCAGCGTATCTGAATCGGATTGTATCTTTCAGTGTCCTTGTGTACAGAGATTTTTTTTATCTCTGATCGGAATGAATTTAATCTGATTGTGAAAAAAATGCTCACGCAGCTACTGTTAAGTAGTCTGAATGTAACCAATTTTTACCCAGCAGCTTTGTATTCTTACCGTGTGAAGCCACCACACGTCCTCAGAAGGTCCACAAAGGCAACACCAATAAAACCGTCTACATTTAGGATCAGGTTTGGTTTCTACAAATACAAAAAAAAAAAAAATCATTAAACATCATTTAGCCTAATGCATCATAAGATACAAGAATGTCATCCAGAAATTCTGAGTTTGTCAGTAGAAACAGTAAAATGTCAAACAGACTGACCATGTGATTTTGTTATGGTCTTAACCTGTTTTCCTGTCTCTTTAATTTGGCCAAATGATACCTTAGAGGTGGTGATCTTCTCTACATCTAGGGCGTAGTCGAGTAACTGAGTGGAGGGGAAATGCTGCTTCACAAAGTCCTTCAGAATCTGCACCCTCATGTCAGGGTTGTTAATCTGTAAACAGAAGAAGACAAACATGTTAATTGTTCCAGTTTTGACTCTAAAAGTAAAACACAGCACTTTATAGTGATAAAGGGTATTCAGTAATTTCCATTCTGAAATCATACAGTGGTATAGTAGAGGGCTGCCTATATTACATCTCTGGGTAAGTATCGGCATTGTTATAGATGTGGGTATAGAATTAAAACGAAAAAGATTCTTACTGATTTGACTCTATGTCCAATTCCCATAATCAGTTTGCCGTCTTTCTTCATCTTGTTGACAAACTCCATGGGCAGCAAACCGCTGTCAAATGCCTTACTGAACTGTTTGGCAGCTGCATCCAGAGCCCCTCCAAAACGATCCCCCTGGAATTTATCAATAAGCCATGTCTCATAAACAACAGCAAGATTTTATCATGTGGAGATAGGGGCTTTGTATTTCAGTTTGAGGTTCACATTACAGTAAATATTTGTCTGTATTTGCGTGAACGGCACTTACAATGGTAAGCAGGCCAGAGGTGAGGCTGGAAATGAGGTCCTTGCCAGCTCGAGCACAGACGATGGTGTTATGAGCACCTGAGACAGCGGGCCCGTGGTCAGCTGTCACCATCAGACACATCTCAATGAACTGACAGGCATAGCGTGGCAACCTGACAGACATACATCACAGCTTGTTGCATGGATATGTATTTCTACAGAGAGCAAGCAAGTAAGTAAAAAAAGCCAACTCTAAGCACTAGGGTTTGTCAGTTTGTTATACTAACCTGCGTTGGAACCAGAGCAGGCCCAGCACACCTCCTAACCCCATCTCCTCTTTGAAAACTTCAGTGATAGGCATGCCGGCGTAAATGAGCTCTTGGCCTCGCTCATCACAGATGCTGGTCATAAAGGAGGCTGGCTTACGGATCAGGCCCAACTCCTGGAACATGCAAGTTAAAAACAACAGTAAAGAGAACAGATTTATGCCAGCCAATAGTCAACAGGAAACAGCACCGAGACTCAACTGAAATGCTGGGAGTAATAGAAACTGCTTTGTAATTACAAATGTTGTCCAGCAGATGGCACTAGGACGTTTTTAACTGCAGTTTTTCATATTCAGAACATACGGTTAAGGTGAATATGTAAAAAAACAAAATACATCATTTAGTGTCTGGTCTTAAAAATCAAATAACTATTTGCTTACAGTTTCTAAAAGAACAAATCATATCAAGATTTTTTTTTTAATATAAACTTTACAAATGCTAAATACTAAAAACTTTTGTTTTTTTGTTGATGTCAGAAGAAATGATGAAGTTTCTTACCCTGGCCCAAGAGTAGTCCATGGGTACCGTGGGTGGGGGCACCTCTTGAGCGGGAATGATGGTACCATTGGCCACCAGTTCATCATAAACGGTCCTATTTTACCATGTAAACCCAAAATTGATCAGTACAACCAATCTAAAACAACCCTGATAAAAGCTCAGAAGATTTCTTGTGATAAACTCACTTGATAACATCTCCAAGTTCATCAAAGCTCTTTGGTACATATGCTCCAGCGTCCCTCAGGGCCTGGTTCTTGGCTACTGCTGTTTCTGAAGCCTGGTTGGCACAGGCTCCTGCATGGCCAAACTGAACCTGAAGAAGGCAGAATCACAGGTTCAGTTGAAAAATCCTTGAATTGCAATTGGAAATTTAAACCAAAGAATGTTTTTCTCTTAGTACATTTAACAAACCTCTGAGGCAAACATTGTGGCACAAGTGCCAATACACCAGCACACCACCGGCTTGGTTATCCTGCCCTCCCTGATGCCTTGGCAGATCTTGTATTCCTCTGTTCCTCCAATCTGGGTCATCAGGATGGGAGAGATGTTGAATTAAGAGATTTAAGTTAACTACATAAAATATAATGGACGGCCTAGAGGTTCCAAATTAAAGCAAATTATTGAAAGTACATAGACATCAGTTTGGAAATGTGATTATTTACAAAGCTTTTCCCACCTCTCCCAAAACCACTATCATCTTGATTCCTGGAGTGTCCTGGTAACGAAGAACATGGTCCATGAAGGTGGAGCCTGGATACCTGAAGACAGAACACAAAACCTTAAAAAAGAAGCACTAGACAAGCTCAGGTTCATTTACTATTTACAAAGTCTCTCAACGCAATCAACTGTATGTACCTGTCTCCTCCGATGGCCACCCCTTCATACACGCCATCTGTGGTGCGAGAGATGATGTTGTTCAGCTCATTGGACATGCCTCCAGAGCGGGACACATATGCCACACTGCCAGGACGGTATAGTTTGGAAGCCAGGATGTTGTCCAGCATGCCACCTGTGTTACCGATCTTAAAACAGCCAGGTTTGATGCCACCGACCTTAATGATAGAAAATAACAGGTTTCAGATTAACCCAGTTGATATCAATCATTTGATCATCACTTCCATTAAAAGTTGTAGACATCTATCAAGTCATAATAATTCATCTCTTCTATTAAAAGTCCATATGGTGAGATTACATACCGTAGCAGGGCCGATGATAGTGACACCTTTCTCATCAGCCATCTTGATCATCCTCCTGGTCTGAGCTTCAGGGATGCCTTCAGCTATGATGGCAATAGTGTGGATCTAAGGACAAATTTGAAAGCGGACCTTCATGTCTGACAAACTCACATGTAAATGTAGTGATATGCAGGCTGATAAGTGAAGATAACCTTGTCAGTACATCTTTTTACCTGTGGGTACTGCAAGGCCTCCATAGTGCTGTCAAAGGCAGAGCGCAGTGAAGCAAAGCTGATCAGGACGTCCACCTCAGGGTGCTTCTTCATGGCGTCAGCCATATTCTTATAGACGGGCACCAAGATTTCCTTGTGACCCCAGTAGAACTTCTGCTTGTGATCCCCACTAAGTGAATACAGAGAAGTTAAATGTAAAGTATATATATTAACAAGAGAGCAGAAAAAATGCTAAAAATAGCAAAGCTAAGAGTCAAAACCTGGTTGGTTGGTTACAAAATGTCTTTCGTTATGGAAACATCTCTTATCACTAACACTGTAAAAGTTGTTGGTTTAATTGCCGTATGATAATACTAGCATCATAAATATAAATTGCATCAACACAGACACTAGTAAGAGAAAACCACGTGTGAAATCTAGTACAATATTCTGTTAAACCTCACTGTGTTGAAACACCTTTCTTAATTGGAGTAGAGAGTAAGTAGTTTATAACATACAGATCAATTAAGATCTGAGGAACCTACGTGAATGGGTAGACCAATGCTGCCACCGAGGGTTCGTCTCGGGAACAAACGTAGTCGAAGTCCAGCATGCCTTGCACGGCGCGTGTCTGCATGCCCCAAACCATAGCCTTGGTGTGTTTTCTGAAGAGCGTTGTGGCTTTAGCTGAAGGAAAGAGAAGAAAGAAAGAGAGATGAATCAGAGATGGAAGCAGAAATGAAAACAATCACAGGCCAGCATGGGGGGTCAGGCTCAGGAAAAGAGCAGGAGCTGGGATGGCAACAAACAGAGCACATACAGAGCTCACTGGGAGGACAACAATGAAGGAGGAAGAGAAAATAACTCCTCATAATTAAAGCACTGATAAAAGAGGAAGGTGATGTGACTCTTTGTTGATTACATTTGCTTCCATAACAAATGTCACACACCTTCTCCTCCACATTTTAACTCATCTTATGGTGTTATTTTGTCCACCTCCAGATCACACTGTTAAAAAGAGTTAATCTGGGTTCTCCTATTGTTTTAGATGCCACAAAGATTTTAGTGGACAATGCATGAAAATAGATCATGTTTCAAAGCTTATATAAAAACTTGTTTCTTCTGGGAAGCTACCAGGACGTCTATGGTACATCTATGGAAACATGGCAGCTTGTTATGGAATTAACTCAGCTGATGCTGCAGTGTTTGTTCTCACCCATGAAATACTAGGTTTTTAACCCTTTTTTCAATCCAGTTAATAGGACACCAATATTTTAAACTTGTGTTGATTCAAGATAGAAAGTGTTATGCAAGGAGATCTACTCTTTGTAAAAGCAGCTGTAATTGTTTAGACATCTATCCCACTTGTCCAAAGCCCAATGGGAATACCACACAAGCTTAACCTTAACGCGTAACCCCTGAGTGCCGATGACACAGCTGTCTACACATAATCTAATTAACAGGCACCAGCAAAAGAGTGACCAAAAAAATCCAGACTGATCCTACAATCTAAAGGGCTTGCGTCATGTTAGTGAATATAGTGGTTTACAGCATTTCCAGTTAAAACAACCACGATCACACCGCACATTTGTCCTAACCATTACAAATCTCTCCTCTCTGTCCAGATTCCCTGCCTTCTTTCTGATTTAAGAGAGCTCCAAACAGAGCTTTCAGCTGTTCTGCACTAACTGGACTGTACAATAACAGGATTTTCAAAATGGTTTCTGCAGGAGTTTCTGCAGAGTTAAAATACAATTGTAGAGTGGTGAAAGATAAAGTCTACAGTAATATACTATCATTATGCTAAGTTCTTCTAAAACTAAATCTAAATAATTCTTAAATGCCACTCGTCCCTGAAGACAAATCTCAAGTGATGACAGTAGCCATGTACACCTGTTGTGTCAGGTCAATTTAATGCTGGCAAGCTGGTCATTTTAACTCCTCATTCAGAGAAGGGTTTCTGGTCCACAAACTTTGATTTGTTTTTAAGGTCAATTACAAAAAAATGTCGGCGTTGTGAGTTTTATACCTTCTTGATGAAACGTTTGCGAAATGCAGTTTGTAAGACATACTCCAGTGACTTTGGGGACAACTAGGAAAAATCTAAACACATCAAATCTTTGTTAATTGGAGTATCAGCACTTCACTACCTAGATCTTGCATGTCTAGAGCCTTGGTTTGTTGGGCTTTGGTGACCATGTGGTGGGAAAGGTTAGATGAAGAATGTCATTGTGGGTGGTGGATAGATTTTCTTCTAAGTAGAAAAATTAACATAAATGATAAACAACCACACTTTTAAAATCTATTGTAATGTGTTCCAGCCTTTAATTGTAAGTCCCTTCACTTCTTGGGACGTAAGTCCCCTTATTTCTTATAATCAATTGTTTATTTGTTGAAAATTCTCCTCAAGAAGTTTGATAGTCTCTCATCATGTTTGTTCTTTCAGTCAGGAAGCTAATGTTTGTTTCCTTATTTGCTGATTGGGATATGATGTCATGATGATAAGCTGGTAGCAGGTGCGTAACCAAATCCTGTTTACTGCACTTTTTAGCAAATTGTTTTACTGATGAAGGTCTAGTACAGGAACTTTGCAAATAAATTAGTTTTTTTTTTTTTTTACCAGGGTGGTGAGCGCTACTAGAATAAAGAGTGCTGGCTCTGAGACTCCTGTTCAGCCCTCTTGAAACGTATTGGGATTAACTGAACAAAGGATCAATAAATGGAGGATACCACTTGACAACCCTGATGAAGTGCTGGCTTGCTGCCCATCAATCTGCATGGTTAACTTGTGGAAGCCATCATTAAGGGCACAATTGGGTTAAGGGATTTCTTCCTCATGCGCTTATCCTTTTAGTAGGGCACTCATATTCACCACTGAAAATAAGGATTGCAAAAAGTGAAAAAAAAGACAAGAGTTAGCTGTTGTTAGATTGTTATTCTGATCAATGCCATGACCCTTAGTTTTCACAACTAGTGAATTAATCAAAATCCCTAAATCTTAACCTCCGGAGACCCTGCATGTGCGTATGAAGACCTTCATATATTTTGGCTTTCCTACTTCATAGTAATAGATTCTGCTATCAGAATTTTTGAGATAACTGTCCAGATTTTGGCCTAACCACTAAGCCATCTGCACCCTGATTTTTAGGAATTTTCATGGAATTTTTGGTGAAAGTTCTGTTCTAGTCTTTACGCTTGTTTGGGATTTTTTTGATATTCTAATGGATTTTTCAAGACCTCCATAACATCTAGAAAAAACTTAGTTCATACCTGGCCATAGAAAGTTCTTGTGGTTCATCATTTGGTGGCCAAAAAACTGTTGTTGTTTTTGCAGAAACAGCATCTTCCATAGATGTGTTGTGCTGTTTACGAGTTTGTCGTAGAGCTATCTTTAACACTTCACAAAACATATTCTTTCTAAAAATTACTTCCAATGAGTAAAGGATTTTTTTTTTTATGTTGTAGAGGAAGATAAGCCTATTGCCCTCATACATGTTTTTTTTGGCAAAAACGATTCCCTATCCAATGACAGAGCTTAGGGTTTATAACTTATCAGGTCATACCTATCCCAAATAAGTGGGAGAAACTAAAAACGCATTGCAATCAAAAGCTCAGGTCTCAGGAGGTTAAATGGTGTTCACTTGTTGCTGCTGGATCATATTTGCTACGAATATGGAGATGCTGAATGAACTTAGACAAAAATTATCCACTAGTCTCAATAGCTAAACAGTGTGCAGTTGCAGGAATTCACGAGAAATGGGCAGAGTATAACATCTCCAAACTTTTCTTTTCCATTTATTTATCCCTCAGACTTTCAAACCTGCAGATACCTTATTTTTAGTCTTGAGTCGATAATTATGGAAAGGCACAAATCTTGTCCAAGGGGCAAAAACCCACTCCCCTTAGGTGAGTAAGCTACAACAGAAATGTAAAAAAGTGGAACAGAAATACTGGCAGACAGACATAAATGGAAAAGGGCAGGAGGAGGTGGACAGAGGGCGGAGAGGGCAGGAAGACAGGTTCATTTTTTTCACACCCTTCCATACCTCCGCTGCAGCCTGAAGAGGCTTGCGCTTCTGTGACCCCAGGGGACGGGAACACAAAATACGACAAAATGAGCACCGAAAAGAAAAAGGAGAAAAGAATGAGTGCACCTTCATCTTATTAATTAAACAGATTTCAGAGCATTGATTTTAAAACCACTCCATAAAACAGCACAGCAGGAGAAAGAACATGCAAAGCTCAGCTGCTACAGAGCATGCCTTTACTGTGCTACTGTGAAAAGTTATTTTGAAAGGACAGTCTAGACATAATCCTGATGTATAAATTTCACATATTTGTGCTGAACATTTGATTTCTAAAACTACAATTACAAGCTATTTCAACAAAACCACAAAAAACTCAGTCAAATATTCTCTAGATGCCCTATTTAGGAGTCTTAGTATTAAAAAACAGTTTATTTACTTAATTTGAGGGTTATCAAGCGGTCTTTTAACATTTTTCCTTTTCAAAAATACAAGTTACTGCTGAAGAATACACTGCACCCACTGGATAACCGAGGCACTGAGGTGTCACACACTCATGCCAACATCTGGCGGGTGAAGGGGAAGAAGAGACAAAGAGGCAAACAGGTGTGGAAAGTGTGGGCAGCCGAGCAGACAGTGGTTATGGCACACCTATAACTTACCTTTCCAATCTGCTGTGACCACATTCTTCAGAGGCCACAGTATAGAGTGAAGAGAGTCTTAGAGAAACAAGCGTGAAAAAGACGAAGGTGAGTGGACAGTTTTTGCAGCAAAACAAGGAGTAGAAGAGGAGGAAAAAAGAAGAAATAGATCGAAAAATTAAAATGCAAAACAGCAGTGATTGCATTTGCAGGGAAGGAGGGAGAAATAAAGGACGCAGGGATAAGAGAGATGAAAAAGCAGAAGTGTATGAGCACATGTGGAGTCTTGTTGATAAGAGGCAGAGGAGAGGCGAGTGTGGAAAGTCAAGATACCTGCAGGAAGACCTTCTTTTGACTTTTTGGCCGGGGTGGCATCATTAGACGTTCGTGGTTCAGAAAAGGAAGCAGTCCTTGTTGCAGCTGGAGTCTGGTACAAAAATCAGAAGAATCATATGTGTCAAAACAAAAGATGGAGGCTTTCAAAAAGAAGATGTCGATAAAGACAAACTGTGATGTCATTAAATCAGTTTTGAGAAAAGTGTTGCTTCAACCAAGGTTGGCAATACAGTTAAATATTATTTCAGGACTTTTTTATGGCTAGTGCACGATCTCAATTTTATCACAACTCTTTTTATTCTGATTTATCAGGTAAACTTGTTTTCTATATAATTTTTAAATGTACAAATACTGTGTTCAAAAGTAAAGTATGTTTAATTTTTCCCTCCTTTTCCCGCAACAACCTCAGGGTCAATGCATGAAATATTATTAAACATTTGCCATTTCATAGTTGGCACTATCAGGTCAAGAGGGTCTGGATATATTTTCCCAGAAGTTTTCAAGCACCAAACATTTCTATCTGCTACCCTGCTTTTGGAACTTTTTAAATGAACAAATTTGTGCATTTTCTGCACTACATTAGAATTACGCTTTACTTGTGTGTCCTCTTCTGTATTTTAAATCTGTTTTAGTGTTCAGTAGGCACATTTTTACACAGTGATGTTAAGAAATGGTCCACATCCGATCCGACCTCAGTATCAGGGTTGATATTTATGTAATTTTTATATTGGAGATCAAACTTTGGGCACAGATCCACGTTACCAAACCAGATTAAAATGCAGTGGAATTTTATTACTTTAGTTATGTTTATACACTTGTAGAAATGACATAATGAGGAAATTTAAACATGACCCAGAATAGGATTAATTTCTGTGACAAGTGGTCACACAATTAACTACTGACTTTGACTTTTAATGCAATCTTGAATTTTACTCATAGAGAGAAAAAAAATATTAAAGGATACAGATAACTGTTTTTGCAACCTTAGAGCTTAGAAAAACATGAAGCAAAACAAACAGACCTAGAATTTCATTTAAGGACTCAATCTTACGTTCCTTTTTCACTTTTAGTCATGAACAGCTGCTCTGTTGGGAAGCAGCAGGATAAAAGATCAGTTAGCAAAGATCTACATCTAAAAGAATGCAGTTCTGTGATATCTCAGCAGTTGCCGATACATTCTGTTTCTTCAGGATCTAACATAGTCCTTCTGCACATCCTGAGATTCAAAAAGGTTTTTTGTCTTTTTTAAGCAATACAATGATAACTTGAAGTCATACTTCATGGTCCTTGGCAGGTTTGTCAAGAAATGGAGATCAGTAGTTAACAAATGAAAAAGTTGAACTGATTACATGATGATGCAGGCTATATAATAATTTAAAATTATACTACTGAGCTACTCAAATAAGGTCTAAAGTCCAAACCTTTCAAGGTTCAGATGGTGTTAGAGCATGCATATCTGAGGGGGGATGTAAAGTATTAAGATACAAGTGAATACAAGGTGTAGGTATTTGTTCAATCTTTCATTTCAATGTATAGCTACGAAATATGCCTTTAATTTAACTACCATGGACACTGATATCAGTAGGAAGGATTCACACAGTCACAGTTCATACTTTTATGACATTTTTCATACTAGTCTGTGTTGCCTCTTTCAGGAAATACAGCTTCTGTAATGTAGCAAAAAGAGCAGCATAAGGTGGCAGAAAATCTTTAATTTGTCATAATTGTGTTGCTGAGTTTTAAATACCGCTGCACTGCTGCTGGCATTGAGGAGGAAGTTAGCGGTGTGAGCATCCATGGGAGGTTGATTGGGGATCGGTCTGTGTCCCAGAGCCATTCCAACGATGGCCGTCATATGTGTCTCAGTACCAAATACATGGATAGGGATACCGGTGGTCTTCCCTGCAGAAACAAAGATAGACTTAACAGCAGGATTTAAAATCATTTCCACCAATCCAATCAGACCCTATCTTCTCATAGTAAATCGTATAATATGCACACATTCAGAATCATCACATTTGAGTTATCTGTCCAATAAAATAACAATCTAGGTAACAAGTACATATTTGATGACCAGTCATTATCATATTCCTTCTTTCTCATTCTTTATTCTAAACCTCGACTCACCCACTTCCCCCATCACTCTCAGCCCTTCCTGGTAGTTGGGCCCTCCACGTCTGACAAAGATGGTGACCTCATGCTCCTTCAGAGGGCCTTGGTAGTCTTTAATAGCCCTGACAATACCCTGAAAAGAGAAAAATACATTTCTGTTGTATTCTTCATGGGCTGTCTCCCACCAAATCTTCATAGATGTATCAGCTACTAAGGAATGATTGAGGATAAGGGACAGCGCTAGGTTTACTAAAATTATTTAATAAGGACATCCCAATGAGCAAAGGAATTCTATTGAATGTCCATGCTTGTGGGTGAGTATTTTCCTATTGATACTTAAAACTGCAAAAATTCAGCATAGTTTGACCGGACTGCTGCATTACTAAGTGCAAGAGCAGATCACACGATCGTGATGGAAGAATACATTTTCACCCTCATTTCATATATGAGGAAAAAAAAGACAAGCCAGCTATAAGATGTTTATCTGGTCAAAACACTATAAAGGTCTTTGATTACATTTAGAATTGATTCACTGAACTTTTTGTGGTAATAAGAGTGAATAATAACAGTATTTCACCTTGAATGTGGCTGCTACGTTAGTGAAGTTAGCGATACTTCCTCCAATGATCAGCACTTTCCCTACAGGAGACAGAGAAGGTGATTTAAGAAGACTGAAACTCGACACCTCAGTAACAGTCTGGTTACACAGTCTATTGCTGGCAGCACACAGGCAGTAAACAGTTTCATTGTGACAAAGTGAAGAGGAGAAAGCAGGACGCACTGTCGATGAAAGACCAACTTGGCATTCAGTGCTTTTAGCAGACTTGGCAAAGAAGAAATGAATAACTCACATAAAACAGGGAAGCCTGTTTCTTGTCGTTCTCTTCACATTCCCCTTTGGCACACTTTTTGACCCAGTTAGGCAAACTAATTGACTAACTAATGAAGTGCTGGCTTTACCCACCTTGAGAGTGTTTCTCCCTTGTCATGAGAGAGAGGATGGTTTTAGCGTAGTCGTAGGTCTGCTGTTCACTGGGTGCTCCAGAGTACTCGCCGTAGTTAGCCAGCTCATCCACACCACCAAGGTCACAGATGGTGTCACTATAAAAAAGGGAAGGACAGTCAAGTATTTTGTGTTGATTCTCATAGGTGCTTTCACTTAAAAATGTTAAGTCAGTGTGTTTGATTCTCACATATGCCTGCATACAAACACTTTTAATAGCTTATGGTGACGTGAGCCTGGCAAAAACTGTTATGAATTAATAAATAAACTACCTGTAGACAACTGAAGCCCCTCCTCCAGCCACCATGGTCCAGATCCTTCCTCGAGGGTTCAGTAGAGTCAGTTTAAGACTGGCACCACTTTTTGCATCCAGATCAGCTATATATGCCTCCTACAAAGGACCAAATGCAACATTCAGATCAATGGAGACATAAACTGAGCTGAAGGTGTAAAGTTCCAAGAATAAGTCTATGAAAAAGTTCAATTTACTTTAACAGGTTGCAGAAGTCTAAAACAAGACTCTTAATACTATACATTCAAAAGAAAAACATCCTATCTTTCAGGCCTCACCTCTGGATATGCTTCTCTGCCAAAGGGTGGTGGAAACTCCACATCACCCCATTTAGCCTTGCAGATGTAATCTGCTGTGGCATCAATCTTTGCTGCCATATCAAGGACATACACTCCACTTTGGGTTACAACTGGTTGAGAGAGAGAGAAAGTAGCATGCATCCGTGGTTGATTTGGCAATCAATGTCCAAACATGTGCATCACGTTCTTCTAAATTTAAAATGAATCCCCTCTAAAGAATAGAAGGTGAATTTAAATATTGACAGCGTATGTCCAGAAAATAAACATACCTAGAGGGTTGATTTCAAGGTAGGTGAAGTAGAGGTCTTCATATAAGTTGAAGAGGCCAAGGATAAAGCTAGCGAGGACTCTACAAGGAAGAAGAAAAATGACGTTAGAGTTAAATCAGCATACAAAAAAGCAAAAACCTGCCAGAATATAACAAAACAATTAAATCAAGGTTTACATTAACATCCACAATAAACCTCAGAATTACTTGATGTTTCCATGGCTTAACAGCTATTTATTTTTTTCTTTTAAATTATCCTTTCTCTATGCACTGCTGTGGATCAGGAGGAGCCAAATCCATTCACACAAGTACACAAAAGTGATCTTCAATCTTGTGATTTTTGTTGCTGAAAAATGATGCAAAAGTGCTGCCTCTCTGCAGCCCACAGGGCAGAAATGATATAAATCATGAATCATCCCACTTAGTTTCCAAAGGAAGAGCTTGTGGGAAACCAGTCCCAAAAGAAAAAATAATGCTGTATAAATGAGACCAGCATGTTCTCTGCACAGTGGGAATGGTATTTGGATGATTGGGAGCAGACTAAAACACACACTGCTCAAGGTCAAACAAACTAAGCCAAAAACAGAGAACCTCCTGGATTTATTCAAATGAACAAGATCAAACCTGGACATCTGAAACTGACAGCCAGGTCTCTGCTGTCAGTGACAGGCTCCACAACACCAGCATAATATTGTTTAATTACAAAGCTGGTTTGACAGTTTTTTTTATGAAGTGTCATAATCTGTCACATTCAGTTTGACAATTAGGATTGATTGCAACATTCAGGTAAAACCTGCTTATTTTCATCCAGATGGCTTCATCTAAATGCTCTAGATCTTTTAATGCTGATAAAACTAAATAAGAAATAAAATCAGTGTGTTTACATACTTTTTCTTATCCTCTGGAACATGTGTGAGGAGCTGCTCTGTGACCTGATCCTCACTCAGCTTGTCATCCACTGCCACCATCAGCCTCTGGGCCTTGGCATCCACGTCACCCACCTCCACTCCTCCCTCATGGTGGAAGAGCACATAGTCACCCTCACGGGTGGCATAGATACACACATAAAACTCCTCCTCCTGGGTAAGGCATGAGAGAGGTAGAGACAAGCACATTTCAAAAGGCAGCAATCTCACTTGTGTATGAAACGCTGACTGGCAGCTTCAGAAATAGAACATTCAGTTTCCTGTTTTAACAGTACTGACCTTCATACAGGACTGTTTTCTTAACCACTGCAACACTATGCACAACCATGGTATTAACTCAGTTTCTCCAGTGAGATACTCAACCATGAAATCATCTCAACCTTTCTGACATAAAACACATTGACTTGTGAATGCTTGCTCTGGATTTTTCCCTGCCCTGCTGAGTAAGCTGACAACTTCTCTGTTTTTCAGATGATGCATCTATGATTAAATGCCACTCATTTAGAATAACTTAAACACTTTTCACACTTGGTGTAGAATGAAAAACAAGAAAATGGTAAACGTCACCTGAGTATGAGGAACAAAAGGCTCAATGAGGAAGTTCTTCAGCACACCCTTTGCCTTTCCCACCTGTTTAAGACAAACAGTAAGAGTCATAAAAGATGTTAGTCTGACATACCTTTGGATTCAAAAGTGACTCTAAATATAGAAAAAAAAAATAACTTTGCTTTAAAACAGACAATCACGGAAATGCGTCAAAGTACAGAGAAGCACAAGGTTGAACTTACTGCATCTCAATAAATGAACAACATTGCTGTTTGTGTGATTCTTAGGTGCATATCCCTTTTTAAAATCCTCTTTTTTAAGGCCAAGCACTTCACAAACCATCATAGAAGCACAAACTAATGGTTGGACTGAGAGAAAAGAAGCAGCCTGTTTGGAGTGAAACATGTCTGAATGGTGCACCAGAATAGATTGACTGCCCCCACTTGCATTACATAACCTCTGACCTGACTGGTCTAAACATAAACCCATGGCTTCAGGCAATGGACACAACTTTCTACACATAGCAAGTCCATATACTGAGGCTAATGGACAAGAAAGTGCAGTTTACCTCTGAAGCTTAACAACACAATGTAGAGGTCATGTAATGCACTATCTGGGTCAGACTGATGGGCTGATTTGTTATCTTCATTTATGGCTGTCAGACAGTTTGTAGAAGAAACTGATATTGTTTATCAGTGTGAGATTTTTAACATATTTTTAGTTTGTTTTTAAGTAATGCCAAATACCCCATCAATACTGTTTGCCTTCATAGTCCATATATGGAATGAAAAAACTATTTAAACAGATTATTAAAAGATGTATTACAAGCCCAGAGGGATTTTGTTAGGATTGTACAATGACCATGTAAGTAGCCAAAACTTGTAAGATTGGCAGCACTACAGAGAAAACTGACTGTTCTCTGTGTGACAAGGCAGCTAAATGACATGTAATGACTATAGTCAGACAGAATTTTAACCTACTACAAAAATTATGCACATTTCTTAAAAACAGCACCACCCATCTGACAAGGTCCGGGGCACGAGACTGGTTGTTTTTTGGTCGTAACACTCACTACAGTAGACAGAAATATTACAGTAAACTCACAGTGGTCTCCTTCATTAAGCGGGCACTGAGCCACTCTCGAACACCCTGCAGGTCCAGGTCAATGCCCACCAGCCCGAGCTTCCCTCGCCGCTTTATTAGCTGATCTGGCTTTACCACAAGACGCTGCAGAGGAAGCAAGAACAAAAATCAGCATCATCCTAAACAAATGCTACCAATTTTACACCAAAAAATGTGGGACTAACAAAGTGATATGATACTATTAAACATTTGGAAAAAAACGTGTCAAAATTCCCATTTGCAGGTATCACTTTCTGGTAAAGTTTAAATACACACAACTTTTCATGACTGCTCATCCTTGTATGAGCTGTATAGTAACACTCCTTATCCTCTCATGCACCCAAGATGAGTTTAAAATATCAAATTGCCTCAGATATGAGTGCTATTTGCTTGCACTACTAAACTATCTTTGGTGTTAACTGCTGCACAATTGTTTAAATATCCCTCTAAAACTATCTTGTAACATTATAGAGTCCACTATTGTGCACCTTTCAGCTGTTTTCCAAACGTAAAAGTTAAAAACTTTGCTCCTGCTGTCCAAGGACACTTTTTTCCTCTGCATCTGAATAAAAGTCACATGCCCCTTTGATGGTAACAGAATGATCCCTGTGGATTGTGCGCACACAGTGTCAGTGACATGCAGTTTGTAGTTAACCTCATGATTTCAATAATCCCCAGTCTCGTGAGCTTTTGGATCAAGTCTTCAGCAGCTGACTTACCTCTGTCAGCAGCCACGGATGCTCCTGCGCGAGTCTGTCCCAGTCAGTCTCAGCGGTGACGCTGGCATAGCGGAAGCGGTTCTGCACGGCTGCTGAGGTGCAGATGAATTTGTACAGGAACTCTTTTCCTGTCTGCTCTGAGATGGCTTTAGCAGACATGGCAGCACTGGGATAAAGTGGAGACAAATGGTCAATTTCACAGCAAAACGTGTACAAAATAAGAGATGAAACAAACAAAAACAGAGCAAAAATGCATTTTAAACTGCTTAATCTATGGGCCTGGTAAATTCTGCTTTACAACTTCTATAGATTCCTGTTAGACGAGGAAACCTACATCATTATGTAATGTGATGATGTAATTTCATGATGTACTGCATTTGAGAACATGCTACATTGGGCACTCAGTTGAAATGATTGATTTAATGTCCTATAGAGAAGCAGTTATACAGTCACATACTACTGACATGCAAGATAAGATAAGACTGGTCCAAATTTAATGGATACGTTTTATAAAAGTCAAGCAGTTTTCCTCTGAAGCTTCAAGGAGCCTTTCTATCTCTTGTGTATTGCTGAATGTAAAGATCAAAATCCAAGCAGACCAAGAATCAGTTATAGTCCATGAGGGATATGGAGTATCCCGAGGGGATAATAAACAGTCCAGATTTTAAAAGTCATCCTTGTTTGTCACTGTTTATTCTTTAAGTAGTGTGCATCAATGCTGCCATTCATCCAAAAGAATAATTTCTGTGTTTAAGCAAACAAAGCTAGCCACTGGAAAAAGTACTAATTAAATGGTTATACTTGGGAGCTGTGAGGTTTTTGTACAGTATGGGTCTCACTACATCTCAGTTAGTCTTTGAGACATAAAAGATCGAAATAAATCTTTAATTTTAACCTCCTTTTAAACATTAATGCCATGGTTACCTACTTAAGCATGAACTGGATTCGTCTCACTAACATGCCAAACCATCATGAAATAGTTGAGCTGACAAAACCTTTTTACCTTTATAAAGCTAAACATTGGAGGTACAATACTAGTTTACTAATGAGTCAAAGATGTTACTCATCTCATTTGTTTTTTAATCAACTAAATCAAAAATTTAGACAATGAAATGTTATTGCGAACACTGTCCAGTCTTTAATTTCAGTTTGATCCAGTTCAGTCAAATGCAGTCAATATTAGATAATATCATAGGCCTAACACAAAAATCAACTACATTAATTGCAAGTTTAAGGAAAAAATACAACAGAAAGTTGAATAAAAACATTATTTTAAGAATACAGAGAATATATTAATGTATTAATTGTTTGATGATTCTTATTAGAGAATAGAGATGATGATACAGATCCATGTTTTCACTTTGAACTGATGAGAATGAATTTAGATCATTAAATCAAAGTCTTTATTCATATTCATCTGCTGCAGGAGCTGCACTTATAAATACTTTGAGATATAATTACAATACAATCAAAGGATGACTCATATGCAGTCTTTCCCACACATGGACTTTGCCTGGGTGGGTCAAATATTTTTACAGCCATCCAAATATATTTGCCCATCATTTCTTTTTAAACAAATAGAGAATCACCAGCTTTGTGCATGAGAGAGATGCTCCGTATTAATTCCCTCCCACAAATGCACTGATTGAAGTTTAACTGCCATAGTTTCAACATTCAACCTCACCAACAAGTCTTCACACATGCAGCTCACCAGCTATGGTTGGTTACTGAATATCAAGTGAAATATTTCAGACGGACAGTGATGCTTTTTGAGCAGTTTGTATTATAAACTGTTGATGAAAAGTGTCAAACGAGTACTCAAAAAAATTAAACATACAAAGTATAACTGAGAGGGATAGTCACGGTCATTCAGTGGGAAACATGTCTATGCAAAGACTTGTTCATTTCAGTTTACAAATTTGCTGCAAATGTCTGCTTTAAATAACAGTATGTGTGGATCTTAAACAGTCAGACATGCAGAGGTCACCTTTTTGTGAAAGTGTACAGGGCAGGGAAGACACAACCAGTAAAAAGATAAGTGAGCCTTATCCAAAGCTCATTTGGAGTCAAGCTTAAAACAACAGATATGCCTTCTTGGTGACAAATATGAGATCAAATCTACAAAGACAGACAAAAAACTCCTCTTCCAGAGTTAATCTCCATTTAAATACTTCAGCTATAAAGCCTTGTTATCTAACATATCACACAACAAAGGAGTTTCTAAGGAAAATGATGAGCTTCAAGAGAGACAACAGATTGCACTGATGGTGTTGACATTCCTGTTTCAAGCAACACCACATGTTGTCAGACCTGCTCAGCCAACCCATCACTGCAAAAGTTGCCCAACTAAAGCATACACCCATACAGCAACTATAGGTCACGTTTCCTAAAAATCCCTGCACACAAAAGGTATGACTCTATTTTTAGGAGAGTTAATGTGTTGAGCAGAAAGGTTGCTATCATTCTCAACTGTGATTCTCAACTGTGATATGACAATATTAGAAATTGAACACTATCAATAACTGTTTCAATGGCATGGGTATTTGATTTTTTATATCAAAAATGGAGGCAAACTTGTGCACACTGTTTAAATTTTACAAATACATTGTTAATATTTAGGCACCAAAACATTGCATATGTTTTTTGCAATAGTTCTACATAGAGGATTTTGTTAGATTAGACCTACATTATAAAAACCTGGTTTATTTTGTAAGTTTGGTAGATTTCAACACTATTGATCATTGGAGTAAATGAGTGTCGCATCAAAAATTATTTAAGTAATCTAAGACCAGTCCAAACTGGTCCATGAAGTTTCTTTGCTTCAACAATCGCAAACCAAACAATGATAAGCAATGGGCCCGATAAAATACATCTTATCTATTTACCTCCTTAAAGCTGATAATATTTACGGTGGCTTCAATTCAGCTTCTGTGTCAGCTGCAGCACATAAACTCACGCCTGCAGGATGTCCCACAGCTAACCCGGCGAGTCTTGCTAGGATTTAGCTCAGCGGGCTAGCCTGTCATGATTTTAGAGGCAGATGTCTATGTATTTAGCATGCTATAATCCACGAGTACACTCCATTGTCTTTAGTCAACAAACCGTGAAATTTGTGTCACTGTTAGCAGGCCTCATAAGTTAAAGGAGGCTGGATTTTGAAGGCAGCAGGAGCATCACAGAGGCCAGCAAAGGGGGCAACTGTTTCTGACACAGCTAGCATCACTTTTCCCATTACCAACTGCAGTGCTACACCATGAATGAAGCCCCTGTACTATTCCCTCTACCACACCCACTCCGATAGTTCACTAACTTGAGCTAGCCCCTTTGTGGGTAAATACTCAAACTTTATACAACGTGTTCGCAGGGTGGCTGTGTTAAGGGATGAAGTAAGATTAAGTCAGCTTGCGTCGTATGAGTATTATAAAGTATCTCTATGTCTTTCTAGCAAGTGATAAATCATTACAGTGTGGGGCGTACACTATTTATCAAACCCTAACAAGTAAGAAAACAGTAAAAGCAATATTTGTTGATATATTTTTGCTGGCATGATGACAGAGACTGCAGTGTTTCAAGGAGACCCTCTCAGCATCTCGCATCCGCTACCCTGAAGTCCTCACTGACAGGCTAACCGCTATAGCCTCATACTGACAGCAGCTAGCTAACCACGCTAACCACCGTTGGTGTTAAAAAAAAAAGAAAAGAAAGAAAGAGAGAAAGAAAAAACCCGTGTTTGTTACCTTGGCAGCAGAAGGAATACCTCAACGGAATAAGAGACCCGTTGTTTATCACAGAATGACACAGCCAAACAGAGTCACCTCTTCTCGTACCGGGGACTGCTCTTGCCAGTTGCCACCTCACTCCAGTCCTGTCGCACCATAATCTGGCGACTGATTACACGTCGATGAAGACGCCTGATTGGTTAGAAGTTGGTCACGTGGTGATGTTAGCCACTCCCGCAGTTTTAATAGAGGAAGAGCCCTTCAATAAATCAGATTCAAATTATTCATCTTTTATTTCTTATCATTTTACCTGTTAATTTCATTTAATCTGGACAACGTATGTTCAGTGGATCAAATTAACTTTGAAATTTAAATGGAGTAGATAAATAAATACAATAATTCGCTCAAAACTGATAGATTTGAATATTTATGCTTCAAAAATAGGTCAACATGCATTTTTAAAAGACACATGGATCAACAGACTGTATTCAGTTCAAATAAACAAATAACTCGTATCTAAGCTTATGTTTTCATGGTTATGCTGTTACTTAAAAAAGCCAAATGAATTGAAGTAAGATGTACTCACATGCTTATCTTAAGTAATAACACTGTACGGAGGCCTGGAAGTGCAAAACAAAATATTAAGTCTGAAACACTTTAACAAACCTTGAAACAAATTTACATTAACCAAAACATTTTTAATTTCATAAAACAAATTGAAATTAGAAGAAACACTTTTGCAAATGACAAAAAAAGAGCAATTTTAACAACAAAAGTAGTATCTAAAAAGTCAGACACAAAATTGCAAACTCTGAAATACTTTCACAAAACTTGAAACATATTTACAAAGCCCAATACAAAATTACAAGTCTGAAACACTTATTACACAAACATATTTATGTTTCATAATATATATTAAATAAATTAAAATGCCATTTACATTTAACAAAACAAATTTACTGAACATGAAAGACTTTTACATGAGCTGAGACAAATTTACAAGTTGTAGAACACTTACAACTTCTGAAAAAAATTAGCTTCAACAATATGTTACAGAAAGGGAATGTCAGAAGTGACTTAAGTTTCAAGTTTCTTAAAAAAATAATGTAATTGACTTTGTAATTTTGTATCTGACTTTAAGTGTTTTGATTTTTGTGAAAGTGTTTCAGACCATGCCATTTTGTTTTGGATTTTTAATCCCTTTTTCTTAGTTATCAATAAAAGCATTTTGCTTATGCATTTCTTCTCATGGAATGTAAAATTGTTTTGGTTAACATGAATTTATTTCAAGTTGTAAAAGTTTTTCAGACTTTAGAATTTTGTATTGCACTTCTAGGCCACCATAACATTACAGACTAGGTCAAAACCTAGTATATGGATGACCACAACTATCTGGGATGCCTGTTGAAATGCCTGACTGAATTGTGTGTTCTGGCAGAGGGGTTTTTATCACTATTATTATTTTATTATTACCATTTGCCTGATTTATTGTAACCGGTTACTTAAATGTATATAGCTACATTTTCTCCTCTCTCTCTCTCTCTCTCTCTCTCTCTCTCTAAGTGGAGATGAAGCCCTGAGCAACGTCGTCCCTCCCCTCCTGCTTTTCTTTTATCACATCTGATTGGTTAAAAGTCATACACAGTAAGAAATGCACTGACACAGACACATCGAGTTAACCACAGGCCTTATGTTGATGAGGAAGTGTCTTTACACTGCTTTCCACATTATTAAGCAAAGGACATTTTTCTCTTATTTTCCTAAATATTAACGCATATGACAGTCAGAATATTTTTCAAGTCATCAGCCATTAGAACACATTTCAAATGTTTTTTAAACAAACTTCATAAAAAATGCCATTACAAAGCAGCAAACAGGTTTTTTTTGAAGCTGCTGGTGCCTCTGGAGTCCCACCAACTTCAAGGTGGAGGATCATCCAGAGGCTTGCAGTCGTATATGATCCTACTATTCGGCTGCCCTATCCAGTGCTCACAAGCAGAAACAGTTGCAGTGGGTCCAGAAGTACATGAAGACTCATTTTCAAACAGTCTTGTTTAATGATGAGTGCCGTGCAACCCTGGATGGTCCAGATGGAGGAGTAGTGGATGGTTGGTGGATGGCAACCACGTCCCAACAAGGCTGTGAAGTCAGCAAGGTGGTGGCGGAGTCATGTTTCGGGCCGGATTCATAAGGAGAGAGCTGATAGGCCCCTTTAGGGTCCCTGAAAATGAAAATGTGTGAAAATGACCTCGGCAAAGTATATAGAGTTTCTGACACGTTCTTCCATGGTACAAAAAGAAGAGCAGTGCCTTCTGGAGCAAAATTTTCCTCATGCATGACAATGCTCCATCTCATGCTGCAAAGAATAGCTCTGTCATTGGCTGCTATGGGCATGAAAGGAGAGAAACTCATGGTGTGGCCCCCATCCTCCCCTGACCTCAACCCTGTTGAGAATCATTGGAGCATCCTCAAGCTAAAGATCTATGAGGGTGGGAGGCAGTTCACATCAAAACAGCAGCTCTTGGAGGCTATTCTGACATCCTGCAAAGAAATGCAAGCAGAAACTCTCCAAAAACCCACAAGTTCAATGGATGCAGGAATTGTGAAGGTGGTTTCAAAGAGGGGCTCCTATGTTAACATGTAACTTTGCCTGTTAAGATGTTTTTGATTGAAATAGCTTTTGATTTCAGTAAATATTACCTCCTAATGCTGCAAATTCAATGAATGACCATTTTCAGTTCTTTACAAACTATAAAATCTTTTAAAACTCTGTTTTGCATAATAATGTGGAACAGTGCATTTTAAGGTTTATTTAAAAAAAAAATCATTATCATTATGAAGTTTGTTCAAAAACATTTGAATTATGCTCTAATGGCGATGACTTGAAAAATATTCTGTCATTTGCATTAATATTTAGGAAAATAAGAGGAAAAATGTAATTTGCTTAATAATGTGGAAAGCAGTGTATGGTATTGGATTTAGCAGAATGGTGAGGAGAAAATATCCTCACTAAATTCAGTGCTCTTTTTGCGGGAAGGGGATACATCACTACAGGAGGCACAAAAACATCTTCTCAGCTAACACAAGCTGTCAGTGTGGCTCTCAGCTACAGCAACATCCAAGCTCACATCTAAGGCTCTGGGTATACCGGACAAGCCCACTGCAATGATCAGAAACCCATGTTAACAGACTGGGAGAAGAGCAAAAACGTCTTTTCTGTCATGGAAAGCTTTCTGTGTTGCTCTCTGCGCTTGTTTTAACAAAGACACGTTATCCAGTTTAGACAAAACCACCACTGTGGCTTCATCATAGCTAATCACTTTACTAGCAGGCCTTGTATGCAACCAGTCACAACCAGTAACCCTTTACCCCTTAACTATCACATACTAGTACTTATGCCGCAGAAGGTTTGCAGAAGACTGAAAACATCTTTCCCAACATGAAAAGCTTTTTAGGGTTGTTTTCATTCTTTGTTTCATACAGAAACGTGGTCCAGTTCTAATAAAGTGGATGACATGCTAAAGTTATATCTGAGGTATTTGCAGTGGAGGCAGCTATTAGAGGGCTTTCAGTACAACAAACCCAACTCTGTATGGTATGGCTCTCAGTCACTCAGTCAGATACAGACAGAGCCATCTGTAGGGCTGACCTCAGCAGTCAGCTAAAAATGCTTTAAAGATTAAGGTCCAGGAACACTAAATGTAATTTCAACTAATTGCAACTGTACTACCAGCATTATCATTTTTAAAAATGTCTCCTTCAAAGCTATATATTATTTTATGAGGTAATAGAGCAATTATAATTTTATGGTACATTTGCTTTGCTTTCAAGACCCTCTTTGTACATTTAAAGACCAATAATATCTTCAATTCCCAACAGTAAAATTAAAATGAGCAACATAGTTACATTTTGTGCTGATTGTAAGAAAAATGTTACATGATAGAGAGGATGCTGGTACTTTATTTATGACTTTCTTGGAGCATTTTGAGATTGGGCAAAAGACCCTGATTCGATACCACAAAGTAGGTGATAAAGTATAGCATACAAACTCTCATCCTGTATATAAAAAGTAAAAACCGATTACAAAATGAGACATTTTTGCCTTGTATTTGAGACTGTAATATTTCAAAAAAGCCTTAATTTTCACTATAACAATTTGTAAACTTTAAATTATTCTTAAGACCCTGGAGACACCCTGTTATCACATCTTTAACACTGCAATATTTTTGGAAGGGAAAACTCAGACCTACATAAGACACTCAAATAAGGTAAAAATGAAGCACTTCCTTAGAGCTTTACTAAAAAGATGCTTTACTTTAAATAGAAAGAAACATAAATTCCTGAATCAGAGCACATGGATAAATTTCACTCTTTTACTTAGCTATAGTGGAATGGTAAAGGATTAAAGTCCAATTAAATAAATAAATCATACAACAAAACCCCAGCATTACAGTAAAAGATGAGCCTTTATTTTCACAATAAGAAAAGCATGTCCTGTTAATACTGTGACACTTTTTAAAAATGATACATAGATTAGTGACAACAATTAAGAACAGAAGTTTCCAACCTACTATCAGTCCCCCTTTAAAACAGGTAGAACAGGTAGGGGAAGGGCTGTACTGACAGAACATGCATGACAGGTAAAGGTGGATGATGAGGTCGGATCACTGGGTGTGATCGATGACAGGGAAACAAAATTCTGTCTTTGATGTTGTGAAGGGGCTAAAGTATCACTTTGAATTTTACATACTGGCCATAAGAGAGATTTTCCTTTGAAAGAGAAAAAAAAAAGCCATACAAGTGAAGTTGTGTTTTGGATGTGTCTCGGAGGGTTTATTGATCTGTTTATTCTAGTAAGGCACCACTTTGGATGGGTCAGATGGACAGATGTGTGGTCCATGCTTTAAAGAAAAGAAACATCTGCGGGAGAGTGTAAGCTAATTCTGGCCTATTTAAGGAGGAAATTTACAATCTGAATAAAAGGGAGGATGTGAAAAACATTTACACAAAATGAATCTAGAAAGATGACTAACACTTGCATTCTGCTGTTTAAACTTCAGAATATACAGTATAATAAATATAAATAGACCACAGGAAGACTGAAAGAAATGTTTATGGAAACAAAACGATTTACATTCAAGTCAAATATACAATGCAGCATGGAGAAAGGTGAAGAAACAAAAAACCCTGCAAGTCAATTCTATATTTGGCAGGTGAGCCAATAAAACCAGGACACACTGGCATGAGGCTGGAGTTGTCCTGAACAGGCTGTCCTGAGGTCAGATTAGACACTGAATTCACAGTACACTGACTCTTGTTCTATAGAGACATGCTGTCAAGAAGAATCTTAAAAACTTAAACCACATTATGTCCTCTAAAAGTAATCGACCCATGATGCCTCATTTTCTTACATTTCATCATTTTGGTGATGTTGGGAACATTTTACAAGATTCTAATTTGTTTAACATTTTGATTTTGGAAAAGGGAGCATGCTATTTGAAAAAAAAATCTTCTGTATGTTTTATTTACAATATTAACTAATTACTGAACCCTATGAAATATTATCCCTGTGTTTTATTAGCATTAACATGTGGAGTAAATTTAGGAGTGAATGCAAAATTCAAAAACCTCTTGAAAAAGAAAAAAAGAGGACATTTTTGCGAGACACTCAGGAGTTTGAGCACCAGGAGGTGACCGTGGGTCCAGGTTGATTTCATCTTCTGCAGGGCTGTGTTTTAGCCGCATGCTGCTTCCTTTAGCCAAACTGGAAGAAGAAATTTCCAGGTCCAGAGTCTTAGGAGAAAAACAGGAGTTTCAATTAGATGTCGTTGTTTGTTCTTTCATGAATTTAAAAGAGTCAAACTGTCACATGACATACCTGGGCTGGAATCAAAATTGAATCCACCACCATGGCCACCAAAGAAAGCCCTGAAGATGTTGTTTGCATCAAAATCTATTGAGGGAAGAAAATGCAAAATATTGCAGGGTTAGCTGGCGAGAATGTGCCAAAAGAAAGCATTTTATAACTTCCAAAACAAAAAAAGGCAGGATGGAACTGGATCAAGCTGTTTGACATACAAGTTATTTGACAGCAGAGAGAGACAGGGAATGACAGATCACCAGAACTGCGTTCCACTTATTGGGCCTAACTGACGTCAGAGTAGAGCTTATGATTAAAAAAAAAAGGAAAAAAAAAAAAAAACAAGAAACAAACATGCCAAGACGATTATTGGAAAAGTTAAACACGGTTTCAGTTGTTTATACAGATTAATCATAAATCTGTGAGGAAATTAATAAGGAAGTTTAATAATACAGCTGAGACATTTTCAGATTTCCAGATAATAAAGTTATGATGCCTGATACGACACTATTTGCAGTCCGCAACCTCTTCTTTTCTTTTTTTTTAATGTAAATAAAATATGATGCCGTTTTAAACACTCATGAACTCATGTTATAATTTCTGGGGATTTAATTTCATTAATTCGTTATAAAGGGTTGTTTTAAATACAGCACTGGTAATCAGACAAATTAAATGTGGAAGATTTTCTATACACCACCTCCTAAACCTCATAAATGACATTAGGGATGCATTATATTATTGACATGATATTAGGAAAAGGTATGAGCTACACAAAAGAAGGTGTGGGGGTGTTGTGCCCCCTAGTGGCACTGAATGTGTACCACAACCTGTGACAGTTTTGTTTTCAGTACAGACTTGGTATTCTTTAAAGGGAACCTGCACATTTAGACATGTTGATCATATTGGACTGACATTTGAGTTTTTAATATCCAGACTTTACAAAGAAATGCCAGACTTTAAGTGTAGGACACAAAACTGATTCAGACATAAGCTACCATTGTTGTGCAATGCACTCTGGGTAGTGATGTCATATGGCTGCATTGTTCTTCTTCCCACGTTTCCAAATGCACCCTTATCTAAACTACAGAAACCTCTTCCTTGGTTTTTTTTTTTTTTTTTTTGCTAAAACTGCAGTCAGGTTTAATTATAAGGTTTTAAGGATGATAGTCCATAGGAAGATATCATTACCCAGAGTGCACTGCAAAAAATGGCAGTCTGTGAATCACTTTTTCAACTTTGTATCCTAAATTTAGCATTTCAATGTACAACATAAGCATAAACCGATAAATAATAGTCCAGTAAGGTCAGTATTTGTCTTATTATGGCGGGTTCCTTTAAAGCAGAAGCAGCACATGTTTAACATTAATGAATTTGCTTTTTATGACTTAATAAAACGCATGCTTTAAAAATGTGTCCACAAACAACTAGAGAAGCTTGGGTTAGATTGCCCCGGAGGAATGTGTCACCATGTTAACAGAAAGTAGTACATATATATGTTCACTTTCATCCCAACTATGATCAGCAGGTTTACGGTTGAAAATATAGAAAGACAATTACCTCTGCCATCAAAACAGCCGTCATCATCCAAATCATGACCGTTGTCGTAGCGGACCTTCTTTTTTGGGTCAGAGAGCACAGTGAATGCCTCCCCCACCTCCTTAAATTTCTTTTCCTCCTCCTTCTGCACTTCAGGAGTCGCTGCACTGTGACGATCTGCAGGGTGACGATATCACAGAGATGAAAGAAGAACCAGAAAACTAAACTGAAACTGACAATGTTGAACTCAAAGCAGAAGCTACCTGGGTGGTGCATAAGGGCGCGTTTGCGATAAGCTTTCTTGATCTCATCCTCTGTGGCGTTCTTGCCGACCCCGAGCACTTTGTAGTAGTCTTTCCTCTTGCTTTTTTTGAGCTCTAGCTGGGCCGTCTTTAGCAGATGTTTGTGATCTAGATGGGCAAAGTAATAATAAAACATCAGACTTGCTAGTATACGAGGTAAAATGAAATAAAGGTGTTTAAAGCAGCTTACCTGATGTTTTTTCTGTCTGGTACACTTTTTCATAGTCACGAACTGCCTCCTCATACTGCTCCGTGTCCATATAACTATGGGTGAATCAAAGTTTTTAAAACTGCACAAGGCTCAACAACTGGATACATTTAGGCATAGTGACTAAACTACATACCACTGAGCTCTTCTTAAGTACGCCTTGATGTAAGTGTCATCTAGTTTGATTGCACTGCTGCAATCTTCTATGGCTTGATCAAGTTTTCTTAGCTGTAGAGGAGGAAGAATTGATCACACTGAAACACCAGATCCTGAGCACTGTACAGGGTTGATTCTGAGCAGGTAGAGCCAAGGTATGAGTCTGTTTTTGTGATTTTACCTTTGCACCTGCTGTGGCTCGGTTACAATAGAGCTTGGCATTGGTCTTGATGTTGTTGGGGTCTATCGTCAGGGCCTCTGTGTACAGCTGGTAGGCAGCTTCATAGTTGCTGTTCTTGAACGCCTGGTTGCCTTCCTCTTTCTTGGCTTTCAAGGCTTTGGCATTCTGATTTAGGAAGAGAGAAAGGTTTTACAAGCTATTGTTGCACTTCAATGCCCCAACTGTCAAACAGCAGATTTGTGTGAGCAGGCAGTCGCTTGTATGCCACCTACATGGGTGAGTGTGCCTTATTTCATATAAAACAGGGACCTACTTGATAAAGACAATAGTACAAAATGCTTAAAGTGATGATAAAACCTAGCATTCATTGTGTAGGATGATTTCAAGCACTAGCAGAATTTACCATGCAGTCTGGGTTGTTTTACATCCTTGTATACGATCATGTGTAAAAAGAGACTTCAAAAAGGAGAAAAATAATGTTACCCTGCAGGCTAGCCGGGCCTTTTCATGGTCTGGTGCCATGCGCAGAGCCTGGACAAAGAACTGCACGGCTTTATCGATGCAGTCCTCATAGTAGAGACACAAACCTCGGACATAAAGCGCATCTGCATTCGTGGAATCTAGTCGCAGGATATCACTGAAAAGTAGAATAACTTTGAGCAACTACTGAGCATAAAAATCAAATCCACACGTCTTTGAACTAAGACTGATATGACCTTACAATGACATTCAAAATATTGGACACTTAAATGATATAAAATCCAATCCAATCCACTTTATTTATATAGCACATTTTAAAAACATTCAAGTCTACCAAAGTGCTGCACAATAACATCAAAGAAGTCATAAACACTGCTGAAGTAAAAAACAACAAGAGGAAAGGCATAAAATGATGACAGACTTGAAGAAATTGCATAAATTAGAAAAATACACAACCTTACGGGAATTGTTCCTACCTGGCAACAGACTGGGCCTCTGGATATCGTCCCAGCAGAGCCAGACACTCAGCTTTGCGGATTTTGAAGCGATGGCAGGCAGAAGCAACCGCTAAAGCTCGATCCATACAGAACACCACCTGAACCAAGATGAGATGCATACTTGTTTTTAAAAGTTACAAAAATGCTGCATCCCCCAAAAGATGTGGCCTTGGAAACACGAAAAGTAAGAATTAAAAAACTGTTTAATCCCATCTAAGAATGCCTCCTCACCTAACCTGTTTGGCTGAGTTCAAACAAATTTGAGTTTATTTGCAGCGTTAGTTTGTTTCATTTGCGCTGGTGTGAAAGCTGACCACTGAACTCTAGTACACACCGCTTGAAAAGGTGGATCTCAGTCCACTTCCATTCACACTCTGGTGCGGTTCATTTGTGGTGAGAACATCAACTGACCTAACTCAAGAAACATTGACCTTTTTTGGATTAAATCAGCTACCGTAGCCAGAGGAACATATGTTAAAAAACAGACCTGAAAAAGCTTTAGAAACAATAGCGCACACTGTTTTGTCCTCCTCTCATCATGCTTCTATCTCTTAGAGAGAACTTACAAAGGTAATGGACTTAATTGTTTCCAACACATAAACTTAGCCAGCATTTATATCTATTAGTTTACTCTTGGATGAATAATGCAGTCCAAGATCAACTAATGAACAGACACTCTTCTCGCTCTGGCACACACTATGACAGACGCAAACAGACTGTCTGTGCGGCTGATGTGCTCATACCGACATAGCTCTGACTTTTCCAGAGGGTCAGTTGTCTGTTGAGACATCACTCCAAGGAAGACTATGAGCACTCGATTAATTGATGTATTATCGGAAAAATAACGCAAAGAGTGATCAATTCATTAAAAAACACTCATGTCCCCTACGCTCACTGTTGCACACACTCTGGCAGACAGACACATATGGTGCTGATGAGCATGTTGAGTCCATCCCTCTTGTGAACTGCTGTGTTGTTTTTGGGATTTATTGCTAAATATCACCTTCTGCTGCTGTTTAAAAAGTGCAAACTATGTAACTTGGTAACATTATCACGTTAAGATTATTTTTATATGAAGTATGAAATAAAGTTCGCTCCTGGTGGGGTTTTTTTCCCATTAAATCTTAAGCAAGATTTATTTGTGACTCTGAAATATTTATTTTAAAGGTATTTATCCTAGGCCAAAGTGTTAAAGCTGTATGCCAGCATAAGTGTATTCATCAACTGCAAGAAACTGACCAATCAGAGAGCATTTTTCTCGCTCATTACAGACTTTGATTGGCTTGTAAATCCCCCCCATGTGAACATGGACAAAAGTTGAAATGCAACAGTATAACAAATTGCTGCTTGATTTGTGTGAAAATGCCCCTTAAAGACAACTAGGAAGCTCTATCAAATTAATTCTCAGCATATTTGTGTTCAAAAGTCTGTTGGAATTGACTATGGTGTTTCTTTGACCTTCAGTGGAAGAATATGTGTGAACATACAAGGGATTTCATTGCCTTTGTTCCCAGTGTACATGCCTAAGAAATTCATTATTAGTTTATGTTACAAGAGCAATGTTATGTTATATGATAATATGTTATACTTGACTGAAAACAGAAACACAGTGTATCGAGTACCTTCCTGAAATCTCTTTTTTCGAAGCCGAACTCTGCCATGCGTTCAAACTCCAGTAGAGTTGTTGCATTCTTAGTCTGAAATATAAAATAAGTAATCAGCACCTTTTTAAATCAACATTAGGGTCAAGTTTAAGCTGTCCAACACTGTGCTTAGTAAAGAAGTCCATTTACCGTAGAAGACATAATATGACAGAATATTCTTGTGTCCTCACCTCCTGTTGGGCTTCTCTGTTAGCGGGTTCAAGCTCCAAAACCTTCTGAAAGCAGCGGCTGGCTGCCATGGCGTTGCCCAAGGACAAGTGGCATTTTCCTTCACGTAGATGACCCTGCAAGAAGAGAACAGGTGTCAAAAAGAACAGAAGAGTTAGAAACTCAAGAGTGTCTTTTGGGATTAATAAAGTTCTATTTTATCATTTTATTCTTCATCCTGAAAGTTTAAAAGCAGTTTTGAAACAACAAGTGGTCATAAAACCCAAGAGTGAACATGCTCTTCAAAATGCTACTCAAACTTACCTTCATAAAACAGTCGTCAAGCCGCACAGCCTGCTGGGAGTCTTCTAGGGCCTCTCTGAAGCGACAGAGCATCATGAGGGTGGCTGCCCTGTTCCCGTAATAACTGGCATTTTTGGGGCAAGCATCTACAGATAGAGAAATTTGTATGTCACATACATAAAGTGAAATGTAGACACTTATACCAGGGATATCAGGAGGAATATCTGGAGCCTGGGATCAGAAACAGAGTCATCCATGCAATTACAATTAATTTATTCGTTGTTTGGTACAAAAAGGTCAGAAAAACTATAAAAATTGTTGAATTTACAGTTGAACACCATACCCCCCAAGTATCTAGGTTGCCCACTACTCTGTGATATTCAGATATTTATTGATGTATGTTTTTTTGACTAATATCAAAAAAGTACTACAAGGAGATCATAAGCATTTCTCAACAGAAGGACATCAGCAAAGATTGGTCAACGGTTCCTGTGCAGAACCACCCAAGTGGCAAACAATGGCTCACCAATGGCCTTAGTGTAGTAGTTGAAGGCCTGGGAGTATTCTTTCTGACTGTAGAAAGCATTTCCTTGCTCTTTGTAGCCTTCAGCTTGCCTGGATGGAGGAGAGATAGAGAGAAAGACACCAACGTCAGGGTGGATCAAGAAGTTTGTAAAGATAACAGACAGTCCAGGCATAAAGTTAACATGTTACACGGATATCTGAAGCAAGATTGTCTCCAGGGCAAATATTCTTGTGTTGATTTTTTACTTGCCGTCACTGAGGAAAAAACAAACTGATATTAAGTGTTTTGGTGTACCCATTAGAGAATTTCCTTTAAATGGGGCAGCATGTGTGAATACTTGTCCATGGTGTGTTACACCTGGAAGTGGGACAGCAGTGCAGGGTACACTCAGTCCAGAACTAAACATAGCAGTGATATTCACCTGCTGCAGTCTTGTCAAAAGCACCAAGTGTTAACAGGCAATTGAAAAAGGAAAGGAGCTCTACAAAGGCTGCCCTCTCTGGGCTAAAGCATTTTAAAAATGCTGCAAAATAAACAGACCCTTAATCTTAACGGCATCATGTTAAATGTAATCCATCAGTATGAAATACTTGCTTTTGATTGCCTTATTAATGTTTAACATGTCCTAGCAGGCTATTAACACAACCGCCCAGACGGGTTTTAGTGCCACCCTGCATGCAAAAATGATGAAATGTTTCCTTTAAAAGAAAAAGTCAGTCCTGCTTCAGAAGAGGGTGCCAGCAGTTTCAGACATCCCAAAATGTCATGCCAGTTTCATTTAAGTGCCTGTTAGCTTAAAAGTTATTAACTGTTACTGCTGCTGTTTATTGTAGGCTTAGAGAGCTAACTAGCTTAAATCATTACCCTGCTTGTTATGACGCAGCTGTATTCAACATCAAAGATTACTGTTTTAAACCCAGCATATCTTATTAAGTTTCATTTAAGCTGGTGTTTAATGGTATAAACTATTATTAACTACCATGTGGCATATTCTGAATCCGGTGTTTCGCTTTGATGTGCTACCGTGTCAACTGGCGACTTTTCGTTCTAACGCAGTCGTGATTCCTATTTCAATATATGTTGAAAACAAAGACTGCCATCGTTAATGCCTCTTGCTATTCTTCTGACCATGCAAAAATAGATTCCTAATAAATCTCTCTGGAGGAAAAAAGACTCACAGAGTTATTCGCGAGGACCCGTTAAGTTTTCCACAGCTACCGTTACTACGACAACCAACATTCAACTAAAAGTCGTCAATTAACACGGTCACTCGATTAACCGTAACACCGGAAGGTGCTATTATGTCTACTATAACTTCCAGGCACGTGGCACGTTTTAAATTAAAATCATGTGAGTGAACAACACTTACAACAAACTGATACCAACTAAGGTAACATGGGTCACGTGTATGAAAATACACCAATAGTATTTAAAGTGTCATGTTAATGAGGGCAATCCAACCTGAGAGGTACATTTTATTGGTGTCAATGAATATGACACCCAATACAATATTAGCAAGGTAATTTGGTTATGTGAGAAGGAAAACCAAGATGTCCCTGTACATTTTTATAGTTATATAATCCGAGTAACTTTATCTGGTGGTATGAGCAGCAAGTTTAGCTAATGCTATCTGGCTGCCTCCCACGGAAGTTTCTCGAAGGAAACGAACAACTGCTAACTAATGAAAAAGGCTGGTTTCCGAACATTTAAATTCTTATTCTTTCGATGTTTTTCCATAAAAAAATATGTCATTTTTAGTCAGCGCGCCTCGAGAGTCACTACATTTTGGATTGATGTAGAAGCGCGTTAAGACCCGCTTATACAATGGTGTCTTTTCTTGTGAAACGTAACCTATGCTGGGTAACGAAAAGTAAAAACTTTAACAGATGAAGAATTGGTTGTCCATTTACAGGTATTTAATCCACAATAACCACCGCGCATGACAATAATACAAACTAAAAAAAATGAAATGTAGAATTTATAACAGCTCCAAAACAAGCTAGCCTAGTTAGCTTGTCATCGTGCTGATAGCTTCGCTGTTTCGGAGTCTATTCAGAAAACCGCGGAATAATTCTGTCCAGTAACTTAATGTTGATTTTATAAAAAATTAGCAGTACAAGAGACAGACATTATTTATAACTTTACCGTTCAAGGTCCTCCGGGGTGCGGATTTGAGGTTCTGTGTCCACCGGCACGTCGATGTCAACAGCTGCCATTTTTTCTGGAAAGGACGAACATGAGCTGACGTCACATCCGGTAACTAAAGCCCTTTTTTTCCCCTTTTTTGAGGTCATGAAAAACTGGGACAACGCCGGACTTAGCACAAAAATATTTTTTTCCTTTCAAAATGAAAGGCATGTTATATTCTATATCTTAATATTGGTATTACATGCACATACATACGTTTAAATAAATATGCACAAAATCTGCTATAAAACGCCTTTTATCGTCAGCAGTACTGTTATTTATCATTCCATGACCCGACATCCATACATTTGTAGAAAACATGGTAGCTCACCTGACAGTGTGCAGCTCCACATGCTCGTATGCCTTCGTGGTGGTCGGATCACTGCTGCTACCAGATTTTTGCATGTTAAAGCATCCAGAAATAAACAGTTCGACATGTTGTGGCCGGTAGTTTAGTCAAATGATGTCCATACCAGCAGATGAAAACCCATGACCCTCTTTCAAGAAAAAAAAAAATGAAAGAAAACAAATTAAGTCTGTCTTATTTACAGTTAATCTCTTTCTGTAATCCACCAATAAGAAAGAGATTTGGATGGCATTACAATTTTTTTTTACTAGGCCTACAACTTTAATAAAAAAATCATGACGACAGTTCGTATGTACAATGTTTTGCCTGTCTGATTTATATTTGGGGGAAAATGTGCTGACATCTATTTATCTGACCTACAAGATTATCATATCCAGCAGCCCTTCTGTGCATAATACCACTAGAGGGCACTGGAGGATCATAGACAACACATCCCTATGGCTGGGGTATGGCAGACTGCAGGGTCTTAATGCATATGATGTTGATCAGTAAATAGAATTATGTTGGAAGGATGGCATAGATATTAATATATATAAAAAGACTTGCCCACTCACAACAAAGAGGGATCAGTTTTTTTAAATGTGGTCCAAATATGTCTGAAAAAGCTCAGTTTTAAATAATTGACCTACATGCTTGGCGGACATCCATTCATCCATTTTATTTTACTCCTTTCTCCCATAAACCAAGTACATTTCAGTTTTTTTCTTGTGAGATTTCAATTTATTCATGTTGTTTTCTTAGGATAACAATGCTGGCGTTCCCTTGGTAATGAGTGAATGTCTCAAGATCTTAAGAAAACTGAATTTAACTCTTTTTTATAACAGGCAGACAAGCACTGTTATCAACAACAAATGAGATAACACAAGATCTTGAGAAAATGACCTAATATTCATTAGCGAAAGAATAAATGAGCTAAACCTTCAGAAATCACAACCTAGATTACTATAAAAGTTCAAGAACTTAAATTTTCAAATAAAAATGTTGCAGTGTGGACCAAAGACTTATCTAAATGAAGGCGCAGGACAGAACAAACACACTTTAAAATCGCATCATTGCAGAATCAATTGGAAGGCATGCGTGCATATTTTATTTTGCTCTATTTTCCCATAATAACATCAAAATTTTGTTTTCTTGAGATCTCGAGAAATTCACATCTCAAAATCAGTACACCAAAATTGTTTTCCAGAAAACAGGAACAATTCAAGTCAAGACTTCAAGAAAACAACTAGAATTTAGTTGTTATCATGCACAACAGAGTAAAATAAAACATGAATGTAAGGCTACCTAATTTTTTCCCAGGCACGCTAAGGCATTGAAAAAAATCAAACTTGCTTGCTAAGACCCAATAAATAGCTTTGTGGCCCACTCTTGGCCCTGACCCATAAATGGCTTCCATAAACAACAGTTTATGTTTACCTTCTTCTCTAGATGAAGTACTTCTCTATCAAGCTAAGTCAATAGTCAGCATATGCTTCTATTTTTTAAATTTATTTAACCTTTATTCAACCAGACAAAACCTGTTGAGATCAAGATCTCTTTTACAAGGGTCTATGTCTCTGTTTTGAGTGCAGAATCCAAATAAACAGCATGAGTTATGGGGTTTAATAAATGCAGAGGTCCACTAGCTAAAGTTTGCTCTTTCTTAACATCTAGTTGAATATCTTTAAGTAAAAAATGGCATGCCCCAGGGCTTGGCTCTTGGGGCCCTATTATTTACACTTGACACCAACGCTATAAATTAAACTGTACCAAATGAAAATTTTCAGTTATATGCTGATGACTGTCATTTATTGTTCTGCTCCTACACAGCATCAGGCTCACTTACAGGAAGCTTGTGGTGTTGCACAGGACTCTCTGCATGAGTTAAAATAGGTTTTCTTATAGAATCAAACTACCTTGGGTTTTGGACTGATGATCCTCGGACTTCTAAGCCTCATAATATACATATATACAGTACTGTGCATAAGTTTTAGGCATGTTTGGGCTGAAATTTGAGGCCGAAGTAAGGCGTGTAATGGCGAGTATGCCCACCTGAGGGCCCCATCAGGCAGGAAGGAGGATTGACACAACCCAGGTCTTGCTCTGGATGTCTTTGTACATTACCAAGGGCATGGGAAAATAATCTGATGAAAACAAAACAAAAACCGCAGCTTTAGGGCAGAAATATGGGTAGATGTGGTGCTTAAAACATAGCCTAGGGTACTGTTAGGGCTGGTAGGAGGGTTGCCACAACCCCCTGGTTGTCGTGTGTATGTTCTAAGCACCTGAAAACTGTTTGTGGTTACTGGGCGTATTACCAGGGGTGCAAAGGCCTGGACAAAAAATGCTGTTAAGCTCGACCTTGGCTGCTGAGCGACACACGTACATGCCAAATGTGTCGACACTGACTCTGGTCACCCTCCCTCCTCTCTTCAGCCCGGTCTTGTGGGACATCAGGACCTGTGAAGAACCGTTAGTGCTCTACATGCCTAAAACTTCTGCACATTACTGTACATATATACAGCACAAGTACTGTGAGAACGCATCAGTCAACAGGAATATTGAGGTAAGCCTATGCCAACTTTAAAGATGTAAAAATGTGTAAAGAAACAACCCCAGTGTAAAAAAACAGTACTTTTTATAAGACCATGTAGAATACAGTATTTACATTTTCAACACTTAATATTTTACATTATTGCAATCGATGCACAGTTACAATAGTCATTAATTTTTCCAGTTAATACTTAATATATATTGCTTGTAATGATGTAGAACAATCAGGTGAAAGGGGGGGGTGGGGTAATGACGTTTTCATTCAACTCTGTGAAATATAATAGTGACTAATTATTTTGAATTTGGGAAAATCACACAAAAACCTGTCTTCATATTGCACAAAAACAGCATCAAGCTGTTAACATATTTTTATTTTTCTAGCCATCACCATATAATCTTCATTTAACTGATCATAGCAAAGACACAGGAGCTCTGAATCTTATGGTTTAAATAACAGGCTCTCATAATAAGCATGTAATCTCTTATGTTCACATATAGAGTATTTGTAGTGGATGATGGTTGATTGTCGCCTCTTCACACAAGGAGAAAGTCACAGAAATACCATGAACTAATTCATTCATCATTCATCATTCATTAATAAATAATATAATAAAGCATCCAAACCAGCAGCGGCTGTAGATATGTTAATTTGTAATGTCTCCATTACCACAAAGTTATGGATCTACTTGTGTTGTAAAATTTGTTGGTGTTTTAACGAGGGGTTCACATCATCTGTATCTTCATGATTTAGATTTGGCTGAAGTATTTTTAAGCAGACATGAAAAACTGTCCGTGTTCTCTCAGAAAACAACCAGACACTTTCAAAGTAAAAGTTTTAAGCAATAAACACTTACTACCATTTAAATAATTTGCTGTATTAGTCTTTTATTATCTTATAAATAAATCCAAGAGATGCTCATCATTATGGCTTCCAGAGTGGTCCAGACCCCGGGAACATGCACTCCTCAGTTTGTTGTTGAGGGTAAACAGCTGAGTGACCCTTCTTCCTTTCCAAGGGTGGGGCAACTGATCAGTCAGCGCAGAATTCTCAACCCACGCTGTGGATTAGTGCATACTGTTCTTATGACTGAAACCTGCCAAAGTTGACTTGCTGATATTCTGTTTTCGCAGTCACAGCATTGTGTCCTCAAGATGCTTTGTCCTCTGGCTGAGATACACTCATCTGTCAGACCTAGCTTTGTTCATTGCTAGTAAGGAGAGAAGATAATGGGTGCATGTGTAGCCCTTAATGGTCCTGGTGCAGGCCTGAAGAGCGTGGGGCTGATAAGGGGACCCTGGATGATGGCTGTAGGGCCGGGTGGCAGCCGCAGTGCCAGTGGTCCAGATGCCATGGTGCACAAGGCTGCTGGGTTGAGGGGGTTGGTCAGGAACCCTGCCGGCAGGGCCTTGGATAGCTGCTTCTGCAGGGCCAGTTTAGTCTGAAAACAAAGAGAAAGAATTTCAAAATGAAAAAAAGGAAATCTACAGCTGGGCTGGCAATTCACTTACAAAAAGTTAATAATATACTTCCTGTGAAAAGGCTACCAAATAAGGATGGAATGACAGAATACTATAAGAATACTGGGATCACCACATGGTTTTATCATGGTTTTTATAGTTTTACTGAGGCTGAAATCAATTTATGATTTTTTAAAAATTCTATCACACTAGAAATGCAAGATGTTGTGGCCTTAGTGGTTTAAGGTGCGGCCCACGTACGCAGGCTGTCCAAGTTCAAGTCCAGCCTGTGGCACCATTTTCCGCGTCTCTTTCCCACTCTCTTATCCCTGTTTCCGATTCTATCCACTGCCCTCCTCTATCAATAAGGCATAAAAAATGCAAAATCTATTTTTTTTATATCTTTTATATAAACTCTCTTCCTCAGTGACTAAGTCAAACAAAAGAAGTCAAAAGCAGATCATCTCCTCGGCTAGTCAACAAAAGAGTATTGCAATATGTGTGAATTCTAACTTGTTTTTCCAGGTCTCATTGCATTCCCACTAACAGTATGATGTTGGCCTGTGTGAAACAAATGATAAAGGGATTTGAGCTTATATAGCTAGTTTACATTCATCTAACTACTCAGTGTGCTCTGTACACGGCAGGTCATGTTAACTTATTCACAAGAGGCTGTCCCTGTTTTAAAAATGGGAACCACCACTCCCGTCTGCCGCTCCTGAGGGAATGCCTGAGAACTTACAGGTGCAGTGCAGAGGCTACGATAGCTTTTTTGCAGTCACATGACCCAGAGTCAGATTACGGGGCTGGAGTTTCAGAACACTACTGGTATCTGCTGAGTGTATAAATGCATTGTTAATACAGTGCATGAACCACAAGCAATCAAGCAAGTGTTGTGTCTTACCGCTAAAATAGCACTGGGCTGTAGTTTATTATAGGGGGTGAACTTGACCTTGACAGGCTTCCCAGCCAAACGCTCTTTGTGTCTCCTGCTGTTCATGTGCTAAAAAAGGACACAGATAGACAGAGCTGTGACAAAGACTGACTTATAAACAAAACTAGTGTCAGCTTGGGTAGTTTTACTTTCAGAAAACAAAGGGTTTGATATTTCAGGTGTTGAATTTTTTTACTACTGGGGTTAAAATTAGTTGCATTTATAAAACTGAGATACATCCACATACCTGCTTCAGCTGTGTCTCTGAGTTGACAGACACCTGGCACATTTCACAGTGAAAGGGCTGGCTGGATACACCCAGAACCACTCTGGTCTTTGAGCCCATTCGCTGCTTAATTCGTCCATTGGACCTGGGTGATGATATCATCTTAACCCTGCGTTGTGATTGACTGCTGTTGTGACCATCCAGCATCTGTTTGTGTTTAGAGCCTGATTCAGAGGAGGAAAAAAACGTCAGCATTCAAATTCTTGTCAATTTTCCTCCAAAAATTAAAATATTGACTGACTAATCAGTATGAAGCAATTTCAGTAGCACTGTAGTATTTACCACTGCAGTGAGCCTCCAACTGGGAGCTGGAATTGACTGTCACTTTGCACGTGGGACAGTGGAAATGTTTTCTCTTGTTGCTCTTCACTTCCTCCACCTTCACCTCCTCCTCCTCGCCCCCTGGGAAGCCCTGCTGAGTGTCTGAGGGTGATGCTGTACTAGTGGCTGGGCTGCAGCCTTCCATTGGCGCAGGGTCTGAAGATGGATCAAGAGGCTGAGGACCAGGCGAGACCCGTGGAGACAGCGGGGGAGAGTGAGGCAAGGATTCGTCTGTGGGTGACGGCTGTGAGGAAGGAGTGGATGCTGCTGAGCTCCCCAGGACATTTTCTAGTTGCTGCTGTGCAGGTTGGGGATGAACTGGGCCTGTGGAGGCAGATTGAACATGGCAGTTGTTCCATGAGTAAATAAAAAGTGAACAAATCATAAACATACTGATGGAGCAAAAGAGGTGAGAAGAGAGTGGGGTAGACCGGCATCAAAGGCTAAGGTTGAGTGTGCAGCAAAGACTGTAGCCCCTGAAAATGAGGTTCCTGCACCAGTGACTGAGATAATCCGCCAATCATATGGTTCCTTTTGAAAGGCTTGATATATTTTGAAAAATCACATATACCCTACATTATTTATTGTGAAGTAATTACTTTCTAAATGGAGAATGGAGTCAGACTCCCACTTAGTTTGTTGTTCTTAACTCTGTGTTCACACTGGCAGGACTAAAGCTCCGGTAGGTTTCATTCAGAGGCTTACACATTTCATACATGTCTTTTTATCCACAGGAACCTGTACATCTCTAACTGTTAGCCTTGTCACCAGGTGAGGAAGGAGAGACAGCCCTGTCCACTATGGGGCACTCTGTCTTGGAGCGTAATAAAAAAGTGCTGGCACAGCAGTGCCAACCAACTGACTTTCCAAACTGAAGAAAATGTTTTCTTCAAATTTGCTGGCAAATGAATGTAAGTCCACTATGCACATTAATAATCTATTGTAGCTGCGATTTGGTCTTAACCAACCCCTGAGAAAAATATCTCTCCTTGGCTTCTGAATTCGTTGCATGTTTAATAAATTATCAGGTCGAATCGTGCTCTATCAATGCTATTCTTAAAAAATGGTAAAAGTTGCAAGAATCTGGGGTGCAGAAGTTAGATCACATCCCATGTACGCTGCTGGCCCTGGTTCAAGTCTGGCCTGCGGCTCCTTTCCAGCATGCCTCTCCCCTACTCCCTCATCCCTGTCCCTGTTGTAAATAAAGGAATAAAAAGCCCCCAAAAAACATCTTAAAGATTAAAAACTAAAGGTTAGATAGAGGAGAATTATACACATCACTCAGGTGCAAGGCTACCAAAAAAGCTTAAAAGAAGAAGAAGAAAAAAAAACTGCACACCTACCCCATGCCATGAAAGTTTTAATAAACTACAGTTCAATCAAACTTTAATCGATGAAGATGAAGATTTGTGGCATGAAGTGTCCATGACCTTTTCTAAACCTTTACAATTGAGACATCAGCTAAAAGTCACTAAAAGAGCTTCAGAGCTACATTTTCCCATATGTGAAGCCGTTTTATTGTTCAAATTTGTTGAAATATATGTTTCATGGCTATTATGATTTTAGCCTTGTGATCATTTTTATTTTTCTCTTGTTGCCGGTTGTGTGTTTATGACCTGGGTGGCAGACAGTGCTAAATACTGTTAGACAATGTAAATGCAAGACCAGAGAAAGTTAAATTACACCACAACACAACATAAGTACTACAAACAAATGTTTCAAATGCTGTTTTCCTCATTCTTCGGGCCTACTTTCTTAAATTTAGTCCATCTTACCCTGTAATTATACTCTTATCCCTATCCACTCTGTTTTTCTTTTCTTTTTTAGCATCTATGTTTAATTCTAGCATCTTTTCTTTGTCTTCCCACCGTTCCAATCCTCCGTCCCCGGTCTACATCATTACAAAGCCTTTTATGTTGAAGCTCCCTCTGTCACCGTCAATCAATAACCATGGTAACCGCTGAATAAAACAGGCTTATTATCGTGTGGTTAGAGGGAAAATGATAGGTGATGGAAGAAAATAGGAAGAAGAGGATAAATAAAGAGGGAAAACTAGAAACAGTGAAGAAGGGAAGGAGACATTGTTCCTCTGTAGACAATGACATTTTCTATATTGTTTGCAACCTTTGTCAGATTTTTTAAGTTGGTTTTATGTTAGGTCATCCACTCTCAGATTGTAATTCATATGTTCCTAAATGGTTTTATTTTTATATTTTTAATCCTTACTTTTTTCACATTCTTATTATTGTACTATTATCAAAATTATTATAAATACATTTTTATCATTTTATATTTATTTTCTTTTTACACCATTTATTTTCTTCCTTTTTTGACTTTTATGATCTATCTTTTGTTGTTGTGCTTTAATGTTTGAGCGCTTTATAAATAAAGTTGAACTGAAAATTTAAAAAATTTGCAGAGATCCAGGGCTATAACTAAACTCTTACCTTCACACTCTCAAGTATTAAAGATCAGGGGATGTTTAATGGTACTATATCTATAAGTTTTCTGAAACTACATTATTTGTAAAATTACTAATCCTTTTCTTCAATGAATTTTTAGTTGAGTGTTTAAATTATCTAAAGTATTTCCAACAGTTTTAATAATTTGTTTTAGCACTGAAACAGGCTGTGTTTTGTCACAGTAACTGCTATGACAGATATGACATGCTTATTGTTGCTGTAAGAAGGCTGGATGCTACATCAAAGACATATTAAAAAAGGAACTGCAACTGCAAGCTACCATTTTGTTGCAGTTTCTAATTTGTACACTGCACTCAGTTTGGTTCGATACAGTGCACAACTATTTGTGTTTCCATCGTGAAAAGTTGGGAAAGAACCAAAATAACTGATCCATACCATCATCATTTGTTGGGGTACCAAGTGTACCTATTTAACTCTACAGAGTGGAGCTAGACAACACGCCATGTTTTCCGCTAAGCTGAACAGCTTTTCTCCCTTACCCTGTCATAAACATGCCTCTAAAATAATAATTTAAAAAAATCATTTAAAAACATTTCCAAAAAGAAATTCAAACTTTATTCATCTGACCACAGAACAGTTTTCCATAGTGCCTCAGTCCATTTTAAATGAGGTGTTGCCCAGAGAAGACATCATCGTGTCTGTGTCGTGTTCACACATTGCTTCTTGTTTGCATGATACAGCTTTATCATGCGTCTATGGATGGCACTGTGAACTGTGTTGACAATGATTTCAGGAAGTGTTCCTGAGCACATGCAGTGATTTCCAGTTCAGAATCATGTCTGTTTTTAATAAAGTGCCGCCTGAGAGTAGACCTTGTCTCTTGTGCAGATTCTCCAGATTCTCTGAATCTTTAGGGTGACATTATGTACTGTATATGGTGGGATATTCAAAATCTTTGCAATTTTATGCTGAGTAAAATTTTTCTGAAATTGTTCCATTATTTTTAGACGCAGCTTTTTCACAGATTGTTGAACCTCTGCCCATCCTTACTTCTGAGACTTTCAACAATGTTCCTTTTACACGCAATTATTTTACTTACCTGTTTCCAATTAAACGAATTAGTTCCAAAATGCTCCTCCGGATATTTTTCATTAGAACCACTTGCATTTCACTATCAAATTCAAAATGAGCTTATATTATTTATTATGAAATAGTAAAATGTCTAAGTTTCAGTATCTGATGCCTTGTTTATGTTCTATTGTGAGTAAATTATTGGTTTATGAAATTTGCCTTTTTGTTTTATTTCCATTTTACACGAAATACATACTTTTTTCAGAATTGGGGTTGTAAAAAGCCAAAAGAATATCATATGAAGGGCAGTTTAAGAGCTGAAAGACTGTCTCTTATGCTGTGAACTGTCTTATCTGACACCTACCCCTGACTGCAGTTTCAGTCATGTACCATAAAAATACAGAAAAATTACAGCCTCATTTGCCATAAAAGGCCACTACTGTTATTTTGGGGTTTTTTTCTGTGCTTACAGGGCCGTTAAACACTCCACATCTAAACAAATAGGACCAATTGTATTGCATGTAAACTGTTCTTCTGTCACTGTAATCACCATTAAGAGCCAGTGTTCCCTGCCTCAAACTGTTTATAATAAAACTATACTCTTGTTGATTCTTATATAAAAGCATTTACAGACTCATACGACATACCTCGATCTATCTTTAAATAATCGGCTTAACTTTTTGAAATTCCTTCAGCAAAGTAGCAATGCATTTCATAATTTGATCAAGAAACTGTGAGTAGGAGCTGTGTTGTGCTCTTGTAGATTTACATGCAAATCAGAGAAACTAAAAACCACTTCATGCATCGTCAGATCTTCTTTAAGTGCCTCAGAATGTCTTGGCTTGATTGGTGTAATTATCTATCTGCTGGAGCCAGTGATAGCAAGACAGGTAATAACACATAATTAACCAGCTGAGTGGCAGCTAGCAGACCTTAATGCCTACGTCACTGTAATTAAGACAAATTACTTGGAGAATGGAGAGGGATGGTTGCCTCAAAAAATAAATATTTGTACCTGTCTTGTCTTTAAAATGTGAGTCTACTTGCATCGCCCCCTTCTCTCTGTCTCTTCCTGTTGCAGATGGACTGTATCCGTTCTTCTGTCTGTTCCTTTGCATCTCCAGGGCCTTCAGCTTGCGAGCGTGTTTGTGACCTTTGTAGTGAGCCTCCGCCTGGGTCTGACCATGACACGCACACAAACAAACACAGACAGAAATATGCACCAATGAGCAGAACAAACAGAGGAGAAAGTCAGTGTACGGTATGGAATCACAGGCATGATTAAATTAGCAGCATAAACCACTAAACTGTAATCTTTCCATCTGTTTCACATGCTTCCATGGAGTTATCATGCTGTTGAACATTTGACTCGGAGGAAGAGTCACATCTCCGTTTTGATTATCATCTTTGTCATGGTTGTGCACAAATGAGCATCAGAAGGACTCATGGCAGTGCATGACCATCCTCTGAGCACACTGGCTCATCTGTGCACTGATTTAATCTGACACTAAATAGCCCATGTACGTTTTTCCACAGCAGGGGGAAAAATAAAAAATAAAAAATAAAAAACTTTCTGCCTTCCACTTTGAGAGGGAACACACTTGTGGCAATAGATTCATGCAGATCCCAAAGTGATTCTGGTGGCTGTAGATAAAGCAGGAAATGCTGAACAGAAGATCAGCTGACAGCAAGAAGGAGAATACCATCACCAAAGGAACAACTGAGGCAACATGAATTTATATTATATCAAACGCACCTAAATTTCAAAACAGCATATCAAATCTAAATATTTGACATGCAAAAACAAACACTGAAACAGTTAAGTATGCTATTATATACAGTGTAATATTAGTTATTTGATATCTGAGCTATCAGTCTCTTACATTTGAAGAGAAATGGCATATTTATGGTTGATATTTTGAAACACCATCAGTAAAGTTACTTATAATGGTGCTCTACCACTGTGTGGCTCCAGCTCAACTCATCTTGACTCTATCAGCTGAAAAGCTTCATTCCTATTCAAATTCATGATATGGTGTCAGAATTAAGGAAGGCAAGCTGTGGAGCAGTGATTGGTCCAAGACAGTTTATTCTTCATGTCAGTTAATATTTGCAATCTCATATTTAAAGGTTATCTTTTGGGGCTTTTGCCTTTATCGGGAGAAAAATATGGGGAGAGAGAGTAGGGGAAGACATGTGCCAAACATGCCTCGCAAGAATCGATTCTGCCACCAGTGGGCTGAGGATTAAAGCCCCAGTATATGACTGCCTCTAGAAACTGAGTTAAACTGGCATTGACAATTTTATTCAAAATGTATTACTTGCAGATGATAAAAAATAATTTAGTTCTGCTAAGAATTTAAGAGAATTACTGTGTAATTTACTGTAATTAAGTACTGTAATTACTGTTGTGTTGAAAGGAAGCTTGAACGTCTCAAAACTTGGTTTGCCGTCAATAAGCTGTATCTCAATAATGAGAAAACTAAATTCATGTTTTTAAATCAAAAGGAAATTGATGGCAACATAAAAACTGTAATATTTATTTAAAAAAGGTTTAAGATTGGGGTTATGATTAGAGGTGTCTTTGACGAAGGATTTTCATAGTCGAATTTGATTCATCAGATTTTGCTTTTAGTCGACTAATAGTCGAACAGCATTTCCGCTAGACTTTTTTGTCCCCGATCAAAATGACAGGCAGTCCTCAAGAATTCTGGCCATTTAGAACAACTACCGGACATTTGCTTTAATATTATTTTGCTGAATTAACAGCAGCAAAATGCATTATCTGTCTCTTATTTTTTGTGTAAGTGGTTTAAAGTATCAAAATGAAAGCTGTGCACTTTTCCTTACACACACAGTCAGTTACACAATATACGCCTACGTTAAACTCAAAAACAACAGTTAGCTTCACATTAGCACTGACAGCCTGTTAGCACTTTGGCCGCTATCATAACTTTGCAGCTTACAACAGCCAAATACCATCCTCCACCGACAACAACAAAGCATCGGAACACATAACAGAAGTGCTCTCTTAACTGAACACTGCGTTAGAACTCTACATTTCAAATGAAAAATGAGTCTTACCGTCAGTTGCTAATATCAGTCCTCATGATGATATAACTGTAACCTCTGCTAAAGCTGGAAATACAACCATCCTGGTTTATCTTTACTGGTCCCGAAAAGACAAAAGCTCCACAGCAGACGGTCCGGTCCAGTCCTCCTCTCATTAACGTCTTATCCAAGACTACTTCTTCTAATTAGCCAGGAAGAGAGACAGAGCCTTCGTTATAAGCTCCAAGTGTTCCATGCCCTTCTACACGACGTGATTCTGTGTTGACTACAATCCAACTTTATCTGAGGATTGGTCATAGGTAATTTATCGAAGTCCACTACAACTCTGCTCGGTGTAGGCCTCTCTCTCTCTGCTGCTGCAACAGAGTTTATGACACTCAGCTATACAGTTCCCTTTGTTTCAGCCTCTTCATTACTTGCAGCAATGACACAAAATCCCTCCATACCGGTGATGATATTAAGTCTTTGGTTAACCAGGAAAACCTCACTTTGATTAAAATTCTGCATTACGAGAAAGTTCTGGTCAAACTTTCCCACTTTCCCTGCATAGTCCCCAGCAATACTGAGCACGTGCAGAGAGATAGATTTGCTTTGATGTTTTTGTGCATACATAATTAGCCATGTGCTTCCTGTCCGAGGAGATAACCCCAGCACTGCAGGACAGTAGATGTAGTAAGATTAGGCAACTTTTAGTTTATATTAACGCATTCCTGCAACATATCTTCTACGTTACACAAAATATAATATGTAAGTATTCAGTATTTACTTATCTGGTCATTTGCATGTTTATCTGCCGGACTTCCGCCCTTTTTCGGGCCAATGACCAGCAAATGCCGGCTAACAGAAACTAGCAGCCTCATGTAGTCAGAATGGTACGATCTTGGTTACATAACAACATTCGACTATGAGGTTCATAGTTGAATCAGACTCCAAATCGAATCGTCAAATCACCAACTATTCTGGGTCACCCCTAACTGTGATTGACCATAGATTGATGTACAAACAACATATTGACTATACCGGTGGTTCTCAACTGGTGGGTCAAAACCCAAAAGTGGGTTGCGGAGCAGTTTTCAGTGGGTTGCGACTAGGTGTCTGGGAAAAAAAGTCCTGAAGTCCTTATTGGACATGCATCGAAACCTTTTATTTTTTCCTGTTTCACTGTAAAATTGGGTAAATTTAAATGTTTGACCAATATTTCAACTAATTCATCTCTTCTTCTTGCAATAAATGGCTACTTTTCCCATAATAATGGAGTAGTTTCACAAGTTCTCTGGAAAACTGGTAAAAATGGACACATAATGATGGGGAAAGAGGGTATAAAATTTGTCAGTTTTGTCCCTTTTCTTTTTATATCAGGTGTTTTGGTCCAATCATGGTCCAAACTGTAACATATTCAATTAACTAAACATGCGTTGTTGAAATTTTTTTGGAAACTTGGGTCGCAATCTGTCGTAAGACAGACTGGTGGGTCCCGAGGCCAGAAAAGTTAAGAAAAATGTCAAATTCTGCAGTTATATTCAATCATGACACTTGATATGTAATTTATTGCTCACTTACTACTCCTTACATCTTAAAAAAAAAAGTCAATAATTGCACTGCCAATATAATCCATATGTAGGCAGATAAATTTGCTCACACAAGTCGTCTTTCTCTAACTTCACATATCATCAAATTGATTTCTTTTATTTCAAAATAATTTGCATTATGTTCAGAGCAAAACCTGTTTGTAAGTTTACCGTACAAAAAGCTACAAGAGGTATTAAAAGGTGTTTTTATTGTTGGGGTTTAAAACTGGTGTAAAACCAATACAATAGAAAGATAAATATAATACTTAATTCCCTTTTGGTTTTCAAAATAAGTTTGTAATGCTATGTAATGCTTTCCTTATCAGTGCAGTTGTTTTATCTTTTGTTTACTCTCTTTGCACTTCTGGAAGTGGGTAGTGTAATTCGATAAGACTGTAGGATAGGTGACCAGAGCAGCTGGCAATGAGAAAGATGCACTCTTGAGTTATATCTTGGAATTGTAGTGTTTTTTTCACAATTAAGTTTATAATCATATGTTGAAACCTATGAAAAAATGAAGATGGACGGTCCAGGACACCTTTGAGAGAAAGTATGTGAAATTTCCATCAAGAAAAACCCAAAAAAGGTGAAAAAGAAGACCTCAGTCTCAACGACAACTCCTGGCTAGCTTAAAAGCTAACAACAACTGCCAGTAACTGCCATGGAACACTGCCTGATCAACAGGAGACTACTGAATACTACCTACTGAGATAGGATGGGGTGGCATGTATGAACGCAGCAGCCCGACACTCCATCACTAGCAGCAAAACAAAGCCCTACACTTACACCAGAACTGACAGCATGCCCACAGAGTTTACATTTTTCCCGACGGAGATTATCTGGAGAACAGGGTGCTCTGAGACCAAAAGCAGGAGGACGCAGAGCAGCACGACACCTACAGCCGGTGGGGAGGAGACAGAGACGGCATTGTGGGAGAAGGTGGAAACAGGGCAAACAAGCTGGGCTGCAGGCTGGGCTAAGAGCAGCCCCACACAAACCTGTCGTACCAAGCTTTTTTCTCCTGGGTGCCCACTCCCTCACCAGCAGGATGGAAGCCTGCGGATTTCTAACCACCGCTTGGACAACTGTGTTTGCTGCTACAGAGGAGACTGCCAAACATAATTTCATTGTGTTTTTACAATACAATGACAATAAATGACTATCTATCTATGCAAACAGTTTACTGCTGTCTGCCTGTTCAGACACTACTAAAACATGACTGCTGACTGTGTTTAAACCATGTGTATATCTTTGTATTTTGCGCAATGATTAAATAAAAAACTAATATTAATACTTGTTTTTTAAATGTATTTTACAATAAGGATTGTGCCCTATACTTCATTTTGTATCCCTCTGGCGAGATTTTGATTGCGTTATGCCAATACTAAAATGTGAAGTTAAGACACAGTTGACCACGGACTGGTTTGAGAGTATCGTCTCCGCAAGAGGGATGTACATCACAGAAATCAAATCTCTCTCATTGTTATTGCTGTAATAATTTTAAATCTCTCCTGTATTTTGTTTCGCTGCTTTCAACTATGTCTGGAACAAAATTTGTCTCATAGTTGCGACAAAAACCACAGGCCAAGAGCCAGGAATCGATGCCCCCCACTGTTGTGTTCAATATCACAGAAGTTTTGAAGGGCCACGCAGTGATGGCATTGCCTAGTATCAAAGCCAGGCACAGTCAGGCCATGTTGAGCCGACACCAGTGTAGGGAGACGCCAAGACTGACAATGGCTTATCTCCATTTGCATGATAGTGGGGCAGAGATGAAAAATATAAATCAGGAAGTTAGAACTGAAGCAGCTCATTGGAATTCAGCCATCATTTCTTTCAATAGTTACTGACATGTCAGAGCATCTTTCATGAAATCGGCTGACACTGTAGCTTTCTTTCAAAAGATAAAACAGTTTGGAGAAAGTATCTGAGGTACTAAATGACCAAACAATAGAGGTGGAAAAAGATACATCTGGCAATATTTTCTCTTTTTCAACAAATAAATGCAGTTTTTGTGGACTAAATCCATAGCTCATCAATCACTAACATGTATTTGTTGTGGACTTCAGTCAGAATTTGGTGTCTAAATAAAGAGAAATACAAACAAACAAAAATAAATGAAAAGAATACAATTAAATCAAATTATTCATAGATAAACTACTGATAATACACTTCAATGAGCCTTCTTCTTTTGTGGTTTGCTCCTTCTTCACAATGTCAACAGACACTTTTCACTTTTACTTAATCTCATAAATACAGCCCTGAGCTGTAAATACCTGCTGGCTCCAAACATGTTTTAATCCACCACTAAAACAGTCTCTTCAAACATTTCATCTTATTTTAGTGGATATGCTTAAAAATAGGCCAGACAATTCATCAAACTTACCAGGCTCTGTGAAAACTAAATTCAAAAAGGGTATCTGAGACATATTTAAAGAGGTAAACCTGAAGTTGAACAAATGTAGTATTTGTTTGGTTTTTCTGTCCTGAATTTTTGCAGTTTGAAAAATATGAAAAATGCCAGCCTCATCCTTTTAAACACACTTTTTGCAATGCTAGAGTCTAGAAAGACGGTCCTGTTTAAAAACCAACAGTGATAAAGTCATCAATGACTCCTTGTGATAATTTGTCAATGCTCAAATTATCCATACAATTTTCCAGGCACACACTATTCCACCGCACAGCCTCTGAGCTCAGTCTGCACTGATGATCTTTTCACACTCAGTGCATTAGGAGGAGGTCTACAAGTCCTGCCTCAATACTGTGCATGAAGCTAAGGCTTCTACACAAACAGAAAGGGTACCAATGTGGGTCAAAGTGTGTGTGGGGAAATCTGGGGCTAAGCAAAGGGTGACCGTGCCCTTTGGCTGCGTTGAATGTCAGCGCACACAAACCATTCAGCGTGACTTTCAACTGAGTCAGAGGGATGAATCTGCTCTCGTCTGCATACTACCAGTGTAGTATGAGATCACTATGCTCCACCATAGTGACTTCAAGAGAGAATAACACAGAAAAGGCGTCTGAGGGAAACAGAACAACAACCCTGTTAAAGACATCTGAAGGAGTCTGTCAGGACTGACACCTTTATGCATCGTCTCAGCACTGATGTCAAACAGTTATAAACACACAGAGCAACGTCCATCCTCCATCAAAGGGCAGCAACATTAGAATATCATCCCTCAGGCCTGAATCTCTCATGCTGTTTCAGTGAGAGCAGCCTTAAAGGAATATATATTTTCAAGTCTTTTCTTATCATGCACACTGGTCTTGTAGCATAGATGCGATTTCTGCAGACATCATACCTTCATACAGAAAAAATGCAGGAAAGTTTACATTTTAAGCGTGTTTTACTTATTTTTCACAGTAATAGACAAGATAAGGCCAAATTAACGATCATTACTGCTTAGAACCAATGTTAACTGAATTTGTTTGTCAACTGCCTTTTATTCCCATGAGGAAGACGAGACCAAGACAAGCTAGAAAAATATCTTTGATAATAAAATCTCTGACAAAAAGTAAGTTTAGTTTTTGTTAAGCAGACTAAAATGAGACTAAAATGTAAGGGCTGGACTGTTGAACATTCAAAATATGTGATTTTTTAATCTGTCAAAACACATCAGAGACCATTTAAGGTCAGTATTTCCTTTTTAAAGCAGTGGTTCCCAAATTGGGATCGGGCACCCAAAGGTGTGGTGCCAAAGATTTCAGGGAGGGCGTAAAGTCCTGTCTGCTCTAAACTTGTCAAAATGAGATGTGCAAATCTATAACTAAATAATTAGAATAGGGATGCGTGTGATTCATGGTTAAATTCGTTTATCAAATTAGCTAGCGCAAGATTAACGAGTCGGTCAAACTAACGACCTATAATTTTTTTGTAAACATGAGCTTGAAACCTCTGTCAATAATGCTATTTAAACTGTGATGAACTCCTGGCACTAGAAGTTGCAGTAGCCTCAGTTCATGGCTGCTGCCTTCCTGTAGAGCTTTCCCCCGACACTTCACCAGACATAACTAGAAAAGCACTCGGAGAGCGCAGACCTCCACCATTAGCCCTATCTCCCGATAGTAAAGAATCCTTTAAAAAAAATTCCTGGATCCAGACGGTGATCTGGATCACTCCCAAAATCTAATCATTTAAGTGATAACTCATTTTGACCACACATTTTCTTAATAACAATGAAACCACTGATGTAGCACAGTTTGCAAAAGTGCCTGTAGTGAGTCTTTGATATCGTCATTTATACAGATGATATTAAGTTGTACCTGCCTGTTAAACCAACAGACCCTGGTATACTGTATGGTTAACAACCGCCTGGCTGATATTGACAGCTCGATGTTGAGTAATAATCCTAAAAATTCCATTCTAACAAGACTAAAATCATTTTAATGGACCAGAGCACATGTCGAAAGAAAAACTGACCTCTGCTGGCTCCTTATTGGATCATGTCAAACATGCTTAAAAGATCTGGGTATCTGATTTAACAGTCATTTAAATCTTGAGCACAAGGTTTGTACATTCTTGTTTCTATCATCTTAGAAATATTCTAGAATTTGATGTATTTTAACTTTTAATGACATGTAGAGTCAGAAATCTAAACATTAACTCCAGAATCAGCTGCAAGGATTTTAATCAAAACAAGGAAGCATGACCGCATCGCTCCTGTTAGAGCATCTTTACACCGACTCTCTGTATGTTTTAGTTTTTAGAATTTTTCAGATTACTTTTAAAGCTCTAGATGGCCTTGCTCCCATCTCTGACCTTTAATTACCATATGAGCTGACACATACACTGAGATCCCTGGGCAAAGGTCCTCCAGTTGTTTGAAATACTAGGCTGAAAACAAAAGGAACAGAGTTTTTACAGTGCGTGAGCCAAAACTGTGGAACGATCTGTCCGAGGGTGATCAGGTCAGCTGAGTCAATAATCTCTTATAAATTTCTTCTGAAGACACACTATTACCGACAAACCTATCCTGATTTTCTCAATTTTTAATTGAATTCTACTTTTTCGAATTCCTTTAAAAGACCTTTTTGTCCTTTCATGTTATTTTAAATAAATTATTTGTCTTAAATTAGGCATTTTTTCTTAATTTATTTTTTTGCTCATGATTCTATAACCTCCTGTTTGACTTTTTATTTTGTTTTAATTGCTGTCCTTGTAAAAAACCTTCTAAAAACTTCTTTAAAATCCTTAATAGGTAAAGGCTATTATCATTATAATCATTAGGCTGCACACATACACTTGAATTTAAAGTCTTTTAAATATTTAAAATAGCCCTTCATAGTAAACTGTTAAATCACTATAAAGTTTTATTTGCTTTGTTTTACATTTGAATTAAGCTTTTGTATCACTTAGGGTTCTCTCCACACTAAATATCTAAAATTGGACACTATAAAAAAAAGATGAACAAATCACTTGCAAAAAATTGCTAAAAATCGATAATTGAAAGTGTTGGAAATGAATTTGCGTATTGACTTGTGTCGCGCGATTATGGCATCATTTGGCGTGGCGCCGAGCTGTTTACGTCACACACAGATGGCTGATAAACTTTACTTTCGCTTAGTTAAGCAGTTCTCTGATTATATTCTACAGTGATTAGCAGAAAAATTGAGTGGTTACAGTCATCATTAACTGTGTCTCATGATGGAGATGAGACGCTAGCGATCTAAAAATAGCTTGTTGTTGTAAAAGCTCCAGCAGAACTTTAGTTTAGTTTCTGTGACGATAAGAGACTGGATAAAAACAACAGCGATAGACTGTCAGGCGTACATGTAATCCGTGATATTTGCCTCACTTTGTGTTGTAACTGTCCACTACTCTTCAACAGGACAGAGGAAGGAAAAGTGCGAGCTGCAGTCACAGGGCGAGAGGAGCAGTTGGGTGTGTGTGTCTGTGTGTGTGTGTATGTGTGACAGAGAGGAGAGAGAGTTTGTGTGTCTGTCCGTGAGTGCGGGTCAGTCTGACAACAATCATGAACGAACTAACGTTAGCTTGTTGAATACGTGAGTGATAAATGTTTATATGTTATTATGTCAATAACCTTAAGAGGCTGAGGCTTACTGTACATGTAGCTCTTCCAAGATTAAAATATTGCAAGAGGACGCAATAAAAGCAGTATCCTGTATTCAAATCATATCCCCAGGCTGTTATCATTAGTATGATCTTAGAGTTTTTATGTATATTTTTAAGAAGAGAGGCAAGATAAAAATATAAAAAATATAATTTTCTTTTTTAAAAAATCATTTGTTTTCATTTCTGTGGCATGTTCAAATTATTTAATTTAACAGAATTCACAAGAATTATTTTAAAGAATGTAGACATCTAACAACTAACATTATCTTGACAGCTTTGGAATATCCATGTTTAATTTTTTTGCCAAGGGATTTACCCCCTCGGGGGGGCAAAAAAAGCCTCCATCCAATTCATCAACAAAAATAATCATCTGATTCACTGATGATTGAAATCATTGTTTGTTGCAGCACTACTGTTTTGTTATCACAGTAACAAAATAGAAACACTTGGTGCACAATATTGCATAATTTCTAGGGCTCACCCCAAATAATCAAGTGAAAGAGCCTAATTCATCAGCCAATTTTTTACTCCTACGCCTGCTTATGAAACCAGGACCGTTCCATCTCTGCTGTATTGGAGCTCACAGTCTGATTTTACATAGATTTGTTTCCTACAAATAAATCATGACGCATAGCCTTACTTGGTATTAATATCAACTTATTAGTAATTGCTAATGTTCTTAAATTACAGGATGTACTTTTAATCATTCTCCTTCTCTATGAGAGATAAACCATGTCAATAAACTAAATAATTAAACAAAAAAAATCATAATGTCTGTAGATGTTATACTGTTATTTATGAAGTGGTTTAGTTTGTTATTCTCTCACACAAAATGTATAATACCTGTGTTTTTCATCCTACTTGACACTGCAGTTTTTCTGTGAGAATAAAGGTTGTACATGTTCATTCAAAGGAATCCCTCGTCTCATAATATCCATTTTATATTTCCTTAAATTTATAGCATAGAGGGATACTCATTAAAATAAAGTGATTCAAAACCCTTTAATTGATAATGTAAATCAATCACGGTCAATAGAATTTGGCTTTTTTGACAAAAAAATAACAAAAATCCTCTCAAATGTCAAAATGACACAGATTTGCTCTATGTTATATCAATCAAATAAAAGATATAATGTAAGATGAGTGACTGCATCCCTTTAAAGTGACTGACCTAATTCAACAGAGGTCCAGCCAAATGGTGCTTGTAGTCTCACAGTTAGTGAAATGGAGATCACCTGAGGGTGGTGAAGGTGTTTCAAGTGATTGTAGTATAAAGACACTTGTGTCTGGAAGGTTCAGTCACTGGCTACCATTACACCATAAGGACAAAAGAACACTCCAAGCAACTCAGAGAAAAGGCAACTGAAAAGTCTATGTCAGGATGGATAGAAAAAAAAATTCCAAGGCACTGAACATCCCCCTGAGTTCAGGTAAATCCATCATCAAGAAATGGAAGGAATATGGTACATGTGTAAATCTGCCTAGATCAGAACGTCCTCACAAACTGAGTGACCATGCAAGAAGGAGACTAATGAGAGATGTATTAAATCTCAATTGGTGTTCGCAAAAAGGCATGTGGGAGACTCCATGGTCAAGTGGAAGAAAGTTCTTCGGTCTGATGAGATCCAAAAAGGTTCTTTTTGGCCATCAGACAAGATGCTATGTTTGGCAGACACCAATCACTGTACATCACCACAAAACACCATCTCTGCTGTGAAGCATGGTGGTGGCAGCATCATACTGTGGGGATGCTTCGCAGCAGCCAGCCATGGAAGGTTTGTAAAGGTAGAGGGTAAAATGAATGCGGCAAAATATAGGAAAATCCTGAAGGACAATTTTTGTCTGCGAGAACTATGGTTTGGGAGAAGATTTGTTTCAAGCATGACAATGGCCCGAAGCATACAGGAAAAACTACACAGAAATAGTTTACAGACAACAAGGTGAATTTTCTGGAGTGGCAAAGTCGAAGCCCAGACCTCAATCAAATAGAAAGTTTGTAGCTGGACTTGAAAAGGGCTGTTCATGCTCAATTCACATGCAACCTTTCAGAGCTTGAGCCCTTTTGCAAAGAAGAATGAAGTAAAAATTTCAGTGTACAGAGGTGCAAGCCTGATTGAGGCCTATCCACACAGACTCAGCATTGTGATTGTAGCCAAAGGTGCATCTACTAAATACTGACTTGAGGGGGGTGAATATTTATGCAGTAATGTATTTATCTTACATATTTTTGTTTAATTGATATTACCTTGTGAAAATCTGTTTCCATTTTGACTCTGAAAAGTGTTTTTTGGTGATAAAAAGTTAAAGTTATATTGACCGTGATTGGTTTACAAAATCAATAAAAAGTTGAACAGTGTTCCCTTTCTTTCTCTCCCTGCAGCTTTTTGTTTAAAATATGATTTACGGTCTAAAGTATTGTATTTTCTTTTAATTTTCTAAAGTCCTTTCTACAAAAAAAGATGAAACGCACTATTCACAGAACCAGTGTATATAAGATATGAAAAGACTTGAAATACTTTGAACTATTCCTTTACTTAATCTTCGTTATCAAATGCAAATTCCAGCTGCTCAGTGCAGTGCCCCTGTCGGGACCCAGTACCTGCCTGCAACCTGGCATCCAGCTTCTTTGCTCTCAGCTTGGCTGCAGTAACAGAGAGGAAGGAGGGGGAGACCTGTTAGCTAGAAAACAAACTCCTGTCCAAAATGTGTCCAAAAAAAAACCAAAAAAAAAAAACAGCAGAGTGAAAAAATAGAGGAGAGGCTGTGAAAGAGACAGATGAGGCAGCAAGAGAGTATAGTGGCCTTCACCTGTCTCCTCTTCCCTTCAAGTTTCACAAAACTCCCAAAGAAGAGTTATTGTCATTCAGCCAGGCTCCTCCGAACAATTTAAATGCAAATATGTATAAACCAACTCCATAGAGGGAGCAAATTGCGTATGAAGAGCAAGCATGATAAGGAGTATAAGCTATAGAACCAGCTGACTGCTTTCCTTTTAAAACACACTGGTCGACTTAAAAAAAAAGAGGAGGATTATACCGACTGGACTGATGGGAATAGCCTGCTTCAGGATGCAAAAATGTGAGATATGTTACAAATATGTGGGAAATTGAATTTCAAAAACGAATACATGATCTTTACATGAAATGTTGAGAATGTTTCAGAGTTAATCATATTTATTTTTCACCATCTTTACTTTATGAAAATATTTTCTTAGTTGGCGTGATTTAAGTTATGACTTCACTCTGCAAAAAATAGCTGAGTGGTCAAAATTCCTGCAGCTTCAGTTGAGCTTTTTTCTGTTCAGTTTTCTAGATTCAAGCAGAAAGAGAGCTCAATGTAAGAAATATACACTGTTGGCTGTCACTGAAACTACAAAAGGTGGACTGTACAGAGTGCGACTTACGGTGGAGTTGAAGCGCAGGTGACAGATGTTACAGGAAATGATGGGTTTCTTTTTGGGCGGAGCCATGCCAAAGGTGTGGTTGATCACTGCCTTCTGAATGGGGTCCATCTGAAACATGAAGAACAATGACAGACATGACAAATCTAAATAATATAAAAATGCATTCATTAACCATTTTATTAGGTACACTTGTTCAACTGTTATTTAACATTAAAGTAATCATTTGATCCGAATATATAAATAATTTTTCAGTTCAAAGAGTGTGCTGGCTCATCAAATTTGATATCTCTCCCTATTTAAGCACATTACACTCTCTTAAGCATACAGGGTACAAACTTCCTGAGACTAAAAACAAATCTTGAGTGAACAGGGATTTTAAGTTATTGTTAAACAATAAATCTGGCAAACATTGTTTCTGTACCTTATTTATAATTTCCTCAGAGTGCTGTTTTAACACATTTTAATCAACTTTGCTAAGACTGATGGCTCTACCAGTGCTTTAAGACTCTGAAAAAACTACTTCCTGTTTCATGGCAAACAAAAATTTTCATGACATTTTTGGTGTGACTTGAGCTTAAGCTGACTTTAAGCTACTGGCAGTTTTAAAAAGGCTACAACAAACAGTGACCACAAACATTTTGCTTTCATGTTCAGTTACATTTACAGGAAATTATTTGAATGTCTAAAAGACAGAGATTTTTTACCTTCCCATAAAATATTTATTCCCAACAAATGCGCAAGTTATTGCATTTGTGGGACATTTGTTACATTTGTGGTTTATTATGTTTGTGGGCAGTTTTTATGTTTGCAGCTGTAACAGGATATGCAATCATGGTGGGAAAGTCTGTGTATTTGGATATTCTCAAAGCTGTTAGTGTAATTTTATGTTTCAGTTACAAATAAAAATAAATTATTCCTGCCAGGATTAAATAAATGTTAACTACAGATTTCTTAACTTAGGTTAGATGGGAGTAACAAAACAAGACAAAATGGGCTTGTAGAATCAGTTAAAATGTGAAGCATTTTCTGAAGCATCCCTGTTTTTTCGAGTAAACATGCAGAAAATAGCTAAATTTTGGACTGTTTCGACAGCCTTTTTCAATCATGTCTTCTGTTCAAATTTTTTATGTCTACTGTGCAGCTGTGTGAGTGGACTCTTATTTTTAGCTCTAAGTGTCAGACAGGAATCTCTCCCAGCCTCCCACATGCCTGACACATTTAACACGTTCCTCTGACTCTTCTCATTAAGGGTTAAAGCTAAATGTAGTGGATGACATTCTGATGCTTCATTGTTTAGAGCCAGGCCAAACCTGGTATATTAGAGGGAGCTGAGTTATGTCAGAGATGTCTGGATTTTATTTTTACCACTGATTAGAGCTCAGTTTTCAGCCAATTAGATTCCTCTGCCAAACAGGGATAGAAGTTGCATAAGTGAAATAATAATTCAAGTGAAATAAAGATGACACTCTCACAAGCAATTAAACACACAGACTGAGGCAGGATAGGATGACCATCCCTACCTCCAAAGCCCTGAGCCATTCTGTGAGAAACACTGATATAACTGGAGGACTGAGTTTAAAACATCCAGCACAAGAATAACATTAACCTAAAGAAAAGCTTGATTATGACCATTTTCTGGGAGTTTATAAATTAAAAAACCTATGATGCTTAACAAGATTTGCTATGAGACTGCAAGAGACTGACTAAGGGATCAAAACTATCACTGATTTAGGCCTCTATATGTTTGTTAATATGATTTGGGATTATTTGAATTTTATAGCAGAGATGCTAGAAACAAGTCTTCCTGGATTCTTTTTTATCAATATAAAAATTATTACCTCATGCATGCATATGAGAAAACTTCAGGCAGCTTCTTACCGTGTTGAAATTGGGAAAAAGGCTGAGCGGCGATGAGCTGTTCACCCTGAGCGGCAGGAAGTGCTCCAGCTGGGCGTGAGCCTGCGGCTGGAGGGGTCGACCCGGCAGAGGCAGGGAGCCCAGGAGAGGGTGGACCTGGCTCTGAGAAAGGGCACCTACAGCAGGGAGGATCACATTGGAGAAAACACATCAGAGCGTTCTTCTTATACTCCTCTTTTGTCCTTTAAGATCTTTATTTTTAACACATTTGTGGTCACACACACAGACAAAAATGCCATTCATTTTAATTTGAAGTCACCAAAGCCGCACAACATTAAACACCCGAGAATAAAGACCAAGTTAGCATCAATAGCTGTTTTTAACAGTGAATGCTGCTCTCAGTAAAGCTTAAATCATCTCAATTATAGCAGTGGTTAAATGATGAGAGGCTTTGTGCAGCCTTTTCCAGCTTTACAAGTCCATAGTTTATCTTGACTAATGTCGCTGGCCTTTAAATGAAGCACGAGTGTAAGTGTAATTGTGGGCTTTAGTTTTTCCTCTGATTCTTAAAACAGTCAAAGTAAATAAGAAAAATCAGGGAGATTCAGAAACCCTAAGTCCTTATGATTCATGATTTATGATTTTTTTTTACCATTGCATTTTTGTTGTTAAAGCTCTTTCAACATGACCTTTCATCTCATCTTGCTGTAGTTCTGTTGTCCTTAATTCTTTCAGAGTGCTCATGCTTTAGAGAGCAGCAAAGCACACTGACCTTTTGTCTGGATGCAGAGTAAACATTTGTGTGCTCCCATTCAAATGCACATTGTCTGATTTTAGCTTGGTGATTACAGACTGTTTTTAATGCCTTCATAAGCTTTAAGTTCTTAGGTTTGGGTTTAAAGGTCATGTGTAAATGACAAAAAACACAAGCTTAAAATTAATACAAGTCACCGATGGATTTGGATATATTTGCTGTGTATATGTTGCGCTTTGTTACCTATGTGTTTTGAAAAATTTTGTGTTTTTGTGATTTCTTTTCAGAGAAATCCTCTGAAAGCCACATGAGTGTAAAAGAAAGGGCAGCACTGCAAGAAATGTCTAAATTAGATAAAGATTTAGGATTAAAGAAATTACACAGAGAAAACAAATGCTTTTGACAGCCTTTTTTGTTTCAAAAGTCCCAGTAATTTTAAGGTTAATATACAGTGAAGCTGCAACAACATTCTATAAACTGCTATATTATTCATACTTTTATAACAAGGCTGCAGAGTTTAAAACAATTTGTCAAAATGAGCAATCAGGGCTTTCAGAAATTGAGCATATAGTGTTAGTTCATCCAGGCCACTGAGTAAAGCACTGCCATATAACTGAGATCAGCTGACAGCAAGCGGATTCACTCTAAGAACACTACTGGTTAATCCCACTCATAGTGTCATATTTAAACTGCTCTAGACTGACTTTTCTGCTCCCTCTGCAAGCCACTTTTTGCAAACCCCCCTCCACCTCAGCTCCTCCTTTATTCTACTTCTGACTTAATCAATGTCATTCTGTTGTCACTGAAGCCTGCTCTGCTCTGGGGTGTTTTGCTGCTTCTCTCCCTACCTCAGGCTTTCCTTGAAGGTCCAGAAAAAGGCAGGAACATGTGCTGTACCTGCTTGATGCTTTCTATGTAGGCTTGTGGAAAGCATCAAGCACAGAAGAGCCTCACAGTCAAATATAAGTAAAGGCAATAAATGATTAATTGGTAAGGGTTAGGGTCAGAGTAGGCATTTGTGCACAGTGTTTATGGGAATGACTCTAACATACAAATGTATGCACATATACGAACAGCCTGAAGACATAATGCCCCTGTCCTCAGCTATCACCATGAAAGAGGCATAAAAAGTAGAAGAGAAAAAAAAAAGAAGAATGCTTCATACACAGTTTGCCCGCTGTTGAAAAATTCAAGCTTTACTCTGAATGGGTTCAAAATGTGAGCTGTGGTTTGATGGGAAATGTTAAGAGGAGTTTGAGAAGATAGCTGAAAGGCGCATTGTTTGTGCCAATTAAGTATAAATATACCAGATTAAGACTGCAGGATGGGAAGAGATTATTCATTTTCTCTGCTTTAGTATAGGATACATGGGTATCAGAATGATGACCATTAAAATACAGAAATATGTTAATTGTCATGAGTTTGATTTAATTTAACTGGCTAACACACTGATGATATGCAGTGTTTTGCTACAAAGCTGCAAGACTTCTCTAAATACTGTAGAGGGTAAATGCTGTCAGTCTTAACACTGAAGGCTGATAAAATTAAGAAAATCTTAGACGAGAAAGCACTTCCACACAATTTTCTGCCTCTTTCACCTCTGTATTTCAGGTTTTATCTCTGGGGATGAGGAGCGCTATGAAAGTCCTTGAGCATTAACATGTTTTTACTAATCCTGTCGCAAATTCAAAATGCCTCTTAAAGCCTCAACTCTGGGAGAAGGGGGGGAGGGAAGGGAAAAAAAGCCCTTTTGCATTCAAAACATGCTCAAAGAAATTGAATGAACAGTACTGCAGAGGGAACGGTTAATACAGGCAGATGATTTTAGGAGGCATGAAAACAGTTGGAGGGATTAAAGATGAAGGTAAACAAGTGTTAAATATGTGTGGACTAAAGGGGCAGCAGCAGTGATTTTAAAACACCACAACATGTTTTGTTTCATGTTTGCTTGAAGCAATGAAACACAAAAAAAGATTTCTTTTCCCGACAGTGAACATGGCAACAATTGAGGGTTGTACATGGTAGGGTTGTTGTAACAAGATCTAAACATATAAGCTAAGCTTTGAAATGGTTTAAAACAAATGCTGAGGAGCTCCCTTAAATCTCTTTATTTAGATTTCAGGAAACGATCAAATCACAGATTCAGGAGACCTTGCAGGATTTGAAATAAATCCCCAAACAACATGAATTTTCAACAGCTTGAGAGCAGTAAAACATCCATACAACAACAACCCTGGCTACTATGAAGAGGCTAGGATTACCAAAGTGGATGCAGATGTGAAAAAAATGAGAGTTCTTTGAGTGTCCACTTTGGCTCTTTGCAAAAAAGGAATCACCAGTAAGTCCTACTTCAAAACGACTGTTTTTACAGCAAGAATAAACAAGTTTACTGCCAGGTTAAAAAAATTAACTCAGAGACAATAGCCCATTTCTTCATTGTAAAGACAGTACAAGGTGAATTTAACAGCCAAACTATTCTGACAATTTATCATATTAAGATATTGAATTATGTGTGATTAAGGGCACATTTAAGCTGTTTGCTTGAAGGGGCCAACCTCATCTCCAGCTCTCCTACATTAACCAAAAGTTAGTTTGAGATATCTCCACTATAATGAAAGCCTGATACTATTAGGAATCTGAATGTAAGGTCTTATTTTTAAGTGGCCTAAAGGAATTTACAGGATGCTGTTAAAGTTAAAAAGTGGAACAGCATACATTAAGGTTTTAAAGAAAAAAGCTATATATGCCCACTTCAGGATACTTTCAATACTCCTTATTTTTTATTTTCTGATTTTGAAGCATTAATGTGAGGACTGTAACCTCTTTAATATAATAATTTAAACAACAAATTGTAGGACCTCTTATTCTTGCATTTAAGACTTTTAAAAACTTTTTAAAAGCCTTAATTTTGGCTCAACTGATTGATTAATTTTTAAGACTTCTTAAGATCCTGTGAACACCTTGTATCCATGCCAATCTTTCACTTTAGAATTAACCACTTTAGAAATTATACACCAATGGAAATTTTTAATGAATGAATAAGAAAAAATATTAGGAAAGTTCATTTTTACTTCTGATTATTATTGTCTTAAGCAGAATCATTAAAGGCTTTTCAACATGATTTTTCCTAACAATGACCAGCAAGATGATTAATAGTAATAAGAATTGAAAGGATTCAGAATTATGTTTAGTTTTTTATTTCCTTACTATGGTATGTATGTTATGTACAAGCAATTTAAGAAATTTTGCAAGAGTGGAGCCCTGGTCAGAGGGTTCATCTGGTATTTGAGAAAAACACAAGTTACTTCTGGCCTAGTGAAAGGATAAGCTCACAGTGAAGAGACTCCGACCCTCAATCATGCCTCTATGCACAGCAGACGAGTTGAATAACCTACCACATGGCCTTTGGTTACCACAGCATCGCCCCTTAACAGATCCTGGGTCTGTGCATGAAACCTCCAAATCGTGACAATGCCGATGCAACCTACCCTACCACACCAGCCCTCATGGGCCCCAAACACAGCTATGTATACTGATGGGCAGGAAAAGCTAGGAAACACAGGACATATCAAGGGTTATCAGGTGGAAATCTCTCTTCAAAGGCAGTTCATCTGATTATTCCCATAGGATGAACTCTGACACCCCTGAGCCACCCCACCACACACCATATCAACATGAAGACCTCCTTTATCTAACCTTCCCTACCAACATCACAGCTCAACAGACACAGGCTCATGACAGTGACAATGTTGACCTATCCTAGCCCATGGCTCCTAATTTCCCCTAAAAGATCACTGTTCCTTGTTCCTTACATTTATATCATTGCTCTTTTTTCAACAGGAACCTTTTTTTGCTCCCTTTCATGTGCGAACATGTTCATGACAGACTTAGAAAAATCTTTTCTTATTTTTCGATTTGGGAAAAAGACTAAGAATGTGGACCAACTGTGATTGTTTTGTTTGCTATAGATCTCAAAAATGTGGATCTGTATAATTAAAACTCTCTGATCTGGTAGTTGAGCAGATCAACGACTAATTCCCTCAGCTGTACAACAAACTGACCAACAACTCCAGTTCAGCACTGAGGGGTTGACCTCAGACTGGCAATGCTTCGTCATCTCTGCCCCTGGAAATAACTCATGAGTCTGAAACTGAAAAGGGAAACTAAAAAATGATGAAATTTCTAGCTGATTCAGAGCTGTGAAAAGATTTTGGCAGCTATATCTCTTTGGATTTGACTAAAAATAGAAGCATAATCACCACGTCAAAATACAGCGAGGGAAAAACAAACCAGGAAACAAGTTTTTCTATGGGCTGTCGATTTCTTTTCTACTGTTCAGAAGCATCCAAAAAATGGGAGACAACAGTAAAAATAACAGCCAATCAACTTAATAAATCAAAGTTACTAATCTCTATCAAACATACTTTTACAATATTTGTTGCCACATCTTTTTCTAGACTTGATTAATCTGTTTATACAGTGATTTACAGCCACTTAAGCAAACCATGTGCTATTTAGATTAGAATTTGGAATGAGAGCAGGGATTAAAGTGGATTAGTATGTTTATTTTAAACTGCATGTGTAATGTGGGCACCATTGGTCTCCCTGGAAAACCCACACACACAAACACACAGAGGAAACATAAATTTACCTGCTTGATTTAGTTTGTGATGTATTCAAATTTGATCAAAAAGCTCCACCAGGGTGGTGTATGTACGACTCATACCAATAAAGTGCATTAGATGACATTACAGTGAGTAAAAGATGACGAAGGAGGCGACCAGAAGCAGATAAAAGACCGTTTTTCTTCCTCCACAAGGCCGATGTGCTTAATCTGCCTGTCAGTCTGACTTTTGGGGACACTGATTCCCTCTCCTACACAAATCTGAAATTGATCTCATTAATCTCCTACGCATGTATTCACCAAACACAGCAGGGCGAGACGTTTCATTAGCTGCATTTAAGGATGAGTAAATGAGGAGGCATCGTGTGAGAAAATTTGCACGACATCGGGTGAAAACCGAAACTTGTTGGACAGAACTTTGCTTTCACGTTACCCAACTCTTTTCTCCCAAAAAGTGCCTCAAAAGCTTCATGACAGACTCAATCTGTGGTTACATTAGTTCCATGCAATAAGGCTGGGATTAGGGCTTTGATTAGTTTTTATTAATAGTCCCTCATCACCACAGAACTTCATGAACTTGAACTTATGAAGTTGATTACAAGACTGCAAATCCTAAATTGAAAGGGATCAGGATTTATTAAAGCACTAAAAATGACCTTTCATGAAAAAACCTACCAGACTTTAACATAATATATTCAAAGCTAAGCCCAACAGCCACTTCCACTGTGATTTATTCAGTAATACTGAAAAAAATAAAATAAAATAAAATTAAAAAAAAGATATAACATGCATCATGGGATCAACTTAAAAAATGCTTTTTGAAACTGTCCAGTAAACAGATCTTTTGTTGCTGTTATCATATTGATAGATGACTAAAGTTTATGTTCACCTTGACAGGTTTCAACTGCTAAGTTCCTGCAGTCTACCTAAGAAGAGTCAGGTGGGATTGCTTTGTTTGGTTGTCCTGTCTTGATTGACAGGGCGACCACACCCCCTTCTGTCTGGCAGCTTCTTCAGGACGGCATCCCAGGTGCATGGGGATCCAAACAAATGCAATCCTCCCAGGTGATTGCATTTGTATGGATTGGGGCCAACTGATATTTTTGGGGGTCAGTAATAATACCAATTATTAGTTTCTTATGAAGCCGATGATCAATATTTGAAACCAATATGCTTTTACAAAAATAAAAACCTTTCAATCAAGTTTCTGATTTTGAATTGGTATTGTTGGTATCAGCCCTGTGGTAAACAATAACTGCATACATGACATGAAGAAGCCTGAGCTGTAGTTTTGGAGGCTAATTTTAAACGATGGGCCAGAAACACTAGGATGAGGGAAAAAATCAATACGGCATATTATCGCTATATTTTGCGTGGCGATATGTCGAACTGAAGTCTATGATACTGGATAAACAGCATCAGTTGCTTTTCTGTCCACTTGATGCTGTTGCACCCTTTGTCCAGTGAGGCTGGCAGAGGTGACGCGTGGGGTTTGCAAGGAGTGCTAAATGAAAATAAAATACTGTTGAAATATGATAAAAATGAAGGCAAGGCTAATGCTAAATCAGCTTAACAGTTGAAAAAAATTGTATAGATAGCAATATATGGCATCGTAAAATGTTTAAAATCGCAATAAAATCAAATTGTGGTACAGGTATCATGATAATATCTTATCGTGGGGCCACTAGTGATTCCCACCCCTAATAAACACAAAGAGCCCATCTTCCCAATAGCCCTTGCAGCACTTGACACCCAAGGTGAAAAGGACACATCACCTCTCTTAATGGAGACAGAGGGACATACAATAAGCTATTTGAATTGCAGGAAACACCTGAAGACCCTGGGAGACAACATCAGAAGAGAAAATAGACTTTCTAAATGAGTACATGACCGGTGTCCACATGAAGGCTGGCAGTAAAAACTAAAGTCCCAGACTCTTAAATCCTAGATTACAATTATAATGACAGATGAAAAAACATTTCACAGCCTGGTTCTATAAAGGTTTTGGTTTCTGTAACTCGTGATTTTTTTGGTAAAACTGCAAGGGAAGTGAATTTCTCAATAACTTTTTAATTTGATTACATCAAAGCTAAGACTTTTACACCATGTGGCAGGTATGATTTACAGGTGTGTGTGCTGAAGCTCCCTGAAGGCTTATGGCCCACCTCAACTTCACCTGTCTGCTTCTTTCTTGACTGACGGGAAATTAGGTTGAGTTAGCATTTCTGATATGGTGACCACCATCAATGAACTTCCAAAAGGCCTCTTCTGAAACCTGCCAGTGTTGTCACTGAGTCTGTGACTATTTTTCATAAATTTGATAGATAGAGCAGAGAGTGACTTGTGGAGTTGTGTTCCTCTCACTTCTGACCTTTTAAGTCTTTGTTGCTGATAAAATGCCGTGCTACAAGATGAACTATTTCCTGCTGGATAATCTGTACTTGTTTCTTTTTTCTATGCTGGATGACAGCGTCCTCATGGAGGCTGGAAGTGTAGGTCACAGCAGCTAACCTTCCCATATTGAGAAAGAATAGAAGATTATGAGCAGCAGAAATTATGGCACCCTGCATAAACTGGAGGAAAAGCTTAATCTCCATTATTTCCAGGATTAGTCTCTGGGTGATTCAACATCATAGCAATTATAGAGGGAAGAAAATGGAATCTTTCATAACGGGGGGGGGCAAAAGCATCAGAAGATAGGCTATGTTGGAAAGGCTTTATCATCAGCCTGCACCATCATGGCAGTGTGGAGATAACTTCTTCTACCTGACACCAAAAGTAAGGACCTTGTTGTTCTGTATTAATGCCCGGAGAAAACATTACAATTAAAATATATTTAATGAATTCAGAAACCCCAGAGAATGACTGGAGCAGATCCAATCAGAGTGACAGTGCTGTGTAAACAAGGCAGAATGCTCATAGAAAATTTGAGGAAAATTCATATCATTTAATATACATATTTTATATAATCAAAATATAAAAACATGCCACATTTAACACTGCAATCATACCTGACTGGGACTGAACTAACGTCACAGTGCAGGTCCTTTGAAGTTGTCAAATCCAGCTAAAGCTTGAGCCATAACTCATGCTTTAAAAAAAAAAAAACTCCTATCTTTTTAATCTAAATTATTAAAGAAGCTGCCATGGGGGATTAAAGTGGTAGTTTAGAAAACATACTTTAAACAGGTCTACACTCTGTTTTGGGGAGTAACTAGAGTCTATTTTAACAGCTGACTGTGCATGGCAGCTTATCGACAAACAGTGATCCAAGTGTATATAAATATGTCTAAATTTTTAGATTAGTTGGGAACTAAAACCTCTACCTTAAGCCTACAGCCTGTGTGAAATAACAAGGGTGACAACAAGTAGTGACACTGTCAGTTACACAAGGCGTTTTAATGGTATTTCATTGTTAAACATCTGAAATGATCTACTCATATTGCAAACATCAGCATGTTCCTGAGAAAGTTATCATACATTTCAGAGGGATGTACTCTGTCATGGAGAATGCATTCCTGACACCAATCAGCCCGTAAAATCCTCCTTCAAACACCATCCCCATGATAATCATATACACAGAGAACTAAGATTTAAGTCACAGCTGTCATGGTTGGTCTCCTTTATTTTATTATTTTTTAAATTTTGTATTTAAAATGCTTTTGTTTTAGAAAGGTGGTTGTGTGTATCTTCTCTGTCACTGCAAGTTTGTTTGGGAGGTCAGGAGTAGGGCTGGGTATTGCCAGTGATTTCCTAAACTGATTCGATTTTGATTCACAAGGTCCCAATTCAATTCGATTTCCAATTTGATGCGATTCAATTCAATATTGATTCATTGAGGGATATTTCAGCTACAATACCTGTTTTGCTTGAAAATGCAAGGGGGTCTTAGAGAACTAATGGCAGAAATTATACTTCCAGTTGAATTATAAGAAACCTTCTAACTAGGCCTAATATTGACATATTAAAGTTCAGACCAAACACTGACCCCAAACTTGTTTCCTGAAAATACTTTTTATTGACCAACACATTTGATCAATCAACATAATAGAGTGCAACATAGACTTAACAGTCAGTAATAAAAGATCGATCTTTGAAAAAAATGAATCGATATCGAAAATTCAAACAAACAATTTATCTGAATCGGAAAATTGATTTATTAACCCAGCCCTAGTCAGGAGCACTGGGAAGTCACGGCTGAAGCTTATTAGGCATCACAGCTGCAGCCAATCAAGATCTCCTCTTTACCACCTTGTGTTGAGCCGTCAGACACCAGAGTATTACTTCAGCCCCATGGATTACTGGCTCGCTTAACCCCAGATCCAGTGTAATTTACAAGCAACCTTTTTTGTGACTTTTTGAAGTCTAACCTTCCTGTGCCTTAGCAATCTCCTGTAAATACACTTGTTTTACCTGCATCCTTTGTGATTTTTTTTTTTTAATTTTAGAATTCTTTATAAGGTGGAAAATAAAACAACCAAACTTAACCTAAATCAAAAAAATCTATATAATTCAAATTAGTTTTCGGTAGAATTTCAACATTTGTGCTGTAATCTCAAAATGCTTAGTTAAATATTCCTCACTTTATGTCATTCCAATTTAATATCCACTGAGCAAAATATACAGAGCATTAAACAGATGGCAGAAATATCACTGAGAATGTCTTTTCTTTTTAAAGATTTTTTTCCCTTTACTTTGATAGGACAACTAAATCGAGACAGGAAATGTGGGGGAAAGAGTGGAGGAAGACATGCACCAAACAGTGCCCACATCGGGATTCCATCCTGCGACCAGTGCTTCAAGGACTCTAGCCTCTTCATATGGGTGCCTGCTCGACCAACTGAGCCAAACTGGCACCCTGAAAATGCCATTGTTAAAATAGCTTATAGAAAATAGCTTTTTGATGAGGTCCCAGTGTTTAAAAGAATCATTTAGTACTGATTCATGTCAGAGTAGAATCTGCAGCCAAATATAATCAGTGAATACTGGATACCTTAAAAGCTATGCTATGCGTTTATAAAGTATTTGGTGTTGACATCAGGGCATCGCCAGATCATAAATCTTAATCTGGATTTACAGTTGAGAGTCAAGTTAACAATCTGTGTTTAACCACTTACAGGACATTACATTTTAGAACCTATTAATACTTCATATCCATAAAATATAAGTAGTGTAGGGGAATATCATATCCTTTTATCTGATAAATGCACTGTAATCACAAACAGCATCACGTAACAAGAATTCAACAAGCTCTACACTAAGAATTACTCTTATATACGGTGATAAAGTTGCCATCTGTAATAAGTAGGGGTGTGACGAGACACTCATCTCATGAGACGAGATTTTACACTTTTTTTTATTTGGAGAAAAAAACACATGGGTGGATGATATGTCTTTTATACAACTGAAAGTCATAATTGCAAGGCATTCAGGTCTATTCAAAAATGTTTAAACTAACTCTCGTTGTACTGAATAGGCTATCAATGCTTCCAGTTTCTCTTGTCTAACTGTACATTTTAATGCTCTTCATATCAAACCTTTCATTTTAACAGTCTACACTATGCACTCATCGCTACGATTACAATAATTATATTTAATGTCATATTTAATTATATATAATAAAAGCATTTAGATTATTTTGAAAGTACTAAAACACAGTTTACAACAGACTGAAATATACAGAGCTGCATCAGTAAAATCAAACTATGTCTCACCCTCTTTAAGGACATCCATATTGAAAACACTCAAAATCAATCTTTCTGTCAATAACACATTTGCTGTAATTTAGAGAAAAAGATTGTTTTATCATTTTGTGGTCTTTTTTTTTCTAATGTGAACTTTGGCAGTGTTGGACATGACACACTGATGAGCGTGTGTGTTAATGTGTGTGCGTTGCTGAGCAAGTGCGTGTCTCTTCTCTGTCTGCTGTCAGACAACAAACAGAGCGCGTTTAACTGGAGCTAGAACTTCACTTTTTGGACCTAACAGTGGACTCTATGGTGCTCAAGCAGAGTTTGTTTTGCTAAGTTTACCGCTGCAGTATACAATGGCCCATTATGGTACACATGTTAAGCTTCTGATTGATGATAGCACAGCCAACAGCTGGCGGATGTGTGACTGAAAGGCGGTGAGACGAGAAGACATGGTGAAGCAGCGACTGAATGAAAGTTACAGAGTCACATATACCGGCACTATGAGCGAGTCTGCGCGCATACACGAACTAAATAAATGCTGTATTCTCCTCATGCAGACTGCTCAGGTTTCCAGCAGCAGCACTGAATCATTTTGCACTGTTATGATGAACTTATTGTGCATTGGTGGATCATGTGTGGCCCCAAGTAGTGCACACAGAGGAGGGGGAGGGGGTTGGAGTGGTCATCTCAATGGATCACAGATCAGCTCCGTTTCTCATAAGCTCTCTCACCAGCAGTTTTAAAGTGCCCAGGGTATCTTTGTGATCTTTTATAACTTCCAGTTTGGTATTGTTTTCTGTAAGGAGAGCTTACAGGAGAGCTGCTCCAAGTGTCTGTGCAATATTGATCTTGCAAAATTGACGAGAAGGCGTTTGGATCTTGTGAAATCTCATGGCATGAGATCTCGTCACACCCCTAGTAATAAGAAATAGCTGTTTTTCCACTGCCTTTACTAAGCTGCTCAACATAAAGTCACCAATACAGTATTTATCTTAGCTTAAAAACAGAAAAACCCCACTATCTATAACTAACAGTAATCTTTCTATTTGCAGAACAGCGCTAAGTCATAGCAAACAGTTTAATCAGACAGACAGGATTAAGCACCGAATGAGGAACTGAAATGCCAAAAAGTGTCTCCTCTTATGACAGGGTTGTACCGTTAAGCCTGCAGAACACATTGCGAAATGATGAAAATTGAATGGCATGTTTTTTCACCCCATAAAAGCATGAAGCGCACAGCTTTCTGAGTCATAAAACAGAAGTGGTTAGTGCACTGTGCTTTAGCAGTAATGATGATGCCATTCACTGCTTACACAACATGCAGAGAAGCAAGCATTTATGATGAGCTCTGGAGGATGAATTAGCATCCATTAAAACTGCCATTGACAGCTCTGCTTAGCTCCCTCCGCTGGAAACAAAACGTTGAAGTGAAAGCCTAATTTCCATGATGGCTTAAAATGCTGCCCCCATCCTGCTCTGTGTGGTCTTTTAATAAATCATCTTTATTGTGACAAAGAACATTTAGGCCATGACTAGCAGCCAACAGGCAAATTCTCCTCCTGGCTGTCACCCTCTATTTAAACTCACACAGTCACAGCTGGTAGAGCCCACAGCTTCTGGAGAATTTCTACCTGCAGGGCTGCATCCAGCCTAGATCAGGCTCCCTGCGGTAATCTGTCCTACTTTCAACAGGGAGCACAGAGGGCCCATCTTCACCACAGGGTGCACAAACTTCTGTTCAAATTGTTCAAGGTGAAATCCAGGAACTGTGCCCTCTGGTCTAAGAGAAATAGGGAGATACGAAAGCTATAGCAACAGCAGTCTGCACAGGAAAATTCAACTAAAACCCTCACAATATTCAGTTTATAATACATCTCCACATTAGTTTCTCTCTTTTTCATGATACTATCAGTAAGTCGTAAATCAGCTCATAAACATAACTGTTCAACCAGATTTTTTAATGAAGTTATCAGTTTGAGGAGGACATAACAGCTTTAAGTTACCGAGTAAATGAAGTGGGTGATAGAGCTCAACAGTGCACACTCACTTTTGAAACAGCTCTGGTTCCAGAAGTAAATTTGTCATTCAAATCCTCCATTGACATTTCTAAAATCCTTAAATGAATATTTATCATCATCACCATGTCTACCAGCTAACCAAATACTCTATAAATGATCTGATTCAGGATCAGGAAAACAGCGTTCAAAAACTGAGAACAAGGCAAAGGTTCAAGACTGTGTGTTAGGGATGCTGGCTAAACACTTACATTTATATATCAAATTAGCCAGTGCACTTAAGCCATTACCTATACTAGTACAATTTTTTTATAAACATGGGCCTGAAATTCCAGTCAAATGCTTTTTAAGAACTGTAATGAATTCTCCCACCACTAGTAGCCGCTGTAGCTTCATTTAATTGCCACTGCCTTTCTTCCAGAGCTTTACCTGGCGCTTTCCCAGAAAACAGAAGCTTAGCGTTTAGCAGAATATGACAGTTATTTTTAACTAGATAATGGAAATTAAGTGGTATATAGGCTGTCACATATAACTACTCAACCAAAGTGAAAAGAAGTCACATTTCAAAGCACGATTTGAATCTGCAAAGAGGAACAAAGGTTGGCGGAGCTAGCTGCTAATGTTAGCTACGCTCTACACAGCATACAATGCTCACATCGTACCCGCTGACTTAATGACTCTGTGATGAATTTGACTCTTTTCAAAGTATTTTCTCCTCTTCAGGATGAGTTTATACAGTACATGGGGAACCATGCTGTTGAGCTTTGAAATGGTGAGAAGCCCCTGTTGGTTTTTTCTGAAATACAAAAAAAAAAAAAAAAAAAAAAAGAGTCGCAACATCTTTTGGGCTGCATATCTAAATGGAGATAAGTTTTACCAATGGAGACCTGTCTCACAATGGCTATGACTTAACACTTCAGATGGGTGGGTGCTGAGGGACAATGGAGGAAAAGCAAAAGATGGTCTGAGAGACTGATGCTGAAATGCACACATCTACTTGACATCCACCCTGAAAGTCACATATTATACCTTTCAGGACAAAAAAGCTTTAGAACAGCGGAACAAAAATGTGATTTCATTCACATAATTTCCTCAACTTTCAATGTTCTGATAAATCTGGCTATTAAAGATAACAATCACCAAGATAAGGCAGATGTGCAGAGAAATGCTGCTCAGATAAAGCTGCCATTATTGTGTTTTGTTTCTTTCCCCAACCTGCCCCCTCAAAGCGTTCTGCACTTCTGCATCAAGCACACTTATAAAATCAACCGCCACCATCTGCTGGAATTGAGATAAGCCTCGGTCCAATCAGAGTGTGTGAAAGGCAGTCAGCAGATGTGCAGCACACACTTATTGATATTTAAAGCCAGTCACAGCTTTATCCGCCCCATGAACTCAGTAATTAGCAGCTTTCTGTCTCAATGCTCCTCTGGCTGTCTGCCTGGTGGAGAGAGTTTGACGGATCGTACATTAGTGGCTTCAGAGACGAGAATCACTGTCACGCTGCTGAGTGGTATATCTTGAAAGATGTTTACTAAGGATACATTAAAGAAGACAACCTAGCATCAGCAATTTTACAACAGAGGTCAGAAAGAGCATGCTGTAGTGCTCGTTAAAGTTGAGGTTCAGCAAACTTAGTATGATAGGAAATTCTACGAAACAAAGCATCAAGTTTGTCAGTTGACATTTTGTGAAAGCCTTCGACAGCAGTTATTCAAGCATAGCGAAGCATATACCATACTAATCCTCTTTGTAAGGTTCTTCTTTTAGGCTTTAAGTGTGAAAACTACAATTGACATTTTTTAAGTTCTCTTTTTCAAAAACTATAAAAACAGGATGATAAAATAAGAGAAGTTGGTAACATGTTATGCTAACCGGTATTTCCTTTCCTTACTTCTAACTTATAATAAACTTAGAGATATCAAATCTACTCGCTGATTTTGTTTTTTTAACCCTCATTTAACAAGTGGCTTTTGATTTTTAACAGTACCATTTCCCCGACTATGGTAGGCCCGGCTAGTTTTTGAAGCCTTTACAAGAAAAAACAACACAAGAGCAAAATGATGAGATGAAATTGAACTGTCAGTATGCTATATCAGCTAGCCTATTCAAAAACTGGGTGTTAGCCTACTTCCTTACTTATCATGAACTCCCTAGTTTAAAATCTTCATTCTCATGTTAAACCATCATCTGGCTCGTAGTTTTTTTCCTCTAATTACCAACCTTGACAATTAAAAGACTGGACAGTTTTACATTTAAATACAAGAATGCAATATTTTCTTCATGGAAAATGAAAAACTTTGCTCAACATCATCATATTTAAGACACACCTTTATTTTGAAATTCGTACGACTAGCAGATAGCGACAAGCAGCTGAGATAAAGATCAGGAACAAGAGTCTCTTCTCTCTCGAAAGACCAAACAGCCAAGTTAAATTAGAGCACATCTGCTTTATATGTCAACCATTTTTATATTTTGCCCAGTCTAAGGCCTACATCTACAATCATATATTGGGTAAAAGGTGGGGTACACCCTGGACTAGTTGCTTCTATGAACAAACCTACAACAGTAGCAGCCAGATGTGGGTGGACATGCCACAGCACTTTTTACTACTGCTCTATTCCCGGCACAGCTAGCCAGAGTTTTCCTAAACAGCTGTTTTGTCAATGTCTTCTAGCGGCTCAGTTTGAGAGCACAGAAAAATAAATTTAGCGTCTTCTTTTGTTCAAGGTGTAGAATAAGTGGGAAGCCTCGGCTGCTGGTGAAGTATCACTGCTCTTATCGTCTTTTCACCTACCAGAGGAGGCGAGCCCAGAGTGACATTTCGGCTTTGGTATCAAGCATCTGGCCGTGCAGTGGCTGGTGGGGAGTTTGGTTGTTGATGCACTGCTATCATTGTGTGCTAGGGATGGCAAATGAGGCTTATCCGGGGTTGGGTTGCAGTGGTAGCAAGTCAACCCTGACATCCTTCTCCTCAGTGACACTTTCCAACTGTTCCTGGGGGATCCCAAGGTGCTCCCAGACCAGACAGGACATATAATCCCTCCAGTGCATTCTGAGTCTTTCCTGAGGTCTCCTCCCAGCTGGACATGCCCAGAAAACTTCCAAAGGGAGGTGTCCAGGAGGCATCCTGATCAGATGCCCAAACCACCTCAACTAGCTCCTTTCGATGCAGCGGCTCTACTCCTAGTTCCCTCCAGATGAGCGTAGCCACCCTCCGGAGAACTAATTTCAGTCATTTGTATCCGATTGTATCCACAAGCTTATTTTTTCATCCATTACCCAGAGTTCATGACCATAGGTGAAGACTGACTGGTAAATCAAAAGCTTTGCATTTCGGCTCAGCTCCCTCTTTACCACAACACACCGGCACAACGCCCACCAAACTCCTGACACTGCACTGATCCACCTGTCAACCTCATGCTCCCTTTTACCCTCACTCCTGAACAAGACCCCGAGATACTTGAACTCCTTCACCTGAGGCAGAGACTCACTCCCCACCCGGAGGAAGCAATCCACCGTTTCCCAGTGAAGAACCATGGCCTCAGATTTGGAGGTGCTGACTCAAATTTGAATCACTGCAGACTCATTTTTACAAATACAAACAAATATTGTTATGCTGTCTAAAGAATTGATACATAACTGCTGTTTTATGTGCCTTTACTAGCACAGAGGATGTCTTTTTATGACTTGTCATTAGGTGAATAGCCAAGAATCCATTTATGTGCTAGAACAATTTCTAGCTATACCATAAAAGTTGGAGAGTTCCTGATTAAAACACCATATTATTTCAGTGGCTAACATTTACTTATTTCTAAAGATCTTTTCTTAGTGTCTGACGCCTCTGTGAAATGATGTCAGGGGAGATGATGCTCCTTACATTAGTTAAAGTGCATCTTAAGTCCATGAATAAATAATCAAAGCAGTGTCACTCAGTTTATATCATATATTCTCACCTTAGCTGACAAAATCATGCAGGTTAACTTGACGATTATATGAATCCTAATAAAGACTACTTTAATTTGCTGCCAATATGTTTTGGGAGATGTCACGTCTCCTGACAGCTGCACAATTTCAGCAGGTTTGCATTTTCTACTTAATTTACTTGACAAGTTGCCATATTTAGAAGCACAATATTTTCATTCAAGTCAGCATTTCCACAAGTACTAGAACATGAATTATTTTTGCTGACAGAGAGTCAGTCTGAGTGTGTGTATCTACTTCTGTGTGTGCATTCATGGGCATATACTTAACTAAAGGCTGCAAAAGCTGCTTCACTGAAGAGTTTCTGAAACAACTGACCCTAATCATTTGTCGCCCTTAAATCAGGCTAGCTCTAGCAGTCCTCAGTCAGCAAAGGTCATGTGTTTTAGGTCTTTAGGTCTTCAGTACATAGCTGCAGAGAAAAGGTCACATGTCACAGCCAGATTATGTTTGTAGTCTCTTATTTACTTAAAGCTCTAACTGTATGCTCACATAGAATGTGAGGGAATGTAAGTTGCATTGTTATTACGTACGTAGTGTTTTTTAAAAGAAGCAAGTGGATGCAGATATGCCTGGGGCAGTATCGTTGCTGCATAAATAAGTCTGAGTTGAAGGTGTCAAAATTGAAGCTTCTTTTATGTTTTACCAGGGCACGATAATTCTGCTACATCGTAGCCTGAGAGAGAAACACTATCATACACAAGGTTGTTCGTCTGTCCCAGCAATGTACAATTCAAGCTGGAACACTGGCATCTTAGAAAAACAACTAGACTGCCTACTACTGCCTGTGGGCCTAGAGGAGGGGTTGGAGAGGTTTGTCACTTTGACCTCCAAATCTATCCTTGAGTCAGAGTAGACATTTGTGCAAAGTTTGAAATAGAATCCATAGAAAGCCCTATTGAGATGCTACATTTGCAAGGAATAATAGGAGGAAGAATGACCTTGACCTTTGACCTCCAAAATCTGATCGGTTCATCCTTGAGTCAGGGTAAACGTTCTCAAAAAGTTTGAAGATAATCCCTCAAAGTGTTTTTGTCATAATGCATTGATGAGAAGAGCCTGTACTTGCGTACTACACCATATGGACAAAAGTATTTGGCCACACCTGTAAGCTACTGAATTCAGGTTTCTTCAATCAGACCCGTTGCCACAGGTGTTAAAAAGTAAAGTGCCTAGCCATGTAGTCTCCATTTATAAACATTTTTGATACAAAATGGGTTGTTGTGAAGAGCAATGACTTCAAGTGTACTACTGTGATGAATGCCACCTTCGCAATAAGAAGGTTCATGAAATTTCATCCCTGCTTGATATTCCACAGTCAACTGTAAGTGATGTTGTTGGAAAGTGGAAGCTTTTAGGAACTCAGCTCAAAAGTGGAGGACCACATACAACCATCAGTTGGAGTAAACAACTGCTAAGGTGCATGAAGACTAAAAGTTGCTCTGCTGATTCCATAGCTGAGGACTTCTGAGTTTCCATTATAAGCACAAAAACTGCTATGGAGCTTCATGGAATGAGTTTTCATGGCCGAGTGGTGTAAAGCACTAGAGCAGTGGAACGCGATCCATTAAGTGACGAATAACGCTTCTCTGTTCAGCAGCCAGATGACTGAGTCTGGGTTTGGCAGATGCTGTACAAACGTCACCTGACTGACTGCATTTTGCCAACTGTGAAGTTTGATAAAGGAGAGATAATGGTCTGGGGCTGATTTCCAGAGTGTTGGCTAGACCCCTTATCTCCAGTTAAGGGCAATCTTAATGCTTCAGCATAAAGATGCTTCAACATGACTGTGCCCCAGTGCACAAAGCAAGGGCTATAAAGACATGGCTTGATGAGTTTACTGTGGTAGAACATGACTGGTCTACACATAGCCCTGACCTCCACCACATTAAGCACCTTGGGGATGAAGGGTTAGAGCTGGTAGGGCTGGTACAAACATTGAGAGCCAGGTCAGTGCCTGACCTCAGAAATGCTCTACAGAATGAATGGACAAAAACCAAAATCTTGTGGAAAGCCCTCCAAGAAGAGTGGAAGCTGTTATAGTTGCAAAAGGCAGACCAATCCAATATTAAAGTACATGTATTTGGATGCAATACTACACTCCCTGTTGGTGAAATAGTCAGGTGGCCAAATACTTTTGTCCATACAGTGTATGCATGGACAGAAAGAAGAGACAACCTGAGAACATAATGCCCAGGCTATTGCCAGCATGGAAACATAATAAATAAGAGCCCACTGAGTCATATGTGCATAAATAGCACAATGCTGAAATTTCCTTTTATTCCTGACTGAATACACCTCCGTGGCTTTGTTCTGCAAAACCATCAAATTGCTGGTGAACACGTGAACAGCACAGGAAACATGATTGTTTTTCCTACTATTGAATAGTCGAATTTTGCCCTTTTTTCCCCTATGACTGGGCTGACTGTGATAAACCTTCAACTCCCCCGTGAAGTTCACTGGTATTTCATGAACATTTTTAATATTTTTTTCTCAGTCCTCAACACTGTGAGAAAAAAATGAGCATGTATGTACCGTTTTTGTGACAATTTTTCTAGGATATGTTTGTAATTTACGTCAATGAAAATATTGATTAGCTATTGCCAAAATATGTAAAATACTGATTAGGTCTGTTAATGCAGATACAAGCATCTTAAATCAACCGTTTAAGATCAGGAAGTGGTGCTATGTCATAGAGAGTAACAAGCCTCCAGTGACCTGTAAGTAGTCATAATAAAGGTGTCTTGGACAATGCAAAAGGTCCAGTCATCCTTCTTTTCTGCATTACTCTTGCACTGTCAGACTTGTCAGGTTTGATTTGAATCCTAAGGCATTTATGAGGCAGTACTACTTTTTTCGATTGAAACTAACTGCTGGCACATATTAATGGTTTCTATCTTTGGTGAGATGGAAAGATTGTCAGTAGTTGGAAAAGGTCATCTTCCCCATTATGTGGAAAATATCTTAAGCCTTTAAAAATGACCACCTTGTCTAGTACATATCCACTAAATCTCTTAGTTAATGGGTTATTATATTTATATATATTAAATAAAAACTGTCAACTTGATTTCATAGAAATAAGGTTTGTTGTGAGATCAGCCTCTCACAGTCTGGTAACATTGGTTTGGTGCTTGGTGCAGCTGATCCCTCGTTACCAAATACCTCAAGGCCACATGAGCTCTTGGCAAATACAGAGTGTAAAAGGAATCCATAGCATGTGTCAAAACCATTAAAATGGCTTGATGTAGTTACTCTTGGCAAGCAACTTAATTCCCAGAATGCATCTGTGAAAAAACTGCCCTAATTTTTATGCAGGATGTGAGTCACTCTAAGCTTCTACAGCTAGAAGTTTGATGTGATTTTGGAGTGCATATTCACAGCATAAATCTTCATCTTTTAGATCCTTTTCATGTTTTAAGACTCAGCAACGGGCCTTACAAAACATCTACTTCAGGTTCACATGAATCAACTAAAGTGATGATTCAAAATTATAAAGCCATCAAGAAAGAGATGTGCAACACATCATATTAACCATACAAAAATAAGAACATTATGCAAATTCGTTCAACAGATAAAAAATGAACCCGTATGGGGCATCGGCAGACTAGTAGTTATGTAATTGCACACCATGTGCAAAGGTGCCTGGCTTCAAATCTGGGTCATGAATCCTTTCCTGTGTGTCATTTCCTAATTTTCTCCTAAGTTTTCATCTCTATCCACTGTCATGTTGCTATAGATGCATAGAACTCCCAAAAACACATCGTATATACATGATTTTGTATATCATGTCTTTGTAAAAAATGATATTCAAATCACAACTGATATTAGCAATTGATTTTACACCTTTATCTGTTTTGGGATTTAAAATGACTGAATTAATAGTTACATTGTCTCGAGAGGAAGCCACAGATATGCAACTAAACATCGCTACCATTATCTATGTTGGGAAGGATAGCTTTACTTAAGATGAACATCTTGTCGAGACTCCTTTATCATTTTCAAATGACACCTATACTGTTGGGTGCTAAAATGGTCAAAAAGATTAATAACTGGTTTAATACATTTATCTGGAATAAAAGAAACCACAATTAAAAATTGCTAAACTACAGGTGCCTCTTGAGAGGGGAGGTTTAGCGGTTCCAAATATTAGACTCTATCAGTTAGCTGCACAACTGCGTTACACAGCTGATTGGATTAATAATGACCTAGAACCAATATGGCTAGACTTGGAATCATTTAACACTGGTAAGACATTACCATCTCTTTTATTTGCAATAGACCTGAAGAAATCCAAGAGTGATTTCAATAACAACATAATAATTAGAACCACTCTGCAGGCTTGGAATACAATAAGCTAGAGGGTCACTCAAAAACCCTTTCCCCTCTGGTAACATAGACTTGCTTCCCACCTGTTTTGATAAAGGATTTAACATCTGGAGAGACAAGGGGATTCTCACACTGGGCAATTTATCTGACAAAAAAGTGATGTCAACATTTGAACAAATCCAACAAAAGTATTCCCTCCCCAGCAATCTTTTTTTTTTTTTTTTTTTTTTTTTTTTACATTTTTACAATTTCACAGCTTTATTCAAAAACAAGATGACTATCTAAATGTCAAACTTCACAGATTGAATTTTTGCTTCTCCATGGGGGCAAGAAATCAATTCTAGGCCGAGGATATGCTATACTCAATTTTGCTAACACTATATCTTCAGATTATTTGCGGCAGATTTGAAACAATGATTTAAACCTCACAGTGGATGAAACATTGTGGGCTGAAGTTTGGAACTTTGCTAAAGATAACTCCATATGTAACAGAACTAGAGAAACTCAGTTTAAGATACTACATCGCTTACACATTACCCCCCTGTTGAGACACAGGATGAATTCAAGTTTGCCTAAAACTTGTTCAAAATGTAAACTAGAGGTAGGGAGCTATAGGCACTGTGTAAGGTCATGCATTCATATTGAAGATTTTTGGGGTAAAATTGTGGATAAACTAAATTTAATTTTTAATGCCAAAATAAATGTTTATCCCAAGTTTTTGCTCCTGGGTCTACCTAGTCCTCAGCTTAAGGGCTTTCATTGAAGAAGGTTATTTGGTTTTCTCACATTTGCTGCTCGTAAAAATATTTTAAACAGATGGATTGATGATACACCTCCTATAGTCCTAGGGTGGCACAAACTGATCTTTGATCTTGTACCAATGGAGTATTTCACACACAGGATCAAGTGCAAAGTTGAGGACTTTTCCAAAATCTTGGCACCCTTCTTTAAATATACTGGTGAAAGACTGGCTAAGTTGGTGTTACAGGGAATGGCAGATTTTAGCCCTGAAAACTGCCTAAGTGATATATTTGGGTTTTAGGGCATAATCAGTCATAAATGAAATTGTACTCATTTAAATTTTAACCCTTGTTTATGTTGCATTACTGTCAACTGTCTTTGTTATGTAATGAGTGTTTTTTTATATATAAGAATGGAAACCATGACAGTCTTAGTGGCATAACAATTATGTATGACATTTATTTTGTGTCTGAGATTTAGATAAGAACTTAAGTTTGTGCTGCCAAAGTCTGTTTATTTTTATTTATTTATTTATTTTTGGTGGTGGTGGGGGTGGGGGGTGGGGGGCTGTTTTTTGCTTTGTACTTTTGTACTGTTTAAAATGTTTGAATGTGTTAAAAATGAAAAAGTACAATAAAATATGTGAACAAAAAAAACCCTTAAACTAAATTCACAGATCCCAAAAAGTAAACATTTTTTATATTTAAAGTTCATTCATTTTTAGCCAAAAACTTCATGCCTAGAAGAATCAGAGAAGGAGGAAGAGAGTGGGATCTCAAAAAATAAATTTTACCGTAAACTGATGACCTAAATCATTGGATGAGCGTGCATATATGACTCTTGTGAATTGTGACTGAATTTTTGCTCTTTTTTCATATTAGGAACTTTGCAAGTGACTTTAATCAACAAGTTACTGCCCCAAAACCTATTTGAGAATAGAATCATTATGTGAAAACGCAAGCAGTTTTATCATGGAGAAACAGATTGGGCTTTTACTTTGAAATGAAAAACAGGCAGTGTTACCTTGGCTTGTATTCTTGCAAGAGACTTGCTGACAAGCAGAAGGCAGGAAGTGCATTTGCTGAAGCACAAGCTAGATTTCAATTCTTTACCTCATTGAGCATGAACGCTTGTTCAGTTCCTGCAGTGTAACTGTACTCACATTGTTGCTCATGATGTGTAAATTAAAATGTTTGCTTCACCATATGCCAAAAACATAAACATTTAGTGTGTTCAGGAACAAGACTGCAAACAAACGCTGTGCTGTAAAGAAAGGGAGGGTTTGCACCCTGTATACTATACATGACAAAACGAGTGCATCACAGCATGCAGCACTGCAATCCTTTGGCCTCCACTGTTTTGTTTTTAAGAAGCCAAATTTGTAATAGAAACTGATATTCAATTCATTGCCCAACAAGGGTGTCTATCACAGACAGAGTAAGGTGGAGATCCAGTGCGCAATTTCTGAAAGGCTACTATGGTTTCTGATTTAGGACATAATTTGTGCCTAACTTTTATTGATGAGCTGAAGCAACAGTGGAATCTGGAATGCAAACAGGGACATTTTTGAGGACCCCTGCTGGTCTGTGTAGTACTCTGTTTGTTAGATAAATATGTATGTGTGTGTGTGTTTGTGTGAGTTTGTTTACATGATATTATGGGGACAGAAGCCAATGATGTAGTCATGCTGCGAGGGCCCTCCTGTCATGTGGAGACTAAACGTGTTCTCATAAGGGGAAAAATTAGATTAAGGCTAAGCTTGAGCCCATGGTGCATAGTGCTGGAAACAGGAAAGCATTTAAGGAACATAAGTTGGTTCAGTGTATCTATAAGACAGAAAAAAAAATGTTTTTGTGTGTTTGAACTCCTTATGTTATTACCAGTCAGACTATTCAAGTTCACAATGTCAACACATAACAGTGACTGATGGGAGCAGTCAGTCTTTGTTAGCCAGGCTGAGATATAGGAGGGCAGGTTTTATGCAACTCAAGTAAGAGACAGAGCCATGTTTGTCCCTCAGAATATATTTTGTGTTTGAATACAAATAAAATTTAAATGTTTCCATTCAATAAAGGATGTTTGTAAAAGGACAGAACTACACTATAGCACTATTCACATGGGATAAGTATTACCTTGGGACAGCTGATAATGTATGAATTACCCCCTAATGTCAGTATTTGGTGCGGTACCTTCACATGGGAGAAGTGAGGTCTGTAATGTCTGAATGTTGAATTTACTGACATTTCTGAAGGAAAACATGGAGGTGCCGCATGACAGCAACGTTGAAAATGTACACTGAATTTATATTTTAAAACTCCACATTAAAAAAAGAAATGTAGTGCACATCACTTTCTTGTAGGTGGCATTGCCTTCATGTATGCTATACATACTGTTAACCTGAGTCTCTAATAGACAGCAGGTGCCAAAGTGTTTTTCTCTTCAGCAGGTGCCAAAGTGTCTTTCTTTTTTTTTTTTTTACATTTTTATAATATGTATGTGTCTCCCATTGTGCATCAAACCTCTCCTGTCTTATTTCAACAGTTTTCCTGCATTTGTTGATACTATCAATGCTATTCTTCACTCTATAACTTTGTTTCGTTGTGCACCAACACAAGCCTCCTCCTGCAGATCAGCTGTTGTAGCCTAATCATTGAATATTGAGCGAAACATTACAAAACGTAAACTGTGTTATGTATGAAATGTATGGCTAAATAATACAATATCAGGCACAGGAAAAGAGAGGCTGCAGGAGGAACAGCAGAATTGCTGTGCCTATTAAGAGAGCAGGGGTGCACATGTTTGTTTAGCCACGATATTTAGATGACTAATTTAAAATAAAGTCATTTGTGAACATAAGCTGAAATTAACTGAAAGAAAAGCCCTATTTCTGGCTTAAATATGGCAAAAGTTTGTTGACAATGTCCTATGCAGTCTCTGTCATTTTTCAATCACAAAAAGGAGAAGAAAAAGCGCCATGGACCTAAAAGAACATATAGTTACTGCCCTTGAATTTTTACTTTGAAAATCACACATCAATTGGTACAAGAATCAAAACACCCATGTGATGCCATGTGATTATTACAAATAACCAGAGGTGTCAAGATCATACTAATCCTGTGTAAGTAAGGCATATGAGTCTAGACTTAAATGAACCCTTAGATTTAACTCGAACTTTTTACAAAGATGCTGGTTACAATAAATTCACTGTAACCAAGTATAAGACTGGAAGCTGAGGCTGGACATTTCATCTGACTTATCTGAACAATCCCATCCTCCCTCTGTTGATATTTCTCTTTACATCTGTACACTCAGACTTCGCCAGAGAAAACCCAAATACCAGATGAGAGAAGCAAATTTCAAAATTAGAAAAATACCAACTATGCTAACAGTGGTGAATTTCTGATAATGCCATAATGAACATTGGGTTCTCTATTTACACACACTCTAAACACTCGCTGTTTTCTCACAGACTAAAGTATGTCAGTGGCGTCACAGTAAGGACACACCCCTTTAGCAGCACTCAACCTTTAATCTTTGCCCTGAGTCAGAGTTGTGTTTTAGACACTGCTAAGGCACAAATAAATTAAAAAGCGCGCAGTGACACAAAAAGGCAGAGCTGAAGTACAGTACCTAATTAAATTTGTTCTCTAAGATAATCTGCACCATCAGTTTTGCAATTAAAACCATACTGCTCCAGACTCATTACCCTTCAATTAGAATAATGAGTCATTAACGCTGCTGGATAGTGAAATGAGCCCCAACAGGCAAATTAATGGTCCCATCTAAACTGACTCATGAACTTCTGTCTCCTCCTGAACTTTTCATACAACATCACAAGTAAACAAGGGATTGTTTTCTCATTCTCTCTCTATCCCATCAAACACCTATATAGCCTCATAGCTAATATAATAAGTCAAAATGTAATTATTTAAGTGACTTAGGTTATAATCTTAATAGAAAACCTACAATAACAGTCAAACAAGTAAATTCTTATATTTGTGCACACAGAGATAACTGCATGTCTTCCTGGTTCAAACAGATGGTTCCCTTTTATGCCCAAGAAAAGAGTCCAAAAATATGCTTACTATGACCATTCAGTGTCATATTATTTGAAAACACAGCATGTTTTGCATCCACCGAAAAGGTTTAGGAAAACTGATATGAAATAGTATAAATTGTGTGGCAGGTGGAAAAAACAATGTACAAAGATCCAAACATGGATTTCACAGCAGGCATCCTATAACACTGGATGGAGCTCTGTTTAAAGATTGTTGCAGTTGTGTTGCATCTCTGAACACTTAATTACCAAAAACAGTCACTGCATTGCAATGATTGCAATTTGCATCACTGACACCATGTGGCATCACAAATGCAGAAAGAGCTTAATGTGAGCTGTCACACTGCATGCTTGGTGTACTTTGAGTGTGTAATCCAATGTATAAGGCATAAAAACCCTTTGGAAGTCCTCCTGATTCTGCTCTGCCAACTTTCATTTTATGTAATAAATATCTGACAGATTGAACAACAGACGATAAAAGCCGATAGCAATGTATTTCTTCATTATCATATCTCTTGCACATCATAACAGAGAGTTCGAATCACATACACACGCTGTCGCTGCAGACTGGAGCTCTTGATGGGGGGTGGATGGGTGGGGACAGCTGCAGCACAGCCACCAGGCAAAACTCTACAGTTATCTCCTCTCCAACTGTTTCCCTTTGATCTCTCTAATCTGCCATTTAAAGAAGAAAGCATCCAGAGCTCGCACACATACAGACTTCTTAGGATTTCTGTCCAGGCCCACACAGCACAGCGTGCATGTGTCTATAAGCTACTGAAGCATATCACAGAATGCAAACACGCAATTTAAATCCTGCTGTTTGTACTAATCTAGAAGATGGAGAGGTGACATTTTTCCTTCTAAACTTTATCACATTAAGAATTCTTGATTTCAGTTTTCATCAAAATCAGGCACAAAATATTCACAGCGATATTTAATCATCCTTTTTCATTACAGATGAATCAGCTAATAATGTTCCTGATTAATGGGTGAGCTCATGGTCTAAACAGGTTCTAAAACAAATAATAAAAGTTAACAGATGTAAGAAGCCATGTTGGAATATTTAGTTTATCCAGTTATGTCCAAAATAATCAATTCAAGGTCACAAAAATAAGAGAAACAAGAGACTGCATCTGTTAATCCACTTACCCATAACTATCTGTGAATTTTTTTTTTTTTAATGAATTCCTGACGTTTGTAAAACTATTATAAACCTCCCCTTACGTGGTAAGATGATTACAGATACCCTGAGCAAGAGCAAATTGCCTCTTGTAGTTTAGAAATTACCAAAAAAAATGAGCCAAAATGCCTGTGTTTGCACTGGAGAGTTATTTTTAACAACTATTTTTTTCTTAGTCTTCCAACAAAAATGCTCATTTGCTTTAATCACATATAGACAGATTAAAGTCAACATAAACTCAAACACATGTAGCACAGTTTTAAATTAATAGAAAGCTCATACATTTATGCCATTACTTCTAGTCAAAATGTGTATTATCTTTGAACTCAACTAGCTAAACTGGAATCATAACAACTGTAAAACACTTCTATGCTCAGCCAGCGAAAAGGCACCTGGTACTTCGAGCACATCAGGCTCCTAAGTCACTATCTCAACCCTTCTCTTCCCATGATGTTGGAATGAATTACCCAACTCCATTCGATCCGCAGAGTACCTCTCTACTTTCAAGAGAAAGCGAAAGACCCAGCTCTTTAGAGAACACTATGCACTTAGCTAGACTATTCTCCACTGTTGACCCCAGTGGTAGAATGAGTCTCCCAACTACAGCTGGCTTGCAATGTCCTGCTCTACTTCTAAAATTTTTTATGCCCAGCTCTTTGTGAGTGACCGAGCACTTGGTACTTAGGCCTTCAGTTGCTGTGAAGACAATTAAATGGATGATGATGATGAGAGATCTCACATTTTGGTTGTTTCATTGTTGAGGTTTATTAAAAAAAGAAAAGAAAAGAAAATTTGTGTACATTATGTGCTTTGCCTTTAACACTGCATGGCAGCACCTGCAACCAATTGGACTTGAAGCACTTGGTGGCACTTACTGATGTTTCTTTTTGTCTAGATCTTTGCTTGTGTTGTTCTTACTCTTGAATGTACGTTGCTTTGGATAAAAGCATCTGCTAAATGACATTGTAACAAATGCATTAGTCAGAGGAAAGATGAACAATATGGTTGCAACTAAACTTGTTTATCTGTTTTATATTACTCAGAAAGCAAGCTCATCTCTTTTTTAAACAAATTAATTTACTCAACTTTCTAGCCAAAATTCAAATTTTATTTTGTTGGAGTTAAATTTGAGAAAATAATGATGACTTCATTACCTTCTCCTGTTACTCATATTAGTGAGATGACCTTGAACATGTCGTAACATAGCATGTCGCCTCCTTCATTTAGCTAATTCAGTTTAATCCTGGTAGTTTCAATGCAGATTTCAACTGTGGATTGATATTTTAGTCCTTAAAAGTTGTCTACAAACTTTTAAATTCATACTTTTTACCTGGCTGACATAAATTTCTCTGTCAGTCTTGGTGACCTAACTTCCTCCTCAGCTCTTCTTGCATGTCGAGTTCTCCAGGGCTTCATACTTGGTCCTATCTTGCTTCCCCTGGGGTCTATTTTAATAAAGTATAACATGTACTACAATTGTTATGCTGATGATACGCAGCTTTATAGGCCTCTCGAAGTGCCACTCTTGAATAATCTCAGTGACACGGAGTCTGTACCAACCCCAGTACGGACCTGTCCCTTATTAAGAAATTTCTTAAAACCTCATAAAAAAATCTGGAGGTGATAATGGACTGGCATTTTTAAATGGACCTGCAGATAAAATCAGGTGTGAAAGCAAGCTTTTTACATCTTCAGCTTTTATCCAAGCTTAAGTCCTATTTATCATTTAACGATTTTGCGTAGGTTATGCTTGCTTTTATTACTACACACCTTGATTGTTGTAATGTACTTTATTTTGGTGCCAGCCAAGCCTTTTTTAATCATCTATGGCTTGTTCAGAATGCCGTCAGTGAATGTAACTATGACTACATTACCTAAATTTCGGTCTCTTTTCACTGGCTTCCTGTGCATATTAGGATTGATTTTAAAATCTTATTTTTAACTTATAAATCTTTAAACAAGCTGACCATTTAAAACTCCATATCTTACCACAGACACTCAGATCCACTGATCAGTTGCTGGCTGTCCCAAGGTCAAAGTTGAAGCTCAGTGGTGCCAGTGCCTTTTCAGGAGCTGCACCAAAGCCCTGGAATGCTCTACCTTACTGTGTTCAGCTGTCCTCCATCCTGCCCGTCTTTAAATCAAACTTATGAATGCATTTTTTTCCCTGGCCTTTGGATTTGTGTGAGAATTGGCTTTGGAGCCTCACCTTTTTCAATACATTTTAATTGTATGTGCATTTATGTGTTTTGTTGTTTTCAAATTGTGTCTTCATTATTTTTGATTTTATAGTACAGCACTTTGGTGAAATGTTCCTTTACCTTTATGTGGTTGGGTCAATGGCATATAAGGCTTCATTCTTTTATGGTTGGGCCACCTGACATTTACAACTTATTTTATATTAAACAATTTAGTACTTTGATATACATTGTTAAACTTATTCTTGTTAGAAGGTGGAAACAAATATCTTTAAAATGAAATTAACAATTTTAGGGTTAAATACAATTTTTAATGTTTTACCTTAGTTGTACGACTTGACATGGAAAGTATGTCCACTCACCTAAGCAAAACTGTAATTAATTAATTTTTTGGAAAATCAGGGAAAACCTCATTTAACTTATTAGAAGTAAAATAAATATTTTTAGAACTTTTAATAACATTTACTCATATTTATTTCACCTTTTTTGCACTTGTACCACTTGAAACCCTGGTTGTGCCACCTGACATTTGCAACTTATTTCAAATAAACAGACAAAATCTATGATATGTTCACATATTGTTACTTTTGTTCTTGAATAGAAAGTGGACACATATATTTTGAAATAAAATCAATTTTTATGGTAAAATTAATATTTAGCAGTATTATTTTGGTTGACATGGAAAGTGTATACCTGTTCACCCATGACTATAAGGAAATACATTTATCTTTACTTGAAAAGGATCTTGAACCCATTCCACTTGGCCATGAGTGTCACCTGGACCTAAACAAATGACAAAATATACTACCATCTGTTTCTGTTTCTTAATTTCAAAATAAATTACTCATGATTACGGTTGCACCACCCTAACATTAAAGCCCTTGCAAAGTCCAGGACAAAAGTTTTTCAATAATCTTACTAACTTTAGATTGCTACATTTTAATAATATTTGTTTATTACAAAGATTTCAACTATAAAATCACACCAAAGTATTGTAATTTGAATTTATAACAATTAAAATCCCATTTTTAACAGTGTCAATAATCTGTTCATTTACTTGGATGGTCGCATCATCTGACATTTTTAAGGTTTTGAGATGCCAACATATGAAATTAATTATATTATTCAAAATACTGAAAACTTATTCAAATAAATTAGGTTTCATAAAAAAAATATTATGCCATGAATTGATAATTTTTTTAAAAAGGAAATTATAGATCCGGACACAAAAATATGCACGTTATGTCACTGATCCAGTTACGTGGTTTCACCACGGCAATAGAGAGAAGACAGAAGTGATACATCAAAAAGTTGATAATATTTAAAGATTTTCAAAATCAACACCTGTATAGTTTTGAGTTTTCCAAGTCATGAAAGCCTCATAAGTAGTTGAATCTATAGATGTGGCTAAAAGCTGATATTTTTGTTACTTTCTGGTAACATTGGTCAAACTTTTTTTTTTATGTTAACATTAACTTATGTTAACTATTAACTTCATTTAATAGTTATTAGTTTTATAATCAACTCATTAACAGCCACAAAGACAACATCTTTGTTAACTGATTAAATGAAAAATAATTAAAAAATGTTATTCTTTAAGCTCACCAGAAAATTGTCTGGCTAAATTGGCTAAAATCAGCAACTTTTTGTAGTTTTGCTTGTCAAATAACCCAGTAATTAAGACAGAAGAGAGACTATTAGGTTTATGTTGATCAACTCCATTAACAGGCCTATCAATCAAACTGTCCAAATACCCACGTCAAAGGGTTATCACTTTAAATTACAACCATTCATCGATCAGTCAAACCTTATATGCCTCTGTGCACTACAAATGTGTGCTGGTTGAACCAAAATGTTTGACTTGAGATAAAAGTGATTGTATATTTTTTAAAAACTTCCATATGCAATCAGCATTTTCTCCTTAGCTGAAAAAAAAAATCACAAAGAGTCAAATTCCCCACACAGCCTTTATCTTTAACAGGCTCCAATTATACAAGCTAATCTGGGCATATTTCCCTGGGGAGGCAGAGACATAATTGCCAGCAATCTGCACAGTGATATCAGCGCTGTTCTTGTGTGGCTTTAAAATGACTTGACACATCTGGGAGCGACACGGTCATATCGGTCTGAACTCACTCCACACTTGGCATCATCAAAAGGGGTCAATTAGGAAAACAAACAGGCTGGGGACTCATTTTAGATGCAGGAGAGGGGAGGAGGGCAGATGGTGGGCAGGAGAGTGAAGCTGCCCTTGAGCAAGAATGTAAAGTCATTGTTAAACTGCATATTTAAAGGAAAGAAGTTGAATGAATTTGTAGAATCTGGAGATGGATGCACAAAAACAACACATTTCAAGACAAGTAAAACCTTAAAACCTCTATGTACTAGTAAGGTAAACTAGCAGTCTTACCAAACAGCATCTCCACGTGTTTAGGATCCCTTTAGTTGCTGCTGTCTTCTCTCTTTAATTTAGATTCCTCCCATCAGAGAAGTTGAAAAAAATCAGATAAAGTGCCTCCTGGAAGATAACCCGTCTATCTCCCCTCCCTTCTCACTCAATGACACATATTTGTGGCTGTGATCCAAACTGCCGCAGCTCAAGAACGACACGTGTGCGCTTCAAATTAAAAGCTCCATGCTCGGCTGATCGCGCTGCCCTTTTATGAGACGAGCGAGAGGGAGAGGGGGAAGGCAGACTGAAAGAGCAGCAGAGAGAGCAGAGAGAGGCTGAAGAGCAACTGTGTATGAGAGTAAGAGGGAGAGAAAGAGTGAGTAAGAGCAGGGGGAAAGAGAGAGCTGGCAGGGGACTGGATATGAACATCGCACCTTCCTTGTTCTTCTAAGCTTAATTTTCTATTCAGGGTTCACACCTGCACGCTCTCTAAAGGACACTTAGACATCATTTCCCCCCTGTCATTACTTAAGTACAATAGAAACCATTTATCATTCTGTTTCTATTCTTCTTTAAATGATGCTTGCTAAATTATAATCATTTTGGGGCGCAAGGAAAAACTGTGAAGGTTTCAATCCATGTGCATTTAATACACTTAAAGGGCTATCTTGACATTTTTGAAGATGGGTTTTATGGGGTACTTGACAGTTGTTTCGCGTAATTTAGCTAGTTTTATTTGAAAACAGTGTTAGCTCAGTTGTACGCGATAGTGACTATTTTTGAGGCACTTAATTTTTCACCCAGGAAGCCTCTGTGTTTGGCTTTATTTTGCAACGCAAGTTTCAGCTCGGCTAAGTGCCTTTCCGCCTCAGTGTATCTGAACAGCTGTTTGGGTCTTCATCAGGGGAAACGAGAAGTAACTAAACTAAAACTAGTAATTTTAGCTCAGTTTCCCACTTAAACTTATCCTGCCTACTGTAACTTGTGAAATTAACAACCATTAGAAGAATAAAGTGACAGCCATAAACTTAGTTTGAAGACAAATTTCCTTTGAGCTCTTCTGGTCCGTAAACCGCCGACATTCAGTAAGGAAGGGAACTCTGGATGGCGAGTGATGCAGCCTGTAGGTGTTTGTGAGCCACTATTGATCAGAAATGTCCTGAAGAAGTAGTGGAACAAGGTCCCACTTGTGACACCCGTAGCTCTCCATGGGCTCCAAGTTTTCACACCTAGACCACCAGGTAACTTTGGATCTCTCTTGCAAACCAGTCTCCACTATGGTTTCTCCCCTCTTTCTTTCTTTCTGTCTTCCATCTGTAGTAGTTGTTCCTCTGTGCACTCTGGTTCATAAAAGTATCCCCTTGTATCCACAGTAAATTGCTCATTTCAGTTTTGTTTTAGCTTATTTTGTTGTTGTTGTCCCTGTCAAACCCGCTGATCAACACAGCTGATCATATGTGCCATCACAGAGGCTTCCTGGCTGAAAAATACAGCACTTAAAAAAATAATGATATAGTGTACAATTGAGCCAACGTTGTTTTTTTGGCCCATTTTTACCTGAAACCCTCTAAATTATGTAAAGCATCTGTACCCTCCTGTAGTACTGTTGCCTTGCTTTCCCCAGCATGTCCTGTTTAAAGGGACGCGCAGTACAACCCAACTTAGTATTGCTTTTAAATGAAATAAAAATAAACAAACTGCTGCTATATGTAAAGCCACCATAGGTCAAAATATTCTTTAAATATAAAATTTGTCAAGTGTACTGTCAAATTTCTTCAATAGTTTGAATAAACTATTAAATCTGGAAATTATGTCAATTGAAGCTGTAAACTTGAATTTATATTGATGTTATTAACATTGTTAAATTGAATACAAATAACCAGATTGCGGCCTAATGCAATGCCACCATCCATCCATCCACCAAACCATTCTTTTCAAGGTGGCAGCAGGCTAAGCAAGTCAACCCAGACATCCCTCTCTCAAGCAACATTTTCAAGCTCTTACTGTGGGATTCAGAGGCATTCCCAATGAAGGAGTATCTCCGGGTCTTGTTCAGGAGTGAAGGGAGAATGGACCATGAGATTTACAGATGGATTAGTGCAACATCTGCAGTACGTTGTACCAGACTGTTGTTGAAGAGGGAACTGTGCTGAAAGGCAAAGCTCTTTTTACCAGTCTTTGTTCTGAATTTCACCTATGGTTATGAGATCTCAGTAGTGACCACAAGAATGAGATTTTGGGTTCGAGGAGTTGAAACGAGGTTCCTCAGGAGGATGGGTTGGCTCAGGCTCAAAGATAGGGTGAGGAGCTTGGACATCCTCAGAGAGGTGGAAGTAGAGTCGCTGCCCTATGGACTGGAAAGGTGCCAGTTGAAGCGGTTTCAGGCATCTGATTAGGATGCCTCTTGGTCCCCTCCCTGTGGAGGTCTTCCAGGTGCATCCAAATGGGAGGAGACTCCAGAGTTTACAAAGAGGTATAAACATATAATCCTCATGAGGTAACGTGATAATAAGCATGACCAAGCATTTGTATGTTATGTGGATTGTAATGTAACTGCCTAAATACGTATAATTAATGTAAGAATGTTATTAATTAAAAAATAGCTAGAAAATGAAGTTGTTTGTTCTTCTTCCTACTCCTTTTTGCTTATGTAAACTGGAAATTATTATTTTTTTACTTGTTCTATTAACTTTTCTCTCATTGTTTTTATGTTGTCATTTTAAACGTTTGAAATAAAAATATCAATTAGTTGTATTTGTTTATCTTTGGGGGATAAACTTCTATCTTATGTAAAACAATGCTGTAAAAAAGTAATGAATCTGCAGAGGCGTGGTTAAAAAAAGATAGCATTCGACCAATTAATAGCTTAAAACTATAGAAGCTAGCTTTGGTTGTATGCTAATAATAGTAGATGATGTCTGACATTAGTAATGTCTTAATAAACATTTTGTTTTTGCTTATAATATGGCCAGACCCTCTAGATGTTAGTTTGCTTGTTCAGCTGCTGATTTGATCTAAATCTGTAAGGTACTGTATATTAATGCGAGCTACAACCTTGGAAACATAAACAAAGCATTATAACAGCATTTAACCTTTTAAGCAGAGACATTATGGTAGAGCTAAATGGCTGCCGTGTGAATAAGGAAGAATATTCTGATTTATTCATTCTGCAGTCTACCATTTAAAGTGACTGATTGTAAAGAATCGGTTTGATGAGAATACATTATTTCTACACTCCTGTTTACATTTCCAATAGGTTGGCAGTGCAAAGGTTTCAATCAACAAACCTGAGTCACTCATGCAGCGCAAAGTCATTATTCTCTTCACCGCTGCTTCACTGTGACTGCTATTATCTCTGTTATAATTAAACAGCACTCGTTTATTTCAGCCTGAGTTTGCTTCAATTTAACCATTTCTTTCTGCTGTTCTGCTGCTGCAGAAAACATCATTAACTGCGATTTTTTTTTTTTTTTTTAATAAAATCAGTAGACTTGTCTGTTGAATAACATGGAGGTCTGCAGTGGCTGCAGTGTTGATTTTTGGGGTTAAACAGTAGTAATATAACATGCAATGTAGTGCTCAAGGAAGGGGAAGTAACACAAAGGCATGCAGCACTCAGAGGAGGTCGGGGCAGGGTTTGAGTGCATTATTATTCGTTCCACAGTCACTTTAATCACTTCAAATAAACACAATTATTCCCAGTCTCTACTCTGAAACCCTGGCCTCAAATGTCATAGTAGTGTTATCAACAAACACTCAAAGACATACACACGCCAGTTGTGTCTGCCCTGTGTGCTCCATGCTGGCTCCTTGTCCACTTGAATCAGAGTGTTGTGGAGGCACGACACTGACACAACCTGACAGTTTTACACTTGATTTCGGGCTGCTGCATTCAAATGAAAGTGCGAGGAGACAGCCTCGAGCAGGGCAGTGTGCATTGGCTGCACACAGCATGCTTTCAAGAATCCTGTAGACCCATTAAACCTTGGCTGTGTGGATCTGTGTCCATGTGTGGAATCCTTATGTATGTTTGCATGATGACACGCGAGGCGTGTTATGGAAATCACTGACATGTCACACACTGTAAGGGGTGAACAAGGAGAAGAAAAAGAAGGAAATGATTCACAAAGATCTTCCAGTCATGGTTATTCACATCTTGAGAAATGTTTACTTACTTTTTTAGACTTTACATCACATGCATAATAATTGTTCAAGCTCTCACACAATGCTTTTCCATCTAGGATACAAAAAGAAAGGTTTATCAGTTTTATTGCAGTTTAAAATTCCAGTTATGACTCCCTTTGATTTTTTTGTATTGAATCTTTAGGGAATACTAGAAACAAAGTGTCTGCTTTAACACCATCAGTCCCTGAGGAGGTTTGGTGCCATCTCTGCCAGCAAGAGATTCAAATTCAAATCCAAAAGCAGGTCTAGTGTTTTGATTCTGCATCTCCTTCTCTGGCTAATGCCCCTTCAGATTGTGCACAAGAGCCACTGATGAAGGATCAAATGACATCTTAAAAATGTCTGTTTTTCGCTAAGCAGCCTCTCCTCTATGAAATGAGGCCAAGCAGCACCAAACTCCAGCTGATATATGTCCTATTTCACAGCTCATACTTTCAGGGTACACATGCCTGCAGACATACCAAGTTCATGGCTGATTTCTGATATCATGTTTCAAGTTTATCTTGGCACAGGAGGAAAAAGAAGTCATCCTTCAAGGAATAACTAAACCAACACCATGTGCACTAGAGAGAAGTGTAGAGATTTTCCATTACCAAGGTGAAGCTTTGTTCCAAGAAGAAGAAAGACTTCATTTTTCTTTTAACTGAGAAGACTGATCATAATAGGGCGTAGAAATGTTGTAGCTCACCTCTGTGATCCACATCAGTTTTAGCTTTGATGAAAGACTGTGTTTGAACAGTGACACTTTAAAAAAAAAAATGAATCAAAGAAGTTTAGAAATATTTGCACAGGCAAATTAGGTGATCAGTAAATTTGTGTTTTGTCAGAAGTGCAGAGCAACATGTACCAGACTGTACTCTAAGGCCTTGGTTCTTAACTATTAAGTCAGGGTGTATATTTAGGTCCATCTCAAGTCCAAATTGCCCCATTTTCCATCCCAAAGAAAGTAGGAAATGTGGGCTGCAAATTGTCATTAAGAAGGTGGAAATAGGGGTATTTTTGAAAACAGAGACTTTCCACCACCAAAACTAATCCCATCCACACATGCTACTTTCTCAACAGCGTCTCTGTCCATGTGAAAAAACAAAGATGCACTGTTGTGCACCGTGTCAACAGTAGTCTGTCCTTCTTTAAGCGGGCGAAGCGACTCACTTAGACAGCAACACTGTCCTTGACATGAGAACGTTTTCTTGCCTTTCCTCTTCAATGACCGTTTAAATTTTTTGTCCCACCAACCTGAACTGTGTACCATCCAAAACCACAGATGTAAGTGGTGGGTTGGTGTCTTCTTAGCAGTGTTGTATAAAGCAGCAGTTACCCTCATAGTCCATTCAACCGTCTCTGTTCTCTAACATAGTGGGAGCAACTGTGTGTGTGTGTGTGTAGGTGTGTAGGGGTGTAGGTGGGTGTGTGTGTGTGTGTGTGTGTGTGTGTAAGCATGTCAAAAGTCATGTCAGCAATGTTAACACCAGCACAAGTTTGGCGTCCATCAAAACCATGTAAAATGAAAGCAATAACATCACACACCAGTGACATCAATTACTGCAGTGGTTCTGAACTCCTCTCTTTAGTCTTTAAATCTCCTGTTCCTCACTGTTACTATGGAATAGTAAATCTAAAGAGCTGCCAATAATGAGGACATTGATAAGCATCTCAGGCACATGCACCCATAAATTCCACATACTCTGTGTCCACAGTTTTCTGTGTGTACGTTGGTTTTGCGCCAACCAGTGGTGTGCACCTCAACCACTGGATCCATTGTAGTACAATGCAGACACTGCGCATATGGAGTTTGTGGGATGGATGAAGATTTTACAGTAGTGATATTGTAGATGTTTGTGACTGGCAGAGGCAATGCTGCAATTCAAAAATATTTTATCAGAAAAGGTTGTGCATTCAATAAGCAGCAGAGTACAAAGTAGAAGAAGTGTCTCTGAGTTACTGTTAACATTTAGAGGGTTGAGTGAGTAAAAAAGGAAAGGGGATGAGAAGAACAAAAGAAAACTTACTCAAATTGATTTGTTTCTGTGGGCTGACTGTGTGACTTCTTTTTCAAACTTGCTTATTTATATTTTATAAAGTGCTTGATTCTGTTCGCATCTCTCTGATTTGTCTAGGGGCTAAATAAAAGGTATTCTATTGATTCTACTGTCTGTTCTTCCACTTGAAAAGCAAGCAGGAGCATTTTAGCTTTCTGAAAGGTCATATTAAAGTGTCAGAGTCGTTTAAATGAATGAATACTGTGATATGGACACTGGAGGTGAAAAGGTTGAAAAGCAGCTGTGAGGTAAAAGTAAAGTAAGAGGAAAAGTCTGAAATGCAGTTGTAGGTAAAATATGTAGAAAATTGGTTGTCTGCATTTGGGCCATCCTCTTTGGAGCAGTGGGCTGCACCTGTCATACACTCAAGGTGATCTTACCCCACCATTCCACCCTTTGATGGTGAGTGCCAAGCAGGGAGGCATTGGTTCCCCTTTATTTAATTGAATTTCAAGCATAAATTATGTTATGATATAAAATTTAGAAAAAAATTATTAAGGTACAATAATATAACCTTTCAATCAACAGTATAGTCACTACAGAAATAATGCAGTCACTACTGCAACACAGGTTATTTTGTCAAAAATAAAACATCTTTCATTTTCAACCAACATTTTATGATAATGACTGTTTAGGTGCTTCTAATTTCAACTACCAAAAATTCTGAAGGCATAATAATCAAATTTAGAAATTTTAAAAATAAAAATGATATGTAGATTTTAATTAATCTTAAAAATCAATGTTAAAAATTTGTTAAAAAATTGATTCAAATCTATTTTGCTGTGAAAACCTTATAAATTTATTTTAGAAAAATAGTCCGTACGGGGGGGATGAAGCAAAATTTAAAAAATAATTAAAAAAATGATTTTTATTCTGTATAGAAGTCTATGTTGTGGTAGTGACAAATTTGGGGAAAGTTATGAAAAGATAGTTTTAAAATACAAAATGAGCGCTGAGTGTACCTTTACTAAATATGTATCCCTTAGATACAGTGCAACAGATAAATGGTTAAAAAAAAAAGAAAAGAAAAGAAACAGCATACAAATTTAAATCCAATTCCAACTGTGAATTTGAACCAGTTCAGTAGAATGGCCCATGGAGCAAACTGTGGTCATACTGAGAGTTTAAAAACCTCTCAGATGAACTGAAATTAATCCACAGTAGTCCAGGATCTCAGTGAGAAGTGCAGGAAGTGAAAACTGCTTTGGCCTGCTCCTCTTTTCAAAAAGCTCCTAGTGAGAACGAGCCTATTAAAATCTCTTTTCATTTGAGCAATCACATCATGAAGCCAATAGAGTGAATGCTAGTTCAGCTGCAGGAAGGAAATGAGTATTATGAGGCAGCACAGACTGAATTATACTAACAGTCACCTTAATTCTCTTTTTTCTCCCTTTATTTCTAAATCGCAACAGGAAACACAAGTGTTATATAAAACCTGCTGTCTGTGCGTAGGAATCTTCCTTCCTATTTGTGAACACGGTTTAACACAGGATCTGCCCGGCTGCCATATTTTTAGCAGGAAAGCTGTTGTTGAATCCAGTCATGAGTCATGCTATTTTTATAAAATCATTTTGTTTATCAGCTTCAACATTTGGAAGTGCTTAGGGCTACAGTATTGTTGATAAAATTAGAACTTTTAGATGATTCATAAGAACATGGATGTGGGCCAAATAAGGCACTATAAAAACACAAAGCATATTCCATTATGTAATTACCTGATTTATAAGAAGATATTTCTATTATATTTATTTTTCATAAAGATTATTTTCAAACAAAGTTAATGAAGACACAAGATTTTCTCTTTTCTATCTTTAGATGGTGACGCAAACATCAGACTAGTGATTTTATCGTGAGTTTCTGGGCTTAAAACTTTCTTTTTATTTTCTTTCATTTTAAAGATTCAAGGACATGTTATTAAAGTAACAACAAGGGCATGTTAAATACTGTCTTCTTGTTTATGGTAGAGTTCTATTTAAACCATTTTGTGGCTATACTGATCTCATAACAAACCAAACATAAAAAGAGTGAATGCTGTGAGGCTGATTAAACCAGTTCAGACATGGCAGGTGTGAAATCACTCTATGACCTGTATGCGGGGAAACAAGAGGCTCTGGATCCTCAGGGAACTGCCCAAGCTGCCCACAAGGGAGTCTCATTTTAACTCTCCATTAGAGGATGAGACAGCTCTGACACTGAGGCCTGCAGCAGGTCGAGTGTTTGAACTCTGTCAGTTCTGATGCGGGTGATGTGCATGCTTAATACAAGTATGTGCGTAATGTGAAAAGTTTTCAATGATGAACATTTTAATATGAATGTTAGCAGTGCCCCACATTAAAATGCAAACAGAGGCATTTTAAAAAAAGTTGATGGGGTTGTAAACACAAAAAGAGTGACTTCTGCCTATAAATATGCAGCCCATTCATTATGGGGGTCACGCAACCTCAGCTTAACCCCTGGTTTTAGATAGATGTGCCTGTAAGAGAAGTATTTCCATCTGAGAGAACAAACCTCTCGCTGCCATCTCTCCGGCAAACCAGAGCAGAATAGAGGTCATGTTCAAAATATTGTGCATGATTTTTTCAGTTGATTGCTGCATTGTCAGACTCTGATTTCGCTCTCTGGATTAAACATCTCCTCAGTAACATGAAAACGACAATACAGTGGGCTCTAGCAAACCACTGTAGTGGACAGTGTTTATCTAGTGTGTTCAAAAATGCAGAAAAATTCAATAAAAAACAATATAGCAGTAAAAAATAAGATAAACATTATCTGGACAAAAGTATTTGGCCACAGCTGTTAATTATTAAATTCGGGTATTTCAATCAAACTCATTGCCACAAGTGTATAAAAACAGGCCCCTAACCGTGCACAAACATTTGTCCAACAAAACGGGTCATCCTTCAAGAGTGTTACTGGGATGGATGCCACCTTTGCAATAAAATGGTTTGTGAAATTTCATCCCTGCTGGATATTCCATAGTCAACTGCAAGTGATATCATTAGAAAGTGGAAGTATTTAGGAACAACAGCAACACAATCGATAAGTGTGAGACCATGTAAATTCAGAGAGCAGGGCTGATTATAGCTAAAAGAGTCCCAAACTTACACTGGCATTAATGTAAGCACAAAAACTATTATCTGCCTGACTGCACGGGGCCAGCTGTGAAGTCTGGTGGAGGAGGGACAATTGTATGGGGGTGTTTTTCAGGGTTTGGGCTAGGCCCATTATCTCCAGTGAAGGGAAATATTAATGCTTCAGCATACCAAGACATTTTGGACAATGCTATGCTTCCAACTTTGTGGCAACAGTTTGAGGAAGGCCCTTTTCTATTCTGACATGACTGTACCCCAGTGCACAAAGCAAGGACTATGAAGACAAGGTTTGATGAGTTTAGTGTGGAAGAACTTGACTGGCCCACACAGAGCCCTGACCTCAACCCTATCAAGCACCTTTGGGATGAACTTGAACAGAGAATGGGAACCAGAACTTCTCATCCAACATCAGTGCTTGACCTCATAAATACTCGACAGAATGAAAGGGCACAAATTCAGACAGAAACACTCCAAAATCTTGTGAAAAGTGGATGCTGTCATATCTGCAAAAGGGGGACCAACTCTGTAATAAAGAAAAAAAATTTCAATAATAATAATAATAATAAACTTTATTTGTATAAAACCTTTTAAAACAGAGGTTTACAAAGTGATTTGACTAAAGTAGGGATGCATGATATTGGATTTTTGCTAATATCCGATATGCTGATATTTACAAATTAATTTTAGCTGATACTGATATTAAAAAATAGTTCAGATCTAAAACATCAATCCTTAAAACACACTTTAAAGTGTAAAGAATGAGGATGATTAAAAACAAAGGCTTATGATGATGTAGGTCTGTTGGTTTATACAGCCAATATTTACAGCTGATACAGGCAGATTTTTATCGCCAAAATATTGGTTGTAAATGTTGGCAGAAATTTTCCAATACCGATAATTCACTTTTTAAGCTAAAATCTGCAGATACCGATATCATACCGATAATATTGTGCATCCCTATATAAAAGTGCATATGTATATTTGAATACAATGTCATTAAAGTCCCTGTTGGTGTGATAATCAGGCCGCCATCTCTACCTCTTTAAAGATGCTACATGCTAATGTTGTGCCAAACACAATTAGACAGTTAAAACTGCATGCTACCTGCAAACTGGACAGTAAGTTTGCCAAAAGCAACAGATCCTTTCTCAGTCACATGACTTCATCAATCACGTACTTCCAGTCCGAGCAATGTCAAATAAGCATCTACATGATAAAATAAACCCTTACTACAATTTTTATCAATATTGGATCCGAGACCAAGACTTGCCCGGGACCAGAGTGCACCAAGACCAAGAAAAGACCCAGACTTTTGGGGGTCAAGACCAAGTCAACAACGAGACAAGACCAAGAACATAAAAATCAATTAAAAAAAAAAAACATGACAAGGTTGATCAGTTAAAGAGCATTCTCTCTTTACTTTTAGTTTTCTTTTTAATAAATTTGACTGATAAAAACAAGGTGTCTGCAACTCTTTCAAAGCACAACATGCAAAAAATCTGAGGCCTAAAGTAAGTGTTCAGAAGTATTTCTGACTAATACAACAGGTAGACAGGACATGGACTATTTCTTTCTCTCTGCTTTAGATCATTTTCACACCTTAAAGTATGAATTATGATCTGAAAAGGTTATTATCTGACACAGGAAAATCAATAACATACTGATGATAACAAAATGAGGTTGAAGTGAAGGAGAAACTAAACAATGGGTACATTTTTAATTTAATTTCATCCGCCGGGTTGAATCAGGGACAGCTAAATATTTTTTGGCATGCCTGCAGATACAGACAGCCTCATAAATCAACATTAAAATGAGCCATCTTATTGGGCAGTTTTTCATTTGTGGCTATTTTTTTCAGTTTTGATTGATCAGGCTGGTCAGCACTGCAGAATGACACAGGTGCTGCTGAGGGAAGCTGATTAATGGCCCTTCATCAAAGCAGGTGTGCAGAAAATGCTGGAAAATGGCGAGACGCTCTGCTGGAATAGTAAATATATACAGAGTGTATGGTCTGCAGATGTTAATATTTGCAGAGACTACATTATAAGTCACAATTAATGAAAAAATGAATAAACAAAGTCGTTCAGTACCAGGATACAGTTTCCAAGACTTCAAATGAACTATTTCTCCATATTTTTATGCCAAAAACATGCAACACTGGGCTGACAATTGAGTATTTTCATTAATTTCAAGGTCAGCACCAAGGAAAAAACAGAGCTCCAAACCCTACATTTCTGCTTTTTTAATTGTTAAATCAAGACCCAGTATCTACACTGTAAAAAGGTCACTGTAGGTAAGTTCAGGCACATTTTTTACAATAAACTCAAAAGCAGTCTTTCCACTCGTAAACAGGCCCACTGTGGAGTAAAAAGTGCTAAAAAAAAGGTTGAAGACAAAATAAGAGAACCACTGATGATACAAGAGCCCTACAGTAAACATCAATTTATAGAGGCTCATAATGTCCTGTTTTTGTTGGAGCTGTTGATCACATTGTGATCATTTTAAGGCTGTTTGCAGTGTCGTCAAGCAAATAGAAAGTTATGAGTCTTTGAGTCAGTGATCTGCTACTTTATTACATAAGACTGCACAGAGACATTTTTACAGCAGATGTTTTTGCTCGTCTTTGTACGGTTCACTAAAGTTGCACCAGATTTAAGACTCGGGCATCACAGATGACATTTCACTGCTGGGACTTACAATGTAATGGAGCCATCGCTCATTCAGTGGTTAACCATGTGCCTGCTTTGGGGAAAGGACTCTATTTACAGATTCTAAATAAAGATGTAGAATCTGTACACACAGGTCATGATCTTCACTACGTGGTAAGGTTTTTATTTCTAATCTGTTGTCCAAGCTGTGCTGACCAGTCACATATCAGCAGGATTTGATGTATGCAGGTTTATAACATATGATGGTGATTTTGTCTCTAAAAACGGGTTCTGCATAGAAGTGCAGTTAAATTTCATTATGGCTCAAACATTTAAACTTGAAGCACATAGCTGCCGGATGCTGTGTATAAAGCAAATCAGTGGTTACACTAACTACATAAAACACGTCAGAAATGATCAAACCAAACTCCATTTAAACAATTGAAAGTTTTTCAAAAATTCTGGAAAATGTCAGGACAGACTGCCCCTGAAATCATCCAGAGTTGCCTTTACATAATCCACCTGACAGCTTGAGACTTTCTGTGTGAGGGGTGTCTCTATCGGTTATTGACGTATCAACAGTATCTTGGAATGAATTGATTCTGTGAATGAGAAGTGAGTATAAAGAGCTTCATGATGCACATTACAGTCCCACAAGCTGCTCAATAGTGCTGTTTTCTACGTTGGCCTCTAGCTTACTTTTAATTTCCTGAGTAATGCCTGCTAAGCTCACACACTGGAAAATTTCAGGAGTTTTATGTATATGTGAAAACACCAGTAAATAGGAACTGATTAACTTCTGCAACAAGATATAGTTTGCACTTTGCTCTCTCTATCAGAGCTAAATAAACTCAGTGCATTCTTACCTGAGCTGACAGCCTTAGCCAGTCGTCGCAGCCTCCTCTGGTGCGTCTTCCCCCTGTAGTGAATCTGGGCCTGGGCGCTGGAGTTCAACTGAATGTTGCACACCTGACACATCGTGGCACTGCTGCCGCCACCGCTGCCTTGACGTCGCTCTCTTTTCGCCCTGTGCCCTACCACCACCCTCCTCTCCTCTTCATCTTCCTCCTCCTCTTCTTCCTCCTCCTCCTTCTCTTCCTGCTGGGTCTTGGGAGGGGGGCTACTGTCTGGCCAGTCAGGGCTTTTGGGACGCTTCATTTCTGGAGGCAGAAACAGGAGACATTTTATTTTAAGTGATGTCTGCATGTTTTTAAAGCCTCCACAAGGGGGCGACAGAGCAGTATTTTTCATATTTGGCTGTACCAAACAGAGAGAATTAAAAAGCAGACAAAGGAGGCTTATTACTTTGATTTATCTACATCCACTGACTGTTCCCTGTCAGCACATTAATATGACAAAAATGCATTTGTTAAAAACCTTTCACATCCCATTATAGACTCAAATCAAGGGCAGGTACTCTGTCAGAGGGTGTTAAGACTTTAATTTCATACCAGACGGTTCTTCCTAGTTTAACCTGGACCTTAGACATCCATTAACTGGCAACAATGGCCTCCCTGAGCGAATCCATCACAGGCACACGTACAGTCTGTAGATAAGTATCTTGCTTTGTTTTATGTTTTTAGACAATAAAAGCTGATTCCTTAGGGAACATAAAGGTAACATGTTTCTTTGTGAGAGCTTTTATACCTGTAATGGTCGAGCGATTTTGACAGCATAAATCAAGCTGCGGCTCAACGCCGGCATGTGCAAACGCCACCAAAAGACTAACTGACTCCTTTGTTTTGCTGCTGTTTATATGATAATGGAGTCAATTAAGCCCTTGTGGTGATGGACGTTTTATCTCCCGCCTCGCTGAACGCGCCAAACAGAAACCATCATTTAGAAAATCTTTGCTGTTCTGAAAAATGCTATTTGACTGGTTGGGGGAGATGAAAGTGGAATGGAAATGTGTTCGCTTGAATTCATCAGCTGCAGACCAGCGACATCAAAGCTGCAGCCTGGCCGTCTCCATGATGATTTGAATGATGTTTTACTGCAGTCTGGCAGTGAAGGGGACATGAGTTACTGCCAGTGATGATAGTGATGAAATGAGGCATGTTTCAGCAAAAAGGTGTGTGGGAAAAAACTTGAACACAACAAATACATATGTGGTAACATACAGAGTGTCAGAAAACATGAGGAAGGAAGGCCAATCACCATTTTAAAAGCCAGACTTAGAAAGTAGGCCTGCTGTTTGACCCAGAGACACCCAGCACATGCATATATGAATTAACAACAACAAATTTTAAAAGCTACAACCTGTTATTAAAATACAAAGTTAGTGTAGCAGTATACTTTAAATATAAATCAGTGATCACTAAATCTTCTTTATACAACACAAAAGAGCAGATCTACTCTGTACTCCTGGTTATACTGTTAACAGAAGCCAAACATTAACCCACTAAATAAATATAAAAACATACGAGCATTTCTTCAATCACAACATTAGATAAAAAATAAAGCTTTTCTTGTTTTTGCTAGTTTATGTGCTTCTTGCGCAATATTGTTAACATGAAATATAATTTCTGTGGTTATTGTTGGTGTGTTTCTTTCTGTTCATATGTGGATTGTTGTTTTTTTAAGGTTTCATTTATTTATGACTTTGTGGGGGAAGATTAATTTGTGAAACATGAGTCTGTAATCATAAAAATTTCCCTTAGGGGAGAATAAAGTTAAGGCATTGTTTTGTCATGTTTCATATGGTATATTGTTGCATTGTAGTTTGTATCTTTATCTATCCTATCTTGTTATATTTCTTCTTGTATCATATTCTAGTGTATTCTAATGTACTGTATTGCAATGTGTCATACCAAACTGTATCTCATATTTTACTGTATCATGGGTTCACTATAGAATTGTATCTAATTGTATTGAATTTCATTGTATTGTACGTTGTCAGTATTTTTTGTCTTGTATCATATTAATTTATATTGCACCTTATTTTATAGCGCACATTGTATCCAACTGTATTGCATTGTATTTTATTATAATGTGTCACACGTTACAATATTGAAATGTGCCATTTGGAATCATACCGTGTCATATTGTGGTATACTGATCATACTATAATGGATTTAATTGTAATGTATTTATTTATATGATATTGTAATGTATCATCTCGTATTGTTTCCTATTGTATTGCATCTTACTGTAGTGACCCAGTGGGTGCCAAGGCATACTGTTGCACGCTTGAGTTAAGTCTTGGTGTGCCATTGCTCAACCATGCGTTATTACTACAAAAAACAACCAAACATACTGTAAATGTGTTAAAGAGGCTATTTCAGCTGTATCTTGTGTTTCGTTTCTGTTATTATCATCTTTATCATGACGTGTGCTGCTGACCTCTTGGCCAGGTCAACCTTGTTAAAGAGATTTCGATCTAAGCGGATTTTTCATCTGGTCAAATAAAGGTTAAATAAAAAATAATGAAAATCATATCCCAATGTAATATAGCATATCGTAATGTAATGTACCATATCATAACATGTTGTGTTGTATCGTATCGCATCATAATGTATCGTATCGTTATGTAACTTATCATAAAGTAACATTATATATTGCAATGTACGGCAAAGCAACGCATTGTAATAAATCTTCCTGCGTATTTCATTGTATTATAATGTATCATTTTTGTATCATATCATATTGTATGGTTTTGTATTGGATTGTACTGTACTGTACTGAATTGCAATGCGTCAAACTGTACTGTATCATTTATTGTACTATGTTCTATATTATTATTCTATATTTTATCATATAGAATCATATTGTATCATCATTTATCATGTTGTCTTTTATTACTTTATTATTGTAAGAGTTTGAGTGTCATACATATAAAGACTTGGGGGCTATATAGGTACACTAAAATTTAATTTGTGAATTCAATATGTTTATAAAATATCAAATGTGCAATAGAGGTTATAGTATAGTTATCAATATTTTTACAATCATGTCAGTAGTCCTGCATGCAATCGCTCATATTGTAATTAAAACAGAATTTTAGGCCTGCAGGATCGGAGAAAAATTTGCAAGCATATCACAGCATATCATTAACTGATGTTGTAATAATGATGAAGGTCTTCAATTAAAAATTGCAGAATGCGTAAGAGCTTTAAGTCACAGTCTTCATTAGGAAATGGAAAATATTATTGGCATGATATCAGTATCAGCAGATACTAGCTTATAAAGGTAAATATTGTATCGCAGAAAATTTTTGCTGATATTTACATATAATATAATATAATATATATCAGCCATACATACAGGCAGTATTCATCATGGATCAGCCTTAAATATCTGCAAAAAGTACAACAATACCATCAGGTTGTCTAGGGCGCCACACACTCCAGTAGGCCCGCAGTCAGCCACCTTGTGTTTTGTACAATAAAAAAGGCGTGCATATATTGGTTTCTGTATTGGCTAAAATGAGTTTGGAAATATCGGACATCCGCTAAATTCCAGTATCGTGCACCCTTAGTTTTTATGTCTCATTGATATTCTCTATGTTATACTCATTTGCCACAAAACCCCCCTGAATCCAAAATACAATCTTATTTTCAACACTAAATTGGCATCAATTAATCATAGAGGGGCAGAAAATGCCTGAACATCTCGCTGCATCAAAATGGTATCAAAGAAAAAATGTATTACACCCAGACCTCCTTTCACTGGGTAAAACTTGAGGAGGCAGGGCAAGGAAGCACTGTGTCTTTATACTGTTAAATTCAGACTGCTATGATGTGTTAAATGCAAATGATTACACCAGTATTGAAAGTTTACTAAGAAGTGCAGTCAATTAAAGAGTACCAAATACTCATTAAATATAGAGCGCATGTAAATCCCAATTGTCACAGCAATCTGGATGAATGAAGATTATCTTTAATTGTGTCTTAAATCTACATTTCAAAAGCACTTCTGTTAAAAAATTCTGAGCAGAAATTTGGAAATTGCATGGAAATTTCATAATTATTTAAATACCACGTCTAACACATTTGACATCAGTTAAGATTCTGGGATTAAGATTTCTGTCCAGAGTCAAAAGGTTGGAAAGGTTCAACACTGCTTTAAATTTGCTAGGATATCTTATTTTGCCAACCTGATTACTCTCCCTCATGACTGTTTATCGTATCACCTCCTACAAAGACTAACACTCACGTCATTTTTTACATCCTGACACATTGATTGTTTTCCAGCCCACCTGCTGGATGTCTCGTTGTGTTAGTCAGCTGCTGGAGAGCAGCTCAGACTGCTGCTCTGGTCTCCCAATTCTTCAGTCAGTTACTGTTTGTCCTCAGTATTGATGAGACGAGAACAGGTTTAGTCAGAGGAAGGTGTGGAAAGGCTGTCTCTCTCACTTTATTGTCTGGAAACAGTCTGAATTCTCATTTTGAATAGAATGCCATAGAAAACAGTTTCTGTTTACTTTTGCATGAAAAGGATTAAATCAGTCTTTGACAGAAATGTGCAAATATATTGCATTAAAAACACAAGGTAATACAAACAAACAAGGTGGCACATAACACTGGAACAGCCAAAACTGCACTTCTGACTCCCTTCTAGCCAGCTGGACTTGATGCCTGACAACCCTATTATAGAACAACTTAAAACAGGTTGCAGTCCAGCCAGAAGCTGCTGCTTTCTGCTGAATCACTGCACCACAGCTAGAACTTCTTTGTCTCGCGGCTAGAAACAGCTGAGTCCTCTGGCACTGACCGGAGACTAAATAACTAGTACTCTGCAGAGCAAGCTGTGGCACCTGCAGCACAAGCTGCATTTAGTCACCAGATAATATGACACTCCTTTAAAAACACTATTGTGGGGATTTCTGTTTATAGTAATTCAAATTTAGATTCCTTTGAGTTGCACTTCATCCTTACAGGACACTCTGCAAAATATTAATTGAACATAACATTTTTAGTGTGCTGGTTTTGTACAGCAGGGCCCAAATACAGAGACTACAGTCCTCAAGCACTCGATCCTGGTACTGTTTGGTGTCCATCTTCCCCCAATCTCTCTCCCATATTTCCTGTCCCTTTAGATACTGAGGTATTTATAAAAAAAACCTTTGCAAAGAAAAAAGAAATGCATACAGCCCAACCAATAGAGAAATAAGCTGCACCACAAGAAGGAAGTGTTTTCAAAAGGCACCAAAAATGCACAAAACAAGCCTAAAAGGCAGAGCTCTGAATTAAGGAAATGTCAGGCACCTTATTTCAATCTATTTGTCTTTCTTTTGCCTTTAGTATTTCTTTTTTGGCAGGCTAGACTCTATTATATCTATGACACAGAAAATTATAAAAATTACCATCTTCATAGAACAGCTAAACTGTATGAAAGAAATCCAACATTTATGAAAACTCACTGAAATAAAACCAACAAATAAACATGAAATAAGATCAATTATCTCACAGGGATCATGAAGGAAAAAGGCCTAATGGAGTGTTACAATAAGCAAATGAGTGGGGTTAGTGACACTAAAAAACTAAAATTCTGCAAGAAATATGAAAAGAGAGCTGTTTGCTTAATATGGTGGTTGGAAAAAATATCTTTAGGGTATGAAAGATGGAGTTTGTTCCCACCTACAATGGCTAACACTTTGTATTTTGAGGTACTGAAATTTTACATTAAAGACACATAAGATCTGTTATCCTATGCTAAAAGTTTTAAATGGTAAAAACTAAAAGTGTGTCTGAGATAAACCAAGGCTGTACAGCAGCACAGGGGGTTAAGACACAGCAAGAAAATTCTTGGTTCACACAGACCAAAAACATGCTCACTAGGTTAACTGGTGACTCTAAATTGCCTGTAGGTATGAGTGTACCTGGTTGTTGGTCTGTAAAGATGAGGACAAAATTATCAGCCCCCCACAACAATTTCAATTTCTTTTTAAGTATTTCCCAAGTACTGTTAGAGTGTTGAGATAGCTCAGCAAAAAAGTCATATCTAAATGGGGCTAGACCCTTGTAGTTTTTGGTGTTGAGGAATGTTTTGTTTCTGTGTGCAAAGTCAACTAATGTCCGAACCCAGAAATGCAACTGCATCCTGCATCCAGCTCCTTTTCCTCATTTTTCTCCCTCAGTCTCTCATACCTGTTTACAATTCTATCCACTGTCCAAACACTAAAAAATAAAGACAAAAAACGTCCAGAAATAAATCTAAAATAGTAATACAAAAAATAAAATAAAACTAAAAGTACCCGAAAAATACTTTCTAAAAAATGAAATTTTGTCTTGTAATTAACTGGCGACCAGTCGAGGCTGTAAACCCCCCTCACCCAGTGACAGCTGGGACTGGCTCCAGCCCCCTGTGACCCTGAATGGAGTAAATGGTGTAGATAATTGATGTGATCAACTATTCTTGTGCATTTGATTAATGAAAAACTGATTTGTATGCAGTCTGATCTAAAGCTGTGGCTCCCAACTTGAGCCGTTTTAAAGAGAATTGAGACAAAACTTTTTTTTTTTTAATCGTTTCAATCGTTCAAATTTGACAAATAAAAAAAATGCAGTTTGACCTTAGATAGAGTAAAACATATGACTGTATATGACACACATGCATGCCTTTGTTTTACTTCCTTTCCAATGAAAGTGGGACATTTTTATAGCCTAACTTCTTCAGGAATTACCTTCTCTAAAAACCAGCTTTGTCATCAGATAAAGAGAGATAAGTTAGCAAAATTTGGGAAAAAAAATCATGATTTGCTTCTTTCATGAGGTAATGGATTAAAATACATTAAAGTCAGGACCACTTTTTCAAGAAACACAATTCCCACCCATTAAAACTTTTAAATAGCAGCTATTAATTAGCACTTATGCTGTCATTTATATTTGGCAGTGTGGCTGTTCTGGGATCCCCCTGCACACGTTCCTGCTCTTCCTATGCTAGTAAGGAAAGACTGAGGCAGGGAGAGAAGCAGCAGAGGACAGAAATCAACAATAACAACAAAATGGCATTGATCCAGTCAGAAGCAGAATAAAGGAGGAGCTGGGGTGGAGGAGGGCTACATGAACAGCTTGTAAAGAGAGCAGCCGGGCAAGAGTGGTTTAAATGAGGTAGCATGAGAGAGATTAGCCAGTAGGGTGCTGCTTAAGAGCAAATCAGCGGGTGGAGGGCTTGCATGAGATCAGCTAATCTCAATTATGGCAGCACTTGACTCCGTAGCCTGCCTGAACTAATGCTGTGTTTGAACTTTTGGATGTTAATCCCTTCCTTACATCTCAGTCTTTTGATTATTTTGATTTTGTTATTCTAGTGACATGTTCATAGCCCAAGGAAAACTCTGTCATGACCCACTTTTGGGTCCAAATCCACCAGTTACGAACCACAGCTCTAAAGCATTGGTTCCCAATCTGGGGTAGGAGAGCACCAAAAATCTCATGTAGGACGCAAGGCTTTGTCTGCTCTGATGTTGTCAAGATTTGAACATTTTAACTGTTTTAATCACAAAACACTTGTGAAGTAGTTTATACTAGGGCTGAACGATATTGGAAAATAATCAAACTGCGATTTTTTTTCCCCAATATTGCAATTGCAATTTGACATGCGATTATTCCTTTACTTTCCTTTACTCCTAAACAAGGGCTTAACAATTCTTTAAAAGTGTCTAATTCTGATGATTTTGACTCATATTGTAAATTGGATATGAATTGTTGCAGTACAGGGTTTTTTAATAAGAAAAAAGTACAAAAATGAAGAAGGTAGGGTTTTTTTGTAGATTGTTCTAATGGAACCTGAATGACTGCATGATATGCCATGCATAACATCTCTGCTGCAAAAAACAAGTTTAAAACTGGTATTTTGACAAATATTTTAGGTCAAAGAAATATTGCACCTTTTGCAATTAGAAAATTGCAGCAGGCCATATTGTGATTTAATCTAATTTTCGATTAATTGCCCAGCCTGAGTTTATACACAGGTGTTTTGACAGGAGCAACATGTGTTGACCTATTTTCTTGAGGTTTTATCAATGGAGCAATTAAAATTGATGTTTTTCACAGCAATGTCTCACTGTTTTACCATGTGAGCCATGGAAGGCTCAGCTTTATTTATGAGTAGGGGGAGCTCCAAGGAGAAAAGCTGGAAACCACTGATCTAAAGTAGGGTTATGGCTGCTATTACTTTTCAAGAGAGAGGGTTCTTATTCTCGATCTACCTTTAATGTGTTGACTGTGAAATACATGTAGCTGAAAAAATGTGCAAAACTACAGCCTAAATATCAAATGTAATTATACAAGTCATTTTAAATCTTTGGTCATTTCTCATTATATAAAACTAACCTTTCTTGCAAGTACTTCTTTCCATGCAGGAAACCTGAGCTTAACCTTCTGACCCTGGTGTTGGAGATAAACCCAAGTGAGCCTGCTGTACAGCCTCCATGCATCATGGATCTGCTGTGAATGTTGAACAGCTTCATGAAACAGAGAACCATAACAGGAGAATCTCAGTATCTTTATCTGTAAGCCCAGTATCTGTTGTGCTCTCCTCTTAACGATGAAGCTATCTTTTCCTGGCAGTTCTTTAAATACCAGCACTCATCAGCCTGTTGAGATGAGGGGGAAAAGCCAAGATTATATGCACAGGCCATAAATGTGGCATTAAATCTTACTATCTCTGACTTTAAACTCTTTTAAATTAAAAATCATAAACAAATCAGCATCACACAAGGCACTCAGAGACAGTGTTTTCCCTAAATAGTAAGCTTAGAAATGTCTTACTGTGTAAAAATAACCGTGGTATTTCCTGCTGTACTTATGTAAGTACAGTCAAGGATTTCACACATAATCCTGCAAATTTTCACAGCCAAAAACCACCCTGTAGCAAAAATAAAAAACACAGTACACTTCATATTTGCTAATCTGATGAAATCTGTTCAGTCTGAGATGACTTTTCAGCTTAAAATAGAAAGGGACCTCCATATTTTGACCTACTGTATGATATCTAATGCTCCAATCACTGCCATACAGGGCATAAAGCCTTCTTTCAGAACTAAGACATCCTGCATTTGCGTCTTGTTAAAGGCTTCCAGTTAATGATTCATGTCAGCGCTCAAACTACATAGCAGATATAAATACTTATTCACCTGCATATAAGTCCTGTCTCTCTGTGTAATACTCTGCTAACTTTCCTGCCAACCGCATGCCCGACATCTTTGTTTTATGGCCTCGGACAGCTGCAGGGAAATGACCCGTCAAACCCATAAACAACTGTATCAAGGGACTCACTTGTTGCAGTGTAATGTTCAACACATGGGTGCCTATATGAATGATGACTTTATTACTATGCTCCCAGATATGTATGGGTCTTAAGCAATGTGGAGCCACATTTCTCTGAACTTAAAAAGAGTGCAGCATTTATCTAACATCTAGTTTTAAAGTCCCACTGCAAACTAAGTTTTGAGCCTTGGAATAAAAGCGTAACAGCTAATTCTGTTTGGGCCAAAAGAAAGGGTATCAATCTCTAAAATGTTTACATAAAGGCACCCTCAAGTTCTGGAAAACAACCTGGGAAAGCTGAAGAGATTTTATTGGGATGCAGTGGAAAAGTTGGCGAATGCCGAGTACTTCTACAGTGCTGGTTTGGTTGATGGTAAAACCCAGGGTGCTAATCATTTCTTCTTCTTTGGTGTCTGTCAGAGGCAGGTGGCATCCAAAATAATTGCAAACTTGAAAAATAAAACTAAACAGGAGTAAAACCACCCGTCTCTTTAATGTTTGGTGCATGTAGTAACACAACAAATGCATCTGAGAGGAGAAATGGGCAATCAGGCATTGCTATCAAAAATGGTAATATAACCTAAATCTTCCCCTACCACAATAAAACACCAAGCCAAAAAGAAGAAGACAGAGCAAATCCATAAAGAAGAAGTACACAGTGGTGCTAGCAGATCCTCTAGTTTCTTTAGTCTAGTTTTGCAGGGAAACTGCAGGTCATTGGATCATTGCTTATAATATTGTATCGGTAACCCTGCAAAGCTGATGATTGGCCAGATTCAGTGTCTGTCATCAGGCAAATCCATTTTAGAAAGCTCTGGTCTAAAACATTTGTGCCTGGTTTGAGAATGACCTGATAAATCAGTGTCATTTAAGGAGAACAAGGCAGTAGCTACAGGCCGGGTTTAGTTGTACTGCAAGCTGGTAAACAATGCCTCCACCTGTGAAGTGATTAGCTTGGATGTAGCCACAGCAAACAGTGTATTTCTTTATGAAATGGAGAGCAAAGAAACACACTGACAGCTTTTCTTGGTGGAGATCGTTTCTGCAGGACAGGCATCTGCATGAGTTTGAGTCACCAACTTGCTCCACTGATAGTGAACACCAGTAGCAGCTACTTGATGAGTTCATGTGGATCACTTACTTGGGCTGAGCCTTTCATGTCATATGTCTTGTTGTTCTGATTGGCCCATGATGAATGAGACAGACATAACCTCTGTCCAGTCACCCTCTGGGAATTCTTTCAAAGTTTCTGCCCTTCACAAACACAGATTATGAACGGTCGTCGAAATGGATGTGAACTACCTAATGGCTGGTCAGGTTACTGATTTGGTTCCTTGACTGGTGAACTTGTCAATATACCAATACCGATGATGATACAAATACTTACATGTCACTGAGTACATGTGTGGGTGTGTGTGTGTGCTTTCAAGTCAGACTTTGCCAACAAGATAACAGACAGCCATGTTATGTTTTTAGCACCAACAAGCATGAACATAAATCGCCTATGTTCCAATCAGAGGTTTCTTTCTGCTGGAGTGAGATATCTTGACTGGTGTTTGGATGTATGTCTCTCAGCGCCTTATCAGTATGAAAATGTTAGTTTAATTTTCTTAGTGCATAACCAGTTTTTTACCATATGGCTGGTTGCAATACTGACCAGACTTTGTGGATGTGTTGGTATTCAGCATATAATTTGTACAATGTCTTTATGGGTAAAGTGCTGAAACAAGGCATAAAGCAAGTGCTAATTCCGTGCAAATTGTCCTAATTGTGGATGCAATCGATATTTTGTTGAACTGGTCCTTCATTTTTAAGATTGTCTTATAAGAACCTGCAGGGCACCAGTTAGGCTCAGTAGATGGAGCAGGCACCCATACACAGAGGCCTTAGTCCTCAATGCACTGATCACAGGACTGTTTCCTGGTCTCGGCAGGCCTGCTCACAGATTTGGCTAGGCCCTGACAAACCCAGGGAATGGGCCCCTCAGTTGTGATTTATTGATGGTATCAATGTACAGTATGTGTGTTGGCTCAGTAGCATTTTGCCACTTTCAACCCATAAAGCCACTACTGACCCATTTTGCTACTTTCTGCCTCTTTTTGCCTCTGTTAGACCATTTAGACCATTGGCTGGGCCACAAAAAGCTCTCCCTCCTTATGGGTGACACTGGGTCTCAGTGCTGCTTGGTGTTTGCCTCCTTCCCTCTCTCTCCCGATATTTCCTGTCTGTCTTCAACTATCCTGTAAAGATAAAGGCAATGCCCCCCAAAGTAATGTTTTCTTTTGTTGTTATTGTTTTTTTTTTTGTTTGTTTGTTTGTTTTGTTTTTTTAAGAACTTGCAAACCCATACAGGTAGTTTTTACTTGTTCTGTCCAGACTCATTTTGAAGGTGGGCAGGGATGTCTTCAAATGAAATGGGCACCGACTCAATGCACCAATAAAGTGTAATTTGCCCTCGTCTTGCTAACAGAGTGAGGAGGATGTCAATCAAACACAGTCAGCAGACTCCCACACACTCCTTAAGAAAGCTCTTATCACCCCAAATAATTTTAGTCATCTGGTGTCTGCTTGATCGCCTGTGTTTTTACTAGTTTACGTCTTTGCCATCATTTTTTAAAGGACAGTTACATGAATAGCTTTTTTGAGGGATATCCATGACTTTTTTTTACATTTAGGCCTCCTCAGTGTGGACTGCATTTACTGTTCTGATAAAGTTCAGATTTAATGCCATCAACAGGTCAAATTCAGCTGAAAAGCTTATTTTTCAATGTTGCCATTAAAGTTGTATCCATACATGGCTGCGTTCTCTTCATTTCATTAACACTAAAAGTAAAACACAGCAAAAACTGAAGTGTTTAATTATCAGTGTTAAACCTTAAGGAGTTTATTTTGACACTCAAAGTGTAATTTTATGTCCATGCTGAGGTAGATGATCTCCGCCCACTGCCATTCCAAATCTAAGGGGAGCAGAGTTTTCCCATCATGCTTTATGCAGAGTTTAGATGTCTGTTAACCTGACACGCCAGATGGATGTGTTTCACACATCTATCTAGGACAGCTTCAATACGAATGATCTGAGAAAAGGCAGAGGTTTTGAAAATAACTCAGAGGGTGACTGGATGAACGTTCTCTCCGTCACATCTCTACGGGCCAATCAGAGCAACAAAAAGTGACGTAGCCGCTATCAAGCTGTGCATGCACAGCTACTGAGGAATAATGCGAAACATGGCGACTATAGACAAATGTTGTCAAGTTCTGATAAAACTGGCGCATTAGCAGCATCCACACTAATCTCTTCCTCCATAGCTGCACCAGCTCTTATGCTGCTTGTTAACGTCATGACTCTGCTGCACCTGAAAGTACTGCCACTCGTCGCCGATTGGTCCTGTCACTTTGTAACCGGGCCCAAACGGTTCAGATGGGAGCTTAACAAGATGGATTCGCCAGTGAAAAACAAGGAAACGGGCCTATCCATCTGCTTTGCAAGGTTAGATGTCTGTTGGATGTGTTATAGATGTTTTAGATGTATTTATAGGTTTTTAGATCGTGCCTGCCTTACAGTAATCACTGCTGGGATTCATTTTCTTTTGTTTCTGGGGAATTGTTGTTGTTTTTGATTTAAATATTTCTGCACCACAAGTGAAGTTATCAACTTAGTTAGACACTTTCTGACTGTTGTAATGGATGGGCTAAAGCACTGATCATTAACTGGCAGCCCGGGGGCCATATCAGGCCTCCCAAAGCTTCTTGTCCGGCCCCCTGAAAGATCATTAAATTCAGAAGAGGAGGAAAAGAAGATGTTGTGGTTTTTAAGATTATCTTTTGGCTTTAATGTCTGCAGCTGTTAAATCCATCCCACAAACAATTGACATTAAAAGACTGTAGTTTTAGAACGACTTAACATTTGATCTGTTTTTACTGAAATTTATTGTCATAATTAGTAGATATTTATAAAAGGGTTAAGATTGGCACAAGTGCTGCAAAAATGAACAGATAAAGTGGAGAAAAGGGGTTTAATCATAGTCAAAATGGGTGATAAGTGGCAAAATGGGTTGTGGAGTGGCACAAAGGGACAGAAATTGGCAGAAAAAAGGCGTGAAAAGAGGATAAAATGTGGCAAAAAATGGTAAGAGGAAGAGGCAAAGGGTATCCAAAATTGGTTACAAATGAAAAAAAAGTGGAAAAAGGTAATAAAAGGGGTTCAACAGTGGCAAAAATAGAAGAAGAGAGGCAAGAATGGATAAAAGTGGCACAAAGGGGATAAAACATGCAGGGAAAAGTGGCTTAAATGGGTTAAAGAATGGCAAAAATTGAGTTTAAGAGGCAAAAAGTATCAATAATGGGTTAAAAGCGGCAAAAATGGTTTTAAAGTTGCAAAAATTGTTGAAAAAAATGTAATGAAAAGGGGTTAAAAGTGGAAAAACACAAGAAAGGTGTCAAAAATGGATAAGAGTGGCACAAAGGGGATAAAACATGCAGGAAAAGTGGTTCAAAAGTGGTTTGAATCTTGCAAAAAAATTGGGTTAAAGAGGCAAAAATGTGCAGAAGTATCAAAAAAGGGGCTAAAAGTGTCAGAAATGAGTTAATACAGGTACTAAATCACAACTGTGAAGGGCCCATTCTCTGGTATTTTCAGACACCTAGCCAGTTCGGTTGTTAGGCCTGTCTCCTTGTAGCCTGCTGCAATATAGATAATAGGGATGGATCTTACTGGTAATGCCTAAAAATGTCCAGCATTTTGATAGAAAATACAAAAACTACTACAATAATATTTATATCAGACCAAAATCTTTATTTAATTTTTGTTTATGTGAAAGTCTGACCCCCTTAGTTTCTGTCGAGGCTAAATCTGGCCCTTGTGCAAAAGTACTTGATGACCCCTGGTCTACAGGGGCTCTAGGAATTACAGGTAGAGAAGCACACAAAGCTACCAGAGTAGGATATTTTTCTGATATTTTACAGCACTAACGCTCAGAAACAACGTATCAACTCGTCACAAAGTTGCAGGCTGTTTGTGTTGAAGTGGCGCTGCTGAGTCTCTCTGCTCTGCCCTCCCTCACTGCATCAACTCCCACGGTCAGTTTAATTCACCTGTCAGCAAATAGGCTGCATAGTATCATCCTGTTTTATAATCTCCTTAAAGTGTTCACGTTAGCGTTAGCTTCCCTTACAGTCACACAGAAAGGAGAGGTGATAAAAGGCGATGTCTGCTGGTCATTAAGTCCCGACGAGCGACCTTTTCCCCTTTCACCTCTGTAAACAAACGCTGCATGTTGTCTGCTTTATGCTCATAAATGACACGGCATGGGCTGGATCAAGTGATCCTGTTATTAGTTACTCTTATAAATAAATGGTCTGAGGTTATTTTGTAGGCTCTATGAGTTTAAAGAGTTACCGCGCTGGGATCACAGAGATCAAAGGCAGGTGCGTGCTGATCATCTCTCAATTAATTATATTATATAGTAAGACATGATGAGCCAAAAAGACATACGAATGCTTTAAGAGGCCTACGTTCATTTTAGGATCATTTAGAGTACCAAGCAGTTGTAGTGAGGAGCCTGGATGGATAGAATTAGTCCCAAATGAGTTCATTTTTTTTAATGAATGAGTTTTTTTTTTTTTTTTTTTTTTTTTTACCTGAAGGACCAATTGTTTTATTGGTGCCTGGGTGTGATTTTGGTCGAGCAAGTTTTTCTTTGGTTGACTACAGCCCTAGTCTAAAGTAATGGAAAGAGTGCAGATTATCAATTTAGGGCACATCCTTGCTCTGTATTGATCTTACTGCATGGTTGCCATATGCCACCTCACATTGCCATTGTTGCTTAAAGGTGGCAGTCTATATTTATTAACAGTGTAAAGTGCATTACAGTGTAAAAATAATTGAAATTATAAATACCTCAAATTTACACTCAATGTGAAAGGTACTAACACAATATTGTGTTAAAAATACACTTTAATGTGTAAAAACAACACTGCAAGTGTTAAAACTTTGAGGGGGTTAAAATATTGACTAGTGTCCATCCAGTAGTTTTATCGTCTTCTTGGGCTTTTGGACCAATGCTATGCCCTGCCATCTTAACATGACATTACTGACACTGGCTTACCGGAGCTGTACAACAAAGTACATGGCAGCATACTAGAGCATTTAAAAAGCAACTTCGCCACCATTAGCTTCAATACAAACATTCAGAGCTCTGATGTTTGCTCCATGTCCCTGCTGAGTCTAACTACACAGTCCTCCACCTTTGAGTTAAAGCGTGTAGTATTACATGCACACCAGTTTCGTGGGTCTCACACAGCAGAGAATGTAAAGCAGGTTATCAGGATGCTGGTTTTCCTAAACAAGAAGCTATACTTCAGTTTAAAGTAATAGTGGGTGAAGAAATAAAAGTGAGGGAGGAAAATGTGATGTGGCAGCTCCAGTTGCACTTTAGAGATTGCACTGTATTGACAAGAGTGCCTTGTATTTGATATTTGGGTTTCATTGCAGTGCTAGTGTTTTGGTTTGTGTCTCAGATTAAGCTGCTACATTTCAATAGGGATTGTTGTTTAGAATCTGTATGATTCATATATTTTTGATCCTATTCAAGTTAAAGTGTTTTGACTTCAGTTTTTGTTGTTACCAATACAGTTAAGTTTATATGCAACTTTATTTATTGACGGATTACTAAAGTGAAACAGAGCTAATACACCATTTTGATTAGAAATGTAATTTTGTTTTTTACAACAATGTTGGCTTTACTAAGTTAAATGGAATAAGTTTGAGACATCTGGGAGTATGGGGTGCCGGACCCCATGATAAGCCTGTTCGGTCCCTGTATGACCGGTGACGGAGCTTGGTCCGCATTGCCGGAAGTAAGTCGGACTCGTTCCTGATGCGTGTTGGACTCCGTCAGGGCTGCCCTTTATCCCTGGTTCTGTTCATAACTTTCATGGACAGAATTTCTAGGCGCAGCCAGGGCGTTGAGGGCGTCCGGATTGGTGGCCTCAGGATTAGGTCTCTGTTTTTTGCGGCTGATGTGGTTCTGTTGGCTTCATCAGACCAGGACCTCCAGCTCCCACTGGAATGGTTTGCAACCGAGTGTGAAGTGGCTGGGATGAGAACCAGCACCTCCAAATCCGAGGCCATGGTCCTCAGTCGGAAAAGGGTGGAATGCCCTCTCCAGGTTGGAAATGAGATCCTGCCCCAAGTGGAGGAGTTCAAGTATCTTGCTCACAAATGAGGGAAGAATGGAGCGGGAGATCGACAGGCGGGTCGGTGCGGTGTCGGCAGCGATGCGGTCTCTGCATCGGTCTGTCATGGTGCAGAAAGAGCTCAGTCCAAAGGTGAAGCTCTCGATTTACCGGTCGATCTACATTCCTACCCTCACCTATGGTCATGAGCTGTGGGTTGTGACCGAAAGAACGAGATCGCAGATACAGGCAGCTGAAATGAGTTTCCTCCGCAGGGTGTCTGGGCTCTCCCTTGGAGATAGGGTGAGAAGCTCGGCCATCCGGGAGATACTCGGGGTAGAGCCGCTGCTCCTCCGCGTTGAGAGAAGCCAGATGAGGTGGCTCAGGCATCTGGTCCGGCTGCCTCCTGGACACCTCCCTGGTGAGGTGTTCCGGGCAAGTCCCACTGGGAGGAGGCCCTGGGGAAGACCCAGGACACACTGGAGAGACTATGTCACTTGGCTGTCCTGGGAACGCCTCGGGATCCCCCGGGAAGAGCTGGACAAAGTGTCCAGAGAGAGGAAAGTATGGGCTTCCCTGCTTAGGCTGCTGCCCCCGTGACCCGATCTCAGATTAGCGGAAGAAGATGGATAGATGGATAGATGGATGGACATCTGGTAGTTATTCTGTTTACTTCATTTATTTTTGTAAACAAAAACAATTGAAACTCTAAGTAATTATGAATATCGGATCAGGACTCGGTATCAGCAGATATTCAATATCAAAAAATCGGATTGGGATAGGAGGCTAAAAGTGCTGATCAGGACAACCCTACTCAACACAGACCAATGTCAACCAGCGTTACATTTCAACTATCAACAGAGTTGTTTTAATTCTGTCATACTGTAAAATATTTAAAACTTTCAAACTTGGACTTTTAACTTTGTAGTGTGGATCAATATGGACACTTTTAAAGTCATGTGTGTGCCCGTGTAATGTCCTGTGGTTCCCCACATGAGAACTTGTTAATGGCTGAGCTTTGACATATGAGGAGCTGTGGTAAGATAACCTTTGGCCCTGTGCAGTGTAAAAGAGATCTTAAAACTATGCACGGCAAAGACATTACATACATAGCATTTCTCCAGTAAAACAACAAAACAAAAAAATATGAATACAACTGTAGCAAAAATATCAGGTGCTTTAAAAAGATTGAAAGGAAGTTATTTTTAATCAGGTTTAACTGCATGCAAACTATTTTCCCAAGAGAGCAGTATAGCATGGCATCTGTCTATATATAGTTCCCTGGAACTATATATCTACAATAATATAAAGGCTGTTTGGCTATGTAATGTTTTCTCCATCTGTTTCTTTACTCAACAACTTAACTGTTTGTATACGAAGGCCAAAGACTGTAAAGTCAACACTAATGAACACTGAGGTGTCCTAGAATATATGTTAGAGAATGAAGTCTCTGTTAATCTTAGGCTTTTAAATTAAGACTGGACAAACACAGCACATCGCCCTCCAGACTCTTAATCCACATCAACAGTCATGTCTGTCATCTAGGAAACTTCCTGGAAGAGGAAGCTCTAATCCAGATGTGTTAAGAGGTAGACAAAGGCCTTTAGCGTTTCAGTGTAAGCAGCTGTTATCGGGACATTTAAACGTATGCTCTTTAAAAAATGGCCAGGTTCCAGACAGTGAGGTCAAGATGAGTTCCCTTGCTACAACACCTGTCGTCTCTGTTCCATTACACCACCGGCAGATAAAGCCTTCAGCCTGACATGGAAAAACATGCCGGTGGAAGAATATGAGTAATATATAATTTGAGTTTCTAAGAATCAGCGGCTCTGATATAATAACAGTGATGAGTGAGTCACAATGAAGAAACATTCAGATGAGAATAACTTTCAAAGAAAAAGCCTTCACTAAACGCCAACACCTACTGTTCTTTTCAGTCTTGACGGTCAAAATGACGACTGAACGGCTGAGTGACAGGTAGCCTACAATTACAGCTGCGTTGCTAGGCAACCCCACAGAGGCTGTGAAATCATGAATTTGAAGCGTTTCAACACAAATTGCAGCTCAATTATGCCGCAATTTTCTGCAGAGAAGGCAAAGAAAATGGACAAAAGCCACATCTCGCTGGATGGTGGATGTAGAAATGTGGGCAACACAGACAGGAATCTGCAGAAAGCTGGAAGTGAAAGCTGTTAAAAAAGCTTGATTTAGTTCTGATATGTATTATCCTTTGAAGTAAAAGTGGGTTTACTGAATCACAGAAACAATGTTTTTAACATTTCAAGCGTATTTTTAATCTTAGAATCTTATTTTTGCTTGTACTTTTGTCCTCTAAGGCTTCAGTAAGTTGTTTAACCTGGTTAACAGTAACACGCTATAACTGGTTGCCTGTTTGACTCTTAATATGATTTTATATGTCTTGGACAAAGCAGAAAATGATGTCTGATGTTTCAAAACCCCATTTAGAAAAGACCACGACTTTAACTGGGATGATGAGGGTAATCTGGTTCTGATTAGAACGATCAGAGTTTAACACAAAACAGGAAATTACCTCTTACAAATAAGGAGAGATGAAGAACAAAACTGAACAGTAAGATGGATGAAATACAGAAAATACTAAGTAAAACATAAACATGCTGGTTGTTGGTGATATATATTGCACATTAATGGTATTGGTTAGTTTTAAGCTTAATCTATCAAAAAAATAGGGATGCACAATATTGGATTTTTGCTGATACTTACAGATTCATTTTAGCCGATACCAATATCAATACAGATATTGATATTTTTCGGACAAGAAATTTCAGTCCTTTTGGACACACTACAAGGTCTGAGGATGAGCAAGGAAACAAACTGTAGTCCTTTAAAACACTTTAAATTAAAGAATGAGGATAAAGAAAGAAAAAGACCTCAAATGACATAAGTCTGTTGGTTCAGCCTAAAACTCCACTAATTTATTAGTATACATGAACAAATTTTACGGTTGATATATGCTGAAATACATAGGCAAAATATGGATGTAGATATTGGTAGAAATTTTTATATCTGCCAAGACCAAAACCAAACCAATTTTATCATGCATCCCTAAAAAAACTCTTTCTGGGCATAGAAAACGGGTATACAAAACAATAAATCTATTAACAGAGATAATTATGGATGATGAGATAATCCAATTCCAATATTAAAGCTGCTGTAATATCTTTTAGCTTGTAATAAAACCAAGCAGAACCTATTATGTGTATGTATTACTTACAAAAAGCAAACAAAACAAAGTCATCAGCAGCAGGGTTTTTCATTTCTATTGATGTAATGCAGCAGGGAAGGTGTTAGATGAGATGACTTACACTATGCTCCTTAAACAGCTTTCACTCAATGAAACAAAGATTCACTGCAAGTAAAATAACTGTTAAAAGCAGGCATGGTGAGATTTTTTTAAAGATAGATTTTTGGGCATTAATGCCTTTTTTTAGAGAGGAGGACAGGGGATCAAATCTGGGAGAAAGTAGCCGCAGGCCAGCACTTGAACACATGCTGCCCACCTACATGGGGTGTAACCTGACCACTAGGCCATCTGAGCGCCCAAAGATGAGTTTTTTTGACACAACACTCCTAAGAAGCCCAGGACAAGATCAGAAAAGAAAAGTTACAACTTTGTCTACTAAAATCTTATTGTCTATGGCAATGAATTTTTCCAACAAAGCTATTGAAACTATAGATATTTTAGACCTTTAATATAATTCATTCATTCAGAAATGACCCTCTAAGCCAGCAATTTTCAAGCTTTTAGGCCCAAGACATACCTAAGATCCAGCCAAAATCTCAAGGCACACCATATCCATATCTATACAATAGTCCCTTTTAAGGAGGTTAACTGAAGTTTTTGTATAGCTGTATTAATAATGTGGCTGTACAAATTTCCATTTCCTATTTTTGCCTCCCCCTGCCACACCATTTGCTGCTCAAAGCTGGTTTTAAGCCACAACTCTGAACACATCACCAAGTTCGAACATATGACCAAGTTCGAGTTTAGACTCACTTACCATAGGTACTTAGCCAGTACTTATTACTGGGTCTATAAAATAAATAAAAGTTTGCATTTGAAACCTGTCTTGGATGTGTTAGGATTTTTCTCTTGATGGTGTGTTTAAAAAGTACGACAAACAGCTCTTTACTTTGAAAGGAGGCCAAGGAGAAACATGACTCACCTGGAGCACTCAGACACACGACTCAGACACACACAAACACACATTCAGGATGTTAACATTCACAATCGCACACCATGACCCTCAGGACAACACACGGACATAAACACAGTGCTGCATACTGCTTGAATGCCAGATAAACAAAATGTGTTGGCATACACTGTCTCACAGCAGGAGTGCGATTTTGTGTGTCAGATGTGTGTGACAAGGTCATTTGCTAATGCTGCACTCATATACTGCAGTGATTCACTGTGTTAGGTAAGTGAGTGGGAGCTGTGAAGAGGGGGAATATTTTTAGTCTCTTCCTTTTCCTTACACTCGGTTTGTACTGGGAGCACTGGGGGGAAATATGGATTATGACACTAGACACACTTCTGTCAAAGATGTTCTTAAACTAAAATGAGGCCTAAAATAATTCAAACCTGCTCTCAACTTGTTAAATAGTCAACATTTTAATTTTTGCACCGCTTGCATGCTTTCATTAGCCAATCAGGTTTTTGGTCCACCCATACTGTCCAGATCATATATCAACATGGACAGCATTTCACAGACTCCTTCAAAATGCCTAATCTAAGGATGCTGATATATTATGATAAAATACAGAGCCAAGACATATATACTAGACAATTTAACTGATGCCATACTCTCTCTGCTTACCGTAGCGAACATTAAACTTGTGAATAAAATGTCAAGGATCTCTCAGAAATATGAAGAGTTAGAGAAACAAAAGTTAAATGATTAAAGTGAAGGTTATGTGTGACACACAGTAAACAATAATGACTAAGACTTTCTATGCACAAACATGTTGTCCCATCTCTTGGGAACAAAAAAGTGAAAAAATAAAATTCTGTGACAAAACTCTTCAAAATATTCACATATTTAAAAAATAAGACCTTGCACTTTTTCTTGCAGTGACTCTATTTAAGCCATTATTCAAAGCAGTTCTTGTCTACAGAGACACAGAGAGTCACATCACAGGCTTCCTTTCTCTCTCTCTCTCTCTCTCCATTATGAGCTAATAAAGCTGTCTCCTGAATGAGTTTCTCAGTCTGACATGCATAGTTTGGCAAAGCATGGCGACGGACATCTTGTAACTTGCACCATGTGACAAAACAATATGGTGGCTAGTGCTAAGCTAGCAGCAGAAATGATTAAAAATAGATAGAAAAAGACATTTAACATCAGAGCTACTGGTGTGGATTTAAGTCACAGGGACGTAAAGTTGATGTAGTCATGAGATTCCCATTCAGCAGTCCGTGCATTTTGAAATAGATGGGATACTTTGTACACTCTTGTTTCTGTTTGGGTCATTTGGTTCTTTGGGGTTTGATACGTTTTGATGGCGGCTTCCACCAAATGTAGATCTGCCTTCTATCTCAGGTGGTGTGGAGACAGCACCTGTGTTGTGGAATTGCAAAGAATGACTAGAAACAGCGATTTGCTCCAGAGTGAACCTCATGCATCAATCACAAACAGAGTATGTGGAATTTGAGGATAAGCATTTTGTGTACACGACTTTATGAGTATGATTTAAAGGGCGAAGTAGAAAAAGCTGCTTATGTGACATTCTAGTAACTCCAGTTCAATCTGTAGAAGAAAAAAAAATAAAGGGAGATGTCAAAAAGAAGATTTATCTCAAGTGGCAGAGTATGTATATGTATACAAGTGATGCTAAAATTTTTCTGTTTTGTTCGTTTTCTTTTTTGTAAAGTAGATAATAGAGCCCGAGCGATATGGGATCTTTGGGGCCGATACTGGGGGCTAAAAAAAGCCGATATCTGATATATCGGCCGATAACTGATATATTGGCCGATATATGAAATTAAAACATTGATATACACAGGATATATACTGTACATGAACAAAAATTCTTATATTTATATTATCTTTGTTTATTTCACAAAGATGCAACTTAGACGACTTTAAAATGCTGTATAATAGTCTTATTTTAGATAATGGTGGACATGTCAATTAACAGTTGCATTTATCATTGTTTACTCTCGACTCCTGCGTCTCTACTCCTCTAAGCAGTAGAGACGCAACTGGTTGACTACAACTCCCACAATGCTTTGCATGTCAAACAAATATGGCTGCCCACTGAAGAAAGTCAAAGTACATGATTGAAAATGGATTTAAAAAGGATAAAAAGCTGCATATTATCCGATGTAACGCTGTGGATGTAATCCCAAAAGACCCTGAAAAGTCACCAAAGTTCCAGGCTCGCTACAACGGCGGCCTTTAGAGATAAGGAGACATCGATGGTAGCGAACGGCAGAATGGTCATCTTTCAGAGGAAAAAGAGTAAGTTTCTATGACTTATTGTTCAAAAGTTATCAACGTTTTTATAAATTGTGTCACGTATTGTTGTATAGGACAACACTGTCACCAGAGACTCTGGAAAGTCAGCTAAGTTCCGGGTTCACTAGAAAATGTTCTGTGAGAGCTACAAATGCTTGGAAGACATGATCAGAAAAGCACAACAGATCTATGCTGCATGAGCTCTAAGGGTTAATATATCGGCTACATATTGGCCGATGTTGATTAATCTGTGATACGCTATAATTGGCCTGATTAATCGGCCCGCCAATCAATCGGTCAGGCTCTAGTAGATAACATCAATGATATGGGGTTCTTGGATATTACATAATGTTAAAATTACAAAAATTTAAACAAATATATTGGATCACTTTTGGCCATAGAAAATGTTTCTAATATATTCAATGTACTGTGTAAAGCGTTCATTTGCAGTGTCTTTCCTCTGTGCACAAATGTGGTATGACTGAAAACACTTTGGTGCACCACATTCAATGCTGACTCACTAAAAACCAGATTATTTAGCAAACAAAAAAATATCCACACAACATGGCAGCCCAGTAAACAACAGTTCATATGAAAATACACACATAAAACACTCAAACACTCCTCTGGGATTGCTTGGCTCAGCTCCCAACAAATGTCTTTACTGGTTTGGCATCCATCTTGCATACACCTCACTGCTATCAGTAGATAACGCACACCCACACTCACGCACGCACAAACACACCACTCTGTAGTGAGAGATTAGGCCCAATGTTAAACAAAGAGGGAGAGCAGGTTGACATGCCAGCTCTTTAATTAGACCACTGCTATCTGACGACCGACTCACGCTCGGTCATACATAGACACCAACACAAACATTTATACAGATTAAAGTATTCAGAATAGCTATACAATGTCCAAAGAACAATGTACGAATAAACTATGTCAGACATCAGCACACATATCTATTCTGGCTAAGTGTGGATAATCCATGTCGTCTGTCAGTTGTCTGTTTGTTGCAGTACGACTGTGTGACAGACAGATAGGAGGTGATGCAGCCAATCAGCTGTCAACTCCTCTGATGTTCAAGGGAAGCTCCACAGGACCAGACTGCCCAACATGCCACCTATTTGTACTGCTCATGATTTGTCAACAGAGGCCACTCAGCAAGGCTTCAGGCTCACTGAACAATAAAACCCATTTAATATACATGAGTTTGACACATCCAGCGTTGATCTGTTTTGTGGCACGTTTTGGTTTCTGGGTGTCTATAATGTGGGTACTGGTGCCCTCAGAGGTCATAAAGATACCCCAGTCATATTCTGCCAATCTCTATTAAAATACATTATCAAACAATCAGAGATAATCCCACCACCACTCTGCTGTCTGCAGCTAAGAGAGGCCCTGTATTTGGTGTAATTATAAAGGCTAAGTGAATGGCCGGCCATTGACTATTAAGCCAGCATCATTTTTAATCAAATTAAACTAAATTGCTGCACCTTCAACCTTCCGCTTGAAAACAACACTGTAAGCTTTTCTGCTGCTGCTTTAACTCTTGATGCTCAATCAATTACTTGAAGCATCTGTCTTCAAATTCCACAAACTTTGTTTTCAGTCCCTTTAGTTAAAAAGACTGATAAAATGTTGAAATCAACCTGGACACCTGGACAGGGGGATTTTCTGCCGTTCTTCTTTGCAAATCCTCTCAAGCTCAGTCAGGTTATAGAGACAGTCGATGGACAGCCATTTTCACATCTCTCAAGAGAGGTTCAATAGGGTTCAAGTCAGGGCTCTGGCTAGGCCCCTCTAAGACATTCACAGTAGTCCCTAATCCACTTCTGTTTTGTCTTGGCTGTGTGCTTAAGGTCATTGTCATGTTGGAAGGTGAATCTTTGGTCCAGTCTGAGGTCCTGAGCACAGTGGAACAGGTTTTCATTGAGGATATTGCTGTACTTTTCTCAAATCATCTTTTTCTCAACCATGAGCAGTCTCCTAGTCCATGCTGCCGTAAAACACCTCCACAGCATGATGCTGCCACCACCATGCTTTATGGTTGGGATGGTATCGGCCAGACAGTCAAATCTTGTTTCTCTCAGTCTGAGAGTTCTTCAGGTGCTTCAGGTGTTTGTCCTTCTGGACCTTTGTCCCATCTCTTCACAGGATCTCTGGAGTTCAATCAGAATGACCATTAGGTTCTTGGTCACCTCTCATCATATGCTAGTAAGCTGGCATACCTAACTGCTAACCTAACTTTTTTAACAGAAAAACGAAGTCATCTTTTGAACAAACATGGTCAGATGCTTGAGTGTTGAAATTGTGGGAGTCCTACCATTTTAGTAGTATTAAAGATTAACTCTAGTTTCTCCCTGAGGCTTGCATGGAGAAATTAGCCAACAGTTTTAACAAACCAAAACACCTTACTATGTTAGGTTTTTCAGTTACTGTGTTTATTTATCAGGCGCTGATGGTGCAATGCTGTATTTTAGTGTTTTATTCTGACAGGCTGATTGTCATAATAAGGACCCTGTTTTTATAGGAGGCAACTTGAAACACTTGACATATGCAGACTGCATTTTGTCCTAATCTATGTAATAATCACAGAAACATAGGTGTCAATTTAGAAAAATAAATCCCCATCCTGACACTCAATCTCTCTCTGCAGCAAAAACTGTGACACACTCCCATAAAGCTGGCTGATGTTTCTGCAGTAAGGAATGACAAAATGTTATCTCCTTCCAACAGATGGAGTCTTTTATACTGAAGTGTGTTCCAGCATATGGCCAGGCTGACAGACTGGACTGGATTATGGAAACAGAAAAAAATAACCTACACATTTCATAATGGTGTTTTTATAGTTTAAGGACAATGTGATGATGCATGTACTGGCTCAGCAAATAAAATGTAATTTGTAGTCACTACCCTCCTTAACTTTCTTAATATCTGGGGAGGTGGTTGCAAAGATGAGCTCAAGAATGAGAAGAATCATTTATTAACACTACAGAACATGGAAAATGCTGATATGACCATTCACTGAAAATATCACTTGCATCCTTTTTTCATTACATGTATTGTTTCACCAAAGGCTTAAAGAGCAATACACTGACATGTTTTTATCCAGTGGCAGTATATAAAGAATAGACCGTGAGGGAGGGGACTCCATTGTGGCTAAAACCCTTGAGCAGAGGACATCAGATCAAACCAAGGACAGAAAATGGTGCAGAAAGAGAGGAGGAACAGTTGAAAAGAGGGTTAAAAGGCCCCAAAGAATGTGATCTTTAACTTAAACATTGACGGTACAAACCAAGACAGAACATATAGAATGAAACAAAAGAAAGGAAATAAAAGGGGGAAATTAGGCAAAAAAGCTGGGAAACACTTAGGGAAATAGTAAGGACAGACATGTATTTCTGTCTGGAGGGAACGACTGAACTCCATCCAAGGGCAACAGCAATAGTGGGCATCTGTCATTGGCCATCTGGGAGGGGCCCGAGGCCGCTTTAGGGACCAAAGCAAATGTGACCTACGCATGAGTGACAGCCTTGTTTTAGGAACATTAACTGACAGTGCTTTTATTTACAAGCTAACAGCAGAAAATAAGTAAAAAGAGGAAAAAGAAAATACTTAGGATATCTAATTTTGGTAGAGTTAAGGTTGCAGTAGCCCATCACTAATGTGTTACAGCCATCATAACCCTTTGAATCATAACACTGTAAAGAAAAAGTTCAAGTCTACACTCAATTTGTAACTTACTATCAATTAAGGCTGCAAGTCTTCTGTAAGTTTACCTGTGTACACCACTATGTTCAGGTCTAAAATTTAAGTCCAACACAGTTTCAGACATCAGTAGAGCTGGTATCATAACTTTACCACCGTCTGGTTCAACACTGAGCAAACTTTACTCAGTCCTCACTAAAGCAGAGACAGATGATATCCTGTAGACAATAGTTACCCTTTATAATGGATTAATTGATTATTGATCTGGCAGATTTTCAGTTCCCAACTTTGGGATTTGCTTGACTATCTGTATCAGATTTTTTTTCCTACAAATCACCAATGAAATGAGTTGGTATACAACAAGCATTGATGCACAATATTGGATTTTTGCCAATTTGTGCTCTGCTGATATTTACAAATTCATTTACTGATACCTATCATATCGATAGTGATCTTAAAGTGTAGTTCAGACCTAAAACTTCAGTCTTTGGAGCACATTTTAAAGTTGGGATATCACTTTAAGTGGAAGCGTTTAAGAACAACAGCAACTCAGCCTCCAAGCAGAAGACCACGTAAATTCACAGAGTGGGTCAGTGACTGTTAAGGTGCGTGGTGGGACAAAGTCGCCAAATCTCTGCTGATTCCATAGCTGAAGAGTTCTGAACTTCCACCGGTATTCATTTTAGCACACAAAAACTGTGCAGTGGGAGCTTCATGGAATGGGTTTTCATGGCCAAGCAGCTGCATGTAAGCCTCATCAGCAAGTCCAACACCAAGTGCCAGATGAGGTGGTGTTAGGCACACTGACACTGGACTGTGGAGCACTGGAAATGTGTCCAGATGGGTGAGTCTGGGTTTGGCAGATGCCAGGAGAACGTTACCTGTCTACATTGTGCCAAGTTCAGTGGAGGAGGGATAATGGTATGGGGCTGTTTTCCAGGGTGTGGGCTGGGCCCCTTACCTCCAGTGACGCACGGTCTTATTGCTTCAGCATACCAAGACATTTTGGACAATGCTATGCTTCCACTTTGTGGCAACAGTTTGAAGAAGGCCTTTTTCTATTCCTACATGACTGTACTCCAGTGCACAAATCAAGGACTATAAAGACATAGTTTGATGAGTTTGGTGTGGAATAACCTGACTGGCACTCACAGAACCCTGACCTCAACCCTACTGAGCAACACTGGGATGAACTGGAATAGAGGTCTTCTCATCCAACATTAGTGCCTGACCTCACAAATTCACAACAAAATGAACAGGTACAAATTCATTAAAAAAAAAACACTTCAAAATATTGTGGAAATCCTTCCAAGTTGAATGGAGGCTTTAAGTGCAGCAAAAGGGGGGCACCTCCGTATCAAAGTGCATGTATTTAAGTACCTTATCATTACAGTCCCTACATTTCTTGAAAGCATGATAATACCTCAAGTTGATGGCAACACAATCTTCTTGTTATGTTGATACACAATGTTAGAAACAACTCTCAATGGATCTGCTGTATTTCCATCTAAAATATTCAAATTTGCCAGACAGACAAGGAGGGAGGAAGTGTTAACGTCAGACAAAGGTCCCCGGCTTAAAATGACCAGAAATGTCAAGTCAAACCTGCAAGCCACAGTCATTTGTTACTGAATAAATGACCTTTTGATAACAACTTTGTCAAATCATCTCCATGAGCTTTTACAGCACCAAATCAGACACGTCAGTGTTTAATTAAATAAACATGGCCTGTTAAGAGATATTTCAGTGAGGGTTAAAAAACATGCAAACATGGAGCAGAAGTGAAGGAATGTTTATGACAACTATGATATTCTGTGGGCAGTCAAAGAGAAACAGCCTGAATGCAGCGATAATCCTCCTCCGTATTCCTTCCAGCCTCAAAACAAGACTTAACCTACATTCTCATAACAAAGAGGATTTATCGTAAGCATTAGCATGAAGAGCATTGCCATAAATAATGTGCAAAATCATACAGTATGTGGTGCTTGTGGAAAATCAAGACATGTTTCCGGATGCTTCCCTTCCTACAAGAAAACGAACAAACTCACTGAGGAATTTCATAAACCAAATGTCAAGTGAAAATAGTTGTCTTTCCATCGACCAACTAAATTGTCCACTAGTAGTATTCATTAAAGACACCTCCTTTCTTCGCCTGAGTTTAGTGACCCAAGCATATGCCAGACCAGTGACTGCATGACGCTGATAAAAGAGCCTGAAACACTCATGACATGAACCATCATCAGTCCATCTCCCTATACAGTACCAGGACTTTTACTGTGGCACCAAGTGACGTTTTAACCATTTGTCAAACTTCAGCAAAATATAAATATATTCATGCTAACTGATGGCATGCCAAGTAAAAAGTCCTTCACTGTGGAGGGCAAACGTATGCTCTCCATGTGGAGTGATGGCAGAATGTGGGAGGAGGGAACATGGAGGCGAGGATGACTAATGAGGATGACTAAGAGAAGTGTTCAGGGTGGGATTCTGTGTCATTTGTCTCGTCTGTGTCTGGCTCCTGAGATAACTATACAATGTATAGAGGGAGACCTGTATGTCTTTATATAGACAGCACTCAGTTCAGAGGGACATACTTGTGTCTTGTCTCTTATAACGGGTGCTAGATTGTTTTTCCCATGGGGTAGCAGAAATAAATTGATATACAGATTATAAAAAGATAGTGCTTAACTGTTACATTAACACATATCTTATTATCTGTGAGTGTCCCTGAGTGATACTACAGATCCAGGAATATCTTAATGTAAGCTATCAGCTGAAATGGGCATGAAATCATGAACTTGTCTTTATTGTACCCTTCTGTGCCTGATCAAACCCTGTCAGCTCATTGTGATGTGCAAAATTACAAAATAACTGAGCGCAATACTGCTGCAATGTGTAAATATACTCAATAAGAAATCAGTGTTTGAATGTTTAAGATATGTTTAAAAAAAAAACACCCTAAAAGTCAACAGTCTTGACTTTAAACCAAGACGTACAGTTAACTCATATTTTGTCAGTTTTGTATGCAGTTTTCCTTGGATTTCATTACTTTACAAAAATAAACTTTACAAAGCCGTTTCAAAAGAACCCTTCGTTTTACATTCAAAATTAATCAAGGTGGTTAAAACAGCTAAAAAAAATTGATAAAGCATTTCAAAATTGAAAGTCTGTGTCTAATCACGGCTTCTGGACATTTGTGCAAAATTTGAAGGAAAATAAGAATAGCCTTTATGGACAAACAGACAGACAACCCAAAAACTTCGGACAGAGGCATAAAAATGTAAACAGCGTGTTGTGAAGTGACTCTTAGATGGGGATAAAAAGTACCTAAAAGCAGAACAAGTAGCTGAAGCGTCATACAGAAAAGCTAGCATTAGCCTTCCTTTGCCTTTACGGTTTCTAAAAAGATCCCCTGGTTCGACCACATCAAATGTCACTAATAGACTTTTCTGTGACTAACTCGATGACAATACAGCTTTTTTCTGGTTAATGTGCTCTTTCTTCTGCTGGTGTTTTTGTTCAGCAATAGATCATTTGTAAAGAAGGAAGCCTTGTTTGGTGACAAATGTATGTAAGAGTAGACAGAGCTTTTCTTTTGCTATAAGAAAATCCAACAGAGAGATATCAGCCTTAGAAGTCTTGAATGTGGGCATTAAGTTTTTGTATAAGCAGCAAGTGAAAAACTAGGACTCTGAGATTCGTTGGTTTTCTACAGCTGTGTTCAATGCCTTGGACACTAAGACACATTTGATTAAGATTTAGGTAAATAAAAGTGTCTGCAGAAACAGCAAAATGATGTCTCCTGCCCTGGCATATAAATCTGTGTTATGCTAATCACTGACTACCTGCTTTGGTAATTATCTATTCTTTAAATTGTTGTATAATGAGATTCATTGAGGTGTAAAATCCTACAGAAAAAAACTCATCCCACCATTGACTGATGACTTCAGATAAGATCACTGCTCTTCCTCGCTCCCATTCACTTATCGTCCATCCTCTAGTTCTTATCTGTGCTGAGTCGTATTGGAAACCTCGCACACTAAATTGAATTGACTTTTAATTAGGTGTACTCCCAAGGTAAAAAAAAGGACTTTAATTGTCTGAATTACCTCACTGATTCCTAAAGATGGTAGAGCAAAGAGAGGCATCTGAATGGCTTTTTATACAAATAAAGCAGAGACCATCAGTCTGAATCAGTCCTATAATTAAACTGATAATTAAACCCTTTGATACTATCAGCCAAACACTAAGGATGGTTGAATCGTGTGGAATCAGGCATTAACTTACTTTAATTACAGTATTTTCTCCACACAAACTTTATTTACATTATTTCATTTGGTTTGTAGAATAAGTCGTCAGTGCCTAATGCTGACAACTGAAGTATCCACTCATTCAATGTAACAGAGAGCTTTTATTTTACTGAGCAGGATTTCAACAGACACAGCTTTACTGGATGTGTGAAAAGGTTTAGAGTCTACTATCTGTAGCGTGCTTCAACTACAAACGGTCTGATTTTAGTAGAACAATGCATGTCATTGTGAAAACAATGTAAAATGAGGAGAATCTGAAGAGTAAAACCATAAGAGTTTTGGAGGATATAACCTCTACGCGCTCTTACCCTGCCAATGTAATACTTTAGAAAATAATTTCATGATTGGACTTAAAATACAGCTTCATAGTGACTAAAAAAACCCTTATAATCCTCATGTTCACTGTTGGGGTGATCTGGATTTTAAAACTCTAAAGGATTTCCTACAATTTAAAATTCAAAAGATAGCTTTACCTGTTTTATCTGTTTAACTTTGCTGAAAAAACAAACATTTTGTGTCCTCACATCTGTAAGAACTGATTTCTTTTTCTCCATCTGTGATATTAAATGAGTTTGCCTTGAAGACTTGACAGAAGCACCAAAAAGCTAAAACATTGTTTTCAGGTCTTGAATCTTCATCCTAGGTACCCAAAATAGAACAATTTCTTGTTCTCTATTGCCAAATATTGCAGGCAAACACCTACACACTGTCTAAATTGCACATAAACAGCACCTATACAAAGTATTCACCCCCTTGGATGTTCTATCCTTTTGCTGATTTTATAAATCAATCATGGTCAATATAAGATTAATTAATAGGATCATCCTCCAGGATTTTCCTGTGTTTTGCTGCAGTCATTTTACCTTCTACCTTTATAAGCCTTACACGGTCAGCTACCGAGAAGCATCCCCACAGCATGATGATGATGCCAACACTGTGCTTCACAATTTGACAAACTTACTAACAATAATATCAATGAGCTCAAGTGTGACTGAATTGAAACCAAAGAAGCTGAACACACACAGAGGATGAGGGACACATAAGACACCAAAAAAATAGAAATATTACATTTATAATCTACAAAAATGATCAGCCCATCCTTTCCTTTGACTTGCTGGCTCTCAAATGTATGGTAACAGTAGAAAATACACAACACTTCATTTACTAAACAAGCGAAAACAGAAAACGGAATCATAATTAGGCCTTGTTATCTGTTTAAAGCAGCGTCATGAAGTTGTTTACATTTGATGACCGATGGTCCTGACTTTTTCGAGGTCATAACAGTCCAGAGGCTTCAGATTCATCTCTCTGTGATACAACCACGACACACAGCAGCACACAAGCAGCAGAACCACCGCTCTGTAATGACTCCTTCAATTAACCGCACTTTAATTTAGCCCGCTTCACTGCCCCTTTGTGTTGAGCAGTAATAGCCATTAGAGAGAATATAATGCACCATTTAATGAGGGAACAAAGTGCAAAATCATTTCAGAAAAGGAAGCTGCAAGGAGAGGAATGAGGTGCAAACTCAAGAGGGTAGGAAGAGGCTGCTTTATTTTGTGAAATGCAGATTTACTGTTGGGCATTTTCTTATGACTGCATTCTAACAGGGTTTGGAAAAATTATGAATTTCTAATTCACTGTTTTTCTGAAAGCATGAAACACCAGCACCGATACTGTGTCAACAGCTTATTGTTTCTGAAGGGTTGGACAGATGATACATTCTTGTCTTAACTTGTTTAGGATGGTTATTGAATTACAGGTGCAAATATCTGTATAACTGTGATGTATCATATAATGATTGTCTTTTAAATGATCAAATAACAGGAAAGGTGGTGAATCTACAAGATTAGATTTAAAAAAACAAAGCCAAAGAGAATCTGAAATTTTTCTTCCTTTTATTTCTGAGTAGGTTCATAAATGTAAAAAATGAAGTTTTCTTCATGATGACAGTAAACAAAAGGTTGATTTGACTTGTATACACCACTTATCTTGTTATCCAGTAATTTACAACACAGTACAGTCTAATGGCTGAACGATTAGCTTTTAAATAGAAATCTTAATTGTTTTGTTGTTCACTTGTGTGCAATATCTGCAGGCAAACCTCAGTGGACTAAAACACCAAAGTCCAGGACCAACAATTAGACCACATCATTTCACAGGACCTGCATCCAAATGCTACACACAATCTACGTTTCGTTTTTGGTGTTTTTTTTCTATCACTGTTTTTGGGATTTTTGCTTTTTGCTGATGAGAGATAGGAAACATGGTGAGAGAGAGGGAAGACGCACTAAACAGTTACAGGATCAGGATTCAAACCTGCGACCTGTGCATCAAGCACTGTAGCCTCTGTACATGCAAGCCTGCTCTACCAACTAGTGGTGGGCTGTAAACCAGCATCAATACCGTCACTGTTATAATTTCTGCCATGGGATAGATTTATACAACACAGTCATCACCAGTTTAAATGCATTTACTGTGTAGTACCAAAGCATAAGTGAGACATAACTGATGCCACCATCAGTGTTGCAGAGTGATATATGACGGACAGCAGCTCAGTCTGAGTCCAGTCATCAGGATGTTTCATCAACGTAGAAAGCCAAACATCAGCCATTTGTGTCTAACTAACATAAAGCACAGCAACAAGGTAAAAAGTGTGCACGCTCCTCTTTGAGTTTAGTCTGTTTAATAACAGCAACATACAGCAAGGGTACTCACTTGGCACAGCGTCTCTGTCTGAGGCTTTAACACAGGCTATGAGCCGCAGTGGATCTACTCAGTTTGTCTTGAGCCCAGCACTGCAGCCATTCATATAAAGAGAACTTAAGCATTTTTTCAAAGGTGTGTTATAACTCATGACTCATTGTTAAAAGTCTGTGTTGATTCAAAGAAGCATGCTGTGGTGTTAAATGGAGTCAGAGAAGCAGCTGTGAACACAGTAGCTCTGTACACTCACTGACACCTCTGCTAAAGCTATAGGTTAAATCAATGACAAATATGCTATTTCTGACAAGCTCTCTAAAATTTAAAGTCCACAGTTGCTCTTTTGCTCAAGTTCGTTATCATTTCCTGATGTGGGCGTCACAATACGCCCGTATCAGGAAGTGTGGTAATGTCAGTAACAATTTGACATGTCAGCAGAAGACTCAAACTAAAGGTGCGGTTACAGAGAAGCGAACACAATAAGACTTTTAACAATTGTTTGTGAGCCTATGCCCCAGTTGAGATGAGTTTGCCATCCCAGGCTTTTTTAGGGGGATAAGGGGGGCTGTATTACCTAAATATGCATTTAAATTTGTGTTATCTTTTGATTTTGTAACACTGAAATAAAACTGTTACAACAAAGGGCAGGAAAAACGTGATATACATTTTAGGCCACATCACTTAGTCCTACTAGAATCTAGGCTTAACTGGCACTCACTAGCTCATTTCGATTGCATCACAATTTAGCTAACTTACAGCTAGAGATTTGTTTCATTTCTGCTGAAGACAAACAGGACAAAAGGAAGTTAATGTCTCTCTGAACCAACATTGACCTATTCCCTTGTCTTTAAACAGGTAGACATAACCAGGAAGAATTACAATCTGCAGTTTCTTCAAAGGACATTTTCTCTGTAGCCATGCCAAAGTGCTGCATCCTCAATGCTTTATATTTGGGTATATGTTTCTGTACATATGGCACACATGATACACATTTGTGGGCGTATACACCTTCCAACATCGATACATACTGATGCACACACACAATCATTTCCACACTGCTGCCTGCAGAGTTGGATCTCTACCTACAGCCGCAGGAGATGGGAGAGAGAATGGACTGAACGAAAATTCTGCTTCCCACACAGCCCTCGAGGTGTGTGCTCATCCCCTGATTCATATGACGGGGGTTTATTATCATCACTGCTGCTGTGTTACAAACACATGACCGTGTCTGAAGACATCAGAACAAACATAATATGCTGTTTCAACAGAAAATCAGTTTACAGGTGATTTTAAAATATGATATTTGCTTTAGTGTTGCCTGCCTGACTGAGAGCTTTTTTGTAAATGTACTTTGGTGGCAGCATGTGGCTCACACTGCAAATTTGCTTTATACTTTTGCTCTTTGCATTTTAATACCACAGCATATAGCAGTGTATTAGGGTTTGATCCGAATGTGTTACACTCTTATCTGGTATGGTCATTTTACTGACAGCCAGAACATAATTTTCTCCTCTGCTGGCGAATTTTGATTCCCTCCTACCAGGGTTGTCATGTCAAAAATATTTTAAGCCTATGATAACAGGAAAAATAAAACCATATCCATGTGTTTTCATTTCTATAGGGGCAAAAATAAACACTCAACAGTACCTTAACTGTTTTGATTATCAAAAAATCCAGGCATTTTGTCTAAACTTCAAACAAAATTGTGTTTATTAAAATGATAACTGACGGAAATTTAATTTCTGTTTCAAATCAAAATGGAGTAAAAATTTTGGCAAACATAAAAAAAATGACGGTCCTTTCAAATTGTTGTCACTGAGAAGACACTTTCAATTCCTAGAAAACTGTTCAACTGTACTGCACCCCAAAATCCCCACCCCAATCACTTTTACTACATATGCAAATAAACACAGAGCCTCATCCATCTTCATTAGCCTTTATAAAGCTAAATGATTACACACCCTGATGAAGTACACAGTGAAGGAAAAAACACTAATGTGTACACATTTTAGCTGACAATAGAATGAAGTAACAAAAAATAAACAACTGGCCTGATCAATATGAAACCCTCACTGCTCTGCTTCAATGAAAACCACATCATGGTGAACAGGGCTGTAATGTATTTGTATTCGGTTCAGTGGTCACAGTTCAGTGCTGAAGTCACATGACAAATACACCTCAAGGAGACAAAAGGCTAACATTATTGACGGTGTTTACCCGCCAATCTAGGTGGCAGTGCTGCTAGTAAGTGTTTCCTGAACGCCATTAAAAAACCAGTGAAGAAGAGGAAAGAAGCAGATAGCAAGAGCAGCAGCAGAGGAGCGAGATCTACCAGCTCCTTCTTCCTCTTCAGTATCTCTGCACTGATTTAAAAACCACAGGATGAGAAAGCAGTCAAGACATTACTGATGATGACACTATGCACAGATATGTGGAAGTAGAGAACACAGGCTACACGTGTGTATTTAGGCGCCCTGTTCAAACTCTGTTACAACGTCCCCATCCTGTGTTTACATTATCTGGTCTGGGTTCCTTAACTGACGTGCACAACAGTGATTTTGCACAAGTAAACAACTACATGATGGCGTCATGGCACACCTCATAAATCACATATATAATGCATAGCTCTATAAAGGCATGTATTTTATTTAGCATTTTTAACTGTTTTACCTAGGCTATTTTAGCATTTCACAAGGGACAGGCTGTTCATTTTATGTGTTGTTTTAACATCCCTTTTTGTCTCATATTTAATACACCATAGGCAGTCCCAACTATCACATTATGAATAACATAAAATTAAACCAACTGTAGGCTGTACAACTGTCAATTACAAGTATTACACAAGGAAAACCTACAATTCAAAAACTTTCACCAATGCTTCAAACCTATGGGGTCCTATGGGGGAACTGTGATCCAAAAACCAAAGTGTGAACCGAACCTTGACTATGTGAACACCCCTGTTTACCGTTTTATAAATACTGAGTGCCATTTTTGTCAACTGAGTCTTCAGTCTAGCGCAAGATGTAAACAGTGGAGGTGAGGTGAGCAGCACATCTTTACTCTTTTATGGCAGCAGAATTAACACACTGTGTGTTCAGGTTAAATTATCTACATTAGTTTCTTTGCATCTCTCCTCTTCTTTTGGTTTTCAATGGCAGCTCAGGAAAAAGCATTTAGATTCACTACTGCCTCCCTCTGGCTGAAGGACTGCATTACATCCAGCCGTCAATAAAATGATGGACAAAGTCATCTGAAACCTTTGAATTTTTTTGAAGGCATGACAATTTAGATCATGTAAAGGCATGCTCCACACCTAAGCCAGTGGATGTAAAGGGTGACCAATAGCTCTAATTTGTAAACAAAAAATAGTCTAATAGTCTGTGAAAAATGGAGATAGGAGGTTTTGGCCAAACACAAGTGATATGCAAACCTTATTTTGACAACCTCAGAGATGACAAAGCCTGTGATCTTTGGCATCCCCCTAAGGGGGTCCAGACCCCAGGTTGGGAACCAGTGCCCTAAACTATACGGTCAATAGCTGATGAAAGCCTCTTTCACGTATGCACTGCACTCCTTAAATGTCCCAACACTTTGGGGATGAGGTGTGCATGTCCACACCACCAAACAAATCTGTTCACCTGGACTTTAGGTGGATGTTTTCTTGCCAGCTCTGAGTAAAACATCCATGTGAAGTCTGGGTTAGCCTGTGGGAACACAGCAGGTATTAGACTGGTTCATTAACTACAAGCAATAGGCAGGGTTACACTGAGATGAGATTCTCTGCTTCTGTCTCCAGTGTTGTGTTTTCTGCTATTGTGTTTGTCTTGGATAAATCTTTTTATACGTTATAGAGCCCATACTGCGGTGTCTAAGCTCTATAACTGCGTACAGGCAAACATTAAACTTGCAGACAGTCTTTCAGTTCATCACAACCCAGTATTGACCTGCTTGTGTTGTCATAACATGTCCTATATTGATCTTTGGTTGGCATTTCACAGTTCTGCAGCACCTTGAAGGAGCGTTTTCGCACCTTGGGCTCTGACAGACCGTCGCTTTGAAGGGGGGGGGGGATCAGCAGAGAGTCAGGGAGGTGGCTTTGCCCTCCGACTTTGCTTCTAAGCAGCCAAATAAAGACGGCAGTTATCAGTCCAGAAGCAGGTTGAAGCCTCTGCTGTGTGAAGGAGAGACTCGTCTGACTGGTAATGACACAGCCCCAGAGCCATTACAGCTTTGATGGGAGACTTAAGCAGAAATCCATTTCAGAGAGTCGGAGGTGAGGCGGGGCAGGGAGGGGGAGGTTAGGGGGGAGGAATCTGATGTGTGTCTGTTGTGATAAGGTTTTAGCGGCACATTTACTGGTGCAGGCTTCCTACCAGGGTGACCGGGGTTTGTGATTTCACTGGCAGTCCATTATAAATCATTATCGATGCTGGACGGTGTTTTTCCTACTTCTTATTTGCAAGATTAGTCAAACGGAACAACAACAGACCGCTTTTGGTGTGAAAAATTTGTTTTTCGCCGTTTCCCCGCACCTATCAGACAGCTGCAGAGGGAGTGTTAGCGACGACAAAGGCAGGGGGTGCAACAATACACTCCTGGGCAGAAAATGGCCGCTCTAAAGCTCTACGGTAAATGTGAAACAACACAATCTGACTGTGAGAGTATTGATCTCTTTTTCTATCACCTGAATTTTCTCTCACCAATGACATAATGAGGTGTGTTTAATGGAGCTGAAACAATCAGTGGTTCAATCGATTCGGTGAAGGACAGAAAAATAATCCTATTTTGCCAATTGATTTAAATAAAAATGCGTCATTTCAGCTTTTCAAAAGAAGATTTCCTACTTTCTTCAGACAGTTGGCCTTTAAAACATGCTTTAAAAACAACACTACAAGTCAGGAGCCATCATAGGCGATGGAAAATAGCAGCTTTTTAACATCATCTTCAGTTATAGAGGAAATTATTTAAATTTAAACACAACAGCAGGATTTTTAAAATGTACACCACACCAGTAGTGCAGAAATCAACCGATGAAAATCTTGGTTGACTGAAATCACTCATATTACACAAAGACAAACCGACTGGTGATTAGAGAAAAAAAAAAGACTGCCTATTATCTCCAGAGCGACCAAATCAGTGACATTGTCCTCGTTGCATCCTCCTGGTACTCTGAATCTCTGGTTCTCAGCGGGTGGGTCAGGACCCCTATGTGGGCCACAAAGCCATTTTCACCTTTCTGTATGTGTACCCGTTAAAAACTGTGGCTTAAATCTATGATATGCTTTTATTTTGAAGGATTTGTCCACATCTCTTTGTTCTGGTGCATCTCAAGTCCAGACTTCCCCACTTGTGATTAAAAACATTTAACCAGAAGTGAAACACTGAAGAAATTTGGGTCAGGATTTGCTGCTAGGGAGGCAGTGATGGGGTGCTAGACCAGTTGAGAAGCACTGGTTTAAATTCACTCTAAAAAGAAATCTGTAGATTAGGATGTAAAAAGAAACTTGTAGGGATCAGGAGACATCGCTTTGTCTCTCCTCTGCTCTCTGTGTGAAACAGACACTGAACATGGCGTTTTAATGACATAACAAAAGGACTTAATAAAAGATATTCCAACCAGTGAATGAAAAGGACAGCAGTGGTAGAGGCTGTGACAAAGGGCACACTAGCACATTCATGTCCAAGTGTTTCTAAGTTCTTCAGTTCTTCGGAGCATTTGTGGATCCAGACGATAAAGTGGGCAGTAGAGCTGTCAGTGTGTCGTGATTGTATGCCTGGAAAAAAAAGTGTCTGAATGTCCAAGGGGCAAGAAAGATGTATGTGGACATACATCCATATTTTTACTCTATTCCCACTTTTCCATCATTAAAGAGTAAATTCGATTTTTTTTCCTCTAGATTTGAATCCTTTAATCTCATAATCTTGGGATAAAAAAACTAGTATTCCCAACGTAATATGTTAATTTCTCAAGATCCCTGAAAAACAGCCAAATGTATGTTATCATGGGCAACTTGGAAAAATAAAATGTCCTTCTTGGGCTTCTGTAATGATGCATTTTTGAAAACACACGTCCCATCTCTTTGCTCAGTCATGTTTTAACACATCTACGGTCCAAACTACTACAGTTTTCGTCAAATAAAATAAGTTGTTGGATTTCTCTTGAAATTTGGGTTGTGATTTCTCATTGAAGAGGCAGTGGTGGGTCTAACCAGTGAGACTTTGGAGGGACAAGAGCTAATCCATAAACCAGCTGGAAAGTTTGAGCCCAGAAAACTAGTAAAATTCCAAAGACATCAATACTTTTTCAATACCACGGCAAAAAAAACAACAACAGCAGCAGCCATGACTGGTTATTTTCTTCAGTACTTTTTAAAATATTTATAATTGAAATAACAGTTAGGTTACTTCAGACTACATGGGGGAATTGCTATTTTATTTATGTTATTCAGGGGGCATTTTCTATTTAATATCATTATTATTATTCGCAAATGGGTAGTTTATTTTCTTGCATCACTTTCCATAAACGCTGACATTGTGCAGCTGTCTGGTAATAAAAGTGCCTTAGTGACAAATGACTTTGATTTATAATTTCTTTAACTAAACAGAGATATCTATAATGTGTATCGCCAGTAATCCAAAAATATTAAGCTCTAAATTTTGATGCATATAACCCAGCCCTACTTTCAAAAAGACCTTGTTCATTTTTTTTTTTTAGATAAAAAGAATCTTGCTATTTTTTTGTCCCATCTAAATTGTCTCTTATTCGAATAGTTTTGTTTTTGTACTGTATTGTAGAATAGTTACATTCCCTTACTTTTGCATTTGTATTAAATACACATACTGTCAGTGGATATCCAAAAACATCCCAGGGCTGCTAAATAGTATTTAAGAATACCTCTAGGATATGATTTGAAACAAAGAAGTAACACAAATCAGACATTTTTCTGGCCATCTTTTACTCCAACAATAGAGTTTAAAAAAAATCTAAGCTAGGTAACACCGGGAACAAAAAACATGAGTCCTCGCAGGTCAACAGAACGTATTTTGCGTTTGTTTGCTCATTCCTCGGTGGACTTTATCAGCAGGAGCCATGAGTCCATTGACATTGGAGGGCGGGAGCTCAAGCTGCTCCCATCCCAATCTCGTTCCACATGATTATTCTCAATTTCACAGCTGATGGTTTTTACTGAGACAGACGGCGGCAGCCAAATGGCAAAAAAGAGAAAAAAAAAAAAAGAAGAAGAAAAACGCTCAGAGGCAAGAAAAAGAGAGAGAGGGATGAGACGGGCCGGTCACTCAGCTTCATCGTCGGTGTTTGGGATAGAAATAATCCGTGAATGTGGCCTCCAGACATGCGTAGAAGGCAAGGCTGCCCCGCGTCTGACTTTTTTGTTTTACATCAATAGATTGTTTTGATATATTTGTGAAAATGAAATACCTGTATGAGGCCTTTACAGGTAACCAGTATAATATCAAAGATGAAAACAGCCAAGATCGTCTTCACTGGAGCAGCAGTTTTTGTATTTCACTTTTCGTTTTTGTTTCCTGTCTGTCTTAAATATTTCTGTTTTACAAATTCAAGTAAATATTTGGGATTAAATGTTAAATATTTGACAGTGCATAAAGCATTTCACTGACCTGATCTACAAGTCAAATTCTGTAGGAGAAGGGGAACATAATAACCTATTTGAGATCTTTGACACATTATTATTCCTTTAATTTTTTGTCAAAATCAAATGCGGAAGTCGCCATTACACTGACAGATTAACACGTCCTTGCACTTTCTAAAACAAATGGAGGTCTTCTTTTACCAAGGTGCTTACTGTGAACTAAAATGTATAAAACAATGGAAACTAAATTGCAAAAAAACAATTATTTTATCTGAAAATTACATAAATATTAGGCTTTATTAAAACACAACTACTCACTGAACCTGAACTGAGTGTTTGCTTAAATAAAACTATAATAAAACATGAAAAAAGTCATTCGTTTCTATTTGACACCAATATACTGAGAGAGGTACAGTCTGTCCTTACAGTTTGTCTCTCATGTCAGAAAATATTTCAGATTTATTTAAGAAGTGGCTTGAAACCTTTCTACCTATTTACAATACAAAGACAAAAAAAAACACTAAAACTAATAAGAACAAATAAAACTAATCATTTTCATTAAGATAAACTAACAAAAACTAACAAGAATTAAAAACTAAAAAAACTGAAATTGAAAACAAAAAGTTAATCTAAAGCAGAGTCTAAAACTTTTATTGAACCAATATTTTTTAACTGATTTTGCCAAAATGAACTCAGATTTACACTTAAAATGTTGCCCCAAGATATCCAACTGTTTCCAAAAATAAAACAAGTTTAGTTTAGTTTAGTTTGTCCATTTTAACATGTAAAACTTAGTTACACCAGTCAAATAAAAAAAACTAAAAAATACAATAATAAACATTTATTCAATGCTATAGCTTCAGAAAGAAAAACTCAGTTTACTGTAACTTGTAAATAGATTCGCAATTATTGCTTTGAATTTTTTTTTTTTTTTTTTTTTTTTTGCTTAGATCATTTTATTGGGTTTTTACACGTTAAAGTACATCAGTAATAATGTGTATGATGACAAAAGTTACTGTGAAGTAAGGAGACCCCCCCATCCCACCCCAGCAGTCCTTGGATCTGCAATGAAAGCAAATTTAAAAAATAAATAAATAAAAACTTAAAAAAGGAATACTAATAAAAATACATATATTAACAAAAATATACAGACGTATACATACATGTGTATGCTACATACATATATCCACATATATACCTATGGATTCGTAAATGTATGTGTGTAAATATAGGCTACCTTACTTTATCTATTTTAATGATTTAATTCATTTCCACATATTTCTTTACAAAAAAGCTTTTAAACCTCCCAAAAATTTAAGACATACAAAAAAAATATCTTAAGTACATGCAGCAAATGTCCTTTATTGCTCTCCATAGTTTTCTTGAAGACTTTTAATGGCCACACTTCATAATTTGTTTTTCTTGCTGGATGACAACTAAGGCTGGGAAATTAATCAGAGTTTAGATTAAATCACAACATGTTCTGTAATTCTCAAATCACAGAAGGTGAAATATCTCTTCAACCTGAAATGTGTCAAAATAACAGCTAAATATAAATATTTAAGCTTAGATATTTTATAGATAGTTCATTTTAAAAAACCATTTCCTTATTTATATATGTTTTGCTTTATTAAAATATGAATGACAAATAAATTAACATTCCTTTCAATACAAGTCCTTGTTTGATCGATCTTATATAATGTTGGTTATGATATAGAATGACTTACTGCTTATGTTTATTGAATAGACAAAAGATTAGTAACTGTGCAGCCCTAATGGCAACTGGGCCTCTTAGGTCATGTTGCACTGGTTTTTGGATCTCATTTTGTCACTGAATCAGGAAATTCTGAATCTCCTGATCCTCCATGAAAAGCTATTTACAGTGTATCCAGTTATTATGAAAGAACTGACTGCCTTTTCATGACAATTTCAGCTGAGCTGTTTTACACCTAGAACTTGAAATACAGAAGTGAGCTTGCTTAAATTTAAATGGTCCTAAGGCTTTGGTTCTGTTCATCTAAGTCTTCATGCTGCCAGTGATTGTGGCCCAGCTGTGTGGACACCTAAACGGACCAAAAAAACCCATCACACAACGAATGAAAAAACACGCCCAACTCTCTAAGGCTTGCACGGGGGGGGAAATGCTGGTGAAAATTACAGCATCGCCCATGAGAGTGAGCGGTAGGAGGCGCGGGGATTCGATGAATCAAGGACCTTTTGTTCACAGCGAAAATGACTGCTTGCATGCAGTCTGAAAGAACATCTCAACATCTCTCAGGCTGAGCACACTGCTTGGCAGGAAGGCGGGCACGCGTCATTTGGAGCCATTTAGGTTTGAAGCTGACGCAGAGGGGACGGAGGAGAGGAAGGTCATTGAAAGAGGATGCAGAAGATGATGATGAGGCGGTCAGAAGTGGGGCTACTCGGCTTGGATTGAAGCTGAGCATGCCAATGCAACACTCACAGTAATGACAGGGTGAGAGACGCTCATCTACAGGAAGACACGCTGACAGGAAATGTGAACAGTAAGGTCTAAAATACAGCTGATTTTTTAATTTTGGTACAATTCAAGTGGAGAGATTAGATGATATTGATACCACGGCAACAAAAATAGAACTCTACATGCACACAATATTGATTATAATCACCAAAAATTGTCCATTTAGACGATGCTCTGTTTAAAATCATGATGGGAGAGCTGAAATCTTCTGAAAGTTTTGGTCTTACATGATAATATTGTCACTTAAACATGAGACTAAAAGATCAGAACTTTGTTGTTCTATCACCAGATTATTTTGCATTAATGGCCTTTTTTGATATACTGTGTATTGTTTACTACAATTACTCAAATATTCATTTATCACATGTTCAGTGCTATCAAAAAAGTTATTTTGGATTCCTTGACATCTTGTAACCATTAGATTGTCATGTGGTTCCTGTATAGAGTCAAAATACGTCATTTTAAAGCTTTTCATCACCTCGGCACAGAAGGTTTCTTCTTATATAGGTCTCTCCATCAGACAAAAAAATATTAAAATGAGGAAAATTTCTATTTATCTTACACTTCATTTTTCAAACAATCAATACCATGACCGAGAACATCACCGTCGACATACATGTTCACTCTTTTCTCCTTGAGAAGTGTCATTTATGTGGCTGATGCTATCATCCACAGCTATTTACATTCACCTCCACCACATGTGCTGCGAAGGCCAAACCTTCGACACATGCAGTAAATGGAACAGCGTATCCTTATTAAAGAAACTACAAAAATAAGAGGGTACCATCATGGCAAAGGTTACAAATATAGACTTAACACCAAGGAGAAAAACCTACACACAGACCAGTATATGATCTTGTAGCTGAGAAGAAAAGAGTAGCTCCCAATAATAGATGGGTGACTCCATTATTGTTCCATATACAGGAGAAGGAGAGGGAGCCAAAGCATGCTTCTCTCATAATAAAAAGCTATTAAACACACTATGGGTTAGGTATACAAAGTGTGTGTGTGTGGGGGGGGGGGCATTTAGCCCTACGAAAAATGGCAATTTGCTTTTACAAAAGCCAAGATAACCCTGCCTCAAAAAGAAAGAAAAAAAAAACAAACTGATTCCACAAATAAGTATGTAAGAACATTTCTAGTCTTTTTGTATTGCTCATTGTATAAATTGTCTGATCCACTTCTAGCTCTCTAACAATACTTATGGAGGCTGACACATTCAAGAAGCATCTGTAAGCACACATAGACAGACAATAGTGTGAAATTGTGCACATAGAGACAGTAACCTTTAAAACACTCAACCTTCACCTGCAAGTAAGACGTTTTAACACAAACCAGAGCTAATACCATACAAATACACAGTCTGAAACTTAAATATCCTCACGTTTGTGCATCTTAAACGGTATTAAACCATAGTTTCCCACAAAGAATTACAAACCTACTTGTGCCAGCAAAGCCCCAAATTGTTAGCATCCTCAGACGGCAGATAGGCTACTGATAGCCTTCATTTAACAGCATTGCCACCGTATTAAAAGTCAACATTTACAAAGCAACGGCAGCCATTTCAACAAAAGTAAGAAAAGTGTCAATTTAAAGTAAGAAAAGTGCACACGAACTTAATTCCGGCAGGGTGAAAGGAGGATAAAGTGTACTGTCGTAAGCCAAACTACCTGAATTGTAACCTCAACACAAAACTGTTCGCAGCTCTTTTATACCGAATTAATGTTTTTAAAAAGCTTACGTCTCAGAGTTATAAATGAAAGAAGCAGAGAGATTGCGTTGGCAGGTAGAAATTTAAGAGAAAATGGGTTTCCTACCTGTGAAAGGCGACTTCTCTGCTGCTCCGTTGTCGCTGTCCATTTCCAGCTGTCACAGATTACAGCGCGAGCTCAGCACCAACCTTTTCTTTGAGTCCGCGAGCGAGTCCAGAAAACATGAACCACGCGGGTAATGTGCGCGCACTGAGCTGTATGGAAAGCCAAACGTGCTATTATTTGAAGGGCGCACACTGCATCTTATGCGTCTTTTTGCTTCATGGAGTAACTTTGTCCTCCTAAAAATACATTTGAATTGAAATTAAAGTTATTTAACAAACAAAACAAAAAATCAAGAATGCTAATGCTAAATTGGACAAACTAGCTTGGCCAATACTGTTTATGGAGCAGAATCTGAAATACATGCCAACACTCAGTGAAGCAATGGTCAATTTTGAGCATTTTGTAAACAAGTTCTGAGAATTTTGGGTTAAATCGTGGTCCCTTTAACACCTTTCTGATGTCTCTTGTTTCAGTTTTTGTTCCTGTAATCTTCACTCATACTTAACCTTATCTCTTCTGCAGGGCAGCTCTAATATAGCCATGCCATTCTCAGTAAGATCTGTCCAGATATTGGGGTTCAATATTTAAATTATTTTTGTTTCACACATCAGACTAATGGCACTGACCCATCCAAATTCTGATGTTTGTGCTGAATAATAAATAAATAAAAAACCTGGATTAACTATTCAGTTTGCTACTGTAGCCCTGTGGTGCTGTTGGCTGTTTACAGTTGTTGCTGCTATTTTTCACAGTTCACTGCAGTTTCTAATATTTACTTAGCTAAAGCATTACAGTTGTTGCTATAACCTGTTTCTATGTGAAGCATGCAAAAAGTCTGAATAAATGTATTGGTAATAACTTTTTTATGCTGTGTTTTACCCATTTAAAAAAAAAAACTTTTTTGGTCACTGGATAAGAAATACAGTTTCAAGTTTACTGGGGCATTGTGTAAGTTTACAGATCATACCATAATCATATTGGGTATCTGTACTTATGTAAGGGAATTAGACCGGAACTGAGCAATGTCAATTGGCCCATCTCTAATTAAAACAAAGTATTGGCCTAATCCATGTTTTACAGTGTTGGAGATTACATGTTAAAATGTAACCTTTACTTTTAAAAAAAACTGCCTTGTTTCTCTTTTCTCATTGTCACTGAAATAAAATCCCAAAAGTATTTGCACAGTTTCTGTTTCTCTCCTACTTGTAGGCACATAGCTGCCTATGCCTATTCTCCATTTGTTGTCAGATTAAGAGCAAATTAAAGAGCTGTAAAAGTTACAGCATATCTCCTGTTCTGTAGGTTATGGAGTTACAGATTATGGGCAGTACACTAGGCTGTATAATAACTGTATAGTTTGCACATTTAGAGACAGTTGTACAGTAGACAAGGTGTCATTTTTACAACTAACATGTGCTGGAAGTAGTTAAAGAAATCCTAAAGGGCATTAAAATGATGCCTGTTGAAACAGAATTAAATGCATAGTGAGAACCATATTTCAAGAGCTGCAAAGGGGAAACAGCTTAAACTTGTTGACCATGGGTAGATAAGCAATTTTGACTGTTTTGGTTCTTGCTCTTGCTGGTCTTCAATACAAGTCTTTAAAAAAAAAAAAGGAGATGGGACGTTTTCTCATATAAATAAATCCTTTTAGCAAACTGAGCTTCAACCTCAATTCCATCTTTAAATTGACAGTCACAAGCTATCCCTTTAAACATCTTTGTTAAAGTGACAAGGAATTAATTCCGGTTATATTTATACTTGAATAATAAACAGGAATGTTTATGTCACTGTTATTGTGTGATTATTGACTTATCTCTTCATTTCGGCATTTTTCACTTAATAATGTTATGTTTTATTGATTGGTTGAAGACACTTTGGACTTACTGGCATGTAGAGAGACAAGAAGAATGAAGCCACACAGAAAAATAGGTTTCCGTGCATTATAGGAGAGTTTTGTAAAAACTGGCAGTTATCAAAGTGTAAAAAAAAACACAATGGCCAAAAATAATGGCACTGACGGCCTGCCGTACAACTCAACCAAAACACCAAGTACAGAAATGAGTTAAAGTATTAGAAGGAAATGAGCTGATATAAGAACAATTAGATTAAGAAATAAAATGAAACTGTAAAAATTACATATATTTTTGTGTGTATATATTACATAACAATAATATTTACAAATGTGACTCACCTTTCCAAGCAAGTGAAAGGGCTGCATTGACCAAATGTAGAGGGAAATGCATCACCTTTACTGAAAATGGATTTTGTGACTACTTCATTTGAACAGCATGATAGTAGCAAGACTGGTTTTTCTAAACTGATAGCTTTCAGCAATACAAAGCCATCACATATTTTTTGGATAAGACCTTCTTAACCTCACTTTTGAACAAAATGTTTAATCCTGTCAATTATGTAATACCTAATAACATTAAGTATGAATCTTATTGAGTGCTGCAATTTCTTAGTTGACTTAGTATAAGTATATATATATATATATATATATATATATATATATATATATTTAATCAATATTCCCATTTATGGATTAAACTACCAAAACACTTCATCATACAGCATCCCAGATGGAAAATTATATAATTTTGACATTAAGGAAGACCATGATGGTAAAAGTTCATAACTACAGACACTACTACGGACATGCTACATACATTTTCTTATACTCAATTATTATTCAGAATTATTGTCTAGTGTAAATGAGTAAGTTTCAGTTGTTTTCTCAAGATTTTGTTTGATTCATGAGGCTAGATAACATGTTACTTTAAGTTGTTTCCCTCTAGATCTTATAATGTTTATCATGGGAGAACCAGTGTTGTTATCCAAAAATAACAAGATTCATAAGTATCTTGAGAAAATAATCCAAATGTACTTCTTATCACAAGAAAGCAGAGTACAATAAAATATATGGATGTATGATGAAGGCTCCCATATAAGTTTTTTTATGAATAAATAATCTAAAACAAGGCAGATGACATCATTAGGGTTATTTTCTCAGACTATAGGCTCCTCCAGAGCCTATGAGGACAATTTACAACATGCAGAGTAAACTGGTTTTAACATTTTGAACTGGTAATGCCTCTCTTTAAAAGCAACTTTGTTTATTGCCCTGTAAGCCCTAGTGTTAAGCTCCTGGCCTAAAGAAAAGATTAAGCTTTTCTATTATTTGCTCATTTAGTCCAGTGAAAGTACAGCATAGCATGACCTCACTTAAAGTCTTTGCTAAACACCCCCTGGGTTTTTCACAGCCTTAAAACAATGGTAATGTACATCCTTAAACAGTACCAGTAAAGACTTTATGCCACACTTGAAATAAGGCAAGCTGGTCAGGAGGTCAAAGGAAAATGTTGTATCTCTCTGACATGTCAAACCCCTAAACCTCTAGGTCCTGTTTGTTTACTGGGGGGTCTATCACCAGGCATCATTCTGTAATCCCTCCCCCTTTACTCCCCCTCATTAACATTGTTGGATTGTGTTCAAAAGCAGATGCCTGCACATGAATTTGGGAGTACAGTGACACGGGGCACATGCCTAAATGTGCTGCAGCCAACCTGGGCGGTGTTTGTTTTTGTCAGCTGTCAGCTGTACGGTGATGGATGAGCGGTGGAAACATACTTGGACTTTGAGCTATGTCCTTCTCACTAAGGTCCTTTGGCACCCCGCTTGACCCGACAGCACAACGCAGCTGCCCTAAAAATAAAGGTGCACATGTGCTTGCGTGAATACAAGCAGAGACAAGGGTGTAAAATATCAAAGATCGTCAAGGAAAACAACACACAGATGCAGATACACGTGCAAACAGAGCTGGCTAGCTCAAACTGGATGCTCCCACAATAGAGTTGTTAAGGTTGGGTGTGATATTAAGTTATAAATATGCATGGTTTCTTCTTTTCAAAGAGTCCTGGAGAATGTGGAGGAGAGACAGCAGCAAGGACTGCAGACTGGGACACCGTAACCCTAGGCTCAAAGATGATTTGAGCGTGAAAATGCTAATCATCATCTCACGCAATTCAACATACAGTAGGTAAAGTTAGTGCAGAGCAGCAACTGGAGCAAGAGGCAATTTGATCATTTATTTCTCAGGAAGATGTGAGTGATTTCTTTGTTCAGACTGATTTGATCACAGACCTCTGAGAGAGTAGTAGCTTTGAGTAGGGAGCAAATAAAAATTTCACTGGATGCTACTGTCACCTTCAGAAGTGTGCATCACAATCTAGATTCTGACTGTATGATGTTACTAAGATTCCTCAGTTTTTACATGCTGCACCTTTAAATTGACTGACCAAATTCAACAGAGGTCCAGCCAATCGGTGCTTGTAGTCTCACAATTAGTGAAATGTGGATCACCTGAGTGCAGTGACTGTGTCTAAAGTGATTGTAGTATCACTGGTTCTGGAAAGTCCAGACATCAAACACTACTAATCACCATGAACACATCCACTGTGAAGTACAGTGGTAGCAGCAACATGAGGGGATGCTTCTTGGCAGCTGGCCCTGGGAGGCTTGTAAAGGTAGAAAATTTATGCAGTCACTCATTTTACATTACATATTTGTTTACTTGACATTAATTTGTAGAAATCTGTTTTTACTTTGACATTAAAGAGGTCTTTACTTGCCATAAAAGCCAAATTACATTGACCATGATTGATTCATAAAATCAATAAAAGGGGTGAAAACTTTTTATAGGTACTTAGCATTCACTGTATTTTTGTGGCCTTTCTTTCCCTTGACCTAAGGTATAAAAGTTCCTAAAAGAGTAATTTCATTTTAATCAATTTCTATTTTATTTTATGATATTCTATCACTGTATTTTAACCTGACTTCCAGTGTTTTCTCATTAAGAATCTCAAGATAGCAATTGTATATGATCCCAATCTCTACCAACAGCTCTTCATTACCACCAGTCTAAGAGTTGCATCCTGCCATTGCCCACATAACTTTAGCAATTTTCGTGACAAATGAATTTAATGGTACTTTTTCAACAAAAGACAGTTTAAATGGGGAAAGAATTTATATGGTCATGTAAAAAACACAAGCCATTATATTGTCAACCTCCGTTTTAGAAAAACATTATTCACGACCTTAGGCAACAGCTAGTACTAGATGATGAGCAAGGTCTCTGATTGGTGGAGCTGCAAATTTTGGCTGTAGCAATTGTGGAAAAGTGGGTGGATACTGTTTACGACAGATGGCTACACATACAGTATATTGCCAAAAGTATTCGCTCACCTGCATTGACTCGCATATGAACTTAAGTGACATCCCATTCTTAATCCATCGGGTTTAATATGATGTCGGTCCACCCTTTGAAGCTATAACAGCTTCAGCTCTTCTGGGAAGGCTTTCCACAGGATTAAGGAGTGGATTTATGGGAATTTTTGACCATTCTTCCAAAAGCATATTTGTGAGGCCGCACACTGATGTTGAACAAGAAGGCCTGGCTCTCAGTCTCAGCTCTAATTCATCCCAAAGGTTTTCTATCGGGTTGAGGTCAGGACTCTGTGCAGGCCAGTCAAGTTCATCGTTCATTCACACAGTCATGTTGGAACAGGAAGGGGCCATCCCCAAACTGTTACCACAAAGTTGGGAACATTGAATTGTCCAAAATCTCTTGGTATGCTGAAGCATTCAGAGTTCCTTTCACTGGAACTAAAGGGCCAAGCCCACACACCATAATCCCCCCTCCACCAAACTTTACACTTGGCACAATGCAGTCAGACAAGTACCGTTCTCCTGGCAACCACCAAACCCAGACTCATCCTTCAGATTGCCAGATAGAGAAGCACGATTTGTCACTCCAGAGAACATGTCTCCACTACTCTAGAGTCCACTGGCGACGTGCTTTACACCACTGCATCTGACGCTTTGCATTGCACTTGGTGATGTATGGCTTGGATGCAGCTGCTCTGCCATGGAAACCCATTCCATGAAGCTCTCTGCACACTGTTATTGAGCTAAGCTTAAGGCCACATGAAGTTTGGAGGTCTGTAGTGATTGACTCTGCAGAAAGTAGGCAGCCTCTGCCCACTATGTCCCTCAGCATTCGCTGACCCCACACCATCATTTTACATGGTTTGTTTGTAGACTTGCTGTCGTTCCCAATCGCTTCCACTTTATTATAATACCCCTGACAGTTTACTGTGGAATATTCAGGAGTGAGGAAATTTCACGACTGGACTTGTTGCACAGGTGGCATCCTATCACAGTACCACGCTGGAATTCACTGAGCTCCTGAGAGTGACCCATTCTTTCACAAATGTTTGTAGAAACAGTCTGCATGCCTAGGTGCTTGATTTTATACACCTGTGGCCATGGAAGTGATTGGAACACCTGATTTCAATTATCTGGATCGGTGAGTGAATACCTTTGGCTATATAGTGTATGTCACTTGTCAACAGATGCACTGGTAGGAAAAAAAAAAAAAAGTAAGCAGCTTCCACCACTAGAGAGCAGTTTTTTAACCCATATATGTAGACTTTACACACCTTTTTCTAGAATGTCAAGATACCTGGATCCTTACTGATCAACAGTAATACTAAAATTATCACATAAAATGTATTTTTATAGTCACAAATAATGGTGACTTTTATTTCTATTACATTTTTCCTCCAATCTTTCATGACCTCACTAATGGTGCATTCCGTGTCATCTCAGAACTCAGAAATTCCGAGTTGACATCATAAAAATGTGCCCTGAACTTTTAATTCCGACACATAAGTTGAAGCAACCTCCATTACCCCAAGTTAAGAGCTCAGGAAATGGAACGCACGCAACTTGGGTGACGTCATTCCCAGTTCCAACATCTGAGGTTAATGAAACGCAGCATATCATCACACTAGGCTCTTGAAAAGACTGGTTAGGTTGTATGATTATGATGCCTCAGTGCCATATGTATGGGACTGATGTCCATTTACCCATAAATATACAGTTGATGCCTCATAGTATCAAAAGCAAGGAAGGCAACTATTTTCAAATAGAGAGCTGATGGACTACCTGTAACCATGGGAAGAGGATAGTCTTGCCAGTTTTTTGCTGTTCAGAAGTTTGGCAAAAAAACAGGACTGATGCTGAATACCAAGAAATGAGTGAAGAAGCTGGCCTGCCTGGAATGTAACACAATTTGAGAAATATTTTATTAAAAAGATGTATGACAGTTGAACAAGCTATGGTAAGCTAAGCTAAATAGTTTAGCCATTCAAATGTATGTTCAATAATCATTTATTTAGCTCATCATGCCCTCTAATGTTTCACTTGAATGTATACATATCAAGACATTATTTTCCAAGATGGTCTAACATCACTTCATAGCAACTAAGAAATCATAAAATATTTCATATCGAAGTGATTATTCCATATGAAGCTGATAAAAATACGACTGTTGTAGCCCGTTAGCTAGTTGAAAGCTTGGTCAGCTAGCACACTGCTATACAGTTTCTCCCTGAAATGTACCCCAAAAGTTCAACCTTAAAGGGACTCAACGCACAATTTCGTACAAAAACGTTACAGAGGGGAGAAGTTTTCCAGGCACATAGGATATCACAGCAATATCCATTGGAACGAATGGACTTCCGGTTGACTTACCTCCGTAACCATGATTATGTGGGAAACGAGTCGTGGTTTATGAGGTAAAGCCCAAGAGTCACCATGAAATCCAGAATTGATGTTGTAAGTTTTGCTAAATGTCTTCGGCCAAACATAACCAAAACACTAGTAGGATATGGACCCACAAGGAAATAAAAGCTTTGTAGTTGTTCTTAATAATATAAAAAATAACTTTGGTGTTTTGATTTAATATGAAAAATCCAGTCGCACCCAGACAAACAAACGTGACTCAAGAAGCTAAGCTAGCTGACAGTAATGGGATGTCACTATCTTTTTTGATAACAATGTGCTCCTTTTTTGCACTGTTGGCTAAGCATCCCTTGCTAGCACTTTGTTTTAAAAGAAAACATAAAGGATGCAGACAGCTTTCTTCAAGCCATTTTAGTAAAAGCTATGCTAACGTTGCTCCTTCCCTTTATGCTAGCTAGGCTAAGAAGCAGCTGAAGGTAGCTCTTTTTAATTATACAGAAATAAGAGTCAACTTTGTTTTATTGGATGTGATTAGACTATAGAGCCATATCATTATGTCCTTTTTACAGAGCCATGGGTTTGATGTCAGCATGGGTCATTTAATGCAGCATTTTATACACCAAATCCCTCCCAGCTTTCACTGTCATGTAAAGGTAAAAATATCTATATTTAAGATTATATTTAAGAAACGGAATGTGCAGAAGCCACAGCAAGGCCAAAATCAGTCTGACAAAATGAAAACCATTAAAGAAATAATTACCCTTTCAACAAGCATTTATTGTGCTCCTGGTTCTTACCGTGCTAGCATGCTTCCTGGGGGTAACAGAGTAAGATGTTTCATTTTAGATAAGAGACAATTAATGTACCGTGTCACACGTGATATTGCTATCAGCAGATATCTCAAAGCACAGAATGCAGTCCAGATACGACGTCTCTGTGCCCTTGGTATTTAATGACATTTCTGTCTGTCCAGAAAGATAGAAGAAATCCATCAGAGTGAGCATTTGGAAATGTTTTTACTGTTATCTGTCAATTTGAACCTTGAAAAATCATGCCAGTTGCTCCTGAAGAAAAATACATTTACTGCTCTGAAGTTAATCCAAAAAAAGCCTTGTTGTTACAGCAACCACACCATACCAGAGCTTGGTTATGGCCAGTTTACCTGTGTCTGATGCTTCAAGAATAAAAAATGAAAAAAGCAGAAAAACATGAAAGTATTGCCAGCTTTTATTTTAAGGGAACATTCTGTTTTTTTCTGACAATCTCAGTCCTCCACAATTTCAGCCCAGTTCTCTTCAGCTTTATGATTCACAGAGGCCAAATATAAAATCAGTTACTTTTTATAACAGAGCACCTCTTGATTGACAGCTCAACAAATGAGAAATCATTTACTGTGAACTGAGCGGTCACCTAATTTTTGGCAGAAATGCTGCCTGTCTCTGAGGCAAGAGTTTGGCTTTGAAATAATAATTTAATGTTAAGTTGCATGAATCAGAGCCCTAACGTTGGAGCTGTTGGCCTAATGGACAGTGTACACTATAGACAAAATGTCTCCACTCATTTGTGGTTTTATTTATGTATGGATGGTCAAACTAACAGATCATCCTCAAATGTGCTTTACCTCTGAGTTAAACCAGGAGAGTGTCCAGACATTTCTGACTGGATATTTCTCCCTTTGGGTTTGTTGTTCTTGGCTCTATGATTACACTGATGAAATGGAGCTTCCTTCAGCTTGTTTATGTTTCACTCAGAGGCTCTTTTTCCCCATAAATTCCTCACTGTCTAACAATTAGCCCTGCCTCCATATGAGGACACATGGATAGCCACGCTTGCTCAGAGAAGCTTCTGTGCCTGTTTTGTCACTCTAACCCAAATATATTCTTAAGAAATCTAATTTCACCACCATTTTTTTGCCATTATTAACCAATTTTAATTATGCTTTGGACAAAAGTTATTTTCATTTAAAGAAGGCTATTCACTACAGAAATGAATGAATTAAAATCGGTGTTTCTTAGATAAGAGTGGTTATTATTCAGGTCAAATGTAAAATATGGTTTTCATAGCTTAACTTCACAATGGATCATGGTTTTGCTAACCTCCACGGGCCCCCAGTTTGGCTGGGTCCCAGAGACCTCCCCCTTTATCACTCCTTATAGACAGCCTTGTCTGCACTATTCTTGAATATGCATGGGTGTGTTCAACCACCTCCAGGTACAGTGGGATCCCCGGTCTCTGGCGCCTTTATTTTGGGGTTTGCGGGGCTGAAAGTTTCAGAAGCACTGCTATACAGATTTAAGGGGGAAGATATTCAAGGTCACACTTTATAGAAACGATCAATCTTGATCTTACTCTAAGTCCCACCTACAGTGTAAAAAGTCAATCATAGTTTGGGCTCTGTAGATGGCAGGTCAAATTTCAATGCCACCCCTGGTCAGCCATCCACTTCCTGGTCGCTGCTCGTGTGGTCAAACGGTCGGCTTGCAGAGCAGTTGTTTTTCGTTCTTTGAAATGTTGCTGCGCTAAAGTGCTCTAAATTGCCCCTTGGGGACAAATAAAGTTTTTTGAATTGAATTGAATTGAATTGAAAGCCCCTTTGGACATGAGTGAAAGATAAAAATGCCACCCCTCGACTCCTCACTGGAAAAAGGAGGCATGACAATAACTCCAAGACTCCTGCTTGATTTTCATGATTGCATCATTTTTAAGGTTTTTAATGGATAAGCACCAGCACATCTGGTTGTCCTTCTGCAGTACCACACCACAGCTCAACCACTCAGGTCAACAAACCAACTACTGTTGGAGGTCCCAAGATCAAAACTCAAAAACAGATGGGATCAAGTCTTTGTGGTTATGGAACAATCTTCCCATCCTACTGAAGTAGATTAGCTCAGTCCATTGATATTTCTAAGTCACTGCTGAAAACTTACCTCTTTTTGCTGGCCTTCAGTTCTAGTTAACCCTGTCCCTTCCCATTATTTTACCTCAACCAGATCGTCTTTTATCAAGGAATTTCATGGCTGAGACATTTTACCATTTCATGAAAAATATTAGCTGATTTTTAATTTAAATGCAGCAACACATCTCATACACGTAGAGACAGGGCCATGTTTACAATTGTTTAGCATCCTTTCCTCTATTAGCAAGTCGTTAAACATCTTGGAAGCGAGGAGACCAGTTGCCAGAGTTTTTGGCAAGGAGTGCTGTCCAGTGCCTTACCATACCTTCAGAGAAGTAGACTTTTGAACTGTGCGCTGATAACAAGCTGGATGGTCCCCTTTTGTCTGCAGGACACAGCATCTGTGGTTTCCAAAAAGAATTTCACATTTGGATTCATCCGACCACAGAACAGTTTTCCATGTTGCCTCAGTAGACAGTAGTGTTTCTGGATCCTGTTCATATATGGCTTCTTCTTTGCATGACAAACAGCAAACTGTGACAGACAATGATTTCTAAAAGTGTTCCTGAGCCCATGCAGTGATTCCCAGTACAGAATCATGTCTGTTTTAAATGCGGTGGTGCCTGAGGGCCCAAAGATCACAAGCATCCGATAGTGACCGTCGGCCTTATCCACAGGGATTTCTCCAGATTCTCTGAGTCATTTGATGATATTACGTACTGCAGGTGAAGGGATATTCAGAGTTTTTTTTGCATCTGCCCATCTTTCTATCTGAGAGACCCTGCCTATATAAAATGCTCCTTTCATACCAAATCATTAACCTAATTAGTTACAAAATGCTCCTGCAGCTGCTTTCTTTTGTGTAAAACACTGCTTTTGTGCAGTACAGGCCATGTGTTGAATTTTGCCTGCAATTTTTGATGGTTACATTCCTCTCCTAAACATCTTTCTTATGAAATAGGTGCTGTTTTTATGTTTAGGTACTTTTGATATAATCAATCACTCAAATATCAGAGATCATATCTTTTTAAAACCTATGATGCCAAATGAGTGGATGTGAATGCAGAAAATATAGATTTTTTTGAAGATGTTTTTATGTTTTTGCTTTTTTGGAGGGAAATAGGCTCATTTTGAAATAAAGTTTGAGGTCACATCTGTCTGGCTCTCTCTATATCTACTATACAGGCATTCTGAAACAACACTGTTATGATTTCATCTTTTTTGGGCCAAACAGTCTTTGCTGCCAGAAGCAAGGATTAGGACAATGTAGTAGGAAATACAAACCGCTCTCAGTGTTTTGTACTAAAACCAGACCGTAAAATTGCCATTTGATAGATAATGCATTTTATTTTTCTCAGAACCTTAAGAGCTTCAGGAACCTGTATTTAAAGGTCAGTGTTCATCAAAACAAGTGATCCTCTGCATTAACCCAGAGAAAGCTGCTTTAAGGTGAGTGCTTATGAAGCTAGCACCACTGTGCCATTCCTCTTAAAGGTAGCAATAAAAGCTTTTAGCAGAGAAAATCTACATATCGCCCTCTTTAATGCCCTCAAGTTTGCATCTACATGCACATAATACGTGTAATGAATTTCTTAGGCCATTAATAGGGGGGTAAAGGTTCATCCTAGCCTTCATCGAAATATGTAAAAAAATCTTTCAACCTTTAACGCATGCTCACAAAGTACTTCAGATTTTTTTGTGACAATGGCGATGCAAAATTTCTTAATAGTTTCATATAGTTTGATCATATTCTTATCAATAGATCATTGTATTGATTTTTCAGGGGGAATGTGGATAGTCCTCAATAAAAGGCAGTCTGGTGCTGCCATCTAGTGGTTGAAAAAATTAAATGTAACAAATGAACACTTCAGATTTATGATTTAAATGGTGTATGCATTCAATAACAGGACAAAATCAGATTCAGTCTTTGTAAGAAGAGACATTTTTACAGCATTTGTCAGTTTCACAAGGGTGTTTTTTTTTTTTTTTCATGGGCTCAAAGTATTGAACAAAGCTTAACCAAACTTTTGATGATAGCTGAATTGATAGCTGTTAAATGACATTTTTTTAAAGCACACGAGTAAAAAGTGCTTGTTTCAGTCCATTATTTGAGTCAAAATGTATATGTATGTGCCTTTAAAAGAGTTGGACCAAATTATTGAGTACACCACCTTATTATTGGTATTCATTCATTCTTTGCTGTTAAGAGACACTGACAAGAAAATTGATTAGTAAAAACTCTTAGTTAATGCCTTAATAGTAGTTAAATAAAACCATGCAGAAAAATATGCTAATGAATTCTTTTTGATAGCTATTAAAGATTAAATGTGCTTAGTTTGAGGTTTGAATATGCTCCAAAATGCAATACACTTCACCAACATCCCTTTAACATCTGCTTATGAGATGAATGATGATTGCCCTTTTAATTCAACAAGGTAGGCATGTGTTTTAGTAAACCTCTATTGAATACCTCTGTATTGATGAGATTCAGAGGAAAGATATTAACCTGGAAATTGTGATAATAAACTTTTTTTAACCTCTACATTTAAGAGAATTACAGTGCTGCAGTTCATAAATGTATTACATGTGTACATTAATCAAGCACAATGTCAGGAATCCTGACTGCCTACAGAGATGCCATTTTACTTCTTTTGGATGAAAACAATTTTTGTAAATGTAAAAGTCATATTAGACCCCACAGAGGTATAGTTGAGTTAATGTTATTTATATAATCTTATATGAACTGTCTGACAGGAAGCAGCAGGTGAAGTTGGGGAAGCATGTCTCTGTCAGCAGAACCCCCAGCTCCCCCCAAGGCAGCGATCTTTCTCCTCTGCTCTTCTCCCTGGACATCAACCGCAGCACCTCCAGTCACCAGTCCATCAAGCTCCTCAATTTCGCAGATGACACGACCCTCAGTGGACTCATCTCTGGTGGGGACAAGAGGGCCTTCAGGTGGGAGGTAGACCATCTGGTGACCTGGTGCGTTGATAACAACCTAGAGCTCAACGCTCTAAAGACAGTGGAGATGGTTGTAGACTTCCAGAAGGATGCCGTCACATATACCCCTGCACCCATAACCTTCTGTGACTCCCAAGTTTCCACTGTGGACTCTTCAGTTGACCATCAGCTCCTTCATCAAGAAAGCTCAGCAGAGGATGCACTTCCTGCAGCAGCTGAAGATATTCAACATGCCAAAGACAATGATGGTGCACTTCTACACCGCCATCATCGAGTCCATCCTCATTTCATCTATTACTGTCTGGTATGCTACAGCCATGGCAAGGAACAGGAACAGGCTGCAGTGTATCATCCATTCTGCAGAGAGGGTGATTGGCTGCATCTCTCCACGACCCTCTCACCCCAGACACTGACTTTTTTAAGGCCCTCCCATCTGGCAGGAGGCTATGGTCCATCAGGACTAAAACCTCCAGCCACAAGAATAGTTTCTTCCCTTCTGCTGTCAGCATCATGAACAGTACTCCAGCCCTCACCCTTCCTCCACAGACTCCCCCTGAACCCCAGAATCAGAATACAAAAACAATCAGTACGTGTCACCAGTTGTTATCTCATCTGTTTCACAGTTGCACACTTGTGTGTTATACTCCTTTTTGTATGCAATGTGTTGTCTATTTTGTGTACGATTACAATAATGCATGAATATTTTACTCTCTCTTTACATTCAGTACTGAAGTAAGGCGTAGATGTGGCAAGTAAGCTGCCTGATGACACCATTGGGCAGGACGGAGGATTGACACAACCCTGGAAGCCCCAGGGGCATGGGAAAAAAAATAAAAATCAAGTCCACATCTCCAGGGCACAGTAAGGAGTTGATGTGCCAAGTGAGCATGGCCTAGGGTACTGTCAAGGCAGGTAATAGGGTTGCCATGATCCCCTGGTCATGCTGTGGATGTCCCAATGGCCCGAAACTGGCTGGCGGTCTCTGGGAGTATTACCAGGTGTGAAAAAGCCTGGACAAAGGAAATGCCATCGAGCTTGACCTTGTGTGCCATGGACACAGACTTGTGTTGAAATGTTTCAAAGCTTGACTCTGCACCCCCACAACCCTCAAGCCCTGGGTTGTGGCACATCTGGTCCAGTCATGAATCCTACATGCCTAAAACTTATGCAAATGACTATACATATTCAAAATAAATTTTAAATTTCAACTTCAATGTCAAGTTCTTCCTGTAAGTTTTAAGCCTTGATGTTTAATATGCCTTTCTGTAATATTCCTACATTACTGCATTTATAGCTGTTGAGCTTTTTCTGTTTTGTAGAACATTTTTAAAGGGAACCCTGAATGTAAAAACATATTTGCTGTATTGTATTATCCTTGGTCTCTTTAAAATGTTAGTTGTACAAGTTGGTAGTGATGTCAAAAGGTGGCATTGATTTTCTTTCGCCATTTTTCTAATTGCACCAAACTCAATCTACATTACAGTTAATTCTACTTTCTTAACCTCTGGACTAAAACTGGACTTCTGTTTTGAGGATAACACTCTCCAGGAGGGGGAAGAGCAATCACTACCCAGAATGCATTGCACAACAATCGTAGCCTACATGTGACTATTTTCCCCCTCAAATCATAGAATTCTGTTGCTTCTTTGAATAGTATACCTGTGAAAGACACTAACATTGATCTAATAAAGTCAACATGTCTGAATAGGGTTCCTTTTAATGTCTGTTTTAACAAATGTCATAAAATATAACTTTATTATTATATCTTTATAAGGTAAAGCCATAGCAGAGTGGCTTGAGCCCATTAGGAGGCCAACAGGTTTAAATAACAAGCACATGATCATAAATGTCCACCAAAATTACTTCAAAGCAGATCAAACATTTTAAATCTTGCATGTTATTTATTTTGTTTTAGATTTACAAGTTATTTTCACATTTATCTTTTAAAAAAGGCCAACAACTCTCTGGTGTTACAGGTGTGGAAACACAATGAATGCAAATAGCTGCACAGGTCAGAGAAATCTTTAGATGTGTAGCCTGTGGAATCATGACTTGCTTTAAAATGCTAAATCTGGAGCATTTCTAATACCTTTGTCATGTTTAGGTCCCCTTAAAGAACAAATACCACTCAACTTTGCTGCAAGAAGACAAAAAACCACAAGGCAGATTTTGTCTTCGCAACTTCCGCATTGGTAGTTGGGCATCTTTCATAAAAACAATCATTGTAGAGAGAAACGACAAGAGTAGAAAAGGAAACTTCCTTATAAATTTATGCATATGTATGATATTCATACACATACATAACACAGACAGACACTCAAAAAAGGGGAATAGCAAACAACCTCAGCATCACCTTGCAGAACAAATCATTTAAGACTATTAATTCAACAGAGACAGAGGCTGAAGATAGAGAGGGAGGTAGATGGATACAGAGGGGGGGAAAGACAGAAGAGAAATAGTGAGGGATCTTTGTAATTCCCTCTAGCTTATGATTCTTTTAAAAAATGTTCCTTTAATCAAAGAGGATCCAGATAATCTCATCTGTAATCTCAGTTTAAGTGCAGGGCTGGCGAGTGGCTCTGCCCTCTCCTGCCTCTCTGTGTTTTTAGCTACGTGATGTCCTTAAATCAATGTTCAGGGCTCGCTCACTAAGTTCTTCTTAGTTGTACTTGCTAATTGCCCGAGCTGCAGCACGAGCTGCGACCCTGAGGTGGCGCTTCCTGTAGATCCACTCCCGTCCTGGTCCGACCGCCTTGTCCGGCTCCACCCTGAGTATCGTTCTTCGGTAGCTTCTTGGCTGTAGGGACAGGATTGCATTTATTTATATAAGGTTCCAACACACAAAACAATGAAAAATACTTAATACATAAAACTTCTGGTTCTCTGCAAGAGGATGAAAAAAGTAGAACAAAACAACTGAGAAGGAATATTATTTAAAATAGGGCTGCAAAATAAATCACAATTTTATCATCATTGCATTGTGACCTTTCTCATTAAACACACCGCAAAGACCTGAATTTAACACAATGACTGAGTTAAAAAAATGTTTTGTTAAGACAAAGCTTTCTCACTTAGCATTTGTATATTTCATACAATCTCACATCATTCTCATGGTTCAGATAAAACTTAAGTTAAAAGCTACAACAAAAATTGAGTGCTTGATTCATTTTATGAGAAACATCATGCAAACACCGCCATAATTAAAGCTAATATGGTTTCTTTAGTGTTAGTTTACATCAGATAGATGACTCTGTGATTTTTGTTGGCAGTTGATTGCAAATTCTCTCTGACTTAAAAAAAACCCACTATTTTGCATTTAAATTGGTTTTGTTTCAGTTTTGATTTTTGTACTGTTTTTGACTAAGCATATTTGATTCCTGTTTGGATAGAGATCAGTTTCTATTTTGAAAGAAAACAGGCAACCTTGATTAAATAAAACATTATAACCTTAACTTAACCATGAAAAAGGAACTTAAATTCAAGTGACTATGGTCAAAATTGGTCCGATACATTTCCTCACGGACATCAGACTTAATCTGACTATATTTTAATAGATTGCTATTTACACTGGACCAAAAAGTTATACATGTGATAAATTAGTAAGTATGGCATAGTCTTTTCAGATATTTATAGTTTGGTTTTAGTAAAAGGAAAAGGAGAGGATAACAAGAGGACTTAATTACACATATTTAAGTTTATTAGAACTTGATGCATTTATTTGGAATGACTTCCTGTATATTTTCATATCATAAAATGTATCACAGAAAATAAAGATACTGCAATATCCTGTTTTCCAAAATCATTCAGGTTAAGTTTAATTAAGGAGTTATAGTAAACAGTATTAGCGGCTTGCTTGCTTTCCTGCTGTAGCAGAAGCCATTCTCCATGACAGACAACAGAACCTACTAAGCCTTTAGTCTGACTATTTATAAAACCGATGATTAATTGTGCTCTCATAAATGTTGGACTTGACTGCTGATGAAAAGAGATGCAAATGAAACTGAAAACTTACTTATAAAATCTACACCATTTATGTCTACTTTAATCTTTTTGTGTTATCCAGAAATACATGTTAATCAGGTAAAAATAATATCTGAATGGAAAGATGACTATGAATGACTTTGTTTCAAAAATAAGTTTTAATTTTTTTTGTTGCCAACACTTCAGCTAATTTCTTGTAACTTAGTTTGTCTGCTGCACTTGCAACTCAGCTAAAAGAAAATTTGAAGCATTATGCTGTTCTATCAACCTTGAATTGCTTACATAAAGGTAATCCTTTCAGAACTAATTGGAGGGAAGTTTCTTGCTTGTATGGGCAAAGCTTTAAGGACCTGGGGGCACAAACAGGTAAATCAAGCACAAAACATGAACCAGTGCATGTGATTAATTTTTCCCTGGTGTTTAAGAACACAGCTAACTTGTAAACACAATTTATGAGGCTCCTCATAAACTGTGATACAAGTTGGATTCTGCTAGTGTTGGCACGGCCTTCATACTAGGTGCATGTATGCTGAGTTTCTGTACAGAAACGCTAAACTGGGTTTTATGTTGAAAAGCACAAACATGAAGTATAACCATGCTGTTTATCTTGTCTGTGACATATTCTATCAATGTAAACATTCATACCTGATGAAACAGGGCAAATTTGGCTCTATTCATCATTTTCCTGTCTTTACTGGATGAGAAACACATGCAGCCACTGTAAAAAAGCTAAGCCTTCAGTTCTCTAGATTCTCAGCAGAAGACGTGTGTATAAGGCATGTAAGATGCACTGATCACACAGGCAGTCTAAAGCCCTGACTTGTTAACATGCACACCAAACTGAAAATTGAGCATTGGGCAGTGGTTGCACAGCCGCATCCAGACTGATAAGGCCATAAGGGGTACTTTACCAGAGTGCTGTCTGAAGTATTTATTCTTCCATGTGTACATGGCATGCAATACATATGTGGTCGAATGAAGGCATTTACAAGAACAATTAAATAATTCAGAGCCAGTTATAAGGAAGAGCTGACTTAACAGAGATTAACTCACCAATAGCCATGAAAATTTCGTTGACATTCATGGCTGTTTTGGCTGAGGTCTCCATGAAGAGTAGACTATTGTCATCAGCGTATGCCTGCGCCTCCTAAACACATCAGTTAGATATATCAGGGGATATATTAAGAGTGCATTTATTGCACTGATAGGTTTAATTGAATTTTATGACATTATAAAGTCAAGATATGAAGTCATTTAGCTGTGCATGCAAGGAAAGTGAGATAATGTTCCTGAATCTTTATACCTGAAGCTCTATGGCTCTCTTGTTTGCGATGTCGGCCTTGTTTCCAGCCAGAGCGATCACGATGTTGGGACTGGCTTGTCTCTGCAGCTCCTTCACCCAGTTCTTAGCTCGTGTAAAAGTATCCTAATAGAGCAATAAGCACGATCAGTGTCATTTTTTACCAAAATATACCATGTTCCACATTATTATGCAAATGCTATTTTTCTCTGATTTACCTAAATGTTCAAAACAAATGACAGTCAGTATAACTTTCAAGTCATCAACTGTTAGAGCATAATTTAGGTTTTATTTAAAAGAAACTCCCTAAATAACTTTTTTGTTTTCAAAATTAAAAAACTCAAAATGCACAACAGAGTTTCAAAACATTTTACAGGTTGTACAGAACTGAAAATGGTCATTTGTTGCAGCATAAGGAGATCATATTTACTGAAATCAAAAGCTATTTCAATCAAAAACATCTTAACAGACCAAGTTACATTTTAACATAGGACCTCTTTGATATCACTTATTTGCTCTGAATCAGTCACAAATTTCTTTACAGTACAATGATCACGTTAAAGTTTTCATGAAATATCAAATGTTTTCATAGCTTCTCCAAGGCATTGCACTATTTGATGCTTTTCAGCAGCAGAGAGATCCTTTTTCTCTCCCATAATGCTTGAAACCTGTGGCCTGCTTAAGTAGTTTTCCTTTAATTGGGCTCACCTGGCAAACTAATTATCACCGGTGTCTGAGATTGATTTCAGAGATCCAAAAAACCCTGAGACACAGTACCAGAGTTGAGAAAACAAAAAATTGACACTAAAATCCAATCTGCATAATAATTTGGAATGCAGTGTAATTCATATGAGGATTATATTAAACATGTGAGGGTCCCTTCTGTGTAAAAAAGTATAAATGTAAAGGAAACAGACCAACACCAGATGTCAAACATCCACAAGTTTAAACACCATCAGTCAAATTTGAGTTATGGTCTCATTTCTATTTCTAACGGAAATGACACCTTAAAAACCCCAGTGAGCTAGGATTATTACAATGGTATGACTCTTGTAATCTTTAGATATCACCAGCCACCAAAAAAATCTGTCTTCAGACTCCTCTTTAAGTCACAGAAGTGGAACCTACAGTGTTGGTGATGTCGTAGACCACAATGGCAGCCTGAGCGCCTCTGTAGTACATTGGAGCCAGACTGTGGTAGCGCTCCTGTCCTGCTGTATCCCAGATTTCAAACTTCACAGTGGTGTCGTCCAGACAGACAGTCTGGGTGAGGAAGGCAGCTGAGAAAAGCAAATGAAAAAGATCAGATCAATGATTAAGGGTGCAGGCACATGTGGGCCAGCTGCTGAGAACCATGCAAAAGAGTGACCGTGCCCTCTCACTGAGCACTGATATGTCATCACGATGTCATGGAGTGTCATTGAGCCAATTTGTCTCACAATGTAAAATACAGCTTTGATGTTGTCATGATCACTTTCACTGATTAATAAAGCAATCCTTGTCTACACATGATGCTGCAATACACACCTGGTGAGTCACCAGAAGGCTTTTTTGACAGAATTCAAAGTCTAGAAATCGGTTTATGTCTCTTACCTCCAATGGTGGCTTCCTGGAATTCATGAAACTGGCCTTTGACAAATCGCAGCACCAAGCTGGACTTGCCCACTGCGGACTCCCCCAGCAGTACCAGTTTAAACTGGCAGATTTTATTTGCTGCTGCGGCACCATTAGGCCTTGTTGATCCTCCGCCACGACCAGCCATTTACAGAAATAGAGATGGTAATAGATAGATGTGTGTGCAAGGTCTTCAGATTGGAGCTCTGTCGCACAGGCACTGATGGTGAGTGAGGTCACTAAACCAAACTCTTGACAGGAGAATCAGACCGCCGTGGCAGTGGAGAAGTGAGCTGAGTGGTTCACCCTTCAAAAAAAAACAGAAGTTGTCAGTCATAACACCATGATTTCAAGCTTCACAGTGAAACTAGTAAACATTAAATAATGATATCGTTCTGATATCAAAGCAAAATATACAAGATTGAGGAGGCAGCAAATACTGGATAATATTTTGATTTCTGTTTCCAAAAACTGCATGCTAAGACGTAAACACGTTGTCTACATTGCATAAAGAATTTGGTCCAAAATACTTTCTTAAACTGATAATCAAAACCTTTACTTTTGGCACTTTTCAAGTCAATGTCGTCTGTACAAGCATGGAAACGCCTTATTTTTGTAACAAATTGCGATGTGAAACAAAACACAAACCTAAACTCTGTGCCAGGAGGTAAAGCTTCGCAAACTTCAGTTTAAAAGGTTATAAAATGTCTGGTTTAGACTACATTAATAACAGAATATGTATTTAGTCTCTCAGCTGAAAGTATGATCTTTTCAAAGACAGCACATTAAAACACTGCTTACAGGCTGTACATTTCTCTTTTATAAAACCATAACCTCTAAACAATCGTATTACATCACAAACCTGCTGACATTAACTTCGACCGAACAACCAGACTAAAAAACAGAAGCAGCAGTGAGTTAGCTCCGGGGCTAACGCTCATCTATAATAACGGCGAGACGAGTCAGCAAGGCTAACTTCGGCTAACAAGTACATATACAACGAGAAAACGAATAACATGTTGTATTTCTTACCGACAACAGAAACTAATATCCCGTCCGTTCTGAAAGCAGTGACTTTAATCCGTTTTCCTCCTTCTTAATGATATTTTCCCTGAACACTCTAAGGTTTAGAAAATTATACGCTTCCGCCTTGTGTAACCAAAATACTTCCTGGATTCGTCCGTCATGTGACACAATGTACTAACCAATCAAATGGCCAGATGGTGCATCGTCAGAAGCAGAGGGGTAGCTTTACCATTATGCTGTTACACGATGCATTGGGAGGCTTACACTTTCTGTTAAGATGTAATTATAGTATTGAAAAACTTCCTACTAAACTCTCCAGTTTTCATAAACAGCTACTTTTATGTTGGTCTTTGGTATACAATCCTAACTTTTCCCAACATAAATGTTACATATGGAATAACAAAGATATTTGCTTTAAACGTAAGTCATTATTCTTTAAGAACTGGCTGGATAATGATATACTTCTTGTTCATCAGTTATTTAACAAGGAGGGGAAGTTACTTACATATGGTGAATTTTTATCAAAATTCTATTTCCCTGTGGAACCTAAGGAATATGCGGCTGTTTTTGACACTATTCCTCTTGGTATAAAAATTCTTATTTCATCTGCTGCTAAAGATTGTGGACATCAGAATATTACAGTCGAGTTATACATAGGTAATGCAGATCCTTTTTTAAGTTCAAAAACCAACAACGAATGTATAAGGGACATTATTCCGAGAAATATTTGTAGTAAACCTGCATCTGTATTTGTCTGGAACAACTGATACTGGTATTGACTGGAGAAAAACTTGGTTTCTGCCAAGGAAATTTTTGTCTCAAATAAGGTATGAGAAGAAGCACTGAAAATTTTACACAGGTGCTATCCAGTTAATGCAATTTTTGTGAAATACAAGCTATACAAGCCCTTTTTTTGTTCATTTTGTCACAACACAGATGAAACTATTCTCCACCTTTTCTGGGACTGCATTTATAGTCAGACCTTCTGGAATGATCTGAATCTCTTTTTTTAATCGAAAATTAGATTTGCAACTTAAGTTTAAAGATGAATTTGTACTGTTTGGTTTGCTAAATGAAGTAATGTTGTCACAGACCAAATATGTCTTTAACCTGTTTATTATACTGGCAAAGTTCCATATTCATACTAGCAAATTTTTAAAACAGAAACCCAGTTTTAAAGTCTTCATCTCCTATGTAAAGTGCTACCTAAAACACTTGATTATTGCACAAATGCCAAAGCTCTTAAAACCAAAGCTTTCTGTGATGAACTGGATTTATAATTATTTTACTTTTTTCAAATTGTAACTGTTCTGTCTATACTATTTGTCTGTTCTAATTGTATTGCATTTCATTATCTGTTCATAACATACCTCCAGCCCCGTTTAGCAGTGTAATGTATTTGTTAATTTGTAAATAAAGATGATAAAAAAACATATATATATATATGCTCTTACAGTGGTGGTACTTTGGTACTGCTTGCCCATCATTATTTAACAGAGAGGGCAACAATTTGCAGAGAGAGATCTTTTATTCTAATACAATCCTCCAGTAAGAACTAAAGGATAGGTGGTTGTATTTGACGCTATTCTTTCTGGTATAAAACGTTTCTATCATCTGCTACTAGATATCATGGATGTCAAAATGTTACAAATAAATTACGCACAAGTAACGCAAATCCTTTAAAGTTAAAAAAAAACTTGGAAAAAAACAACAAAAAAATGTAAACTGAAATTAATATTTATCATGAACCTGACTTTTTTTGTCTGGAAAAACTATACTGATTTTTGGGTTGGGATTGTTTGTCCTTAGGAGTACAGTCAAAATCAGGATTACATTACTGTAGGACATGGTTATTGCCCAAGATTTATTTTTGTGTCAAAGGTATAAGAAGTACCGCCTGAAATTTTACACAGGTGTTATCCAGTTATTTTTTTTTTCAACCTACAAGCTAGACCCTTTTTTCATTTTGTTATAACACAGAGAAAACTGGATGGATAATATAATGTTTCTGTTAAAACCCCAGTATGATCTGGATGGATGATGATTGATGATTTTGTTTACCCATTCTGATAATAAAACAGTTGGTACATGAGGATTACTATTCAATAATGAATCATTAGGCTGGGTCTTTGCACTTTCTGTGCAGAACCACTATGTTGCTCCTCTCCAGGATGGTGTAATCACTCCTGATTCTGATGAATAATGACACGTTTTTAGGAGGAGTGGTGATATTATCTATTTATCTCTTTATAAAACTGAGTGTATCTGTCTAGTCCAGGATTTATTTTACAAAATTCTTTTAATGTAGTTGCTAAAATTAAGCTTCCATGCACTTAAACTGGTCCTAGATCCTCAATAAGTCCCTTTGGTTTTCATATTCTTCTTCCCTTTTCTTCTGTGTCTTTTTAAAAGGTCAGTATGAACAGACTGGAATAAGTCAGCCATTTTTACTTAGATCTCCCTGAATACTTTGCAGGAAGGCAGAAACACTGTTGAACGTCCTCTTCTGCCAGACAGCAATGAAGAGGAAGAACAGCAGTGGAAATGTAGAAGTATGGAAGTAAATCAGTGCCATCTGAGTTTGAATTTAAATTTCTAAAACTGAATTTTTTTTTAGCATCAAAATTGGATTTTAAATCTGAAAAACCATCAAATTAGCACCGAATTTTTTTGCCACTGAATTTTTATCCAGTGTGAAAATAAATTGTGTAAAAAATTCAATGCCTCATAAAATTCGGTTTTTAAAAATTCAACATCCAAAAAAAAAAAAAAAATCAGTTTCAGAAATTCAAATTCAGATGGCACTGATTTACTTCCATATAGAAGCAAATAGGGATCCTAATAAACTGACCTAAATATCCACCAAGAACAGCTTCTTTATAAGACAGTGAGGCGAGGGACTGATCAAGTTAGAGGTAAACACTTTCAGACAGGAACATTCTCGTCATACATTTTACCATTTTATTGCAAAATGGATATACAGTTTTAGGCTCTGCTCAAAAGATGCTCCCTGGGTTAGTAAAGCAGCATGCTTACACTTTCCGGAGCACATAGCTAGAGACCCTCATGTGGATGGGTACATAAATGACAATGCACACTGAATACAATAGAATTAATTAAAAGAAAATTATATATAGTTGCATGAATCTCAATATGAGGGGGCAACAAGCTTTATACTATAAAGGTGGAGGCTGGGGTGGAGGAGGTTAAGCGTTGCCAGCAGCAGCAACATGGTGCATCAGCATTAATGCAGGCAGGGTTAGTGTTCTTTGGCTCCCTCCTATCACCAAAGACAAGCTTGTTGGGTTACTGTGAGAGTGCCTTGTTGTTTGTCTCCGAAGTCAGTCAGGATGTACCCCATCTCTCGCCCACTGAGGAGTGTGATGACATGTGATGTTTATTTCTCCCTGTCCTTAATTACAGTTAATCAAACAACAGATGGAAGTTGAAAGGAACTTCTTTCAAGGCATCATCCTCACAGATGAATCACAGAATTATAAATCGGTGACTTGCCACTCTTAGCTGGAGTGCAAATTTGTGCACTAAAATGTAAAAATACTTGTTTCCTTTCGGTGAAAAATCCATAAAAACAATAACTGAGAGTAAAGATATTGCCTTAACTCTAATCTACATCAGGTTTTCTGTCACCAGTGAAAAGTTGCTGTCCACTTGCTTCACTGAGAGTGAAAGAGGTAAAGTATCGATGCCCTCTAGTGGCTGAAAAACATCACACCCATGCACCTCTATAACCATTGAATCTCACCATGAAAATAATTCATGAGGAATCCTGGAAGAGTGTACAGCAAGAGAGAAGTATGTATATTTGTATTGTTGATTCTGTGACGTACCTGTTAAGTTTGAAACTTTGTTTTGCAGCTGAGACTGGTCTGGAGAGGCTAAGGGACTGGTCGTGCTGCTCCTCATCAGTCTGGGATGGACAAAGTGGAGCATTCTGTTAAAAAAACCCAAACATTTTCTATGTAAGAAGTCATTCTTATGATCAAAATCAGGCAGAGAAAATTAATTGTGTAGACGTGATTTAAAGATAAAGAGAGTTCGACATACCAGACCAAGTTTAGGTCTCGTTCTTGTCTCAGGCTCTGGGCTGTGAGGTCTCTTGAAGCTATGACAGTCGACCCCTTGTCCCTCACCGAATACAGCACCTGGAGAGGACTGATTACAGGTGCATTGGCTCAACTCTTTGTCTTTTTTACACCTTTTAGATGGGGTTTGAGCCGGAGGACAGAGACGCCTCTTTGTACCCTGTGGTACCTCAGAGTGGGACACACCATGGCAGATTGTCACAAATACTGATTCCTGAAGCAGACAAGAAAAATGTGTTTAGTTGCAGTTTTACCAAGAACCTTGAGTGGGAAATGACAGAGTTGAAGGAAGCCCCAGCTGCTCATTTCAAGGACAACATTCTCTGTACACTCATCACTAGGCTACAAGTTCCTTGATTTAAATAGACTGAAATTCAAACAGATATAGAGGAGTGAAAATACGTAAGTTTGAAGCTTTGTGGACCTCTTATAGTTTTCAAACCAAGAAAGCAGAACCTTTACATACCTTGTCAGCTTTTCTTTCCTCTGCTGAAGGTTCAGACCAGCCGTCTCCTTTCATAGCCAGTCGGCCTACACTGTTAGGTGCTTTCTCAGGAATCTGGACTGGTCTGAAAACCTCTTTTTTGCCATCAGGTTGCCAGGTTAGGTCTTCCTTCCTCACATATTCACCAGATAGTATGACCCCCTCAGCAGACATAATGCAAAGTTCTGCACATTTGAAGACTACAGCAACACAAGTTAAACAGTTATGAACATCTCAAAATCCTAACTCTGTGAACTGTGTTTTTAAAGGGATATTATAAAAACATACCATGAGTTTTGTAGGACTGGAACTCAGCGTCCAGGTCCACTTTTGTGACGTTAAATGTTGTCATACTGAGGATGAGTCCAATCAGCCAACGTTTGGTGATCCTGAAACAAACAGACCAATGAGATCACAGGGAAAACAAAACATAAACACGAAAACCTTTTGGCTTTCATGAACGTCTTTTACTTCAACTGAAGATTACATTAGCAGCATATGAGTAAAATCAGTGACTGATTAATACAGAAGATATGAACATTTTTGGATTAAAGGGAGATTTCTCTGTTTTTGAAGGTGGGCCATATGAGGTACATAGCAATAGAGGTGGCATTAGCCTCCAGTGATTTAAGTGAGTATTGCTCCTTTAAAAAGGACTCACAGGTTGGCCTGAAGCAAGGATATACAGTGTAACAGACAGGTAGAGTTTCTCAGTGGAATTTAGAGTTTTTGGTTAAAAAAAAAAAGGACCACAAAACAATGTTGCCTCAAACATACACACTGTCAAAAGTTTTTGAAGTATTTTATTTTATACCCAGAAGGGCTCTGTGCTTTTGTCACCATTTTGCAATGCAAGAGCACGTAACCAGTAGCCAAGGCCTGCATTGCAATATAATGACAAAATCACAGTGGTTTTGTGGCCCAGTTTGACTTAAAAACTTGCTAAAATCCGTAGAGAAACTCTAGGTAGCCTTGATTAATGGCCAGCGCAACCAGAAAATCCGTCTTAAAGGAGCAATGCTGAGGCTAATGCCACTTCTATTGCTGCATACCTCCTATGGCCCAAGTTCAAAAATATGGAAACATCCCTTTAAAAGCGGATTCTCAAAGAAGCCCTCTGCCATTTTTACAATATAATCATGCAATCATGACTTACTTTCCATCACTAGTATGAGATGGAAAAGACTCTATGTTCACACGGGCCTGAGAAATTTGCCAGTTCTTCTCAATGAATCGAACCAGGTGTTTGATTTTTGACGCACACAGGCAGACCCTGAAGAACAAAACATAATGTTCATAAAGATAAACGCAGACTTATAGCTGGGAATTAAAATATCAAAACTGTCTTCTCTTCAACGATATGGGGCTTAAACCTGGCCTCTCATGTCTTCACTCTGTATACTCACCGTTTAGGATAGTGCTCCTTAACTGATGAGGTCAGCTCCACCACAAAGAAATGCCTTGAAGAGTAAAGAGACAATGGCACAAGGCTGGAGTCTTACTACACTAAAGAAATGCTACTCTCATTTTAAAGGAATGTACCATCCATACTTTAATCAAAAACATCAAGAAACTTCACACTGGACACTTTTCCTTGTCTAATAGTAAGAAATTCCTGTGCTGACTTTTTATGTTTGTAACTCCTTTTTCAGGTTCAACCTCAGCAGCATGATTATAAAAGCTCTGCCAAAAACTGCTCACTACCTGCTGTTAACCATATCATTATCCTTACTATAAAACATATGCTGTCTATTCTGATCCTATCATGGCTAAAATAGTGTCTAATGTTATAAAATAAACAGTAACAGTACAAATTTAGCCAGAGATCCAAACATAGTTTATTCAAGCAGGAAAATTTAATAAAAGTAAACAAGATAACATAATTCAGATCCATCTATATGTCAAATTAAAACTAGGTCAAATATCCATTTTATAAGTCATTTGAGCATGCACCAGTCTATATTTTCAATCAAAGAAAGCAAAATGTTCTCCAAATCCATGAATCAATACATATTCAACTGTGACATTTGGTACAAACATTCAGGTCTGATGTTCACTTGTATTTAAATCCACACAAACACAGAGTCCATATGTCATTTTAACTGTAAAAAAGTAAAAACAAACCCATATTTCACAGCAGTACATGAAAAACAATCCACCACTACATAGAACAGCAACACATGTTGTTGAATAGATGAAGCACAACAGGCACAGCATTCCACAAATTTAAGTCAGGCACAAAACATTTTCATTTATTACACCAAAAACATTTCAGTTACATTTGTCAAGAAAAATATCCAATGTGAATTTTTAAAAGAATACATACCATACCAAATCCATGAGCAGTACAGCAAAAATATTTGACAGTTTGTTATTCCAAGTCAACAAAAGTCATAGTAATGCACAAAATAAAAAGCATAACTGTTACAGTTTTATCATTCACAACCCAATTTTGCCTCTTTTTAACTGCTTTTCACCCCCACAACCCCACACCACTTTACCCCAAATTTTCCAACTTTAATCCAATTTTTTTGCCTCTCTTTCACCACTTTTAACCCCTTGTTTCCACCAATTTTTCCTACTTCAAACCATTATTACCAGTTTTCTCCCTTACTCTGCATTTATTTAATTATTTTTCCCTTAGAGCATGTCATGGCTTAACTATGAAGCACTTTCCAAATGGTTTAGTTGAGTGTAAACATCCACATTGTTAACATAAATAAAAAGGTAATTCTGTTTAAGGAAAATTGGTTTACATATTGAAAATTCTATAATGTACCACAGCATAAATTAAAAAAAAAAACATTTTTGATGCTTTGATAGGAGTGGTAAGGAGTGTAAAATATGGTGATTACAGACTAACTTTAAAATGGACCATGATTTTCCTGACCTCCATGGGCCCCCTAATTTGCTGGACCCCAGTAAGCTCTCCCCTTTAAACCCCCCTTGTGGGTGATACGATAATAAACAATTACAAATATCAGCTAATGTCCATATTTTTGAACAGTGGTTCTCAACTGGCAGGTCAGGACCCAAAAGTGGGTCGTGGAGCTGTTTTTAGTGGGCCTGGGGGACCAAACTGCATCAAAAAGTGCTTCTGCACATTTTGTTCTGTCTTCTGTCATGTTTTCTGTAATCTGACATTCAAACAGCACTATCTCAGTAAAGATCTGATTATATAAATGTGATTAATTGACAAAAATCAGAAATTTGGGCTGGACTTTCTCGTGGAGGAGTTGGTCCTAAGGTTAGACCAGCTGAGAGCCACTGTTTTTAAAAATAGTGTGCATTTGAGATTTCATACAGGCAAATCTTCATGTTTCTTACTGAACTAAATAATACATACTGGTACTGATCTACAAAGTTTGATGTCTCAAACAGTTTGGACCACTCTTCTTTGTTTTGGTGGATCTCCTCCATGATAGTGAATCCTGTGATAGAGGAAGGGAGAGTTTTTAAAGATTGAGTTTTTCATATTCAGGATTAACAGAATTGAAGCAGTAATCAGATTGACATCATTCCCTGGTATCGTAATCCCAAATTAAAGCAGATTTTTGGAATCTTGACTCAGTGACTGAGGGATTTTGTATCAGAGAAAAACACTCCAAGTGATTAAAGACAGAAAATCTGATCGGTGTCTACAAACCTCTCTATATCTCTTCCGTTATCACCGCGAAGGTGGAGGGGGTCACATTAAAGGTGGTATTCTGATGTGGATATGCAGGAGTGATGACCGGCATTATGTCGGGGCAGTTAGCCCTGCTTTCCTGGAAATGCAGAGGAATGACGGTTTTCATTTTAGCCATCACCTCTGAAAAGATGTGGCAATATAATGGCAGACAGTTTTACATTCACAGCTGAAAAAGCAAATAGAAACCCTGCTGAGGACGTACCCTTGGATTCCACACAGAGAAACCAAAACCAGGGTCCACTATTCTCTGAAGTGTAATAGGGAGCGGCCACCTCCTGATGAAAAATGGGAAATTTTCAGGTCATCTGATTCTCTAGAGCATTTCTCACAAAATATTTCATGTAAAACAAGGATTTATCCAGTCCCACTCATTGTCAAGTAAAGTTTATTTCTATTAAAATGAATGTCAGAAATAAGACAACTCACCACTTATTATAAACCATGAAGAATTTGGTCACCACCGTGGCTGCAGAAGCATTCGGGTACATCTGGCAAATTCTAGCCACCAGAATGGCCCATGAAATGCCTCCCAGGAAGCCCAGCCCGTGGGAGTATATATTACGACCTGAAGAGGCAAAAAATAAATAAATAAATAAATAAAAGCAGACAGAGGTTTGAGATCTCTGCTTCTCTGTGTTCCTGTGAGGCCTGTTTTGATTTATATAAGCTCACAGCCAACTTTAACACACATTGTTACTGCTTTGTATTGCTTTTGTTGTGTTTTTGCAAAGAAAGGCATTCTTTTGAAGGTAACATAGATAATAAGACAGGTACATGGGCCTGTTTGAAAAAGTTCTTTAAAAATAAATACCTGATTTATACAGGATACCTACACATTAACCTGATCTTAGATTTTAAAAGGTGAAACCACATTGTGCTGTGCAGGAGCCAGGACTTCCTATAAATTCAGTCTCTGCATTTATAGCGTTGGCTATCATGCAGATGTAAAAAATAGGACCCTCTACAACAAAGACAACCATATACTGTAGAATATAACTGTCATAAGATGTTTCTTTACTGTCACTTTCCTCTTTACTATTATTTCCTTATTGTAGGATCAATATGAAGTTGAAACTAAAACCCTTTTCTCTGAACACTAGAGCAGTCCTATTTACTTAATTATAAATAAAGTACACATACTTAGTTGTGTGAATTAAAAGAAGCAAAAATGTGCTACATATAGCAAATCAAGTTTATATGTTAAAACTGAAAAAACATAATAAGGTTTGGGTTGTACTTTTACTTCTACTTAACTAAATTTTGACCAGAGTTACTGTACTTTCACTTGAGCACAATAGTCATTTACTTTTTCATCACTGGTTAAAGATCTTACTTTTTAAAAGCTGTTTCTTTTAGTTAATCATTAAAGCCATAAAGTTTGTACAATTTTAAAACATAAGGTATCTAAAATATCATTAATGTCTGTGTAGTGTATTAAATAGCCCACATGTCTTGTTTTCTGATACAGTCAATGAAGCCCAACACGTGTTCATGTGCAATTATGGTTACATGACCAACTTCTAAATAAGCATCAATCTGTTCACACAAAAAAAGCTCAGCTAGATGTTTTGATGTAACTCACGTTTGGCCCACAGCTTAATGGCTCTTGAAGCCAGTCGAAAGGTGGAAACACCTGGCACGCTTCTGAGGATCTCCTCAGAACGCTAAATGACTTTCTCATCTATTTGCACTTCATAGTTTTCTCAAATTATCTTCACTGAATTCCTCTTTTAATATTTTACTGGACAGCATACGAAAAATGCAACAATAATTACAGAGTACTATTAACAGATTGATCAATGACCTGAAAGGCTTAGTAGGTTTCAGTGTGAAATATAAATATAAGTGCATATCCAATAAGATCCTGACAACACAAATAGAGATAAATTTGACTTTATTGTGAATGACTCAATGAGTCAATGATATGGGTCACTTCAGAGAAAGCCAGGATACAAAAAAGAAATGATGTTTTATACAAAGTCAATAGACTTTTAATTACAACACTGAAAAAGGTGTTCCTTAGTGTGATAAAGCAACCACTTTTCAACTTTGAAAGAAAACACAATTCAGAAAAAGAATGCTACATGTAAACAATCCAAATATGCATAAACATTTAATAAATCCATATAAAAAGTGACTTGATGAGGATGCACATTTAACAGTTAACTTCATTTACTGCTTTTCCTTCATCATTGATGACTTACACCACACATTTTCCAATTTTAAAAACAACCAATAATCATTAAAGTAAATACAAAGAAGTGAGCAGGAGACATCAGTGTCATTTACAAGAGTCAAATTTGTATTTGCGATCATACAACCCTAGAATGTTCCTCAGAAAATACAACCACAACCTCAGACATGAGACAGCAAAGTTTTAGGATACTAAAAGGTCATCACATTCCATATATTTTTAATGCATAAAGATAAACAATTGACCATTTACATGCATTTTTACATAAAGCTAGTTCTCACTGGTTCATATGCTGTAGTCTTATATGATGTCATGTCTTTGTGGGCTCATTTTTGAGCTTTCTAGATCAGAGATTTTACAGTCAGCAAACTGACTAGCAGGATCACGACAGAGATCAGCTGGCCCTGGGCACCGCTCTTTCCTAATCGTACAACTGCAAAAAACAGGCACAGTTTTAAATACAATGCACCACACAACTCTGTAGTATCTTACAGTGTCTACAATAAGTATTCACCCCTTTGGAGGTTTTACCATTTATCAATTGTGTAAATCAGCCACAGTCATTGTAATTTGGCTTTGTGGACAAAAACGACAAAAACCCCTCTTTAATATCAAAGTGAAAACAGAATTCTACAAAGTAATGCTCATAAAACAGAAATATGTAATGTCAAATAAATGACTACATAAATATTCACCCCTTTACAGTGACTGAACTAATTCCATTGAGGTCTAGTCACTTGGTGCCAGTATTTTTACAACTGGTGAAATCAGGATCACCTGAGTGCAGTGAATGTATCCCAAGTGATCACAGCATAAAGACACCTGTGTCTGGAAGGTCCATTCACTGGTTAATCAGTATTCCTTGCTACCATTACACCATGAGGACAAAACAACACTCCATGCAACTCAGAGAAAAGGTTCTTGAGAAGTCCAAGTCAGGGGATGATACAAAAAATGTCAGAGGCAGTGAAAACATCCCCTGGAGTTCAGTTAAATCAATAATCAAGAAATGGAAGGAAAAGTATGCCATCAAATCTGCCTAGATCAGGCCGTCCTCACAAACTGAGACAGACAACCTTTTTTTTTTTTTAGAATCTATCTGACATTAGCTTGCAAAAATCTGTTTTAGCTATGAAATTTAAGAGGTTTTTTTGTAATATTTCTTTGTCAAAAAAGCCAAAATATATTGACCATGATTGATTTATAAAATCAACAAAAAAAAAACAAAACCAAAGAGAGTGAATACTTTTTTTACAGGCACAAACTTAAGAGCTTTACCTTTATAAAGTGATCGTTCCTGCCTCTTAAAGATGGGTCCAACTGAGATGTCTGTGCTGTCAATGTGCGCTACAGTCCTCTTAAATCGTCCGTGGTCACCTTGGTAGCAGTGCTGCAGAGATAGTTTCATGGTAATGCACCTGTTGATAGTCTATACAGCATAATCTGAATAAAAACATACACAAACATGTCAGTACTTACGCTGGCGCAATCATTTTCTTTCAGGAGACAAAGGTGGACCTTGCAGTGCAGGTAGATGGCTGAGAAGTTTGAGAAGGTGAACATCCTGAAGGAGAATCGGGACACAGTGGAGATGCCGTTTTGAATCACCTCTACGGTTCCATCCTCTGGGTTGGGACACCTGGAAGACAATGCGAAAGAGGAGATGATGACTGGAGCAAATGAAGACTTCAAGAAAGAAAATAAAAACAAGAATGTTGTTTTTCTGGATGAGTTAGGCTGGCAAATGTGGATTTACTCTGCAGTGATGAGATCCCAGCGGACAGGGTAGTTTGCGATGTTGACAGGTGTAGCCCAGCATGAACTGATGACGGTGGAGATCTGCTCTTCATCCACTCCTTCTGTGCGCACTTCCACGTACATCTTCTGGTTGATTTCCGTTTCTGCGGTGCTGTCTCCAGTGAGGGGGAATTGAAAGTCAGCATCCTGGTACGGTAATATTCTGATGTTATACTGCCCAATGCCACTTGGAAGCTTCCTGTTCACAATGCTGAAAAAACAGACATCAAATGGTACGTTAACAACCTGAAAAAAAAACCCACTTTTAAGCTTTAGAGTACTGAAAGTATTTAAGATTAACGGCTTTTTGAAATGCTTTGACACATTGAAACTCTTGGATCTCTATTGTAAAGGTGGCTACATGGGTAGGACTTTTATTGAAGGAAACAATTTAGGGTAATTGGGCAAATAACTTGAACTGAATCTTGGTATCACTGAAACTATTAGAAATAAAGAGCATCTGTACAGTTCTGGTGTTGGTTACATGAAGCATGGTATGTGAAATCTCAGCTTTACTGAAGTTGTGAAACAAAAAACTCTACAGGCAGATTTTCAGTTTTGAGAGAGGAGTAAAAAAAAAGCAAACAGGAGGTTTTTATTACCTCTCTACAGGGCTGATGCCCTTAGCCATAGACAGGTCCTGTGTCAGAGGGTAATCACAGCAGAAAGCCAGATTAAGCGACATTTTGCGGCTGATCAGACCCTCATGGGGATCAACGTCACCCTTGACATTGTTCTCATAGATGAAATGTGTCCCATTGCTCTGAAAGTAGAAACACCAAATGATAAAAGTTGTTAATAGTGTGTTTTATGTAGTGCTTTTACTCTCTAGTCATATTCAGATAACTTCTTTAATTCAGATAATGTTGTGACTTTATGGTTTTCGGATTATACCCTGACAACTGTCCCACACTTGTGGTCTGCATTGTCAAAATTAAAGATCAGTCGTCCGTCCTGGATTGTCCCACTGCAAGAGTGATCTCTGAGGTGGAGGGCGCTCGGATCAAACCCAGCTTCAAACAGCTGGCAGCGTGACAAGGACATGCTGCCTGTGCTGCTGGCACAAGTGATAGTTGAGTCTTTGAAAGGAAAAAGACAGAAAAAAATCATTGTTTTTATTGTTTTTGTCGTGATCACAGCTTACTGACCTATGGTGTAGGTTTGGTTTCAACAGTGGTTTGAACAGAAGCACAGATGGTCTGTTGGTTTACTGTCTTTCATTGGCAGCACACTTGTTAGATTAATTCAGACATAAGTCGGTCAGGTCTGCAATCTGATGAGCGAAACCTTCCATATTTGAGACAGAATACACCTGTGTCAGTTGATCAAAAAAATCTTTTTTTTTTTTTTTTTTTTTTTTTACACTATATCAGTATGTAAGCTCTATGCTAAATAAATTTCCAGAATGACCGCTGAAGTTTTTGGGTAATTTTCTTGAAATGTTGGATTATTTACCATTAAATTTTCAGATTTTTTAAGGTATTTTTTTAAAGAAATGTTTAGGTATTTACATGGACATTTCTAAGGCTTTTCTATGACTTTGGTTTTTTTTTTTTCATTTTCAATGGAATTTGGGAAATTTGTTTGGATGTTGGAGAGACTGACGGACATTTACATGAATTTTCATGGAAATTTGGGATATGTAACTTGTATATTTATATATATATTTAAAATAAATGTTGGGAATTTGATTTATATAGCACATTTAAAACAACCAGGGTTGACCAAAGTGCTTCACAGTATAAAAGCAAGACATGAAACAATAACACATCACAATCGCTTGATCTGGATCTTTTGATCCGACAGACATTTTTGTGTCTTTTTAGCTGATAGTTTCACTCCTACTCATCACAAATGCAGCTTGAAATAGTTAAACAATGCTCAAGTAATAAACAGCCATAAATATCTGCTAATGTACTCAAGCATTAAACTTTAATGATTAAAAAGAAGTCTGGGGTTTAACAGTCCCACCGTAGCTCTGGTTTTTGGCCCGATGGTGTGTCTCATCACAGAAGCAGCCATATACTCCATTCTTCTCACCACACCACTCATCCTCTGTGCAGTCCAGATGATCACAGGGGTCTGACTCAGCTGTGCAAAAATTAAGAAAAGCATGAAGAAAGAAACAAACATTCAGACATTCTTTATCTCTGGCTGTCTGTTAACAAGAACATACCACACTGCAGAGCAGAGCGCCATTCTAGGATGTTTGATCCTAAAACTGTGCAGGTTGTCTCATAGGCGGAGACGGCAGAACACAGCGTGCCATGGGCTGGAGTGTAGAGGCAGAGATCATACAAACAGGAGGTGTAAAACAGCTGTGGATCGGAGTGCGGGTGGCAGGCACTAAATGGGCCACTCGTGTTGGTGATGACACTGCAGAGGTCAGAGTATTTTTGCAACAAAGGGCAGTTGTCTGTTCCACCATCAACTTCTTTATCTGTGGATCCACACCTGGAAAAGACAACAATAATACTGAGTCTGTTTCAAAACTGTCTAAGACTCCTAACTGGGGATTTGAGACATGCATAAAGTAAAAATCTGATTGTGAATAAAGAGTGTTTCATTAGGAGGTGAGACAATGTCAGGCCTACCCTGGCTGGCTCGTGGGCGACTTCCAGCTGTGCCCAAACTGGTTATCATTCAGTGCCAAAGTTCCATTGGGCAAGGCTTTGTCGTCTGTGGCATCTCCATTGAGGTTTCCACACATCCCTCTGACTCTGTTTTCATGATTTCTGCTAACTCTAACCAGTAAAGTACTCCTTCCATCAAATTCTACAATCAGGTCACCTGCATCGACCTCTACGAATCTTCCCTGCATTGACAACTGAGCAAAGGCTCCTGCTGTGGTGGGAAGAGACACTGTATTTCCATTCACCTGAAGAGATAAGATTAAAGAGACATGAGCAGGAAGTGAGGAGATACTTGTTTCCCCTTTTATTTCAGCAGAAAGTTGCTCATCTTGGAAATAAGAGCTACCTTCACTCTTTTGTTTGGTCCAATCCTGATGTGTGCTGAGTTCTCCAGTGCTTTAGAGAGGTATACATCCACTGCTGACACGAATGACACATGGTTGTTTCCGCGATGATTATTGGTGGCCACGACCTGAAACTGGGTTTCATTGATGCCGTGGCTCACACTCTCAGTAATGATGTAAGAGCATGTGCCTTGAAAATGAGCCAGTGCCCCATCAAAGCCGATGTAATGTGGGTCACCCCACACGGTACAAAGAGACATAGCAGGCATCGCACCAAAACAGCCCAGCTGGCCGTTTCTGATGGTGCATTCTTGTTCAGGAGTGCAAGATGCAGCAGAGCAGCGTAGGTCGTTGGGAGCAAAGCACTCACAATGTTGTGAGCAATTCTTTGTCCAGAAGGACTCACCGGCCTGTAGAAGAGCCATCAAAAATGACATACATTAGGTATGATCCCTGCACTTTACAATAAAAAGGGGATTTTTTTCCCCACAAGGATCATACAACATGTCTGGCTTGGAGGCGATCAATATCAATATGACTTCGTCCTGAAGACCTCTTACTACACATCCAGCTAGATGAAAAGAGATAAAAGCCTTAAAGAGTCTTGTAATGAGCTCAGAGGCCAGCTATGCCTCTTTTAAAGCTCCCTCATTTTGTAAAGACCTTTCTCTATCAGGCTGCTATGACCTGAGACTATAAAAACATTTTCAATATCTACAATTAGAAATCTAATAGTATACAACACAGAGTCCACGTTACCTGCAAAGCTGACTTTAGCAATGTTTACTAAAACTCACATTGCCAAAGCAAACTTAGCTAAAAATAACATAGCTATGTAGCTAACATAGTTTAAGCCAAGATCACAAAAGAGCTATGTAAGCTACATATTTATTGTAGATAAAGATAAGCTAACAAAGCAGTTATGTAAGCTACATATCTAATGTGGCTAAAGCTAAGCTCACAAAGCATGCATAAGCTATGTATCTACATTAGCAACACTGGCTTAGGTAATTACGTAGCTAGAATATCTATGTCAGCATTAGCTAAAGCTAATGAAGCTAAAGTAAGCCACCATTCATGAAATGACTTCTGAAAATATTTCTTAAACGGGTTGACACATAATGATTAGACATAATGATTAGTCCCACAAGGGGAGAATCCTAAGAATTTGTGAAATGTTTATAGTCTGTAATGTTTGCAATATGGTTTTTTCATAAATGTAATTGCCAGACGTTGATTATGAATGAATGTTTTTTTTTCAAAACCCAAATGCTGTACTGGCAAATAATGGCACTTCCTTTCTGAGATAGAGATGAATGGAAAGTAAGAGTGGCCATCAGAAATGCATGGCCAGCTGCCAGACCCCTCTCGAAATTACTACCACATTGGATATAGCATGTGTGAGGTTTCTCACATTTTCAAAATCAGTTAGAATCTTTAGGTGTGTGCCAGACTTTAAGGTAAATATCTGTATGTAAGCATAGACTCCCATGCTACAGAATACCAGACACATAGACACAATTACATAAATCTTTGAATTCCCATGACTTACACTATAGTAGTAGCCATCATACTGGCACCCACAGTTCTCCACAGGGACACAATTTGCCCCACTTCTGACAAAGCCTTCATCACAGAAACAGCCCTCAGAGCAGACATGCTCACAGATAGCATCAATGTTGCTGGCACAGGTGTGGCCACAGTCAGTACCACACAGCTCATAGTGGGTGTTGGCTGTTGTACAGTCGAGTTCTTTGAGGAAAAGGACAAACATGAGTCAATTAACTTGATGAGAATGGTAAGGAGATTGAGTTGCTGATATCTGTTTGTGTTTCTTTAGAGACTGATTTGGTGTAAACTTACGACAGGTTGTGTTCTCTCTCCAAGGGTAGATTCGAACATTAGCAGCCTGACAGGCAGCAGCGTACACTTGAATGGCCCTGCACAGAAGATCTTGGCTGTTTTCGCCCGACACGCAAACGTCAAACACACAGTCGTTGAAATACGGCGTTGGATCCACCTTGGTGTAGCAGAAGCTAAAGGGGCCATCGACTGCCTGAATCACCTCACATTTGGCTTTAGCAGGCTGGTCATTGGTGCACTGTGGACAGGAGGAGCCACAGCCATCACTGCAAGTGTAGTTGCCTGGCACTTTCCAAGCTTTCCCAAAATCATCCGGGGTGTTGACCATCATTCCAGATGGGGTGCGGAAATCATCATTTGGATTCCCGTTGAAGTTGCCACAAAGTCCACACGTTTGATCACTGTAAGTAATCCCAAATGAAATGATCAGTTTCTAAAAAAATAAATCCCTATTAAAGTCAAATATTGATATCAGACACCATCTGACTGATCAGAGACAGCCTAAAATTTGATGCAGATAAAACCTTTTTTGCACGCTGTAATTCTCTCACACCTTGGCTGCTGCGTCAGAACCCCTCAAAGTTTTGACTATTACATCATCATCTACAAGTGTTTAATCGGGCAGGTTACTCAGGTTCTAAGTGACATGGTGCTACCCTTACAGGCCATTGGATCTTTTACCAGGAATACCGCTGCAAGAAACTGCACTAAACTCTAAGTACTGATTAAAGGGTCTGAATACTGTCTGACTACCATACTGTAAGATTTGAATAGTAGATACCTGTAATTTGAAGGCACAGAAATGGTCACTGTACTCCATCCGTCATATGTGACACTCAGGCCAAAATCCGTAGTAACAAATGTGCGAGATCCACTTGCATAGATTGACACTTGACCTCCATTCAAGACAACTGGTAAATTTGTGGTTACTCCATTTACCTGTAAACATATCCCAAGGATAATTTAGAAATACATCATGACTGCAGCTAGTACCAATACTGAAAAAAATCCGTTAAGAAATCCAAATACCAATCTACTGGCTATGAATAAAGACGCATTTTAGCATTGATACCTTAAATCCAAAGAAGTGACCCAGGTTTTTAGTGCTAAAAATGTATTCACACAAATGATCCACTCACCTGGACCACGCTGTTACTGCCACCTGACATGTACACTTGGTAGCCCCAAACAGAGACAAAAACTTCGTCTGTGACTGAGACAAGACTCCCGTGCCATGCCTTGTTCTTTGCTTCCACTGAAAAATTGTCGAGTCCATCAGTGGCATTGCAAAGTGTTGCCAGAACATACCGGCAGGTACCCTGGAAGTCAAACAACTTGCCATCAAAGTTTGCGTAGTGGGGGTCACCGGAAGCAGAGCAGACCCCATGCGGGTTTGGATGGCAGCCGTATTCACCCTCCACCACACGGCAGGACTCAAGGGGACTACATGTGGATGGGGTACAATGGACTAACCCAGTGTTGCCATTACAGCTACACAGGCTCTGGCACTCCTCACCGTCCCAGAACTCATCACCATTTTGCCAGGAGCGTCCTTTATAGTAGCACCCACAGCCTGTTGGTGGCACACACTGATTGCCATTGAGGACAAAACCGTCATTACACTGGCATCCCTCATGGCACTTGGTGTTACAGGTGAAGGGGAAGGAGAGGCTGGGGCAAGTGGAAGGACAAGAGTTGCCACAGAGCTCATAGTGGCTGTGCGGAGGGCAGTTTTGCTCTGGAGAGAGACAAAAAAAATTTCAGCAAAGTCCTGGACTTCTAATGGAAATTCTTTCTGTGTAAATAAATGGACAAATACATTAAAAGCAGACAGAGTGCTTACCACAGCCAGTTAAATTCCTCCAGTATCCAATGGAGACACCCTTCTGCTGACACATCAGTGCATAATCACCCAGGACCTTGCAAAGTGCTGATTCCGGATCTGGAAAGGCTTCAATGCTTTCCACACATGCATTCAAATGTTTTTTTGCATCTTCCATGGCCCAACAATCAGCAAATGGTCCATGTGGTAAGCCAAGGATGTCACAGTCTTTCCTGGAGTTGTTTGATTTTGTAGCAATGTTGTTTTCAACGCAGTGTGCAGATAGGGAACCATCTCGCCAACTGTCGCCAAAGACCTGAGCACTCTCGACAGGGTTGCCATTAGGTGTGAAGAAGTCATCATAAGGGTAACCATTGTTGTTACCACAGAGTCCACCAAGTGAGCCATTGTAGCTACTGGGCGCTGTGACACGCACAAAGTGAGGCCAGGCTGTCTGCACAGTTACGCCAAATGACGTGCGAATGATGATACTGTGGATGCTGCTGTGGTAGATCTGGATTCGGTTGGATGCTGAGCTGAAGGGTAGTCTGACAAGCTGAGCGTCAACCTAAGTGGTCATTTAAACATAGTCAGATATTAAGATAAGAAAAATGTAGTCATTTTGTCAAATTTTCTCCACAAGCTCTGGAAACAAACCAGAACCACTTACCTTAACTCTGCTGCTGTCTGAAATTTCAATAGAGATGTGTGTTCCCTCTGCCTCAAACGTTAACACATTGGCAAAACCTTGCTGGCCTTTGGGGACTTTTTCCGTTGTCACCATGAAGTGAGGATGCTCAGATAGTCCCATGACTTTGGCAAGGGTCAATCGACAGGCCCCAGGGTACTGGTATGTCTTTCCATCAAACGTATGATAAGACCCAGGGCCCTTCAACCAGCATGTTGCATAGCTGTTCGGTCTGCATCCTCTTTCTCCATCAACCACTCCGCAAGATTCTAGTGGGCCACAAGTATTCAAACTGCAATTCATGAAGCCATAACTGCAGCTGCAAAGTCTTCCACAGTCCTCGTCTAGTACTACGGTGGCCCCAGAGGGGTAGTAGCGACCCTCAAAGCTGCAGCCACACTCAGCATGTGGAACACAGACTCCAGCACTGAGGATGTAGCCTGGATCACAGATGCAGCTCTCCTGGTCAGGCAGAGGGCAGTTTTGTGCAGAATTGGGATTGACACAGGTAGCTGGACATCCTGTTCCTTGGGACTCAAAGTGGCTGTTAGGGGGACACTGGATTTCTAAAACAGAAGAGAAGCAAATTAATATTGATTGCAAAGCATCTTATCGACATGATATTTTAATGTTAGAGACTGAGCTGTACCACAGAATCCTTCGCTCCTCCAGTTTGGCAGCTGAGTACCCAACTGTTGGCACTGACTTGCATAGACATTTAGGGCTTGGCACAAAATGGGCTGGTAACCTCCTCCTACACAAAGATCATACACGCAGCTCTCTACAAAGGTCTCTGGAGGAAGATCTTGATGGCAAGCAGCAAAAGGACCAGAACTGTTCTGGAGGAGACCACAATGGTAAGAATTGCTGTATAAATCGGTCTGGTACTGGGTGCAGGCAGCACAATCCAGACCTCCACACTGGGGCTCACAACCAAGGTTATCATCTGTTGATGCTTGCCAGCTGTTGGCAAAATCCACATCAGAGCTAACAAGCTGTCCTTCAGGGGTTTGAAAGTCATCCCCAGGGTTGTTGTTGAAGTTTCCACATAAGCCACATGTTGCATTGAAGTAAGTGTAGGGTACACTGATCTGGACGTAATGATTGGTGTCGTAGGATACCTTCAATCCAAAATCAGTGGTGATGATGACAGAAAAACCTGACTTGAAGACCTGGATAGCCCCGTTGTGAAGTGATATTGGAGTGGCTTCAAATAGTCCGTTAACCTGTTATCACACCAGAGAGCAAAGAAAAGTTGTAGAAATACCATCAAAAGTAACATTTACAAGAATAAAGCCTTAGTCATGATTACTAACCTTGGCCATACCCGTGTGTCCTTTCACAATCTCAATAGTTTCATTGTAGACAAACACTTTAACCAGTCTGGTCCATGAAACATGGGTGCTGCCCCGGTGTTCATTTTTGCCCTCTACTCTAAAGTAGGACAGTCCTTGACCACATTGCTCTGATAAAACGTAAGTACAGGTGCCCTGAAAGTGAAACAATGTCCCATCAAAGGTATAGTAATGTGGATCGCCCATTATAGTGCAGGTTTTTCTCTGCACCGTCTGGCAGGAGAACTGAAAGGCAGAAGGCTGGCAGATTTGAGAGAAAGAGCAGGGTTGGCTAGTGCACTGTAGGCCGGCACAGGTGCAGGTGCACTTCTCTGTACAGGTACTGTCGCTCCAAAATGACTCACCCTCTTGGATTTGGTTACCTTTGTTGGAAATAAAAGCCAAAGTTACACAGGAAATGCCCTACAACACATCATGGATTAATAACCAAAATACAGTGGGAACAAAATCAAGGTATTAAGATAATACGCAAGATGTGAAATGAACATCTACAAAAACCAAACCAACTTTAAAACTTATTTGAAAATTTGAAGTATTCATGTTTTATGTACTGGTGAGTATCCAAATGCAAGCACATGCACCCAGTATAAGAAAGGAGTATTGGAGCATCCCTATTAATATAACATATTTTAAAAGACTTAAAGCAGATCCACAATAAAGGATGTGCATGTGCTGTTTTGTACCATATTCCCCAAAAATTGCACTTTTAGAGAGCAAATCAATCATAAACCAGGACTGCAAACAGGACTGAATGGGCCCTCGCACTTTCACCTACTGCCAACATGACATGAGAGTTCACTGTGTAACTGACTAAAGCTTGTCCTAAATATATTACGTGGTCTTGGAAATAGGTAATCTTTTGAAATACTATTTATTTCCTGAACCTAAACATGACCCATAGTCAATTTTCAGCAGTGATCCATGTTACATCTTGGGCAGTAGTCTGCACAAACAAATAAGAGGTAGCCCTCTTTTGTTTGGTCGAGGGTTTACGAAAACAAGACTGGGTAAAAACCTAGTACATGGCTGACCCCAACTATCAGGGATGCCTGTTGAAATGCTTGAGTGAAATGTGTGTTCTAGCTGAGTGAATTTGTCCTGATGGTTAGTAGTTTATTATTTTTAGCCAAATGTACAGTAACTAGTTATTGAAATGTAAAAGCTACATATTGTTGTATCTCTCTGTCCGTCTCCTTCTGTGTGTGTGGAGACAGTGTTGCAGTCAAGTCATCAGACCTCGTGTCTGAGTTGAGTTCTAGTGTTCAAGTCCAAGTTGAGTCCGAGTCACCAAAGAAAAATCTGAGTCCAGCCTGAGTCGAGTCCTCTTTTCCTGACTCCAAGTCTAAGTGTAGTCCCCATTACCTGTGTGTGAGTCCTAGACGAGTCCCCAGTACCTAAAACCTTGAGCCAAATTAAATTAATTTATCAATTATTTTCAAGCCATTCCAGCTTTACAGGTGGGTTAGGCTGATGTGTTTTATTAATGTATGAATTTCTTCAACTTTTTATTCTAAAGGGCTAGAGGTGCTGTTACTCTTCATCTATAATATTAGTTGTATTTAAAGAATTATTTGTGTATTTTGGGGGGAAAATGAGACATGCTTTTAACTGCACTCATACTTTAAATCTATCTTATACTAAATATTCCTCCTTTAAAATAACTTGATTTATTCAGATTTCTCACTAAAAACATAAATTCTAATTTTCTCCGAGGGACATTTGAACACAACATAAAAAGTTCTTAACTTCATCCCCCCTTCGATACTCCAAAGTCTGAGTTGTCATTAAACACATCATAATTTTACCGTCACCTCGTTTTTCTCGCTAATCAGCGGTATCTCGTGGATCTTAACGCAGATTTCAACGTTAGATTGATATTTCTAACTAACGGGACTCACTACAAGGTTTAAGAGTTTTTATCTCTCTGTCCAAGACTGAGAGGGATTACTGTACAGCAACAGCTAATATGAGCTGCTGATGGAGATTTTCAGCCATTCAAAGGAAGGCTGGCTGCGTTTTTTACGGTTTAATATCTCTTTAGATTGCTGTGGGAATACAGAAAAGAGCCAAAACTCATTAGCTGTATACAACAACTAACCTTGTCCCTGAAACTAACACATAATCATGCCAAAGCGGGGCAGCAGAAGAGCAACAATGTTGTTTTCTGTCACAGAAAGCTTTCTGTGTTGCTCTCAGCACTAATTATGATAAAGACATGTGTTGGTCTGGCTAAGGCTAAGCTAACGTTCAACTAGCACAATAACTAACCCTTTCCCCCTTTAACTATCAAACACTAACGCTGAAGCGGTTTGGCAGAAGAGCAAAATCACCCTCTCTGCCAGAAAGCTTTTAGTGTTGCTGTCTTCGCTTGTTTTTATGAAGAAATGTCCACTTTTGACTAAAGTGCTGCTGTGACTAATTCAGAGCTAATCGCTCTACAAGCAGCCAGTGTACACAAGCATTCACACAAGAAGTTACCTTTTCCCCCCTCAACTATCACATAGTCATGCCAAAGCAGGTCAGAAGAAGAGTAAAAACATCTTTCCCAACATGAAAAGCTGGTAGGGTTGTTTTCATTCTTTGTCATACAGAAATGGGGCCCAGTTCTAGTGAAACAGAAGCTAAAGCTGTATCTGAGTATTTACAGCAGTGGAGGCGGCCATTAGAGGGCTTTCAGCACAAGTAAACCCCGCCCATGGCGCAACTCTGCATGTATGGCTCTAGTTAACACAGTGGAGGCAGCCATGACCGCCAGCATTCAGTCCAAGCAAACGCAACTCTGTATTCTATGGCTTAAAAATTAGGATCACTCACTCAGGCTTGCTTACTCAGACACAGACATTGCCATGTGTAAGGCTGTGGTCAGCAGAAAATCAACATGCTAATTCTGGTGCATGCTTTTAAATGTGAATCTTTACTAAACAGAGCATCTTTTCTTGACATTAGGTTAGACATCATCACATATGAGGTTTCTACTGTCCCCATGATTATTATGTTTAGGTCTTACATCACCAAGAGACAGAGCATGTCTTTGAGCAATATAACCCTGACTCCCTTGTATCAAAGGAAACAGAAAATTAAGAAACTATGAGTCCAATATGATCCATCAGTCAGAATCCTCACACTGACCACAATGACTATCATTCACTGATCAACAATGTGCAAACAATATGCCTTAAAGTTGTGCTGATTTTAGATCAACATGACAGAGCAGGTTACCTGTCACACTTTTGGCTCAGAACAAGTGTTAACAGAAAAATTCAAGATAATCTCTTTCATTAAATTAGAAAGTTTGAGAGTGAGAAAAAGAAACAGGGACCCAACTTTTAGCTCATATAATATACATTTAAAAACACTATTTTCTTTCAAACCACCCTTATTTAGCTTACTTAAGACTAAAAGTGGCAAATGTCAATAGTTTGTTGTTGTTGTTAAATTATGATATTTCCTTTGAACTAAACCATAAGCAATTATAGTTCTCAGGGAGAATTAGAACTTGATCCCTAATTTAAAATAATAAGCCCCCCTCATATAAAGGCCTGCTACCTAATCTTGTAAATAAAAGCCCTTGTCTTTATTTTGGGATTTATAGTAGCTAATGTTGGCCACTCAAAATCTTCAAAGGAGGTCTGTAATCAAACAACCACATTTTAAGGATTTTTCGTATCTAATGGCAAGACATCAAAATCTGACAAACCATCACCACCATGGCCTTAGAGTTCCATACAAGAGCCCAAGAAATGTCTGTTTACAAGTTTTTTCTACACCTACACAAAATTTGAAGGGGGTGGGTTTACTTAGTTGGAGGAATTCATCGAAAGAAGACTCCTGCAAATTTGACCCTTTTCAACAAAAATTGAAAAATGGTGGAATTCCTATTGTTTTTGTAAATGGGTACAAGAGTGTTTGGAGGCCCTACCATGTAACATTTACTTGCCAAATTTCACAGTCATAGGTACATCTTACCTTTGGGGGGTGAATTCACAAAGAAGGGGGTGCCGCTGAGCAATTTTTCCACGATGACTCAAACAACTTTAATGATCCTAGTACTTTCTTGACTGGGATAATTTCTGTCAATATCAATGGCAGTACAAGCTTTTTAAGCCCTTCTTAAAAACTACTTCATGTTCAAAATGACAAAATGTGTCATCAGAGCAACAGCTTTAGTTGCAAATCTGTGAGCTTGACATGACATAAGGGTGAATATTTACAAATGCTAAAAACTAAGTTCTAAGAGGGATTCTGGCAACCTGGGAGAATTTTTCCCCATTTTTTTTGACAGGACCACATTGTGTGCTGCAGTGAGTGATCAAAGTTTGAGGAGCTGCCATGGCCACACCCTTTGAGTTTTGCCCACTTACTCTTTTTTTCACAAAGGTGTCTTCTCCACCACGGGCTGCAGGTTATCTTAATTTTTATGCATATTTTCCAACACCAAGTTCTATAAACTGGAATGCTTATTGGAATGAAGCATTTACAGGTAAAGTTTATTTGTGTAATGAGGGAGTGGCCTGAAGTGATCAATACCCTTTATCAAGGTGTAGCAGCAAACATAAACTCAAGACAATCTGATGAACCCTCTTGGCATAAATTCTTGAAGGATCCCTGTAAATGGCTTGATTTCCAGTTTCTTAACAAAATTTCAAAATGGCAGACTCACTGTTGATTTGGCAATATTGGTCCAAGAGGCTGTTTTGTAGGTCCTGCTGTGCTGAATTTGTGTACCAAATTTCAAAATCCTAGGTTAAACAAGGTGAAGGGACAAATTTTTTAAAATATTTTGGGGGGTGCAACTGAGCCCATGAGCCACACTTAGTAACAAAACCAATTTTAGTCATCTCCTTTTACCAAAAGAAATTTTTTTCTACTAAGTTTTATAACTCTACAAGTCTCTTAAACCCTGAAAAAAATTACTTACTCCTGTTTCATATGGTGGCAACAAATTGCCATGGCAACCGTGTCACAGGCAGATTGTTAAACTAACTTAACTTAAACTAATCCCACAACTTGGCAGAGATGATTACCTAATATTTTTCCACAAGTTGGAATTCAAATAATATGGGATATTTTCATGTCTTGTAGGATTTATAGGTGATTTAGCAAAAACACTAGCCTACTTCATACTGCCAGTTGGAGGTGCTATGTTTTTGAAAAATGTAATTTAACCCAATGCCGCACTTCAATGAATATGAACAGATATTGAGTGCTGGCATGTTGATATGAACAGACATGCACTAAAACCAAGATTGAGGGAGATCCTGAGTTACCTGGTGGTGTAGGTGTGGAAAATCCGAACCCATGCTCAGGATCTCTCCTGCTCAAACTTTCAAATGAAGTTTCTCTGCTCTCTATCAGCCTGCTGACTCACCATCTGTTTAAGTTTTTCTGCGGTTCATACAAATATCCTCTTGTATCCACAGTAACTGGCACATTATCACCACTAGAGTTGAAATCGCCCACATATTATTTTTGCTTTAGCTTGGTGCTGACGTTATTATCCCTGTAGAAGCACGCAGACCCACACAGCTGATCAGAGGATAACAGTGTGTGGCAGAAGGAGACAAAATGGCAAAAGCTGCAACGTAAATTATAAGCCGACACAGAGGGTTTTTTGGGGGGAAAAATTAAGTGCTTTGTTCGTTTTCGACACAGTGTACAGGCGAGCTCACATATTTTCCAGGTCCATTTTTACGTAAAACTCATTAAACTACGCAGATAAAGCGTTCCTATCTACAGCCACTATGCGCCGGATCTCTCCGAGGTCGTAATAACCACAGGATCAACTTTCATTGAAATCACTGGAGGCTAATGCCACTACTATAACCAAGTAGCCTACTTCATATGACCCAACTTCAAAAATCACAAAATATTCCTTTAAACCAAAAAATTTAAAAACTTTAAACCAATCTGTTTTTTTGTAGTCACCCTTTTTTAACAGCGGTTCAAAATAAAGGAGGTATAAAACACCTAAAATAGCAAACCACTCTCTGCATTTGGTCTTACCTTTGAAAGTGCAGGTCCTGGTTCCATTATCGACCCGGAGTGCCCAGCGACCGGGTACATTGACATTGCTGCTCTGGCGGAACTCGTCTGAGACATTGGCTAATGTAGCGGCAGTGAATGCTGAGTGGAGGTTGAAATAGTATGGGGAATTGATAGTGTCGTATCCCACCTAAATAGAAACAAATTAAATGTAACGTAGCTTTTCCCATGCATTAACATCTCTGCATGTAGATTTAAGTACATGTGGCTACTTGAAGCTCTATTAGTGTATCAGCTCTTACCTGAACATTGTGAACTGGTGGGGCTATTATCCCGTAGTTCATCAGCACAAATGAGTACTGGCCACCAGAGATCAAGACTGCTTGAACTGTGGTTTTCTGGAGAACAGGAGTCACATTGTAAACACCGTCTTGACCAAATGCTATGAATTGTTAGATTTCCCTATTTCATGTTTCAAGCTGACTTACTGTTCCAGTGGTGGGGTAGTAGGCCATCTCATACCATGTTGCAACAAAGACCAAGCTGGCGTTGAAGTTCAGTCCTGGGTAGTAGTCATTGATGTCTTTCGTCGCTTGTTGTAGGACATCGCCACTGGTGTATTGGTTATAGAAAACCAGACCAGTTTGTCTGTTGTCAAAATCCGTCCAGAATGGAGCTATGATATCTCTGGTTCCATTCAATGGAAACGTTTGAGGTATGTAGCTGTACCATGGTGAGTCGAAGGTCAAATGTCCATTGTGGTTCACCTGGAAGCAAATTAATGACATTTTTGCAAATGATCACTATGTATTTTTCACATATATACAGTTATGATTGTATAAGTTATTTTTTTCTTTAACAGTACTTAAAAGCTATATTCCAAGAATTTTAACAGCTTTCCAAATGTAGGGATTTCGGTTTTGGCATAACAGATCAGAGATTGGAATTTTGGTTTGAGACTTGGACTCAAGTTGCACCAAAGTTGCGCACAGTTGTGACTTAGGACTTGCCCCTGAAAGACTTGACTTGAAACTCGATTAAGGATTCAGCCCCATACCAAACCTTTTTTTACTGTGTATTGTCTGGTGCATTATCAGTACGAGTTATAATGTTTTTCCTTCCCATCATGTCCACTCTCCATGTCTTTGCTATCAGCCACACTCCACAGATGATATTACAGTACATCACCTTCATTCAGGGCAGGCTTGAAGCCAACACAATACAGGTGGTTGCCTTGATCAAGGAGAGGTAACAGTGAAGGAAATGACAGTGTTCACATAGAGGAAGAACTCAAAGTATTTTGAATGAAGGGAGAGTAAGAGGTCAGCCTTTGCAGTAACTCACCATTAAAGGTTTATTTGTAACTTGATGTACATTTCCCTTCATACATACTGTAGGTCCAGTCATTTAAAATACAAGATAATACTTGTCTATGTATCGCGTTCACCTCTGTGATACAGACCAACAGCAGGAGAGAAAGCAGAAGTAGCGACCGTAGCACCACACTGCACAAACTAAAAAACATTAGTGTAATTAAACTCTATGGATATACTTAAACTCTAATACACTTAGAATCTGCCTGCCCATCTGTGTAGCAGATACATTGTTAGTATGGGCTAGGTCTAAGAAATTCATCTCATCTGAATTCCTAAACTTGTTAGCTTCATGAAGACATTTTAAAGATACGATGTTGATAGCAGGCCAACTACTTAACCTTCTCTTGACATGCATGTGACCCTGTTTTGGCTTGATGATTCTCTTAACACATATCCCAAACTACTAAATGGCAATAAATGAACTGAATCATCCCTTTCCCAATGGCTAAAGGTAGCTTTTATCAGGTTCCTATCCATTTTTGGACACTTGGATGATTGGACAGTAACGGATGTGTCAAGCTAAACATTGGTCCAAATATATGGCATGCAACAGGTATATAAAACAGTCTATCCGGTGAGTCAGGTTAGGACTAATGTTAACAGAATAACAAACTGATTCCTCTGTAAAAGAAAAATTTTGTTCATAAATTGTTTTTACATACATAAATCTGGTTATATGACTTTCCAAAGAACACAAAGGGGTGTTCCAAGGGAATCAGAGGAGAACTTCCATCATCAGCCCGTATGGTTGCTGTTCCATTAATGGGGTAGAGGGGTCCTAGAAACAACAACAGACACAACAAATTATCTTACTGGTGATGCCAGCAAATATCTTTCACATATAACCAGGCAATTCAGTTGGAGGCCCTGGGACCAAATAAGGCCTCCTTTTATGTGGCCTTTTAAAGATACAATATGTAGAATTTCTGTGCTTAAAAAAAAATATATATATTACAGTTTTTCTCAGTCGCTTTGGTACATTTCTCAGATCAGAATTGAAATTCTTAAAACTACTTGTTCAATCTTCACATCACTGTGTCACTTGTGCACTTCAAAAAAGCAGTTTCTTATTTCCTTGATCAAGTTGCAAGTGCTTTGGTACATCCATGCAAACGACTATGTACAATTCTCTGCTGTTTCCTACATCATGAATTGCTTTTGTCATGTTGATCAAAATGTATTATAATGGGTCTCTGTTGAACAGTCTCACCCCCCACAACATTTAGGTATTAGTTCATCACATAAGTCTTTACATGCCAAATGGTTGAACATGTTGTCATAATATGTCAAGCATATTTCTATACATTTCCATTAGACTTTTTTTCCTAAATCTGTCCTGAATTGGTAAATTGCTCCCAGGTGAATCTTGACTTTCTCTAACGAAAGGAAATGTGTGAAACATTAGATCAACCAATAATCAAGGAATCATCGGATGCAGCGTGTGATGACATCACAGCAGATACCTGCAGAGGCTGGATAAAACACTCTAAAAGATTCTTTCCACGCTGCATCGCAAGAGAAGATTTTCGTTGTGATGTGGATGAAAATTTGTGGCCAACAGACAGGAATGTCAGGAGGTGTTGGAAGACTGCACTGTAATTCCGACAGCACTGCATGTACAGTTTTCCCTAAGAAGATTGTCCTATGTTCACATTTCTACTTTTTTTTTGGTTCCTTTGTGCTATGCAGTGCTGTCTTTTCCTTTCTGTATCACAATGACATCGTCTGTCAACAAATTACAGTACAAACAGCAAAAGCGTAAATGTGAATCTTGTCCAGTCTCTTGCAATCAATCTCCCACATACACTAAGGTGTAATTTACAATTTACAATAATTGTCATCAAAACTTTAGCCATAGTTTACATCAGAACATCCCTCCAGAGTACACTGTTATACTGACAACATGACTAAGCAATTTGACTGTCTTATTCGTACACAATGACACAAGGACTTATCATTCTGATGGCACTGACATGTTCGTTGACACAGATATTTACTTTTGAGAGGGTTAACTAACTGGACAGCCCTGTAGATATTTCTTGACCAATGATAAAGGTACAAAAAAAGGAACATCTCCTGATTAAATCACATTGTTTGTGCTTAAAATGCAAGTAAGTATAGTCTTTAAGTATTGAATACGTTTAGTGATATATCTTTACATGTTTGCATGCTCAGTATGTAAAAAAAAAAGAACACAAAAACTAAGACATTTGATATTTTACTTGCCTCCAAAATGTGTTGGGTTCAGTGGTGGAGTTGGAACAGGAACTGTTGTCATGGGAGTGGTTGGACCTATAAAAATAAGTTGACATTATTGATGTAGAATAACTTATGGTTTAAAAAAAAGAAATCTTCGATAAGCACACAAGTGATAAATCCTATCTAAAAGTAATTGTATCTACTGACAGCCTTTACGAGACATTGTACACACAAGTATACATTTTTTCTGTCTTTAATGTACAAATTTGAACTAAAACTAAAGCAAATTATCATCTGCATGTCGATCACTTCCTCTCAAAATAAATTATTTAAAAGCTGCCATATAATCAGCCCAGTTAGTTAATAAAACATCCAAAACTTAATCTGCTTCTATAGGGTGATATTGTATTGTGTAATGCCAAATCACAGAAGTCAGACTGTTTCTGTTCTTGAAGCAAACACAAGATACTTGTGCGCTACAGAAAGAAAAAGTGCACAGTGAAGAAGTCCCTAAACCTGGTTAAATCTTTACTATTTGCCTCCACAAGTCAACCGTGCTGACTGATGCGTGCCATGAGGGCAACACTTCACCAGGATTAGTGGGACCACCTTCACTGGTGTTTCGTCCAGTTAGTCCTCAAACTCCCAGAGGGCTAAACAGTGATCGCCAGCATCCCAGACCAACCCCCCTCCATCCTGATGCTCACTACCCATAATACCAACACAGAGACATTCGTTCTTACAGATTTTACAGATCTTTTATCTCTATTTCTATTGGAATTACCTTTTCACATAGGGCCAGATAGGTTTGGGGTTTTTTTCCTCAATAAATAAAATCATCATTTAGAAACTGACTTTTGTTTTTACTCAGGTTTTCTTTGTCAGGAAGGGGGCAAATACTTTTTCGCAGCACTGGCCCTTCTTATCAATGCTTTTTCAGAAAGTGCCCCCCATTCCAAACTAACTGAACAGCCCTGTAGATATTTCTTGAGCAATGATAAAGGTACAAAAAAAGGAATATCTCCTGATTAAATCAAATTATTTGTGCTTAAAATGCACATTTATAAAAAAAAAAAGTATTAATTTTGGTTGAGTAAGTACAATCTTTAAATACTGACTACGTTTAGTGATATATCTTTACAGGTTTGCATGCTCAGTATGTTAAAAAAAAAAAAAAAAGAACACAAAAACTAAGACATTTAATATTTAACTTGCCTCCAAAATGTGTTGGGCTTGGTGGTGGAGTTGGAACAGGAACTGCTGTCATGGTAGCGTTTGGACCTATGAAAATAAGTTGACATTATTGATGTAGAATAACTTACAGTAAAAAAAAATAAATAAAAACAATTGGGAAGCACACAAGTGATAAATCTTATCTAAAAATAATTGTATCTACAGACAGCCTTTACAAGACATTGTACACACAAGTATACAGTTTTTCTGTCTTTAATGTACAAATTTTAACTAAAACTAAAGCAAATTATCATCTGCATGTCGACCACTTCCTCTCAAAATAAATTATTTAAAAGCTGCCATATAATCAGCCCAGATAGTTAATAAAACATCCAAAACTTAATCTGCTTCTATAAGGTGATATTGTATTGTGTAATGCCAAATCACAGAAGTCAGACTATTTCTGTTCTTGAAGCAAACACAAGATACTTGTGCGCTACAGAAAGGAAAAATGCACAGCGAAGAAGTCCCTAAACCTGGTTAAATCTTTACTATTTGCCTCCACAAGTCAACCGTGCTGACTGATGCGTGCCATGAGGGCAACACTTCACCAGGATTAGTGGGACCACCTTTACTGGTGTTTTGTCCAGTTAGTCCTCAAACTCCCAGAGGGCTAAACAGTGATCTCCAGCATCCCAGACCAACCCCCCTCCATCCTGATGCTCACTACCCATAATACCAACACAGAGACATTCTTGTTCTTACAGATTTTACAGATCTTTTATCTCTATTTCTATTGGATTTACCTTTTCCCATAGGGCCAGATAGGTTTGGGGTTTTTTCCCTTAATGAATAAAATCATCATTTAGAAACTGACTCTTGTATTTGCTCAGGTTTTCTTTGTCAGGAAGGGGGCAAATACTTTTCACTGGCCCTTCATATCAATGCTTTTTCAGAAAGTGCCCCCATTCCAAACTAACTGAACAGCCCTGTAGATATTTCTTGAGCAATGATAAAGGTACAAAAAGGAATATCTCCTGATTAAATCAAATTATTTGTGCTTAAAATGCACATCTCATAAAAAAAGTATTAATTTTGGTTGAGTAAGTACAATCTTTAAATACTGACTACGTTTAGTGATATATCTTTACAGGTTTGCATGCTCAGTATGTAAAAGAAAAATAAATAAAAATAAAATAACACAAAAATTAATACATTTAATATTTAACCTGCCTCCAAAATGTGTTGAGTTCAGTGGTGGAGTTGAAACAGGAACTGCTGTCATGGTAGCATTTGGACCTATGAAAATATGTTGACATTATTTATGTAGAATAACTTACAGTAAAAAAAAAATAAATAAAAACAATTGAGAAGCACACAAGTGATAAATCTATCTAAAAATAATTGTATCTACAGACAGCCTTTACAAGACATTGTACACACAAGTATACAGTTTTTCTGTCTTTAATGTACAAATTTTAACTAAAACTAAAGCAAATTATCATCTGCATGTCGATCACTTCCTCTCAAAATAAATTATTTAAAAGCTGCCATATAATCAGCCCAGATAGTTAATAAAACATCCAAAACTTAATCTGCTTCTATAAGGTGATATTGTATTGTGTAATGCCAAATCACAGAAGTCAGACTATTTCTGTTCTTGAAGCAAACACAAGATACTTGTGCGCTACAGAAAGAAAAATGCACAGTGAAGAAGTCCCTAAACCTGGTTAAATCTTTACTATTTGCCTCCACAAGTCAACCGTGCTGACTGATGCGTGCCATGAGGGCAACACTTCACCAGGATTAGTGGGACCACCTTTACTGGTGTTTTGTCCAGTTAGTCCTCAAACTCCCAGAGGGCTAAACAGTGATCTCCAGCATCCCAGACCAACCCCCCTCCATCCTGATGCTCACTACCCATAATACCAACACAGAGACATTCTTGTTCTTACAGATTTTACAGATCTTTTATCTCTATTTCTATTGGAATTTACTTTTCCCATAGGGCCAGATAGGTTTGGGGTTTTTTCCTTAATGAATAAAATCATCATTTAAAAATTGACTTTTGTATTTACTTAAGTTGTCTTTCTCAGGAAGGGGGCAAATACTTTTTCACAGCACCGGCCCTTCATATCGATGCTTTTTCAGAAAGTGCCCCCCATTCCAAACTAATTGAACAGCCCTGGCATTAAAATGTAAATATCTCTTGACGAATGATAAAGGTACAAAAAAGGAACATCTCCTGATTAAATCAAATTATTTTTGCTTAAAATGCACATTTATAAAAAAAAGTATTGATTTTGGTTGAGTAAGTACAATCTTTAAGTACTGACTACATTTAGTAACATATATTGACATGTTTGCATGCTTGGTATGTTCAAAAAATAAAAAACACAAAAACTAAGACAATATTTGATATTTAACTTGCCTCCAGGATGTGTTTGGTTCACTGATGGAGTTGAAAGAGGAACTGCTGTCATGGTAGTGGTTGGACCTATGAAAATAGGTTGACATTGTTTATGTAGAATAACTTACGGTAAAAAAAAAAAAAAAAAATTCATTGAGAAGCAAACGTGATAAATCTATCTAAAAATAATTGTATCTACTGACAGCCTTTACGAGACATTGTACACACAAGTATACAGTTTTTCTGTCTTTAATGTACAAATTTGAACTAAAACTAAAGCAAATTATCATCTGCATGTCGATCACTTCCTCTCAAAATAAATTATTTAAAAGCTGCCATATAATCAGCCCAGATAGTTAATAAAACATCCAAAACTTAATCTGCTTCTAAAAGGTGATATTGTATTGTGTAATGCCAAATCACAGAAGTCAGACTATTTCTGTTCTTGAAGCAAACACAAGATACTTGTGCGCTACAGAAAGGAAAAATGCACAGTGAAGAAGTCCCTAAACCTGGTTAAATCTTTACTATTTGCCTCCACAAGTCAACCGTGCTGACTGATGCGTGCCATGAGGGCAACACTTCACCAGGATTAGTGGGACCACCTTCACTGTTGTTTCGTCCAGTTAGTCCTCACACTCCCAGAGGGCTAAACAGTGATCTCCAGCATCCCAGACCAACCCCCCTCCATCCTGATGCTCACTACCCATAACACCAACACAGAGACATTCTTGTTCTCACAGATTTTACAGATCTTTTACCTCTATTTCTATTGGAATTACCTTTTCACATAGGGCCAGATAGGTTTGGGTTTTTTCCTCAATAAATGAAATCATCATTAGAAACTGACTTTTGTATTTGCTCAGGTTGTCTTTGTCAGGAAGGGGGCAAATACTTTTTCACAGCACTGGCCCTTTATATCGATGCTTTTTCAGAAAGTGCCCCCCATTCCAAACTAACTGAACAGCCCTGTAGATATTTCTTGAACAATGAAAAAGGTACAAGAAAAGGAACAACTCTTGATTAAATCAAATTATTTGTGCTTAAAATGCACATTTAAAAAAAAAGTTTTAATTCTGGTTGAGTAAGTACAATCTTTAAATATTGACTACGTTTAGTGATATATCTTTACAGGTTTGCATGCTCAGCATGTAAAAAATAAATAAATAAATAAAAAATAAAATAACACAAAAATTAATACATTTAATATTTAACTTGCGTCCAGATTGTGTTGAGTTCAGTGGTGGAGTTGAAACAGGAACTGTTGTCATGGTAGCGTTTGGACCTATGAAAATATGTTGACATCATTTATGTAGAATAACTTACAGTAAAAAAAACAAAAAAAAAAAACAAAGTCATCGAGAAGCACACAAGTGATAAATCCTATCTAAATATAACTGTATCTACTGACAGCCTTTACGAGACATTGTACACACAAGTATACAGTTTTTCTGTCTTTAATGTACAAATTTGAACTAAAACTAAAGCAAATTATCATCTGCATGTCGACCACTTCCTGTGGTGTTTTACTTTGTGGAGTCGTTTTATTTTTGTGAAACTTCCGGTTTCCGGAGGCTGTGACTGGCTGCTAACTTTACTTTGCTCTTCCTGAGGCTTCCACCCCTTCCCCCCGGTGCTGTGGAGAGTTCACACCTGCAGCGAATCACTCATCATGATCACTACTTAAGACCTGCTGCGGCTCTCTACAGCGCCTGAGTCTCGCCTTACTTACCTCACGGTAATCGTCAGCTCCAGGCTCCTTCTCTCACGAGATTCCTCCAGAGAAGTTCACCAGTGTTTCTTCTATTGAGATTTTTGAGTATTCTCTAGTGCTTGTTTATTCCTGTGCTCACCTCTAACGTGCCTCTCCATTCCCTTCCAGTGCCTCCTGCCCAGATCACCGCAGCCAGCTCCAGCACTCTCTCACCTTCTCGGACTCTTGGAATCCCCCCTCCTGTTCCCACTTACCTGCACAATAAACCTGTTCAAAACTGCTATCCGTCTCCGCATCCTGGGTTCAACCATTACACTTACATAACACTTCCTCTCAAAATAAATTATTTAAAAGCTGCCATATAATCAGCCCAGATAGTTAATAAAACATCCATAACTTAATCTGCTTCTATAAGGTGATATTGTATTGTGTAATGCCAAATCACGGAAGTCAGACTGTTTCTGTTCTTGAAGCAAACACAAGATACTTGTGCGCTACAGAAAGGAAAAATGCACAGCGAAGAAGTCCCTAAACCTGGTTAAATCTTTACTATTTGCCTCCACAAGTCAACCGTGCTGACTGATGCGTGCCATGAGGGCAACACTTCACCAGGATTAGTGGGACCACCTTCACTGGTGTTTCGTCCAGTTAGTCCTCAAACTCCCAGAGGGCTAAACAGTGATCGCCAGCATCCTAGACCAACCCCCCTCAATCCTGATGCTCACTACCCATAATACCAACACAGAGACATTCTCGTTCTTACAGATTTTACAGATCTTTTATCTCTATCTCTATTGGATTTACCTTTTCACATAGAGCCAGATAGGTTTGGATTATTTTTTTCCATAATAAATAAAATCATCATTTAGAAACTGCATAATATATTTACTTGGGTTGTTTTTGTGCGGTTTTAAAATAGGTTTGATGATCCGAAACAGTACAACAATCTGGAAACTGGGCTCTCTTCTTATGACTGTTGTCCTTAAAGAAATCTAAAAGGTTGTTTGGGGATCTTTAACAGTACATGACAGGCAATAGTTTCTGAGGGTTACTGAAGCTTTAACTTACCTCCCTGAACCGTAGGATTCAGAGAGGAAGGAAGAGAATTAAAGATGATTATAGAAGAAAGACAGAACAGATTAGACAGTACCCATGATAAGTCCCTTTACAAAATTCTGTTATGCTGTCTGTCTTTGAAAATTTTTAAAAGCACAAGTAATAAGGTTACAGGTGTATACACAACACTTACGTCTTTATTATGAGATAAGATACACAACACTTTAAAATCATATAAATATTTTTTAATAGGCACATTAAGTTCTCCAAGATAAAAAAAATGTGCATTCCATGAATAGAAATAGCTTAAATCAATGAATATAGTATCTGTAAAGTAGGAAAAAATCTCACAGGTAGAATACCCCAAGACATTGCTAGTCTTGGGCTAAGCCCCTAATGTTGGCAACATCTAGCTTCACCCTTGCTTCAGCCCATGTAGCCATCCCCTAGCTCCACCGATGGATTTCATTGTTCCATCAATCACAGCAAGTGGTCCACGTCCTGAAGCAGCAAAGCAGCCCCAGACCATCACACTGCCGCCACCATGTTTGACTGTTGGCATGACTGTTGATCAAATGCTGTGCTATTTTTACGCCGCACACTTCCCAAAAAGCTAAGCTTTGTCTCATCAGTCCACAGAATATTCCTCCAAAAGTCTTGGGGATCATCAAGATGCTTCTTGGCAAATGTGAGACGAGGCTTTGTGCTCTTTTTGGTCAGCGGTGGTTTTGGCCTTGGAGCTCTCCCATGATGCCATTTTTGCCCAGTGTCTTTCTTATGGTTGAGTCATGAACTCTGACCTTAACTGAGGCCAGTGAGGCCTGCAGTTCTTTGGATGTTGTTCTGGGTTCTTTTGTGACCTCCTGGATGAGTCGTTGTTGCATTCTTGGAGTCATTTTGGTTGGCTGACCACTCCTGGGACGGTTCACCACTGTTCCCAGTTTTCTCCATTTGTGGATAATGGCTCTGTCCCAAAGCCTTGGAAATGGCTTTGCAACCTTTTCCAGACTGATAGATTTCAATGACTTTGTCATTTGTTCTTGAATTTGTGGCATGATGCGTTTCTTTCTGAGATCTTGTAGCCTACTTCACTTTGTCTGACAGCTTCTATTTAAGTGATTTCTTCATTCAACAGTGAAATTAAACTCAGCTTTCCAAAAACTGTGGTTAATCACTGTTAACTCATGATTTAACAAGGGGGGAAATTACTTTTTCACATTGGGCCAAAAAATAACATGGGTTGAGCTTACTTATAAAAGGTGAAAACTTGTTTCCTCCGAAATAACAAGTAAACTAAACTTGACTTTTTTATAAGTTCTTTTTTATTTTTTTTATATTTTTTAAATGCGCTGCAATTACAGTAACTTAATATTTCTGAGTAATAAATACTCATGCTTACTTTATCATTTTAACTGTGCTATACTAATTTACTAATAAATTAATCATTTTTCACATGTAATACTAGTTTAAATCTAACTATTGATTATTTAACTCAAAGTATCTGATTAACTTAAAAATTGAAGTAGTACTCACTGAAAAGAATGTTATTTATGACAGTTTAAGTTACCATTCCACTGCTCTCCACCTCTCCAGGAGGACAGAAAAAAAGTTGCACAGTCAAATTCCCTGATGAGTTTTCACTGTTATTTTCTAATGTGCACTATGATCAAAGGCACATTAATGCTTAGGCTAGCTGGTACTTTAGTCTAGAGTTTCTACCTCCATGCATACCTCATACATGAGAGATACTATTTATATTTTGTAAGACAGCATTTTTATATTACATATTTGTATTTATTAGTGCTCTTGCAATACTACTTTTATTTGTTCTCTATTTCTATTGTGTTTCTGTCGCCAAATGGCCTGCTTTGTCCTGCTTTATCTATTACTTTTTGTTACTGTAAACTGGAATTTCTCCTTGTGGGACTAATAAAGGAATATCTTATCTTATCTTATCTTATCTTATCTCATCTTATCTTATGTAAAGTGTGGCTTTCACATAATGCAACAGCCGAAACACTGATGGAAGGGCCTGATACTGACAGCCGCCCAATGCAGGTTGATTCCAGCTATGGAGGGTTCCTCAGTGAGGCACTTTGGTGAGTTGAATTTATCAGTGTCACAAACTCCACCTCCCTCTAACTGTGCTTGGCTCTTAGTGCCAGTGTGTGGGAAATGGATGCTTGTTTCAATGACTGATGTATACATAAGGGAGGATTTTTTTTTCCGAAATAGCTGTCGTGTGGCCAAGTCTATCGATGCGTCCGTCATGCGTATTTGCACAGACACGTTTGGCTTCATGTTGTTGGCCCAACACCACTCACAGGCAGACAAACACAAGCTAATGTGTTGGTGGTGTAGACCCGAGGCTTCTATCTGCAGAGGAGAAAAGGATTCAGCACAGGACTGAACTTTTCTCATGCTTTAAAGTTCCTCTCTGACCATGGCGCATACGTGCGTCAATGCTATCTATGAATAACCGCACTCTCTCTCTCTCTCTCTCTCTACTCAGCAAGCTGCAGACTGTTAAAATATTGTTCCATAAACATTCCACTTCTATATTTTATCATGATGATACACCCTAATGATTAAACATCAGTATATGAGTTCATTATAAAACCTTTAATATGTGCCACATTGCAGAAAATATATATTTACTGTATATTGATAATTAACGGATCAAAAACATCATAAATCTCTTACATCATAATGACGGATCAGTAGGGCAGTGAGAAATGGAGGATGACAGGAGCCAGGAATGCTCTGTGATTCACATTATTGATATTACAGATTTCTCAAAATCACTGATCAGACTTAATGAATATTTGAGCTCTCTCAGATGTTTACAATGGGTGTAAATGGTTTTTATGGTAAACTTTATTGCCCTTTTTCACAATTTTTTGCCAGTTTTCACCCAATTAAGCTACCTTTTGCCATTAAATACCACCTTTTTCCTCATTTTTACCCATTTGAGCTTTTTTTTTGCAACTTTTCACCCATTTTTTGCCACTTTAATCCCAACTTTTCCCCTTTTCAACATTTTTTCTCTCAATGTTCACCCATTTAAGCTACCTTTTCTTGTTAAATACCACTTTTTTCCTAGTTTTTGCCCATTTTAGCCACTTCTTGTTGCCACTTTTATCCCATTTTTGTTGCCATTTTTCACCCATTTAAGCTACCTGTTGCCATTAAATACCACTTGCTTCCCCTTTTTTGCCCATTTTCGCCAGTTCTTTTTGCCGCTATATCCCATTTTTGCCCTTTTTCACCACTTTTCACACATTTCAGCTACCCTTTGCTACAAAATACCACATTTTCAATTGTTTTGTCCATTTTTCCCACTCTTGACTGCTTTTTGCCCATTTTAGTCAATTTTCACTCATTTTTTGCCACATTTGGACCATTTCATCTCACCTACAACTTATTTTTTGGTCACTTCTCACCCATTTTTTTGCTACTTTCTGACCCCTTTTCCACTTTTTCTCCCATTCTCACCCCTTTTCACCAATTTTTGTTGGTTTTTGACCCTTTTCGACACCTAAATTTAACTTATTTTTATTGCTACCTCAAGCTGTTTTTGCTTCACCTCTTAGATTGCGGCTCTTGCAAAGGTATTTTTCAACATTTTGGCTGTTTGGTTGAGCAGGGTTATGTAACACTGCTGTAAACAATATCTCCACCATCTTTAGCACAATCTCACACACCTTCAGCCTTTAGACTCAAAAGGCTACTCTGTCAATAAGGCAGTGTTAAATGTTTTTGTTAACTAACTTCATATTTTGAGCTATGATTTCACATTCTTCACAAATCAGGTATTGCACTCTTCAGCTTTTATGCTATTTTCAGCTATTTTCCACTATTTCAGCTATTTTAAGCAATTTCTATGCTTTTTCAGCCAATTAATGCTATTCTAAGCTATTTTTATGCTATTTTAAGCTATTTTAGGGCTACTTTCAGCTATTCTTGAGCTATTTGCAGATAATTTTAGGCTACGTTTAGCTATTTCTATCATTTTTTTAGGAACTGAATGCCATTTTCAGCTACTTTTATGGCATTTTATGCTATTTTTTTGCTTTTTCAGCTATTTTCAGCAGTTCTGATTCTAATTCAGCTCTCAGCATCCCCACGCAATTTCAGCTGAAATTGCATTTTTATCTAGTTTTAGGTGAGAGTGCTGTTTTTAATAACTATGTACATCATAATTATGTAAAGTACAAATCCTCAGCCAATGGAATACAATCACAGAAACGTTTTGAGTCGTAACGGTGCGTTTATAATCCAGATATCAATATCTAAGAACTGGGAAACACTGTGGATCACTGTCAAATCCAAATATAGCTGATTTTCGCAGACATTGGTCTGTTTAAATCCTGTTTTACCCGCTCCTCACAGAGCAGACTTCCAGTTTTGTTGCACACTGACGTGAGGTCAGTGCAAACCCCTATTGTTGTGTGTGTAGCTCCACCTTTTTGGGGTGAATAAGTAAGTTCTATACCCCTACGGAAGGGCCCAAAAAAATGGGATGGTACTGGTCAGTTTTTGTGACCCTTTCCAACTTTTGCGATATGGAAATGCAAAAAAAGGCATGCTTTGCTGTTCCAAACTGAACCGCCAGGTGGAAATGTCCTATATGTTAGGCATGCTGTCCACTCAACATTATCACTGTCCCCCACAGGTGAAAGTTCTTTAAGTGAGCTGGTAACTTAACTTGTGGGGCAAAAGGGATTAATGCCCAAAGGCATTCTGGGAAAACTATGTAGATTAAGGGACTGGAATGGGAATGGAAATCAAAGGTGAACATACTGATTCAAGAATAACTTGGTAGGTAAACTGGTTTGGTGATTACATGCCAGTCCTTTGCAATGTGTCACTGTAGCACCATAAAATTAGATGAAGGTACAACACTTCCAGGGACAGCCACAGGGGGGCAGTAAAGCACTATCAGGCTGCCATTAGGCTCTGTAAAGTGGAAAAAAGCAGCTGACTATTTGGCTCACAGAAAAGTATCTCCTTGAAATGCCCTAAAAAAGGTCCTCAAACAGCTGACTGGGTGCCATGAGTTTTAGGTCCTTATACTTGGTTATTTCTAAATCTGCTGCCCAGTGCATGTGATGTTTCTATGTACAGTATCTGTTTACTTGACAGAAGCCAGCTTCAATCTTCTCATTCATACATACAATCAGACACATGTGCTATTAGCTTTAAGTCACTTGGTATAATAATAATCATTTGATATCACTGTATGTCTGTTGTTTTTTAAATATAATATAATATAATGCAGTCCTTTATTTATGCAGCATATTTTGAAAATTAGCCAACTGCTGCACAGTGACTAAAACAGAAATCAGAACATAATTCAAAGCAGGAAATAAAACATAAAAATACCTGAGTTGAAAACCAGACAATAAGAATTAATTTTACAACATCAATCAATCAACCTTGATTTATTTTATGGCACCAATTCAAAACCAAAGTTACCTCAAGAAATTTTCTGTCTAGACTGTAAGTGAGATGAATTATCTTACATCCTTTCTAAGGTTGAGCTTACCTGCAGTCACCTGAGGATTCATGGTTGTAGTCGTCTGAGGAGTCACCACACCTGTGAGACAAAAGCATGAATATGAAAAACAATGAGACAAGCCTTTCCTCTGGTGCTGTCTCACTCCATCCTCCACATTTAAGCTGCTGCTGTGCTGTATGTACACTACACTTATCATTAAGGATTTCTTCATTGATTTAAAGCAATGGAGTCACATCTTTTAAAACTGTTTTCAGACACAGAATCCCCTGAATGTGATATAAGCTCTCATCTAATGGTAAGTCATATCATCTTTACTCATATAGCACATATAAATAAAGCTAAGAGTATAAAAGAATAAGAACTTAATAGCTCCCCACACAAAGAGAATATAATGCATCAATACAACAAACAATAAAATCAAGTATGATTTTATTACTTACATACTATCCCAGTAAGCAGCAGCACAGGTAGCGTCATCTGAGCAGCCATTCTCCAAAACTCAAAATTAAAATCTGTTGACAGATATAAAATGTTGAATTACACAAAAACAACTCCATCTTTGTTGCGTCACATTTCACTGTTGAACTGTTTTAAATAAAAATGTTTACATTCAAATCGAAGTCCATGAGAATATACAGTGCTTAACAAATGTATTAGACCACTACCCAAAGTAAGGTTTATGCCACAGCTGCACTAAATTAACAGCATTGGTAATTACCAAAATCATTTTTTATGTTTCTGCAATGGTTAATACACCAATATGTAGAAGCTCTTTAACCCAAATGATAAATGATATTTTTAACGCTAATATATAATTATTATTGTTATCCATAAATTTTCAAATTTACGGATTTACCAACAAACTGAAAAAATAGTAAAGCACATTAATATTTCTTGATTAATATGTCAAATTCTAGTTATTTACTTGCATTTCTGAACAGAAAAATGAGTTTTAGTGGTTGAATGTTAAGCTTGATTAATTTCTGACTTCTCTTTGAGCCGGCTCAAATTTGGGTATAAAAAGGTGAATTCAGTTTGAAATTCCTCATTCCTGTTCGAAATGGTAAAACGTGGAGAGCTCACTGAAAATGAAAGAGTCTGCATTACAGCACTTCATGTTGCTGGATGGTCTCTGAGACAAATATGACAGGTGGTCTAATAAATTTGTTAAGCACTGTACATCAATTTATCAGTGATATTGTTAAAAAAGAAGAAAAAGCAGTATAATTCTTATTTATAAAACATATTTTGAAGATATGCAGTGAAAAACAAGCCTTTTGTCCCATTGAATCGAAATTTATTTTTTAAGCAGTCCGTGAAGTATAACAAATTTCTTTAGCTTTGTTAATTTAATATCATTTCTTAATAAAGTCAAACTATGATGCAGTAAGACATAAAAACTCCCATCATAAGAATAGCTTGAATGATACAACACATCAGACTGATGATAATAACCCACACCTACAAAATGCATTAATTACCTGTTTGTGCTCCTCTGGTTCTGTAGGTGCATCTGAGTGATGCAGGGCTGCTGCAAGGCTATTTATAATGTGAAATCAGGTACCTTCCCACAAACTTGTAGTTTGACCAGTTCCAATGTAATGACGTGGAATAAAAATCATTACTTCCTCCTTTCACTGCTTTTAATAAAAATAAAGAGTGTGTGACTGTTTTTTACATAATGAAATCACTTTTAATGATAGAAATACCTAGATATATATTCTTATAATTCTTGAAATGTGTTCATTTAAAGGACATTTACCCTTTTTCTGATTTTGTAAAGCAATCATGGTCAATATAATTTGGCTTTTTTACATAAAGAAAAAACAAAAATAAATTCTCCCTTGTCAAAGTGAAAACAGATTTCTACAAAGTAATATCAATTTTAAAAAGTAATGTAAAGGAAGTGACTGCATAAATATTCACCCCCTTTAAAGTGACTGACCTAATTCAACAGAGGTCCAGCCAACTGCTGCTAGTAGTCTCACAGTTAGTGAAATGGGGACCACCTGAGTGCAGTGAATGTCTCTATTGATCATAGTATGAGGACACCTGTTTCTGGAAGGTCCAGTCACTGGTTAATCAGTATTCCTTGCTACCATTACACCATGTAGACAAAAGAACACGCCAAGCAACTCAGAGAAAAGGTTATTGACAATCTGCCTACATGTGGCCATCCTCATAATCTGAGAGAAAAAAGGAAACTAGTAAGAGAGGCCACCAAGACACACATGATTATTACAGTATGAGATGGGAGAGGCTGTGCATACAACAACCGTCGTCCAGGTTCTTCACCTGTCAAAGCTTTATGTGAGAGTGGCAAACAGAAAGCCACTGTTGAAGAACACTAGTACTGAATTTCAACTAGAGCTTTTCAAAAGGCCTGTGGGAGACTTCATGATTTGTTTTGGTTTCCTCACATTTAAAATATCCATCTCTGAAATGTCTTCCTCCATCAGAAAACAAGTATGAAAAGAATTTCCCCTGTCTTCTGACGCTGATAAATGAAAAAGAAACTAAAAAAAAAATAAAATTTTCACCTATTGTGTTCTTTTTAACCTGGCTACAGTGGAGAGAATTTATGTTTTACAGGAGTGAAAATATCTAAATCAACTTCTTAGAATAACAACTCCAACATGAATCTATGAAGTTCAGTCATGAAAAATCTAATACATCTTATGGGAAAATAATTAGTCAGAATAATAATTTTAGGAAGTCCATTTTCAGTTTCAGCCGCTCAAATACAACATGTGGTCAAAGATTTTTGGGGCATCTATTGTGTTACCTTACATGTGACTAGCTTTTTGTTTTTGTGTAGCAGCTTGTCACTAAGAAATGTACCATGCACATGCCTAATCACTCCAAATTGGATTCTAATTGTGTATCTTTGATGTCAAAATATTTAGAATTGCTGACCTACTTTAATGAAATGCCCCAATTATAAAACTGGGACAACAAAACGAAGAGGAAATGATGTGTTCTTTTCAGGTCAGTATATTTTGCAGCCAGTGGATTTTTAATTTGAAATGAGAAATCTAAATGAAGAAACGAGCTGTTTCTTAGATACTTTTTTAAAGGGAAAATCAATCAATATTTTTATGTATAGCATTTTTCATACAAAACAAAGTAGCGTAAAGTGCTTTACAATCAAACAGAATAAAAAGAAAGAATACATGACTCTACCCCACCCCATTCCTCCCTCCCCATTCCTGTCCCTTCATTCCCACCCTGTAATCCGAACACAATATTGGCACGTGTATCATGAAGCGCATTGAGTAGTCAGACAACTAGAAAAGGGTGCCTTGATACAAGATTAAAACACCAAAACTGAGAAGGTACTTAAAACTAGTGAAATTATCTGCCAGTGCAGTGAGATAATTTGACTTCATAAGATATCTTGAAATAAGACTGTTAAATCTAGAAATAAGTAAGTCGGCAGAACCCTTCTAACCCATTTAACAGAATAAGAATATTAAAATTTATGGGTAGCCAATGCAGAGACCTTAAAGTTGGTGTGATGTGATCTCTCTTTCTGGTCTTTGTCAGCATTCATGCAGCTGAGTTTTGGAGCAGCCGCAGGTGTGAGATATCTTTTTGGGGAGACCAGAAACAAGAGCGTTACAATTGTCTATTCTACACGTGATAAAAGCATGAGTTAATGTCTCTGCGTTGGCTTGAGAGAGAAATGGTTGCACGTGGGCAATGTTTTCTAAATGATAAAAAGCTTCTTCTTTTTTTTTTTTTGTGATATCCCGTATGTGTGGTTCGAAATTCAGCTCTGAATAAAATAAAACACCTAAATTTTTGGCCTGCTGACACGGATTAAAAGATAATGCTTTGAGTTTGCGGACCAGTTTCTCTCTCTTGTCCCCTGTACCAATGACTAAAACCTGAGTTTTGTCCTGGTTGAGCTGTAAAAAGTTTTCTGCCATCCATGATTTAATATCTAAAATACAGTTAAAAAGGGCATCAAGTGTGTCATCAGGAGACACAGCAACACAGAGTTGAGTGTCATCAGTATAGCTGTGGAAACTGATGCCATGTCTCCTGATGACACTACCCAAAGGTAACATATAAAGATTAAAAAGAGTAGGGCCTAAAATTGAACCTTGGGGAACACCACACTACACTTCACGTCATAACATTTAGATAAGTGATCCCCAAAAGCCACATAACACTTTCTGTCACTAAGATAAGATCTAAACCAGTTAAAATCTGTGCCAGAGATGCCAATACAATTACGAAGTATATTTAAGAGAATTGCATTGACTGTACCAAATGCTAACCTGACACATCAGATGGATGTGTTTCACACATCTATCTGGAAAACCTTTAATACTAAGCGTTTGGGAAAGGGCTGAGGATTTGAAAAAAAAAACTCTGAGTGTGACTGGATGAATGTTCTGTCTGTCACATCTCTACAGGCCAATCAGAGCAACAAAACACGTGACGTAGCCGCAACCGAGGTGCAAGTGCGCAGCTACGAGGATTAACATGAATCATGCTGACTGTAGACGTGTCAGTACACAACTTTTGTCGTTTTTTAAAAGAAAACAACTCACTGCTGTTCTTTGTTCTTTTTTTAATGAAGAAATGTGGTCAAGTTCTGATAAAACTGGCACTTTGGCAGCATTTACGCTAGGCTCTTCGGCCATAACTGCACCGGCCTCTTGTTGCTGCTTGCCCAGGGTCATGACTCTGCCGCACCTGAAAGTACTGCCCCTTGTCGCTGATTGGTCCTGTCACTTTTTAACCAGAGCCAGATTGTTCAGATGGGAGCTTTGCAAGATGGATTCGCCAGTGAGAAACACGGAAACAGGTGTGTCCATCTGCTTTGCAAAGTTAATCAAATGCTGCACTTAGGTTCAATAAAACTAAAACAGAAGGCAATTTATTATCCATGTTTGACCGGAGGTCATTAACAATTTCCACTAAAGGAGTCGCTGTGATTTCTTCTAAAACCGGATTAATACATTTCAGAAATACTTCTGTATTTAATAAAATCATTTAACTGCTTTAAAACAATCTTTTCTAAAATTGTACTTAAAACGGGCAAAGTTGGGTTGTATAACAGGTTGGGTAAAATTCATACAGTTGAGTAGGTTTAGAAATCCTGAGCTAAAAGAGTCGGACTGATTGTTTACACGCAGATTAAAATCACCTAAAATAATAACTCTGTCAAACTTTGATGGATGAAAGAGAGCAGCTCTGAAAATTCTGTAATAAAATATGTGCAACATTTAGGTGGTCTGTATATGGTTAAACATAGTATGGGAGGACTGCTAAAAACAAAGAAATGATATTCAAAAGATAAGTACTGACCGAAATTTCGGTGTGAATAGCCAGTAGCCACTTGGACTCAGATGCCACCATATCCTTGTAGCTTGACAGCATAGAGTCCCTCCTCTGCATTTCCTCTAAAAGCCTCCGGATGTCCTCTCTAAGGTTAGTGACCTCTCTTTTTGCGTGAGAAATGGTTAAACAACCCTCGCAGTGAACAGTCCTGATATTGCAGGAGTGGGATAGAGACCAGACTCCCTGTTGCTAAGGTAAAAAACACTGAGGATGAAGGCGGTAGGCCCGCTCAGTGTTCAAAGTGAGATATCATCAAATCAAAACAAAAAATTAAAGCTGCAAGCTTGGGGCTAGGATTTTAAAAATATTTAGTGTCTCTAGCTCAATGGTTCTCAAACTAGGGTCCAGGGACCCCTGGGGGTCGGCGAGCCACAGCTACGGGGTCCGCAAAATAATTCAGAATGAATTATTAAAGCAATGCCATGTCATTATAAAAGCAAATAAATACATATAGGAACCTCAGCGTCATACAAACAACCATAATAAACCAATGACTCCCACATTGGTGTGCAGGACTAGCTAGCAACAATGGATAATTATCTAAGCTTGTCCACTTCATCAAGTGATGCTAGGCCAAAACCAGCTAAACTGAGAAAATATTAGGTCGTTTCCACCAAGTGGTCCGGCTCCGTTTGGTGCAGAATGGCACGCATTTTTTTGCGTTTCCATAGAGCAAAAGTTGGAAAGGGTCCCAAAAAAACCGACCCGTTCCATCCCATTTCTTGGCACCCTTCCGTAGGGGTGCCAATCTTACCTCTCCGTACTACAAATCAAGTTTCCTGACGTTTATCTGGACCTGATTTTAAGTACACAAAGCAGAGCCCAGTAAAGGCTCACACCAGCCTGATCCATCCGCGATGGATGAGAAACTAAATTAATGCTTTAGTTTTGTGAATACGAAGCCTTAGAACAGTTCATTCTCTTCTTATTAATCTACTTCTTACTTTAGGCAACCTGTGAAAACATCGCTCTGTGGATGTTGAACGTGTTTTTAGATCTATTTTAAAACAAGATCAGTGCACCCCGGATTTCTGTCTTAATCTAGCTTGATTTTAAAATCAGCTGAACGTTTCCTTTATTTTCAATGCAGCAAATTCTCACAGTACAGCTCTAAACTTTCATATTTTGTCCTATAAACTGTTATAGACTAAATATATTCACATATTAACGTAGCGTTACGACTCAAACCTTCTCTGTACATGTATTTCATCAGCTGAGGAGCTGTAATGACAACTGTTTACATCATTAAAATTTAGTTTTTTTTTTTAAAAGCACTTTCAGCTGAAATAAAGCTGTTTACTGCTTATTCCCTACTGATTTCTGTCACTCATCCTTTCTATAACTCTGCGGTAGGACCAGCAGACTCACGCTGCATGTGACTTCACATTCATCACCGTTAAAGCCTGCCCACCAAATGAGGGCACGGGTGTCTGTGGAAACGCAAACTATTTTGGGGTTTAGCGTACCAAACCATACCAAACCAAACTGAACCAAACCAGACCCCCTGATGGAAACGCAGCTTATGATGACAGCTATCTGGAGTTTGGTTTTATTAGAAACAGTGACGTGACACCAAAATGTGTTGTGTGTCTTCCTTTGAAGACATGAAGCCTGCCAAGCTAAAGCGTCATCTGATAGCAAAGCATGCAGAGTTTAAAATGGGGGTATTATGTCTTTTTTCAAGGCTTTACACCATCTCTCTGATAGCCACATAGTAGCTTTACGTGGTTTACAGCTCAAAAAACTCCTCATGTTTCTCACACTGGCGTCCTGAAAACCTCTTATTTTAACCTCTGTCTGAAACGCTTCGTTTTTGCTGCTGTCTCGTTATCACCCCCCACAGATCTGCTTTCCTCTGATTGTCCGATTTTCCAGAGGCTGGCCGGTGGCAGAACTCAATGTTTTGTGCCTGTCCCCTCCAATGTGGCTATGTTGTTATGCTAGTAGTTATAAACTTTGAATGAACCGGTCCGACTGAGTAGAATATGGCGAATTTTGATATACGTCCGTACGTGTTAGACCCGGAGTCTGATCCTTATAGTTTGGAGAGAGAGGGGGAAGAAAACCAGCAGCAGCGAAGGATATAGCAGGATGTATCTGTTTGGTAAGTGTTTAATTACTGTGTTACTAAATAGTTAAATGGCTGAAAGGCCTTGTGGGGGTGGTCTGTTCCACTTTGCCGGCAGCACAGATATACCAAGAACCAGTCAGGAGATCCTATTGCGGTGACCTCATCAGTTTGCTCCATCGAAATCTCGACTCAGGTAACTCTCGGAGAGATTTTCAACAAACCATTTTCATCAGTTTACACACTAATTCCAAGATTACTGCTACATACGTTTATCTTGTGGTTTGAAAATTTGCATACGTGGAGTATGGACACTCGACATTGTGACTTTATATTTATGTTTTAAAAATCGGAAAAGTATAATACCTCCTCTTTAAGGATAAAACAAACATTTTTTTTCTGACAAAAGGGTGAGGAATACATCCGCCAGAAAACTTGAAAGGTGAACCTGACCACAACCTCAGAAAAAGCAGAGGGCTTCTTTGTGGCTGCTCAAAAGATCACAAAAAGTAGGAAGACTCTCACTTGGACAAGAGCTTGTATTTAGGTTGAAGAGTTTAAAATACAGCATGCAAGAGTACAAATGGCAGTAAACATGTTTTATCAGCGTGAGGGTTATGTGGGGGTCCTTGGAAAATTTTCTGCCATGTAAGGGGTCCCCAGCCCCGAAAAGTTTGAGAATCCCTGCTCTAGCTATTAATATCTGACACAAAGTGCCCTTAAAAGCCGTTCAAAAAGAGCTTAAAACTGGCATGATCTGTACATAGAAACACTTAGCGTCTGACGGTAAAGAAAAACATAGGTGCTTTCAGGCAGGTAAATCAGAAAGAATTAAGAAATGAAAAATTAACCTTTTTTCAATTTTTCATCCTCTGCTTTTGTTTTCCAAAAAGGAAAAAATAACTGAAAAAATGTTTGTGTTTCATCCAAGCGGCAACCTCCCGTCCTGAAAAAAGGCCAAAGTGTAAGTGCCAGAAATTGCAATACCGCAATTTAAATTCTGATTCATCAGAGAAACTACTACTCAAAACTTGATGTAAAAGCAGCCTCTTTTCAATTCTATCTATTCTTGGAATTTCCCCTTGTGGGACTAATAAACGAAAATCTAAAATGATATTATCTTATCATACTATTTGTATTTATGAGACTGATTTCTGTGTAGGTGTGTTTGTTCTTGTTTTTAATTGCATTTTGTTCATGCTTTTATATTTTCATTTTGTGTTTTATTGTAACCTTTTAATTCTTGTATTGTTAAGCACAGTTGCATTTTGTATGATACCTGCTATATGAACAAAGCAATTGATACTTTTGCATGTACATGACAAAGTCAGCAAAAAGAAAAGAGATACAGCTTTCTTAATCTGATATGCAACAATATACAGAGAAAAAAAATCATTTGGTGTAAATCAGATATAAAATCTCTCCAGCTAGTTCTGGATCTGCCCTGAGGTCTCCTCCCAGTAAGACATGCCTGGAAGACCTCCACAGGGAGGCAACCAGAAGGCATCTTGATCAGATGTCTGTACCACCTCAACTGGCTTCTTTCGATGTAAGGGGGTAATGACTGTACTTCAGGATCCCTCCAGGTGTGTGAGCTCCTAGGGGATTCCTATTTGAAACCACTTACATGTGCAATCACATTCTGTCATTACCTAGAGCACATGATCATAGGTGGGGGTTGGGACATAGATTGATCAGTTAATCGAATCCTCAGTTCCCTCTTCACCACAGTGGTACAGTACAGCATCTGCAAAACTGCTGAAGCTGCACCAGTCTGCCTGTTGATCTCACGGTCCATTCTACCCTCACTCATAAACAAGACCCTGAGATATTTGAACTCCTTCACTTAGGGCACCTATGCAGAGGGAGCAATCCACCGCTCTCCAGCAGAGGACCATGGTCTCAGACTTGGAGGTGCTTATTCTTATACCAGCCATTTTGGACTTAACCTGGGTATACACTGCGATTTCAAGCCAACCATACGACAGTCGTGGCAGAATGTCATCTCATACTGTACAATTGGATCGCTGATGACGCACAACCATCGCGCATGACCTGAGTGCTCACACTGTGCGACTGAAGTCGGGTCAGACTGTGACAGAAGCCCGTGGAGTTTCCTTTTTAAAAAGTCTCACACACTCCACACTCCAGTCATATTTTCTCTCTCTCCCCCTCTCCCTCTATCTCTCCCACTCTCTCTCTTTCGTGCGCTCTCTCTCCCTCTCCCTTTACCTCTCTCTGTCCCAAACACACAAACAGCATCACCTCTGTGTCAGCTGCAGATCCACAGATAGGAATATTTCCTACTCGTGTATTTCCTTTATCATAGCGGGGTGCATCAGAAAGTCATTCCAGCTGTTGTCATGGTAATTTAGGATGTTGTCAGACTGTTTACAAAGGAAAACAATCCCCCAAAGTTGTTTATTCTGCTCGCATTTCTGCTCTCACTGTGAAGTGTCAGGAGTTGTACAACCAAAATATCAAACATGCCAGAAATCCTCTTGACAAGTCAGGAGCAGGTTGTGGGGTTGTAACCGGGCCGTGGTCGGCCGTAGTATGCCCCTCTACACAGCACGACAAATGCCACCCGATCCAACTGAAATTTGGCCCGACTTCAGAGTGAGTCATGTGACTCTAAATTTTTGGCTGAATGGCAGGAAAATCACACAGTGAACACTCAGCTTTAGCCTGAAACAGCCCTTGTGCCTGCTGAAGATCCCCAGACAAGGAAGCCCGCAGAACCACATCATCAGCAAACAGCAGAGATGAAATTCTGAGCTCCCGTAACTGGCAACCCTCCTCCCCCTGACTGCACCTTGAGATCTTGTCAATGAAAATCACAAACAGGATCTCATTGGGAGACAAGGGGCAGCCAACACGCACTGGGAAAGTGCCTGACTTTGTGGTGTGGATGCGGACACAACTCTCATACAACTCTTGTTAGAGTTGTTAGTTTATAATTACATCAGAATTAGCATAATTACTACAATTACTTCATTTGAAAAATGATGGTGTTGAAAAGGGGTTAAAAAGCAGCACCAATCGATGATTTTAAACATTAGAAGAATAGTTTGACACTCTGAAAACTCTAAAATGAGGTAACTGTTTGCCATAATGCTAGGACTAATGCTACTGATCCAACACACATACATTTATATCATCAATAAACCACAACTGGGGACGGCCCATTCTCTGGGTTCCTCAGGAGTCCAGCCAATTCTGTGGGCAGGCCTGGTAACATGTATCATATGATCCTTAGACTCGGAGGGGAGGGTTAGGAAAGCTTAGGAAAGCAGGTTCTTCTGAATTTGTTTTTACATTTTTCTGATGTGTGATTGGCGAGGCTCTTGACTCGATATCATCATAGTTTGCCATAGTCACAAACCAGACCAGTACACAGCATGAGCTCATCAGACAGAGTCCGTTAACCTGCTTTCTGTTCGAAAAACAATGTGAAAGAGGAGAAACACTTAAAGCTATGCAATGAACATTCTGAAGAAAAAACAAAACCCCGATCACGAACTTCTTTTTATTTCCCTACAGTTTTCTACAAGCTTGAAGTGTTATGTGTTTCTTTATTTTCATTGAATGTCCTGAGCTGATGACTTTGTCTTTGTTTGTTGCTATTTACATTAATGACCTTCTTGTTGTTTAAAAGTGTGTCATTAATATAGAGCACAATTAAAATGATTAACATTTTAGAACACTGCACCTCATCAATCTAGACAGTTCATCTCTGCAGATCAATGGTAAAAAAATGCTTGTCAAAGGTGTGTACTGAAAGTAAGCGAAGATGGAAAAGATACTCCAAACGTAGAGAAAACAAAAGCATGTAAGGGAACAACTGTTAATTGCTGGTGTAATCAAGCGTGATTAGTGAGCTGTACACCCACTAGATGAAAATACAGTCTGATTATCTGGCAGTACCAGTTTTCAGCTGATGCAGTGCCAAAAGGAATTTCTTGGCAAAGTCAGGGTAAATACAGTGCTGTGAAAAAGTATTTGCCCCCTTTCTGATTCCTGATTTTCTTTTTGTCTTTTTTCTTTTTTTTTTTTTTTTTTGTACATATTAATCACACTTGTGTTTTGGATCATCAAACCAATTTTTATACCTCACAAAGACAACCCAAGTATATACAAAATGCAGTGTCTGAATGATTATTTAATTTTATTTAAGGGGAGAAAATCAAAACCTATCTGGCCCTAATTGTTTTAACTCCGCCATATTGGAGGGTTTTTGAGCATGAACTGCCTGTTTAAGGTCACATCACCGTATCTAAATTTGATTTAAATCCGGACTTTGCCACTCCAAAACCTTAATGGTGTTTGTTTGTTTGTTTTTGAGCCATTCAGAGGTGGACTTGCTAATATGTTTCAGGTTGTTGTCCTGCTGCATAACCCATAAGCGATTGAGCTTTAGGGCACAAACTGATGACCGGACGTTCGCCTTCAGGATTTTCTGGTAGACAGCAGAATTCATTGTTCCATCAATCACAGCAAGTGTACCAGGTCCTGAAGCAGCAAAGCAGCCCCAAACCACCACACTGCCATCACCATGTTTGACTGTTGGCATGACTGTTGATCAAATGCTGTGCTATTTTTACACCAGATGAAACGGGCCGCACACCTTCCAAAAAGTTAAGCTTTTGTCTCATCAGTCCACAGAATATTTCTCCATTAGTCTGGGGATCATCAGGATGTTTGTTCAAATGTGAGATGAGCCTTTGTGCTCTTTTTTTGTCAGCAGTGGTTTTGGCCTTGGAACTCTCCCATGATGCCATTTTTGCCCAGTGTCTTTCTTATGGTTGAGTCATGAACTCTGACCTTAACTGAGGCCAGTGAGGCCTGCAGTTCTTTGGATGTTGTTCTGGGTTCTTTTGTGACCTCCTGGATGAGTCATCCTTGCACTCTTGGAGTCATTTTGGTTGGCCGACCACTCCTGGGACGATTCACCACTGTTCACAGTTTTCCCCATTTGTTGATAATGGCTCTGACCGTGGTTTTGCTGGAGTCCCAAAGCCTTGGAAATGGCTTTGTAAACTTTTCCAGACTGATAGATTTCAATCACTTTGTTTCTCATTTGTTCTTGAATTTCTTTGGATCATGGCATGATGCATTTCTTTTTTTGAGATCTTGTAGCCTACTTCACTTTGTCTGACAGCTTTTATTTAAGTGATTTCTTCATTCAACAAATCTGGCGGTAATCAGTCCTGGGTGTGGCCAGTGAAATTGAACTCAGCTTTTCACAAACTGTGGTAAATCACAGTTACCTCATGCTTTAACGCTTTAAAAATTAAATAATCAGTCAAACACTGCATTTTCTATTTATTTGGGTTGTCTTTTTGTCTTTGTGAAATGTTAAAATTGGTTTGAAGATCTGAAACATTTAAGTGTGGTAAATATGCAAAAAACTCAGCAATCAGAAAGGGGGCAAATACTTTTTCACAGCACTGTATGTAAGTCAGGGTTTCCAGAACTGCACTGTTCTAAAAGCACTTTTATAAGAAAATCTGTCAGGGGTGTAAAGGTTTGCAGAGCTCATGGTTCAGTTCGTGCCATGGTTATAGGGTCACAGTTTGGTATGGGTTCGTCCCTAGAAAAAAGGCAACTAGAAGTCTCAGAGGCATATTTCTAGTTTTCTGGCTGTAGTGACAGTTACTGTTTGCTCCATCTTGTGTTTAAAACTGCCCCTTGTATGGTCTGTAATATACTGAACAATAAACAGACAAAAATGAACATGACAAAATGATGCAAAATAAAAAGAAACAGAAAGGGATATCATCTACTGATTCAAAATTCTAATAACAAAAATAAAAATACAATTTTATATAATACAGTTTCATAGAATAAAAGATTATAGACTGGTTCATCTAAACATAGGAAAGGATGTTAGGAGTTCCACAAGGCTTGATTCTGGGGTCTCTGCTTTCCTCTTCTATTTTCTGCCTTTATAACAGGTCATTACCGGTTTATATCATTTCCTCTCAGTGCTGATGACATTCATCTCTACTTAGCTTAAATCTAGTGGAACTGAGGGTGATTTCACACCTATGATTTGGACTTTTCGGTTTAATCCAAATTCAAAAGGTGTGAAACCTCCCCTGGACCATGGTCTGAACCAAACAGCCAGATCTTGATCAGACCAAAAGTGGTGGTCTCGGCCCAGACCAAGCTAAATCATGATCCGGTTCATGCCAAGTGTGAAAGCGTTATTTTGAAAGTTTCATATCTTCGAATTGATGACAGGAATCCAACAAAAATGTCTGTTTTCATTTGTACTGACAGTAAAGATTTTGGAACTATTTTAGTGTGTACCAGGCTTTAGTTTAATTTTTGATCACAAAGTGTACTCAGGTTTACAACAGTAAAGGTTAACCACATTATCTCATTAACTGACATGCCTGATGTAAACATAATCGATTAGCCGGTCTTTCAAAACTGAATTACACTTAATAGCTTTATGACATGTTGTCACCACCTTTAACGCACTCTCATCACAACTGTCCTTTGAGCTCCCTTTCAGAAGAGCCAAATCAAACAGGTGTGGCCCACACTTTGTAATGGTAGCTAACGTCTGCTAACTCCCTGTAATCAGCATTAAATGTGGAGGATGAAGACTTTATAATAACCATCTTAGCATGAACCTCTTTAAACTGAATAATCTATTGAACTTGAAGGCATTACTTTCTCTGAGTGTTGGCATGTCACTTTGAACCTGACTACATAACTTATTTTACAGTTTATGCAAGGTCTCACACTGTGGATAAGTAGAGTATTTCCTTAAGCAATGGCGTGTTTGATTATGAATAATCTATAGTTTCAGATCAGGTTTCACGTATATAGAAGAACCTCAAAATCATGAAAAGCTCTCCACACACTGGTTTCAGTCACTGTGGGTCCTCACTGTTTGGTGATTACTCTCAGGTTAGAAGAAAGAAACCACCAGTGTACTCAGTAACAGACGTCAAACAGGTAGACCAAGGTAAAGCAGTTGACGACAGAAACATTGTGAGAGCTGTAAAGAAAGACCCTAAAACAAATGTTAGTTAAATCAGTAACAACTTCATCAACAAAAGAACAGAAGCTACACCAGAAGATGCTAACCACTCAGTAGCAAGAAGAATAGGAAGGCCAGGCTGGAATTCGCCGAAAACAAAGTTCAATGGACTGCTGAGCCAAAGATGAACCTTTATCAAAGTTATGGAAAGGCTGAGGTTGGAGAAAGAAAGGATCTGCTCATGATCCCAAACATACAAGCTCATCTGTGAAACACAGTGGAGGTAGTTATGGCTTGGGCCTTTTCTGGGACGGCTCATTAATCTTCATTGATGATGTGACATGTGATGGCAAAATGAATTAAGAAGTCTACAGAAACATTTTGTCTGCCAATTTAAATAAAAAGATGCAACCAAACTGATTCGGAGATCTGTCATCCTGCAGCAAGAAAATGAGCCAAAACACACTGCTAAAACAACAAAGGAGTTCATCCAGGGCAAGAAGTGAAAGGTTTTAGATCCCACCAAGCCAGCCAAATTGACAGCTCATGGGGGTCAGAAAAATCATGGTCCGTTGTAAAGTTAAGCTGTGACAACCATGTTTTATTTCTAACCTAGAAAATAACCACTCTTATCAAAGCAATAAAAATGAATTGTATTTATTTATGATGTGGTACAATAAAGGCTTTTCTAAAGTGTAATCCCCTTTTCTTAAGCCAGTGTGACCTTTTTATGCAGATCTTAACAATGTGGATGGTTTAAAGTAGTAAATTCTTGCACAACCTCACCAACTTCCAGGGCGCATGAAAAATGAAGAAAGTCTTGAAGGAAACACAAATCTCCTGCAACATTTGTAGTTTAGAGAACAGCTTTATTAGACCGGCTATAGCCTTCATCAGGGTCACTGTGCTGGAGATCTCCATTTCCTTCAACAATGTGGAGGGCACACTGACATTTGGAAAGTAATGTCAGACTTAAAAATATAAAGTAGTGGAAACTGAGACAACGTTGATGGAAAATATTAAGATAATTTTGAGACAGAGTCAAAAACAGGGCAAAAATTGGTTAAAAGTGCCAAAAAGTGGCAGTAATGGAATAAAAGTATGAAAAAAGTGGCAAAAATTGGTCAAAAGGCCCAAAAGTGGACAAGAAGTAGAAAAATGAAGGTGGGAAATTGAAGTGGCAAAGAAGTGTTAATTGGTGGAAATTGGTTAAAAAGTGGCACAAATAAATAATTTCATCAGAACCCAATAATAGTTTTATACACTTTTCGTCTCCAAAATGAGGTAACTGTTAGCATTAACACACATGTTACTGATCCAACACACATGCATTGACATCAGCAATAACTCACAACTGTGGAGGGGGCCCTTTCCCTGGGGTTTTCAGGGTCACAGCCAACTCTGTGGGCAGGCCTGAGTGCAGATATTATCAGAAAGGCAAAACGCCACCAAAGTTTTGTGTTTTCACCCGAAAACGTTGTTGTGTAAACAGGGCCGTAGTCAGCATGCTCCTTGTTTGGTCGCTGTTATTACAATGAAGGTAAGCTTTGTTCTACTGCAGACAGTCTGGAGAAAAATAAACACAACACACCTGCTGAAAAATTTCAAACATTTCAAAAGCTTGCTACATGAGGGGAATTTCATAAAGTTTTATTCTTTTACCTTCTTGGCATTGTGGGAAATGATTAAAGCAAAAATCCTTATACAAACTAGAAAAGCACTCGGAAAGCGCAGACCTCTGCCATTAGCCCTATCTCCCAATAGTAAAGAATCCTTTAAAAAATGTCTGGATCCAGACGGTGATCTGGATCACTCCCAAAATCTATTCAGTTCTTCCTTGTGCCATTTCTGACATTTCCTGAAAATTTCATCAAAATCCATCTACAGCTTTTTAAGTTCTGTTGCTAACAACAAACTAAGTAACTAACTAACTACCTAACAAACGCTGCCAATTACATAACCTCCTTGGTGGAGGTAATACATGAGCGTGACAGGGCAGACTGCAGGTGCATATGGGTCATGTGCACGAAGCCTTTCAATGTTTCCTTGTTGCGTTTATGCATGCTTTTAACATTTTTTTTGCCTGCTGTTGACAGAGAGATTATGGACAGTCCCACTCCAACGGAATGATTTATGAGTGTTTAATGACAGACAGTAAATCACACAAAACAAAACTCTGAGGTTTGACTGTCTGATCTTGCGCCACCCTCTCTACCTTACCTTGAATCAACACTAATCTTAATGCCAGCTACAAACCTTAGATCACGTTGATTCTTGTTTTGCAGAGTGGTTGATGGTCATTATTGTGGACGCCAGCAGAGTGGCTTGACAGAAACCTCTCCTCAGTGAAAAACACGTAAAACTCCGCTGGCGCTGTAATGGCGATGGGTGCTGAGCGTCTCATGGTGCCTTCTTTTGTTTGTCAGTGTATGTCACATGCGCCACCAGAGGCGACAGAACAATCGATCCCTGCTATGGGAATGTGAAGAATGCATACAAAGCATATAAAAAACACCTGTTAGCACTGCAGACCATAATATTGTTCATCTGATCCCTGCCTACCGCACAAAACTGCAGAGAGAAGGTGTTGCCAAGAAGTTAGTGAAAAAGTGGAATGATAATGTGGCCGAGACTCTACAGGGCTGTTTCAACTGCACTGACTGGGAGGCATTAACTCAGCAGTGCAGCCTTGAGGAAGGCACTGCGGTGGTTACTCACTACATCACCTTTTGTGAGGATATGATTGTGCCCACAAAAACTGTAAAGGTATTTCCTAACAACAAGCCGTGGATTACAAAAGCCCTGAAATCAACACTGAACCAAAAGAAAATTGCATTTAACTCAGGAAACAAAATTGAGTCTAAACTCATTCAAAATAGGTTGAACAAAAAAATAAAGGCAGCTAAGAGAGGATACAAGGAGAGAGTCGAGAAATTCTTCTGGGAGGGTAAAGCCAGGGAAGCCTGGCGAGGTGTTAAAACACTGGCTGGCCTCCCCAACAACAGCTCTGCATCATCACCCTCCATGGCAAGAGAGTCAGCCAACATGGCAGAGAACCTCAACCAATTTTACTGCAGGTTTGACCAGTCCGACCATTCTCAGGAGAGGGAGGAGCTTATAGCTGAGCTCACTCCAATGCTACCTACCCAGGCAAACCTGGAGCTGCAGCAGGAGGAGGTGGAATGATGATACTGTGATCATTGACACCACCAACTCCCAGGGAGAGTTACAGGATGAGATGGACTGTTTTCCAGAGTGGTGCAGGCAGAACTGCCTTTAGCTCAATCCCTCTAAAACTAAGAAACTGGTTGTGGATTTGCAAAGATCCCCCCCATCATCCCCACTCTGTCGGTCAACAACCAGACATTAGAGAGAGTTGAGTCTCTCGGGACGACCATTGATCACAAACTCACCTTCCAACCAAACAGTGAAAGCGTCTTCTCCAAATGTCAACAGCGCCTCTTTTTCCTTAGGAAACTCTGCAAACTTCCGGTTCACCAGTCAGTTTTGACAGCTTTCTACAAATGTTTCATTGACTCAGTCATTACCCTCAACATCTCAGCCTGGTTTTGGTCCCTATCCACCATCCATCGCAATCCACTAAACAAAATCATAACAATGAGCAACAAAATAATTGGACTGGAGCAAGAACCACTCATCAGCGCCTACAACAGAAGGACAAAACTAAAAGGAACACAGATAGCCTCAGACATCACTCATACAATGCGCAGCCAATACAGTCTGCTCCCCTCAGGCCAGAGGCACAGGTCACTCACTTTTAGGACCAAGAGAGCCATGTCAAGTTTCGTGCCCACATCCTTATGAATGACTTATATATATATATATATATATATATATATATATATATAATGACTTACAAGTTCCTAACGGAAAAATAAAGTTCTTTGAATTGAATTGAGTTGATTGAATTAGCTTTCACTTGCATACTACCAGTGGGCTTCCATGTGTTTTATGCTGAGTAGAGGAGTAGAGTGGTAGATTACCTCAGATATTTATAAGAATATTATATTCCAAAGATATCCTTCATTTTTTTGATGTAACATGCTGGTTTGTACATTTATTATTTATTTTATTTTTTATTTGACTTTATTTAACCAGGAAAACCTCATTGAGATTAAAAATCTCACTTACAAATGTGATTTCAGGCATATGTTTTTATCTTTATGCATGCATGTATCGACGGTTGCAGGAAGTTGTCCAAAATAACTGTTGCTATTATTTTGAACACTGAGATCCCAATCCTGAAACATAATTATTTATTAATTTAACAGACTTTTTTATTGTTTAAGGTTTGTTTAGAAAAAATGTGTGCTGCCCATTAAAAAGGGGGAAAAATTACTCCAAGCATAAAACATTGAATTAAGTAAGGACATGCTAAGAAAGCATTTGTTATAATTCTCACCGTGTGTATTTTAATTTTCTTATTGTTAATTTTTTTTAATTTTTTTGTTTTCTATTTTGATTTTTATGATTTTTTTATTTTTTTAAATTTTAGATTTTTTCATTTTTTAGAGTAATTTTGATTCTTTTATTTGTAATCTTCTATTTTCTTATTTCTTTTTTTTCTCAGTTATAATTTTCTTAAATGCACATTTTCATTTCAGTGTAATAGAGTGACAAAGAGATACTACCAGTGGTCTTCAAACAAGGTAATAGTGTTACCTCCCTCATACGTCTCATATCTATTTATCAGTTAATTTAGTACCTTAATATGGGAATTTGAGAGGTAAAACCTTTTGTAACTGGGCTTGCTGATCATACAGCTAAGAAGTGTGTTGTTACTTCATATTTTCTGCTCTGAGAGCTCTGCTGACAGTCTGCTATGTGGCCACAAGATGGCATCATCACATTATTTAAAAAACAGTCGGCCTCATAAACAGTAAAAGGAAGCAAATTATAATTCATAAAAATACAAACTAAATGATTTAATCTCACAGAAAATAAAATAAAATAATGTTTCAACTGAGGGAGAAGAAGGCTGCAGTGTGTTAATGGTCACACTGTGTAACTTCAGGGGGTGTGCTTGAGTGGGTGGGGTGTTGGGGGGGGGGCAGAGTGAACGAGGGCAGACGGCTCAACTGTTAAAAATCTGGAGTTCTGAGAAAAGCTCACAGTGAGTGTGCTGTGCAAGGAGGTTGCAGAAGGTCTCCTGCAGCGGGGAAACATGGACACAGACTGATAAAGTTAACTCAGCCATAATGAACATTAGGAGGTGAGCGTGGATGGGTCTTCCTCAGGATTTTATGCACAATGGAGATATTCGGCAGGAAGACTTTGGTTTGGATACTTCTGAGAGGAACATTTTGTTTGGTAAGTTTAAGAAAACTGGACTCACTATTTTCACTATTTAAAGATGCATGCCACAATTCATACCACGTTTATTCATTCAGTAACCAGATTTAAGGTGCTGACACTTGGTGACTTTTGCATTTATTTCAGATTTATCAGGCATAGAATAATCCCACTTCTTTTGTTTTTACATTTTTATTTTTATATATTTTTTTCAGTGCTCTTGAATGTCAAAGATGTTTGCAATTTAATACAGGCAGTTTACATGCCATTCTTTCACCAAGTAACTGGAGATTTGTTAAAGAATACACCACAAGGTTTTGCCTGTGAAACATATCAAATATACAATGTAAATCTCGGCCATTATCATACATTGCTTGCATGGATCTTTGCTTACAGCATTTTTGGCTGAACTGAATATCTATATTTCCGTCCCATGTTTTTAATCAGCTGGTTCTTGGTGAACATCGTGGCAGCTTCAGCAGAGATGAACATTGCAAGAACATTGCAAGATTCAAACCTAGGACTAGGTGAATGAAAGTCCGCGATGCTGGCACTCAGCCACTTAAACGACACATTCATCATCAGCTGAGAAATGTGATTTAGATGTCAACATTGGTCGGTGCCATTTAGCCGACAATCTTTCTCTTCCCCTGTAATTTATATAATTAGAAATGTTACAGACCACTCTATCAATCTTATTGCTAACATCCCCCGGCTCATACAGCGTCCTAATGGGGATTTCTGTTAAATACAACACAATGAAACCCTCGTCTTGTACAGATGGCAATTCAACCACCGCTGTGATATGATTTTGGAGATAAGGGAGTCATTGTTTTATTCACTTTTTCAATAAAAATATGAATAATTACAATAACAGTATAAAACAATTACATTTCTCCTTCCACACTGACGTTACATGGAGCCGTTACTAAGTCTTAACTGCTGCCTCCTGTGTGATGCCTTTGTGATGAGAAAGGCAGCCTTGCCTGTGAGCCTGCGCTGAGGGTAATAGACCCAACTTCACGCTTACAGATCAAAGTACACGCTTATGGATCTGAGTACAAATCGTGTGCAGTACAAGTGTTGCAAAAGTCACGTGTGGATGACAGCCAATTGAGAGGCAGATTCTGAACCAAAATGAACCAAGTCCACAATTACAAATTAGTCTACATATTTGCAGATTAGTGCATGCATTTGTGGATCTTTGTACAAATTTGCAAAACTTTACACGGATTTGCACATCTGTACACCTATTTGTGGATTTGTGCATGCATTTTCAGATCTGTACATGCATCTGTGGATTTATGCACAGATCTTTGTACGCAGTCCGCTCCCTGCTTTGCTTACATTCTTTCGATGATATCTTTCTTATTTTGGACTAAAAGTTGCAGACAGAAGGTCTCTGACATTCTTTAATCACTGAAGACATACTTTTTGAAAGACAAAGGAGTTTTTTGCCATTTTTCAATGTTTTGTGACCTCTTAAGTGCTACTTGACTGTGGCCTGTCAACAGCACAAGCCTGTACCACAGCACTTGGAAACACAGTGCTCAGCTAAGCTAATTAGCGTCAAGATGCCTCCTCTATCTACAGACGACTGCCACAAACTTCAACATAAAATTGCCGTGCTGGAGACTAAAATTCACCGCCTGGAGGTTAATGTGGAAGTAAACGGACTAGCTGGGAATGACACCACTTTACCACTGGCTTAAATCAGTGGACAGGAGCTGGCTAACACACGGCTAACTAGCAGAGACAAAGCTACCGCGAAACAGATAGGCTCTGATCTGTGTAATAAATCTGCAAGTAGTAGTCCTCCCTGGAACCACCTTGGAGCGAAGCCAAAGAACAAATCATGTCCCTGGGTAACGGAAGGACGTTTAACAGGCGGAGCACAGCGAGCTGAGATATGTGATGAGACCGGCTGGCCTGCACTCCCTCCCAGGCAAAGTGCCTCCTCAACCCCCGTATCTGGAAGGACAAAGCCATGGAAAGCGGCAAAAGGGAGGATGAGCAACAAACCTCCAAAACAATCAAATATCGAGCTGCAGAACAGATATTCTCCACTGATGAAGGACCCTGGATCTCCGTCAGACCATCCATCCTCAGATGGCGGGGTAAGGACTGATAGCATGTCAAACAGCAAAAAGCTACAGGGAAAGCTAAAGCCTGGGCCTCAAACTTTGATTGTAGGTGACAATGCCATTAGAGACTTACACAGGATGTGCAGTAAAAACACCAAAGTGATCTGTTTCCCCAAGGATATCGTTTTCAACATGACGGAAAGGATTCTGCATAGCGTGGCTGAACATCTAACTGTAAGGAACATCATAATACATGTAGGGTCAAATGATGTTGCTGAACAACAGTCTGAAGTGTTTAAGTTTTTTCGACTGCATAAACACTAAAATCAAAAGTATTACACAATTATCAAAACCTTACACTCAAGGAGCAAAACATCAGCTCAGATTTGCACCACTATAAGCACAATGTCAGCCTTTTTCCCCTTTAGCAAAACAATACACACAGTGATTTGCAAAACACTAAACACGCTTGTATACATTAGACGCAGAAGTATATCACGATGTCACTTCCTTGCAATTCCAAAGCACTGACTGTCAAAAAACCACACCAATGAGTCATTGGCTGAACACAGTCATCAGGTGCACAAACACACGACTGCTTAATTGTAGACACACTAGTCAAGTTTAAGCACTATAAAAATGCAGCAGGTGAGTTCACCTGTCTTCAACCAAAATGGAAGGAGTCAGAAGAAGAAGTGTGAGGGTGAGAGGAGGAATCTACCGAGGAGAAGGAGGAAGGGGAAGAGGAAGACCTGAAGCAAAAAGAGAACATGCTCAAAGAAGAAGAGGACCAAATTCATTAAAAAATATAAATCCAATCAAAGAGTTTTTCTCAGCATTGCAGTAGAGGGTTTACGTTCTCTGGCCCCAGGCTCAGGTACCCCTCATTCAGGCCATGGAGGAGGCCTGTGACCAAATCGACACTGCAGCTGTGCAAGGAAGGATTCAACATTCAAGACAGTTCTTCCATGTTGTCTTGCCAGTGAGGATATCGCCTGTGATGTTGATGAAATTCTCTGGCCAGGTCCAACTAGTTGAAGAGATAATGCCTAGTATTTTCTGTTCTGTATTTTTTGTTTTTCAGATTTTTTTCCTTTTTTTTCTTTTTACTGTAATTGTAACCTGTGCTGGATACAGTATTTAATGTTTGCCTGAGTTTTCAGTGTTATGCACACTACTGTAGTAGCATGAAATGTGAAATGTTCACAACAGAATTGAATTTCTCCTTCATTTCATCAAATTGCAAATGTCTTAGTACATCTTAATGTCTCAGTACATCTTTGCAAATGATTAGGTTCAGATAGTCTGCATTTAGTACAATTTCCAAGTGAATAGATCTTGTTGATCTAAACTGATTGTTGACTTCTCAGTCTGATAGTTGTTCTCTCCAAAACATGTCAGCATTGTTTCATTGTTTAAGTCATCACATGCACAGTAGTCTGTTCAATAGTCAAAATTAGTGAAAAACATCAACAACAATCCCTTGTTGCATTGCAAGGGAGAATATACGCTGTGATGTGGATGAAAATCTGTTGCCAGACAGACAACAGCATGTGGATGGCCAGGAGGGTGAGGAGGACTGCCAGGAGGGCCAGGAGAGGAAGGATGATGACGACCAGTGAAGAAGTGTTAGTTGTGAAACTCCAGCTTTATTTACAGCACTGTAGTCTACATATAATGTTCCTTGTTTTTGTTTATGTGATTATATTACAGAATGTTATGCTGTATACATTTTCTTGTTACTCCAATGTATGGAAGTTACTTACAGTTTTTCTCAGTCGCTTTGGTACATTTCTCGAATCATCCTCGACATTTACAAAACAGTAAGTGCATTTCTCAAAACAATTCGTACAAATAGCAAAACACCATGGATTACCTGCAAAAGCCATCCCAGATAGCAAGAAGTGATTGAATCAACATTGTGATACTGTCAGGCTGAAGATTGCAATCAACACTGATGTCAGACATTGGAAAAAAACATTGAAAGTGCTCGCTATGATCTACAGGGAAATAATTGAATATTGAATAATTGAATTTCCAATCAATTCTGACAATGAATCAACCTTGATTTTACTATGATATGATCAACATTGAAAGAATGTAGAATTGCATCAACATTGATTCAACTATATATGCATTCATTATACACTGAAACAATGTTAAAGGGCCATTTCAACACTTCTCAACCTTCCTCTGTATGCTTTTTATATGCCTCATTAAAAAATAATCACTTCATTACTCTATTTATGGTATAGTTGCTGCCACAGTTTGAACTCAAGTCCTGTGAGATCTCGCTGGTCTTGTGAGCTGCCTACACCCCCCCCCCGTCACGCTTTTGCTGTTTTTACTGTAATTTGTTGACAGACGATGTCATTGTGATACAGAAAGGAAAAGACAGCACTGCATAAAACAAAGAAAAAAACAAAAAACAAAGTAGAAATATGAACGTAGGACAATCTTCTTAGGGAAAACTGTACATGCAGTGCTGTCAGAATTACAGTGCAGTCTTCCTACACCTCCTGACATTCCTGTCTGTTGGGCCACAGATTCTCATCCATGTAGCACCCTATAATGTGTAATAATTTCCTGAAAATGTAATTACGCCTGAAAATATAATAAATTATGCACTTAACTCGATCAAAAATGTAATAAAACCCAATAACGTAATAACGTCACCAATAATGTAATAAAATATCCTGGCTGATATTGTGATAACATTTTTTTTTCAAAACTGATGATGTAATACTTGACAGATAATATAATATATCTGTTCATTTTCAGTCCAGAGTTCTACATTTTACATACAACGCTGTAACAACTGGTTATTATGGTACTACATTACTGGTAAACAACATTATGATGAGTAGCTGAGTAGATGAGTAGAATAACTTGGAGGCTACTCTTACCGTGAAATCCTATATATATTTTTTTCTCAGTTTTATACACAATTGTATTCTGTTAGCTAGACAAAAAAAAACTAGCACAGTAACAGTTGTCAATAAAGGGGTGGGCTAAGACTGAGAGGTGGACATGAGGGATATTTCAATGGTCATCTGCCATAGTGACAAAACATCAAAATATTTTGACTTGCATTGCTTACACAATGCCAAAGGGACTATGCATTTTGGGGGCACTGACTATTTATATGAGAATAGAATTTAGTTTTGACAAATGAGTGAACTGTTTTGGGAGAGATATGAGCTGTTGCAGGTGAACCATGGTGTTGTGCTGAATCATCCAGGTTATTTTGGCAAAAGCACCAAGAGTGTTGAGAACGTCCGGTCTGTTTTAAGAAATGAGTCAAAGCAAAGCAGAGAAGGATCTTTGCATTTTTGGTGGCACTGACTATTTATATGGGAATGGAATTGAGTTGTGAAGCATGAGTGAACAGTTTTGGGAGAGATATGAGCTTTGTTGTGTTGAACTGTAAGACTGATTTGCCAAATGATCTTAGAGTTTTGAGAATGTAATTTCTGTTTCAAGAAATGAGCCAAACCAATGGAGAAAAACTGTAGGTAACTTCCATACATCAGAGTGAAAAGAAAATTTATACCTCATGTAATATAATTACATAAACAAAAAACAAGCTCTATTTATACATGTTTGGCAGCATTCACAATCACGGACAGCACCTGTCAGGTAACTAAACACACGTTTTGATTGGTCATCTGAGATGTGTGAAACTCCTCCTTTGTTATTCAAGTTCTAGTTTCACCTGACTGTCAATTAATTAATTTATCCGATGTTCCAAGAGATTCATGTATGGTATTTATGGTTTTACAGTATATTCTTGACTAATTTTGACTATTGAACAGACTATTGTGCATGTGATGACTTAAACAATGAAATGATGCTGACATGTTTTGGAGATAACAACTATTAGACTGAGAAGTCAACAACCAGTTTAGCTCAACAAGATCTATTCACTTGGAAATTGTGCTAAATGCAGACTATCTGTACTTGATCATTTGTAAAGATGTACTGAGACATTGAGACATGTACTATGACATTTGCAATTTGATTTAACGAAGGAGAAATTCATTTCTGTTATGAACATTTGCCAAGTGGTTTGGAGGTTTGTCTATGTTATTTTGAGAATGTAATTTAGGTTTCAGGAATGAGCCAAACCAATGGAGGAAAACTGTAAATCGGGGACAAGGGAAGGAAAAAGGAATGAGAAGAGCGCAATACATTCAAAAACCAGAGAGGAACAGAGTGAACGTAGCTTATTTTTAGTAAGTTAGATATTGTAAAAAAAAAAAAACAATTCAATTACAAATCCTCTGCAAACCTTTCCTTCCACACTTTTTTTTTTTTTTAGACTCGAGGCGCTTTGATGAATAATTTCATGAAACGCTGGGGTAGGCAAGCTCTGCTCGCTGTTCTTGCATCCACCCAACATGTGTATTGTTTGATTATAATGTAAACACTTGGCGGTACCACTGTATACTCCTGTATAATCCAGGGAGAGGATGATAGTATCAAAAAAGGAATTTCACCCAATCCCAATTGGAACCCTTAAAGCTCACTTAAAGGACCTCGGACCAGGAGTGGATTTTCTTCATTAAATATCTTTAGGAGGGAAATATTACCAGAGCTGCTGGGACCTGACACACAAGAAATGACATTCAAGATTGACACAATCATGTGTATTTATGATACGCAGAGAGTATTTCAAGAATCACACAATTTGTATGTCCCTTGTTAAAGCCTTATATCAGCTGAACGTCCTCTTCCATCCTGGTAAACACTTAATTTTTGTTCTGTGAAATTTATTTTTGTTCTGTGAAATGTATTTATGGTTTTTAAAAATTTATTTATTTGTGCTTTGTGAAATGTATTTTGTGCTTTTAAAAATACTATTCCTGTTGGCCTGCAGGGCCACCGTAGAAATGACTCGTTTTGGTGACAGGTTTTTTTGTTTTAATTACAATCTAATTCCAATAGTACTGATTTTATCATTACACTGTTAGAGAGAAAATATAGATTTATTCATTTACATTAGCTCTATAAACATCAGAACCCAGTGTGTACAATATGGACCAAACTCTAATAATGTTAGAAATATTTTTCTTTTTACTCTGAGTATCAGCAAATACATATGGGGTGTCCAAACTATGGGCTGTGGGCCAACTCAGCTGGCAAGAAATCAAATAGAAGTCCCACATAAGAACCTAAAACGTGTTCTTTACTCTATTCCGTAGTTTGACTACGAATGCACAATATCAGGGTTTATATAATATGTTGATATATACAAATTAAATGTAGACCACATGAAAGTTTAATTAGGATGAACCAGAAAAGACTTCAGCTGTCTGATGGTCTCTCCTAAAGTTTAAAAAACTGATGAATACAAACAAAAGGATTCTCAAGGTCTGATTTCCAAATCATACTGCTCTAATCACCTTCAAGCACCAGCACTGCTATGAAATTAGTCACCTTCCAGTAGTTGGCTCTTCTTTTGCGTCTGAATGTAGAGATGAACCATCAGCATCTCTCTCTTCTCTGCTGCACTTCAAAATTCTTAACAATGATTGGCTGTTTGCTTCGTTAGACATTATTTAAGAGCTATAATTTAGGCTGTTTTGGTGTTGTATTTAAAGTGCATTCATTTACTGAACATACATTTTGGTTATATGTTGGTTTTAGAGATGTAAAAAATATTGTGCTACAGGTTTTGTGTTCTGTTCTTCAAGATTGTCAAACCCTGTAGCACCAGCACTATGGGCAAAAAAAAGTTAACATACAGCCCTGCACCTTAGGTAGCACTGAGACCAGACACGGACCGCGAGTAAGACTTCGGTCATGTCTTTTGACTTCCGGTTGTAGCTAAATCGCCTGATAGCTGTGTAGAAGTGTAAGTTTTGGGGCTGTAATTTTGTACCAAATTCCAACCAGCCAGTTTATTTAAAAAAAAAAAAAAAGTTTATTGTGGTGCCTTGTTGGTGTTTTAAATACCACACTTGATATGTTCAAACAAAAAATAACACTGAATATTTGAGTAACAGGATTTTCTAATTCGAAGCTAGTATGGCAGGTATGCCTGGGGAATAGTTACAAAACGTAGGTCAGCTGTAAACAGCCGAATTTGTGCTCTTTTCACTTTATTGAAAGCAAAACTACAGGTGACCACCATAAATTTTATTCTACTTTCATTGAGCATTTTTTTTTACCTACAACTGGCCAAAAAATTGATATCAAATATTTACTATTATTATTCAAATGCCAGGTTTTTTGATATGATGCCACCATGTTTTTTGATGAACAAACAAAACAGAAAATGAATTATTTTCGATATACTAAATGCAAAGTCATTTTTTGTGTTGAATTATTATAGCCAGTGATATGTCGATGATTAGTGGCACCGTTGATTTTTACGCATTATTTTTTGTATAATGTTACATACATTAATGGACATCAATATTTTCTTCTGTTTTGATTGTGCTAATTTTTCTTCCTAGAACTGACCTCGTTATTGATATCAAATATTCTTTCATTTTTAAGACCTTAACCCCTTGAATGCCAGTTTTTGTCATGATGCCAGTCTTTTTTCTTTTTCGATGACAAAAACAGAAAAATGAATTATTTCCACTGACGCAAAGTACATTTTGTTGTGTTTAATTATTACAGTCTTGGATAAATCAATGATTAGCAGCAACATGGATTTTTAGGCGTTGTTTTTCATGTTTGCATGTTTTTTCTCCATACGCGAAATAAGGTTAAAATGGCCTAATGACATTCTTATATATTTGCACTTTATAGTTTTCTCAAATTATCTTCACTGAATTCCTCTTTAAACATTTCACTGGACAGCATATGAAAAATGCAATAATAATTACAGAGTACTATTAAGAGATTGAGTCATGACCTGAAAGGCTTAGTAGGTTTCAGTGTGAAATATAAATATAAGTCCATATCCGATAAGATCCTGACAACACAAATAAAGATAAATTTGACTTTATTGTGAATGATCCCATGATATGAGTCACTTCAAAGAAAACCAGTATACAAGAAAGAAATGGTGTTTTATACAAAGTAAATAGACTAAATTACAACGCTGTGAAAAAGGTGTTCCTTAGTGTGATAAAGCAACCACTTTTCAACTTTGAAAGAAAACACAATTCAGAAAAAGAATTCTTCATGTAAACAATCCAAATATGCATAAACATTTAACAAATCGCTATATAAAGTGACTTGTTAAAGATGCACATTTAACAATTAACTTCATTTACTGCTTTTCCTTCATCATTGATGACTTACACCACATATTATCCCATTTTAAAAACAATCAATAATCATTAAAGTAAATACAAAGAAGTGAGCAGGAGATATCAGTGTCATTTACAAGAGTCAAATTTGTATTTGCCATCTTACAACCTTAGAATGTTCCTCAGAAAATACAACCACAACTTCAGACATGATGTGTTACAGAGGGGCCCAAATCTGGAAAAGTTTTAGGACACTAAAAGGGTACTCATTCCATATATTTCTATTGCATAAAGATAAACAATTGACTATTTACATACATTTTTACATAAAGCTAGTTCTCACTGGTTCATATGCTGTAGTCTTATATGATGGCATGTCTTTGTGGGCTCATTTTTGAGCTTTCTAGATCAGAGATTTTACAGTCAGCAAACTGACTAGCAGGATCACGACAGAGATCAGCTGGCCCTGGGCACCGCTCTTTCCTAATGGTACAGCTGCAAAAAACAGGCACAGTTTTAAATACAATGTACCACACAACTCTGTAGTATCTTACAGTGTCTACAATAAGTATTCACCCCTTTGAAGGTTTTACCATTTATCAATTGTGTAAATCAGCCACAGTCCTTGTAATTTGGCTTTGTGGACAAAAAAAGACAAAAACCCCTCTTTAATATCAAAGTGAAAACAGAATTCTACAAAGTAATGCTCATAAAACAGAAATATGTAATGTCAAATAAATGACTACATAAATATTCACCCCTTTACAGTGACTGAACTAATTTCATTGAGGTCTAGTCACTTGGTGCCAGTATTTTTACAACTGGTGAAATCAGGATCACCTGAGTGCAGTGAATGTGTCCCAAGTGATCACAGCATAAAGACACCTGTGTCTGGAAGGTCCATTCACTGGTTAATCAATATTCCTTGCAACCATTACACCATGAAGACAAAACAACACTCCATGCAACTCAGAGAAAAGGTTCTTGAGAAGTCTAAGTCAATGGATGGATACAAAAAAACGTCCAAGGCAATGAAAACATCCCCTGGAGTTCAGTTAAATCAATAATCAAGAAATGGAAGAAAAAGTATGCCACTTGTGTAAATCTGCCTAGATCAGGCCGTCCTCACAAACTGAGACAGACAACTTGTTTTTTTTAATCTAATTGGCATTACTTTGCAGAAATCTGCTTTCACTTTGAAATTAAAGAGGTGTTTTTGTAATATTTCTTTGTCAAAAAAGCCAAATTATATTGGCCATGATTGATTTATAAAATCAATAAAAAGGTACAAAATCCAAGAGAGTGAATACTTTTTTTTTACAGGCACAAACTTAAGAGCTTTACCTTTATAAAGTGATCGTTCCTGCCTCTTAAAGATGGGTCCAACTGAGATGTCTGTGCTGTCAAGGTGTGCTACAGCCCTCTTAAATCGTCCGTGGTCACCTTGGTAGCAGTGCTGCAGAGATAGTTTCATGGTAATGCACCTGTTGATAGTCTATACAGCATAATCTGAATAAAAACATACACAAACATGTCAGTACTTACGCTGGCGCAATCATTTTCCTTCAGGAGACAAAGGTGGACCTTGCAGTGCAGGTAGATGGCTGAGAAGTTTGAGAAGGTGAACATCCTGAAGGAGAATCGGGACACAGTGGAGATGCCGTTTTGAATCACCTCTACGGTTCCATCCTCTGGGTTGGGACACCTGGAAGACAATGCGAAAGAGGAGATGATGACTGGAGCAAATGAAGACTTCAAGAAAGAAAATAAAAACAAGAATGTTGTTTTTCTGGATGAGTTAGGCTGGCAAATGTGGATTTACTCTGCAGTGATGAGATCCCAGCGGACAGGGTGGTTTGCGATGTTGACAGGTGTGGCCCAGCATGAATTGATGACGGTGGAGATCTGCTCTTCATCCACTCCTTCTGTGCGCACTTCCACGTACATCTTCTGGTTGATTTCTGTTTCTGCGGTGCTGTCTCCAGTGAGGGGGAATTGAAAGTCAGCATCCTGGTAGGGTAATATTCTGATGTTATACTGCCCAATGCCACTTGGAAGCTTCCTGTTCACAATGCTGAAAAAACAGACATCATACAATACAATGTTAACAACCTGAAAAAGAATACCACTTTTAAGCTTTAGAGTACGTAAAGTATTTAAGATTAACGGCTTTTTGAAATGCTTTGACACATTGACACTCTTGGATCTCTATTGTAAAGGTGGCTACATGGGTAGGACTTTTATTGAAGGAAACAATTTAGGGTAATTGGGCAAATAACTTGAACTGAATCTTGGTATCACTGTAACTATTAAAAATAAAGAGCATCTGTACAGTTCTGGTGTTGGTTACATGAAGTATGGTGTGTGAAATCTCAGCATTACTGAAGTTTTGAAACAAAAAACTCTATAAGCAGATTTTCAGTTTTGAGAGAGGAGTAAAAATAAGCAAACAGGAGGTTTTTATTACCTCTCTACGGGGTTGATACCCATAGTCATAGACAGGTCCTGTGTCAGAGGGTAATCACAGCAGAAAGCCAGATTAAGCGACATTTTGCGGCTGATCAGACCCTCATGGGGATCAACGTCACCCTTGACATTGTTCTCATAGATGAAATGTGTCCCATTGCTCTGAAAGTAGAAACACCAAATGATAAAAGTTGTTAATAGTGTGTTTTATGTAGTGCTTTTACTCTCTAGTCATATTCAGATAACTTCTTTAATTCAGACTATGTTGTGACATTATGGTATTCAGACTATACCCTGAGAACTGTCCCACACTTGTGGTCTGCATTGTCAAAATTGAAGATCAATCGTCCGTCCTGGATTGTCCCATTGCAAGAGTGATCTCTGAGGTGGAGGGCGCTCAGATCAAACCCAGCTTCAAACAGCTGGCAGCGTGACAAGGACATGCTGCCTGTGCTGCTGGCACAAGTGATAGTTGAGTCTTTGAAAGGAAAAAGACAGAAAAAAATTGTTGTTTTCATTGTTTTTGTCGTGATCACAGCTTACTGACCTATGGTGTAGGTTTGGTTTCAACAGTGGTTTGAACAGAAGCACAGATGGTCTGTTGGTTTACTGTCTTTCATTGACAGCGCACTTGTTAGATTAATTCAGACATAAGTCGGTCAGGTCTGCAATCTGATGAGCGAAACCTTCCATATTTGAGACAGAATACACCTGTGTCAGTTGATTAAATATTCAGGTTTTTTTTTTTTTACACTGAATCAGTATGTATGCTGTATGCTAAATAAATTTCCAGAATGGCTGCTGAATTTTTGGGGTAATTTTCTTGAAATGTTGGATTTTTTTGCCATTAAATTTTCAGGTTTTTTAGGGTATTTTTCTTTAGAAATGTTCAGGTATTTACATGGACATTTTGAGGATATATTTTTAAGGCTTTTCTTTTCTTTTTTTTTTTTTTTAATTTTCATTGGAATTTGGGAAATTTGTTTGGATGTTGGGGAGACTGATGGACATTTACATGAATTTTCATGGAAATTTGGGATATGTAACTTGTATATTTATATATGTATTTGAAATAAGTATTGGGAATTTGATTTATATAGCACATTTAAAACAACCAGGGTTGACCAAAGTGCTTCACAGTATAAAAGCAAGACATGAAACAATAACACATCACAATTGCTTGATCTGGATCTTTTGATCCGACAGACATTTTTGTGTCTTTTTAGCTGATAGTTTCACTCCTACTCATCACAAATGCAGCTTGAAATAGTTAAACAATGCTCAAGTTATAAACAGCCATAAATATCTGCTAATGTACTCAAGCATTAAACTTCAATGATTAAAAAGAAGTCTGGGGTTTAACAGTCCCACCGTAGCTCTGGTTTTTGGCCCGATGGTGTGTCTCATCACAGAAGCAGCCATATACTCCATTCTTCTCACCACACCACTCATCCTCTGTGCAGTCCAGATGATCACAGGGGTCTGACTCAGCTGTGCAAAAATTAAGAAAAGCATGAAGAAAGAAACAAACATTCAGACATTCTTTATCTCTGGCTGTCTGTTAACAAGAACATACCACACTGCAGAGCAGAGCGCCATTCTAGGATGTTTGATCCTAAAACTGTGCAGGTTGTCTCATAGGCGGAGACGGCAGAACACAGCGTGCCATGGGCTGGAGTGTAGAGGCAGAGATCATACAAACAGGAGGTGTAAAACAGCTGTGGATCGGAGTGCGGGTGGCAGGCACTAAATGGGCCACTCGTGTTGGTGATGACACTGCAGAGGTCAGAGTATTTTTGCAACAAAGGGCAGTTGTCTATTCCACCATCAACTTCTTTATCTGTGGATCCACACCTGGAAAAGACAACAATAATACTGAGTCTGTTTCAAAACTGTCTAAGACTCCTAACTGGGGATTTGAGACATGCATAAAGTAAAAATCTGATTGTGAATAAAGAGTGTTTCATTAGGAGGTGAGACAATGTCAGGCCTACCCTGGCTGGCTCGTGGGCGACTTCCAGCTGTGCCCAAACTGGTTATCATTCAGTGCCAAAGTTCCATTGGGCAAGGCTTTGTCGTCTGTGGCATCTCCATTGAGGTTTCCACACATCCCTCTGACTCTGTTTTCATGATTTCTGCTAACTCTAACCAGTAAAGTACTCCTTCCATCAAATTCTACAATCAGGTCACCTGCATCGACCTCTACGAATCTTCCCTGCATTGACAACTGAGCAAAGGCTCCTGCTGTGGTGGGAAGAGACACTGCATTTCCATTCACCTGAAGAGATAAGATTAAAGAGACATGAGCAGGAAGTGAGGAGATACTTGTTTCCCCTTTTATTTCAGCAGAAAGTTGCTCATCTTGGAAATAAGAGCTACCTTCACTCTTTTGTTTGGTCCAATCCTGATGTGTGCTGAGTTCTCCGGTGCTTTAGAGAGGTATACATCCACTGCTGACACGAATGACACATGGTTGTTTCCGCGATGATTATTGGTGGCCACGACCTGAAACTGGGTTTCATTGATGCCGTGGCTCACACTCTCAGTAATGATGTAAGAGCATGTGCCTTGAAAATGAGCCAGTGCCCCATCAAAGCCGACGTAATGTGGGTCCCCCCACACGGTACAAAGAGACATAGCAGGCATCGCACCAAAACAGCCCAGCTGGCCGTTTCTGATGGTGCATTCTTGTTCAGGAGTGCAAGATGCAGCAGAGCAGCGTAGGTCGTTGGGAGCAAAGCACTCACAATGTTGTGAGCAATTCTCTGTCCAGAAGGACTCACCGGCCTGTAGGAGAGCCATCAAAAATGACATACATTAGGTATGATCCCTGCACTTTACAATAAAAAGGGGATTTTTTTCCCCACAAGGATCATACAACATGTCTGGCTTGGAGGCGATCAATATCAATATGACTTGGTCCTGAAGACCTCTTACTTCACATCCAGCTAGATGAAAAGAGTTAAAAGCCTTAAAGAGTCTTGTAATGAGCTCAGAGGCCAGCTATGCCTCTTTTAAAGCTCCCTCATTTTGTAAAGACCTTTCTCTATCAGGCTGCTATGACCTGAGACTATAAAAACATTTTCAATATCTACAATCAGAAATCTAATAGTATACAACACAGAGTCCACGTTACCTGCAAAGGTGACTTTAGCAATGTTTACTAAAACTCACATTGCTAAAGTGAACTTAGCTAACAATAACATAGCTATGTAGCTAAAATAGCTTAAGCCAAGATCACAAAAGAGCTATGTAAGCTACATATTTATTGTAGATAAAGATAAGCTAACAAAGCAGTTATGTAAGCTACATATCTAATGTGGCTAAAGCTAAGCTCACAAAGCATGCATAAGCTATGTATCTACATTAGCAACACTGGCTTAGGTAATTACGTAGCTAGAATATCTATGTTAGCATTAGCTAAAGCTAATGAAGCTAAAGTAAGCCACCATTCATGAAATGACTTCTGAAAATACTTCTTAAATGGGTTGATACACAATGATTAGACATAATGATTAGTCCCACAAGGGGAAAATCCTAAGAATTTGTGAAATGTTTATAGTCTGTAATGTTTGCAATATGGTTATTTCATAAATGTAATTGCCAGACTTTGATTATGAATGAAGTTAATGTTTTTTTTTCAAAACCCAAATGCTGTACTGGCAAATAATGGCACTTCCTTTCTGAGATATAAGGGGACTCAGATGAACGGAAAGTAAGAGTGGCCATCAGAAATGCATGGCCAGCTGCCAGACCCCTCTCGAAATTACTACCACATTGGATGTAGTACGTGTGAGGTTTCTCACATTTTCAAAATCAGTTAGAATCTTTAGGTGTGTGCCAGACTTTAAGGTAAATATCTGTATGTAAGCATAGACTCCCATGCTACAGAATACCAGACACATAGACACAACTACATAAATCTTTGAATTCCCATGACTTACACTATAGTAGTAGCCATCATACTGGCAACCACAGTTCTCCACAGGAACACAATTTGCCCCACTTCTGACAAAGCCTTCATCACAGAAACAGCCTTCAGAGCAGACGTGCTCACAGATAGCATCGATGTTGCTAGCACAGGTGTGGCCACAGTCAGTACCACACAGCTCATAGTGAGTGTTGGCTGTTGTACAGTCGAGTTCTTTGAGGAAAAGGACAAACATGAGTCAACTTGATGAGAATGGTAAGCAGATTGAGTTGCTGATATCTGTTTGTGTTTCTTTAGAGACTGATTTGGTGTAAACTTACGACAGGTTGTGTTCTCTCTCCAAGGGTAGATTCGAACATTAGCAGCCTGACAGGCAGCAGCGTACGCTTGAATGGCCCTGCACAGAAGATCTTGGCTGTTTTCACCCGACACGCAAACGTCAAACACGCAGTCATTGAAATACGGCGTTGGATCCACCTTGGTGTAGCAGAAGCTGAAGGGGCCATTGACTGCCTGAATCACCTCACATTTGGCTTTAGCAGGCTGGTCATTGGTGCACTGTGGACAAGAGGAGCCACAGCCATCACTGCAAGTGTAGTTGCCTGCCACTTTCCAAGCTTTCCCAAAGTCATCCGGGGTGTTGACCATCATTCCGGATGGGGTGCGGAAATCATCATTTGGATTCCCGTTGAAGTTGCCACAAAGTCCACACGTTTGATCACTGCAAGTAATCCCAAATGAAATGATAAGTTTCTAAAAAAATAAATCCCTATTAAAGTCAAATATTGATATTAGACACCGTCTGACTGATCAGAGACAGCCTAAAATTTGATGCAGATAAAACATTTTTGCACGCTGTAATTCTCTCACACCTTGGCGGCTGTGTCAGAACCCTTCAAAACCCTTCAAGAGGTATTATAAACATGGATTAAAAATACTGGACAAACAGCCCATGAGGTATCACACTTGTCCTTTCCTGAAAACCTAAACATACTAAGTTTTGACTATTACATCATCATCTACAAGTGTTTAATCGGGCAGGTTACTCAGGATCTAAGTGACATGGTGCTACCCTTACAGGCCATTGGATCTTTTACCAGGAATACCGCTGCAAGAAACTGTACTAAACCCTAAGTACTGATTAAAGGGTCTGAATACTGTCTGATTGCACTACCATACTGTAAGATTTGAATAGTAGATACCTGTAATTTGAAGGCACAGAAATGGTCACTGTACTCCATCCGTCATATGTGACACTCAGGCCAAAATCAGTGGTAACAAAGGTGCGAGATCCACTTGCATAGATTGACACTTGACCTCCATTCAAGACAACTGGTAAATTTGTGGTTACTCCATTTACCTGTAAACATAACCCAAGGATGATTTAGCAATACATCATGATTGCAGCTAGTACCAATACTGAAATAAACCCTCGAGAAATCCAAATACTATTCTTCTGGCCATGAATAAAGACGCATTTTAGCATTGATACCTTAAATCCAAAGAAGTGACCCAGGTTTTTAGTGCTAAAAATGTATTCACACAAATGATCCACTCACCTGGACCACGCTGTTACTGCCACCTGACATGTACACTTGGTAGCCCCAAACAGAGACAAAAACTTCGTCTGTGACTGAGACAAGACTCCCGTGCCATGCCTTGTTCTTTGCTTCCACTGAAAAATTGTCGAGTCCATCAGTGGCATTGCAAAGTGTTGCCAGAACATACCGGCAGGTACCCTGGAAGTCAAACAACTTGCCATCAAAGTTTGCGTAGTGGGGGTCACCGGAGGCAGAGCAGACCCCATGCGGGTTTGGATGGCAACCGTATTCACCCTCCACCACACGGCAGGACTCAAGGGGACTACATGTGGACGGGGTACAATGGACTAACCCAGTGTTGCCATTACAGCTACACAGGCTCTGGCACTCCTCACTGTCCCAGAACTCATCACCATTTTGCCAGGATCGTCCTTTATAGTAGCACCCACAGCCTGTTGGTGGCACACACTGATTGCCATTGAGGACAAAACCGTCATTACACTGGCATCCCTCATGGCACTTGGTGTTACAGGTGAAGGGGAAGGAGAGGCTGGGGCAAGTGGAAGGACAAGAGTTGCCACAGAGCTCATAGTGGCTGTGCGGAGGGCAGTTTTGCTCTGGAGAGAGACAAAAAAAAATATCAGCAGAGTCCTGGACTTCTAATGGAAATTCTTTCTGTGTAAATATATGGACAAATACATCAAAAACAGACAGAGTGCTTACCACAGCCAGTTAAATTCCTCCAGTATCCAATGGAGACACCCTTCTGCTGACACATCAGTGCATAATCACCCAGGACCTTGCAAAGTGCTGATTCTGGATCTGGAAAGGCTTCAATGCTTTCCACACATGCATTCAAATGTTTTTGTGCATCTTCCATGGCCCAACAATCAGCAAATGGTCCATGTGGCAAGCCAAGGATGTCACAGTCTTTTCTGGAGTTGTTTGATTTTGTAGCAATGTTGTTTTCAACACAGTGTGCAGATAGGGAACCATCTCGCCAACTGTCACCAAAGACCTGAGCACTCTCGACAGGGTTGCCGTTGGGTGTGAGGAAGTCGTCATAAGGGTCACCATTGTTGTTACCACAGAGTCCACCAAGTGAGCCGTTGTAGCTGCTGGGCGCTGTGACACGCACAAAGTGTGGCCAGGCTGTCTGCACAGTTACGCCAAATGATGTGCGAATGATGATACTGTGGATGCTGCTGTGGTAGATCTGGATTCGGTTAGAAGCTGAGCTGAAGGGTAGTCTGACAAGCTGAGCGTCAACCTAAGTGGTCATTTAAACATAGTCAGATATTAAGATAAGAAAAATGTAGTCATTTTGTTAAATTTTCTCCGTAAGCTCCAGAAACAAACCAGAACCACTTACCTTAACTCTGCTGCTGTCTGAAATTTCAATAGAGATGTGTGTTCCCTCTGCCTCAAACGTTAACACATTGGCAAAACCTTGCTGGCCTTTGGGGACTTTTTCCGTTGTCACCATGAAGTGAGGATGCTCAGACAGTCCCATGACTTTGGCAAGGGTCAATCGACAGGCCCCAGGGTACTGGTATGTCTTTCCATCAAATGTATGATAAGACCCAGGGCCCTTCAACCAGCATGTTGCATAGCTGTTCGGTGTGCATCCTCTTTCTCCATCAACCACTCCGCAAGATTCTAGTGGGCCACAAGTATTCGAACTGCAATTCATGAAGCCATAACTGCAGCTACAAAGCCTTCCACAGTCCTCGTCTAGTACTACGGTGGCCCCAGAGGGGTAGTAGCGACCCTCAAAGCTGCAACCACACTCAGCATGTGGAACACAGACTCCAGCACTGAGGATGTAGCCTGGATCACAGATGCAGCTCTCCTGGTCAGGCAGAGGGCAGTTTTGTGCAGAATTGGGATTGACACAGGTAGCTGGACATCCTGTTCCTTGGGACTCAAAGTGGCTTTTAGGGGGACACTGGATTCCTAAAACAGAAGAGAAGCAAATTAATGTTGATTTCAAAGCATCTTATCTACATAATATTTTAATGGTTAGTGACTGAGCTGTACCACAGAATCCTTCGCTCCTCCAGTTTGGCAGCTGAATACCCAACTGTTGGCACTGACTTGCATAGACATTTAGGGCTTGGCACAAAATGGGCTGGTAACCTCCTCCTACACAAAGATCATACACGCAGCTCTCTACAAAGGTCTCTGGAGGAAGATCTTGATGGCAAGCAGCAAAAGGACCAGAACTGTTCTGGAGGAGACCACAATGGTAAGAATTGCTGTATAAATCGGTCTGGTACTGGGTGCAGGCAGCACAATCCAGACCTCCACACTGGGGCTCACAACCAAGGTTATCGTCTGTTGATGCTTGCCAGCTGTTGGCAAAATCCACATCAGAGCTAACAAGCTGTCCTTCAGGGGTTTGAAAGTCATCCCCAGGGTTGTTGTTGAAGTTTCCACATAAGCCACATGTTGCATTGAAGTACGTGTGGGGTACACTGATCTGGACGTAATGATTGGTGTCGTAGGATACCTTCAATCCAAAATCAGTGGTGATGATGACAGAAAAACCTGACTTGAAGACCTGTATAGCCCCGTTGTGAAGTGATATTGGAGTGGCTTCAAATAGTCCATTGACCTATTATCACACCAGAGAGCAAAGAAAAGTTGTAGAAATACCATTAAAAGTAACATTTACAAGAATAAAGCCTTAGTCATGATTACTAACCTTGGCCATACCCGTGTGTCCTTTCACAATCTCAATAGTTTCATTGTAGACAAACACTTTAACCAGTCTGGTCCATGAAACATGGGTGCTGCCCCGGTGTTCATTTTTGCCCTCTACTCTAAAGTAGGGCAGTCCTTGACCACATTGCTCTGATAAAATGTAAGTACAGGTGCCCTGAAAGTGAAACAATGTCCCATCAAAGGTAGAGTAATGTGGATCACCCATTATAGTGCAGGTTTTTCTCTGCACTGTCTGGCAGGAGAACTGAAAGGCAGAAGGCTGGCAGATTTGAGAGAAAGAGCAGGGTTGGCTGGTGCACTGTAGGCCGGCGCAGGTGCAGGTGCATTTCTCTGTACAGGTACTGTCACTCCAGAATGACTCACCCTCTTGGATTTGGTTACCTTTGTTGGAAATAAAAGCCAAAGTTACACAGGAAATGCCCTACAACACATCACGGCTTAATAACCAAAATACAGTGGGAACAGAATCAAGGTATTAAGATAATATGCAAGATGTGAAATGAACATCTACAAAAACCAAACCAACTTTTCAACTTATTCAAAAAATTTAAGTATTCATATGTTTTATGTACTGGTGAGTATCCAAATGCAAGCACATGCACCCACTATAAGAAAGGAGTATTGGAGCATCCCTATTAACATAACATACTTTAAAAGACTTAAAGCAGATCCACAAAAAAAGGATGTGCATGTGCGGTTTTTGTACCATATTCCTCAAAAAATGCACTTATCATATGCAGCCCCTCAAAGTTTGACAGCGAAGTGTAATTCCTGCCTTTGCTTCTATTTAGAGAGCAAATCAATCATAAACCAGGGCTGCAGACAGCACTGAATGGGCCCTCGGACTTTCACCTACTGCCAACACGACATGAGAGTACACTGCATAACCAACTAAAGCTTGTCCTAAATATATTACATGGTCTTGGATATAGGTAATCTTTTGAAATACTATTTATTTCCTGAACCTAAACATGACCCATAGTCAATTTTCAGCAGTGATCCATGTTACATCTTGGGCAGTAGTCTGCACAAACAAATAAGAGGTAGCCCTCTTTTGTTTGGTCGAGGGGTTTACGAAAACAAGACTGGGTAAAAACCTAGTACATGGCTGACCCCAACTATCAGGGATGCCTGTTGAAATGCTTGAGTGAAATGTGTGTTCTAGCTGAGTGAATTTGTCCTGATGGTTAGTAGTTTATTATTTTTAGCCAAATGTACAGTAACTAGTTATTGAAATGTAAAAAGCTACATATTGTTGTATCTCTCTGTCCGTCTCCTTCTGTGTGTGTGGAGACAGTGTTGCAGTCAAGTCATCAGACCTCGTGTCTGAGTTGAGTTCTAGTGTTCAAGTCCAAGTTGAGTCCGAGTCACCAAAGAAAAATCTGAGTCCAGCCTGAGTCGAGTCCTCTTTACCTGACTCTGAGTCCAAGTGGAATCCCCATTACCTGTGTGTGAGTCCTAGACGAGTCCCCAGTACCTAAAACCTCGAGCCAAATTAAATTAAATTATCAATTATTTTCAAGCTGTTCCAGCTTTACAGGTGGGTTAGGCTGATGTGTTTTATTAATGTATGAATTTCTTCAATTTTTTCTTCTAAAGGGCTAGAGGAGTTGTTACTCTTCATCTATAATATTAGTTACATTTAAAGGATTATTTGTGTATTTTGGGGGGAAAATGAGACATGTTTTTAAGTGCACTCATGCTTTACATCTATCTTATATTAAATATTCCTCTTTTAAAATGACTGGATTTATTCAGATTTCTCACTAAAAATGTAAATTCTAATTTTCTCCGTGGGACATTTGAACACAACATCAAAATGTCTTAACTTTATCCCCCCTTCAATACTCCAAAGTCTGAGTTGTCATTAAACACATAATAATTTTACTGTCACCTCGTTTACCTCGCTACTCAGTGTCATCTTGCCGATCTTAACACAGATTTCAACATTGGATTGATATTTTTAACTAACGGGACTAACAACAAGGTTTAAGAGTTTTTAATCACTCTGTCCAAGACTGAGAAGGATTACCGTACAGCAGCAACAGCAATATGACGAGTCTGAGCAGTTGATGGAGAATTTCAGTCATTCAAAGAAAGGCTGGCTGCATTTTTTACGGTTTAATGTCTCTTTAGATTGCCGTGGGAATACAGAAAAGAGCCAAAACTCATTAGCTGTATACAACAACTAACCTTGTCCCTGAAACTAACACATAATCATGCCAAAGCGGGGCAGCAGAAGAGCAACAATGTTGTTTTCTGTCACAGAAAGCTTTCTGTGTTGCTCTCAGCACTAATTATGATAAAGACATGTGTTGGTCTGGCTAAGGCTAAGCTAACGTTCAACTAGCACAATAACTAACCCTTTCCCCCTTTAACTATCAAACACTAACGCTGAAGCGGTTTGGCAGAAGAGCAAAATCACCCTCTCTGCCAGAAAGCTTTTAGTGTTGCTGTCTTCGCTTGTTTTTATGAAGAAATGTCCACTTTTGACTAAAGTGCTGCTGTGACTAATTCAGAGCTAATCGCTCTACAAGCAGCCAGTGTACACAAGCATTCACACAAGAAGTTACCTTTTCCCCCCTCAACTATCACATAGTCATGCCAAAGCAGGTCAGAAGAAGAGTAAAAACATCTTTCCCAACATGAAAAGCTGGTAGGGTTGTTTTCATTCTTTGTCATACAGAAATGGGGCCCAGTTCTAGTGAAACAGAAGCTAAAGCTGTATCTGAGTATTTACAGCAGTGGAGGCAGCCATTAGAGGGCATTCAGCACAAGTAAACCCCGCCCATGGCGCAACTCTGCATGTATGGCTCTAGTTAACACAGTGGAGGCAGCCATGACCGCCAGCATTCAGTCCAAGCAAACGAAACTCTGTATTCTATGGCTTATAAATTAGGATCACTCACTCAGGCTTGCTTACTCAGACACAGACATTGCCATGTGTAAGGCTGTGGTCAGCAGAAAATTAACATGCTAATTCTGGTGCATGCTTTTAAATGTGAATCTTTACTAAACAGAGCATCTTTTCTTGGCATTAGGTTAGACATCATCACATATGAGGTTTCTACTGTCCCCATGATTATTATGTTTAGGTCTTACATCACCAAGAGACAGAGCATGTCTTTGAGCAATATAACCCTGACTCCCTTGTATCAGAGGAAACAGAAATTTAAGAAACTATGAGTCCAATATGATCCATCAGTCAGAATCCTCACACTGACCACAATGACTATCATTCACTGATCAACAATGTGCAAACAATGCGTCTTAAAGTTGCATGATTTTAGATCAACATGAAAATCTGTTCACTGACAGAGCAGGTTACCTGTCACACTTTTGGCTCAGAACAAGTGTTAACAGAAAAGTTCAAGATAATCTCTTTCATTAAATTAGAAAGTTTGAGAGTGAGAAAAAGAAACAGGGACCCAACTTTTAGCTCATATAATATACATTTAAAAACACTATTTTCTTTCAAACCCTTATTTAGCTTACTTAAGACTAAAAGTGGCAAATGTTAATAGTTTTTGTAATATTATTTAGTTATCAAACAACATCCAATTTATAAAATATTTTTAGTTTAAGTCTTTACTGTTGATGTTAAATTATGATATTTCCTTTGAACTAAACCATAAGCAAGTATAGTTCTCAGGGAGAATTAGAACTTGATCCCTGATATAAAATAATAAGCCCCCTTCACATAAAGGCCTGGTACCTTCTGTAATCTTGTAAATAAAAGCCCTTGTCTTTGTTTTAGAATTTATAGTAGCTAATGTTGGCCACTCAAAATGTTCAAAGGAGGTCTGTAATCAAACAAGCACATTTTAAGGATTTTGTTACCTCATATGTGTGTATAATGGTACACTTTGTATCTAATGGCAAGACATCAAAATCCGACAAACCATCACCGCCATGGCCTTAGAGTTCCATACAAGAGCCCAAGAAATGTCTGTTTACAAGGTTTTTCTTCACCTACACAAATTTGAAGGGGGTGGGTTTACTTAGTTGGAGGAATTCATTGAAAGAAGACTCCTGCAAATTTGACGCTTTTCAACAAAAATTGAAAAATGGTGGACTTCCTATTGTTTTTGTAAATGGGTACAAGAGTATTTTGGAGGCCCTACCATGTAACGTTTACTTGCCAAATTTCACAGTCATAGGTACATCTTACCTTTGGGGGGTGAATTCACAAAGAAGGGGGTGCCGCTGAGAAATTTTTCCACGATGACTCAAACAACTTTAATGATCCTAGTACTTTCTTGACTGGGATAATTTCTGTCAATATCAATGGCAGTACAAGCTTTTTAAGCCCTTCTTAAAAACTACTTCATGTTCAAAATGACAAAATGTGTCATCAGAGCAACAGCTTTAGTTGCAAATCTGTGAGCTTAACATGACATAAGGGTGAATATTTACAAATGCTAAAAACTAAGTTCTAAGAGGGATTCTGGCAACCTGGGAGAATTTTTCCCTATTTTTGTGAGGGGACCACATTGTGTGCTGCAGTGAGTGATCAAAGTTTGAGGAGCTGCCATGGCCACACCCTTTGAGTTTTGCCCACTTACTCTTTTTTTCCACAAAGGTGTCTTCTCCACCGCGGGCTGCGGGTTATCTTAATTTTTATGCATATTTTCCAACACCAAGTTTTATCAACTGGAATGCTTATTGGAATGAAGCATTTACAGGTAAAGTTTATTTGTATAATGAGGGAGTGACCTAAAGTGATCAATACCCTTTATCAAGGTGTAGCAGCAAACAAAAATTTAGAAAATTAGAAGGATCCCTAGAAATGGCTTCATTTCCGGTTTTTTAACAAAATTTCAAAATGGCAGAATTACTGTTGATTTGGCAATATTGGTCCAAGAGGCTGTTATGGAGGTCCTGCTGGGCTGAATTTGTGTACCAAATTTCAAAATCCTAGGTTAAACAAGGTGTAGGGGCCAATTTTTAAAAATATTTTGGGGGGTGCAACTGAGCCCATGAGTCACACTTAGTAACAAAACCACTATTAGTCATCTCCTTTTACCAAAAGAATTTTTTCTACTAAGTTTTATAACCCTACAAGTCTCTTAAACCCCTGAAAAAATTACGTACTCCTGTTTCATATGGTGGCAACAAATTGCCATGGCAACCGTGTCACAGGCAGATTGTAAAACTAAATTAACTTAAACTAATCCCACAACTTGGCAGAGATGATTACCTAATATTTTTCCATAAATTGGAATTCAAATAAAATTGGATATTTTCATTTTTTGTAGGATTTATAGGTGATTTAGCAAAAACACTAGCCTACTTCATACTGCCAGTTGGAGGTGCTATGTTTTTGAAAAATGTAATTTAACCCAATGCCACTCCCTGCACTTCAATGAATATGAACAGATATTGAGTGCTGGCATGTTGATATGAACAGACATGCACTAAAACCAAGATTGAGGGAGATCCTGAGTTACCTGGTGGTGTAGGTGTGGAAAATGCGAACCCATGCTCGGGATCTCTCCTGCTCAAAACTTTCAAATGAAGTTTCCCTGCTCTCTATCAGCCTGCTGACTCACCATCTGTTTAAGTTTTTCTTCGGTGTGCTGCGGTTCATACAAATATCCTCTAATATCCACAGTAAGCGGCACATTATCATCACTAGAGTCGAAATCGCCCATTTTATCTTTGTTTTAGCTTAGTGTTAGCGTTATTATCCCTGTAGAAACCCGCAGACCCACACAGCTGATCAGAGGATAACAGTGTGTGGCGGAAGGAGAGAAAATGGCAAAAGCTGCAACGTAAATTAGTGCCTGACACAGAGGGATTTTTGGGAAAAATTAAGTGCTTTGTTCATTTTCGACACAGCGAACAGGCAAGCTAACATATCTTCCAGACCCATTTTTACGTAAAACTCATTAAACTACACAGATAAAGCAATCCTATCTACAGCCACTATGTGCCGAATCTCTCCGAGCTCGTAATAACCACAGGATCAACTTTCATTGAAATCACTGGAGGCTAATGCCACTACTATAACCAAGTAGCCTACCTCATATGACCCAACTTTAAAAATCACAAAATATTCCTTTGAACTTAAAAATTTAAAAAATTTAAACCAATCTGTTTTTTTTGTTTTTTGGGGTTTTTTTTGTAGTCACCCTTTTTTAACAGTAGTTCAAAACACAAAAGTATTTGTGTGCGAGGTTTAAAACACCTAAAATAGCAAACCGCTCTCTGCATTTGGTCTTACCTTTGAAAGTGCAGGTCCTGGTTCCATTATCGACCCGGAGTGCCCAGCGACCGGGTACATTGACATTGCTGCTCTGGCGGAACTCGTCTGAGACATTGGCTAATGTAGCGGCAGTGAATGCTGAGTGGAGGTTGAAATAGTATGGGGAATTGATAGTGTCGTATCCCACCTAAATAGAAACAAATTAAATGTAACGTAGCTTTTCCCATGCATTAACATCTCTGCATGTAGATTTAAGTACATGTGGCTACTTGAAGCTCTATTAGTGTATCAGCTCTTACCTGAACATTGTGAACTGGTGGGGCTATTATCCCGTAGTTCATCAGCACAAATGAGTACTGGCCACCAGAGATCAAGACTGCTTGAACTGTGGTTTTCTGGAGAACAGGAGTCACATTGTAAACACCGTCTTATGTAAACTCTATGAATTGTTAGATTTCCCTATTTCATGTTTCAAACTGACTTACTGTTCCAGTGGTGGGGTAGTAGGCCATCTCATACCATGTTGCAACAAAGACCAAGCTGGCGTTGAAGTTCAGTCCTGGGTAGTAGTCATTGATGTCTTTTGTCGCTTGTTGTAGGACATCGCCACTGGTGTATTGGTTATAGAAAACCAGACCAGTTTGTCTGTTGTCAAAATCAGTCCAGAATGGAGCTATGATATCTCTGGTTCCATTCAATGGAAACAGTCGAGCTATGTAGCTGTACCATGAGGAGTCGAAGGTCAAATGTCCATTGTGGTTCACCTGGAAGCAAATTAATAAAAAATTTTGCCAATGATCACTATGTATTTTTCACATATATACAGTTATGATTGTATACGTTTTTTTTTTTCTTTAACAGTAATTGAAAGCTATATTCCAAGAATTTTAACAGCTTTCCAAATGTAGGGATTTTGATTTTTGGCATAACAGATCAGAGATTGGAATTTTGGTTTGAGACTTGGACTCAAGTTGCACCAAAGTTGCGCACAGTTGTGACTTAGGACTTGCCCCTGAAAGACTTGACTTGAAACTCGATTAAGGATTCAGCCCCATACCAAACCTTTTTTTACTTTGTATTGTCTGGTGCATTATCAGTACGAGTTATAATGTTTTTCCTTCCCATCATGTCCACCCTCCATGTCTTTGCTATCAGCCACACTCCACAGATGATATTACAGTACATCACCTTCATTCAGGGCAGGCTTGAAGCCAACACAATACAGGTGGTTGCCTTGATCAAGGAGAGGTAACAGTGAAGGAAATGACAGAGTGTTCACATAGAGGAAGAACTCAAAGTATTTTGAATGAGGGGAGAGTAAGAGGTCAGCCTTTGCAGTAACTCACCATTAAAGGTTTATTTGTAACTTGATGTACATTTCCCTTCATACCTACTGTAGGTCCAGTCATTTAAAATACAAGATAATACTTGTCTATGTATCGCGTTCACCTCTGTGATACAGACCAACAGCAGGAGAGAAAGCAGAAGTAGCGACCGTAGCACCACACTGCACAAACTAAAAAACATTAGTGTAATTAAACTCTATGGATATACTTAAACTCTAATACACTTAGAATCTGCCTGCCCATCTGTGTAGCAGATACATAGCTAGTATGGGCTAAGTCTAAGAAATTCATCTCATCTGAATTCCTAAACTTGTTAGCGTTTTAAAGACATTTTAAAAAATACGATGTTGATAGCAGGCCAACTACTTAATCTTTTCTTGACATGCATGTGACCCTGTTTTGGCTTGATGATTCTCTTAACACATATTCCAAACCACTAAATAGCAAAAAGTAAACAGAATCCCCTTCCCGTGGCTAAAGGTAGCTTTTATCAGGTTCCTATCCATCTTTGGACACTTGGATGATTGGACAGTAACGGATGTGACAAGCTAAACATCGGTTCAAATATATGGCATGCAACAGGTATATGAAACAGTCTATCCGGTGAGTCAGGTTAGGACTAATGTTAGAAGAATAACAAACTGATTCCTCCATAAAACAAACATTTTTTCAGAAATTGTTTTTACATACATAAGTCTGGTTATATGACTTTCCAAAGAACACAAAGGGGTGTTCCAAGGGAATCAGAGGAGAACTTCCATCAAGTGCCGGTGCAGTTGCTGTGCCATTAATGGGGTAGAGTGGTCCTAGAAACAACAGACACAACAAATTATCTTACTGGTGATGCAAGCAAATATTTTTAATATCTAACCAGGCAATTTAATTGGAGGCCCTGGGACCAAATAAGGCCCCCAAGGTCTTTTTATGTGGCCTTTTAAACATACAATATGTAGAATTTCTGTGCTTAAAAAAAAATATATATATTACAGTTTTTCTCAGTCGCTTTGGTACATTTCTCAGATCAGAATTGAAATTCTTAAAACTACTTGTTCAATCTTCACATCACTGTGTCACTTGTGCACTTCAAAAAAGCAGTTTCTTATTTCCTTGATCAAGTTGCAAGTGCTTTGGTACATCCATGCAAACGACTATGTACAATTCTCTGCTGTTTCCTACATCATGAATTGCTTTTGTCATGTTGATCAAAATGTATTATAATGGGTCTCTGTTGAACAGTCTCACCCCCCACAACATTTAGGTATTAGTTCATCACATAAGTCTTTACATGCCAAATGGTTGAGCATGTTGTCATAATATGTCAAGCATATTTCTATACATTTCCATTAGACTTTTTCCTAAATCTGTCCTGAATTGGTAAATTGCTCCCAGGTGAATCTTGACTTTCTCTAACGGAAATGTGTGAAACATTAGATCAACCAATAATCAAGGAATCATCGGATGCAGCGTGTGATGACATCACAGCAGATACCTGCAGAGGCTGGATAAAACACTCTAAAAGATTCTTTCCACGCTGCATCGCAAGAGAAGATTTTCGTTGTGATGTGGATGAAAATTTGTGGCCAACAGACAGGAATGTCAGGAGGTGTTGGAAGACTGCACTGTAATTCCGACAGCACTGCATGTACAGTTTTCCCTAAGAAGATTGTCCTATGTTCACATTTCTACTTTTTTTTTGGTTCCTTTGTGCTATGCAGTGCTGTCTTTTCCTTTCTGTATCACAATGACATCGTCTGTCAACAAATTACAGTACAAACAGCAAAAGCGTAAATGTGAATCTTGTCCAGTCTCTTGCAATCAATCTCCCACATACACTAAGGTGTAATTTACAATTTACAATAATTGTCATCAAAACTTTAGCCATAGTTTACATCAGAACATCCCTCCAGAGTACACTGTTATACTGACAACATGACTAAGCAATTTGACTGTCTTATTCGTACACAATGACACAAGGACTTATCATTCTGATGGCACTGACATGTTCGTTGACACAGATATTTACTTTTGAGAGGGTTAACTAACTGGACAGCCCTGTAGATATTTCTTGACCAATGATAAAGGTACAAAAAAAGGAACATCTCCTGATTAAATCACATTGTTTGTGCTTAAAATGCAAGTAAGTATAGTCTTTAAGTATTGAATACGTTTAGTGATATATCTTTACATGTTTGCATGCTCAGTATGTAAAAAAAAAAGAACACAAAAACTAAGACAATATTTGATATTTAACTTGCCTCCAGGATGTGTTTGGTTCACTGATGGAGTTGAAAGAGGAACTGCTGTCATGGTAGTGGTTGGACCTATGAAAATAGGTTGACATTGTTTATGTAGAATAACTTACGGTAAAAAAAAAAAACCTGAGAAGCACACAAGTGATAAATCCTATCTCAGAATAATCGTATCTCCTGACAGCATTTACGAGACATTGTACACACAAGTATACATTTTTCTGTCTTTAGTGTATGAATTTTAACTAAAACTAAAGCAAAATAACTTCTGCATGTCAACAACTTCATCTCAAAATAAATGATTTATATGCTGCCATATAATAAGCCCAGATAGTTAATAAAACATCCATAACTTAATCTGCTTCTCTAGGGTGATATTGTATTGTGTAATGCCAAATCACAGAAGTCAGACTGTTTCTGTTCTTGAAGCAAACACAAGATACTTGTGCGCTACAGAAAGAAAAAGTGCACAGTGAAGAAGTCCCTAAACCTGGTTAAATCTTTACTATTTGCCTCCACAAGTCAACCGTGCTGACTGATGCGTGCCATGAGGGCAACACTTCACCAGGATTAGTGGGACCACCTTCACTGGTGTTTCGTCCAGTTAGTCCTCAAACTCCCAGAGGGCTAAACAGTGATCGCCAGCATCCCAGACCAACCCCCCTCCATCCTGATGCTCACTACCCATAATACCAACACAGAGACATTCTCGTTCTTACAGATTTTACAGATCTTTTATCTCTATTTCTATTGGAATTACCTTTTCACATAGGGCCAGATAGGTTTGGGGTTTTTTTCCTCAATAAATAAAATCATCATTTAGAAACTGACTTTTGTTTTTACTCAGGTTTTCTTTGTCAGGAAGGGGGCAAATACTTTTTCGCAGCACTGGCCCTTCTTATCAATGCTTTTTCAGAAAGTGCCCCCCATTCCAAACTAACTGAACAGCCCTGTAGATATTTCTTGAGCAATGATAAAGGTACAAAAAAAGGAATATCTCCTGATTAAATCAAATTATTTGTGCTTAAAATGCACATTTATAAAAAAAAAAAGTATTAATTTTGGTTGAGTAAGTACAATCTTTAAATACTGACTACGTTTAGTGATATATCTTTACAGGTTTGCATGCTCAGTATGTTAAAAAAAAAAAAAAAAGAACACAAAAACTAAGACATTTAATATTTAACTTGCCTCCAAAATGTGTTGGGCTTGGTGGTGGAGTTGGAACAGGAACTGCTGTCATGGTAGCGTTTGGACCTATGAAAATAAGTTGACATTATTTATGTAGAATAACTTACAGTAAAAAAAAATAAATAAAAACAATTGGGAAGCACACAAGTGATAAATCTTATCTAAAAATAATTGTATCTACAGACAGCCTTTACAAGACATTGTACACACAAGTATACAGTTTTTCTGTCTTTAATGTACAAATTTTAACTAAAACTAAAGCAAATTATCATCTGCATGTCGACCACTTCCTCTCAAAATAAATTATTTAAAAGCTGCCATATAATCAGCCCAGATAGTTAATAAAACATCCAAAACTTAATCTGCTTCTATAAGGTGATATTGTATTGTGTAATGCCAAATCACAGAAGTCAGACTATTTCTGTTCTTGAAGCAAACACAAGATACTTGTGCGCTACAGAAAGGAAAAATGCACAGCGAAGAAGTCCCTAAACCTGGTTAAATCTTTACTATTTGCCTCCACAAGTCAACCGTGCTGACTGATGCGTGCCATGAGGGCAACACTTCACCAGGATTAGTGGGACCACCTTTACTGGTGTTTTGTCCAGTTAGTCCTCAAACTCCCAGAGGGCTAAACAGTGATCTCCAGCATCCCAGACCAACCCCCCTCCATCCTGATGCTCACTACCCATAATACCAACACAGAGACATTCTTGTTCTTACAGATTTTACAGATCTTTTATCTCTATTTCTATTGGATTTACTTTTTCCCATAGGGCCAGATAGGTTTGGGGTTTTTTCCCTTAATGAATAAAATCATCATTTAGAAACTGACTTTTGTTTTTACTCAGGTTTTCTTTGTCAGGAAGGGGGCAAATACTTTTTCGCAGCACTGGCCCTTCATATCGATGCTTTTTCAGAAAGTGCCCCCCATTCCAAACTAACTGAACAGCCCTGTAGATATTTCTTGAGCAATGATAAAGGTACAAAAAAAGGAACATCTCCTGATTAAATCAAATTATTTGTGCTTAAAATGCACATCTATAATAAAAAAAGTATTAATTTTGGTTGAGTAAGTACAATCTTTAAATACTGACTACGTTTAGTGATATATCTTTACAGGTTTGCATGCTCAGTATGTAAAAGAAAAAACAAAACAAACAAAAAAAAAAAAACAAAAAAAAAAAACACAAGACTAAGACATTTAATATTTAACCTGCCTCCAAAATGTGTTGGGCTTGGTGATGGAGTTGAAACAGGAACTGCTGTCATGGTAGCGTTTGGACCTATGAAAATATGTTGACATTATTGATGTAGAATAACTTACAGTAAAAAAAAAAAAAAAAAATTCATTGAGAAGCAAACGTGATAAATCTATCTAAAAATAATTGTATCTACTGACAGCCTTTACGAGACATTGTACACACAAGTATACAGTTTTTCTGTCTTTAATGTACAAATTTGAACTAAAACTAAAGCAAATTATCATCTGCATGTCGATCACTTCCTCTCAAAATAAATTATTTAAAAGCTGCCATATAATCAGCCCAGTTAGTTAATAAAACATCCAAAACTTAATCTGCTTCTATAGGGTGATATTGTATTGTGTAATGCCAAATCACAGAAGTCAGACTGTTTCTGTTCTTGAAGCAAACACAAGATACTTGTGCGCTACAGAAAGAAAAAGTGCACAGTGAAGAAGTCCCTAAACCTGGTTAAATCTTTACTATTTGCCTCCACAAGTCAACCGTGCTGACTGATGCGTGCCATGAGGGCAACACTTCACCAGGATTAGTGGGACCACCTTCACTGGTGTTTCGTCCAGTTAGTCCTCAAACTCCCAGAGGGCTAAACAGTGATCGCCAGCATCCCAGACCAACCCCCCTCCATCCTGATGCTCACTACCCATAATACCAACACAGAGACATTCTCGTTCTTACAGATTTTACAGATCTTTTATCTCTATTTCTATTGGAATTACCTTTTCACATAGGGCCAGATAGGTTTGGGGTTTTTTTCCTCAATAAATAAAATCATCATTTAGAAACTGACTTTTGTTTTTACTCAGGTTTTCTTTGTCAGGAAGGGGGCAAATACTTTTTCGCAGCACTGGCCCTTCTTATCAATGCTTTTTCAGAAAGTGCCCCCCATTCCAAACTAACTGAACAGCCCTGTAGATATTTCTTGAGCAATGATAAAGGTACAAAAAAAGGAATATCTCCTGATTAAATCAAATTATTTGTGCTTAAAATGCACATTTATAAAAAAAAAAAGTATTAATTTTGGTTGAGTAAGTACAATCTTTAAATACTGACTACGTTTAGTGATATATCTTTACAGGTTTGCATGCTCAGTATGTTAAAAAAAAAAAAAAAAGAACACAAAACTAAGACATTTAATATTTAACTTGCCTCCAAAATGTGTTGGGCTTGGTGGTGGAGTTGGAACAGGAACTGCTGTCATGGTAGCGTTTGGACCTATGAAAATAAGTTGACATTATTGATGTAGAATAACTTACAGTAAAAAAAAATAAATAAAAACAATTGGGAAGCACACAAGTGATAAATCTTATCTAAAAATAATTGTATCTACAGACAGCCTTTACAAGACATTGTACACACAAGTATACAGTTTTTCTGTCTTTAATGTACAAATTTTAACTAAAACTAAAGCAAATTATCATCTGCATGTCGACCACTTCCTCTCAAAATAAATTATTTAAAAGCTGCCATATAATCAGCCCAGATAGTTAATAAAACATCCAAAACTTAATCTGCTTCTATAAGGTGATATTGTATTGTGTAATGCCAAATCACAGAAGTCAGACTATTTCTGTTCTTGAAGCAAACACAAGATACTTGTGCGCTACAGAAAGGAAAAATGCACAGCGAAGAAGTCCCTAAACCTGGTTAAATCTTTACTATTTGCCTCCACAAGTCAACCGTGCTGACTGATGCGTGCCATGAGGGCAACACTTCACCAGGATTAGTGGGACCACCTTTACTGGTGTTTTGTCCAGTTAGTCCTCAAACTCCCAGAGGGCTAAACAGTGATCTCCAGCATCCCAGACCAACCCCCCTCCATCCTGATGCTCACTACCCATAATACCAACACAGAGACATTCTTGTTCTTACAGATTTTACAGATCTTTTATCTCTATTTCTATTGGATTTACCTTTTCCCATAGGGCCAGATAGGTTTGGGGTTTTTTCCCTTAATGAATAAAATCATCATTTAGAAACTGACTCTTGTATTTGCTCAGGTTTTCTTTGTCAGGAAGGGGGCAAATACTTTTTCACAGCACTGGCCCTTTATATCAATGCTTTTTCAGAGAGTGCCCCCCCCATTTCAAACTAACTGAACAGCCCTGTAGATATTTCTTGAGCAATGATAAAGGTACAAAAAAAGGAATATCTCCTGATTAAATCAAATTATTTGTGCTTAAAATGCACATTCATAAAAAAAAAAAGTATTAATTTTGGTTGAGTAAGTACAATCTTTAAATACTGACTACGTTTAGTGATATATCTTTACATGTTTGCATGCTCAGCATGTAAAAAATAAATAAATAAAAAATAAAATAACACAAAAATTAATACATTTAATATTTAACTTGCGTCCAGATTGTGTTGAGTTCAGTGGTGGAGTTGAAACAGGAACTGTTGTCATGGTAGCATTTGGACCTATGAAAATATGTTGACATTATTTATGTAGAATAACTTACAGTAAAAAAAAATAAATAAAAACAATTGGGAAGCACACAAGTGATAAATCTTATCTAAAAATAATTGTATCTACAGACAGCCTTTACAAGACATTGTACACACAAGTATACAGTTTTTCTGTCTTTAATGTACAAATTTTAACTAAAACTAAAGCAAATTATCATCTGCATGTCGACCACTTCCTCTCAAAATAAATTATTTAAAAGCTGCCATATAATCAGCCCAGATAGTTAATAAAACATCCAAAACTTAATCTGCTTCTATAAGGTGATATTGTATTGTGTAATGCCAAATCACAGAAGTCAGACTATTTCTGTTCTTGAAGCAAACACAAGATACTTGTGCGCTACAGAAAGGAAAAATGCACAGCGAAGAAGTCCCTAAACCTGGTTAAATCTTTACTATTTGCCTCCACAAGTCAACCGTGCTGACTGATGCGTGCCATGAGGGCAACACTTCACCAGGATTAGTGGGACCACCTTTACTGGTGTTTTGTCCAGTTAGTCCTCAAACTCCCAGAGGGCTAAACAGTGATCTCCAGCATCCCAGACCAACCCCCCTCCATCCTGATGCTCACTACCCATAATACCAACACAGAGACATTCTTGTTCTTACAGATTTTACAGATCTTTTATCTCTATTTCTATTGGATTTACTTTTTCCCATAGGGCCAGATAGGTTTGGGGTTTTTTCCCTTAATGAATAAAATCATCATTTAGAAACTGACTTTTGTTTTTACTCAGGTTTTCTTTGTCAGGAAGGGGGCAAATACTTTTTCGCAGCACTGGCCCTTCATATCGATGCTTTTTCAGAAAGTGCCCCCCATTCCAAACTAACTGAACAGCCCTGTAGATATTTCTTGAGCAATGATAAAGGTACAAAAAAAGGAACATCTCCTGATTAAATCAAATTATTTGTGCTTAAAATGCACATCTATAATAAAAAAAGTATTAATTTTGGTTGAGTAAGTACAATCTTTAAATACTGACTACGTTTAGTGATATATCTTTACAGGTTTGCATGCTCAGTATGTAAAAGAAAAACAAAAAAAAAAAAACAAAAAAAAAAAACACAAGACTAAGACATTTAATATTTAACCTGCCTCCAAAATGTGTTGGGCTTGGTGATGGAGTTGAAACAGGAACTGCTGTCATGGTAGCGTTTGGACCTATGAAAATATGTTGACATTATTGATGTAGAATAACTTACAGTAAAAAAAAAAAAAAAAAATTCATTGAGAAGCAAACGTGATAAATCTATCTAAAAATAATTGTATCTACTGACAGCCTTTACGAGACATTGTACACACAAGTATACAGTTTTTCTGTCTTTAATGTACAAATTTGAACTAAAACTAAAGCAAATTATCATCTGCATGTCGATCACTTCCTCTCAAAATAAATTATTTAAAAGCTGCCATATAATCAGCCCAGATAGTTAATAAAACATCCAAAACTTAATCTGCTTCTAAAAGGTGATATTGTATTGTGTAATGCCAAATCACAGAAGTCAGACTATTTCTGTTCTTGAAGCAAACACAAGATACTTGTGCGCTACAGAAAGGAAAAATGCACAGTGAAGAAGTCCCTAAACCTGGTTAAATCTTTACTATTTGCCTCCACAAGTCAACCGTGCTGACTGATGCGTGCCATGAGGGCAACACTTCACCAGGATTAGTGGGACCACCTTCACTGTTGTTTCCCAGTTAGTCCTCACACTCCCAGAGGGCTAAACAGTGATCTCCAGCATCCCAGACCAACCCCCCTCCATCCTGATGCTCACTACCCATAACACCAACACAGAGACATTCTTGTTCTCACAGATTTTACAGATCTTTTACCTCTATTTCTATTGGAATTACCTTTTCACATAGGGCCAGATAGGTTTGGGTTTTTCCTCAATAAATGAAATCATCATTAGAAACTGACTTTTGTATTTACTTAAGTTGTCTTTCTCAGGAAGGGGGCAAATACTTTTTCACAGCACCGGCCCTTCATATCGATGCTTTTTCAGAAAGTGCCCCCCATTCCAAACTAATTGAACAGCCCTGTAGATATTTCTTGAACAATGAAAAAGGTACAAGAAAAGGAACAACTCTTGATTAAATCAAATTATTTGTGCTTAAAATGCACATTTAAAAAAAAAGTTTTAATTCTGGTTGAGTAAGTACAATCTTTAAATATTGACTACGTTTAGTGATATATCTTTACAGGTTTGCATGCTCAGCATGTAAAAAATAAATAAATAAATAAAAAATAAAATAACACAAAAATTAATACATTTAATATTTAACTTGCGTCCAGATTGTGTTGAGTTCAGTGGTGGAGTTTAAACAGGAACTTTTTTAATGGTTGCGTTTGGACCTATTAAAATATTTTGACATCATTTATTTTTAATAACTTACAGTAAAAAAAAAAAACCTGAGAAGCACACAAGTGATAAATCCGATCTCAGAATAACTGTATCTACTGACAGCATTTACGAGACATTGTACACACAAGTATACAGTTTTTCTGTCTTTAATGTACAAATTTGAACTAAAACTAAAGCAAATTATCATCTGCATGTCGACCACTTCCTGTGGTGTTTTACTTTGTGGAGTCGTGTTTTTTTTTTGTAACATCAGGTTTACGGAGGCTGTGTCTGGCAGCTAACTTTACTTTGCTCTTCCTGAGGCTTCCACCCCTTCCCGGTGCTGTGGAGAGTTCACACCTGCAGCGAATCACTCATCATGATCACTACTTAAGACCTGCTGCTCTCTACAGCGCCTGAGTCTCGCCTTACTTACCTCACGGTAATCGTCAGCTCCAGGCTCCTTCTCTCACGAGATTCCTCCAGAGAAGTTCACCAGTGTTTCTTCTATTGAGATTTTTGAGTATTCTCTAGTGCTTGTTTATTCCTGTGCTCACCTCTAACGTGCCTCTCCATTCCCTTCCAGTGCCTCCTGCCCAGATCACCGCAGCCAGCTCCAGCACTCTCTCACCTTCTCGGACTCTTGGAATCCCCCCTCCTGTTCCCACTTACCTGCACAATAAACCTGTTCAAAACTGCTATCCGTCTCCGCATCCTGGGTTCAACCATTACACTTACATAACACTTCCTCTCAAAATAAATTATTTAAAAGCTGCCATATAATCAGCCCAGATAGTTAATAAAACATCCATAACTTAATCTGCTTCTATAAGGTGATATTGTATTGTGTAATGCCAAATCACGGAAGTCAGACTGTTTCTGTTCTTGAAGCAAACACAAGATACTTGTGCGCTACAGAAAGGAAAATGCACAGCGAAGAAGTGCCTAAACCTGGTTAAATCTTTACTATTTGCCTCCACAAGTCAACCGTGCTGACTGATGCGTGCCATGAGGGCAACACTTCACCAGGATTAGTGGGACCACCTTCACTGGTGTTTCGTCCAGTTAGTCCTCAAACTCCCAGAGGGCTAAACAGTGATCGCCAGCATCCTAGACCAACCCCCCTCAATCCTGATGCTCACTACCCATAATACCAACACAGAGACATTCTCGTTCTTACAGATTTTACAGATCTTTTATCTCTATCTCTATTGGATTTACCTTTTCACATAGAGCCAGATAGGTTTGGATTATTTTTTTCCATAATAAATAAAATCATCATTTAGAAACTGCATAATATATTTACTTGGGTTGTTTTTGTGCGGTTTTAAAATAGGTTTGATGATCCGAAACAGTACAACAATCTGGAAACTGGGCTCTCTTCTTATGACTGTTGTCCTTAAAGAAATCTAAAAAGGTTGTTTGGGGATCTTTAACAGTACATGACAGGCAATAGTTTCTGAGGGTTACTGAAGCTTTAACTTACCTCCCTGAACCGTAGGATTCAGAGAGGAAGGAAGAGAATTAAAGATGATTATAGAAGAAAGACAGAACAGATTAGACAGTACCCATGATAAGTCCCTTTACAAAATTCTGTTATGCTGTCTGTCTTTGAAAATTTTTAAAAGCACAAGTAATAAGGTTACAGGTGTATACACAACACTTACGTCTTTATTATGAGATAAGATACACAACACTTTAAAATCATATAAATATTTTTTAATAGGCACATTAAGTTCTCCAAGATAAAAAAAATGTGCATTCCATGAATAGAAATAGCTTAAATCAATGAATATAGTATCTGTAAAGTAGGAAAAAATCTCACAGGTAGAATACCCCAAGACATTGCTAGTCTTGGGCTAAGCCCCTAATGTTGGCAACATCTAGCTTCACCCTTGCTTCAGCCCATGTAGCCATCCCCTAGCTCCACCGATGGATTTCATTGTTCCATCAATCACAGCAAGTGGTCCACGTCCTGAAGCAGCAAAGCAGCCCCAGACCATCACACTGCCGCCACCATGTTTGACTGTTGGCATGACTGTTGATCAAATGCTGTGCTATTTTTACGCCGCACACTTCCCAAAAAGCTAAGCTTTGTCTCATCAGTCCACAGAATATTCCTCCAAAAGTCTTGGGGATCATCAAGATGCTTCTTGGCAAATGTGAGACGAGGCTTTGTGCTCTTTTTGGTCAGCGGTGGTTTTGGCCTTGGAGCTCTCCCATGATGCCATTTTTGCCCAGTGTCTTTCTTATGGTTGAGTCATGAACTCTGACCTTAACTGAGGCCAGTGAGGCCTGCAGTTCTTTGGATGTTGTTCTGGGTTCTTTTGTGACCTCCTGGATGAGTCGTTGTTGCATTCTTGGAGTCATTTTGGTTGGCTGACCACTCCTGGGACGGTTCACCACTGTTCCCAGTTTTCTCCATTTGTGGATAATGGCTCTGTCCCAAAGCCTTGGAAATGGCTTTGCAACCTTTTCCAGACTGATAGATTTCAATGACTTTGTCATTTGTTCTTGAATTTGTGGCATGATGCGTTACTTTCTGAGATCTTGTAGCCTACTTCACTTTGTCTGAAAACTTCTATTTAAGTGATTTCTTCATTCAACAGTGAAATTAAACTCAGCTTTCCAACAACTATGGTTAATCACAGTTAACTCATGATTTAACAAGGGGGGGCAATTACTTTTTCACATTGGGCCAAAAAATAAAATGGGATGAGCTTACTTATAAAAGGGGAAAAGTTGTTGTCTCCGAAATAACAAGTAAACTAAACTTGACTTGTTTTTAGTTCTTTTTTATTTTAAATGCGCTGCAAATACAATTACTTAATATTTCTGAGTAATAAATACTCATGCTGACTTTATCATTTTAACTGTGCTATGCTACTTTACTAGTAAATTTGTCATTTTCACATGTAATACTAGTTAAAATCTAACTATTGATTATTCAACTCAAAGTATCTGATTAACTTAAAAAATTGAAGTAGTGCTCACTGAAAAGAATGTTATTTATGACAGTTTAAGTTACCATTCCACTGCTCTCCACCTCTCCAGGAGGACAGAAAAAAAGTTGCACAGTCAAATTCCCTGATGAGTTTTCACTGTTATTTTCTAATGTGCACTATGATCAAAGGCACATTAATGCTTAGGCTAGCTGGTACTTTAGTCTAGAGTTTCTACCTCCATGCATACCTCATACATGAGAGATACTATTTATATTTTGTAAGACAGCATTTTTATATTACATATTTGTATTTATTAGTGCTCTTGCAATACTACTTTTATTTGTTCTCTATTTCTATTGTGTTTCTGTCGCCAAATGGCCTGCTTTGTCCTGCTTTATCTATTACTTTTTGTTACTGTAAACTGGAATTTCTCCTTGTGGGACTAATAAAGGAATATCTTATCTTATCTTATCTTATCTCATCTTATCTTATGTAAAGTGTGGCTTTCACATAATGCAACAGCCGAAACACTGATGGAAGGGCCTGATACTGACAGCCGCCCAATGCAGGTTGATTCCAGCTATGGAGGGTTCCTCAGTGAGGCACTTTGGTGAGTTGAATTTATCAGTGTCACAAACTCCATCTCCCTCTAACTGTGCTTGGCTCTTAGTGCTAGTGTGTGGGAAATGGATGCTTGTTTCAATGACTGATGTATACATAAAGGGAGGATTTTTTTTTTTTTTTTTTCAGAAATAGCTGCCGTGTGGCCAAGTCTATTGATGCGTCTGTCGTGCGTATTTGCACAGACACATTCCACCTTATGTCATTGGCCCAATGATGCAAACACAAACACCACTCACAGATAGACAAACACAAGCTAACGTGTTGGTGGTGTAGACCCGAGGCTTCTATCTGCAGAGGAGAAAAGGATTCAGCACAGGACTGAACTTTGCTCCTGCTGTAAAGCTCCTCTCTGACCATGGCGCATATGTGCGTCAATGCTGTCTATGAAAAACCACACTCTTTCTCTCTCTCTACTCAGCAAGCTGCAGACTGTTAAAATATTGTTTCATAAACATTCCACTTCTATATTTTATCATGATGATACACCCTAATGATTAAACATCAGTATATGAGTTCATTATAAAACCTTTAAAACGTGCCACATTGCAGAAAATATATATTTACTGTATGTTGATAATTGACGGATCAAAAACATTATAAAACATTATAAAATCTCTTACATCATAATAACTGATCAGCAGGGCAGTGAGAAACGGAGGATGACAGGAGCCAGGAATGCTCTGTGATTTACATTATTGATATTGAAGATTTCTCATAATCACTGATCAAACTTAATGAATATTTGAGCTCTCTCAGATGTTTACAATAGGTGTAAATAGTTTTATGGTAAACTTTTTTGCCCTTTTTCACAATTTTTTGCCACTTTTCACCCATTTAAGCTACCTTTTGCCATTAAATACCACCTTTTTCCTCATTTTTACCCATTTGAGCTTTTTTTCCCCAACTTTTTACCCATTTTTTGCCACTTTAATCCCAACTTTGCCCCTTTTCAACATTTTTTCTCTCAATGTTCACCCATTTAAGCTACCTTTTCTTGTTAAATACCACTTTTTTCCTAGTTTTTGCCCATTTTAGCCACTTCTTGTTGCCACTTTTATCCCATTTTTGTCCCTTTTCATCATTTCTGTTGCCATTTTTCACCCATTTAAGCTTCCTGTTGCCATTAAATACCACTTGCTTCCTCTTTTTTGCCCATTTTTGCCACTGCTTTTTGCCACTTTATCCCATTTTTGCCCTTTTTCACCACTTTTCACCCATTTTAGCTACCTTTTGCTATGGAATACCACATGTTTTCAATTATTTTGCCCATTTTTGCCACTCTTGACTGCTTTTTGCCCATTTTAGTCAATTTTCACTCATTTTTTGCCACATTTGGACCATTTCATCTCACCTATAACTCATTTTTTGGTCACTTCTCACCCATTTTTTGTTACTTTCTGACCTTTTTCCACTTTTTCTCCCATTCTCACCCTTTTCACCCATTTTTGTTGCTTTTTGACACCTAAATTTAACTAATTTTTATTGCTACCTCAAGCTGTTTTTGCTTCACCTCTTAGATTGCGGCTCTTGCAAAGGTATTTTTCAACATTTTGGCTGTTTGGTTGAGCAGGGTTATGTAACACTGCTGTTAACCATATCCACCATCTTTAGCACAATCTCACACAACTTCAGCCTTTAGACTCAAAAGGCTATTCTGTCAATAAGGCAGTGTTAAATGTTTTTGTTAACTAACTCCATATTTTGAGCTATGATTTCACATTCTTCACAAATCAGGTATTGCACTCATCAACTTTTATGCTATTTTCAGCTATTTTCCACTATTTTCAGCTATTTTCAAGCTATTTCAAGCTATTTCTATGCTTTTTCAGCCAATGAATGCTATTTTAAGCTATATTTATGCTATTTTAAGCTATTTTAAAGCTACTTTCAGCTATTCTTGTGCTGTTTGCAGCTAATTTTAGGCTACTTTAAGGTATTTTTTTCATTTTTAGCTACTGAATGCCATTTTCAGCTACTTTTATGGCATTTTATGCTATTTTTTTGCTTTTTCAGCTATTTTCAGCAGTTCTGATTCTAATTCAGCTCTCAGCATCCCCACACAATTTCAGCTGAAATTGCATTTTTATCTAGTTTTAGCTGAGAGTGCTGTTTATAATAATACGTACATCTTAATTATGTAAAGTACAAATCCTCAGCCGATGGAATACGTGTACAGAAACATTTTGAGTTGTAACGGTGCGTTTACAATCTAGATATCAATATCCAAGAACTGGGAAACACTGTGGATCACTGTCGAATCAAAATATCTGATTTTCGCAGACATTAGTCTGTTTAAATTCTGTTTTACCCGCTCCTCACAGAGCAGACTTCCAGTTTTGTTGCACACTGACGTGAGGTCAGTGCAAACCCCTATTGTTGTGTGTGTAGCTCCACCTTTTTGGGGCGGATAAGTAAGTTCCATACCCCTACGGAAGGGCCCAAACAAATTTGGGACAGTATGGGTCAGTTTTTGTGACCCTTTCCAACTTTTGTGATATGGAATGGAAAAACTGTATGCTTTGCCATTCCAAACTGAACCGCCATGTGGACATGACCTATTTGTTAGGTATGTTGTCCACTCAACATTACCACTGTCCCCCACAGGTGGAAGTTCTTTAAGTGAGCTGGTAACTTAACACGTGGGGCAAAAGGGATTAATGCCCAAAGGCATTCTGGGAAAACTATGTAGATTAAGGGACTGGAATGGGAATGGAAATCAAACATGATCATATTGATTGAAGAATAACTTGGTAGGTAAACTGGTTTGGTGATTACATGCCAGTCCTTTGCAATGTGTCACTGTAGCACCATAAAATTACTAGTAGATGAAGGTACAACACTTCCAGGGACAGCCACAGGGGGGCAGTAAAGCACTATCAGGCTGCCATTAGGCTCTGTAAAGTGGAAAAAAGCAGCTGACTATTTGGCTCACAGAAAAGTATCTCCTTGAAATGCCCTAAAAAAGGTCCTCAAACAGCTGACTGGGTGCCATGAGTTTTAGGTCCTTATACTTGGTTATTTCTAAATCTGCTGCCCAGTGCATGTGATGTTTCTATGTACAGTATCTGTTTACTTGACAGAAGCCAGCTTCAATCTTCTCATTCATACATACAATCAGACACATGTGCTATTAGCTTTAAGTCACTTGGTATAATAATAATCATTTGATATCACTGTATGTCTGTTGTTTTTTAAATATAATACAATATAATGCAGTCCTTTATTTATGCAGCATATTTTGAAAATTAGCCATACGCTGCACAGTGACTAAAACAGAAATGAGAACATAATCCAAAGCAGGAAATAAAACATAAAAATACCTGAGTTAAAAACCAGACAATAAGAATTAATTTTACAACATCAATCAATCAACCTTGATTTATTTTATGGCACCAACTCAAAACCAAAGTTACCTCAAGAAATTTTCTGTCTAGACTGTAAGTGAGATGAATTATCTTACATCCTTTCTAAGGTTGAGCTTACCTGCAGTCACCTGAGGATTCATGGTTGTAGTCGTCTGAGGAGTCACCACACCTGTGAGACAAAAGCATGAATATGAAAAACAATGAGACAAGCCTTTCCTCTGGTGTCGACCCACTCCATCCTCCACATTTAAGCTGCTGCTGTGCTGTATGTACACTACACTTATCATTAAGGATTTCTTCATTGATTTAAAGCAATGGAGTCACATCTTTTAAAGCTGCTTTCAGACACGGAATCCCCTGAATGTGATATAAGCTCTCATCTAATGGTAAGTCATATCATCTTTACTCATATAGCACATATAAATAAAGCTAAGAGTATAAAAGAATAAGAGCTTAATAGCTCCCTACACAAATAGAATATAATGCATCAATACAACAAACAATAAAATCAAGTAGGATTTTATTACTTACATATTATCCCCGTAAGCAGCAGCACAGGTAGCGTCATCTGAGCAGCCATTCTCCAAAACTCAAAATTAAAATCTGTTGACAGATATAAAATGTTGAATTACAAAAAAACAACTCCATCTTTGTTGCGTCACATTTCACTTTTGAACTGTTTTAATTAAAAATGTTTACATTCAAATTGAAGTCCATGAGAATATACAGTGCTTAACAAATGTATTAGACCACTACCCAAAGTAAGGTTTATGCCACAGCTGCACTAAATTAACAGCATTGGTAATTACCAAAATCATTTTTTATGTTTCTGCAATGGTTAATACACCAATATGTAGAAGCTCTTTAACCCAAATGATAAATGATATTTTTAACGCTAATATATAATTATTATTGTTATCCATAAATTTTCAAATTTACGGATTTACCAACAAACTGAAAAAATAGTAAAGCACATTAATATTTCTTGATTAATATGTCAAATTATAGTTATTTACTTGCATTCCTGAACAGAAAAATAAGTTTTAGTGGTTGAATGTTAAGCTTGATTTATTTCTGACTTCTCAAAGAAGCCCAGTGAGCCGGCTCAAATTTGGGTATAAAAAGGGGAATTCAGTTTGAAATTCCTCATTCCTGTTCGAAATGGTAAAACGTGGAGAGCTCACTGAAAATGAAAGAGTCCACATTAAAGCACTTCATGATGCTGGATGGTCTCTGAAACAAATATGAGAGGTGGTCTAATAAATTTGTTAAGCACTGTACGTCAATTTATCAGTGATATATTTAAAAGTAGAAAAAGCAGTGAAATTCTTACTTAAAGCATATTTTGAAGATATGCAGTGAAAAACAAGCCTTTTGTCCCATTGAATCAAAATGTATTTTTTAAGCAGTCCGTGTAGTATAACAAATTTCTTTAGCTTTGTTAATTTAATATCATTTCTTAATAAAGTCAAACTATGATGCAGTAAGACATAAAAACTCCCATCATAAGAATAGCTTGAATGATACAACACATCAGACTGATGATAATAACCCACACCTACAAAATGCATTAATTACCTGTTTGTGCTCCTCTGGTTCTGTAGGTGCATCTGAGTGATGCAGGGCTGCTGCAAGGCTATTTATAATGTGAAATCAGGTACCTTCCCACAAACTTGTAGTTTGACCAGTTCCAATGTAATCACGTGGAATAAAAATCATTACTTCCTCCTTTCACTGCTTTTGATAAAATAAAGAGTGTGTAACTGTTTTATTACACATTGAAATAACCTTTAATGATAGAAATACCTAGATATATATTCTTATAATTCTTGAAATGTGTTCATTTAAAGGACATTTACCCTTTTTCTGATTTTGTAAAGCAATCATAGTCAATATTATTTGGCTTTTTTACATAAAGAAAAAACAAAAATAAATTCTGCCATGTCAAAGTGAAAACAGATTTTTACAAAGTAATGTCAATTAAACAAAAATATGTAATGTAAAGGTAGTGACTGCATAAATATTCATCCCCTTTAAAGTGACTGACCTAATTCAACAGAGGTCCAGCCAACTGCTGCTAGTAGTCTCACAGTTAGTGAAACGGGGACCACCCGAGTGCAGTGAATGTCTCAAATGATCATAGTATAAGGACACCTGTTTCTGGAAGGTCCGGTCACTGGTTAATCAGTATTCCTTGCTACAATGACACCATGTAGACAAAAGAACACGCCAAGCAACTCAGAGAAAAGGTTATTGACAATCTGCCTACATGTGGCCATCCTCATAATCTGAGAGAAAAAAGGAAACTAGTAAGAGAGGCCACCAAGACACATGATTATTACAGAATGAGATGGGAGAGGCTGTGCATACAACAACTGTCGTCCAGGTTCTTCACCTGTCAGAGCTTTATGTGAGAGTGGCAAACAGAAAGCCACTGTTGAAGAAAACTAATACTGAATTTCAACTAGAGCTTTTCAAAAGGCCTGTGGGAGACTCCATGATTTGTTTTGGTTTCCTCGCGTTTAAGATATCCATCTCTGAAATGTCTTCCTCCATCAGAAAACAAGTATGAAAAGAATTTCCCCTGTCTTCTGACGCTGATAAATGAAAAAGAAACTAAAAAAATCAAATTTTCACCTATTGTGTTCTTTTTAACCTGGCTACAGTGGAGAGAATTTATGTTTTACAGGAGTGAAAATATCTAAATCAACTTCTTAAAATAACAACTCCAACATGAATCAGCGAAGTTCAGTCATGAAAAATCTAATACATCTTATGGGAAAATAATTAGTCAGAATAATAATTTTAGGAAGTCCATTTTCAGTTTCAGCCACAAAAATACAACATGTGGTCCAAGTTTCTTGAGGCATCTATTGTGTTACCTTACATGTGACTAGCTTTTTGTTTTTGTGTAGCAGCTCGTTACCAAGAAATGTACCCTGCCCACGCCTAATCACTCCAAATTGGATTCTAATTGTGTATCTTTGATGTCGAAATATTTAGAATTGATGACCTACTTTACTGATTTGAGGAAACGCCCCAATTATAAAACTGGAACAACAAAACGAAGAGGAAATGATGTGTTCTTTTCAGGTCAGTATATTTTGCAGCCAGTGGATTTTTAATTTGAAATGAGAAATCTAAATGAAGAAACGAGCTGTTTCTTAGATACTTTTTAAAATGGAAAATCAATCAATATTTTTTTGTATAGCATTTTTCATACAAAACAACATAGCGTAAAGTGCTTTACAATCAAACAGAATAAAAAGAAAGAATACATGACTCTACCCCACCCCACTCCTCCCTCCCCATTCCTGTCCCTTCATTCCCACCCTGTAATCCAAACACAATATTGGCACGTGTATCATAAAGCGCATTGAGTAGTCAGACAACTAGAGAAGCTCTAAATGGGTGATTTCATACAAGATAAAAACACCAAAACTGAGAAGAAAGGACTTAAGATTTAAAACTAGTGAAATTATCTGCCAGTGCAGTGAGATAATCTGACTTGATAAGATATCTTGAAATAAGATGGTAAACCTAGAAATAAGTAAGTCAGCAGAACCCTTCTAACCCATTTAACAGAATAAGAATATTAAAATCTATGGGTAGCCAATGCAGAGACCTTAAAGTTGGTGTGATGTGATCTCTCTTTCTGGTCTTTGTCAGCATTCATGCAGCTGAGTTTTGGAGCAGCTGCAGGTGTGAGATATCTTTTTGGGGAGACCAGAAACAAGAGCATTACAATTGTCAATTCTATACGTCATAAAAGCATGAATTAATGTCTCTGCATTGGCTTGAGAGAGAAACGGTCGCATGTGGGCAATGTTTTCTAAATGATAAAAAGCTTCCTTTTTTTTTTTTTTTTTGGTGATATCCAGTATGTGTGGTTCAAAATTCAGCTCTGAATAAAATAAAACACCTAAATTTTTGGCCTGCTGACACAGATTAAAAGATAATGCTTTGAGTTTGCTGACCAGTTTCTCTCTCTTGTCCCCTGTACCAATGACTAAAACCTGAGTTTTGTCCTGGTTGAGCTGTAAAAAGTTTTCTGCCATCCATGATTTAATATCTAAAATACAGTTAAAAAGGGCATCAAGTGTGTCATCAGGAGACACGGCAACACAGAGTTGAGTGTCATCAGTATAGCTGTGGAAACTGATGCCATGTCTCCTGATGACACTACCCAAAGGTAACATATAAAGATTAAAAAGAGTAGGGCCTAAAACTGAACCTTGGAGAACACCACACCACACTTCACGTCATAAAATTTAGCGAAATGATCCTCAAGATTCACATAAAACTTTCTGTCACTAAGATAAGATCTAAACCAGTTAAAATCAGTGCCAGAGATATCAATACAATTAAGGAGTATATTTAAATGAATTGTACTGACTGTATCAAATGCTAACCTGACACACCAGATGGATGTGTGAAACACATCCATCTGGAAAACCTTTAATACTAAGCGTTTTGGAAAGGGCAGAGGATTTGAAAAAACTCTGAGTGTGATTGGATGAATGTTCTGTCTGTCACATCTCTACAGGCCAATCAGAGCAACAAAACACGTGAGGTAGCCGCAACCGAGGTGCACATGCGCAGCTACGGGGATTAACATGAATCATGCTGACTGTAGACGTGTCAGTACACAACTTTTGTCGTTTTTGAAAAGAAAACAACTCACTGCTGTTCTTTGTTCTTTTTTTAACGAAGAAATGTGGTCAAGTTCTGATAAAACTGGCACTTTAGCAGCATTTACGCTAGGCTCTTCGGCCATAACTGCACCGGCCTCTTGTTGCTGCTTGCCCAGGGTCATGACTCTGCTGCACCTGAAAGTACTGCCCCTCGTCGCTGATTGGTCCTGTCACTTTCTAACTGGGCCCAAACTGTTCAGATGGGAGCTTTGCAAGATGGATTCGCCAGTGAGAAACACGGAAACAGTTGTGTCCATTTGCTTTGCAAAGTTAATCAAATGCTGCACAATTTATTATCCATGTTTGACCTGAGGTCATTAACAATTTTCACCAAAGGAGTCGTTGTGATTTTTTCTAAAACCAAATTAATACATTTCATAAATATTTCTGTAAATAATAAAATCATTTACCTGGTTTAAAACAATCTTTTCTAAAATTGTACTTAAAACGGGCAAAGTTGGGTTGTGTAACAGGTTGGGTAAAATTCATACAGTTGAGTAGGTTTAGAATTTCTGAGCTAAAAGAGTCTGACTGATTGTTTACACGCAGATTAAAATCACCTAAAATAATAACTCTGTCAAACTTTGATGGATGAAAAAAGCAGCTCTGAAAATTCTGTAATAAAATATGTGCAACATTTAGGTGGTCTGTATATGGTTAAACATAGTATGGGAGGACTGCTAAAAACAAAGAAATGATATTCAAAAGATAAGTACTGACCGAAATTTCGGTGTGAATAGCCAGTAGCCACTTGGACTCAGATGCCACCATATCCTTGTAGCTTGACAGCATAGAGTCCCTCCTCTGCATTTCCTCTAAAAGCCTCCGGATGTCCTCTCTAAGGTTAGTTACCTCTCTTTTTGTGTGAGAAATGGTTAAACAGCCCTCGCAGTGAACACTCCTCATATTGCAGGAGTGGGATAAAGACCAGACTCCCTGTTGCTAAGGTAAAAAACACTGAGGATGAAGGCGGTAGGCCCGCTCAGTGTTCAAAGTGAGATATCATCAAATCAAAACAAAAAATTAAAACGGCAAGCTTGGGGCTAGGACTTAAAAAAATATTTGGCGTCTCTAGCTCAGTGGTTCTCAAACTGGGGTCTGGGGACCCCTGGGGATTGGCAAGCCACGGCTTGGGGGTCCGCAAAATAATTCAAAATGAATTATTAAAGCGATGCCATGTCATTAAAAAGCAAATAAATACATATAGGAACCTCAGCGTCATACAAACAACCATAATAAACCAATGACTCCCACATTGGTGTGCAGGACTAGCTAGCAACGATGGATAATTATCTTAGCTTGTCCACTTCATCAAGTGATGCTAGGCCCAAACCAGCTAAACTGAGAAAATATTAGGTCGTTTATACCAAGCGGTCCGGCTCCGTTTGGTGCAGAATGGCACGCATTTTTTTGCGTTTCCATAGAGCAAAAGTTGGAAAGGGTCCCAAAACAACTGACCCGTACATCCCATTTCTCGCCACCCTTCCGTAGGGGGGCCAATCTTACCTATCCGTACCAAAAAAAGTGGAGCTACACACACAAAAATAGGAGCTGCACTGATATCATGTCAGCACCCAACGCAGCTGCTCGCCTCTGGGCTTTAAACATGGAGGTCTACGCTGTGAGGAGCGGCGAAAACGGGAGAAAAACGGACTAATATCTGCCTGGGAAATATCTGGACTTGACAGAGATCCAAACTGTTTCCTACTCTATGGATACTGGTATCTGGCCACAAATCAAGTTTCCTGACGTTTATCTGGACCTGATTTTAAGTACACAAAGCAGAGCCCAGTAAAGGCTCACATCAGCCTGATCCATCCGCGATGGATGAGAAACTAAATTAATGCTTTAGTTTTGTGAATAGGGAGCCTTAGAACAGTTCGTTCTCTTCTTATTAATCTACTTCTTACTTTAGGTAACCTGTGAAAACATCACTCTGTGGATGTTGACCGTGTTTGTAAAACTTCAGGCTACAGACTATTTTAAAACAAGATCAGTGCACCCCGGATTTCTGACTTAATCTAGCTTGATTTTAAAACCACCTGAACTTTTCCTTTACTTTCAATGCAGTGAATTCTCACAGTACAGCTCTAAACTTTCATATTTTGTCCTATAAACTGTTATAGACTAAATATATTAACATTTATCATAGTATTACGACTCAAACCTTCTCTGTTCATGTATTTCATCAGCTGAGGAGCTGTAATGACAACTGTTAACATCATTAAAATGTAGTTATTTTTTAAAAGCACTTCAGCTGAAATAAAGCTGTTTACTGCTTATTCCCTACTGATTTCTGTCACTCATCCTTTCTATAACTCTGCGGTAGGACCAGCAGACGCACGCTGCATGTGACTTCACATTCATCACCGTTAAAGCCTACCCACCAAATGAGGGCACGGGTGTCTGTGGAAACGCAAACTATTTTGGGGTTTAGCGAACCAAACCATACCAAACCGAACTGAACCAAACCAGACCCCCTGATGGAAACGCAGCTTATGATGACAGCTATCTGGAGTTTGGTTTTATTAGAAACAGTGACGTGACACCAAAATGTGTTGTGTGTCTTCCTTTGAAGACATGAAGCCTGCCAAGCTAAAGCGTCATCTGATAGCAAAGCATGCAGAGTTTAAAGTGGGGGTATTATGTCTTTTTTCAAGGCTTTACACCATCTCTCTGATAGCCACATAGTAGCTTTACATGGTTTACAGCTTCAAAAACTCCTCATGTTTCTCACACTGGCGTCCTGAAAACCTCTTATTTTAACCTCTGTCTGAAACGCTTCGTTTTTGCTGCTGTCTCGTTATCAACCCCCACAGATCTGCTTTCCTCTGATTGTCCGATTTTCCGGAGGCTGGCCGGTGGCAGAACTGAATGTTTTGTGCCTGTCCCCTCCAATGTGGCTATGTTGTTATGCTAGTAGTTATAAACTTTGAAGGAACCGGTCCGACTGAGTAGAATATGGCGAATTTTGATATACGTGCGTACATGTTAGACCCGGAGTCTGATCCTGATAGTTTGGAGGGGGGGGGGGGGGGAAACCAGCAGCAGCAAAGGATATAGCAGGACGTATCTGTTTGGTAAGTGTTTAATTACTGTGTTACTAAATGGTTAAATGGCTTAAAGGCCTTGTGGGGGCGGTCTGTTCCACTTTGCCAGCAGAACAGACATACCACGAACCAGTCAGGAGATCCTATTGCGGTGACCTCATCAGTTTGCTCCATCGAAATCTCGTCTCGGGTAAATCTCTGAGAGATTTTCAACGAACCATTTTCATCAGTTTACACACTAATTCCAAGATTACTGCTACATACGTTTATCTTGTGGTTTGAAAATTTGCATACGTGGAGTATGGACACCCGACTTTGTGACTTTATATTTATGTTTTAAAAATCGGAAAAGTATAATACCTCCTCTTTAAGGATAAAACAAACATTTTTTCTGACAAAAGGGTGAGGAATACATCCGCCAGAAAACTCGAAAGGTGAACCTGACCACAACCTCAGAAAAAGCAGAGGGCTTCTTTGTGGCTGCTCAAAGGATCACAAAAAGTAGGAAGACTCTCACTTGGACAAGAGCTTGTATTTAGGTTGAAGAGTTTAAAATACAGCATCCAAGAGTACAAATGGCAGTAAACATGTTTAATCAGCGTGAGGGTTATGTGGGGGTCCTTGGAAAATTTTCTGCCATGTAAGGGGTCCCCAGCCCCGAAAAGTTTGAGAATCCCTGCTCTAGCTATTAATATCTGACACAAAGTGCCCTTAAAAACCGTTCAAAAAGAGCTTGAAACTGGCATGATCCGTACACAGCAACATTTAGCGTCTGACGGTAAAGAAAAACATAGGTGCTTTCAGGCAGTTAAATCAGAAAGAATTAAGAAATGAAAAATTAACCTTTTTTCAATTTTTCATCCTCTGCTTTTGTTTTCCAAAAAGGAAAAAATAACTGAAAAAATGTTTGTGTTTCATCCAAGCAGCAACCTCCCGTCCTGAAAAATGACGCCAAAGTGTAAGTGCCAGAAATTGCAATACCGCAATTTAAATTCTGATTCACCAGAGAAACTCCTACTCAACACTTGATGTAAAACCAGCCTCTTTTCAATTCTATCTATTCTTGGAATTTCCCCTTGTGGGACTAATAAACGAAAATCTTTAATGATCTTATCTTATAATACCATTTGTATTTATGAGACTGATTTCTGTGTAGGTGTGTTTGTTCTTGTTTTTAATTGCATTTTATTCATGCTTTTATATTTTCATTTTTTGTTTTATTGTAACCTTTTAATTCTTGTATTGTTAAGCACAGTTGCATTTTGTATGATACATGCTATATGAATAAAGCAATTAATACTTTTGCATGTACATGACAAAATCAGCAAAAAGAAAAGAGATACAGCTTTCTTAATCTGATATGCAAAAATATACAGAGAAAAAAAAAATTCATTTGGTGTAAAAAAAATCATTTCCCACCAGAAGTTTTACTCTATTTATTTTTAAAAAGTTTATTAAATTGGGACAACGCTGATTAATCAACTTATCCACTACACACTTTGGTGTATTTATGCCAGAATTAGGCTTCAATCTATCCATCCATCTTCTTCCACTTATTTGGGGTGAGGTCAGATCCAGCTAGTTCTGGATCTGCCCTGAGGTCTTCTTCCAGTAAGACATGCCTGGAAGACCTCCACAGGTAGGCAACTAGGAGACATCTTGATCAGATGTCTGTACCACCTCAACTGGCTTCTTTGGATGTGAAGGAGTAATGACTTTACTTCAAGATCCCTCCAGGTGTGTGAGCTCCTAGGGGATTTTTATTTGAAACCACTTGAACCTGCAATCACATTCTATCAGTCATTACCTAGAGCACATGATCATAGGTGGGGGTTGGGACATAGATTGACCAGTTAATCAAATCCTCAGTTCCCTCTTCACCACAGTGGTACAGTACAGCATCTGCAAAACTGCTGAAGCTGCACCAGTCTGCCTGTTGATCTCACGGTCCATTCTACCCTCACTCATAAACAAGACCCTGAGATATTTGAACTCCTTCACTTAGGGCACCTATGCAGAGGGAGCAATCCACCGCTTTCCAGCAGAGGACCATGGTCTCGGACTTGGAGGTGCTTATTCTCATACCAGCCGCTTTGGACTTAACCTGGGTATACACACTGTGTACACAGTATACACTGCGATTTCAAGCCGACCATACAACAGTTGTCGCAGAATGTCATCTCATACTGTACAATTGGATCACTTATGATGCACGACCTGAGTGCTCACACTGTGCGACTGAAGTCAGGACAGACTGTGACAGAAACCCGCCGAGTTTCCTTTTGAAAAAGTCTCACACACTCAGGGTGAAGTGTCTCCAGTCGTATTCTCTCTCTCTCTCTCGCGTGCTCTCTTTCCCTCCCCCTTTACCTCTCTGTGTCCTAAACACACAAACAGCATCACCTCAGTGTCAGCTGCAGGTCCACAGATAGGAATATTTCCTACTCGTTTATTTCCTTTATCATAGCGGCATGCATCAGAAAGTCATTCCAGCTGTTGCCATGGTAATTTAGGATGTTGTCTGACCATTTACAAAGGAAAACAATCCCCCAAAGTTGTTTATTCTGCTTGCATTTCTGCTCTCACTGTGAAGTGTCTGGAGTCGTACGACCAAAATATCAAACATGCCAGAAATCCTCTTGACGAGTCAGGAGCAGGTTGTCAGGTCATAGCCATGCCATGGTCGGCCGTCATATGCCCCTGTACACAGCACGACAAACGCCACCTGATGTGACTGAAATTTGGCCCGACTTCAGAGTGAGTCGTGTGACTCTAAATTTGTGGCTGAATGGCAGGAAAATCACATCGTCAACACTCGGCTTTAGCCTCAAACAGCCCTTGTGCCTGCTGAAGATCCCCAGACAAGGAAGCCCGCAGAAACACCTCATCTGCAAACAGCAGAGATGAAATTCTGAGCTCCCCGTGGGAAAAACAGTTGCGTCTTGAAAACATTATGGTTATGCTTTGCTTAATGTTGCTTGTTTTATCGCACAGCATTGCTACTTTTACCTTTCAGTCTTTATGTAGTGGCAGTAAGCTTGGGTGATCCACTGTGAATAAGAAAAGGGATGGAGAAAAGGGCTTGACATCTTGTATTAATGCCGCTCCATTCGCAGATTTTATTCCATCATGAAATTCAAACTAGTGAAGGATTGCTGTCACCAAAAGCTGCCTTTGTCTCTGCTTAAGTGCTGGTTTACTTCTGGGGAATTACCACCCCAAGTTTAAAAGGGAAAAGAGTAGTCTCCTGTAAAGCTGCAGTCATGTGACTGTGAGAGATGCAGGGTCCCAGGGACAGAATTTCAACTAAATGTGAGTTATATGCAAGGCAAGGCATTAGGGAGGGAAAAGGGGAGAGCTTTCTGGGGCCCAGCCAAGTTGGGGGCCCATGGAGGTCAGCAAAATCATGTTCCACTGTAAAAATGAGCTATGACAACACTATTTTATTTTTGACCTGAATAATAACCACTCATATCAAACCTACAAGTAGAAATACAGTCTTTTTAAAAATGTAACACCTTTTTCTTGCAATAGAATTATCTTAACTGTGTTGTTACCAATGTAGATGGGCACACTGACCTCAACCATTCAGAAAGTAATGTCAGACTTCACAGCTAAGCCACGACAAGCACATATTTTAGGATGCCAAAAATGAATGCCAAAAAAAACTGGGATAACTTTTACATGATTATAAAAAGATGCAAATATGAGGGCAAAAAAAGTGGCGGACATGGACAAAAAGTGGCAAAAATGGGTGAAATATGGCAAGAAAAAAAAGGGTTAAAAGTGGAAAAATTTGGCAAAGAGGGACAAAAATGGGATCGAAGTGTCAAAGGAACTTGCAAAACAGTGGTAGAAATAGGTCTGAGATGGGAAAAGGGGGGGGGGGAGTAGTAACAATGGGAATAAAGATGGGTAGGCAGTGACAAAAATTTGGGTTAAAGTTTCAAAAAAGTAGTATAACTGTCACAGAAATGGGTCAAAAGTGTGAACAATGGGCAATGAGCAGCAAAAATTAGTTAAAATGGCAAAAAAAAAAAGTGTTAAATGGGCAAAAAGTCACACAAATGAGATAAAAGTAGCAAAAGGAAGTGGAGAGAGAAAAACTGCAAAATGGGTTTAAAAAGAGCAGCACAAGTTGGCAAAAAGAAAAACTGCTAAAATTGTCAAAAAGAAGTACCAAAAACCATGGTGTTGAAAAGGGGTTAAAAAGCAGCACCAATCAATGATTTTAAACATTAGAACTCAATAATAGTTTGACACTCTAAAATGAGGTAACTGTTTGCCAGAATGCTAAGACTAATGCTACTGATCCAACTCACATACATTTATATCATCAATCAATCACAACTGGGGAAGGCCCATTCTCTGGGTTTCTCAGGGGCCCAGCTAATTCTGTGGGCAGGCCTGGTAACATGTACCATATGATCCTTAGACTCGGAGGGGAGGGTTAGGAAAGCTTAGGAAAGCAGGTTCTTCTGAAGTTGTTTTTATATTTTTCTGTTGTGTGATTGGCGAGGCTCTTCACTCGATATCCATCATAGTTTGCCATAGTCACAAACCAGACCAGTACATAGCATGAGCTCATCAGACAGAGTCCTTTAACCTGCTTTCTGGTCGAAAAACAATGTGAAAGAGGAGAAACACTTAAAGCTATGCAATGAACATTCTAAAGAAAAAACAAAACCCTGATCACGATCTTCTTTTTATTTCCCTACAGTTTTCTACAAGCTTGAAGTGTTATGTGTTTCTTTATTTTCATGGACTGTCCTGAGCTGATGACTTTGTTTTTGTTTGTTGCTATTTACATTAATGACCTTCTTGTTGTTTAAAAGTGTGTCATAAATATAGAGCACAATTAAAATGATTAACATTTTAGAACACTGCACCTCATCAATCTAGACAGTTCATCTCTGCAGATCAATGGTAAAAAGATGCTTGTTGAAGGTGTGTACTGAAAGTAAGCAAAGATGGAAAAGATACTCCAAACGTAGAGAAAACAAAAGCATGTAAGGGAACAATTGTTAATTGCTGGTGTAATCAAGCGTGATTAGTGAGCTGTACACCCAGTAGATGAAAATACAATCTGATTATCTGGCAGTACCAGTTTTCAGCTGATGCAGTGCCAAAAAGGAATTTCCTGGCAAAGTCAGGGTAAATACAGTGCTGTGAAAAAGTATTTTCCCCCTTTCTTACTCCTGATTTCTTTTTTTCTCATATTTATCACACTTATGTTTTGGATCATCAAACCAATTTTTATACCTCACAAAGACAACCCAAGTATATACAAAATGCAGTGTCTGAATGATTATTTAATTTTATTTAAGGGGGAAAATCAAAACCTATCTGGCCCTACTTGAAAAAGTCATTCCCAGCTGAACCTAAGAACTGCTTTGCCACCCTTAGCAGCAATAACTGAAATCAAGTGTTTGCCATAACTGGTGATGAGTCTTTTGCATAGCTGTGGAGGAATTTTGACCCACTTTTCTTCACAGAATTGTTTTAACTCCACCATATTGGAGGGTTTTTGAGCATGAACTGCCCATTTAAGGTTACACCACAGCATCTCAATTGATTTAAATCCAGACTTAGACTTGGCCACCCCAAAACCTTAAAGTTTTTTTTTTTTTCTTTTTTTTTTTTTGAGCCATTCAGAGGTGGACTTGCTGGTATGTTTCACGTCGTCGTCCTGCTGCATAGCCTGTGAGCGATTGAGCTTTAGGGCACAAACTGATGGCCGGACGTTCGCCTTCAGAATTTTCTGGTAGACAGCAGAATTCATTGTTCCATCAATCACAGCAAGTCGTCCAGGTCCTGAAGCAGCAAAGCAGCCCTAGACCACTACACTGCCATCACCATGTTTGACTGTTGGCATGACTGTTGATCAAATGCTGTGCTATTTTTATGCCAGATGAAATGTGACCAAAGCTGGTAAAAACTCCAGCAAGTTGTCCGAGGTCATTTTTGAGTTTTTTACACATTATGAAAACGTAGATTCCAGGCTTTCAAATGGTGTATCATACACCTTAATCTGAGGATATTTCACAAAGATATGCTCATTTGAATGTTAACTTCTAGTTCCTGTTTATTCAGAGAAAACCAGGCTCAAAGTTTCAGGACTTCTCCTACCTTCAGGCAGGCCGGGTGATGGGCGTGAACAATAGAGCCACATTTACATAAAGTCCACCCAAACCAAGCTTCTGAATCGGACTGGTGACGCTCATCAAAATATTCCCATAGGAAATCCGCCTTCATCAAACTTTCACTGTCAAGTGATCCTGAAGTTTTCCCAAGTCTGTTGATAATTCTTGCTGCTTCTTCATAGTCTCTTCTACTTTTCTTCGCTGCAGGGTGCATCTTGAGGCTTGCTGATAAAGGTGATAACTAGAAACAGCTGTAGTTACGTGCCGACGGGAGTTGGAGTTTGAGCCATGCGGTGTTATTGTCGATTGAAACTGGGGACGATGGCAGGTTGAGTGGCCAGTTATCACCCAGCAGTTTTGCTTTCCCCTCCCCTCAATCTCCACGCTGAAACTACGAAAAGAGGGCATTTTTAAACACAAATTAACGCTTTTAAATATCACATTTGTGTTACTTTTTTCATCGAATGAGTAGTTTAAATGTCAGACTTGCATAAAATGAGAAAAAAGAAAAATGATCATTTTGAAGAAAACGACTTTGTATCCATTTTTTCTCAACCACCGGAATGCCAGCTTGCAGGAACTTTATCTGGCTTCGGTCACTCATGGGCTGTACATTTTACAAAAAGTTAAGCTTTTGTCTCATCAGTCCCTAGAACATTTCTCCAAAAGTCTTGGGGATCATCGAGATGTTTTTTGGCAAATGTGAGACAAACCTTTGTGCTCTTTTTTGTCAGCAGTGGTTTTGGCCTTGGAACTCTCCCATGATGCCATTTTTGCCCAGTGTCTTTCTTATGGTTGAGTCATGAACTCTGACCTTAACTGAGGCCAGTGAGGCCTGCAGTTCTTTGGATGTTGTTCTGGGTTCTTTTGTGACCTCCTGGATGAGTCATCCTTGCACTCTTGGAGTCATTTTGGTTGGCCGACCACTCCTAGGACGGTTCACCACTGTTCACAGTTTTCCCCATTTGTTGATAATGGCTCTGACCATGGTTTTGCTGGAGTCCCAAAGCCTTGGAAATGGCTTTGTAAACTTTTCCAGACTGATAGATTTCAATCACTTTGTTTCTCATTTGTTCTTGAATTCTTTGGATCGTGGCATGATGCATTTCTTTTTTTGAGATCTTGTAGCCTACTTCACTTTGTCTGACAGCTTTTATTTAAGTGATTTCTTCATTCAACAAATCTGGCGGTATGGGTGTGGCCAGTGAAATTGAACTCAGCTTTTTATGAACTGTGGTAAATCACAGTTAACTCATGCTTTAATGCTTTAAAAATTAAATAATCATTCAAGCACCGCATTTTCTATTTATTTGGGTTGTCTTTTTGTCTTTGTGAAATGTTAAAATTGGTTTGAAGATCTGAAACATTTAAGTGTGATAAATATGCAAAAAAAACTCAGCAATCAGAAAGGGGGCAAATACTTTTTCACAGCACTGTATGTAAGTCAGGGTTTCCAGAACTGCACTGTTCTAAAAGCACTTTTATAAGAAAATCTGTCAGGGGTGTAAAGGTTTGCAGAGCTCATGGTTCAGTTCGTGCCATGGTTATAGGGTCACAGTTTGGTATGGGTTCGTCCCTAGAAAAAAGGCAACTAGAAGTCTCAGAGGCATATTTCTAGTTTTCTGGCTGTAGTGACAGTTACTGTTTGCTCCATCTTGTGTTTAAAACTGCCCCTTGTATGGTCTGTAATATACTGAACAATAAACAGACAAAAATGAACATGACAAAATGATGCAAAATAAAAAGAAACAGAAAGGGATATCATCTACTGATTCAAAATTCTAATATCAAAAATAAAAATACAATTTTATATAATACAGTTTCATAGAATAAAAGATTATGGACTGGTTCATCTAAACATAGGAAAGGATGTTAGGAGTTCCACAAGGCTTGATTCTGGGGTCTCTGCTTTCCTCTTCTATTTTCTGCCTTTATAACAGGTCATTACCGGTTTATATCATTTCCTCTCAGTGCTGAGGACATTCATCTCTACTTAGCTTAAATCTAGTGGAACTGAGGGTGATTGGACTTTTCAGTTTGATCCAAATGCAAAAGGTATGAAACCTCCCCTGGACCATGGTCTGAACCAAACAGCCAGATCTTGATCAGACCAAAAGTGGTGGTCTCGGCCCAGACCAAGCTAAATCATGATCCGGTTCATGCCAAGTGTGAAAGCGTTATTTTGAAAGTTTCATATCTTCGAATTGATGACAGGAATCCAACAAAAATGTCTGTTTTCATTTGTAATGACAGTAAAGATTTTGGAACTATTTTAGTGTGTACCAGGCTTTAGTTTAATTTTTGATCACAAAGTGTACTCAGGTTTACAACAGTAAAGGTTAACCACATTATCTCATTAACTGACATGCCTGATGTAAACATAATCGATTAGCCGGTCTTTCAAAACTGAATTACACTTAATAGCTTTATGACATGTTGTCACCACCTTTAACGCACGCTCATCACAACTTTCCTTTGAGCTCCCTTTCAGAAGAGCCAAATCAAACAGGTGTGGCCCACACTTTGTAATGGTAGCTAATGCCTACTAACTCCCTGTAATCAGCATTATTGTGGCAGATTAAGACTTTATAATAACCATCTTAGCATGAACCTCTTTGAACTGAATAATCCATTGAACTTGAAGGCATTACTTTCTCTAAGTGTCGGCATGTCACTTTGAACCTGACTACATCATCTATTTTACAGTCTATGCAAGGTCTCACACTGTGGATAAGTAGAGTATTTCCTTAAGCAATGGCGTGTTTAATTATGAATAATCTATAGTTTCAGATCAGGTTTCACGTATATAGAAGAACCTCAAAATCATGAAAAGCTCTCCACACACTGGTTTCAGTCACTGTGGGTCCTCACTGTTTGGTGATTACTCTCAGGTTAGAAGAAAGAAACCACCAGTGTACTCAGTAACAGACATCAAACAGGTAGACCAAGGTAAAGCAGTTGATGACAGAAACATTGTGAGAGCTGTAAAGAAAGACCCTAAAACAAATGTTAGTTACATCAGCAACAACATCATCAACAAAAGAACTGAAGCTACACCAGAAGATGCTAACCACTCAGTAGCAAGAAGAATAGGAAGGCCAGGCTGGAATTCGTTGAAAACAAAGTTCAATGGACTGCTGAGCCAAAGATGAACCTTTATCAAAGTGATGGAAAGGCTGAGGTTGGAGAAAGAAAGGATCTGCTCATGATCCAAACATACAAGCTCATCTGTGAAACACAGTGGAGGTAGTTATGGCTTGGGCTTTTTCTGGGACGGGCTCATTAATCTTCATTGATGATGTGACACGTGATGGCAAAATGAATTAAGAAGTCTACAGAAACATTTTGTCTGCCAATTTAAAGAAAGATGAAACCAAACTGATTCGGAGATCCTTCATTCTGCAGCAAGAAAATGAGCCAAAACACACTGCTAAAACAACAAAGGAGTTCATCCAGGGCAAGAAGTGAAAGGTTTTAGATCCCATGGACACGAGTTCAAGAGGATACGCAAAAAGTTTTTTGTTGTATTGGTGTTTTATCCTCATGAAAAATGCGTTTTGGGAGGCCATAAATACTACTTTTTGAAACCAGGTCCCAGAGTGAACAAATCTGTATACGCCGACCGTTTCGTTTCGTTGGACAGCCAACCGCATCTTTCTTGAAACGATTTTGTCATACATAGCATAGTCCACTTAACCTGCATGCCCGGGTCAAGCCAAAACAACAATGGCCAATTACAGGGCTGTGTTCGTGCTTTATACACATGCTCCATAATCTTCTTTTCTCTTTTGGTGCATTTCCGTGGCAGCATTACAGTGCCACTTACAAGGCTTGGCGTTTTTTAGGTGGTTACGTGCTTGTGTAGAAATTTCCTGAAACTAACTCGTGTTTACGGAAAACTTTTTCAAAATGAAATGGAAATATATATCGAATCCATTTCTGTGTGAACAAGACCTTAAGTCCAGCTCAGACTACACAAAATCAGCCAGATATTAACCTGACTGCAACTCCGTAGCTCATCTTCAAAACTCGGGCCCAATTTAGAGCATCGGGAACAACAAATTGTCTTGTAGTGTGACATAATTAACAAAGTGTCCATGATGCCCCACGACCATGATTTGAACAAGACTAGCATATCAGAATTTTTCTTACATTGTCATCTAGTTTGACACCCTGACTCGACGATAACGACTTGAATCCTGATATCTAACAACAGGAGAGCATTTGCTCCTTATCTTTGCATCATCATTTACAATAATCCCTTTTTTAGTGTTTAGTTAGAGCAACCAAACACAAAAGCACAAGTTCAGTAGGGGTTCTGTTTAGCCCTACGTTGTTAAAATATAATTTATTGGTGTCTCTAATTACAAAATGAAACCACACAAAAAAGACATGATGGCCATTAGTGTTAACAGTAGCAGTGGGTTCAGCACTCATCCCTGGTGGCTGCCAGAGTAGAGAGGTTGGAAGCCAGTAGGACCTACCCTCTCCTGAGTTTTCCTCCATCTTCAATTTCATTTAATCTCAGGACCCTTGAGGGGCCCGGAGCTATAAGGGGGAGCCCTGAAGGAAATCAGTGCTCACAGGGTGAATTTAATACATATTTATGATCCAATACTTTTGGAGGGGGGGGGGGTTATTAGTTGAATTAAGAGCATGCACAGGGTAATTATTGCTGGTTGAGAGAGTCAGTCACAATTTCAAGCCCTTTATCTATTCTAAACCAAAATGTATCAAAAATATTTCCAGGGCAGTGCCTTGTGAATTATTAATGTTGTTTAACATTTGTATTTATTTATAATAATAATTCTAATACCAACACTTGATGTGATATTCTATTTTATGAGATGCACTGGTATGTTCAGTGAGCAAACAATGCTACTGCCATCACAGATACACCGAAATGACACTGTAGGTAGATGCCCAGTTACGTAGGAGAGGTGGGTGTTAAGTCAGTGTATTTCCTCTGTCTGCTGCACCTGTGCTTGATAATGCTGTGGCACACATATGACCAATATATGTCACTGACATGCCAATGATAGTTTATGTGACAGCTGAGACTCACAGCAGCTCAAAAAGGTAAGGGAAATTTATTTATAGAGCATCGTTCACACATACATCAATTCAAAGTGATTTGCCAAGGTACAAGTAGAACATTTCAATATTAAAAGTATTAAAAGACTTAATAAATGAACTCATCATTTAAAAACTGCACTTTGTATTTTCTCAGGTTATATTTGTCCAATTTTAACATTTGTTTGATCATAAACATTTATGTGTGACAAGTAAGTAAATAAATAGGAAGGGGGCAAATACTATTTCACAGCACAGCAGTAGTATCAGTATTTTAGCTGCTTCCTCTATTTAAGCAGAGTGTTAGTTTTTCAAACACACTGAAGTTGCTAGTTTTTGTACCTGGTGCAGGAAATATTTGTACACAAAGGGCCTGATTGATAGTGTGTTTGGTGTGTATTAACACATGTTTATGTGTTAATGTGTGAAGATGGGTTGGTGGGGTGCCAGTAAAATTTCATAAGCCAGAGGGGGGCTTGCAGAATAAGTCTGTCTGAACTCTTGCACTAAAGGTAGCATACATACTTTTTAATAGAAAGTGTAAACATGGCTGCCCATAAGGGGGGATAAAGGGGAGAGCTTTCTGGGGCCCAGCCAAATTGACAGCTCATGGGGTCAGAAAAATCATGGTTCATTGTAAAGTTAAGCTGTGACAACCATGTTTTATTTCTAACCTGAAAAATCACCACTCTTATCAAAGCAAGAAAAAATGAACTGTATTTATTTATTCTTGCACAACCTCACCAACTTCCAGGGTGCATGGAGGATGAAGAAAATCTTGAGGGAAACACAAATCTCCTGCAACATTTGTAGTTTAGAGAACAACTTTATTACACCGGCTTATAGCCTTCATCAGGGTCATTGTGCTGGAGATCTCCGTTTCCTTCAACAATGTGGAGGGCATATTGACGAAACCATTTGGAACGTATTGTCAGACTTAAAAAAGTAAAGTAGAGAAAACTGAGACAACTTTGATGGAAAATATTTAGATAATTGTGAAACAGAGGCAAAAAAGTGGCGCAAATGGGTTAAAAGTGGCAAAAAGGTGAAACGCAGTACAAATGGGATAAAAGTATGAAAAAAGTGGCAAAAATGGGCGAAAGGCCCATAAGTGGACCAAAGGTAGAAAAATGAGGGTGGGAAATTCAAGTGGCAAAAAAGTGTTAATTGGTGGAAATGGGTTAAAAAGTGGCACAAATAAATAATTTCATCAGAACCCAATAATAGTTTTATACACTTTTCATCTCCAAAATGAGGTAACTGTTAGCATTAACACACATGTTACTGATCCAACACACATGCATTGACATCAGCAACAACTTACAACTGTGGAGGGGGCCCTTTCCCTGGGGTTTTCAGGGTCACAGCCAACTCTGTGGGCAGGCCTGAGTGCAGATATTACCAGACAGCCAAAATGTGCTGTTATTACATTGAAGGTAAGCTTTGTTCTACTGCAGGCAGTCTGGAGAAAAATGAACACAACACACCTGCTGAAAAATTTCAAACATTTCAAACACAAAAGCTTGCTGCATGAGGGGAATTTCATAAAGTTTTATTCTTCTTCCTTCTTGGCAGTGCGGGAAATGATTAAAGCAAAAACCCTTATACAACCTAGAAAAGCACTCGGAGAGTGCAGACCTCCGCCATTAGCCCTATCTCCCAATAGTAAAGAATCCTTTAAAAAATTCCTGGATCCAGAAGGTGATCTGGATCACTCCCAAAATCAAATCAGTTCTTACTTATGCCATTTCTGACATTTCCTAAAAATTTCATTAAAATCTGTCCAAAATTTTTTGAGTTATGTTGCTACCTACCTACCTTACAAACCCTGCCGATTAAATAACCTCCTTGGCAGAGGTAATAAATGAGCGTGACAGGGCAGACTGCAGGTGCATATGGGTCATGTGCATGAAGCCTCTCAGTGTTTCCTTGTCGTGTTTATGCATGCTTTTAACATTTGTTTTGTCTGCTGTTGGCAGAGAGATTATGGGCAGTCCTACTCCAACAAAAGGATTTATGAGTGTTTAATTACATACAGGAAACCACACAAAACAAAAGTCTGAGGTTGGACCATCTGATCTTGCTCCACCCTCTCTACCTTACCTTGAATCAACACTAATCTTAATGTGAGCTGCAAACCACAGATGATTCTTTGTTGATGATTCTTGTTTTGCAGAGTGGTTGATGGTCATTAGTGTAACAGCAGCAGTGGGATAAGCACACAATCCCTGGTGGACACCAGTGCAGTAGATGTGACAACCCTATCCTAGATGAAACAGCTCCCCCTACTTTTAAACAGGAAGTCGACATAACATTCCAATCACAGGTTGGCCCCATTCTTGAGCACACCTTTTCTCCATCTTACTGGTTTTATAAAAACCAACTGTTTTGAGCTCAAGAGATCCTGTTTGAAGATGGGACAAAGTTCCAGAAAGACAACCGCCACTGCAGCCTTCTGAAGGTCCGGGCTTTACAGCAGAGTGACTAGACAGAAACCTCTCCTCAGTGCAATACACATAAAACTCCACTTAGCTTTCACTTGGGGTTTTTTTGCATACTACCAGTGGGCTTCCATGTGTTTTATGCTGAGGAGAGGAGTAGAGTGGTAGATTACCTCAAATATTTATAAGAATATTATATTCCAAAGAAATCCTTCATTTTTTGATGTGTGCTGGTTTAAAAATTTATTTTTTATTTTATTTTTTATTTGACTTTATTTAACCAGAAAAACCTCATTGAGATTAAAAATCTAATTTACAAATGTGATTTTAGGCATATGTTTTTAATCTTTATGCATGCATGTATCAATGGTTGCAGGAATTTGTATGAAATAACTGTTGCGATTATTCTGAACACTGAGATCCCTAACCTAAATCATAATTATTTATTAATTTAACAAGCCTTTTTTTTTTTTAATCGTTTATGGTTCATTTAGAAAAAATGTATGCTGCTCATTCAAAAAAGGGGAAAAAAATCACTCCAAACATAAAATATTGAATTAATTAAGGATATGCTAAGAAAGCATTTGTTGTAATTGTCACCTTGTGTATTTTAATTTTTTGATTTTTAATTTTTTTTTATTTTTTAAATTTAAAATGTAATTTTAGAATATTTTGGATTATTTTATTTTCTGTAATCTTTTATTTTCTCATTTCTTTTTTTTCTCAGTTATAATTTTCTTAAATGCACATTTTCATTTCAGTGTAATAGAGTGACAAAGAGATACTACTAGTGGTCTTCAAACGAGGTAATAGTGTTACCTCCCTCATACATCTCATTTTCATTTATCAGTTAATCTAGTACCTTAATATGGGAATCTTAGAAGCAAAACCTTTTGTAATTAGGCTTGCTGATCATACAACTAAGAAGTGTGTTGTTAATTAATTTTTGCTGCTCTGAGAGCTCAGCTGACAGTCTGCTATGTGGCCACAAGATGGCATCATCCCATTATTTAAAAACCAGCCAGCCTCATAAACAGTAAAAGGAAGCACTTTCTAATTCATAAAAGTGTAAACTAAATAATTTAATATCACAGAAAATAATGTAAGATGTTTCAACTGAGGGGGTAGAAGCCTGCAGTGTGTTAATGGTCACACTGTGTAACTTTAATAAGGGGGTGTGCTTGATTGGGTGGACTGTTGAGGGGAGGGTGAAAGGGAGAGTGAACAGCTCAACTGTTAAAAATCTGGAGTTCTGAGAAAAGCTCACAGTGAGTGTGCTGTGTGAGGAGGTTGCAGAAGGTCTCCTGCAGCAGGGAAACGTGGACACAGAGACTGATAAAGTTAACTCAGCCATAATGAACATCAGGAGGTGAGAGTGGATGGGTCTTCCTCAGGAGTTTATGCACAATGGAGACATTCAGCAGGAAGACTTTGGTTTGGATACTTCTGAGAGGAACATTTTGTTTGGTAAGTTTAAGAAAACTGGACTCACTATTTAAGGATGCATGCCACATTTCATACCACATTTGTAGATTCAGTTACCAGATTTAAGGTGCTGACACTTTGTGCCTTTTATTTATCAGACAGAGAAAAATCCCACTTTTTTATCTTCACATTTTTATTTTTATATATTTTTGTCAGTGCTCTGCAATTTAATACAGGCAGTTTAAATGCCATTCTTTCACCATGTAACTGGAGATTTGTTAAAGAATACACCACAAGGTTTTGCCTGTGAAACATATTAAATATACACTGTAAATCTCAGCCATTATATATTGCTTGCATGGATCTTCACTTACAGCATTTTGGCTGAACTGAATATTTATATTTCCATCCCATGTTTTTCATCAGTTGGTTCTTGGTGAACGTCGTGGCAGCTTCAGCAGAGAAGAACACCTGTCTTCACAGGAAAACTGGGCACCCCAAACAAGGAGTTTGGGTGAGAACCAAAAACTACCCATAATGCCCTTTTCAAAGCAGGGACTTCTGGAAATCTTAGGAGGAAACCCTCGGTCTCCCTCCAACCCATCCTCAAAGTTCAAGCTCCGTCCTGTTATGAAAGTCCACGGATCTACTAAGTTCTCCAGGACGTTCAGTTGGGGCGACTTTTACTCCAACATCAAAACTGTCAAACTGAATTTGCTGATCATGGGGAAAATCGTGGACCACGGGAATGGCTCTCTAGGAGTCTACTTCCGCCACAACTCCACAGGTGTTGGCAACGTGTCAGTCAGTCTCGTCCCGCCCATGAAAGAGCTGGAGTTTGATTTGGAGCGCCAAAGCGTGGTCAACCCAAAAGACTCCAAGACGTTCAACTGCAGGGTGGAGTATGAGAAAACTGAACGCAGCAAAAAGGTGATGCTGTGCAACTACGACCCATCAAAAACGTGTGCTCAGGAGCAGACGCAGAGCCATGTCACCTGGATGTGCTCCAAACCTTTCCAAGTCATCTGCATCTACGTGTCTTTCTACAGCACGGACTACAGGCTGGTTCAGAAAGTCTGTCCGGACTACAGCTACCAGAATCCAGAAGCATACCTGCCCAAAGGTTAACCTGAGGTCAAGACAAGCAGGGTAGTGGAGGGTAATGTTTAAATAAATCCAGCAACATCAGCTGAAATGACATCTAATAGACTGATGGAAGCTTTTAAAGGGATTAAATGTTTAGCTTTTGTCAAGAAGAAAAGGTTCATTCAAGTCTCAGAACCTAGTCAAAAATTAAAAAGAATATGTGAAAGTGACATTCCTTTCTGGTTGTAGTCACTGAGAGTTTACAACCCTGAAAAAATGAAGGCTTAAGATTACAATAAACTCATTGCCAAATGCTCTGAGGAAGGATTCTGATGATGTTAACAGACTAAATAAGGCTTTTATGAAAAGAAAAATTGGCATCACAACACAAAACTTTTTTTGTTCTTTTCTGCAACTCTTGAGCAGCTTGTCGGCTGCTGAAAGGTAATGTTAACTTTTTGTTTCAGCAGTTAAAACATGAAGTGAGTCATTTTCATCTGCTTTATCTAGATTGTAGCTCATATGTTTGCTCGCAATGGCTTCTGAAACATGCTGAGATGTTTTTTTGGGTTGTAATATTAAAGATATATGTTCACTTTCATTTTTCTCGTATGTTACTCTCCCGCTTTTTTCCCAGTAAAAAGGAACTCTTTAATGCATCTTAAGTTTTTAAAGTCTCACTTTACCGTTGAGCCCTAGTTCCACATTTGTCCATTAGGTCCATTTGTGTTAAAATAACCAATCTGGCTCTGCAGCAGTATAACTACCAGAGTCTCATCACTGGTGATTCCCTGACCTTCAGGCTTCAAGTCCTGAGACTCTGCATGTTCATGAGAACTTTACATTCTGTAATCATTTCTGCCACTAGAATCTTTGAGATAAATGTCTGTTGAAGTTTCAAGTACTTTCATGGAAATTTAGGGTATATGTTTGTATATTTTGCAGAGTTTCATCAAAAATCCAGGGAAATTTGCTTTTAATTCTTTTGGCATTGTCCTAGGAATTTGTTTTGATGTTTGGGGAAACTGGAACTTTTCTGGCATTTTTGTGGGAATCTGGGAAATTTTGATGTTTGGGGAAATTGTAAATTTTCAGGCATTTTCATTAAATTTGGTAAATTTATTTGTCAATTTTGGAGGATTGGGAATTTTTAAGTATTACATTGAAATTTGGAGACTTTTATTGGAAGTTTTATGGGGAAAATTTGCTTTGAATTTTAAAGAATTGTCATGGTATTTAAAGGAATTTGTTTGGATGTTTCCATCATTTTATTGGAATTTTGGGGCATGCATTAATAGATTTTAGGGAATTTGCTAAGACATTTTAGGGAGAATTTTCTTTGAAATTTGGGAAATGTTCTTGACAAGTTTAAGGAATTTAAATGGAATTTTGGGGTTTTTTTTATTGTAATGTTTAGGATTATAATATGTCATCTTATGGGGTGAAATTTGCTCAGTAGGTGGAGTTGGTTGTCCCACGATTGGAGTGTTGTCAGATCAATTTCAGCTCCTGTATTTGTGTGTCGACGTGTCCCTGGACCAAGTTGCTCCCACTGCCTCACTGGTGGTGTATACATGGGTAAGGATTTGTGCGCATAGGATTAGCTAATATTGATGGCCAATTCTCCATAGCAGCCAATGCCATCAGTGAGCGAAGGGTGTGAATGGGTAGGCTTAACAGTGCTTTGAGTAGTCAGCTGACAAGAAGAGTGCTTTATAAGCTCAAGTCCATTTACTACAAGAAAGCTTCACTGTAATATTTGGAAAATATTTAAAGAAATGTTGGGGTACTTTAAGAGGTACTTCAGAAATATGATCAAGAATTTTTAATTTTTCACAACTTTAGGGTAATTTCTTTTTAAATTTTGAGGAATTTTTCTTCTTTGGAAAGGAAAATTTACAAGAAATTCTGACTGATCCCAAATAAGAGGTGGAAAATAAAATGATTTCCAAACAAACTTTCAGGTCTCAGGGGTAATTAACATACTCTAGCCTGTTGTCCTTCATCTTTTGGTATGGGTCACCCAGCATTAGGAGTTGCAAACATTTGCAGTGATTTAGGACACAAATACAAAGCAGGTAAAATAAAAAAAAAAACCCGACTGATTGCAGTCCTGCTTTGATTTCAGAGGAAAAAGTTGCTTCAGTCTGACAACTGATTCATCCTGCCATTTGAGTAACTCGTTTTATGTCATTTTTGTTGAATGTATCATCAGCTGAATTATTGTGTTTTACTGTCGACTGCAATAAACCGTCTCCCCAAAGGGATGAGCTCTGAACTCGGCTGAAGGCTGAGCATGACAAAGAGACTTTATATTAAGCCCTATAAAGTACCTGTTATTTAAAAGGTTTCAAGAGATAATAAACACAAGGATTATCAGAGAAATCAGTTATTTTTACTTGATGTTAAGTTTGTGTCTTATGTGTTTTGAGTTTGGCTTTCAGTACAATAAAAACAGCTTTACAGGCAAACTTTCTCAACGCAAAAGTGACAAGTGACACTCAGTAAATACGATTTTCCATTCACTATTCACACAAAGCCTTTTTGAAATTCAGAAGTCATCCTCAGTCAGGATGGAGGCTTAATGCTGTTACGATGTGTAACCCAGGATGTGAGATCTCTGAGCAGGTGGAGGTAAGCAGAAGAGCATCTCTGAATGCACAACACGTTAAACCTTGAAGCAGATGGGCTGCAGCAGCAGAAGAACACACTGGGTACCACTTTTGTCAGCTAAGGACAGGAAACTAAGGCTACAATTTACAACAGCTCACCAAAAGTGGACAATAAAAGAATGGAAAGTTGTTGCATGAGCAGATCAGTCTTTATTTCTGTATTTGAGTCAGAATTTAGCACAAACATTGTGAAAGGCTGCCAGACCACTAACAGCCTTGTTCAATAACCTTTACTCCCTATCTGATGCTCGCTTTGAACTTCAATCTTGAGCATGTCTACATGCTTAAATGCATTAGTGGCTGACATGATTGGCTTATTAGGTATGTGCATTAATTAAGAGTTGAGTAGGTGTCCCTAATAAAGTGATTGGTGATTGGATATCAGAAAGAGAAAAACTAGAGTGGCACCGGGCCATGTTTCAGCATAAAGCAAGATAATGATAAATAAATGAGCTAGAGTCAGCGGCTAATGTAGCCTGTAACCATTTCTTTGCTCAGACAGATAGATTCATGTTGTAAAGTTACATGTAAGCTTGTGGAATGCAAATTTATAATTTTCATTCCAAATTTTCCTGAAAGCTCAAAGAAATTTTCTAGGGTTTGGTTGCAGTTTGCCTGTCAGGCAAAGGGGGGGTAGGGAAAGGGATAAATATTTGGGGTCAGCACGGGGGGGGGGGGGATTGTCTGTTTGCATTCACACATGCAGCTTACCCAGAAAAATTCAGGAACATTTTGAGAGAGGTCTGGCTGTAGACAGCAGATCCCCTCTTGCAAACCACTACAGCAGCCACCTCTGTCAGAATGGTAGGGAAGTAATTTCCAGTACAAAGTCTTAATTAAAAAAAATATTCAACTTCATTCATAAATAAATACTACCAGTTAAACATTTCATAAATGAAAACAGATAAAGGTCTGATGTTTGATTATGCATAGACCCCTTCAAGAAGTAGTTAGGCGAACAGTGACTTTTTTTAAGCTTCAGCTACATAGTTAATGTTACTTCGAGTGAGACGTAGATGCAGGTCAATTTAGGTACAACACATTGTGCTCAAGCTAACGTTGCTAAAGTGAACCCCCACTTGCTTTACCACTTCTAAAAAAGCTCTTACTTAAGCAACCGTAGCATGCTCAAAGCTAACACAGCTTCATCTGTTTTAGCTTTAGCTATGTTAGTTTTGCTACGTCACCTACATAGCTAACATAACTTCATTAACTCTAGATTTAGCTACATAAACTAGATCGCTAACATAGCTTCATGAACTTTAGATGTAGCTATGTAGCTACATTACCTGCATAGCTAACATGGCAGAAAGCATCATAAAGAGTAGATGTTTGCGGAACAACTTTATTAAACAAACGCATTTTAGCTTGTGGTCTTCTTCTGGTTCATCAAGAAATGGATTTCAAACATATTCTGCAGATGTGGACATAAATATTTGCTACAAGAATGTAAATATGGCTCTGTATTTATCATTTTCCTGTCTAGATGGACAGATAACCGCTTATGGTACAAATAAAAAATATGAGACCTCAAATTTTAAAATTCTTCGTGCTTGACACGTGCAGCCTCTCTGAGATGCAGCCCTAACACTGGCTGCCAGTCTGAAACAGCGGTTACTGCACAGGAACTGTGATGTCACACTGTCAGCGCGGACCAAAACATGGCGACATCCTAATGAGTTTATAAACTAAAAATTTATTCAAAATGCAGATATCTTGTGAGTTTTTTTAGTTCAATATAAATACAAGAGATACAAAAACCTATCCAATAAGATGAACTAGTCTGATCATGCAGGTTTCCTTTTTAAGAAGTTCTATGATGTCAATAGGACTAGCTATAATAGTAATATAGTCATTTTTAACTTCTGAATAAATCCTCTGTAGCTTTATGTCAGGGTGTCAAAATTACTGCTGTGAGCCAAATGCAGTCAGTGATCCATTTTTAATAACCCCACAGTGAATTAAACAACTCAGATTAAATACATCCCGTATTTGAAGATACATTTTGTGCCTGCCTGAATGTTTCTTTGATAGTTGGCATTGCTGCTGTGCAAACAAACATTTCGACATTTTGAGAATTTGATGTGCTTTTTTCCAAGACTAAGTTGAGATGACAATGCAAACAGTGAACTTATTAACCAAAATGAAATATTTAGATTTCTAATGCCCCAATGAATAAAAATAAAGGATTATAGCAGCAAATAGCAGCAGGAATCGCGTTGTTCTCATCCCCACCAGGGCCCCTTGAATTGACCACCCTAAACATCGTTCTCAATGACTGTTTGCCTCATCAGCCATTAAAAGAAAATAGTGATGTAGGTGGTTTATTCTTTCAGCATATTCAATTACTAAGAATATCTTAACCCACATAGGATTGCTTTTTCTTACTTTAATAAACTAAAGGTAAGGTCTTTCAAAGTGGCTCAGTCATTCTTGTAGTTTTCAGTATGTTGCCCTCAGTGTAAGATGTTCAGACACTCCTGCTTTATGTGGCAGCTTGAAATAAAACACAAACTTCACACAAAAATACCCAGACAAACTTTGCATTGCATTCAATACAAAATAGTTGTGGTTTATTCTTTTGGGAACAAAAAATGGCAACAACTAAGTGTCACTTCTCATAACCAGCGATATCTACAGGAAAGAAACGACGACGGTTCCTTCTATGGATTACCATTTTCCACCAAATGATAACTTCAAATGTTTGTCGTGTGGTTTTGCCTCGGTGAGCCTTTTATTCACATTCTGTCTATTCTGAACATTAAAACGTGTTCATTTCAATTTCATTTCCCCTCAGTCTTCATGTCTGCAAAGAAAACATCTGTTCACTTTTTTTCAATGTTACAGTTGAAAATGCTTTTGTTTACTTACACAGCTTCAAAAACATTTGTGTCTGTACAAATTTCTATGAAAAAAATAGAAATGACACTTCTGAGGAAAAAAACAAATAAGAAATCCATCATAAAAGAACATTATCATGCCTGATTGGATCTGAATGCTATTTGGACTCTTGTTTCCCTCTGTTTATTGTCTCCTGGTTGGTTTGTCCGATGCTTTGGATTTTAGTTTTCTCTCAAGGGGGCTACAAAGACAGATCCACACACAAATTACTAATTCCCCAAGAATGACATCCAGTTGTGCGTAGCTATTTTCTGAATCCTCTCTACACGGTTCTTCCCCCTCAAGTGTCTGAAAAATAAAAAACGGATGCAGATGAAGCAGAGCTATGTGAGTACATGTCATTTTCGGATCAATCATGTTAAAGGGTTCTTGTTCTTGGTGGTCCAGCTGCGTCTTCAGTCCTTGTGTGCTTGCCTACAGTATTTCTACTTACTGCTGGTACGGCTTGAAGAGGGGAGACTTTAGTGCAATGTTTCCCAACTTTCTTTGGGAGAATTATTTTGAAGATTTTGTCCCACATCTGCTTTTTTTTTTTTTTAAACTAGCCCTTGGTTGTCTCTCTCGGGGGGGCTTCTAGTTTGTCACTAACAGGCCCGTGTCATCGTCTTTTTCAGTCCTATGAGTCCATTAGTTTGAGGGCCTTGTGATAAAATAGCCAGTTAAAGGCTTTATTTTATCTGTACTTGTCCTTTAAGCCTCCATGTTGGCTCTCGTTGGGTTGTTGCATCCAGTTCTTCCTCCCGAACGGATCCCAAAGAGGGAACTAGCAGGATGTCGAAGGATTTAACGTCACGCGGGAAAAGAGCACGATGTCAGACCTCACTAAGCCAGAGCCGAGGAGAAAAAGGGAGGGTTTATTTCTGTAAACGATAAACATCCACTTCACGAGCCCACCTGCCCCTTCTCTCCTTCATCTCCTCCTCCTCCTCCTTTTTCCCTCCGTCTTCAGAAGAGACTAATACAGCAGGTTGGATGGGGCAGAAGGGGGGAGATTTGGGGGAGGCTGTAGGTAGTGTGGTAGGTAACAGCAAAGGGGGTAAGGTTGTCCCTGTGTGTTTGAAGGGGGAGGGGGTTTCTGTGTGTTTTCTGTGTGTTTGCATGTGTTGTGTGTACGCAGAGGTGTAGGCGCCTTGCTGTGAGGCTGTTAGGATTGTTTGAGGCGCTTGCGTGGGGGTCCGAGGAAGGGGCACTGGGCTGAGGCCAGCGAGCGGTAAGCTTCGGCCACCAGGTGAGGGTGAGACGCCACCATCGACTTCCAGCCGGCTGTCTCCATCACCTCTGCAGCGTGACTGGAAGGATGGAAGAGAAAAACACATTTTAATTTAGGTAAAAACAAGGAAAAACATACGTATGGCAGTACATCACTGGTATTGCATGAATCAGTTGATCTGATAGTTATCAAATACGGTACTAACCAGAATATAAAATCATTGCAACACTGAAATCTTTATGCACAAGACAAGACTTACCTCAAACAATGAATAATCTTTCATGTGAAGCACACTTTGAACAAACAAAAGTACCAGAAAAGAACAGAAAATACATTGAACTTCAGTGTTAAAGCTACTCTGATGAGCTTTTTGTGCCCTGTGGACAATGTAGAACACTGATCATCACCTGGAGGCCCGGGGGCCACATTAGATCCCGCACGGGCTCCTATTCGGCTTCCATAAGATTAATCTAGTCTGCTGAAGAAAAATATACACCGCCGTATTTAAGGTATCATGTCTTTCTTTTCTTTTCTTATCCTTAATTATATTAAAGTAACCCCAACACAGTTGAGATTGAAACAGTTGTTTTCAAGCTTGGCTAACTCTTTGATCAGTTTTACAAAAAATCCACCTATCAGCCATTGTAAGTCTTACAGTGACACATAGGACCATCGTTTTAGAGTCATGACCAAAGATATCGCCACGATTGGTCATCATCTTCTGGGACAGCCCAACAATGCACAGTGTATACTAGGCTTTAGAATCAGGACCTGTTTCCCTCAGGTGTTCTTCACCAATCAGGATGCAGCATATTCACATTAAACCAAGCAGCAACCTCAGGTCCTGAAAAATGAAGCCAATGCGGAAGTACAAAAAATTGCAATACCGCAAGTGTCTACTTGTGGCTGGCTGCAGAAACACTGGAAGGCTTGTACACAACACATTAAAAAGCTTTTTTTTTTACGCTAGAAATAAACTGTTCTACAGCCTGCTTCAAAAAACCAAACGTGTCTCATTAGCTAATGTGTTCACTGTACGGGGGTGATTATTTTGTTCCACAATCATTTCGCTTATATTGAGTAAAAACCTCACTGTGCACTGGTTGGCGCCTCTCATTTGATTGACAGATAGCTCGACAAGCAGAAGCTACGTTTCTGTCAACCAGAATGCTAGCTAGCTAGCTGACAGGAAGTCGAGTTAGTGGGCCGGCTGTTAGAAAAGAAACTTGTCATGTGTTGAAAATGCAGTAAGTGCACATTAAAAAGGTTCACATGACTTTGGCTTGTTCATTGAGCTGTCTGTCAATTTTTAAAGTGAAAAGAGACCCTAAGGAGCAGTGATGGACTTATTGCCATCACTGTGGCTGCAGGGAGACGCTGACATGCCTTAACCAAAGTGTAATATTAGTGCACTAATTGTGGACACTGATTAATCGTGGTTAACTGGATTAATCTTAACAGCCTTAAAAGTATTCAAACAATAGTATGTTAATTAGAAAAACATATCTATTTAATTTAGTTTATTTAACAGTCTGCTCCTGTCAGTGCCTGCAAACATAAGCTGTCCCTCGTAAAAAAGTAGTTGATGACCCCTGATGCAGAGCCTCTTATCTCTCCTTCACATGGGTATGTTTTGTTATCTGAAGATAAAAATTGATCTTGCTCAGCCAAATGTATACTGCGTTGTGATTCTTTATCGTGAAAACTGTAACCAAAGGCTGCTTTGATAGCATTTTTTTCCTTAGCCACATATGACACCAACCGTACAGACAGAAAAAATACTAAATGGAAATAATCAGTTTTTTCCCAGAGGATCTCTTTGGCTGTCAATGTCATAAAGCATCCTTAGTATTATTCTTTCAGTCAGATTCATAACAACATAAAAAATCCTCAGAGAAGTCTCAAGTGTTAAATGTATCAGGAGTGTGAGTCACAGGTTTTGACCTACAAAAGTTGCTGATCAATTCAAACACATTTCAAGGCCTTGAGAAGTAACATCTTTTCAGTGTTTAACAAAAAAACAACACTGAGATTAAATGTTGACACGTTCAGCATAACTTTGTTTCTTTTACTCTAGAACTGTCTGATTTCAGGAAAAACACATACATGGGATTAGAAAGAATTGCGGTACAAAATATTCTAGTTTCAGTAAAAAATAAGTTGATTTTTACTGGTTGGTGCCAATTCAGTTAAATCTTATAATTCCCCATGACAAATTATTACAAAAGTTCTTTCAGGCTCATTCTGTTTTTTTTTTTTTTTTTACATTTCCCCTGAGAGCACAACAAAGCAGGAGCTATGGCTTTTAGGAGAGTGAGAACAGAAAAGGATGCTTTTATATTATGTTGTCAGTGGGATTTCAGTAGATCTCTGTATTGGCTACTATGATGGTATTGTTAATTTTGCCGCAGTGAAAGAGGCGTCTCTTTACCGTTGTGGACATGTGACGGTTTCAAACAATAAGTCTTCAATAAAAAAGTTTAGTGTTTTGTCGAGCAGAGTGAAGGGAAGTGGGATCTACAGCTACCATGGGCCCTCAAACAGCATGAAAATGGGGGATGCTACGAGTGGTGATGGAGAACTGAGTGACAGTTTTAGATCGTGGAGGCTCCAGCAACTTTTAAATCTGACGTGTGGAAGCATTACTGACCTCTGGTGAATCACTGAATGCATTTTTATATTATTCTATTTATGTTATCACATGAATTCCTTAAGTTATATCTTTAAGAAGTGCGAGATAATTATCCTCCTCTTGATATAGCCATAATTGTACTTCTGTTGTGGAGTGAGTGACACTCTTTTACCTTAAAAAATGGTGGTTTAGTGTTTTGTAAATCTCCCTATGGAGTGCAGCTTTTGATGAAAAGAATTCTTACTCCAGAAAAGTAATCTGTGGAGGTGAGCGTTGCTGATGCGTAGAGACGCGTCTCTACACTTCTATGTCCACACAGTAATGAGGGTTGGAGCGGGGAGTGGACTTGCACGTTATGAGGGGAGTTTGGGCAACGTAAAAAACAGCTGATGGTACAGAATAACCATAGCGGATCACAAGTAAGCTGCAAAAATCATGAATAAGATACAGCAATAGAATAGCGGCTTCCCAGTTCATGCTTTCTCACGTAATAGTGTTAGATTTCTAAGCAGGACAAAACAAATGCAGTGAACTTCAACGAGGCATGTCCACTGTATCCCCATGATCTTGTTTCTAGATTGCTTCAAGGCCAAAACTTGTTACAATTTGAAAATAAAATTTGAAAAACTGACCCGCCTTCACTTGACTTAATGGTGACTGGTCTTGCTGAAACTCTGATTTATTCTGGTGCAGTCCAGAAAGAAGTTATTAGCAAATGAAGAGTCAAGTTTCTGTTAGATTTTTAAAGACAATAATTCCATGTTGTGCATATATATGGCAAATAAAAAAAACTGAACATGTAAGCTAGTTGAACACCCATGCAGACAGTTGTTCAGAGTAATCATCACACAATCACCCCAGTCAGCAGGAGCTGACGCACACACAGTGAAAAGTCAGGTCACCCCGATCCCTCTGAAAGCCTCGATGTGTTTCAGTCAGACCACCCGACGAGGGGACACACAAATCTAAATGATTAATTTCAACACCGAGAGAAGACGTGAGAGAGTGACTGAGCCCTGCTACCCTCAGACACAACAACACAGACAAAACGTTCTGAGGAAGTGTGAGTCTGTTAGAAGAAGCCTCAGAGCTCATTAAAGGTGACGAGAAGCGCCTTTCTTTTCGGAGTGTGAACTCACTAGTTGATGAAGTCGACAGCCTGCGTTTTGAGCTGGTCGGCGCTGTGGAGGTCGGCCAGGATCAGGATCTCTGCTGCATTTTCCACCGACAGGCTGGTGCACAGTGCGTCCTCACACATGACCTTCAGTCTCTCCAGAGCGTACTGAAAGAGACGACATATTGTTAGAAGAATATTAGAACATTCTCACTGTGACAGATCAGTGGACTTTTGCAAAGAGGATACTAGTGTTGAAAATGACACAAAAATGTTATTTTACACCTTCAACAAAATATGGCTAAAATAAACAAATGGATGCCTAACCTCAGAACTTTTTTCACATTTTGCGTGGTAAACGGTCAAAAGTAAAAGGCAAATTTCTTAGCACACCAAACTAGGGCTGAATTATCAGATTAATACACTGTTTATGAAATGAAAGTTTTTGGACATAAACCCTAGAATTCAATGACATCTGGCACATTTAATGCCTTTCTTCTACCAATATACTGCATGGTAATATTTACTGTTACACCAATACCCATTGATATATTTCAAAAGTCCAATTTAAGACCTTTTTTGAGACTTTTCAAGGATCTGATGTTACCCTGCTTTCAACTTTTAACTGACCTGTCATTACACCTGACTGATATCTAGTCGTGTATTTACCTTGTCCGCTGCTGCCAGCAGGTCGTCGGCCATCTTGTCCAGATTTGGGGCTTTGTCTGTGTAGATGAAGCACATCATCTCTTTGAAAACCTCCGGCTCCACGTCGTTTATCTCAACACGGTTCTGACAGAAACAGAAGAGACACAATGGCCATTTGTTAATATTTTCATGTGACCTTACTATGCTATTTTGTTTGTCTTTACAGGTATTTCCCATCAACTGAAGATGAAGTTAGTTGTTGATGTTTATGATAATCAGAGTCTTAAACTTACTGAATGTTAAAACCACATTGTCTTGTAACCTATTATCAGTTAAAAACAGATATTAAAATCTCCCTGGAATGGAAGATTTTAACACTACACAGTTAAAATTCTGGGTAAAACAAGGTAATTTTCCAAAAGCTTCTGACATTAAATCTAAAATGTCCTTGGTATTGGAGAAAAAACATCTGGGCAGCTTCTCTTGCAATTTCATTTCTTACAGTCACATGTGCACAAATGAGAAAAAGCAATTCTGTGCTTCCACAGCTTTGTCAGTGAAGGATGAGTCCTGACCCTCAAGTAAGGCACGACAATTTCATTTCAGGTGCGCTATCATTCAGTTTCACCAAACAGCTCTGTGCTGCAGCCATCTGACAGCCCACAATCCTTCACTCACTTTAAAGCCTCCACACAGCGGGGAAAACCACCCAGGAACAAAATGAATTTATTTCTCAGATTTAAAAAAAAAAAAAAAAAAGCTTTGGGGAGCTTGGGCTCACCTTTTTGCTCTCCTCCATCTCATGTTCGAACATGGCACTGAATACAGGGGAGCGAGCTGAAAGCAGAGATACAGATAGATGATCAGAACAACAGCAGAACCATAAAGGTGAGCAATCATAAATCACATCAGGGGAAAAACTCCTTACATTCACAATTATACCTAGCATTTAAAATAGAAGAAAAACATGACAGAACAAAACAAAAATAATCTTAGCTGTACCTGCTAGGATGGCTTTGTGGGCCTGAAACTCCTGACCAGCCACACACAGGGAACAGTCTGTGAAGCGCGAGTTCTCCCAAAGACCCCCCAGCTCGTCTGCTAGCCGACAGTCAGGAACCTTCACCATGTTCATGGTGTTTTGACCAGATATGTTGACCGAGTCCTGAACCACACTCACCTGAGGAAAAGAGGAGATATTTAATGAAATACATACTCAATAGTACCCTAACTGCATAGACAAAACCAAGAAGAGTGGGTGGCTAACCTCACAGAACAGCGTAAGCTTGTCGTCAGGTAGAAGACCGTTGGCCTCATCTAGGAGGAAGTCTCTCCGGATGAACTTTTTAAAACCCCAGTCTTTCCCTTGGACAAAACGATATGCCCTCTGGCTCTCTGTGGGACACATACATCCACAAAAGCTTTAAAAACCCTTCAATTTTAAATCACAGAGAATATGACTCTGATTCTCACATGACGCACCCATGGCTTTGGTCTCCTCTCCCTTGGCGTTCAGGATGGAGAACTTGAACTTGGCGCGGACCTCGGCCTTCGGACAACTGACCAGCAGCAGGTAGAGAGACAGGTAGTCTTTGCTCTCCTCATCCAGGCCTTTAGGATTGACACGCAAACACCTGGAGGTGGAGGTTATAATATATTTACTCTTTGTTAGTAAAGCAAACACACCTGTCTAACTGTTTATTGATTTTGGTGCACTTTAAATTGACTTTATGTAGCAGCTTCAATACCAGAGCAGGTAGAGATACCTGTATCTTTGTTCATAATGATATACATATGCCTGTAATAATAAGAAAATACAGTAGTTATCAGTCTAACGGTTTCTCCAAAATGTTGCTGAAGTGACAATTCTTTTTAATCCATAGTTGTGATTAAGAATAATATTAATCTGGAATGCAACCATACCTCCAGACATCTCAATGCAAATGAAAACTGATACAAATATAGACAATTTAAATTGATTTTTTTTTTTTTAATTGCAATAATAAAGTTATTTGGCACCTGTTGTTCCGTTAAAAGCTGGAGAAAAGAGACAGAACAAGAAGATTTAAAGGCTGAGACTGGGTCTTGCTTCAAAAGTGGTGTAGATACAAGATAAGCTTAAGTTAGCACAGAAACAGTTTCCAAATATTGTAAGATACAGATAAACAAAACAAATAGAAAAAAAACAACACGATGCAGCAAATGAAATGGCGTTATGCTGGAGGACACTATGAACGTCATTATCATACTCTGGGAGTTTGATTTGAAACACTGTTAATATGCAAGATTTTTTTTCCCATTTTATTGCATTATATTATTAATGTACTCAAAATAAATAACATGAAGGGAACTTTTCTCTCTCTATATATATATAGATCTCCTTTAAATTAAATTTCGCTTTAGTTTGCATTTTTTACTGCTGTTTAAAGCTTGGTTCATATTTGTGCATTGAATATATGCCATGGTGGATGCTGTAAGTCTACATAGCCCTGAGCCTAACGCAGAGGTCTACACATGTAGCTGATGTGCACCTCCTGAAAGGCAAAATTACAAATGATGCAGACACACTGGATAACTCTGGATTACTGCCAATCACTGAGTAATGCCTACAGGCATAAAGTGTACACTCCAGAGCACAGTTTACATTACTTTTAGTCAGTTTCACTGGCAAATGTCCAGCAGATAAAAATATTCATGGCCCAAATCTTTGGCTGAAAAACATGCCAATTACCAAATAAGTAAAAAATTTAATAATTACATATTATATACTATTGTGTTAGCTAATATATGTTAAAACGTATGTGGCAAGAATTATTTAATCTAAACTAAGTTATAAACTAAAATTAAATTTCTTTGTACCTACTTCAGATTCAGTGCAGCGGTTTTGTTTATGCACGGCAGCACATGGCTAATTTATGCGGCTAATTTAGGTAATGAAGCTGAAACATAACTGAGCAGCATAAACACCAATGCAGCAGCTAGGATAAGGACAAGCCTGGGCAGAGCAGAAAGTTGTAGTTGACTTCAATGAGTAGGTAAATCTACCAATGACTAGTGAAGTTGAACAGTATTAAACACAGAATCATGCCATGCAGAAAGCCATGGTTCATTATGGCCTATGGCAAGAGCACCAGCTCAATTACCTGAGCCTAGGAGTATCAGCTCAGGGCTTTCTGGCTAATCAGCAGAAGCAGCTGTGGCAAGAGCCATCCACAAATAAAGTAGCACCTATCCACATTGGACACTTTTCTCTTCTACACCACTATTTCAAAGAAACCATGATGGTTGGATTTTAACATTTTAGTGGAGGTTACAGTTGAGATCATCAGTTTATTAGGACCAATATGAGACAACTGACAGTAAGAATCAATTTCATTTGCAATGTGGAGTTTTAGCATGGTGTCTAGTTAACAGGGCACTGGTTAGTTATTTGTTGGGACAATTTGTTAGTGTAGGATGGTATATGGCTGTTATTAGCTGCTAAGTTATAGTAGCAGCTATTGTGCTAATATGCCAACTTAGAGGTAATGGTGCTAATGTAAAGCTAGGTGCTGTTGATGTGTTCAACGTAGACGTATATTGTCATACTGACTTCATGTGTGTAAGGAACAGATCACAACTTTCATTACGTTTGTTCAAACAACTTACACAAAGACTTTCTCAGTCATTACCAGGGTCTTCTCATTAGTAATATGAGTCACGTAGGCTGTAATAACAGGGTAACGACAACCCAGGTTCAATGTGGGGCTTAGGTTCTACTGTCTTGGACTCAGATTGCTCTAGTTTTAGTGCAGACAGAAAGCTGTATCCCAGTGTCTTGGTTTTTGTATGTTTTACTGCTGTTAAATGCAGGTTATCAGTCTCACATGGCTATCTAGATTATATGTCTGGTAGTTGTTTTAAACGGCAGGAATTCTGGGGGGCTGCCAGCCACTTTGGCCAGAGAAAAAAGGTGTCGCGTAAACTCTGCTCTAGTGTGAGATAAATGGCTGCAGATGACACAACTAATCACAACTAGTTTGTCAGCATACGATAAAAATTTAAATGATCCATTACATCAAAAAAAAAAGAAAAAAGAAAAAAAAATCAGGGGCAAGGCAGGTTCGTTCACTGATAACCAGTCTATGCTCAAAAAACTCCACATATTGTGTGGTCAAATGCAACTTTAGAGTCAAGGAACTACATGTGGCTAGCTTTTAATACCTGTTACATCTGTTGTCATCCTCCTTGTCATTTTGAATGTAATACGTTTTATAGTCCCCGTCATAAAAAAACACTTGCGTTGTTCCCACAAATCAAGAAGTTGGTCCTCCATTTCTGACGTCCATCTAACTTTATGCCTCATGTTTATTATCACTGCCATAGTGGTTTTTGTTGTGCGTTCTCCTTACTCAGCTTGTTTCCTAACTGGCTAATGTCCCGTTCTATGAAACCATAATGTTCATGCCTGTTCAAATGTCCTCAGTGTTTATACCCACACAACAGGATTTATGATCATAAATACCGAACAAGTATAATATTTACGATCATGAGTTAGAGTGGGTACAATCATTTTATTGGCAGATCAGGTAGGAGAAGATCTCGTAACACACTGCAGAAAAACCTGTGAAGACAATCTTTAGGTCCAACGGGCATTTGCTAAAATTGTTTGGCAGGGATAATCTGACCCAAAATCAGCATGATTTTCTTGTGGTTGGTGTCAGGTTGATTCAGGGGCCAATTTTTCAGCTGCGATGGTTTCATAAACAGGCAGGAAACAAGGGAGGGGGACCAAAGTTGGCATAAAAGTTGATGGCCGAGAAGCATTTAGGTGGAGTACTAAACGACACGGACAAGGCTCAACTGAGACTGACATTCATAGGAATAACTGCCAGACATAATAGTTCATGTTAGAATTTGTGCAATAAATCCAAACATGATGGAATATGTAAAACTTATCTAGTTGTATTGGAATATGTCAGATCAATCAAACTCACCTATGTTTCTGTATACTGCCACGCTACCAAAGCTAAATAATAATAAGGTGATTAAACTCACCATTTCAGCTTGTCATTGGCCCCAGAAGAGAAGGTGGAGCTCTTGATGACCTCACCCATCTCCTCACGACAGAAGCTGAAGTTGTTGATGGTCCACATGTACGAGAACTTTACCACTTTGATCTGATGATACAGAGAAATATGTATGAATGTTAATTTCATTCACAATTTTAGCTGAATTTGGGAGTGATTTGTTCTGGTCATCATACCTGAGTGTAACACCAGCTCTCGGCCACAGGCCCGCTGGACATTTCCGCAGGGGGAGGGGGACTCGGGACTCTTGACATTGCCAGCGTGACAGAAGGTGTCAGGGGCAAGCGGGTGAGGAGGCAGAGGAATCTGTCGCTTCCACTCGTCAGTGCTTGGTCCTGACGTCCATCTGCATCAGTGCAGGCCAGATGGAAGCAGTTTGCCCCCTAGAAAGAGACAAAGTGAGAGTGATAATTGATCAGGCTGGAAATTAAATCCCATCTTTTTGAACTTCAAGCAGAGAGGCGGACAATCTGACACGTTCAGCTCATTAGGATGCAACAGAGGACACAGAATCTTTTACTGATCCAGTTAAGATTGAAATGATTTAATACATGTGACCACACTGCCTCTGCTCAGCTCTGTGGTGTTGTTGAGGCTGGATGAATTGTCCCTGACCTGCTGGGGGACAGCGGGAGATCGATGGCCCGAGCCTGTTCTGAGATCAATACCCGCCACAATCGCAATTAAGTCTCAAAAATGAACTGTAAATAAACAAGCCGCCTCTCAGGACTGCGATGGGGGTCAGAGCTCCTGAGCAGCCAAGTCCAAGTTTCCACAATTAGCTTCAAATTACTCTGTAGTTTGTGAAACTGTGTGCATGTTTCTCACCTCCAAATACACAAACCCTGAACAGACTTCACCAACATGATCACACACTGTACATATAATAATACACACTGATGCCAGGCACTCTGCACGATCACAAACACATCCTTTTAGTGCTAGTAAATACATGATCTGGACTGACTGGATTTGTTCCATATATTTAAGGACACACAATATAATTGTCATGATATTAGTATAGGGAGGTAATGAACATTTGTCAAGATATTCACAGCTCATTTTAGCTGTAATTATTGACTGTATGCAGAAATATGTTTGTGGAGGTGTAGGTTGGAACAACAGACCAACGTCAGGAGTCTTTTTCTTTGTTCATCCTTAAAGTTAAATGGGCTATAAAGACTGAAGTTTGTTTTTTTTATTCTTCTTTAAAATTAAAAGCATGCTTTAAGGACTAGAGTTGTAGGTCTGTACTACATTATACAGAAGAATCAATATTGGCATCAACTAAAATTAACCTGTAAATATCTGTATCTGTGAATAAAAACCCAATACCATGCTTACAAAATAATTTATCTATAATGTTTACAGTGTGCAAATTGTTTTGAGGATGATTGTCACAGACTGGACCATCTGGACAGTTTTTGACCTCACATTAAGATTAAATATTACATGAAAGAGAGTTCATAACTGTACCAGACTATAGTCTGGTAGTAAAATGTCTATATTCATTTTATATCTCTGCTACCGTCACTGGATCCCATAAAGTTTTAGGGACAAACATCAGTACTGGCTAATGTTTGTCCTGTTGACAAACTGGCAAAACACGACATTATTAGGGCTACTTCATTATGAAAAAAAAAAAAAAATCATAATCATGACTAGGCTAATTTCATTGGTAATGATTTTAAACCTCTGTATCACGTGCATTTCTCAAACTCAGACACTCAAAAATAAGTGATTAAATACATAAATACATTATATGTGTGATGAGACACTTTGCTCAAGAGACGAACTGAGATGAATGAGTTTTAGGGTCATGAGAATGAGATGAGACAAGAGTTTGTTTTGTTTTTTTACTTTAATGACAGAATATATGACCAAAAAAATAGTTTTTTTTAAATTAGAGTAAAAGGCATAAAATGCAAAGACTGCAGGTGTATTTTGAATATTTTTACTTATTAATCCTCATTTACTAAATATCACTGCTTACTTAAAGTTTGTCTTGTCTGTTCATGACTCAAACATACATTTAACAGCACTTCATATTAAATATTCATGAATTTCAATAGTGCAACAATCTCATTAGTTCAGTTTCTATCACACTCTGCCAATGAAAATAAAGATCACAGAAGCAATCCAATAAGTCTGAACTGTCTTTATATTTTGTAAAACATGCTAAAAATGTGAGAAAAACTGACTGAAATGTAAAAAGCTGCTAGGAATGCAAAATATTTGATATTTGCAAATAATACACACATATTTACAAATTAGTTTAGGCCGATACCGATAACAATATTTAAATGTATTTCAGACCTAAAACTTCAGTTCGTAAATCTCACTCTCTTTCATTCAGCGGTGAGTGTATGTCAGACATCAAACAGTGGGTTTATTAGCAACTCTCTGTTTCTTTGCGTAAACAAAGCAATTTATGGCAGAGTTTGTTCTATTAAGTTGCAGTGTATAACGGCACATCATAACTTTGCAAGTGTCTACGTGCATATATGCACTAACTGAACATTACAGGTTTCTCACTGTGACTAAGCACAGGTATTCTGTATTTATTTCACTGTTGATTTGTTTTCCTTAGTTTGCTGGTAATGTGCGGCTTGAACGAGCGCACACGTGCACAAGTAGAATGGTGGCAGTGATTCAGACAGGTGAGAGAGTATCAGCTGCACTCCATCGTCAGGAGCAAAAGCAAAGTGCTTTCTACTTCATAGACTAGCTGACAGTGAGAGTCAAGTAGTCCAGCCTGCCAATCTCACGAGACATTTTTCACTACGACGAGAAATCTTGTGACGTCTTAGTCCAGTGAGATCTGGTGCCACGAGATCTCGTCATATCCCAAAAAATTGTGATGTGTAACAACAATGGATAAACAAAAATGATCGGCTAAAACAAAAACCCTGAAACTTTGACCACATGCCAAACCTATAGATCAAACGAGTGTAACATGGATAGATTGTTTTAAACATATGGTATTGAGAAAGTATCAATTACTGAAAACTTTGAACACCTTACTGCTGTCAAAAACAATTATCTGAGCTCTTCACTGTATTTATCCACCACAGAAAACAGCCAGACAACACATGCCACACTTCTTCTGTTCAAGTCAACATTTGTAAAATACTTGTTTCTAGCTCTTTCGGCTGTATTTTGTCTAGAAAAATTAAAACTTACTGTTACTCTTACTTACTACCACAGGAACATTTAAGGTTTCAGATATGCTGGTATCACAAATAACTGTTTTTTAATAATCTTGGTTGTTGTTTTTTTTCTAAAACAATGGTTTTAACACCACATTTTGACTAAAACCACATCAGAAACCCATAAATAAGATAATTAATTCAAAGACAGGGAGGAATTTCAACTGAGTGAACTTTAAGTGCAATGACTGAGAAATGATGAAAGCATCAACAGTGCATATGATTGGCTGAAAAATTAAATCATTTACCCTGCATTAGCTACAAGAACAGACTTTCTTTCCCTTTCCTTAGACAGGACAAAAATCGCCGCCCAGTGAAGGAGAACAAATGGGAGAAAAAAAGCAAACCACAGCAAAATGGCCATCATCACAGGAGACGGGGGTTTAATGTTGGTGAGGACAACAAGGACAAAAGTAGAAGTCCTTCGCAGATTAAAAAGGCACACAGGTCAGAGTCTCTGCTTCATTATGTGATAAAGGTGTGCAGGTATTGTACTGCTCTCATTTCTTCACATAATGAAGAAGATAAGGACAAATTACCCGACCAGCACTCGACCCAATCTTGACTCAGTGCCAGAAACATTCCCCTTTCTTTGTCCATCTTGCTGCAAGGTCAGACGTGAACACTGCACTGTTTTCTGCTGTTTCTCACTCTTCTAATTCACTCCTACACTACCCGGCTTCCTGACCAGGACCCACAAACTGTTAATCTTTGGCCATTTTTTCCCTCCACAGTTCAATATCTTTTTTTTCTATTTCACCTTTCCTCTAACCCTTCATCCATCTCAGCTGTTCACCCACAGCCTTCAATGTCATTGTAAATTCAGTTTGGGTTCAAATGCAGAGTGACAAACAGTGACGGCAGTGAGAGGAGCTCTGTGCTCCTGCAAATAACGCTGACTGAAGGAGCCCGCACCTTTGTCCTGCTCTGATGCAGCTTAAAGGCTGTGAAGCTAACTATACAGCAGACTCAAACACATTTTTATATTCAGTTTACTGCTAAAAAACTTTTTCTGAACAACCCGAGAAGCCTCTTTGAATCAGCTGAACTTCTGTAAAAACTTTACAGCAGCCCCAAGTCTAAAACACCAAATTTTATGTGATTATCAGAAATCTAAGGACATTTTCCCATTTGGTTAAAAAGTAAAAGATGCAAGCATGTGCTCTGGTGTTAACTATCCCAATATCTTAAACATTGTAGATGCAGAAATGTTTTGTCACCTTAATAGAACAAATTTAGATCACTTACAGCTGTTCAAAATCTAAATTTGTGTAAACTACTATAGTGGTTCAAGCTTGATCATCAGAAGAAAACAAAAGCAATGCAATTTTTTTCCTGTTTTCCACTCTTTCTGATTGTCTTTAGGCATTGTTTGTTTTTAGTAGGCCTGTAAAAAAATATTCTCACACACTGTATTTTTGCATTGGTAACAGATGTCATAGACTTAAAGGGATACTTCAACATTTTGGCAAATTCTTCCATTGCCATAATTCCTATAGTCTTAGCAATAGGTTCGTTACCTTCAGTTGTCAGTGCAAGCTGTGAAATAATAAAGTATAATTATGTAACATTACGATGCATGAAGCAAATACTTGGAACTATTTCTTGAGTAAACCACTAGGCGGAGTGACACAGTGCAGCAGCCATGCCTGGAGTGTAGTTCCGGCTTTGCATTTAGCTTTAAAACATCTCCATCTCCTAATGTTCCATGATTATTTTATAACGTGGTGAATGTACAGGTCACAACTTGTCCACGAGAGCGTTTTGGAGTAGTTGGACTGTGTATTTGATGAGTTTGATGAGGGAAAGCCGGAATACCGTCTGCTTACATTGAGTTGGCACAGCAGGTCCGAACTCGGCAGCGACCGATCCAAAAATAGCTTGCACCGACAACTGAAGGTGACGAACCTATTACTAAGACTATAGGAATTATGGCAATGGACAAATTTGCCAAAATGTTGAATTATCCCTTTAAGATGGTTGCTAATACTGCAGATACTAAACTACATGACGTAGTGCATGTTTCAAATTAGAACAAATAAGTATGGATGAGAAAGTCTATCCATCTAGAAAGCAAAGACACTTGATTAGTTTGAGTTTCTTCAAACACCAGAAAGTTGGGAGTTGGACATGTGTCTAAAAAGTTAAGAATATCTTCAGCTTATTTCAGCATCAAACTGAAACCTTGTTTAGATATCCCACAGACTACAAGCTGATAGAACAAGAAGTGCTAAAATGCTAATTCATTTCATGAGTTCTCCTGACTGCATACTGTTGTCTGCCAGTATAAATATGAATGCAGCAGTCAGGCTTAAACAGAAGTACAAAGGTAAAGGATTCACTCTAATTGTTACAGAGGACAAATAAGAGGGTCATTGCAAAACAGAGTTAGGCACAATAATCATCTTATCTCTGTTATCCTACTCTCAAAAGCATTTAAGACCCACATCATGACTGAATAAAAAAATAATCCTGGACCCCTCAAAAATAGTTTGAATTTAAATCCAGCAGAAAACATCTCCTCTGATATCTCCTTCACAGCAACAGGATAGTACGATTGTCTGCAAAGCTTCGACTCAATAAAACACCTTTCTGGACTGGACAAGATGTTCATAGCACGAATAATACCATGTTAAAAAAACTCTGCTGGAACTGAGAGATACTGCTAAGACACATTCAAAGTAGACAACATGTTATGTAGAAAAAGAATATTCCCAAGAGAATAACGGGTCTTAATAAGAAAATCTGAGAGTTACTAGGGGAATATTAGAGGCAGGTTTATCTCTTCAAGTATCTAGTTTTAATGAAAGCTCAAATATTTTGTCTGAAGGTGATCTAAATATTAACCATGCCGTTGTAGTTATCTTTGCTGAAAACTACACCAGCAGAGCCAACACAAACAGTCCTCACTCAGAGCTCGGTTCACCCAGAGTTTAAGACTCTTAAAAAAAATCCAATGAATAAAGACCCAACCAATCTTCTTGATTCTTAAACAACATCAAGTGGAGAGATGGAGTGAGACAAAGATAAAGGAATGTGGTACAGGGGAGAAAATGAAAAGTAAAGTGATAGAGAAACCAAATGGAAAAACAGGTGGCGAATGAAAGATAGGCCACCGTCTGTGGGAGCAGTCAGAGAGATAAATTGCCACAAAAAGTGGTTAGATGGAGACAAAGGAAAATCAAACAGAGCTATGAGACAGAAATCGAGTACAGCTTCTAAGACAGGTGGACAAAGATGGAAAACACACTCTACACTCAAACTTTTCCAGCACCTTTTCTAAAGTTTAGGTGCTCTTATCCCACGTTATTAAAGACCTTCCAGCCAACCACCTAAAACTACTTTTCCACGTTTTTCTAAAACAGTTGAAAGATAAAGATAGATGCTAGATGTTAGCATTAAATTAGCTGCTGACATCAATTCTGCCAGATTATTTGTCAACAGATCTGATAATAGATGATACTATGGATGTTATAGGTGAATAAATTCCCATCTGATTAAATACTAATTATAACTGTGTTAAGCTGACTAGTCTAAAGTCAAGTAAATACATTCTGTAAATAGGGCTGGACAATTGATTGAATTTTGATTGTGATTTCAATTTTGGCTTCTCATGATCATAAAAACATTATAATCAAAGAAAAACGATCAATGTGTACCTCAGAGAGTATTTTTGGGTTGTGTTTATGGCTGTGTTATTAGTGTTTTTTGCATGTTGCAAATTTTGCAAGTTTTACAGGAGTTCATGTAGATTGGATATTTATTTTCACTTATTGTTTTTGATTGCTATTATTTAATATATAATATTATTTTACTTGTTACTAATTTTTTTTATTGTTCTTTTAATTTGTGGTTTAATAAATACTCAAATTCTGAAATCAATGAATAATCGTGTTTATTAATCGTGATTTCAATATCAATCAAAATAATCATGATTATTATTTTTGCCATAATCGTCCAGCCCTATCTGTAAATCAACTTCACACAGTAATGGTGCAAAGTTAGTTCACAGAATGTGGCTAGAGTTAGGACTGCTAACTTTGCCAGCCTTAAATTCTTTTTGCATTCTTTTTGCGCATTCCTCTGTTGAACACTGTCTCACAATACTACAGTCATATTCAATAGTAACCTGTACAACTTTAGCCAAATTTCCAGGAGATGCTGTTGGTGTTTTGTGGTTGTTTACATCAAATTAAAGAGCACTTTGGCAGCAAAGCAGTATTCATTAAGAACAACACAGTGGCTACGAGTGGCTGCATTACAGTTCAGATGTGGTGTATGATTGGGATTGTGGGATGGTTTTTAAAATTTAACTTCCTTTAATGGACTCATAATTCTGGTGTCGACTACAAAGGGGTCCATCTTTAACCATTTAGCTGACTAATCATGCACATCCCTAGATTTTACAGATGTTAAACCAATGCATCCCTATCCTTACAATTCACCCGATAACAAACTGTGCGTAGGGTGAATAATTTTTATTAACACGTGTTTTGTTCAATTTCCAATGTGATGATCAATAGGGAGCATTTAACATGTCATTTATGAAATTTGAAGTGTCGATGTGACTTTCATCTCATCTTAATTTTTTCCTTCCAATTACTTTCACCATCTCCTGCTTGAAATGCAGTTCTACCACCAGACAGTGGCTGTGGCGCAACTGAACGCTGTTTTAACAACTACACAACAACAGAACAACAAAGCCTTAGTGTCAGTGGCACATCTGTAGTAGAACAGACAAAATACGCTGTAACTGAGCATCTCAGGAATAATAGATTTGACTTTACATTGTGGATAATGAGAAACAGCCTCTGTTGCTTCCCTGTAACATTTGGATGGTATTTTTTATGAGGAGTCAGACGAGTTAAACTGTGAGGGATTTATGTTTGTTTTAAGAATATCAAGGTTTTTGACCTGGTGCATATTTTTGTTTCATTGTTTTAAATAGTTTTGGACGTTATGTGGCGTAATAGATGTTTGTCACATTGATTTCTACTTTCTTCTGCAGGTCATGATAACTGTTCATCAAATTTTACTCAGTAAATCTGTAATGTATGGTCTTTGCTGAATCGTGAATGATTTTCACCAGAAAGTCTTGGTGTTCCAAATTTTCCTTCTGTCATCTTGATAACACCTCTCAAGTTATACCCAGTCACTGGGGCGTAAGTTGGCTAGCTGGAGATTCATCTGATTGGCCCCTGTAACCACGGCTACATCTGATTGGTCAAACCTTGCATACCAATGGAAGGGCATTACTTATTTTTGCCTCTCAAGCATCCTTCGAAATGAGTTTACTGTGCATTATCATATTGTGATGACACTGACCGTTCAGCCTTAGTACGGCATTGTTGTATTTTTTAAGGAAGGTTGTTCAAAAATCCATCAAACAGCTGACAAATCACTAAGAAATCTCAACCTTTGAGCCTTTCTATAATTCTAATCTTTGTGCAACGTAATCCTGCAAAGATAATTTTGACTGAAAATCAGACCAGACAAAGCCAAACTATTAAAAGAAGGGAACAAAGGATGTTTGTGTTGGGATATGACACATAAAGTGACGTTATGACCAGAGCATATTTCCCTGACATTTCACTCCCCAACAGCAAGGGGTGGAGAAATCAATCTCTGCGCTAAATTAAAGACTGAAGGAACGGAGGCATTTCAGACACCGGTATCCAAGGGGGATGAAAAAAAACTGCAACCATTGTCAAAGTGTCAGTGAACACAATGTCTATTTTTAAAGCTGTGGTCTTTGAGGACTGCAGTAAGCCACAGACAAACCTTAAATGTATAATTGGTACAGGGACCGGGGATCGATTGCACCGTGCGTGATGGGCCTCTGTGGCAGCGATTTCATATTCGGCCCTCGGTCGCGGGGCTCCTCCTTTCCTAAAAACTCAATCTCACAGAGGTATGAACTATTGATTTTGCCACAGCGATCAGCTCACCTCTCTCTCATCCCTGACTTTGTGCAGACCCACAATTACACTGAAAGGGATTTGACGGCGCAAAAAAGCATTAGCAGCTAGGCTTCACCTCTTGCCTGCACTTCCTCACTAAAGCCCTCCTCACATCTCCAGACATGGGAGGTTAAAGGGGAAGGGAGTTCAATGCATATCTAATGTCTCCTGTCACCTGGTTCATACCTTCAACAACAGTTACACTTGACATGTTGACCTCTGAGGGCAGACGCACCTGCAGGCTGCAGAGCACAGCAAAAGGCCACTTAGTGAAGGTTTGAAACAAGCTTTATGGTATCAGGTAGAATACACTAGAGATGTGCTATATCAGAATTTAAAGTTTGATACGATTTCTTGCAAAAAACAAATGATATCAGTGCCTGTTTTAATTTCATAACAACAAAAACATAGGTAATTGGTATCCAATATAGGGTCATTTCTTGTTTTCAATCACTTGCTGAATAAAATTAGATGTATTTTTGTCTTAAAATGTGGTATCAAAAAGCGTCATAGCATCTGAATTTTCCCAGCTTTAACCCTGTGACTATAAATAACCATTTGGACACTAACACTGACAGATCAGTCATTCAAGTGGACATCCTTTACCTCAACTTGAAAGATGTCTACGCTAATTAATTAGAAGTGGTGAGACTCAAAACACTCATAGGGTAAATGATGGTTCAATTCAAATCATTAATCAACAAGATGGGACTAAGTGTGTCAACATTTTCAATACTCTGATTCTATTACATTACCACATACTTTAAACAACACAATATATTTTACTTTAAAATTCAAAAGTACCCATATTTTTGACATTTCAAGAGAAACAACAGAAATAACAATTGTCTTTTGAGTCCAAAAAGTTGGGTTTTAGAATCAGAAAAAAGCTATTTAGAAACACACCAACACCTCTGCACAGATGTGAAAGAAAGTTCAAGATCTAAGATACCAGATAGCATGGCTGAGGGATCTGACGTATATTCTGTTTAAAGGACATCATTTATCTATTTGAGGAAGAGAAATCAGAGTTTCCCTTCTGTTGTTATAATACTGTCCAAACCCCAAATGAAAGTTTCATGATGTGAAATCGTGAGAACACTGTTGGGTGAAACTTCAATCGTAATTCACCACTCTTTGGAAAAGCAGAACTATTTCAACAGCAGAGAGAGTGCTCACAGTGAGTCATCGCATAAAGGAAACACTTCTGTTGGAGATTTTCCCCCACATCTGTGGTGTGGTATCATCTACACTTTTGCCATGATCAAAGCTGCTACTGTGTGTTTCCAGACTGATCTATAAGGGTAACACGACAAGCGTCATGACAACTGACTGTTTCTATGAAGTAGTTTTTAATGCTTGTAATCACTGTCTTGAGGGAATGTGCCTGACAAACCGAATGGCAGCACCTTGCAAAAACACCCTCTTTATTCATTTTTCATTGCACAGATGCTTATAAATGATGCACTTCACTAACACCACAAAAAAGTTGTTAAAACACTAGTTACACATGTGTAAGACAAAGTCAACAAAAGAATAAGAAATACAACTTTGTAACTGGGGGCCTTCAATTAGCTCAAACAGCAAGTTCCTCACAGGATCTTTATCATCATGTATTTATAATATTTCCTTATACATTTGATTAGAAATTCTTTAAATTCAGCACACTGACCTTCTGATTGCAGTGTATTTTTCAAAATGTTTTAGCATCCCGAATGATTTGATAAGACTTATATTGACACCAATAAAACAGAAATACGCTATACCACAGGCAGTGACTGAGACAGAGACTAAAAAGGTTAAAGTTCAACATCATACAGTCAGGATTCAACAGGTCAGAGAAGAAGCTTTATTGCTTAGATGTGTCCTCCATGTCAGTGGATGGTTTTAAAATGTCATATTTATTTTATGGTGAATGAACTCACAAACAAAAATGTGCAAAAATTAAAAGTGAATACCCTTCAAAAAATAGACCATATTCCTGTAATCTAAAGGTTCACCTTTCAGACATCATCAGACCGCTGTGTGAATGATGGAGCTTTGTTCTTGCTAGAAGGTGAAATATTACATTCATGCATAAAGTAGAGGATGTTAAAAGTATTAAGTGTCCCTTTACTTTAATGGAAAATTGGATTGGATTTGGCACATTTTTCATGGGCGTAACCCACCTACTCAGCTCTGCTGCTCATCCCACAAATGCATGTTCCTTACAAATGTGGCATCATTTAAAAGGGTAATAAACAGGCTTTCCAACGGTATAAAATTTATTGCCAAGAAGCATTGTTACAACAAAGAAATAATGTACCAAACACAGATTGCCTTACTTTTTGTTTTAAGTTTATAAACTACAATGAAAGAAGTCTTGGCACCAAACATTTCCTGGGAGAGGATCCCTAAAACCCCAAATATGGCATAATCTAATGTCATTATTTAACTTTCTTTCCTTGTAACTTTAAGAAATGTAAATTGTCATCAGAACTTCATTACACTTTGTAAAATATAGATTTTCTTTCGAGAAGCTGTATTACCAATTTTTAATAAAGAAGTAGTTATTTAAGGGAACAATCTTCTTTTCTCATTTGTCTAGTACTATTTCTGTTGAAAAAAGCAAAAGTGACTGATTTTTAAAAAATGCACTACTTCTTATTAGAGTACTCAATTAATCCCCAGAAGAATCAATAATACTCGAGTACTTGACTACAAAAATAATTGATTACTGCAGCCCTACATCAGATATTTTGCCTGTGTAGTTCAGCATATATTGAGTTTTAGGCTGAACCAAAAGCCCTTTCTTAGTTGAGGTCTTTTTCGTTATTTATCCTCATTCTTTAAACTTAAGGACAAAAGTTTGTTGCCTTGGTCCTCCTCAAACCTTACAGTGTGTCCAAAAGCACTGAAATTTCTTGTCTGAAAAGCACATTTAAATATCGGTATCGATACTGGCTAAAATGAATATGTAAATATCAGCATATTGGCGAAAATGCAATATTGTGCATCCCTTGTATGTGCAGATGTTAGGTGCTTAAATCCTTTTCTTTATTCATCATCATTCCTTACACTTTAAAGTGTGTTTTAAGGACTGAAAATTATTAGTTTTGTTCATCCTCAAGCTTAAAATTGTGTGTAAGTTTTAAGGCCTGAAGTTCAAGGTCTGAACTAAATTCAAATATCAGTATAGATATCAGCTAAAAAAGAAGTTTTTAAATGCTGGCATATCGGCAAAAACAAATATGCATCCCTACAAAGAACCCAGAGCAACAATTAAAGACCTGCAGGCCTCACTTAACTCAGTTAAGTTCAGTGTTCATGATTCAACAATAAGAAAGAGACTGGGCAAAAATGCCCTAAGGCCAAAACCATTGCTGACCAAAAAAACACAAAGGCCCATCTCACACTTGCTAAAAAGTAATATGATGATCCCCAAGACGTTTGGGAAAATATTCTGCGGACTGACAAGACAAAATTGAACTTTTTTGGTAGGTTTGTCCTGTTATATCTGGTGTGACACTAACACAGCATTTCATAAAAACATCATAATACTATCAGGACAATGAATTCTGCTCTCTAACAGAAAATTCTGAAGAAAAATGTCCGTACTTCAATTCTTGACCTCGAGCTCAAGCGCACTTGGATTATGCAGCAGGACAATGATCTGAAACACTGGCTGAAAGTGTTACTTTTTTCCATTAATAAATCAATTCAGATTTAATTGACAATCTTAAACATCTGAGTGTGACAAATAGGCATAAAAAGAGGACCCAGTAGAAGATTGATACTTTTTCACAGCAGTGCACTGTGCAGATCTATAGAAAATAAAACTGTTCTCTTCATCAGGGCCACATTCAGTTACACTACACTACTGCTTATAAACCTCGAAAATCATTGTGAGAATAATCATTACCAGCAGGACTGGCTGGGTTCAATTCTGAATACTGAAGTAGTCCATACAGTACATCAAAAAGTCCTGAGAAAACAGAGAAAATATTTTTAAAGTAGAGTATGACAGAGGCCCAGGACATGATTTAACACCTGATTTATGTATTAACCGCAGATATATCACTTACCTAAAACCTCAGGCTTGACCGGAGCTTTGTTAACCGTTTTACTATGGAGCTGTCCCTCTATCTAAGCTTTAATTAAAGTAATTCATAGTGGGAACTGAAACTCGGACTTTGCAGTTCATGTAGGCGGTGACAGTAGCAGGTAGTTAACCTGCTAACAATACACATAGACGGGAACTGTATTTTATTTTCAGTAAGCTTGTTACTCTAGCCTCGAGTAAATGCTGGCGTCTGCTTTTAGCCAAAAATACTACAAACCCCTAACAAAGTCTGAAACAGATAAAGAGTATGAAATACCACAATAATCCAGACCTTCTGACGTTAGCATCCGAGCTAACTCGAACAAGCTAGCTGACTGGCTAGCCCTATCAATGTAGCAGCTAACCTAAGCCAAACAAAAAGGTCGGGGTAACAGGCGGAAAGCTCGGACTTCAAATACAAAACAACAAACATCATAAAGTAATTTTATGATTTTTAGCTATAAGTCAGTTCTCTTTTTTTATTAAGCGACTTGCTTACCTTTGTCTTGGGTGTAATTATAACGCTAGTAGTCCGGGATCTTCTGTTGTTGTTTGCTATCAGGTTAGCTGTCTGTAGAGCTGGCAGACCTGGAGAGTCTAGTAAGAGCTCCTACTGCTGCCACGGAGGAATATCACAGCTTACGATTTTTACAAAATCAACCTTACAGATTATATAAATCTACATATATTGTTTTCAAACATTTGTCTGCTTCAGTCAGTCTGATTTTAAGAGAGAATCTCTTAATATAGCCCTGATGTTTTCTGTAGCTCAGTCTAGAGGACAGTTGAAATATTAAATGAGTCTGGGTCCTGGAGAAATGAAAGCCCCAAACTGTTGTGGTTCCTGTTTGTGCATGTGTGTATGTATTGTGTTTGGGAAAACTGTAAAAAAAAATCCCTTAAATAATTGAAAGGGTGTCTTCTTCTTCAAATTAATTATTTTTTATTCAAATATATTTTAACCAGGAAAGTCTTATTGAGATTAAGAATCTCATTTACAAGAGTGCCCTGGCCAAAACTGACAGACAGCAGCACAATTAACAAAAACACAGACATAAAAACAGGGCCGTTAAAATCAGACAAAAAAAGCAAATCCTGACTCCCAGGGAAGAAAGTTATTAGTCACATCTACAACCCAATGTATTTTCTCTAATGCCTTCAACCTACTTTAAAAAGACACCAACTCCTTAACGCAGGAGCAGCATACCTAAAGCTCCTTTTGCCAATTTCAAGATAGACTTTCAGAGCAGATTGCTGATTAAGTATAGCTTTATAAATAAGGATATGCCAATGATTTAGCCTATGTGTAGTCAATGATGGCAAACCAACTCAGTCCTACAGAATACAATGATGAGGTCAGGACTTAAAATTCATTTTAAACCAGAGTGCCCCATGGCATGCAGTATCCAAAGATTTAGGGCATTTACAAGATGCATGCATGCACAGAACATCACTGTAGTCAGAGGCATACAAATGGCAGAAACAATTCTTTTCTTTGCATCAAATGAAAACCAGGACTGATTCCTGAAATAAAAACCCTTTTTCAGCTTTAATTTCTTTACAAGATGCTCAATATGAAGCTTATACAACGATTCTTCAATCGAGAATCCAAGATATCTAAGTTTAGATGATACAGACTCAATCACTTCATCCTAAGACTGGGTGACAGAAGGGCGGTTCAGCTTTTTCTTTGAGATGGAAATGCCATGAGTTTGGTTGTCAGGATTCAAAAAGAATTTGAACTCACACAGTGTCCTGTGCGATATCAAAGTCTTCTTGAATATGACAGAGAGCCTGATGCTGTGTAGGAGGAGAGCAGTAAATGACAGTGTCATCTACATTTAAAGGAACATTTGCATCGGGAACATTATGACCAGTATTGTCGATATAAAACGTTACTAAAAGTGGTCCCAAGACTGAGCCCAAAGGCACTCCAAGATATTCAGAGGTAAATCCCTTTGCCTGCTCAGAGCATTCTGTTTGATATATAATTGACCATGTGCATTGCATAGTGTTTGATTTTAATACAACTGAAAACTAATGTAGCACAATTGAATCAACAGACTGAATTGGTTTTGTGCCAAGATGATCAATTATAAGAAAATATAGATGGATTCTGCCTTTAAAATCTACATATAACTTTTGTAGTGGGTGTTCTCTCAAGATTAAATTAACTGATTTCCGTTGGACTGTCAGTAATAATGTATAAATGTAATCACAGTCAATTAATAAAACGTGATTAATCAAGGACCATAATTTGTGTATTCATTTTTTTCAACCTTGATTGCAGTTTAAAGCCACAGCAACGCCTCCCTGCAGCCTCACTGATGAAAATGTACACCACTTCTCCTCATTGTCTGTTTTCTTAAAAAACAGCTCAATGAATAAGTCAAATAATCGACATTTTGTATTTATCAAACATTTACTTTTTTTAACCTTGCTTAACTACAAAAATTCTGAAAAACCCTGATTAAAAATTGTTATTTTATTTTATTGACAGCCCTGATTTCAATAAACATATGTTGTTTGTGGGATTAAAATAACATTTTCCCTTAATCCCTTAAGAAGAGAAACTGTTTCACTTATTCAAATAACTCCATGTATGAATTACTCAAGCTTAGTATTTGCAGCTCTTTCTTTTATGTGCAAATGCAAGACAAAACCAAACAGAACAAGTCTAAAATCATTTTTAAAACATTGTCTGTACTTGTAAAGGCATTTTCCCTGTAGAGTGTTATTTTTATGACAGCTTTTGTCTAATCTCAATAAGACTGCTTTTATAAATGAAAATAAATCCAAATGCTTTCCTTTGAAAGTAATTGTAGGATAGTGGCCTCTTAGTCAAAGAAATATCAGGATAAAGGACAAAGCACTGATAAGAATTATGACCACTTTTATTACAGGTGAGAACTTTGCTGCGCTGAGCAGTTTAAACCTGACACTGAGAAATATGCAAGTAAAAAAGATGTTGAGACAGACATGAAACTGGGAACTTTATTTTTAAATTTGCAGCTCTTTGATGGGTCTTAATGACAGAAAAGCAAGTTTTCATAGAAAAACAAAAGGAGAAAGTTTGCGCATGTGTAATCTGAGCTGATAATAGTAGACCAAAAAGCCAAAGTTGGAGTTGTGTAGAGATAAAGACCTTTGATTTAACTACAGATAATAAGACAAGAATTCCCCCCCAAAAAAACAACAGATAATACATAACAGATTTTAGGCTTAGTTCAAAATATTTACAAATTTACAGAAATAAAATGAAGACCAACTAAATAATGAGGCTTTCTGAGATGAAAGAAGTCCATAAAAGTAGCTGTCTAATCAGACACTCATCTCCTATTTTTAGGGATAACAACATTTCCACTGGTTGCTATGGGGATGAGGAGCCTGCGCTGATCCATACGTAGATATTTTTCAATCAGCACTTCCACCGGCACCCTGTCGTTGACATGACCCTGCCTGTAACACACAAGTTAAATCAAATATGAGAAGCACAATTAAAAAACCTCAGGAATGTTTAAAAGGTCTATCTATTTTCTCTGCCATTGTCACACTCATACAAACATGGAGCTTAAGCCTGCCATCTAGGGGTCAGGATTGGAATATGTTTTTTGTCCTAATCAGACAGCATCACAGCCAGCCACAAGCAGGGGCTCTTGTTCTAAATCCATGTGACCTTTCTTTGAAATCTTAGGTTTGTGATGACATTTTCACAAGCAGTTAAGTGCAAACTTATTGACTGCTGAACTTCTTTGCTGTAATTTATTTTCTCGAGTGACAGCTGGTCTGATCAATAGGTCATATGGCTGCTCATTGGCTTGAACATTACCTAGTGCACTAAAGCAACAGTGAGAGAGCCAATGGTGATGAAATGCTTGGGACTAAGGCCCCTCCAACTATGCCCTTGTACAGATGTATAAGAGGGAAATATCTGTGAGGAAAACTACATAATCAGTACAAAAATACAGAAGCCTAGGTCTGTGCAGGCAAGTGTTTAAACCAGGTAGGTCTAAAAACATACTGTTTAATACCTTTCCAATCTGGAAAACACAGACAAAAAGATAGCAAATACTATTAAGTGAACATAATGCAATTTATAAACAGCTACATTGAATGCTACAATAAGGCTTGCTTTCTGTCTTCTGGTTTTGAACATATATAACTAACTACAGATCATTCAGAAAGCACTCAGAACCCTTGGGCCCTTCTCCCCCAATTGCTCAGTTTGACCAGGCCACCAGCTCTTGGAGGAGTCCTGGATGTGCGAAAACTTCTTATTTTAGAGAATTATGGAGGCCACTGAGCTCTTGGGAATCTTTAGCGTAGCAGAACTTTTTTGTAGCTTTCCCCAGATCTGTGCCTTTCTACAATCCTGTCCCTGAGCTCTGCAGGGGCCATGCTGACCTCATGGCTTGGTTTTCTCTCTGATATGCATTGTCAGCTGTAAGGCCTTCTATGGAGGTGTGTGCCGTTCAAAATCATGTCCAATCAATTCAATTTACCACAGGTGGACTCCAATCAAGGTGTAGAAACATCTCAGCACTGTCTGTTGTTTGCCAATGTCTGTCTTTATCGAAAATATGCAGCCAGCCAAATGCTGTGTTTAGTTCAGTGTCAGGTATAATAGCACAACCTACCAGCTCTGATGGCCTTCAGATTACTAAAAGTAACAGAGTAATTTGTGACAGATAAAAACATTTAATCCCAGACTTCTGCCCCCCTTGCTTTGGCACAGAGACGGGCAGTTGCACTCTGATCAAAGTGTACTGTAATGTAAAGGGGTGGGCTAATTGCTCGAGTGCTTGTCTGTCATTTGAACTAGGCGTAACATGAGCCCAAATTTTTACCTACTGATGATGTATCTCGCTTGTCTTTTGTCCTGGATAATTAAAAGAAGTAGGCTGTTGCTTTGTCTCTCTCAAAGCAGTGGCCTGCTTTTTGCAATTTTAAAGTTTGGTAAGGTATCTCAGGATAGGTGCATTGTATTTCCACTAAGTTTTTCACAAGAAAAGCCTCTGCCCCTTATTATTATTGAAGACTTACATTTTGAATACCAACATCAATAAATGGAGTGTATTTAGCAGCAACTCAACAACACGAGAGAAACAAAACTTGACTCATAGAAAATGGAACTTTAGGATCGCATGAAGTCTTTAAATGCAGGATGAGAAAATGACACCTACAAATGTCAGCACACTCACCTTTTCAACAGGAGTTCAACATCTTCAACTTCAATGGTTTTCCTCTTTGCATGAATTGCGTATGTCTGCAAGTCCTCTGCCAGCCGCTCAAAGAATTTATCCATTCTGTTAAAGGGGAAAAATGAAACAAGTGTTGGTACAGCACGTTAGGTCACCCATGGTGTACTCTACATATTAAAGTGTAGAGCAGAAACAGCTATTTTATTTTGGAGTTTAATTTATCCAAAGAGTTGGATAGTGATATCACGGTTCCTTACATTTCCTGTAGGACGGGGTAAACATCTGCAGACACTTTTGTCTTGGCAAAGTGTTTGAAGATTCCCATCAGGTAGCCTTTTGGAAGACCTTGTCTTCTTGTTGGCTCAGTCCTCCTCTTCCTTACCTGCTTTGGTTTAGGTGCAGATGAACCTTCCCCATCACTGGTACTGTTGGTGAAATAACAGATAGGAGAACTTGAATATTCAAGGTTAAAAACATTTGCTCTGAGTCATTTGACGTACTTCATTCTGCAGCAGTTAGTTAACGTCTTATCAGCTCCAAAACATTTAACCTTATGTTTAAACAATCATATGCATGTTACACAGCTAAAGGACAAGATGTACAAGTGTAGCAGGAATAGATACCTGGCTTGAATATTCTTGAGAACAGAAGGTGAGGCCTGAGGATCTGGGTGAAAAAGGCTTCTTTTCTGTCTAACGAATGCTGGAGTCTTGCTTGGGATGTCTGGAGAGTTTAGTAGAGAAGTTTAGTATCAGTCTACTTATTAAACATAAAAAAAAAATACAAAAAGCAACTACAAGACCTTCAGTTTCTTCATCATCATCCTCTTCATCCTCCCACTCTTCCTCTTGAGCAGCAGCTTCTTCAGGTGACTTGTCTTCAATATCATGCGTCACCTCAGGATGGAAGGAGTTTTCTTTATCAGCATCAGGCTCTGCTCCATCTAAAGAAGTACTTGTCTGTCCATGTGTTGAAGAATCAGGTACATTAGTGTTCCCAACATGCAAACCACTCTCATGGCTTCCCATCTCAAGGCTGTTGTGAACATCAAAAGTAGTCTGTGCTTTGCTTTTGCTGTCAGACAGTCCTAGGAAACAAAAACAACATTAAATTGAATTTCCATGGATGTGTGCCTTGAAAAAAAGAAACTGCAGTAGAAAATCTATGATGTAGGACAGCCCTAAGTGGACAAGCATTCACATGTTTTATTCTACTCCTTTTTGCTGGGAAATTTTGACTATTTATCTCCTTATCTTGGGATAAAAAGCTGGTATAGGTGATTTCACAAGATCTCCAGAAAACAACCAAAATGCCCATGTTATCATGGGATAAAGAGTGAAATAAAAAGCATGCTTACATGGGTATCCAAACTGCAAAAATTTTACAAAATGAAATTGAGAGGTTGAAAATATATGGGTTTTGACATCAACTCTGAACAATAGCTGTCATTTATATTCCTAATGCTACAGTAAAATAGTATATTTGAATGTCCTTACTTGCTTCTGGCACATCTGCCAAATGTCCCTCTGCTTCTGTTATCGGCACAGGTCCTCCCTCAGAGTGATGAGCCCTTCTACTGATATGTTCAACATCACCTTCCAAATGTGCTGAAGCCTGTTCAACATCGTCTTCCTCCTCCTCTCCATTATGTTCATCTTTGGAATCAGACAAACCAGTCTCTGCCAAACCATTCTCTTCACCAATTTCCTGATCTGCACCTTCCTCCTCCTCAGGGAGAGAATCAGCAGCATCTTCTTCTTTATCTTCTTCAGCTTGAGATTCAACAGCACTCTCGCCTTCTTCCTCTTGTTGGCTTTGGGAGTCTGGCTGAATCTCCTCTTCCTCAGCCTGAGAATCAACAACATCTTCTTCAGTTTGAGATTCAATAGCACACTCTTCTTTTTCCTCTTCTTCCTGGATTTGGGAGCCTGATTGAATCTCCTCTTCCTCAGCCTGAGAATCAACATCTTCTTGTTCTTCATCTTCAGTTTGAGATCCAACAGCACTCTTTTCTTTTTCCTCTTCTTCCAGTTGTTCTTCATCTTCCTCCTCCTCTTCTTGGCTTTGGGAATCTGGTTGAATCTCCTCTTCCTCAGCCTGAGAATCAAGATCTTCTTGTTCTTCGTCTTCAGTTTGAGATTTAACAACGCTCTCTTCTTTTTCCTCTTCTTCTACTTGTTCTTCTTCCTCCTCTTCTTGGCTTTGGGAATCTGGTTGAATCTCCTCTTCCTCAGCCTGAGAATCAACAGCATCTTCCTCTTCAGCCTGGGAGTCAGCGACACCTTCTTCTTCCAGGCTTTGAGAGTCTGTTTGATCCTGCTCTTCCTCAATCTGAGATCCATTTGCAACATCCTCCTCAGGCTCATTATTAATTTCACCTCCCTCTTCTTCAGTTTGCAAATCAGCTGCTTCTTCCTCTTTTATCTGAACTTCCACTACATTCAGCTCTTCCATAGACTCAGCTGTGTCACCTTTGACATCGACCTGAGATTCAGCTGTAACTTTCTCTTTCACAGATTTGCCTACAGCATCATTGTCAGGTTCCCTGCCTTCCTCCTTTTCAGACCCAGACAAACATTTTTCATCGTGATGTTCTGCCACAGCCTCCTCTTCAGCTGGAAATGTGTACAAGGATTTCTCCTTCCTCAGCTCACCCTGTTCCAGCTCTAACATCTGTCTCTGCAGCTGAGACGCCATCAAGGTGGGTTTGTCCTGGGTAGCAACCATGGAGTAGTTGGTGGTAGTTGAATCAGGCTTGGCGTACAGAGCCGTGTTACAGTGGACGATATCTGTAGTGATGTCAGGTTCACTAAGTTTACTCAGACCCAAAGTGAAGCCCTCAGAATAGGCGGTCTCACTGAGACCATGCTCTGCCTGCATGAAGCTGCTTGCTCCTAGGTGATGAGAAGGGGTGGGAGAAAAATTTGAGGAGAAAAGCAATTAGTGGTGAAATTACTTGTAGCTGCTGGGTGATTTAAGAGAATTCTTTAAAAATATATGTTCATCCTACATCATGCCTCAATATAAATATAGCTAAGCATGATTATATATATCTTTCTTGCTCTATACAGTTATCACCGATTCCCAAAGTCTAGAAAAACACAAACCAAGGCTCTACCAGCCACTGGATGGCAAGAAAGCTACAGTCACAGTCATGGATGTTAAGCTATTAAAAACGTTGTTCCAAACCAGACAGCTACTGAGGGTCTACACATGCGAAGCAAGCCTATGTGACTGAGGTGAAGCCACCCCTTCCAGATTGTAAAACAGAAAATGCCAGATCAAAACTAGAGTAAGGCTGGGATTACAGTTAGCAAAGCTAGAAGTGGCAGCTGGTCAATAGGGGGCGCTAGGGGAGCACAGAAGGCAGGCTTGATCAGCAACAATGTGCAGACATTAATCTGTGACACGTTTGTCAAACATATAAGTCAAATTAGCTGGTTATAAAGACGACTGTAGAAATGGTATCAAAATAGTAAAAGAAAATAAAACACACAGTGCTTAACAAATTGATTAAACCACCAAAAGTAAGGTTTATGCCACCGCTGCCCTAAATTAACAGCATTGGTAATTACCAAAATCATTTTTTAGGTTCCTGCAACAGTTAATAAACCAGTATGTACAACCTCTTTAACCGAAATGATATTTTTAATGCTAAAATATAATTATTATTGTTATCAATTACTTTTCAAATTCATTGATTAACAAAAAAACTGAAAAAACAGTAAAGCGCATCAATATTTCTTGATTAATATGTCAAATTATAGTTATTTACTTGCATTCCTGAACAGAAAAATTAGTTTTAGTGGTTGAATGTTATGCTTGATTAATTTCTGACTTCTCAGAGAAGCCCAGTGAGCCAGCTCAAATTTGGGTATAAAAAGGTGAATTCAGTTTGAAATCCCTCATTCCTGTTCAAAATGCTAAAACGTGGAGAGCTCACTGAAAATGAAAGAGTCCGCATTAAAGCACTTCATGATGCTGGATGGTCTCTGAGACGAATAGGGAAAGACATAAAGTGTTCTCACAGTGTGGTCAAGTATGCTTTGGAGTCAATTGTCAAGACTGGTACTTACAAAATGCGCCAAGGAGAAGACAGGAAAGGAAAGTTAACTGAAGCAGATGTCAGACACCTCAAGATTTGAAGTACTAGAGACAGAAGGAAGACCACTGCTGATCTTCAGGCAGAGATGAATGCTTCTAGATCAGAGTCTGAGAAAGTCTCCAGAATGATCAAAAGCAGACAACTGACGGAACAAGACTTAAAGGGAAGAATAGCTGCTAAGAAGCCATTATTGAGGCCTGCAAACATCCAGAAATGCCTCAGATTTGCCAGGGAGCACAAAGACTGGACTGTTGATGACTGGAAGAAGGTACTCTGGACGGACGAGTCCAAGTTTAAACTCTTCAGTCAGCATCGTCGTGTTTATGTCTATAGAAAAGCTGGAGAACATTTTGATGCCAGATGCATTGCACCCACAGTGAAACAAGGTGGAGATTCCATTATGGTATGAGGTTCCATTTGTGGATACGGTGTGGGCAAATGAGTGAAAATCAATGGTATCATGAACAAGAACGTCTACCTCAACATCTTAGTGCATCATGGAATCCCTTCTGGGCTGAATCTGATTGGTTGTGGGTTCATATACCAACAAGACAATGACCCCAAGCATACTTCAAAGCTGTGCAGAGACTATTTGACCAGGAAAAAGGAATCTGGAGTACTGGAACTGATGGACTGGCCAAGTCAAAGTCTGGATTTGAATCCTATTGAACAACTTTGGGATTTAGTAGATTCAAAGATTGATCGCACAAAAGTTTCATCTAAAGCAAGTCTGTGGGAACAGCTAGAAACTATTTGGAACTCAATAACAAAAGAGATTCTGGAAAAGTACATAAAAACAATGTCAGCAAGTAGGCTTGGGCGGTATCCACTTTTTAACCATCATACCCTCCCCAGATTTTACCAGGGGATAAGGTATTACCGTCACCTCCCTGAAATAATCCTGAAATATCCCTTTAACTAGAGAACAATCGCCCCCAGCTCTTCAATGATGCATTAAACTCGCTTAAGTCTCCTTTGCTTATCTGCAGCTGATCAGACAGCGGAAGAGAAAGTTGAGCATTCCTTCCATTAATGTCTGAGAAAGGGAAACATCTAATGTTAAATATGAACATCTCCTGCTACTTTTAACAGTTTTTTTTTGCAGTTGATTTTGTTGTTATTCTGCTCTCTATGTATTTGGGATCATTATGCATCCACACAGCCCTCCTTGCACGGATCAGCCCAACCACTAAATTTTGAGCGACACAGTTGAAGTTGTAAATTGTGTTATGCATAAAATGTCTATGGCTAAATAATACTGAGATAAGATTAGGCGCTTGAAAAGAGAAACTGTAGGAAGCACAGCAGAAGTGCTGCACGTATGAAAAGAGCAGCGGTGGGCACATTTGGACGGCAGAGTTTAAACAAATGAGTAAAATAAAACCATTTTTACACATAAGTTGAAATATACTGAAAGAGAAGCACTATTTGTAACCTATGTTAAAAGTTTTTAACAGTCATCTACACAGTTGCTATTATTTTTCGACCAGTTAAAAGCACACAAAAAGCCGAACAGATCATTTAAAAAACAAACAAACAAAAAAAAAAAAACAGCAGAATTATTACCCTAAATTACAGAGATGCAAATTCAAACAGGATTTGAATAACTTGTGGACCTCTGTGTGTGCTGAAATACAGTAGATAATTTGCTCTGGAATTTTTACTCCGCAAATTAGTCATGGTTGATTCACACAAGATTAAAAACACAGACATCCTGTGTGATTAGAGGACCCTATGGAATACTTATCCTGTGCAAATAGGACATAAAACCACTTAAAACAGGTCTTACACCCGAGGAAAAATCAGTTTAGTTTTCATCAAGGAGACTTAAACGAGTACAAAATGTTTGTGCTGGACTGTTGGCTGTTCAAAACCCACAATATTTCTCCAATGTCAGTATTTTCAGTGTATTTTAAAACAGTTAAAGCACTGATGGTGCATTAATATGAGCGCTATACATTTATATTAAATTTACATTTTGGCTGATTAAATTAGTTTAAAGACAATTGCTATGATGAAAGGAAAAATGAAAATGGAAAGATGTTTTATTGACTCTAACTGGACACAATTTGTTATGATTTTGAATCTAGTTTACAATTATAAAAGTTAAAATGACAAGGGCTTTTCATCTAAAGATTGAGACTAATACCAAGTTAAAAATACCTAAAAAATGAACACAAATATACACAACACATGGAAGCAGAATAGCACATGTTCACAAAAGTGTATATGATCAATAGTGATTACCTCCCATGTGCCATTTATCCACAGCGGCCTCAAATTCTTCTTCTGTGATTTTCCGGCGGTTAACAACTCTTCTCTGCAGACCTCTTTTCTCCGTGTGAACACCCACATACGGTGTTTTTAGGGACAGAGAAGTGGAACTACATAACAGACCAGACAATCTATAAGTTATCTATGCACCACAATGTTTAGTTAAGTGGTTTTAAGAAAGAAAAGAAATTCCCTAATAGGGTCACTGATTCAGTTCATTGTAAAGAAACAGTTTTTTAAAACCAAATTTACCTTGTTGATGAAAGTGATGAATCATCACGCAGTGATTCCTCATTCTGCTCCTCAACACCTGAAAGTACAAACATAGATTAGCTACTCAGTAAAGCATACAAATAGTCACTGATATGTCTTACATTTATATTTCTACCTCATTCTGTTGGTTTAGCCGCAGGAGAAAACTGATAAAACATTTCTAATGCCTGAATTTACAGAAGAATATAAAGAAAAGAGGCTTTAACTTTACCGCCTTCTTCTCGAAGACGTTTTTCGAAAGCTGTTACATTCAGGCTCCGGCGGGGTCTCTTTCTGCTCAGTCCATCTGCAGTACTTATGACGTTGCTTATAGTTAAATCAGGCAAGTCAAACCCTGACAGCTCAGTGCTGCAAAAAGTGTAAAAACAAAACATTCATTAGTCACTTGTGTTCATAGAGATAAGCTACTGCAAATAAGAAGGGATGTTGTTATGGTTCAGAAATTTCAAATACAGTACAACTCTGCAGAGGATAAAATACATCCCAAATGTATGATAAAACACCTGCTCACCTTTGACGCTTGCTGGCAATGCTGGAGTTAGCTGAAGGTGGCTGCAGCTCTTGTGGCTCTGAAGCTGCTTTGTCATGAACCACAGGGGTTCTCACAGGCTCTGAAATATAACAAAAATGTCCATTTAAACGTGAATAAATGGCTGCAGAATAATGGCATGCACAGTCTGGTACATTTACTGTACCTGTCTGCAGGATGTTCATGAGTATGTGCCTCGGCGTGTCTCCATCATCAAGCAGCATAGAGGCTGGAGCAGGTGTGTCAACCATCTTGAGCACGACTGAAGCAGTCCTCCTTTTAAGGGGCGGCATAGACTTTCTTGTGATACTCTGAAAAAAGGAGAGACAGTTGAGCATTAAGAGATATAACAACATGACCACATGCTCCATGATCAGAATGAATTATGTCCTCTCACCTCACGCATTTTATGCCTCAGACTGCGCCTCAGGATGTCCTGAGGGGTATGGGCTCCAGCATCTTTGTTGGCCTGCCGATTGCTGCGTCTGGTCGCAGAGGTACTCGCTAATGATGCTTTTGAGGCACTAAAGAAAACACATCACACAAGGTAAGAAGTAAATCACCCCTAAACACAAGGTGATGAAAACTGCAAAATTAGCAAATCAGGCTGTCATCATAAAATAATTCTAAACTTTGATGCCATGCCAGCAAATATAAAAAGATAGTGACACCGTTTTTATGGCTACACAAACTGAGGCACCAAATAATGAGTAAATTATTGTGCCCAACAAGGAATTCCTGGAAAAATCCTGCACACAGTCTAATGTATCGAGATTTTTCACAAAGATATTGTTCATATAAAGTAGACTTTGCAAGCTTGCCCTTTCTTCTGTGTTAATTTTGGCTTAAACATAAAGGTTTAAAACGAACAAGAGAGGAAGCGTCAATAAAGCCTTCTGTTTACCGTTTACTTCTGTTTACATTTTAACACAAAGGTCTACTCTCTTTAAGCCAGCCCTTTACAGAAGAGCTTAATAAAGGTAAAAGTGCAGCTAAGATACCTGCGGGTGATGGGTGTCCTCGGTGGCTCGGTTGTGAGAATGTGTTTGAGAAGCACCCGAGCAGACAAGTCTTCCGTATGATCCATGTAGACACCGAGCTCAGCTGGTTAGCTGATGTTAGCTAGTCGAGAAACCTTTCTGTAGACGAAGAGGTCTTTGAATCCTGTTCAGCAGAGGCTCTTTCAGAACAGGCGGTTTAAATAGATGACATCGACTCCGAAGCACAATTAAACACGACACAGTGACATTTTTTTAAAAGGTTTCTCTACGTTAAACATTGTCGGTCATCTGTTGTGAGACTGTTTTTAACATAGACTGGGCTTCAACGGAACCGTTCCTCTCACTGTCCCGCGTTATTTTCAAGTAAATCTCGCGAGAACAAATTTTTTTTTCTTCTCTTGTGATATTTCCCGCCAGCAAAATGTTACTGCCACCAACTGGTGAATCAAGGAATAACAGAGGTTCACAAAAGTGACTGAAATACTGATTTTGATTTTATGCTCTGATTTGTATGAGAACAGTGGTATTGTCATGAATTCATGCAGTGTTTTGATACCGTGAAAATATGTGCCTCACATAAACTGAATAATCTGTGTAATATTCACATAATTTACTATCATGTGTATTTCAGCATCTTTTGCATTTGTCCCTTCTGCACTATTGTTTTATGTTGCTTGGAAAAGCTTTATCAAATGAAGTTTAATATTTAAATGCAAGTTCATTAAGGGTATAGTCAACCAAAGTCAACTCTATTTTATTTTGTCACGACCCTTACTGTAGTTAATTCAACCTTAATGTAATCTTGAGAATTCACTGAGGGCATGCCCTCATTTTCAGTGAGTACAATTAAAACAAATAGACAAAAGGTAGAAGGAGAAAAATGAAATTAATTTGTAAGCAACACAAAATGAATGCATAATAGTCAGAAATAGTTGCATTTATGAGTACAATAAATAAATACATTATTAAATTACTAACATGTCTTGTTTCTTCAGACTTCAATAATCCAATCCACCAAACAACACCACACAAGAGTCCATTGACTCTCAACTCATTGTGCCATTACTGGCAGAATAAGTTGTTTGGAATTGGCAGAGAAATTTGGCATTTTTTTCATGGGCACAACACACATACTCAGCTCTGCTGCTCATCCCACAAATGCAGGTTCCTTACAAATATAGCACCTCTTCAAAGGGACATATACAGGCTTTCCATTGGTATACAATTTATTGCCAAAAAGCATAGTTACAACAAAGAAAGAATCTACCAAACAAAAATGTCCTTACTTTTTGTGCCACGTTATACAGTAAAAAGTATAGGACCCAGAACAGAGCTATGTGGAACCCCTTTTGGCGAAAGTAAGTAAATTGACTTATCATTTTCGGAAATTACAAACTGTTGCCTTTTAGACAGCTAATAATCAAACTACTTACCACTATCCATATTTTGACCATTTCACTACGAGCCTGCTGTAAAGTTTGAGCAGCAGCTGGTCTTTTTCTGCAGTCTACACAGCCAGTCAGAAAACTGTTTGTATCAGAGTTCAGTATCCATGTTATCTTATGGAAAGCCAAAGGACCCATCCAGCTCCCCTGAAGTCTGTCTGATGTCTCTCTGAGCTTCATCAGTGAGAGGAAATCCTTTAACCTGCTGAAGGTATTTATTTTACCTTTCTTTAGCCAGGGTAGTCCCATTGAGACCTGTCCCAAGGGAGACCTGCCCAAAATGCCAGAAATACATTTCCATCAATTAATACACTTGAATACTGTCCATGTTGTCCACTTACTTCAACCCACATTACATTTGGTTAAATTGTTGCCTCAGCCCAGACCCGTAGTGACAAATGGACTCTTTTAGTTTTTTTTAAAACATAAACATAGCTATTTATAATTCATACATATTTTTAATTGATTATGGGGACATAATCATAGTGCCTGACCGTATTTCAGGCACTTGCTGAAACAGATATTAGAGATCACAAGAAATTCTTATATTGTTCTCAGTAATGCAAGTTAATAAATAGATATACTGTTTGGAATCCTGATACCTTTAATTGATACTACTCTTTGTTTTAAACGGCATTTTAGTGGACTAACTCCAATCAGATAGCTTTCTCAGAGATCTGAATATGGTTTCTTTGGCAATATTTCACTGTTTGTTGGATATTTTACAGCAAAAAACTCAAGACTGCTGACACAAAGGGGTTAGCACCTCGCCTTAATGACAGGACAGTGCTCTCAGCTGTGACATTACTCAACTATACATGTGCTATAGGCGGTGCTGACAGTAAACAACCCTCTTTACCCTCTCAAAGGTGGGTGTTGACCTTTCCTACTCTCACCCTGTTCTTTCCCTACATGCACTAAATTTGATCTCTGAACCTTCCCACCGCTCTGCTGCTTTCTTGCTTATGTAACTTTGTCCTTTCAAATACCTTAAAGTCTAGAGAGATTTAGACTTTTGCTCCCTCTTGAGAAAGCCAGATGTCTCCAGTTCCTAACAGGCAGATCTCTATCCAGGATTTGAACCCTCATCCTCCCATTTTTAAGGCAGCACCCTGAACAAATACACCATTGCATTACCTGTCAGTACTTCAAGTTTTAGGGTTTGTGTCCTTTCCAGTAAATTAGGGTAGTTCATTTTGTGTCCTCACCAAGTGGTTTAGGAATTCAATAGAGGTTTGCTTGCAGCCTACGTGGACTTCTGGAAGGGTTTCGACTTGGTGAGAGATGCCCACTGGAGGATTCTGGAGCTCTGCGGGATCCCACATGCACTCATCCAGCTAAGGTCTGCCCTGTATTCTGCCATTAAATCAGTGCCTGTGAACAGTGAAAGTGCAGAAGTTGTAGCAGTTCACCTACCTTGGCAGCGTAATCCATCGATCCGCTGACTGTGAGGCTGAGATCAACCACAGACTTGGACTCGTACAAGGGACCATGAGTTCACTGAGCAGGACAGTGTGGTGTCTCAGTGTATGAGCATGCAGACAAAAGTCAGAGTCTTATGGTCCTTCTGGTTTCATTACACTCTTGTTAGGCCTGGACGTTTACTGATGGCTAGAGGCGCCAGCTGGACTCCTTTGTGACAACTTCTCTTCGGCACATTTTTGGGTATCGTTGGCAAAACCGTGTGACTAGTGCTGATGTACTCAGGGTGATGGGAAGAGTCAGCTCCTTGATATGGGAATGGCAGCTGCACTTTTACAGGCACCTGGCACCCTTTCCCAGGTCTGATCCAGCTCACTGCACCCAGGACCTGGTGGGCTGGACCAGACGCAAGGGGTGACCACAAGCATCATGGGGGGGTCAGCTGGGATGATACTTGTGGAGATGGGGTATGGGCTTGGGGCAGGCCTGGACAATGGCTATCAGTGGGCAAGAACAGTACAGGACCAAACCTGACGCTGCAAAGTGCAGAACCGGCATTTGCTCCCATTACTGACCCGACCTCAGGGTAGTTCAAAAAATGGTCCACAATTCTCCTCTACATGCTTTTGTTGGTTTGATGTCAGGTTTCTTCTCTGGACAAACACAGAGTACACCTGCAGGATAGAAGTGATCACTGCCTGGCATCTGAAGTTGAACAAGTTTATTCTTCTTCTTTGTTATTTTTGTTTTTTGAGCATGAGAATATGTGTTCTTCTCATCTAGTATATGACTTCAGATGGATGTTTTGGATTTTAATTTCTTTTTTAAACTCAGTAGTGGATGCTATGTTGAATGTAGCAAAATGCAATTACTCCCACAGAAATTACCTAAGAAAAAGCAGGCTACTTAAAAAAGACACTCCAATAATATATTATGAGTAAATGTGACCCATTTACATCCCTGATTAAAGCTTGATGTGATTCTGAAATCAGTTCTGCACCCACCCTTATGTGACCAGGACATGGGTATAGGTCACTTTTTAAAATCACTTGAAATGCAGATAAAACCTTTAAACTTCTAGATTTTAACTGGGAATTCCACATAACACATTTTTGTGTTTTCATCTGCTTTCTTACATTTTTGTCCACCAAGAAAACAGAAAATCCCTGCAGAATAATTGTATTTCTCAGCAGAATAGCCATCTGTTGTTGTAACAGTGCACCCTGCTGGTCAAACAAGGAATAACAGCTGCTGGAAACTAAGGTCTAGTGAGTCAATCTTTTTCTCTCTCTGGGTTATCGAAATAAATCAAATTTCATCTTCTGTCCTTAAAGACATATAACAACTACTCAATATAAGGAAGCTGTTAAGTCTTTGTAACTTATACGGATGACAGCTTGCTCCACAAAATGATATTATCATATGTTCAAAGTGGCAGATACAGATCTGGAAAGTGGTTCTGAAGATGTTTGTTTGCAACCCGGGTGGGGAGGGGAGTGCCCTCTATCATGCACGTGCTCACTACTGACTTCTTGAAAACAGGAAATGACAAAGTTCCTCCCTGACTTCAGGGCTTATTTGCTAAAGTTCTGTCTCAAAACCGTCTGACCCACATGTTTTTAATTGTACTGTAATTGATGTACTGTCCTTTATTGCTCGCTGTTTGTTTATCTGCCCTACTCTTATCAGTCTTAAGGGTTATTTACACTGACTCACTGGTGGCATTGGAAGGATTTCAAGAAGAAATCAGTCTAGTCGTTTGATAATCATAATGACTAAAACTGTGGAGGAGAAAAGACACACAAGAAGGTCCGATTGAAATGGTTTTAATAATTTACAGCATAGACTAAAATAAATTAATCATTTAGTAAAACAGGTGGTTGCCTGTTTTATTTCTTACAGTCATAGATAAGTGTATGATCCCTTTCCCCTTACATTGGAAATAAACTGGCTAAATGAGTGCAGTACAGTGTGTGATGCCACCTTCATTCAGCAGTCTGGGCTTGTTTGTGTTTGGCAAAAAGTGCAAAGGCTTCTTACACTGACGATACGTCATAGAGGCATAAAGACATGATGACTTAGAAGTCAGGCCTGTCCTTCTTCATCTTGGAGTAGTCCATGTTAACTGTGAAAAGCTGGAAACAGACAAATGTACACAATCAGTAGGAAGAAGGCAGCTTGGACTTTGAGGCAAGATAACAGGACAGATATGGCTTGTCCACAGAAATAGGCTTTCAGTTTAAATCTAACAAGGCAAATGAGTAAAACGAAAGAAAGTCAGAACACATCAGAGCTTCAGAAGTTATTTGTGCTATTAATGTTCGTACTTTGTACTGCTGATCAGGTGCCATATTGTTCCAGGGCTCAGGGTTGTTCTTGCGATCCCATCTGAGGACATGAAAGGACCAAAATAAGAGAGATTGTTTGTGTTAATGGATGGAATAATTGACTTTTCTCATAAATTTTTAAAAAAGTTGTTATGAAGGCAACACAAATATAAATCTTTAGATGGGACTTACGAGACATCAGGGTTTTTCAGAGCCAGGCGACCCAGGTACATCATGCTCATTGTTGCGCCTCCACCAATAAAGATGAAGAGCGGGATGAGCTAGATGTTAAAAAAAAACACATCATGATGCACCAAATGTACAATAATTAGAAACACACAGATGAGATGAAGGTTGTTTATAAACTTGGCACAAAAAGTAAGGACATTTGTGTTTGGTAGATTATTTCTTTAAGCAACATGCATTTGTGGGATGAGCAGCAGAGCTGAGTATGTGGGTTGCGCCCGTGAAAAATTTGCCAAATCTCTGCCAACAGCATATTCTGCCATTGCCTCTGTTTGGTGGATTGGATGATTGAAGTCTGAAGAAGCACGACATATTGGCATTTTAACAGTGTATTCATTTAACAAACAGGAGCCTCAGTAGTGTGTGGAAAACCATCCACAGCCACAACAGCCTGGCACCTCCTCCTCATGCTGGTCTCCAGCCTAGCATCCCATTCCTCAACTAGCATTTGTTGCAGGTCAGCCAATGTGGTTGTGTTAGTCACTCTGGCACAAACAGCACGCCCAAGCTGATCCCACAAGTGTTCAATGGGGTTGAGGTCAGGACTGCTGGCAGGCCATTTCATCCTCTCCACTCCCAAATTTTGGAGGTAGTCTGATAAACCCCGCTCTGTGGGGGCGTGCGTTGTCATCTTGGAGGATAGAGTTCGGTCCCAGACTGTAGAGATATGGGATAACCACTGGTTGCAGAATCTCATCTTGATATCTTTCTGCACTCTGATTGCCTCCAATGACAAACCTCCTTTTTTTCTAGTGATGGAGATGCCACCAGACACCATCACACTGCCTCCACCAAACAGTGATTCTCTATCAGTGCAGAAAACAGCGTACTGTTCCCCATGTCTTCACCACGTTGACGCTACAATCCAATCCGGCACCTAACTGTCGCAACCTAGTAGTACAAAACAATAGCAGCAGAAAACGAAACTGTTTGGCCTTGGCAGAGAAGATTTGGCACATTTTTCATGGGTGCAACCCACATACTCAGCTCTGCTGCTCATCCCACAAATGCATGTTGCTTACAAATGTGGTACCATTTAAAAGGGAGACAAATATCCTTACTTTTTGTGCTAAGTTTTATAAATCTACACCAAGTATCATCATTGAAGTTAAATTAGGGTTAAAATAACATGTTTTAATTGTTTTATATTACTTGGGATATCAAAGGGAGATGTTCCTTTGTATAAACGTGTGCCCAATCTGTGTCTTCCTTTCTATTTTTTTCAAACTGGTTATGTCTGAATCAAACAACCAATCAGGGTAAACCAATGACAACGTCTCAGTGAGAATGTTTGGGGTGCTTGGCAGTGGGGTGCTTATTGCGGAGGTGATTAATATTTCAGTCCAGCAGCAGCACAGTCAGTGTAAAGTGCTAATGTATGGCTTCTGAAATGAGGCATTAAATACATAATATTCACTGGGACAAAAACATTTGTGCTCAGTGGTCTATTAATATGGACTCTGCCGTAAAGCAGCCTGTCTCACCCCCTTGCCCTTGATACATACTGTCTATATGCTATGCACAGGCCCTACCAGTCCATACAGTAGTGTAAGCTACGTGCAGCACACCGCTGCATACATGGCTGTGAACATAGGAGGACACACTGTACCGCTACTTTCCGCTAACATGTCCGAGACATCGCACTCTAATGAAGCTAATTAGAAAATGTACCCTTGCTGTCAGGTATCGATCGCAGGTGGCTTCATTAGGCGTATTAAAGCTGCCTGAGGAGAGAAATAGCCTGTTATGGAGCTTACAGGGGGTCTAGTAAGAAAGAGAAAAGCCGCTACAGGAAGCAGGAATGAAAGCATTACATACGTACACACTGACGGAGAAAACGGAAGAAATATAAAGAGAAATGTGGGCTTTGTTAAGGATGAATTGACGTTGAAATGCCGTTATCGCCCCTCTGTCGAAGACTGTAGAGGAATTAAATTGTGTAGTCATTTTAATTTAATTACTCATTAATGGTCAAAATATCTTTGTAGAGAGAAAGCTACAAGGAGATACTAAAACAAATACGAGAGCTAGTACATAATTAGGGTGTCATTTTTTGGGGAACGTGCGCGCGTTTGCTCACGCGCGTCCTCTTCATCAGCGCTTTCAATGTCACCTTTACCATGGTAAAACAAAACACAGAGTACGTGACTTACAGCTGGATGGCTTTTGACTTGTTTGACGACCGTTCCCAGTATGGATGACATGGTGGACAGTCTTCCCGCTGACGGAGTCCGATAAAGATGAAAATGTGAGGGTGGGAAAAATGCGCGCTTCTTCTTCTGGAGGAGCTCGTGCGGGTTTCCTACAGGCCTGCACGTACAGTGAAGTGTTCACCACCTCCTCTGCCGCCAGCCAATCCCACAATGCAACGACAACAGCTGTACATTTGTACCCTGTATGTACTGTGCGTCATGTGCGCGAGACACTGAAGGTCTTAAAGAAAACTGCTCTTTAAATTTTTTCAGACCCCTAAAAAAATAGCAAAAGAAATATAATGTTCAAAAATCTGGAAAGATGTATTATAGTTGAAATCCTCATCAATAAGTTTTTGTGCACTCTCATTAACTCACTTTGTAAACACCTGCTTTTAAGGTGCTATATGAATTAAAGTTATATTGTGATTACAATTAAATAATTCATATGTATCATATAGTTTTGATTAAACTGTCAAACTAATCCCACCATTATCACTTGTCTATGCCTCTCATCTTTTCATGTGCTTCAGATTTAAACACAGCTTCAGCAGAAGAAAAGTGTCCAAGTTTTAATGGAGCTGTTGGTGTTTCCGTTTTTGAGGACTTCATCCTCCTTAAAATTGTCTTAAAATTGTCAAATCATGATCAAGATTTCATGATGAATTTACATTATACAATAGTATATATTTACAAGAAATGAAACTGAAAATGGTGTTTTGACAGCCCCAGCTTACAGAAAGGTCTCTTTCTAGTCTAGAGGATAAGGAAAATGTGATGATTCTGGGCTAAAATCCCAATTATTTCCTAACTGATTAGGCCCAGTGAGAAGTATCATTTGATTAGGCTCTCAACTGCTGTCCTAGAGCAAGGAAACTTTTTCATCTGGTATGATTTTCCTCCACACAAATTGCTATTTTTTTATTTACTTCATAAGCTAAAAAACCCCAAGTTTTGGTGAACATAAATATACAACTTTTAAAGTCGTTTTTCCTTGTAAATGTACAACTTGAAAATATTGGAATGACTTTTTCCCTTAAAAACTGACAGATCCTCTGTCATTCTGTCTTTTAAAATGGCCCCAACACCATTGTAGTTATGGATAGTTCATCTTTTGGCAAGAACCTGTTGATTGACATTAAGTTTTTCCAAGCAGTCCTGGAGGTCTCAGCTTTTCTTAGATTCAAGTAAGGAGGGGTAAGGGAAAAAGGGTTAGGAACCACTGCCTTCAACTATGAATTCAAAGACAAGTAGATTGGCAGACTCTCTTGAACTTAAGTTAAAATAAAACCTTAGGGTTAATTTAGGAAAACTCTATATCAAAATATCTTGACACATCTCAATTAAAGAAAACAGCCCTGATTTGCATCTGAAAGTGAGTCAGTTTTAGTAGATTTAAGAAATTAACAAAAAAAACTTTTTATGCCCAGATCTTGCGATAAAAACATCTCAATCCCAACATTAAAAAAGGTATTTATCAAGGTAAACAAAAACAGAATGTTTGCATTTTGCCGTCTTAAGGCTTTTGTATTGAGTACACTCAACGTCACACTGAAGCGCCAATGCCTTTCAGTAAGCATTTAAATTCAGACTAAAGCACAAGATTCAAGACTGGTTTAATAAAGCACAAAGACATCTTATTATTCATCATATTTATGTGGACAGAACACAGAACCTGAGAGAAACAGCACGTCCCCAGCATCCACACTGATACAGTAAACACTGATACAGACTTATCTGAAAAATACAATGTTTCAACTCATCAGTATTTTCACCAGGATACTAAAACTAGTAGAAGTCAAGAAAAATCAGACTAGTTAACTTTTCATCCATTCACACAAACAAAACTTCTGTCAGTGACAATAAACCAGGACTAACGTATTAAAGAAACCTTCTCCTGGAAGTGCATAAAAATCCACCAATACAGTATCTCGTGTAACACCTGCCTCGGTTACACCGACAGAACAAAACTACAAGTAACAGGTTCTTTTTTTTTTTAGCTTATGTTGCAGGTAATTGAAAAGAGATGTAAAAAAAATACACATCACTACTCTTAAAGTACAAAAAGTGAATATAAAAATAAGAAATGCGACTCAAAAGTAGCAGTTCAATTTGTGCAAACATATCTACGAGAAATAAAACTATCTGAATGTCATAAACTTGTCAGCTCTGCAGTAGAAAAAGAAATCTACACCACTAAAATGGGTTAGGTAGTCAACTAGGCTGTGAAATTTTCAAACTTTACACATAGCTTCAAATGCACAACAAGGCAGAACAGGTTTGTATCCATTACACATGCAAAAGATACTTTTTTAACAAGTAAACAGGATGACAACAAAAATATCACAGCTATACAACTTTTTAAAGCAGGAATGCATGAGCTGAAGCCTTTAGGTATCGATGCTACCAAAGTTCAACATGTGGAAAATTCCTGTCTACAATTATCTAATTCATTGTGTCTTTTTTTCTAATCATGTAAACTAAGAAGTACCCAAGTGATTTGTCATGCTTTGTACACCAGAGATGGGTGTGAGGTCAGGTTAGATAAAAAAAAAAAATACAAAGAGTGAATTCCAGATATCTTAGATTTTCTTGAAAGTAAAAAAAGAAGCAGTTTACTTTCATTTTGGTAGGAGTAAATAAAATAGGGTTAAGAATCAAGTGTTTGTCATGGCTTCTTTGGGGAAAATTGTGCAGCAATTGATAAAGAAGCAAATATGAGAGGATTTTCACTGTTGTTTGGCCTAAAAACATCTTTGGATAATGAAATAAAAACCAACAGTTTAATTTGAAATGTCACTATACCAAAAATTCTTAACAAGCAGCTCAAGCACAAAGACGTATTCTTTTTCAGTATTTTGTTTCATTTGAGATTTCAGACATGTATAGCAAAGGAATAAGCCTTCCTTAAAATAAAGCAACAAAAATAGACAAATTCGTTCCAGACAACTAAAGTATTTGCTTCACTGTTTTCAAGATCAGAAAGCGAGCCCCTCTCCCGAGCTTTCTCCCAGCACAGGAGCAGCAGTAGAGTTGTTGGTGGTGGATGAAGGAGGACCAGGAGGAGTGACCCGGTTGCTGGAGGATGCCACCTGGCAGGAGCTGGTTCCTTGGCTCGAGCAGCTCCCCACTGGAGAGACGGCGAGGCTGCGGAACAGAAGGTCCATGGAGGGGAGCAGGGGCTTGAGGAGGCTGACGGGGCAGAAGGCAGAGCCTCCATGGGGGGTGAAGTTTACCTTGTTGGGGTCAGGGCAGGAGGGGATGAGGGCTGGCTTTAGCTGATGTGAAGGGCTGAAGAATAAACAGACAAACGCTTTAAGATACTGGTAACAAAACTTATTGGTTACACAAACACAGGACACTGTTTAGTATTTCCCAACTCTAGAGATTTACTGATGATAGTGACCCTAAAGGGTGGACCACCAACCCTTTATATGCCCGTATAAGGTCATGAGACTGCAGGGCATTCTGCAAACACAGGAGGCACACAGGAGTAAGAAGAACAATAAATTGGATGAAGTCACTGGTTCAGATAGTGATCACCGTATTTTCCGGACTATAAGTCGCTCCGGAGTATAAGTCGCATCAGTCAAAAAATGCCTCATGAAGAGGAAAAAAAAAAAACATAAGTCGCACCGGACTATAAGTCGCATCTATTTAGAAAATGACACACCGCTCTGATAGAGAGGCGGTTGCGTTGCATGAAGCGGTAATGCCAAGAAGGCCCACCTGCAAAGTCATTTATATTCATCTCCTTGGCAACTACCAGGGCGTGGAGACGCAGCTGCACCGTTGACAAGCCTCTCCTGGCAGCACGTTGTTCAAGCACCCATCTGCGTACTCGTTCCTCCAGCTCTGGACATCTTGCTTTCAGCCTGCGATTAGCTTTCTTTGTTTTCTTCATTGCAGTAAGAGTAACCTCTGCTTTTCGCCAGTCCCTCACAAGTTTCTCACTCACTCCAAACTTTCTTTCTGCTGCCCGATTACAGTTTTCGTTAACTTTTTCAGTGGTACAGGAGCAGCATATAGTTGTCACAAGCCTAGAGCGCCCTCTCACGGCTGTAGATGGTAATGTTTACTCCTTGTGCATGTCAGTCAGTATGGATAAACATTTAATAACATGTTAAATTAAATATATTTTGATATATAAGTCGCACCTGACTCTAAGTCGCAGGACCAGCCAAACTATGAAAAAAGTGCGACTTATAGTCTGGAAAATATGGTACATCAGGAATGACATGCATTATGCTGTAATCAGAAAAGGATGAATTCGAAAGTAGTTATAAAAGAAGTCAGTGATTAGGGAGTTGGGCTGGGGTACCTTTATAACTAGCTCTGTGTGTTAATGGTGTTCCATTAATTTGGAGATACTTTAACATTCAGTGAAGGCTTTAAATAAGCTCACTGGGTATTCTGCCCTCTGCACTGCACTTATGGATTCTCAAATTTGGTTCTCAGTGAGGATGTTTTAATTTCTTGGCCAAGTTATTTCAAGCATATTTATAATACAGATTAAGAGACATTTAAGGTATAAATCATGGGGTGAATATTTTGGTAGTGTAGTTCCCAAAAGCACCACTAAAGGGCAGTAACAACCAACATAGTCCAACATTAATTCAGACGTGTCTGATACAAGAGCTTTGGATCAGACAAAGATGTTTATGCAACAAGTGAGGCATAAATCAGTGTAGAGGTTTCAAAGACATCTCACTAAAAATGTGTTTTACGTTTTCTGTTTATTCTGACCCTATTATTAAGTTTCAGATAGCTCATAAGAAAATCCTCACATATTTCTGTGACTGTCCATGATGAGTCCTGACAATATTATTGCTGGGAAATATTACATCAAGGAGGCTTAGGTAGGCTTTACCTACTAAAGGTTTGATTTAAGACAAACATATGAAATTAAATGTGTAAATGCTGTCTACATACAACCTACAAACCTGGTTTCCTCCCAGACTCTGACTTTTTCACAGCCCTCTGGTGGTTCCCTTTGAAAACAGCAGCTCTTGTTTGGTCCCGGTGAAGACGACATCAGCAGTGGCAGTGTGGGGTCAGCATCATTCTGGGACGAGAACGGGGACAGGAGACACATCTCTGCGCTGTCGGTCAATCCTGAACCAGAAGAAATAAAAATGGTCATTACAATCTAAGATTTATTTGAAGCAGTTTTAAAACAACAGCTGAATGCATATTTGATAACAATTGCTGCACTCAGTTCTTAATATACGAGATATCTTTGCTCATTTAAAGAAACAATATGTGGACTTTGTGTGACATGTCTGGAAATTTAAAAAAGACTACATCTTTTAGTTGAGCACTTACATTAACAGAAATAGAGTTTTCAAAGCTTAAAAATTGGATTATTATATCTATAACATCTTTTCATGGTGGCCACCATGACAGATATGATGTGCTGTTTCTCATTCATGTTTGGTGTTGCATAATGCTAATAGACCACGCTGATTCTCAGCCATCTGCTGTGCATTTTGTTAACAATGCAACTTCAGTAATGTGCAAATCCCACTCTTAAATTCTGCAACAGTGTTGCCCCACAAGACATTTCCAACAGCTGAGCTGCTGAGCTCAGCCTAGCTCTGCTTCGTTTTTAAATTAAAGTTAAGATATGTTTTAAACAAAAACACATCCTCTTGTGCATTAATTTAACAGTAAGCAACCACTCTTTGTTTTGTAGGCTAATTTCACATGACTATGGAGAAAAAAAATTTAAATATGGACTTCCTGGTTTTTGCTGTGAGCAATCCCAGATAGCTTTGTGTGAAGCTGTCAGTGTGAACCACGGAGGCCTCTTTATTATTTCGCCCTCACTATGAGAAACTCTGCTATAAAACAAAAATGGTGGTTGACCATTTAGTTAACACACCTCATGGAGTGCAGTTTATGTTGAACAGTGTCCTCAGTTCTACAGAACTAGAATCACAGAGTTTAGTTCAGTTCACACACAAAGTGAACTGTGGTTTCTAAGCTTTGTGATTTTGAATCACTAATATCAAGGATTAATCACTGTGGTGTCAAACCACTATAGATATATACTACAAAGTTTGATAAACACAGATCAACTACAATCAACATTAAATCATTTCTGTATCAGAATGAAGTAGTCCTTTTATTTTAATCCCATTCTTTTGGTGTTGAAATTTGCAGACAGTCCCTTTCAGTTTATGGCTGTTGCTTTTTTCCTCTAATGACTGATAGTCAAGCTATATTCAGCACGATATGTTTACTTTCTGTCAACAAAGTGTCAGCTGTTGAAGTGGAAAACTGAGCTGAACTAACAAGTTTGAGCTTAAAGTTAGCATTTTTTTTCTCTGATGAAGCCCGCAGAGGCAACCATCTGAGGCACTAGAGCATGTGGCCTATAAGTGAAGCTTGCATTGCACAATAGTACCAAGCACAGCCGCTTTCTGGGTGAAAAATTAATCGCTTAAATTTTTGATATAGTGTGCAATCGAGCCAATAAAATTTTTTGGCCTATTTTTGCCTAAAACCTGCCAAGTTACACAGAGCTACCGCACCCATCTGTGGCACTAGATAGGCCTTGCTTCTCTAAGCACATCTTGTTTACAGGGGCAATGCACACTGAAATACAGAATATCCCTTTAAGTATCTGGTAAAAATGAAGAGTAAATTGTGCAAAAGAGAAGGATGAAGTACTCATACAAAGAGGAAATTTGCTTTAGGTTTTTTAGGAGCTGGGAAGGGGAATTCAAACATGATAGCTTTATGCCTGAATGTAGAGTGTGCTAAGTAAATTAACCTGAGAAAATGTTTTTCTAAGTGGTGTATGAGTGGTGAACAAAGGAAAAACAGTTAAATACTCTGTGTGTCAGGTAGTATCAGTTTAGAACTTCTATGGTCTATCAGGTTCAATTTCAGATATTAAAATAGCAAAGCAGGACTTTAACTGTTAACCATCCAAGCATGCTGAGCTGGTGCACATTTCATAAAGTTGCCTGTGGTTTTAGGGTTTTAGGACATTGCTTGAGTGGCTGCAAAAGGTGTTAATGCCACAAAGCAGCTCACCTTCTATTTTATTTACAGTAATTCTATACCTAACCAATAGTGTGACAGAAAACTTTACAATTGGGAGTTGTGGAAATGTGGCTTCAAACTGTGAAGTTCCAGTTATCAAAGGCGTATGATTCCCTTTAACCCAAATCAGAAAAGCACCCTTGATAAATACTACAGGTGTTTGCAAGATTATGCACAACATATAACACTTAGTGACCGACCTTGGTGCAGCTCTGGAGGAGCATCCTCAGAGACTGCTGGGGAAGAGGAGATGTAAACAGGAGGGGAGCTTGGTGAGGAGGAGGACGAAGATGAGGACAAAGGTGTGTTAGTGGGGTCACTCTGAGATCCACTGCTGCAGCTCTGAGGGGGGACCGGAGCTCGGTGACCGTCTGGAACTTCAAGGACCTGGAGAGACACAAAACTAAATCAGAACCAAAACCTAATCAGATAGTTTAGGCCTCTACCACACTGGACCTCTCCATTTTAAAAACTATTACTTTTATCATCATCTATACACAGTGTAAACAGTGTGATAATGTTACCATGGGCTGCGGATGAGGAGGCTGGCAGATGAACATGCCTTCCAGCTCCTGGTTGAGGCCCTCCACACTGCAGCGCAGTCGAGGGACAAGTGTCGACAAGGGAGAGAGGGGGATGGGAATCGGCTGAGTCTGAGGACAAGAAAACAATTTTTTCTCTCTTGTTTTTCACCCATCATAAAAAGCATTATATATTAATATATGGTCAGTCTGGCAGCAAGTTAAGAGTTTTGTCATATGAAAAGATGAATACACAAAAATCTAAACAAGGAAAAGGCATTTCAGAAGTTATACTGAGAAAGAAAGAGTTGTATTCCTTTCCTCTTGTCCAAGTTACCCTGTGCTTTTACCATATTCCATAATATTCTGATAATTACAAACACAGGGTTTAAAAACCTCTCAATTTTATTCAACAATTCCAATCATGGACCTTAACCAGGATAAATGCATCAATATGATCAGCCTAAATTGATACAACATATTTTTACATTGCCCCACATCCTTATCAAAAAAAAAAAAAAAAAAACAACGCTCCAAACTAATCTATCTTTTTATGACAACGTTTTAGATTGCATTCTTTGTTATAAGGACCAAATAATATTATGGGGAGGTTTGATTACAAGCCCTCCTCACCATCCTCACCTGCACAATCCTGTATTTTTCACTCTTTCCCTGTGAAAGATGTACCAACGTCTAGAAAACAATAATCTAAATCATACCTGTAAAAACATATTAATGAAAAATGCAACCAAAACTGTGTTCAGTAAAAGCAATTTTTTAATGTTAGACAAATGAAAGGAAAAAAAGCTCAGTTAATATTTTAAAAAAGGCCAAACAAATCACATTATTTTCAATGAAATTTTCAGGAAAAATAAATAATGACAGATTCTTCAAGTTTAAGTGGTAACGCATTTCTCTTAAAGCAAAAACTTAACCAGGTTTTTTTTTTTTTTTTTTATCATGAGAGGCATACAATTACAATCTCAAGCACTTTCTCTGAAATCCAACCATTTTTCAAACCTTAAAAACCCAACATTAATATTCAAGCATTTAGGGATTTCAAGCACCTATACAGACGCTGTCTCACATTTGGCCAAATTGTGTAGTGAAGTGTTATGTCATATCATAACGTGTTGAATCACATGTGGTCTAGTGTTCTCAAATCATACGCCGCACTATTTGTCACGCTATGACAGCTAGTGTATCTGATTTTATAAGCTCGTATTGTTATCCTAAGTTAAGACGTAATATGTAGTCATATACTGTTGTATTGTTTCTGGACTGCTCTTGTCAGTTTCTTTTTATCGTGAAGCACCTGTACTGTAAAGAGCTGAGTTCAATTTTGAAGCTTTCCTTTTTGCAAAGCACTTTTGTAAAACCCAGGGTCCACAATGATTATCTGAAGCAGATCGGGCTTTTCCTCTTAATATTTTTAACACCTGCAGGTCTCAATCAGCTTGTTTGTCCTCCGTTTACGCTTCAGCCTAGCAGAGTATGTCAAACGCACTGAGACAGCACAGACCAGCTGTGCTCAAAAGCAGAACTACGCTTTTTGCTCTGAAAAGCAGAAGCTGATGTGATGTAGTGGTCTTCCTGTTGCTTCAGTGCTTTAGTTTACCAACTTCCTGCATGGTTTAGTTCACTCTGGGGACTTTTAATCAGTCATACAGTCACATCACAGTCATCATCTGGTGTAAACTCTGCCTTTAAGTGTGCCAACACACAAACAAACATGCATGTATGAAGTAATCAGAGCAGCATGTTTATGTGTAGGAGTGATGCTAGGGTACCTGAGTGGTTCCTAGGCTACAGCTCCCCTGAGGGTAGCCCCGCTGGCGGTCTTTCTCATGCCCCCCTGAGACTACAGGTTTGCTGCGCTGCTGCTGCAGCTGTTGTTTGAGTTTAGCGATCTGCAACAAAAAGAGGTTATTGTCAGTCAATCAGCTCATACACAAACACACAGAGGAAGTGCTTTAAACATACGGATGCCTGACAGTTCACACCAACACAGAGGCTTAATGTAAGCACATTTAAGAGGTGATAATCTGATTCTGTGATGGACCAGAAACAAGATATGATGATGAGTAAAGTTACAATGAAAACTGGCAGAAAAGAGAAGTTCCTTTGGAGATTAGGTCATTTCGTCTCCGGTTGCTCAATGCAGTTACAATCATTGAGTCTGACCTTTTTTCCTAAAGCTTACTGATTTAAAAAAAATACAAAAGACATCAAGTTTCACAACCGGTTTGTTGCAAACAATCATGTTAGCTGAGATTCACCTCTCGCAGATGCTCGCTGCTGCCCCACGATGCTGATCGTTTGTGACTGCTGCTGCCTCTCCTGCTCTGAGATTCATCTGACCACGAGTCCGGGGTCTAGACAGAAAAGTAATCATCTTTAAATAAAACCACATTAGCCTAATATGCATACTTTATCATTAAAGCCAACAAGACCTCATGATGGTGCAAAAATCTAACACTGCAAAAATTTCAGTCACACATTACATCAGGCCCCCACACATGTATTGCCAAAAGCTGTACACTTCAGCAAAGTTTTTCAGCGCTCAAAGGCTGATGTGCAGCCACATCACACCAATTACACCCACAGATTCTCTCTTCACACTTGTAAGAGGAGCGAAAGAGCAGGAGAAACTGAAAAACAAAGCGAAAGAAAGAGGGGGGAGGATGTGGGCAACCGAAGAGCAGTGGCGAGTGCCTGCACACAGAGCACAGAGGATGGGTGCAGCCAAAACGGCTTCATCAGCTGACATCAGCGACTGTTCTCATGGCTGTGGTTCTCACTGTGCGACATGTGTGCAGGCTGCGGACACTCCCTCCCTCTCCTATTAACTCTTCTATCTGCAGAAACTAATCTCTCTTTTACATGACCCGACCCAATCTGTCTCACTGAGAAGTAAGAAATAATGCTCTTATTTTGAAATCAGAGGTAAACTTCTGGCTGTTGTGTTCACACATTAAGGGGCTGACCTGGGTGGATTTGTCCTTGCGACACACGCTGCTCTGGCCTTCAACTTCTTTCGGCCAATGTCCCTGCAGGTATGGGCCGATGATGGCATCAAGAGACACTGTCCGCCTCATGCCAGAGCTCAGCTGCTGCGGTTTGGACTTTCCAGCTGTCAGATGCAGAGAAACGTCATTTAAGATGCAGCAAAAAATTCAATCACACGATTATCTTCTAAATACTTGCATCATTTACTGGGAGAAATGCTGAATTATGAGCAGCACTTTGCTGCTATTTTTCATTATTGATTTTAACTTCCTTTCAGGAAAACACAATTTAAGAACTATGAAAAATAACCCTAAAGCTGAATGTTATTGGACTCGCACTACTTAAGTAAGCTTTAAATACATGTAGATTTGAAATGATAAGTCGATTTTACATGTAAAAGACTGATATAATTAGATAGCAATGTTTTCACTTATTACCAGTTAAAGGAAACCATCTTTAATAATAGCCTGATTGTGTAAAAGAAAAGCTAAGCATTTTTTGATTATAGCCTCTAAAATCTGAAGGATTCCTTTTACCTTTCTGATTTTCATGGAAAAAACTCTTCCCTTTGATTTAATTTGTACTGTGAGGACCTCATCTTGGTCTTTATCAACTTCTTGAATGTATTTTTCTTCTTAATCACATTTCCTTGTTTAATAGAGCCATAAAAAGATTAGGAAGTTGATTATTAAAAAAAGGTAAGAATTTGTGGCAGAAGCCATTTTTAATTTTTCATAGTTTTGTTTCGATATTTTAAGCTACTACATACTTTAATGTTTCAGTTTTTTATTCCAGTGAAGTAAAGATCCTAGCATTACAATAAGCCTATATCCAAGTTTTAAAGAAAACTACAGATAAATAAATGGACTACAAAGCCTAAACAGGCTAATTAATGTTGTAAATTTAACGTGTGACCGCATGCAGGGCCTTACATGGGTAACAGACAATACCAAAATACTACAAATGTTATCATGGCCTCAGATTTACATGCATACACATGTTTTCAGTGATGCGACTGTGTGAGTCATACAGACTGACAGGTGTTAGACTCATACCTGACTTTCCATCCCTGCGGTTTGCTCGAGTCTTGCTGGACAGCTGATAGGGAATAGTCGCTTTGAGGGGCTGTGGACCCAAAGAAGCTGCCCGGGTCTGTGTCACACCACTCCGACCTGACATCTCTCCAGACCTGGGACTACACGGCAGCAATGGATGTCCTGCCTGGTTGAGATTTGGGGGCGCTGTGTGGCCAAGTTACCAGCTGTAACCCTTCCTCCACTGGTGGTGGTGGTGGTGATGATAATGATGACCACTTCACAACCGTTACAAAATTTAAACTTCAGTAAAGCATTTCAGAGCGAATTCAGCTACCTGTAGGTTTAAGGTCGACAGATGAGACGTTACTCAAAGCTTGAGATCATTTCTTCAGCGGTGATCATACTTTTTGTCTGGCTCGTGTGCGAGTTAGCAGCCTAGCAGCCAAAGTTTCTTTGTGAGGATGTTGAGATATTTCACCCCGTTGTCGAACAAGGAAGCAGCTCCAGCTTGAAAAAGTCACTTCAACGCAGACTCCTGCTTCTCCTGGGAAAACTTTAAGCTGTGTTTCATTATAGTCTTTCGGGCTGCAGGGTATTTTGAAGTCCCAGAAACATTCGAGATGGTCAGAGTGATTTTCCACCTCCGCGTTCCTGTTACAAGGCAAACTCCAAACACTTAACCCAACACGCACGCTGGTGTGGATTTAATTATGTAGAAGGCGGGCCTAGCTCTGGAACTCACGTTTGATTGGTTGGAGGAGGCAGACACTTTTGTCTGATTGGACAATTCATCATCAATCCGTCAAACGTTGGACAATGAAGCTTGCCGTCACCGCCTCCAATTCATATCTTATATTAACTGAATTTCGCCACCAACTTGTGTTGAAAATTCAAATTTAGGCCTTTTTTCCCTCGAAAAACTGATAACCTTCAACATTTAACTCATGGAAAACCTTGTGAATTCAATTAACGGTTGTGGTTATAACTCGTGACAAATTCAGGTTTTATTAATGGGAAAATGCAGGCTCTTTTTAGTTATTTAATTTGCTTAATACATCCTGAGTTCACAGTTATTTTATGAAATATTACATTGGCATTGTATGGTAATACATTATAAAAGAAGATTGATTGTAACAGTCTGCACTGCATTACCTCACTGAACCAATATTTTGATTTGACAATTATAAATGAAGGTTTAATGTTCACTCTGGTAAAGTATGCAATCCAAGCTCCAACAGTCCTGTAAATATTATATTATCAAACCATTTTCACAAAATATCAGGAAATGTAGATGTAAAACGGCACAAAAACATGTTTAAATGTTTGCAATATTTAGTGTGGTTGCAGAATAGGCCTTTATGGGATGTGGAGTAAGCTTTAACACAAAACCACTAGCGTGGTTGTCTTCATTCTCACATTTGTTTATTGGTTGAATAGGCCAACTATTTTTTCAAACTTTTTTTTTTTTTTTAAAGCTCTTGAATCAGCCCAGCTGGGTGTGTGTGCACCATCTGGGTGGACTGGGCAGTGTGCATTGTGGGAGATAAATACCCTGACTCTGAGTAAAAAGGGAGTGCCAATGGCGGGACAGGAGAAGGGGGTAGAGATAACATGGCATGCACTTTAAATAGTGAATCCAGGACCAGTACAAGGCTGCCAGTGTCATCTCAGTCAAACCAAACGGACCTAAAATGTGTTCTTTCTTACATAAGACCCCAGCACACATTAAGATAACATACTTATGTGACAGACGCCCCACAATGGGAGTGAATGTGCTTTATCATAGAGGGGTGATCTGCTGAACTGTGTGTCCGGCAGCCTGCTCATCTATCGGGTGTTACTCCACCCAACAATCGATGTCACTTTGACAAAACAGCCAAAGAAAAAGCCAGATAACTAAACACAACTCTTCCTGACCTCTGTATATCCATTCATTTTACAGCCAAGCAGTTAATTGGACAGTATGTCGATCTGGAATGTGTCTCCTCTATAATGCACTTCCAACATTTACCAAAGGACCTCCAGCTTCTGTTTGTGTAGCTCTTTGTATTTGTCTGTGTTAATGAATGAATGATGCTAACCTATGACCTCATGCGAGCTATTACAAACCTATTTGTAGAGTGACACTGTCAAACTCACAAAGTCAAACTACAAAGGGAAGACATGAAAAAAGAATGACCAGAAGCCTTGCTATAGGGGAAAATGGTATGTTGGGTTTGTTCGGCCTACAGTAAATAAATATATTTGATCAATAATTCAAATTATCTTTAATTTAGTTGATTTATTCTGGTGTCAGTTAAGCTATCAACCTAACAATAAAGTAAAACTGATAGCTATATCTGAGAGACAAAACGCCAACAAAAGGGATTCGCGTGAAAAGACAGCTCTCATTCTGCAGCAATTCTTTAAAGATATGTACCAAATTAACTAAATTTGCCATGCTAGCTGCTGTTTGGGGCTTTACCTAAGCTTGGCTGTGATCGAATGCCATCATGCTAATGATAAAATCAATATGTAAGCTGGTAAAGAATATAATTTTTTTTCCACCTGATGTAAGTATGTAAGCCTGTGCTAGCAGCTTATGCTAATAAAAATTGTGAATCATTCTGTTATTGGAACCAAAACCAAAGCAGCCCTTCTTTGCACATATGTGGTGGTGGTACAAATATATTTATAATGCCCTATACAAATCTGTCTTGTAGATTTTGTGACATGTTTCATGCTAAGTGAAAGCCTATTCAGCTGGCAGCACTTAAGTAAAGATTTATGAAAAATAAATGCAACTTTTAAGTCTTTAAAAGGTAATGAACAAAAATTTGATAGAATTTACTCAATCCAATTGTTAAAATATTTAAATTTGGACAAATGTGGCCTGACTTGGTACATCACTAGGACTGAATACAAGGCTGTGCCTGCTAGCATGTGCATGGTCACAATGCTAGCTTGCTCATGTTTAGCTGACCATGTTTATCAACTGGTTAGCAAACTAGTAAGCAATACAAAAGTGAGCGAGAGCCAGTGTTTAGTTGAAATTAAAACAAAAATCTTAGACTACATTGAAAAATTGAGACCATTAACATCAGTAGAATACATTTTAACAGGAAAATTAATGTTTGTACTAAATTTCACAGTTATCTTTCCACTTAGTTGTTAGATATTTTAGTCTGGACTAGTGGTGGACCCAATGACCAAATATTTTTCATTAAAGCTATATGACCACTGGCTGAGTTAAACAAGACAGTTTAATATCAGCCACGACAGGGCTATGAACCACATGGCAGCATTAATGCTGAAGTTAGCATGCTAACATACTGTGCAAGGCTAACATGCTTATGTCTACTATGTTCATCAACCGCATTTAGCTAGTTAGCATTGCAACTGTGAATGTAATTCAATGTACAGGATTGGGAATGAGATTAGTTTTGTGGGTATTTTGTCATAAATAGAGATGGGCTGATTGTGAAAATTAGGACCTATGGATGTCCCATAATACCAGGGGCATGGGGAAATAATCTGTTGCAAAAATAACAAAGTCCACACAGAGGTGGATGTGGCGAGTAATCATGGCCTGGGGTACTGGTGGGTTACAGGGTTGCCACAAGCCCCTGGATGTACTGGGGATGTCCCAAAGGCCCAAAACTGCTGGTGGTCTCTAGGTAAATTACCAGATGTGAAAAAGCCCAGACAAAAGGAATGCAATCTAGCTAGAACCTAGCTCCAGAGCAACGCACATGCTGACATTTACCACTCTTGACTCTAACTGCCTACTTCCCCCTTTCCAGCCCTGGGTTTTGACACATTGGGCCATGTGATGAATCCTTGGCACCCGACATGCCTTAAACATTATTCACATGACTGTATATCAGATGCCAGCAAAAAACAGAAAAAAATTGACTGGACACAATAGATAAACTAGAATGGCCGTCTGAGGCGGCAGACCCACGCCTAAGCAGCACCACCGAGGAACTCACGCTCCCATTGATTACTATGGTGTTCAAAATTCGCAGTCCAAGAAAAACCGAACGGATGTGCGGATCATCACTAAAATCTAATCAATTCTTCCCTGTCACTATCCCAATATTCCCTGGAACTTTGGTGAAGATCCGACTTTCCGTAATCGAGTTATCTTGTACACATACAAAGAAAGAAAGAAAGAAACGAACAAAGATATGGAACCCTTTACATAACCCCCTGCCGATTTCATCTGCGTGGGTAATAACAGTAACTGATATCTGTTCTTGCCACATAATTTGGCTGATATAAAACCAATGCATCTGTGCATCCCTAGTCTTAACACCAAGATAAAGTGTACAAAGGATAATGGGAAATGTAAATCCTGCCACCAGAAAAGTAAAAATATTATGTAAGTAAGCTGCATTATCCAAATGCCAAACTTTTTGATGTTTAATGTTGGGCAAAATAAGGGGTGAACTGACAGATAATTCAGTCATAATACATATCCATTTTACATCTGCATTAATGTTTCCAAAAAAGGCGATTTTATTGCAATCTTAAACAACACAATGTATCCCAGCTTTCAACGCTGCATGAGATTGTAGTTTACATGACAGCAAATAATACGATTAAGTCTGACAAGAAATAAATAATAACATTAAGGGAACAATTCATGACAAAAATAAATGAGGGCAAAAAAATAGAAAATTAATGACACACATACCCACCTTTCACATTCACTGTTTCTGTCCTGCTCAAACTACTCTATCAAGCAAGGTCTGTAGAAAAAGACAATGAAAACATTCATTCTGCATAGTCCCAATGCACTTTGCATTTGTATGCAATAGATTTTATGTCTGTTTCTTTATGTTCACATTGACTCTGCAAACCTTGGCAGCCTGACAAGTGTTTTATTTCACATCCTAAAATCTGTATCTACTCTACATTATGACTGAATGAGGCCCTAACTCCATTTATCCTCTGTTAATCTTTAAATAATCTTCATCATAAATGTCTGGCCACTCTTTTTTTCTTTCTTATAGTAGTGTAATATTATATGGCAAAACATTGTTTTTTTTTTTTGCAATAGGTTATAACAGCTCATCTATTCTGCTCTGCAGTATGCAACAGGCAGAACGACGAACACTGACAGACTGATCAGACACAGACAAATGGACTAACATGTACAGAACAAGCCTACAATGAGTTTGTTGAATGTGACCAGAACATATGCATGACTGTAATCGTACAAAAACAAGCTTTGTAACTTATGGGAGCTCAAACTTGAGCCAGCTGTTTGCATTTTAGGAGGCTTAATAATGTCAAGACAATGAAACTGACGGAGGCCGACAGGCAGTACAGCAGCTTTTTCGGCAACTTTGTTTAACAGTCCCAGACAAGAAGATCCCTCCTTCACAAACTCTTAAAAGGTGTAGGTTTAGAGTGCAGGGCTCAGAGCGTAAAGGGAATCACGAAAGGGCCACAACCGAGTGCCTATCAAAAGTTTTGTGTCCATGTTGAATTGTCTCTGTCAAATGGTCGGCAGTGTTTCTTTGGCGCCCCCTAGCTGGGTGACAGGGCAGGGCTATTCTCTGTGCTGATGTTGACCAGGCACTCGCTGGACTTGAGGCTAGCGAGAGACTTGCAGCTTGGGAGGGAGGCCAAGGATCCACAGAGGCCCATCATGGAAGGGGTGTAGTCCTTTTCTGGTAAAGTGAGACAGACATAAATGATAAGTTCTAGGATTCCGTCAGCATGCTAACATTGTTACAGTAACACAGTTATATAAAGTGTGTAATAGGTTACCTGTGCACCAGGCTCCTCCGTTCTGCTTTCCATCCATCCTCTGGGACTCTGAATCTAGACTGATCTCCACTGACAGCAGTTCTGAGCTGGGGAAACTTCTCCTACAGGGGGATAGAAGTTACGGTTTACAAAGCTTCCAGACAGGCCTGAAAACTGTAGATTTATTTACTGTAGCTTAAAATAAAGTTTGCATGTCTTAAAACTATTTGCACACATGTATTTATCATTTCATTAACATTTGAAGCAAAAATGTGCAACAGCTGATAGTTTCTGCCTCCTGCATCATCAAATCTCCTCTGAGAATTTCACACTGTTTATCAAACAAAACATGCACATGTGGTGCGGTCAAACCTGCGGAACAACTTGATGTCGTCTTGGCTGTTGTAAGGCTGCAATGTCGGCCACTGGTTGACCAAGGGGATTGAAAGGTTCTTGGCCAGGTGGTTGGAGTCACATGGAAGCAAGCTGGTCCTGACAAAAAAAATGAGAATAAAACACATTTTACAAACAATAACTTCCAGGTCTCTGGAGTTGCAGCAACACCTTCAAGACACCAGTAAAACACATTAGGGTTGAAAAGTAGATTTAAATGGTAATATTTCATGCAACATTTCCTATATGTCCTTCCTTTAACCCCGTGATTTCAAAAGTGTAGCCTGTAGCCCATAGAGAAGGTTTAAAGTTATGACAGGAATGCTGAATAAAACCACTTTATAACATTAAGGACTGCTAGCAAAGCATGGTAAATTTTATAAGAGGCTTCCAGGAAAGCATAAGGAAAAATATTTCTTTAATTTGGGCACAGGTCTAGCTGGAAATGCAGGCACTTGTATACTGAGGCTACAATTCTAAGTCTATGGATTGCAGGATTGACTCCAGATCTTCCCCTGGTCTCTCTCTCCCCCCAAATTTCCTGTCTCACTTCAGCTGTCCTATCTAATAAGGTAAAAAGGACATAAAATAATCTTAAAAAGAGACAATATTCTCCTTGTAGACAGATTTGAAAGAAAACTTTACAGTGAATGTCTTTAAATGCACTTTAACATGGCTTGATTTTATTACTGGTGTTTGTTTTAACATTTTAACGTAGGTTTTTTAATAAATTTTGTCTGGATGCGACTTGTACTGTGAAACAGTGCTGCTGTCATTTGTTGTTTTTGTCTTTCTAGTGCTGAAACTCCTGTCTGCACACCTTCTAGTTGCTGATTGGGACATCTCGAACTTTGAGATTTAGAAAAATTAGTTTGAAAACATAAATGGTTGTTAAATCTTAACCCATTTAGACAGGATGCAACATATATACCTGTATCTATACCTCTAAGACTTGATGTCATGTCAGCATATTTTGGATGATATTTTGTTTTTAAGGCATGTAACTGACAAACAGCAAACTGATTTGCTAAAATAAACATTTGGAAGACAGATGAGATCAAAGTTAAGCAGTGACAACTTGAGTGATGGGAGCAACTTTGTGGCAGACTACAGGGGCGAAACTCTTAATTTTTTGTAAATTTCACATCTTTAACTGCTAACAAGGGCAAGAAATATAGATTTTAGTAAACGTTATAATTAAGTGTAGCTTTTCAGGAAACCCTTATGATTTCGGAGGTTATTTTCAAAACCCCCTAAATTTTAGAGGCGATTATTTTAGATAGCCGTATGGATTTAAAATTTGGAAGTTTCACATTGCAGTATTACTCTAGATTACTTCCTTAGTATAGGCTGCTACTTGACCATTAAATGACAAACACATGCTGCTTTTCTGTATTTTTGGAGACAATGTTTGATAAAGAGTTTAAAAATACAGAAACTTATTAGCAAAAGGCCTGACTGACAATGTATTTATTGTACATCAGTACGTGTTTGTATGTCCTATTTAATGGTAGAGTTAAATGACTCACAGTTGCTCCTGAAGTTCGAGCACTATGGCTTCTAGGTCCTTCTTCTCTTGCTGGCTGTGGTTTTGAAGCTCCTCTAGTCGAGCCTTCAGCTTCTTGTTCTCTGTTTCTGTGTTTTTCAGCTGAGACTCACGCAGTCGCACCAGCTCCTCTAGGTAACCCTAAAAATACACAAAGACACTGAATGACAGGAAATACTTACCATACAGGCCCCCTTCATTAGACTTTATTTGAGGTGAGCGCACTTCTCTAGAGACCATGAAGTTAACACAGAAATACTTGACATTTAAATGCCATAGCATTACATAAGAGTAAGACTTTTGATAGTACAAGCTATCAGAGTTTGAAAACTGAACCAAATATACTATTTCTCATAAAATAGTATTAAAATGTTAATGTTTATTGCAATGCTACATCCAAAGGCTTTTAAAAGGAAAAGTGTGAAGATCTCAACTTATATTAATTTATAATCTTTTACTCTATACATTTTAACTGAAACAAAAAGCAAACCTTTTGAGCATTGACAATTTTGAACCTCTGCTCCATCTTGCGACACTTTGTGCTCCAGCTCTCGTCATCAGTGACCAGGGGGATGTAAGGATGCTCAGGGATGCTGTCATCACTCGTGCTGCTGTCGATGCTCTGTCTATCGTCATCATCACTCAGATATTCATAGCTGAAACACAAGCCAGATGATGAGTCAAAATGTTGGCTGGGATTTAAAAAACTGCATAAGCAAGACCCTAAAAGACATGTACTCCCTATATAATGTCGGACAATAATTAACCATGAGGCTAAAGTGCTTCAATGCATTTTATATATTTGTGCAGATTGTAAGGATAGCACTTTAACAGCATGCTTTCTTGTCATAAACAAAATCAGGACCAACAACAACTAGTAAGGTCCCCCTGAACAATACACAATCAAAACATCAAACCCAACTGTATAGCTGAGACGTTTTGATACTACTATTCCTCCCCTGTAACCATCATGATACCTAGGCATATGCCAGTACAGAGCAACCATAAAAGGTGAGGGCGAACAGTTGGTTGTCACATAACTTATTACAGCCAAATGACAGGATGCTTTTTCATCATGTTCATATCAAATATTTGTCCTGATGCCATGATGACATTTTGTGTCTTTTGTGGGTCAGAGATTTTATATTAAAAGCTTCAAAGTGGACATTCAAACATTTATCTAAAAGTTGAAACCCTTAGCCTTGATTTGAGCCTAGTTTCAGCTAGCTTAAGGCAGGTTTTTGAAGAATAAGACCTTATATATAATTTTTTTCCTCCAGATATTTTCTAATGGCACACTTGTTTTCTCTCTTACACTCATCCACCCCATACATATATAAAAGTGAGTGTTTTGTACTCTATAATTCAAACAAAAAGGAAAAAATGCATTGATTACTAGAAAAGCTGTTTTTAATTTAAATACTAATTTGGTGTTTCTACCTTAAAAAATAACACGTTAAGGGTTCATTTAATTACTTCTTTTTTTTTTTTTACTGAAACCGCACAGCTAAAGGGACATCTAACCCAAAACAATTTAAAAACCAACCCCATGATGGGATGTTAGCTAAGATTATCATTAGCCCTGCTCACAGTTTCCCCTGAAGTCCCGTGTCTTCAGTGAGCTACTGATCTTTAGAAATAAAGTACTTAATTTTGAGATTTTACTGATTTAAACGATCAAACTCAAATCAAATCATCCAATTAAAAAAATGCTAACTTAAAATGTGCAACAGGGCCCATGGCTTACTGATGCTTTTCTTTTTTTTTTTTTTAGATTTATTTTTGGGCATTTTTGTGCCTTTATTTGATGGATGAGGACAGTGGATAGAGTCAGAAACAGGGACGAGACATGCGGTAAAGGGCCTCAGGCCGGATTCGAACCGGGGCCATCCACGTACATGGTGCGCGCCTTGAACCACTAGGCCACCTGCGCCCCTGTGTTTTTCTAATTACTTTGAAGCACAGTCCATGCTAGCAGTACTGGCTTCTATTTAAAGGTTGAGTGCCATTTTCCATTTTCCGGGGCTAGAATCTCTAACAAAAAACTCTTATTGTGTTTAAGAATTTATTCCTGGTTACTAAGAGAATAAGGAGATATAATTTACAAGCAAAGCTTTTTCCACATGCTGTCTTTTACCTTTGTGTGAATTTCAAGTATGGAGTGTAGTCGATCACAGCAGGAGATTTCCCATCAAATGCCTCCCCTTTTAGACAGAAACTAGAGAAAGAAACGCACAGAAAGAAGATAAGCACACTTAAATGATCAGTTTGGTGCAAATAATCAAGGTCAAGTATTCTCACCTAAAGTCTATGGCTCCAAGACCTATGAGCATCCCTGTTAGTACTGTGGCTTCTTCTCGTAAAACGATGGCTCCTTCCGCATAGAACCGCCTAAAAAACACACAGACGGCAGCGGGATAAGGAGCTAGTTTTGGTAGGAATACTGATAGCACTGTCAAACCAAGTGTGTGAAGCCTCTCACCTGGTCGTTCTGCTGTCCCGGAGAGCAGTAGCGATGTATTCAGACATCCTCTTCTCCATAAGAGCAACTCTCATCCAGGCTCGACCCTAAAGGGGGGCCAAAAAGTTTTGAAATCTAGTTTCACTGGTGTTATGTACATTTCTGTCCTCTCTTTCTTTGGCTCTCTGCTCTCTCCTATCTCTGCCTGCAGCACACCTGAGTCCAGTCTGCATTCACAGGGGAGGAGGGGTATTTATAGGAGGAGGGAGAGGATCATGGCTGGATAGACATCTGATGACGAGTTTCTTTTTTTCTCTCTTCTGTATTTGTTGTTGGATTTTCCTTTTATCCCAATGCAGGTTTGGTTTTTGTTGTATATTCTCATCCCCATGTGTGTTTAAATGACTGATCTTTGTTATTTTAGATTAGGCTGAAGGTCACCTGTAGTCCCATTTTCAATCTTTTAATTTTTAATAAGTTACATTAAAATTTGGTTGGGTAGTATGGGGGAAGATGGTGAGTCCTACAGCCCACTGCTGGGTTAATGCTGCAATCTTTCCATCTCTTGTTCTGTTTTTTCATAAATCTTTTCTAACTTGCATTTATGTCAACAAGGAAACCAGCACAATCATGTCTGAAGATGTATGTCTGAACAAGCACAAACCAGAAGAAAATAGAGGATCATTTGAATAGCTGAATGACAGAGGTCGTCTATTCCACCTCTCTACATTATTTGTGTGTTTTCCATGATTATTTTTACAATAACTCTGCATGGGACTCGCCTTGGCCCGTGAGGCGCTGATGTTCTCCATGCTCTCGATGCTGCTGATGCAACTGTTGGGGACTTTAGCACAGGCCAAACGGATGTAGTCCCAGAAACTCCTCTGGCCATCGAACCAGCTACCTGAGCCTAGAAACAGAGTTCAATAGGTATATTAGGACTTTTTTCTATATCATCATTTTGAACTTACAGTTACAGCACTGCAGATGGTGGAGTAATCATTGTACAAGCCTTGTAATGTGTTCTTAAAATCCCTAAAAATGTCCTAGCTTGACTATAGGACTTCTTTTCTAACATCCACTTTCCCAGAATAAATTCCACTTAGTTTGTTTACCTTTAAAGCGATGGCTGAGGATGTGTTCAAGGATGGCTGCAAAGTTGATGAACTCCTCAGATGAATCATCTATGGGCTCAGCGGTGTATTTCTCTAAGAGCGTCTTTACGGAAAACCTGTGTGAGGGAGAGAGGAAAACAAAGAGAACTTTTAACAAGGAGTCTGGCTGCCAGTAATAAAGTCATCATGGGAATGGATTAGTCAGTGAGATTAATGGATTACTGCTTTCCTCGTCTCAGTTCACTGTAGGGGAAACATAGCAAAGATAACTTATAAAATCTCTACTTCCTTTATAGAAATAGCTCAGAAGTGTGCGAATAAAGCATATTGTTCTGCCAGAACCATGAGTTGAGTTCAGTAAAGGCAGTGACAAAGACGGAAACACATGGTTTAATTTTTTCAGGCATAAAGAAACCAAATCATCATACAAACACTCATCTCATTGACAGTTGATGTAAATTTCCCATCAAAAATGTGTCTGATGTCAGCCCTTCACTGACAGGAAGTCGTTTACTGGGCTTTCAGGAAGCTCCAACAACTCAATTTACTTCCTTTATCTGGACGGCTTGAATTTATGACTGTCTCCTGAATGCACTGCTGTGAAATGCCTGCTTGTGGTGTACTTTAGTTGTAGCCTCTAATGGCACATTTGCAGTGCCTTTTTGAATACATGAGTGACTAACAGATTCAGGGGAATTCACTGGAAATGTGGCAAGGAAAACACAGCTCTGCCACTGACGGCTTGAGGTTTTCTATCAAAATCAAAATCTCCACATATCATTTAAGATTCCCAGTACCAGACTAACTCTAACTTGTAAGGTGCCAAGTCAACTGCTGCCCCACAATGTCTTATTTCACTGTTTAAAAACTCACAGTGGAAGGAGTCAGAAGAAATAATGTCTCAGTTTCAGCATTTGATGTGTTGCATTCCTGATTTTTGTGCAGTTTTATTAAAAACTGTGAAAACAAATAAAATGGCTTTTTTGTGTGTTTGCATTGGCCAATAGAGCTGATCTATGATGTCGACCCAATGGTAACACCAGAAGAAAAGTCCTCAAAGAACATTCCTTTGGGTATCATGACTAGCATTACTTTGTGGTATAAGAGTGGCTAGTGCATTAATGGAGGAAAAAATGGTGCGTCCTCCTTTTATAATACACCTACAAACCCTTAAAACCCCCTCAAGCTGTGTTAAATTTATTTCTAGCTACATTAAGCACCTCCTGAAATGACCACTCCTAAATATTTTCCTGGAGTCTGAATAATGCATGAGGTTTATTTACTGCTGGAACACCTGCCAACTGCTGTTTGTCCAGTGACACATCGATACGCTGTGGGGTGAAAGATGCCATATGGGCCAAAGAGAGCCTTAGTAAACAGCCTCTCCAGTAGATGGAGAGGAATTATTTCCAATGGATACTGGTTGTTTTTTGCTTAACCTGGTTTGGGGGGCAAAATAAACCATTTCAGAAAAAATTGATCTGAGGATTTTAAAGTCTACACAACTATTTTGCATGATGCGTCCTTAAAGACAATGCTGATCCTAACACAGGCCAACTAAGCAAGTGACTTCTCTCCCCATTGTTCCACATAAACAATGTCTCATTGAGATGCCCTGACTGTGGCCAGATACTGCACAATAATTGGCTGACTATCCTCAAAACAAGCACACTCCCTCGTGTTTTCACTGTATCTTAGACAGCAGGGAGGTGAAATGACCCAGATAGGCTTACCACTGGCTCTGCAGAGGTACAGTTTTCACCTGCACTGATTTTTAATATATAAATGTATGTTTTTCACATGGTATAGTGGGGTATGGTTTTTCACAGGGTCTACGTGTTAAAAAAAGACCATCCATACTGAAGACTCATCACATGAGTGAGCTTTAAACAGACCCATGAAACAAACATTTGATATGTTTAGCCTCAGATTCCAGCCTGACTTTGACTTTAACATCAGTGACTGAATCTTGGCAGAACAAGCAGCCTACAGACAGAGCAGTTATGACAGCCAGAGTTAACAGAAACTGTTTACATAAGTGACAACAGTATTATGGTGAGATCTAATCAATGTTGGATAGAATATCTGCAAATAAAGAACGAAGGAGAGATCCTGTTTTTTTGCTACCACCCTCACGTAAAAGGGTGAAAGAGTATATTTCATTGCCATTTTTAGTGACATAAAACAGTAAATCTTATTCAGCTCATGACAAAAAGCTTGTCTTGCTTTACACTCCCATCTCTTGTAACACAATCAAATACTACTCAATTCATTTCTTGTGTCATTTTCTTGTATTAATATAACCTCTAATTGAGTTGTTGGGGCAGCAAAGATGAGCAGTAATCTCAACTTAGACAGTTTAGTACCATATTAGATGTTAAATTTGTTTAGCTAACATCCAGATTCACTGGATACAAAAATATCAAAAATAGTTTGTAGTGTTGCTATGGTTTTTGTTCACCCTCCTTTTAGCTCTAGTTTTGGTCTCAACCAACCCTGGAGAACATATTTAGGCAAGTTAGATCCTAAATTGGTTTGTTTCCAAACGTGGTAGAAGCTTGACCCGACTTGACTCTGTACGCGTCACTTTAGCTTCATAAGCTTTATCTTAAACTAACATTGCTATGCTAGCTATATAATTTACATTACTACATAAGCCAGTGCAGCTAAGTTAGTTTTAGCAATGGAGCTATAGCAAACATAGGTGATGTAGATAAAGTAGCTATGTATCTTACGTAACTGATTTGTGAGCTGAGCTTTAGGTACATTAGCTATATAGCTACATTATCTACACAGCTTACGCAGCTAACTGAGCTATGTCAGCTACTTTTACTGCTACCTTTACTTTTTTAGGTAGACTGTTCACTCAGCTTATTAAAATGTTTTGCTATTAGGTTTTGCAAGTAAGGTTTGTAACTTTTAACTGGTATTCCAACTCTTACCTAAACCCTTATACCCTTACCACAAACAGAAGTCTATTCTGTTTTTTTTTTTTTTAGAAAATTTTAGTGTGTATTTTCATTCCAAATGTTTAAGTTTGTCCAGCAAATGGGTTTGATATGCAGACACTAATGACTCTGCAGATACATCTAGCATAAAACAGGCTTTAGTCCTACTCATGGCTAACTGTAGGCTAACTTTAAAACTATTTGTGAACAACTGCTGGCATTCATTAGTAGTTTAGAGCTTTTTAGCTGAATACACTTTTTCAAAAAGTGACATTAAACCATGACAACAAGGTTGCAGGCCAGAAAACTAAAAATAATCAGCTAAAAATATGCTAAAATGCTCTTCATAGCTTAAGTTAGGCTAACAGGCTAAACCACAAACAACTTCTTGATGACACATAAATCAGTTTCTGTAAAATATTGTTTATGGCATAAACAATTGATATTGAACTATTATAATTAAAGATTAAAGGCAATGTTCAGTTCCAGGTTAACTGATTGTTTTTTATTTATTCCCTTTGCTAGCATAGAAGAAAAACATGCATGTCATCATGTAGTTTGTCTGTGTGTGTGTTTCAGCTGTCAAAGGGCATTTAAGAGCAAACCCCATCCAAACCCCCCACATTTAGTCCAATCAGGTCTACAGGCCTCAGACTGTCTCCCTGCCCTGAATCCCTGGGGTGCCAGCTAGTCCTTGCCCCTTGGAAGGTTGTCGTCATAGCAACCACGCCATCAGCAGGGTGAAAATAAATCATACTGACAAAGATGACACGGCTTCGCTCAAACACAAAACAGACTGTTGATCAATTATCAGACTGTGTATGTAATGGCATTACTGTGTAATATTAAAGGTCGCTGATGCACAGGCAGGCTTCGTGAGCGTATAGGCCTAGCGACGATAGAGTTCATAAAAAGGACTTATGATGAGGATGACGTCAGCAGACATGTCAAAATATGTCTGACTCTGTATATTTGCGCTAAAACAGAAGCACAACGGCTAGTTTGTTGTCATAAAACACATAATAGCACAGTGGGATAACTTAAATTATACCCAGACTCACACATTTTCCATACACATCACAGTAAAGCACATAAAATTTTATATTCACAGACCTGCACACGGTGATGAGGTTTTTTCGCTCCACCGCTACGTTCCGAGTCGACGCTTTTTTCGAGACATCTCCCATGGCCATCGCTGCCTGCACACAGCCGGGCTCCATCCAGGAGGAGGCAGCCCTGATATCAAAGGACCCCTCCCTGTCGGCCACCGGCCCTCCTCATTCACTCCTTCAGGATGACCAAGAGAGACGGGAGGATGCTGCCTGCCCGCATCAGAGCCGCTGTCAGCCGGCAGCAGAGCTTTTTTTCAGGACGGAGAAGACATGAGACACACCGGGGTATGCAGTGTGTTGGTGTGTATTTATTATTACTGTACACAGAGGAGGAGGACTGGATTACATCTGCGCTCTCTCTCTCGCTCTCTCTCTCTCTCTCTCCCTCTCTATCCGCCCACCTTTTCGCTTCATCGTGACGTCACTAGATCAGCTCTCATCATGAAGACTGAACATGACGAATCAGCTTGGTGGCCTGAGTGGCTTATATTCATAAACAGCAGCTAGCGTAGCCAACAATTCTCTACTTTACATTTTAGCTTTTTAAAATAGAACTTAAGGTCTTGAAAATGAAATATTATGTGATATATTTAAAATAAATAGTATCTGGCATTGAGTTCGATAGAGTTAAATGACCCTTTATTGACGTAAAACATTATTAAATTGTTAAAAAGATAGCCTATGGGCTACGAAAAAAGGGCCAGTAGCTTCTGAAAACCAAAAAGACAAAGGTGACAAAAAAAATCCAACTCTGTTGTCAAGTAGGGTGGACTTTATTTATTTTGAATAAATAAAAAATACATACAACATAGCCTATAAAAAATGATTCATTTCAATAAATTATAGAGCTACGGAAGCCCAAAGCAGGCATACATCCATGCATTTTATGCTTCTCTCCCTTCCCCATCATTTTGAGTAAATTCCATTTTTTTCGCAACATCTTTTTCTCAGATCTCAACAATCTCAAACATCACTGGTTTCTCCTTGATAAACACAATTTCTCAAAAGCTGGGGGAAAAGACTTTATCAGAGGAAAACAAACATTTTCAGGAGTTATGGATCTCAAGAAAACAACTGAAATCTACGCTATGTCAAAAGAAAATGAAGCAAAATAAAAATGTTTAGATGAGGGTTCTAATATAAAATAAATTACTGCATGAATATTGTCCCAAAGTGACTAACTTATTCAACAGAGGTCCAGGTAATAGGTAGTTGTCTCACAATTAGTGAAATGGGGATCATCTGAGAGCAGTGAATGTGTCTCACGTGACTGTACTTTAAAGACACCTGTATCTGAAAGAGCCAGTTAGTGGTTAATAGAATAACAACACTGTTTTTCCATGAGAATGTTCAGTTTTTCAAGATCTTGAAAAATAGTCTAAAACTGAACTCATTATCCCATGAAAAAGCATTGATATCCTGAGATAATGTTGTAAGAATAGAGAGGATAATGTCTTAAAAAAGGACTCAAAGTTATGCATTATTTTGCAAACAGTGAAAAAAAAATGTATGAATGCATGTCCTGATACTGAATTTGACTTCATATATACTCCTGTGTGGTTAGATGTGACTAATAAAAGTACTTTCTTTTCTTGACCAGAATCAGCATCTCCATAAAGGCTTTACACTACAGTAAGGGTGATATCATCAACACTGTCACCATGCTGCATCATTCCCTCCTTCTGTAATTGCCGATCAGCTTCCTCTGCTCTCCTCCCTCTTTTCTTTTTCTTCTCATCTCAACTCAAAAGTGTCATCAGAAGGTAACACTTCAGGACCCAACCTTTCCTCTCTAATGAGCTGACAGCTGGTTGCCACCATTATCGGGTGGGGGTTGGGGTTTGTGCCTTTCTGGTCCTGGTATAGAGGAGGAATCATTCATGCATATCTGTGTCTGTTGCTCCATATGCTTCATATTTCTGCTTGTAAGGAGTCACCTCTGAGATATTCTTTGACATAGGCAGTGATTTAAAAATAAAATAAATGTGAAAGCAGGGAAAACAACCTTTCAAATTGATTAAAAATGTTTTTGCAACTAAATACAGAGTAGAGAGGTCTTATACCTGCATTATAATTATATGCATCTGAATGTCTCAATGTAAAAAAAGACAAAAAAAAGTTATGCAGTGTCCTTAAATTTCTTTTTATTTGATGTGTTTTATTTGTTTAATGGGTCTCATTGTAGTCACTTTCTCCCTCTGTGCTGCCAAGCAGGACCAAAAGGGCTCATTCTGGACAGTTTTAAACAAAATGCATAGAAACACCTTCGCTTATACTGGTGTCACAGTGATTTTAGCGTGGTTCAAAGTGGTGAGTACAGTATTTTACCTTGTGATGTTTCATTTCTGCTGCAGGGGGCAGAGTTTTACCATTACTGATCACTGAAAGTCTCATGCCTCTGATTCTGCAGTTATTTTAGTTACATAAAATGACTTAAAAGCACGGAAGCCCATTTCGGCTAAATAAAAAAGAAAAACTTGAACATAAGGCAATTCTTGAAAAAAAAATCCTAAGTAATAACTATGTGATTAAAAAAGTCAAAATTATGAGATAAAAAAAGTCTAATCATTTGATAAAATTATATGATAAAAAAAGCCAAAATTATGAGATAAAAATTTAAAATATTTAGATAAAAAGTCATAATTATGAGGGAAAAAATTATGGGATATACAGTCATAATTATGATATAAAATGTCAATATTATGATATAAAATGTCAATATTATGAGATAAAATGTCAATATTATGAGATAAAAAGCCGAAATAATGACATAAAAAGTCAGAATTATGAGATAAAAAGTCAGAATTATGAGAAAAAGTCCTAATTATGAGATAAAATGTCAATATATGAGATAAAAGTCGAAATAATGGGATAAAAAGTCAGAATTATGAGTTAAAAAGTTGAAATCATGAGATATAGTTATAATTATGAGATAAAAGTCATAATTATGAGATTAAAAAAATAATCGAAATCATGAGCTAAAAAGTCATAATTCTATTTTTTCTAATCTCATAATTTTTAATTCTCATAAATTCATCTTTGCACCTCACAATTTCTAAATTTTATCTCAGAATTGACTTAGGACTTTTTTTCCAATACCCTAGCTTCTTCATTTTTTTTAAGTGGCAGAAATGGGCTTCTGTATCTATATAAAATGATACATCTTTAATAAAAAATGGAAAATAATTGAAATCTTTGACAGCTCAAAGAAGAACTCATCACAGGTGTATGTATGTTCACTAAGGGTTTTTTGTAGTTTTAAGTATATTTTGGTGGAACATGCTGTTTTGACTATATGTATTTATGGTAAATGTATTTTAACTTACCTTAACCTTCTTGGTTTTTATAAAGAACCAAACAATTTATGAAAAGAAAGACAAAAGTTTCCATTAACAGCTTGAATTTTGAGAGGTGTAATATGCCATAAATGTTTGGATTCACTTTTTTACAAGAAATACTTTTTTTTTTCCACAGCATATCGTTTCCTCTCAGTTCAGTTCCTTTTATTCATTTCATGTCATCTGAAATCTCAAGACATCCCAAACATATTTATTAAATTATGAGACCTATCTAACACTGTACATGCCCCACAAACACATATTAGTCATGTTTTTCCCAGACAAACACTCTTAAACATTTACAGGCTCTTTCCTGTTGTGAACACTAGTGACATCTCCTGCAGGTTTGTCCCTGAATCCACATCCACAGCAGCTCAGGAGTCTGTGGCTGAAAGCTGAGGCCTAAGGGGAGAGTGTGAAATTCTGGATGGTGTTGTCAGGGCGTTTGGGATAGAGGTCACACAGAGAGGAGCTAGAGTTTGTCCAGTGAAGGGCAAAAGGTTCGACTGTCAGCCCTCTGGGTCCTGTCAGGCTGAGTAATAGGGCAGCAGGATGGAAAAAATAAAGCTGCAGGTCTAGACAAGATGTCTGGACACTTGTGACTGTGGGAATTAATCAGACATTGACGACAAGTTTGGAAGAAAACTTTTGGAGGATGCTTTATCTGTCAGAAATGTGTCAGGGTATGCTGACAGATACACCAACAAACAACAACGAAGTTTGAGCTGGGGTGAGCTAGTCCAACAGAAAATAACTTTATATATATATATATGCATAAATGTATTAGAAAACTCTACCTTTTTAAAGCTCACATGAGGAACTTTGGGATTATGGCTATTTTGGCACCCCTTGTGTCTGAAGTATAATGACACCTGTGTCTGGAAGGCCCAGGCACTGGCTACCATTACATCATGAGGACAAAAGAACACTCCATGCAACTCAGAGAAATGATACTGAAACATTTAAGAGTCTAGTATGTGAGGCTTTCCTTATAGTTATCCTTCTAACAACAATCACAAGATGGTCTCCAGCTCTTTAAAAGACGGGCAGCTCTCTGGATCTTCCCCACCAGGACTGTCTGCTAAAGATGACTTTTGACTGCTTTTGTACTCATCGTTCCCCTTGCCACCTCTGACGTTACGGGCGGTAACTCCAGACTCCATCCCTCCTGGTTTCTTCACAGCCAGCTCCTGTTTTAGGTTAAGGGTCTCTGCATCATAGGGCATGTACCCAGGAAGGCTGTTTGGAGGTTGAAGAGAGCTGTGGCGTGGCGGCTTGCCTGACCCTCCACCTGCAGCCGAGGTGAAGGAGGGATTTCTGGGATTGGCAGCAGACAGGCTGACACTGTAGGTGGTGGTGTGAGACATCATTCCACCATAGTAGCAGCTGCCCCCTCCGCCACTGCTGGTCATCCGTGCTTTTTGTTTTAGGTCCAGGGTGAGGCTGCGTCTCAACCATGCTTTCTTTACCTCTGCCTGTACCTGAGAACAGGAAGAGGTTGACAAACAGAAACCTAAATTCCTCTGATGTTCAGACAAGGATGAAGTATGTTCCACTTTAAATCATAAAAGGGCTTCACTACCTCCCCATTGCAGAAACAGTAGATAAACGCCACAAAGAAGCCCTGGAAACAAAGAGATTTGTTAAAAAAAGCTGTGCTACAGAATAAGCTTTTGCAAATATGTGACTATTATAGCTGGAGATATACCTGCTGTTTCACCTTAAGTTCCCACATGCATCCAGTTGTTTCATTATAATTTCTATTAATATAATTGCCTATACTGGAGATATCTCTAAAGCACTAGTTCCCAGCCTGGGGCCCAGGATCCCCTTGGGGATGTGTGAAAGATCTCGGGGGGCGTAAAGCTTAGTTTGCTCTGGGGGTGTCAAAATTAGACTTGCACATATTGATAAAAATCCTGTTAAGTTAGGTCTTTATTGTCCTCAAGGAGCAATTTGGTTTGCAGCAGAAGTTCACACAAGAAATACACTTCATAAAAAATACAAAATTACATAGATGTTACACATAACTCTCAAGGATTTCATCATGAAAGGCAGGCAGTGAGATTTGATATGATACACAACAGTCCAGAGTTTTCAGTATGTGTAGTGGTAGCAGTGCCCGCAGCTTATTTAAAAACCCAACAGCTGATGGAACAAATGAACTCAGGTATCTATTAGGTAGCACAAGTAAACCTCCTGCCTGATGGCAGAAGTCTAAACTCTGCATCCAGAGGGTGCTGAGGGTCTCCCAGGATGGCCTTTGCCTTTGATAGGGCCCTCACTTGACAAACATGGCAATATCACAATATTTCCGTACCTGTTTTTGTTAACCAAATTACCAGATCACTGCAAAAGTTGAAATAGACTCAATAACAGATATCTTAAAAGAGATATATTTTAACATTAAAACCTTCCAAGAAGAACAATCTCTGGCCACTGGTAAAACACTTATATAATTTAAATAAAGCTTTTCCAGTAAAAAAAAGAGATCAGATCAGACTGATGACCAGTAGTCAACATTTTCATCTGTGCTTGGACATAACACTCCTGGTGTAGCAGTTTAATAAGTGACTGTGGTAACTTGTGACTTTTGTCTGACTGTATTTGTTGATGGGATTGTCACAGCAGTTTGCACGGTCACTTTTGGAGCTATAATGTTGGTGTTAGGATTTGAATATGTTTCCAAACTAGAACTATATGTCTCAGCTGGTTTACTGTACATGTTTGTCTCTGTGGAGTGATGATAACACATTGTGCATACACAGTTGTGGACTCAGTTCATAAGTGTGTCTAATACTTTTATGTCTCTGCCACTAAATTGATTGTTGTGCTTACCCCACCCTTACACCATCTCTACTGGTGATGAGCGTGCTCTATCTTGAGCCTATGTTTGCATTTAGTTTTGAGGACATGCACAGATTATGCTTCAAACTAGCAAAACATGTCCCTTGTGATGTCCAGTGTGCTGCAGCTTAACTTAATATCACAACATGCACATAGATAAAGAGCAGTCTCACCTGTGATGAGTTGAAGAACATCTCATAGTGCATCTGCACCTGCCACAGCAGCCCGGTCACCTCAGTGTAAGGCAGAGCCATAAACACCATGTAGTGAACCCCAAACAACGGCATGAGGACTAACGTGGACTTGAGCAGCTTACTAAAAACAAACATAAGCCTCAGCGTTTATATTCTGACTGAGTAACTTGGTGAAAAAGATAAAAAGTAATGGCCAGTTTTTTAGGCTTGTAGTTTTTGGAGGATTTAAATTACCCGTATTGCTGCCGAGGGTCTAGTTTGCCAGTGTTAGTCTCCCACAGTTTGGAGGCCAGGACCCGTATTATGTTGACGAAGAGAAGGAAATTCACCTGCAGGGATGGGAGTGTACAAGAAGAGTATAAAAGTGTCAAAATGCTTTTATTTACTTTCGTATTAAGATGTTTAAATGTATTTTTTCTCACAACTATAGCTGCCAAAATTGGAACTTGATAGATCCACTTCAGGTTTCCTGCACTAATGTCCCAACATCTGAAAGTGGAATCAGCAGAGTTGGAAAGTGATGAAGGTGTAATACAGAAAACATTAGACAGGTAAATGCATCAGATGACTTACTGTGTGTCTGCCAGTGATGCTCGTGCACTGACCCAGATCGACACAAACACAGCTGGAACACCTAAGGTCAGAGGAGGGAATAATTAGCAAACAAACAATGTCTTTCTATGGCCATAGTGACAACAAAGTACAAGGTGTGATGCTGGGTACCCCAGCCAATGATCATGAGGGCCCACAGGTAATTCTTGTCAGACAGGAAGGCCATGAAGATGAGACTGTGCAGGTATAACCCCTCCACCAGGATCCAGTAATGATTTGTCGCCAGGAAATAAAGAAAGAACGTGACAGCGACTTTACAGCCAGCCTGAGGAGACACAGAAAGATAGCACAACATCCATTAAAAATCTATCAGCTCCTTTAAAAGATACAGAAATAATTCAATTAAATCAGGTAGACTGGTGCTTTAAAAAGAAAGTTTAACATTTTGGTTAAAAAAGCTTAATGTATTAAACCACTTTAAAAAAAGAAATCACAATCAATTAAACAGTCCATCTTTGCATAAGATCAACAGATACCACATCATATCTTGATTAGTGACAAAACTAAGAAGGTCACAGTTTGCTCTTTCAAAGGTGTAGGTGCAGTTGCCTAGCAGCAACTAAAAAATCCCACCTGTTACAGCCTCAGTTGTCTGGGCCACATGCAGCTTCCCTTCTTAATTTATGTGGCCCACAAGTTAGTAAATTGTAAACTAAAGAAAACGACAAAATTTGCTATTAATAGTCATCTTTGATTACTACTGTAAGTTCAGTTCCTCTGAGAAATTATGTATAATTTATTATTTCTGTAAAACTGTTTAAAATGAATGGATAAATCATTAAAAAAAATAGAAAAGTAAGTTAAATATATAAAAAAACAGTAAATTCTTTGTTCATTACCTAAAAGTAGCTCATCATCTAATCCCAGATTAGATCCATGACCTTTTCCTTAGTTTCATTTATGAAATTTTGCTTCATCTGAAATGTTTGCAATAAAGCTATTTTCAGAATGTAACTACAAGGCTTTTTTTATAAAACGAAGTTGAATTTTTAACAAATCTAAAACTGGGAATATGTTGTATAATATATTAAATGTTTCTCACTGGCAGTTATAAACACAAGGGCAGCATTTTATTCTAATCTAATTTTAGTTAATCATTCTAATCTTTGTGTACTGACATGTCTACAGTCGCCATGGTTGGCGTTATGCAGTTCTCTACGGAGTTTACTCATCGGTAGCGGTGCACTTCAGTTTGGGGCTACGACGTCACGTGTTTTGTGTCTCTGATTGGCCCGTAAAGATGTGACGGACAGAGCGTTCATCCAATCACCCTCCATTATTTTTTTCGAAGGCTCTGCCCTTTCCCAAATGCTGTCTATGGGAGGTTTACCAGATAGATGTGTGAAACAAATCCATCTGGCGTGACAGGTTAAGAGTATCCTACAGTTCGCAACAATTAGGCTCTTTTGTAGTGAGACTAAAAGTAATGTGGCCCTCTTGGAACTAAAGTTGCCCATCCTTGTATTAAGACATTTATTGTGGCATTAAATTGAAACAAACTCAACCTTTACTCCCTTTAACTTTTACAACCACTTTCTCTAAATTATGCCTCTTTTGGATTAACCAAGGCTAGCTGATTTTGTATTCATGCTAAGCATAGCTAAACTAGAGAACTGTAGACTTTTACTTTCAAAAACATCATACTGTATCATACAACATTGACTCATAATATGTACTACTGGATTAATTTTATAACATACATGTCATACATAAAATAGTATAGTCCACCATTACCATTCTGTCATAAACTAAACAAAAAAAGTACCATCTGGGGCTTCTGTGCAGCGTAGTCCCGGTCAGTGTTGCTGTCATCAGAAATGTTGTAGAGCACAGCATCCTTCACAAAAATGCTGACAGCTCGACAGATGAAGGAGGTGAAGAGGTGAATGTGGATGTAATTGCGAGTGCAATGAAGGCGTCTGCAGACATATGAGTGTGTGGGAGAGAGAAAGAAAGAATAGATTAGGATCTTGAAGTGGAAAAAAAATCACATAAATGTCTTAAAAGGAGGCTATTTAAACAATGACACGAATAACTGACATGCCATGAAATTTCTGTTCTACAAATAATCCTTTCCCTACAAACGAAGACCTTGATTTAAATACTTTTTAAAGAATTGTGTTTCTTACTTGAAATAGCAGAGGATGGAGACTGCCACCAACAGTGATGCAAGAGAAATGGAGTAGCCAACAGTGTACATGAGATGTAGCCTCTCAAAAACCTTCAGAAATCAAACAAAAACAAACTTAAATGTTTGCTTCCTGGCAAAGTCCCAGGATGGACAACACAGGATGTCATTACATTTAGAAGTGATGAAAAAAACAGATTCAAATATGGACCATTTAAATCAGTTAGACAAAATAACATTCTTAACCAACAGAGGGTGCTATCTGCTTTTGCCTTCTCTGATTTGATAAGTAGCCGGAGAGTGCCGTAAAGGAATGGCAGAAGCAAAGTAAGATTTTAAGGTTTACTTGTCTTGTTACAAAGCAGGAGTGTTGACGCGTGGCGAGTAGAGGATGACCAAGACAAAAACAGTGTGCAAATTTTGCCAAGACAGTCTGACTGCAGACCATTCAACTCTGCCAGCCAGACTGTTAATCTGATAAGATGTCTATTTCAGGACAGAAGTACCACACTTTGCCACTATGATGTTTTGGATTTTTTTTTAAATATTCTACTTTATAAACAAAGTCTGTCAGTGACATTCATAGGGGAACCAATTACAAACAATACAGACTAAGAAACATTTCAAAATAAAACATAGAGAAAGGTCAGAGGTCCTACCAGGAATTAAATTATGTATAGACCAGTTTTAGAAGTAGTAAGTAGCTAAGCTAACATAGCTATGCAAGCTACATCATTAATGCTACTACATAAGCCAATGTAGCTAAGTAAGCTTTAGCAACATGAGCTTTAGCAAACATAGCTATGTAGAATGCAACTGGTCTTAGCTTCAGCTACATTAGCTACTGTAGCTATATTAGCTACATAGCTTATGCAGCTAACAGAGTAACGTGAGCTAAGCTTGCTGCATCAGAATGTTTTCATGGATGTCAAGCTTTTTTCATGTAAGCAGACTGTTTACTCTGCCATATTTAACATTTTGTAATCATGTTTTGCAGGTCAGGTTTTTTACTTTTAACTTTTGATACCCTAAAACAGAGGTTTAATCCGTATTTACTTTAAAAGTTTTAGCCTGTATTTCCGTTCTGAAATAGACAACTTCTCAGGTGAACAGTCTGTGAGAGTGGCCATCAGAGATGCACGCTCTGCAGCCAGACCCCTCTAAATTTTGCAAGACTGTTTTACAAAAAATGAAACATAAAATACAGAAATTTGATATTTTGCATTGTTATTGTCAGGGAATTTCAGCTAAAGATATTGACATCTTCATAAAAGTTAGAAAATTGTGACCACTGTAAAATCATACCATGAACCTAATATTGTGTTGCACATTATTATGTCTTTCACGCTTAATAATTTACAACTTGCAATCAAGGCTATAACAATTTGATTCCAAAAACATAAATCCAGCCAACCCACATCCAGACAAACACATATATACTCACCTCTTCTTGTCTCCTGTGGTTGAAGGACAAGTATGCGGTGCACTCGGTGTAGTTGGCCCATGTGCGGTTGATACTGGGAACCTGCTCCCAGTTCCCTGATGCATCGCACTGCCGATAAGCTTGGCCTAGGTTACAGGAGACACAGATACAGACAGTTTTATCACAAAAGTGTTGCAGTTCAGTAGTAAATATACAGGGTAAAGCTGCTGTAGCATTTATATTCATTAGTGTGTTAATCTCCTCTACCTCTGTGGTTAAAGTCGTAGATATACTCTGGACACGGCACTGACACCAGCTGACCTGCTCTGCTCAGAGGCCAGCAGATGATCCCGTCCCACTCTGGGTTACACTCTCCATCTTCACAAATAAGGGAGACAGCTGTAAGCTTTGTAAAAAGGTAATTTGAGCTTTTTCGATTGTCAAACTTCACTGTGGTATAAGAAAATAAGCCTAATGGCATCTTAGGAAGAGCTTTTTGCTGGTACTGGATCAAAAGAAAGACACATGACTGAGTCTGAAAAGGGGGGGCTTACTACATGTTGTCTTTTTAAGATTCTGATTCCCTCATAATGAGTACCTGGTGATACTCCACAATGTTATTTCTTGCCAATGCCCCCTATTCTAGCTGTATAGTGCACACAGTGAACCTGCAGATCGTGGTCCCCAACAGCAAGTTCCTCATATGACCGTGAAATTTAGATGGATTTAATGAAAAAGGAGCAAGTTTTCTTCGACTTTCACCTGCAGTACCCACTGGCTTGTATGGCATTATGCAGGGTATTTGTGCTGTATCTCTTAAGTGTTTGCTAATGTGTTGCAGATATGTCTGTAGAATGATTATGAGAAATAATCATTATAAAAAGGGGATAAAAACTAAATATGAAAATATTTCTTTAAACATGGTTACTGGTCTAATGTGCCCTTCTGTAGAGTCTTAAGCCGAGGGCTCTGTCACATTTAAGTCCTCCTAAAATAGACCTTGATGCAACTACTCATCAGCTTCTGCATCATATTCTGAATGAGACATGTCTCACTATTGTCTGCGCTTGAATTCATCAGTGAAATGACAGAGATACTGGTAGGCAGGATATTGGACACGTTTTGTATCTGATCCCACATATTTGACTGATGTAATATATTGTTTCTAATTATAAAACTGGACATGATAAAGGCACTGACGCCTCATGCTAACATAAATACTCACACACTTATAAGAAAAGCTTTGAATTTTCAAAAGTTTACACACGTCCCATTTACTTTAAGAGAGTTATTACACTTTTTTTGAGGCTTAACTAACTTTTCCCCAGCAGATGCAGATATTTAATGATTAAAATGCTCAAAACCAGCAGACAAACCTTTAACCAGGGCCAACTGTGCCCTGATGCTTCTCTCACACTTGGCGTGAGCACCAATCAGAACATAGATCTGCTCGTCTCGCGTGATGACATCATCAGAGTCTATCTGTAGCAGGATGGTGAGAGAGAAAAGACAAAATATTAAAGCAAAGATGAAAAAGATACCATAAAGTATTGTTTTAGGGATAAGCAAAGTCCTTTGAATTTTAAATTGTACAAACACTGGAGAACATAAAATATAACAGGTTAGATTTGGGGTTTTTTGGACATAAATTCCTATAAAATGCCACCACCAGGGGGCTCTCAATCAAACAGTAACAAAAGATGATGTATAGAGACCACTGCCTAGCTCTGACCACCTGATGCTAACCTAGCTTAACTTTAAACTGAGGACTTTATACAATAAAGCTACACTCCATAAGATGTATTTACTGAACAATGAACCACCATCCCCAGTTTGTGGCTGAATTTCAGACAACAAGGGAGAAAAGCTGTTTAAAAGTGGACTTTCTAGTTAGTCTGAAAGCATTCTGGGATCGCCTGCCAGCACAATTCAGGAAGGTCACTTTAAACAGTTTTTCTCCTTTATTATGTGATATTCATCCATGAAATGAAAAAGGTGTACTCTTAAACACGTGATATAAAGTATATTTAGATTATATCTATATAACTGTCAGCTGTCAGTTACTGTCAGTGCTTTGGTTAACATAATATTTTATGCAGAGATTAGGAAAAGTCTCTTAGATGCCTTCTTTCATTTTGGAAAAAAGTCTGTCAGCTGTCTCTCTCTCACTCAGATGATCTGTCAGTTATAAACACTGTTAGCGCTCTAATGTGCTGCCTCCAGGTGTTGTGAAATAGTTTTGTTAGGATGCGGTATGTCGCGATCCCTCATGACCCTCCCATTTTTTTTTTCTTTTTTTGCTTACAGCGGCCCAAATGGGGGCCTTCTCCTCATAACCAGCCCTGCCAAGTGAAATCACAAGTAGCTTTGTGTTCCATGAGTGCATTTCACAACATGGCAGCAAAACTAGCGTCTTAAAACTCATGTGAGGTTTGTTTGCCAGCCAGAGAGCTCATAGAGAGACAAGATGAGCCAGAAGAAGAGAAGGAATGTAGTCAAATGCAGTTTTAGTTGAACTTTTATGTGCATGTGTACATCCACTTGACATGACTACACACTCCCACTTTGCCAAAGGTCTGAAGCTAATAGTCTCAGTTTTTAAGCGTTTTCTATGAGAGCTTAACCTTTCATTAGGGTACAAGCAGCGGTGTAGTGGTGCTTGGAGAAGTGGGTATACTCTATGCCTCTGATCGATTATGGGGATGTTTTATATGTGCATGCCTTTAATCTTCCAGACATGGTTTACCATGGGGCACTGGGGTTAATTACTGATTTAAAGACCTTAACTCATCATTGTATTTCATATACACTGGCCATCACTGACTTGTAGTCTAAATCATTGGCATATCCTTATTCATAAGGCCAGACATAACACTTGTGGGATTTTATTCATGCAAAAAAGCTGAAAGCTACAGTCTTCCTTTTTTCACTCAGTCACCAGATTTGCTTTTGCTATATTCCAAAAAAAATGGTAAAAGAAGTTTCAGGTAAGCTGCTGCTGCTGCCTGGATTCTGCTGCAGTAATATTCATGTCTGGGAGAGCTGGTCTCTTTAAGATCTATTTCAAAGTAGATTGAAGGATGATGCAAATATTTGACCGATAACTTCCTGCTCTGATAAAGTAGAACCAGAGTGATTTTTCTCAGCCAGTGGCCTGGTAGTGATCGGGTTGTGGTGTGGCTAGTGGAATTGAGCTCAGTTTTCAAAAAAAAGAAAAAAACGGGTCACTCACAGTTAATTCAGTATTTAACAAAGGTGATGATCTGAAACATTTACGTGTGATAAGTATGCAAAACAAATAAGAAATCAGGAAGGGGGCAAATAGTTTTTCACAGCACTGTACCTGTGTTTACCCTGCAGTACACCACTCAGCTGCAGTGTTTTGTGTTTATTTTTTATTCACTGTGAATCATTGGTGTAGAAGATGTTGTGAACAAAGGTTGTGCAGATAATCCCTTAGTCTGACACCTCCCCTCTAAGTGAATATGTTGAAAAAATCTGTTTTTATGCTGATGATGTCTTTCTCTTTTGAGGCAACAGTAACATTTTTAGACTGTTGGCTATGCCTTCTTCATAATCTCTTCTCACTTTCTTTAAACAGACTGGAAACCTTCTTGTCAATGGATATGTGATAACTAACATTCTTGGCATGAGCCGTGAAAATAAACCGTCAATGTGTGAGCAGTGTTTCCACGATTGTAGCACAGAGAGTTACGAACAGATATCAGTCCCTGTTTGAGGAGGAGACTGTTGGCCAAAAACAATACAGACACAGTGAGCCATTCAGAAATCTGCTTATTGTTTCTTGACAGACTGCTGACACGCTTGTGTTTGCTTCTCTGTCTTTGTCTTCAGCCCTTTCTTCAAACACATGTCGACTAGTGATCAGGATACTGCCGTGTTTTCTCCCAAACATATTCTCCACCTGTACCCATGATTAACGTCAATTCTGAGAAATGTTGCCCCGTTCTTTGTACAGGGGGGTTTTGTGATGACATAAAGAGGGTGTGAGCAAAACAATTAGCCTTAGCTGTCTCTGCTCCCTTTGTCTCTTAATTCAATTGACTTTCTCAGGCTTCTGCTTCATGTAAAAGTGATTTTCAGGCTGACTGAGCAGCAGGGTGTAAGTCTGCCAGAAGATGACGCTCAGGATCGACCCGGGGAGAAGATGAAGAGATGGGGGAGATGGAGGGTCACGCCTCAGTGGGCGAAAGGTCAAAAGGGTCAGAGCTAATGGAGGTTTGTGAGGAGAGAGATGATCACAGGTGACTTGAGATAGAAGGCTTTTGTTTTGGTTTCCTTGCTGCTGTTTTGCTTGTTTAACAGGTAACAAGTTTCATCTCAGAAATGGAGAAGTCAGGTCTTTATTGCCCCTCTTATAAGATCAGACTGCTATTTTTATATGAATTTACTTTGGTCTGCGCTAGGCAGATGTGGGATTTTCCTTATGTAATCCCCAACTTTTCTGAACTTAAAAGCCATTTTTGATCATTTTATTTTGCAAACAAATTTGGAAAACATCAAAATATTATTAGACATTTAATAGTAATTATTCACTCATTGTGATTGTTTTTTATGTCCAATTAGAAATGCTTTTTTTTTTTGGACTATTTAGTGGAAGGACATTGCCATTATACAGTTCATTTGTATAGTTGTGACCAGGGCTGCCCACAAAATTAGCTGGGCCCCTGAAAAACCCAAAGAACGGGCCCCCATTTGTGATTAATTGATGACAACAGTGATTGTGTGCTGGGTCAGTAGCTTTTAACTTTTAACCCATTTTTGACACAGTTTTGCCACTTAGACACAGTTTTCGCTGCTTTTTGCCCATCTTTGCAACTTTTCCCCACATTTTTGCCACTTTTTCCTCAATTTTTGCCACTTTATACTTGTTTTGCCACATTGTCTCCATTGCTTGCCACATTTAACCCATTTTTCTACTTTTTGTCCGTTTTTGCTGCTTTTACCTCATTGTTGCTCATTTTTGACACTTTTTCCTAATTTTTGCCACTAATTTACTGCTTAACACTAATTTTTGACACTTTTCCCCCAACTAGTTTCCCCAGTTTTAACCCATGTTGCAACCTTATGGTCATTTTGCCACTTCTTTTTGTCAGTTTTAACCCATTTTTCCCCTTACTTATTTGCCTCTTTTCACATTTATGTGATTATTCTCCATTAAAGTTGTTCAAGTTTTTATCATCAACAATGGAAAGGTGTTTCTGTTTCAACAAAAGGATTTACATTTTGAAAAAGGTGATATTTGCACTACAGCATAGATTTATAAAAATCTTTTTTGTTGCTTTGATAAGAGGGATTATTATTAATTAGGTCAACAGCTTAATTTTGCACTTTACAATGGAGCATGATTTTTCTGACCTCCATCAGCCCCCATTTGGCTGGGCCCCAGAAAGCTCTTCCCTTTAACCCCCTTTAATAAATATATTTAGCAGCAGAGACGTCCAGGTACACATTATACACAGATGTAAGAATAGAATATCTTTGTACAAAAATTATTCTCATTACAATATAAATACTCTTTGAATAAAGATTTAACATGATTTCAATTAAAGAGAAAATAATGATGCTGAAATTATCATTCTGTAACACTATAAATAATCATATCAAAATTAATTTATAAGTCAAAATTATAATAATTCAATATTTTTTCAGTTGTTTAGCTAGTTGTGACAACATTTGTTTTGCAAGACTGAAACTTTTATGTTATAACTGTTATACCCCAAAATGAATTTTAGAATAGATTTAAGAAATAAAAGTAATTATTTATCAACAGATCTGTGTATTTTCTGCTCCCTCTGGTTTGTGAATGGCTGGCATGTTTCTCAAAGCCTGAGATAAATCAATGTCCAACATTCGGACTATCAAAGAGAGTCACAGACACATGAAGTTTTCTATATTTGGCCCAAAGTTCAGCTGGACGGGAGTGTTATTTCTGACTTCGGGTGATATGATAGTGCCAGATATGATGCCACTGTGTGAAAAGTTTAAATTTGGAACATAAAAAGCAACCTTTGTTGAAGTTTTCACCAGGTGAAGAGACTCAGAGAGTAACTCTGAAGCACAAATAAAGGAAAATCCTGATCAAATCCAATGAAGAAAGACCCATCCAGGTGTGTGTTTTCACATCATAAAAAAGGAAAACTGTTCATGTACTTTTTCATAATCATGCATAGTTTCTGTTTATTTACCGGGAAAGCAAAATGGAACAATGGCATCCTCAAAGGCAGGCAATAACACATTAATGAAAAAAGACAACGGCTCTTTCACCAAGTTAATTTAGTGAACAGTCAATAATCCAATCATTCAAATACCTAAGAGAAGAGGAGTATACTTACCAGTGCAGTCACTATCATCACACCGTGAAAAAGAGCCAAAGCAGCAGATCTCTGTGCAGACAGCATGACGTCTCACTGCGGACTTAAAAAAGATGTTTAATTAAAATCATCGTCCTCATGGTGCTTTAAGGTACTTGTATCCAAAAGTTATAGTTCTTCTGTGAGGATGTGCTTGATTGTTGGATCCTTTAAAAACTCCCCTCTCCGTCTGTCTTCTTGAGGCTGAGTGGACATCACTGATCAGGTTAAAGGGTCCATGAAGACTTCGGTCTACTGAAAGAGAGAGAGAGAGAGAGAGAGAGAGAAGCACTGTGAGAAGGCTGTCCTCCTTTCACTATAGTTTGTCTTTCAGAGATGGGTTGGACTTCATTGGCTGTTGCTCACTTAACTCTTTGTGCTCCCTGTCTTTCCTCCTTTAACCCATTTTTTCTTGACCCCACTGTCTGAGAAATTCTTTTATTTCACCATCCTGTTATTTTTAGGGTTAGCTCATACATCCCTGTTTTTTAAATTCTGTGGACATGTTTCTATCATTATGATATCCCACCATCATAAATAAAAGCAGTATGACTTAATGAACCAAATCCCCATGGTGAAAGACGCAAATTTCTCTTTCAGTTCTCATGCTGGATTATTTCAACACAGACCTGACTAACACTGCAGTTAATTGCAATTAGTTGACACCAATTACCTCCAGTGTTTACCATCCCAGTGTTTTGTTATAATACACAAACTGCATGGGAAATTGCCTATTTTGACTGCATGCTTCTTGTTGTTTTTGGAACCAGCTGTTCAACTTGTGTGCTGATGTTCTGCAGTGGTTGCCAATCCTAAAAAGAAACACTCAAGGGTCCTACAAAGAGTTCAGGACACATTACTTCATTTAGAAAACATTCACAATTTGTACAAAACATTATAAGTGAGTTAACATCACGCTCTGCATAGGAAACAGCGAGTACTTTGTATTTAAAATTTCACTGAAATATTAAATAGCTTTTTCCTTTTTTTTTAAAAAAAAAATCAAACAGTTATTTTAAGGACAAAAGAAGAATATGTTTGTACTTATACTACCACTACTTCAACTACAATGACCACATAAAAATTATGAAAATAAATAAACAAACTAATAAATAAACAAATGAATAAATAAAGTATACCCGGTATGCCAAGGTCATTGTTGTGCTTGGGATATTGAACTCTGAAAAATCAAAATAATCATAATTATTATTATTTGTTATATTTATAATAATAATAATGATAATAATAATAATAATTATAATAATAATAATAATAATTATAATTATAGTATTATTTATTTCACTCATTATCATCTTATTGTTTTTCTTCATTGTTATTGTTATTATTATTATTATTATTCATAGTTCATATATAAAGTCTGTCAACTGAAGTTCAGGTTAATTTGGTTAAAATTGTATATAATGATACAAATGATATATAAAATTATGTACGGTATATTTCCTTTATACTAGACGGAAGATAAAGAAATTATTTATTCTTAAAATGAATTTTATTTAGTCGATTTTGCTTGATTGAGCTATTATTTTGAACGGCCAATATGTGACGTCATCACAACCAGGAAGTACAACAAGGGCAGGAGCAGCTGCGTGTTGTCCGGAATCGTCAAATCGTAAGCTCAAACTGTTTATCCATTTACCATGCGACTGTTGTTTTTTTATTAACGAAAATAAAGTTAAAAAGCTCACCTGCAGCTTTTTTAATCTCAGTTCTTGGCTAGTTTTGATTCAATGTTGAGTTCTGTACCTCTGGTTGTGTGTATGAAGGGCATGGTGGGTCCGGCTGTGCTGAGGGCTCTCCGGACCCTGCGCCCCCAGTCTGTGTCAGCGGTCTCAGCAAGGTTCCAGACCCCGGTGGAGTCCGTCCTCTCGCCGTCTTCATGTGTGCAGTTTCCGTCATTGAGGTGCTGTCCTGTCAGGTCGCTGCAGCTGCACTGTGCTCTGTGTGCAGGACACAACAAATGGTCTAAAGTAAGGCACATTAAAGGACCCAAAGATGACGCCAGGGCCAGGGTATTTACGAAGTTAGGGATGATGATCAAGGTAGCTGTGAAAGGTGAGATCTTTAAACACAATCAGAGTAATCAGGGGGTTTAACTACGTTTGGAGAATTTTTAAAATTCTGGTTTCATTTACAGAGGGAGGATCCAACCCTGACATGAATATAAACTTAGCCCATATAGTGGAGCAGTGCCGAAGCAAGAACATGCCCAAAGCATCCATAGAGGCAGCAATCAGGAGTGCAGTAAGTTTAGGACTGTGTATGGTTTATCCTTACAGAGGTAATTAAATATTTACATATTTTTTCTTCCAGCTGCCTGTACATAGAGGAGTTCTTTACCTCTAGGGTTGTCATGATACCTGATTTATTGTTTGATACCATTGTAGTAAAAATCAAACCACATCAATGCAAACATGTAAAGAAGTCCATGGGACTCAACAGAACAGTGGTTCTCAACTGGTCCGGTCATCGGACCCACCAGCTCTGTTATGTGGAACAGTGGCCTAAATTTCTGAATTTTTTTTTATTAATTTAATAAAAAATAGAGTTTGGACCTTGGATGGAAAAAAAAACATAAGACTGAACAAAGAAACAGGCCAAAACTTCAGGACATGCATCCAAACATTTATTTCACCCAGTTTTGTCGTCAACTTTCTTGAATATATTTTCATCCAAATTAACAGGATACTTGAGTCAAGATCTCAAGCAAACAATCAGAATGGACTCTTTGTCCAGCACAACAGAGTAAAATCACTTATATGGATATACACATCTGCCTGGGACTTTAGTATATCCTGTAGATTTTGCCATCATTTTTGATTGCAGGAACCTGTTTGTGACACATTGAAAACAGCCCTATAACCTGTTTTTGAGTTTTATCCCACAAGTTGATGGTACATTTTTTGTTGTGTCACAAAAAATGCAATCTGCTCTTTAAATTGCACAAAAACATTGGGAAGATTTCTGTACAGAAGCGTTGCTAATGTTTTTGCACAATTTAGACAGTGTGTGTCTCTAGTAGACTTATCAGTGAATTTTTTTTGTCATCACTTATTTGATCCACATTTTCAATAGTGAGACAGGATACAAACCAGGTAATTAAAGGATTTGCAGTTGGAAAGATAATTTGTTCTTTGATAAGGCTTGATTCATGGGGCATGTGCAGTGATACTGCACACAGCTGATGATCTTCTTGAGCCTATAGACTACTCACCAAATCATAATAGTAGGGTGGTATGCCTAAAGCTGTTGGTGCAGCTTGTATTTGACTGTTTTTGGATCGTCTTTAACTTGTTCAGAATGTTCCCACAGTTTAAAAGTTTCTGTTTTCTCCTGATATTGTAAGCCATCAGGAAGCTGAAATGATTTAAAAGCCTATGGCCATGTAAAATGTGTTTGTAGATCTTAAATATATTCATTTTCACTCTGAGGAGATTGATTAAAAATACATGGGTTATTTTCAGAAATTCATTAGAAATAGTCATACTAAAGTATGCAAGGAGTCATTATTTATTTGGAGACAATGGGCAAGACTATTCAAAAGAGATTTTACTCCCCCGCATAGATGGAATGAAATGATCTATGTTTCTTAAACAGGTTTTTCAACTGTGAGACTGGCAGTCATATTAGTCTCTTCCAAAGTAATCATCAATTTTTTGACTATTTTGAGTCAAGCCTAGATTTGACTAGAATGATTTGATATACTGACTGTTCACAGAGCTCTGATTGTATAACAGAATGCATAAAACTCATTCACATCTTTCTGTGGCTTTACAGGAAAAAGCAAAACCAACGACTCTGCACATGGTTGAAGCTCGGGGGCCTGGTGGGTGTCTGCTTCTCATCGAGGTCCTGACTGACAACACCTCACGCAGCAATCAGGATATCAGACGCATACTTCTCAAGAATGGGTAAGGGTGGACTTTCTGTCATCTTTCATTGACTGTGATTATATTATAGAAACATTCACAAGTACTCTATGCACTTTCACTGATGCTTGACACAGAGGATCAACAGCCACGTATTGAAAGTTTAAAGTTAGACTGTAGTTACAAAGTTGTGTTATTGTCTCTTAAAACCTGGTAGAGTACCACTGGCTACCCAAACATGTGGCACTTAAATACAGGGCAAACAGAACGATTTCCACACAAATAATTTTGAACTATATTTACAAATAATACATCCACAATATGCATGGGTTTATGATTCAACAATGTTAGACAAGATAAAAGATAAAGATCCAGTTCCCAGTCAAAATTTCAGTTATATCTGCAGTGGTACTATTTAAAAAAAATGCAAATAATATAAACATTAATTAACAGTGTTACTACAACGTAAATCACGCTTATTTATTGGGTGCAGGAGCACAGTTCTGCTGCAGGGCAGAGTTGGAAATGGCAGAGAGAAATTAAAAGTCTCAGCTTATATAGACCGTCAAAAATCAGGAGGATGTTTGTCATGAGATCAGATAATGATGCTGTCAGGTGAGAAATCAGTCCAGATCAAGTTGTTTGTCTGAGCTGGCTTGCAGGTGTCGCTTCATATGTGTACAGTATGGTTGTCCAGCTTTTCCATGTTTTAATACACCATACACCATGTGTTTTGAACCCTCTTTTAACCAATTTAAGACATTTTTAACTTTTACTTTGCATTCATTTTGGCCTTTTTCAAAGCATATAGCATTAGTTTTTTCCTTGATAAATTTTGATATTTTTTTAATATATCTGTAAAACAGAGTGTATAAGGTCACTATCCTTTAAGGCCAATTAGGACCAAAATGTCAACTTTAAAAATAAATTGGATATTGTGTATGCATATTTTACCACCTTTTTAGGATAAATGTTTCAGGCAACTTCAGTCTTTATCAAAATGAACAATTTCAGGATTTTGTCCATTTTGTTGTTAGTTTGACTACATGATGTCACAGTTTTGTCTATTCATATTTTAACTTTATCTACATATAGAACACAATATGGTTTTTCCTTCTATTTGATAAATGAGGGGATTTTTTAATCACTGTTGAGTAAAAAAAAAAAAAAAAAAAAAAAATAAAGTGTATGGTTACAAAAAATGAAACTTTAATTTTTTGTAACCATAACATGATGAGGCTTAATTATAAGCCCTTCGGGTTTCCTGCCTCACCAGCACATTCCTTTTTTCACCTTGCTCTTTCCCTACGAAAGAAGCAACAAATGTTCATTATATTTTATTTCATGTGTGCAGATAAATAAATAAATAAATCACTGTCAAGTATTTCGGAAATAAAAAGGCATTTTTGTATTTTTTTTTTATGTTTATACAAAACAGTGACCTCATATAGTAATAAAACTGGCATTACTTGGCCATAATCCTCAACATGTTTACATTTTTTTTTTTTTTTTTTTTTCTAATCAGGACTGACCGAGGACTAATCAAGTTTTTACAAAATGTTGGTTAAAAAAATTAATTTATGAGATCTTTATGAAAGACATAATGGCTCTGACGTCAAAAAACTGAAACAGTACCAGAGGGTTAAACAATACAATTTTAGTTATTAAAATTAATGATGGCTTGAAAAAAGTATCTAACCTTTGAAACAACTAAATCTGAAACACGAAAGATGCTGAGGAGAAGAATAAGTTCATCAAAAAATTCAATGAAACTCTTCCATCTCAGTTGCATAAATATGTTATCTGTGTATTTTTGCCATATAACACTGTGCAGGAGTTTGCTTGTTACTACAGTATGGAAACAGGTTTCAATATTATGTGATTTTTACTAGTATCATATTATAGTTTCTACTGAGAGGGTATCATGAAAACCCATTTACAGAGCAGGCATTGAAGAAATCCCGTGCAAAGGATAAGCATTAGTGTGAGAGAAACCATGACATTGTTGTTGCCATGTTTTAAAAAATCCCCTCATCATCATCCTAATGACACACTGCCTTTTATGTTCATTTTGAGCTTTTGTGACAAAAAAATCCAAATAAGTCATGGGCAAGTCCACAAAGCTGTAATCCTGTAATAATGGACTGTCACTTCCAGGTACCAACTTATATATTTTTGTAGTTAGAGAAAGATAACCCAAACTAGACTTAAAAACAATAGGGCCGATAATAAAAAAGAAACCTGTATGATTTAAACTAGTAGATTTCAACTTGCCGAGCCTCAACTCCTCAGTGAGAAATTGCAACCCAAATATCAGATATTTTTTAACTTATCAGATTTATTCAAGGGAAAAATTAAAGTTTGGACCTCAGATGGTACAAAATGTAAAAAATTAAAGAGATATGACAAAACAAGAATGTTTTGAAAGAGTTTCATGGACTTTTGACCCCCTGAGAGTGGAGCTATGACTCACTTGTGGGTCCTGACCCATTGGTTGAGAACCATTGTGTTACTGCCTAGGGGGGAGGCTTTAGCCTTGTTTTGCTCTTCCTTTCTGCTGGCTGTGTTTGGTGTTGCAGGTAATTGGGGTGGAGTATCACACTCAGCAAAGGGGCACACCTGAGCAGGCTGGGCTCTGGAGGATATAAAGCAGCTCTGTTTCCCTGAGCTCACTCTCTTTCCCTTCTTTGTAGCTTTGCTTTGCTGACACACACATCCAACACTGCATGCACGCTGACAACCATAGTTTAATGATTTTGTGACATCTATTTACTTATTTCATTAAATATAATGTTAAAACTTTGCAACTATGCGTGGTCTCCCTCTTTGTCACACACTATTGAGCCAGGTTGTGATAAATGATTTGAATATTCAAAGAAAAAGAATCCCATCATCTAGTGTAATATGAAAAAACGTTCTCTCACAGAGATGTAACTCTTCTTTTGTCCACAGGGGGATGCTGTCAGAGGGAGCCCGACACAATTACAACAGGAGAGGGGTAGTGGTGGTGCCGGGCCAGGACCTGTCGATGGAGAGAGCCCTGGAGCTGGCCATCGAGGCCGGAGCTGAGGATGTCAAAGAGACCGAGGATGAGGAAGAAAAGCCGCTCCTGCAGGTCAGATAGGAAGAGGCGTTTAATCTGAAGAGAGCGTAGCTCAGCAGATACCTGAGGAAATTAGTTCATATTAAAAACAGTTTTCATGCAAATGAAGCAGGTGTAAAATGTGGCTCAGACTTTACACAAAAGAGCTAAAGACGCCACGATACAATCAACACACCATTATGTGAAGTGTGCATTTATAAAATATGCAACCTCAAATTTCAATGGCTTTTAAGACCATTTATTTTCTTGTGGTGAGAAGACATATTCAGTATCACTTTTCAATGACTGTTTCTTTTTTTGCCTTAATTTTTTAGATGGGTTCAAGTTCTGTCTTCACAGAGTTTGTATAAAAACTAAAGAAATACTGAAAACTGGGGAGGGCTAATTAAAAAAAAAAAAAACTATGATAATAGAACCGAACATTTGATTTGGGCAAATTTTTATGGAACTTTTCTCCCTTTTTTTATAGTAAATGAAGAACATGGCTTCAGTGGCAACAAAAATGACTCATTTACAGCCCTGCTATGGTTAAACTAACGGTTTGATCCATTTCTCTCCCTGTAGTTTGTTTGTGACATGACCGATGTGCATAAAGTCCGAGCCTCTTTGGTGGAGCTGGGGATGCAGGTCACATCTTCAGGATTGGAGTTTGTTCCCCACACCCTCTTATCTCTGGACCAAGACCAGATGGATGCAGCCTCAATACTGATAGAAGCTCTGAATGACTGTCCAGATGTAGTTCGAGTCTGGGACAACATCCAGGCTGGAAGCTGAGGGTGCTCTCTGGACGCTGAATCAACATTTCATGAGGGATTTACCATCAGTAGCTGTGCAGCATTTTGAGGCCTTCTTTGTAGAAAAAACTTATCAGAATGAAAATGTGATCCTTGATCAAATATAAATTAAACTTTTCTTAAATATTTTATGATGTGAGACTGTTAAAGGAGTCTTTCTGGAGTTTCCTTAAAGTTATTTATAAAAGTGCAGGTTTATAACTTACTTCTTCAAACTGAAGTAAGATTGAAGGCCTCTTCTTACCCAAATAGTTTTGTAAATAGATTTCATATTAAATTCTAATTTAAGTATGCCAAGTAGGTATTTTTTTTAGCTTGCATAAACTGTCAATAACAGGATTCTTAACCCTGACCCACTCACAAAATCTTAGATCACTGAAGAATTTCTATAAAGGTTAAAAATGTACATTTATAGATGCTGATAGCCTAGTGCAACCTTTCCCAAACTTGAGTATGCCAAGACAAATTTTGAAGCCTGAAAAAACTTCTGGGGCCAAGAAAAACCTTAGTACAACCATAACATAGGACTCAAAGTCTGAAACTCCACATTTTATTTCATAAACAGAGAATTTGATGTGAACATTACATTTTCAGAGACAATGATACCTTGAAACAAAGCAGAGAACAACTGACAAGCCACTTGTTTTGTTTTGATCAGGCATCTGCAAAGTCACCAATATTTTGTTTCCCATGTTTATCTCTATATGACACCACAAACTTTCCCAGTAATGTCTCCAAATACACTGATAAATTCTCCTAATCAGAGAGGGAATGGTGTTGGAAAATGTTTAATGGAGCATCACCCATTAAATCAACACCAGTTAAACTGTTACACCAGTTCTGTGCATCAGACAAAATTAATGATAAAAACAATTACCAGCAAGTTACATTTTCTGGCTGTTTAGTTCCTAACTTTTTTTCAAGACTATAAAAATAGAATCAGTTATTTTAAAATAATTGAAAATTGATTAAAAAAATGTAAATCATTCTTACGGTTTTCATTTAATTTAAGTGACCCCTCACAATCCACCTGCAGTACCTAAAGGGCCCACCAGAGGCCTTGAGCCCACACTTTGGGAAGCACTGCTGTAAAGGCATAAAGGTAAAAAATACAGTGCTTAACAAATTTATTAGACCACTCTAACCCTAACCAAAGTAAGGTTTATGCCACAGCTGCCCTAAATTAACAGCACTGGTAATTACCAAAATCATTTTTTATGTTTCTGCAATGGTTAATACACCAATATGTAGAAGCTTTTTAACAGAAATGCTAAAATGCTAAAATATAATTATTATTGTTATATACGAATTTCCAAATTTACTGATTTACAAAAAAAAAAAAAAAGAAAAAAATAGTAAAGCACATTATTATTTCTTGATTAATATGTCAAATTATAGTTATTTACTTGCATTCCTGAACAGAATTATTAGTTTTAGTGGTTGAATGTTATGCTTGATTCATTTCCGGCTCAAATTTGGGCGAATTCAGTTTGAAATCCCTCATTCCTGTTCTAAATAGTAAAATGTGGAGAGCTCACTGAAAATGAAAGAGTCTGCATTAAAGCACTTCATGATGCTGGATGGTCTCTGAGACAGATATGACAGGTGGTCTAATGAATTTGTTAAGCACTGTATGCCATCTGAGGTCTGCCATCCAAAATAATACAACGTACATTTATTGTATTGTTTTCAGAAAATGAGAATCCAGATGGCGAAAGGTTACAGCTGAAGGACGGGTTGAGCCAATGTCATCACAGGTCATTACCCCTTCATATTACTGTGGTGCCAACATTGCAGTCAATATGATGCCATATTAACACTATGTATGCAACATATTGAGCGGGCGCTATACATTTAGCCTGCTGATTTTATTTGTTACACCCTATTGTCATGTATGTCACAGCCTGAACTATATTTTAGAGCTACACTATCAAACTGCGTATGGGAATGCTGAGATGGTCATTTGATGTCATAAGGGAAGTTCAGTATAATGGCTCTGAGCCCATTTGTTCTGTTTATCAATGCTTGTCATTGATTTCTCTGTCAGTTCCTCTCACCAATATCATGGCATTGATTGTTTCCCAGTGTTTGTGAGAGTCGCGTGGCAACATGCAAGCTGCAGGCCAGTCCACTGCCCTGTGCCACAGTGGAGAGTTCAACATTGACATCCGAATGAAAGACGTGTATTTGTTCTGCCTAACTATGAGCTGTGATGGAGGAGTGTGAGTTTTTTTGTCCTAAAAGTGTCCTGAAGACTGGATATTTGAACCATGGCGTCCTAGATTTTAAGGCAGAGAAGGATCTGACACTCAGGTATGTTGAATGTATCCATTTCTCAAAGCAGCATGGCTTGATGGAAGATTAGCAAGAGTAGAGGGATGTTTCTACATTTCAGCTGCTGCCTTCCCTCTGCAGTTATACCGTGTCTAGAGTTGAGGCTATCGGGCATTTGGGAGGGGCACAGCCAGACTTGCATTCTGGGACATCAGAGCAGAGAGGAATTTGATATGGGAGGGCACAAAATATTAAACGTCACTGGTGGGGGTTCCATTTTTGCATTCATACAAAGACTTCTCACATCAAATATGGCAAAAATGCCCCATAAAGGACTAGAAAAAGACAGCATAAGGAGCCCAGTAATATATCAAGCAGTGATACTGATGACTGAAATAGTTGTAGAAATTAAGGTGAGCCAAATGTCTTTATAAAAATGTGCAAACCTGTGTAAACAAAGATTGCTTTGTAATAGCTTGACTATCAGTAAAAATATGTTTCTACAATCACTTGTAGGCCAGCAGAGCTTCATGTCTGACTCAGACCTTGGGAAGAGTGGACCTGCCAGCATGGGCCCTGAATGCCGCTCTCCCCCGACTCAGAGGATGGAGCTGCTCAGCCCCTCCAAGGTGAAGGACCGCTCTCAGAACGTCACAGAGAAAGTCACGCAGGTACGGAGGATAAGATGGTCAGATAGGGCTCAGTCTCTGCCTTACTGAGAACCAGGAAGTCCCAATTAAAAGCTCCAAATTAAGAGCATGTTTTAGTCACCAAATTTTAAATTGTCTTCCACTGTAGAGTGCTCGCTTCCTTCAGTCGACAGTAATCAGCCATATATAAGCATGACTTGTTTTTATAAAATACAAAAGTCTCATAAGGGGACTGCTGTTAATTAACCAGCAAGTGGAACAATCAATAGATTGTTTGGTGGCTGAATGTTTCCCTTGTGGGTATGAAAAGCAAAGTTACATTTAAGCGCAGTTCAATTCAGGCCTATCGGTGTTACTGCAGCAGCCCTCAGGCTCGTCATTCTGCATGGCTGCCTTTGCGGATAGTTTGTGATAGATATGAAACTGATTCAGGCAAAGTGATCATCACCTGGAACATAAACAAACAAAACAAGGAGAAGGAGACCATTTAGCCACATTAAAGAGTACTAAAAGAAAACACACTTTTATTCCCTTTAACTTAGGCAAACATATCAGGCTGATGTGTGACTGATGCAGATGATTACAGCACACTCTTGTTTTAGCTTCAAATTCGATGCTTTTATACCATCAGGAAATATATATTCTATCTGGATGCAATACACGAGACGCCTTCTATTTCAGAATGAAAGTACAGTTTTTTCTGCCCTTTCCCCCCTTAGGAGCTTGCAGCAGTCCGTGATACAAACACTGATAAGAAGATTATCTTAGTTTAGTGATCACTGATAAAAATCACAGCTTACTGATGTACTTTTTATGCTTAGGTACTTTCTTTGGAGTCTGATGTACTGCCTGAATACAAACTCCAGGTGCCTGAGACGACATGGTGGATCTTGCTTCACTACAGCCCCTTCAAGGCATTTTGGGACTGGATTATTCTCCTTCTGGTCCTCTACACAGCAGTTTTCACCCCTTATTCAGCTGCCTTTCTCTTGGACGAACATGGGGACTTACGTCAAAGGAGTTGTGGGTACACATGTAACCCTCTGAATGTGGCGGACCTCATGGTGGATGTGCTATTCATTGTGGATATAATCATCAACCTACGTACAACTTACGTTGACCAAAACGATGAGGTGGTCACACAGCCGGCCCGGATCGCCAAGCACTATATCAAAGGCTGGTTCCCCATTGATCTGTTTGCAGCAATCCCTTTTGACCTCCTCATTTTCAGATCTGGCTCTGATGAGGTAAGAATTAAAACTACTTTGTTGTCCTAAAGTGTCATTGAAATTATTTCTCCATGAGTCCTCAAGTTCAGTAAACTGATAGACTTTCCTTAACTAACACCATCTTCCTTGTCCTTCATTGATCCTGAAGATGGCGACCCTAACAAGTCTGCTGAAAACAGCTCGGTTGCTACGATTGGTCCGAGTGGCAAGAAAGCTGGACAGATATTCTGAATATGGAGCCGCTGTTCTCTTCTTGCTGATGTGCACGTTTGTGCTCATTGCACATTGGCTTGCCTGCATTTGGTATGCCATTGGCTTTGTGGAGAGGCCATACACAGAGACTGGCTGGCTCGACAACCTGGCTGAACAACTTGGCAAAACATACAATGACAGTGATTCCAGCTCTGGCCCATCAGTCAAAGACAAGTATGTCACTGCTCTCTATTTCACCTTGAGCAGTTTGACAAGTGTTGGCTTTGGGAATGTCTCTCCGAACACCAACTCAGAGAAGATCTTTTCTATCTGCGTCATGGTCATTGGCTGTAAGTTAAGATGACCTTATAATTTCCAACAATCCCTTACTATTCTAATATACTAATATATTGTCTTTATTGTTTCTTCCGTCCAGCTCTCATGTATGCCAGCATATTTGGGAATGTGTCAGCTATCATCCAGCGACTTTACTCAGGAACAACCCGCTACCACACCCAGATGCTGAGAGTCAAAGAGTTCATTCGATTCCACCAAATCCCAGGTAGCCTTCGCCAACGGTTGGAGGAGTACTTTCAGCATGCCTGGTCCTACACAAATGGCATTGACATGAATGCTGTAAGTAAAAGTGTTATAGTACTTCCTCATTCTCCTTTAACCTGTGACCCTTGTTGAATTGGATCTCTGCATTCTCTAATTAACTTGTCAGTGATCTTGTCTTCTCATTTTCAGGTCTTGAAAGGATTTCCAGAATCACTACAGGCAGACATCTGTCTTCACTTGAACAGATCATTACTACAGAACTGCAAGGCTTTCCAAGGTGGCAGTCAGGCCTGTCTGCGTGCCTTGGGAATGAGATTCAAGACAGTCCATGCTCCTCCGGGAGATACTCTTATCCACTATGGAGATATCCTTGACTCGCTCTTCTTCATCACTCGTGGTTCCATTCAGGTCATCAGAGATGACGTTGTGGTTGCCATATTGGGTAAAGCCATCTAACCACAGACAGTTTCATTGTAGTTTGTCAAAAATGCTCCAGAATCCATATTTCCAAAACATCATCTACTGCATCACAGGCTAATAAAAATATGATTTATCTTGCAGAAAGGAATGACATTTTTGGGGAGACTATCCATCTGTACGATGAACCAGGAAAGTCCAATGCAGATGTCTACACCATCACCTACTGTGACTTGCACCGCATTCTGAGGGAGGACTTGCTAGAGGTCTTGGACATCTACCCCAGCTTTGCAGACAACTTCTGGAGAAACCTGGAGATAACGGTTGACCTGAGAGATGTATGTTGGCATACAATAGACTTGTTAATAGTGGCACAAGGAAATGTATGTGAATACATGACAAGCAGCACTATCAATAGAGTGCCTGTCCTTTACTGGAATTATGCAAATACTGTTCAAGTACTGTTGGCTATAAACCATCTTGTTGAGCGCCTTGGCCTTTCAAAAAACTAGAAAAGTGTAACTCTTGCAGGCAATTGAAGAGTTCCATGCTGGAACAGACTTCCAAGAAGACATCACACGATAAACTAATCGTTATTATTATTTTCTATTGTTATTTAGGCTGAACAAATACCACCAATAATTACCTCTGATGATTCTGGTGATGACTGTGGGTGTTGTCACAGGCCAAGACACAGAAACCATGCCATGGACTGCCGAATCAAGCCAGGTGAGATAATAGGGTCTAACAAAAGTCTTGTAGCTGAAACACCTTGAAAAGGTTGAGCACTAAAGAGTATTTTAATTTTTCCTGTGAACAGATGGAATGGATCATGAAGGCCCCTACCCTCGCCAATCCTACCATCATCATCATCACTCAACAAATCAGGCCCACTGGGATGACCACTGTAGCTGTGGATCCCAATGTTCCCAGTCAAGTGAAGACCTGGCTAAACCTCTTGCGCACGGTGCCAGAGTAGAGCTCTACCCTTCCGAAGATATTAGACGGGACTACTCCCCCTCTGTAGTGCAGCTTCTACCCTCTACTGGCAGCACAGTGGGCAGGGAGCCAATGATGGACCATGGCCACCAAGGTAGATAGTTCTAAGTCTTATTTGAAGTCTGTTCTAGACAGAGTGACATAGTATGGATGCTTGATATTTTAAAGTTTCAGCAAACTGCATTTATTGATATTTCATGGGCCAGGGCTCAAAGGTGACAGCTGCATTTGAAAAACACTATTTTAGTTGTATTTTTCCCATCCTAAAGTTGTAAAATATGTTGAATGCCTTGTTTACCTTAAAACTCTACAGCACCTTAGGTGGTTAAATGCAACAAGGTGCATAATACATTTCTTCCTCTGTATCACTAAAGGCATTAAAGATTCCCACAACTTAAATCCCATACATACTCATAATTTTATCCTCAGCTTCATCTTTAAATGTTCCGGGAATGTATCAATACTGGCCAGACCGACACTCACAACAGTTTCCCAGTCGTTCCTGGCGGTCTTCTTCAGTTCGCAACTCATACCACCCACCACCCTTCCCAGAAGACCGGCCCAGTGAGTTGGAGTCTCGACTTGAAGTCTTACATTCACAACTCAACAGGTGAGTTTAGTGAAAAAAAGATGTCCGTTGTTTTTCGCTTCTGATACAAATTACAGCTTACACAATAAGACAACAAGACTCACTGGCTTTTCCATGGGTCATAATGTATGTATTGTATTGTATTATAACCCATTGATGCAAAAGTTCAGCATTCATAGGCACTCTGTAGCCTTCCAGAAAAAGCTTGTCCAATTATTATTTGCCAGGCCCCCCATTATACCATTCATATATGTTCCTATTTGAACAAGACAATTCCTGAGGTGAACAAACAGCTGCGATTACATCAACAGTTAGGTCTGCAAATGTTTGCAAAGACTGTCCCTTAGGCAAACAGGAAGAAAGGGGACTTTTGGAGAAGTAATTGTCTGGAAGAAAGGGGTCCATTTTAGATGCAATGAGCTACAGGTGATGGACCTTTCAAGACATGCAGTGCTTCACATATTTGGATAATCAAGTGCTATGGCACAACAGGAAATTCCTTTGGATCCTCTAGATGTCTGTCTAGTATGCTCTTAGTTTTTCTTCTTAGTGATTAAAATATAGGTAAAGTTATTTGGGCATCTAGAAGAACCTTTTAGGTGCTCACATAACAGAACCTAGATTGTCTGTGCATTAAGAAAGAATCTTGTCAATAAAGCCCTCCTGGATGTCTGCAACAATTGATTCTCTCCTCATTCCCCAGACTTGAGACTCGTATGACAGCAGACATCAATGTTATTCTCCAGCTTCTACAAAGGCAGATAGCTCCTGTACCTCCTGCCTACAGCACTGTATCATCTAGTACCCTATCTGCAGACTCATCTGGTTTGTACGGGACTGGGACATCCGTGATGCACAATGTGTACCCTGTTTCCCCAGTGCAGATTGAGAGTCGGGCACCCACACAGGTAGAGCATTACAATGGAACCTTTCAAGACATCATCAGATACTCTGTAAGTCAACAGCTTGTTAATTAATTGTAGCTTTTTATGTAATTTCTCCCCTTTAGACCTCTACTCAGACTGACCTGAAGTCCAGCAAGAAGTCCCAAGAGTCACTGTCAAGTGGAGTCCATGTGACTGTGGCATCAGATGACACTACATTTATGACCACCACTCCAGAAACTGAGACCCATACAGGGTTGACTCCTCCACCCTCCCAACCATCAGTCAACTCCTCTTTAATGGAAAACCCAAGTCTGAATGGCAAACTACGCTACCCATCACTGCCAGGAAACCTGGACAACACATCAGGACCGAATGAGATCCAGAAACACCTCTCAGACCCTGTACTTCTGTCACCTGAACATCCTCGATAAAAAAGAATTCCTCGGCAGCCAGTGTGACTTTAAAAGTAGTCGTAAAGTGCTACTTACAGACGTTGGGAAAGATGCATATGACTTATCAGTAATCTGTATACACTTCAGCTGGGTGAACACTGCAATTTCAAGCCAATTCTGACGCTGTATTGAGTCAAACAACTGGTTTTCACATGGAGGCTGATTTCAGCTTGATAGTGCAGGTACAACAGCTTTTATTGCTGCTCCGGTTAAGTCGGGAAATTTCTGGCATGTTTGATGTTTTGGTTTTACAGATTCATACGGCCACACAATAAGCACTGTGTCTTTATTCTCCTTATCATAAAAAACCTATCACAATCAGGAAATATCTGTGAAACTTCATCAGACAGTAATTACTTGTTATGATTTAGCATGTTAGTTGTTGTGTGTGTCTATTTGTGTGAGGTAGTGAGTGAATTTGTTTGTTTGCAGCTATTTGAGCCGTGCATGTGGGTCAACTTAAATACTTACAGAGATGACTCCAATCTCCGTATGTGGGACTTTTCTTTTTTGACATTTGTCAACCTTCTGTTCAAATTAAACTTGCACAATGTGAGCACTAGGGTCATACCTGTCCATTGTGCTGTATGAGTTTAATGCAATCAGTACCACTTTTATACAATCAGCTTGGAATTGCACAGTATACACCCAGCCTAAGGCAAACAAATAACATCTGAAAATATGGTAAACCAAAAAAAAAAAAAAAGAAAAAAATGCTAAAGTACCATCACTATAGGATTACACTAAGTCAGTGACCACTGCAACAAAGTTATCATTCAAATTAAGGGAGCATTGCTAATCTACAGCATATGCACAATTAAGGATGATCATGAACAATATATTGTTTACATCGTTTTTAATGTTTTATACCTTATGTCTTTACTAAATTGCATAATTAGAGCAAGAAGACAATTTTCTGATGTTTAAATATGTGTATTTGTATTCGTTTTTTGTTTTTTTTTTTCTTTTTTTTTGGTGACAAGTACAGAGCCAGACCTATACTTAAAATGTGAGGCCAAAATAGTAATTTGAGAGCTAAAAAATTGCTCCAACTTGAAAATATGAATATTCAGGGACTTTGCAGCAGTTTGTTTCACATACAACATATATTAATATCTGCACAGTAATTTAAGTCTACAACTTGCAGCTGTTACTTGGCATGACTACTTAAAAAAGCGCACAGCTGACATTAGCCAACCTTGGCCTGAAAAAGTAGGAAGAACATAGTCTACATTTTCTAAGTTTAGTCTCACCAAAGATCCCCTGAAATCTGAGTAAAATACGACTACATTCATCAGAAAACCTCAGTCTTACAACACTTTGTTGTTTAGATAAATTTTCAAGACTATAAACAGAGCTACTTTTATTATGACTGTTAGCATTACAATAAGCTAAATTATTTGTTTTTTACTGCATCAGACACTGACAAAATCTACAGTACTTATTACAGCGTGTATTACTGCCCATGTTATAGTTAGCAGTTAGCATACACAAGCATTATTAGCTTGAATCTTCCCTCATGTTTTGAAAGATTTGTAAGCAAAGCTCAACAGAGATTCTCTTGATAAAGCTAAAGCTAAATAGTTTAAAATAGACGTTCAACCGTTCAAAGATTAGCTAAATGAATGATGAGCTTTTTCCAACCGATAAAGAACACCATATAAAGTAGCAGATGTACTGTTAGCATGCTAGCGCGCTAGCTAACGTAAGGATCTTCTCGCTAGCTAATGTTCTATTACCAATAGCAGCGGCAAATAATTTCAACATACAATACAAGGTACATTAATCTAATAGTGAGTGAAAAAGCTATCAAATTCAGATTACAATTGGCTAACATCTGTTTAAAACTTGCTGTTTAAAAATGAATAAAAGTAATCAGAGGCAGTAAAGCGACGTTCCTGTTTGTGCAAAATAGCAGTGTGTGATTTAAGACAATACTTACCTGAGTGAGTAAGTGCTCTGTATTTAAGTGTAATGTGTTGCGTTATACCAACAGAAGTGTGTAATTTGAGACACACTGCCTATAATACACAGAAATGTATTGTGGGTATTACTTTTTCTTGATTAAGATGTGTCCAAGATGGTGAATATTTATTACAAAATATACCAGTTTACTTCATCTGAACTTGGAATTGCACAATAGCTGTTGACAGCTAGCATGCAGGATCTGTTAGCCTTGACCAGAAGTTAATATTGATGCTACATGTGGAAGTGTTGACAGTGGTCATCAACAGTATTTCCAGCTTCTTGCATTCATTTGAGTTTTTTGTGTAAAACTATTTAGCTACAGCTTCAACAAGAGAATAACTGCTAAGCTTTGTGTCCAAATTACATGTGCTAACTTCTTATGGCATTCATAGCAATACACATTGTAACTTATCACTTATTAACCAAAGATTAATAGATTTCTGAAGTTTCTGATTTAGTTACAAATTATTTAGCTCTGTTTACAGTTTCTAGATTTTTTTCTGAACAGCAGTGTTGTAAGATTCAGATATTTTGATGAAATGTAGTTGTATTTTACGCAGACTGAAGGGGATGTTTTCATAGCCTACATGCATCCTAATTTGCTAAGCTAAGCTAGGCTAAAGCTGCATTTTGTGTTTTTTACCCAAACACCTGACGGATATAGCTGGCACAATGGTGGGAAAATAGTGAACAAGCAAGCTTTCCAACAAGCGCAATTATTCCTTTACTCTTTAACAACAACAAATGCCTCATATTAACATTTCTATTGTGTTTCATTAAATGTGAATCTAAAAAGTACCAAGATATGCACACTCACTGTTTTTAAATAAAGGTAGTTGTGATAATCTTTTCGGTGCTGCCTGGTTCCTGTCATAGGGACTCCTTACAAATAACTGAAAACATATCTTTGACATACAAAAGCATATTGCTTTCACTTGTGTAAGAAAAGTCTTTTTCTGAGTTTATTAGCTATTTAACTGTCTTGGAAATTCAGGAAAACAGGGCAATTTTTCTTCTGTCACAGTCAGGCTGGGTGGAGGCTATCGAAGGTTATTGATCCTTTCCTCGCCTGTGTAAACTAGTATCAGATCCTCAATGGCCCGAGGCATCCTCTGGATGTCCCAGATTGAAGTCTGGTGGTCCTCTGCTGTAGACAAAGAGGAAGGTATCAGGATTTATTTGAATTGACTTATCTTATTCAGACAGAAAGAAAAAAAAACAACCGCATCTATTGTGTATTGCATCTTGAATTTGAATTTAAATTAATACAGAACCAACTCAATGTGCAAGCTGCTGACTGGAAGGAATTTTTACACATTTCTTGATTTTTTTTTTTTTAATTTCACAAATTTACCTTTAAAGCATGAAAAAGATTGACTTATAGGAAATAAACTTAAGGAAATCCCACAGAAAATTGGTCAGTAGAGAAAAGTTTCAGTGGACTTCTGATATGCTTTCTGAAACAAATACTTAAGCTGGCCCCAACAGCTTAACTATTTGTATTTCCCATACATTTTTGCTGAATGTATGATAGCATTCTTTTTTCTTCTGGACAAGTTTTGCCATCTTTAATATTCAACATGTTGATATTAAATGAAAAGAGCCATCCATGAATTCATTATCTTTAGCTCAAGCCTCTACTGTCATTAGACAAGAGGCGTGGTACACCTTGAACAAGTCAAATGAAAGGATGAAAACCTATAACCAGTGACAAAGGCCCTACCTGTAGGTGCTGCATATTTCTACCACTGATGGTAACTTCAACTGGCTATAGAAGTTCCATAGGCATTGTGTGGGTGTAAGGGAGTGCTACAACTTGTCTTTACCACAAGTTTGGCTCCCTCTTGTGCCACTTGTCAGTTACTGCAATGATATCCATCAGTTGGAAGACTTTATCAAAGTAAAAATGCTAAAATGTTTCCATCTCTGGGACAGTAAGTGTCTTGAGAAACAGTAAAGTTGTCATTAAATCCAAATTTATTCTTGGACATTTTCTTGAATTTTTGTTTGGAAAAATCTTTATCAGAAAGGTATTGATAGCTGACTGACTTCAGCTCAAGACATTTGGCCGGCAACAACATCTGACTTTAAGCTGACATTAATGATATAAGCGCTTTGACACCAAATTTGAATAGAGTACATAGGATGTAGCCACATACTTTGAGTTTTTTCCACCTGACATCACAAAGGGTTCATTGAATGAGTTTTTAAACCATGTTTTCATTTTTGTGTATCTAAACATCTTAAATGAGCAGAGGTGAAAGCAATAAAAAATAATTTCTGGAAGTCATAGAGTGGCTGGCAATCATGCATCATCTTGTGGTTGCCAAATCTTAAAATCACCTCGAGCCCCCTTTATTAGATCAGTGACATTACAGTAATGTCAGCCTAATACTTGGAACATTTTACAGAATGTTTATTCACACAGTAACCTTACAAAAACCTAACCTGGCTCTGCAGATGTATTTGTTTCAAACATTCATCTGGTAAACCACTCATAGACAGCATTTGGGAAAGGGCAGAGCTTTTGAAAAAAAGATCTCGGAGGGTGATTGGATGAACGTTCTGTCCGTCATATCTTTACGGGCCAATCAGAGCAACAAAACATGACATAGCTGCTATTATGCTGTGCCCCTATTGAGGAGTAAACTCCACAGAGAACTGCATAACGCGAACCATGGCGACTGTAGACATGTCAGTACACGACTTTTGTCATTTTTGAAAAAAACTCAACACAACTGCCCCACGACGCTGATTGGTTCGGCCACTTTCTAACCGGGCTCAAATGGTTCAGACGGGAGCTTTGCAAGATGGTGTATCCATCTGCTTTGCAATTGTAAAAAAAAAAAACACAGCTTTTATTGGTCAGGCCAACATTTTGCTTTGTCCAATATTGTCAGATATCCACCAATATTGTAACTCAAGGACAACTGAGCGGGCACCAACACCTTCTCACACAAGGTATGGAGCATGTTGGGCTTAAGGCACAGCCACAGAATGTCAAAGTAACAAACTGAATCATGTCTTGGAGGTCTGAATGGGTCTTTCCTATAGGTGGTGCAGTGACAGCTTTTTAAAATTGGTAGGCTACACTGACTTGCTCAGAGGTAAGCTGTAAGCTTATAAGTACTGTTTAAGGCAGTTTTCACCTTGTGTGTTTGAATGGCTGTAACTTCCTGTTACATGGTGAAATATCAAAATTGATGAGACACCAGAGCTATAAAAATTAATAAGTAGTTTTGTTCCCAAAGAGTAAAAATGATGGACTTCCTGCTGATTTGGAAAAAGGGTCCAAGAGGCTTTGTTGTTGTCACTGTATGGCGAAAATCCATAACAAATTTTGCTGCTTTGGATAATTGAGCCTTTGAAGGGCTGCTATGATTTATGGGTCTGCTGTTTTCCATAACTACATTATAAGCCACTGTCACAAACACTAATCATGAACTTGACTGATATCTACAACCAACCATATCCATCCACTGATGCAGGTGTTTGGCTCTTTAGTCGAGACAGTGAGTTACAGCAGCACCTCCTTCAAAACTTCTCTATAAAACCCTCAAAAGCAGGTAGAGTAGTGGCTGAAAACTTGCTATGTAAGAATTTCCAGGGTTTTGTGATGTGATGTACATAACTTTTTCATTAAAGAGTGTAAGATTTAAGTGTCTCAAATGCTCTAAAGTACTATTTTTTTTAATCTACCAGGTCTTTATCGGCTACTCTGCTCAATAATGATGACAGAAATACATCTCCACTCCAAGCATCAGTCAAACATCTCTGTCCCAGTACGACATTTCTTCACGGAGTTTAATTTCAGTATTTGTGATGGCATTGAAGAAGGGAGGTCTGTTTGGGCAGTTTTTTCAAGTCTCTGCTTTGCTCTCGGAGTTCCTGCCATTGTTGCCATCCTCTGGGAGATGTCCAAGACCCTCCAGAGAGGAACTCCCCTCACACCAAATGATTTTTTCATGCTGAACCTCTCTGTCATGGATGGCATCTTCCTGGCCTTCCTTCCACCTGGACTCATAAATCATTTGATCTTGCACAATGTTGCGTTTGAAGCGCTTTGGAATGGTATCTTTGCTTTCAACACGTGTGGCAGACCCCTCCTGATGGCTTGTACCTGTCTGGACTGTTACCTGGCCGTGGTTCATCCAATCACCTACCACAAGAGGAAGAGTCTGACTCCCAGGGTTGTGCTGGCTGTCATCGTGTGGACAGTGACACTTGTCACTGGGATTTTTTTTTTTCTTTCATATGACCATTATTACTCCTTTGTTCTCATTGTGCCGTTTGTAGTAACCATTGTAATGATTGGAATCTGTGATTCTTTAATCCTTTATACACTGGTTCGCTCTGATTCTGGCAGGAAAAAAATCCACCCACAGAAGCAGAGAGCAATTCAGACGCTCGTCAACAGCCTGGTGATGACCATCTTTTCTTACCTTCCTCCTGTGTTTCTGATCACCATCGGGAAGACCCTGATCAGCAGTGAACGGACTTTTATATGTACTATTGGTATCCCGATGTCCATCACCTCTAGTTTGGGATCCTGCATCATGCCTTTACTCTACCTAAATAATCATGGAAAAATGGATTGTTTCAGGCTTAGGTGTTGGAGGAAGTCTTGATGTATGACATATTTTCTATTTCTTCTGGCTCTCTGTGATTTGCACATAATTCAGATCCCATTGCTAAAAGCTAAAATGACAGAACCTTCTGTCATCTGTTGTTGACTCAGGCTGGTTTTAGGTAAATATTTCACGTATGCGTGCCTTTATTCAATCTTTTATTGGTTTTATTTATTTGATGGTGTTTCTTTCTTGCTCATTTGTACTTAGTCTTTTATTCATTTGACTTCTCTTACAAAGAAAGATTAAGAATTGTGTAAATGAGACTTTGACAGATGTCATTCCCATATATATGAAAATCTGTTTACCTTAGACTTAATATGTCTATTCTTTACTTTTTATGGTTATGTAACTCCTTAAAAGGGGGGGGGGTTATGCTGAGCAAGGATAACCCCTTAATACAGAGGGGTGCTGCCTTTCACTACCAGAAAGTTAGGGCAGCTTTTATTTTTCCATTGAATATAAAAAGTTCTCATAATTCGAAGGCAACTATCTTTTTAATTTTGAGGGATTTACATTTATTTATTTGTTTGTTTGTTTTCTAAGTAATTGCAGTATGTTTCCATACTGGCATGCCTGTAGTGTAAATTATTGTCTGCATAGGTGACACTCTACTCCAACTTCATTGGGCCCACTGAATAATATTCACAAGGAAGTGGCTTTCTGACTTTATGAATAAGTATTCACACCTGATTACTCTGAACTAAAGCATCTACAGGGGTGTGTTCGTTATTATAACATCTCATCCTAACCCTGAGTCACAACAGGAATTCATGATGATTCACTGCAAGAGCAAAAGGTATGAGATGAAATACTTCAGGCAGTTTTTCTTTGCTGTTAAGAATTCACCTTTTCAGCCTATTCACAGTAAATTTTGACAATAGCCTATAATCTCATCAATATATTGGTCTGTTGAGTTACTGTGTTATGAATAAAACTGTTATCTGGATAAAAACAACATTAAACTGTAAGGCACTGTAGCTCTGTATAAAATAAAAGGTTGATAACTGAGTTTTGCTCCGTCTTTTTGAACTCAAAGTTTTCTCCAATAATGTCTTTAAGTCATCTTGTTTGACAGCAGCTGAGGCTCAGTAGATAACCAGGCAGCTGTTTTAGCAGATAGCGATCCAATCAGGCTGGGTAGAAGCTATCGAAGGTTGGTAATCCTTTTCTTACCTGGGTAAACTGGCATAGGATCCTCAGTGGCATCCTCTGGATGTCCCAGATTGGATTTTGGTGAGGAAGGTGTCAGGACTGATTTGAATCGGCCTGTCTTATTCAGACAGCAAGAAAAACAACTACATTTGGTGAAGAAGTATTTTTGTGTATTGCCCTGTTTGTCTGGATGAGAGGTGAGCTATGTTCTGGAGGTGAAAGGATGGAAAATCCTTACCCTGTATACAAAGGGCTTACCTGTGGATGCTGCATAGTTCTGCCACACACAGAAACTCCTACGGGCCATGGAGGTTCTGTGTGCATTGTGTGGGTGTGAGGCCTTGGCTTTTTTACCACAAGAATGGCTCCCTCTTGTGTCAATTGTCAGTTGCTGCAACGACATCCAACAGTTTGAAGACTGTATCAAAGTTATACAAAAAAAGTTTCCTACTCTGGGACGAGTGCCTGGAGAGATAGCTAAAAAGGTTTCAAGTCCAAATCTACTCTTGGACATTTTCTTGAATTTTTATTTGGAATTTCAGTGTCCTACTGAAAACCCTCAAAAATCTTCATCAGAAAGTTATTGACAGATTTTGGTGAAGTTAAAGCCTGACATTAGACTTTCCTCATCTCAAGACATTTGGTAGGCGTCAGAATCTGACTTTTGGCGGACATCAGACCCCATGGTGGGCCGACATTAATTCATAGCCTTGAGCAAGATCCTGATAACGGGCTAATCCTGAAACCTGCTGATGAACAGCAGCACAGGGAGGTGACACCTGTTTTTTTTAAGCAGCTCTTTCGCCTGAATTAAACTGACCTCTGGTGGACCTCAGTAGCGTCTTAAAGAACTATCTATCAGTAATGCCAGCTCTTTGACACCAAATTTGACTACAGTGTGTTGGACATAGCCACACACTTTGTGTTTTTTCCACCTGCTCACAGCTAAAACAACAGTTGATTGCCAAGACACCACAAAGGGTTCACTGTTTGAGTTTTTAAATCGTGTTTTCAGATCTGTATATTTAAATAATTTCAGACGAGCAGAGGTCAAAGCAAATCTCAGGAAAAGCTTTAAAGTCATAGAGGGGCTGTAATCATGCATCATCTTGTGGTTGCCCAATCTGAAACTCTCCTAATGCTGCTTTTTTTAAATATCAATGACATTACAGTCAAATGTCAGCCTAAGTCTTGTCATAAATGAAGTATGGCTTCCTCTTACATGGTGAGTAGTTAAGCCTTAATGAGACACCAGAACCATCCTTAACATTTTTCTACATGGTGTTTTCCGGCTCTAAAGAATATTTTGCTTGGGTTTTTGTAGGCATAGGTGTATGAGGCCTAGAAATGTTCAAATTTATAATTCTAGTTTACTAAAAATTCAAATGATGGACTTCCCGTTGATTTGGGATAAAAACAATAAATGAATGAATAAGGTTAAATGTGCTGTAAGGTCTGATTTTGTTAAACATTGTTCTATTTTGTCCAGCTTGTATTTTTGTACCAAGTTTCATAGCTGTACCACTATTTTGGATCTCTAAAAAAAACAAACAAACTACTTCCTACTACTACTTACTTTGCTTGTTTCCTGGCAAACAAAAATCACCATGGCAGCAGCTTTGGACATAGTGTTTTGGCTTTCACAGTCATGCATGGTGAAGGTCTTTGGATGCCATTTTTTGCAAATTAGAGTGTGATTCAATCAACCCCATAAGAATACTCAAACATCAAAACAGAGGCACTAACTAAACATTTTCATGCTGTGACTGTAGTATACAGTGTACCATTTCTTGTATGATTTATTGATGGTGTCAGTGCACAGGTGTTGGATCAGTGGCATTGATGCTCGCATCCTTGGGTACAGTTTGGAGCTGAAAAGTGTGTGAAGCTATTATGGGGTTCTAATGTATTATTTATATCTTGATGTTATTTTAAAATCCTTTTCATTTTTGCCAATTCCTTTGGCCAAACATAAGCCATTTTTGCTGCTTTTTGCTCTTATTTGACTCTTTTAACCAGTTGTCGCTGCTTTTTGCCCCATTTACCAATTTGAATCAACTTTTGCAGCTTTTCACCTATTCTTGGATCTTCTTTTTTTGCCACCTATAAACCACTTTTTCTGCTTTAGACCATTTTCTACTCTTTAGCCACCATTTGTCATTTTTTTTTAAAATTATTAAATTATTTTCCATTGGATTGTTTTCTCAGTTTTCTCTCAGATGAGTGGAGGATCAGGAGAGGGGGGTGAAAGTTTCCTCCAAATGGGGAAGGTCAGCTGAAGTTGGAGGCGGTGCTAACTCCCCACATGACATCACGAGGTGGGTGATGTCTGTGATTAAGTGACCCCCCACCACCACAGTGGTGGAGAGTCAGGGACACTGCTTTAGGTAATTGAGCCTTTGAAGGGCTGCTATGATTTATGGGTCTGCTGTTTTCCATAACTACATTATAAGCCACTGTCACAAACACTAATCATGAACTTGATTGATATGTACAACCAACCATATCCATCCACTGATGCAGGTGTTTGGCTATTTAGTTGAGAAAACGAGATACAGCAGCACCTCCTTCAAAACTTCTCTATAAAACCCTCAAAAGCAGGTAGAGTATTGACTGAAAATTTGCTGATTAAGAATTTCCAGGGTTTTGATTTTTAAATGTGATGTACATAACTTTTTCATTAAAGAGTGTAAGATTTAAGTGTCTCAAATGCTCTAAAGTACTATTTTTTTTAATCTACCAGGTCTTTATCGGCTACTCTGCTCAACAATGATGACAGAAATACATCTCCACTCCAAGCATCAGTCAAACATCTCTGTCCCAGTACGACATTTCTTCACGGAGTTTAATTTCAGTATTTGTGATGGCATTGAAGAAGGGAGGTCTGTTTGGGCAGTTTTTTCAAGTCTCTGCTTTGCTCTCGGAGTTCCTGCCATTGTTGCCATCCTCTGGGAGATGTCCAAGACCCTCCAGAGAGGAACTCCCCTCACACCAAATGATTTTTTCATGCTGAACCTCTCTGTCATGGATGGCATCTTCCTGGCCTTCCTTCCACCTGGACTCATAAATCATTTGATCTTGCACAATGTTGCGTTTGAAGCGCTTTGGAATGGTATCTTTGCTTTCAACACGTGTGGCAGACCCCTCCTGATGGCTTGTACCTGTCTGGACTGTTACCTGGCCGTGGTTCATCCAATCACCTACCACAAGAGGAAGAGTCTGACTCCCAGGGTTGTGCTGGCTGTCATCGTGTGGACAGTGACACTTGTCACTGGGATTTTTGATTTTGCTTCATATGACCATTACTACTCCTTTGTTCTCATTGTGCCGTTTGTAGTAACCATTGTAATGATTGGAATCTGTGATTCTTTAATCCTTTATACACTGGTTCGCTCTGACTCTGGCAGGAAAAAAATCCATCCACAGAAGCAGAGAGCAATTCAGACGCTCGTCAACAGCCTGGTGATGACCATCTTTTCTTACCTCCCTCCTGTGTTTCTGATCACCATCGGGAAGACCCTGATTAGCAGTGAACGGATTTTTATTTGTACTATTGGTATCCCGATGTCCATCACCTCTAGTTTGGGATCCTGCATCATGCCTTTACTCTACCTAAATAATCATGGAAAAATGGATTGTTTCAGGCTTAGGTGTTGGAGGAAGTCTTGATGTATGACATATTTTTTGTTTCTTCTTATTGAAAGAGTTTCTACACATGCACAAAGGGAGTCAACTCTCTTGGATTCAGGCTTTGGTTGGTTCACAGTAATACAAAGCTAAAATGACAGAACCTTCTGTTGTCAAACAATCATATCCCTGACTCAGGCTTTTATCATGCCAATATTTCATGTATGTGTGCCACTATGTAATCTTTTTGGTGTTGTTTATCTAAGGGTGTTTTGTTCTTGTTTGTTTGTATTAAGACTTCAGCCATATGACTACTCTAACAAAGATAGACTAGGAATAATCTGAATGATGTAAATGAAATAATGTAAAAGAATCTTTGACAGATATAATTCTCATACACATTAAAATCTGCTTACTCTAAGTGTCTCATCTTGACTCTTTGTGCTTTTGCAGCCCCTTCAGACAGAGCGTGGTGTTTAGGATAACAATTTCCTGGCTGGCTTGCCACTTTGTAACTCTTTAATACAGAGGTGTGAGGTTTATGCTGGGCAAAGATAACCAGTCATCTGGCTGGCTCGCCACTTTTGCAACTCCTCAAAACATGTGATTGGGTTTATCATAGACAGGGATAACCAATCTTCTGCATGGCTCACTAATTTTGTAACTCCTAAAGATAGGGGGTGAGGTTCATCCTGGGCAAGGATGACCAATCATCTGGCTGGCTCACCAATTTAGAAACTCCTTAAAACAGGGGGGGTTGGGTTTATCCGGACAAGGATAACAAATCTCCTGGCTGGCCCGCCACGTTGTAGTGCTTTAATACAGGGTCATGGTGATTATCCTGGGCAAGGATAACCAAGGATAGATCAGCATAGGGATTTCTTGGTCAAATGTCCCAGGTTTCAGTATCTCTGAATTCATAGGTACCAAGAAAGTTAACCGAATTCATGCTCAGAGGGTCTCAGTTAAAACAATTCAGAGTTTTAGGAGATTAGAAGTTGAGAACTCTATAAAGAATTGTCAGGTAAGACCTCCAGTCCTAACAAAATATGTACATACATCACTGATGTATAGAGAAAAAGAGTAAAAATCTATTTAGGAATTTGTTAAAGTATTTCTGTTAAGAGTTGTGTATTCAATGTTAGTGCAAAAATTAAATTACACTCAGACATAACAAAACAACAACCTGTGTGGTCAATATTTTATCAAAAAAAAACAAAACAAAAAACAAACTGTTGCACACCCAAAAATAAACTATACCCTTTTAAATATCTCAGACTTTAATATTTTTCCATTCAAAAGTTATTTTCAATTAGTACAAACATGCCCTTTAATCCCATAAGGCGCTCTTTAAATTGCTAGAAACATCATTTTTTCACCTTTTTTGTTGTTGACTCAGAGACCGTGTTTCTTTTAAACAAAGCTACATGTGTGATGTATCAAAACATGATAACACATGTACAAGAGGTAACCACACTCAGGCATGACAGGTCCTGGAGCAATGTGAGTACAGGCAACTGGGCCTGTTGTGATGATGCACTCACACTATGAAACATCTGTGCTAAATTTGAAGATAATTTATGCCTTGACAAAATCTTTGGATGGTTATACAAACATATGAGCTAACATGTTTGTGTCTGACCATGACTATTGATAAAACAGAAGATTTATAATTAAGGACAATATATCTTTTTAAAAATCACATTTTTTGCATTTTATCTTGGATGAAGCCATTCTTTTTATCCAAAATGTTTTAGAATTGGCAGAATTGCTCCCACAGACTACAGGATTTGTCTTACAAAACTAATACAGGAGCTTAACTTAACAGACAAGTGATGAATAAGCTTCTATAATGAATCAATAATAAAATCAAAGACTTTGATTTAAGTCAGAGTAGGTTAACCGCAAGTGCAGGATGTGTTATTTTTTTTACCTTCACTAGATGGCTTTGTCAGCTTCCTTTTCCCCTCTGCTCTGCTCTTTTCCATAAGTAATTTGCAAACGAACAGCAGACACGAAGTGATAAATTTGACTGATATATATGACACAGAGCCTCGAGGAGTTTGGCTCATAGGAATGCACCAACACGCTACACCTTCTCTGTAAAACATTGCTACCTAGAGGTATAGTACAGGACCTTATTTTCTAAAAATCAACCTGGCAATCAAGTTAGAGGGGACTGAATAATAGATACATTTTATAATAGTTTCTACTTGTTGCACAGTTTTCTTAAAATCGTGATTAATCTCAAAAGTCTCTAGTTAGCAGAGATCCTCAAATTCCACTATTTTGCATCTAAACTGCTTTTGTATGGTTTTGGATTTTACTACTGTCTTCAACTTCCTGTTTGAATGCTGACCTGCTGTTATTGGTAGATCTAAGATATTAACATGAACATAACCATGGAAAAGGAAGTTGTTTTGGATTGACAATGAAATTAGGGGACAGTAAAAGGGTTAATGTTTTATAAACACAAGGTGCAGATGATTTTGACTTGTCCACTGAGCTGTCTGCAAGGTTTTTGAATTAAATAAGAGAGTGGCTTCACTGAGAGAAAGATGTGATTAATTGTGATTAAAAAAAGTTAATGCACTAATAGTGGATCTTGGTTAACTGCATTTAATTTGTTTGATCATGACAGGCCTTGTTTTATGCTTCCATCACCTGTAATCAATTAACCTACTTACCTGCAGAATGTTTGGAGTGTTTTTGAGTTAGTCCACGACTTCCTGGGTCTTTTCTTGCTCCTGCCCCAACTTTTTTGGAAGATGTTGCTGGCCTCAAAATTCTGAATATGCTTTTATTTATTTATTTTTCTAAAGTGATACAGTTGATCAATTTAAGAATTAACTATCTTGTCTTCATGTTGTATTCAGTTGAATGTACATTGAAAAAAAATTGAAATCCTATTCTTTTTATATTCACATTTTACACAGTGTCCCAACTTTTTTGGAATTGGGGTTGGTATGTAATACAGCATGTTTTTTTTTCTCTTAGGTCTTAATCCACTACTATACTCAAAAATGTTTTCTGGAACACATCGGCACTTTGAGCATCAGCCCAACAACTCAGCAACATCCGGAGTTCTTGGTCCAGAGTTTGACTTTGAAATCTGTGAGGGAATGGAAGCAGGGAGATCACTTTTGGGTGTCAGTGCGATCTTGTGTTTTGCTCTCGGTTTTCCTGCCACTGTTGCTATACTCTGGGAGATGTTCAAGACCCTCTGTAAGGGAACTCCCATCACACCAAATGATTTTTTCATGCTGAACCTCTCCATCATGGATGGTATCTTCTTGGCCTTCCTTCCAGCGGGATTGTTAAATCATTTCATCCTACACATTGGGATGTTTGAGAGGGTTTGGAATATTACGTATACTTTAAACACATGTGGCAGACCTCTCATGATGGCTTGTACCTGTCTGGACTGTTACCTGGCTGTGGTTCACCCAATCACCTACCACAAGAGGAAAAGTATGGCTCCTAGGGTTGTACTGGCTGTCATTGTGTGGACAGTGACAACTGCTAAAGGGATTTTGTACTTTGTTATTCACCAGTTATATTTCACCTTGCTTCCCATTGTGCCGTTTATCGTAGCGATTGTAACAATCGGATTCTGTGATTCTTTCATCCTTTTTACACTGGTTCGCTCTGACTCTGGCAGGAAAAACATCCACCCACAGAAGCAGAGAGCAATTCAGACGCTCGTCAACAGCCTGGTGATGACGGTCTTGACTTACCTTCCTCCTGTGTTGATCATTGGCATTGGGAGGCCCCTGATCAGCAGTGAACAGACTTATGCATGTGTTATCGGTATTCCAATGACCATTTGTTCTACTTTGGGATCCTGTATCATGCCTTTAATCCACCTAAATAATCATGGGAAACTGGACTTTTTCCAACGTTGGCTATGTGGATAATCTTAATTAATGCTTACCTTTGTACTTCTTCTAGCCGAAAAATCATTTTTAGATGCTAACAAACATGAGTATGCCACCATTTTCTTTAATGATTTCAAACCATTCTTGAATAAGCTTATCAACAACTTATGATGTTATCATCTACCTTTCTACAGTACTATACAGAACATTTAGTCATGTTTGGGCCAACAGGCAGGAAGGAGGATTGACACAACCCTGGTCGTGCTTTGGATGTCCTTGCATATCACCAGGGGCATGGGGAAATAATCTGTTGAAAATAAAAAAGTCAGGGTGGATGTAGTATGTAAGCACAGCTAAGGGTACCGTCCAGGTGGGTAGTAGGGTTGCCAAGAGCCCACGGTCGTGCTGTGGATGTACCAAAGGCCCAAAAACTGCCAGCAGTCTCTTGGTGTATTACCAAGGGGGAAAAGACCCGGACAAAAGAAATGCCGTTGAGCTTGACTTCGGCTGCTGTTGGGGTTTTAATGCTAGCTTTTGGTTATTATTCAAATTATTAGTTTGAAGAAATAGAACCAATGATTAACAGTAATGATTAATGGGGCACCACCCTGAAAACAGGGAAAAACAACAAACAAGGAGCAAAATTAGTCTCAGAATTAAGATGTAAATAATAAGAATCTTTTTGTTTGATAAATTTTGGTATTCAACACTTATGGCTACACATGTGATTTCACAGCTAGCTCTGCCCAAATCAAAACCTCTTACTTGTGATCACAGTGTGTGATTAGAGTCTGATGTCAAACTAGGTCCAGAAGTCAGTAGAGGTTATTGCATTAATTTTCCTTCCACGGTTCCAGCAAGTTAAAGGTCAAGATTCAACTTTAGGATGAGCAGAGCTCTTATTGTCCTTCTTAGGCGGGAGAAGAGTTGCATGTCCTTCTTTGGATACTGGTTGAAGAAAAACTACTCACCTCCGCCAACTGCTGACTACGCTAACACTCAAGCTGAGAAAACAGAGCAACAGTGGAAGGCAGCCGGTCTGCTGCTTGAATGGTGGTGGAATGGCCCGACATCTACCATTTCTAAGAACATTTATTCACAACACTTTGTTGTTCATTGTTGTTAACTTATTCTTGTGTGTAAATTTGTGTGCAATAATTGCATTTTCCCAGAATTGTGCACTTTTCTTTTAAACTTGCATGCTTAGATTCATTGTGATACAGTAATTTGAAATTAATATATCGGTGTATTTCAACAAACCATAAAATAAAGTGTTTGAACTCAATTTATCTGAGGGTAAACTGCAGTTTCTCCATTGCCAAGAGGAGATGATCTCTGATCTTCCACCTGAAGTCGTTCAAGTAGCTATTCCTCTCTTACCACTGAGTGTTCTGTCTTTGAATTTAGATATAATATCAACTGTTTCACTTGACACATCTCAGCCAAACAGAATGTATAAAAATGCGACAAAAACAAGGGGACAAAGATCACCACAATGTCTTTAGCTTTAATAACATATCTGAACAAAAACATCACTGTCGTCTTTACAAATGTTTGCAACTGTTTAATGTTCAATCATTTATTAGACAAAAAATCATTAGAATTCAAATAAATGTTAAAAGATTTTTTTCTCCTCACAACAGTCAGACTCAGAACTTTTTCCACTATACATTTACATGTGGTGTACTGCATGGTATTCTGAATGTAAATGATGAAGGCAGACAGATCATTTTTCATGACAGCTGTGCTTGTGCAGGTGTACAGGATTAAAAAACATCATTTACATAGAAAGGTAATACACATGAATGGAAACTAGTGAATGTTTCAATATATATATTTTAAAAGATGAGTATTAGTCAGAGTCAAGAACCTTTTTACCCTAATTTAATATGATAGCTATGATAGGATATAAACACACTGTTTAAGAAAATAAAAGCCTACAGTGAATAGAATATTTGACTATTGGTTACAAGTAACTTCCCTTTTATCCAATTGTTGCTCAGGTAAAAGACAAGATATTTAAATGTTAGGGTTATTGATATCTCTAGTTTTACTTTTACTCCAGCATATTTTAAGGGATATATTCACTTCATCTCATTTTATATAGTAGCTATGACTAAGTTTAAAAAAAGGTACAATGGAGATCCAAGCTTTCTTCATATGTGAAACAGGCTTCTTATTTGGCAACCACCGTCAGTAGTGCACAAGGAGAGAACAGTTCCACGTTACATACAGTATTTGTTGTCTTTTACGTCTCTATATTTTTTTATACGCTATATTGCCAAAAGAATTTGCTCACCTGCCTTGACTCGCATATGAACTTAATTGACATCCCATTCTTAATCCATAGGGACCATTCTTCCAGAAGCGCATCTGTGAAGTCACACACTGATGTTGGACGAGAAGGCCTGGCTCTCAGTCTCTGCTCTAATTCATCCCAAAGGTGTTCTATTGGCATGAGGTCAGGACTCTGTGCAGGCCAGTCAAGTTCATCCACACCAAACTCTCTCATATGGACCTTGCTTTGTGCACTGGTGCACAGTAAATTTGGACCAGGAAGGAGCCATCCCCAAACTGTTCTCACAAAGTTGGGAGCATGGAATTGTCCAAAATCTCTTGGTATGCTGAAGCATTCAGGGTTCCTTTCACTGGAACTAAAGGGCCAAGCCCAGCTCCTGAAAAACAACCATACAACATAATCCCCCCTCCACCAAACTTTACACTTGGCACAATGCAGTCAGACAAGTACCGTTCTCCTGGCAACCGCCAAACCCAGACTCATCCATCAGATTGCCAGATGGTGAAGCGCGATTTGTCACTCCAGAGAGCGCATCTCCACTGCTCTAGAGTCCAGTGGCGACGTACTTTACACCACTGCATCCGACGCTTTGCATTGCACTTGGTGATGTATGGCTTGGATGCAGCTGCTCGGCCATGGAAACCCATTCCATGAAGCTCTGTGCGCACTGTTCTTGAGCTAATCTGAAGGCCACATGAAGTTTGGAGATCTGTAGCGATTGACTCTGCAGAAAGTTGGCAACCTCTGCGCACTACGCGCCTCTGCATCCACTGACCCCGCTCCGTCATTGGCCTACCACTTCGTGGCTGAGTTGCTGTCATTCCGAATCACTTCCACTTTGTTATAATACCACTGACAGTTGACTGTGGAATATTTAGGAGCAAGGAAATTTCACAACTGGACTTATTGCACAGGTGGCATCCTATCACAGTACCATGCTGGAATTAACTGAGCTCTGAGAGTGACCCATTCTATCACAAATGTTTGTAGAAACAGTCTGCATGCCTAGGTGCTTGATTTTATACACCTGTGGCCATGGAAGTGATTGGAACACCTGATTTCAATTATCTGGATGGGTGAGTGAATACTTTTGGCAACATAATGTATTATGTGTGCTAATGCCTTACCAGCCACAAGAACTGCAATTAGTCATGGCTACAACACTGAGGTTGAAAAGTCAGATTCTCTTGTTTTTGTACTGAACATGCATGACATTATAATTTCTGCTTTAATGAACAGCTCAACTCTTCAGCAAAAACTCCTCAAAGCTCCCAGATTTCCCAGATAGAGCAGTGGCATGATTGCACTCCCTGCAGTTGGAGTTACCAGGATAGGTATTGCTAAAAAGCAGTCATACTCTTTCTCATCGCTTATTATCAGATCTCCTAGAATGTAAACGAGAACCGGAGGGACGTAGGAGAAGATGGTCATGACCATGCTGTTCATGATGATCTGCAAAGCCTTCTGCTTGCTTGGATGGAGTTCTCCTCCAGCAGGATTGGACTTCTTCAGAGTCCAGAGAATAGAGACATCACAGATGACAATGGCTGGCAGGGCGATGATGTATACAAACATGGCCCAGGCGCTGTGGTTCAGCTCATCAAACACTGTGGACATGATCCCTTGAGCAGCGGTGATGGTCCAAACAACAGCAGCCATGAGAATCCGAGGAGTCAGGCTCTTCCTTCTGCTGTAGGTGACTGGATGAACCACAGCCACGTAACAGTCCAGACAGATGCACGCGGTCAGAAGAGGTCGTCCAGCCAGGTTCAAGGCGTACAAAAAATTACTTAACGATAGGATGGACTTTATGTGCCACAGGAAGAAGTTGCACAGACCGAATGGCACAAAAAACAAGAAGACCAAGTCCATGATGGTGAGATTGAGCATGAAGACGCTGTTGGGGGTCATTGAGCCTCCTGATCTTTGTCTCCGCACAAGTTCCCAGAGAACAGCTCCACATGCAGGACATCCCACCAACGAGAACAGCGCACTGAGAGAAGCCCAAACTACGATACCTGCCATCAGGTCACCACAGTGTCCAAACATGTCGTCTGAAGGCTCGCTGTGGTTGAAGGTAAGATTTAGAGGTCGAAGAAACATTTCTTATCGGCACTGATGCTCCAAATGTTCAGTTAGCCCTGATACTAAAACTATTTGTTTATCTGTGATTTGAATATGTAAGTGACAGTGAGGATCATTTTTCATCAAGATCTGAACTGATGTTTTTATAAACAAATAATCAATCCCACTCCTAGTATGCAATGTCACACATAATCAAAGACAAACTGGGTAAGTAGAGATGATATTATAGTGCTTATAGAAAATATTCACCCCCCTTGTTTTTTTTAAATAAATCAAATATAATCTGGCTTTTAAAGACCCTGTAAAGTGAAATCCAAAGTTTTTGTCTTATCACTCTAGATATGTTGGACTATAGTTGCTGTAAACATGTGAAAACACTGAGATCTACATGTGACTGAATTATGGATTTAGGCCATTTCACCTCTTTCCTGGCTTGGTTTCATGTGGGCTTATGATGTCATGAGCCCACAGTAGGGAATGACCCCGCCCCTCTAACACACTGGAAGGAAGCAGTCACCTGGAGCAGGGACTTCTGGGATTATTTTGTGCAAAGGAATTCACTCTTGTACCGTTCTATAATGTTCATGTTTCATTGCAAAGTTATAGTTATGCATGTTTTGTTTATGGGCTCTATGCACGGCAGGGGGTGGCGTATTTCCGGTGGAAAATAAGGCGGCTTCACAACTGCCGCCCAACGATACATGCTAAGCCAAAACGGAATCTAAACCCTCCTATACTGCTTTAATTTGCCCGTTTCGTTGGGTTTTTTTGTTTCAATTGTTGTTTGTGTTTACTCATTATTGCTTGGCATCCAAACATGCTAAAATGATGTTTCAAAAACAGGTTAAAAGCAACTCTGGACATCGCTGCTGCGTGCTGCAATGTACATCTTCAGCTAACTTTAACTCATCATTGACAGTTAGCTCAGATAACTCATGCAAACCACGAGTAAACGGCAACGAATTTGCTGTCATACGGCTTTCTCTTCTCCCGACTGGAAGTGTGGGAGCGGTCTAATGCCAAATGTGGAATCAGCTCATGCATAGAGTCCATTGGTTCATATTTTTCGGGGAAAATATTTTTCCAAGTATGACACCATGAGTGAGGGGGTTAATGCTGCAGACTACACTGCCTCTATGTATGTATATCTGTGGTGATAAATAAAAGATATCTCCTCATGCTTACTCTGTGAGGGCTTGTTAAACTCAGTGAACTAATCTTAGAGCCACCTCTCATCACAGTTTGCAACAATCTAAAATCACAGAGCAGTTCTCTCATTACAGTCTGTTGTCACAGTGGTATGGATTATTTAAAGCATCATAGCAGAGATTTGAACAGACTTCGTCTTTTCTTCTAAGGTCAAGAGACAGGCTATTGGCGTGAGTGCTTTCCTCCATTCAGATTGTAACATTTTTAAAACCTGAGAGGATCATATTCCTCCTGAGTGGGCGTGGCTTCAGCTCCTTCAACAGACACACCCACACCATCCTGGAGCAGATTTTACTGCCTCATTTTTCATGATTTGAAGCTTAATTTTCCAAACTTGGAGATGCTTTATTTGACTTTAATTTGACCTGGGGGCTCATAACACAGTGATCTATCATACGACAAACCTAAATACAGATTTATTTTTATTTTACAGGGTCTTTAAGACAAAAAATGTCCAAAGCACTGAACATCCCCGAGTTCAGTTAAATCCAGCATCTAGAAATTAAAGGAACTTGGCACATGTGTAAATCTGCCTAGAAGGAGACTAATAAGGGAGGCCACCAAGACTCCTATGACTATTTTGAAGGCGTTATAAGCTTCAGCAATGGTGAGAGGTGCCAGTGCAGTGCAGGCATTTTTAAAGTCACCCATATTTTCTTTTTCTAATATTGATCTCTTTAGTTGTATTTTGGGTCTCTACTGATGCTCCTGAGGGTACTGATAAATTCCTTTCATCAGGGAGCTGGTAGCATGCAGTGTCACCAGTTTAAAACTTTAAAAACTTTAAAAATAGTAACAAGAAACCAAGTATTTAATTTCAGTTTTAAAAAATTAAAAGTTTTGCAAATGGCCTGTTGAGGCCCACCTGCAGTACTTTCAGGGCCCACCAGGGGCTGCTGCCCACACTTTGGGTAGTACAGGCGTAGAGGACAGTCAAATGCCTAAGTGGGAAAATCTTAGAGGACCACAACCATCTTTGCAATATTTTTATCCTGATTCCTTCTCTGGATATTTTCAGAGAGTATTCTGACTTATTTTGTCACACAAGTAAAATATGGGTAAAAAATTAAACTTTTTGAGCCCACATTTTTAACCAGCAAATACAGGAAATTTAAGTTTTGTGCACGTGTGAAAAAAAGCGTAAGAGTACTTTATCCTCATATGTAAGTGGGGACTCCCTCATCTTCAGATGAGGTGTCATGCTTGGGTCTGAGTTTGCTTACACACATATTTCAATCAGGAGATACTTGATATGATTGTAATAATTTATTTTACAAGTTTGGAAATGTTTGAGATTGTGAAGTATTTCGTAAATAGACTCCGTCATGATGTCTTTATGAACCTGAAGGGGTAGTGAGGCCGCCGTCGACAGCAGGATAGGGTAGCCCCCTATAGAGTCTGAACACTGTTGGTGGTGATGGAAGGAGGATAAGATGACTAGTGAGCTTCTGAGGAGCTTGACCCAAGCACTGGTGAGATGACTTGGAAGAAACAATTAAGGTATGCAGGATAGAGGAACTGGACCTGGGCACAGATAGGATGGCTTGGAGAAGGCTGGGGTGGAGGAGAGTTCCAGCAGTCATGCTGAAACTACTGACTGCAGAGGAGAGGACTGATTTAAAAATGTGACAGCTGCAGGATGATCAGATTGAGAGAGGTAGTGGCAAAAAAGGACTGGATCAGAATGTGAGTAGATTCCCAAAACAATGGAAGCCCTAAAGGGCCATGTATTCACATATATTATTTACTGAGTTTTCCTGTGATAGCGGGATTAATCAGCTCATTATCATGGTAAAACAAAAACTGTTATCCTGTGATAACACGAAAATCAAGTTGTTGTCACAAGTAAACCAGTGTTACCTAACTTGACACACCGGATTGATTTGTTTCACACAGCCATTTGTAAAACTTTGGTATACAGCGATTGGGAAAGGGTAGAGCCTTTGAAAAAAAACTCAAAGGGTGATTGGATGAACGTTCTGTCTGTCACATCTTTATGGGCCAATCAGAGCAACAAAACATGTGATGTATCTGCGACTGAGGTGTGCGTGTGCAACTACCGAGGAATAACGCGAACCATGGCGACTACAGATATGTCAGTACACAACTTTTGACGTTTTAAAAAGAAAACAACTCACTGCTGTTCTTTGTTCTTCTTTTAACGAAGAAATGTCGTCACATTCTGATAAAACTGACACTTTAGCAGCATCCACACAAATGTCTTCCGCCACAATAGCACTGGCCTCTTGTTGCTGCTTGCTTATGTCACGACTCCACTGTGCCCTAAAGTACTGCCCCTCATCGCTGATTGGTCCTGTCATTTTCTAACATGATGGATTCGCCAGTGAGAAACACGGAAACGGGTGTATCCATCTGCTTTGAAAGGTTAAGTGTTAACTGGGGATAACGACAAAAATAAGTCGAGATCACGAGAAAATGGACAGAAATTATTCGTTATAATGGGAAAACGGATCAGAATCTTTAACTCCAATGTAAAACCTGTCTTGTATGGAGCCGAGACATGGAGAATGACTAAAACGCAATCATTAAAATCCTTCATTAACACATGCTTAAGAAGTATCTTGAACATAAACTGGCCAAAAAAGATGGGCAATAATGACCTATGGTTGAAAACAAAACAGCTCCCAGCACCAGATGAAGTTGGACAGAGAAGATGGGGATGGATTGGGCACACACTACAAAAATCTGTATCTAACACCACAAGACAGGCTCTGATTTGGAACCCACAAGGGAAGAGGAAAAGACGCTGATCCAAAAACACCTTATGGCAGGATCTCCAGTCTGACACCAAAAGACTGGGATACACCTGGTTGTAGATAGAAAAGAATGCCAATGACCGAGTACTCTGGAGGTCCCTTGTCGACAGCCTGAACCCCAGTAGGGGTGTCAGGTGGAAGTAAGTTAGTAACGGGAAAAAGGAGTAAATAATATTTGTTAATATATGGCCCTTTAGGGCTTCTGTACAAAACAGCTGATCACCAAAGAAGAAAATGGAGCAAGTAAAATGTAGAACAAGTGATTATTAATAAGAGAAAGAATGAATGGAAATGAATCACTCTTCCTGCTTGAACTTAAAAATGCCACTTAAAAAAAAAACTGTAAACAATTTCACATTTTTTTAAGATTTATATTTGGTCTTTTTGTGCCTTTATTCCGTAGAGGACAGTGGATAGAGTTGGAAATGGGAGAGAGAGAGAGGGGAGAGACGTGCAGCAAAGGGCCATAGGCCAGATTTGAACAAGGGTCGCCCACATACATGGGCAGCGCCCCAGACCGCTAGGCCATCTGCGCCCCCAATTTTACTTTTAAAATAGAAAACTTCTAGTCTTATGGTTTTTGTGCTTTTAATGACACACATAATGTATGCAAACAATTCCATATAAAATGACCATTTCTTCATACATTTTCATTTAAACACCCATCCCTCCACAGTAGAACAACTTCTCACAATGTGTTCAAATTAGCTACCAAAATGATTGTTCTTATTCATATACAAATATATAATACACATTTACAAGACATGACTTACTGACCAAATAATAAAAGATGCATTAAAAAAACTCCCACCAAAAAGTTATTATTCATATATTCACCATATTATGGCATCAAAATCACACAAACTGTGGTACAAAAAATATTCACATAAAAGGTACAAAAAATACTTTGCTTAAAAATGTAAATTACAGGTATTTAATCTCATGCACTCAAGTCACACAGCTGTTAGTTAACAGTTCCTTCTTTTCTTTTGGGCTTACTCCAAGATTTGAGACTTATTAATACATTTTCTGTAGATCTTTAACAATTTTAAATAGCCACAGGCCCCTTTTTTACATTCAGCATTATTCTTGTGCTCAATCCTGCTATTTAAAAGGGCCAAGATCCCTTCAGCAGGGATGTCTAGGCTAGTCAGGGCCAGTCCTGGGGCTCTGTACCGGTTTCATGATTTAATATCAAAGACAGATGAGACCTCTGCAGTGTATACACTGATAACATCAGTACATTTATCCTGATTGTGCAGTGGTTTTGTAATATTGTGGTAAAACATTACAGAAGAGATTTGCTTCAGTATTTATATGATCCTCTGATATTTTCTATCTCCAAAAGTTCTTAATTTGTAAGCACTTTTTTGTAAGCCTTGGTTCTCAACTGGTTGATTGGGACTCCAAATGTGGTCGTGAGGCTAATTTTATTGGGTCACAAATATGTGTCTGGAAACAAAATATGTGGCAAAAATCTATGATGTGCTTTTATTTTGAAGGGCATGTCTCATCAATTTCTTCCATCCCATCTTTTGTTCCAACTAAGTCCAAATTGCTTCATTCTTATTAAAAACATTTATAATTGAAACATTTAAGAAATGTGGGTTGGGATTTGTCGTCAAAGGGGTGGTGGGTCTAGACCAGTTGAGAACCGTTCTCAATCTTTATGAAGACAAATCAAAACATAGTTAGAAATATAAAAATATAAAATATCCATCCAAATTTATATGACAACATTGCAGTCCGGAGCTAAAATAGAACAAAATATCATTGTTTGACTTCTGTGTGGCTTTACAACTCATCCTTTTTGTCCTAAAAGAGAGCCAGAATTTTATGTATTTATTTGCCACCCTTTGCTAAATTGCCAGCATAAAATCAAATTTAACTCTTCTTTCTCCTTCCGTCTTTAACGGCGGATGGCAACCAGCTTCATCTACCCTACTATTTCCTTGTTACACCCTAAAAATAGCCATGCAACGTTGACGTTTTGGCCAAACTTCTTCTATTCCCAAGCATCTATCTGCAACCTACTGAAAAGGCTCCACAACCCACTTGTAGTTCCTGAACCAGCAGTTGAGAACCATGGATCTAAGGCACTAGTATGCTAGAGATAACAAGGCGCAATTTAAGATGCACTTTAAGCTCATCCATGATTTTTTTGTCCTTTAAAATATCATAAAACTAATGTTATAATAAATTGTGATCAATACAGTTCCTGCTTTTGTCCCAAAAAGACTGCTTGGATGTGACTTCACCTAACAGCAACAAACACATACTAAGTGTTTTATTTCAAAACATTATCTTTTATCTCATATCTATTAAAATGAACAAACAAAACTTAAGATATTTTAAAATCAATAATAATAATAATTATTATTATATTATATGTTAGTAGAAAATAGTTGAGGATATCAGTGTTTAATATGAGGAATTCTTATTAAAAAAGAAAGTGAATTTTAGAAACAATTTTTATGGAACAAAATTCTAAAACCCGTATGAGAACATTAAGAAGGAAGACCAACGTTTTTTCAGAGTAAAACTGAGCACTGATGGGGGGGGGGGGTGTTGAAGACAACACAACAAACCTAGTCTATTATTTAGAGACCCTTTAAGGATTTCTAAACCCAACCATTGCACCACATCCTGCTAAAACCTCCACTTCTCACTTTCCAAAGCCGTGACAACATCAGTTGTTTGGGATGTGCCAGTTGGGAGAGCGCTGACTTTCCTCGAGGGTCTGACAATGGCTCCTTTCAATCGCTTTAGACCTCCCCCCGCCCAACACCAGCTTACGAGAAAAAAAAAAAAAAAAAAAAAAAAAAAAAAAACCTTGAAAAAAAAAAAATGCTGTTGATTATTAACTGGGATTCCAGTGTGTTCTCACTGAGTGGAATTTGAGCCGTGCATTGATTATTAAACTGAGCAGAGTAATGTTTTCTGCCTTGTCCGATTCACATTCGGCTTCAGTGTCCGGTGCACTTTTACACAAAAATATAAACAGCAGATCTGCACTTGACTCAATTACAGATAAAAAACATGCATATTTACATGCAAATTCTTCACTTTTTGTGCGATATACTCACTAATAGCTTGCAGTGCTTTCTTGCACAGTAAGAGGCCACTGAAACCAGAAGGTTTACTACAACCCTAGGGCAGCATATGCAGTATTCTAACATTTAGTGCACTGTGCATGATTTTAAATGCACTTTATCTTTAAGTCTTTTCAATCCCTGAAAAGCTGGCTCTTGAATCCACCAGTTCACTTTTCCAGAAACCTGTTTTGAACGTTTGCAGCCTGAAAAGTCTGCTCGTACCTCGTATCTCGTACCACAAAGTAGCTGCAGCCGCTGACTCCAACAACCACATGCATCAGTGCTGCACAATGCCTCTGTCTTCTCCATACAGGATGCCTTTCTTTCAGTGAGCATGTCCACTGGCCAGATGGGCTGCAGGGCCTTCTCTGGCAAAAACAAAATGGCTTTTGAGTGTGCTAAAGACCCCCATCAGGTCAGAGGCAGAGTGACCAGAATACTAAACATCACCTTCAGTGTGTGCTTTTACTCATGCTGTCAGAGTTTTCTAGGTATATTCCATATGAAACAATATAAATTAGTGTTTTTTTCCTTTTTGCTGTAATTATTAGGTATTTAAGACACTGAAGGGGATGCAAAATGCTTCACATGTAGTAGAGACAACCACAGACATTTAGGTTCAAAAATACAACATAAAAAACAGCTTTCTGTCAACCCAGTTAATATTGGATTCTGTGGTAATCAGACATCTTGTACCATGATCAGTTTGGCAAATGTGAACTCTTCTTGCTTGTCAGTGTCTCAGTTATAACCACAGGCTAAATTAACTTCTTTTTTGGCACTTAACAGTCATTTAAGAGGAAAACAAATGATGCCCTCAGACACCAGATCAATGCTACAATGTTGAGTCAAGGTGCGGCATAGCCAGCTGATTTGTGGATTTTTTTTCTCAAGGGATCAATCGGTTTGTTTTCTCCTGATATTTAGAGATGATTCCCCCTCATTTGCACGCACCCAGCTCATTTCAGACACCATCTTTCATCCCTTGTTTCCCTCTGTAGAACACAATCTGTGACTCCTCTTGAGTTCATCACGTTGCTCCTAGTTCCTCTCCTCAGGTGTATCCACTCCAAGTGTCAGCTAATCCCAGATATTCTGGATTCTCTGCTGTGGGAGTAACAAATCCATTCACATGGCTGGGAAGTCCTCTGTCTCTCTCCAGCGCCTCAGGGCCATCCACCACAGCAGCCCCGGCAATGGCTTGCGCTTTAGCCACGAGGTCCAGGTAGTATGGGTTGTCAAACGCTGGAGAAGTAGAGGCCCCAGACTTTGCAGGAACCAAGTATCCTGGGTTTTCAACGCTGTGACCAGAGCTCAGGCCGTTAGGGAGGCGGCGGTCTACTCTGGAGCCTTTACGAGGCAGCGTGGTGGGCCGCTCAGGGATTATCGGCCTAAAATCCTGAATCTCCTGGTTTACGTATTCTGAACAGATGGAAGAAGAAAGAGGAGAGATTAATGATCAGATCTGTTTTCTTCTGCACAAACTCTTAAATTCTCACTCTGTAGTGCTCACCTGGCAAAGCTTGATTATGAATATACCCCTGACTTCGCCTGGGCAGGGAGTGATGAAGGTGATTTGGAAGATGAAAGCCATTTTGCACTGGTCCATCCATCTCCAGGTCACCCTGACTTCCGTTGGTGGGGTCTTTGCTGTAGCGTCCCGGGCTGGCCGGGGGGATGGAGGGGTCGTCTGCAGGTCCGTCCAGGAAAACAGAGTCAGACTGGCCCCCAGCAGAGGGGCTGCGATTCAGAGTTGGGTACTGAGGAGTCCACAGGCCATTAGAGGTGCTGGCTCCTAAAGGTAAAGTCGGGTACTGGCTGCGACCCAAAGTGCTCAGTGATGAATACATGCTCCGAGGACCGCTGGCGATGGAGGGATCAATATCCAAGCCCTGATCTCTGCTCTGCTGCAATGAGGAGGAAGGGTTATTCAGAGGATAGAAGGTTAAAAGGTCTGCAATACGTTGAAACAGGTCAGCTAAGCTTATCTGTCATACAGAAGCACATTTCAAAATCAGTGCAGCCAATGAAGAGAAAAAAGATTATAGCTGATACAAAATCCAGTTTAAATATACTTTCTAGAGATTTGTCTGATCTGACTTCTTCACTACTCTAGTCAGCATTAATATAAAGTGATAAAGAACAACATGATAAATAATGAAAATAAATCTGTGATTAGGGGGTTTAGATCTGCAGTATCTACCTCATAATACTTTATGTGAATTTCTAGCATGACTTTCTGTCAAACTGGCATTTTCCATGGTTTCTAATCCTGGTTAATAAGGCGATGAATGTCGTCTGTTACACCTCAAACAGGATGATGTTTTTATTCCTGTGCCTTCTATCCAGGGATGGGAGGACAATATGAACAAACAGCCTCAGATAATGTACACAATTATACTTAGCAAACTTTATCAGCTCCATATTTAGTAACAATATTTTAGTAACAAAGATGATCATGTTTTGTTACAGGAGGACGGATCAGACCACTTACACTTTAAAGGAGACGTAGAGCACAGTCAGAGATTTGACATTTCTCTGTTTAGTTTCTGAATTTGGTGTTCCCAAAATCATATTATTTCACAAACTATTCTCTCTTATAAAATGTGTTTCCATTGATATCCATGATTCACATTCTCACCTCTTCAGGTCAGTTAATCTGAAATTCCTCATTAATTTATGAATTACACCCCTGATCCATGAAGGACACATATTTGACGCTATGCCTGGTTAATGGTAAAACCACTAAGAGAGCAACAGGTACAAGAACTCAGACATTTTAGAAAATATTAAAGATAACTAACAGCTTATAAGGTCCACCTATAATCAGTATATTTCTGTTAACAGTGCATTTGTATTCATATGAGGGTTGGAAAGTAACTCATTATATCTACTCAGATTTCTGTCATTAAGTCGTTTTTTTGGGTACTTCTACTTTTTGAGCACATTTTGTAATCAGTATTTTTAATTTTACTTAAGTGATATTACTGGAGAACTCTTGTTCTTTTCTCACCTCTGTTGTCTACACTGTAGCACATAGAGAGAGAATAAGTTCCACCAGTGCTACTTTGCCTCTGCAGAGTTGAGTGAATTGATCTAAGCCAGGGGTGTCCAAACTTTTCCAACTGGGGGCCACATACAGAAATATATAAGGATGGTAGGTCCACTTTCATATACCTCACTTCAAGTTAGTAAAACCAATCTAATAGGTTAAGATATGCATCGTGATTGAGCGTGCTAAAAAAGACAAGGGAAATAGCCAGTCATTTTAATAATTTCAGGGTGGCCATTCAGCCACACCCCTGGAATATCACCCGCTGCCTTAATATTTTTGCTATTTGCTGCCTTAATCCATAGGGTGTTATAAATCAAGATATTGTTATTATTTTGGTTGCCAATATGTTTACCATTTACAGTATTGTCTCAATTTAGCCACAAAAACAAAATCAGTAATTTCTACTTGTCAAAATGTTTGTTTACAGAATCAGAATGGTAGCACCTCCTTGCGCTTAAACTAAGAAGAAAAATACAGACTAGCACAAGTTTCGTGCTCTAATGTGGACCATATTTCATTAAATTAAAAAAAAAATGTGCGGGCCAATAAAAAGTAGACCGCATGATGCATTTAGCCCCAGGGCCATAGTTTGGACACCCCTGATCTAAGCTCTGCCCACAGCAATTTCAAATGTGGGAGGATTTGTGGGCGGAGTTACCCATCATTCCCCTTGGGCAGAATGTTTGGATGTGTCCGTATGCGTTTAGATGTTGCCTGTGGTACAGGGATCCCTACTGGAGTTCTTCTGCTCATGTTCCCAGTGGATTTTTGTTAATGATGTTAGACACATTTGCACCATGATTGAAGTTATTCACCGGGTTAAGAGTTCCCGCCTGTGACTTTAGGTGGTCCTAGAGGACACATAGTGCATTAGTATGCACTGGCTTGCAATGATTTCTTTGTGTTCTTCAAGAGGAGGCCCGCCTTGCCACAGATTTTTAACAGTTACTGCGGCTCTATCATATTATAAAATATTTAAGACTTTCAAAACTTTATTTTAATTATATGTAGTGAGGACAAATAAAGACACTTTTGAACTTTTAAATTCAACTCTATATGAGTTTAATTAACACTGTCAATCTTACTGTGCATTTCACAATATTATAGAGGTGTGACTTTACCGGAACAACCTGGTTGGAGATCTATTCTTTTGTTGTTCTTGAAAATAATGAAAGATCAGATTTTATGGTACAACTCCTCAGTACTCAGTGCTTAAAGTAAACTTTAAACTAAATACTTTCTACTTCTACTTGAGTAGAGTTATAGATCAGTAGTTTTACTTCTGAGTAAATTTAACCAAAGTAACTGTACTTTTTCTTGAGTACAACAGTTGTGTACTCTTCCAGCTCTAATTCCTGTGTAGTCCTAGCTGTATCAGCCAATCAAAAATCTGCAGGCTTTGGTGCATGCAGGATGAACAGTCATTTGGACAACAAAAGCTGGCAGAACACAATATGTGCTTAATGACAAACCAGATCCCAAGAAATAGCACTTAAGTTGGAAGTACCATTATTTTAAATACAAACAAAAGTGGTGGATAAATTAATACTTTACTAATGCCACTGCAAAGTTAAGAGGTCAAGGAAGTTGTTGAGACACTTGCCGAGAACCTCTATCAAGCGTGAAACTCTAAACGATGAGGGAGGAAATGATACAATTCCCTGAATCGGCTACATAATGTATCTGTGACTGTTCACGGTTGTCTATTAACTGCTCAAGAACTGCTTTGGCCTGTTATAAATAAGCCAGCCTAGTATGGCATGACTACGAAGTAAAACTGACCTTGTATGACTGGTGTCTGGATGGCCCGTTGGTTTGAAGCCCGTCTGTTTGAGTCCTGGGAAAGAGGTTGGGCTGAGGCACCAGATACTCCTCTGCATCCAGCAGTTCCCTCATATTGTTCCCTTCCTCCTCCAGAAGCATCCGGAAGAACTGGCTGTCCACTGGGCTCGACATGCTCATCTGCTCGTCGTTCTTAAAGACAGAAAACAAACATAACAGTTTTTAAAAAACAGAGAGGAAGGTGCAGTCTTCATTTATATGATGCAGGTTTCTTAAATGAGCAACAAAGTCAGACATTTGCAGCAAGAACACACATTTATGTATAATATACCTGGATGACAACAAAACGAGACGGATCTCTGGCCATGGCGCTGAAATCATTCACCAGATCTTTGAACTTGGGCCTGCTGTCTGGGTCAATCATCCAGCCTGATGTACAATCATAAAACCAAGCTGTCAATAAATCCTCTTCAGTGCTAACCAAAACATGTAACTCTGTCCGGCTAAACAATAAAAAGACCACATAGACCATACAGTAATTTAGGTCATATTTATGCATAGAATATATTATTACCCTCTCACTTATCTGCTTAGTAATACTAAAATAAATTAACACTGCAGCAGGAACTACTAACATTTGACCATGATCATATAGACATCGATGGTGCAGATAAGGGGTTGTGGAAGCCGTTCTCCTCCCTCTAAAACATCAGGGATTTCTCTTGCAGGGATCATGTCATAAGGTTTTGCACCAAACGTCATCAGTTCCCAAACTGTCACCCCTGAGAAAGAAAACACATAAAAACATAGTTTTAAGAAGAGAATATTCAATCTTAAATAAAAATGCAGACATTTTTTTTCCAAAAGTGAGCATACATTAATAACGCTTGCCGCTCTACAGCACTAAAAAACATGTAGTCTTATTCAGCAGAAACAATGGAAAAAGACGTTTTTTGTTTGTGAAAACAAAGCTTGTGAAACAAGTAAGACCTACTATCTGAATTTTAATCCTTTATTTTATTGTACCACAGTATTCCTTTAAAGCTCCAGTGAGGAACTTTGTTTTTTGTTTCTCTGAACGCACAAGTTAATTTTGCTTTCTTTTGGTTTAATTGACCAAAAAAAAAAAAAGACTGTTTCTGCAGCATTTTGTTCATCACCTGGTGTGACACCAACCCCCAGCTAGTTTTAGGGATTAAAATACCAGAACAGAAACAGTCAATCTGATGCTGATGCTCTTCTTTTCTTTAGTAGCACAGGAAGAGGCTTCAGTATTAGTTTTAGGCTTTTTAAATGACTAGCCAAAACTATACGAAGCAACACATATCTCTCATTAAGCACTGAAGCAATATTGTGGCTTCAAAACAAGTGTCTACTAGATTTACTAACCTCTATTCCAAAAAAGTTGGAATTTTCAGTCTTTTCTTGCCCATGTCTCAACTTTTCCAGGACGTGTCACAGACATCAAATTCAGAATGTGTGTATATTTCCAATAAAACTGTAATCAGTCACATTTTGCATAACTTTTTTGGACCTGGGGTTTGTACCTCAAGTTAAGTTTTTACAACAATAACATAAGAAAAACCTAACAAGACTTTGTACTGTAACAAAACATTTGATAAACTTTGCAGGTCTTTAGAAAGAAACAGATTTTGAAATGCCACTAGAGTTTAATTCTAGCAGTGTCTGTCAGTTCCAGCTCTGAGTGATACCAACCATAACTCCAGACGTCGCTCTGATGTGTGAACCTCCTGTGCAGAATGGACTCCAGGGCCATCCATTTAATCGGCACCTTGAAAATTATAAAGAAGAAATAGAAAATAAATAAATATGTTTCAATAGTTCCTGGGTAGGTGATCATATAGTTATGGCTTCAACTTACCTTTCCTCCGTCAGCGTGATATTCAGTCTCGTCTATATCAAGCAAACGGGCCAGGCCGAAGTCAGTGATCTTCACGTGATTCGGGTTTTTAACCAGAACGTTACGAGCTGCCAAATCTCTGTGGACGAGCCGAACTTCCTCCAGATAACTCATCCCCTATCCCAGCACACAAACAGATCCATCAGCCATAAATTCAGCTTCACACATCACATCACACATCACGCCATCACTATTTTGAAAAGAAAAAACCAACTGCCAGCAAGGTTCCAAAAAAAGGCCAATCTGACATTCAACTACTTTAAAAAGTAGTAAAAGAACAACATGTGCACCTTAACCAGTACAAAGATGACGGCATGTTTCTCTTTTACACACCTTTGCTATCTGGACACACCAGTTGAGGAGGAACTGGGAACCTATGCGATCCTTGTTCTCTCTGACGTAGTCGAGGAGGCAGCCGTAAGGCATCAGCTGAGTGACCAGCTGCACTGTGGAGGTCAGACAAATCCCCAACAGACGACACACGTAGGGGCTGAACACCCCGGCCATCACATAGGCCTCCTGGTGATCACAGAAGAAAGATGTTAATGTATTCAAACTGGATTTATGCATGTTGTGACTGTGTTTGTCTGCATCACACTAACATCAAGGATCTCTTTATTGGCTTTTGGTGATGTGTTCTCTCGCAACACCTTTATGGCGACTGGTATCTTGACATTTTCCCCATCAGGAGCCCAAACTCCCTAAAAGTCAATGAAACCATTATAAAGGTTTGACCAAATAGGCAGAACTCAAAAAAATGCTTGTATCAAACTTTTTCATTTACTGTCAATGAAGCTCATACCTTGTAAACGGTACCAAAGGCCCCTGCACCCAACACCCGGAGCTTTTTCAGCTCAGTCTCCTTCAGGATACGCATCTGAGCTTGATTGGGTGACGCACCACTGGGTGTTAAAGGCTCCACCAGCTGTGAACCAGAAGAAGCAGATGACAGAATCCTTTTCAACAAAATACAACACCTGATGGGAACTTAAGAACTCAATCTAATGGTGATCTTTGATTCAATTAGTTATTTGTACTTTTTAACATCCATGCTCACCTCATGTTCCTGAAGGATCCTCCTCATCGTCTCCTTCCTCTTCAGCTTCTTCTGCCTCCTCAGGTAGAAGACCAGCAGGGCCAGCAGGATGAAGAACAGCACTACACCACCCACAGCAGCAGCAATGGTTGTGCCCGGGCTACACATGAGAAAAACAAACATTTTAACGGGGTATTTCCTAAAACAAACTTAAAGAAAATCTTGTATGAGCTAATTCTCAATTTAACTCAGTAGTTTTGTTAAAAATGAAGAAATAAGCAGCATAGATACACTAGTTTTGTATGCAAAAAGTTGAAGCAGCTCACCCTGTCCTGGTGTCAATGGGGCAGCCTCGATCGTCCATCACAGTGCAGCTGAAACAGAGGAGTGCTGGGTGTAAAATAAGTCTCACAATTTAAAAAGTGGTCAAAATGAATAGAAAGTGATCCCTAAAATGATGCCTGTGGCACATCTAACTTCACAGGAGACACTATGATGCTGTGAAAAGTGGATGTTCACTCACGACAGCGTGCAATTGGTGTTGCAGGGCAGACAGTGTCCAGTTGCATTGCTGTACTTCCACACCGTTTGCTGATCCTCTTTGATGCCGCTGGGACAATGGTCAACACAAAATTCACCATCCTGGAAGTTTCTGCACTCTTCACAATCATCTGGACCCTGAAGATGCACATATATGAGTTTATACTGAACGGTTTTATAAACATACACAGTTTTTTACAATTAAGACAGGCAGTAATTTGAGTGAAAAATGTCCATGTTATTGATGGTTTATGTCATATTTTAAAATTTACAGTTAGAAATAGATTCTAAATAATAAAATAAGATTTCTAAGGGCTAACACTATTGTTGGTTGTCCTTGGGTGTGGCACAGAACTTCATGAACATCTTACCGGTCCGTGACAGGAGGCAGACCCATTCAGAGGTCGACACTCTGAGTGACAGACGCCGCACTGAGATCCATCCGTGTATTCACGCACAGAACTGTAAAACAGGCACAGCAGGGATGAAACATAACATCCCATTACACAGTCTGGGAATTTGTTGGATGCTTTTATCTGAAGCACCTGACACAGTCATAAAGGACATACATTTTTAGAAAGGGGGCCCCAGCTGGAAATAACTGCACACGTTATCAGAGGACCAAAACAGGATGTTCTCTGAACCACACAGGGCAGTACATACAGTGTTTAAATAATGAATTCAAATGGTTGCAAAAATATTTACTTAGGGAATTTTTTTTCACTTTATTGTGAAGAGTTATATAATACTGATATTACTCTTATACTGGCAGGTTCAACTAAAGCCAACATTAGCCTAGAAACAGCTGACCAGCTTTACTCTGTTTTTGTACTTTCTTAAAAAAGCGCTCAAATATATAACAGGTTTCTGACTAGTGGCACAGCAAGGCTAACTGACTCCCGTTGATTCCAGTCTGCATGCTATACCAAGCTAACTGACCACAATGCATAGTTCCATGTTATTAATTTACAACTGAAGTGTAATACATAAATTGTATGACAACAAAGTACAGGGAGGCTGATGTCAATATGACAGTCTTAAATGGTTATCATTGTTTTCTTCTTTCATAAAAGAAGTCTATTGTGTATTAGATAATGTAAACTGCACTGATATCAACATGGATTTTTAGCATTAAGTCCATCATGTTATCACAAGAGTCAGCTATGACAGTATTGGCTCAGGAACAGTTCAAGTTACAAGCTTTCAGATTGATTTATAATGAACACTTGGCAGGATTGGCACTGACTGTAAACCCTGTCAGCGCCAACAAAGAGCCTTTTGTTTGCAAACTTTACACCAACACGTCATTGAGTTAATCATATTTAACTGGAGAAATTAAGTACTGGATTGGGGACTTCAAAATGTCCCCATGAAAAGTGCGTCTGTAGCCTTAGCTGCTAACTGAGACCCCTTCTTGTAACCTTTATTTAGATTAATTTAAACATTCTTAATATTTCCTTATAATTATTAATAATAATGTTGTAATTTTTAATTTATGTATTCTTTATCTATCGTTTAGTTTTTACTCCTTTATTTATCTATTATTATCATCATCATTATCTATTCCTTTATCTATTTTAATTTCTGTTAACTGTGATATTGTTTCTTTTGTTTTTCTTTCCTAACCGTTTCTATTTTTATTTTGTTCTTCTTAAGGAGTCTTTCCTTACATTTGGCCAGGGACTGCAGATGAAAACTAGCTTTTAAGCAACTGTGGCATATTTACAGAAATGATGATTAGTATGCAATGCCACTTCGCAATAATTACAAGAAATACATAAATAACGGTATGGTATGGTATGGTATGGTATCATATTGTACAGTAGTGTATAAGATGATATTTCACGGTATAGTATGTTTTTGTATCATATCATCACTCAGCTATTTATTGTTTTTTTCACTGTGACACGTACACCCACACACAGCCAAACTTTCTTACCCCTGAAAGATGTCACACTGCTCGACACACTCAGAACCACGCTGAAAAGTCTTGCAGGACACACACTGGTTGGGCCCAGGACCCCAGCAGCCCCCCTCACACAGCGGATGACAAACACGCCCCTCTGCCTCTGAAAACACACAAACATAGAACAGTGCATGAAAACCATAGCGCGCACTGTAGGATTTGTTAACAACACTGGCTATCTGAAGTGTTTAAATCTTTATCAGAGCTTGAGCTGCAAATGTTAAGTTTGTTTCATAGGTAAACTCTAAAAACTCCTGCGTTTAGACATTTGTGATCTTCTCAAGCCTTTTTGTAGATGGTTTAAAATGCTTGGGAAGCTAATTTTATGCAGCTGATTTAAGTTTCAACAATAAAGAAAAATGCAATCCAGTATCTTGAATAGGGGATCAACAACAGCTGTGGAGTGAAAAGTATCTGACCAAAGTGCAAACTGCAATAGCTTAAATGGACCTTGGCATTGCTGTGTAAACAATAAGGTGTTTGAGTTTGTAAACCTACCACAGAGTTGGAGTTTCTGGTTATTGCTGACAATACGGTGGGGCCCCTGGGTGGGATGGAGAAGACTGTCCCAGGGAATTGAATCAGTGTAACAGAGGCGGGAATTGTTGTGCAACAGGACTAAGCCTCCGCTGACACTACGCAAGGATCGCAACCCCAGAGACTGGATGTGAAGATTTTGGACTGCGAGTGAAAAGACCCCCCTAAATAAATTAAAGAGATCGGAGACAAAATACAATCAGTTAATAAATAAATAAAATCAGTGGAAGTTCACTGAAAAACGCTGGGAATATTGTCAAGCAACTCACAAATCAAGTAAAATGCTAAAAAGGCAAAAAAGAAATCACACAAATGTTTTCATTTAATCAATAACAACATGCAATGATGACTGAGCTTGTTTTTAACCAGTATCAAACTAGCAGATCCTGTATTTATCAGTATGACCTCCTTTGAGTGTTCTGCACTGCAAAGTGTCCCAGAGACTTGAACTGCTGTCCTGGTTGGTTTGTACTTCAAGTGAGAAACTGCTGTGCTGGCTAATAATTAGCCTTTACAACCCTGAAAGCGAATAAACTGCCTCAACTGTTTCCCTGACTGATAATTTTACAAAAGAGCACAAACAAAGACACAAAGCTGCACAAAAAAAGTGAAGGAACGCAGCCTCGCTGAAATCACAGATTTGAAAAAACAAACATCACCTGAGTATTAAAATATCTATGTGATATTGTGTGTAGATTTGGAGACAAAAAGAAAACAAGGGGTCTTACTTGTAGAGCATCCTGCCTCTGATCACCTTCAGGTTCTCAAACACACTCAGGTCACCCCAGTCTTCTGGCCAGGCATCAACATACAGATATCCTGAATAATCAGACCAACAAATGATAAACACTGATATCAAGGTCATAGAACATTTCCTTTCCAAGGCTTATGTGTAGCATATTAGGGAAGATGACGCTATATTAAAGAACATACTTTTTAAAAACTGGAAACATTCTATTTCATTTTCTTTGTAAAGGTTTCAGAGAGGCTCCATAAATACCTGTAATCTCCTCCAGATTTCTAAAGGCACTCAGCTGCTCGAGGGTCAGGCCGGTCCTGTTAGTTACAGGGTCCCTGCACGATGACAACTCAGAATGTTATAGCAATTTAACACAAAACTCAAGATGCCTTATCACATCATCATATCTAGATAATTATCTTGTAACATCTCTACTGACAGATAAAATCTGTGCTGGTGCATTATCTAAGGTGTGTTTACATTTCACACTTTCAATTGTGCAGACAAGAGGATTCATCAAGGATTAGGCATCACAGTTTCAATTGCTGTCTCTTTAGCTAACCCACCAACAATTTATACAACATACAGAGTAACTGTTGATCTAGCTGACTAGTAATAAATGCAGTTTATTTTATTTGATTTCAAAGCACATCAACCCTTCACTGATGTTTAACTTAATTTCTTTCATGTTGATAAAAAAACAGCTCTCTCTGTTTCTTTCTGTTGACACAGAGATATATTAAAGGTGTAAACATTTAAGAGATTAAAACACACTTCAGCTCTGTACTTTGAAGAGACTGGTTTGGTTGGTAACTTTCCCCTTTACTTGCACAAAGAATCTTCAACAAATTCTGAAGTAAACTTAAATATTTGAAGGCCGAACCTTGGGATGTGGCTCCATTGCAGTTCAAAGCTTTGGCAGTCGTACTGTTAGTTATACAGTACCGATTAAAAAGTATTCACCCCCTTGGATGTTTTACCCTTTTATTGGTTTTATAAAGCAATCATGGTCAATACACAGTACCGTGAAAAACGTATTTGCTCCCTCTCTAAGTTCCTGATGTTTTTGCATATTCATCACATTAAATGTTTTGGTGCATCAAACCAATCTTTATACCTAACAAAGACAACCCAAGTAAATACAAAATGCAGTTTCTAAATGATGATTTAATTTATTAGGGGGGAAAAATCCCAACCTAATTTAAGGTTTAAACTCTAAAAAAATTAAGTGCCCAGATATACAAGCCTGATTGAGATCTATCCACACAGACTCGGTGTATGATTGCAGCCAAAGGTGCATCTATTAAATACTGACTTGAAGGGTGTGTGTGTGTGTGACATATGTCACTAAATTGGCATTGCTTTGTAGGAATCTGTTTTCAATTTGAACATTAAAGATGTTTTCTGTCATTTTTTCATTGTCTACAAAGCCAAATTATATTAACCATGATTGGTTAATAAAATCAATAAAAGGGTAAAACTTCCAAAAGTGTAAATATGTTTTATAGTCACCTATAAAGAAGTAAAAATTACTTTTTAATATCTATATTGACTAAAAATATTTGTACTTTTTGTATTATGCTTGGTGAACCTCTCACCTTGCAAAGCTCTGAGGGAGGAAGGCCAAACTACCAAATATCTTCTTACACCGGTTGAACTGCTCCACATTAGATGATGTTACCATGGTGATGCCATGGTTGTCTGTGACACCTAGGTTGTCCATACCCAACCCATAACACACTGAAAAACAAAGAATAAAATTAGATTTCAACTTCAAGAAATTCAACTTAACTCAGAGCTCCTGTGAGAAATGTTTGTTTTGCGTTGTTTTTGGCGCCCCCTGTGGACAAAGCTTTATCCTTTTCCTCACCTTGTCCTATACTTACACGTTTTTGGAAAAGTATTATCTTGCTACCTTTTACTAGTCAAATGTGTTTCTTTTCATAAATTTTGTGGTGTTAAATGTAAAAACAAAGGTTTTTTTTGGCATGCGATGATTCCATAACCTGACACGCCAGATGGATTTGTTTCACACATCCATCTGGTAAACCTTCGATATACAGCGTTTGGGAAAGGGCAGAGCCTTTGAAAAAAAACTCAGAGTGTGATTGGATGAACGTTCTGCCTGTCACATCTTTACGGGCCAATCAGAGCAACAAAACACATAACAAAGCGGCGACCGAGGTGCCCGTGCTCAGCTACAGAGGAATAGCATGAATCCATGGCGACTGTAGACATGCCAGTACACGACTTTTGTCATTTTTGAAAGAAAACAACTCACTGCTGTTTGTTGTTCTTCTTTTAACGAAGAAATGTTGTCAAGTTCTGATAAAACTGGCGCTTTAGCAGCATCCACACCAATGTCTTCCGCCATAATGGCACCGGCCTCTTGTTGCTGCTTGCTTACGTTACGACTCCGCCTCGCCTGAAAGTATTGCCCCTCTACGCTGCTTGGTCCTGACACTTTCTAACCTGGCCCAAACAGTTCAGATGGGAGCTTTGCAAGAGGGATTTGCCCGTGAGAAATATGGAAACGGGCATACCCATCTGCTTTGCAAGGTTAATGGTTCCATTTATCCGACATCTAAAGTGTGCACCATGCAGCGAACGTAACTTTATGGAAAGAAATCAGCCTAGTATCTGATGGTCTAATCTGCTTTTTTAGGTCTCTATATGAGGACTTGAATTAATATAGCAGTTAATGATCAACCACATTGCAAATAAACTGGGATATCATCGGCGTATAGTGATAGAAAAAATGTGTTATGCATTTATAACTTGTAAATCCCCTTGAATACATGGATGTTTTTCATTTGTAAAACACTTGCATAAGTTTCACAAAGCATTTCAATTAATAGAAAAACGCTTTTTGATCAGTGATGTAAGAAGAAGGATTCATGACATGAAACAACCATGAAAAGGTACAACAGGAACAGGTTGGTTCACTCTGCACTTTGTTAGCATGTGATGCATCAGAACAGCAGTACGTGCAGAAAATAACAAGTGCTTAAGGACCTTGGCATGCATGTGGTGAATGCATAACAAGAACTAGTCCAGCATGTCAAGTGTGCACAATTTAGCCACAAGGTGTAACATTGTTTTCCTCACTAAAATAATAGGTACTTAATACTGGCTAGGACATAAGAATAGCTATAATCATTTGTGACATAGATTAAATAAGGTAATAGTATGGAAATATGTCTATGATGACATGAAGTGGCTGCACATCCTGCAAATCTCAAAGGGTTTCTTTAGACTGAAATGGAGGCAATTGGATCACATTGAACTTGTTATCACATAATCCAGTGTCACTATGTTCACTACGGCAATAAAGAGATGATTGATTTCAGCAACAATACTCAAGTTGTCTGTGATATTGAAAAGACTCTAAATTAGTTATTAGGGACCTATCATGTCCCTTAAATATATCCCCAACACATTAAAGCCAGTGGATGTCTAAATAACCATCAAATTGGGTTATTAAGTGTATAATTAAAACTCCAAAAGCAAATATATGCACTAGTACTCGACATTTCTCACCTTTAGGACAGTCTCCTTCACACTTCTCACATTTCTGCGTCTCGTTTCCATCAGGGCTCCTGATGATGACTTCCTGGTTAGCTTTCGGACAAAGCAAGGTACAGGCCACTTCCATGGCCAGATAGTTATCTACAGATAGAGAAACAACACTCTAAAGGGTCTTTCCAGAAAAAAAGAAAATGTATCAGGTATGATGAAACGGGAATCTGGTAGCCCGACGTGATAGAGAAACAGGAATGTGATTGTGACATCGCCAGGTTTGAATTCCTGGAATGTGTGAGGAAATCTTGGCAAGGAGAGGGAATAAAATCATAGTTTTTCACTGACAGCATTTGCTGTCATCGAAGGCACCCTGCAGCAAAACACTTAATCATCAGGTGAACATGTGGAGCTGCAGACTGGTCACTACCTGAGTAGATTTGTGTACAGGTAAGTTTACAAAAACGGTTCTCACAGGGACAAGTCTTCACACAGGTGGCTCCAAAGTTGAACTTCTTGTTTGGGTTTGGTTTGGTCTGAAAGGTGACAGGGTCGTAGATAGTTGGTGGGGGGCAGTTTTCTTTACACACACCACTGTCATTGAAATGACGGCAAGCCTGGAGGGAATGAGGGAAGACATGTTAAACAATGAGAAGCAAAACACTCTTACATGAGTTAAAGAAAACTGAACAATTATCTTATCAGTGTCTTTTTTCTTTTTTTACCAGACAGTCAGAGTCTTTGGGTCCAGTGCAGCCGGCAGCACACTGCATGTGACAACAGTCGTTTGAAAGGGGACCTTTACACCTCTGACACCCAGACGCACATTTAATACGGGTCACTGCCAACAGAGAAATTTCAGCCATGACTCACCCAGTCTGACTTTTTTTTAGAATCACTGTAATACACACAATATTAACTCACAAGTCTGGCAGTCCTGAGCGGTTTCTCCCCAGCAGCTTTTCCCACATGCAGAGGCACAACTTGGACCTGAATGATAGAGAGAACAGAAAACAACAAATAAGAGCAGAGCACTGGACTAAACAGAGATTTAAAGTAGTATAAAGTGTACAGCTATTCTTATGGCTCTGGTTGTCTAAATAGTCTAAATTTACAGTATTATCAGTAATTAATACTTCATTACTCGAGCAATTAAAAAGCAGAGTAGGATCGACAGAGAGGATGGCACAAAGAGGGAGAAAAGGGGATCACACTGATGGAAGTATAGGCCACTGAGCCCTGGTTTTTGTCTTTAATTGCTGTGAAAATTCAACCTCATGTGTCAATCATGTGCTGTTGGGTCCATGTTTTCGGTGGATTTTAACCAGATTAAGGCTGTAATGTTAAACAAGACTAAACTGAAAAGATGCCGTCCATCTCTTCAACTGATAAAGATGAAGGGTTCCTTCTTTGGTGAACAGGCTCAGTGCTGTCAAGACGCATCCCCACAGCATGATGCTGCCACGACCGGGCTTCACAGTGGGGATGGTGTGTTAGCATTGATGTGCAGTGTTTGGTGTCCATCAAACACAGTGTCTTGTCTGATAGGCATAAAAGCACCATTTGATCTCATCAGACCAAAGAACTTTCTTCCACTTGACCATGGAGTCTCCCACATGCCTTTTTGGTGATCTCTAGTCAAGATTTAATATGAGTTTTCTTTAACAGTGTCTTTCTCTTTGCCACTTGCTTATAAAACTTTGATTAAGAACCTGGGCAACAGTTTTTGTATGCAGAGTCTCTCCCATCTCAGCTGCTGAAGCTGGGTGTCTTGCTCTTGGTGGCCTCTCTCACAAGTCTACTTCTTGTACGATCACTGATCTAGGCAGATTTGCACACCCTTCCATTTCTTGATGGATTGAACTGATTTCTGGGGGATGTTCAGTGCCTTGGAAATGTTTTTATCCATACCCTCTCTTAAACATTTCAATAACCTTTTCTCTGGGTTGCTTTGAGTGTTCCTTTGTCTTCATGGTGCAATGGTAGCCAGGAATACTGATTAACCAGTGGCTGGTGAAAACTTTTTAGAGGCACTGTATCACCCGTAAATACAGTATTAGCATAAATTTGCCAATACTGATGATCAGCTTCTTAAGCTATTATATGCCAATACTGATGTGCTGACAATACCATGTATCCCTACTAGTTTGAAGTGGACAAGAAGTACAGTCAGAGATGTCAGAAATCTTATTTTGTTATTTGATTGTGTTTATCTGTAGAAAACTTGACCATCATCCATCCCATTGTTGCCTCAACAGTTTACTCTTTACTACAAATGCCTGCCTTGTTGTGGCACTGAGGATAAACGAACTAAAGTCGACTCAATTCACTGACTATGAAAAGTTTAAACTTGTGACAAAGCATTTCCTGTCAATTCATCCAGTGTTGTTTGGGAGGTTTTAGTCAAGAGTGACATTGCCATCCCAAGGCAAATGACCTTGTAGCTGAAGATATGCTTTTGAATAATTGACTGTTGAGGTTTCTGAGCACTTGATAAAAATTTGAACTTCTAAATTTCTAAAATTATCTTTTAAACTGGACAGTTTTCCACTGCTGGCTGAAATGCTTTGCCATCTGTGTTGTTTTCTACTTTGTACTTATTGTAGTACTGTTAAAAGTTTCAGTCTTCATACTGTAGTTTCTTTGGGTAAGTTTACCGCTCACATTTTGGGGCTCGAGGCTGCAGTCGCTGCATCCTCGCGTGGCTGTTTTGCTCATCCAAAGTGTCCCTCCAAATAATATTCTGGGCATCTGGAAAGCACAGCTGAGGGTTCCCCCAAATATACACTCCACCCAACAGGATCTCTGCAAAGGAGATGATATGCAAAATAAACAAGGGCTAGACAGAACAACAACAAAAATATACAGACCCACCTTAAGCCAAGACCAAACAGGTAGTTTTCTAGGCTGCACTTCAGTGTTTGAATATCTGACCTGTGAGGCTTCGTAGCCGGAGAGTCCTGAGTCCCTGTCCATTCAGTGTGTTGTCCAGAACAGCCAGAGCGTAGCTGGAGTTGTATAGCTGGCTGCCTCTTATGATCCTGAGGTTGTCCAAAGGAACTAGACTTACTGACACATGAGCTACAAGCACATAGCCCTGAACCTCCACAATCCCCTAAAAAAAGCAAAGATCTTTTAATTCTTTGTTTTAATAGTATACACACCAGCACCATCTTTGAAAAGCATCATTTAAGAACATTATGTTAACATCAGAGATACTGCAGTCTACTTTTATGCATATTTGGCAGTTTGGGAACATTTATCAAACCAGAAACCACTCTACCTGTAGGAAGGAGAGGTCAGGGTTTCCATGAAGGTGTGTAATCTCCAGGTTTCCGTGGACAACCTGACAGCCAGTGTAGAGCAACCTCAGGGTCTCATAGTGATTTTCCTGGCTGGAGGGAAGAGCTAGCTTCATGTCTGTACCCAGGCATACTGAAACATAGATAACACATGATCTCAAGCATGTATAATAATGCTCAATATTCATTCAGTCAAAGTTAATAATGTTCACTGTTGATTACAATCATCCACAAGCACAAACATCATCAGCCTAAACAGTATTGCATGAGAAGAGAAGTCAGTAAAAAGAGTTTGAATGTTTCTGGATATGGTGCAAAATGATGTGAATGGTATTTCAGTGAACAGTAAAGTAGTCTTTCTTGCATTCATTGCACACCAAGTTAAACATATGGTCATTAATCACTGGACTGGCAAAAACTGCAGAATAACTTGTGACTTTATTGTCATCACAATTGCAAATGCCAAATCATTTTACGGAAACAAACTTTTTCAACGTGCTTATTTTACATGCTCTTGAACCTCTTCAACACAGTTAAAACTCAAGCTAGTCATGAGGGAGGTTCAAAAATTCTTTATTTATTTTTGATTCATGAGAAACACAGTACAAAACAGTCTAGGGCTGTGCAATTAATCAAAAATGAGTTTAAATAGCAATATGGCCTGCTACAATTTTCAAATCGCAAAAGGTGCAATATTTCTTTGACCTGAAATTTGGGTAAAAATACCAGTTTTAAACTTCTTTTGCAGCAGAGATGTATGCATGACCAATCATGCAATCACTCAGGTGCCATTTTTTTTAGAATAGTTTACAAAAAATAGACACTTTTAAAGAATTATTCAGCCCTTGTTTAGGATATAAGAAAGTTAAGGAATAATAACGTATCAAATCACAACTGCAATACTGGGGGAAAAAAATGCAATTTGATTAGTTCAGCCCTAAACAGTCTTAGCCAAAGTTTATATGGGTTCTTCAATATTAATTTATTTAACAAATTGTATATTATTATTTCATTTTTTTATAAATATAAAAAGCACAATACGATATTTTTCAATCATCTGTGGGCCCCTAAAAAATAAAACAAAACTTCAAAGACCAAAATAACTGTATTTTGTTTAAAGATTTTTTGATTCTATACATAAACATATTCAAAATTTTAGCATTTCTTTGGAATGATAAATGTAGCCTATGTGTTTTTCCACGTTGCAATATCTACATTGCAGGAAGGAAAGAGATTGCAATGTCATTTTTTTCCCCCAGTATTGTTCAGCTCTGCCCTGATCCAAGGATCATGACTTTTAAGTAAAATTTATCATTGCATTCCTAAAAATATTGTATCTTTTAAAAAATGTGTTTAAGGAAGAACCATTATGTGAAATTAGAATGAAATTTGTTCTTTGGTGTAATAACTATGCGGTATATACCCACAAGACCCTCCTGTTTATTTTGCCACATTTGTTGGGATGAACTAAGCAGGATGAATTTACTGTAAATTAAACCTGCTATCTCAGTAGACACAATCGTGATTTAATTGGTTAACTGTCACATTTTAAGTTTAGTTTTCTTGCACCCAGGTGGGATTGTTGCAGTCAGAGAAAACTACATTAAAACTCCACTCTGACTTTGACTCCTCATATTTTGACTGTGCCACTGTTTACAATCGGCTTTGAATGTGCTCCTCTGAAACACACACCATCTGTGCTGCCTCTGTGTGTGTCTCTGAGTGTGTGTGTGGTTGGTAAATTTTCCACTGGCAGAGAGCAGAGAGCACAGATTCCCCACAGTGGCTCACACACAGCAGCAGCATTACATTCAGGGTCACACAGCTCGACAATTCATGGGGGCTGTTGCACACATAGCTGCCATACTTCAGCAGGCAGTCTCTCTCACACATGGGGGCGTTCCTCCTCTGCTGGGGTTATAAATGACTTCCTCTGGCTCTCATCCAACAGCCCTTCAATAGTCAACCCACTTTTCCTGATTGAAGACCCCCCTCTTCTCGTCTCTCAGTGCTATATCCGTCCATCCTTTGGGGGAAAAGATGTCTCGGATACATCATTGGAGGAACAGGAAGTGTTGTCGGGCAGGAGGAAGGTGGAGTTCAGGAGTTTTGTGCTCCTTATGTTCTTTTTCATGTTTGTGCGTCTGTATAGTTTCCTGGTGATGGCTGAGAACATATTAGAGCTCCTGCAGCCTTGATAAAAAGCTTTGGTGTGAATAATTAAAATCCGACAAGCAGATGGATCTTTGAAAGAGTGACTGCCAAAAATAAACACCCTGTCACTGCAGCTTGAGTTAAAAATATTAAATCAAATCAGATCACTGCCTTCTTCAGTTATGTCATTGTGGAGAACATGTTAAACCAGGGAGGGGAGTCATGCCTTTAATCTTCAAATAATTTTTAATTAGGGCTGTCAGCCTTAAAGCAATTAATCATACTGCAATTAAAGTCCATAATTAGTTGATTCATTTTTTAATCACATAAATCACATGGTTTATCGTCCCTTTCAGCACACTTTGGATGAGCCACTGCAGTGATTCCCTGCAACCACAGTAACAAAAATAGATAGAACACAGCTTCTTAATATCTAATTTCACTTTAAAACTCACAGACAGCTCAGTGAAAAATCATCAGCACCTTCTGTTATCAAACATTCCTTTTTTTTTTTTACCATTCACATATTTTCCCTTTCAATCCATAACAAGTTCATTTTTCTGTGGTCAAGTTCTCGCCAAAGTCTGCATCTATCAGAGTCCTGTATTTTCCCTCGTAATAAAAGTCAGTTAAAAAATCTAAAATTAAACAAGAACATTTTTAAATGCAAAAGAAAAAAATAGAACTTCAAATGGGTCAAAGAATTAACTATGGCCCTAATTTTGCCACAAAGAAAATCTGCAAACCACACAAACAATAGGAACCCAGTTTTCAAAAAGTTGGGGCGCTGTGCCAAATAACAATGTAGTTTTGTATCCTACAAAACAGAAACCGATCTTGAATTGAAAATAGCACATTTGCAACGTATCAGTTGTTGACACTAACACATTTTATTTGTTTTGGAAAATTGTATTTACCACAATTATACCAGCAATTTGTTTCAGAAAAGTTGAGACAGGCACTTGAAAAAATTGGAAAAAACTTTCAAATGCAATACTGTGAAACTGAACAACTTGAAAATACTCAAAATAGTTTGCGTAACTGATTACATAAAAGTTTTTAAATAGTGGAAATATGTTTGTTAGTATGACTTTAGTTAAGATAAATAATTTACAAATCTCTCATCCACTGCAATTTAACCTTTTGTGCCCTTCGAAAGAGTTCAGTACATTATTCTTGTTGTGTTGAAGTTGCTCCCAGAGGCTGGACTTCTCTAACTGAGTGGGTAACTTCACTCATGGTGCAAAGATGTCTAATGCCAAAAAGCATTCTGAGGACCTGGGCCACCAGTTGATGATCATTGGTGTAGAAGAAAAGACCTGATGGAACATTTTACTATCTATTAGGCTAATTGGCATCAGTTATGTGCCAACATTTTAGAATAGAGTTGTTAGAATAATGTGCAAAAACAACAACAAAAGTTTTAGGATCTTATGTTCATTTGCACAGTTTTCAATCAAATGTAGGCTTTCTTATTTGAATAAAAATTAACATTTTCATTTTTAACAGCATCCCAACTTTTAAGGCGATTAGATTATAAATACGGAAACAAACATATAAATAAAAGATGCAAAGCTCCAGCTCTGGAGGTAAATGTGCCGGAAAAAGGCAGCTTTTCCATTTTCTAAAAAGTGTGTACAGCCAGCTCTCAGCTTCCTCTCCTTTTATTCCCACATTGTTCGCTCTTCTAAAGTCTCTCAGCAACGTGTGAGTGGGTTTCTGTTTGTGTGTATGTGTGGCCTTGTGAGCAGCAGCCCACCCCTCTGTCCCCCAGGCCTAAAATACTCGCTCTTTTATCACTACTTTGCTCTGTCAGCCGGCTGTCGTCTCAATAGCTCAGCCTTCCTCCTCTAAATCCAAGCACATCTCTTTTAAAACCTGTTTCACAGCCAATCAGAGTAAAAATCCTGCCTGCCCCCGTCCCCTTTGTTCATTACTTTATGTTAAAGTGTCATTTCACAGGAGTGCGTCTCAACACATGACACCCATTTCACAAGGTTTGTATTCATACATGCCACCAACCTGTGAGCGTCCAGGTTACAAACTGATCTCTTTGTCCAGCAGTGTGTCACCTGAACAACTACTGACTAACACTGACATCCAAACACACACCAACAATCACACAGCTGACCGTAATAAGGCTCTCTGCTGCCAACGTATCACAGCAACTTGGCTCTGGAAACTTCCACTGGTCAGCTGATTCAGTGGTAAACAAGAAGATTTCTACTTTTCTGCCTATTTTCCACATTTGATCATTCAAAAGTCATGAAAGAAGTTTTAGATTGCTTTGAAACAAACTGTAACAAACGCTTATTTGTCTGTGAGAATTACAACAGAAAAACAGAACATCAAGAAGACTGCTTATTTCTATAATTTCATTTTTCACTGCCTTTAAGTGTTTCCAGGGGTTAGATGTCAGACAAAGGCATCAACAACACACCAGTGAAACTAGGGGTGCACAAGGGATGAATGATAATGTATCAGCAGAAATCACCATATTGTTTTCTTTAACAGACATGTTCCTGACCACCTTCTTACATCAAAAAAATGAGGTAGTTTATTCACTTCAGGACTAAATGTGAGAAAATTACTCTCATGGTTTGATTTTTGCTCTGATATGCATTGTCAGCTATAGAGAGGTGTGTGCCTTTCCAAATCATGTTCAATCAATTTAAGTGACCACAGGTAGACTCCAATCAAGGTGTAGAAAACATCTCAGCAAAGATCCAGAGCAATGGAAGGCAACTGAGCTCAATTTTAAGTGATTTTGAAGAGGGTCTGAATGCTTCTGTCATGTGATTGTTCAATTTTTTTATTTTTCATAAATTTGAAAAAAATCTTAAATTTTGTTTTCACTTTGTCATGATGGGTTACTGAGTATAGATTAATGAGGGTAAAAATGATTTTTTTGACTGTTGCATCAGGCTGCAACATAACAAAACTGAAAATAGCAAAGAGAATCTGAATTCTTTCTGAATGCACTGTAGATGATAATTTGAGAAAGAAATGTGCTTAAAACATTCTGGAGAGCACTTCCAGACCTCCTTACATGACGGGGAAAACAATAAATGAAATACATGGAATTAGTGCTTGTACTGATCAACAGGATGATGTCACTTTTTGGTAAGTTTTAAACTAGCCTGAAAATCAGAATGAAAACAATCATGATCAAATAGAGATTGTGATACAAATGAATTGGGTCTATGATGGTTTTCCATACTGCCCACAACTATCCATAGAGTACTTTGATTGAAAGCATTATCATTATCATTATTAAAGTGTTAAAGAAAACTTAAAAAAGTATGCAGGAATAGAAAGAACAAGAAGAGCTAGACAGGAAAGCTCAATCAGAGCTTACTCTCCAACCTTTGTACACCTGGATAATGACAGTGTAAACAAGGACCAAATGTCCTTTTGTTTGGTTTGGAAAGAGGTCCAAAAACGTGTGGAGCTGGTAGAGTTTTAGCTGGTGACAAGTTCTTAAAATGGATCATACTGAATCTGAAACCAACAATCTGATGCTGAAAACACACATAGCACATGCAGTTAAACAGTACTGATGATGTGTTTTGGAACAAACCTAGTAATGTGTCAAGTATCACGTTACGCCGTCTGAAATAAAGTGCACGTCAAAAGATATGATACCATAAAGTGGTCGATGTTGTGCCATTTTTAAAACTACAACACTAGGAAATTTGCCGCAATAATAAGAATGCAACACCATAAATAAAAAATAAAAGTTTAACATAAAATCAGGGCAGATATATCTGTCTCTGTCTGTCTAACCGGCGACATCCATTGTGGCTTTTTAGAGCGAGGTTACTGCGTTAAAGTAGAAAGATGATAGTTAAATCCTTTTTACATGAAGAAATCCTCAATCAACTCATTTTTTTTAGTCTTCGGTTCATTTAACTTATAGTTTCCACTCTAATTTGACTTTCATATCCTTTTGTTTTATCTGATTAGAAGCACAGACTTGTTTTCCACTCAGGTCAACTTTTCCATCTTTATTCCATCCATTTTTTTATATTTAGAGGACTTCTCCCAGAGTTTTGTTGTTGTGCTGTTGGCTATTTTGATACAACAGACTGTATCTAGCAAAAATACTGGTGACTGATTAAATTTTAATCTGACTTCCTGTTCGAGACGATGTGACTAAACTTTGTGTCTGCCACATGTGCTCTTTAAGTGAGTGCTTGTAAAGTGAAAGCCAGCCTGAAGCCACACCTGTGCATGGCTGCATGCCAGGTAACACAGGGAGTGTGCATGTGTGTTTACCAGTGTATGTGTGTACGGAAACATGATGGCAGCGATGCTACTGCAGGAGTTAGACTGTTCCATGTTGGAACAGCCTGCAGAGAGAACAGCCGACAGGATAATTTGGCAATGGATCCGGTCCTTCAAGCTGAACACAAACAGAACACCTGATCCATCAGGACTTTCTCTGTCAGTGTATTATCCTGCAGATTTAACATGTCGCTCCTCATTCTAAAGCAGCGCTAATCCTAGCAACGCATCTTGCATGAGCTGCAAATTTCAACCAACCTCCCTGAATACATTCTTTCTCTCCCCCTTCTCTCCCTTCGGTTGAGGAAGAAAAAACAGGTATTGCTCAACAGACAAGCAGAACAGGATCGTACTGTACTGCAGCGTCAGACATGAGCTCCTCACTCAGTCAGTTTGTTATGCAGAGACTACAAACACAAACACAAGCAACAGCCAGGCATCAGAGGATCACCTGCAAAACTTTTCACACAGTCTGAAAGCCTCTGCAGCTGCAAGTGAGCATGCAAGTAGTTTAAAAGAAGGAACTAATATGCTCAGATAATATGCAAATTCATGAATAAAACACAAGTTATCCAAGGCTGAGTTAGGTATAGAAATACCATTATCAGCTGTTGAGATACCCAGTACTGGATTTTTGCTGATATCTGAAAAGCCGATATTTCCAAACTCATTTGAGCCGATGCCATTTTACAGTGCATTCAGACAGTATTCAGCTTCCTGTTATTTTTTGGTTTTCTTATGTTGCAGCCTGATGGTTCCCTATGATGACAAAGGTAATGCATGAAAAATGAAAATCTGAGATATCACGTTTCTACACCTTCATTGGAGTCCCCCTGTGGGAAATGAAATTGACTGGGATGATTTGGAAAAGCACACACCTCTCTATAGAGGGCTTCACAGCCGGCAATGCATATCAGAGCAAAACCAAGCCATGAGGTCGAAGGAACTGCCTGCAGAGCTCAGAGACACGATTTTTGCAAGGCACAGATCTGAGGAAGACTACAAAACAATCTGCTGCACTGAAAGTTCCCAAGAGCACAGTGGCCTCCATAATTCTTAAATGGAGGAATCTGGCACTGGTGGCCGGCCAAACTGAGCGATCCAAGGGGAGAGGACTTTCTACGAGAAGTGACCAAGAACCCAGTGGTCACTCTCACTGAGCTCCAGAGATCCAGAGTGGAGATGGGATAAAGTTCCAGAAGGACAACCATCAGTGCAGCTCTCCATTGATCTGGGCTTTATGTCAGAGTGGCGAGATGGAAGCTCTCCTCGGTGCACAACACATGAAAGCCTGCTTGGCTTTCACATGGAGTGCTTTGCACACTCCATAAATCCACTTAAGTCCTTAATATTCACCTCCACTAGTCAAACGCTTGTGCCAACAGAGTAAAAGACTTGAGCTGACATAGGTCTGTTGGTCCTGCATAAAGCTTCATAAGTGTATTCGTACATATGGCTGATATTTGCTGCTAATGTGGGCCCTAAATATCGTAAGAAATTTGAATACATGCCAGTACAGCTAATTAGCTTTTAATGCTAATATCTGCTGATACCAATACACCAATAATATCCCTAGTCAAAAATCCTGTAAGCAGACATATCCAACTTTATCCAGTTTGACTTTTAAACAAGGGCAAATGTTTGCTGTTTGACTTGTTTGCATCAGGTCTTTAAATGTATTTATTATGTATTTTATATTTGTATGTATGACTTATTCTTGTTTATCTGAAACTTGTTAAGTATGCTGCTGTCTGTCTTGTCCCAGACAATTTACAAAGATCTTTTTAATCTCAACTAATTTTCTTCTGATTAAATAATGCTCAAATAAAAAAGTTAGGGTTGTCAGAAGATCAGAATCTTTAATCATGACTGACTTCATAATTTCTGTAGTTAATCTGGATTAATGGCATCCTTTTAGATTTATTTTAAAATTCCTCTTTTTGCTTTAAAAACTGCCTTTATGGACTTCTTCTTTGGATACAGACCTGCTTTTATAGGTAGATCAACAATTTTAACATGAGCTTAAGCGAAAAAAAAAGGAGAAAGGAACATATTATGGATTGAATAGTAAGTAAGGGGACAGTAAAAGGGTAAATGTTTAATATCACAACCTGCAGATGACTTTTGACTTGTCCCCTGAGCTGCCTGTGAGTAAACAGACAGCTCAGTGAAATAAGACAGTAATAAGTAGTGGTAGACTTATTTTATATCACTGTGGCTGTAGGGAGATGCAACAGTGGCTTAACCAAAGCATGCTGAGAGGGACAATAAAGTATGAGATTAACTGTGATAAAAAAAAATACACGCACCAGTTGTGGACCTTAATCATCATGATTGATGTGAATAATTTTGACAGCCCTAAAAAATATAGAATTAAGAATTATATATATATATTCTTGTAATATTTCACTTTCAAGAAATACTGGATTGTTGGTCGTAGCAAACAATATCTGTTATAGACAATAAATCTCTAGTATTCTACCTTTAAAAGGAGACTTGCCAGTCAAAACATAAATACTTTATTTGATTAACATAAGTATCTTTTACATATGCAGTACAAAAACACACATTACTACAGTTTCTGAAATGTAAATATTAACTCTTCTTCCTTGGGAGTGTCAACCCTAAAGCCTTTTTAACTTGAACTTGAGTGCAGTTCTGGCGAAGAGGACAATAAGGAAGGAGCTACTGTAATGTAGCTCGAGGTACGATCGAAAAGGTGTGGAAGGAAGAGCACAATGCAAGAACAATGTCACCACATGACATAACTAACCACAGTGGAATGCACAATGGCAGCCTAAATTTGTGAATGTATTTATTAGATGTTGTGAAAATGTAGTGGGTTTCTTTGCTCCATGCACAGAGGCTGTTTCAGCTGACAGCCTGGGTTTGATTCTGGCCTGTGGCTCCTTTTCCTGCATTCAATTCCACTTTAAGGCTGTTAAATAAACAGAAAAGTCCTTATGATTTTTTTTTTATTGCTATGACATCACGCTTATTAAACAAACTTCCTCAGTAATTTCACAACAGCTGCATCCGTGTCTGAATTTAAAATAATTCATTGATTTGCTGCATTGCCTTGAAGGGCAGTCACAACCATGAAACAAATCCTGCTACTTATTTTCATCTTTCCAGGTTGGACTTCTCAAAACCAGAATGGTTTCATAATACCAAGGTTATTTCACTTTTTTTGATAACGGCAACCTTTCTGATATTTTCTTAAGCTCTCTCACTTCCCAAACTAACAAGAGTATATGTCATGGTTCCCTCTGCTCCTCACTTAAATTAAAGTGAGAGCTCTTTAGGTGGGCGGCTCAGAGAACACACCGTGCTGTGAAGGAAGGGAGGGTGTGTTCACAGTAATCGTTTGTTCTCAGTTATGCGTCTTTACGATTGTAAGAAGCTAAAATCATAAATGAAATTGAAACTCAATTCATCTACCAGTGCTATTCTCAACACCCTTCCCAGTTTCCAACGCTATCTACATTTCTATCAAAATAAAGAAATAAAAGCCCCAAAATAAATCTTAAAATAGACACTAATGTAGTCCAGTAAGGTCATTATGTCTTAATATGCAGGGTTTCCTTTCCTTTAAAACACTTGATTACAAAGTTCTTCATGAACTCCCAACCAAATAAAAAAACTCAGTAAAAATGTAATCTGCAAGTACTGTAAAGTACTGTAAATAGTGTGTGTGTGTGTGTGTGTGTGTGTGTGGGGGGGGGGGGGTTAAGGGAAAGCTTTCTGGGGTGAAGTCAAATGGGGTGGCCATGGAGGTCATGAAAATCATGGCCAATTGTAAAGTTAATATGTGAAAACCATATTATATATCTAACCTGAATAATAATCACTCTTATCAAAGCAACAAAAATGAGTTTTATTTATCTGTTTATACCGTAGTATAATATAGTATTTCAAAATGTAACCCCTTTTCTTAAAACAGAATTACCTTCTTATTTGTAAGGTTAACAATGTTGATGGGCACTAAACTGTTAGAAATTAGATTTCATAGCCATGATGTCCACAAAAGTCAGTATAACAGAAAATAAAGACGAAGGAACTGAAATAACTTTAATGGGACAATAGATACATCATTGAAAAATACAGGTGAATATTTGAAAATAGGTTCAAAGTAGCAAAAAATTGGTTTAAAGTAGCAAAAAATGGGTTCAAAGTGGCAAAAAATGGGTTCAAAGTGGCAAGAAATTGGCTAAATGTAACAACAATGGGTGGTTAACATGGTAAAAAGCAGAAATAAGTGTTTAAAGGCAGTTAAAGAGTGGTAAAACTGGGTTCAAAGTGGCAAATGGAAAAAATGAGCAGTGAAAATAGTGAAAAGCGGTTCAATTGGGGTAAAAATTGGTTAAAAGTGGCAAAAATTGGATTAAAGTGGTATAAAATAGGTTTAAAGTTGCAACAATGGGAGGCTGAAATGGTGATAGTGGTTATAAAGTTTCAAAAATGGGGTAAAAGTGGCAAAAATGGGAAAATATGGCAGCTAGTATAAAAGTTGGAGAAGAGTTATACATTGGCTGAGAGTGAAAAAATGGGCTGGAAAAAACAGTCCAAAGAGAGAAAAAAGGGGGTTAGGCATCAAATATGGCTTAAGAAAGAAAAAAAAATGGAAAAATGTTCAATAAAGATGGAGAAAAGTGGTTTATATGTGGCAAAAATGTGTTTACAGTGGAGAAAATGGGTTTGATCTGGCAAAAAAGTTGCAAAAATGTGCGGTGCAATGCTGAAAATTGGTTAAAAAGAGAGTCAAAATAGGGTGAAGGTGAAAAATGGGGCAAATTATGTGCAGCAAAAGTAGTAAAAAGGTTTAAAAGTAGCAGTAAAACAGCTAAGAGTGGCAAAAATGGGATTAATGTGAAATATGTGGCAACATGGGCAGAAACATTGATGAATAGGTGTTAAAATGTGACACAAATAAATCATTTGAACATCAGAACCCGATAATAGCTTAAGAGCCTGTTTTTAGCTCTAAAATGTTGTAACTGTTTGCCAGAATGCTCGTACCAATGCTACTGATCCAACACACATGCATCCATATCATCAGTAAATCACTACTGGGGAGGGTCCATCCACCCATTCACTGGGGTTTTCAGGGGCCCAGCCAATTCTGTGGGCAGGCCTGACAATGACTTCGAACTGCTGTCCAATAATAAATCAAAATAAATCTTACATGAGAAAACCGTAAAAGCATTTAAGACTAGGTAAAAACTGTGTAAAAGTCAGGAGCTGTCAGAGTTTCTCACTAAGCCAACAGCACCCTGACCTGCTGGCTGCTGAAGTCTTATTCATCCGACCGTCTGGTTTCAGTAACTCAAAACAACAGGTTTGGTATGGGAGTTTGACTGTGCTGCAACAACTGTTATGATGCCAGGTGTTATGTAAAATTCTTCAGTTAGGTTTCTAAATCTTTTAATGTATCAAAAATATTGCAAATACAGATGTTGTGATACAACTTTGTCCTTTCTGATACAGATTAATGACTGTCAGACTACCTTTTATTTTTAAAGATTAGTTTTTGGGTTTTTCGTGCTTTTTTGGATAAGAGGAAAGTGGATAGAGCTGGAAACAGGAGAGAGTGGGGAGAGACATGTGGCAAAGGGCCACAGGCTGGATTCGAACCCGCGTACATGGGTAGTGCTGTAGACCGCTACACCCTCTGAGTGCCCCAACCGTGTCAGACTACCTTTAAGAAACACCTGCAGGATTTAAAAATATTGAAATATGGATGGAAACATTGGATTGCAATTTGCAAACATTTTTTATATCTTTGACTGATTTTTAACTTTCTTAAAATGTCCTAATCTTGTTGGTGTTCAAACTGGGATATTTGCTGATGCCACCTCCAGGGCGCAGAGGTGTTTTCCTCCTATTATGTTTGGTTCCTGCAGGATATGTGTAACAAATACCAACAAAACAAGTCAATTTCATGATAGGTAAGGTGTCACAGTTTCCTCTCTGTCTGGTTTTGACGGCCCCCTCCTCTGCTCAGAGTGATCAGATTGCTGACACACAGCCCTGTGAGTCACTGCTAGACCTGCCACTGACCGGCATTCAGTGCCACTTAATCACTGCGCTGTGAGTTTCACTCAATGGGGGCAATCGAGTGTGACAAGGACATGAACCCTGTGAACACCGGGCTTTCCAAAACACAGAGAGACGCAAAATATGCTCTCACAAACAGGCAGGATGCTGTGGTAATTATTTCAGACCACTGAAAGAAAAACATATCTGAAATCAACACATTTGAAATCAGATGTTTGTTGGCTGCATGTACAAAGAGAGACAAAAACAAGTCTTACTGGTAGTTGCTCAAACTGTGGAGAATTATTTGCTGTGGATGATGCATTACTTAAGTTGTAGTGTACAGACCAATCACAGCGCTCGTTCTAGACTGATGCTTCAGAGATTGACTCTGCAGAGCAAAGTGCACCAACCTGTTCCCATCAACAATGCAGTCGTATTTTCAAATCCCTTCAGCTGTGACAACTGGCTCTCTCAGTGTGTTTAGTGGTGATGATGGAGGTGGGGGCAGCCAAACACAGAGACAGCAGCACTAAATTTCAGCTAGTTTTATCAATTTTCTAGCAGCATGTTGTTTATTATTACTTTATAGAAGTGCTACTCAAAATAAAGGCTCTGGTGTGAAAGCTCTGCACTGACCTACTTCCTCCACAGATTATTGATTATTTTAAAAGGCTAAACTGTGTTTGACATATGAAATGCTTTCAAATAATCTGACAACACATATTGATGTTTGGCATCACTTAAAACAGGACCTCCAATAACATCCAGAGCCATGCACGCAATTTTGATCAAAAGCAGCATCTAAAGATTATTTTCATGGTTAGAATCTGTTTGGTCCTTGATAAACCACAAATTCAAGATCAAACTGAAAAAAAATATGCATGTTTAGGATAGAGACACTTTTGTCATTGCTTAATCAAATTTTGTCTGCTTGTTTGTGATTGAATGTAGGCAAAATGCTGAAATTTCACTGAATTGTCTCTTTGAAACTGTATTTTTTCCCCAGAGATGAAGGAAAACTCCCACACTGCCGACATTTTTCAAGTTTGATCAATCAAACAGCCAGAGTTTGTTTGTGTGAAATTAAAAAATTACTTTCTCTGAATTTGAGGTTAGGTGTATCAGCACACCAGCAATACAGTGCTGCAGTACAACACATAAACAAAGACTACTGACACTGATGCATGCCTTTTATTAGTAGATGGACAGAGGTTTGTCATGCTGACCTAAAACAGGCATGCACCCCTACCATGCATACAACTATGATGAATGCACAGTTGAAAATCATGTTTATGGTATGAATTCATATATTTGGTTCATTAAAAACACAAATTCAGACTAAAACAAATTTGTTTGAATCCTGAGATCTTCTCTGGTCTAATGAACTGCAAATTGTTAAAAACAAATCACTATATGGAAGCAGTACACAGGAGAATGGTACGGACCCAATGAATCTGTCCAGGCCACCTGGATGTGGAGCACCATGCTCAGCCCCACCTCTGTTGCTTATTTGCTTTTATGAATTAAGGGGTCTTTCTTAATTAAAACAGAGCTCCATAAAGTTTATTTTATAGATGCTCAGATTGTTAGAATCAGCACCGATAACGATCACAATATTTTGAATTACAATTTTATTTAATTTTCTGTTATGTTTGACAATAAAACCAGATCAAAGTTTGCCCAACAGGTCAAACCTTCTGCTTCAAAATAAATCTCTTTTCTGAATCAGTAGTTTGATGTACTAGACTGCAGTATCAAACTGATATGACAACAGATAAACATCTGCTACCAACATCTATTCATGCCTGCATTAATAGCTGATGACCAGTGTTTTTCATATGCTGGTACCAGTGTTAAACCAATGCAACTGTGCATTCCTAGTATATTCATTAAACTGTAAACCATTGCTCCTGTTTCATGGATAGATTTCACTCATTGAGGGAGAAAAGATATCTAAAAGTGGCAATGGCTTCCAGACTTATGCTGCAAAGTCCTTCACGTGTAACACATGTCTATGTGCATCAAGAAGCAGGGAAGTTTTGCCACTTTTGAAAAAGCTTTTCTCCTTTAAAGTGTGAAACTCAGCCATAAAATGACAAGGGTGCTTTATTAGTAAATCCACATTACTGATAGGGATGGGTATCGAAATCCAGTATCAACATGGTACCAGTGCCAACACATCTGAAACCTACTAGACCTAATTGCAACACAGATACAACACAGATACTGATGTATCATTTCAATGCCCCGACACCCAAATGGCACTCCATGCCACTCCAAATGAAAGGCAGGAAACACCTTATAAAATTTGTGCGATTTATGTGCACTCTATTTCAGCTGAGCAGGAGTGATGTCTCTGCTCTGCTTGCATTTTCCTACAGAGATAATAATCAGATTGAATGACATATTTAGTTTATCGTCTCTGACACAAGTATATGAATTTTAAGCTTCTAATGTGAATAAGTGACACTGGTTCCATTTCTTATGCCATGTTTAAAGATATTTCTGCAAATCATTTACAATACCCAGACAGCTTTAATTCTCCTTCAGATTTTCAACAGTTTTTTTTCTCTCAAAAGTATCAATTTAGGCACCAGCATCATTTAGAAAAGTATGGATTTAGCAATGACGTCAGAAAAAACCCAACTCTAATTACTGAGTGCAGTTTTTATTTAACAGACTGTTCATGTCATTAAAAAATATATTTATATTATTTATATACTGTGTATATATTCGTATTGAATTGTAATTATTTTGACTACTGCAATTTAAATATGATTTGTGGTAATAAAGAGTGAAAATTTTAAGATCACTATCTCTCTTGAGTTGAAAGACATATCAAATGCTTATTGAAAGAGCAATATAAGATTGATGAGTGAGATTTTTTTATTTTTTTATTTTTTGCACAAAGATATTTCATTCCAAAATCTGTGATTAAAATGTGCACCAAGACATATGTACTGCTAAAAATATTTTAATAAAATGGTGCCTGAAATAAATCTTTGACAAACATTTCCCCTTAAAGACACATTGCACCTAATTTAAAATGTATTCCAGCACAGATATCAATATTGATCTATAAATGTTGGTCAAACAGAATTTAACTTTTAGGGATGAGGATAAACAAAGAAAAAGACTACTGCCGATGTAGCTCTGCCCTTCTTAAAACTTCACAAACTTACATACACAGATGACAATATTTACAGCCAAAACAGGCCAATATTTACAGCTGGTGTATTGGTTTTAAATATCAGCTGAAATGTTCACATCTGCAGTTGATTGTGATTAATTGCTAAAGCCATCTTCAAAATCTCTCCAGTAGAATTGTGTTCTTACATGAATAGCATGAAAGAGAAAGTGAAGATTTGTTATTTGAAAAACAGGCACACACTGATGTATCAGTTGAACTTTAGTACTGGCAGATATCAGACCAGTTGGTAGATAATAATATGGTATACATCAATACCCACAGCTGCAGTGTATCTATTGTGTTTTGTCATTCTATTGCTTGGAAGCTTGTGTACCTAACTACTTCCTTAGAGTTAGGCTGAAGAAGTAATCTTTTGGACAAAATACTTTGTTTTAATGGTTGATTATGAAAGAAAAGTTGAAGTGTTTTACTATCTCTAGGAAAGATAAGTGACATGCATTTTGTAAGACTACTGAAGAAGAGGGACCGCTAAAAATTACACACACCCAATCATACTGCTCATTCAAAAAAAATAGACATGCAAAGTAACAAATGCTGCAACAAAGTCAGTAACAAAATCAGCACTGATTTCATTTTATGCCTGAATTTTCTCAATTTTCTCTTCTGAAAATGCAATATTGCTCTGAACTCCTACATGCTGTTTTTCTCTAGTATTATCAGAACTTTTAAATAAAGTCCTGATTTGCAGTGACTATTCCGCAAATGTGCACTTGTTTGCACATTCAGTTAGCTCTTGTTTTACTGGCATTCTCTCAAGCTCCAAGTGTGACAAGTGGTCCTCTATCAGACAATGTCCTCTTTGGAGCCAGAAGTGAATAATTGACATCGTCATGATCCCGGACACACAATGCACTGCTTGTTATTATTGTTGGTTTGTTTTTGTTTACGCGCAGAGCAAACCAGCCTAACGCCCGCCTGCACGCGCACTCTAAGCTTGTATCTGTCCCATAAGTTGCAAAGCACGTTCTCATATTTCTTACCTGTTACTACTACTGTGTTTATCCATGCAACAAAACCATGCTACACGTTGCTACATTAAGTCTAAGTGCAAAAAAAGTAAACCTCACTTGAGGCTACTTTGTGACAGGTGCCATTTTTTTCTCCTTATCACTGCTTCATAAATCCCACGAGCCTCAGCAGTGACTGAGTGACGAGGGCTGCGGACTCACGGAGGAATGTGGTCCTAGCTTGAAATATCACCCTCTTCTGAGTCAAGTTAAACCTAGAATTTTACTTAAATGTTACCCACAGCTTCTAATTCAATAAACATGTACGCAATGTGTCTACTTTCTAACAGTGAAGCATTTAAAGGGAAGAAAACCAGCGAAAGTTACCCACCTTCTCTGCCCAATGCGCCCGTCACTCCGAGCAGCACGGCCCCGACAAACAGCAAACTTCTCACCGCCTCCATCTGCTGAGACCCGCCGCCTCTAGTCCATACTCCAAACTTAGTTATTTTTACAGCTCCCAACGCCGAACTGATGTATTCCGCCTGCCTCTGGCGCCTCGGTTCGTTTTTTGTGTTTTCTGGAACCTTTGGAGTTACTCGTTTCCCAATCTCAGTGACTTCCTCCCTGGAATTCTGTGCCTGTTGGTTGTGGAGCGTGACAGCAGCGCGCATGAGCAGAGGCGCGCGCCCGTGAAGGCCTGAGCGGGGAGTGGCAGGTTGACTCAGCCCGCCCTCACTGCGTTATAAAGAGCTAAATACACTCCGTCAGAGCTGTTAGTTAGAATAAGTCAATGGTGGCGGAAGTGAGTGCATATTTTGCTTAAATGGAATTAATAATAAACGTTTACTGTAGAAATCCTGCTGAAAAGTAGAGCAGGAAAAAATAAAATAAAAGAGGCTACCAAATCAAGAAATAAAATGATTCAAAATGCAAAATGGCAACATTCAAAATATTACCTTTAATACTATGGATTAATCGACATGTGCATTCAATAAAAAAAGAGTAATAATTTACTCCCAAATTCAAGTTGGAATAAAAGTCTCTAAGTTTTTTTTTTAAGTGAAATGAGACATAAAGGCCCAATTGTTGATTTATTTCAGATCACTGTGGCTGCATGGAGATGCTGCAGTGGCTTCACTTAAGTGTGCTGAAAGGGACTAAACAGCATACGATTAATGCGATTTCAGAAATTAATGCACTAATAATGGACCTTAATAACGATTATTAATACATTAGTGCTGACAGCCCTATTGACAAATCTTAAACCCTACATACTGTTTTAATTGTAACACAGGCTTGTTGAATTACCACTCATGAACACAACTACAAAGACACATTTTTTAATTTAAACTTATTTAATGTAAAATCAGAGCTGCCACAGAATTGGCTGGGCCCCAGAAAATGAGCTCTCCCTGGTTGTGATTTATTGATGGCATCAATATATGTGTGTGTTGGACATGTAGAACTGGTTCTAGCCTCTTGGACCTGGGTTGAGCTATTATTGGGTTCTGGTTTTGCTGTTATCTATTCTTGCCTCTTTTTAACCCCCTTTTTTGCCACTTTTAACCAATTTTAACTCTCCACTTTTGTGCCACCGTTTTTGCCACTAATGTTTGACATTTCTATCTATTTTTTGCCACTTTTTTTTTACCCAGTTTTGCTGCCTTTGGCCATTTTTGCCACTTTTTCTCCATATATATTCATATTCAGTTATGTAATTATTTTCAATTAAAGTTGTCTCAGTTTTTTCTGTTCCATTTACGGACATCCTGTTGTTTCTAAAGCTTTAAAGTCTAAAATTGCTTTCCAAATTGTTTAGTGCAGTGTGCCCATCTACATTATTAACTTTACCAATAAAAAGGGGTTTACATTTTGAAAATAAAATTAATGTTTTTTCAAGTTGAAAATAAAATTTGGTTATCACAGCTTCATTTACAATGGACCATGAGTCTGCTGACCTCCATGCGCCCCCAGTTTGGCTGGGCCCCAGAAAGCACTCCGTTTTATCCCCCTTATGGACAACCTTGCATACACTTGAAGGAAATCTTAGAGAAAATCACTGATGCCATTTTCTTCATTGCTTCATTGTTGCTGATTTCGCCCAGTATGGTGCCCGAGTGCACCATATAAGTGAATCTCAAAGTAGTGTGTATTAATGGTGAATAGAGTACACAACTTGTTCATGTCAAAGATATTCTTGGGCAAATGTTACTCCAATTCAAGTGAAGGTTGTGCATGTCAAATAACTTGGGTTTATATTTTTAAAAGCAAGTCTATATCAATTGCTTTTAAAAATATTAAAGAATTAATATTACATTTTTACATCTCAAAATCAAGATGGACAGTCCTAAACAACACAAATCATTCTTCACTTCAAAAATCTCAAAGATGGCTCAATACAGTGGCTCTCAGCTGGTCTAGGGGGAGACCCACCAACACCTCCTTAACAAAGAATTGTGACCCGTTTCATAAACTCTTTGATCATAACCAATCGTTTTTTTTTTTTTTATTAAAAATGGGCCAGTTTGGACTTGAGATTAAACAAAAGATGTGGCTGAACAATGAGATGGAGACATATTCTTCAAAATAAAAGTACGTCATAGACTTTACACCTCATAGTTTACAGGCATATATCTGCAACCCACTAAAAATGGCTTTGCAACCCTCTTTTAGGTCCTGACCCACCAGTTGAGAATCAAGGGCTTAAGATATCTGTCTCTGCTGTAGCCTCATTAACACCACTGAATGAACAGGTATAGAAATGCCACTTAAATCTATATAAACTAGTTGTCTTTGGGATTAGATTTTAGAAAAGAAAATTCATCAGCTGACTTCAGAGGGAAAGTAGCAAGTACCAAGAACATTCATGGAAAAGTAGTGGAGTCAAAAGTGCTAAATTTGTCTTTTAAATGTAGTGGAGTAAAATATTGTAGTTCACCCAAAAATCAAATTCTCAAGTCAAGAACAAATAGGAGACCTCTTTATATAAGTGTAAAACTCAAGTTTAACTGTGTCTTATCAAATGAAACTGTCTTAGCCCATCCAGTTACGTGCTCTGTAGAATTTATGAGGAGGATTTCCCTGATACCAGCTCAGAGCATCTTCACAATTCTCATGCCCCTCACTTGACAGTCACAAATCAGGAGTTGAAAGAAGAATAATAAACTCTATTCATCTCAATCTCTGCACTCTCCCCACCCACAGCAGCCCGGGTCAGACTCCGACCTCCAGCACTGAGCTATCAGGAAACAACAAAAAGCTCCTCACACAGAACACACAACGTCACTGACTTTTACATTCATTAGTGGTGCAGCTTTCTGATCGGATGTCTACACTCCGGTTATAGGATTTTCTCAGACTTCTGTAAATAAACAAATTGTTTTTAATGAGGTGTTCCATTGTTGGATTCATCGTGTCTCTTTAGAAAAACATGGCCTAATTTTCATTATAATCTACACTTACCATAACAAAGCGAGTGCAGACATAGAATCATAAAACATGGATATTTGTTGGAGTCTGCATGGGGTGGGAATGGGGCTCAGCAAGAGGGTGAGAGATACTGTGAGCAAGTGAGAGAAGCATTGGCATTTGTAGGGACTTTTGGGCCCTACCAACAAGCATTCATTATGATATATGACAAAAAAAAGTTAAAAATTGCTATAAAATTGCCCAAGATCAAGTTGGCAAGTTAGACATATAAAAACTGTAACTGCTAGGTTAGCCATGTTCTTATAGCTAGCTAGCTGCCCCCACTCTGCTGACCTCTTCACATGTACAGCTCAGCTGCTCTGCTTAGTCAACTCATACTATAAGAAAGACACCATATTGAAATGCTAGCTGAAGTTATGTTATTCAGATATTGTGCTCCATTAAGAGTAAATCAGCAGGCCTGCCCTTAGTGCCCTAATGTACAGTAAACAGTTATGACTACGAGTTTTTTGCAACAACTTGTTCTTCTATCTCTTTGGGAGCAAAAAGTGAAAAAACAAAAATATCCACATTTTTAAAATAAAGAATGTCCTTGTGCTTTTGGAAATTTGAGTCATTATTCAAAGCAGTTCCTGTCTGCAGTGACACAGAGGGACTCATCACAGCCTTTCCTCTCTATTATGAGTCATTCAGGCTCTCTTCTCCAGTTTTTCAGCATTTTCTCAGGCGCTGTTTAGCAAAGCATGATGTGACGACAGAACAGCCTGCCATTGGTTGTCATTGCCCAGTCACATTAAATTGTGGGATACAAACAAGACAGTGTGGCAGACGGAATTAGCCGCTAGCAGCAAGAACAATCAAAAATTGATTATAAAATGGATAAAAAGATGTTCAGTATCGGTGTTACTGGTGTTGATTTAATCTTTAAAGACAGCGGAAAGTTACCGAAGTTCAAGGCCTGCTAGAAAACATTCTGCATGAGCTATGAAGGCATGGATAGCGTCATTAGAATGGCCCAACAGAGGGATTTCAGGGGGAAAGTCAGCAAGTGGCTTTGATTTATGGTTTGAAAGTAATTTAAATTTCAATAACGTGTCTCTTCTTTCATCATTGTCATATATGACAATGCTGGTTGGAAGAGGTGGCTTATATTTTTCAATGGACAATAATAAAAGGTGTATTTTTGTTGCTTTAATAGGTATTTAGGTTTAAAAGCCAGGTCAATCATTGCTTAAATTAAGGATAGACAATGTCTTTGCTGTTAGCCATGGGTCCCTCCATGGCTCTGGGCCCCAGAAAGCAAACCCTGATACCCCATGTACAGCCTTGCTAGCAGCATTCAGTCATGTACTCAAAATGTGCAAAATCTGCGGTGACAGTGGACTAAAACTAACTCTTACTTTATCGATTAAACTTTATTTCCCAGTGTTTCTCTCATTCCTGAACAACGCTATGAAGGCAGCTTTCTGCCACTCAGGCAAGGCCAAGTTCGAACACTGGAATTCTATAATAAATTAAGTTTTGGGACAGTCATCTGTTGTCATTAGTGTTACTGCCTAATTAGGCTTTCGTTGCCTGGAAAGAGAAACAATCTTGGTGAAAGATGTTTCAAGAGAATAATTAAATCTCACGTGAGTCCTGAACCATTGAATTGAGATGGGGCTCAGGTGGGAGCAAGGACATAAAAGATCAACCACAGACTTCATGTTGTGATCTTTGTTTTGATCTTGTGTGGGCTTTATTTAATGTTTTCATCTTTTTTGTCATTGTTTCTGTTGTTTCTTTACCCCTTTGTCACTGTGTTTGATGTATTGTGCGAAGCATTTTGAATTGCCTTGTTGCAGAAATGTGCTATACAAATAAACTTGTCTTGCCTTTTTAGTAAGTTTAACTGTCATATCTGCTCCCCTTACAGCTGTCTTGTTTTTCTCCCTCCTTCTTCTTCACCTCCTGATTGAGAACTCCTTCTCATTTTCCTTTAGTGACTTTTATCAACAAACTTAACAGTTTTCACGGAAACAATGAATGCAACCCTGAGCAGTACAGGTGCCAGCAGAGGGGGCCCCCTTAGGGGGGTTTCCCACTGTCATTGTAAACTTTGCACATTTTGACAGCTGCTGCTGTTTAAAGCTGGCCAGCCATTGGGGACCCCTACGGTAAAACTGTATATCCATTTTGCAATAAAATGGTTAGATTTATGACAAGAGTGTCCCTGACTAAAAACTATTTCATAAATGGAAGCGTAGATTAATAAATACTAATATTAAACAGTAACCAAAGTCTTTTTATTCTGCTGATATGAAAAGGCAAGGTCATCTCATTTTCTTAGTCTGTGTCAGAAAGTGCATCAATTAATCCTCTTGTCTACAGCTTTTAGAAAAATGCAACAGATAACTGATGAGCAGGAGTACTAATTCTTAAACATGTCTCAAGCTGATGAAAAAAGAGCATAACTGAGGCAAATTCCTTTATAACAAAGAACACCTTTATTTGTTCCTTTTCTTTCCTTTTTTTTGTATATCTTTTATTTTGGTCAAATACTTGATGAGGTGAAGGAAAGTGCACTGAGTATAAGAGGTGATGGTGCACAGGGCAGCAGGCAGGGGGCAGCAGATGAGTGAGGGATGTAGTTATCAGTAAAGGAAGAAGGAAACAGACATTTTAACGATTTACAGAGCAAAAATTGACGTTTGTTTTACAAGCATTTGTCAAATTATTTTAACAAATACCAGTGAAATGAAAACCAAGTTAAATATTTTAAATTAACCAAGTTAAATATTTCAAATTAATAGTTTCAATGTTTAGCTACTGTTTTGACCTTTTAAAACAGATTTAGATACTTTGGTTGCTTATGATAAATATCATGTTTAGGAGTTATCTCTGCTGTGATTTCAGGATTTTTTTTTTGCTAACCAAACCTTTTAACCTTGCCCTGTTCTTGTCCTCTGCCTCCCACCCTCATCCTGGGCTGTCAGCAAAGCTAAATTTACCCCTCTCATCCCACACACATCCACACAGCAAAACTCTAGAAAACATATATATAGTATACATTCACACACTCAGTAGTTTTACAAAAGGGCCCAGCACAATCCAGCCCCCTCTCACATGCAGTCATCCAGTTCATAGTGACAAAAAACCCAAAACAATGTCGTGTCAAGGCAACGTGTACACACACTGGTCTTTGTTCAAATCTCACATCGAGATACAAAGGTGTGGGAAGAGTTCCATATGAAAATATGCGTGTAAATATACGCAAACACTTGTAAAGTGCACATATGAGAGGAAAGCTCCGAGGGATGAAGACATACATGGTATGGATCCTGGTATTTTTAGGAGATTTGACTTTAAAAAAAAACAAAAAAAAAACAAAACAAAAAAAAAAAAAAACGAGGTTACATGCAGATTGTATTTCAGTGTGTAAGGCAGACATGGAGGGAGCGTTTTTTGAATGTTTGGGCAGGTGCTTGTGCGTGTCTGGAAAATATTAACAAATCCAAATAATGTGAGTAATTAATGCTGAACCAAGTTAAAACCCTTCCTTTTCATATGAGCCCCTCTGAATACTGCTCCCGGTCACAGCTTATTTTTCCAACTTCAGACACTTTCTCCTTTTCCTTCCTCTTAAAGGCAATCCAGGTGATTAAAAATAACACTTCTACTTCTGATCATCAGGCATGTCCCACCCAACTTTTAAATACAAGTCATCAAAGTAAAACTGTCCACAGAGTAAAGCACAAATTGGTCACCAAGGACAAATTAAAACAGCCAAGGCAGCTGATGAAAACAAGGAGAAACAAAACCAGCGGTGGAAACAACACAGGCACAAAAAGAAAAAAGGTGTGATGTGAGAAAAGAAAAAAATAAACAGTCAGCTAGAATGGCCTCCAAACATATTCCCGCCCCTTCACCCTTTTTCTCTAGAACAATCTAGCCCCATTCACAAGGGCCACCTCTCTGTGCCCATCAGTCCATTTCTGGCTCAGACTGATGCTAGCACACAGCACACAGAGAGGGTTATGATGGCCAGGGAAGGGAACTGGTGCCATCTATTGTCAGCTGCAGAAAACTGCCTCTCCTGCTGGACTTCCAGGACTTTGTGAGTGAGATTTAAGGGTTTACAGGGTCAATTTAGAAGAAGGAAGTGGAGGGGGAAAAAATTTTTCCTTGATGTTTTTGCAGAAATGATGGATGGTGAAAGACGTGTAGAGCACGGCAAAGTGAAACATAGCAAGCATTAATCATAGGAATAAAATAGAGAACAACACCCTCCCCCTTTCCAAATAAATAAATTAAAAAAAGTGTAAACAAATTCTACTCTGATGGAAGTCATGCATGTCATCTGGCAGGCTGATTTAAGTCCGTGTTCAGCTGTCCAACTGCCCTGATGGGAGAGGTGCAAGAAAGTGGGCTTGGTGAAGAGGCAGCCAGCTCCTCCTACTCGACTTTGACGCCCATCTTCTCTGTGTTTAATAAGTAGAGGCTGTCGTCTATGAGGAAACTGGAAGGAGTTAAAAGAAAGTAAGTCAGGTTCATTTACTGAGCACAAAATCTCTCTCTTTCAGATGCAGCGTTGAATGTTTCAGGCGAACCTGTAGAAGAGGAAGTGCACGGGTATGGTGCTGAGGTGCCACACGGCGTGAGCGTCCAGGATCCAGAGCAGAGGGGGGAAGTCGAGGAGCTCCAGCAGGGCCAGACCGTGAAGCAGCAGCACCACCAGGCCGCATTTCCACCAATAAGGGAGAGTTCGCCTGTTCTGCCAGCACCAGCACAACCACCACAGGAGGTTCACCATGCCTTTAGAGACAAGACAGAAAGCATTATTAAAAACACAAAGACAGCACTGGTAAAAAAAAATAAAGCAAGCACTGGAGCTATTACAGTACCAGCATATGTATGAATGCAGTCAAAATTAAGGTTGTCTTTATGATGATGAAAACCGTGGCATTGCTCAGTATTTGGCACAAATGAGTCCTATACATTTCTTTAAAACAGCATCTGAAATGAGAAAAAGTGTGCTATAATGGCCAACGAGATTGGAGTTTTCCCCTTACCAATGGTGCAGTTTGCAGCCATGTTGTAGCCATAATCAAAACTGACAAAGGTCAAATAGGACACATGCGAGGTAAAGGCCAAGATGAGGAGGACTCCCACCATGCTCGACACCGCAGGCCGCCTCAGACCCAGAGTTCTGGCCAAGAGAGGGGGCAAAATCAGAATTATGTTTTTACATTTACATTAACTGTAATATAAAAAGTAATATAAAAGCAAAAAAACCATTCTGTTTACCAACTCTCACAAATATCTGAACTTTATACAAGATATATTTGACAGAAATGTTCTCCCCAATACATCCACCACATGCCTTCTAATATATCGGCACAAATGAAAACAGCAGGAATTCTCATGTAAGAGATCACCTGACACAGCATAAGTAGATTGAGTACAGAATGACTGCAGTGGCACAGAAATAGTCCATTTTCTGAAAAAGAGAAGAAAATATTAAAAGTGGGTTAAGTGTGCTCGTTCTTTTGTTCCAGACAATAAGCCTTACACAGCTGAAGAGCTGCTCAGTAATGGCATTAGGATGCTACTGAGTGGATAAGCTCATTAGTCACTGAAAGGAAGAAACATCCTCACAGTTCTCAGCAGGTAAAAATATATTATGGCATCAGTAAAAGTGCATTAACTATCTTTATTTAGTATTCAATCTGACTCCTGTAATTTTGACCAAAATCAGCTCACTGTTTTGGCTCTTCAGTGTTAAAAGTTAGCCATGCCCTTTGACATCCCTTCATAAAAACAAGGATCAGCTTAAGCCTGATCCTGAGCTGAATTAGCAGATACCTCTCTCATGAATAAGTGGATTCTGTTGGAACTGAATGGTGGAAGATCACTCCGGAGCAATCCAGTTTTATGTTAACAGGTTAGTAGATGACATTAAGGCTTCAGAGCCAAATTATTGCAAATGTTCTTTAACACACAGAAATAGCTGTATTATTATGACTACTGTAATTAATGTATACGCTTTTAGTGCACAACTTATTCAGTATGTTCAACATAGAATTCTCAATCAGTTTCAAAAGATTTAGCTCATTCATGACAGCAGTTTCCCATCATAAGTGTTATAAGTTTAAATATAATTCGAATATTTAAAAACTCATTTATATTCGAAAGCTGAAGTTACTGTTCGAATGTGGTTTTTTAAAATATTTTTGCTGTTTACACTCGTTCCCGAGTCTCTCCCCTCTCTCCTTGGCCTCTACTTCACCCATATTAAGGTGTAGGAACCCAATGTTTCATCACATGTCACGTGACATGATGAAAAATAAAGTTTTCACAAAAAAAAAAAAAAAAAAGAAAAAAAAGAGGCGCAGATGGCTGCCATTGGGGATGTTTGTCGCCAAGCTGATGCACACGCTGGCAGTGACTTGGCAAGTGAGGCTTTGCTACATCAAGAGATGCTGATGTACGAGAGTAAAACCGCAATGCCCACCGACAGGAACCTGCTGTTGTGTTGGAAAACGTTCTGGTCCAGGTATCCTCTCCTGTCCTAACTGGCACGCTGTTACCTGTGCATCCCGGGCACCTCCGTCAGGGCGGGGAGGGTTTTCTTTATGGCTGGGACGATAGTGAACAAAAAACGCTCTGTTCTTGATTCAGAAGACAAGGATTGCCTTGTGTTTTTTAGGTAAAAACATGTAGGAACAAAATAGTACCAACATTTTTTTAAAATGTTTTGTTTATTATGAACATGATGTCATCACCGCCATAAGCGGTGCGATTTATTGTTGTTTGACATTTAATGTCTAACCCGTTTGTTTGCACTAAAAAGTACATAAAACTTAACATTAACTACTTTTTCTTTTAGCTCATTATTTCTTTATTGCAATCTGTAATGTAATATTGAGGGCCCCCTAGTGGACAAATGTGTAACTACACGGTGATTAAAGCAACTGAACGCTTTACATACATATTAATAAAAAATGTGCAATAGGACTGTAGATAAATATTGACAGCCCTACACTGACTGTTGTACACTGATCCCTGCTGGGGTTCTTTTGATCATGTTTCAGATGGATTGTTGTTGTTTTGTTGTGAGACACGTTTGCACCATAAGTGAAGTTATCCGCTGAGTTGGTGTTTCCGCCTGTGACTTTTTTTGTTCCTAAAGGGCACATAGAGCATATTCTTCACCAGTATTTATTGCCTTGCTATGAGGACTCTCTTCTTTGTTCTTGCCAGAGGAGACCCACCTAACAGAGTTACTGCAGCTCCGCCACACTGCAAAATATCTAATACTTCCAAAAGTCTAGTGTACTACATGGAATGTGAACCAACAGACAATATTAAAGTGTTAAATTTAACTATACATGAGTTTGATTAACACTGTTATTTTGCTGTGTATTTTACTTGTTATAGAGTTGTGGCTTTACATGAAAAACCTGGTTGGAAATCTATTCTCTTGTGGTTTTTGCCAATATGAAAAGATAATATTTTCCTGTACTTCAAGTAAACTTTAAGTGAAATACTTTTTACTATTACTTGAGTAAATTTATAGACCAGTATGGTCTATAACCAGAGTAACTATGCTTTCACTTGAGTACAATAGTTGTATACAATTTCCATCTCTGCTTGAAAGACAGGCGGAAGTAATGCCTGACACAATGGCCAACCATGGCCAAACCAGAAGCTCTTGACTGGTCAGATGGATTTTTGGCATGTTTGATTTGGCCATACGACTGCACACTCTCAAACAGTAAGAGTCTAATCTTTAAACTTGGGGTATGTTTTCCTCTATTAACAGTCAGACAATGTCTTACGTGCCCATTAAAACAGCAGGAATTCCTTTTCCTCTTGACTATGATAAAGGATATAACGAGTAGGAAAAAGGCCTGCCGGCAGACCTCCAGCTAACATGGAATATTTTTATATTTAGCTGCTAGTTGTGCTTCCTGGTGATGCTGTTTGTGTATGTGAGATGGGGATACATTTTTTGTTGCTGTTTGTAGCTACAGTATATGAATCGGATAAGACAAGAGGTAAAACTTCAACCTCTGTGTGCAAGACTTTTAAAGAGAGCTCCACTGACATCTGCCCTGACTTCACTTGTACAGTATGAGCACATAAATCTGATTGGTCTGAGTGGTCTTGAAATCACACAGTGTTAGCTTTAGCAGCCACTATCCATTACCTCGGTGAGATAGGTGTCCCTGGTGTGAAACACAGTAGACCAGAACCAGGCGTTAAGAGATACCTGCAGAAACACACAAGTTATATTATTAAGATGATAAGTATTGACATAAAGACACCGATGTATTGGGGATTTGTTTTAAGTTATTTTATTTTTGGGGGTAGTATCAGCTCACCAATGAGAAGGCGTTGATGGTGTGGTACATGGGGCTTTGACGTGGCACCGTGCTCCGATAGCGCAGCAGCATGAGAAGGCAAGCCAGACCATTAAGTAGAGAGGCCAGGGCAGAAGCTGGCTCCTCAAAGCACAGGAAGCGTGCAAACGGCCACTGTGAACAAAGATGTCACTCAGAGTTGTATATCTTTACTTCACTCAAATAAAATAAACAAACCCTGGAGCACTTGGCAGAATCTAGCATCATCTCCCATATGACAAATGTTGGCACCTACCTTGCCATGGAACTGTGGAACCCTGTACCCCTCAGCCTGGTAAAGGCCCACGGTGGTCCACATGCATTCGTAGCGACAGTCGTCCCGACATGTCCAACCTGAGAAACAGCAAAGACAGAACAAGGAGATGAAGGCTTTAAACAGCTAAAACTGTAAAATGGGACAGGTAGAATTTCTTACAGACAACAGAAATCCAGATAGAGATGGCACAACATGATAGATGATGGAAAACGTGCCTGCAAAAACAAGTTGTTTTCTAAGAAAAAGCTGTTGCTGTTTTATTTTGTTATACACTACATGTTTAAATGGAGTAAACGTCTTTCTGGGAAAACAAACCAAGACATTTAAAGATTTTGAAATGATGTGTACGAATACAGCGATATGCTCTTTTTCAGAGTTTTGATCTGAAAAGAACAGAAGGGTTATTACCTAGTAAATTTACATAAGAGCTTTGGAAGACAATGGGGTAAGAAATAGACAGCAAGCAAATAGCAGTGCTCCTACAGCCAAGAAACTTTAATAAAATGAAATTAAAAAAACAGTACCAAACTAACACAGTATTAGGGTTAACAAAATACCAGAATCTTAAACTTTGATATGATACTTGGAAAATTCAAATGATATTTATACTTGATTAAATACCATGACAACAGAATTCCACTAACTGACATCACATTTTGGACATTTTTTTACTTTCCGCTTCTCAAAATTTGCAGACAAAATCCTATACAAAGAAATAAGAGTTTGGGATTTTTCATTAGTTTTTATTTCAATTTAGTTTTAACTCTTTGTTCTCACTTTCAGTTTAGTTTGAGTTTGTTTTTATTGACAGTTTGTTAGTTTGGTTTTATTTTGCAGAAATGTTTTTTTTTTGTACCTTTAATTTTCATTGATTATTTCAACATTTTATATATATACAGCCTACTGATGAACATGTTGGCTTTACATCAAATAAATATTTTGATTTGATTTGATAATACTTTATTGTCAGATGCAAGCTCTGAAATTTGTTTTGCATTAAAACAGCAGTTCCGTTGTACACAATTCAAGGGACAATATACACAGACATACATATGACATTCAACAAGCACAATTAACAAAAAAACCGTCTACTCCAATTAAGACCTCATTGATTTTGTGGATTAAGCTCCTCATTTAGCTTTAGGATGGACTGATGTATGAAGGACTGTTTGAACCTGACCCTGTTAAAGCGTGGCAGAGAGTACCGACGCCCCAATGGTAACAGCACATATTCTTTGGCATGGCTGGGGTCAGAGATGATGTTCTTAGCCAATCGCATGGAGTTATTGTGATAGGCAGCTTCAAACAGTGCGTCCAGAGGTTGGCCCACAATCTTTGAACAGATTTTAATCAAGTGTCTCAGTCCAGATTTTGCAGTGACTGTGAGGCAGCTGTACCATACGGCATTACAGTACTGCAGCACACTAAGGACGACAGAGTTGAAGAACAGAAGGAGCACCTGCTGTGTGGCCCTGAATGACCTGAGGCGACGGAGGAAATATATTCTTTGTTTGGTCTTTTTACAGATGAAGTCAATGTGATGTTTCCATGATAATGTTGAGTCGATCATGACGCCCAAATACTTAAATGACTCCACCTGTTTTATGCAGACATTATTAATGACAGTGGGAGCTGCAGGTATGGGTTTTGAGCTGAAAACTACTTCCTCTGTTTTTTTTTGGTGTTTATTTCCAGAACGTTGTTTTTGCTCTACGTCACAACCTTGTCCACGCCCTGTTGATGCAAGCCCGGGTTGTCTGAGTTATTCAGCAGTGTTAGCAAGACAGTATCGTCTGAATACTTGATAACAAATTGATTATTTGAAGATGAATGGCAATCGTCTGTGTATAACGTGAAGAGAAGAGCTGAACTCACACAGCCCTGGGGGGCCCCGACATTGGTTGTGATAGTAGAGGAGAGGGTTTTATTTACCATGACCAACTGGACTCTGTTGATGAGGAAAGATGCATACCAGTGAATCAAATATGGGTTAACTCCCTGATAGAGTAGTTTAGAGATTAAAATGTCTGGTTGAATTGTATTGAAGCAGATGAAAAATCTAGAAAGAGAACTCTTGCATAGTTATTGGGTTTATCCAGGTGTTTGGTGATAATGTGGGTAAGCACAGTGACAGCATCGTCTGTGCCACAACCTGTTTTATATGCAAACTGGAATGGGTCCAGTTTGTCATTTATAGATTTTTGTAAATGGTGTAACAAGATTCTCTCTAGAGCCTTCATGATTACTGAGGTTAATGCTATGGGTCTGAAATCTTTGTGTTCTTTGGCACACTGAACTTTGGGTAGTGGTTTGATGTGTGAAGTTTTCCATGCTATGGGAACTGTGCATGTATCAATTGATAATTAGTTAAATAAATAGTTAACACAGATGAATCTATAACATTAGAGACACTGTTGGGAGTTCATTTTCCAGTAGGAGTGTATCTGTTCCATCACAATCAATATCAGAGTTATTTGTCCCTTCGCTTTTCTGTTGTAATGCCGCTGTATTTCGTCTTGAATAATGTCCACTTCTCCCACTTGTCATCCATTTGTGCTTCCTGTAATCTCAAATGATGCGCCAGTTTTTCCATTATGAAGATTTCTTCCACTGTCTCAAGCCATTGGTCTTGGGTAGGTGGGTCTGCTCTGCCCCACTTTCTCGTAATAGATATTTTCGCAGCTATCAACAGTATTTTTACCAAGTATCTGTCCCTTGTTTGTACAGTTCCCTCAGGTGACTTAAAATGACACATATAGAGTAGCAGAAAACTCATAGGAATACTGTATCCTAATATTTCTAGTAGGGCTCTATGTACAGTGTTCCAAAAAAACAGAATCTTATGGCATTTCCAAAATATGTGTGAGTGATCAACATCTATGACTACATAAGATCTCCAGCATGGCAAACTTTTATTGGAGTGTTTGCTTTTTAACTTGGGAGTAATGAAAAAATGAATCAAGTTTTCCCAAGAAAACTCCCTCCATGTCTGTGAATTTGTGGATGTTTGGTGTGTTTTCAGCAGAAATGCTTTAAGTTTAGTTTTTGAAGTTTTAGTTTTTCCAGCTATATGGTATACTTGTCAAAGGGCAAGACGCAAAGGGTCAGAAAAAGTAAATGTCATACAATTTTCAAAAAATACTTTCAAACAGCATAGCACACACTTGCAGTTTTGTTTCCAAGTGAGGGTAGAATGGACCCTGGATCGACAGGCAGATTGATGCAGCATCAGCAGTGCTACAGACCGTATACTGTACAGTCGTGGTGAAGAGGGAGCCGAGTTGGAACCCAACCCTCACCTACAGTCATAAGCCCTGGGTAATGACAGAAAGAATGAAATTGCGAATCGAAATGAGATTCCTTAGGGGGGTGTCCGGGCTCAGCCTTAGAGATGGGGCAAGGAGCTCGGACAGAGCTGCTGCTCCTTTACCTTGAAAGGAGCCAGTGGAGATGGTTCGGGGAATATGATCAGGATGCCCCCTGGTTGCCTCCCTTTGGAGGTCTTCAGCACGCATCCAACTGTAAGGACACCGCAGGGAAGACCCAAGACCTTATGGAGGGACTACATATCTCATCTGGCTTGTGAACACCTCAGAATCAGTAGACAGTAGTTCTCGTAGGTGTTCTGTGGTACGGGTCGTCCGAGGCGACCTGGATGATGTCTTGAAGCCCCATGTCATCAACGATGTCGATGGTCTGCAGTCTCTGGTCACCCATTAGCGATTGCATTAGTCAGCTTAGATGTTGCCGTTTTGGGGACAAATCTTGGTCTGCTGGACTGCGCTGGTGTAACTTGGCGTCGTGGCTGGATCCCGTGTTGTTGTTTGTGTCTTTGCTAACACTAGAAAGATGCATTTTGCCCGGAGGTAGTACTTCATACTCATTGTACTTTGGTGTAAAGACAATTCATCACCACAGTATGTACACACAACTTCTGTTTCATCCAGACGTCCATTAGGCAGCATTTTAAATTGAAATTTGCCATGAAGTAGACCTGGGTCTGTCTCCTCACTCATCACTGCTGGCTGCGTTTGACCCACCTTTAACCTTTTCACCCAAGGGATGTAAACATCCACGCAGGAGGACTACGGGAGGAAGCTGTGGTCAAAATTAGTCATACAATTAAACTGCGTCATTATTTTCTTTAACGCATTATGCTTTCCAGATTAATCATGAGCATTAACGCATTTATATTAACAGGCCTAAACTACATCTGTTTTTATTAAGCCCATTTGACAATTGTGCTCGTCAACACGTCACAGGCAGACTTCTTGAGGGGCCTACGTTGCTCAGAGAGGGTGGTTTGGTGCAGTGTTTCACTTGAACTCTCTTTGCCAACCAACGAATGTTTAGCGTTGAGGTAGTACTTTCAGCTGGTATAGTGAAGCAATATTTTTTTCCCACTGAGTGTGCATATCACTTTGGTTTTACTGAGAGTCCCAGCTTTTATTTATTGGAACACAAACTTCCCAACCAGAAGATCATCATGTTCATCAGAATTATCCATAGTCTTTGTTTGTTTGGATTGCTGCTTCCGTCTGACTGGGTTAGAGCGGCAACAAGTACAGACTGGGTGGAATTGTGGGATATAGGCCTATTGGAAGGTTTATTCTGTGCAAGTGTTAAATGTATTAAACAAATAACTAATTAATCCTGTAATCTATTTAGAAAGAGTTAGAATGTTATTTTCCACAGCTCTAGCTTGAATACAACTCAAAGGACTAAAATCAACACTGGTTTTTAACATCTCATTCAATCAAATCAGCCCATTTTATACTCTCTAGGCTTAGCTCTTTATGTCTGCTGCTGTCAACTAATAAAGTAAAGAAAATTGTGCCCCTTTAATTTTAGTGACTTTTGTAAGCACATAATAAATGTTTTAGTTTTTGTAAATTTTAGTTGTTATTTACAGGGTTCCTTCACACCTTAAAGAATAACATTTAATAATTTTTAATAGCTTTATTAAGGAAAAATTAATACTACTTTTTGTGCAGCAAATTGTCAAAAATGAGAGGTCTATAAGATTTCTCAGTACACCGGTGAGAGCTGATTTGTCTAATTTAATTAACTATTAATGAAATATAAATTGATATCATACATTTTGAGGTAAAAAAGAAACAAATTTGATAATCTATGGCACACTGAATGTGTATTTTCCATCAATATAACATACAATGATATTAATCAAAACATATGCTTCAGTCATATATGCAAAAAATAGAATAAATGTAGCTAGTAATGAAGATTGGATAAAGACACTTCTTATTCAAAATTCCTTCTAAGATTTAAGACCTCTTACAATTTAAAATAAGACTTTTTTAGACTATGGCCTTAGATTTAAAAGGTCCAATTTAAGACCTGTCAAGACTTTTCAGCCCTGTATTTAGTTTAAGTACACTAAAATGATATTTACATTTGAGGTTTTGTTATTTAGTTAGTTTTAGTTAAGTTTCTGTCCTTTTAATGCAACCTACTATTAAAGTAACAGGTGGTTTTAAAGTATATGGTATCTTAAATATAACAAAATACTGACAATTTTTAAAACCTAGCAGTATCACAAAAAATATGTATGTAATGTAAATAAGTACAGCTTGTGTCATGACCATAATAAATGAAAAAATGCTCTGCATTAATCATGGGGTTGAATTATCATAAAAGTTAAGAAATAATGGTCCATGTGTATCATTTTTTTACCTTGTCATTGCTTTGTGTTGTGTTTTAAATACCTCTCTCACATATTAAACCACACTACAATACAAAAGTTCACGGGGGACAAAGGGTGGAGTTACAATCACCCTTTTGTTACACCTTGCTCAGCCAGAAAAACCGGTATTCAACTTCCATGGCAGTTTCAATGTATGAAACAGAAACACATGTTAAACATAAGAACTGAAACCGCCTTTAAAGTCACACTGAAGCCATGACACAACCCAGCATCCACAGAGACCAACTACATGAATAAGAGCACACAGAGTGAACATTTTAATGAAGAATCAAGGAATAATTTAGCAGTAGCTACTAAATAGATGCAAGTACAGTTTGAGTCGTATTACTTAATACAGTTGGCATGGTTGTTGTGATACCTGGATATATGGCAGGTAAAAACCAAACCATATCAGTGCTTTTCCTAATCAACAGAATGCAAGTTTCAGGCATGCTTTATTGAAAGAAAATTACATCAATACATTGGTATTAAACGCAATTTAGTTATGGTTTGCTTGCAATTTTGATTGATTCATTTATATTGCCTTGTAAAAAACTATGTTTTAAGACTTCTGCACTGTCCAATGAGCGTCATTCATTAGAATAAATCAGGTTAAATTGTTTCGAAACGACTAGTATCGAAAAGTATCGACTATCTTATTAACCTCTGTTAGTATATTGTCAACACATATAGCTACAAACTGCTAGCAAGCTAAGTTAGCTAACTCACCTGCAACAACAAAAACAACTCACCTGTCAGCGCCATGTACTGTGGCTGGGCGGACTGAAAACCACGGAGCCGAGATCCGGTGCAGTTGGTACGGACACACTGCTTCACACAGTCCCGGTAAACTGGCTCTTTGTCGCCTTGAGAGGACTGTACAGTGGTCGCCGACACCAGGAGCAAGGCGAAAGTGGCCACAGCGGGGAGTCTGACAGATGTGCAGCGGGGTATCGCTGAGGCCATGATGATGGGTCTCAGCCCGTCAGAGCTCATGAAGGCACGGCGGGACGACAGCGGCATCGGGGGCCTCCACAGCCGATGTTCCACATTACCAGACTGCCATTCTGGGTTGGTGTTGACAAACCGGGCCTGGGATGGTAAGCTGTTGTAGTGCTGTTTGCCCACTGGTCCCTCCCTCCGCTGCACTCTTATCAGGGTCAAATTTCACGTCAAACTTCACGTCTCCCGTCAGGAGTTTCCAAAATAAAACACTCATAGTGGATGATAGTGGAGGCGTTCACGTTGAATAGTAAAATATACTCTTTACGTTATGATTCCAATCCACGCGCGTTACAAACATTTTCACTTAGCTTTGAGAAGTAGTTCCTGTTTTAGATTAGTCATTCACTGAAGTAAGAACATGTATTGTAAAGCGACATGCTGTTGGCTTTTTTTGTTTTGAAGGCAGAACGATATCCTATTCCGACTTCTATTTCCGGTTTTGCGTAGAACGTCAAAAAGTCACGTGACTGTTATTTATCTCTTTCACATTCTATCTCGTGTTATCCCCCACATTGTTGCTTGTGTATTGCCCTTAATGAAAGGATTTTTCTTGATTTTTTGAATAACTTATCTTTAAACTTAAAATTATGTTTTAAATCTCCTGGCATTCACTGGGTAAATTGATTCGTTTTTTTTATTTTGACTGTTACATACTGTACTCTGTTCTGTGCAGTAGCTGTTATGGGTTTTTATATAGGCTAGCTCTTCTTATTCTATTTCAAAGCACACTGAATGTGGTGAAGGTTTACCTTACAGATTGTAAATTTTAATAACTTCAGTAAAAAAAAAAAAAAAAAAAGGGATTAATAATAAAAGCAGCAATAATAACTTCACTACAGCTACAACTAATGCCAATACTACTCAGCTAACAACATTAATAATAATTAAATAGTTATAAAAAAAGATCAACAACATAACCACAATAACAAAAGAAATAACACAATAAATCAAGCATGAAAAAAGACAATATAGCATAAAAATGAAAAGCACTATTGCAATTTAAAAATAATGTATTGATTGATGAAACATCTATGATTTTAATGCTGATGCATCTTGTTGTTTTAAATGCCAAAATGCCTGTTTTGCATGCTTTTTCTTTAACCAGGACATTCCCAGATGTCTTCACTGATATGAAAAAATGTGTCTTGCTTTGAATACACAAGCATTATATTTACCACAACTCAGAGTCACCATCGGTAATTTGCAAATGATAAACAAAGTTGGGATATGTTAAGTAAATATACAATGAAAAGATCAATATGTTATATTACTAAAAGCAGCAGCAGATTTCTGATAAAACACTGAAGTAAGAGATTTACCACCAGGAAGGGCTTGCAAAGGATTTGTAGTGAAAAAATTGCCAATTCGATACAACATTGTTCTTTCTCAGACTTGTAAATGTATTTATGAGTAACCATTTAAAATATACACTGACATGACTCAACATGGCTTCAGTCCATTATTTTTTACCAAAATGAAGAAAGAACCCCAGATATGAATAACATTGTATAAAATTATTTTACAAGTAGAAATATCCGTAGAGGGGCTCAGACAGGCACCACTGACACAGCTAAGGCATATGTGTGTCTTTTGTACACACAGAGAGCATTAAATGTTAACATGTTTTCATGCGCATACCTGGCAGAATCATGATGAATACCTTTGCATAAGCATACCAGGATGTATAAGGAATATAAGTGCAGAAATATACAGCTACTGTATGTATATTGTATACATATACTGTATGTGATTTAGTGATAATGTCAATGCATGTGTGTATTGGATCAGTAGAATTGGTGTCATGTCTAATGGTTACTTCATTTTGGAGCTGGGAAGAGTGTCAAGCTATTATTAGGTTCTGAAGTCCAATTTATTTTATTAAAACCACTCATTTATCCATTTTCATTATTGTTTCTGCCTATTTTTGCCAAATTTGTTTCCCCATTGAACAGACGTTTGCTATTTTTAACCAAGGTTTGGCCATTGTTGACTCTTTTTACCACTTTTTGCCTCTTTTAACCCATTTTACACTACTCTAGTCACCCATCTTTACAGCTTTAATCCATATATGCCACTGTTAACTCATTTTTGCTATTTTTAAACACCTTTCACAATTTTCTGCCCATTTCTGCCCCTTATATACATATATATACATATATATATATATATATATGTATATATACACTGCTTAACAAATTTATTAGACCACCCTAACCTTAACCAAAGCAAGTTTTATGCCACAGCTGCCCTAAATTAAAAGCATTGGTAATTACCAAAATCATTTTTTATGTTTCTGCAATGGTTAATACACCAATATGTAAAGGGCTTTAACCGAATTGATATTTTTAATGCTACAATATGATTATTATTGTTATCCATGAATTTTCAAATGTACTGAAATTTCTTGATTAATAGGTCAAATTATAGTTATTTACTTGCGTTCCTGAACAGCAAAATTGGTTTTAGTGGTTGAATGTTATGCTTGATTCATTTCTGACTTCTCAGAGAAGCCAAGTGAGCCAGCTCAAATTTGGGTGAATTCAGTTTGAAATCCCTCATTCCTGTTCAAAATGGTAAAACATGGAGAGCTTACTGAAAATGAAAGAGTCCACATTAAAGCACTTCATGATGCTGGGTGGTCTTTGAGACAAATATGACAGGTGGTCTAATAAATTTGTTAAGCACTGTATATACAGATTTATTTGTGTGTTTATATAATTTGATAGAAAGATAAACTGTGCAAGTAAGTTCATGTTTTACTCAATGACATACCTAGCATAATTTTAAGCAGAAAATTACCTTTTCTTTTTGAAGCATAAGTTAATTAGGCCCCATGAAAAGAATAGCATATGGACCCATGACCATCTTAATCAGAATGTCTATTTATTTAGGTGGGCCATCAATAGTTGTCTTCACTGATGTGGAAAATGTTCCTAGCTTTGAATCTGCAAGTCATACTGTATGTCACAGATTAATCAAAACACTGTCAGCATCAGTGATTCATACATGATGAAGTTGTCTCGTAAGTAAATGTGGTGGTGAGTTCGGAAAGATGTTACACAAACACACAGTGACAAGTCTGATTTATTATAATGTTACAGCTGCAGCACATTTATTTCTGGATGGTTCTTTTACATGGAAAATGACAAAACAGTGGAAATAAAAAAGCTCTCCTCCAATTCTGGTTGAATTTTTAAGAAACATGCAGCAGAAAAGAAACGGAAAAGAAACACAATCAGTTGATTTGTCAAGATGACCAAACCAAAAGTGGCCCCAAGCTAATTTGCGTTTGAGACAAATATGACAGGTGGTCTAATGAATTTGTTAAGCACTATATATATATATATATATATATATATATATAGTTAATTAGATTTATTGCTGCCACAAACGCTTGAGCCAGTCCAGTTTTCCCAAATTGTTCACATACAGGATGGGTGAAACGGAGTTTCCTACCAACATGCTGCACATCACTGGATACATTACAGAGCAGAGAGAGGTAGCTGGGTCCAAGTTCAAAAACTTAACTGCCAATGCACTAAGAACAGGTGGCAGATAGGAAGTAAAAGTAATGACAAGGTTGTTGATGATGATCTGCAGTGCTCTCTTCTTCTGTGGATGGACGGCTCCTCCTGTAGGGTTTGATCTCTTCAAGGTCCGGAAGATGCTGACGTCACAATATCCAATAATTGGCAGAGTCAGAGCAAAAAACATAACTTTAACAAGGTTGTCAATGAGATTATTCAGTTTTCCAAAAATACCTCCACAAATAAGAGTCAGGGTCCAAACAGAAACAGCCGTGAGGACCCTGGGAGTCAGACTCTTGTTTGCGTGATAGACAACAGGATGAACCACAGCCAGGTAACAGTCCACACAGATACAGGTGGTGAACAGAGGCCTCCCACACAGATCAAATGGAAACAAAAAGTCCAAAAATGCCCTGAAATCTGAGTTTTTTCCATGTAGGGTATTAAACACCTCTGGAACACAAAAGAGCAAATAAATTCCATCTATGAGAGTCGCATTGAAGACAAAGATGTCGTAGGGGGTGAACTGGGCTCCTTGTCGTCCTCTCTGGAGCATGTCCCAGAGTACAAGAACAGCTGCAGGTAACCCAAAAACAGCAGAAATCACGTTGATGCATGCCCAGGGGGCAATGCCCTCCCATTGGTCCTCACACCAAAAAAAATGATTATCTGTCAAGTTGGAGTAGTACGTGATGTGAGTTAACCCAGACATCTGGATTGCTGGTCTTATGGTTGCAATAATGATACATCAGCTCCAACTCTCTGCTTTATAAAGCAATGGAGAACACCAACCTACGATGCAGCAACTAAGCAATTCAACCATAAATATGACATGTTGTGATTAATAACACAAAGCTAATTTGAATAGATAATGCTTGCAGTTAACAACCTAGACTGCATTTATTTTTACAGCATCTATTGCATTACAAAACACGTTTCCTATTCACTGATGTGGAGATTATAAATGAAGTTGACATTTAGGTAAATGAAGTGGTGAGTTCTGACTCATGTTAAACATACAGTGATGATGCTTTTTTCAAATAACAGTAAAACAGTCTCTAATACTTTTCACGTAAAGCAATAATGTGCCTCCTTATTCACCTGTCAAATTTGGACAGTTCTGTTACGTCACTCTAGCAGAGACTGTATGAGGGAACCAGTGTTCTAATTTATGGTCTGTATTCCTGCTAAACAGAGAGGTTAGCAGAGGGCGCTCTATGCATATGGAAGTAATAGCACTCACCAGCGGCCTGTTGGACCAGCTATAGGTAAGCACTGTCTAAACTTATGGTGTAAGTTTTAGTTCATAAGTTGATCTTTTTTCCATAGAGCTTTATGTCCAAATTATTGTTGTTGTTGCAGACATGACGTTTTCACTTAATTTGATCAATCAGTGAAAAGCATTTTTAACCCAGTGTTTGTTCCAGTGCTGCTCCTTGTGTTCAATCATCAGGCTAATAGCTAATAACATTTTATGCTAAGTGCCGTTAATCCTCTGATGTGTTTACACCATTTGTGCAAGTTAATTATATGTAAAGTCAACGTAAAGAAGCAAGTAGACGCAAATTTGCCTTGGGCAGCACAAATGGCGTAAATGAGGTGAATTTGCGTCGAGTTCAACACGCCATTCACTTCTTTCGCTTATTAGCGAGAGTTGAAAAAACTGAAATCCAATGCCCAATCGGCATGGAGATCCCCCAATGATGTATTGTATATGTCACTGGAGGATCCCTGAAGAACCAGTCTGGGAAGGAGGGTGTTCATTTAACTGGAAAATGGAGGAGAAACTTGTGGTATTTGTCTGTGGCTACCCTGAGCTATACAACACAACATGTCTGTTCTACCAGCACAGGAATAAAAAAGAGCCCACTTGAAGGTAAGGGAGTGAGGAGGTCAGATTGCCTACACAGCAAATTTTGTAGTGTTAAATTAACACTTAAAGAGTTAAGTTTAACACTCTGTTTGAGTGTATTTGGTGCTTATCAGAATTGGTGTTAAATTAACTCTTTCCACAGTGTTAAAATTTCAGAGTAAAATTAACTCAAAATTGAGTAAAAAATTAATACTGGCTTACACTGTACAGTGTTAAAAAACTTAACATTACAGGTTAATCAACTCTGAGGAGTGTAAAAATTACTTCCAGTTGTGTTGGTTATCTACTCTTCTGTAATAACAAATCAGCTCTGTGTCAGTGTTAATTCAACTCCCATAGTGTTGAATTTAACACCTAGGCTGAGTTTATATAGTTCCCCAATAGTGATACATCGTAGTATTTAAGAGTTACTTTTCAACACATGAAGGTGTTGTTTAACACCTTAGAAAGATCATTCTTTTTTAATGTGTTCCAGCAGATTGATTAAGAACATTATTTATCAATGTCTTAAGTGTAATACTCAGGAAATTTCACATACATTACATTATTGAAACTTATAATAAGTGATAGACACACTTTGCTTATTTATGCAGCTCCTGTTACTTCACACACAGGCTACACTGTGCTGCCACAGGCAGGAAGTCACTTACTCAGTAAACAATTTCACTCATGGTGGAAAGTTTAAAAACTAAAAACTCTTCAACAACCCACCAGAAACATGAACAAAGGACTCCGAGCAATGATTACTGTACAATAGGCATCATCTAAACATATCCAAACACAATTCAAAACATCTAAAACACATATAAACACTCTGCATAAGGGCATCATGGGAAAATTATTCAAATTTTGAAATGAAAGTAGGCAGAAAGTTGACCCTCTGCAGTGTTGATGGGGTCAGCACTGTCAAACAACTCAAACACTGAAGACCACTTAACTCAGGGTGGAGTTAAAATTACACTTAGGGAGTTAAATCAACGTAACGCTGGGAAATTAACACTCCAGTTTTTACTGTGTGGTAAATTATGAATACTGTTGTTGGGTACTTTGTCATAGTAGATTCAAAGCAGCAATCCTCTTAATGCAGTCAAGCTCAGCCATGTTTGTTGACGACTGACTGAAATGTTGGTTGTGTGAGAAGACAGCCCCTCCCCTCTTGTGTCTTTGGGCACTTGCATACACGGGATTTGATGCGCGGGTGAAACAAGTTATTTATTTTTAGAACAATTAAAGGCATAAACTCTCCTTATTTGCACATTCAGATTTGCATGAACAGGTGATCATTCATGTTTGGTGTGAACACACGGTGACAGCGTCGAGTGTGGATGAAAAACAGGGCAAAGCATTTTTCCAAGGTGATTATTGAAGACTACAGCCTTAACCTAGACCCAGTATAAAATAACAACACTGACATCGGGTGGTAAAATTGCAAATAACACTAGATAATTTATTTAGTTGGCGGAAAATACTGCCACTCATGGAAAACAACAGTGTTATTGATCATGGAGAACACACTGCTGATGAAAAATTGCCAGTAAAATCTTCTAGCCTACTCCTCGTCATCCTCTGAGGTATCCCACCTCTCAAAACTATCACCATGACAGCGAAATTTTACAGAGGACTTTACACCTAGTAGGAGGTAGGTGTAATATTTGAGTGACAACGTAAGTCTTTGTTGAAAATATCTCAGCTGGTGCAACACCCATATGTTAGGAGAGCATAAACTCCATCATAAGTAAGAAGTTACGTTCAAACTAGGGTACTTTTGAACTTAGGCACAATGAGAGCAACAGGTGGCAGTAGAGGAAGTCATCAGTACGTGGTGAGAGAGTTGAAGTCTGCTTGTAACACAGAGCGCCTCTGATCTGACATGTATTTTCTTCTGTTACTAAAAGGTAAGCTGACCATAAACATAATTCTGGTTCCATAATGTCAGAGAAAAACAGTAGTAATGAAGCTGAGTAAAGTTCTAGTCTGTACTTACAGCATGTAGAGACCTTGTAATCGGCCTCTGTATGAGTGTTGCTAAGCTACAGTTGAAACAATAGAAGACGCTGATACTGGCTTTTGTCCTCGCTAAAGTCCATCTCAGTCTTTACTGGAACGGGCTAAAAAGTCCCTTGAATGAATAAATTCAGTTTCATGTGATCAGTCACTGCAGGAAATCACTTTGTTTACTTAGAAATGCATAGCAGCAACTGATCTATGTGTTATTGTGAGGTAGAGAGCTAAAACACAAGCTAATGCTAACACAGTGCTAACTGTGATTAGCGTGCTAACGCTAGTTAAGAAGCCAGTTAGGCAGGTGTTTTTACTCAAAGCACACTGAAAAGAAATGGTCTTTTGTCTTAAAATAAGAGCATACTCAGTGTTAGGTTTACATGCTTTTTTTTGTATTCTCTGCAAGCTGATGTTAAGGTTAAGATGGTTCACATTGATGAGCTTTTAGTAAGAAGATCCTGATTAAATGTTTCACTGTATTTATGGAAGAAACAGCTGATCACGTTTTCCCACATGTTTAAATAACTGACATATAGATATAAAAGAATAATAACTTTTAATTGTCATCTTCATGGTCTGATCATGTGTGATCTGTGTAAACAGGCAAGCCTTAACAGTGAAACAACAGCTCTGTCTACTATCAGGCTCAGTTTGGGTCAGAACCCTGACATAAATATGGGACCTATTGGAACAAACAGAGTGAAACAACATTGCTCTTGCACAGTAGAGTAACGTAATACATGATTACATTTAAAGCCAATGTAGAGTTAGCTTTTAAATCACGTATGTTTACGTTAGCCCTTTGCTAACATAACTAAATCCCTGCTGGTGTTCATGTGGTCTTCCACACTGTTTTATTCATATCCAACATCCCTCCTCTTGGTTTTTCAACTTTGTGAAAGCGAACAATTCAACACCACACTCCAAAAATGTGAAGGTCCTGTTAGCACACAGGATTGGACAGTGGCCATTTTAGGGAGGGGCTTAGCCAGGGGTCAGTTATAAAAGAAAATGAATGTATTGACCAAGGTATACTCACTGAAATGTTTGTCTGAGTTACAAGCTGATACACACAGAATAATGTCACATGTTTTGTGCTTTCTTTTGTGAATTTACAGGTGTCTTCTTTGATGTGGAAAATATGTCTCTCTTTGAATATACAAGCATCAAATCAACCACAACTCAGTGTCACCATCAGTTATTTGCAAATGATATAGTTGAAAAATGCATACACATGATGGCAGGGTTTTTCATTGTAAGATAGGATTAGATAAGAAATAATCTTAAAGAAGAAAATACTACTTACATGTAGAAATATCCTCTGAGGTGCACAGACATAAATAAAACACAGCTAAGCATGTTTGTGCCTTTTGTACACATAGAGAACATTAAATGTCAACATGTTTTATTAAAAAAATGATAAACATCCCAGCATATATAAGGAATATGCATGCAGAAAGATACAGTTATATACATACAGCTTGTAGCTGTCCTGTGTCTGTACACATACAATAAAACGTGTGCATGCTATGTGAACACACTGAGGAAAAGCATCTCAAAATGGTTAGTACTCCAAAACAGGATTGAAGCTAAACATCTGTCTGATAATACAACCTATCATAGCTGCTACTAACACTATATACAATACATTCAGACGAATAATAATCTAATTTAATATGAAGATGGTTAATGAAGTTTATCTCTGGCACAAACACCTAAGCCAGTCTAGTTTTCCCAAATTGTTCACATACAGGATGGGTGAAACGGAGTTTCCTACTAACATGCTGCACATCACTGGAAACATTACAGAGCAGAGAGCAGTAGCTTGGTCCAAGTTTAGAAACTCACTTACTAACACACTAATAACTGGTGGCAGATAGGAAGTAAAAGTAATGACAAGGTTGTTGATGATAACCAACAGAGCCTTCTTCTTCTGTGGATGGACAGCTCCTCCTGTAGGGTTTGATTTCTTCAAGGCCCAGAAGATGCTGAGGTCACAATATCCAATAATTGGCAGAGTCAGAGCAAAAAATACAATTTGGAAGAACCTGTCAAGAGACTCTGAATATTTTGCAAAAATACCTCCACAAATAAGAGTCAGGGTCCAAACAGAAACAGCCGTGAAGACCCTGGGAGTCAGACTCTTGTTTGCGTGATAGACAACAGGATGAACCACAGCCAGGTAACAGTCCACACAGATACAGGTGGTGAACAGAGGCCTCCCACACAGATCAAGTGGAAACATAAAGTCCAAAAATGCCTTAAAGTTCCAGCTTCTTCCATGGAAATAGTTATAAACCACTGGCAAACAAAAGAGCAAATAAATTCCATCTATGAGAGTTGCATTAAAGATAAAGACGTCATATGGGGTGAAGTGGGCTCCTCGTCGTCCTCTCTGGAGCATGTCCCAGAGTGCAACAACAGCTGCAGGTAATCCAAAAACAACAGAAACCACATTTATGCATGCCCAGACCATCAAGCCCCCCCAATGATCCTCGCACCAAAAAAAAAGATTATTTGTCAAGTTGGAGAAGTTTGTGATGTGAGTTAACCCAGACATTTGGTGTGTTGGTCTTATGGTTGCAAAATTAGTAAATCAGCTTCTCTCTGCTTCATGCATCAGTAGAAAATGACTAAGGTGCAGCAACTGAACAAGTCAACTGTTTATATGGCATGCTGACGTTGCTTGTGCAATATTTATTTTAATAGGGTGCGTGCAGATGATAGCCATTTGATTGTGCATGTATACTCAGAGCATCTAACTTAATACAAAACAAGTTTTCCATTCAGTGATTTGCAGATTATAGATGAAGTTATCTTTTAGGTAAATGTAGTGGTGTATTCTGACTGATGTTAACCTTACAGTGACATGGCTTTTTCTATTTCCACAAACAGCCTCTAATTCTTCTCAGGTGAAGTAGTAATGTTACCAGGGGTGGCAAAAGTACCAGACTATTGTACTCAAGCAAAAATAAAGTTACTTTAGATCAAATATACTTAAGTAGAAGTAAAAGTAGTGATCAATAAATGTATTCAAAGTAAAAGTAAAAAGTAAGACATTTAGAATTTACTTAAAGTACTGAGTACTGATTTGCTGCTTTTGATACTTTAGGGGGTTTTACAGTAGTCTGGCAGAGGGCTTCATACAGCACACACTCACGCATCATTTTGCTGTTCCAAGTTGGAGAGATGGAGAGCAACTTTCAATTCAGCCTCTGTTACATGGCTTTGAGTGCAAACTTCTGCCTGTATCTGTTATATACTATAGCTGATATCCACATAATGCATGGTGCATGCCCAGTGTTTAAAGTGAGGATTCACTGCAGAAGCTGATCTGAATAATCAGTCATCCATTTAAATGACTTTGACTGATGCAAAAAAGCATACAAGTCAAATGTTCTGAAAAACAACAACAACAACAAAAACAACAACAACAACAAAAAAAACAACAACCCCCCCCACCAGAAGTTTCTGCATCAGTGTGTAAATAGCACAACATTAGATAAATTTGTTTTTTTTAATGTGCAAAAAATTTAGACAAAAAATAGACTCAAAATGCAAAGGCCTTAAAAGAGCTACATGACAATGTACAGTCTGGATAAGGAGATGATCATTCATGAGAAGAACTAATGGGAAAAATGTCACATTTAAAGTAGACACAGGCTGTGGATACACTATAATGTCAAGGAGGGCATATTAAACATTATTCCTTGAAGGCCAAAAACCCATGCTTGCTCAGTGCATGATTAAGCTCAGAATATACGGTGGCCATAAAGTGCCAGTATTAAGAATGGCTTAACTGCTAGTGTAATATGAAGGATTTTAGTTGTAGTCAATTCAATCACTGCCATGCATAGTAAAACAAAGTATTCTAAATCTGTGTCCATCTTGGAGTGGTCCTTGTTACTTGTTTTGAATAAAGTACAGCAGTATTAGCATGTGTCTTCACTGATATGGAAAATCCCTGGCTTTGGCTTTACAAGCCATCCGTCACTGTCGGTAATTTGCAAATGTGAATGATGTCTCGTAGGTAAATGTGTTGATGTGTTCTAAAAGATGTTAAAATTAAAGTGGTAAGTCGTGTTTATTATGCTGTTTAATGAAGCAGGACAACGATGATTAACACATTCTTTTTATTATAGTGCGGTCCTTTAATTGGTCTACATATCAAAGAACAAAGGGACAAAAAATGAAGTTTTGAGCTTCCTCAATGACTAGGCGAATTTGAATAAACATACTTAAGAGTGACTGAAGGTTAACATCAAGAGAAAAAACAAATGTCAGAAGGACACAAAGCATCAGAACCTCCTTTTTAATTTATCCCAATTGTTTCAGGCAGCAAAGTACTATTTTTCCGTTATGTAATTCTGAAATTACAGAACTAAACAACACAAATAAACTAAAATTATTAGTGAACTAGACAAAACAAGTGTTTATTTCTGCCTCAAACACCTAAGCCAGTCCAATTTTCCCAGATTGTTCAGATACAGGATGGGTGAAACGGAGTTTCCAACCAACATGCTGCACAGCACTGGAAACATAACATGACAATATGTGGTGACACCATCCATGTTCAGACACTTGGACATCAACACACCAATCACTGGTGGAAGAAAGGAAGTAAAGGTAATGACCAGGTTGTTGATGATGACCTGCAGAGCTTTCTTCTTCTTTGGATGGACGGCTCCTCCTGCGGGGTTCGATCTCTTCAAGGTCCAGAAGATGGTGACATCACAATATCCAATAATAGGGAGAGCCAGAGCAAAAATCATGACTTGACCAATGTTGTCAATGAGATTATAAAATTTTACAAAAATACCTCCACAAATAAAAGTCACAGTCCAAACACCAACAGCTGTGAGGACCCTGGGAGTCAGACTCTTGTTTGCGTGATAGACAACAGGATGAACCACAGCCAGGTAACAGTCCACACAGATGCAGGTGGTGAACAGAGGCCTCCCACACAGATCAAATGGAAACAAGAAGATCATAAATAATTCAAATTCCACATTAAACTCGTGCAGATAGTTGTACAACTCAGTTACACTAAATAACAAATACATCCCATCTATGACAGTAGCATTGAGCACAAAGACGTCATAAGGGGTGAACCCAGCTCCCTTTCGTCCTCTCTGTATCATGTCCCAGAGGACAACAACAGCTGCAGGAAACCCAAAAACAAAACAAAACACACTGAAACATGTCCAGAGGATGACACCTTCAGGATGATCTTCACACCACAGAACTAGGTGCTTATGTATATCAGAGCAGTTTGTGATGCACGACATTTTCATAGACTTAAAACACCAACCATCTGTGCAGCAACTGATCAAGTCAACCTCTTTTATATGACAAGCTGTGTTTGATTCAGTTGTCTTGATTTGAATAGTGTATATGCTGATGAATGGCTTTTGTTTGCAAAGCAGAATATTTTTTTGCTATGAATATGGTTACTAAAGAAAAACAGAAGAGTGAATGAAGAACTTATTAGTTTAGGATTGTTTAAGTTTGAAAATTTTGCATTCTTACTAAATATGATGAACAAATGAGGAAATATCTAAGGCAATGAGGAAAAAGTTCGCAAAATTGTTAGGAATTAAAGGAAAAGTGAATGAGGAACACACCTTTCAGTAACTGTTAGTTTAATGAGTAGAATTCTAAAAACTCAGATTTTTTAGTTGTACTAAAACTAACTTGCAAGAAAACAACAGGTGGACAAGATGTAGAAAAAATCTGAACGTTTACTGAGGGAAAGTTAGTAGAGAACTTAGTATAACACAACCTTCTACAGGACTCAGTAGGTGTGTGCTCCAAGAACTGGCATGTCACGTTTGACTGATCTGGACAGGGCAACTTTAAACTGGTGTTCAGCAAAACCAAGTTGTGGCATTATTTGGAGTAGGGCCTGGCACCATCTCCAAACTGAAGGACAAATTCCATATGAAAGGGGATGTCAGATACAGGCCAAGAAGTGGGCATCCTAAGAAGACGACACCCCAAGAAAGACCATTTCCTGACCCTGTCAGCACTTAGGAACTGTAGTCTGTCTTCAGTAGATTTGCAATCAAGGTTTGCAGGACTGCTATGACTGCCCTTATATATATATATATATATATATATATATATATATATATGGATGTATTTGTGTATTTATATAATTTGATAGAAAGATAAACTGTGCATGTAAGTTTGTTTTACTCAATGACATACATAGCATAATTTTAAGCAGAAAATTACCTTTTCTTTTTGAAGCATAAGTTAATTAGGCCCCATGAAAAGAATAGCATATGGACTCATGACCACCTTAATCAGAATGTCTATTTATTTAGGTGGGCCATCAATAGTTGTCTTCACTGATGTGGAAAATGTTCCTAGCTTTGAATCTGCAAGTCATACTGTATGTCACAGATTAATCAAAACACTGTCAGCATCAGTGATTCATACATGATGAAGTTGTCTCGTAAGTAAATGTGGTGGTGAGTTCGGAAAGATGTTACACAAACACACAGTGACAAGTCTGATTTATTATAATGTTACAGCTGCAGCACATTTATTTCTGGATGGTTCTTTTACATGGAAAATGACAAAACAGTGGAAATAAAAAAGCATTTACTCTCCTCCAATTCTGGTTGAATTTTTAAGAAACATGCAGCGGAAAAGAAACGGAAAAGAAACACAATCAGTTGATTTGTCAAGATGACCAAACCAAAAGTGGCCCCAAGCTAATTTGAGTTTGAGACCCTATAGGTGAAGAGACACCAGATAAGACAAAGCAGATATTAAATGAGGTTTACTTCTGCAACAACTGCTTGAGCCAGTCCAGTTTGCCCAGATTGTTCAGATACAGGATGGGTGAAACTGAGTTACCCACTAACCTGCTGCTCATCACTGGATATATCAGACAACATAAATTGGTAGTTGTGTCTAATTTCAAAAACTCAGACATCAACGCACTGATTACGGGTGGCAGATAGAAAGTAAAGGTAATGACCAGGTTGTTGATGATGACCTGCAGAGCTCTCTTCTTCTGTGGATGGACAGCTCCTCCTGCGGGGTTTGATCTCTTCAAAGTCCAGAAGATGGTGATGTCACAATATCCAACAATCGAGAGAGTCACAGCAAAAAACACAATATCAAAAACATTATGAAGAAATCCTTCCTGTTCCACAAAAATATATCCAAGAACAAAAGTCACTGTCCAAACACCAACAGCTGTGAGGATTCTGGGAGTCAGACTCTTGTTTGCATGATAGACAACAGGATGAACCACAGCCAGGTAACAGTCCACACAGATACAGGTGGTGAACAGAGGCCTCCCACACAGACTGAATGGAAACAAAAAGCCCATAAAAGCTGTAAAGTCTATGCTATGCCCATGTAGATAATTATACACCTCTGTAAGAGTAAAGAACAAATAAATCCCATCGATGACAGTAGCATTGAATACAAAGACGTCATAAGGGGTGAGCTGGACTCTTTTCTGCCCTTTCTGTATTATGTCCCAGAGTACAGCAACAGCTGCAGGAAACCCAAAAACATAAGAAACTACACTGATACATACCCAGATGATAACACCCACTGGTTGGTCCTTACACAAAAAATATTCACTCTTTGTTGAGTCTGAAGAGTTTGTCAGGTTTGTTAACGGAAACATTTAGAGTCCCAAAAATATTAATATAGCTTCCTTTGTCACCTACTGTGTAGCTACTGAACACTTATACCAGGATGAAATCAATAAAATAAACCTTATTTAAATATTATGACTATGATAAATGAAGTTGCCTTTCATGTAAATGTAGTGGTGAGTTCTGACAGATGTTAAATGACATTTCTTGTTTATCTTACAATCTAAGGACCAGCAGTTGACTGCTGAAATTTATATAAAAATGACACTGATATCAGCATATTAAAGCATACAAAGAAAATAAACAAGACTGAAACCATGCAGGTCCCCACCTGGCATCAACTTGTATTGATCGCAAACCTGTGCTGAAGCAGACTGGGAGGAGAGTGAAAACATTTCTTCTGTCATGAAAAGCTTTCGTGTCTTTCATGCCTTTGTTTTAACAAAGAAATGTCCAATTTTGACAAATCTGCCTGCGCTGATCACTCCACTAGCAGCCGTTGTCTACAATCAGTCACACAACTCTCATACTCATGCTGAAGCAGGTCGGCAGAGGAGCAAAAACATATTTCCAATCATGAAAAGCTTTTTGTGTTGTTTTGATTTTTCATTTCATACAGGCTGGGAATGAATGCCTATGTTAATGCTTTAGCACCTCTACTGCCTCTACCTTAGACCTTAGAGAAGGTGCGCTCGATTTGCTTACCAGCTGTCCAGGAATGACAAATTAGTATTTCGTGCGCACGTTACATGTCCTGGCCAAAAATTGGTATTTTGTAGCCACAATATAGCCAATAGCTATATTATGGCCCGCTATATATACACAATCCAATCTTTTTTTGACCATGTCATGTCTGGGGCTCCGTATTTCCTAACCCAGCACGAACAACTTTATTTACGAACTGTTCTTCCTCTCGTCCATATAATCTTATGTAGTAGGTCCCTTTGTTGTGCTCGCGCTTGTTTCCGGGGAAGGTAAATATAAAGCACCAAAAGGAAGTTGTTGTCAGTTGTCAGTAGTAGTGCTATCACCAAACATTGGAAATATGTCTACTTTTCTCCTCTAAAGCCGTAGACATATAAAAACAACTCTGGAGGAAGCCGTCGCCTTGTTGGAGTTATATTTAGTCGTAATGATAATTTCATTTTCATGGGCTATTTATTTTATATTCGTGTCGAAGCCGCTGTTTGGGAAAAACTAGCTAACGTTAGCAATGGCTCGATGACACAGACTGCACTTTAGCAGAAGACTTTGACTGTATAAGACCCTGTTGTTTGCTCTTGTAAAGGAGCACGGAGACAAAATGGATTTCTCTAAGTTTTTGGACGATGATTTTGATGTGAAAGACTGGGTGAATGGAGCCTTTAAGGTGGTGCAGAAGGACGCGCCGGGGAAGGCGGACACTCACGCAGCTACACTGGTCATGAAGCTCCAGCTGTTCATCCAGGAAGTCAACAATGCCATTGAGGGTGAGTATAATAGTTAAAGTAACATCATACATTAACGTCATGTAATGTTTGGACTGTTACGATTACATTTGGCTGCATAGATATCTTGTTTTATCCTGTTGTCACTCTAATCCATCATATACACCTAGATCATATATAGCCTAATATAACAGGCCTGGTGCTGCTCCTATTCACTGACTGCATTGTGTTTATAGCTATCCTTTATTCGAGCTTTATAAAGGTGCAGCAGAGAGCTGCTTGGATTCCTTTTGTGCAAACGTAGAAAAACATGGCAAGAAAGAAGAGTACATATTTTGTAATATTTTTCTTTATATGATGTGTTCTCCATTAATGAAACACTGATGTATTTGTTTGTGAAGAGACCAGTAATCAGGCGCTCCAAAACATGCCCAGAGTTCTGCGAGATGTGGAGGCTCTGAAACAGGAGGCATCTTTTCTCAAGGACCAGATGGTTCTGGTCAAAGAGGACATCAAGAAGTTTGAGCAGGACACTGTGCAGTCTATGCAGGTGCGTATGACTACTACATACACAGAATATACAGACTCAAAGTTTATTTAACATTTAGAGCTCATGCACAACAAAAGCCCTATTTGCACAGGATTGATATTACCTACAAATGTCTGGTAATTTGAAATAATCATGTGGGATGCCTGTTTATTTTTTAATCCCATGCAAATCGACCATGTCTGAAATTTGCAGAATAAAAATTCGAGAGAAAATTACCCACCATATTTCAGTGCACACAGGTAATACTAATCCCATGCGAATAGGCATTCTGTGTAATTCATGGCAGTAATTATGTTTTTTTACAGTCAGTGCATCTTTTTCTGCCTCTTTTCTTATTGAAAAAAAATAATAGAGGCTGTGTAGGGCATTGTTAACACTCTTCTGGCCACATTTAGGTTATTAATTGTGCTTTCAATTCCATCTTATATTCAAAATGACTTTATTTTACTTAACTTATTCATTTAAACATTTCTGGCCAAGTTTGCATGCGCACACTAATGTGAACAGAGCTTCGATTTTCCCCCCTACAGCTTGTCTTTACAACTGCCTGATCTTATATCAGTATTATTTAGCTGTATCTTTTATGCATAACACCGTTTCCAATTTGAAATGTGTCACTCAGCATTCAATTATTAGACTACAACAGCTGATCTGCACAAAGAGGGTTGTTATGCATGCTTAATGATCGCGAATGAATAGAGTGCAGAATAAAATCCACAGCATCAACTGCATAAAACTGTTCAAAATGACAGGAGAGGTTCATATTTAACACGGGATTTATTGCTCTTATTAACAAAGGATACTCAGCTTTCTTCCTCTTCTTCTCTGTCTGATCAGCTGCAGATATGCCTCACAGGGGGCTGGGGGTTACACAACCTTTATGCGTAATAGAAGAGCTGGGGGAGATTGTTTTCAAGTTTATTTGCCATGGACAGCTTTCTATAATTTAAAAAATATTTAAAAAAACACTTGGTACTTACTGTCTATTGTAAACTCTGGTTAACAATATAGGACACTTGTTGACAACATCACCTGCAGAACAAAAGAGCATTTTAGTATGAACTTTAGAGTTTTCCTTGCTGCTGTCATGCAGCATGTTCTCCTTCAGAAATGTCAGCAAAACTGAGTACATTACAGACTTCACTTGCCAATGCACCACACCAAACACTGACGTCTGAGAGTAATTCATAAATTATCAGTGGTCCACAGGTAATACTGATCCTCTGCGAATAGTACCAAAGATGAAAATCTACATTGAAACTTAAAATGTTTAACCATTGTGATTGCAGGGTAATCCATTTTTTATAAACTTGTAAGGTAACAGGTTGACATTGTCTGATTTTCAGGATGTTCTCATGATTTTTGACTTGAAGGAGTGCCTCTGTTTTTGAAGGTCCTGGTGGAGATAGATCAAGTGAAGGGCCGCATGCAGCTAGCAGCTGAAGCTCTGCAGGAGGCGGACAAGTGGAGCACACTAAGTGCAGACATCGAGGAGACCTTTAAAACACAGGTAGAGGGGAAATAACCATGCAAAGCAGATGGATTGAATAAATTCCTTGTTCAACAAGCAGATCCCTCTTGCAAAGCTCCAGTATACATGATTATGCCAAGTCTAAGAACAAGACCTGACCAATCAACTTCATTAAAGAAGGAGGTGGTGGCTACAGGCAGAGCTTAGTTGTACTGGAAGCCAATAGCAATGGCTGTTACCAGTATAGCGTGTAGCTCAGATGTTGCTAAAGTGTAGTGGCAGTTTTATCAGAATTGGACCACTTTTCTTTATGAAATAAAGAGTAAAGAACAGCACTGAGAGATTTTCATGACAGAAAAGATGTTTTTGCTCTTCTCCTGACCTGCTTCAGCATGAGTTTGCGATTGGTTCAGGGGTGGGGTTTAGTTGTACTGTAAACAAGAATTTCAGTGCCTGCTGCCATTATAGCAATTAGCTCAGCAGCCACATTTCTTTATTAAACTAAGAGCAAAGAGCCACACTGAAAGTTTTTTTTTGGGTGGAGATGTTTTTGCACTTGTCCCAGCTGGCCTTGGCCTAAGTTTTAGCCATTTATAACCGTTCATAAATTACAGCAGCTGACTTTCCAAGCTCAGGTTACTACTGGAGCTGCACATGCTTACTGTCTCATTTTGTCTTGTCGTTCTGATTGGCCTGTAATGAAAGTGACTGACAGAATGCTTGTCCAATCAACTTCTGAGCATTTTTTTTTAAAGTCCTGCCCTTTCCAGTTGCGTTGTATGGAAGGCTTCTCTGATGAATATAAAATTATATCCCTGCCATGGATATATGAAATAGTGTTTCTAGTGTGTCAGGTTAGAGAGGGAGGCCATGACCACACGACTGCACCCAATCAACAGATATAGGATAGCTTCTTTTTAGATCAGGCTCAAAGTTAGGTCTGATTGAAAGAAAAAAAAAATGGTTACCAGAATGAAAACTTCTTTATTCAACCCCCTTAGCAAAAGACATTATATTGGCTCGTATACAGTGCTAAACTATAAGATGTAAGATTTGGGTTTAATATGGGTGCAAGCCAATTATTGTTCAATACATAAGATATTAAGATTTTTATACAAAATGAAATATCTATAGCAGGGTTGTCCCGATCCTGATCGTATGTATTGGATTGGAGCCAATATAAACATTTTTAATTGATCGGAGGTTGGCAATTTGATCCGATCAGCCCAGCCAATCATTTACCTCAGCTGTTGTAGACGGAGCACAATTTACGACAGGCCGTAAACGCACCAGCAGCGGTAGCAACATTAGCATTCCTGTGTTTAAAATGTCAGCGGTGTGGAAAAACTTAAACATGAGAGTGAAAACAGTCAAGTTGCCACTTGCAGCATCTGTAACAATGCCGTTTCAAGAGGTGGTAGCTGCAGTTAACACTACAAATTTGATCTGTCATCTCCAAACTAAACATGCAGCGGAATACGGTGACTTCACTTCAGCAACAGGCAGCTACACCGAAGCAACACACTCTTGACTTTAATAGGAAAGACAAGTACCCTTGAGAGAGCGATAACAGAAAAGTGGTCAAATTCATCGCTTTGGACAACCATCTCATCTTCGTGGTAGAGAATTTGAGTTTTTGTTGTCTTCTTGAGCTTTTGGACCTACACTATGCCCTGCTATCTCAACATTACATTACTGACACTGGCTTACTGGAGCTGTACAACAAAGTGGGTGACAGCATACTAGAGAATTTAAAAAGCAACGTCACTGCCCTTAGTTCCCCTACAGGTATTCGTTTGCCCCATGTCACTGCTGAGTCTCTCTGCACAGTCCTCCACCTTCAAGTTAAAGTGTACAGTGTTTCATGCATGCCAGTTTCGTGGGTCTCACACAGCAGAGAATGTAAAGCAGACAATCTATGATGATGCTGGTTTTCCTAAACAAGAAGCTACACTTCATTTTAAAGTAAAAGTGGGTAAAGAAGTTAAAGTAGGGGAAAAAGTGATGTAGCAGCTCCAGTTTTTTGATAGTCTGATTTAATTCAAACGCTGCACTAAGTGAAAATGTAACTTTATTTTTTGACAAATGATTAAAGTGAAACAGAGTTATTACAACATTCTGAGCAGAAATGTGATATTATGTTTTTTACAACAATGTCGGCTGTACTGAGTTAAATGGAATAAGTTTGAGATAGCTAGTAGTTTTTCAGTTTGCTTAAGTTATTTTTGCAAAGAACAATAACTGAAACACTAGGTAATTATGAGTGTTGGATCAGGACTCAGTATCGGTAGATATTCAGTATTAAAAAAATGCTTACAGGACAACCCTACTCTAAAGATATGTGCATCAAATACAGATTACATGCTGAGAAATAAGTTGTTCTGGGATTTAAATTGCAATGCTAAAATTATTTAAGTAAGACTTGCATGGAAACATTGTTTATATAGGCCATTTAATGCAGATTCAACAGAAATATAGTACAGTTTAATTCGTATATCATCACCTGATTATTAAAAAAAAAAAAACAAATTAGTGAACATTTGTGTGTTTTAGTATCTAACTGATGGTACAATATTTTTGTCTGACAATAACCTTGAATATGATCTTTCCCTTTCCTGTTCCAGGACCTTGCGGTAATCTCCTCCAAGCTGACCAGCATGCAGAACAGCCTGGCCATGTTGGTGGACACCCCGGACTACTCTGAAAAGTGTGTCCACCTGGAGGCTCTGAAAAACAGACTGGAGGCTCTGGCCAGCCCACAGATTGTGGCAACTTTTAATTCCATGTCTATAGGTAAGAAGCTTTGATACTTGAGCTTTCAATTCTCAAACGTATTTGTGCTTGAACGTCTTTATTTATACTTCTCAGTGTACACACATAATTGTGTTTACTTTATATTCTCTGCAGACCAAGCCAAGCTGTTTGTTAAAGTCTTCACAGAGATAGACCGAATGCCACAGCTCCTTGCATACTACTACAAGTGTCATAAGGTAAGTGTTTCAAGCCTTTGCATGGCTGTAATATTAATTTAATGCATGTGCCATTTATGAACTAGAAAAGCACTCAGAGAGTGCAGACCTCCGCCATTAGCCCTATCTCCCAATAGTGAAGAATCCTTTAAAAACATTCCTGGATCCAGACGGTGATCCAGATCACTCCCAAAATCTATTCCTTCCAGCATTGTGAGTATTCTTGCTACAATTCGCTGTCTTTCTCTCTGTTACGCTCCGGCTCGTCTCCTTGACCGGGCATGCGTCTTTTAAACTCTATAAATGCCAAAACTTTGAATAAGTTACTCATGTCCGCCATCTCCTGGTGTAAAGTGGTAACAGCGCAGACCACTGCCATTAGCCCTATCTCCTAATAGTACAGAATCCTTTAAAAAATTCCTGGATCCAGACGGTGATCCGGATCAGTCCCAAAATTCTAACCAGTTCTTCCTTATGCCATTTCTGACATTTCCTGAAAATTTCATTAAAATCTGTCCATGACTTTTTGAGTTATGCTGCTAACAAATGAACAAAGAAACAAACTAACAAACCCACCCGGTCACATAACCTCCTTGGGGAAGGTAATTACATTCTCTCATGGGTTGTCATGCTGGGTCTTGGCATTTTTCTGCAGTGGATGAATGTCTGCTTTTGCATCTCCAGGGTCAGTTGGTGAACATGTGGCAGGATCTGTCTCAGAGTGAACTCGGCCTGAATCAGCAGCTGTCTGAGTTTTACGACACCTTACTGTCTACGTGGCACGCCCAGCTACAGTGGAGCAGCCAGGTGAGACACCCACCCACAGATCCACCTATGATATCACACTATTTAAAGAGATTGGATAGCTCTCAGTCTGAGAAAGTAGTTCCTTTGTTTAGAACTTTTTATCTTTAACCTGGGAACCTTTTCTTAATTTAGCTGTATATATGTTCTCTAAGTGGGGCAACTGTAGCTCAATCTGTAAAGATTTAGGTTAGGTACCAGAGGGTTGACAGTTCAAGTTCTGGTTGGACCAAGTTTGGAAAGTTGTTTTAGTTTTTCGAGAAGTGCTAGTTCACTTCCTGAGGACTGCTTGTTGGCAGCAGTCCTCACTCTGACATCTCGCTATTAGAGCATGTCCAGAGGAGTTTGTTTGTGCATGTGTGTGTATGCTAGTCTATGTGTTTGTTGTACATTCAATAACAGATTGAAGGAAAAGAATTTTTCCTTCATGGATTGATTGATTGTGTATTTATCTTGTTCTAAAAACTTAAAAGGTGTTTAAGAACCCGTACGAGGTGGTGACAGTGTTGCTCATCCAAACCCTCGGTGCCATGGTTCCCTCCATTCCTGTCTGTCTCAGTGCGGCTGTGGAGCGCTCCGCCCAAGAGCAGCGTCTCGACACCCTTCTTGAGCTCCATCACACCGCCTCCACCTTTGGACATGGCCTGGAGTCTGCCATGCTACCACATCTGGGTCTGTATTTAAAGTTGTGTGCAAAGTGAAAGCCAAAATTGGTGTCTAAACAACCAAGATAGGTTGGAACAAGGTTGCTGTAAACACGTGAAAACACTGAGATCTACATATGTGTGGCTGAATTTTTGATTTAGACTGTTATAAAGTTAGTTGTTCACAATGTCTCTGGCTTGATTTTATTTGAGCAGGGCAAATATGAGCCTGTGACATCAATGGTCCCTCTGGGGAAATATTTATTTTATATTTTGCATATCTATCAGCCATGGTGGCCTATAGGTCATGAAAGTATCATAAGGGAGAGATTTGTGCCAGAAAACGGTAAACTTAATCTCGGACTTCTGTCTCTCTGCTGTGGCACAAAGTCAGGCAGCTGCACTCTGATCACAAGCATAATTTAATCTGAGAGGATCGTATTGCTCATGAGTGGGCGGGGCTACAGCTCATTCAACTGACACGCCAACATCATCCTAGAGCAGTTTTTACTGCCATATTTTTCATGATTTTGAAGCTTAATTTTGTAAACTTAGAAATGCTTTCATGACTGAAATTTTGCCTGGTGGTTCATAACATAGTGGCCTGTCATACAACAAACTTAAAATACACATTTTTTTATGACTAAACTGAGACCTTAAACATAATATGACTGTAGATGCTGCAGATATGAAGGGAGAGTTACTGCAAAGGTTATAATAGTATTAAAGTTTTCATTGGTTTTTATTTTGATTTCATTTGCATTTTTTTGTTTCAGTTTTTGATGCTATTTTGTTATTTTAGTTTACTTTTTATTTGGGAAAAATGCTTTGTTTGAGGTCTTTTTTATTTTAGTGTTAGTTTTAGTTTTCGTTCATGTGGGACTTGTAAAGAGCCAGAAAAAGTAAACTTCATATAATTTTTAAGAGTATATTGAGATGTACAGAAACATTTGGATTTAGATAAGTCTTATTTTTATTTTAGATGTAGTTATTTTGTTAGTTTATAACAACCTTGGTTACTGCAGATCTTTATGTTCTGTGTTGTTGTTTTTTCCTATCCAGGTGAGAATAATCTGCTGAAGGTGAATGAGCTGGTGTGTGCGCTGTATGACCCTTACAAACCTTACCAGCTTCAGTACGGAGAGCTGGAGGAAGCTCACCTGCTCATTCAGATCAGTGCTGTACCTTTGGTTAGTCCACACAAAATCTCATACACACATTCATCATAGATGTGTTAAAATCTGTCACTTAAAACTCTTAATTTTCATTCCTTCTCTTTGGGATGCCTCTCTATAGGAACACGGGGAGGTCATTGATTGTGTGGAGGAGTTGAGTCACTCTGTTGGGAAGTTGTTCAGTCTGGCCAGTGCTGCTGTGGACCGCTGTGTTAAAATGTCTGATGGGCTCGCTGTGTGTGGCCTCCTTAAAGCCCTCAAAGCTCTGTTCACTAAGTAAAGATCTTACATGTTGCACGTACCTACCATGTATTTAGTAAACGGAAATGATTTCCCTTCTTTTAGTGCATTTGAACCTTGTTTTAATCGATGTCTGTATTGTGATTTTGCACCGTGCCCGTTTCAGGTATGTGTCGGACTTCTCCACAACACTGCAGTCAATCAGAAAGAAGTGTAAACTGGAGGATACACCAAGTTCAGCTGTTTTCCAGGAAGACTGGACAGCTTTCCAGAACTCAGTCAGGTATTTAATGCTCCTTTATATTTAAAACAGTTCATCAGAACAGATATTAATTTAACACTAAAGTAAGGGAGCCTCCTAAAAATGTAGGAATTGTTTCATGAGATGAGAATAACCTCAGTCAATTTGTCTTTAGTCAGCAGAATGTTTTGCTTTCACTGGTGTGATTGTACTCAGAGGGATGCTGGAACAATGGCTTAGTAGGTAGTAAACTATAAATGGAGTCTAAAAATGACCCCTTAGGTTTCTTCCTTCACAATGTTGTTGTGTCTCTTTTTCTGTGAGCCAAATTATCCCCAGAGGTCTCTTTTAAATCGAAACAAAGGACCATGTTATAAAAGCAGTAAAGTTACTGAATAAATCAGTATAATGTTTAAAATCTGGTTTGTCAGATGTCCTTTGATTTGACTTTGGCTGATGGCGCTGATTTTAGCCAGCTACTGAACTTCCAATCATTTGACCACAAGTCAGATTGTGGTATTAATACACAGATTTGATCTTAAGCTGAATTGTAAGAAAATGAACAAGGGATGTAATTATTTTCAATTTATTTAGATTTTCCAACTTGTAAAACTGACCCACAAGACTTTAATTAACCATGAAGATCCAAGTTTAGCTTGAACTAAACCTTTAATTTTTAAAAGAACAGCAGTGAGCCCTAACTTATTGCATGTTCCCTGTGCTGGATGACTTAAGTTCACTTTTATTAATAATAATAATATTATTATTATTATTATTATTATTATTAACTTTGTTTTTTAAAGGTGCTATACAAATAGAGGTTTGCAAAGTGCTTTGACAATGAGCAGAAACACAAATAAAACAAAGCATCATAACACAAGCAAAGAACATAACAAGACAAAAGCGCATCAACAGGTGAACCCATGAAAATAAAGCCAGCGTTGTAAAACCAACATCGTAATCATCCTAGTAGGCCCATTACAGAGCCTGAAAACATGTCAAGTTAGAAATACATTATGAAACCTTGATATACAAAATTCCAGAATAACATTAAAGACCAAGAATAAAAATAAAACGAAAAACCCAGAATAACCTAGACAAATCCAGGCAACACAAGAATCCAGCTACATAAAAAAGACTGCTATTTACCCAGCAGATGTAGCACATGATTCAAGAGTTGTTATATAAACGCTAGGTAATACAAACCCCAACTTAAAAAAGTTGGGACTTTGATTCAACAAAAAACAGTCCCATTAAACCTATATTTAACTGAATACAGCACAAAGAGAATAAATAAACTGTATATACGCATATATATATATATATATGATGTTTAAACCGATAAACTTTTGTTTTTTAATGTTAAAAAAAATCTTAATATGCATTCTGAATCTGATACATGTAACATGTTCCAAAAAGCTGGGACAGAAGCATGTTTACCTCTGTGTGTCACCTTTTCCTCTGACAACACACTTAAGAGTAAGGGAACTGATGACACTAACTGTTGAAGTATTGAAAGGGGAATTCTTTACCATTATATTTTGATATACATCTTGTATTAGTTGCTCAACTGAAAACAGCTCAGTCTGAGTCCAGTCAGCAGCATGTTTTGCTCTAGCATTTAGGCCATATTGCCCAGGTCTACCTGTGGTCCAGTTCAGATTGTAAGGCACAGAATGAGTTTATTTGTGATTCCTTTATCAAAAATTGTGAAAGATCCCAAATAGCTGACCCGTATCTTCCTCCTTTTTCTGGCACTCTTCCATAGAGGTGCCAAGCTTACCTCTTAATACCAAAGAGCAGCTACAGACACAATAAAAAGTTTGCACTGATGTCACTTTCAGTGTGCAACATGACTACTCAGCCGTGCCGAGTGGCTGTCTGTATGAAAACAGGAGAAAAACAGACTGATATTCTAGCTTCTGGTGGACATAATCAAGATGTAGTTATTAAAAAGATGACAATTTTCAGCTTAAATTAATAATAATAATATCTTGAATTTATATAGCGCCTTTCAAGAAACCCAAGGTCGCTTTACAGGAACACATATACATGGACGAACTATGTGAGGGGGATAGGATGAGTGTAAGGGGTGCCTTAGTGAAGACTGTAGGCTGTGGTGAACAGGTGGTGCTTGAGACGTTTTTTGAAAATGTCCAGAGATGGAGCGCTACGAATGTCTGCAGGAAGAGTGTTCCAGAGGGTGGGAGCTGCAGCACTGAAGGCTCTGTCTCCATAGGTTCGGAGTTTGGTTTTGGGCATGGAAAGTAGGCCGGTGTCTGAAGATCGAAGGTTGCGGGATGGTGTGTATGGATGGAGGAGATCAGAAAGGTACTGGAGAGCCAGAGCATGGAGAGATTTGTATGTGAGGAGGAGGACTTTGTAGTTGATATGGGATTTGATAGGGAGCCAGTGGAGGTGCATGAGGGTCGGAGTGATGTGTTGCCAGGGTCTAGTGCGGGTGAGGACTCTAGCTGCAGAGTTTTGGATGTACTGAAGCCTGTCTAGGGTTTTGCTGGGAACTCCAGACAGGACTCCATTACAGTAGTCCAGGTGGGAGGTTATGAAAGCATGAATGAGTGTTTCAGCCACAGAATCAGGGAGTGATGGTCGGAGTCTGGAGATGTTCTTGAGATGATAGAAGGCAGATTTGGTGACAGACTTTATGTGGGACTGGAAGGAGAGGGTGGAGTCCAGGATGACGCCCAGGTTTCGGACCTCGGAGGACAGACAGATGGAGGTCCCGTCCACATCGAGCATGAGATCTCCAACCTTCTGCAGCAGCGCTTTGGGGGCCACCACCATGAGCTCTGTTTTATTGCTGTTGAGTTTGAGTTGGTTAGAGGTCATTTAGGCTTTGATGTCGTGGAGGCAGTTTACTTGGGAGTGGGGAGGGAGCTGAGTGGATGGTTTGGTGCTGAGATAGAGTTGGGTGTCATCTGCATAAGAGTGAAAGCTGAGACCGTGTTTGTGAATAATCTGTCCAAGGGGAAGCATGTAGATGGTGAAAAGGAGAGGTCCAAGAACAGAGCCTTGAGGCTTGCCCTGGTTAACTGGGGTGGGGGATGAGTGAGAGGTGCCACTTCTACTTACTCCAGTTCATGCTCTATGCCACTCAGTGGATGGAACGACAGTGATTACACTGCCTGCCCTGTCACATGCATACCCTCTGCATTCCAACCATCAAGTTAGGCTGCAGGTGTCTGTGGAAACAAACTATTTTGGGGTTTGCCACACTAAACCATACTTAGTGAAACTGGACCACCGGATGGAAATGCAGCTTAATACACCCCGAGACCTGCACAGATGCTGACTTTTGAACTTTGTGTTGATAATTACCTGGATGGACTTTTTCCTCTTTAGCCCAGAGGACTTGATAGCCATTGTTTCCTCACCCCTGACATGCAGAGATTTTTCCAGAGTATGAGTCTTTGATAAATTCTCTGCAATTGCACATTTAGGAATATTGTTCATAAACTGTTGGACTGTTATCCCGTGCAACCTCATTCCATCACTGATTGTGAAAAACTGAGCCTTCCATAAGTATTCCTTTTATACCAAATCATGGTTCTGTCACCTGTTACCAATTAACCTACTTACCTGTGGAACATTCCAGGTGTTTGCTGAGCATTACACAACTTTCCAGGTCTTTTTTGCTTCTGTCCCAACTTTTTTGGAATGTGGTGTTGTTAGAATGTATGTATATTTAAAAAATAAATGTTAACACCCAGCCCTATATTGAGTAGACTGATGTTCTCTTTACAGGATTATTGCCACTTGTGGAGAGTTACTGAGACAATGTGGGGCCTTTGAGCAGCAGCTGTCAAACAAGTAAGACAAATATTTCTGTAATTTACACAGTCTTTTACTCTAAACCATTCACCTATTTGGAACACACTCACAAGACACATCAGAGAGTGAGGATTTTCATCTATACTCTAATATATTCAATCGTCCTCATAGGATTCTTGGCACAGCAGGTAAGTATCTATCAGAGTCGTACAGCCCACGCAGCCTCACAGGCATCCAAGAAGCCAGCTCCACTGAGAGGAAGAGTGCCACCAAGAACCCCTGGCAGGAATACAACTACCTTCAGAGGGGAAACATGGCTGAATACAACAGCCTGATGGAGGTCCTCTACTCCTTAAAGGTATAGTAAAAGAGAACTTTCTCTTAGTGAGCTTTTGCTTGCTATCAGGTGGTTTATCAATAAAACTCTGCAGCTGTTTAAACGCATCTCTTTCCTCATATTACAGGAGAAGGGCACAGGTAACTCCAGCCTGTTAGCAGAGCCTAGAGCAGCTCTGACCAGACTCAACCAACAGGCCAACCAGCTGGCCTTTGACTCGGTCTTCCTGCAGATCAAACACCAGCTCATTCTCGTCTCCAAGATGGAGGTGATTAAGTGTTGAGTTTCCACTTTGATTTGATTTGAAATCCTCTTTGACGCCATTTGAGTGCACGGCAGAGAGCTTCTGGATTGCCTGTGTGCGATTGAATGTTGGATGCTGTGTATCTATTTTAATCTCAGCCCATGCTGTTTGATTGAAGCCTTCTGTTTCTGTACAGAGACAGGAGGAACCTGGTATAGGAGAGAGCTACACAGAGGACCTGCCTACTTTCAGCCTGTCACCACAAGAATACATCACAAATGTTAGTGACTTCCTTTTCAGTCATCATAAATCATGACTAAGAAGTTAAAAATGAACAGTGCTGATGAATATGATTTACACAAAGCTCAGTAAATGAAGTGGATTTTTTTGGTACATTTTCACAGCAAAAAGAGTTCAAATAAATGATGTATTATTCTATAGCCCTCAGATATACACTATCTTAAACTATATGTCTATGTTTCCAGATAGGGCAGTACCTGATGTCTCTGCCCCTCCACTTGGAGCCATTTGTTACACAGGAAGACCCGGCTCTAGAGATGGCCCTGCATGCTGGGAAGCTTCCTTTCCCTCCAGAGCAAGGTTTCTGTTCCTCTTCCATGAGTATCTTCTCGTCCTAGCACTCCATGTGTGATTTGATATACTTTTAAACTGTTGTCTCTGTTTAATTTTACATTCTTCTAACTCATGCATATTTCTTTATCAGCTAAAACTTTGTTTTCTCAGTTTTCACCCACTGATCCAGTATGATCCTAAATACTTTAAGCTCCAATCAGCACACAGCCCAAGTTAAAGTTAATGGTTTTCTGTCAGGTAGGCTTTAACCTGAGTTTACACTGATGTCCAGTTGTTAAAGAAACATACATACACAAACATACTCAGACTAAATTGAAAAGATGATATGATGTACTAATGAAGAAGCTGAAGTTGCCTGTAACATTAGCAGTGATAAGCCAACTTGTGGTTGCATTACATAACAAAGTTTGCTGTTATTCGATGTTATACAGGATGTTACAGACATAATGTATGACGTTACATATAAAGAAACTTCATGTTGTTTTACCTTAGATTAGAGCCTGACCGATTTATTGGCGGGCCGATTAATCGGGACGATTATAGTGTTTAACAGATTAATCAACTTCTGCCAAAATGTAGCCGATATATTAACTTTTTTTGCTCCGTGGTGATTGTCTCTGCTCCTGTCGCTCTGTGTGTCTCCATGCTGAACTCAGCCCGAGACCCTGTCCCCTCCCCCTCAGACGCAGAGTGCTGCAGCAGCTCTCCCTCACTCAGTGTTGCCAACTTAGCGACTAAGAGTTTTCAGACCCCTCTGGCGACCCTTTTTCAAAAAAGTAATTAGCGACAAATCTAGTGACTTTTTCTGGTGTTACTGGAGAGTTTTGGAGACTTTGACGTGAAAGCATGTATCATTGTCCTTCTCACTGAGCAGCGCTGCTGCCGTGGGCCTCACCCCGTCCCTAAGCACTCACAGGCAGCCTCGTCCTCGTCAATTCGACTGCAGCAGAGTAGAGGACTAACACTCGTTTCAGACTAGGATCGTGTTTTCCTGTTTGTGCTGCGTGTGTCAGATCCGGTTCCTGCCGGTGCAGCTTTCACACAGGGCGTGAGTTTTCTGCATGTCAGCCGCATCTCCCTGTTTTCAAAGCCCTGTCCTTCTTCATAAGTTTTACCTCAGTAAACACTGCTAAAAGCTACTTCATTTAGTGTACAGAGGAAGTGTGTCGGGAACTATTCAAAATAAAAGCATTCTGTACAAGTGAACGGAGTTCCTCTATAGAAATGCTAAACCAGGCTTTTACTTTGAAAAGCACAAACCAGAAAAGCATTCATACGGTGTTTATCTTTCCTGTGACATATTCTACCAGTGTGGAGACAGAAAGTTTCACTAATTGTAGATCTTTAGAGAACAACTTTATAAAACAGGCGCATTTAAGCTTGTGGCCTTCCTTAGGGTTATCAAGAAACACATTGTAAACATATTCTATTTGCATATTTGCCACAACGATGTAAATATGGCTCTCCATTTATCATTTTCTTGTCTAATATTGTCCACAGTCACAGTATAAGACTATTATACAGCATTTTAATGTCGTCTAAGTTGCATCTTTGTGAAATAAAGATAAATGCTACTGGTTATTCACATGTACCCATTTGTGTTCATGTACGGTATATATCCTGTGTATATCAATGTTCTTCTTTCATATATCGGCCAATAACGGTTATCGCCCGATATATTGGATATCAGCTTTTTTTTAGCCCCCAATATTGGTATCGACATCGGCCCCCCTCTGAGTGAAAATGAAACAAATGCGTGTGTATGACTTTTAAAATGACCATGGATATCAAGCGTGACCATTCCTTTTTTTAGAAAAGATTTTATACCCTTTTAATGATTATTTTTGGGCTTTTTGATGGTATTTAGATAGGAGGATAGCTGAAGAGAGACAGGAAATATGGGGTGACAACGGTGGAAGACATGCATCAAACAGCATCTAGAACAGGAATCAATCTTGTGACCAGTGTGCTGAGGACTGTAGCCTTGTGTGTGTAATAATAGTATTTGCAACTGTTGCCACTTGGTAGGTATCAAACGAGATAACAGTGCTGCCAAGACGACCATGTTTTCACATTTTCAGTAGCAAGGACTCACCAGGAGTGACTTGTGATTTTAAAAAGAAAGCAGGTTGGGAGATATGATTAATTGTGGAAGAGTGACGCACTTTATCCTTTGCTTCTTTCCTCGCCTGGAGAGCAGATCTGCTGAGATGGAGAGATACTTTTCCACCTCCTCACACATGGCTTGGAGACATCATGCCTTGCTTACTGGAGCAAATTAGATACTCACTTCAGCACTCGAAAGAGAAATTTTTGAAAGCGTGGGGTCCCTTTCTGAATGCATTCCAAACTTTATACTGGCGTGATCACTTGGTTTTATTCAACAGATCTACATATTATTCACTCACTTTGTGTTGGCAGTTGGTGTGACAGTGTGTTATGGTGTGTGTAGTTTTCTGGTAGTGTGTGGAGAGAGATTATTTTACATATTTCTTTATGATGATAGTGTTTGTACACTCTTATCCATGCTTGTTTAATTTATGTGACAAATCAGAAAAGAGACAGGACACACATTTTTGTCCACAGGAAGCTGTAATAGATGAAAATCAAAGGTTCTTCACATGAACTTTAAATGTTTAAAAAATAGAAGATGTTTAGAGATAAAGCCAGTTTTTTTTTACCGCAGCAATGACAATGAAATCACAACCTACACTCCCCTCCAAAGGTATTGGAACAGTGAGGCTAATTCCTTAATTTTTGCTGTATATACCAGCTTTAGCGTGGAAGTGACCCCATCCAAAATGTGTCATCATACTTGTTATTAAAATTTTCCATACACTGTTGTCACTGCTGGGAACAGACTAACTTTTGAAACATCTCCCGTCCTCTATTTCAGGTGATGACCTCCCTGAATTGGACAACACAGCAGACTACTGGCTGGGCTCCATCGCACGTGCAACCATGCAGACGTACTGTGACGCCATCCTTCTCATTCCCCAACTCGGCACCCATTCCACCAAACAGCTGGCCACAGATATCGGTATCTAACAGAAATAATGTTTCATGTTGCTACAACTGAGGTTTTGTTTTTTGAATCAGTTTGTCTGATGCCTTCTGATCTTTCTCCATAGACTATCTGTGTAATGTGATGGACGCTCTGGGCCTGCAGCCGTCCCGCACTCTCCAGCACATCGTCACCCTGCTCAGGGCGAAACCAGAAGAATACAGACAGACAGCCAAACTGCTGCCCCGCCGCCTGGCTTCCACCATCGCTGCCCTTAGACTCATTGACTACTAACAACAGAGAAGATGAAGTATGGACTCTTCATGTTTAAAGGATCTCAGAGCTGTGACCTGGACTCACAGGCAGGTTTTACCCAGGTTGATGAAGAATGTTATATCAGGCGTGAAGTTTACATGTTACAGCTCCTTAAGTTTTAGTTTGGGGCTACAGCATTTGGGATTATAGTCTTCTAAGGGATAGAGATTGAAATCAGGGTTGGTACAGACTTTTTATACTGATTTATGTTTGATTTAAATGATGTTATAATGCCTTCAAGTCCAGCCAAAAGGGTCAAACTGTCCTCAATGTCTTTGATCTCTGCATTTTAAAGTTGATGAAGCATTTAAGGAAGAAACAAAGGTACATCAGGGGTTGTCTGAAAGCATTTTAAATCTAGAGGACCTTTATATTTGTTGTTAATTATTTGTCATACTAACATATTTCATCTATGATCTTAAATTATACAAACAAAAGATCTGTCAATCAGCAGTTGACATAAAAAGGTGAAGGTAAGCGTTCTTGTTTGTCTCTGATGTAGCAGAGGCTGGACTAACAATACAGATTGTCTTCATTTCCAGATTTCAAAATGCAGTATTGTGAAAAAATCTGTACATAAACACTGACAAAAACACTATATTGGAGTCAATTGTGATTTTGTCATATTTAGTCAAATGAAATCTGTGGTTAATTGCAGTATTGTAGTGTGCAAAAACATGCCTCTTTTTCTAAATCGATTTTTTTCTCAGAGTGTATAAATATCCCTGTGTAGCTGGAGTGCCATTCTGCAGCTCTTTTTTTGTTACTGAAAGCATTTGCACCCTCAAGTCATGAAAATGGACAAGTCTGTCACATTCAACTCTCCAGGGAATTTGTGAAGGTAAGAATCCTGACTGAAAAGACTGGCATTGTGGGAATTTGTGGGATATGATTACATTGGTAGGAAACAATGACCAGCATTTTCCAATATGTGATTTTTTGATAAATGGATTTGCGGCTTTATCTTTATAATATTAGAACTAATGATTTTCTTTTAATTTGAAACAATGATGGACTTTTTCCCCATCTTAATGTCTGGAGATTGACATAATAGTCAAAAGAGAGCATGACTTCATGGTTGTAATGATTTCAGTTGCTACAATTATGTTCCTGTTCTTTCATTGCCATTATTATTGGGAGTGCTAGTATTAGAATGATCAGCCTATATGGTTGTCTCTGTAACACAGTTACTGCTGTTATGGACACTGATACACTGCTGCAGTGGACCCAGCCACTGCTTTGACCAACATCAGCACCAAATCAGCTTTACTTCATCAGCTATAATTACCAACATCAGTCTTCTCCGTTTCAGTATCATTTTAGTTGCTAATGCTGATATTAGTATACTGCTAGTTCTTTACACACCATTACCATCACTACTGACATTATAGCTATATTAAGAAAATGCCCTTGTCTCTCTACCTGCATCTTTCCTCTTTTCTCATGCATCTCCCTCCTCTTTTTCTGCATCTACCTCTTCCTTTATCTGCAGATCCATGCTCTGTCCCTGCATCTCTGTTGCTAACAAACAAACTAACAAACCCTGCCGATCACATAACCTCCTTGATGGAGGTAATTATGATCAGATTTCTACACTTACACAAACCATTACAATGAGTCTATTGCTACCCTTTTTCGAAGTTTCACATTTCTGAAGGCGATTATTTTATTAAAGGAGACATGCAAAAATCACTTTTTCAGGCTTTTCTAACACAAATATGTGCCCTTGGCCTGTCCACAATCCCCTCAAGTACCAGAAAAATCCATTCCCTGTCCCCCTCTCTTTCTCCACCTTTCAGAAAATGTGTGCTGAAACAAGCTCTTCTCAGATTTAGCTCCTGGTGACCTCACCAGGAGTGTAAGCACCCGCCCCAAGGTTTGGTTGCCCCCCCCCCACTTGGAGGAAAGTTCTGCCCTCCTCTACTGATCCTCTCAACTACCAGCTGAGATGCTGGATAGCTCAATGGGTTATCCTGCTGACTACAGTCTGGGAGGAGGATGGTTCAAATCTCAGTCAAGTTCTAAACTTTGGATAAAAGTGTCTGTAGTACCAGGAGTACTGCATCCATTTCCTGCGAGGGGTGTGGTCAAGGGCGGAGTCAGACAGCTAATTACCATCTAAAGCCACAGACAAAGAAACAGCTCGTTCTGAGCAGGGCTGAATTGGAGGGGGTTTTAAACATACAAAAATCCTATACTGGAGTGTTTTTTTAGCAACAAACTTCACAGGCATTTTTTGGGGAAAACTGAGACCAATTTAAGCTTGTCTTAAAAGGGTATAATATGTCTCCTTTAAAGATGTAGTGAAATTTCAATTAGATAAAATGTTGGAATTACAAACAGATTTTAAAGGTTTTGGTTATAATTAGGTCTGTTAAGCTTAATCATGATTAGTAAAGGTCCACAATTAGTGCACTAATTTTTTAAAAACTGAAAAAACACATGCTTTGTTGTCTATTTCAACACTAAAGTTATTCTGCACCAGCATCTCCCTGCAGCCACAGTGATGTCAAATACAGTTCCTATAAAATTCTTCATCCCCTTGGATGTTTTGCCTTTTATTAATCTAACTAGTCAGTTGTGTTCAATATGATTTGGCTTTTTAACAAAAATAATATTTTTTAAAACTCTTTAAGGGTAAAGTTATGCCAGTTAATTAACTTTCTTCCAGTTGCCCATGGAGTCTCCCCTATAACTTTTGTTAAGATCTGACTTTTCTTCAACAGTGGCTTTCTTTGCCACTCTCCTATAAAGCTTCGACTGGTCAAGAACCTGGGCAACAGTTGTTGTATTTAGAGTCTACCATCTCAGCTGCTGAAGCTTGTAACTCCTTCAAAGTAGTCATGGAAGTCTTGGTGGACTCTCTCATTAGTTTCCTTCTTGCATGTTATTCAGTTTGTGAGGACGGCCTGATCTAGGCAGATTTACATAGGCTATGTGCCATGTCCCTCCATTACTTGATGATGGAATTAACTGAACTCCAGAGATGTTCATTGCCTTGATTTTTTTTCCATATCCATCCCCTGACTTTTACTTTTCAAAGCTTTTTCTCTGAGTTGCTTGGAGTGTTCTTTTGTCTTCATGGTGTTATGGTAGCCAGGAATACTGATTACCACTGTTTTTAAAGTCTCATTTCAGTTAAAAAAACAAACTAACAAACAAAAAAAAAAAACTTACACACCGCTCAGTGGACAAGTCAAAAGTGATCTGTACTTTGTGTTACCATAATTTACCCATTAACTTTCTCCTTATTATCCATAACAAGGTCCTTGGTCCATGGTTCAGTTCATGTCATAATCGTCAGTCTAGTACAAAGAAAGTTTGTATCCAAACAAGAATGCAACAACCCTTAGTTTAAGATGGTACTGAAATCCAAAAAGACATAAAACAGTGCAATTAATATGGATTTACAACAGATATACAGAGATTATCACTATTAAGAAAGTTCTCTTGACAGCGTTATTATTTTTAGTTTGTTGTTGTCCTGGCAACAGCCATTTTTATTTTAATTTTACAACAAAATCAGTTAAACCAACAGTATAAGCCTAATCCCAGAGACCTTAATAATTTGACTAATGTAGCCTTTATTACGATGTGGTTTCATTAACTATTTTTGGCAGATTATTTGAATAATTTCTATTTTTAGTGTTTATGGTGTGCTGGTAATTTGCCATTGCTGTCCATTCTGGCTCCCATCAGTGTCCATGCTGTCCAGAGACGGGGTTGGAGCATCATCAACATCACATGCCGCTGTACCTGCTCTCCTCCAACATGGACCAGTGTTTGGCCCTGACGTCAGCCGTCACCGCCCTGCTGCCTGCCTGCCTGCCTGCTTGCCTGCTTGCCTGCCTGCAGTATCTCAGCCTACAGATGATGATGGAGACGGGAGAAGAGGCGGCCTCCCCGTGAATCCCATCCTGCTGGAGGAGGAAGAGGAGGAAATAAGACGCACGAAAAGTGATCTAAGTATCGGAATTTTACGACAACTTTCGGATGAGGACACCTTTCACATCTGGCACCGGAAGCGATGCTTCTGAGCAGCAGCAGCCGAGCGCGAGGGAGCGGCGGGCTGTGCCGCGCGGGTCGGGGTGTTCCTCAGTTTGGCAGAGCTCCTGTGGAGGCGATTTAGGGAAGACATCCACTGGGTAAATATCCCCTACACGCTAACATTACCGCGGATGTGTCTAATAACGGGGAAGAAATACCTTTAATAGGGTGGAGCTGCGGTTTCTTTAATAAATGATGAGCTCGTCACTCTCAGCCTAATTGTGGACGCTGATATTTACGTCCGACAGACATTGTTCCCGCTGACACACAACCTCAGCGCCTTGTTTTTGTGTCTAAACAATGGCACAGGTGATGTTATGTCACCGGACGGACCGTTGAAGATGATGGCTGCGGGCTGGTGCGGGACTACCCCGAGCGTCAAAATAAAACGCCCAGAGAGCGGCTCTCCATGGAGGCTGTTTATGCAATCCGACGCAGTGTTGCAAGTGGGTTGATTTAATGTTACTCTTTCTACTGCCTCCATATGATATGATCCCCAGAACTGCCAGGCCTGTATGTTTCTGTGAAATAAGCTTAGGCCTTATTGTGAAAGTGGAGGAGCTATCTGTGCACGAGGATGCTCTGAAAAGGGGGGCCCTTCTGTCTGGATTTAAGGCATAAAAGCGGGAAAAACATCGAAGGCAACCATGTCGAAAGTTGTCAGTAACAAGGAGAAGAAATCCTTCAGTAAAAAACTCTTCCGGAGGAGCTCTGTCCGCTCCGTGGGGAGCTTTATGAACAGAGTTCTCCGGACTCTGTCGACTCTGTCTCATTTCGGCACCGACGAGCAGGCCGCCGAGGACGACAAGGACGAAGCGGGTTCGATTCCCAACACCACCGGGGGGTCGGTACCGTCAGACGACAGCGACTGTGGGGGTTTCCCGTTTGGCGATAAGGTGCCAGGTGTCGCCGGGCTCAAAAACCACGGTAACACCTGCTTCATGAACGCTATCCTGCAGTGCCTGAGCAACACGGAGCTGTTCGCGGAGTACCTGGCTCTGGAGCAGTTCAAAGGGGCAGAGACCACCACCACCACTACCACCACCAGCAGCAGCAGCGATAAACCCAAGTCTAACGGGGTGCTGGTGCAGAAGAAAGGCAGCCAGCAGCAGCAGGACTCCGGGGAGGTGACCGAGCAGCTGTCCGGGCTGGTCCGGGCTCTGTGGACCTTTGAGTACACACCTCAGCACAGTAGAGACTTCAAGGTAAGCACAGTCAAGGGGCCTATGAGTGTATTTGTTCAAAAGTAGGCTAATACAACAGCAAAAATAAGACAAACAGTCGGCATTTACTGATGTGCAGGAGACAGCTGTTTGAAGAGACCCAAATTAGATCCATTTACCTGTCTAGAATAAAGTTTCCAGATACCTCTAGTGCCCCTGAGCTATTTTAAAACTCTCACAGGAACCTGCTACAAACAAACATGTCAGCTGAGGATATCATCCTTTTGAATAAGCAGCTTTGTTGATTTTTTGCTGTTTTCCACAAGGAGCACCAGCTCAAATCCAACTTTCATTCAGCCAGTCAATGTATAAGGAAGCCCTAAGAGGACATGCACCCATAGATTTTATTTATTTGTTTGAAATATACATTTTTATTGTTATTATGCAATCTTATTCATCTTGTTATTTTGGAAATGGAGCACTTTTCTAATTGTGTGACTACTCAAAGCACTTTTTCACCACAGCTCACACCTCCCTACTCACACCCTTTCACTGCACATTCACTGACAGCAGATATTGCCATGGAGAATTGGCTTAGATAATCCCATTCATACACATCCATACTCATTTACACTCTACCAATGAGGCAGTTGGAGAAAATTGGGGTTAAGTGTCTTGCCTTAAGGACACATCAACATGCAAATGCCAGAGCTGGGGCTCGAACCCACAACCTTCCAACACGACTGACTCTACCTGCTAATAAGGCTTGTGATAATAATGCAGGTATTCTATCACGATTAACTCATTATAAAAGGAAATATGGATATGTCCGCATAGGGCTGCCCAGTGAAATGAAAATTCCTTATTTTTTAAATTAACAATTAACATGATGTAACAATACCTCATTCTACAGTTAAAATAGATGTAAAATTGGTAATATAAATTGCTGTTATCACACCAATAATATCGTACATCCCTATATCATATCCATTTTTCAGCCAGCCAGTTCTCTGCCCCTGCTTTTGGCTTCATTTGTTCCTTATCATTAGCTCAAGCAGCAGTACTTACACCACATTTACGAAGGAAAAACTTGCATTGCGACAACATTGCTTTATTAATAAATACACATGCTTAAAATTAAAAAGAACACTTCTCATATCGCAGAGTAGAGATATGTTTTCATTGACAAAAATTTTAATCATATTTATTCATACATTGACCTAAATCTCATGTCTCTGTAAAAATTGGAAGAATATTTAAAAGTGCAGTAAATCCATATTTTGAACTCCGTGTCTTGATAAATATGTATTTTGTACAGAGTATCCATATAACCCTTATTATTGTTAAAAGAACAGCTTTACTCACCAGTGATCAAGCCTTTAGCAGCAGTGGCAAAGAAAAACTTCCTTTCAACAGGCAGACACCCTGAGCAGAACCTGACTCACTGGTGGACAGCCATCTTCCAAGACTCAGCAAGACTCAGATACAGGGACTAATGATGCACAATATTATCAGCATGATAGGAATATCTGATGAAATTTGTAACTGATTTATCAGCCTCGATATACTGTAAATATCTACATATATCAACTGTAAATATCATCCTCGTAGCTGTGAATATCAGCCTACATGGCTTTAATTATTAGTCTATAAAGGCTGTAAATATTGGCCTAAATTTGCAGATACTGGCTGTAAATATCTGCCTATATTTACTTTAAATTTTATCCTGTGTCAACTTTACATATTTCCCTGGGTGGCTGGATAGCTCAGTGGTTTACATTGTTGACTGCGGTATAGGAAGTGAAGGTTCAAATCCCAGTCCGAGCACAAGTATACCGTGTGAATAAGCTGTAGATATTTGCTTATACCCACCTCTACTGGCTTAAGATATCAGTCTATATGGGCTGTGAGTATCAGTTTGTATCTTCTGTAAAGATCTGCATATATTGGCTGTACGTTACAGTGTATATAGGCCTACCTAGCCTGTATCGGATGTAAATGTTGGCCTATATCAACTGTAAATATCAGTATGTATCAGCCTATATTGGCTGTACATATCAGTATATATCGGCCTACCTGGTCCATATCAGCCGTAAATGTTGGCCTGTGTCAGGTGTAAATTTTGGCCTGTATCGGCTGTATATGTCAGTCTGTGTCGGCTGTAAGTATGTGTTCATATCAGCTGTAAATATATGCCTATGTTGGCTGTAAATATCGCCCTATATCGACTGTAAATATCAGCATGTATCAGCTGTAAATATCAAAAATATTGGCGTATCTACAAATAAGCTTGCGAAGTTATACTCTGGATGATCAGACCCATGTCAGCTGAAGTCTTTTTCTTTGTTAATCCTCATTTCTAAAGCTTTTAAGTGTTTAATGACTGAAGTTTAAGTTCTGAACTACATTTATTTACCCTATAGATATCAGTATTGGCTAAGAAAAATTTGTAAATACTGATGTAAAAAATCAATATACACAAAAATTCAATATCGTGCATCCCTTAAAGAGACAGAAAACACGCTATTAATACTGACAGATAGATGTCTACCTTAAAGACTGGTTTACTAAAAGAATCTGAACAGGTTCACTCTTACTACCAAGTTTATTCCAAAATAATATTGACGGTATTCTGAATGTTTTAATGGTGTGAACATACATCCATACATTAAATTTACCCAATCTTCTTGTTATAGTGAGTAATTTCTGTATTTTTTTTCTTCAGATCTTGATTTTATTTAAATATCTTTAGAGTAAAACACGTTTTTCCTTGAAATTGAGTATTAACTTATTATCACATGAACCCTTTATTACTTTAATAATGTCTCGTTTTTTATTTTTATATTTTCTCTTAATTGTATTGTGTTCTGTGCAGATCTCTGCAATGTGGGTAATAGGTAATACATAGTCCTATGTCTTTTTGGCTTGCATTGTTATATGCTTCTATGCTTACATGCACCTGATTTTGTTATCATTTATGAATTCTGCTGTAGAGGCAGAGAAATGTGTGTAGTACTTGGAGTCTAAGACACATTTCTTTAGGGTGTCAATAACATTTACTGTATCGTAATGTAAAGCCTGCATTGATACTTGAAGATAATCTGATAGATAATTCAAGATGTTGAGGAAAAAAAAAAAAACGTTCCCGTCATTATCACAGCAGAGCAGAGTTAAATAAAATCTATGCATGCATGGCCTGTTAGGGCTTTTATAACTTCACTTGAAAAAAGAGGCTGACAGTCTTTGATATGAATCCAACTTCATATCAAACTAAGTGAGGCTCACAGCCAGTCACAGGTTATTCAACATCTTTTCCTACAGTAAAATCAACTTTTGTGAAAAATCCTGATTAAACATTGTAAAGTCAATGTTTCTAGAGCAGCACACGCTCTCAAAAGTTTTCAAAGTGTTTTTCTTTTTTTACATGGTCAGCTGAGCTGTAATCAGACTCATCTGTTTTTATTAACCTCTCCTGTCAGTCCCACATACATCAGCCTATCTCCAAACCCCCTCTACTTTCCTTATCTTTTAAGGCTTCAAAATAAAGATCAGACTTTTACACACAAAACTTGATTTACAATTTTAATGCATAAAAATAAATGAAATAGTTTTGCTTTTGCCACTAAAAATCAACAAAATGATTGCCCTGCTAGGATCCATAAAGTAAAAGGATTTTCTATTTTAAGGGGAGCTGTTTACATTAAAACTGAAAGCTGCCTTATCTTTTAGGAATTTAAATCTTCATTAATGTTGACAGCATTGTTGTTCGTGTGTATTGTGATAATAAGTAGACGAGGGGGGAGGTGGGAACTTCAGGAGCCCAGGGTGGAGGAAGTTCAATAAGAAAAAATCTTGATTTTCATTCTTAAAAATCATCTTAAACCAAAAGTTAAAATTGAATAAACCCTGCCATCTTTGCCTCTCACACTCCTGTATCCCACCACTGAAAAGTTTGTCCATCACAGTCACAGTCGCAGGGGTTTGTTCTTTCTTTTACAACAGGAAACTTTATTTTATGCTCCCTTTTCTTTCCAATAACCCATTTTCTTCTTTGAAAAGCTCAAAATACACAAAAGAGAGGGACTAAATTAAAAACCACCGTTCAACCCATTGCTTATTCTTGACAGTGTTACTATTTCTGTCCTTTTCTTCTACCTTGGTTGCCAGCCAGAGTACAAACTGTGATTGGATATAGATTATTCTGTTCGGAGTGAGAGGCCTTGAATATGTGTAACTCAGCACGGAAATGAAGTGCAACTTTCTGTCAGACTCTTTGATTAAGAATATTCATCATACTTTGAGTGATGAACTAGAAGTAACATCATTATAGTGGAAAAATAATGACTCCATACTCCTTGTTTATTTTTGCTGATAGCATCCCAGACTGCTTCTTTCTTTTAATGGCATCATATTTTATGTTCAGGAAGGAATCAGTGTTACTTTCTCTTCATATATTTACAAAAACAAGGGCAGTGCAAATTTTCTATTCAATAGACTGACTACCAACATTTTTAAAAAGTCCTTTTAATAGTTTTTGTTCATTGTCAGGTTATTTTCAAAAACCCTAATGAGTCTAATTTAACTTCAGCAAAACCTGCTGTTTTTTGTTGAGAACTCAGACTGCACACATGATGTACCCGTCTCTGTCCTCAGACCACAATCTGAGTCCAATCTGAGAGCACTTAGCCATCATTAGGAAGATGTCTGATGTCCGGACTAATGACTAACACAGGGAAATTCACTGCACGTGTCCATTTTCTTTTAGAAGCTGTTTTTTTTTTCCACAAAATCTAAACGTTGCAGTACAGTCTATCAAAGAATCAGTTCCCTTTTGACAACATTTATATTAAACTTATCAATTTAAACACAAACAGCCAATGGTGATACAGCACAAGAATTTATATATTTAAATCATTTTTGAGTTTTCTTTACCATAGGAATATTAAACATGTTTATTTTTGTTTAACTTATGCCCTCATTATTATTTATAGAGCACTACTTCAAATCATACTGGACTGATACTACTACCTTAGATGTTGACAGATTATCGGGGCTAATGTTTGGATTCTGTACCAAAGCCTTATTTTACAGATTAAAAAGTGTGATAATTTGAGCGTTAAACTGAGTTGTGACCTTCCCTCTGGCTCTGTTTTCACTCTCCAAAGTCTCCCTAATGTCCCGCCCACAACACTACCTGATTGGCTAACATCATATGAGTAATAGTCATATTCCTACGACCATTGTTATTATTAATGAAGTAGTTGTCCGTCTAAATTCTTGATGAGCGGAGTCAGAAAGTGCTCCTGGCTTGGTGCTGTAGCCTACAGCTCATCAAGTCTCTCTCGTGATAGAAAATCCTTATTCCTCTAGTTTTCTTTAAATTCACAATTATGGTCTAATGATGAAGAAAAGCGGTTAAAATCAAAGCATGCTCTGAGCTGTGAAGCCCCCTTTTGCAGAAACACAATGAGTGAGGTGAATTTTCAATTGTATTGTCTTCACGTCTGACGATGGCAGCTACACACAATTGTGGTAATGATGTTGCATGATTTAGCACTTTATACTGGTAAACACCCTCATCATCCATTGTATTAGGTACACCTCTTCAACAGCTTATTAACTCAAATAGCTAATAGGCTAATCAGATAGCAGCAACTCAGTGCATTTAGGCATGTAGACGTGGTCAATGAGACTTGCTGAAGAATGGAGAAGAAAGGGGATTTTCTTGTGATTTTGAACATGGCATGGTTGAATACAGGCTGGTCTGAGTATTTCACAAACTGCTGATCGACTGGGATTTTCATTTACAACCATCTCTTGGGTTTACAGGGAATGGTCCGATATTTAGTGAGTGACAGTTGTGTGGATGAAAATGCCTTGTCGATGTAAGAGGAGAATGGATAGACTGGTTCGGGATGAAGGAAAGGCAACAGTAACTCAAATAACCACTTGCTGTTACAACCAAGGAATGCAGGATAGCATACCTGGATGCACCACACACCGAACCTTGAAGCAGATGGGCTACAGCAGCAGAAGACCATACCTGGTACCACTCCTGTCAGCTAAGAACAGGGAGCTGAGGCTGCGATTCAAACAGGCTCACCAAAATTGGACAATAGAAGATTGGAAAAAAACATTCTGAACTGATGGGTTATGGTTGTAGCTATGACATTCAGCTGGTAGGTCAGAATTTGGCATAGACAGCATGAAAGCATGGCTCTATCCTGTCTTGTATCAACAGTTCAAGGTGGTGGTGGTAGTGTAATGGTGTGGGGGATATTTTCTTGGCACACTTTGGGCCCCTTAGTACGTACTGAGCATCATTTAAACGCCACAGCCTATCTGAGAATTGTTTGTGACCATGTCCATCACTTTATGACCACAGCGTACCCATCTTCTGATGGCTCCTTCTAGCAGGAGTTCACATGCACATGGATGTGCAGTCAACAAACCTGCAGCAACTGCGTGATGCTTAAAGGGGGTTCAACCTGGTACTAGCAACGTGTACCTAATAAAGTGGCCGGTGAGTGACAGTCGTCCTGATATATAAGCCCAATCCAACTATTTAGATAAAACTAGGTATTAAAAGTGCAGCTAAACACGGGTTTCTTTAATTCTAATTGTGGCGCAGCACTTTAAAAGCAAACATTTTCTCTTGTGTTTGACTGTGAAAACAGATAAGAGTTTGTCCAGCTGTTGACTTCTTTTGACATATTTCAAAAGAAGACAGATCCTCTTTAAATCAGCAGTTAGATGGACTAGATGCTGGCATGGGATGATTGGACACATCGGATAAAAAGTGGTGACTGATATCTGTTTGTGCCATGGTGTTTGCCGATGGTGTTTGTTTGTCAACAGGACCGATATGAGCTGATACCGATGCTAGAACCCAGTGCAATGGTACATCCCTACTAATCCACCAATCACATGGCAGCAAGAAAACAAAAAATAACAATTTTTCTCTAAAGAATAATTATTCTCATATATATAACTTTCATTCAACTCTTTGATTTTCAATACAGATATTTATTCTAAAAGCAAAATCCATCAACAGACTAAAGCCTGTAGCCTACAAACTTGTCAAGAGAACATGTATATCCATAGTAAAGTTTTCCAGCACAATTCAACCAACTTCCATGGTCCAGGAGATAAAAAGTCTTTAAGAAGTCAGAAGGCTTCAGCAACACCGGTAAGACAATAACTTTATTAGAACAACATGTTTTAGCTTGTGTAAGTTGGTCTCTAAACTACAGATGGAGCCTTTGGTTTTCAAAGAGCATTTGTGGCCAAGTCCATAAAGAAGACTAGTCCTTTATTTGCACATTATTCTAGAGCTGCTTGTTGATGGTACAGACTGCTGACTCTGTTTCTGTAAAGCCTTCAAAATGAGACAGAAAGTCCCATGAGTGATGCTGTGAAGCCTCAGAGTGCTCGGTCCCTTCGTATCTTTGACCTTGCGTGACATTTGATATCTGGTGGATTTGACTTTATAGCTGCCAGCCCGTGTGGCTCAGTAGAGTACACAGTGTTTCCACCTCCAGTAGCTAGCAGTCACTGAGGTCAAGCTGTCGATTTTTAGCCCGTGTCCTGGTTTTAAAAAGCTTCTCCTCATCTATGTCTTACCCTCACCCACCTCCACTGACCTGACCTTTAGGATTGTGCTGATCATCACGCTGGTCAAACGTACTGAATATTTTATAAGGCAGGGATGTCACAAACAGAAAAAGGTCCTCCTAAACCCACAATGTGTTTGTGCTGCTGTTGTCTGCTGCAGAACGTGGTGTCTAAGAGCGCCCTGCAGTTCAAGGGGAACTCCCAGCATGATGCTCAGGAGTTCCTGCTCTGGTTATTGGATAGAGTTCATGAAGACCTCAACCACATGGTCCACCCTGACAGCAGACCCCCGAGGAAGGTACGTTAATGCACAGTTTTAATGACTATACAGAGTGCAATGTTACTATCTTTACAAAGTTAAATGTTGTTTTTAATTTTCCATCTGCATGAGCATGTGATGAATAGAAATTTTGTATTGAAATTGTAATAAAACGAATTTTGTAAACTTTAATTCAGTTCTACCCTTACTTAATAAACATTGCGTTGTTTACTTTTTCAGCCTCCAGTAGAAGAAGAAAATCCCCCTGAAGGATCTCCAGTACCAGCACCTGGCTCTTTTGTACAGGAACTGTTTCAGGCACAATACAGGTGACATTTCAGTGCTTCACTGTAAATAACACTGATTTACGTATTTTATTGCAACATAAAAACCAAACAAAAATCAAAAATCAGTCTATTTTCACTCATAAACTCAGACTTAAGTTGGGTTGTAATATAGTTATGTGGTAATGAAGGATATTTAAAAATAGACCTATAACTACTATCATGAAAACTGCTTTGAAATGTGCACATGTTTATGATAAAAGCCTTAAACACATAGAATATAAATTCTGCTGCCAAAGGGCTCTCAATCGAAACAATTACAAAAGACGACGAGTAGTGGTGTGCCACTGAATTTAAGACTCTGTTCAATAAAAACTGCCCTCTATAAGGTTTATTAATATTAACATTAATATTTCAGTTTCCTGAATGAATTTCAAAAATTATGGAGAAAAGCTGTTAAAAGTGACTTTCAAGTGAATACTTAATGAGTTGCTGGGATAGAGATATTTTTTTTTTTTTTTTATGCCTTTATTGATAGAAAAAAACTGTGGACAGAATCAGAAACAGTGCTGAGAGTGGGGGAGAGACATGCAGGGAAGAAGCCACAGGCTGGACATGAACCTGGGCAACCTAACCACTAGGCCATCTGCGCCCCAGGAATGCCACTTAAACAGCTTCTCTCTCACATTAGGTGAAATTCATTGATGAAACATTTTAGTGTGGGTGTAAAAATCCATCAACGGCGATCTATTGGTTGATCAATTATCAAATCAAACTGATAGTGGGTAAAACATTGATCTACACCATCATCATTAAGCTACACTTTTATTTTGAAATTCCTTCGCATGCCTGTCTGAGTTTCCACCCAGATGTACGTCGTCCTGAACTTTCAAATAAATTAGCGGTAAATGGGCTGACAGTTAGCGGCAGAGATCAACAGCACGAAGAGCATATCCATGCTTCTCTCAGCTATATAGAAATATTTTACCATAGAGTACACCAGGGCGCACCTTCCACCTTCATTTGCTGAACATGTTTGTCTTTTTCATCCATAAACAAGTGCAACTGATAACTTTACAGCTAAATAAAGATAGAAAAGTCCACTTTTGCATGCATCATTAGATGCATTGATTGTAATATGGCTTGGGGTGATTTAAGTAGGACAGCAGCACTTTAAAAGCTTTGAAACAACCCTTATCCTATGTCCTCCATGTATAAAAATCCAGGTTAAAGTAAAGCAAAGATCATGTATTCTGTAAAACATGAAGAACAGCAGATAAACATAAAGCTCTGGATAATAGCCTTCTTAAACAATTGTTTTTAAGTGCACTTCATATTGTAATTGCAGTGTAAACAAATGATCATACGTCATATGTGAGATGCAAAGAGTAGCCCTAGTTAGCAGCTAGGTTGCTTAAAATCTTAGAAGAAATTTTGCCCAAACTAGTTTGCAAATCAGAGAGTAAGGACCTAAACAGGAGGAAAGTTTAGTACTAGTTGGACACTGGTGCTCACAGCAACCTTGTTTTAAGGGCTGTTTTCCTAGACCTCCTGGCGTCTTTGTCTGCAATTTGCCAGGCAGGAAATAGTTTTGCACATAATCCTAAAAAGTTATATTATATACTTAAATTAATGAAATATTAAGTGTTGAATTAGCTGTTCTGCAGAACTGCTATCAAAGAGAAAGCGCCCAGCTAGCTGTTTCCTTCTTCCTTCGTGCTGTAATGCTGGGCTTGGATAATTGACAGAGTATATTAACTGTTAAGTTAAAGAAGTTGCCGTTTGTGATGATGTTAGAAGCAGTACTACCTTTATATCTTTGCTAATCTTTTTTTTTTTTTTTTTCGGGGGTGGGGCTTTATGGGTATTCTGGCTTCCTCTCACAGGGCTGAAAAATTTGTGAAAATAATCTAATTACGATTTTCTTTCCCGATATTGTGATTGCAATTTCATTTGCAATTATTTTTTAAATCTGAAAACATCATTTAAAAACTGCATTATGTATTTAGTCAGGTTGTCTTTGTCCAATATTAAAATTTCCTTGATGATCTGAAACATGTGAGTGTGACAAATATGCAAAAAAAAGAAACATAAGAAATAAGAAGGGGACAAATAATTTTTTTAATTTTTTTTTACAGCTCTGTACATCTGCATTCATTTCAGTCAGCTTTTTGACTAGATAAATACACCTCACAGGAGCATTAAGACATGTTTGCAAATCTTAATATCTGCTCCCTTCAAAAGATTGATGAAATGTATTAAGAGCTTTTGCAAAATAGCTGCTGCTTCTATTGATTCTCATCACGTCTCTGTAGGTCCTCGCTGACCTGCCCTCACTGCCAGAAACAGAGCAACACCTTTGATCCTTTCCTCTGCATCTCACTGCCAATCCCGGTACCTCACACACGGTAAGCTCACTGTGTAGCCACCTTACAAATAAAAAAGTATTAATCAGACAAAAAAGCTTTTTTTTAATAAAAAAAAAAAAAAACGAGACAAGACAAGATCCAGTCTGAGCAGGGCTTTAAAGGAATGTCGAGACAAAGAGTCCCAAACATCTGACAGGAGGAAGCTAAAATTAGACGTTTCTGTCTATCTTTGAAACACCAGTCCAGCCACGGTTATGAAACAGACAATTAACTTTTTGTCTTTTTGTGTTGCAGGCCGCTGTATGTGACAGTGGTGTACCAAGGAAAGTGCTCCCACTGTATGAGAGTCGGAGTGGCCGTGCCTCTCTCTGGCACCGTGTCCAGGCTAAGACAAGCTGTGGCTCAAGAGACTAAAATCCCTGCCCAACAGGTGCTGTCTTACCTGAACCTGACTTATTTTAAGAAAATAATGCATTAGAGTGAAGGAGATGAAGCTTTGAGGAAGGGAGTGATTTGTTGTCTTGTTTTCACATATGAAAATATTCTTCCTTCAGATTGTCCTCACTGAAATGTACTTTGATGGCTTTCACCGCTCCTTCTGTGATGACGACGAAGACCTTGAGATCATTCAGGAGAGCGACTCCATCTTTGCCTTTGAGACACCGGAGCTATTTAGACCGGATCAGATCCGCTCCAAGCGAGGTGGTACAGCATCCTGTTTATTCCCCTAAAATCACTTTAACTCTTTGTCATCGTACGCCAGGGAGATTAGATTAGATTAGAAAAACTGAAAAGCTGTTAAATACTGACCAGACTGTTTGATTTATTTTTTTAAGAGGCTTTGAAATCTTTATTTTTTTCCCATATTTGTAACAATACATTTTATATCTTTGATACAGGGAGCCCACATGCGAACCTTAACCAGAACAACCTGAAGTATGGCACAGATAACAACAGGATATCCACACAAATACAAGAACCAACAACCCCACCTCAAAGTCCCAATAAGAACAGCGGGCAGGCCGAGAAGATCGTCCTGCTGGTGTGTAACCGAGCGTGTGCTGGGCAGCAGGGACGCAGGTAAAACAAACAATACCTGTTAAGGGATTTAACCCCCAAATGAATCTAAAACCACATATAGCTCAAACTGTTTTGTTTTTGTACCTCTGGCAGGTTTGGTAATCCGTTCATTCTATATTTGGAGCGAACGGTGACATGGGATGTACTTCAGAAAGAGATCTTGGAGAAAATGCGACATCTACTGCGCCCTGGAGTCTTTGTTCAGGTACTTACTGAGTCCACACAAACCTCTGAAGTTGAGATGTGTTTGAATTATTTTATATTATGTGCTTTTTTTAATGTCTCAAGTCTCATATGGGGTGAGAATTGCAGGGTAACTCAAGGTATGGGGCTCTATGCATGACACCACAGTTTCACTCTACACTGATTCTGCAATCATTACATCCACTGGAACCCTTAAATTTCAGTTATCTTTGACCAACTTTAGTTTTTTTTTTTTTATTAAATTAAAGGGTGGAGATTGCAGGGTTAACCATGAAATATACTGTACATATGATCACAAAGGTAACTTCAAGATACAGTAATTCTGCATTTATTGATGGATAAATCATAAAACAATCAGCCTCTAAATTTAATAACCTTTTATTTTAAATTTTATGTTGTTTAATGCCTAATTCACATTTTTGAGTCAAGGGTAATCCGTAATAGGATACTGTCAGGATGGGCGAGGTGGGATGCAATTGTGGACTCAAGTAGAACTGCAGACGATTTAATGGATGACAGCAAAAAAAAAAAAACAATGTAGAAGGCTAAACCAATAAGCTCCTGTTTTCAGTAATACACAGAAAAAGGAGTAACTAAACCACTGCTGCATTGGAGCTGACTTGAAATCAAAACTCTTGAAGGGAGACAGAAGAAACATTCTGTGAAAGGAACAAAATCCACCAGACTGGTATTGATAAAAAAACAAGATAGTTGGGTAAATATCTCTAGCTCTAACTAACTGCACGCTAAAACCCAGTTCAGACCAAAGATTCACGACAAGGACCACTCTGTGATGTTCTTAAAGCTTACCAATTCACTCTGTTGCAGTTAGAGGAGATAAAGCATCGTTTCCATTAACCTGACAGGCCAGATAGACTACATAAACTTGCATTGGATACACTGTATTTCACATTCATTTGGGAAACCTCCCATACAAAGCATCTGGGAAGGACAGGACAAACATTTTGTCTGCCACCTTCATTACAGGCCAATAAGAGTGACATGTGCAGCTCCAGTGCTACCCTGAGCTATACAGGTTAGCCCTGCTGTAGTGTTTGAATGGCGGAGGGTAACAGTGGCTAAAATTCATGCTGAAGCCTATCAGAAGATGTGCAAAAATGTTTTCTCTGCTAAGAGAAGATTTCGGTGCTTTCTGTTTGCTCATTTTAATAAAGAAATGTAGTCGAGGTCTGATTGAAAGCTGTTTTTCTGCAGCTACATTTGAGCTCATCACTACTCTTGTGGCAGCCGTTGTATACACTAGTTTACTGCAACTCAGCCTTACCTGTAATGACAGCAACCATATGCCAAAGCAGGTTGAGAGAATAGCGAAAACATTGTTTCAGTTTGGTTCTTTGATCTTGTTCTGGTAAAGAAATGTGGTCCACTTCTTATGAAACAGCTGCTATACTATAGCTACATCCAAGCTAATCAATACACCGGTGGCTGCCACTGCTATCAGCTCACAGTACAGCTAAACCCTGCCCAAAGCTACCATCTTGTTCTCTTCAAATAACACAGATGGGTCTGAATCATGTTTGGTTTTGCACAAATGTTGCTTTGCAAGATGGGTTTGTTTGATGAAAGACAGGTAGTCTGGCAAATCCATCTGTTCAGTAGGATTATGTACATTCTACTTGAACAAATATTTGTTAATGTTTTTAGCCTTTCACACCGAGATTCCCATTTTACATTTATTTGCTTACAACGTCCTGCAACCAGTTGTCTGCGACTTGACAAGCTGAATCGCAGGCAACATTATTAGACGGCTTTATTTTAGCTGTGGCGGACCAGTTCAGTTATTGTTGCATTGTGAACTTGGGCCTGAACTTGGCTTACAGTGAAACATCCAAAGACATCAGCTTAAACCCTCTATAGTCTTTATTTTGGGCCTGTTTAATGTCTAATCCTGAGATAGAAAATGCATAATGACAATGCAATACAATATGATTTGATATAATCCGATACCACGTGATACGAAACCATACCATATGATATGCAATCAATGCCCCATGATAAGGATTATATCATGATGGAGTAGACATGTGCGATAGGATGACCAGAGTAGTACTCAGGACAGGTCCACACTCCATTACAGTTCTAGGCTCAAACCCTTGCATTCTTTGTCTTGATGGAGCAGGGATTCATGGCTGAAAATGAAAACTAACCTAAGATTTAATGCTTAAAAGATTTCTAACTGGACTACAGTACATGGAAACCATCAGAGCAAAAAGCAGTTATTTGCAAAATCTTCACAAAGTCAGTGAACTTTTTGATAGTCTCTTGAGCGCGTCCTCAACGGAGCAAAGCAGAAGATCACACATTAGAGGCAGATCATTCATATCATTCTATGAATAAGGCTAAAGTATGTATTAACAGAGACTACCAGTATCAAGCTACAGCTGTAGGAATTCTCATATAGTCCCCCCTGTTAACAAAACAAAAAACACTGTATAAAAATGTGCCTGGTAAACACTTAAGTGGATTCAAAAACACAAAAAAGGATGCTTAAGTAAATCATTATTTTAGTGTTGCTGGAAAATGTACAAATTTGCACATGAAAGAAACTGAATATAGGAAAATCAATGCTTGGTGCTTAAATATTCTGGGGGAAGACCTCAAGACCCCCTTCCTGATGGTGCCAATTATGCAATGGCAAATATGTATTTCACTGACTGACAGGTTGCAGCTGAAGACAAAGGAAAAAAGTAGACTCATTATTTTTGCTTTTGGGAAATTGTATGGGGGAAAATGCTCAGTAACTAATAAACTAATTAAATAGTCTTGAACATGAGATTGAAAAAAAAGAGATAAAATCAAGACTGTGATCTTGCCATAAAAAAATCATCTGATAATTTTCCACATTGTCCACCCTTACGATACAGCATCTGGGAGATAATAGATTTATGGCAGGACAATCATATAATGATGCATCATGATATCTGATTAACTCAAGACAACAATATTGATATTAATTTGATGGATTAGAATATCTGTTCACTGTACGTGTTCTACCTCTTATCACTTATCTTCTTATCACTGTTATCTAGCATCATTCTGCTTTTAAATTCTTCTCTGGATGATTAACTCTTCCCCAAATTGCCCTTCATCATACGAAAAGCAACACCATGAAACAACAATGCAGTAAATCTAAATTGCAGTGAAACCTGTTGACAGTGCTATCATATTTTTAGATCAGAATACACATATTTGGCACCAATTTTTCATTAATTTTATGACAGGAGTCATGATGATGTCATGAATGTGTGATCTCCTCTAGGTGGGGCCCTTCACTCTGCGTGTGGTAGGAGTGGTTGGAATCACATATCTCTTACCTCAGGAGGAGCAGCCACTCTGCCATCCCTCAGTGGAGAGGTAATACCATCCATCACCACCCGGGGTCAGCATTGTCTGCTCATTGAACTGTCATTACATAAACCCTGCAGTGTGTTCGATCACGTTGAAGTTGATTGAAGAGCAACAGCATGCAGGTCGACCCTTCACTGGTGTTGATGTTGAATTATCTCCTGAGATGTATAACAGCTTGTCTGCTTTTATGGATTTTCCTTTAAGAAGTTGTTGACCTCTGAGGTTGTATGGATTTTTTCAAATGAGGGGAAAGAGAAACGATATGTGCTGTTTTACTGCAGCATGAAAAAGCCGAAATAAATACTTAAACCTTAATGAAGTTTTGTTTTAGTTGTGTTTTAATTTTCTACAACTTTACAAATAAAAGTTGAAAGGAAGAGCAAAGAGAGGAAACAGAAAAAATATATGAATAATTGTAAAAGAAGCTTAAACTGATGTGAAAACCATGAAAAAACAACTAATTTTCCTTTGTCAATTTTCGCTTTCTTCATTTTTTAACAGGGCATTCAAGTCTTGTGGTCCTGGAGGTCCACCTCATGTCAAAATTGTTGTTGAGTGGGACAAGGAGACTAAAGACTAGTAAGTAATATGAGGAACATCTAAAGCTTCAGTCAGCCTCAAGTTTAATGTGTGATGTCTCATCTCAGAGCTGCATGTTGAAACATAAATATGGTATAGTAAAGGTCTTTGAAGTCCCCTCTGATCCTCCTCTGTCTTGCGTCATGTTCTGCTCGCAGTCTGTTCAAAAGAACCGAAGATGAATACATCCCTGACGCTGAAAGTGTGCGGCAGGTGAAGGAGCAGCACCAGCAGCCTCAGACCTGCTCGCTCGCCCAGTGCTTTCAGCTCTACACCAAAGAGGAACAGGTACACTGGGTTCAGTCGAGACAGGGGTTAATAGGTGGGAGATGTGCTGTTGGATTGTATTGCTATTGATCTCAGAGGAGGTGCAAAGATGTCAAACTAAGGTAGAGATCTTAGGTTTCTGCACCAATCAGTTTTTTTTTTTTTTTTTGGTGTATAGTAATTTACATAAAACGCTTTAACTCAGCTTTATTTATGTAGGACCTTTCATACATATAATAATGCTGCTCCACCAAAGAACAAATAAACAGAAAATAATAGAAACTGGCTGAAATAGTTATACAGTTATAAAACGACTGAAACAAACTAGTAAATAAGTAAAGAAAAATGTTAAATACATATAAACAAAATAAATAAATCATGAGGAATAAATGAAGCCTAGCATTAGTTCATGTAGTAGTTATACACCCAGCTGTAATCAGCTGATGGCCAGCTGATCCTAATTATCACCTCCAATCCCAGCTCTTTCCCTCAACACAGTGGTGTAGTTAAATATGACGTACTTCTCACTAATCCCTGCTTGCATTAATGCTGATGCACCATGCTGCTGCTGCTGCTGGCAAAACTTAACCTCCTCCACCCCAGCCTCTTCCTTTATAGCATAGCGCTTGTTGCACCCTCCTATTCAGATTAATTCTAATATGGATTATGTGCTTTTGAACTAATTTTATTGTATTCAATATGCATTGTCAAAAATGTATCTATCCAGATGGGAGTTTCTAGCTTTGCACTCCATGGAAAGTGAAAGCATGCTGCTTGACTGACCCAGGGAGCATCTTTTGAGCAGCCCAAATAACAAACATCTCAATCTGTTTTTTATTGTGCCAGTCCTTAACAAGTTAGTCCTTAAGAAAGGGCGGTCTGTCCATTATATTTATCTTATTTTCCTGTGATATGAAAAATTTGAAGGTGTTTTCTTGACCTCATCTTTTTGTATCAAACCTCCTGAGTTGTTAAAGCACAAATAAGTATAGAAATATGCAGCCTTTACTGTAAAATCTGGATTACAGGCCTCATTGGTATGAAAGCTGCAGTCTGCTTTTGGGGATGAAGGTTGAAACGGTCTCCCTGATGACGTTTTCTATTGCAACAGCATACAGCTTTTGTGCAGAGCTGTGGCTCTTATAGTACCATCTGGTTTTGTCATCAAGAGTTTGCCACTCTTCCAGCCATAATAGGGTAGTTGAGCTCTCAGCCTGTAGCGGTTTTTGTGAATTTAACAGACACAGTACATAGGGTACATTTTCAGTAGTGCTAGGTCGTACAATGTGTGATAATAGTGCATTTCTTAGCACTTTATACTGGTATATTAGTTTTGCTGCTATATATCACAACTAGCCTATTAGATGTACAAAAAACCCTATTAAATGTGTCTTTTACAAGTTCAGCAACTGGACTCTTCTACTGTGAAGCCATGCTGTTGTGATGGATCAAGTATGCAGTTCAGCATTGTCTTGCTGAAATATGTAAGGCTTTCCCTGAAAGAGACATTGTCTGGATGGGAACATACGTCGCTCTAAAACCTCTATATACTTAAGCATTGATAGTGTCTTTCCAGATGTGTAAGCCGCCCACACCATACACACTCATGCAACCCCATGCCATCAGAGATGCAGGCTTTTGAACTGTGCGCTGATAACAAGCTGGGTTGTCCCCCTCCTCTTTAGTCGCAGGACACAGCACCTGTGGTTTCCAAAAAGAACTTCAAATTTTGATAAGTCTGACCACAGAACAGTTTTCAGGGTCTGACATTAACGGTTGCCCGAATGCCCGGGGCAACTTCAAAAAGCCAACAGGCAAGCAAAACTTGTAAGGACTTGTCCAATCAGGCAAGCATGACTGAGCTTTTCTATTCATTAATTGTATTATTTTCCTCTCTCGTTTCTGTTACTACGGAGCCCCCGAGTAGCCAGATGCAGTGTGTCACTGCCTCCATTGGCTGAGTGTGTCTGCTGACGTGCAGACAGCTGCACAAACTTTAACTATAAACCTTTGTGAAGGTAAACACTGTCATCAGTAAAGATTCATGGTAGGTCACATCAATAAATCTGTTACTCACATAAAGAAGACAGGCTTCAACTTCCAAACTTAAGTGATTATTATTTTTAATTCGTATTTTATTACTGTCGGATGCGCTCGACGGAGGGGCATGTGTAAGAGACGAGAGCAGAGGAAGTCCGTTGGTGGTGCGTCTCTTCAGTTTGCTCATTCATTGAGGTGTGCTGTCGTGTTTAATCTGAAGTTTCCCATTTCCTGGTTTTAACTTTTTCTCCAGCCACTTCCTGCCACTTCTCACACCCATATCGTTTGACAATTACGCCGATGTGCGTCATCAACGAGCATAACTCAAACGGATCACACGTAGAGATAATGTCATATCTAGTGAAAATTGTCCAAACGTGGGTGTTTTATTTGATCTTTAATGTACTAATGATCATAAGTGTTGTCAAAAGAGCAGAAATATAAAACCAAAGCTCCAAAATGAGGCAGGGTGAAACTATGTGTCTGGAGAGCTGCAGGTGTGAGGCAGGGCTGGTTTTAGTCATTTGGAGGCCCAGGGCAAGACCAATATGAGGCCCCTCCCCCTTTTACTAAAGGATTAATAATGAGTGGAACAAATTAGAAAGCATCTCTTTTATGTTAATAAAGTCATATAACTCTAGTAAATGCCCCAATGTGAGATATAAATACCCAAATAGCCAACCATAATTCATCATTTTCTTTGAAAAGCATCTCAGAGCTCAAGCTCAGCACAACACAGCTAATAAATACAGGTCTCTTAAGAGAGATATGTTGTGTATTGCTTTCCACAGTCAACAGGCAATGGATTTTAGTTCTAAGTATGTTGTGAACAAAATGTATGCACTTGACAGCCAGAAAAAAGTACCTCCTAGACAGGGCTAGTAGGAATTTAGATGGGGCAAGTAGACTTGGGAAGCACTTGCCCTGAAGCGCAAGTAGGCAGAAACCTTAATGTTGGACCCTTGCCTCAGTCCACTTTAAATGAGCTTTGAATGAGTTTTTTTTTTTCTGAAATTGTTCCACAAGTTTTAGGCACAGTTATTCACTGATTAGTAATCCTCTGCCCATCTTTACCCCTGAGAGACTCTGCCTCACTAAAATGCTCCTTTTATACCCACTCATGTTAATGACCCGTTGCCAGTCATCCTAATGAGTTGCAGAATGCACCTTATGCTTTTCCAGTCTTTTTTGCCCAGTCCTTACTTTTTTAGATGAGTTGCTGCCATCAAAATGAGCTAATGTTTTTCATGAAATGGAAAAATTGTTGCTGTTTCATCACCTGATGTGTTGTTTATATTTTTTTTTTGAATGAAATATTGGTTTATTAGTTTTGCAAATCAATGCATTTTGTTTTATTTTATATTTTACACAGTGTGCCAACTTTTTTGTAATTGGTGTTTTACACCGGATTTCACAGTTTATCATTAGTATATCATCAGTATCATTACTTAGGATGAGATATCATAGTCTTACCTATCACAATGAAAAAATGGGCAGAAAAAAAGCAGGGGTTGGCTTATGCAGAAACTATTGTTTTAAAGACGACATTCAAACTTTTTTTGTAAAAAAAAAAAAAGTTAGAAAATGGAATCAATGAATGCCCTCTGTTTACAAAAAAATGAAAGTAATACAAGAATGCTAATGAATAAAACAAGTGAGTCTGAATAAAACAACTAATTTCTCTTAATAACTTTTTTCATATGAACTTCAGCTGGCTCCTGATGATGCATGGCGATGTCCACACTGTAAGCAGCTTCAGCAGGGCAGCATCAAGCTGAGTCTGTGGACCCTGCCAGATATCCTCATACTCCACCTGAAGCGCTTCAGACAGGTACGGATATAGAAAACCTTTTAAACATATGCTCCAACTAAAAAAGTACAAGTACATCCAAGAAAAACAGGGGGATTTTCATGGTTCTTGAAGCACTCGTGGTAAAATAATAATATTATGAATGTGTGGCATCAACAGGACGGGGATCGGCGAATGAAGATGCAGAACATGGTGAAGTTCCCACTCACAGGCATGGACATGGCACCCCATATGGTGAAAAGGAGCCAGAGCAGCTGGAGCCTCCCCTCCCACTGGTCACCATGGAGACGGCCTTATGGGATGGGCCGTGACCCTGAGGACTATCTTTACGACTTGTACGCAGTGTGTAACCATCATGGGACCATGCAGGGGGGACATTACACAGGTATGAAATCAGAACTGCTTAGCTATTTATTTTATCTTATATTCAGGGATTTTCTTTTTAATATCTGCTTCTGAAGATATTTCTAAGACTACTTTTGTTGTGCCTTGTAGCTCACTGTAAGAACTCCATTGATGGACAGTGGTACTGCTTTGATGACAGCGATGTACAGCCCATATCTGAGGATGAGGTCTGCCAGCACACTGGTTACATCCTGTTCTATCAAAGACGTGCTACAATCCCTTCATGGTCTGCCAACAGTTCTGTGGGAGGTAATTTATTAATATAAGCCTGTAGAACCATGTGTGAAACATTTGTAATGTTACTAATATTTAACCACTGTCTGCATGGGATGTTTTAGGATCTACCAGCTCCTCTCTGTGTGAGCACTGGATCAGTCGTCTCATGGGAAGCCGTCCACCGAGCCAAGCTTCGTCTGGCTCCTCAAGACGGACCTCTCTGGCCTCCCTTTCAGAGTCGGCTGAGTTTGCTGGTGAACGGAGTGAGGATGATGGTGAGAAACTTATACAAAAACATATAATAGCTGTGTCTCAATTCAGGTGGAGCATCCTTCTAAGGACCAGCCTTATTAGCTGACATGTGCTCCAGCTGATCTGAAATGAGACTGGTAGGTCTAGTCTTAACTGGGTCTAATGCATCTGTTTCAATAAAATATAATCAATGTCACAGAATGTTATTATTTAAGATTAGTGTTGGTAGCTATTACATGGAGTGTAAACCATTTTCTAGCATTTAAACCCATTATACTCAGCCGCCTCAGTCTGCCAGCTCGTTTGACTTTGTGCACAAGGAATCTTTTGATATGTTGAGCCAAGTATGACTCCTTTGCCGAGGCCAAATGATTTTTTGAAATAGGACAGGCTTTGTGTAATGGGTCTTAAAGATGACCTCTGAAGCATGCAGCCCCTGAATTGGGACATAACTAAGGAGAGTGAATCTTCCACTGATCTATATCATTTTATTACGTAGGGTTGTCAAGCCGGCAGGCAGTAAGAGGCATGCAAAGACAAACATTCACCTCAAGATCTTCCATCGCCAGCCCTCTTGTGCTCAGTGAAAATGGCACCAAACCATCTTGGCCACACTCTGCTAAGCTCCAACTCCGTTCAAACTCTCCCTCTCGTTTCTCCCTGGAGTCCCACTCCTCCTCCCCGACCCTGGAGATGATAGGAGAGGTGGTTGATAATTTCCCTGGGTCGCCTAAACCAGACAAACTGTCCGGGGGTCGAACAGCTCTCTCAGCTTTTGATAGTAATCTCGGCAGCAGGAGGCTGATAGAGCAGGTTCACTCTAAGGCTGTGGCTCAGGCAGAGCTCAGGAGCTCCATCCAGGCTGGGGAGAGCAACAACATAGCCACAGCTGCTGAACAAATAAGTCCTCGACATGGGGCAGCAGTGAAGGATCAAAAACTAAGAAATGGCTTGGCAGATAGCGCTGGTGTTAAGAGGAGCTCAGCCAAGTTAGAGAGCGAAAGGAGTCCTAAGAAACGTCCTGCCAACTCCTCTACGTCCTCCAGCTCTCTTTCCCCTGCATCCCCAGCTGTTGACAAGCTACCATCTCGAATGCAGACCAAAAGTACAGCGTCAGTGTCCAGCCCTAAGGACAAAAACGACAGTGGTACAAGAACTAGCAAGGCTAGCTCCTCAAGAACGGCAACTCCTTCCAAGAAAGTCCCCTCCCAAACCCCTGAGGTGTTGCATCCTGACTCTGCTCAGCAGAGAAAGAGCGGCTCCCCAGGATCACACCCTCCGAGGAGAGCGTCACCCAGAGTAGGAGGCGAGAAAAGCTCAGCCTCAGGAAGGACTAAAGCAGCAGCAGACCGGAGCACTAGTCGAGATTCCTCAAGGACTAATGCGGCGCCAGAGAAGAAGGCTAACGCTGGAGGTCCTCCCTCCAGGTCAAGTGCTGCGAGCAGAGCAGAGAGCAGGCCGGGTCGCGCTGCCGAGAACAGACCGCCTGGCCGAAGCTCGAGCAGCAGCTCCTCTATGACAAGTCTCAGATCATCCAGCGTGGGTGTTTCCTCTGCGAGTGCAGCCCCGCCTTCAAGGGGCCCTCGAAGGAACAGTAAGACAGAGGAGAAAGGTTTATCTTTCTTTAAAAGTGCTCTGCGGCAAAAAGAGACTCGTAAGTCATCTGATGGAGGGAAATCAGGGACAGGGGAAGCTAAAGGAAGTCCAGAGGAGGGGGGAGGGGATGCAGCAAGAGAAGGAGCCCAACATGGAGCGGGTAAGAAAGCCCAGAACATCACCTCAGAGGCTAATGCAACCTCAGCCAAAGACAAAGAGTCCTCGAAGGCATCCGCTACAGCTAAACACTCGCTGCTGCCCTCCACAAAGTCCAAGCTCTCTGGAGCTGAAACAACCTCCCAGCAGTCCTCTGCCAACGCTAAAGAACCTTCGAAGAAAGAGCCTGCGAAAAAGACAATGCAGTCGAGGAAGATACCTATCAGCTCTACACAAACTAGCCAGAAGGCCAAGTGACATTTAAAGGCCTGACAACACTTTCTCTAAGTGCAGCTCTGAGGTGTTTTAACCATCAAGGCAGACATCTTTAAAGCACCTGTAGCTTTTCAGTGCTCACTGAAAACCAGCTGCCATACTGGACGCCTGATGTCCTCATTGTTACATAGCTATTTAGGAATGGGTTTTAACTAAGCACTTTGTATGGATTGCATTGATTTTGAGGAATATTATACTGTATTGTAAATACGCATGGACTGCACATGTATCAAATTATTGCCTTGTTCTGTCTGTAGCATAGAGCAGAGAGGTACACCTCAGCAGGAGGTGGGATATAAAGTGACTTTGCACAAAGATGGAAAGCAAAATACATGAAACAGACTACTCAGTCACCAAAGGAAGTTTACTGGCAATTTTTAACATGCTGATGCAGTTAAATTATTTCCCAAAAATCTTTATGTACTGCTCTCCTTCAATATAGAGAGCCATATGTCGACCACAAACATCAGTGCCTCAGATAATCAAAGAAGTATTTAATCTAAATTGTATAACTGCAGGTGTTGGTAAATTTATAACTGGATTTTAATATTTATTAAGCACCGGAAATGTTGTTTCAAGTAAACCACAATTAAGCCTATTTAACCTGAACTGCTGTTTACATATGCTCCTTGATGTAGTAATTGTTCAACAGCCTTTATGAAGTATTTTTGTGCAGAGGAATTGAAGATTGTCATTGAGAGGTTTTTGGGAGAAGAGGCAGGAATGACGCATGTGTCATTGGTGTTAAATGTCTGGAGACCTTTGTTTGTAATGGTCCTTTTAAATGTTTGTGTTTTTATTTACCTGTTACCCCTCAGACAAACCTAATCCCACCCTGTCACCACCTCTGATCGTCCTCACGAGGAGTGATCAGCCTCTTCTTCAGACTGCCAGACATCTCCAAACATTCCTCTCAGATGAACACAGGGTCAAAAAAGCCACTCTACACACTTACGACACATTCAAAGACAGCTGGGATGCCTTTGTTTTAAATCATATATGTACATAGAGCATTACAGTATGTTTGAGTCAGCCCATCACTACGGCTTGTGCACACCTTCAGCTTGCATTTCAGAGTAGACCGACACTGAACGCACTGACTCGACCGAAATCACCGTCCATGACGTATAAGAAAGATGTTGCATGAAAAAATTTTTTTGCTTATGCATGCACTTAACTATGCAAGCAGACTCTTGCTAATGCCCACACTGAGTATGTAGACGTGCTACTCTTGGATGTGTATATATTTCTAGAACTGTATATTTTTCCAAAATGCCAGCATCAGAGAGCATGTTAAGGCATCCTTTATTGAAGCTTTGTTTGCACATTTCTTCAAAGTAATACATACATTTTGTATGAATGATAAGTATTGCTCATTCACCCTCAAAGTAAATCAACTCACTTGCAAATTGATGGTTTCTGTATTTATTTGTCTCACATTATTTGCACAATTTCCAACCTTTATAAACTTCTAAAAGGACATTTTTTTATTGCCACACCAACAAATCATAACTGCAGTTTACATGTTGAGTAATAATGTTTATTTTTCATCTTTAATAGGTTGAAATCTTAAATGAAAACCTGAAAGCCATGTGAGGAACTTTTGGTTGGTGTTGATTTCAGCGCCCCCTGTGGACAAAGTGGTATTTCTATCCCTACCAATTTGTTGCTCTGTACATGTTCCAGTTGTGTTTTTTTTTTTTTTTTTACTGTCCTTGCTTTGAAAAGTCATTCATTGAGAATCTATGCTGTGTAAAGGGTTTTTTTTACATTGTAATGTTTATTTTTTTGTCTTACACCTATCCTGCGGCAACAATGTTGGATGTTAAATATAACAGTAAAAAAATACTCACTATTGTTCCGATGATCCTGTTTGCTTTTGTAGCTCATAAAGAATTAACTGTTTAAATTTCAGCCTTCTGCTCAAGCATCTTAAATATTCCTCGCAGGAGCTTTGAATAACATCTAATAAAGCTTTAAAGCTCCGGCAAGAGGAATTTAGCTGTTCATTAAAAAGGCTGAAAATAAAGCTAATTAGTCTTTATGAGCTCCAAAGTAAACCGGACCATTAACATAAAGATTGGCTGTTTTGATTACGATATTTTGTATGCCAAACCCTGCTGGCAGGGGGTAGGTGTTGGACCAAACACTGTACTTTTCATACATCATAAAGTCGTTCTATGGTTATCGCTACTGTCCATTAGGCGGGGTGGGGGTTCTGGGGTTCAGTCTCTTTGGGGGCCCATTGAGGTTAAGAAGAATCTATCCTGAATTTCAGCTTTGATAAATAAGTATTACTTTTTACCTTAATAGTCACGGTAAATGTGAAGCATATGCAGAACGTCTTGTCTAGACTGAGGTGTATACATACATCACCAAGGTGTGTATGCTTTACCATAAGAAATACAGTTTGGTACCATTTTCATGGCAAAGTTGCCTGTTAACTGTTAAAAGAAAGTATGGTCAGATTTTCTAGTGTAAAACACTGCTTGCACAAGACAAAATCAGTAAGGACAAACTAATTTATGCTTGGGTTTGGCAGCTGACCGTACATCTCTGATGGCCACTCCCACAGACTGTTCTTCTGAGACGCTGTCTCCTTCAGAGAGGAATTAAACTTACGTTCAGGGATAGGGTTAGGGTTAAGATAATGGTCAGGATACCAAAAGTTCAAAAACTGACCAGAAAATTCTGATTACAAAACATTTGATAAAGCCAGGTAAACAGTCTGCCTACAGGAAAAAAGCTTGTCCTTCATGAAATCTTCTAACGCAATCATCCTAGCTTATTTAGCTTAATCTAAGCTCTTAAAGCTGTTATATGAGCTTCACAGAGAACATAGCATATGCAGCTTCTTTGTGAGCTTAGCTTTAGCTACGTAGCAAATGTAGCTAAAGCTAACATAGCCACAGAGAAAGCATAGCTTATGTAGCCGCTTTGTGGGTTTAGCTTTAGCTACGTAGCTAAAGCTAAGCTCTCAAAGCAGCTACATAGGCAGTGTTTACTAAAGCTTACATTGGGAAAGCTAACTTAGCCACATTAGTTTATGTAGTAACTTAAATAAGGTAGCTAACGTTAGCTTTAGCAAAAGCTAGTAAAGTTGATATGGGCCACTGTTCATGTCACTACTTCAAAACGATATCTATACATAATTGAATCCCGGAGTAGACCTCTGACTTTTTTCTATTTTATTTATGAAATGTTGTTTAGTCTGTAATATTTACAGTGTGTTTATTTCATGAATGCAACTGCCAGACATTTATGAAAAATTTGAATTAAAAACAAAAAGTCTACAACTTTTTAACACATTACAGCACTTCCTTTTGAAAGAGACAGCATCTCAAATGAACGGTCTGTGAGACTGTCCGACAGATGTACAGTCCGCACCCAGACTGCCTTGAACTATGTTTCACTTTGTCCATAGGGGGCACCAAAGATAAAATGATTCCTCACTGGAGCTTTATGAGCTATGGAAATACAAAAAAAGGGTACTGTCTTGTACAAGAATTAAGGACAGGCTTGTTGTCTTCTTTCAACATTGACACAATTTGACAAGATGCCCTTTTTAACAAGATGCTGAATTCAGGCTTTAATAACCCAACAGCCTCTGCTTTTGTCTAAGCATTAAAAATAATGATAATATGCACTTTGATACGCTTATGCTCATTCAAATCCATCACAAAAAACTACAATAATACTGAAATCTTGACAAAGATAGATGTCACTGTGAAAGGCTGCACTCGGATGCTTCATTGTCTTATTTTGCAGGGACCCCGGTTGCAAATTTCTTACCACAGTTGTAATAAAACACATCAAAAGTATAAATCTTTGAATGTCTAGGTGGAGTGTTCATCAGTAACTCAAACAGCCGGACCTCAAGCTACTTCATTGAACTTTCTGTCACTTTCTGGTGCAGAATAAAAGAAATGATATCATTAGTGCCTGGTGGCAACAGTGTGTCAATACTGTGCTAACATGTCCAACATGCAGTATTCAAACTGACATATGTTTGTCACATTTAAAAAAGAAGAATGAAAGGGATGTGTAGTCATATTAAATCACTCTGTGAATGTTTGATTTTCACAAATGCATGAGAATTTTTTCATTTCTATTCTTTAATTGTCATTTTCAAAGCATACTGTGTTTTATCTTTTGGGGTAGCAGTGTGTGTTGGCATTGATTTAATAATGCAAGACAACAATAACAAATAAAATTATGTCATTAAGTAACAATTTGTTGACATAAATTGCTTTTGATAATGTGTTTTACAATAGCTTCATTTTTTCTCCACATGGTGGCGCTCGGTGTTCGCCTAAAAACCTAAGTGTTGACTCAAAGATTAAGTGAGGAAAATAAAGCAGCACTTAAAACATGAATTTATCCTGCAGAAATGCCCTCCCATTTGAACTTGTGTGATTATTAAGATATATAGCTGCATCAGATCCACTGCTGCCAGTGAGGGAGATGATGTGTTATTAAACTACAGCACCATCATTTATTTAGAGCTGATTCAATTGTGGTTTTATTAGTTTGGCCCAAGGCAGGCCACATTAAGAGTTAATGCTACCTCTTTGTCTTTCTATTCTTGTTATTCTGTATAACAGAGCTCAGTTTGGGGAATTACGTTTCACCCTCTCACTTCTCACCTCCACTGATGTCTGAGAAGTGATGAAATTTTATAAATCCCTCGTGGCATGATGGAGCTGTAACAGGCTCTCATGGAGGGAACCTCAGAGTTGATCAGTAATAAGTATTTTGTGTCGATGCTCTTTAAAATGGTGAGTTTGTGCAAATGGTTATGCATGTATGAATGTAATTAGAAAACCCACAGACTGCAACCCGGCACAAGATCACGCTGTAACGCAGCCAGCCTCCTCTAGTGCTCAAATCAATAATCATTTGCCAATTGTATCAGTTCCAAGAGAACATCATTAGCGAGACCTCGCTGGAGAATTCAGCAACTTTTATCTGGATTTAACACACAAAACCGTGACATTACCTTTCTTAAATCTCCAACGTAACCCATCCAACATGCTGAATTAGATTACATCTTTTTGCCTTTGCTACATTAATGTGCTTCTTGGTGCATTGAAGAAAGGCAATCTAATCTTATTGATCAATCCAATCTTAGCATCTCCTGTGGCCAAATTCAATCCTTAGTGCTGCTGCTAAGTCTCCAATTGGAGACACTCTGTCCCTGGACAGACCCAGAGGAGAGGCACAATTTTCATCATAAGCCTTCACTTTTTCTGCTCCTGCTTTAGATTGATTCATGCTTTGACTACTTCATCTCAGGGGGCACACAAAGGGTGGGAAATGTCCAGGAGAAAACAATAATGTAACACTTGTACAACATCAATTGGCTACATGTACCTAAAGCAGCAACAAACAAACAATACTGGATCATCTGGGGGCAATTTTTGCTGCAATGTTTGGTGACATTGTTTAGTTTTGAAACAGATGAAATGATTATAACACCCGATAAATTCTTCTCATTGCAGCATATTGCATCGTAAAGTACAAAAAAAGTCCACCAAGAGGATCCCATGTACCTACACAAATAAGAAAGAAAACAATTCTGAGATAATGACACATATTGTGTCTAATTTACGGATGTTTATGATACTGTGCTTATTGCTACAGAGGTTTCTGACACACAGGTTTTGAAGTGAACACCAAAAGAAAAGAAAATACGAAAGAATTCAGGCCCTGTGAAAAGAAAAAAAAAAGCATAATTAAAAACAGATGTGAAAAACTTACAAAAGCAGTAGGTAGCTGCTGAAAAGCTCTGAAGTCAGATATGTTGTTATTTATAGATCAGAGAGCATTGCTGAAGTGCTCGTGACATCAAAAAAGCTCTTAAAGTAATTTAATTCTTTGCTCTTCTCAGATGAGTGTTGCATTAGACATGTCAGAGAAGAATCCACCCAAAATGATATCAGTATCCAAATTTCATTCACTAATTTCTGATTGCCTGTTTTTTAAGGGACAAAATCAGGTGTTTTGCTGCCACTGCTTCCAGCTAACAGCTGCTAATAGGTGTGCATCAATATGTTGTTTAGTATGACTTTGGAACAAAAAGGCATGTGGCAAATACTTCCTCATACAGTGTTGCTTTGATTTAGTCTGACCTGACAGTAGGGGAAGTTACAGTTTGTTCCATTTAGAAGAGCCAGGTGTATTTGTTACAGTCTGTAGTGCATGAGATTTAAAAAAAAAATGAAAATGGTGCAAAATGATAATTAAAAAAAACACCACAGAAATCAACAGTCAACAATTTCTCTTCATATGGATGTTAAATACAAGGCAAAATAAATTAGTATGTATGATTTTTTTTTTTCTCCATACAGATGTGTTAGCTGAATAACTGCATGCATCAAACTGACATCTGTTCACTAGGAAACACATTGCTTTAGTCAGGTTTTTCAATCACACCCATCTCCACAGGTGTATAAAATCCAGCACCTAGACATTCAGTCTACATTTGCCAACATTTATGATACAAAATGAGTCGTTCTGAAGAGCTCAGTGACTTCAGGCATGGTACTGTGATGGATGCCACCTTTGCAATATGATGATTTATGAAGTTTAATCCCTGCTGAATATATCACAGTCAACTGTAGATGATATTATTAGAAAGTAAAAGTGTTTAAGAACAACAGCAACTATGCTATGAAACAGAAGACCATGTAAAATCACAGAGCTGGGTCAATGGCTACTAAGGTGCATAAAGTCGCCAACACTCTGCTGATTCTATAGCTGAAGAGTCCTGAACTTCCACTGGCATTATTGTGAGCACAAAAACTGTGCAGTGGGAGCTTCATGAAGTGGGTTTCCATGGCCGAGCAGCTGAAAGCAAGCCTCACATTACCAAGTCCAATGCCAAGTGTTAGATGGAGTGAGCCAAGCCTCCGACACTGAACTGTGGAGTGGTGGAAATGTGTTTTGTTAAACGACAAACCACGCCTTTCTGTTTGGTAGTCAGATGGGCAAGTCTTGGTTTGGCAGATCCTGGAAGAACATTACTTGTCTGACTGCATTGTACCAACTGTGAAGTTTGGTGGAGGAGGGATAATGATATGGGGCTGTTTTTCAGGGTTTGGGCTAGGCCTCTTATCTCCAGTGAAGGACAATCTTAATGCTTCAGCATAGCGAGACATTTTGAACAACGCTACGCTTCCAACATTGTGGCAACAGTTTGTGGAAGGCCTTTTTCTGCTCCAACATGACTCTACTCCAGTGCACAAAGCAAGGACTAAACAGACATGGTTTGATGAGTCTGGGGTGGGAAAACTTGACTGGCCCACACAGAGCCCTGATCTTAACCCCACTTAGCACTTTTGGGATGAACTGGAATGGAGACTGCAAGCCAGGCCTTCTCGTCCAACCTCAGTGCCTGACCTCATGAATGCTCTACAGAATGAATGGGCACAAATTCCCAATGAAACCCTCCAAAATCTTGTGGAAAGCCTTCCAACAAGAGTGGAGTCTGTTATAGTTGCAAAGGGAGCCCTCCATATCAAAATACTAAGAATATATTGAATACAATATCATTACAGTCCCTGTTAGTGTGATAGTGAGGTGGCCGAATACATATGTCCATATAGTGTATCTTTGTTGACTTTGGAACCTGAATCCAAAGTCTTGTACTTGCTCTCCCACTCCTGACTTTTTGCCACACTATGCTTCAACATAGTATTTTTTTAATAGTTAAGTGCTACATATTAGCCATAGTACCAGCTAACCTCCTGCCAGTTTAAAATATCTGCAAACCAACTAAGAAATACATTCAGGAGACCATATTTTCAGTGAAACAAACAAAACGTCATGCTATTCAATTCCGAGCTTCCAATAGACAAGAATAGTTTGGAAAAATCTATTAAATCATATGTTACTCACCCAGTTTTCACAATCTTCTTGAATAACAAATTATTTATTAATAAATTTAATGATAATGTTGAAGAATTAATAAATAACATTTTCACTTTACCTACCAAAAAAAAAAAACAACAAAAAAAAACAACTGAAACACATTTTTGTTCCAGTTAATACACAAGGCATTGTTGCTACATCTTCTAGCTAACAGTTGCTAATGTGTTAGCAAATTTTGTTTTTCTGGACAGCAGGCAAAAGCTTTTCTTGTAGATTTTGACATACTCAAGCTTGTAGATCATATCTTTGATGGTTGTGTCTGAAACCAAGTGCTACATACTAAAACTGAATAAATTACGTACGTGCTACTGTTACTATATACTGTATACTGTGCTATTCCAGCTAGTAAGCTATTCCACCATAATTAAACGTTTGCCATTTCCACATCATGTGACTAGCATTTAGCCTACATATATTCCAGTCCATGCTTCATTGCTAAGCTAAGTAGGCAACAAGCTAGAACAGCTGGTCTATGAAAACAGTTTACAAACATGCAGTCACTATATTGTTTTGAATGCTTTTAACAACATTTAAAACCTGTTACAGTACACTTTTATTCTCACACTGCCTGCCTGGTGAGCTCCATTGCAAACTGCAACGCATTGTTGGACAGGTTAGTACAAACAGTGATTTTTAGCATATGCAAAGTTGCATACTACAAATTCAGATAACGCTACATGATAGCATATTTAGCATTAAAGGGGACATGTTATGCAAAAATCACTTTTACAGGCTTTTCTAACAAAAATATATACCCCTGGCCTGCCCACAGTCCCCTCAAATACCAGAAAAATCCATTCCCTTCCACCCTGTCTTTCTCCACCTTTCAGAAAATGTGTGCTAAATGAAGCCGTTCTTACATTTTACCCTCATGATATCACAAGAGAAGTAAGCACCCACCAGGTTTAGTTGGCCCTCCCTGATTGGAAGAAAGTTCCACGCTCTTCACCTGATCTTCCTTTCAGCTGTCAGCTGAGATGCTGGATTGCTCAGAGGGTTACCCTGCTGACTTTGGTCTGGGAGATCTGTATGTCTGTAATATTGTAATATCAGGAGTGCCACATCCATTTCCTGAGAGGGGTGTGGTCAGGGGTGGAGTCAGACAGCTAATCACCATTTAAAGCCACAGTCACAGAAATGGCTCGTTCTGAGCAGGGCTGAAACAGAGGGGTTGTTAGACATGCAAAAATTTTATACTAGACTGTTTTTTAGCAACAAACTTCACAGGCATGTTTTGGGGAAAACTGAGATCAATATGAATTTGTCTTAACAGTGTAAAATATGTCCCCTTTAAAGTATGTGCTCAAACAAAGCTTACACTTATTCTGTTCTTTATCATGCTACTTTAAACTAACCTGACATGCCAGATGGATTCACACATCCATCTGGTAAACGGCTCATAGACAGCTTTGAAAAAAAACTTGGAGGGTGATTGGATGAACGTTCTATCCGTCACATCTTTATGGGTCAATCAGAGCAACAAAACCCTTGACGTAGCCGCTACAGAGGAGTGAACTCCATAAAGAACTAATAGCGTGATCCATAGCAACTGTAGACATGTCAGTACATGACTTTTGTGTTTTTTTTTTAAAGAAAACAACTTAATGCTGTTCTTTGTTCTGCTTTTAATGAAGAAATGTCAAGTTCTGATAAAACTGGTGCTTTAGTAGCATCCACACTAATGTCTTCCGCCATAATTGCACCGGCCTCTTGCTGCTGCTTGCTTAAGTCACGGCTCCGCTGCGCCCGAAAGTACTGCCCCTCGACGCTGATTGGTCCTGTCACTTTCTAACCTGGCCCAAACGGTTGAGATGGGAACTTTGCAAGATGGATTCGCCAGTGAGAATCCTGGAAACGGACGTATCCATCTGCGTTGCAAGGTTAACTTTGAACCACTTGATTCTACACTGTAGCCTATAGTAAATGCTATGTAAAGCCAAAGTAGCAACACACCGGCTGCTAGCTTAAAATGTTGGTGAATTCAAACCAATCCAGAACTAAAGAAAAAATAAATATTCAGGGTACTGCATAATTTAACACTGATATTTCAGTTTTGTTGGCAAGAATTAAACTAGTGTTAAAGTATTGATTTTAAAGGTCATGTTTTACTTTTAAGAAACGAGAAATCACATTTATTCCCTAAATATGAATAGTCATTTAAACTCACCTTTGACACAATCAACACACCCAGGAGTTTATGCTTCGGCAGCCTCAAGCTAACGATTGCTAATACAAGAGCAGCCATCTCTGAACAACAGAAACAGTTATTTTGTTCAAAACTCAGACTTAAATAACAAGTACTTGTAGGAGCAACACTGCTCCTCCTGTGCTTTAGCTACGTACACCACATGTTGCATTATGGCAAAAAGTATTATGCAACACCAGCTACCAGCATACTAACTGCTAACCAGCAATAGCTAAAAATGACAACACAGTTATAACAGAAGACAACACCTATCTGTATTTTTTTTCCCCCAACATTCGTTCTATCCGATTTTTGGCACTTAATTAACAAAAGGTTCACATTTGTTACAGTGAATGTGCACATTCTGATATTGGCAAACCATGTCACTAATAGAAATAACAAAGGCGGTAACAATAGTAATAGTAAAAGATAACCTGATTAAAGACAAACCAACATAAAACTAATAATAATAATAGCAATAAACAGATGATTAAATAAACCACCTACCTGTATTTAAAACTATGATGTTCTCATACTGTATTTAGTGCTGTGAAAATTAATTTGCCCCTTCTTGATTTTTGTTACTTTTTGCATATTTGTCAAACTTAAATGTTTCAGATCATAAAACAAGTTGTAATATTAGATGAAGATAACTTTAGTAAACACAAAATTCACATTTTAATGATAATTTATTTAGTTAAATAATAAAAGCCAACACAACATACTTGGACCTCTGTGAGAAAGCCCCCACTACCAAACCACAGTGAGAGTCATTGCCCACAAATAGGGAAAACTTACAGTGATGAACCTTCCTAGGAGTGGCCACCCTACCAAATTACTCCAAGAGCAAACCGATGACTCATCAAGGTCACAAAAAAACCTAAAACCAACTAAAGACTGGCTCGTCTCACATTTGCAAAAAAAAAAAAAAAAACAGCTTGATGATCCTTAAGACTTTTGGGAAAATGTTCTGTGGACTGACGAGACAAAAGTTGAACTTTTTGGTAGGTGTGGGTCCTGTTACATCTGGTGTAAAATTAACACTGCATTTCATAAAAAGAACATCATACCAACAGTTGAACATGGTGGTGGTAGTGTGATGAAATCAAAATTTTAAAACAGTGTTTTGTATTTACTCAGGACATCTTTGTCTAATATAAATGATTGATGATCTGAAACATTTAAGTGGACAATTTTCAAAAAATAAGAAACCTGAGAGGGGAAAAGCACTGTTTCTCAGCTCTGCATAAACAGTTTTATCAATGGCAGAAAGCTTATAAAATAGAAGAATTGATTTAAAGGTAACTTGAGTTCATATTTTAGAATCAAGCTAATTGAGCATCCTGAAATCGGTGTGTTTTCCATTCATTAGATCCTCAGTAAGTGGCTCAGTAAAACGCTGTCCAAGTGCTATTTTTGGTTACCTTTGAGTGTATGAGCCTGTCCTCTGAAATGCCTTAAATACTTCCAAAACAAACTCCTTGCATTAGAGGCACTAAAGTAAAAATAGGAGAAATGTCTGTGATAAATAGCTTCCTGATTTCTTTCATTTTTTTCATTTTCCTCTTCTCAGCCACTGTCAAAGATGGAGAAAAAACTCTAAACCCTAATTATAAGTTCTTTGTAATATTTTGAGCTCATTCCCATTTAGTTCATCATCTACAGAGAATTTCAGCATCTTGCCGAGCAACAAACAACCCATAACTAAATGTATTCACAGTGTGAGCCTTTTTTTCACTCCGAATGAAAAACAAATTCAATTATTCACTTGTTTCAGGAGCAAGCATGTCAATTATTTCTCTTCTCTTGAGTCCACTGATGCAGTACTTTAGTTCCCTTTTAATTGGAGATGAAGAATCTAGTGGGCCTTGAGTGCAGTCGTGGAGAGAGAGCTGCTTTTTAGCCGATGCAATATACATGACGTGTCATGTGGGACTTCCATGGTTGAATTACATAACCCCAGAGCAGAGACTGGTGCCTTGAAAACAACTTTAACACCAAAGGAGACTGTGATGTTGCTTTTTGGGCCAGAGAAAAGTCCAATAAACTGTCAGATCAGTCCTCGTCTTTAGCTAGAGAAGTCATTTGTGATAGTAAAAGCCTTTCTTCATGCAGAAGATACAACCACCAACTTGCAGCTTTTATTGCTTGCACCCTACAATCCCTGTTCGGAGTCTGCTCCTTGTTTATTGTGGAAATGAAGTCAGTGTGTGTCTTGAAGATTCTCGTTATTCATGCTCCTGAATGAACATGATAGATAATTCAGGAGAATAATATGTGTCTTAATTTTTTTTTAAATTTATCACTTTATGATATTTACGTAGCAGTCATTTTCTCGAGATGATAAACTCAGGTTGGAAGGTCCAGAAGTGTCATTATTTAGCACAGAAATAAGGCGGTCTGACAAAGAGCCCAAGAATATTTTTCTGCATCCTAATTCTTACACAACTGAAAAGAAAATGACTACCTGATGTCCAAACATTGGGCTACATAACACAGAAGTTGCAAAACAACAGGTAACATTAGCATACTAAAATTACCATAATAATTCACATATATTCACATATGCATATATTAGCTAGCAATTTGAACTTTTTCTTCCGTTATCATCTCAAGGCTCATTAAGGGTTCATTAACTTAGAGAAATATATCCTTAAAGCCATCTATACTTAGATTCATCTTGCAAGCACCATATGAAAGTGCTGCAGTCACAACTGACAATGAATGTAAGTCAATGATGACTGGAGGTCTACCCTCTGGAAAAACGAATCAATCTTTAAGCTATTTGTTTTGTCACAGACGACAGACATGCATTTATGATCCAGGAAACTTGATCCAATAAAAAAAAAGCAGTTTGTACTGAAATGTTTTACCCAATATAAGGATGCATGGATTCCTTATGGAAAAAACAGCAACATATGAATCATAAAAGCCATACTGGAGAAATATTGCATTTATGAGGACAAAATTATTACCCCCCTTCAAAGAATGTCTTTTTTTAAAGTATTTCCCTAGTGATGATAAACAGGTCAAGGAATTTTAACACGCCTTTTCCAAACACCCTAGTTTTATTTTGGATGCTTACATTATTTTACTTTGCACACAGGAGCAAAATTATTTCACAGAAACTACCAACTGTGACATCACAGTGCCAGCTCAGACTAAAACATGGCAGCATCCTGTTGAGTTTTTAAACTCAAATAACTCAAAATGCAGATATTTAGAGTTTTTTGGATCAATATACATATGAAAGATACAAATATATCTATCCAACAAGATGAACTTGTCTGATCATGCAGGGTTCCTTTTCAAGAACGCCTGATTTTGGCTTTCATCTTGGCATTTAACTGTTAAAAGTTTCTGTTTTGTTTTGGGGTTTTTTTTATAAGAAAATTTGACACTACTTATGTAAAGGACAGAATCAGCAATGAGATCACTTTGTCCATAGGGGGCTCCAAAAGCAACACAAACCAAAAGTTCCTCTCAGGAGCTTTAATTATATCCTCCTTTAATTGCTTCTACCTTATCGATGTCCTGTTTTGTTCCCTTTTTTGCTTCATTTTTGATCTATATCAAAGCACTTTTGAGGCTTAATCTTAGTTTTAGAGGTTTTTATAAACAATTTAACAGTTTTTCTATCATTATCCTAACCACAACACTGCTGCACAAGTGAACACTCTTCTTGTGATGGATGCTTTAAACTTTAATTTCCTCCAAACTACTCTGATTAATTTACTCAGTGACATTTAAGGCAACGAGGCTTCTTCTGCTTAAGATGGCAGAGGATATAAGCAAAACTTTAACCTGTAAAAAGTCTGAGATTATTCCTCCCACACGCTGCACATTCACTTCTCCTTCATTATGCACAGCATATACTGTGTGAATCTGGAATCCCGAGGCCTCGCCAACACATGGGACTCATCAGGATGCCGGAGAGCAAGGTGTGAAGTGTCAAAGTTGGACGTACAGCCAGCGCATGTCTGTCTGCCTGCCTCGCTTCCTCTGACACTCATCCTACACCATTGGCTGTGCGGGGAGTGATTGACTGAGAGGTTGATTATGCTTCTTCCAGCCAGGTGGTTGGCAGGCAACAGAGACACATATCACCAGATTGCTGCATCAGCCAAAGTGTGAGGCCACAGTTTCTGGCACCGGTGTGTCTGGACGAACATCACAGGAATAATAAAAAGATGCAGGGATGTCAATCATCACCTAAACGTTTTTTTTTTTCTCCTTTTTTTGTTGGCAATACTCTCTCCATCTTGTATCTCATATCATTAGAGGTTTTTGAGCATCACTGAGAGCAAAAAACTCGAGGATTCTTGGGTTCTTGTGGGAGAAGGGGAATGAGTCTTTGATGTTGTGGAGTTTCATGGAGGCAAATAACACACTTTGATATTTCATAAGCTATCTCTGCTTTAAAAAAATGCAGGCACAAACATCTGCACACATAGTCTGTCAACGATGGGGTTTGATTTACCACCCAGCTGAAAGACTCGCAGGTTTTTATTCAGCTGCAGTTTTTTTTTTTTTTTTTTTTTTGTCGTTTTACTGAAAGTTTCTGTTTTTTTCAGCGGACTGGTGAGTGAAAGTCTGTCCTCTTTGATTTTCAGAGGAAGAGAAATCAGTGTTTGGATGAACATAAAAGGTAATGTATTCATAAAAAGCTGTGATGAGTGCAGCTGTCTCCAGCATCTGACATCCAATCTGAGACAAGCCGCCCAGGGAGGTTGGACCATCCTCCACCGTGTGTGCGAGCATCTCTCTGTGTGTTTGACTGTGTGTGTGGATACACTGATGTTTATTAGCACAACAAAGAAATGATTGTCTGATTGAGGACCATTTCAATTCAAGGGAAGGAAAACACTGCAGCTGTTCTTTTGTTGACTTGTTAATTGGTTTCAATGGCATAAATGTCAATAGAAATCAATGTCAATTAAAAATACATTTTTGAATGAATAAGTAGTTCTTCTCTTGAATCAAGAAAGATATCTGCAGATTTATAAACCAGCAGGAGAGAGTGAGGCAGTGGTGGACTCAGGATTCCACTGGTTGCCACAGTTTCTTCCAGAGAAATGAGGATCACAATCAAGAATTGAATGTTTGATGTTGCTGATATTTTTTTGTTTTGGATTATTACAGCCTCTGGGTAACGACAGAAAGAACAAGATTGGGGGTTAAAGGGATCGAAATGAGATTCCTCAGGAGGGTGGCTGGGCTCAGCCTTAGAGAAAGGGGTGAGGAGCTAGGACACCCAGAAGCATCTTGTAGTAGAGCCGCTGCTCTGTTGTGTCCAAAGGAGCTAGTTGAGGTGGTTCAGGCATCTGATCAGGATGCCCCCTGGTCGCCTCCCTGTGGCAGTGTTCTGGCCATGTCCAACTGAAAGGGTAACCCCAGGGTAGACCCAGAACTTGCTGGAGGGATTAAATATCTCATGACTGGACTCTCTGGACGGGGAACCATAGGTGAGGGTTAGGACAAAGATTAACCGGTAAATTGAGAGTTTTGCCTTCTGGCACAGCTCCCTCTTCACCATGACGGTGCTATATAATGTCTTCAATAGCGCAGATGCTGCACTAATCCACCCGTTGATCTCCCCGCCCCTTCTACCCTTACCCATGAACAAGCCCCCGAGGTACTTGAACTCCTTCACTTGGGGCAAAGACACCCTCCCCACCTACAGGGAGCAACCCGCTGTTTTCCAGCAGAGAACCATGGTTTCAGATTCGGAGGTGCTGACCCTCATCCTGACCTCTACGCACTCAGCCACAAACCGCCCCAGTGCCTGCAGGAGGTCTCCGGCTGAAGAGGCCAACAGAACCGCATCATCTGCAAAAAGCAGAGATGGAATTCTGAGGTCCCCCATCCGAAAACCCTCCCGTCCCTGGCTGCGCCTTGAGATCCTGTCCATGAAAATCACAAACAGAATCAGAGACAAGGGGCAGCCCTGGCGCAGGCCAACATGCACCAGGAAAGTGTCCAACTTTGTGCCCAGGATGTGAACACAACTCTCACTTTGGTTATACAGGGGCCTGATGGCTAGCAGCAGCAGCCCCAGGACCCCATATTCCTGCAGTATCCCCCAAATTACCCCCCACGGGACACGGTCATAAGCCTTCTCCAAATTCACAAAACACATGTAGACTGGATGAGCAAACTCCCTTCCCCCCACCAGCAGGTCCTAGGGTTGCCACCACAACAGGCACTGATGATCTTCTGGCCACAGCTCCTAACAGCCGCTTCCACAATAGAGGATTTGAACATGGACCACTCAGACCCCATGTCCCCAACCTCCCCCAGGATGCGCAGGAAACTCTTTTGGAGGTGGGAGTTGAAGACCTCATGGACAGGGGTCTCTGCCAGTCGTTCCCAGTTCACCCTCATGACTCATTTAGGTTTACCAGGTCTGTCTGGCAGCTTCCCTCACCATCTGATCCAACTCACCACCAGGTGGTGATCAGCTGACAGCTCCGTTCCTCTCTTCACCTGAGTGTTCAGAACATATGGCCGCAGGTCTGATGAAACGACAACAAAGTTGATCATCAACCTTTGGCCTAGGGTGCTCTGGTACCAAGTACACTTGTGAGCATCCCTATTTTGAACATGGTGTTTGTGATGGCCAATCCATGACTAACACAGAAGTCCAATAACAAAACACCACTCAGGTTCAGATTGGGCAGGCCGTTACTCCCAATCACCCCCTTCCAGGTGTCTCTGTTGTTGCCAACATGGGCGTTGAAGTCCCCCCAGTATGACAGTGGAGTCCCCAGGAGCCCCCCTCCAGGACACCACCCAGAGACTCTAAGAAGGCTGGGTACTCTGAACTGCTATTCAGTGCATATGCACTGATAACAGTCAGAGCTTTCCTCCCGGCAACCCGAAGTCGCAGAGAGGCAACCCTCCTGTCCACTGGGGAAAACTCCAACACAGAGGCTGCCAGCCGGGGGCTCGTGAATACCCCCACACCCACCCAGTGCCTCGTACCCAGGGCAACTCCAGAGTAAAACAGTGTCCAGCCCCTCTACAGGAGTGTGGTTCCAGAACCAGAGCTGTGCGTGGAGGTGAGCACGACTATATCTAGGTGGTAATGCTCCACCTCCTGCATCAGCTCTGACTCCTTCCCCGCCAGAGAGGTGACATTCCATGTCCCCATAGTCAGTCTCTGATGCTGAGGGTCAGAGTGACTGGATCCTCACCTTTGCTGGCTACCCAGCCTGCAAAGCACCCTGTTTTAAATTGCGTTCACGGATAATTTTGTTTTAGTCTCAAGTGTTGTCAATTTAAATTGTGTGAATGGAGATATGAGCCCCATTGTTAGATTTAAATGTGTATAAAAGATGACATGTTTATTGTTAGAATAGTGTTATACATTTGTGTAAGCTCATGAAAGACTATTTTTAATACTAACATCATCTAAGTTTAGTTTGTCCCTGCTCTCATAATGCTACAAATGTTGGAAAAACAGACCCCTTTTTAAGATACAGCAAAGAAATGTCTGCCTAGCTAAAGTTTATTTCCATTTTCCTAATTACTGAGGCATCAAAATGTGTTTATGGCTAGAAGCTTTTATTTGGGCATCACAAACAACTCCACTTGTCTTCCCTCATTGTTGCTCCAGCTTTCTGAGGCTTCCTGCTAAGCAAGTGCTGCCTCATGATGTAAACCCTTATCAGAAATCCTAATGCACTGCGTGTCGGCTCCGGTGTGGTCTGGAGTCCAGGGGTGGCTGGTACATCTGATGTGTTTCGGTTTGCCACGGTTTGCTCGAGGTTCATGTGGAGGCAGCCTTGGGATGAGGCTTGTTATTCTCCTCAGTGAGACACGAGGCACGCGCTCTAATTAGAACACATCTCCTGGTGAGAGAGATGCTGAGGTCTGACTACTACTCCCCCAGTCTAATCAGCTCTCTACCTCACTTTAGCTTCTCCACACTAAACAGACTATTTTCTGTCTGACAAACACACAACAGTGAGGAGATGGCAACAAACAAGTGTTGCTAATTTGAGGGACTTTAGCACAAATTCACAGATACAAATCTAAATCTCAATCTCACACCTTTGCTGTCTTCCCTTCTCTCACTTCTGGAGTGAGAACGGCTCGGGCAGGTGGCCGTGTGCAATACAAATACAGAGACCCACCAATCCATGCCTGCTGCAATCAGGATGTTCTCTAGGGGTCGTGCAATCGCTTCAAGGTGTTCTTATCTCTTTCCACTTATTATTGTTGGCTGTAATGTGAAACATGCCTGATATATGACATATACTGGTGTTACTGTTATGTGCCACACTGTTATATGTTGAATATTTCCTGTTTTATTGTTATGCATACATGAGTGCCTCTGTGGAATAACTTAATGTGTGCATTTCATTCTAGCAGTATGGTATAATATGGTTTTGATTTGTTTTGTGTCATCCTTACAATAATTTACACTATTATTAGAATCTTAATGAACTGACATACAGCGTTCAATCTTATACCATATCATATATATCATATCATGTGGTTTGGTTATGTATCATATGGTCTTAATCCATAAAAAACATGTAATATAAGTAGTACTGTATCATAATAACTTCTATTGCATTGTGTCATTGTCTCATTTATTTTCATTTTGTATAGGATTATATCATGTCAAATCATTTGGGGATTCAGACGCTTCTGTTACCGCGGTAATACTGATAACATTGCATCCCTATCTAGTACTGTATCATATGGTATTGTATCGTAATGTAACATAACTAAGAGTAATGTATCAATTGTACTGTAACGTTACCTAGCGTAGCGTAACGTATTGTATTGTACCGTCTCGTAATGTAATGTAACGTATCATATCATATCATATCATATCATATCATATCATTTTGTATCATTTTGTATCATTTTGTATCCTATCGTATCCTATCATTTCGTATTGTTTCGTATTATACCAGAACATGACATAACGTATCCTAATGTATTGTATTCTTTTGCCTACGGTGACATAGCGTGCTGCATGCATGATGGAGGTGCAAACAAACCTCAGCATCTCTATTTACTTTACTGGAAAGATCCAGATCACACTGCAGTGTCATGCATTGCTAGGGAAGCCGTGACTAGTGACTAGTTCACTGAGACACTGGGCAACGTTAAGACTAGAGCACAGATCTTCTGAAGACAGAAGTTCACCTGCATAAAATAGCATCAGATATAATACATGTTAGTTTACTTTCTAAATGTACTTGTTTTTTTTTCATGTCTCTCTTGATTGCTTCCCAGGGAATTACCCGTTCTTTTTATATGCAAGTATTCTCATGTCTGTGTGTCTCATGTTTATTCCCTGTTATAAAAAGGGCAGAACATACAGTATTTAGACTGACCCCATCTCCATTTTTACAGTGTGGCTGCAGGTCCTGCCTCCAACAAGCCTTTCCATGACTCAGGGACATAGAACATGTGTATGTGGGGTTCCTGTCTTAATATTTCACAAAATAGTTAATAATCGTGGTGGGCCTCTGTACAACACTGCTTCACCAAATGTGTGCAGAAATGGTTGTCTAATTCATTCCCAAAGTCTGGGTCAGGATCCACAGGTTTTTTTCAAGGATTAAATGTTCAGTTATAAAGAGTCTGTTTTATCGTTATAAGGGAAATTTTTACCATTTGACAAGACCTACTATGCTACAGGATTTATAAACAATGTCCCCCTTTAAAATAAGTGATCAAGACCATAATTGCACGTCTTTTTGACATAAAATTAAACTGTATTTAAAAAAAAAAAAGTTGATATTAGTTTAACATTACAGATTTATTATAATGAGGGATTAAATCAGGCTGGAAATTGAACTAAGTCACTCGCAGTGAAATACAATGTATGCATTTGTGGCTGACAGACAGTTATGCAGGGAAGGTATTTGCTATCCTGAGAGCAGCTTCAGTCCCCAAAAGGAATAGATGTTTGGTTTTACAAGGCAAAAACCTCTAACATTCGTTGAGGCTCGAGGAAGGAAACAGTAAAACTGAGATGCAGACAGGGCCGGACTCTATCAGAACGGTAAGTGCACCTGTATACAGTGGTTACGGTCTTCATCTTAATAAATAAATAAATGAATAAACAAAATAAATCCCTCTCCTTCAGTCTTAAAAATCATGCAGTCTGTATCATCTTCTCTTTTGGACAGCCTGTTTGCCAATCTAAAGTGATGAAGCACGTGCGCTGCTGTGTGCTCTGCTGTGCACCCTGCTGTGCGTCTTTTTTATGATGTTCTTACCTGCTCTAAAGAGAGTTCAATATGCCATATTTACTCATTTATTGCATTGTTCTATGATCTTTCTCTTCTATATTATAGACAGTTCATGAAAAATGAGTGAAAATTTGTATTTCAAACACCTTAGTAAATACTGGAAATTAATATTTTTTTTAAAATGTCCATCATTTTCCTTAAATGTCTCGTATGGTACCTACTGGCAGGCCAGAAGTGGCCCGTGGGCCGGAAGTTTGACACCCCTGGTCTATATTATATATGGGTTTCACTTTCTGAAATGAGTGACAAAAATATTGAACTTTTTAATGATATTCTAATTTTTTGAGATGACCTGTATTCTTGTGCAACTGTTGTCACAGCAGGTCAGAAAAATCCTGCTCAATTGTAAAGTTAAGCTGTGATAACCATATTTTATTTTAATTTTTTACCCGAATAATAACCATTCTTATCAAAGCAGCATGTATGTTATTTTTGTTTATGGGAGGTCTATAGCCTTCCATAAAATGTGAACCCTTTTTCTTAGAGTAGTATAAAATTATTTAAAACTGGCATAAATATGTCTAAAATGGCAACATGGGTTAAAAGTGGCACAAATAGGGTTAGCAGAGGCAAAAAAAAGGCAAAAAAGTGGATAAAAATGGTTGAAAGTGGCAAAACAGGCAGGAAAAGTAGTGATTAGGGGTTAAAAGTGAAAGAAAAGGGGTTTTAATGTGACAAAAATGTACAAAGAAGAGCTCATTGTGGTTAAAATGGGCATATAAAGTAGTGAAAATGAATTAAAAATTGCAAAAATGGGTTAACAGAGGCAATAATAGGTGGAAAGTGACAAAAATTGGTTACAATGGAAAAAAAATGGTGAAAAGCGGTTACAAGTCACAAAAATGGGCAGAGAAACTTGGAAAACAGGATTAGAAAGGGGCAAAGATGGGTCAAAGGTGGCAAAAAATGGGCAGAAGTGTTTAAGATTGGTGAAAAGTGGCATCAAGACTAGCCCCAATGCTGCTGATCCAACACACATATCATGATATGATCAATTAATCACAACTTTGGACGGGCCCAACACTGGGTTTGTCAGGGGCCCTGGGAAATCTGTGGGCAGGCCTGGATATCATATAATATAAAATATCATTTATTATATCATATCATATGGTATTATTTTGCATCCATTCCTTTTTTCATATCTAATTGTATTGCTAAGTATCATACAATAATGAACAATACACTGTTATGTTACAGGCCATTTTTCATTGTTATGTACCTTTAAACAGCCTATTATCAACTAAATCATGTCATTTTGTTAAAACTGTACAACATCCCACATTTTAAATCAAATCCCGCCCACCTCTCTTCCCAGGGTTCCACTATGAGCTTAATAGAGCACATCACATGAACATGCTTATTAAGTGTCCTCCCCGCAGACTTCACTTCCAACACTGGTCTGCAAATAGTAGTAGAATGTGTATCATTACGTATTTGAGACTGGGCCACAGTTGTCAGCATTTCATTTTAATTTGGCTCCTAAGCCACTGGTGATTTCGACCACTGGGACATCCTGTCGGCAGCAGAAGTTAAACTATTCTGAAGCGTTCGGACTGAACGAGGTACATTGCTGAATCTCTCCCTCTGCAGTGTCAGCTACTGTCTCACTTGGGGAGCAGAGAAGCTCATTCTACCTTATGTGAACATCCACAGCTTATTCTTTGTGATATTTTTCATTCAGTGCTGCCTAAATAGAACATGCATGCAAAATGTATTTTCCTGTAGGCACGCATTAAAAATTGTTACTGTTTTGTTAACAGCGATATGATATAAAAAATATTGCAATATTAAGATTTCAGGGTGGGATCCTTTTTAGAATCGTCTCGCTGCTGCTTCCTTTCAGCTTCTTACATCATTAAAAATCCAAAAGAGTGAATGTTTGAAGCTACATTAACCAACGGGGATTCTGCAGATGAACTACATTAAAAGCTTGACGAACACCACTGTGACATTTCAACTCTTACAGCCTGCCTTTAGCTATTCCACTTGATTTTTAGTTGTTTTTCTGCTCTGTGCGAAAAAGTAGGCCTTTTTTGTTTTTGTTTTCCCTTCTTCAGTAAAAATCTTCGTTAAGTCTTAATCAATATTAGATCAGAATGTTCAAAAATTGCACAAAAAACTTCTTTTCAATTTGAAGATAAAAGAAAATAAGTTCCTGCCTTCCCTTGAAGACTTATTTTTCAATCCCAGCTGTAACTAGTACTCATCAATAGTGCTCTAAAGTAATAATCCTTCAGGTATTTTGAGCATTAAATAATTACTAGGCGACTCCTTGGGGATGAAAGAGGAAATAGGACAAATCTTTGGATTAAAAATGTAATCCAAACACTCAACGCATTAAACAGAACCATGTATGAGGGATTTGTTTGCAATAATGTTTCATAAGAACACGGGCTTCAGTATCAGTTCTAACAAATACTCATTAAGCTTAACAAGCACCTCATTAGCTGGAGTGCAAATAGGTCACATCACAGAGCTAGTGAATGCAAAGGATTGCATGATTTGCATTGGCTTCTTCCTGAGGGGATTCATATTTGAAAAAGAAAGCTGAGTGTGTGTGAGAAAAGAGAGGGAGTGAGAGCGAGAGTTTTGACCTGCAGGCAATCTCCGGAGAGCCATTCACTTCGCTGAGTCTAATCAGACTCTAGCTGATGCTTGTTCTCAGGGATTTTTTCCCCTTTTCCAGCCCTCAGGCCTAATTAGGACCCATGTGGACCATACAGAGAGCGACGACCACATAGACACTCACCTGCGTGTCAGAGAAGCCACACAAATGAACTGGTGGCGAGCATGATGACAAGAGGGGTATCAGAGGTGGGGTGCAGCCACACAGCCAGCACGCCCCCCACCTGGAGGTCGAGAAAGTTTAATGAATGTTGGGACACAGAGAAAGAGAGCAGTGGAAGAAAGCTGTAAGGGGGGGGAGAGAAAAAAGAGAAAGCTCAGACGCCTGTCTGAGAGAGGGTCACACAGAGTGGAGCACCTTTTATGCTTTTTCTCTTAACAATGCACTATGACCACGACAAAAAGAGCCAGAAAATGAGGAAGAATGAGAGCCCCAACATATAGCCAGGTAAAAATAAAGGCAGGCTTTTTAAGGCTCCGTCTGCTCGTCTTTCTGTATTTCTATATCAAACAGCGAGAAATCTTCAAAGGATACTCTGTTACATGCAGATTTTAAAAGGGCTTCAGATGGAGTAGTATTCAGACAGATAAAAGTAGCAGACTTCTGAGGTATGTAGATAACAGAGACGACCAACATGTCCTACATTTCACTGGGAGTGAAATACTTCCTAATGATTATTACCAGTTAAGAAAAGTGCATCTCTGAGTTCAGTATTGCAGCGTCTATTAGTTGTGATTCACATTAGGATGCTGAGTAAGTGGCGCCTGTTCTGTTCGTCTGTCCTTCAGTGAACCCTCACTGTCTTTATGCTCTGTCTGCTTCACGCATACGATAGTCGTTTTATGATTCTGATGTAAGGAGTTCTTACTGCCTGTGTGTTGAGATTATTGCACTTCTGCAGCTGTGGAAGGTAAGCGGCACTAGAAATAAGGAGGTAATACATTTGCATTTAGTGGGGAGTTAAAGCTAAATTAGGCAGCGAGTGGAGAAAAGTACTTACTGTCACATTAAGCTGTAGTTTTAGGTCCTCCCTCAGCTCTGTGTTAAAGCCACCGTGAGCCATTATGCTGTTATTAGAAGGAGATTGTTGTAAATCCCAATCTATTATACACATTTAAATTGTACAGCTTTTGCTTTGACATTTCTACATTAATGAAAACATGCCAGTTTCTATACAAAGTGTTTTATTTGAGTACTTTCATTACTTCAAAGCTAGAAAAATTCGATTTTTGATTAGTATTATTCTAACAGGACGTGCAGGGGCAGTTTTTTAATATGGAGGCCCAAGGCAAACACCAGTATGTGACTCTTCCTCATTTGAGAGAGGTCTGGCTGCAGACTGTAGTTTTCAGACACCCCCTCATCCAGAACATCACTGTCTGAACGGATATACATGCTAAAACAATCAAAAATATAAGTGAACAAACTTTTGGTTAGGGCTTTGGTAAGGTTTAGGATACCAAAACTTAAAAGTTAAAAACTTGACCTGCAAAACATAATTATAAAATGTTTATTAAAGCCATATAAATACTCTGCTGACAGAAAAAAAAATCGGTCCTCTAACAGACCACTGTGTAAGCTGCATAGATAACAGAGCTACGTAGATAACAGAGCTAAAGCTAAAGCTCACAAAGCTCATGATATCTATACTAACAAAGCTTTGAAGCTAATGCCAGCTATGTAAGCTAAGTAGCTACATTATCTATGTAGCATAAGTAGCTATGTAAGCTTGAGTTATGTTTGCTAAAGCTCAGGTTGCTAAAGCTAACTTTGCTACTCTGGCTCACATAGAAACATTAACTGTGTAGGTAGAATGGCTATCTTAGCTCTAGCTAAAGCAAAGCAAAATCGAGCCACCGTTTGCATATCTACTTCTAAAATGGGTTTATATCAAGACTGTAGAAAGAATTGGACAAACCCTGTGTGACGTCAGCCGTCTGCTTACAATAGGCAGACTTAAACAGCTCTTGAAGCCAATCTGTGGTGGCTTACATATTGATAACACGGTCTCAACTGAACTTTGGATCAACCTAACGGCCTGCCCACTGAGGGCAACTTCCTGTCAGCTAGCTAGCTAGCATTCTGGTTCACAGAAATGTAGCTTCTGCCTGTCCAGCTTTCTGTCAATCAAATGAGACGCCCCAATCAGCCCGCAGTGAGGATTTTCCCAAATATAATCGAAACGATTGTGGTACAAAAAAACTCACCCCCTGTACAGGGAGAGCACATGAAGACATTAGCTAAAGAGACACGTTTGATTTCTTGAACCAGGCTGTAAACCAGTTTATTTCTAGTGTAAAAACCGGCTGTTTAACAGGTGTTTAGATGGGGCTTCCGGTGTTCCTGCAGCCAGCCTCAAGTGGACAATCGCGGTATTGCAATTTTTTGCACTTCCACATTGGCTTCATTTTTCAGGACTGGAGGTTGCCGCTTGGTCTATACATAGTTTACTGTCGAATTAGACCTCTTACTGTTTTCTCTGTTTTATTTATGAAATGTTTCTTAGTCTGTAATGTTTGCAGTGTGGTTATTTCTAACTGCCAGACTTTGTTTATGAATAAAGTTGAATTTTAAAAAATAGTATAAAACTGGAAATACGTTGTATATAGGCAAAATGTAAGACTTCTGTTCTAACAGAGATGCCGTTTTACTGTGAGAGATGACTGTCTTGCCCCATTTGGCTAAAAGCAGCCATAGCATGTGAACAAAAAATTGAAACATCTCTTTTCAGGTAACAAAACCATTTCATGACAACTTCTGAAACCCTGCTGTCTGTCAAGTGGAATGGATACAAACAGGAGACAATCAGACTAATACCTGCTTAAATCGGGGATACTGGACTCGACAGAGTCTGATATAGACACTCTGGACCACTGGCATTGATATGTGGCAACAAATAGATTATATGGACCTGATCTTAAGTACACAAAGCAGAACCTGAAGGCACACATCAACCGTTTCATCAGTGAAGGATGTGAAGCTGAATTAATGTAGAGGTTTTGTTAATATAAAGCTTGTAGGAGAAATATGTTTTTCTGTATTCCACGGATTCTTTACTTCTTTTTACTTTTGCTAATCTGTATAAAGATCGCTCGGTGGCTGTTTCATCTGTTCGTAAAAATTTGGAGTGTATTTTAAAATAAAATCAACATGCCCCGACTGTCTCATTTGACCAAGTTTGGTTTTGACAACAGTTAAACCTTTATTTTATTTATGATGTGGCACATTTTCATGGTATACCTGTCAATTGTCAAATTATGTTGTATTAACTGTTATAGCATTGGATATGTTCACTTTATGAAGCCTTTACACTAGTTTAGAAAGGGTACTTTATTTAATGTGTGATAAATATCAATAGACTTGAATTTTAATTGGTCTTTCCCAGTGAAACCATTCATGTTATTTGGACTTCTTGGGACTTCATACAACATGATATGTTGTCATTAGGTGCCTTGTAACCTTAGATATTATTTTACCATGTGGTTGATCTGCTAAAATTCAAGGTCTTAATTTCCCTTTAAGGTAAGAGGTAGGATAAAATGATGCAATTTAGCTTATATTAATCACACATATGCTTCTGTACTATAATAGGCTAGCATGTGGCTTTATATACCATACAGAATCTATAGATGGAGTCCATCAGCTGAGGATCTCTTCTGACCGCGGTGAACATCATCAAAATCTTTGTCCCATCTCCACACAGGATCTCTGGAGTTCAGTTAGAGTGACTACTAGATTAATTAGGAAAAAGGATTTACATGACAACACTTTCTGAACTCCTTAAATCCTGATAGAAATGTAAAAACCCCCTAAGATGCCTAAAAACCATTCAAATGCCAATACTGGCATGTATTACAGAGTTTAATTCATCAGCTATTATGATACCTAACTCAATATCACACCAACAAAATAAAAGTTCCAGACACCCACTGCTAATTTCTTCTTTTCAGTTTACAAACCTTGCAAGCAAACACCTGCATGCTGTTTAAAAGGCTCACACTGGCCAGCAGTATTTCAGCACCGGTACGCTGCCGAAAAGATGCACCGGATCATGGAAAAATGAAGATGCATCCTTTTTAGTGTTGAATATTTTGGCAAACTTTCCAGGGGTCATTTGTGTAAGGAGGATGGGTTAGAACACCATTTAGTGTTGGCTGAGGCTTTAGCGGGAGGGCCCAGCACGGAGCCCTGCACAGGTGGTTTTAAAAGCTCTTTAAGTGTGGCGACGCTCATCTAGATTTTGTCTCAGCACTTTTGAATAATACTAACAGGGGTGAGTATCCCAACAGATTACTAAAATTTTGACAAAAACTGCACAAAGGTCTTAATTTTACTTTTCTGCCATTGTTTAAATAAGATGCCACAATAATCAGTTATAGTTACATATATTCTGGTATTAATACAGTTATACTGTTGCTGCTTATGAATTTTTATATTAAACTTCCTGTTTGGTATAAATACTGAGAGCTCAAAGCTGTGTGAATAGAACTGAGTGAGTGTTCTGACAGTTTTTTTCAACCGCCACATCACATCTAATAGGTGGCAAAACACTGGATCTGAAATGATAATTCTGTTCGAGGATCCAGAGGAAAATCTCTCCCTTTTTCAATGCATGGCTGATAATGCAAGCTGTGGGTTCTTTTTGGTGAGATCATTTCAGTGGCAGGAAAAAGATCAAAATGATTAAATGTAGGAAAATTCCTATCTATACACTGTGAAACACTCATGCAGAAGTCATGCACCCAAAACACTGTTGATAACCCACATCTGCAGAAGACACAGGTCAAGATGAACCATATGTCTCAAATTGTGTAACCAAACAGTAATACAAATCGAGTATTTCAAGTATTTATGTCATCATCTTCATTATCATCATTCTGAGAATATTTTCTTACCATCAGAAAACAAAATGTGAGTGATATGAACTGAAATTTTATTTCCATATTTTGTCTTTCATTTTCGTAGCAGTATAATATTACGGTAACCAATTATAAAATAATAGGAATAGACTGTTAATTTAATTATTTATACTATTTTTAAAATCCCCATTCTCCCTCTCAAACAAGCCTGTAATATAAGCAGTGTGTGGTTTTAAGGTTCATTTCTCTTCTGCAGAGTTATGTTAGGCTGCAACTGAAAACAACTGATTTCTCTCTATGGTTGTTTCATAATAAAAGCATTCAAACAACATTTCAAGGGGGGAATTTTTTTATGAAGAACTTGTAGCCTATGAAATAACACACTTATCACTGAACGGGCTTAGCTAGGCTTACTAATGGGGCTTGGTATGGACACTGCCTGAATCTGTTAGATTCTGATTTGCAAGGTCCAAATTTAATTTGATTCATGATTCAATTCAGTCTGATCCGATTCATATAGAGATATTTAAGGACCTCCTTTAAGGACCTAAGTTGGAAACAGTACAAAGAGTGTTCCAACCAGACACATTATTTAAAATACAGTATCATGGTTTGTGTTAAAAATGACTCCAAACTAGTAGTACTGACATTATATTTTAAATCCATGAGGCACATCTTACATATGCATATCCAGCTTGTATTGATAACGCACCAGATATCCAAAATAAAATGACTGGGCGTAAGATTCAAACCTTGCTGACTGATACTTCATGTTATATTTCATATCAAACTGATTAACCTTACTATTTTTTACATAATGCTGATAAATATATTACTTGTAGTGCCTGTTAACTATCACAATCACATACTTCCGTACGAAATACTGAATACTTTGAGTACATTAGTGTATAAAGGGCATTCACAATGAGAAGTACACCGCGTTCCATATTATTATGCAAATTTGATTTTAGTGTCATAGACATTCAATTTTTCATTTTTCAATTAAACTCATGGATGGTATTGTGTCTCAGGGCTCTTTGGATCACTGGAATCAATCTCAGACACCTGTGATAATTAGTTTGCCAGGTGAGCCCAATTAAAGGAAAACTACTTAAGAAGGGTGTCCCACATTATTAAACAGGCCACAGGTTTCAAGCAATATAGGAAAGACAAAGGATTTCTGCTGCCGAAAAGTGTCAAATAGTGCAATGCCTTGGACAAGCTATGAAAACATTAGATATTTCAGGAAAACTCAAGAGAGATCATCGTACTGTGAAGAAATTTGTGGCCGATTTAGAGCACAGAGGGTTTGTGCAGATAAAGGCATAATGACGAAGGTTTCTGCCAGACAAATTCATCAGATTAAGAGAACAGATGCTAAAATACCATTACAAAGCAGAAAACAGGTATCTGAAGCTGCTGGTGCCTCTGGAGTCCCACAAGCCTCAAGGTGTAGGATCCTCCAGAGGCTTGCAGACGTGCATTAATCGACTGTTCAGCCAACCCTAACCAATGCTCACAAGTAGCAACAGTTGCAGTGGGCCCAGAAATGCATGAAGACTCATTTTCAAACAGTCTTGTTGACTGATGAGTGCCATGCAACCCTGGATGGTCCAGATGGAGGAGTAGTGGATGGTTGGTGGATGGCCACCATGTCCCAATAAGGCTGTGACGTCTGCAAGGACGTGGCGGAATCATGTTTTGGCCGGAATCATGGGGAGAGCTGGTAGAGCTAGGGATTTAGGACTCTGTACTGCATCAAAGTGTACTTTATTACAATATATTAACAAAGGTATGTGATTTGATACAGTCTTGTGGAATATTCCACAGGCATGTCCCATTTAACAAAGATTTCCTCTAGTATGAATAGACTTTCAGTTGACTCCCTTCTACAACCACACACAATGGAAATGTGGGGCTTCGCTAAGCCTCCGTCCACATGGAGATGAAAACGATATATTGCCGTTTTGTTTTGAAAAAGTTTTCCATAAAGACGGAGTTGTTTCAGGAACCACTGAAATGACTGAAAACGCTGTAGTGCATATGCCAAGCCTGTACGTGGCGCTGTAACGCTGCCACGGAAATGCACCAAAAGAGAAGAAGAAGATCACAGAAAACTGACACAAACTTTCTTCTAGTTGCCCTTCTGGTCGTTCTCCTCGTGGATTTAAGAACATATGGTTTATGCGTTTCGTGGTGGTGGTAAAGAGCATCAGATTTTGTTTTAAAAGCCATAACAAGCTCAGTAGCTTTTGCCACACGAGCACAACCCTGTAGTCCGCCATTAATGTTTTGGTCGGAGGCGTGCAGGCGCCTTCAGAGAGCTACGCTGTGTGTGGCATAATAGTTTCAAGAAAGATGAGGATAGCAGTCCACACAGAGATGAAACAGTAGTTGTCTACGGGACCCGTTTTCAAAAAGTAAACGCCGTTTCCGTGTGGATGAAACGCCGATCTGACATAAAACTTTTGCCGTATACACTTGAATTCGTTTCCATGTGGACGGGGCCTAAGATTACTGTCCTAGTCCAATGGGCCCACCCACCACATTAAAAAAGTTAATAAGTAATAATGGGGTTTTAGGTGTAAAATGAGAAGTTATCATTGCTTAAATTTAGGATGTGTGTTTTGCTAGCCTCTAAGCTCCTTTAAAACCTGGAGATTCCCATGCTTGTGGGAACAGGTCTTGTGCACTTAAGTTATGTGATTGCATGCACAGGATATTTATATGGGCACAAATGTTGTGACAGGTTTTTCACCTCCTGGGACCTCAAGGCATCCCATTTGAATTTCTGGCAAACATTCATTGTAGATCTTTTGTTTCCTCTTAAATGTTGCATGATGCCAGCGGAGAACTGCATGTTCTACCCTGCTTAAAACTACCTGATATCCTCCTTTCTCCTCACTCATGTTATCACAAGCTGGTTCATCCTGTTTTACTGTATTGTATCAGTCTGGGCTCAGGCTCACACAGTCTTGTTTTAGTATTCATACCAGGTAACAGAATCCAAACTTTTCACTGCAATCATGTGACATGCAGTCCCAGATTCTATTTGATAACCTGCCACAATGAGGTGTTGCCTGCTTTGTCTTTGAAAAGTGATTGAAATTCCTTACACTACACCCCCCACCCTCTACCTACCTACCACCACCACCAGGCACACAAAAAAACCATACCGAATGAAATGAATCACCTCAAAGTGCATGTTTTCACTGGTAGCACAGGAAGAATATGTAAAACTCTTAGTGATCTAAAGCACTATTTATCTAATTGAAATGAGGGTATGCTACAGATCAAGCTTTTTAAAAGATGTATACATAAAAATAAGTTTTGAGTGCAAAGGCCTGGTGTTTGTTTGGGTTATGTTTTTCTGAGAAACTTATAAAATGAGGATTAAAATGTTCTTTCTGTCTGATGTATTTTATCAAAGTCAAGGCTTCAGATTAGACAGAATTATAAAAAGTATCAGTGCTTCAGTTTCATTTAATAATGTTCATGGACAAGCATTCTGAATAGGCAGTGATTAAATACTTTGGTAACAAAACACAAACATAAATCCAGCAAATAAAGCAGAGACAATAAAGTGTGGTGTGCATGATACAGCATATAACGACTTATTGATTCACGGTTTCAAGGTGGAAAGAACAAGAAAAGACGACCTGTATAGAAATGCACCAACAGTACGTGATATTCTGTGCTTCATACTTGCATTATGGCTTCACATTTCAGCTTTACCACCACAGTGCTGCAGCTTAATTCTTCTCTCCCTGAAGACTTCACTGACATTTTCCAAGGTCTTGCTTTCAAGCCCTGCCTTGATTAGTAAAGCAGGTTTTAAGAGGAACTAATCCCATTCCCTGGAATCTCCTCCTTCCACAAACCAGTCAGAAAATGGAGAAAGTATTCAGCAGTAAAAACACAGTTACAGGAACAGAAACCATGGGAGTCTGAGCTGGAAACCATGGCTATATCTGGCAACAAACAGGATGTTGGCTGGTAACTGATCTTTACAAGTGCAAAAGCAATGTCATCATGAATGCTCTATTCAGTAGTGTCACTGTAGAGAAAGAACAGCTCATTCTGTTTCAAATAAATATTGTCTGGAGTCTGTTAGTTCTCCACCTTAGCACTGGTTTGATGCTCTGATGGCTGACAAGGGCAAACTGCTGCAATAGCTGGAAGATTTCCAAGAGAAGAAATTGACCAGAAATGCATACACAATGCAAACTCAAAGCAAAGCTGTTCAATGAACAGGTATTTTTGCTTAAGTTACCACTACTAATATATGTAGGCTAGCTGCTTCAAAGCTACTGTGCTGCTCAAACACAGGATACCTTGGTGGGTTGCATTGCTGACTTTGATACAGGAGATGGATGGTTCAAATCCAAGTCAGGACATAATCAGCATCTAGTTTGGGTCCTTAACTCCTGCAACACCTGCCAGCTGTATGTCGCATTGGATAAAAGTGTCTGCTAAATGACATTGCAAACATGTTAACACCAAAAAAGATGAGCTAGCTAGCCAACAGTAGCAGCTACTTAAAGGCAAATATCCATCAGAAACCTTAAAAAAGTTTTAGCCTACTTGTACTAGGGGTGATCGATATGACCTGAAATTTTTTATCTTTTATTTTCGTAGCAGTATAATATTGCAATAGTCTATTACAAAATTAAATGTAATAGGCTATTTAAATACATACATATGCACCTGACAGCTACTCTCATAGACTGTTCAACTGAGATGCTGTCTCTTTCAGAATGGAAGTGCCGTTACACTCTAAGAAATAAAATGTTGATTTTACTTAACTAAGTTATGTCAACTGGTTCCACATAACTGTGTTGCTTAAAATGGAAATGCAAAACACGAGTAATGTGAACAAAGTAAAATTAAGCAAATCTAACTTAATTATCTTACATGATATTATGACATTGCATAACCACAACAACATTATGTTGGATTTACTGACACTACATTAAGTTAACTTAATATGATTGAGTTCAACTAACTTAACAGAGATGAATATTATTAATGTGGTAGGTTTGTGTTAATACAACACCTCAGTTCTACTGGTTAAATGACAAAATTAAATACAATATAAGTTGCAGGGCTGCACGGTGCACTGATAAAATGTTTTGTTGATCCTACTAATTTTATTAATTTAAGCAGCAACAAAATAAATTTGCTTAGATTCCACAAATGTTTTTTATATTACCATTTCATCTAAGGTGGACCAACTTGTGCAGTCATTTGCAGTCATGACTGTTAGTTATCCACTACATCAGTAGGTGAAGTTTCACCAATGCCAGTGTGCCATCTTCCATTCATTGACAATAACAACAGCAACGCTATCTCCTGTAGGCGGGACCTCTTTAATTGAGACAGCAACTTCACTCATGGTGCACTTTATTCAAATATTTTATTTAACCTTTATTTAACCAGGAGAAAACCTCTTTGAGATTAAAAATCTCTTTTTCAGGGGTGTCCTGGCCAAGACAGCAGCAGCAAACTGAGTGCATAAAGGTTTAGTGCCCAATGGCATTCTAGGAAAACTGCAGATTTGTCAAAACTCAAATAATTTGAGTAATAACCAAGTGTTGGCTACATCCTGATATCTATAGTTATAACCTTATACAAACAAGCAATATGTGATAAAAAAAACACTGTTACACCACTTGCGCTGCTACATGGCGTGCAAGTGGCGATGGTTGTTTTGCTCTGTAGTTATTGTGCATGTCTGAGAATGCGTCATAGTAGAGCATCATTGCGTGCGTGTTGGATTTAAGTGAGATGGTTATGTTTGTTTTAATTAACCGTGTTTTGTAGCCATGAAATCTCTTACTATTAAGTTATTCCAATGAAACCTAGTTAAGTTTTCTCTAAAAACTTAAAAAGTTAGAGTAATTTTAACACCACAAAGTTACATAACATGAACAACATCACTATTTCATTTCTTAGAGTGTATTTGCCAGTAAAATGTTTGAGATTTTTTTTTATTTCATTTCAGTATTATTCATAAAGAAAGTCTGGTAGTTACATTCATGACGTAACCAGATTGCAAGCATAGCAGACTAAGCAACACTTCATAAATAAAACAGAAAAAAGATCAGACGTCTAATCAGGGATTAAATAATGTATAGAAGAAGTAGTTCAGGAACAGTGGCTCACTTAAGCCTCTTAAGCTTTAGCTAAAGCTAACACAGCTTCACTAGTCACATATTTAACATTACTACATAAGCCATTGTAGCTAAGATAGCTTTAGCTATGTGAGCTTTAGCAATAAAGCTAAAGCTAATGTAATTACATAGCCACTTTGTGAGATTAGCTTAAACTGCGTTAGCTATGAAGCTACATTAGCTACATGATTTACACAGCTAATAAAGCTACGTAAACCATCCTCACTGTGCTTTAACATTTCATGGAGGACAAGCATCTTTCCTGTAGGCAGACTGTTTTCTTCAAATGTTTTGTAAGCAGATTTTGAAGGTCAGATTTTTTACTTTTGGTATCCTAACCCTTACGCTAACGCTACACAGAAGTTTAATCTGATTTTGCTTCAAAGGTTTTAACGTGCATTTCCGTCCTGAAAGAGACAGTGTCTCAGATGAACGGTCTGTGAGAGTGGCCATCAGTGATGTACGGTTTGCAGCCAGACCCTTCTAAAACAAGCCTGTAATATGTTGAATGTGTGGTTTTCAGTTTCTTTTCCTCCTGAGTTGCGTTAAACTGAAAACATGTTAATCCTGTGTGGTTAAAGTTAGTACATTTATTAAATTCAGTGCCTGCTTTTTTTCTATACAGTGCCTCCAGTTAAAAATAGATATGTCTATGTTGCACTCTCTACAGGACCAGAGCACTGTATTATGCTGCTGCATTTCTTCTGTGTTTTTGTATTCAGTGTGCAGCAATGTTCTTTTAATGCATTTGTTTCTGCTTTTCAGCTTTTTTTTTTTTATTTGAAACTTTGAATTGCTTTTGTTTGTACTTTTGTTGTGTTTGAAATGTGCATCATTTTTGAATCCTCAGCCCATTTCTCCTTTTTTTGGCTCATTGCAGCGAGTTTGCCCTTGTTCTCATCTGTTTGATACTGAAGGTTAAGGAATTTTTGAAGAAGGAATATTTCTGTTACAGCTCAGAAACATGTCCAAACCTCTATTCCCACTTGAAATCATGACCCACCATTTCATAAAACTTGTCATTGTAAGGTCTGTAAAAGTCTCTCAGCTGCTCTATAGCGTCTCTGTCTATCTGTACATGAGTTCTGCCCTTTGACTTGCCCAGGCAGCGTGGTGAGCCGCTGCTCTCCGGCTTCTTAAGGCAAGGGAAGCCCTTGGTGCGGTTGAAGTAGAAGTGTTTGTCTGTGACAATTCGCTTTAACCCGAGGAAGTCTTGCACCCGAGCCAACTCCCCCGCTGGGTCTGTGATAAGACGCTCTCCGCTGACAAAGTGGATCTGAGCCAAAGGGAAGTAGCGGAGCCAGTTCTCAAGATGCAGAACGTACAAGCCGATCCTGATGGCGTTCCAAGACGTGTCCACAATGCCAAGACTCTGGTTTCTGAAGGCCAGATCCTGGAAGCTGGGCAAGTCTGGAGTTTTGGATAAAGTTTGAGTGTAGTCTGAGATTGCTCGAGTGACGGGGTCCCGCACCACCACAATGAGTTTTGTATCTCGAGACATGGTGGAGATCCGATGGGGCGTCTCTTTTGTCACAAAGTAACTTGGTGTCTTCTCCATTGTGATTTGGCTTTCCAGTGTCCTTGGCATTAAACTTCTGAATAAAAGACAAAAACATAAAGTTAAGTTCCAGAAAGATAAAGGTTTCTCATTTACATTCACATTAAGAGTTTTTATAACATTTTCTCACTGTTTTGAATTACGTAAATACCACAAAGGCTAACACTCAGACAGAGAGGACACAGCGTCCTTGCCTTCACTCTGTCAAAAGGGAAAAGTGTGTATTAGATGTCTATTTAGGGCAGGATTACTCAAGTGAGCTTCAAAGCCACAAAACCAACAGAGAAGCTCCAGTTTGGCCATGAACCCAGTTTCTTCATGTAAATGATAATAAGAGCACTGACGCACAGTCATAGTAGTCCATTGTCACAGGAGACCAGACTCGCAGACAGCTCTCCTGTGCTTCAGCCAGCCTGGTTCAAGAGTAATAAATCATGATAAATCCAAACAGAACACATATAGCAGAGCCACTCTGTGAGGTTACTTCTGGGTCTTCAAACTAGGCCATTCAAGTCTTCAAAGAAATGATTGGAACAGGTTTGTGTACACAGAGCAAAAGTTTGAGATTGTGCTGGAAACTTTACCAAGGGCATTGTTTCAACTAGGGATGTGCGTGACCAGCTAACTAAACAATTAAACTTTGTCACCCTCAGTAATTGGCTCTAGAATTAGTAGTCAGATCACACAATTATTGAAACTTCTAAAAATTTAGTTCCACAATGCTGCTTAAATGTGATTTAGCTGTGACCCAGCTTTTTGCTACTAGACAGGGCTGCAGTTGAAGTTAACAAAACAACATAATCATGACAAATTTGGGCCACATTCTTCTCTTCTACCTAAGTCCACAAAGGCCTGATTACCTGACAATCGTAAAGACTGAGTGATTTTATTTTTCCAGATCTGCTTGGAAGATGGTCAGGGCTCCTCCAATTTGAGATTGTAAATTTCAGACATGTTCAATATTTACAGTCAGACTCAACATGGGTCTGGTCTGCTCGACAGTCCTGTCCTAAAGGTTTATGTCACCACTGTGATGGGGCTTAATTCTGCTAGTACTCTGCTCATGGTGCTTAACACTGGTCTTTGTTATAATAGGGTACAAGCTTAATTATAATATTAATGATAAACACTGGTACAGACGGTATGGGTGTGGACCTGTCCTCTGTGTAAAGCATTTTGAATTCAGCTATGAATTGGTGCCAACGACAACCAATCATGAGGCAAGCTGACTGAAAGAGGAAGCACATCAAACACAGCCTTGACCATAATTGCAAACATGAAGCATTCAGTTAGATGGACATCTGAAATGGAGGACCAACCTGTTGGATAAAGAAGATACCATGAGTTTTTATATGTCCTGTAAAAAATACCACAATCCAACTGACAAGTAGAGGAGAGGGACTATAATAACTACCTTAATAGGTGTACCAGGAAGCTAACAGCTGGCTACATGTAGCTTGTTTACTCTAAAGTTGCATTTGACTGTGCAATTTGAGTTTTGAAAGTAAAGACTGGTTGTTGGTTAATGAATCTGTTAGTGTGGTGTACTGTGTTGGTCATTGTATTGCACATCACACACTACATGAATGCAGCTGTTAAATTTGCCATTATTTATATCATGTGTGGGGTTTAAAATTAGTTGTGATTTCAGAAATCTTTTAGTTTGTGCCAGGCTTTAAAGGATCCTTGCTACTGCCTAAAACCAACCACTGGACTGGTAGCATCTTTTAGGACAAGCATGTACAGCACCTAGAAAAAGTATTCACCCCCTTGGAAGTTTAACCCTTGTATTGATTTTATAAATCAATCATGGTTAATATAATTTGTAACCTGACATGCTAGATGGATTTGTTTCACACATCCATCTGGGAAAGCTTCAATCGGAAACGTTTCAGAAAAGGCAGAGGCTTTGAAAAAAAAACTCGGAGTGTGACGTGATTAATGTTCTGTCTGTCACATCTCTACGGGCAAATAAGAGCAACAAAACACGTGACGTAGCCGCTAGCATGCTGCATGTGCGCAGCTACTGAGGAATAACACTAAACATGGCGACTATAGACATGTAAGACTTTTGTCGTTTTTGAAAAGAAAACAACTCACTGCTGTTCTTTGTTCTTCTTTTAACGAAGAAATGTTGTCAAGTTCTGATAAAACTGGTGCTTTAGCAGCATCCACGCTAATCTCTTCCTCCATAACTGCACCAGCTCTTGCTGCTGCTTGTTTACGTCACTACTCTGTTGCGCCTGAAAGTACTGCCCCTCGTCACTGATTGGTCCTATCACTTTCTAACTGGGCTGAAACGGTTCAGATGGGAGCTTAACAAGATGGATTCGAGGAAACAAGGAAACGGGCGTATCCATCTGCTTTGCAAGGTTATATAATTTGGCTTTTCTGACAAAAGAAAAAATACAAAAAACCTTGGAAGTCAAAGTGAAAACAGACTTCTACAAATTGTGGTCAATTGAATAAAAAGTATGTTATGTAGAATAAGTGACTGCATAAATATTCACCTTTAAAGTGACCGACCTAATTCAACAGAGGTTGAGCCAATTGGTGCTAGTAGTCACACAATTACTGAAATGGAGATCACCTGAGTGCAGTGAATGTGCCTCAAGTGATTGTAGTGTAAAGACACCTGTGTCTGAAAGGTCCAGTCACTGGTTAAGCAGTATTCCTGGCTACCATTACACAATGAAGACAAAAGAACACTCCAAGCAACTCTGAGAAAAGGTTATTGAAAAGTATAAGTCAGGGGATGGATATAAAAACATTTCAAGGCACTGAATATCCCCCAGAGTTCAGGTAAATCCATCATCAAGAATTGCAAGGAATATGCACACCTGTAAATCTGCCTAGACCAGGCCGTCCTCACAAATTGAGTGACTATGCAAGAAGGAAACTAGTGAGAGAGTCCACCAAGACACCTATGACTCTAAAGGGGTTACAAGCTTCAGCAGCTGAGATGGGAGAGACTCTGCATATAACAGCTGTTGGTTATTCACCAGACAAAGCTTTATGGGAGACTGGGAAAGAGAAAAGTTGACTCGACTCCAAGCAGAAGAAAGTTCTTCGGTCAAGACGCTATGTTTGGCTGACACCTAACACTGCACATCACCACAAACACACCATACCGACTGTGAAGCACGGTGTTGGTAGCATCATACTGTGGGGATGCTTCTCTGCAGCTGGTCCTGAAAGGCTAGTAAAGGTAGAGGGTAGAATGAATGAGGCAAAATAAATAATTTGTATTGACTGTATGTTGAATATGAGTTACACATAACTACTGTATAGGGGTGTGGCTGATTTGACTGGCAGGTGGGGATGGGGCCAGGTGGCTCCACCTCTCACCGCCAGTTGTTAGGTTCCAACATGATAGCCACCATCCTCTGGCACCAAATTCCCCTTTAGTTACCAAAAAGTGAGATCACTTAGACTACTTTGATGTTTTATACAGACTATAGGGCACACAATCTTAAAACACCCTATAAACATGTGCTTATTCATGCCAATGGAGGGTTAGATCAAAGCTATTTTCCCAATCACATCACCATCTGACACATCCATACTCAGCTAGTTAACTTGTCTTATCTTTATATAAACAAACATCTCTGTCTGATGTGTATTGATCTAGAGACTCTAACCACTCAGTTTGGCCTTCATTGATGCATGTTTACTGGAGACTTTATGAATTACACTCTGTTTTGAGAGTGATCCTCAGAACTCAGTTGGCACATGACCTTTTCTCTGCAGATCTGACAGGTGACAGTCAAAGCCTGGTAATAGGCGAGGGTTCACATCCCGCTCACATTTCTCAGACACATCTCCAAGATAAAAGGGCTTCAGCTGCCTTTCCGTCCTGACGAGTGCCAATTAGTGGAGATACTTGGAGTCTTTAATGATTTCATAATACCACTGATACACAAACCTCCTGCAGGCTGCGTGACAGCCCATCATTAACATGAGATGTAGTCAGAGGTTGATATGTATGTGATTGGTTGTCTGTGTGCATATTGGCCCAATATTTCAAGACTAAAAGGGGAAAATATTTCTGGTTTAAATCTGTAATGAGGGAGTTTAAAAAATCATGTGGATCTTTCATGGAAATAGAACACTCTGAGCTGCAGAAAGGATGCTTTTTGTACCACTTAACAACCAGTGAATGCTTTCTTTCCATTGATGTTAACATATTATTTCCACGTACAAACACAAAAACAGCTCACAGTCCTGGTAAAAAGTCTCAGGATCTGCAGTTTACCTTGTTTTTCTCCAGAGATTGGATTTTATGAGAAAACAGATGAATTTCTTGACAAAGAGGACCTTATTTTTCTGGCAAACATGGCTTCTGCCACCAAAGTTTTTTAATGCATTAGGAAAGTGAAATGAGTCAAAAGGCTGCAGAAAAACACTTATAATGTGTTTACCTCAAAACAGTGTAGTCAGAGAGGCACCATAGGGAGAGAGGAATGCTTTTTATGACCGTAATAAGCTGACTTAGCTGAGAGAGTGGTTTCAGGAGGTAGAAATGTAGGGATGTGCCAAAATCTTGCAATGCAATTTCAGAAATCATTTAAATATGGTCAATTTAAATGCTTTCAACAAAAAGTGTATATTGTAATACTGTTTTTTAAACCACAAAAGTGTGCTGTCTGCTTCCACAGCCGAACACAGCTCTTTCTCTCAACATAGCAGTGTATGACATACCTTTCACTAATCCCTGCTTGCATTAACTCTTTGGGAGCCAGAGTTTTTTCAAGAAAATATTCAATTTTGATATCAAGATTTCAAAAGGCTTTAGCTTGAAAGTGGTTTGAGATAAAGGCGTACTGTAAATGAGAAAAATCTTAAGAATGACCCAAAGTTCGTGATGGGAGTAAATTCACTTGTCTAATTTGCATATTCTGACATCACCAGGCTGCCTCCACAGCCATTGGCAGTGCTTTTTCTCCCACAGGTTCTACCCTATGCTTCTACCATGTCTCTTCCCCCATGATATTTTTGATTCCCAATCTCGTCCCCATGTCCCCCCACCATGGCATTCGCCGATTACTCCCAACCCAGCCACAGTAAGGCAAAGCATCAGCTTCGCTGCTTGGGGACTGTCATGGTGCACGCGTGCCCTGGTGGTGCCAACATACGCACTGTCAGTCTCACCCATGGTCTCACAGGCCGACTGAACGTCATGTCAAAGGGTAAATATTCCTCAGTTCCTCCCAGCATTACGAGTATTCTCGCTACAATTCACTGTCTTTCTCTCTGTTGCGCTCCGACTCATCTCCTCAAGCAGGGGTGCATCTTTGAAACTCCATAAACTCCAAAACTTTTAATAGAAACACATCCAAAAATGCTGCTGGGATTAAAGTTACTCATGTCCGCCATCGCCTGGTGTAAAGTGGTAACAACATTAGGCACCGTATTTGCAGCTACAGCCTGTTTAATTCAGCAATGTTGCTTGTCGCAGTTTTGTGACTTTGGTGCTTAAAGAGTTAATGCTGATGCTGATCTTGCAGACCATGCTGCTGCTGGCAAAACTTAACCCCCTCCATCCCAGCCTCCTCCTTTATAGCATAGACTGTTGCACACTCATTCAGATTCCTGCCACTATAAATTAATTGCATTTGAACTAATTCTATTGTATTCAATACGTATTGTCATTAATGTATACATTCATATGAGGGTTTCTAGCTATGCACTCCCTGGATTTTTAAATGATCAACTTGTTAGCCCAGATGTTAGAGCACTGGTTCAGTGTCTCAAAACAGTACGAAGTGTATTTATTCACAGTGAGTCAGACAAAATCAAAGAGGGGTCTGAGGTCCTCTTCCAGGAATTTTAGAGCATCCAACACTGTGTTGAATTATGGAGAAAATTGTGGGGGAAAATGATTATAATCATATAAGGTAGGCTAGTAAACAAAGATTGGATAAGAACAGGTCTTACTCACAGTGCCTGCTAAATTTAAGACCTCTCACTGGTAAAAATAAGAAGTTTAAAGACTTTTTATCCCCTTAAATTTCAAATGTGCATTTTGAGACTATTTAAGACTCTTAAAGGATCTGCAGGGACGCTGTAATATATTAGCTGTGTAGTTCCAAGTGTTGGAGGTTGGAGGTCTGAATTGAACTGCACTGGCTTTGACCTTGTTCAGTGTTGTTAAATAACGCACTATAATTTCTCTTTTTGACATGTGAAGTCCTTAACCTTGTGAGTTGTTTGAATGAGGCACAATGTGCTAAAGGAAGCGCTGGTGTATAATTTATGTCCATTTAAGCCTAGCACTATAATTTTAGTTTTTATGATTATAACGCCACTTGATTTACAATTACATCTGTCGCTACAGGGCTCAACGTGCCTACCCACTTTTTCCGTTAGTAAATTTTGCTGTTCAAATGTTTTTGAAACAATAAACAAATAACATTTCAGAATTTCTTTTCAGATACTCTCTTTTCTTTGTTAATGATAGTTTTCTAAACTTCCTGTTAAAAATCTCAAATTCTCAGTCCTACTGAGACAATCATGGCAGAGCAGGGAGGAGGAGCTTCAAGAGGTTATTTAAGAGATGGGTGTGGTTATCAGCCTCCCTTTGTCCTTGAGCCTGCTCTGTCCATGCTGCCACAGCACTTAAGTGAGTTTGTTTGTTGAATTATTCCACTTTTTCCTTTGTTTACCAAATAAGTGCATCTTTTTAATTATGTTTGTCACTTTCACCAAAGGTAGAAGTTTGTTTGACCACTGAAACCACAAAGAAGAACTAGAGACTTAGAATTGTTTGTCTACTTTAAAGGACACATATGAGTGAGTACATTTCCTACCTAAGTTTAAAGAGAATAATCTATTTTGACACAGTGCACTAATTTATGTTTGTTTAGCAGGAAGCTGAAGCAATTCCTCACTCCTTGTGTAACATATTGGATGCATATATTAATGTAAGTTGATCCCTGTTAGCTTTAATTTAATCTTGATATGTGCGTGGCAATGTTTTGATTTGATATATCTGTTTTGTACAGAAAATCATCCATCCATCCATTCATCCATCCTTTCATCTTCATCTTCAATAAATGGTTAATCTGATTTCTGGATCCATGTGTTTAAATGTGCACCCCACGTAGAGGTTCAATGAGCTAGCATCAGTTGAAATTCAGTCGACCTCCACTAAATTCAATTTAGTGACAGTTTTTATACTTCCAAACCTTCACTGACCTTCCATCTACATTCATCTTTATTGTTGTGTTTACTTTTTAAATGCTTACATTGTAATAACAATCCAACAATCAATGTTCATGGGCATGGTAAACACCTTACTACAATAATTCGGGGTGTGTCTGTGTGTCTGTCTTGATTTGCACGCCACACCGTTGCTCCAATTGTCCTTGAACCTCTCATTACACTTCTTGGGTGTACTGGTTCGAAACTGGTGCCATGAAAAAAATCATGAATATGTACAACATTTCAATACAAACCATAAATGTTGCACTGAGTTATCATTCACAGACTTCTGCGATGTTCCATTTACCTTGTATGTCGGAGCTGGAATTGACGTCACACCCGAGTTCAGTGCATTCCATTAGCTATGAGCTTGTAAGAATAAGTAATAGAGCCCCAAAACAACTTTGTTGAAATACGCCCAGAAGGAAATGTGTTTAGATGAGGTAATACACCTGCTCTATGATCCTCGGTCGAGGTAAGCTCTCTTTAAATCACTTCTCTGTGCTCATATTAAACAAGATAAAACAGGAGGTGTGTCCAACATTGCTGTTCAGTGAATCATTCACTGAGAAATCAGGGTTTAATAGCTGTTTTGTCAGCTGTAGTTGCTGGTGCTACGGAACGTGGTTGAAGATGTGTCTGTCTCCATGCAGCCAGCATCGCAGCAGGCTGGCAGTTTGATGCTTTGTTAAAGTACCACAAAGAAGTGTGTACTAAAACTGTATAAATAAAAGCAGAGCTTTAATGCTTCCCTTATTGTTGTCAGCCTATCGCCACACATATGTACTGGTGCGCAGAGACGCCGAGCTTACATGCAGTTATCTGGGGAAAGACACCCCTTGCAATTCAAATTGGCCTATTGCAATAACCATCTGACGGCATAAGTAAAGATTAGCTTAGTGTCTGAGAGCTGATGGAAGTACGTTGCAGTTTTTATGAAGCAGGAACTTTCCAGAGATCAGGAAACAGCTTTACCTCTGTATGATTTTAAAATCAATTATATGTAAATAAGGTTGGTAAATTTTACTTTAACATTGCCAGCACTAAGCCATAACCAGAAGTTAAATCAGTCTGAGACTCCCAGCTGATTTTCTTATCCATGTGTGGCACTGTTCCAAGGATGTGATTGTTTTCTTATGGTTTCCTTCTTTCAGGAACTTATACAAGGTGGGGCTTAAGTGAACATATCAATATTGCTTTTAAATAAACACACTGTGTGCTATTGTAAATACTTAATATGAATTGTGAGAATCCAAGCAGGTTGCAGGTGGTATTAATACACCTGTTCAGCAGGCAGGAGTGAGATTAAGAGTCTTTTGCTGGGCTCTAGTTTTTTGGCTGAGATGGTGAATGAACTATGTTTTCCTTTAAAACAGGTTGATATCTTTAAAACTTTTTTCTTCTACAGGAGCATATACCATCATTTCACACTCGGGTAGCTCATGGTAAGTCTGATTTGGATATGTCTGGTTGATAATCAAATCAGCAATGGAGAAAATGTGAGATTTTTACCTACAGAGCCACACTGTTGAGCTCTATAAAAGCATCCTGTGATTATTGACAGTGGTACTAATATTGGTTGTAATCAATAGACAAGCAAAGGCTAAAATATACAGTATTTAATGGCTTAATAACTTTAAGCACCATGGACAGTTCATAAGTGTGTTTGAGCTCAGTTACAGTATGTTTCAGTTTTGTTTACAGTATAGCCCGTCTTATATCGGTGTCAATGTAGTGAATTGAGTCTGTCTTACATCCCTAGAACTGGCGTCATTGTGAACACTAGCCCAAGAATTGATATTTTTACACACAAGTAGCCAAAAAAAAAAAAGTCAAACAGTGTTTTAAAACAGCTTTGGACTGTAGATATTTGTATTCAAACTTTGTTTTGGCAAAATATCTTCATCTTTCAAAGCTTTCAGCAAAAATATCTATTGTGGTCTGTATTTGACATGGTTTAGTCCATCTTTTCTCCACTTTTACCAGAGAAAACATGCGTAATCAGACAGATTTAAGGATTAGAACTTCCCAGCAGTCTTTGGGGGTCCTAGCCAAGCATTACGGCTGCACTTTTATTAATCTAATCTGCTTGTTAGTCATCTTCTTACACAACTGCAAAGCTGGTGTGATTCACTTTTGACAGCTCATACTGTAAGAAAAATAATTATTAAAAATTGAAATGAGTCAAATCAGCATATAAATTCTGTGATTACTGGTCATAAAACCTCAACAAACCGGCGTCATTTATATGCGTAACAGTACTGACGGCTAAGATAGACTTGCAAGCACCTTCAGGTGCTGTTCTCACCTGTACCACTCCAGGCCCCTGTCATAGTTCCTATCGAAGAAGTGCGTCTCGGTGCCAGCTGCGCGCACGTCCGGATGAATCCTTATAAACTCTAAAACAGCTCTCGTGCCTCCTTTTTTCACTCCAACTATGATCGCATTGGGTAACTTTTTATTCCCAAACTTCAGGTTACTCATTGGAGGGCTGGGCGTGTCGTTGTGCAGGTTTATGAAGGGTCTTTGGTCGCTTTTCAGCCGGGATGCATCCGCGCCGCTCGGCTGCAGAACGCAGGACAGAGACTTCTGGATGCGTCTTTTGGCTCCATGGTTCAGGACGCGCTGGCAGCTGGGCGTTGGATCACCTGACGTGTGCATGATAGTGTCGGCTGGGAACAGGGCACAGTAACACAAATATGACAGAAAAAGCGACAACAAGCACACAGATGTTCTTGTGAGGCGGTGCGAGAAGGGGAGAAGTCGAGTGAAGAGGAGCACGCATGCCATCTCTCCATGGAAATAAACAGTGCATGATTTTAAAATTGATTCCACGTTCCGTCCTTTTCTGATTGTTTTAGTCGCTTAAACCCGTCCCCAGTCTCCAAAGACTGAAAAAGAACCCAAAAACGAGCACAAAAGCACATCCCAGACCCTGCGTCCCGTCCTTACAGTTTCCGTTTGAGAGCGAAATCCTCCGATAAAACTCCTGGACGCCTCCATGGTCACTGCGCGCGAAAGAAGAGCAGAGGAAGCGCGCGCTTTGACAGCTCCAAGCTGAAGGACGAGAAATATTTCAACATTGTGACGTCAGAGCATCTTTGCATTTTATAAAAAGTATTGAGCTCCCTCGTTTCACTGCTTTAAAAATGTATCTTTTTGACCATAGAACATGCAGGTCTTATGGGGACTTTAGTCTAGGCTGCATCTCAATGTGAACATTTTAACAGAGAAAAGAGGTGTAGACAGTTGGAAGAAATTGACATGGGCGGATGGGTGCAATTATTTTCAACATTTTAATCAAAATAGAGAGAAAGCCACCAATAGTTCATTTGAACAACAGGATAAATTAAGTCTGTTAAGGTTCATAATTCAATCTACATCATTTAAATTGTTATTTCTTAAAATTTGTTATGATTGCTTCTTTATGGTGAAAGGGCCTCATAAAGCCTTAACCTGGGAGCCTCCAAGTGACCAAAACTGCAACAACCACGTGGTTAAAGACTTGTATTTTATTGCTAAATGTGTAGGAAGCAGGGCAATGTCAACAATTTCTCAAAAACCCCATGAGATAACCAATTTATTTAACCAAACAAGGCTAGAAAAACATCAAATATCAGCTATTGAAAGCAACTAATGAAATATCTAAGGACTTTTCTCACTCTGAAGAACCAGTATAAAAGAAATCCACTAAATTGTTGTTTTGATAATAACAACAAAATTAAGCATTGCATGTTGGACCGAATCCCAAAGTATCTCAGTTCTGATTCTTAATAATGACTCAGCACTGGGCAACTGGAGGACCACAAGTTAAGTTTTGAAAAGGGAAAATGTAATATTTTTTATATATAAATATTATATATGTAGTATTACCTCTATACTAAAATTTCTAATCTCTGCACTGTTCTCTCTTTAATCTGCTACACTCTCATCACCGCCTGGTGGCATCTCTCTTTCCTCTTCTCTCTCCTCTATTTTTCATCTGCAGCTGTCTGTCTGTCTGTATGAAGGATCACATAAAAACATAATAAGAGTGATCACAAAGAAATGGCTCAGGACAGTATGGTAATATTAACACCTATAATCAATGATTTTTTAAAAAACATACATAGCTTCATTTTTAGAGGGGTTACTTCAGGGTCTAGCTTGTTACCTTTTTCTACGAGGACATGGATGCTTTTATTTTTCTCCTGCTGTACTCCCATGAGGGAAATCTCAAATCAATTAAACAATAACAACTATGATTGGTGATTAAAATATATGTAGGCTACATATCTCAGGAAGTTACTTCTGGGTCTAACTTCTTATGCTTTTCCAAAGGAAGGCAAATGTTTACGCATCATTTTTTTCCTCCTCTACAGATGTGTAGGTGAGCATGTAGTGTGAGGGGTTAAGCCAGTCTGGCTGCAGACCGTACTTCTCTGACAGCCACTCACAGAACAACTGAGATGCCATCTCTTTAAAAACGGAAGTGCCGTAATTTGCTGTTGCGTCATCAGTTTTTTAAAGAATGAACTTTATTCATAAACAAAGTCTGGCAGTTACATTCATGAAAAAATGCAGACTAAGCAAAATTTCATGAATAAACAGAGAAAAGGTCAGAGGTCTAATCCAGGATTAAATCACGTATGGACCGATTTTAAAGTAGTTACATAAACAGTGGCTGGCTTTAGTTTTGTTAGCTTTAGCTAAGGCTAACAAAGCTATGCTAGCTACGTAATTGACTGTACTACATACGTCAATGTAGCCAAGTTAGCTTTAGCAACGTGAGCTTTAGCAAATATAGCAAAAGCAAACATAGCTACATAGCTAATGTAGCTACATAGATTATGTAGCCGCTTTGTGAGTTTAGCTTAACCTACATTAGCTATGTAACTCTCTTATCTATAGCTCAGTTAGCTTTAGCTATAGCATATATAGCTAAAGCTAACATATCTAAGCAGAGTGCGTGGCTTTGTAGATTATGTAGCCCCTTTGTGAGCTCATCTTTTGCTACATTAGCTACTTATCTGTTATCTTTAGTTAAGTTAGCTTAAGCAACATGAGCTTTAGCAAATGTAGCTGAAGATAACTAAGCTATGTAGAAAACGTAGCTACAAAATTATGTAGATGCTTTGTGAGTTTAGCTTAAGCTATATTAGCTATGTAGCTCTGTTATCTATTGCTAGGTTAGCTTTAGCAACATGAACTTTAACAAACATCGCTAAACCTAATATAGCTACACAGAGAATGTAGCTACGTATATTACATAGCTGCTCTGTGAGCTTAGCTTTAGCCAAGTTAGTGACATAGCTCTGTTTTCTATAACTAAGTTTGCTTAAGCAACATGAGCTTTGGCAAATGCTACTTAGAGGATGTACCTATGTAGATTATATAGCTGCTTTATGAGCATAGCTTTAGCTACATTAGCTATGTTTCTCTGTTATCTTTAGCTCAGTTAAGCTTAGCAACATGAGCTGTGGCAAATACAGCTAAAGCTAACATATCTGGCTGTAGTTTTACATTTTACATTATGTTCCAGGCTGGAAGGCTGGCATCCTGGCATTATATTGCTCCTGCCTTGGGGACCCAATAAACATTTTTTCTACAATAATGAGTAACTTCCCAGTTGCATTCATACTTATGTTTTTTAGTTATGTTTTCTTGAGATAACAATGCTGGTTTCTCCATGACAATAAGTAAATTTCTCAAGACATGGAGAAAATTAACTGAAATTAATTTGTTATCAAAGGAAAACCTGTGTTATTATCCTGAGACAAATATATAAATAAGTTTATATTTTGATGACATAGTCTGGATAGTCTTGTTTCATTTCTAAAATCAAATCTAAATTTGTATTTTTCACATAAATGTATTCAAAATAGTTGGAATGCTGTATGGACTGGGCTTTTTTTCTTTCTTCATCTTACCTCAAACCCTGAACCAATCCCTGCTTCTCTCTGACTTCCTTTAAGCACAGGAAGTGTTGGTTTGTGTGCGTGAGCAGGGTGCCATCCTGAGGCGCCTCATCTCTCTTACTTTTCCTGATGACTGATACAAATGCAGACAAGCCCGGGGAGGCAGAGGAGGATAAAAACTCCCAGGACTGCAGAGACACATGGGGAGGAGTGGAGGTGTCACAGAGTGCTGGAGCTCCTGCGGGTGTCTGCGCCCAATCTCAGAGGCCTCTGATTAAAGAATGATTTATAGGTTGCTGGTCGGAGAGGCCCGCTCAGCAATCCGTCTACTGAATGAGATTTTTTCCCCAGGAAGAGGGCGGGTAAATCAAACCTTGGGGCGAGGAGCCTGTACAGCCGGGCGATGGGGTATCAGTGATTAAATGTTATAATCACCTCTGCTGAGTGTGCGGCCGGCTTTTATCAGGGATGCTGGAACAAGAAATCAGTTTACCCTTGGTTTAATTTACACAACATATGTCTTGTTTTATCTTGTAAGGAGTGTCAGCCTCTTTAGACTGATGTGCTATGACAGAATACAGCATGAAACTATTTATTACAACACTTTTCCACAGAGAAAAGGCTTAGAAGGCTGGGAAGGACACTTTTTTCATAGGAGAGACTAAAATTTACAGTGGCAGGAAACAAAAATGAAGTTTTAATGCAACGAATATGTAGAATAAAAAGGTTGGTTTTAGTATAAGTTTGGACAAAAGGATGATTCTTCAGTTTTGCAGACTCTAGGGACTCCACATATGACAGGACATGATGGAAGTTTTATGGAAAACAGAGCATGCTTTTCCTAATATTCCCTCTGGGAGATGACAGAATAAAGGCCTTAGTTTGCCTGCTGACCGCTCCATCAGCAGCACTGATCATTTGTCAGAGGGAGCTGAAAGCTCGTCCTTACTCTGATCAGTCTCTGAACACTGATACAAATGATAACCAGTCAACATTACATTAGAGACGGATGAAGAATTACTCCCACAGATACAGTTCACACCCTCTTGTCAAACAGAGCGCGCAGAAGTGTTTTATTTAGTGAGAAAATGCAGGCGCAGTGATGTTTGCCTGTCAGAATGTCAATTAAAACAGTGTTGTGATACGTGTGGAGCCTGAAAAAGATAAGTCAGATGCAGTTTATTTGTGATTGCAGGCAGTAAAGTAGTATGCTGTAATGTCTGTAACAATCTAAAAGGTCACATTTGATGGAAAATGCTTACAGTATGATTGTAATGTTTCTGACAACTATAAAACCTCCTGTGAGCATCATTAGACTGACATCAGACTGTTCATCTTTTACACTTCACTCACTCCTTTGTGATAAGTAGGACCTAAAACATTTAAATTCTAAGCCTTGTCCTTGAACAAGAATTTGACTTTTTTTTTTTTGTTTCACCAAAAATGGTGTTTGCAAATCTCCTGAAGGTCCTGCTCCTACAGAAACTACACCACTGTACAGGTTTTAGAGCATATGTAGGCTCTTTGTCAGTCATTTGGGGTGGTGGAGTCATTTTGATGATGGACCACAAGGACGTGTTCAGGCCAAGCATGAACAAAGTTCCACCAAAAGATCTGAATTTCTTGGAAAGGTTCCTTTTCAAAAGCCACTAAAATTCCCTAATTTCTTTCAAAGAAATGACCAACAATGTCTTTTAAAAAATTCTTAGTATCCCATTAAAAGATTTTCTTCATATATCCCCCAAATGTCTCTGTATAACTTGATAATAAAACCTTAACATTCCAATATAAATTTTCCCATAATTCCATATAGATTCCTGAAAAATCTCAAGCAAATTTCCCTTAAAATTTCACATCAAATTTCCAAAAAAATTACAAATACAATCTGGAAAATTCCATCAAAATGATGGAAAATTCATAAGAGCATCCAAACAAGTTCCCTGAAAGTTCCATGGCAATTCTGGAAAATTTTAAAATACCCCCACCCCCCAAAAAATACCAATTAAATTCCCCAAAATTTACAAATAAATTTCCCAAATTTGCATAAAAATACCCTGACATTTCAAAATAAAGTACAAAAAAAAAAAAAAAAAATGTAATAAAATTCCTAAAAACTGTTACAAATAAATAATAATAATAAAACTGAAAATAAAAATGAAGATAATAATAAGAATGATCACAATAATAAGAATAATAATTATTATTCAATGCAAAAGTTCCGCAAAACCTCCAAGAAAACTGCAAACATTACTAATTAACAAATTACTGAAACTTTAATGCACGTTTGTAAAGTTTGTATAAACAAACTTGTTAAGGTCATTATCACTTTTTTTTTTCTCTGCCAAGCTTACAATATAAAGAAAATGCACATCAAAAGAGATATGCTGAATGCAATTGATAAATTATTTTTTTAAACATTGAGGTATACTTCTTCCTTTGCTGTTGATAATCATCAAACAGAAATTATATACGTCGGTTATGAAAAAAGACACTAAATGGAACAAAGAAAAAGACTGTTAAAATGTATGAAACATATATTTGCTTGGCATTGGTAGGCCCTGCCTCAAAATACAAATTCGTTTCCTCAGATAACCCTTGTGTCTACACTATAGTTGCAACCTCACAGACCTTAATATATTCAAGGTTTTGTTTATAAATACGGTTTGCTTTGTAAAGGTAACGAGCTTTGTTTAACTCCTCTTAATTTGCTATAATGTAGTACAATACTTTAATATAGCCCAACTAACAGCGAAGTCATTCCCTTGGCCCCATTAATGTTTCAACACTGACATCTGCTGGTTAATCCAGGGTATTAGATCCTAACAGCTTCATAAACAAGCTTCCAGTATGTGAAAGCGAAAGTCTGAAACATATTTCCTGTAAGCCTCGGAGGCGAAGGACTCTTTCTTATGATGCAGCAATAATCAAACAACCAAAAGGTGAGTTTAGTAAAAAAAATATTACAACCTTTTTACAGTTATAAATGAAGAAAAACGGGTGGAGGCTAAAGCTCCTGTAGAATAGATTATTTCAGCTATGGCAGCAAAGTTTGAGGAAGTGTGTACTGGGGTTGAAGAGGTTTCAACGACAAAAAGTCTGGCATTCATGAACTTACTGTAGAATAACAAAATATTTTCAAGATGCAGGTCTACGTTAAAGAAAATCCAAAGCAAAAATATGAATGTCTAATATTAGTTCATGAGGTAGTCGTGCATAGTACATGGCGGCGGAAGGCCTACTTAACCCCATAAATCTTTATACACAAGTCTTTCACAATATTAAGATAAATATGAACACAAACATAAAAAGTTAAGTGACTCGCACATACATACAAAAAATTACACAAACCAGAGATTTACATACAAGTAACATTTCATGGTCATATTCTAATCTTAATTTTATTATAGATTTTTTGTTCTTCACATTAAATATAGAGGTGCTGTATTGCTTTAGTTCATCATATTATTTTGTAAACTAGATCTGAATAGGTCTATTTTGTTGTATGAATATGGAATTTTCCAAAAATGATTTAAAAAAATGTTGTATAAGACAGCATTTCCTTCAGTATATCAGTACATCAAACTCTAGGCTACTTTCTTTTTCAGAAAGTGAGACACACTTTATAGTGAAAGAAAACATGAGAGGAACTCTCTTGTTCTTGACCACAAACATGACATGCAAAGTCTTTACCCTTTTTGAATCTTTCTAACACCAGATTGATTGGGTAGATTCTAAGAAATATTTTCCATGACACTTCCTTAAGCTTTTATTGATACAACACAAATGCTCTTTTCCACTCTATATTATCAAATAAAAAGTCTACTATGAGGGCACAAAGACAGGACTAGATGAGCTCTTACAGTCTTGTGAGAACATTTCTCCCTCACAATGTTGGTTCAACCAATATAAACCCTACCTACACACTCATCCAAATTCACTGGCAAATCTACAATGCCAGAATTTCACATAAGAACAAGAACACTTTCTGGAATGGCACTGAAAACAATAGCATACTTTTTGGTGGTGTAATTTTAAATTCATTAAGAAGTTCTTTTGTAAGATAGCAAACAACCATTATGATTCTGTAATTGCCCAACAATCAGAATTCCAAACCATATGTGGTAAAACTAATAACCAATTTAACAGTGCTTGCCTATGAAGACATGCACATTTTTTAGGTTTTAGTTTTCATTAGGGATGCATGATATTAGATTTTTGCTCATATCTTATATGCAGATTTTTACAAGGAACATTCTCGCCATACATTTAACCATTTTATGCAAAATAGATATACAGTTTTACTTGACAGAGAAGGGTTTGCTCCAATGATGCTCCATGAGTAAGTCAAGCAGCATGCTTTGACTTTCCAGGGAGCGCATAGCTAGAAACCCAGATATAGATAGATACATTTGTGACAATGCTTATTGAATACAATAAAGTTAGTTCAAAAGCAACTAATACAAAGCATGAATCTGAATATGAGGGTACAACAGGCTTTATGCCATAAAGGAGGAGTCTGGGGTGGAGGAGGTTAAGCTTTGCCAGCAGGGATTATTGAAAAGTGCATCATATTTAGATACACTGTGTTGATAGAAAGAGCTGTGATTGACTGTAGGAGTTAGGAGGGGATAATTAGGATCAGCTGGCTCACGGTTGGGTGTATGACATGTCCTGCATGCACTCACATCAGTCTTCATTGCTAATATGGCCATATGGCCAATATTTACAGCTGATAAATGCAGATTTGTAGAGTCCCAATTATCAGTTGTAAATATAGGGAGAAACATTCATATCTGCCTATTCCCATATTTCACTTTTAAGCTGATACCTGTCAATACCAATATCATACTGATAATGTCATGCATTCCCAGTATACATTTACTATGTGAGCTTTTATGTGTTCTGTGAGAGGATGTCACAATAACTGAAGAAAAAGATTAAGGCCATTTCAGTGGCTCTATAGGCTATTTGTAAAGAACGTTTTGCTGTTCTAGCTAAGTGGGATGGAACAAGTCTGAATTATTGTGGTCTTATTTATGTATTTACATGTCTATAGTCGCCATGTTTCGCATTATTCCTCAGTAGCTGCGCACGAGCAGCTTGCTAGCGGCTACGTCACGTGCTTTGTTCCTCTGACTGGCCTGTTGAGATGTGACAGAACGTTCACCCAGTCATACTCCGAGGATTTTTCAAAGCCTCTGTCTTTTCTCAAACGTTTCCTATTGAAGCTTGTGTGTGAAACACATCCATCTGGCATGTCAGGTTACCAAAACAGAACTCCATGTTTGAATTTAACTGTTTTGTTTTTTTCTTCTTCTCTTTTTTTAGGAAAAATGGTCGCAATTTACCCATACATAGCTGGAACAACTTTGGGTGCCCATAAGAAAGTTCTCAAAAAGCTAAAAAAAAAAGGTGCAAAGGTGGTTGAGTCGCCCCATGAATGTAAGGCCATTATTGTCTTCTGTCCAATCGTCAGCCGTTTTGAGACTGACGTTTCCACAGCGTTATCCAGCACCCCAGGTAAATATTTGCAAGAAAACAAAACAAAAGTACATTGCAAAATGTTGAACAGTTTTCTAACTGCAGGTCTGATCTGTGTTTCTGTCAAAGAAAAGGGAAACAAGGATGTGATTATGGTGGCCATGCACCACACTTTTGATAAAGACTACACGATACCAAACCGTCAAGGGTATCAAAACGATGACATGAAGCTCCTTGTGGACTGTCTCTTTTTTGAGAAGACAGGATTTCTGAAGTGCAGACGCAACAAAGAGGCTATCAAGAGGGTTTCTAAAGAGGTAAGAGTTTACCCAACAAGACAACCAAATTTTAAAAATGTAGTGACAAATCATATTTTGGACCAATTAAAAATTTAAGATGGGGCATTTAGAGTTTATTTTTCTAATATGTTTTATATTCTCCTCATGAAGCAAGAAAATAATGTATTTGTAATAATTGGATTATTTAATGTTGCATTTGAGTTAAGGCTCTTGAATGACCCTCAGTTAGCTTTAATTTATTGCCCCAAAAAGCAAAATATCATCTGATTTATTCTAACAAGAACAGCTGAAGTGTTTGCTAAATGGTCTAAAATCATATTCATAATAGCTTCAGAGCTTCTGCTTTAAGAGTTGTGCATTTACACTAGACTAATCCTTGAATTTGACACTTGCTCTTTTCTCTTTCTTTTGCAGCTGGGGCTAAAAAAGGTGGGGTTTAAAGGGGTTAAATGGAGGCTGGGGATGAATAAAAAAGGAAAGGAAAAAAATGAAAGGGGGACATAGAGACACAAATACAGACTGAGGATCTGTGAAATGAATAAGAGTTCCTCTGATTCTTTGGTACATTCACAAGTACAAAGAAATAATAACAAAGCACTTGTACAAATGCCTGAATGTACTCCTGTTCTCTAATGTTAATGCATGTAAATAATATGATGGGACTTTTTTCTTTTTTTTTTTCATAATGGCTGAAAGTGCTATGGTTGCTGTGTTTCTAACAGCACAATGCTTTTTCCATTTTGCGTCAGTCCATTTGGCCCAGAGAAGACAGCGGTGTTTCTGGATTGGGTTCATACTGTGTATGGCGTTTTCTTTACATGATACAGCTTTAACCTGCATTTGTGGATGGCATAGCTGACTGTGTTGACAAAGTGATTTCTAGAAATTTTCCTTAGGTTATGCAGTAATTTCCAGCATAGAATCAAGTCTACTTTTAATGTAGTGTTGTCTGAGGGCGGAAAGGTCCATCAGCATCCAATATTGGCCTCTGTGTCCTTGTCCCTCACGCACAGAAATTTCTCCAGATTCTTTGACTCTTTTGATGATTTAGATGGTGGGGTATTTAAAGTCTTCACAATATTACGCTGAGGATCATTTTTCTGAAATTGTTTCACAGTTTTCGGACCTGTATTTTTTTGAAAAGTTTTGAGAATTCTCTGCCCATTTTTATTTTTGAGAGACTCTGCCTTTATAGAATACTTGTCTAATATCCAGTCATGGTCCTGAACTGTTGCAAATTAACCTAATTAGTTACAAAATGCTCCTCTGGCTTTTTTTTATCAGGACCATTTACTTTTCCAACCTTTGTTGCGCCATCAGTACTTTTTTTTTTTGATGTACCGCTACCATAAAAAATACTTATGAAATGGTAAAATGTCTTAGTTTCAAAATCTGATGTGATGTTCATATTCTATTGTCAATAAAAATGGGTTTATGAGATTTGCTTTCTGTTTTTCTTTACATTCTATGCATTGCCCCATCTTTTTTGGAATTGGAGTTATAGTTTGTCAGGTGAGTTTGCATGAGTAAAAAGGAGTATTTTGATGTAGTTTTACCTTGTGAGTCTTGAGTCATGTTGATTTCTAAAAAGGGTTAAATAGATTGTTTTCTTTAGTCTGATCCAGATTGCAGTCAAATTGACAGTTTAAAGGAGACATATTATGCAAAAATCACTTTTTCAGGCTTTTCTAACACAAATATACGCCCCTGGCCTGTCCACAATCCCCGCAAGTACCATAAAAATCCATTCCCTTTCTCCCTCTCTTTCTCCACCTTTTAGAAAATGTGTGCTGAAAGAAGCCTTTTTCAGATTTTACACCTGTTCACCCCACCAGGAGCGTAAGCACCCGCCCTCAGGTTTGGTTGGCCCTCCCCCACTTGGAGGAAAGTTCCGCCCTCCTCTACTGATCTCTCAGCTACTGGTTGAAATGCTGAATAGCTCAGTGGGTTATCCTGCTGGCTACGGTCTGGGAGGTTGATGGTTTAAATCCCAGTCATGTCCTAAACTTTGGATAAAAGTATCTGTAGCACAAGGAGTGCTGCATCCATTTCCTGAGGGGGTGTGGTCAGGTGTGGATTCAGACAGCTAATTACCATTTAAAGCCACAGGCACAGAAACGGCTCCTTCTGAGAAGGGCCGAAATAGAGGGGGTTTTAGACATACAAAAATCCTATACTGGAGTGTTTTTTCAGCCACAAACCTCACAGGCATGTTTTGGGGACCTCTGAGACCAAAATAAACTTGTCTTAAAAGGGTAAAGTATGTCTCCCTTGATGCACCAAAGTGAAAAGGAGGCATAATTAGCTAAAATAGGCTACCACACATGATACGTTCAGCCATTGATGCATCTTTGTAATAACATTTCTCACAGAACATGCTATACTTCTGGCCTGCCAAAAGTTTCCCAAGCGTGTTTCAGTGCAGTGTTGGTTCAGCTTTGCCCCAGTTGGGCTGCCTATTCTAAACTGCTTAATGACAAAAAACTGATTGAATTAGCCCCTCCCCCATGGCTACAGATAGCTGTTACCCATGCAGGATGTGGCTTGGCATTGTGTTGCTAAAAGAGGCAAGGATGTCCCTGAAAAACACATCTTTTGGATGGAAGCAAAACCTGTGAGTACCTCTCAGTGTTAATGATGCATTCACAGATGTGCAAGTTACTCATGCTATGGGCACTAGTACACCTCAAAACCATCACAGATTCTGGCTTTTGAAGATGATAACAATCTGGATGGTCCCTTCCTCTTTAGACTTGCCTGCCATTACTTCCAAAAACAATTTGAAATGTGGACTCCTTAGACTGCAATGAACTTGACATTTTTAGGTCAGTCCACCTCAGATGAGTTTAAGCCAAGAAAGTCGGCAGCACTTCTAGTTGACGTTAATGTAACAGCTTTTGCTTTGTGTTTGAGTATTTACTTACTTTGTAGATGTAGCAACATGCTGATTTTCTGACAGTGGTTTTCAAATTGTTGCTGAGGATTAAAAAAAAAAGACATCTCTAAGATCAAGATTGTTCAAGATAACGGTGGACAAGTTTAAAGCAACTTTTTACACTTGAATCCAGCCCTCTGATGGTATTAAAATTATCATTACTTGGATTTAGGTTAACTCTATTCTGGTCAAATATTTTAAACATCACAAACTGGAGGTTTAACTGTCGTCTTTTTTTCTTTCAAACCACCCAATATCAAGATTTGATCAAATCTTACTATTTTTGATCTGCCAGGCCCAGGTGTAAACAGGATCAGAGTCACAGTAATATCTTTAACTTACATCAGGATGCCAACATTTCCACTGTGGTACTTCTGCAGATTTTGGTCTGAGTAGCATTTAGCAGTCATATTTTCTAACCTGAACTGTTCTTATCTTGAATGATCTGATGCTCTGCACCAGTGTGCGGTTTCCATCAAAGTACAGAACTGGCATAATGTTAGACACTGATTTGCCTGTTCTGTTGTTGTAAATTGCATACTGGATTGTATGATGGTCTGATTCTGTTTGTTGTCGACTGTTGGCACTCATAAGCCTGGAGAAGAAATCTGCCAGAACAAGGTGAAAGCTCTGCAGTCTGTCATGTACTGACCCACATTTTTGGCGAGGTAAGGTTTATTAGCATTTTTGCATCTTTAGCACTTACAAACATGACACTGATGTGTCCTAGCATACATAATGTGATGCCTTGTCAGCGTTCAAATTTAATGTGCTTTTATCTTATGCTGTAAATTCCCCATAAAACCAAACTTCCTGTGGAACAGATTTCTTTTTAATTTGTTTTTTTGATAACCTGAATTTAGTTTTCTCTTTGCTTCAGGGTTGGGGTCATAAAAGTATAATCTGTGGGTGGTAAAAACAGTGTTGTATTCTTTTAAATAGTTTCATCAGTCTCTCTGTTTTTTGTTTGTCCCTGATCAGGGCTTCTGAAAAACAAAATGATCACTTACAACTGTAGACTATTTGGAGTTGGGTCTTTTTCTTTGTGACTGTAGCTTCTAAATGTTGGAGAGACAAATGCTATCACGCTCCAAGTGCCATGGGGTTTCAGGAAACTTTATCCCCCCCAAAATTGCTATTATTTAGGAAGTCATTGGCAAATGGCCTGTTTTGTCCTGCTTTGTCTAATACTTTTTGCTGCTGTAAACTGGAATTTCCCCTTGTGGGACTAATAAAGGAATATCTTATCTTATCTTCAAGCTTGTGCTATTTATATCTCCATGCCAGCAATAGCTAACTTGATAGATGTGACGTGGTTAGCCAGCTAAACAGCTAGATTTGGATATCAAATTAGCTGGGGCAAGAGTTCCGAGTTGGTTAAACTAATAATCTGTCATTTTTTTTTGTAAACACAGGCCTGAAATCCCAGTCAAATGCTCTTTTAAAACTGTAATGAAGCCTCCTACGAGTAGAGGCGCTGTAGCTTCAGTGAATAGCCGATGCCTTCCTGCCAGAGGTCTGTGTTCTCATTTATCCAGGTCATGGATATCCAAATCCTCATCAAGGGGGCAACTTGACTTGATTGAGTTTCTTTAAGATGTTTCAACTCTCCTCCAAAAGACTTAGTCAGTTCTAATGTGACTGGGGTCAGAGCTAGAATTAATAGCCTCTGTTGACCATCCATGTGCTGATCTAGGTGGTCACCTGAGAGTCTCGAGGATAAAAAGAAGAGGACATCGTGGGAGGAGGAGGCCAGATGTCTTATTGACAGTCTGACAGTGTATTAGAGGCCAACTAGAACACATAAAAATACAGAAACTTTCCAACTGTTTTCCAAGAAGATGAAAAGGTGAGTAGACCAGAGAACAGTGGAGGGTAAACTTAAGCTAGCCAGATGTACTGTTCTGAGACTTTGTGCTTTTGGCAGTTGTAAGTAAACAATAATATGATGGTAGAAATGACTACCTCATTCATTGTTTTCCTTCAAAAAAAAAAAAAAAGCTATGTGTATTATTCACGTCATAACCCTCCAGCCAACTAAAAAGATAAATGTAAACTCTAAGGGCCAGATCTACTAAGATCCCAATTTACGTGTTCTGATTTGCGTGCACAATCTAGAATTTTGAGTTTGGGGTTGGACTGTGGTTTGTGGGTGATTTACTAAGAGTGAATGCGCAAATGACAAGAGGTGCAAACTGTTGGAGACACGCCTATTTAAATTAGGGTTTTGTGTGTTTCATGAGAGCCGAACGCGCAAAATGAAATTCGACCCTACAGAATTAGAGGAATTGATGGATGAAGCCAATAAACACTTAAATAAGCTACAGCTAAGAAGCCCTCGGGGAGTCAGGGAGAAGAAAAAGAGTTTTCCTTGTTGGATTATGCTTCCTGGATTTGGGTGAGATCGTCTTGTTTTTGTATTTTTACCTGGTATACCACTAATTAGCGGTCGATCATATATTTTTTGTTTTTTGGGGAGTTTTTTTGATATGTGGATTTATTGTGGGTTTTTTTGAGGAGACTGGTGGATTATAGACTTTTGCCTTTGCGTTTACGTGCGTCATAGACATTTAAAAAAGACTTAAAAGACACTTAAAAGTGCTCGAATAAGGACGAGGTTGCTGTTTTCGTCAGATTTGGACTTTTAGTTTATAATGAAATTATAAAGACTGAGATAAAATCTTTAATTTTGTTGTGAACTACTTTCATTTGAGTTTACGCACGACGTGCCCTTATGTTCTGGGGAGGTGTTAATTGGGCTAAATGGGAAGCACTTTCAAGTTGATATATTCTCTTGAGAGATTTATTGATTATATTTGTTCAGAATTGTTTATTGCATTTTGATATATTCTTTACTTAAAAAGGTTTTCTATTTTCCTTCAAAATCCCCCTTGTGTGTGTTTAACGCTAGCTTGAGAAATGTTAAGTGTTAGAACTTTACATAGAACATCAGAAAAACAGAATTGGGAGATCCCAGCTGTGGTAGACGCTGGAATGACCCAGATGCAAAAAAATGTAAACTTGCAAGGAGTTTTGTCATGGCAGGTATTGCGTGACTCGTCCTCGTGGCTGGCTCCAAATCTGCTCTGAGATCCTCGAACAGCTCCAAAATGTCAAGGTTAGGCGATGTTTTAATGTCTGTTTCCTCATTCATTCCAAAAATGTTCACACGAGGGTGAAAAATGCTTTCTCTGCATCTTCTTTCATCGTTTCAGTGTCTCCTTTTTGCCACAATAACTGCAGCCATGTATGCGCAATTACGCATACAAACTGTTTGCACCTCCCTTCGAGACATGGTAAATATAGTCGCAGTTTCTGTGAGCAAAATTGCTTTCAGGTTTGATAAATCGCTTTGCGTGCGTTAAAATAATATATTTACATTTTCTCCTCCCAGTACACGCACAATTGCGTGTAAACGCCCCATATTGCATATTCATTGCGGCGAACGTACTAACTGCAGCTATTTTGCACCTTTGAAACTCTTAGCACGTACTGTTAGTTAAATCAGTTTGTTCCTTTTTTTACTTGCATGTTCAATGAGTTTGCACACGTCTTTATACACACAAACCTTTCTCAACAGGGTTGAGGTCAGGGGAGGATGGGGGCCACACCATGAGTTTCTCTCCTTTTATGCCCATAGCAGCCAATGACACAGAAATATTCTTTGCAGCATGAGATGGTGTATTGCCATGCATGAACACTGGTCTAGGCCTTACGCCCAATACTGACCACAGGTGAGAGTTTACTAACTCAGCTGGTAACTTCACTAACGGTGCAAAAGCTTCCAACATCAAAATCAACAACAATCCACCAGAGGCAGGCAAAAATGAATCCTAACAGTGAACAGTGTACAACAGGCAACACATGTGAACACATCCAAACATATCTAAAACAGATGTAAACACACTCCCCAAGGGCATGGTGGAAAAATCCATCCACATATTCCACATATCAGAATCAGCTTTACTGGACAAGTATGCTTAGGCAACAAGAAATTTGACTCTGATTATCTTTGCTCTCATGTACAGAAATGAAACAACAAATACAAACAAAAAAATAGACTGAAAAGTATTTAAAAATCAAACTTTTAATATGTACAAGTGCTTGTTCGGTATTTTTTCTAGTATATACAAGCCTATGTGCATTGGTAGTATGTTTGCAAGGGGTGCAAAGATGCTAACTAGATGTAATCAGAGCATAAAACATTCAGGGCAGATTTACATGAGGTAGATAAGATCATATAAGGTCGTTGATTAGTGCAAATATGCATACAAGGTTTATCATTTTACCACAGTGAGCTTTCTTACAGCATTTGAGTTACAGTGAATAGTTTTATTACTTACAGTATTGAGTACAGTACATAGACTAACTTAGTAATTAGTAGGGCAAGTAGATCATTAGTTACAGTTGATGGATTGTGCAAATATACATGTGAGGTGAGGCTTTTACCACATTTTCAGTCTGTTTCATAAATGCATGAGAACTCTTCATTGGGGCTTTAAAGAGCTCGAGAGGATTTCTTTCTGGTTGCAGTAGCTGAATCTTGTCACATGGTGGCAGAAGAAGACTATCTTTTCTTTGCACTGAGTCACTTAGGCGGTGTGGTGGGCCTGCAGGAGCTCATACTTACAACTTGTGGTGCAAATTCACATCCACAGCTGTGAAAGTAGAAATCAAATACACAAATACCACATATTGGGATTATTATATATACAGAACAACTACTTGCATAAGTATGTGGCTTGAAAATAGGGCTAAAAAACCCACTGGAGTGATGTACCATTAATATTGTTTGAAATACGACAATATCAAAACTATTTTTAAAGTCTTTTTCTAAAACGACACAAAGAACAGAGAAAAACGGTCTTTTTCGCTAGAATCCATGTCTTATTATAGACTGTGTCTTTGGACTGATAATAGAGTGATGGTCTTGAATGCACCCTGACCCAACCACTAAACCCACACTGTTTGCATGTTTACCGCAGGCTTACATCTGCACATGACCGTGGAAACACACAAACACAAACCCACTGTGTACAAACCAAAAGTGAGTTCTCACAGACAGGAAATGATGTCAGCTCTTGTCTCCAAGGAGATGGAGGCAGTTGCTAAGATACTGTGACACTAGGATTTTTCTCTCTATTTTCTCTGTTTCTCTCACAGGGATGTCACCACGAATAACTCGAAACTCTTGCTTGTGTCTCTCTTATTCTCTTGCACAGATGGCAATGAGGACCATTCCAAGTTTTTTGTTACATTTTCTAAAAATAACCACTAAAAATAAGATATTTCTTTGTTCCGAGTCCTGACTGGACGCTTGGGGCCTTTAAACGGATCACTTCTCAGCCAAATGGAAAATCAAAAATTCTACATTCTTAATCTTCGCTTTGAACTGTGTGAAATTAGCCCGCCACCCACTTTTAAGGCCTGCAGCTAAAACCCTGAAACCCTGCGAGTGATGGATGTGTATCAGCACCCCTCCAAAGCTTCTTCACAGTGTGAGCTGCACCTCTCTGGTGCTATCAGCATGCCACATATGTCTTGGCACTAGCATGTTGCTGCCAAATCCTCCTCCTCCTCCCTGTGGCTCCTGAACGCAGCATTAAGAGTTTATGGGGGTTTTGGGCTTCGTATTGGAAAACATCCTCTTCTCTCTCAGTGCTGTATTTTCTACTCCAAGAGCCTTCCTGTACTGATGACACAAGCAATACAGCGATGAGTGTTTGTTCATTTACTGTGCACAAATGCATGTCCCTCTCCCTCTCCCTCCCCTTCGCTCCATCACTCCCACACTCACATACGCTCAAGGGTGCCAGCACAGACACAAGCGTAGCATACATGCATAAGGGGGATATCAGATTCAATGTGCAATGACACAGTGAGGACATAGAGTGGAAAAAAGAGGGAGGAAGGACAGAGGAAGGGAGGAAGGAGAGGTTTGGCATGGGTGGTGTGGAATCATTTGAAATGGCGCGGGGGTTGGAAAGGAAAAAAAAAAAAAAAAAAAAGATGCACAGTGAGAGGAGAAGAGCTCTAAAAAAAAAAAGAGGCAGCCAGGGTCGTGGCAAGAGACTGGATGTGGGCTAAGATTTTAGCATGAGTGATAGGGAACGAGGGGAAAGAGGGGAGAACGAGGGGAAAGGAGGAATATCCTCTGCACCACTGTGTGACTGGAAATTTAATAGAGGGAGAGAGAGAGGGAGGAGAGAGGTAGATGGGAGGAGGGAGCTGGGGGGAGGGGAGAGGAAGAGAGAGAGGCAAAAAGGCACAGAGACCTCATTGCTGTGCGGCTTTCAGCAAAAGCTAGTGGTCGTGAACAATGCTCACTACGGCATTCACAGGGAGGGAGGGGGGAGGAGAGAGAGATGGAGAGAAGGAGGAGAGAGAGTATATACCTCTGGGGTCTTTCTGAAGCATAACTGGCCTTCTCTGTCCTCTGACCTTTAGTGTGAGCTGAGACACAGCGGAAGATTTACTGAGATTTATTTTTACCTTACTATTTGGATGAAGCTGCAAAAGGCCTTTCTAGCTTCTTCTTTTGCATGTTTTTCCTGCAGAAATAAACACCAGCAACCTTGTGAAGGAGATAATGAGAACACAGCTTTAGACACATGTGAACGCACACATGACAGAGATCGATACATGGAGGCCACTTAGAGAGGAAGACAGGCATCTCTTTACTGACTTAAGCCCACTTTATTGGCTAATAACATGCTGACTTTCCTTTCAATTTACTAATGAAAAGGTATACCTGTCTGCATCTACAAGAAGGCTGTTAAACTCCAGAGCATGCATGCAGAATTAAACAAATAAAGGCTGAACAAAACAGGAAAAGGGGACACTTTGATATCATATCTTCACTGCAATATTAAAAAATGAAGGAAGTTATTCCAATGAGCTTTTAAAGGCTTAATATGGACAAGCAGCTGGAATTTGACAAACATCATGTAATTATTTTGGAGTCTATTTTTATGTAAGGCTCACACTACATGAGTAAAAATGTGATGAGCAATTCTAAATTTCAATATAGTTCTACTGATAAAATGTGATAAATTAAGTAATGCTGTTAGCTTTAGCAGCAGCTAATTGTAAAATGTTTCTCCTAGTGCTGTCAGCTTTAATGCATTAATCAGGATGTTATTAAGAGACCATTATTACGGCATTGATTTTGTTAAAATTACATTAATCACATGCTTTATTGTTGTTAAGCCACAGCAACACTGGTCATTACATTCAGCATCCTTAAACCATTTATGCATATAGACTTTCATATATCAATTAAAGGTGTAGTGTAGATTTGAAATGTCTGTCAGATTCCTGATTGCAGTGTTTACTTCCAGTGGTAACTGTTGCGGCATATGTTATTTGATCTCTTCTATAGTACTGTAGAAACATGCAAGATGCAAAAATCCAAGATGGTTGAATCCATGGAAGGGATCCTCCCTGTGTATGAATAACAGACTTATTCTAAGTAAAAATAAAACAATTTTATACATTGCTGGCATTGGGCAAAAAACTTGTCTCTCCATTTTTATGATTTTAATTTTCTTTTTAATACATTAGTGCTATTGGTTGTCCTTAACATCTACCAGTGGGTTTTACCCACTGCAAATTGCTACTAGGCTAAATATTACACACTGCTCCTACATGCCAAATTAGAGTCTACATATATTTATATTGTTTATCCAGTTTTTATTTCTATTTTTAATGTTTACATTGAGAACAAGCTAACTGAAATCAAATTTCTTGTTTCCGTGAACATACATGGAAAATAAAGTTAATTCCGATTGAGCATTTTCTCCCTGCAGCCACTAAAATAAGTACGCCGTTCTTTCTTAATGTTTTATTTCACTGTAAAAAAAACTCATTGACAGCTCAGAAAGCAAGTCTTAAGTCATCTGTACCCTGTGATACCAATCAATGACCTTCTTAGTGTTCCCTTTTTCTTTTCAATCCATAACAAGTTCCTTTTGTCTATGGCTAAATAAATGCCGTACTCTTCAGTCAACCCAAGGTTCCTCATTTAATTTCAAAATTAAAGCCGGTCTGTGTCCAAACAGGAAGTTAGTCACCTTAGTTTCAGAGAAATAAAAAAAAAATCCCAAGAAATAAATGGCATAATGGTTAGGAGCTCAATAGATAGATAGATGGATACTTTATTAATGCCAAGGGGAATTCAATGTAGGCAGGCAGCCCTATCCTACATGTCTCTCCCCTACTCTTTCATCCCTGTTTCCAACTCTATCCACTGTCCTCCTCTCTAAATAAAGGCATGAATCCCCCCAAAATAAATAAATATATATTAATGCTGTTACTCGATTAAAAAAGTTATGATTCAGTCTGTCACATCTATTGTATATCTCTCAAATATAAACACATATTCACAACTGTATTTACTGAAGTTGAAAACTACATTTTCCCATTTTTATGTGACATTTAAACACATCATAACCAAGCGGCAACCTCCAGTCCTGAAAAATGAAGCCAATGTGAAAATGCAAAAAATTGCAATACCGAGAGTGTCCACTTGAGGCTGGCTGCAGGACACCGGAAGTCCCGTCTGGACACATGTTAAACAGCCGGTTTTTACACTAGAAATAAACTGGTTTACAGCCTGGTTCAAAATACCAAACATGTCTCATTAGCTAGTGTCTTCATGTGCTCTCACTGTACGGGGGATGAATTTTTTATGTGCCACGATCGTTTGGATTATATTTAGGAAAAACCTCACTTCATGCTGATTGGCACATCTAATTTGATTGACAGATACCTTGACACGCTGAGGCTACGTTTCTGTCAACCAGAATGCTAGCTAGCTAGCTGACAGGAGGTCGTGCTTAGTGGGCAGGCCGTTAGGTTGATCCAAAGTTCGGTTGAGAACACAATTTCAATACGGAAGCCTCCACAGATTGGCGTCAAGAGTCATTTGAGTCTGCCTATTGTAAGCAGGCAACTAACGTCACACAGGGTTTGTCCAATTCTTTCTACAGTCCATGATTGTAACATATGGAATACAGTCGTCTGATTTTCTGAGGTTACCTGAACACATCATATTTTCCACCCTCAGCTCATAAAGTTCGCTAGTTAACTTCAATTTTGCCAATTCCATTGTGGATTTCTACACTGGATTAATATTGTTACCAAACAGAACTTGCTCAAAGTTTGGGATCACTTTTTAGCATTTATTTGAGCAGCTGAAGAAGACACCTGTCCTGAAGCAGCTGAAGAGAGTGGTATGACCATGCTTGATCCCGTGTTGTTGTTGGCGTCTTTGCTAACATTAGCAAAGATGTGTTTTGCCCGAAGGTGGTACTATTATTATTTTTTTAACACATTAAGATTTCAAGATTAATCACAAGCGTTAATGTGTAAATGTTAACAGCCCTAATAGATATATAAATGAAAAATAAGTTTAAAAAAATCCTTAATGAAACATGGTACAAGGTTTTAGGTGCAAAACATTTGAATTTCAAAATGCGTCAGAAAAGGAAATAAATTGCAATGAAGTGTAAAATTTTGAAGTAACTGAGATCAGGAATTTTAATCGCTTGACAGTCCTGATTTATAGTAATAATTCTGAGTTTGCTGGTAGCTGGCTCAAGGCTTAACTGGCGTACGAAAATGCTGTAAAAGAGTGTAAAGTCTTCACAAGCTGAGTGAGAAAGCTTGTTTCTGTAAAATTCTAAAAAGTTTTTAATGTGATTGTTCTCAGAATTTCTGTAATCAATTTTGATTTATCACATCTTTTTTTTATGGCTTTTTAAAGTTTCTGATTTTTTTTGTTTGCATGTTCACACTGCAGTCAACTTCCAAAAGATTAGATATGTATCTGATTCAGAACCACGTACGAAAGTGGCCTGAATCTGACTCGAAAAGATCAGATTCATTGAGGCTTGTGCTGTTCACACTGATACGAGTCACATGTCAGCAGAGAAATCAGATTCAGGCACTTTTAACTGCAGTGTAAACTTAGCCTAAAGTTTTAATATGAAATGAGGCATTAAGCAGCCGTGGTGGACTTATTTCACATCACTGTGGCTGTGGGAGACGTGGCATTGGCTTAACCAAAGTGTGTTGAAAGGAACAATAAGGTACTAAAATGTGTGCTCTAATTGTGGATGCAATTAATGCATTTAATCTTGACAGCTCCGGTTATTGTGAAAGCTCATGGTGTAACAATAAAATTAGGATTAATTCCAAGGCTCTCTGAACATTTTTCTGCATCTTTTGGTAACTTGCAAACCTTACAGAGCAGCACAATTAGCACTCAGACCTTATGTAGCTTCAAAATCCACCTCCAAGACCTGCTTCAGGGTAAAGAAATGCACATATGCGAAGACTGCAGAAAACAGGCCTCATTAGTGTGCTAGATTTAATCCTAGCTGGTCATTACTAAAATGCACGTGCTGGCGCTGTACATCCATTATGAATATGGCCATTAGTAGGCCTGCAAACTTATTTAAGGCTCAGCTAGTGGAGCAGAAACGCTTCTTACTGCAGATGTTTGGGCTTGTTGGTTAAATAGAAGCAGGTGTTAGTTGCATGGCTGATAAACAGAGCAAAAATGGCTGAAAATGCACTGAATTAAAAGAACACTGTGACTCAGTTCATCCTGCTGAGTCATATTAATAATATCATACTCGTTACATGCATACAGCCTATGCTGTTGAATCTGTGATAAAACCTTTCAAAATAAAACCCCAAATGAGTAAGTCTTGCAGGATGACATTTTGAAGGTTTAAATGCGCTGAAATACGCAGGTACATCCATAATTAGTTGCTCGTTCATATCTTCTTCTCTTGTCTTAGTGGGATTCAGGCTGAAACATACGGAATGTGCGTAAAGAGCCGCTTATGCTGGACGCAAAATGCTCTGCCCACCGGGCGCCGTCGCGTTCTGCTGCCTGCGCTCCTCTCCAAGGATGATGATAAGGCGCATGGATGCTCTCGTCCCAGACCTCGCTCCTAAATGTGATAATACTAACATCATTTTCTCCAACGACCCCTTAATCTGATCCCTCTTTTTTTTCACCACCACCCCTGGTTTCTGATGTTTGTGAGTGTGGCGTGTATATGTGCGTGGATTGTGTTCATCTTCAACCTGCCATCGCTGTAGCCCCCCGTGTTGCGTTGGCGCTGCGGAATAGCCTACAAGAAGAAGAAGGAGAAGAATAAGAGGGAGCTCGCAGCCGTGGAAACAAGCGGATCAATTTAAGGGGAAGGGGGAGAGAAAAGGACAGAGGCTGGAGAACTGACGATCGGGAGGAAAAGGACGAGGGGGAAAGAGAAAAAACATCGACCTCACGCTGCAGCCGCTGAAACATTAAGGTACGTGTATGTTAGATGTACAGGTACTGAAATGGCCGGCGTAATTATTGCATTTGTTACCTAATATGCATGGATGCACAGATCACTCCCAGGATTGCATAGATTGACTAGAGAAACGTGCAAAGGTTGTATGGATGCATGATAAATCACGTAAATAATTCATATCAGCGATAGATACCCTAAGCGTCGATGTCTGCCTGAGAAGGCAGTGATAGTCCTTGTGAATACATTTTAACTACATGCCTCCTTATGTAATTGTGCATGTCTCCCACCTCCATATATGGTCTTTTCTACAAAAAACGAGTCTATATGGATTATTTTTTGGGTGCAGTCATGTTGTCATTACCCCGAAGAGAGAGAGAAAGGGAGAGAGAGAGGGAAAGAGAGAGAGAGAATGGATGCAAGCCATTTTGTAATGCAGCATGTGCAGAATTAGGCCTATTCAGAATTTCAATTGCGTTCCCGAGAAGGTGCGCCGTAGTGAGCGCAGCTGCATAGATGAATAAGGCCATTCTGTTGAATTGTAGGAGATATTATGCTGGAGGCTATATGATGAGGGCAGATTGCAGATTAGAGGCTGAGGCTGCAGGAGATGAAGCAAAATAATGATTTATTTGCCATGGTAGGAATAAGAGACTTGTCATGAGGTGAATCTGGGAGAAATATTCGTCATGAGGATGCTTTTTTGGACCAGGATGTTACAAAAGCGTTAAAATGCACCCCATCCTTCTGATTCCCACGTCCTGAACCAATCTAGTGTTGTCATAGTTACAGCAGATGATGTTGGCCCTGCTGCACCTGTGCCGCTTTGTGTTCATCTGTAAATACATAAGGTCTAATTGAGCCTGATACAGGAAACATACTCAAACAAACCTTTTATTTTTTTACATCTTCATAAACCTTAACGACTGTGTCGTGGACAGAAAGCATTGATACAATCAGGCGCTGACGATGATGTGATTGGTTTGTAGCAATTGGTCAGCAGCTTGCAGCTAATTTGTCTTTTCACGACTGAGCGCTTTCTCAGGCCTGATCGAATAATCAATATCTACATGGTTGCAATCTGCTCTTGACATGGAAAAACGGCAAAGATTGAGAAAAGAGAAATACCTGAGAGTGAAATTGGATAGAAGGAAAAAAACAATATAGATGATGTTTGAAGCTTATAAAGAAGAAAAAGATGAGGACGAAGGCCACTGGAGGAAGAACTGGCCCCGTGTAATATTCTAGAAATAAGAGAGCATCATCAGCGTACAATGTTGTTCTTGTGCTCTCATGTGGGGAACTTGAAGATGGGAGGTCAAGGCAACAGGCGGCCTGCTGGAAAATTCAAGGTCTCTGCTGTAATACAATTTGAGCCTGTGTTCTTTTACATACAGAAGATTGTTCCCCACCGTCTCTCCTTGGTAAGGTTTACCTCAAGATGCAGAGAAACACTCCTTTAAATGCATGTGCAAAATTTAAAAAATGCTTCTTTGCTATAGTCTTTGCATGAAGGAAAACAACACATGCTTCCTTCAAGACTGAATACATTGACATTCAAGCTTTTTGTTTGTGCATAAACTGTAGTAATGGTAAGAGAATTGGCAAAGAAAAACAGAAGAGAAGAAAAGAAAAGACAACCGCCACCCCATGAGTGTTTTTAATGAAGTCCCAGCATATGAAACACTGCATAAATAACAGCCTCTCTTTTTGAGAGCACTGGTATGATCAATTCTTTGACCAGCTGAATATTAATGATGTTGTGTTTTGATGCTTCAGTGAATCATTTCATCGTAGCTATCAAACCATCGCCGTGGATCAGATACTATTCTGATGTCTAGGAGAGACGCAGTGGAATTTTTTTTTGTATTTGTTGTCAGACTCATTATTGAAATGTGTAATTACCCACTGGATGAGGGGATGAAGAGGAGACTCTTGAGGGAAGGACAGCAGAACACAATGATTAGGAGTGCTGCAAAGAGGCTGCATACAGTCACATTTAGGCCTAAAGCAAAGCTCCATTTGGTTTTAGGTGATATGGTGTTGTTTCACTACTGCAGTTGGGTTATGGATATTTGTGTAGTAGTGTTGCCCAGAGAAAGAGAGAGATTCTGTGGGATGTGCACATCATCTAAAGTCTATTTTTAGCATGCACTCCCTTATGATCTTTCTTAATAGCTGCTGTAAGAGTTCATAGAGCTATGTTTGTCATTGACCTCATCATCAACCTTGCAGATATGAAGATTCATGGAAAAGTAGGCCCCTCTGTTGTGATATGGAAGGCCAAGATTCACTCCAAAATAATGCACTTATAAGAATGATGCCACAATGCATGGAATAAACCTCAAGCTTTAGGTAAAACATGTTTGTTTCAACCCTTAAGGTGCTTTTTCCACCAGTTATTTTACCAGCAAATGTTGATCAGCCTCAGCTAAACACAGTAATGTGGAAGAGGGCACTGGACAGTAAAAACACAAGATGGTGAGTGAGCAGGTTGCCACAGCAACCGTGTTTCTAGGAGCGCATGCATCGTCGCTGCATAGGAGAGGAGATGCTTTGGACTGCCATGGAGCCTGATCACCAAATCAAATATGTAGATAAAATGCACCCACATGTATAAGATAGTGATGTAATGACACAGTGGTGATATAATAAATGACGTAAACAAAGATCTTATCAATTTCAAAAAGCTCGTGACTAATGTTAAGCATTACATGCTTGAGAAAACAATGAGCACTTTATTTTTGGGCCTGTTCATGTAAGGGAAACGGCCCGGACTTTTCTAAATTTAGTGAGTCTTCTGATGTTTACAGCCTTTTCTGTTTAAAGGTTTTGATATGCTCTCAACCAAAGCATCAAATACTGATAAGTGTGTTTCAGAAGTCATAGCAATCACTGTTTTTGTCACTTAAAGTCTGTTGTCATTTGAATGGTTATATCAGCAGTGTTTGGGATTTTGTAAATGGATCACACTTAGGCTATGTTCACACTGTAGGCCTTAAAGCTCAGATCTGTTTTTTGTTGTTCTGTTCACATGACATTTTTAATATGACCTGTGTATGTAAACAGATCCCAGTCCTAACCAGCTAAACTGACCTGCTGGATGGGTTTATCCACCAAAACATGGTCAAGCTCATAAAATGGACTCATGATTGGTTCAAGACCACTACTTTAGCCTCTTTGAGCTTAGCTTTAAGGGTTTTCACCTCCTTTTCCATTTCTATCTAAATTCTGTCAAAAAGAGTTTACTTTCGCTACAACCCTTCAAGTTTTGCCTGTGTAAAAGCGTTAGCCCAAATTCTTAAAGTCTAACACCTTACTGTCCCTCCTGTGACTTCTTCTATCACTGCTGTCTTCAAAGTGGGTTTTCATTGATTGAGACACTCCCACGTTCACTCCTCTGTTGCCTGTCAACACAGGATTGTGATGTGTGTCGCTCCAGAATGATGTCAAAGTCGCAATGTGTGTGACCTAGTCGTTCAGACTGCAGTTAAATTCAGAAAGATCAGATATGTATTGGATTTAGCTACATATTTATGGCTACGTTCACACTGCAGTTAAAAGTGACCCAAATCTGATCTGACTAATATCTGATTTTTTTCTGACTTTGTGAAAAGCACAGGTCACGTTGAATCTAATCTTTTCAGATCAGATTCAGGCTACTTTGGCTATGTTCTTATGGTAGGTCCTGATGCTTAGTTCGGATCTTTTCTCAGGTCTAATGGTTTTTTTTTTTGGCTGTTCACACTGTGTTAAAATCCCAAAAGATCAGATGTGTATGTGTAACTGCAGTGTGAATGTACCCTTTCATATGTGATACTAAATCAGAAAATATCTGATCTTTAGGAATTCAATCCAATGAAAACAGCCAAACAAAATAATTAGATCTGGGCAAAAGGTCAGAGTTGAGTATTAGGGGCTGCAGTGTGAACGCATGGCTGCCTACGTGACTCACATCTGTCACATTAAAACTGATCACATTACAACTGACTTTTATATCTGATACAGGCAACTTTGTATTATGATGATAAATTAGATACACGTGATTCTTTTGGAATGTGAATGCAGTGTGAACGGATAAACAGACAACAAAAAAAAGATCTTAAACAGATCAGAATTAAGCATTAGGGCCTGCAGTGTGAATGGAGCCAAAGTGGCTTGAATCTTATAAAAAAGATCAGATTCAAATGACTTGAGCTGTTCTCACTGTCAGAGAAATCTGATATTTGTCACATATGAGAAAAAAATTAGATTTGTGTCAGTATTAACCACAGTGTGAATGTTTGGCTTTGTACTTGATGCACAACTTTTTCTGACTGCAAAGGACACTACTCACATTGAAACCGATCTTTTCATATCTGATTCAGGTCACCTTCAAATGTGTTACTAAATCAGATACAGTATATATCTGATCTTTTGGAATCTGACCAAAGTGTGACCAGCCTAGCAAAAAAATCCTGATCCAAGTAAATGATCAAAATTGCACATCAATGCTGGCAGTGTGAGCATAGCCAAGTGACCTGAATCTAATATGAAAAGACTAGGTTCAATATGACTTGTGCTGTTTATACTTTCAGAATAAAATTATATTTGTGTCACATATGAGCAAAAGAAAAATCTGATTCAGGCCATTTTCATATGTAGTTCTAAATCAGATACATATCTGATCTTCTGGAACAGCCAAACAAACAAACTTTATCTGACAAATGATTTGAATTGAGCATTAGGACCTGCTGTGTGAACATAGCCAAAGTGGGCTAAATCTGATATGAAAAAAACAGGTTCAATATGACTTGTGCTGTTTATACTTTCAGAAAAAAAATCATATATCTGTCACATATGAGCAAAAAAATCAGATGGGAGTTAACTGTTAACTGCAGTGTCCACGTACAGCTACGTACCTGACTCACATCCGATTTTTTCTGACTGTGTAAACAGTATAAGTCACATTGAAACTATTCTTTTCATTTCTGATTCTGACCTTTTTTCATCTGAGCAAAAGACTAGAATTGAGCATGAAGGCTTTAGCGATGTGTTGTTCATGAGCGAGCTTGTACAAAGAGCCGACTTTTTAACATGAACGATACCAAAGCCCAAACCCAGTTTGAGAGCTATTTATTATTATTTTTATTATTATATTGTTTGTCTGTGTTTGATTGATCAGTTGGGATGATCATTTCTCCACACTGCTCTACCAAAGGCACATCAAGCATTAGGGTCACAAGCTTGAACGTCTGACTTTGTTTTAAATCAGGTGTGTCATACAGCCCAGCCAGTAAGCTGATGTTTTTTCTGACCCACAATGTATTTTCAGGAGACGGAATACTTTGAAAAAAATATTGATATGATGTTTGTATTTATTGAAAAATTGAGCATAATTGAAGTAAAATAATAGTGAGCTGTTTGAGAGCTGAAAGCCAGCCCTTCCTGCTGAGCTGAACCAAATGACCCAGATCACTAAAAAGAGCCATATTTCCCACTACAAGGCTTGCAGTGAGAACATAGCAGCTTATCAAATCTTTCCTTTACACTACATGTCACATTAACCCAGTCACACATAGCAGAGGCTGCTATGTGAAATATCCATCTACTCAACAGTCATAATGTCACTCACCAATGGTCATGCCTTTGGCGAGGAGTATCTTGGGGTTTTAATGTCTTGCCCAAGAACCCTCGAGTAAGACCTGGGAATTGCCCACATTTTTTGATTAAGAGAAAAAGCTCCCTTCCGCTGATCCATAGTCGGTCCTTGTCTCTTCCTTATTATACACAGCATTAGCACTGCAGTAAAAATTTCAGGAGTCAATAATCATTTCTTCATATCTTAATTGCTAAATTACCGCTGCTGCCTCATGATGGATTGCATGAATCTGTGCATTAACCTCAGGGCCAGAAAAGTCCTTCTGCCGTTTGTCATTGCATCCAAACAACCTTGTATTTTTGTTAATTCTGTGTACAAAAATAACATGGTGGTTTAGAAGACCATCATCCTTGTGGGTCTGCTGCAGCTCTTGTGACCAGGCTTGAGGTTTTAGCATTTTGTGGCCATTTCAGACCATGACCCAGATGTTAAGTTCAACCTATGAAGAAAATGGCAGCTGACTCACCAGTGAGACTAGAGGCCACAGTTTGAGAGCCACCTCTTTAGAAAAGAAAGCCTGAGAGCATGTCACACTGGCGACAGGACATTGTAATATTTTAAGATTTATATTCAGTCCTGGGAGTACATGCATGCATATGCTAGGCTAATATCTAAAAGCTACTGCACCGTGCACTTATGTGACCTCCTTTTCTCTCTCTCTCTTTTCTCTCTCTTTCCCCCTACAGTGAGAAGAAGCAGCCTCTGCAGAGACAACACTTAGAAGACGAAATCCTCCCCCAATTTGATTTCTGTTTGAATAATTGTCATGGGAACAAAAAATACAGGGTTTTCTTAAACGACATTTTGAGAAAGAACAAGGTGTCTGAAAGTGAAAGGAAGCATGAGCAAAGTAAAATAAGAGCCCATAAATGTTCAAGTGTGCTTCGGAATAGGATTTTATTTTCCTCTTAATTTTTAAGGTGACTGAAGGAGAAAAACAGATCAAGAGCATACAATATGAAGATCAAGATAAGCACATAAATTCCCTTGTTTGGAGGTGACTTATCAACATCAGAGCAGTAGGGGTGGGTCATGACTCAGTTGCCATGCGTGTTGTCATGGTGACCAGCCCCTGTGCCCCTTCCCCCCTCCTCTGGTTGGTCCAGCTCTTGTTGTGGTTTCACAACCATGGACCTCAGCTGACAGAGGCAGCACCCCCCTGCCCCACCCTCTGTACCTGCTCCAATCAGGCAAGCCGTGTCATCTGTACGAGGAAAAGCTTAGATCAAGTCCCAGACAGTATTTCAGAGAACACAAGATACCTCAATCTACAAGAGAACACAATTCAGGTAACTGATTCACCTGATACTGACACACATCATTGCTGAATTAGCATTAACTCTAATGTTACTTTCATCTTTGTGTTTCCATACCAGGTGATCAAGTCCGACACTTTTAAACACCTGCGGCACCTGGAAATCCTCCAGCTCTCCAAGAACCACATCCGGCAAATCGAGGTGGGAGCTTTCAATGGCCTTCCCAATCTAAATACCCTGGAGCTTTTTGACAACCGTCTCACAGTGGTGCCCTCACAAGCCTTCGAGTACCTCAGCAAGCTAAGGGAACTATGGCTACGGAACAACCCTATCGAGACACTGCCGGCGTTTGCCTTTCATCGAGTTCCCTCTTTACGCCGTCTCGACCTCGGGGAACTCAGGAAGCTGGATTTCATCTCCGAGGCTGCCTTCGAAGGCCTGGTCAATTTGCGCTTCTTGAATCTTGGTATGTGCGGCTTAAAGGACATCCCTAACCTCACCCCTCTGGTGCGACTTGAGGAGTTGGAGTTGTCAGGGAACCAGCTGGGGATAGTGAGGCCTGGATCCTTCCAGGGTCTTGTGTCACTTCGCAAGCTATGGCTAATGCACTCCAGAGTGTCGGTCATTGAGCGCAATGCTTTTGATGACCTCAAGAACTTGGAGGAGCTCAACCTCTCCCACAATTCCCTGCATTCTCTTCCCCATGACCTCTTTACGCCTTTGCACCAATTGGAGAGGGTACATCTCAACCACAACCCTTGGGTGTGCAACTGCGATGTGCTGTGGCTCAGCTGGTGGCTGAAAGAAACAGTTCCCAGCAACACTACATGTTGTGCTCGCTGCCATGCACCCCCAGGTCTAAAAGGAAAGTACATCGGGGAACTGGACCAGAGTCACTTTACCTGCTATGCCCCAGTGATTGTTGAGCCACCCACTGACCTGAATGTCACAGAGGGCATGGCTGCTGAGCTCAAATGTCGCACCGGGACCTCGATGACCTCTGTGAACTGGTTCACTCCAAATGGCACTCTCATGACCCATGGATCATACAGAGTAAGGATCTCAGTTCTTCACGATGGCACGCTCAACTTCACCAATGTTACCGTACAAGACACCGGGCAGTACACTTGCATGGTTACCAACTCAGCTGGAAACACCACAGCCTCCGCAGTGCTCAACGTGTCTGCTTCAGACCCCAGCAACAGCTACAGCTACTTCACCACCGTCACTGTGGAAACAGTCGAGACAGTGAGAGGCGAAGAGGAGAACTCTGCGAGACAGTACATTAATGAGACCTTCATAGATTTCCCTAATCCTACTGGTCAGAGAGGGGTGTTGGAGGGCCAGCCTGGCATTACTATATCTCCCTCTATCTCCTCTCTGTCTCCACTGTCCCCTCGAGCCAACAGAGCAAATGAAAACACAGTGACTGTGTCCATAATGGAGGTAACCAATATCCCAGGCCTGGATGATGTAATGAAAACAACCAAGATTATTATTGGTTGCTTTGTGGCAATTACCTTTATGGCAGCTGTAATGCTGGTTGTCTTCTATAAGCTCCGGAAGCAGCACCAGCTACACAAGCACCATGGCCCTGCTAGAGCAATTGAGATTGTCAATGTAGAGGATGAGATTGGCGCCGGGGCTGGGAGTGGTATCTCTGGTGGATCAACAATGAATTCCGGCACTGGTGGAGAAGGAACCTTGAGGATACATCACCCAGAAATCGTCAACTTGCCCAACATTGGTCGCACGGATACTCTCAACCATTACTACAAGACCCATCATTTCAACAACAACGTGATGGGTCTGAGCATTGGCCCTGAAGGGATGGGACCAGGAGGGATGCTCAATAGCAAGGGCATGCAAGGCCAAGATATCCCCATCTCCTGTACGTCTGTCCCGATCTCTACGTCTAATTTGCTCTCCTCATCGGGCAATGGTACCAACACCAACCCCAGTTCTTTGTCCCCACCGCTGCCAATGTCTCTGCCCATGCCTACCATGGGCTTACATGGATCAATCAAGGGTTTCATGGGTCAGAACCAGAATCCCCAAATGGAGCCACTTCTTTTTAAGGGGAACTCGAAGGAAAACGTCCAAGAGACTCAGATCTAAAAAAAAACAAAAGCAAGCTTAAAGAGAGAGAGTGAGCAAGAGTCGGAGACAGAGAGGGGATTGATGTTGGGGTTTTTGCGCCGAATGATTAGACACTAGAGTGTATTGACATTACACCAGGAGAGAGGATAGACTGACACGGCGATACACAAACACATAGACTTATCCGTGACAGTGTACTGAGCCAAGGATTACCACAATGGGCCACTTGTGTTTGTAGTAACGATCATGGCTATGGAGATCAAGGAATGGACATTGCTACAATGTAAATCTGTGCCAAAGCAAATGTTTTTTGCAGTTTCTACAAGCTGTGTTCTCATAGGGAAAACTAGCCTTTCACAGTAATCAGTCCCCAAACCGTTGTTGGCCAGCAGAGACGAAAGACATGCACGGCACTCACCACACTGACAATTGGAGATATTACAGAACAAAATCCAAGAGACATTTTTCTTCCACACAAAACAAACAAGCCACACTCTCTCTCGAGTGACTCAACAGACTCCCTCATGGTGACAATTATGTAGGCATAAATAGATGGACAAAAAGGTACAGTGCAGTACAAACTACTGTGAAAAATCCACAAATTATATAAATATATTTTCATTTAAATATGTATCATTGCAGACTCCGATGCAGAGATATTTTGGGGTGGATGTATAAGCTGGTATAGTTTGTTTCTTTGTGAATAATCAGGGGGTGGCGTTGGTGGCGGTTGGTTCTGATACATGTTTTAAGTTTGGCTACTTCTCAGAAACATAAGGGCTCAATTGCAACACTCATTGTGAATCTTTGAATTGGCTTTGTGACATAAAGTCCATTTAGGTTGTAGAACAGTAAACGCAGATCTCTGTTTGACAAACTTTTTTCTGTTGCTTCAGTAATAATCATTACAGACTTTTGTGTTCTGAGAGTGTATTATGTATTTTGTAAAAGCCAGCTACTTGGTATTTGAATTGACAATTCTGATACTTAAACGCCAGCATCAAATAATGGTAAAAACAATGTTCCACAAACACTGGAAGGGTGATCCGATGCAAAGACCTGTATGGGTAAAATAAAGTGTTGACAATGTGTTATTTGAATCAGATCAGTAGCCAGATATTTGCTTTTAGACAGATATTTGATATGACCTCCTTGCTCATGGTTACCATAATCATGCCATAAAAATGCTGTCATAAGGATGAATAGACATCTATCTGCAGCAGCATTCAAGAAGGGATTAAACATCCGTCTTAGGATGATTGGAATGAATGGAAATGTACAGTATATTAATAATAATAATGTCTGGTTGTATGACAATTGTAAGATCCACATTTTTACAGTGTAACTTTCATATGTTAAATGCCATTTACGCTTCTTGCGTTTCAACTATGTATTTCTTTATTTTTGTTAGTTTGATATAATGTGTACAGTTGTCTAGCCATGTATCATTACGTGTGAAATAAATCAATCATATATTGGGTTGTGGCTGGTCAATAAGGCAACCACACAAATAAGAGTGAGACATTATGCAGGCCTCTGGGCTAAACCTGGATTGAATGTATGGTTTGTGGTTAAGCCGTTAGTCATCTTGGTAATAATAGGTGCCATCTGCTCATTTAACATGTGCACACAGGCTTTAGTCACTCTCCTATACGTGCTCTTAGGAGCCTCATAACTCAATTAGCAGAAATATTCTTAACAAATGCACTTTTTTTTCTTGAGGTGTGCGTGTTTTAGAAATTCCCTTAAATTAATTACTTTTTGTGGAGTGCATTTCTCAAGCAGGGACCTTTAAATGTTTGTTGCAATTGAGCACAAACTGTTACCTTATTCCAGATAAATGTAACTGAAATAGTGTTATCAGCATCATAACAAGGTTTTTAATGCCGCTCTGGATGGAATTTTGTGATTGTTTTCTCTTTTGTTGCATATATATAGGAGCCGTTTATGTGAGTGATGATGGTTTTCTTATCAGCATTGCTTATTTGAGAAAAAGGGAACACGGGTAGAAGTAATGGTGGTGATAACATGAGTGATGATACCAGAGAAAACTCACCCAGATTGTGCTGTCATAGAGGTTAATCCATGAAAGGAACATTTTCTACATCGATGCACACCACGTTCATCCTGCTAAAAATCAGAGCCATCTTTTAAAAAATACCACAATTCCACACGGTTTTTAATGATCAAATATCTTACATTGTCCAAAATACAGCCAGTATCTCTCAATTTTATCTTTATATTTGTGTAACTTAATCAAAAACCATATTAAATGTGCTGCAGCCCCACGGGTGAATCCAGTGTTCAGGGTTCAAGCATAGCCCCACAGAGACACAAATAGAATATAAATGAAGGCTAAAGACACAACATATGGCCGCTCCCTTGATGTGCTACATTCAGTGGCTCTGCTGTCAGATTTCAAAGAGCATACGAGATACTTCCTTGTGTGCTGCGTGTGTGTGTGTGTGGGGGGTGGGTATTCCTGCATGTAAACCATGGAACAAATCTCCTCACCTGAACGGCTTTATTGTGATGGTGACTCAACTAATCGGCACTGAAATGTTCCTTTCATTCCTCTGGACATCCATAAACATGCAAAGTACTCGCCATTATTATTATTATTAACATTTGGAGGAAATGCAGAGGGGGGGTGTTGGCATTTTAGAACAGTGGCTGCCATTGTACTTCTGAAATATGATGCATCTTAAAAGGAGGCTGGACGACCCGCTTTAATGAAGATCACAAGCCTCAGGATGGAAATCAATGTGCATGGTGACTGTACCTCACCGTGTTACACTGTAGTGAAATGATGCTGGAGTATATGTGTTTTCTTTGCAATTCTTACAATGGGATTTTGCAGCCAAGATGATGTTACTTGGCTTCTTGGGTAGGAAAGTCTAAAATGAAATGTATTATCATATCTGGGACAAGACAAGGACTGACCTTTTGGTCCTTTAAAGGTAAGCTGTTCTGTTTGATAGAAGACTATAAAAATAGCATTGGACTCTTTTAAAAGCTTTTTAAAAGGAGACAGAGAACAGCTTCAGTAGATCTATTTAATACAAAAAAGAGAGAACAAAGCTATTTTGTGTTTTTTTCTTTTCCTCTTGTTGGTTGTACCTCAGTATGTGACATTATCAATCCAGGTCTTCATGTATTTGTCATTAAATGTACTTTTTCACACGTTCACCCAGGTACACAGTGTGGCAGACGGGTGTGTTTCTATTGTTCAAGCAGGTGAACCAAAATGTACCTGCACTTCAATGACTTGTCATACAATGACTGAGAGGTAGAGTGTTATTTTTCCACTGTTTGCTTCTTATCTGCACCCGCTGTAAGGAAAAATTCAGCTTCTAGAAACACAAGATGCTCGCATTTTCTGATGGGACACCATCCTGCAGATCAACTCGACTAACTAAATGAGAAATGAGTTTACATGATGATGTTCTACATAAGTTATTACGTGAGATTTTATAAAAGATCATGAAAAAGTCAAAGGACAGTCTTAAGTACTGGATTTTGTTGCTTTTTTCTTTGTTTACCACACTTTTAACAGGAAAGAGGAGACATTTTAAAATAAGAATATGACTGGATAAAGTGGCTTTGCTCTGCTGCTCTGTGTATGTATACTGTGATAGCTGTAGGCTTTTTATATAAAGTTTGAAATAATGCCATGCAGTGTTTTTATAGTTCACTGCCTCTGAGAAACTGTCAGACAGTTGAAGTATGTTAGGATATTTGAAATCTGGCATTATACTGCAAGCACTTCATTGATATCCTGATGATAATCAGAACAACTTTGCTCCCACTTGTTTGATATTTCATAAGTAAATTTTAACCAAGAAATCTGACTGAACAAGAGGCATTTTATGGCTGATGTTATAGGAGATCAATGCGTATCACTCTGCCTCAGACAGTTCTTTGAATACTTTCCGCTTTAATTCATTTTTTTAAACATACAAGTAAATGTTCATACTACAAACTAGCTACATGTAATTTATGTCTTAAGTAAGAGAAACCCCATGTTGAAACTAGGCACTAAAGTTACTAGCTTTAGCAACTACTAGCATAATGTCCAAACTAACAATAATATCGTCACCGGCATGATATTTTTACTTCATTTGACCAATCACTGAAAATTTTTTTCTAATGCAATATTTGTGACAGTGCTGCCTCTCATGTTGTCTCTAACTGGTCTTACAGCTAAAAATGACTTCTCTTATTGGTCATTAATCCCTGAACAGTGCAAAAAATGAGTGCCAAATGTGTCAAAGCATTTTGTTTAAGTGATAATTAAAGTCATCCTGAACCTAACTATATAGTCTGGCTGCAGACCGCAGCTCTCAGACGCCCCCACTTGCAGACCACTACTGTAAGACACCGCCTCTGTCAGGTTGGAAATACACATTTAAACTTTCAAAATAAAATCGGATTAAACTTCCAATTAGGTTTATTCTAAGGTAAAGATACCAAAAGCTATAAGTAAAACCCTGACCAGTAAAACCTAATTACAAAACGTTTTATAAAGCTGGCTAATCAGTCTGCTGACAGGAAAAAGGTTGGTCTTCCATGAAAACCCTCTTACGCAGCAAACATAGCTAAGGCTAAAGCTAATGAAGCTACATAACCTACGCAGCTAATATAGCTTATTCTAAACCTAACGAAGCTATGTTAGCTTATGTTACGTTTTCTTAAGCTAGACCCGTTTATAAAGTATAAATGCAAACAGTGGCTTGCTCTTTCTTTGCTAGCTTTCATTTTAGCAAAGGCTAACATAGCTACACTGGCTTACATAGTAGCATTAACCACGTAGATAGCATAGCTATGTTAGCTTTAGCTAAAGCTAATGAAGCTAAGTCGAGTCACTGTTTGTGTAACTTCTTTAACGGGTCCATACTATCGACTTGGCCGATTATTGATGCCGATAATCAGTATCTTTTATTTCCTGATAATCAGCTAGAATCATTCAATTTAAAGGTGTTACTTTGGCTTCATTGAAAGGCGTGTCTTCCCCTCTGGTTTTGTTTTCACTTTCACCTTATGTCCTGTTCACAACACAGTCTGACACAGCTACCAGCCAATCAACACTGAGGCCTGAGTGGCACTGACATAGGGAGTGCACGGCATCACTCCCTGTTTCCTGCTGCTACAGTGTTGCTCTGTGCTGTTACTCATGTTGACAGAGATAGTGTTAAATCGTTTATTTTTCCTAAATTTTGCGTGCATATCGGTTCCAAATATCGGTTATTGGTCACATGCACTACTTATAATCAGTATCGATATAGGCCCTGAAAAACTATTAGCACTTAACCCTTAGTCTATACATAATTTAATTCCTGATTAGACTGCTGAGATTTATTTCTTGTTAATTTATGAAATGTTAGTCTGTAATGTGTGTGATATAATTATTTCATGAATGTAACTGCCAAACTTTGTATGAACACAATTGTATTTAAAAGTCAAAATCTAAAACTGGAAACACTTTGTACTGGCAAATGATGTCCCTTTTGTTCTGACTGGGGCACTGTGTCACAGTAGTGGTCTTCAAGAGGGGGGATCTGGGAGTTAGAATTAAAGTATGTGAGTGAGCGATCAAATCAACATGAGATGATTTAACAGTGCATTATAGGTGGACAGTGTCAATTATCTCTGCTCATGGAAAATGAATGTGCAATTTATAACAGAGAACACACCGCCGGTAAAATCCTGAGCTCATTGACATCCTTTCAGAACTATGACTAAGATAAACACATTTTATGGAAGATTTTGCAACTACTAGGATGAAGATTTAAGCTATAACTTAAGCCTACAGTATCAAAGCAGGGGCAACACCTTAAATGTTCAAACCAGGCAACGTTTGATCATATGCATAACTGTTACAACCAGTAGATAGTCTGTGGTAACATACACACAAATAAATACTGAGGTTGTTTTACAGCAGTCTAGTTTCGTTAAAATTGTGGGATTAATTGAGCTCAATAGTATGGCTCCAGAAGTAAAAACCCCATTTATTTTCTTAATAGCTGAATGGTTGATGGCCATAATGTTACAGCCATCCAAGGTATAGTCTCGTTTTAATCTAAACATGGTTAATCACAGTGATGTCTGAGTGGTGGAGTCTGCCGTTGCCATGAAAAAGTTTTTCACTTTATGAAAGAAAGCCATGTTTGCATGGGATTCTAGTGACCTAGTGACCTCAGGTACCTTGTAATGACTGCAGAGGATATCTGTGTTTTAATCCCAGAAAAAATCAACAATGTCTGTAATTTGTAAAGTAAAAATTTGAGGGCACTGGTTTAGCAGAGCAGATGCCCACACACAGAGGCTGTAGCCCCTGTACTGGTCGGATTGATTCCTGGTCTCAGCACTGTTTGGCGCATATCTTTCCCTACTCTCTCTCCCCATATTTCCTGAATCTCTTCAGCTGTCCCATTAAAATAAAGGCATAAAAGACAAAGAATATATATTTTTGAAAACACAAGGGTAATTTACCTGCTAAATCAAGGTACAAAGAGAGTCCACATGTAATACTAATATCATGTAAAGTGGTATCTTTTTAATTGTTTTCTGATTTAAACTAAAACAGAGTTTGCACTGTACATTGTAAGCAAAGGTGTTAGCATGTTTAGACTACTTAGAGTGCTTTTTCTCCAACAAATGACTTTAATTTACTTGCCATCTAAAGACAAGCTTGCACAGCTCTGCTGTTGTATTCTAATAGGCCACATATGCTTCCACTCCCACTCTTTATCGCTCTACCTAAATAAAAAGTTCTGCTTAAAGGCGACATTCAATACTAACACTGGTTAACAGTATGGGTATGCCACACAAAGGCAAAATGTGAGGTACACTACATTGCCTTTTTATATGAAATCTATAATGTGCACCAAGTTATTTACTGCTGATGTCATCCAGCACATCAGCATTTTCAGTTAAAAATGTCTGTTAATTTAAATGTGTTATAGACTTTACTCATCCAGTGAATCCAGTGAATGTGCAACACCAAACTTAGACATCAGGAGATTATTCCAAAATTGCCAACAGACAGTAGCACCAAAAAGACATCTCCTAATCTTGACATCAAATATTGTGTTAACTTGACTGCCTTTTAACTTACATTACTGCCCCAGGACAGACTGTGAGTTGATAGTGATGCCATCATTTAGTAACATAAAGAAGCTTATTTTAGCTGCTTAGCACTTCCATTTGCCCTAATGAAGAACTTCTTGCTCTTAACTTCCTTATCTGTGGTGTTATTGACCCAAACATATAAATGTATAACAGCTGTCTGTACCTTTGTAGACTTTCATCCTGGTATGCAATGAAGGACAAGGGAGATCTATAACTGTGGAGAACAGATACATCAGTACATAAAACAAAAGCAAAGTTCTTCTGGACTTTCATGATTTCAGTGATTTTATTTCTGTTTCGAATGCTGTATGAGGGTCAAAAACGACAAGAACTTAGTTTTAACGAATATCTCTGTTTTTCTGCATTTGCCAGATGATGCAAACATGCATCGTTTTGGAGAAATGGAGAATACAATGCTCAGTGCTGCCGCTTTCTATGCTTTATTGCCCTCCAGCCTGTTGTGCCATCAAGTGACTGAAAACTATGAATTCATTCAGAAACACTTTCATCACATATTTAACCATTTATTGCCAAATGGATACAGAGTTTCACCTGGAAGAGAAGGCTCTGTTCAAAAGATGCTCTCTGGGTTAGTCAAGCAGAATGCTTTGATTTTCCAGGGAGCGCATGGCTAGAAACCCCCATATGGATAATTACATTTATGACAGTGCATACTGAATACAATAAAACAAGTTCAAAAGCACATAATCCATAGTAGCATGAATCTGAATATGAGGGTGCAACAGGTTCTATGTTATAAAGGAGGAGGCTGGGGTGGAGGAAGTTAAGCTTTGCCAGCAGCAGCAGCAGCATGGTGCATCCGTATTAATGCAAGCAGGGATTAGTGAGAAGTATGAAATATTGAAATACACTCAACTAACGATTAGCTTCATTATATTTATTTATCTATTTTTATTTATCTATTTATCTTTATTTAGATTTGAAAATCATTGGGCACGAACCCTCATTTACAATGTCGTTGAGTATATACAGAATAAAAATACATGATATTAAACATATTCTAAAGATATAAAGTACATTAACAAGTTTAAAAAATACATAATATCAATCAGAAAAGGCACATCAAAGTCAATTGAAACAGGTGCAATCAGAGGACAAGACATTCAGCATTAATGATTTAAAGCTTGAAAACATAACATTATTTGCAACAATATTCACGCTGCAATTAAGATAACAATAGAAAGAATGTCTGTATATGTATACTATTTTGTGTATTTGTAATCTTGACAGCACAGGAAATTAGGAAACCTCAATGTCTTTTTGAAGGAATCTCAGTGGATTGTGGGCTGTGTAGTCCCTTTACCTTTATCTCCACCTTTAAATGTTTAACAGCCATGAGCATTCAGGTAGCTAGTTGGCCTTGTTCTTGGATTAGAAATATTAATATCAGGATTTTGTGAAATGTCATTGAAGGAATTAATGGGGGGAGGGGTGGTGCTCAAACCAAAGTCTCTGAAGAATTAGTCAGTCACTGTTGAGCTCTCTTGAGTTAGGACTGAAAGACAATCTGTTATTAATTTCTCTTTTTTGCTGCTGTCACAGTCAAGGTTAAGATGTTGTACTAAATATCATCACTGCTGAGATTTGGTGTGACATTGCTTGATTATTGTAACAAACTTAAAAGCAGTGGTTCCCAATCTTCTTTCCTTAGGGCCCCCCTGTATTCACATCTAAGAAAAAGCTCCACCAGGGCCCACCTGTACAAATTACACATCTATTTTAACTGTTTCGTTGACAAAATCCCAACATGATAGGTCTTCATACTGCTGTTAATTTTTTTTTTGACTAAAACTGTGACTAAAAATGTTTATCGACCGCCTTTTTACCAAGACAAAGACTAGACTAAAACTAGCCAAAAAAATGATCTTTGATGACTAAAACTGACTAAAAGTAAGTTTAGTTTTTATCAAGATAACTAAAACTAAAATAAAATGTTACATTTTCATCGGACATTCAAAATCCAAAATATTTCTCCACTGTGGGTAAATCTGTCAGAGTACAATGCATCTGTACTATTCTGCCTCTAAGCTGTAGAAAGCAAGGACCCCAGGTTTGGCAGGGTGCAGAGAGCATACTAACATGATTTGGTACAAGATTTAGGCAATAGAACCAACATTCGGATGAGGACTTTTATGGACTTAAACTACACTAAAATGTTTTGTCCACTAAAACTAGATCAATACTATAAAGGATAAAAATGACTAAAATGAGACTAAAACTGAAAGGCATGTAGGCCCCGTCCACACGGAGACAAATTCAGGAGTATACGCAAAAAGGTTTTTTGTTGTATCGGTGTTTCATCCACACAGAAACAGTGTTTTGGGAGGCCGTAAACACTACTTTTTGACAACGGGTCCCAGAGTGAACATATCTGTATACGCCTACCATTTCGTCTCTGTGTGGACAGTCAACCGCATCTTTCTTGAAACGATTATGTCATACATAGCCCTGCCCACTTAAATTGCATGCACAAGTCAAGCCAAAACAACAATGACAGATTACAGGGCTGTGTTTGTGCTGGAGAAGCTACTGAGCTTATTGTGGCTTTTACAACAAAATCTGGTGCTCGTTTACCACCACAGAGAACTGCAGACACCAGTTATTTTTAGATCCAATCGTTCTTGTGTCTGTGTAAGCCGCAAAAGCTTTATACGCATGCTTCATAATCTTCTTCTCTCTTTTCTGTCGCAGCGTTATGGTGCCACTTACAGGCTTGGCATATATACTATGGCGCTTTCAGTCCTTTTCAGTGCTTTTATGCTTACGCGGACATTTCCTGAAACAACCACCTTTTTACAGAAAACATTTTTAAAACAAAATGGAAATATATCGTTTTTGTCACCATTTGGACAAGGCCTTAATCTAAAAACTAAAATTTAAAATAGCTGTCAAAACTAACACTGCTATATATGCCTGTTCTTAACAAAAGATCTATGTATACACTATCAACTTTTATGGTGGTGTATTATGGACACAATAAAAAACAAAACAAAACAAAAACAAAAACAAAAAAACCCAAAGAGAATTTGTTAATTTTTTTTAAGAAAAAAACCCTGAAATTCTGAAGTTTAAAAAGTTGTTAATTTAATAGAAAAAAAAAAAAAAATTACTTAAACATTGTAAATGTAAGTGAACCAAAACTTTTTAAGATTATACTGGCAAAAACCCAACAAGTTTGGTTATGTAAATTTTGTATGACTTTACACTGTTGTAAATTTACAGTTTTAAACTCTTTACATTTTTAAGTTTCTTATGTCAAAATTCAAGACTTTTTAAGCTCGTAAATTCCAAACTCTTACTTGCACATTTCTGACTTTTAAACTCTAAAATTCTGAGTTTTTCTTTTAAATGTAAGATTTTATAATCTCTAAGATTTTGGGTTTTTTTTCCCAAAATTTTGACTTTTCTGATTAAAAGAATAACTCTTGTTTTTATTATTTTATTATCATTTTTAATGTTTTGGGTTGGCCCTAATACACTGTTGTACATTATGTTTAATCATGATTTTTCAATAAATATATGTACTTCCTATTTTGACAACGTCCTGCGCGCCCCTGACACTTTTTACTGCTAAAAATGTTAACATAGCCTGTTATCTCCTCCTCTGACACCTACCCCACTGCAACAGTGGCTTCAAGCAATAGAAATACCCCTTACAAATAATCAGTATTCTTTCTGATGGTCTCGCTCACTTTTCTAGGTCATACAGAGGCATCGTTATAAATATCAGTGTGTTTCATAACCAAAAAAAAAGGAGCTTTAAAAGCAACACAAACCTCTAAAATTGCATCATAATGCCAGAGGTGGGCCTTTAATTTCCCAGGAATAAAAACATTTTACTTCTCTATTAGTCTCACCGATTGAAACCATAATCACAAATTAGTCAAGTAACTGATTAAGAGTGGTGGCTGTGGAAGTAAAGACAAATTAATCTAACGAATTCCACCCAACACTATTATGCCCTGTAATCACTACAGCATGGCAACTGCCTTCATATATCAAATGGACCATCATGTTGCATTAGCATAATTGGACATTTACTGGCACTGCTATATTCTTGTTATTAGTGTATGTTATGGATTTGCAAATCTGGCAGAAAAGGAAAGAGAAGGAAAATATTTTGACGCTTTAAGTCATGCAATGCAACATAAAAGATTTTCACCTCCAACTGAAGCAGACTATCTCATTTTCAGGCTTCATGATTACATCATCGCATAAGGCTGATTTAAAGAAAAAAAAGGTTGGACAAATCTAGCTTGATTCCCCTGCTTCACTGCATCTGTATTAGATATTTTTTTTACTTATTTTATCCCCTGAGGTGAGGCAAAAATGTACAGACTCTATCAGATATTCACTGCGGAGTAGAAGCCCACATTAGGCATCAACAACCTCGAGGGATTCATGTAATAACAAATGCATCAGCCACGAACCATGACAACGAATTTGAATTATATGTTTAGATAAAATGTTTGTGGCCTTACAGCAGACAGATTGTATTTGAAATGTCTTTGGGGGCACTATGCAAAGTATTTTTCTTGAATGTAATTGTGCCTGGCTTGTACTCTGTTTCTCTGGAGAGCTTGGTTACACCCATGAGACTTTGTGCATATGATGTTAAAGGCCTGCAAATGGGAATAGGAAGACAGCTAGGGTAGATTACGGGTGCGTCATTGGAGAACACACCCAAAGTGAAAGGAGCAAATGTTGTAGCTTGAGGTGACTAATTTTCCAGCACATTCTTCATATCTGTGTGTTTTCAGCTTATGCAGACATATATGAAAGCTTGCATTTGCTTTCTTCTTGCTATGTTTGAGAAGTGTATATATGAAGAGGGGAGGGGGTGTTAAGCTTGCAAAGAGTGTATGTGCAGCAGAAAAGAATGCATTAATATGCACTGAAGATGAAAGAGAGCTGCTCTAATGCAAATACATTCTTGCATGCATATAATGTGATGGAGTAGGGTCATATTGAATTAGAAAAGGTGGAATTTTTAAATGCCGGCCATATCCACGGGAGGTATTCCTCTCAACATAATAACCCAAACTATGCAGAGTAAAAAGAAAGAGCTTTGTAAAATAGAGCACTCTCCTTGTACCGTGCATCATTTTCTGCTTTTGCTGCAGTCATTTTCTAGAAACCCACTCCGTCTGCACCGTCCTCTCCTCTTTTTTCCCCTGTGCTTGTCTTCTCCCTTCAAATGCAATAACCTCCCAGCTGTGTGTTTCTCCAGGGATTCCCTGGCTCCCCTGGCCCACAGACAGACAGACTGCAAAGTCTGTGGGGAACCTGACACAACATAAACTCCACTGTGAAGCAGAGGTGTCAGAGTCTGTGGGCCGCGTCGCCGCTGATCGAGGTGGAACCATGGAAAGCCTTTTTATATTTTCACACTTTTTAAGGCGGCAACAAATGTGATTAACATGGGTGGCAGAATTTTAAAGCTAAGTATAGATCCTGTGTTTGTTTGTACAAGAGGGGGGATCACACAGAGCTGTTAGCAGGCTCAGCTCGGACGGAGAATCCAAAGTGTTGCTCAGGGAGAGAGGAAAAAGATGACCCAGTTGGATTGAATTTGTGGTTAAAGGATAAAAGGCAAACAGAAGCCTTTTGTTTAAAGGTTCAGTTTTTGACTGTTATTACATGAAACTATGCTGCTGAATTATGAGCTGCTGTTCTCACAGGGCTTATTTCTCATACTGTACTGAGCACACTTTGCTTTGTTTCCATCTATATTTAGATTCTCTCTCTTTTCTCCCAGTATCATTAAGCAGGGGAGGCTTTGACTCGGGAATATTGTTTCCTTTTCTCAGCCAAAGATATCAATTAATAATCCAAAGAGCCAGGAGAGAGAGAGAGAGAGAGAGAGAGAGACTGCTATAGAGAGGTTATATTTGTAGACATGTATCTCTTGTTATTTGTGAGCACTTTGCAGCCCCAGACGTCTCTTCACCTCTTCAGGGGATAAAAACACTCAACCTGACCAACACGGCATGTCACCCGGAAGAAATAAAAGGTTGTTTGTTGCTCTTTTGACTAAACGCTGCTGAAGTGTTTCTGGAGTATACTATAGCCGTGGAGGTCTATATGTTTCCATGGGCTTGGATTACGGATGAGCTGCTGCAGGGATTCATATGGAGTTTGATTTCTTTTTTTCATTGATGCTAATGGACCATGAAAACGTACAATGTAACACTTTCATTTTTTGTACAAATGCCCTTTTTTCCTTAGAAGAAATAACTTTTTAACCCTTAACATTTTCCCTTCAAAATGTTTGAAAAACAGTAAAATGTATTTCTTAAAACCTAAGGTGGTTCAGTTTGAAAGAGTAGATTTAAGATGGTTTATTATTTGTTGGTTAAATTGAAGAGGATTTAAAATGGTAAAATTATAGATGGTATAATATTTGTTGGCTAAATTAAAGCCAGTTCAATCTTAAATGGTTAAATGTTTTAGCTAGTTTGAATTAAGGTAACTTTTTATCTGTGAAATCTGCGATGGTTTGATTAGAGGTGGTAAAATATTTGATGGTAAAACTTTGGATGGTTTAATTATAGATGTTAAAATTTTAAGTGATTCAATTTAAGATTGCAATATTAGTTTGGTGAAAGTTAAGATAGTTAGATTTAAAATGGTAGATCTAACATGATCTTATATTTGTTGTTAAAATTAAAGGTATTTCATTTAAAATGGTCAAATTCAAGATGGTTTGAATTTGATGCGGTTAGCTTAAAAGGTAGATCTACGATTATATAATATTTGTTGGTTAGATTTGAAGTCCCTGTAAAGTGACTGTAAAGTGTATTAATCTTCAAAACTATGAAAAATGGGGGTAGCTGGCTTTTAACTTTCAGTGAATGCAGTGATATCAGCTAATAACAGACTGTACTGACATGAACTGCTCAGTGGTTTTACATCATAGTTGTGTTGATGGGGACTGATGATGTCATTGGCTAAGATATTTGCCCTGCTCAAATTAAATTAAGCCAGGAAAGAGGTGAACAACTGTTTAAATCCAAAATTCAGTCACACAAAGTTTGGATTTCACTTTACAGGGACTAAATTGTTGTTGTAGCTTGCATTGGTGAAATATCACTGTCAAATATAAATCAGTTCAGTTAAAGTTCGCCAAATCTATGTGAGTAAATTACAGCTTTGTAAAGCATAAGTCTGACGAGTTTCAGTAGATGCATGTAGAAAATTTTGGTGGAAAAGCTAATGAGGTATTGGTATGACCAAGTAAATTAATTCTCTATCTAAATATACAACAAAGAAAATTAGTTTCATAATTCAAAAGGAATTGCTAGATGTAAGTCAAACCCGCTGGTGGGAAAACAACACTGTCTTGATGCTGAATCAGAGTGAAAATCAGTAGGACTGTTTTGAATCAGAGCACATTGTAATGGTCCTTTCTTGTATCAATTTGTATGTACAATTACATAAAAGAGGACATTTAAAGTAGGTATTTTACTAAAAGGGCTTATTTAGGCCTTTGTAAGCTGATACTTGAGGTGATTATTTTCCTATGAATATTTTGTTAGCAGTGTGAACAGACTCTTCCTGTGTAATTACTGGAGAAGGTATAGAGCAAATTGTTCCCCAGTGCCTTCACTCCCACACACAGACACTCTTTCAGGCCCTGTGCTGATGTTGTTATTAGATTATTACACTTACTGGAGTATTGATTTACCATAAAGGCAGATAGAGGGAATGTTTTTACTTAGCCTGGGTAATGTTGTGGTTATGGTTTTTGCTTTTTATGGCTCTCTGAATTATAGAGTGGCTTTTACTTACCTCTCTTATGGTTAAGTATTACAGTTAACTCTGGAGCTATTTTATTAAGGAACAGTTCATAATTTTAACACAATAAAACATAAGGTCAGACATCACAGGAAAACCTTCGAGCATTTTGTCTGCAAATCTAGCATTTCATTTTCTTGTACAGTGTTACATTTTTGATACCAATCCCATCAGCAGCTTAGCCTAGCAAAAATCCTTGAACAGGGGAAAGGGACAACTTTTTCTATAAAAGGTCATCACTGTCTTCACAACAACACCACCAGAGATAATTCAGAGTTTAAAAAATAAAATTACCATTAATGCATCAGAACAGAAATAGGATGCTATGGCTGGTTGTTAGCTTAGTCTAGTGATATGGATTTAAAACAGAAGAGAGAGAAACTTTTTTGTAACATAAGCAACAACAATTTCTTCAACAAAAACACCAGAACTGTAATTTCAGAGTGTTACATAAAAATATAATTTCTACTTAAATATCAGAGCAGGAAACATGGAGCTGCATGCAGCATCAGACTGTCTGTTACAGAGTCTTTACAGCTGCATATCTTGACCAGCAGTTTCTCTGTTCTAGTTTTACGTTTATTTACATATCTGACTGATCGTTCTTGGCGCTTAAGTTTCGTTTTGTCCGGACACTTCAGTTTTACTTTCTAAGCTGGAGCAGAGTGGGGAGGGGTGTGAACAGACCTTTAGAAGGTGGGATTGGGCTGGTAAACTGTCATCATAAAGAAAACAACCAATAGGTCGCTACCCCTGCTCTATGGGCCAGTGCTTAGAAAAAATTTTAAAAGTAAATACATGATACTAGCCCCAAAGTACTTCGGCCCACCGGGAAAATGCCCAGTATGCTAGATTGCCAGTCCACTCCTGCCGCCAGAAGCTTTCAGTGTGGCTCTTTTCTATCATGTAGTCAATATCTGATTAAATTGCTGCTTTCTACATCCAAGCTAATTGCTACTGTGGTGGTAGCCATTGTATACACCAACCTACAGTACTAAACCTGAACCGTAACAGTCACAAGCTCATGCCAACACAGATCATGAAAAGCGTTCAGTGTGGCTCCCTGTTCTTGTTTTGATAAAGAAGTGTGGTCCAGTTATGACAGTCTAGCAAAGTTAGCTCTTGACAGCATTGATTCGATTTATCTTTTTGCATCAAGAGAGCCTAGCAGCAGACATCAGACATCCTTAAATGTATGGACACTTGGACTTTCTTGATAGCATGTGGATTGCCTACTATGTTTTTTAATTGAGGTGTCTTTTCATTAAAACGTAACTCTATATGGTATATATACCAAAAACTAAGCAACATTTTATTTTTATCGATAAATTTCACATTTTTAGAGAGAAAAGATGTTTTAAAGTGTAGATGTATCCCGGCCTTGTGCTACATTTGGTTCCAAAAATGCTTTGCATGTGGCTCCCATCCACCAGAAGCACAAGCTTAAACACTTTAAAACAGGGTTTCTTCTATCAATGTGAAATTCATTCACAAAAATGAAATGTTACTCTGTTTAGTACCTTCACCTTATGGAGTTCATTTTTTTAATGAAAAAAGACACCTCAGTTAAAAAAAAGGATAGCAGGCAGGGATGTCCACAGAATAAGCTGGGCCCCTGAATGGGCCCTCCCCTGTTGAGATTTATAGATATAAATACATGTGTGTTGGATGTGTAGAATTGCTAATCTTCATTTTGAACCTGAAAAGCGTGTTAAACTATTACTGGGTTCTGATGTTGGAATTACTTATTGGTGCTCATATTCTTTTTTTCTTTTTACCCCTTTAGAATAGCTTTTCCACACATTTTTGCTGTTTCCTTTTGCCATTTGTAACCCATTTTGGCTATTTTTTTCTCCCATTTTTGCCACTGTTTTCACCCCTTTAATGACACTCTTTTGCTACTTCCCGATCATTCTTACCACTGCTTTTTGGTGTTTATATCCAGTTTTTTCCATTCACCCATTTAAGTTGCTTTCCACTAATTTTTCCTACTATTTGCCCATGTTTGCCACTTCTTTTTGCAAGTTTTTATGTATTTTTGCTGCTCTTAGCCATTTTTGCCACTTTTTGTCTAATTTTGCCTCTTTTCAAAATTGTGTTATTATTTTCCATTTAAGTTTTCTTGATTTTTTAAAATTTTTTTATTTTCTTGTATCCTGGCATTTGTGCAAATCATGACTATCTTTGAAGTCTAGCATTACTTTCCTAATCATTTAGTTCAGTATGCCCATCCACATTACTACTTTACCAATATAAAGATTTTTTTTTTCGAGGAAAAGGGTTTATATTATTATAAGGGCTATATTTGTATGTCAGAATCCCTGCAAAAATCTTGCTTTGTTGCTTTGATTAGAGTGGTAATTATTAAGGTTAAAAGTAAAATATTGTTATCACAGCTTAACTTTACAATGGACTGTGATTTTGCTGACTTCCATGGGCCCCCTATGACCTTTCACCTTTAGAGGAGAGTTCCGTTCGCTGTAGGTGCTCGCTAGGTAGCTGGACGTGTTTCACCAGTCGTCACCTAAACGCCTTTCAGTTCTGCACCTCAGGAAAAAGTCACGTGGACTTTATATAAAAGAAGGATAACTTTCACAATGCCTGCCTGTCTATGCTTTGCAGTAAAAGTGATTCAGAACTACGGCAGCTCATAAATCTCACCTTTTGAGATGGCGGAGCTAAATTTTAGCTAAGATGCCAACTCTACAGTAGCACAAACAGACCTGAACATAAACACTTATCTGAATTAAAACTCGCAGAATTCTTCACTTATCATTGAACAACAGCCCCTTTATTCACGGGGTTTACAACCGTAACGTGTTGTTGGGATTGATTGATTTGGTGACATAATTAATACATCTAAACCCACTGATATGATAGTACACAGAGAGGACTTCACTGAGCTGGAGATCAGCTGGTCTCCAGTGAATTACTTGAAGAATGAAAACAATCAAGAACGGTCAGACACACAGAGAAAGGAAATTACCATGTTTTTGCAACATGTAGACTGAATACTCACATTCAGAGGAATTATGAAAGGAAAAAATGTATTGAAAGCTGTTTTAATTTGACTGTTCAATATTATATTAACCCCTTGTTCTCCTGTACTAGCAGACACACAGAGTGCTGGCTAAAATCTCCTTGTGACTTTAAATTCATTTTAATTTGTGCTTCTTGGGAAAATTTGATATTTAGTTTGTACTATTATTGGGATTAATAACACTAAGGAAGTTACAAGTACAGAAGGACGAACATGTACCAGTAAAAACTCATTATTATATTTACCTCCCAACTTAATGTCAAAGTAAGACACCTGGGTGTGATGATTATCACAGGCCTGGCATTTAGTCTGTCTTATAAATAAAATCAAATAAACTTGGATTATTATGAAATTACCTTGTTTTCCCCTTTTGTGCTAATTTTTGTTCAAGCAAAAAATAATTATGATCTTATAACCAGATTGTACCAAATTGAATCGAATCGAACCAAATCGAATTGGATTGGACTGAATTGTTCTGTATTTTAATGAATCGTTAGTGAATCAAATCGTAGTTTCTGAATTGAGATTCGAACTGAATCGTCTCAAGGAGGAGAGATCCACACCCCTAGAAATGACCATAATGGACTTCAGTTTATTTTCACAGAATGGACCAAAAAGGATCTATGACAGGTGCTAATCGAAGTCGTCACCTTTGTTGTTGTTGTCTCCTTTTTTTTGTGCTGTGTTTAAACACATAGAAATAATGTAATGTTTGCATTTCCATACAGACAGTAAGAGATTAAGTGATCTTTTGGCATCCATGTTGCTTGTTCCTGCAACAGCCTCCCAGTTGGTTAGCACTAAAACACGGAGCCATTCCCTTACACCACTTCAAGTCATTCGCAGGCCATATTACCTTCTCATTGCTATGCTGACCTGCTGTTTGATCAAGTGTTAAATGAGAGCCCAGGGCTGTATAATGAAGAAATCCATGCAAATTGCAGGCATTCTCTACTGCATGTGTATCTCATAAATATGTCAAAGTCATTGAAAAACTGCCATGTCAGTCAGCTGATCCACATTATTGTCTTATTACTTTTCTTAACACAGGATAGGATCAGTCTATGAGGCGTTTCAACAGATATGCACCAAGAAAAGTCCAGTCAGGAGGATTCAAAAAACAGACGGACACAAATCTAACAGAAACTCTGCTTCATTTCTCAATTCCCAAGCCTCTTATTTGGTTAACTCTGCTTTTGTCCTAAAGAAGGACATTTTTGTCCTGTGGGGATGACAATATTGACGTCTAGAGATGAGTTATTGATTGAAAGGAGAGGACAGAGAGATTGTTGACATGCAGCAGGCAACGACTCAACGTCCCACACAGCTTAAACAGTCATACATGTATGAAGAATATTAATTTCTGTCCTGGTTGATTTTAATCTACAGAGTTTTGTACAACATGTCAAACAGATAAACACATTCACTGAGGAACAAGGCGTGTTGCAGGCGCTTGGTTCCTCAGCAGGCCACAAATCTTTACATGTTGGGAAATTGATGCAACAGCGCTTTGTTCTGACGCCTATAACGATACATATGGAGAGATAATGAGATTGCTTTCTGTGCTGATTAAATGGGATGATGACATCGATATGAAAGAGCTTGTGTGTGTACTCCACATCTTCTTATCTATAGTGGGTCATTTGACCTGCATTGGATTGCATTGATTTAATCATTGGGAAATAAGCACACAGCAGCTCAGCCTCCAACCGCCCACTAAAGAAAGATAAACCAGGTAGGAGTGTGGTGTGTGAGACTGAAATGAGGATAAGAAAAAGCTCAAATTCGATGCAGGACAAATAATTGAAAGAGTTACATGGCTAATGGTTAGCATGTGTCATTTCAGGGAAAGAGATGAGTGATTATTTGTTTATTTGAGTAGGATCCCTATTAGCTGTACCCAAGAGCACTGCTAGTCTTCCTGGGGTCCACACTAAAAAGACACATATTTACAGGTACAAACCATTACATGTAGGCAAGACAATTCAAATGAATAACCCCAATTGAAAAAAAAACTTGGGGCATTGTGTAAAATGTAAATAAAAACATAATGCAATGATTTTCAAATGTCATAAACTCATATTTTATTCACTATAGAACATAAACAACACATCAGATGCTGAAACTAAAACATTTTACATTTCAACATGTTTCTGGGTTGTGTTCATATTGACTTCTGTGCATTTCACAGTATTAACTGTAATTAACATTTGTGGATGGCACCGCGAACTGTGTTGACAATGATTTCTTGAAGCGTTCCTAGGTTCATGCAGTGATTTCCAGTACAGAGTCATGCCTGTGATTAATGCAGTGCCACCTGAGGGCCTGAGATTATGAGCATCTCATTTTTATCTTTGGCCTCGTCCTCTGTGCACAGAGATTTCTCCAGATTCTGTCAGTCTTGATGATATTATTCTCTGCAGATTGTGGGATTATTAGGATTATTTTTTGCAGATTAGTAACCTCTGCCCATCTTTACTACTGAAAACCTCTCTAAAATGCCTTTTCCATATTTAGTCATGAAGTCATGTTACCAGTTAACTTAATTAGTTGCAAAATGCTCCTCCAGCTGTTTTTCGTTATCACGACTTACTTTTCGATCCTTTTATTGCCCCATCCCGACTTTTTTGAGATGTGTTGCTGCTATTAAATTCAGAGAATCTCAACAAAGCTCTATGCACAAGGGACAAGGCTGAAGGTCAATACTGGACTCTTAGGATCTTCAGGTCCTAAGGCAGCACTGCACAATCCAGAAATGCTGCTGTCCTCTCTGGGCTCTTTTAAGATGGACTGAGGCAAAATGGAAAACTGTTCTATGGTCAGATGAATCAAAATTTTAATTTCTATTTGGGAACCATGGAAGCCGTGCCCTGTGGACTAAAGAGGAGAGGGACTGCCTAGCTTGTTATCAGTGCACAGATCAAACACTTGCATCTCTGGCGGTAAGGGGTTGCATTAGTGCCTATGGCATGGACAGCTTACACATCTGGAAAGGCACTATCAATGCCCAGCTAAACCACAAATCACAACTATTATAACAAAAAATATGGCAAAGAATATCCATGAGCAGCTGGAATACTACATCAGAGAAGACTGGGACAGCATTCTGCTCCAAAAACACCAGTAACCAGTCTCCTCACTTCCCAGACGTTTACAGACTTTTGTTACAAGAAGAGGGGGTGCTTCACAACTGTAAACATTGCCCTGTCCCAGCTTTTTTTTTAAATGTGTTGCTGTCATCACATTCAAAATTAGCTAAAATTTGTCATGAAATGGTATCAACATCTGCAGTTTCAACATCTATGTTGTTTGTGTTCTATTGCAAAGATGTTTTGCAGATCATTGCATTGCTTTTTTTTTTTTTACATTTCACACAGCACCCCAACTTTTGGTAATTGTAGTTGTACTTTACACAAATCAAGAAGCTTTTAAATGTCCATTAAAAAAGATTTTAGGAAGTTGAAGTACATTTCATGTGTATAGTGTCCTACAAATATGATGCTCCAAGGCATTTCTTTATATGATCATTAAAATAGATTTTTGTGTCATTTACTCAGTTATGGCAGCATACAGAGTGATAAGATTCCTTTCGAATTATGCAAATTTGCATGAGACATGTGAGTCTGCACCCAGCATGATGCGATGAGAGGGGAATTCACCAACACTTGGCTGCTAGTGTTAGCATTAGCATTGGTCACACATTCCCCCTCCCTCTCTCTCTCTCCCTCTCTCTAACCATCACCTCCCTTCCACCAACATGTCTCCATCCTCCTCCTCCTCCTCCTCTTCTCTGCCTGCCTGCGTCCTCTCTTTCCTGTTCTTGCTGCGGTGTTGCTATAGCAACGGAGAAATGTGGGAATACCTCCGTCCTTCACAGCGGCAGAGAGAGGAGGAGAGAGATAGGAGAGGCAGGAGGAGAGGATGGGAGGCAGACAGAGAGTGAAGGGGGAGACAGAAGAAGAGACAAGAGTGTGGAAAAGACTGTTAATTAAAAGCAAGGGGCAAGTGGCTGCGACTCGCCACCTGAATGGACGCCATTGGCTGTCACTTAGCCCCTGACTCTGAGCCTTTGTTCCCCCTTCCTCCTCCTCCTCCTTAAGAGCCACCCCCCTCTTATTTAGATTCAGTGATGAAGACTGTTGGGGGAGGTGGTGGGTGACAGTGTGGGTGGGTTTGACCGAGATGGCACTGTGTCGCACAGCCGCGGCGTGCAGCTTCACGCTGGGGCCCTACGCACGCCATTTGTTTGACGATCCATGTGTTCTGGATGTCTCCATTTGTAGTGAGGCTGCAGTTTCCATGACAACGCCTGGACTAAAATAGCACCCCGCTCTCCTTCCTCTCTCTCTCTCTCTCTCTCTCTCTCTCTCTCTCCTCTGCTTCACAATACACTCATAACTGTTCACTCCTGATCTTGGGCCTTGTTCTATCAGGCTGAGATGTCCCACTCTCCTCATCTCCATTCATCACATAGACTGAAGCACATCAAAGCTAACTGGCACCACCTTCAACCTCACCCATCCAGCTAACACCATCATCATCCTCATTTTTGCACCACACGTTTTTTTTAAAAATGCACATCGATGCATCACTTCTCCTCCCACCTCTTATCTCCCATTTTCAGTCTCTCGGTCGCCACCGTGCAACAGATTCTGTCAACATGCATCAACCTCGGCGTTGCCATGACGACAGTCTTGAAAATCACTGCAATTATTTCAACAAAGACAAAAAAATAGCTACAGCCACTTGAGGGAGAAGGAGGAGAGAGGACGGACAGCATGCATTAGTGCGTGTTTCATGTTTGTGTGACTGACAGGGAGAGAGAGAGGGATGCAGAGATCCAAGTCTGTGCATGTGTGTTTAGTGACCCTTCAATGAACTGGTGTGTATCAACTGTTTTCAAATGTGCGTGTGTATTTGTGTATTTACAGTATGTGTGTGCTTCTGGTCTCAAAAGGTAAAACTTCTTTCCCTTCCTCCTCTCAGACCCTTGAGGATCTGAGTGTTGTTGTGCAGATCAGTGCAGGTGGACTCACTGACCCATTTGCACAGGTGTATGGTAAGCCAGCCTGTACCAGCTACAATGCCACACATGTTCATGTATGCGTGTGTCGGTGTATGCGTGTGTCATATAGTGAGGGAATTGTTGTGCACTGTTGTGGGATAAAGAGAAAAGAATAAAACAGATGGGCAGAGAGAGATCTGCACAGTGGGCGAAAGTGTTTAAGTATAAATATTCTACTGCTGTACTGTGAGGCCGCTGTACAATCCTTCATTATTTAAACTTATGCTACTTAATACTTTAATCCCACTACATTTCATTCTGCCCCATATAGATTTAAAATTAAGTCTAACCAGTGTGCGAACTACACCACCACTTTCAGGGAGAGCTCACTGTTGTGAAGATGTGCAGACTGTTGTTGCACAGAACAACACAGCTATAGGTGCTTTTACTATTAGGGAAAAGGTAGGCAATGTCTGGGGCCTTGTGCACTGAGTCACTTGTGAATATAGTCATTATAGATAGGTACTATATGAATAAAAATGTTCAGCTGCTTTACCATTACCCCAGCAAGGACTGTAATGACATTGTATTCAAATACACATACTTGCCACAAGATTTTAGAGTGTGTCTGTGAGAATCTGTGCCCTCTCATTCTGTAGAGCATTTCTGAGGTCAGGCACTGATGTTGAACAAGGAGATCTGGCTTGCAATCTCCTAACAGTTCAACCCAAAGGTGCTCACTGGGGTTGAGGTCAGGGCTCTGTGCAGGCTCGTCAAGTTCTGCCCCATCAAACTCATCAAGCTATGTCCTTATAGTCTTTACTTTGTGCACTGCGGCACAGTCATACTGGAATACAAACAGTCCTTCACGAAACTGGTGCCACAAAGTTGGAAGCATAGCATTTTCTAAAATGTCTTGGCATGCTGAAGCATTAAGATCATCCTTCACTCGAGATAAACCCAGAAAAACAGCCAAAGTTCACAGTTGGCACAGTGCAGTCAGGCAGGCAATGTTATCCTCATCTGCCAAACCCAGACTCATGCATCTGACCTCCAAACAGAGAACTGTGATTCGTCACTCCACAGAACATGTTTCCACTGCTCTACAGTCCAGTGTCAGTGTGCTTTACACCACTCCATCTGATGCTTGGCTTGCATGAAGCTGTTTTTGTTTTTGTGTGATTATGAGTGCCAGTGGAGGTTCAGAACTCTTCAGCTATGGAATCAATATGGTCTTTCACTATGTGGTCGAGTTGCTGTTGTTCCTAAATGCTTCCACAAGGCTGTCAAATGATTAAAATTCTCAATCAGGGTTAATCTTCCAATTTAATAATTCCACTATTTTGCATTTTGTCAGGGAATTTAAGCGTGTTTCTTGGGGGTAAGAGTTTCTTCTTTTGGGATTTACAATGTTTTAGGAGAACTATTTGTGGAGTGTGTTTGCAGCTGTCACTGAAAGACGTAAGAAAGTGACAAGAAAAGACCTTATGAGGGAATGATTTTTTTTGTAATGACAAGTACGGATGTATTTTGGGGATGACCATATTTATTTTACATTTTAAAACTGTTATTGAATTGTTTTTGATTTTTGGATTTTAATTAAGATTAATGCATTAATGCTGACAGCACTACTTTTCATGTAAGGAATGGGGTTGTTTATTGTTACTGTTATCTGTTTCTGACAAATGATTGAAATGTTTTATTGCATTTAATCCTGGAACTTCTGTAGGTAATTGTGATTAATCCTCCCATTTCAAAATGTCAGTATTTTACCCTTAAAGCTTTTATGTGTTTTATTTTGGATGTTGCGAAGGCACATTAAGTATGTGATTAAAAACTGAAGCACTAATAATGGATAACTAATCAACTTTGTTACTTTGAGAATACAGACACATTCTGAATTTGATCCCTGCAACATGTTCCAAAAAAGATGGGACAGGAGCATGTTTCCCACTATGTTAAATCACCTTTTCTTCAAACACTCTGTAAGCGTCTGGGGACTGATAACTAATTATAACACTAATTAAGGTATTGAAAATTTAATTCTTCCTCATCTTTGCAAAATGCACATCTAAAGTGATGCCATAATACAGCACTGTACATTTTTAACTGGAGACAGGTCTGGGCTTCATACCTTCACTCTTTTACTGTGAAGCCATGCTGCTGTGACTCATGCAATATATTGTTGTACATTGTGTTGTTGAAAGAAGCAGACAAAAAGACCTGATCTGCATGGATGGAAGTGTATGCTGCTCCAAAACCTGTATGTACTTCTCAGTATTAATGGTGCCTTCACAGATGTGCAAGTTAACCATGCCATGGGCACTAATACACCCCCCACACTGTTACAGATACTGGCTTTTATATGTTAAGCTAGTAATAATGGTCCTCTGGGTGGTCCTTTTCCTCTTCAGCATGGAGGATTCAACAGGCATTACTGATTGTAAAAAAAACTAAGCCGTTCAAGGGGGCTCCTCCCTTATAACCAGTCATGGTCCCACCATCAATTATCCGACTTATCTGTCAAATGTTGCAGGTGTTTTGCACATTCCACAGCTTTCCCAGTTATTGTAATGATTAAAAAGAAATTGAAGTCCCATAAAAGGACTAAAACTGGGGCACAGATGACTTAGGTTAAAGTCTAGCCTGTGGCTCTTTGCCTGCATGTCTCTTTCCCACTACTTTATCCCTATTTCTGATTCCATCTACTCTCTTCTACTATTAATAATGTCCTTAAAAGCCCAAAATATATCTTTAAAAAGGACTGAAACTTTGTCTCTATGACATTTGTGTGTCTATTGTCTGATGTTAAAGCTCCTGAGGAACTTCGGTTTGTCTTGAGTTTGGTGCCCCCTGTGGACAAAACATGAACCCTTGTCTCTTGAATGCTTTTGTCCTGAAATTGTAAGAGCAGTGTTTAAAGAAATACTCATTTTTAAACAGTTAAATGCATCACTCATTGTGAAAGCAGTCATCATGGAAAATATAAATAAAGTCTGTTTGACACCTACCCTGCTGCAGCTGTTTCTGGCTTCAATAATAACCATAAAGAAACAATCAATCTTTATGCTGATGGTCTATTTTGCTATGATTAGTCATAAAGAGGCCTCACTTTTAAACTCAGTCTGATTCATAACCCCCCCCCCCCCAAAAAAAAAACATCCCACAGGAGCTTTAATCTTCAAAAAGTTTTCACAATTATGTTGTTTTATTGTTTATCAACCCCCCTTTCAGGCCTTTTAGTTGAGTTTTCACTAAATATTTCTCAGATTTGGTGCAAAAGTCAGTGTTTACATGTTTTTAGGATTGACTCAAAGTAAATTACAGTAATCAGGCTTATGAAAATAAAGGAAAATGCCACCAATTTTGTGTTTTTAATTACATGTTTTTAATCATTTTAGTATGACTATGGATGTTTGTAAAAGGAAAAACATAGAATTTGGTTTACAATAACAATGCTCTGTATGACCAGCCTTGTTCCTTAGGTGAATTTGGATGAGGCAGAGAGTTCTCATGTCATGGTATTGTAAGTTTAACTGTAGTAAAAGGGATTATTTTCCCGGCTTGTTCTGCATATAGAGAACATAATGATTAGAACATTGATGTAACACTGACAGGCCACCTCAGCGAATTACATCTCCATGTAGTACATAGTACAACAGATCCTATCTCCCACTTATCAAACATGATGTCAGCACTGTATAGCTCCACATCTTCACACTCACTAATCCCATTGTATCCCATAAAGCTGCTTTGATACTAACAGACACTTACATGTGTGTCGAGTCAGGGAAAACACTGCAGGCCCTGTAATTTTGGGTCCAAACCCACGGCGGATGACATAGCAAGTTATAATGAGTGTTTGTGGCCCTGGGCCCAGTGTGTAAGTGCGTGTCTGTGTGTTTACGCAAGTAGGAGTACAATTTGTGAAGCCAGGTAGGTGAGTCTTAACCCATTTCTTTTGTCCTATTGTTGCTGAAAAGCTGGAGTGTTTTAGGATTGTACTACTGTGGCTTTAAAGTGCAGCCGTCCACACGCTGGAGGGACAAGTGGGTTTTTAAGTTCAGATTCTGACTCAAATATGTCGGCCAAGGAGGGGGAGGGGGGATGTCAGTGCACGACGGGGGAACTGGCAGAGACAGTGGAGTGATTTGGGCTCCAGTCGAGGGTGAAGTAGATCGAGACCAGAAATCCCCGGGGAGAGAGAGAGACACGAGGTCAGGTAGGAGGGCTATAAAAGCACTCCTATGACTGCAACATGCACTTAATGTCAATCTGGGGACGGGTGCAAGTTTGGGATGCACACAGGTCAGCTTCTACTGTCTGCAACTCTGAGAGAGAATTATGAGTGAGCAAGAGTGCTGAGGTAAGTCCATTTGTTTATGTACATTATTGCTATCTTTGTATGACTTTTTGGAGGATCTGCTCTACTGTTATTACATCTGTATTCTCTAAATTAAAATGGAAGTTGTTTTTGAAGTCAGACATGACAAAACATTTATATTTTACAAGTATGTTACATAATAGAGTCTGAAGAGGAATTTTGCAACCTCTTAAGGTTTAAACACTCAAGTTTTTTTTTTTATTCTGCCCCTGATGACCTTTAGGATGCTCATGTTTCTTTTATTTTTCCTCCAGTTACAGAAGAAGTCATGCACAGCTTTCTGCTTCTTCTGTCTAAATTTCATTTGGCTAAAAAAAATCTTGTGTGCTAAATTAAGTGCATTCTACGTGTTTTCTTACATTATCTGCTAAAAAAAATGGACAAGCTATTTTGTTGCAGTTGTGCTCTGCATATGCATTTTGTAAATCTTTGAATAAGTGTGCAGAGTACTGGAATGCAGCATTTAAATATGTTTGCTATAGATGACTGAACATGTGTAACAATGCACTTTCTTGCACTTAAACCTGCAGTTATCAAATATTTTCTGCAGAAGTCCAAAGAGGGTATGCGTCCCTACATTTAATTCTTGATTTTAACTCAGTCATGTGCAACTTGCTGCTGTTTTCATGGGATGTTTGCTTAGTTAAGCTGTTATCTTAGGATATCAATGCTGGATTTACTGTGAAAATTAATTAATTTTGAGAAAGTAATATACTGAAATGGAAAAACTGGTATTGTTATGAAGCGATAACTGCATAAATGAGCTGCTATCCCAAGAGAACAACAGGATATTTTGGAAAAAACAGTAAAAAAAATGCTGCATGCCCACATAGTGTTTCCATAAATTTCTGCTCCTCAAGTCTATTTAATGCCATGTCTTTTTCATTCATACAAGTCTGAAGGCTACAGACACCAAAAATGAGGAAGTTCCAGAAAAGCTTGCTGTGTCTCCTCCTCTGTTGCTTCTGCTTCACAGAAAGTCGTGTGCTCAAGTTTGTCGTGGCTGTAAGTACACATCTTTTCTGCTCTCTCTGTGCACACATGACATTTGACCATGTAGCTGCTTTCATGAAAATCTGCCTCCCGGCAGTGTTATCACATGCTAAGATGTTTGTACATCACTGACAGGGTTTATTTGTCGAACGGCGGAGTTTGAGCTTCATCCTGAAGCCCCTTCAGATCTCCAAAGAGTGACATTACTGTACATTGTTGCTGATTACACTGTATTTTTCTGCTCACTGAGCATTACTATATTTACACATTTTATGTCACAAAGGATTACTCTGAGCCCAAACTCCAACAGTTTCGAGCATATCTCCCCCAGACACTGCGGCTTTGTTCATAAACCTCTTTGCATATCTTTCTTTTTACACCATAGTGCAGTGATGGAATGAAGCAGACACTTTGAGGTTTTTACTGAATATTGCAGTATTGTCTTATCACTGGACCATTTCTATGAATTTATTAATCCTTTTTTCATCTGTGACCTTAAACCCATGTAATATATGTAGTTTTTCTATTCAAATATGTCTTTTAGTATACAATAATCATCCTATTGTCCAAAGTTATATTAAGCTTTACTATTATGGTTGGGCTATCAACTTGAAAAACCAGAGCTGCCTTCACACATGCACAGTTTCAGGACAGCTTGCCTCTAAAGTCCTCCTGTGTTGCTTATAAGCAAGAGTGGGACGTTTTCCCTGTGAGGGGGGCGACACAGGAGACAAGACATGATGTAAAGAAGAGAAAATCCAAGGTCACAGCGAACACAACATGATAATGACAGCCCTGATGTCAGTGCTTGTAATTACATGTAGTCATTAGAGGTGTAATAATATATTCTATTCAGTTTGACCCTCAGTTTTGAAGTCATTAAATTTGTCAGTACAGTAAGGGAAACAAATGCAACATACACACTAAAAAATGCCAGGTTATTAGTATAACTTAAATACTGGGTCAAGGCTGCTGGGTCACAGGTTGGAAAGGTTTGACCCAAAGTTGGATTAGAAATAGTGACCCAGCATTATAGGTTGCTTAATAATGGGCAGGGGAAAAGGAGAGGGATACTGCCATTACAAATTTGGGGGTGGAGTTTTCCCATCATACTGTTGGTGGGTTGTTTTAGATGCATTTATGTGTGTTTAGATGTTGTGTGTTGTACAGTGACCATTGCTGAGATTCCTTGGTGAATTATTGTTATTTCTATGTTAAACACTTCTGATCCATGAGTGAAGTCATCCACTAAGTTGGTCACTTCCTGACTGTGGTAGGGTTGGCCTTCAATCGAGAAGGCAATGCAGACTTTAAACTCAAAGTACATTGTAGCGCTGCGTTTGTTTCTTAACTCTGGGCACGTTCCGCTGGAAGAAGACCTTGAAGAAGACCAAGACCAGTTAGAAAGTGACAAGACCAATCAGCGACGAGGGGCAGCACTTATGGGCACGGCGGAGTTGGGACATAAGCAAGCAGCGACAAGAGGCCGGTGCAACTGTGGCGGAAGATATTGGTGTGGATGCTGCTAAAGCGCCAGTTTTATCAGAACTTGATGACATTTCTTTGTTAAAAGAAGAACAAAGAACGACATTGAGTTGTTTTCTTTTCAAAAATGACAAAAGTCGTGTACTGACATGTCTACAGGTTCGTGGCGTTTTGCAGTTCCCTATGGAGTGTACTCCTTTGGTAGAGGCGCAGGTGCGCAGCTCGGTAGCAGCTGCGTCACGTGTTTTGTTGCTCTGATTGGCCCGTAAAGATGCGACAGACAGAACGTTCATCCAGTCACATTCTGAGATTTTTTTACAAAGGCTCTGCCCTTTCCCAAACGCTGTCTATGGAAGGTTTACCAGTCAGATGTGTGAAACACATCCATCTGGCATGCCAGGTTACTGCTCAGGTACTTTTTTTTTAATCTAAAAAAAGTATTGCTGGGGAAGGCCTTGTCTGTTCCATTTCACCCCAAAGGTGCTTGATGGAGTTGGGGTCAGGGCTCTGTGAGGGCCAGTCAAGTTATTCAACACAAAACTCATCAAACCATGTCTTCATAGTCCTTGCTTTGTGCACCAGGATACAGGCATCTTGGAACAAAAAAGGGGCCTTCCCCAAACTGGTGCCACAAAGTTGAAAGCATAGCATTGTCCAAAATGTCTTGGTATACCAAAGCACTAAGCCCAAACCCTGAAAAACAGCCCCATACCATTATCCCTCCTCCACCAGACTTCACAGATAGAACATTGCAGTCAGACAAGTAGCGTTCTCCAGGCATCCACCAAACTAAGACTCAGATCCGCCACTCCCCAGAACATGTTTCCACTTCTCCACAGTCCAGAGTTGGTGTTGTTGTTTACACCACTCTATCCAACACTTGGTGGACTTCGTGATGTCAGTCTTGCATGCAGCTGCTCGGCCATGGAAACCCATTCTATGAAGCTCCTGCTGCACAGTTTTTGTGCTTACATCAAAGCAAGTGTAAGTTCAGAACGACTTTAAGCAACTTAGCAAGTTGTTGACCCCACTTCTGCTTTGTGGCTGAGTTGCTGTTGTTCCTAAATGCTTCCACTTTTAAATAATATCACTTACAGTTGACTATGGAATATCCAACAGCTGACATTTCACAAACAGTTTTATTACAAAGGTGGCATCCATTACAGTACCACATTTAAAGTCACTGAATTTTTCAGGACAACCCATTTTGTATAATAAAAGTTTGCAAATGTAGACTGCATGGCTAGGTGCTTTATTTTGTAAATCTGTGGAAATGAGTCTAATTGAAACCCCATAACTCAGAAAATGACAGGTCCAGCCAAATGCTTTTGTCCATATAGTGTAGCAGGAAACAGTCCTAGTGCATTTGTTTTCTGCTATAAAATTGGCATTGTAATTTAATTGGTAGTGCATATTATTTTTTATATATTTGACTTTTTTCAGTCACTTTGATCAGTTTTTGTGTCAAGTTAAGATCACTTTTAGTTCAATCCTAGGAAGATATTTTTGTGTAACAGAGAATAAAGAAGAATAAACTATAAAGAGAATAAAAAAATAAGAATTACCTTTGGAAGAAAAGTTGTTGACTTGACTGTGTAGGATCTTGTGGCCTTAGATGGATGATTCATATGTGTCCATAATCCGGTTTAGTTAGCCTGTGTGTCGTATCACTCAGGATAATAATACACCTGCATTTTTGTCTGATGTCATCGTCTAAATCACTCTTCTTTGTCTCAAATCATCACTGGACTGTACAAGATCACAGCTTTCTATTCCTGGCTCCTGTGTCAGGCTGGATATTTGTCCTTAAAGTACACAGTGTAATGGCTGTCACACACAGCAGCATGGCATCCCAGCTGAGTCCATGTGATATAACATGTTTTGATTTTTAAGGTGTTCCGACATGGAGATCGATCGCCGATTGAGTCATATCCCCGAGACCCTCATGGGGAGGAAGTGTGGGCTCAGGGCTTTGGACAACTCACTGAGGTAAGGGGTGTTACTTTGTGTGCTTGTGGGTGTATGTGCTTTCATTCATGCTTTTTTCAGCAGGAAATGTCAGATAAAAGAAGCAAAAGTGGAAAGCTGTTAGATGAAAATAGTTTAGAAAATCTGTCTATTGTATTCCTTTATCTAACAAGCTCCTAGGCGTTGCTCCAGGCCTCGAGGTGAATTCATCATATTTACAGGAAAATCTGAAGGGCCATTACACTTTATTCATTTGCCTTAAAGACAACAGCTAACTTGTATTAAACCACTTCCTCGCAAACATAACCATTTCATACTGTTAAAGAGAGATGAAAGGAAAGACTTAAATTACTAGCTACTGTAACGATGCTAACAGTAATGTTAGCTAATATGGTGAATGCTCAAGTGACGGCCTGTGGCTTTCAGATGGTAACTTAGCTTAGCTTTGTGGTGTAAAATGACTAGAGAGACATCAGGCGTTACGTCAACTAGTATTTACTTCAATAGCAACAGTTGCTAATGTTAGCATTTAACCATTTCTAATCAACCGTTTGTGTTACAAGAGACAACAGGACTGCATAATTAGCAGCTAACAGTAATGTTAGTAATCATACAGTAATGTTAGCTGATATGTTTAATGCTCAAGTGGTTTATTCATGCTACTTAAAAGACTGAACTTAAATACTCTAGAGACATAAGGTCTTACCTGCAGTAGCCGCATGGTCCATGTCCAAAGTGTTCCATCTGCTCCAGCCGACGTTGCCCACCCTCAACCCACTGGGTTTATTTCTGAAGTGGAAAATAGCTGAATAACAAGATCAAAAGTTCACACCAGAATAAAGAGGAAAAAAACATACAATCCACAGGTTACTTTGATCACTGAAGGTGATCTGCTTTTCTTCTGCTTCCCATTCATGCGAATTGTTAATAAGGTGAAGAGAAAAACGTTTGTCAGTCTGTACCTGGTCTTTTATTATGAAATTAACTGGATGCCCTGTGTGTCCCCACAAGTATCTTCTCGTTTGGACAGATCAAAATGACACAAGTTAGAAGTGGTTCTGAAAATAGACACAGTGGATGTTTTTAACAAATCAAAGGGAAGAACCAGAGATGGATGCTGGATGGACGTGTTCTGGAGACCAAAAAGACTGGCAAGAACCGGAGCAATTTAACCTCGGAAAGCAGATGGATTGGCTGGATTCCATGTTTGTCATCAGGCAAATCAATCTTGCAAAGCTTCAATCTAAAGCAATGTGAAAACAGATCTGACCAATTAGCGTCATTTGAGGAGAACAAGGCGGTATCTACGGGCGGGTTTAGTTGTACTGGAAGCTGATAGCAACAGCTGTCACTGGTGTAGATTTTAGCTCACTTGTAACTCTAGTGTATCTGCAATTTTCCCAAACACTTTGTATAGGAGGTTTCCCAGATGAATGTGAAATATATCCATGCAGTGCACAGATGAGAGTCTAGCCAGCATGTCAGGTTAGGAGCAAATTTCTCTGGAGTAAAGCAAATCTACTCCAACTGGCGCAGACGGAACACTATGTGGAAATTGGGGGTTATACACATTTTGACTCATTAGCACGGACCAATCACGATCCAGCCCCCCCCCCCCCCCATCCATCCATCTATCCATCTTCCTCTGCTTATCCGAGGTCAGGTCGCTGGGGCAGCAGCCCAAGCAGGGAAGCCCAGACTTCTCTCTCCCCGGCCACTTCGTCCAACTCTTCCCAGGGGATCCCAGCCAAGAGACATAGTCTCTCCAGCGTGTCCTGGGTCTTTCTCGGGGCCTCCTCCCGGTGGGACCTGCCCAGAACACCTCACCAGGGAGGCGTCCAGGAAGCATCCGGACCAGATGCCCAAGCCACCTCATCTGGCTCCTCTCGACACGGAGGAGCAGCGGCTCTACTCCGAATCCCTCTCAGATGGCTGAGCTTCTCGTCCTATCTCTAAGGGAGAGCCCAGACACCCTGTGGGGGAAACTCCACATATATTTACATAATGATGAACAGTGTAGTTCGACACTAAGATAGAGCAAAGCATCACTGTTTGTCTTCTTGATGGCTTTATACTACAACTTAGTCCCATTAGGCTCAGATTTCTTTGCTAAACTGCCAGTGTAAAATTAAACTTGACACATCCATTTCATTCGTCTCTGATAGCAACAAGCATAAGTCACCCTTCCAACATCCTATTACACCCTCAAAAATTCTGCGCAACACAGACTTTTTGTTCCAACGTTTCTCACAGCAAACTCACTTTCTCACTGCTCTGCAACCCATTTTTGGGTCCTGACCCACCAGTTGAGAACTTTAGGCATAGATGACAGCTCATGTAAGCATTCAACAAAGCTGCAAACACTCAAGTTCTTCCCAGTTTTCTCTCACCCACATGTTCGTGGGATTTCTCAAGGGAAACCCTCATAATTTCCCCAGCCTGACCATAAATAACCCATATAAATTGATCCATATGTTTCATTTGTTTGACTGAAGATTCCGAAGTTGTCAGATTATCTATGAATCCATGACTACATAAAATTTCAAAACCCCTGCCCTCATGACCTGGTAACCCAGAACCTGGCATGAAGGGTGTGCACATGGCTCGATATTATCCAGCTGCACTCAGCACGAGACTGCACTCTGTTTTTGTTCCCTCTATACACCTCTGTCTGTATCTCTCATCTGCATTATCATTCTTCTTTTACATATTAGATATTTAATATTTGGTACCCATACATCACATCTTAGTGTATCAGTATGTGACTGAAAAACTACGATATACTTAAGTATATAAAATATGATATTTTACCTTTAACATGTCAGGATGCTGCCTTACTCCTTAATAGTTACACAGGAGGAAGATGGCCACCTAGGGTGTGGTGATAGGGGGCAAAACCAGGAATACAGCATCACTGGATCTGCCACATGCACTAACTAAAACAGACTTGACTTTGGGAAAAGCTGTTCACATTTAATGAAATGTACATAACCTCCAAGTATAAATACTTAAATTGCCAGTTTGAAATACTTACATTCTACTGAGGTGTAGAAAGTGCCAACAACTCGATTTGAGTTTGAGTTTGAGTGGTTGTTGCTCCTAAATGCTTCCACTTTCTAAATATATCACTTACATTTGACTATGGAATATCCTGCTGTGATTTCTTACCCCTCGGGAACAGACTGGAGCCAAGCCTGGAAAGAAATCTAAACACTAGATGTAGTCTTTTAAAGTTAATGAAGATATATAGAAACAATACTCTGTGTGAAACGTGATAAAACAGAGAGGCTTAACTTTGGATCATTTAAATTTAGTTTAATTAAGTCTAACATTTAATCTCTCTCAAGGTGTGGGGAGTAACTTTAAATGTGGCATTAACAACAACACTTAATTTCACTTCTGACATGTAAAACACATTTCCTAATAAGCCTTAAAACTATAGACGAAGGGGAAAAAACCTTGTAATACACTTTTAATGAACCCCATCCTGTTACATTGTTTTGCTCCAGGACGATTAGCCTTTATAGTGAGTACATTCATTATTTCTGGCTTTATAAGGCCTTGTAGAAGGGTTATTTTATGTAAATATGTTGGAACTGACCTTAAATCTGCAGAATCTTTAACTAAAGGTCAGATTTGACAAAAATTAACAGTGCTTGCTGTAATTTTCCTTCCAGCTGGGCATGAAACAACAGTTTGAACTGGGCAGGTTTCTGAGGAGGCGATATGGAAACTTCATTAGCGAGGACTACAACAACAAAGAGGTCAGTGTAATTTTATGTAAGTGTTCATCTGTGGGTTTTTTCCAGTTCTAGATTTGATTTCAAACAGTTTCCAATGATAAGAAGATATTTTATGTTGTATTCTTGAGAGCTTAACTTATTTATGAGGTCATCTCAGGATGACATCTCTGGTTTTCCTATGATAAAAATCTGTCTTTCTCAAAAGATCATGAAAAAAATTAACTCATGATCATGGGTGAAGCAATGTTAATACCTTGAGGTTTTGACCAAGAAGTCAAGACTAATTATGTATGATATCTGTGTAATATGGGTAATGGAAGATAGTAGCTTAAAAAGTAAATTATCAGTAATGGCAAATGACAATTTCTGCCAATATATACAGATCAGGGAGGACTCAGAGGGGGCAGTAGGGCGGTTGTGCCCCCAAAATATGCCCTCCAGCATGCCCTTCCAGTGGACAAAACATGCTTAAGTGTCCTTCCTGTGGACAAATGAAACAGAGACCTTATAACCTGACCAAACTTGCAGCAATGCAGCAAGTGCCCTTTTATCAAATTGCACCCCTACCCCTCAAACATCCTGAGTCTGCCATGGGTACAGCTGATATATCGGCCTTACATATCAGCAGTAGGGTAAGTGCATTTTTAATTAAATCCCAACTGAAAACTCACCTAGCAGAAATTCAAAGATTCTAAGAGATGAAACGGAGTGTATACCTGCATTTGTTAGCTTGCTGCTATCACATAATGGATGCCGACTTTGACAGGCTAACAGCTGTAGCATTGCTTTGTGCTAATTTCACTACGAGGAGTCTGGCTGCAGACCGCTGATCTCAGATGCCCCTTTTTGCAGACCACTAATGTGAGACGCTGCCTCTGTCAGAACAGAAGTAATGTAAATTGCAGGTACAACTTTTCAGACTTTTTTTAAACTAAATTTTATTCATAAACAAAGTCTGACAGTTACATTCATGAAATAACTACATTGCACACATAACAGACAAAAAAAATCATGTATAAAACAGAAAAAAAGGTCTGATGTCTAATCCAGGGTTAATTATGAAGACTTGCTTTAGAAATAGCTATGCGAACAGTGACTTGCTTTAGCTTTGGTAGCTTAAGCTAAAGATAACATAGCTTTGCCAGCTACGTAGTTAATGTTACTATGTACGGTAAGTCAATATAGTTTTGTTAGCTTTTGTTAAAGCAATTGAAGCTAAAGTGAGCCCTTGTTTGCGTAGCTACTTCTAGTAGTCAGGGCCTAGTTTTCACAAATGTAGCATATTCTAACACAGCTAATGTTGCTTTGTGTGCCTTAGCTTTAACTACAGTTTAACTACAAATGCGCTACAGTTATATAGCTACGTTATCTATGTAGCCTGCTTAACTTGTGTGGCTAATGTAGCCAGGGCTTGACATTAACTTTCTTTTGCTCACCAGCCACTCTGGCTAGTGGTTTTGCAAAGTTTCAAGCCCCAGCATTTTCACAAAGCCACAATTTTGTTGTTTGGAAGGAACAATTTATGTACCAAATTTGCAGACTGTGACAAAACACATGCTCCATAATCCCTCATCAGCCTGAGAGGCAAATTCAGACTGACAGTAGCAGCACAGTCCAGCAGCAGCACGACATTCAAATCAGGTGCAAGTAAAAATAATGGAGAAAGCAGAGGAACGATTTTTTTTTTTTTTTAAGGTTTATTTTGGGCATTTTTGTGCCTTTATTTTGATAGAGGAGGATAGTGGATAGAGTTGGAAACAGGGACAAGAGCTGGGGAAAGACATGCGGTGAAGGGCCTCAGGCCGGATTCGAACCCTGGCTGTCCGTGCACATGGGGCGCGTCTTAACTACTTGGCCACCTGCGCCCCAACAGAGGAAAGATTTAAAGAAAAAAGGTCAGAGATCTAATCTAGCGTATAATTATGTAAAGACCTGCTTTAGATGTAGTGAAAACAGGGGCTTACTTTAGCTTTTTAAGCTTTAGCTAAAGCCTAGCTATTCTAGCTACATAGATAACAGTAGCTAGAGAGTCATCCACATTATGCAGCTAATGTAGCTTCATTAGCTTTAGCCTTAAGTATGTTAACTAATGTAGCTATGTTATCTTAAGCAATATGAGCTTAAGCAAACAAAGCTAAAACTTACATAGAGTGAGCTAATGTAGGTTTAGCTACATTTGCCATGTCGTTAAATCACCCACATTGTGCTGCTAATGTAGCTTCATTAGCCTAGCCTTAGTTATGTTAGCTGTTTAAGAGTATACTCATGGAGGACTCATGGAGGTTTTTACAGTAAGCAGATTGTTTACTCGGGTTTATTAAATGTTTTGGAATAGGTTTGGCAGGTCAGGTTTTTTACTTCCTAACCGAAACCAGGAGGTTTTTTATTTGAAAGCTTGAAAGTGGTGTAGTGGTGTACAAAAGGGGGCATCTGAGATTTGCAGTCTGCAGCCAGACTTTCTTGGAAATAACAACATGTTGGATATCGGCAAAAAACCCATTAACCAGCATCTCTGGTCAAGACCTCAAGAAAATAACTGACCCTGTATTCCAGGAAACCAGAGACATGTAAAACACATGGATGCATGTCCTAAAAGGGCTCCGGTACTTTAGAGCCACAAAATGTTGTCAGGCCTGCGACATATGAACTCAAGCTGATGTGTGATGAAGCCTGCTCTGTAATGGCTGTAACAATATACATTAAGTTAATGAGCATGACTCATGTTGGTGAAATCACTGCCACGGCCTGTTTAAAGCCCTAACATGTGGGCTAATGTCACCCCTGGGCTTCGTGTACAGTGCAGTTGGCAGCATGCATGTTGGTTCAGTGCGCCCTCAGGCTGCATGCTCAGCACACAGTCATTATGAAGATATGATTTAGGCTTCCTGTTTATCCTTTACGCTCACTGTCCTCTTATTCCTCTTCATCCCATTGGTCAGGACAGAATAACACGCAATTAGCCCAAAAATAACACCTCTCCTCTCTACCTGTCATTGCTGATTTGTTGCCCAACTCTCCATCAACTTGTCCCCTACCTTTCTCTGTGCTGCCATGTCTGTTTTAATTTGACAAAAGGGCTGCAAAAAAAGGGAAGAAAAAAAAAAGCATTCTCGGCATCACAGGAACATCCAACCTTATCAGCGTGATTTACTGTGTGCAAAAACCTGACACCGGGTGACAGAGAGATATAGACGAGCGAAGGCTGATGTCAGAAGAGATCACAGCGAGAGGGATCTTTTTTCCTCCCTCCCTCTCTCATCTATTTGGATCTTCTTCTGACTCCCCCTCCTCTTCATGCTAAGGGAATACCTCGGTTGACTTGAGATAAATACAGGCAGCTCATGATACACTGCAGTATGCTGGCTGCATTTATTTTGCATCTTTAATACTACAAAAATAGAAGGAAGAGAATGTGCAGGGATGCAAATTTAACCTTCTCTATTAAAAGAATGAGAGTCCCATTTGAATCAGTTACATGTATAACAATTGCATCTTCAATCTTTCTTTAAAAGTTATACGTCCGGAGCACCGACTATGACCGAACTCTGATGAGCGCCCAGGCCTGCCTTGCCGGGATGTTCCCCCCAACCAGAAGGCCGCCTCCCATCATGCCCCAGTTACTGTGGCGGCCTATTCCAGTGCACACCATCCCCAGAGCCCAGGACAAGGTGTGCTGCAGAGCCACATAAATATTTCTTCTCACACACAGCACATCAGAACACAATTTCCTCCAAATAAACTTGAGTCTGCAGCTTCAAGTTTCCACCTGTGTCCACCTCCGCTGTGAACCTGGCGTGCTTGAATTCCCTCCTGTTTTAAAGTGTGAAATGAACATATAATTGTGCCCAGAAGACTTGCAGTAGCTGCAGTAAACGTGCCGGCATTTCTACTCATGTTCTGCTTTTTTTATTTATTTATTTATTTATTTTAAGCTGCTGAGGTCTCCAGGCAAAGACTGTCCACGCTTCAGAGCTCTGATGTCAGAGACATTTGAGAGTCAAACCTACCAGAGGTTCCTCAGGGCCCACCAGGTGAGAAACCACAGAAGAAGAAAGTCTTCTAAATGCTGCAGATCCTCCTTAGTGACGTGAAAGCTGTAATCACAGCTTAGCATCACCTTTCTATGATTCATGCGCCTGTAAATCACCAAGAAACTTGTTTTCTAACTCTTGTTTGTCATTATGTAACCAGAATTGCAGTGATTAATACTTTTTGTCGGCCTCAGCTCTTTCTCTTTGCTTATCCATGCCCTTATTTATAAATTAACAAACACTGTGAAAAGCACACTTCTCAGCAGAGTGAAATATATACTTCACAGTTTCTGGTGCCAGCGTGATCAGCACCTCCAGTGGACGTGTTAGTGATGCCGTAGACATCGTGTCCTCGCAGTGATTTTTTTTTCTCAGGCACGGGTGACTCCAGTGCCTCGAAAAAGCTGCACAGTGCAATTTCTCTCACATTCTCCAAGACGCTAATTAACGCTTGGATTGAATTAGATTAAGAATTACAATGAAAACCTTTTAATTAAACTGAGTCCCATGTGTTGCCTATTAAGGTGGAGTTTGAGATCATCTCATGGCCTCCTGCATTGAATTTTAACACCCTCTGCTGGAGGCACTGTACCTGCAAGAACCTAAAGTAAGCCTTTTCTCACCATGTGCTTTCACTAGAGGAGGATTCACAACCATCAGCCTTATAAATAAATAAATATATCAGCAACTTTTTGTTCTAAAACTCCAAATATCGCTGGTCTTTTCTTAGCCAATAGCACAAAAAGTTCTTACTAAAACTAAACCTAAAGACCTGAAATTTTCCACTTTTAAAAAGTCAGAAAATAAGAATGGAGGTCATAAAGGTAGCACCGACAGTGTCCATCTATTCTGACTCATGACTCTGCACTAAAGGGTCAGTGTTTAGTTTAGAACACTTCTAGTGTTTCAGATATTTATGAAACGTAAGTATTAAAATATGAATCCAAATCTTTTTTGCACAATTTCCCTCTTCCAGACCTGTTAAATATCTTACAACCCTGAAGATTTAAATATTTATATTGTGATCCAGCTTGGGCACAGCTGCTCTGCAGGAAAAATGTCAGTTATAAAAACAGAACTCTTTCCTTTTATGTTTGACTTATTGTGCGTTCATTTTTGCATGAATGATCCATTAAATTGATATTTGAAAATATATGATTGTAGGGGAAGATTTCCATGATTTCTATCGCAAACATTTATTTTATACAGTGCCTATAAAAAGTTTTCTTCCCCTTGTATGCTTTGCCCTTTTATTGATTTTATAAATCAATTATGGCCAATATAGTTGGGCTTTTTAACAAAAAAAATACAAAAATCCCTCTTTAGTGTCAAAGGGGAAACACATTTTCACAAAGTAATGTCAATTAAACAAAAATATATAAGTAAAAAAAAAGTGATTGTATAAATATTCCCCTCTTTAAAGTGACTGACGTAATTCAACAGAAGTCCAGCCAATCGGTGCTAGTTGTCTCACACATGGGCGTAGCACAAGGGGAAAAAGGATACTGATTACCCTGGCCCACAGTAGTGAGGGGCCCTTGAGAAGCCTGCAATGAAAAGTGTGTTTTTACATATTTTTTCTTAGTAATTAGTGTCATTATTGAATTAAAAGTGACTAATTGAATCAGTCAACAGACTTAAATTTGTGTCAAATACAATAAAATAAAACATTATTGAGACCCTGCTCCTCCCATAAAAATGACCAAACGGTGTAGTCTAGCGCTGCAAAATAATGCACGTACATTTAACTATATTAAATATATTGCCCATAAATGGAGAAATTATGATTCAAAAATACATTAAAATGCATTTCTAAAATTGACGCAACATTTGTTGCCTGGCTAGCCGGTTAGGGGGGCCCTATGTAATGTTATTTCTGGGGCCCCTAAATCCCTAGCTACATCCCTGGTCTCACAGTTAGTGAAATGGGGATCACCTGAGTACAGTGAATGTGTCTCAAGTGATTGTAGTATTAAGACACCTGTGTCTGGAAGGTCCAGTCACTGGTTTGCCAGTATGTGTTGCAGTAAGAAATACTACATTAAAAGAAGAGTCAGGAGTCAGAATGAGTTGAATGCAGCCTTGACGCCATGTTTATTTCAGGACAGTGGTACAAGAGTGAGACTCCAAACCTGTCTCAACAAAGGCTTTTTATATCTCCAGCCTAAGTGTAGCTACACACTCCCAAATGCCCCCCCCCCCCACACACACACACACATATTTCCTGATAACTATAATACAATTACTGGAACTGATCAATGGCCCAGTAAACATTTCCTCCTTAGGAACTTTCCAGGGCTGAGCCAAAGTCTGAGGACAGCCAGTGTAATATGTTTAAAAACCTACTGTGTGACTTCTTATACAACAGCTGTTCTCTGGTTCTTCACCAGTCAAAGCTTTATGGGAGAGTGGCAAAACAGAAAGCCACTGTTGAAGAAAACTCTGATTAAATCTCAGCATTTGCCAAAAGGCAAAAAGACTCCATGATCAAGTTGAAGAAAGATCTTTGGTTTGACGAGACTAAAATTGTGCTTTTAGGCCATCAGACAAGACCAAAAAGAACTGATTATACAACGTGATGTAATGCTATGTCCGACGCTCATGTGTAGTTAGGACACAATATGAGGAATTGCCATTTCCAAAGTCGTTGTTTACTGTTCAGTAATGATTCATTAAAAAAAAGAAAGAATAAAACAAACAAACAAACAAACAAACAAACAAACAAAAGCAGCAGTAGCAGGTGAAGCAGAGCAGCGTGTGTCTACACGTCAACTTTGTTATTGTTTTTATTGTGATCACCCTGGCAGCTGAGTTGACATACTGTGTGTTGCACTGGGTCATTTTAGCCAAAACACAGTGGAAATACTTACAGAGTAACCAGAGTAAATACAACAAGCAGTTTTTAAATAGTGATTTCATTCATTAAGGGAGAAACCTACCTGGTCCTGTCTGAAAAAGTAATAGCCCCCTTGACCTAACTTGTTGTGCTATGCTTGGCGACAACAACTGCAAGCAAGCAATGTGTTGTCTGGTCAGTCCACAGAACATCTTCCCTAAAGTCTTTGGGATCACAGAGATCCTTTGAGCCTTTGTGTTCTTTTGGCCCAGCAGTGGTTTTGGCCTTGGCACTCTATCGTGGATGCCATTTCTGCCAGTCTCTTTCTTATTGTTGAATCATGAGCACTGACTTTATCTGAGTCAAGTGAGGCCTTCAGGTCCTTAGATGTTGTTTTGTGTTCTTTTGTAACCTCCTAGATGAGTTATCGGTGCGCTCTTGGAGTTATTTTGGTAGGTCTGCTATTCATGGGAAGGTTTGCCACTGTTGGTTTTCTCCATTTGTGGATAATGGCTCTCATCGGCCTGGTGTGGACTGATTACTGCCAAACCTCAGCTTTCATGATGTAGTATAAGGTTTGGATGACTTTTTTTCTCTTAAAAAAAGGAAATGATTATTTTAAAAATGCATGTCGTGTTTATTCTTGTTATCTTTTTCTAATATTAAATTCTGTTTGCTGATCTGAAATGTTTAAGTGCGACAAATACGCAAAAAAATATTTTTGTAAGACAAAACTGTGTAGACATGTTTTGTAAGGGTTGAATTAATGAAACAATAGATATTGGTCTTGGGGGGTTTCGGCTTTTCTTAGATACAAGTGGTGGGACTTCAAGAAAAAAAAGGTGGTAACAGTTGTATTAATGTATACTCTGCTAATGTTTTAACACATGTAAATAGTGTGTGATTTCCTCCATCAGTGGTGTAACCTCATGTTTTATCTCGTCTCATCTATTTGCAGTACTTTATAGAGGGGCTCTCCAACCACACTGGCTACCCCGTCTCCAAACTGGTTGGCAAAAAAATATGGAGGGTGTACGACACTCTTACCTGTCAGGTATTCTTGATATTTTTACTTTATGTGAATCTTTAAAATAACTGAAACACCAGTAGCGGAGTGCAGGACAAAGGAAAGAGAATCTGCAGAGAAACAACGAAAGAGGGGCGCTGCATTGAGGGAAAAATAAATTTACACATACAGCGAGATGTGGATTTGACAACATATTGAAATCATAATTACAGCATTATGATTTAGTTGGATTCTAGGCCAGGTTGAATGTGCTCATTCACACTTGCAAAATGAGCATCTGTTATCTTCAGACTGGCTCTAAAAATAGAAACAGGAGAAAATAGACGATGAAATACGGCCATTTAAACCCCTATTGTTACCATTTATATGCTGTGTAATGTGATTATTAGCATGTTGTATGATCCTTCTTGCCATAGAGGATCCATAACTTGACTCTCCCACGCTGGGCCACCCAAGACGTTCTGGACACCCTGAAGCGGGTAGCATCATTCGAGGTCATGTACAGCATCCTCAGTCACAAGCGCAAAGAGAAAGCCCGGCTCTCTGGAGGTGAGGACTCATATTAAAGGATATTAATTTAAAAGCAGCATTGTGAGAGAAATATAAGGAAGGAAAAAAGAGCAGAGTGTCTAATGTTCTGACTGTTGGCCGAGGTTTTGTTTACGCTGAGCTGGGTTTCCAGAAAGCATATTAGCACATGTGTGCTAGTGGGACTAAGATGATTACAGCGCTAAGACAAGATGCTCAATAAGGTCAAAAGGATCATGTTGATGTGAGGTAAATTTCATTTGCACTGTTGACACTGATGTGTTAATTTACCAGGGGTGCTGCTCAACGCCATCCTGAGGAATTTCTCCAGAGTTGTAGAGCAAGGAAGCCCTCTCAGATTCATTATGTACTCCGCTGTGAGTTCAAAACATTTAAAATCTGACTTACAAGGGGCTGCTCCACATTCACTCGCCTCCGTGTTTGTTATAGCGCTGTGATGTTTGTTTCTCGTTTCAGCACGACTCTACACTCATCACCCTTCAGGCGGCTCTGGACGTCTACAACGGCCTCCTCCCTCCGTACGCCGCCTGTCAGCTCTTCGAGTTCTACCAGGAGTATGATGGGTAATGACGTCCTGCCATCTTCGCGTCATGCAGTCTTATCTCTCTATATTTAATTACACTATCTAGGGCAGAAGGCCGAATCACAGCACAGTTTGATACAACAGAAAACTCTTGAAAAATTGCACATTTTTCTGGTACATTTGTGGTTTCCAATTACAAGGAAATCTGTCCATGACTACACTGGCCAGTTAGCATATAACATAATTAAAGAATTAGGGTTTCAGCTAAGGTGCATCAGCATTGGAATAAGAAAAAAACCCCTCAGTCTAGAGATAAAGATGCTGTTAATTAAGCACATGAAGTTGCAACACAACTATCACACGTCCAATGCATCAGTTTACTGTGCCGACTGTGCACGTCTTAAAAAGTGAACATGATGTAGGTGCATGCAGTACTTATCTGCTTGGTAGATGAAGAGTAAAGTTCATGTGTACAGTGTGTCATTATAGCTGTGCAAAGACATGTCTGTCAAACCAGCTGGGACAGATACATTTTGTTTTAAAAGCTAATGTTTTAACCTGAAAAATAATAAAAATAGGACTAGTGTTTTAATTTAATCAGTGTAAACTGTTGACCTTTATCTGTGTATTTCATGGTTTTTTGTTTTATTATTATTATCATCATCATCGTCATAATTTCATTGCTGCTGCATTCAATTAATCCTTTAAGTGTAAAGTTAGATGAGCTGGTAGTCACATCACACCTGAATTGACCGGGTTCCAGTTAAAACAAATTGGTACCTAGAGGTACTGAAGTTGCTCCAAGTTCCAAAGCAGTCTGACTGCAGACCGCAGATTTCAGATGCCCCCTCTTGCAAATGCTACCTTGAGATGCAACCTCTTTTAGAACAGAAATATGTTAAAACTTTCAAAAGAAAATCTCATAGGGTTAGGGTTAAGGTAAAGGTTAGGATACCAAAAGTTAGAGGTAAAAACCTGACCGCCAAAACCTGATTATAAAATGTCAAATAAAGCCGACGGTCTGCTAACAGGAAAAAACGTTGTCATCCACGAAAACACTCTATCGCTAAAGCAGCTAAAGTTAATGAAGTTCCTTTAGGTGATGATGCTACGCAGCTAACATAGCTAAAGCTAACAAAGTTCTGTTAGCTAGAGAATCTACATGGTAATTTAGCTACTTAGCTTACATAACTTAAACCAACAAAGCTACTGTAGCTACATAACTAAAGCTACCATGCTAAAGCTAACATAGCTTCATTGTAACATAGTAATGTCACCTACAGAACTAGTGTTGTTATGATAGCTTAGGCTAAAGTTTATGACTTTAAAGCGAGCCACCGTTCATTCCATAATTTTATTCTGGATTAAACCTCTGACCTTAATTTAACTTTTTTATTTATGAAACGTTGTTTAGTCTGTAATGTTTACAATGTGGTTATTTCATAAATGTAACTGCCAGGCTTTGTTTAAGGAGTCCGTTCTGACAGAGGCTGTGTCTCACTGTAGTGGTCTGCAAGAGGGGGCATCTGAGGTCTGCAGTCTGCAACCAGACCCCTCTTCCAGGTACCAGAGTCAGAATTCTTAGTTCAGGGTGAGGTATTGGACTGCCATCTTAGAATTTCTAAATTATGAGATCAACAGAGGGGCCCCATAAATACATAACTGATGAGTATATTGTGACATGATGAGTATATTATTTTAGTCTACAGAAGGAGACATTTGCAAGGACTTTTAGCTGCTATAATGATAATGATCTACCAACACAGTCAGCTGAAAATCACCAGTTAACACAGCCACTTGTTAAACTGAAACAGTGACATCTGTGCATGGAGAAAGTGAAGAAATGAAGAGCAGACAGCATGTTCTGACCACTTTTCATCACGCTGAGCTGTTCAGATGTTACTATTGATGTTACTAGACAGTGAGTTCTGATAGAGATTTTCCTGCATTTATATGACTTTTTAATTTGTATAAACATTACTCTAGGTCAACTACTGAGTTTATTTATCAGTGCATTTCTATTACCCTGCAGCCAGTGAAACAGGAGTGTGCTAACAGACACTGTAGTGGCACAGGTGATGGATTGATCTAGAAAAGGCAGCTTGTTTTAGTGTTAATAGTATTGACACACCTGAGGCAGAGTGCTTCATGTATATACCGTAGGCACGAGTCGTTCTGCTCCTATGCTTTCTATCAGCACAATGACTGTACAAAGAAGATAAGATGACAAATCTCCAATGTCTCCCATTTTACAAAAGTGAAGCCAAAATATCCCCCACAACAGGCGCTGACATATTAGGCTAGTGACATCATTCAGAGCCAGAGTTGTGGAGTACAGATTCTGCCACTATATTGATGTCCCGTCCTGTCCCGGCTTCCATCCAAAATGTCCCATAAAAAGGCAAAGATACCTCAGGCAAGAAAAGTCCACAGGCAAACAGACTGTTGTGTTGAATCAAAGCAGACTTAAGGTTATAGAAAGTTCAATGACTCTTGTTATGTCTAATCTGCCATTCCCCCTCTGCTAATCCGGTGCACACATCACTGCAGGAGCAGCAGAGCTGTGCAGAGCTGTGTGCATCTTTTTAGCATCAAATAACTGATAAGATCTAGACTCCCCAGAAAAATAAATGCTTTGACATAATAATAATGAAATGAGCTAACTATATTGACAGAAACCATTAGTGTGCTTCAGATTGCATATTTTCATTAATATACTTTACTGCAGTATACTCTAATATGGTACATAGCACTAACCTCCACAGAGTAGTGTTTGTTTCAATCGTGCATTGCCTTTTCTTTTGCACTTAGCCAAAGTAATGACCACTTCCTTTATCCTCTTTCTTTCTAACTGTGTATTGTTGCTGTCAAAAACTATCAAATTTATGGCATGCCAGTAGTCGAGTGGTTAAGGTGCATGCCATATACGCAGGCAACCCGGGTTCGAATCTGGCCCGTGGCACTATTTCCTGCATGTCTCTCCCTGTTTCCAACTCAATCCACTGTCCTATCTAATAAAGGCAAAAAAGGCCAAAAAAGAAAAATATCAAATTTATTATTTTTATGACAACATGTGAAGAATCTGACCAGACATCTGATAAAGAAGGATGCTCTGCAGTGAAGACAACAATATTTCATACATTTGCCAAATGCACACCACTAGTTAATGCCTGATTAAAACGTGATGCTGTTGCTAATACCATGTTAGTCGGCTAGCGGATGCTAACAGTATGAAATCTTTACAGACCCACTAGGTCACTAATGTGGAGGACTTACAAAAAAAAAAATCTCAGAAGGTGATTGGAAGAACATTCTGTCACATTAGTAATGGGCCAATCAGGGAAACAGGATTTGAGGTGCCAGACATGCACAGCTCCCATGCTAACCTGAGCTATACAGGCTAGTGCTACTGTTGTGTTTGAACAGAAAAGCATGTCTTCTGGCTAAAATTTATGCCAGAGCCTATCCGGAGACGTGCAAAAAATATCTTCTCTGCTAAGAGCAACTTTCAGTGTAGCTCTTTGCTCTTGTTTTAATAAAGAAATGTGGTTGAGGTCTGATCAAATTGCTGCTTTTCTACAACTACATTCAAGCTAATTGCTACCATAGCAGAAACCATTGTAGCCTATGCACTTTCTTACAGTACAACTATACCCCATGCGTAATGATCACAAAGTCTTACCACAGCAAGTCACAAAAGAGCAAAAACATCATGAAAAGCTTTCAGTGCTGTTTGCTGATCTTTTTTTGATGGTCCATTTCCAGGAGTGGAAAGTAACTAATTACATTTACTCAAATCAGTGAGTAGTTTTTAAAATCCCTACTTTTACTTCAGTATATTTGGAGTTAAGTACTGTACTTTATTACATTTCAAAAAGCATCAAGTACTGAGTAAAAAATAAACACTGAAAGCCACAACAAGGAGGTCCAAGCTTTCTGCCAACAACATAAAAACGACCAGTTGTTTGGCATTCACAACACATAATGGCCAGTACATGCACATAGCAAGAGAATGATTCCATATTTCTTCCCGTATTTCCACTTTAGGTTAGATCACACCTTATAATGAACAATCTGGTTGGAAGTCCATATTTTCTTATTGTCATTGCACATTAAGGACAGGTCATATTTCACTTTGAAAGCCCCTTGGCAGCTACATAAATTCTACGAGTAAATTCTAAATGTCTTACTTTTTACTTTTACTTGAGTAGATTTATAGACCAGTACTTTTACTCCTACTCAAGTAAATTTTACTTTTACTTTTTGCACTTTTTGCATTTATGCACCCAGAATATTAAGTGTTTAGTAAGAGAATGTAATTTGGAACACAACTTATTATTGAATAGTTATTTAATGTTGAATTTATAGTTTGACAGGTTTGATCTGTTAACTCAGAGGTCTGTAAGTTGTTTGCTGTCACGTGATCCCTATGATGCACAAATGTCAGATGGGGGCAGGAAGTGAGGAACATGGGTTAGGAATGAATGGGAACAGAAGAAAGTAAGTACATTCCTGCCTGCTGCAATTGTCATCAGAAAAATCCTACTTTGGAGTATGATCCCTTCACTTTGCACAAAAGTGTTTTTTCCCTGAGGACTCTTGAGGAGTCTTGTACAGAGCTAAGAGGCCAGCTGCACCCTTAAAAAGTTTTTCTTTCTTGTTTGTCAAAAATATGCTTTTAATGGAAACACTAATTCGTACTTATCAAGTACATTTTATGAAGTGATGAGTTATTTGTGAACTAGCTTGCTCTTTTATGCAGATGACAGGAACTTGCTCACATTTTAGTGCCAGTTTCATTTCTTCCATTTTTGTGGCTGTTTATTGCACATTTAAAAAGTCAAAATGGTCCCAAATGAAGAGCCATTTAGGAGCCAATAAACTGGCATTTTTGACTTGATCATATCTGTACAGAGAGACGTTTTTCCCATCACAGAGTGAGGCTGGGCAGGCATTTGCTGGGTTTAATGTGCTAAATGGCAAACTGTACTAAACCAATCTGGACCACTTTGTGGAAATGGACCATATACAAGAGCTCTTAGGCTCCTAATGGAGGTATTTTAATCTATGGTAGCACTGTGTCTCTGTGAGCTTGTAAACGTTTTTGCCTTAATGTGTGGCTACTGTGAACAAAAGTATCTGAAGAAGATTTTCTGCTTTTGGTCACCATTTGGACAGTTGTCACAGGAATATACCTTTGCATTTTGACAGTGCTTCTCTATGCAGAAATCACTTCCTGCCCCCCACCTAGAATTCTCCACTGTGGTGTGACATCATCTGCACTTGATTCTGCAGCCAGTCAGTAGGGGGAGCTCCAGATGTTTTGGCTTCACTCCTGGAGATCTGTCATGTCTTCACTCTTTTTATACAGTCTATGGCACGTATAGAGTTGTTTAAAACCACAACTTTGATTTGAACTATGTTTATATTGTATTTTTCTTAATTCTTTCATGTCTGCAATTTCCTTAAAATAGTCTTCAAATCCATTTACAGAACACTTGTTAGAACCTCTTATTTTGTTCATAAATCCACAGCTCCTATTCCCTTGAGCTTCACTATCGTAATGAGTCCTGGCGGGAACCTTACCCAAACCCAATCCCAGGATGCAACGGGTTAAACCCCTGTCCTCTGTCGCTGTTCAATGAGCGGGTACGGGACGTGATGGCAGATGACTGGGAGGCTGAGTGCGGATTCAGGACAAGATGGTCGGGTGCAGGTGAAAACTGTCTCTGTTTAGGGTCTATGTTAACACATATTTGTGTGTAATTGTGGTGTCACTTCTCTGTGTTTATCCCTGTGTTCACTTTCAGGGAGTGTGTGTGGATTCTCTGCACAGACTGTCTGATTTAAAAATAGCATAGCTTTTGGAAATGGACCAAATGTTCCACACTCACATGTACCTAAACAGGATTGTTGTCCCCCCGCAGGTGTTGTAACAGCCCTGGCAGTGGCTGTGGGTCTCCTGGCAGTGGCGCTGTTGTTCAGCATAGGAGTAGCGATCAGAAGGAGGAGAGCACACTACTCCAGGGAGGTGTAGAGCTGATACATGTGCCCAAGTACAGAGAGGGACCTCAAATAACAGTAATGTGCCTTGTATTTTTATATTTTGTTTCTGATTTGGTGAGGAGGTGTTTGTGAGCTCAAAATAAGAAACAACATGTACATGAAAACATTAAAATATTTTGAAATAAAATGTGACAAAAAGTTTCCTTTAGCAAGCAAGAGTAACTTTTATTGGATTCACTCATTACAGTGTGTGCATCACAGTCTGACATTCACTGTTTGGTTCATTTCACATTCTTTGCTGTTCGGTTTCTCACTTATTCTCAGGCTCAGCAGCAACTGTAGAAGAACGGGACGGATGATGAGTGTGGGAAAAAATACAATGGCAGGTCATTATTGATAGGCATAATGTGTTTTGTTCACATCACCACAGAAAATTTCAGTTTTGTGCATCGTTATGACATCCTAAATCTTACCTCTCACACTCAACTGGCACTCCACCTCATCCTGGCCCAGCTCGTTGACGGCCATGCAGGAATATTTGCCGCCGTCGAAGGTGCTCGGCTTCCGAATGTTCAGGGTGAGCACACCTTGATTGTTCTGCATCAAGTATTTAGGATCCTCACCGATGATCATCCTGTTCTTCATCCAGATAATCTTTGGCTATGAAAAGTCGGAAAATGGTATGAGAAATCAAACTTGACGATGATGGACATTTGACTACTATGCATTGGCCATATAAGATGAATAGAGCAACATCTGCCTGGAAGTGAAGCCAAATGATTTAGACATCAAATCAAGTGTCACTATCTGCCCCATCTCAAACTTCTTTAGAGAACGCATACTGAGCTAATCCGACCTAATTGCTCAACCTGCAGCAGCCATCACTATTGGCTGCCTTGTTTCTCCTCAAATGATGCTGATTGGTCAAGTCCATTTTCAGACCTGGCATAGATGTTGTAAATTGGTGGTTTGTAAGATGGATTTGCCTGATGACAGACATAGGTTCTGGCCAATCCGTCTGCACAATGCTTGAATGATTAGGCACTCGTGTAACAAATGAACATGTATCTGCCACAAATATGCTAAATAGAGCCTGAACTGGTTACACACCTAATAATAATATTAGTAATGTAAATGCTAAATTGACAGACTTAATTTGCAATTTATTTTTAAGTCATGCAGAGATTAAATTGTTTTCTTGATCACTGGGAAGCTTGGTCACGACATCCATGCAGGGCTCAATCAACTCTCAGCAGATGGGGATTTTTTTCCAGTCTACTGGATGCAATGGGGTGAACAGTCAACTGTGAATTAGAAGCTCTGTTTTGAATGCACCTGCAGAGAAAGAGGCCAGTTTTGCCCCTGATAACAGCATGATGGCTTGTTTAATTTAGCCCAAACAATACCACTGCACAGAGTTGATACTTGATCCATCAGTGGGGCAGTTAACCCCCTGTGTGCTATGATGTTCTTTTTGACTCATTTACAGGTTAAGCAGGTTTTAAGCATAAGTGTGGTGTCAGTTCTGTGGTTTGCCTGGCCAGCTTTCTTCTGTATATGTGGCTTCACTTTTGTACAACAAACAGAGATGGAGATGTGTTGTCCATATTCATACACTGCCAATGCTGCTGTGCTGATGACAACATACATAGAAATATAATAGAAACATATATATGACTTAGATTTATTTATAACCAGGGGCACTATCTGCCTCCTCCAATGATTCATGCTCCTCAGTCTGCTTTTACATGCATGTTTACCCTGGGGAAGCCCTTGACGGCGCAGCTGATGGCAGTGCTGTAACCAGCCACTACGGATCTGTCAACCAGGGGCTGAGTAAACTTGGGCATACAGGTAATTTCTGTCTCCTTGTAGGGGTTTCGTTTGATCTCCAGGCCTATGGAAGGCAGGAAAATGTCAGTCAACCTCCCATAAATCAGAGCAGAAATGTGGAGCAACTCCTGCTCAGGAATGAAACACATATTGTACTGTACTGAACGTTAACACACTCTGTCACACCTGTCTTGGCGATTTTTGCTGTGTTCTTGCTTTGCTTCGGCTCCTCGCTCAGGCCGCAGAGGTTCTGGCTGTAGACGCGGAACATGTACTCATTGCCTATGATCAGATCTGACGCTGTGCAGTTTGCTCGTCTGTTGTGCTCGTAGATAGTGTACCATTCCTGGAGAGAGGCATGAAAAAGATGACTGGATTATAAACACAAAGGCCAGGGGGGCATACACCAAATAAACTAAGTGTCAGTATCTCAGTATTGTCGTTGAGCTGCAGGTTTACTGTGAGAAGAATTTCTCACCTTAGTCTTCATGTCTGCCTTCTGGATTGTGTATCCGGTGATTTCAGAGTTTCCATCATCCCTAGGGGGTTCCCACTCCAGAGCTGCGTTGAAACCCCACACGTCTGTCACTCTCACATTCAGGGGAGGTCCAGGCTTCTCTGAATAGATTAAAGGGAAATGTCAGTACCAAAGGTTGCAAGTAATAAACCACAAATGTATGTTAACTGTACTGGGGTAGATAATTCAGACATATTTACTTACTTTACATGCCACACTAAATATTAATAAAGCAAAAAATGTCATCTGGGGTATTGAGATCCTAAAAAGAGTAAAGTCAAACTCCCTTTGGGTTTGTTGTTCTCAGCTTTGTGTTCACACTGAAAGGAAAGCACTTCCTTCAGCTTGTTTGTGTGTCCACCCAGAGGCTCAAACATGATTCAAACGTGTTTTTTTTTTCCTTTTTAAACCCCACCCTCTCCAACCGTCAACCCGAGAGAAAGAGAGCACAAGAGTTCATCTAAACTAGAACCAACTGATTTTTCAAAACAGTTTTCTTTGGCATTAAATGACAGCAGTAACAACTAAATCAACTTTGCGATAAATACTGTCACTTGAAATTGATTGTAGAATCTTGTTTTCAGATGTTTAGCAGCACTTTTCTGCCACTCTCCAGCTCCAGGACAAGTGGTGGTGAAACAGCAGGAGGGAGAAGAGAAATGTGGTGGTAGGAAGAGAGGGGAAGCTGAGGAATAAAGGAATGGTGTCTGAAGAGAGTATTTGTCGTGGTCTGAAAATCTGCGCTAAAAGTTACATAGTACATCTTTAATTTGAGTACTTGGCTAATTGGAACCAAACAGACAAGAAAGGAAAAAATTACATCTGAGAAGTTTGGACAAGGGGCCAAGACTTTGTACTAAGTTTTATAATTTTATAACATGACGTGAAACGCATGGATGGAGAGATTATACGAATTTTCAAGACCGTCTGGCTGCAGATCATAGATCTCAGATGCCCCCTCTCACACACTGTTAATGTGAGACATATTTACAGTTTAAGTAAAGTTTAAGAAAATCAGCTTGAACTTGTAACTGGTAGATACATTCATAAAAAAGCCACATTGCAAACATAACAGACTAAGCAACATTTTATAAGTGAAACTGAGAAAAAGGTCAGAGGTCTAAATCAGGATGAAATTAAGTATGGACCCATTTTAGAAGTACGTACAAACGTTGGCTCACTTTAGCTTTATCAGCTTAAACCGAAGCTACATAACAACCCTAGCTAAGTAGTTAATGTTACTATGTAAGCCAATGTAGCTTGCTTTATATAAAAAAATAAAAATGTATATTTAAACCTAATGTGGCTAGCATAGCTTGTTAACTTTAACTATATAGCAACATTAGCCACATAGTTTATGTAGCTAATGTTAGCTTTGTAGATTGTTAGTAAAGAATTCAGTTAATCTCAGTGAGCTTTACCTTTAGCTACATTAGCTACGCAGCTTTGTAAATCTACAAATCCATCAAGATTCATTTGCTTTAGCTATGTTAACAACATTGCTTATGCAGCTAACGGAGCTCTGTAAGCTATGTTTGCTACATTAGAAGGTTTTCATAGAGAAGGAACTTTTTTACTGTAAGCAGATGGTTTACATGTTTTATAAAATGTTTGGAACTAGGTTTTGCAGGTCATGTTTTTAACTTTTATTTTATTAATTTTATTTTATCATTTAAACCCTTTTCCTAATCCAACTGGGTGTTTAAGCATGTATTTCCATTCTGATAGATGTGGCGTCTCACAGTAATAGTCTGCAAGAGTGTCTGAGATCTAAAGTGTACATTTTTTTAAGTAATGAAAATATTTTTTTGAGTATGACTCACCTTAAAATACATTTACATGAAATAGTCTACATGTTATTTCTCCTTATGACTTTCACATATTTTAATTTTGATCGATCATGCCACCCAAAGGGAGCTAATCTGACTGACTACAAGTAACAAAGACTCAAAGATGCACTTTGACCAAGATATTGCTCTTCTACAGAGTTCAGGACACCATCATTGCCATGTTGAAGTTCATCCCCACAGGCAGGACTTTTTTAACTGAGTGGGTAACTTCACTCATGGTGCAAAAGGGTCCAATGCCCAAAGGTGTTCTGGGAAAACTATGCAACTATGCAGATTAATTAATTTGATGATTGTTAAACGATTTGAGTACAATAACAAAAATACTGAAATTGATTATCGTGTTTTTTTGGTTTTAAAAAATGTGTTCAATCAACTCAGAAAATGCTGAAATAGATAGTTTGGACTTTTACCACACTTCATTTTTAAAAACCTCGTACTGTTCAGTCTTATAATGTAGAGGAGGCAGTGACGAAATCTTGCCCCACAGAATGGGATGACACCTTCTGATAAGTCATTAGCAGACATTTCTACTAAGAGTGATTAAGAAGAAAGCTTGTTCAAAATTAAAAGTAATGTAATGCATTGGGGAGGTGAAGGGTGAGGTGAAGTGGGACAGAGCCTTTCTTTCACTCTGTACATCTGAATGCCATTAGGGACTCCTTAAACCAGGGCTGGCCAAACTATGGCTTGGGGGCCAAATGTGGCCCGCGGTCCATTTTTGATTGGCCCGCAGCAAGTTCTAAAAATTAAATGAAATATGGCCCACATTTGAACATGAAACTTGTGCTTGACTGTACTGTACTTCTTGGTTTAAGTCCAGGCAATGCTACCATGCTAGTTTGTAAACAAAGATTTTGACAAGAAGAATTAATTGATTTTAGTTTTTTTTTGTAACTAAATCAAGACAAGACTGTAAATGATAAAAAATATCAACAACCCAAATAATTGCAATATCTTGATTTAGAATAGCCTGATGGATTACAGAGGTGAATAGTAGTACGAATGGTGTTTTAAGGGTGCGGCCAGTATTAGCTAGGGCCGACCAGGACTCCCTGAAATCTGATTTGCCCACTAAAATCCTTAAAATGATTGCATATTTGGCTTGCCGGCCATTAACTAGCCATTAAAGCATACCCAGCCACTAAGTATATCTAAACCATCATAACATTCATTTTACTAGCTTGAATATCCTTAAGGTGATGTATATGAAGGTGGCCCCACCATCCTTACATATATCTGCATGCGGCCCTCGGTGAAAGAAGTTTGGACACCCTTACCCTAAAGTATTCTTTTAAAGGTTTTTCTAAATAAAAGAGTATGATAAAGATTCTATGCGTTATCACATTTATTTCATATGAGAAGCACGAGTCAGTAAATCTACTTTTACCCAAATCTTCTGTCTCTACATGTATTAGTTTCCTGCTAAAGACAGAAATAAATGAGGCCCTCTCTCCATTCAGTTCATCATTTAAAGAAAGCTCACCAATGACCCTGATGTTGATGGTGGCTCTGTCCTCCATGTTCTCAATCTGCAGCACCAGCTCGTACGTTCCTGAGTGCTCTCTCTCCGCAGCGCGGATGAACAGGATGCTGTCCACATTTGAGTTACGGACATTGACCATCTTGGGGTCAATCGGTTGACCGTCCTTGTACCAGGTAGCAACAGGGCGGGGCTTACCCTGTATGAGACGATAATGATGCATTTGTCAGGACAACAGGGAATTTGGAACTGAAATTTTGACTTTGAACTTTTCAAAATGACCAGTGGCACAAAATTTAAAACCACTTGTTTTAGATGGATGAATGCTTATAATGAGGTAGTCTAAAAATACACAACTTTACAGACACCATGTGTTTTAAAGGCGTCTGGCTGGTTTGTAATGTAATTCTTAGTTTATTAACACATTATTTAAAAAAGACAAATAGAAATATATGTAAAAGTTAAAAAAATTTGCAAGGGAGGTAAGAAGCCTAAAGTAGCTTATGAAGATGCCTCCCACTGATAATAAAACAAGGAAAACAGTAGTTATACTAAGCAGCAATTAAAGAAAAGTGACTGAAAAATACTACTTAAGAATATCTAATGAAAATCTACAACAAATGATGATCAAAAGAAATATCAAAATCATGCAGCAGATCCAGACATCATCATCTTTTTCTGCAATGCAGCTCCCACTGGCCCTGTAAAAGACTTTATACAACTTTAAACATCTGCAGAAGTATTCCCCAACATCTTTAAATACAATAAAATGTTTAAGTTAGTGGAGTTCCTCTTTATTAGAAATAAAATACATTATTTATTTATGCATGCTCACATCCTGGGCAGTCCTCTCTCACTCCAATACTTTAAAATAATGTTACAAATGTGGGTTTCTTCAGAGATGGAGTTATTACCATTCATGGACCTTATTTCCAAGCAATTCACAAGTATTACTTAAGAGGAATGGACACAGGGTTTCATGCAGTTTGTTCCTAACCTGGAATGGGATGACCAGGTTAATCTTCTCTCCGACTTTCCTGATGTACTTTGTTCTCAGCTCACGAGGAAGGCGGATCTTTGGATGTTCTGAAGAAGGAAAACATATCTTATTACAATGTATCAATATCATAAACTAGCAGGGTAAAAAAAAACAGGTTCATGAGGACAAAACAGACAAGAAAGGGAAAAATGAGAGGATATGGGAGGTGCTTAGTAAATGAGAGTTTGTACTGTGTTTAAATACACTGTACATACTTTAGATGTAAGTAAAATACAAACAAAAGTCCATGTTATTCCCACAGACATCAAAACAAACTCCCTGAAATGTCTATGAAAATGCCTGAAAATTTCCAAACACATTTCCCCAACAAGTCCAGACAGATTTCCTAAATTTCCATAAAAATGGTAAAAAAATATTCAGAGCAGATTTTCCCCCAGAACCTCCAATGAAACCCTTCAAAATATACAAACATATCCTCGAAATTTCCATGACAGTAAATAAAAATTTCCAAGCAAATTCCCCAACATTTTGAAGTAAAACAGTGTTTTTATTAAATTTCCAGGAAAACACAAGAACATTTACCAAAATTCAATGAAAATAACATACAAGTACCAAGAAGCAGCAAAACAAATTCCCTGAAATTTCAAAAAAAAAAAAAAAAATCTAAATTAACAAATGTACCTAAAAATCTCAAAGCAAATTCCTCAAAAAAAAAAACAAAAAACTGAAAAAAATCCCTGCAGTATCAAGTATAATTTCCAAATTTCTATGAAAATGGTGGAAAATTCTAAATAAAACATCAAAAATAAAATCTCCCAAATACCCATGAAAATGTAAAAAAAAAAAAAATCATTCAAAGAAAATCTACCCCAAAACTTTCTATAAAACGTATTAAAATTTCCAAAATTTGCATGAACGTATTATCCAAATTCCCTAAAATTGCCACGATAATTCCTGAAAAAATATAGCAAATTCTCCCAAAATTTCAAGCACATTTCTTCAACTAACAAACAAATTCCCTGAAATTTTCATGAAAAAAAAATTCAACAAAAATACCTAAAAATCTCAACGCCAATTCCTCAACAAAATTTAAAATCAAATTCCCTCAGTTTTAAATATTTTTTCCAAATTTCTATGAAAATGCAGGAAAATTTCCAATCATATTCCCACAAAACATCCAAAAAGATCCCCCAAATTCCCATGAAAATGCAAAAAAAAAAAAAAAAAGAAAAGAAAATCTCCCCTGAAACTTTCTATAAAACTCTTATTAAAATTTCTGAAATTTCCATGAAAGTACTTAAAAATTCTAAGCAAATTTCCCAAAATATCCTAATTCCTGAACATTTCCCTGAAAATATATACCTAATTCTCCCAGCGTTTAAAACTCATCAAATAAATTTTTAGCTAGGTTGTAGGACAGCCAATCTCTAATGTCATCATACGTACAGGAAGGGTCTTTAGAGGTTAATGCATCACTGCTTTAGTCAGTTAAAAGTAGTTTGGGTTTTTTCTGCTATTTGAACAGCTGGCACAAAGCTTTGGAATTATGACGTGTTCCTCATGCAGAAAATACTTCCTGTTCCCCATCTGGTTGGATAGGTAACCTAAATCAGATGGTATTTTTTTGAGTTTATTGTGTTATTACTTTACTTTGTACATCAGTATTAAGAAACTATCTTTAAATATTAAATGCACTGTATAAGTATGTCAGCTCAAAATGCTAAAAAGCTCTGACAGGATATGCTACTGTATTTAATCCATGAAATATGTTTACACATTCAGCTGTCTGTTCATGTCCGATCCCGAGGGACTCACCCATGATCTCCCGGATGGTGACAGGCTGAGACATCAGTGCAGGAGGACTGCGTCCAGCGATGTTTACAGCCACCACCCTAAAGTTGATCTTCTCTCCCACAGGGAGGCCGCGCACCACAAATCCTTGCCTCTCACACAGCTCCTGGTTCGCTGCCACCCACTCAGTGCCTGCGATAAAAGAAAATTACATGCTGTAAATCACAGCAAGTGGGATTTCAATTACTTATGATGTTTCTAAACTTTCATTACACATATTCATTGTGAATGTAAATTATCTGTTTTATACACTAATTCTCTTATTAAGTTTATGACTGAGGCAGACGCTTTTCAAACAGATTAACTCTAGCTGTTAAATAAACGTCCTTCAGTTATGATTCTAATTGAAATTGTTGTTAAATCGTCCATGAATGTTGGAATTATTGTTTTCTTATCACCTCCCTCCTTGCAGTATTCAATAACGTAGCCGTCCAGGCCTCCAGCTCCTATCTTCTCTGGAGCGAGCCACTTCAGGCTGCATGTGCTGTCTGTCACATCGTGCACCGTCAAACGTGTTGGCTCACTCGTAGGGGCTGAGGGTGACAGAAAGGAACACTCAAGAGAATCACTGGGTGACTCAAGATGGGTGATGCACAAAGGGAGGAGCAGAGATGGAAAAAAGATGGATGTCTTAAGTACCAATGGGCATGAAGGGCTTGGAGGTGAGGCTGGGTGGACCCATGCCGATGCTGTTGATTGCAAAGACCCTCATCTCGTACAGAATGCCTTCAATCATCCTCTTAGCCTCATATGTGGTTGAGTTGTAGACATCAAAGTTGAGCTTTGTCCATCTGGAGGATCCTTTCTTCTTCCTCTCCATGAGGTAACCTGACAGAATAAAGTTTCAAGTATTATCTCACACGTCAAGGCCATTAATAAAAAAAGGTTAAGACAAAATCCATCTGTTACCTTTAAGAGGAGCACCGCCATCGAACTTAGGAGCGTCCCAGATGATGGTGGCGCAGTCCTCTCCCACTGATGTGCATTTAACGTTCTCAGGAGCATCAGGGACATCTATAAAAGATCAAAGCTTACATTTATGAAGCTCTTTTTATAGTAAAAGAAGGTAACTGTTTATATTAATGACAATGATAATTTTATGAAGAAAAAAATCTTGTTTAAAAATCTGAAAAGACAAAATAAAATAAAGTGAATGTGGTAAATAAATCATATGAAACAGGAAGCAATAGCCTTAAAGGCAAAAAAAAAAAAAAAAAAAAAATAGCAATACAAATTCTAAATTTAAAAAAGTTAAAGTTAAAGTAAAAAAAAAAAAATAACGGCTATTATAGAAGAATTAAAAGGTATAAAAGGAAAAAAAATCCATGAAAAGAAATTAAAAAACAAAAACAAACAAACAAACAAAGGAGATAAACTAACAAAAAGTAAATAAATGCAATAAAAAGAAATGAAATACATAAATAGCTTTATAAAGTAAATAAACGCATTAAAAAGAAATGAAATACATAAATAGCTTTATAAAGTAAAAGAAACAATTAAAATAAAAGGAAATAAAAGCAATAAAATAAATTAAATTAATAAAAAGCTATACAAAAGTAAAAGAAACAGAAAGGAAAGGAAATAAAGGCAATAAGAAGAAATGAAACCAAGGAAAGAAAAAAAACCCTGAAAGCTGAAGAAATGAAACTAATAAAACAAACTGAGGTGTTTTTAAGCAATAAAATTAAATAAAAGGAAAAGAAAAGCTGTATTAAAAAAGCAAGAATAATAATAGCATTAAAGATATAAATTAATAAAAGTATTAAAACCAAAAATCAAGAAAAGATATAACAAATAAAATAAAAGTAACAAAAAAGAAGTTAAAGTAATAAAAAGAGAAAACAGCAAAAAATATGTAACACAAAAAGTTAATAATAAATAAACACAACAAAAGATAAAGTATTTTAAGAATAAAGAAAAAAGTAAAGAGATAAAAGCAACAAATTGGCCCAATGTATATTTAGGACATGTAATAATATGTAGTTAACAAGATCAAAAGTTACTCAGAACAAGCCCCCCCCCCCCCCCCCCCAAAAAAAAAAGTTCAAGTCCATTAAAGTGAGATTTAGGAAGTGCTATATAAGTTGTTACTGATTCTGTACACCTGCACTCCTCCGGAGGCCATGGGACCACGATGGCCAAAGCTCAATCTTCTGTGGATTACACCTTGAAAACCAGAATGGCCCCGCCTATAGATATAAGGTTGTGAGTTGTCTCATAGGGTGCAGCTGTTTTTCACTCACCAACAATCTTCACAAACAGCACAGCCTTGTCCTCTCCTACAGGGTTGGTGACACAGATGGTGTAGTTGCCCTCATCGTCCCTCTCTGCCCCCTCAATGACGAAGCAGCTCAGGTCTTTCCTGGACTCCACCCTCACACGGCCCTCAGTCTCTGTAATCGGCTGAGGGACAGAATTTGCAGCTCAGTGCATCATGAACAACTTTGTGCTTTAAAGTTGCATAAATACACCTGATGTTGTGGAGTCAACACCCAGTGTTATCTTGAAGCAACACTTTAAAGGTCAAGTAGTTCTTCATCTTACAGGGTCACACATTTATGGATACAATGTTTATGTGCAGTTAAACATGGCACCTTATCAGATGTATACACAAAGGATGGGATCCCTGGTGTTTATAAAGTGTTTATTGTTGTAGGCATGTGCTGACATTACTGTACCAGCAGAATATAAAGCTAAGTTAAAGAGTCTCACATAACATTCTGCATCTTTGACCCTGATTATACAACACATTAACAGGGATTTATATCCCCTTTAGGCATTTGTATACTGTGAGGGAATTTTAAGCATATTTTTTTAATATTAAGGGTTTTAGTCATGGGTGTTTCAGGATGTCTGGTCAGGAGAGCAAGTCATGAGCTATCCAAGCAGCTGTATGTTGTAAAAAGTCATAAAGACTACTTTGGGGAGAAAATGACTATTTATTGCATTTGGGGTTGTAAAAGTAAATAAGTGGCAGACAACAGACATATGATGGGGGATGACCCATGTGGAATGTGCTCAGCGGATATAAAAGGTGTGATCTTGTGAGTGACGGCAGAGAACACTTAGGACCTTCTCTCCATACTACAGTGTGCGAATAAGATTGCTACAACAATACCAACTGGTCAGTCTAAATGCTTTGTGTTGATGAACCGTAATCCTACTGAAAACAATGTGAAATCCTCAGGGGTGAAAATTAACTGATCACATTTACTACTATTACTGTAATTGAGCAGTACTTGTACTTTTTTTGAGTACATTTTGAAATCAGTACATTTATTTCTACTTGAGTAAGTTTTAACCAGATTGAATGTACTTTTACTTGAGTACAATACTCTTTCTTTTCCTATCTCACTACACAGCAACACGTAGCAATTATAACATCCTAATTTCACATCAAATCCCAACGTAGCTGTTGATATCTTGGGGTTAAACATTTCATAGTTGATTTTACCTCCTAAAGTGTCATTTTATCTCTGTTTTGAGAGTCAGTCTTGATCCACCATTGTCAGATCAAAGAATGAATTGATCTAAGCTTTGCTGCAGTTTCAAATATGAGGGAATGTGTGGGCAGAGTTCCCATCCTGCCCTTGGACAGATTGTTTAGATGTGTTTGTATGTGTTTAGTTATGTTTGGATGTTGACTGTTTTACAGTGAACCCTGCTGGGGTTCTTTTGTTCATGTTTCTAGTGAATTGTTGATGTGAGAAACATTTGCAGCATGAGTGAAGTTACCCACTAAGTTAGAGTTCTAGCCTTTAGGTGATTTTTTAACAATGCATAGTGCATATGCTACACCAGTGTGTATTGTCTTGCTATGATGTTGACTCTAATTTATTTTTGCCCGAAGATATTGTAAAATGTTGAAAACTCTCAAAAGTGTAGTTTAACTGTGCAGGGCCTGAATTCCAGTATGGGACTGCAGGAATCACACACAAAGTTTTAAATTCCCACAAGTCTCGCTCTTGTAACATGGAAAAATCTCAAATGACTCAAATGTTTAACAATCATTTTGCAGTCTTTTAACTGCAAATGATTGTTTCACTCCTGAAACAAAGTGATGGAATTTATAACAAATTATGGGTCAATTATAGGTCTGATAATGCCCAAAGCTTTATTATAGCTTCACTTTTTTGCATTGAATGAAGCTCGGGGAAAAATAGTAAAAAAAAATAGGTACAGCGATGGTGACCAAAAAGTTTGTTGACCTTCCAAAATCATGAATAATTGGCATTTTTTCATCCTGAATTGTTTATTTTATACTGCCTGTTTTGCTAGCCGTATCAGTTGATATATTATGTTCCAAGTCCAATAGTTGTTTGACATGCTTATAACTTGCATCATGTAGTACAATATATAGTGACCCTTACTTTCTCTCCCCTTGACCACACCACAGTGGGTGCGGGCTCTCCTGTGATCTCTACATCCAGACGCAGCTTGTTGCCAGCCACAACAATGATGGTGTTCTGTGACACCATGTTTCCAGTTGTGTCCAGGTGGATCTTGGGAGGATCTGGAAATTTTCAAAACATACATAGAGTGAGAAAAAGTCTTTTTTGGAAAGTGTAATATGCAGAAAAACTTGGCATTTATTGGTAAAGGGACGTGATTTGTTGTTACTTACCTTGTCTTGGCACATAGTCAATCTTGATTTCTGTTTAAGGAGACAAAAAAAGAGTTAACAGTATTATGCAGTCTGCTCGTGATTAATGTATGAATGATAGCATCCTTGTAATCATTCTGTCTTTCTCACCCAAGAAGTTGAGTTTGGCAGAAAGTGAGAGAGCGTATCCGTCAGGGATAAACGTGTAGTCTCCTGCATCCTCCGGCTTTACATTATCGATAGTCAGCCGGTGAAACCTGACACAAGCAGCAGAGAGGAGACAGTGTGGGGAAAACATCTGCCTCATGAATTAAAAACAATGATTTACATAATGTGTTTGATGCTCCGGAATGACAAATATCCTACAAACATTTTTAAATGTATTCATTTATCTGTGTACCTTCCGATGTGAGTCATTTTGATGCGATCGCTCGGCAACACCTCCACGCCATCTTTGTACCACTTTCCTGTCACCTTGTCATCAGACACCTCACACTTGAACATGGCCTGATCTGCGGCTCTGACGGTCAGGTCAGCAATGTCCTGCAGCACCTCTAGCTGTTTCTCTGAGGGTGACATTTGACACCACAGAAGAAGAGTTTGTCAAGGTGTAAGGAGGGAGAGATACAAGACTTACATTTAGAGACAGGAGACCAGATTAAATGTTGCTAATGCACATGGAGAAATGTCTTCAATAAAACACAAGTGTTGTATTTTAACAAACCAAAACTATAAGAGAAAATTTAGCAATAAGCATCACATGTTAACACTTTAGGCAAACTTTAAGTCTCTAAAAAATAAAACAGACTGAGAAGATAATATGTTACAGTAGTACCTTCCACTTCCAGCTCTCCCTTGGTATGCCCTCCGTTTGTCCAGGCATGGTACATGCCAATGTCATCCAGCGTGGCCTCTGGGATGATCAATGTATGCTTCCTTCCATCCTTCTTGAAACGAAACTTTGAATCTTTGTCTTTGTGAAGCTCTATGTCCTCAAAATACCTTAACAAAATTAGAAAAAAGCTTTCATTGAAGATGCCATTTACAAGCAGTAAACCTTTTGTACAGACTGTATTTTCTCCAACATTAAGTGTTTAAAACACAATTTGTAGTTGCATGACTGGGTATAAACAGAGTGTTTTAGAGAGGCAGTGTCTTCAGAAGTTAAGATGGTAAGAGGTTCACAAATATGCAAAAAAGCTGCTTCTAAAAATTTCAGAAAACAACGTAATGCAAAATTGCGAATACTTTGAATATCCCACTATGTACAGAACATAATATCATCAGAAGATTCCGAGATTCTGGAGAAATCACTGTGCCTGAGAGACAAGGCCGAAGCTCAGTATTGATGGTTCGGGATCTTGGAGCCATCAGGTGGCACTGCCCTAACTCTAACCCTTGGGCCAGGTCCTTAACTCCTAGACTTCCTGTCTACCTGTCAGACTTGGCTTTGGATTGAAGTGTCTGTTAAATGACATTGCAACATTGTAACATATATGAACCTGGTCCAGAAATGCCATCTTCTCATCTTCTCTGGGCCAAAGCAAATTTTAAATGGACTGAGGAAAATGGAAAACTGTTCTGTGGTCAGATAAATCAAAATGTGTCACTCCGTTTTTTTTTTTTTTTTTGTTTGTTTGTTTGTTTTTTACCACTAACGTATTCTGTGGGCAAAAGAGGACAAGGACCATCCAGCTTGTGATCAGCGCATAGTTCAAAAGCCTTCATCTCTGATGATAAGGGGTTACATTTGTGCTTATGGTGTGGGGAGTTTCCACATCTGGAAAGGCACTATCAACACTGAAAAGTATATAGAGGAAGTAACATATGCTCCCATCTAGACAATGTCTCTTTCAGGGACGACCTTGCATACATCAGCAAGACAGTGCTTAACCGCATACGGCATCCGTTACAACAGCATGGCTTTGCAGCAGAGGATTTGGGGTGCTGAACTTGCCTGCCTGCAGTTCAGAACTTTCACCAATCATTGTATTTAATGATTTATTTCAACTGAACACTAACTAAATTGATAAGCTAGCTCCTGTGCTATTTCCTGTGCCTAGACTTCATCTTGGCCAATGAGAAGGTTGACCAGGCAAAATAGAAAAAAATGTACCACAAGCTGAGAAATATTAAGAAATGAAAAGACCCTGAGCTTGTAAAGCTCCTTTTAGTTGTCTGACTACTAAAAGTGCTTTTTACACTGTAGGTCTCACCCATTAACACCCATTATTACTTATTCACAGTACATTCACACATTGCAGAAGAGGCTGCTGTGTAAAGTGTTCCACAGCATTAACAAATCCCATTCATACATATTTATGTACATTTACACACCAGTGACGACCTTCTCTACCACTGATCCACAGCTGCTGCAAAATGCATGTTGATTTCTGTTTCTGCAGTATTTTCTAATATTGTGCATCTTTAGTGATGTTGAGTAGCATAATGCTTTCTTTCTGGGGTTTTGGTTAATTGTATGTTTTCTTGTGTTTGTGACCTACAAGCCAGTGTAGCTGCACACCAGGCAATATTCAGCTTTTTAAACTGTATTTACCTGCAAAGCTCCATCGTTCTGAATCTCACAGTAAGAAATTGTATTAAATGTTGTGTTACATAAACATGAGTAATGTTTTCAAGTTTTATGATTTTTCTGCTGGTAACTTAAGATATGGCATAAAGGTGATGCCTCATGGAGTCTCTGCTGCTCAACAGCTGATATACTGACCACATGACGTGGGCGCCCTCCTCCGACACCTCGATCTCAAACTCCACTCTCTCTCCGACCACCACATGATAGTCATCCATCAGCTTGGTGATGGTCACAGGCGGTTCTGGACGAACGGAGCAGAATACAGCAGCATTGACAGTGTGAGGTTTGAAAACTCATATCAATCATGTTACGTAACGTGATAAAGTGTCAAAATAAAGATGATGCACCTTTGACAAACACCTCTGTGAAACACTTGTCCTCGCCAACCACACACTCATACGCAGCGTCGTCAGCCAGGGACGTCTTGTTGATGGTGAGCGTTCTGACATTTCCGTTGGCCTCCATGACATACCTTCAAAAGTGACAGATTAAAGAGACAGATTAGAGGTCAAACAGAGTGTAGAAGTATTCCTAATATCAAGATGTTGACATGTTGGAGAACAAATAATAATAATAAAAAAAAAAAAACGCTTCATTTAAGATGTCCTTGGAAGATGTTAACAGGGCTGGATTTTTAATGTACACACTTACCTAATGAATCTAAATAGCGATGCACATAATTCCCAATAAAATTTAGATGTTTATCAAATTTGCAGTATCATAATACCATATGTCATTATTCTTGTAATTTTTCTTGGTAAATATAGATATGGCATTCAAGTCAATTTATACACTGATGATATCTGACAAAAGGCCTTTTTGAACCTTTTATCTAAAACTCAGAAAGGCTTTTAAAACAAAACTTAAATTATAAATGTGTGTAGTTTAAAAGTAGTCAAAATCTCTTAAATTAAAGAGTTAATTCCACTGCTTTGGCCCAGAGGCAGTGAAAGCTCTCGAAGGGCACCTAACCCCTTTATCTTCTTAAGATTGTTCTTAATTTTTGTCTTAATCAGACAGTTTCTAAGAGAAACCTTAATGAGATCTATGACATGTCCTTAAGCTGCTGAATTGTTCATACATGTGATCTTGAATATATAAATGTCATATACTTGGAAGCAGGAAACTCATGCATGTTTTCCCTAAGTAGGTCTTCATTTCCATATAAGGGCATACGATAGCAGGGCTGTGTGCAAATACAGAGGGCACATAGAATTGAGAAAAAGTAGCAAGACAACAGTGATGCCCAAATTCAAATAAACCATAAAAAACAATAACGCACTCTATTCCATGTATAATGAATTTTAAAGTGGATTCAGCGCTGCGCAAAATGAAAACTAAAAAGGAAGGTTTGATTTATATATCACACTAGTAAAGGATATTAAATATATATGCCATAAACCTTATAATTTGAGTGATACCACTGTTTGGATAGCATTAACTTCATCTTTTTTTTTTTTTTTCAAAATGAACATGATTTGATGAAAACCTACATTTTGTAATAACTGATGCTGTGGGGTTAGGCCATATCCCTATCTGAGAAATAAAAGTATATTAAAGTCCAATAATAACAATCATAAAAACTGATGCTGTTAAAATGACTGAGCATATTTTAAAAAACATTCAAATACCTTGTGCAAAGGCAGTTTGTTGTTGTTTTAAACAAGCGCTTCATGGCAAAATTCCTACTAATTTCCACCCATCCATCCACCTTTTTTTGCTTATCTGGGGTCATGTCACGGTCCTACTTATGTGCTTAGTTTTATGTTCATAACTTTAACATTTGGCGGTTCAAGTAAGCAAAATTATGATTAACTGATTTTGAAAATACAGTGACTTATATTTTAAAATTATATGTACCATGTCATTCTTAACTTAGGATATTTTAGTGTGGATGGATGCAAATTTAATAATTGTATCCTTTCATATCAGCACCAAAATATGTACAAGTGCTTTCAGTTTTATGAGATTTGGTTCTTACCTAAGGATAAATCCCAGATAAGACATTTAACTGAATCTCAATCTTTTTTTTAAAAAAACATGTAAATAGGCTTTAAGAACAAATTTCCAATGGCAATTTCTTCAATTTATCAATTTGTCAATTTATTCTTATGGCCACGACTGCCATAAATTTGTCTTACATTTGTTGTTTCTCTTGTCCCTCTCCTCTTCCTGCTTATTTCCTCCTAGTGGCCCTTTCCAACCCCAGCAAAGCTTGAGCAGAGTGGTGTCAACATTAGTCTGGTCTGCTCAACAGCCCTGCCGTTAAAGGGAAGGTTTACATCGCCACTGTGACGGGGCTAATACTGTTGGTGCTGTGCTCACGGTGATTAACACTGCTCTTTACTTTAATAGGGGAAAGTCTACATTATCTATTATTAATATTTGTTAATTTAATTTGGATCCCCCAATAATATTGGTGCTATATAGGCAAAGATTGATTTATAAATTGATTAATTCTTAAGAAGCATCTGTGAATGAGGCCCACTGAATTTTTACAATGTTGTGTCACTTTACATTAGTTTTCATTGTCATCACACATGATGAGAAAGATTTCTATCATCAGCCTAGGTCTTTGAAACTTGAAAACACATAGTAATCCATATAGCTCTTAGACTAATGCATTTTTATGACAAAAGTATTGTTTTACATACATTATAATGTTGTCTCTAACCCATGTTTGTGTATTTCAGCACATTTTTGTCATCTTTGCACTCCTTGAGCCTCAACCCTTTCTTTTAAACAACAGGCGTTCTGACCTCAGCATCTTGATTTTCTTCCTCCATGATTTACACATTTAACTAGATGGTATAAAAACAAGAGAATCTGAAAGCAGTCACTGATCTGTTGTGATTGTAGAAAGGAGTACTACAGTGTCTGTGCCTGGAAAATCAACTGAAACTAAGTCATCACTACATCCCTTCATCACAATTTTTACCTGAGCATCAAATTATTCTGACATTTAGGCTAAGAAATGAGTGGTTTCCTATCCTGGTGGGGATCTTCACTGCTCATATGATGCCTAAGATGTGCTGGCAGGTCGACTTGCCTAACCCTCTGGGAGTCTCCATGACTGGCTTAAAATAAAATGTGTTGATGGCAGCAGTGTTTGGGAGTTTGTGGCTGGGATAATTTTAGAGGGATATTTTTAAAACACTCCCCATTAAGTCCACCTACGCTTTGAAAAGAAGGCCTGAGATTGCTTACTAATTAAGCTAATGTCTTAAATGAGGCTAATGGTGAAGAATTGACACTAAAAACAGCCTAGTTCATAGTGTTTGGTATATGAGCTTATGCTTTTATGGGAGTACTTGGCTGAGGGTTTGATCTCCTGGCCGTTCTTCAACCATTTGACCTGGACGTCGGGATCGACCACCTCACATCGCAGGACAATCTTCTTCCCCTTCTCCACTGAGTAGCAAGATTCAAGTTTCTTCAGGAAAGCTGTGCGGAGGAGAAAAGCAAGAATGAGCAGCTCATCAGCTGCTTTCTGTGTAGAGTTTCATGCTGAGCATTTTGCTTATGTCTCCCCTGAGGTAAGATCTCCCTTCCTGATACCTTTCCTGCATACCTCACATGCCCCCCACTTCTTTTCCCCTCCTGGTCTTAGTTGACCCAACTTACCCTCGCTGTGCTTGGGCTCTACCTTCATCTTCTTCAGACGTTTCAGCATGCCTCTCAGGTCAGTGATGCCATACTGGAAAGCAATTTTTTCATACTCGCTGGGATGGGCATTCTTTAGCAGCTCCCAAACGTCAATTTCTGGTTCCTCTTTTACTGGTTTCTTCCTTGGGTTGGACAAGGAAAGGAGGGATTTTGAAAACAGAAGTGAAAGGTGAAAATTGATCATTTCAAGAATAAAAACCAGTATGCTTCTTACTTCTTGGTGGCTTTAAGGAGGGCGCTGAAATCCAGATCTCCCTCATCCTCTCCTGCATCCCTGTTTGTATGGAAACAGTGATTTAACCTATCAGTACACAGTGAACTCAAGAGCAGGAATATCTGCTCTACCTTTAAATTTACTATACTGTCATATAGCACCTGTGCTGATTATAAATAGCCATCATATGCATTTTCCCTATGGTTTTTAGCACATAGGCTCCAGGGATGGGCTGATACTTACGCTCTCTTGAAGGCAGACAAAATATCCGCCTGCCCCTCCTGCTGTGCAGCTGTAATGGGAGAAGTTGCAGAGGATGCACATTAGTGCTGGATCAGATCAAAACATCAGCACGAATGGAATCTGTAAGCAGGCCAGGGTATGTCTTCACTCACCCTCAACAGTGATCTCAAAGGTACAGCTGTCACACTTGTCTTTAGCAGTCACTTCACACCTGTAGCCCCCAGCATCTCCAGCCACCACTTTGATGATCTTCATTTCGTAAGTGTAGATCTGAGGGGAGGAAATAGGATTCAATTACCTTGGAATTCTTCTGGAATAATGAGAAGTTTTGGCTGAACCTTAGACTTTATATTGAAAGCAGTCTTTTAAAGCCATTGCACTCATCCTAGATCTGCATTCTTTCGAATGGCCAGCAGGGGGAGACTAGTGAGAGAAGGAGTTTGTTTGCAGTCAAATAAAAGAGGAAAAAGAAAAGCTTTTTCTAAAAAAATTTATTACATGATAAAACACTTTGAGTTATTATGTAGTGTCAACCATAGGTGTTTGTGACTAATTAGTCAGTTGATCAAATATTTATATTTTTAAATGTCAGCTCTAGCTGGCAACTTCCAGGAATGAAAAATGAAGTCAAAGTGAATAAAACTGCAGTTTCCAGAATGTCCACTGGAGGCCGAGTGCAAAGGAGTCACATACAAACAAGCTGAAAAGCAGATTTTTACAGCGAGAAAAAAATGTTTGGTGATTTTGATCACAGAAGGATTCTAGTTCTGAATAATTTGGGGCATCGTTGATATGACAACAAGCCAGCATGGTGTAGCTTTGTCAAGAGGCTTAAGACCTGCCTCAGCTCCACTTTTTAGTCTCTTTCTTGGTCGTTTGAAACATATTGATACATATTGCTATACAGGGATGCTGATATTGATATTTTGCGACATATTGCGATACTATGAGAAAAGGATATATTGCAATATTTTTGCAATTAACATAAAAATATATATATAAATTTGCATGTATATGTGGGTGTGTATATACAGTGCTTAACTAATTTATTAAACCACCACCCAAAGTAAGGTTTATGCCACAGCTGCCCTAAATTAACAGCATTGGTTATTACTAAAAAAAAATTTTATGTTTCTGCAATGGTTAACCAATATGTAAAAGCTCTTTAACCAAATGATATTTTTAACATTGAAATATAATCATTATTGTTTTACATTAATTTTCAAATTTTCTGATTTACAAAAAAACTGAAAAAATAGTAAAGCACATTATTATTTCTTGATTAACATGTCAAATTATAGTTATTTACTTGCATTCCTGAACAGGAAAATGAGTTTTAGTGGTTGAATGTTATGCTTGATTAATTTCTGACTTCTCAGAGAAGCCCAGTGAGCCAGCTCAAATTTGGGTATAAAAAGGTAAAATTCAGTTTGAAATTCCTCATTCCTGTTCAAAATGGTACAACGTGGAGAGCTCACTGAAAATGAAATAGTCCGCATTAATGCACTTCATGATGCTGGATGGTCTCTGAGACGAATAGGGAAAGACATAAGTGTTCTCACAGTGTGGTCAAGTATGCTTTGGAGTCAATTGCTGAGACTGGTACTTACAAAATGCGCCAAGGAAGAGGCAGGAAACGAAAGTTAACTGAAGCAGATATCAGACACCTCAAGATTTGAAGTACTAGAGACAGAAGGAAGACCACTGCTGATCTTCAGGCAGAGATGAATGCTTCTAGATCAGAGTCTGAAAAAGTCTCCAGAATGATCAAAAGCAGACGACTGACGGAACAAGACTTAAAGGGAAGAATAGCTGCTAAGAAGCCATTATTGAGGCCTGCAAACGTCCAGAAACGCCTCAGATTTGCCAGGGAGCACAAACACTGGACTGTTGATGACTGGAAGAAGGTACTCTGGACGGACGAGTCCAAGTTTAAACTCTTCAGTCAGCATCGTCGTGTTTATGTCTGTAGAAAAGCTGGAGAACATTTTGATGCCAGATGCATTGCACCCACAGTGAAACACAGTGGAGATTCCATTATGGTATGAGGTTCCATTTGTGGATACAGCGTGGGCAAATAAGTGAAAATTGAAGGTATCATGAACCAGAACATCTACCACAACATCTTAGTGCATCAAGGAATCCCTGCTGGGCTGAATCTGATTGGTCATGGGTTTATATACCAACAAGACAATGACCCCAAGCATACTTCAAAGCTGTGCAGAGACTATTTGAGCAAGAAAAAGGAATCTGGAGTACTGGAACTGATGGACTGGCCAAGTCAAAGTCTGGATTTGAATCCTATTGAACAAATTTGGGATTTACTAGATACAAAGATTGATCGCACAAAAGTTTCATCTAAAGCAAGTCTGTGGGAACAGCTAGGAACTATTTGGAACTCAATAACAAAAGAGACTGGAAAAGTACATAAAAACAATGTCAGCAAGAATGCAAGCTGTTATCAAGGCCAAAGGAGGCCATACAAAATATTAAGTTTTTTGGTTATTATGTGTGAAAAAGGACTATTTAGTTGTTTCACTTTGTTATTTGCTAAATAAATAATAATAAAATTTTTAGTTTTAAACAAGTTTTTGAAAGATTTCTAAAATATTAATGTTCTCTCATTTTTATGACAGGTGGTCTTATAAATTTGTTAGAGTGCTAGAAAAGCACTCGGAGAGCGCAGACCTCCACCATCAGCCCTATCTCCCAATGGCAAAGAATCCTTTAAAAAAGTTCCTGGATCCAGATGGTGATGTGGATCACTACCAAAATCTAATCAGTTCTTCCTTATGCCATTTGTGACATTTCCTAAAAGATTTCATTAAAATCTGTCCATAACTTTTTGAGTTATGTTGCTAACAAACTAACAAACAAACAAACTAACAAACAAACAAACTAACGAACCCTGCTGACAACATAACCTCCTTGGCGGAGGTAAAAATCAGTGGTAGCTTCAGCAAGCTTCTTTCACGTTAGCTATAAGCTGCTAAGCTATCACTATGATGTCTAATGTCAGGTTCGTTGTGTTGTCCAAGTATTTCACTCTGGTGTGGCATATCTTACAAATGACTAGACTCCTGTATAAGTCTGTACCATTTTAGTGTTTTGGAAGTCAAAACAAGTCCACATATCTGCTACGAATGCAGCAGAAGCTGCACTGCTGGGTAGGCACATGATCTGGTTCTCTAAGCAGAGGAAAAGAGGGAAGAGTCAACCGCTTGCTGCCAGCTGGTGGTGCCTGCTGCTAATTAGTGGTCAGGGGGTGAAATTACACCACAAACTACTGCACCAATAAAGCAAATTATTGCCTTGAAAATATCAATACTGCATTTTAAAATATCGATACAGTATAGCGCTGCGAAATATCGCGATATATCAGTGTATCAATATTTTCTTACACCCTTACTGCGGATTGGACTCAAAAGCCTCTTCGGGAACCAAATGGGTAACCTCACAAAAAGAGGATAGATTGCCCAGATTTCATAACTGTTATCAGGAAAATCCCTCTTTCAGAGCTCCAATCTGAAAAGATTGTGCCAGCCTAGATAGTGAACCCGACCAATCAGTGTCATTTGAGGAGAACAAGGCGGTAACTTTGGTTGCACTGGAAGCTGATAGCAATGGCTGCCCCTGATATATAGCTAATGAACAGCGACAGTTTTACCAAGATTTGGCCACGGTTTCATAACTGAAACAATTTTTTCTCTCTTCTCCCAACCTGAATCTGCTACAGTTTGCGATAGCTAAAGGTTGGGTTTAGTTGTACTCTAAGCTGACAAATACAATGGCCGCTACTGGTGTAGCGATTAGCTTGGATGTAGCTGTGGTATAGTAGCAGTTTTATCAGAACTGGACCATATATTTTTTATTAAAATAAGAGCAAAGAACCACACTGAAAACCTTTCTTGGCAGAGAAGATGTTTTTGCACTTTTCTTGACCGGCCTAGGTATAAGTTTTATCCACCAACAAGCACAATCATTCATGAACTACAGCAGTGCCTGTCAGTTGCACTCAGAAAACCACCTCATGGGTACAACCTCATTTTGTCCCAGTGCTCTGATTGGCTCGTGATGCATGTAACAAGACAAAAAAGTTAGGTCGTTTTCACACCTGACAGTCTGGGGGTCTCAGTTTGGTTCGGGCCTCAAATTGCAGCATTGTCACACTTTCCTGTGGTTTGGTTCGTATTTACATTGCACTTAGTCAAACCAACCAAACCATCTGGATAATGTCAAGCAGTTGCATGATTGTGGTGCTGTCATCCCAAACAATGAGTGGAGAAAAAGAAAAGGAGACATTGAAGTAGATGAAACCAGAAATCCATCTCTTTTAGGCTGTCTTGGGATTTTTGCTTTTGCCTTGGGTCATTCTGAGCAGACAGCGAGCTGCCCAACATGTCATTCTTTACATGAGACATATGAATTCACATAAATACCTGTAAATCATTGTGCTTTTTGCAACTTCCTGCCTTTGGTTCACTAGTTTGTCTGCTTTGCTTTCACACCTTAAACAAATCGCACCAGAGTTCGTTTGGGAGCGAACCAAGACCCCTGTTTTTAAGCCAACCAGAGTTCACTTGTTTGGTATGCACCAGAGTTTGTATGAGCTTTCACACTACTCCAAACGGATCACACTATCTGGGAAAATGGACCAGAGTTTGTTAAAAGCGGCCCAAACAGCTCTGGTGAGAATGCCTTAGTTTATGACAGTGCTTCAAATATGGTGACCGAAATCACTGAGCCTCAAAACACTGTTTTCAAATCCAGTGAGTCCTAACAATATTAACCCATTATGGTTTCATGTAAAAGTACAAATGTGTTGTGATAATGGATCTTTGTCACAGCACTGCAGATTTGTTATGTAAAAAAGGAGTATAGGTTAAAAAAATGGAACAAAAAGCTCTGGATCTTCCAATAAAATAATGTAAACACTCCATTTATAGTCTGTTCTTAACACACACCTTAGTATTCCTGTCATATGTTTCCTTAAACTGCATGTGTTTTCCAGCTTTGCTGCCCAGGTCCATCCACTTGCCCTTCAGCCACTTCATGGTGGGTTTTCTTGCTAGGGTGGTTGAGTCAACCTTGGCAATAAATGTGATATCGGCCCCTGCCATTCACAAACAAATACCTTGTATAACATTATGTGATAAGGTTACACATAATGGACTTCTACAGTTTCTGTTTTGACAATTTTTAATCCACCAATTTGTTTCTGACCTGTAACAGCAACCACACTTTCTGGAGGCTTCTCAACGAAGAGCCCAGTGAGCTCAGTTGACCTGGGCTCTGAAAAGGAGAAAAAATGTTACATCTGATTCTGCTTGATGGGTTCAGTGAGAAAAACATGGACGGAAAACCTAAGATGACACTGGTGACATCCACAGGGAGCAACAAATAACAGTGCAGTGGACAGTGAGACTTTTTTTTCCCAAGAATCATGAAAACTTTACATACAGCATTCACAACCCGATAGGTACATATAATATATTCTGCAAAACAAGGAACACTAAATATTTAAACAGCAGAACTTATAAGAGTTAAAGCCAGAAGAGAAGGTAGGACTAACGTTTCTGCTATCTACGGAAGCCCTATGAGGACATCCACACATTAAATAGTTTTACTCTGTTTTCCAGTGATAACAAAAGAAAACTGGCTTTTTTCTTGAGATCATGACTCATTTGTCTCAGTACTGTGGGATTTTTGTATGTGATATCAGGTTCATTTAGGTTTTTTCTTGACATCTGAAGAAATTAATTGGTCACCAAGAAAGAACTGGGTTGTTATTCCCCGAAAATAACATGAAAATGTCATATCTCAGGTAAAAAAAAAAATGTTATTACGATAAAATGGAGTAAAACAAAAGGTCTGGATGAAAAGGGCTTCCGTAGAAATACGTTCTGACATAAAAAGACAAAAAAAAAAATCACAAATAAAATTCTTATTGGCCTTCCTTGACTTGAAATGTTAGCCTTGCTTTACATATAACTCCAAAATTTGATTTGATATAATTCCAATATGGGGCCTTTTTCCACAGCTGGCACTTTTATCAAGAGGGATCTGACAGCAGACTACAGATCTCAGACGCCCCTTCTTTTTGAGATGCTGCCTTTGTCAGAACAGAAGTGATGTAGTTTGCCAGTACCATGTATTTCCAGTTAGAGATTAAAAAAAAAAAAAAGTTTCAACTTAATTCATAAACAAAGTCTGAAAGTTACACTTATGAAATAACCACCCTGCAAATATTACAGACTAAGCAACATTTCATAAATTAAACAAACAATAAAAGAGATCTAATCCAGGATTCATTTATGTATAGACCTGTTTCAGAGGTAGTTACATGAATGGTGACTAGCTGAGGCTAACATAGTTTTACTAGTTGTATAGTTGACATTTCCATTGTAGCCAATGTAGCTACGTTAGCTTTATTTCTAGCAATCTGAGCCTCATGTAGCTGAAAGTTAGCTACAGTGCTTCACTTCTTCCACATTTTGTTATGTTACAGCCTTATTCTGTAATGGATTAAATACATTTTTACCTCAAAATTCTACACACAATATCCCATAATGAAAAAGTGAAAAAAAGTCTGTTTGAAACTTTTGAAAATGTATTCAAAAAAAAAAAAAAAAAAAAAACTTTCACATGCAATAAAGTATTCACAGGCCTTGCTTAATACTTTGTTGATGCACCTTTGACAGCACTTACAGCCTCAAGTCTTTTTGAGTATGATGCTACCAGTTTGGCACACCTATTTCTCCCATTCTTCTATTCAGAACTTCGCAAGCTTCATCAGGTTAGGTGGAGAGTGTCGGTGCACAGCCAAGGACATTCCCAGAGTTGTCCCGAGGCCACTCATTTGTTATCTTGGCTGTGTGCTTAGGGTCGCTGTCCTGTTGGAAGATGAACCTTTGCCACAGACTGAGGTCGGGAGTGCTCTGGAGCAGGTTATCATCAAAGATGTCTCTATATATTGCTGCATTTATGTTTCTCTCAACCCTGACTAGTCTTCCCGTTCCTGCTGCCAAAAAACATCCCCACAGCTGCCACCATGCTTCACTGTAGGGATGGCCAGGTGATGAGCGGTGCCTAGTTTCCTCCAGACATGATATTTGGCATCCAGGCCAAAGAGTTCAATCTTTGTTGAATTTGGATTTTGTTTCTCATGGTCTGAGAGTTTTTCAGGTGCCCTTTGTCAAACTCCAGGGTGGGCCGTCATGTACCTTTAACTAAGGAGTGCCTTCCATCTAGACACTCCACCATACAGGCCTTATTGGTGGAGTGCTGCAGAACTGGATGTCCTTCTGGAAGGTTCCCTTCTCACCACAGAGCAGTGCTAGAGCTCTGTCAGAGCGACCACTGGGTTCTTGGTCGACCCCCTGACTAACGCCTCTCTATCCTGATTGCTCAGATTGTCCAGGTGGCCAGCTCTAGGAAGAGTCTTTGTGGTTCCTAACTTGTTCCATGTATGGATGATGGAGGCCAATGTGCTCATTGGGACCTTCAGTGGTTTGGTCTGTGTGCCTTGATACAATCCTTTCTTGGAGGTCTACAGACAATTTGACTTCATGGCTTGGTTTGTACTCTGACATGCACAACTATGGGACATTATATAGACAAGTGTGTGCCTTTTCAAATCATGTCCAACCAACTGAATTTACCACAGGCGGACTCCAATCAAGTTGTAGAAACATCTGAAGGATGATCAGTGGCAACAGGATAAACCTGAGCTCAATTCTGAATGTCATGGCAAAGGCTGTGGATACTTATGTACATTTGATTTTATAAATAAATAGAATTTTGCGGTAAAAATGTATTCTATGTTTTGGAATAAGGCTGTACATACATAAAACATGGAAAAAGTGAAGCACTGTGAATACTTTCTGGATGCACTGTACATACGCAATGCAGCTGCATAGTTTATGTAGTTAAGACAGGCTAATACAGCTGCAAAGCTGGCATAGCTACCTTTAGCTACATAGCTACGTTAGCAAATGTAACATAAGCTATCATAGATAATGTGGCTTTGCTAGCTTTAGATACATTGGCTACATTGGCTTCATTACATATTTAGCTAATGTAGCTTAGTTAGCTTTAGCCTTAGCTAACGTTAGCATGATAAGGGTGCAGGTCAGACTGTTGACTTTTAACAAAGGTATCCTAACCCTAACCTTCACCCTTACCCTAACCAGAATTTTTAGTTTTTTCGACCTGTCTTTTCGGGGGGTAAAGTTTCCAGGTCTACAGCTGCTGCCTATTTCTTGACAAGATTCTTATGCTTTGTTTTGTGTTTTTGTGGTGATACTTAGATTGTATAAAGGACACATGAAGGGAAATAGAGTTATTTAGAAATAATGTTATGGATACTCACAAGGAAAGCAGAAGTCAACTCTCTTAAAGTAGTAATAATAAACGCCAGTGAGAGCGCCCTGAAACTGAGGTTGTCAGCATTTCCAGTGCTAAAAGCACCAGTTGTGGACACATGCCCATATTGTTAGATAAGAGGCTATCATTAAACAACAATTCTGTTTTAATTTGTGTAAAGTCAAGGTTTAAAAAAGAACAAATTGTCAGACAATATTAAAAACAGTCAGTTTATTGTAAGTGGCTGTGAAAATTTAGGCCAATGAAGGATTTTTTTTCTCATTGTTGGTCATAATATTTCAGTTTATATGCTGTAAAGCAGCAACAAAATCTTTCCAAATGACAATGTTGCATTAAAATGCATAATGAGTCTTAAATGAAGAAGCACATTTATCTGCATAGTAAAACACTCCATATTCTCAGCTCAGAACACATCCAAGGACAACAGAGTGATGTGGATGCTTCATGTATCCAAGCAGCCAGTATCATTAACAATCAGAAGGTCCGGAATGTGCTCATAAGCTCTGACCGTGCTAAGTATAAAACTTCTTGCAAGTACACCTGTTGACCTCCACATATCAGCACTTTCCTTCTGAGTCACAGACATAACATTTAAGGTGCAAAACAGAAAACAGTGCATACTTAACAAAAACATTAGATACTTAGTGGATCAGAAAATACAATGCAAGTCCTTATATACAAAAAAATCATCAAAACAAAGGGTGCATACATCTTCAGTTCAAAAAGTCAGATTAGCATGCTGTCAATAGACACAGTCCCACACTGTGCCTTCAGTTTCCCTTACCCTCAGCGTTTTCCTTAGCTGGGAAAAACAAATGTCTGGTTTAACATATGGAAGTATAACTATCTGCTGTTATACTGTACCATAAGTCAGTGTGAACTCAAGAGATACAACAAGGCAGCTGGAATTACAGAATGATTATTCTGTAGTATTATTGCATTAATACACCACACCATGAAATGCAATCAAAACAGGGTTTTAACTATGGGAGTAAGATCATAACTGTTATCAGTTGTATCCAAAAGTAATCAAATGTCTTGATTAACGCAATTTTAATCACCAAACTTTGGAGGAATTTAAATTATCTTGATTACTTCCTTTGGACTGATCTTGCAGCGCTGCTGTCACAAAGGACTCATTACTTTACCCCATACTAAGCATGTTAACCTCAGGGGGCTTGATAATCAATTGAAGTTACTTAAAACATTTCGTGTATTGATTTATACAGCAACTTCCTGTTAACATTCATCAGAAATGCTGCTGCAATTGCCCCCAAACAGTGTGCAGTTGGCCAAGTGATGATAATCCCCCCACAAACACTGTACACCCCCACGAGTATGGCTTTAAAGAGCCCTGGTATTATAAGCTCTTCCCACACAGACATTCCACTAATAGACACACTGATGGCAAAATCATCAGGGTGTTATTCCCACTCTGGGCTTAGAAACTGGGAATAAAAACAAAAATAGATGCAATAAAGCAAGATAAATTCAGTGTTGTTGAGATTTTGCAGAGCAGCTTATTGATAAACTCAGCATACAGCTACTGGGATACAGTCTTTGGATCTCTTCAATCGCGTCGCCATGTCTTAAACCTCTCTCCTCTTTGATAGTGCTTTCAAAAAGCAATGTCATAAATTTAAGCTGAATGTCAGTTTAGCTCTTCTATATATGGCTATGTGTTGCATGTCATATGAACCACGATGAATCCTGACCAAAGAGAAGTTTATCTCCTCAGGTTTCCCTGAACTTTACCCAGCTGCTTTCTTTGGATTAGCATAGCATGTTATCAGCCAGCTATAACGGGTTTTTATCCCTTCACAGTATAAAATTAGCATTTTGCTTCAAGAGTGAACAAGCTACAACTTTAGTGAACACATGGGTGAAAGTGACAACCACAAGGGGTTCTACTCATTATATCCACATGAAAGCCATTTTCCTCTGAAGTAAAGCTCAGGATAAACGTTCAAATCCTGTTCTTATATTGTCATTGTTATAGCTTTGCTAATCCTGTAAACATCATAAATATGACAAAATACTCTAATTCCCAACTTCCATATTAATTAATTGCTGAAACAAAAAGAAAAATCCTGAAGTATATCTGGTTATATACTTTGAAATAATTAAAAGTCTGTTTGCATCCATCAGACATAGCTAACATTAGTATGCGATATCTTCTTGCTAACAATAGTCAATGACAGTGTGTCACAAAAAAATGGGAAAAGCTTTAATCCCATTGCCAAAAGTACTATTAGCATCGCCATTACATCACATTACAGAAAAAAAATTGTAAGGCAAATCTACCAGTCAATCAAGCTAACACTCCAAAAGCGCAGCAGCTGAAGGTATTGTTAGCTAGGAATTTATGCACATCCTGTCCCATAAAAACAGCTGAGCTGCTCATTTAAGTGGTGGTAGACTTTAGTTGATTTCTTATTCATTTACAGAATTCCTGCTACATCCTGTAACACAAACAGATGAGCTAGTAAGGCGTAGAAGATGCCAACACAAGTTTGTTTCCAACTATATTTTGGCAGTTCCTATCTCAACACAAACATGCTAGCACAAGTGATAAATGCTTGTTAGACAAATTCCAACTGTATTTACACAAATCCAACTCTATCCCCTAACATAACCATTTAGCAAGAAATGCTAGATGGTAACATTAGCCAAGATTCTTGAATATCTCTTGGGATGAATAAAGTATCCTCTGTCTGTCCGTCCATCCGTCTATCTATCCATCTATCTGATTTCCAGTTGCATTAAAACAATTTTTACCATATCCAATAACACTAGCAGGCTTGCAAGAAATGGCACATGCTAACATAAGCTGATTTCAACAGCATTTACACAATCAATGTGGCTGGTAACACAAACAGACTAGCAGTAGTGGATGCTTTTCTTACCTCCGCCAAGGAGGTTATGTGATTTGGTGGGTTTGTTTGTTTGTTTGTTCGTTTGTTAGCAACATAACTCAAAAAGTTATGGACAGATTTTCATGAAATTTTCTGGAAATGTCAAAAATGGCATAAGGAAGAACTGATTAGATTTTGGGACTGATCCAAATCACCGTCTGGATTCAGGATTTTTTAAAATGATTATCTACTGTTGGGAGATAGGGCTAATGGCGGAGGTCTGTGCTGTTACCACTTTACACCATGAGATGGTGGACATGTGTAACTTCAATCCCAGCAGCATGTTTTTGGTGTGTTTCTATTCAAAGTTTTGGAATTTATAGAGTTTGAAAGATGCACGCCCGGTCGAGGAGACGAGTCAGAGCCTTACAGAGAGAAAGACAGTGAATTGTAGCGACAATACTCACAATGCTGGGAGGAATAGAGGAATATTCACCCTCTGCCATGACTTTCAGTCGTCTGGTGAGACCATGGGTGCTTCTGCCATGACAGTCCACTTGTAGCTAAGTAAATGCTTTGCCTCACCGTGTCTCCACCCAACCGGGGAGGGAGTAATCCGGATCACCGTCTGGATCCAGGAATGTTTTTAAAAGGATTCTTCACTATTGGGAGATAGGGCTAATGGCGAAGGTCTGTGCTCTCTGAGTGCTTTTCTAGTTTCTTACTGTACCTGTTACTTTTATGTTTCAACTAAATAAAGCTTCCTATGCCTTTGTATGTTATTTACCATCAGTCTTTTTAGTTTTATATTCCATCGGATAGCAGTAAAAGAGGTTTTTTTTTTTTTTTTTTTGTATTCAGGCTTTGACAGTGTTCCGCCTGGATTACAGCCGTAGTACATGGTAACAGCTTGTGAGCTTCTGTTCCTGAGCACAACTATGAAGTGAAACGACCACCATTTAAATGTGGCAAATAGGACAGTTTCCTTTGAAGGTCATTAGGTCATATTTCAAATCTATTAGCTTCAATATGACAATAGCTAATGTTACCTATAAGGGTCAGATTTATGTCGGCTTTGACAACTTTCAAACTGGAACATAGCTGTGATAGATAACCTTCCTATCCTAAGCATGACTTTGAGTTATGAAATTAAGACAAACAAATTCGTCTCAGTGCAAGAGGCCCCAGGTTAAGATCCTGGATGAGCCCCATCATGATAACAGAATTTAGACCTTTTCCACATGGGGACAAAAACTTTCCATTTCGTTTTGAAAAAGTTTTCTGTTAACACAGGATCGTTTCAGGAAATGTCTGTGTAAGCACGGAACCACTGAAAACGACTGAAAACACTGCTGTATATATGCCAAGCCTGTAAGTGCCGCTGTGAAGCTGCCACGGAAATGTACCAAATAGAGAAGAAGATTACAGAAAACTGCCCCAAACTTTCTCCTGGTTGCCCCTCTGGTTGTTCTCCACTATAGATTTAAGAACATCTGGTGTATGCTGTTCTCAGTGGTGGTAATGGAGCATCTGACTTTGCTGTAAAAGCTAGGCCTGGGTTCAAAAGATCAATTCTCCAATTTAGATACATTCTTTTAAAAAAAAAATCCAATATCGATCCATAAAATCCAAAGATCAATCTTTTCTCTCTCCTGTTGGCTCCTTGCACTACCAGTCTCAGACTTACATCACTGCCTGAAAGTTGACCTGCACTCGCTTCTAAAAGCGTTTAGACTGATGCAAGGTTTAAATCTCACGTCCAGTGATCTATTTTTGGGTATCTGGGCGCGTTATTAATATGAGCGGAATATCTCTTCCTCAAACGTAAACCTCTGCTGGTGCAGCACAAACAGCGGAGCTCTGCAGGTGGAGAGCGCTTAAGCCGCTGCTGCTACAGACCTGGCAGACTCACACACACAATAGTGATCGTCTGAGATGCTAAGTTTAAGAGGAGCAAACCCAGACTGTTTTTTGCACCCCCTTATATGCCTCGTACAGTGTGCTTAATTTTACGACCCCTACAAATTACGCACGGCCCCGCCTTTACAGCAGGGGAATGACAGAGCACTCAGTCATTTAGAGAGATATGAGTAACAAACTCGCATCTCGTAGATTTTCTATCAAGTTAGCATAATTTAACATTCACAACAACATACAATGCACATAGTATGTCAGATAGCATGATGCATGTTTCTTTTTATGAGCGCTGTGGGTCTTTAAATTAAAGATCATACCGTAAAATACCAAACAATAGCTGGGGCGTTTATTTGTCTCAATCCCTGAGCAGACCAGACGTTTATTTGGGACCAGGCAGCTATTTGGAACAGGCGTTTAATTCCCTTCTCACAAAAATCTTGCTAAGCAAAAATTGGAAAAATATGGTAAATTTAATCAAAGTATTTATTTACACCAGTATTTACATTTTTAAGACAAGATTACAGTACCATAGTTAAACTTTTGTCTTCTTCTGTCAACTCAACACTCTCTAAACACTTTAAATACTGGTAAGGAACTGAACAAACACAAAGTTGACGGCAGAGTTTAAAGTTAATGTCATACTTTATATTTTTTCGCTGCACTGGGCCATGGCGCTGCTATCTTACTTGAGAAAACCAGCAAGGGACAGGGGTGCCCCAGCAAGGAGGTTAGTACTCACAGCCAATCAGACTCCTATTGGCTTCCTGTAGCTTCCGTGTCTCAGCTCAGTGACAAGTTGATTCAATGGCAGAATTATGGCGGTGTTCGGTCCTGTGTAGAATTTGTTCATAATGAGATGAAGTGTTTTCTTGCCTGTGATTCGGCCATTGATTTCACTGGAAAAGCAGAGCAGAATCACTACACGAGCGCTTTGCAGTATTCAATTTAGCGGACATTCTCATCTGCGAGAAGGTACGTAAAGAGAGGGGCGGAGACACGGAGCTTAAACAGGGAGAAGAACAGGAAGGGAGGGGGAGTTGGGAGTTGATTCTATACGGTTCTCATCTCAGTCACGCATGCAGCCTCAATAGGCTATGCTATGTATGGCGTAATTGCTTTAAGAAAGATGCGGTTTGCTGTGCTCACGGAGATGGAGCAGTAAGCTTCCACAGCTTTGTTCACTCTGGGACCCAGATTCAAAAAGTAGCGCTTACGGCCAAAAACGCTGTTTCCATGTTGATGAAACGCCAATACCACAAAAACGTTTGCGTATCTTCCTGAGTTTGTCTCCATGTGGATGGGGCCTTAAGCTTCTTATCTTGAGCATGACTACAAAATAAAATGACCACCATTTAAATGTGACAAAAAGGGCAAAGTTTCCCTTGAAGGGCATAGGTCATATTTCAAGCCTATTAGCTTCCATAGGACAATAGCTAATCTTGCATATTTGGTAAGATTTATGTTTAATTTTAATAGATTTGAGGACTTCCCTGAGTGTGGCTTTGGGGTCTAAAATAAAGACCTCTCAGTGCGAGAAGTTGGTTGGTTCAGGACCTGGATGAGCCCCCTCATGATAACAGAATTCATTCTTCCTTTTGCCTTTGTTTCACACCCCATATTTCCCTGATCATGCTTTGCCACTGTTACTTATATAATCTTTCTACAATATGTGACAGACCTTGCTCTGACCTCTGACTGGGACATCTCCTCTCATTAACTGGGGCAGTCTTGACAAGCAGCAGAGATGATTTAATGTGCTCATAAATGTTAGAAAGAGATAAATGGACAGCAGAGAGCTTTGATGAAGGAATAAAATCACAGGGCCCTTTCCAAAGGTATTTATGGAGATGGCAGGTAACTAAACTTAACATTTAATAAGCTCCCCCTAAATGCTTTGGTCGTTACTTGGCTGAATGGGCGAAATTTTAGGGCAAAGTTTCAGCTCTGCAGTCAGCCAACCAAGATAGCAATATGCTGTAGGAACACAATGCAGCCATGTCACCTTTGGAGGTGTCTTCTCCCTTGCATACCCCTGAACAAAAAGCCTGGGAAAGAAGCAGTCTTGATGGACAACTTGGCCTACCTTCTTGCTGTGCAGTAACACTTTACAAATGAAGACTATAACTTCCTAAGCTCTCACTCCGGTTAAGCCTCAGCCAGGTGCCCGAGTGGGAAAAGAAAAATAGTATTCCCCAAAAATACCAAATCCTGACCATCAGAGTCACCCCTTTAAAACTGCAGATACAGAACAATTTGCATACAGTACATTTCAAGGGCATCACAGGCATTCCCTGAAGTCCTGGCACTTCCGTAACCCTTCAACGTCTAATCTACTCCTAATCAGTCCAGACAGAGTGGATGTCCATCTACTGCTGTGGGAACTGTGCTCTTAAAAGACCGTGGCAGGCAGCGACTGCTTGGCAACTTGAGTCACAGCTCTTGAATTTCACTTGTTAAACTTGAGTTGTGGTGCAACCCTGACAAGTTTCAGACTGATGACTCATGAATCCTAGCACTGCTGGGAAATACAACCATGGTTCAGTTTGTAGACCATCCCCAGATAAAGATGCCAACATGACGCAGAGTTTGGTCGGTTTGAAGGCATGGATGTGCTGACTGTGATATCTTGGATGACTTCACTGCTTGGGCTGTCCTTGCAGTTTCCTATTTGTCCACAGCATCATGTTAAATAAAGGAACAACAATAAAAGTGTCACCACATCAGATGACACTCGGTATGTTAGCAGTAACAGCTGCCATTGTTCTACGATTACTGTCTCTCATGAACCACAGCTGTGTTTCTACTCTCATTGTTCAAATTGCCAAAGGGACAGAGACAGTGTTGGTATCTTGGGTCACAGACATCCTGTCAGGCAGCACTGCTCATGTAAGGAAACAAAATGGGAATTGCTGATAGGACTTGACCAGAAAAATTTGTCAGCAACCCATCCAGCAGCATCAGCTGATACCAGCAGTTCTAAAATACAAATGAGAGCCCTTTGGTCGGATCTGTGTTTCTTCCTTGACTTAACAAGATCTGTTCTAGGCTTGAAGGGTTGCATATCCTGAGGGAAAGTAGAGTTTCAAGAAGTTTTAAGCTCCTAAAATGATTAAAGCTGCATTTTTATAGGATTTTATAGATACAGGTACCAGAACAAGCAGAGCCAACCTACAAACTTTTAGTACTTTTTTTAATTTCTGGTATTGATATTGGCCTTAGATACTATCCTAAATGCAGTGCAGCATATTGGAAAACACACCGATAAACAAATCAATGGGTTGATCCAAAGTCGTGACCAGTTAGTCCCAAAAATCAACTGTTTTGTGGTTGATTTAATTGGGACAGCAGCAAACAGCACCAGTGAGGTGCTATTCCAATGTCTGGTTTGGTAAATCTCAACAGTCTACACTGTGTCAGGGAAGAAGAAAATGTATTGTTTGAGAAGCACAGATTGTCAGTCCAAATAGAAGTAATCAAAATAATTTTATATATTAAAATGGATCCAGGTCTACTTAACACTTCATATATATTATGTGGCATCTTGACCAGCACATAATACCAACCATTAAAAGTTAAATGATCATCAGACACATCAATATAAATGCTGCTTCTTTTCTTACCATCCCCATCAACTTCTGATTCCGCTGCAGACAAGGAAGCAAACTTAACTGAAAAAGCAGCTTCGAAGCAACATTGTTTTTGCACAAGAGATGACGTACAGTTGCAACAAAGGTGGATAGATAAACAGAAGCACCATGCAACATAACACTCTTTATATCAATCCAATTTATTTAGCACACTTGAGTGGAGGTTTTTGGACATGTAAAATTACATACCAACAAAACTGGAGGAATATATATAAAAACAGAGCTTTAGTTAAAGTTCATGCCTCATATAGCACCCAGTTAGTGTATTTTATGGCCAGTGTTTTTGGTTTTTGATTTGAGATGAGAAATCCAAAATCAAGAAACAAGCTGTTTCCAGGTTACAGTTAAAAAAAAAAAAAAAAAACACATGGAAATAACATGCCTTTCGCTCTTTCAGGCAGTTCATCATACACTGGGAATCAAAAAATGAAAAACAAAAACAAACCTTTTTTTTTAATTTTCCATTTCCTGCTTTCTTTCCCTTTTTCCCATTTCCAGAAAGCACTGAAACAAATTGAAAACAATTTCATTTTTCTATCTTATTAGTTGTATGTTCTGATTAAAAAAGTATGATCAAAACACTGGGGATATAACATTCTTTTTCTTGTATGTGCGACATGCTGATGACGTTCTGGTAAAATAATGTTACATCCGCAGTGTTACTATCTTTGATCTTCCTTTTTTAATCAAAACATAAAACCAATGATAAAAAATGAACTGGTCTATATAAAAATAAAAAAGGGATTTTTATCTTTTTTTCATCGTTCATTTTCCAACGGCCAAGGGCATGTATTTTTCATCCATCCATCCATTTTCTATACCCCTTATCCCGTTGGGGGTCGCGGGGCTACTGGAGCCTATCCCAGCTGTCATTGGGCAAGAGGCGGGGTATACCCCGGACTGGTCGTCAGTCAATCGCAGGGCTGACATAAAGAGACAGACAACCAGGCACGCGCGTACTCACACCTACGGCCAATTTAGGGTCACCACTAACCTAAGGAGCATGTTTTTGGTGGGGGGAGGAAGCTGGAGTACCCAGCGAGAACCCACGCATGCACGGGGAGAACATGCACAGAAATGCCCTGACCAGGAGGTGAACCAGGGACCTTCTTGCTGTGAAGCAACAGTGCTAACCCTTGGCTGCTGTGCAGCCCCATTTATTTTCCATTGTTTGTTTTTCCATTTTTCAAAGATAATTGGGAAACAGCTGATTTCTTGATCTGATTTCAACTTGGCCATAAAGCACACAGACCTAGCCTCTCTGGTTGTACAAACCATCAAACCGTCCATTTGAACAGACAAGGGGTACTCATTACTAGTGGTTCAGGGGATTGAACTGATATGTATTTATTATGACAAACAAAACATACTTAATGTGACAAAAGTAAAACTGGATGAGTGAAAGCAAAGAAAATGTAACAATTTAGCTCTGTCTCTGTTGTGCAGCATAAAAAGCAGCAAGTGAGTGGAACATAAGGGAGACTCAAGAGCGGATAAAATCCCATAGGGGAAGACACACCTCTTAGTGGAGCCAAAGTAGCACATTCTTAAGGATAAATATAATAATATGCTGAAACAGATCATCTGTAAGAGCATACATTTGGTCCAAATAATCAACCAGGCCAATAACTGTTTGACCCCTAGATCAAACTGTTAAGACAGAACAATGTTAAATTCATGAGACAACTTTTGTGACCTTAAAATGTAGAGCTTAACTCACCATAATCAAACATAAATCCAATATTTTAAGAATGATCTAGATTTGTAGATAAATTTAAGTTTTGTTTAAGAAAAGTGAATTAATTTTCATTTGTAAATGTAATTATTTTCTGATTGTTTTGTTCTGAAAACTTTGTTTCCATTGGAATGCAGCAGGTTTTATTTTTTCAATCATTCCTTTGGATTGCATAATAAAGAAACAAAAGTAGCCTCTTAAATTCATGCCTAACACTTAGTATGCATTTCAGTCACATAAAAAAAACGCAGCTGAGTATATCTTTGTCAACTTAGTGAGAAAAAGTGATTGATTTCGGCATTAGGATACTTATCTATTCAATTTTTGGGGAACAAAGAAAGACATCAATTTAGTATACAAACTCATGTATTTTTGGGATTTGCAAAAATACATCTTAACTGTTAAACAGGTAACCTGACACCAACCTGTAAGATCTAAAACAATACACAAGAGTCAAGCAGTCAGTGCAGTTTTCACACATCGTTGCACATGTATGCACTCATACATGAATACATATGTTGGATTATTCACAGACCATTTCACTCACAACCTCTATGTACAGGATCCTGTCTTACCTCCGTCTGCTGGGGGTGCATCTAAGAAAAATGAATGAATATTAGCTTGGCTTTCAATATTTACTGTCATTAACTGCAAAAGTCAGTCATGATAATGGAAGCTGGGGATGAATTGATTATTGGTAGAAAATATGTTTAATTCGCTGTCTTTAAGAGGGGCCTACCATCTTGCTCTGGCTGTGGCTTAGCTGTGCAAAAAAAATCATAGTTAACAGTCTGAAATTTTAAAAAGATGAGATTTGGATAACATTCCATCAGAGAGCAAACAACTTCAAGAGACGTCAAACAAAAATGCAGACAGAAAACCCTTGGCACTCTTAATTTATTCTCATACTTCACATGCCTGCAGTAAAACGTGACCTCAAGGTCACCATGAGTTCACAGACGTATAAAATGCATCCGGTTGCAGTCACTTGGTGAACAGTAAAATTCACACAGATGGTTTGTCTTTCCTGCATCAAACAGTTGGATCAATCCTTTATAATCTAAAGATTCAGCATGCTAAAATAATCAAAATAAACTGTTAAAGACATTTACTCCCAGTAAATGGTCATCAAAGCACAACAAAACAGAAGAAGTAATCCACAGGAAATACATGCATGTACAACATCACTTCACTTATTTCAGTCACTTTATTGTTACAAAATATTGAGGATACTAAATCTGTCCCCCCACACTCTGGAGATATGGTTTCAGCTAACACATATGACACATGCTGTAGGCTTGCTAAGAAATGCAAACACGCTCAATCAAAGTGGCACACTAATTGCATTATCCCCCTTCAGCAGCTTTATGTTGTCTCATATAATATGATTCACTTAAAGGCCTATCTTCTTGACTCAATAATTGCTTTACTTATTATCTATGGCAATACCACTTGCTGTGCATTATTCAGATAATTACCCTGACTGATTAGTTAAAATGCATTTCTTCAACACTCAAGTCCAGCTTAGACCCACTCCATGTCACATACTAACACTGTACGAGTGCTCTGGATCACTCAAAGTCACAAAAAAGAGACAGAAAAAAAGGAAACTGATGTCTCTCACCCTCCTCGGTTGGCTCTGCTGGGGCTAAAATTAGTGGGCTTTTGTTAGATAAAGCAAGTGGACAGTAATACCACATATGTCTGAGGTGCTACAACAGCTGAGCTAATACATTTCATTGGTGTGTAAAACCTAAAATTTAGACCAGTATAACATGACCACACTCAACTATGGCTGTAAAAACCCAAAGCATATTTCCCATTCTGGGTTTGTGTTTTACATCATTTGAAGACAGCTGAGTACACAGGTTTAGCAACCTGATAGTATGCAGATGACATGTTATCAGTGAAAATTCCTTGTTTATGTAAAGCATGGCAGTGTAACAGAATACAATAATCCTACTAAAAAACATAGAAGTCAAAATTGGTACATGTTGGTTTAGCACTCTGGTGTTAGAGCCAGCATTTCCTTGACACAAGCGCTTGAATTGATATGTGGGCATAAGTGAAAATGTGAGAGCTATAATCAAGTCACCGTGTGATAATGCAAGGCACACAGAAGGTCAATAGTCAGAGGCTGTGGTGCGGCTGACTTACCCTCCCCCCCTGGTTTAGCTGAGAAATAGAAACAGAAGAAAGAACAATTAGAAACATGGATCACTTACCACAATCCTGAAAAATACGAAATATCAATCATAGATTGTTTTCAATTCAATGATAGTGGTTTAATCCGTTACAACAACTCAGTAAAAATTAAGGAAACAAGAAAGTGACAGAAAAATGCAGTTCCTAAAATGGCCACTAGAGGTTGGCTCTGAAAATGAGTCAATCCTCACTGACCTTCATTTAAAAATTTCTGACTTAATAGTGAAGACTGTTAAAACTTGCTTTCTGGGGCTTTGATAGCATAGGCCTCACCCCATGTATCAAAGCTAGTCCTCCAAGTTGGTAGGCCCCTCTTCTCTCTCTGGGATTTTCTATGTTATCCATAATCCTGTCCAGTCAAACTAAAAGCAAAACCCCTTGAAAAGAAATCTTTAAACATGCCACTTTTATATTTGTGTTTTCCCCCTAATTTTCTCATTGTAAAATTATTTTTAACTATTGGCCCATCCCACTCAAGTATACTAACTTCCAAATCCATGAACCAATGTACAGAAACAAGACTTTAATGGTAGTCCATAACCCATGTGACATCATTGCATCATCTTCAAGGTCAAGTTTAACTGCTACATACCATAATGCTAGCGATGTTTCTAGGACCCTGCTTTCAAAGATGATTAGATGCAGATCTAAATCCAGACTATTTGACTAAAGATAATGCAAAAAAAAAAAAAAACAACATAAATTTGTCATTATTAATTTAACATGACATACAGTATCATTGTATGTACAGGTAAGCGCATAGACTGTAGAAAGAATTGGATGTTAGCCATCTGCTTACAATAGGCGGACTCAAACAGCTCTTGAAGCCAATCCGTGGGGGCTTCCATATTGAAATCGCGGTCTCAACTGAACTTTGGATCAATCTAATGGCCCGCCCACTAAGCTCAACTTCCTGTCAGCTAGCTAGCTAGCATTCTGGTCGACAGAAATGTAGCTTCTGCCTGTCGAGCTATCTGTCAATCAAATGAGACATGCCAATCAGTCGGCAGTGAGGTTTTTCCTAAATAGAATCTAAACCATTGTGGTACAAAAAAAAATTCACCCCCTGTACAGTGAGAGCACATGAAGACATTAGCTAATGAGACATGTTTGTTTTTTGAACCAGGCTGTAAACCAGTTTATTTCTGGTGTAAAAACTGGCTTTTTAACAGGTGCCCACTCGCTGTACTCTAATTTTTTGCACTTCCACATTGGCTTCATTTTTCTGGACAGGAGGTTGCCACTTGGGTAAGCATTGTCAAATTGGTTTACGGTGTTGCTCCCGTTAGCCATACCAGCATTGCTCCAAGAAAGTTGTTATACACAAGTTTAGCCTGATATAGCCTATATGCTTTTTCTCAAACAAAACACTGCCAAACTGGTCTATATTACATAATGCCATGTGTCCATTATATTGGTTTACATCCTTGTAGTAGAGCAGAAAAAGAAAACTTATGTGGAGCTACAGCCACAGCTGCTGTGCCACAGCTTAGCTAAGCATTGACTTGCATTAATAGCCTGAATTAATAGGAAGTATTAGTATAAGTGGCTGGTGATGACTGGAAGGTAATCTGATATTTAATTATTTGGCAAACTAATCGGACAAATCCCTAGGCCATACAGGGTAGAATAGTAGTGAAAATATAACATGTCTTTGATTAGAAATGATGGACTTTTGGCCTGAGTTTACATTCCATGTCTTATCATATTAACCTGGATGTTAAATAAATGGTATAAAATGACTGATTTAAAGTTTAAATACTCAAATGTTTCTTTCACATTGAAACTCTCTTGCAGTGATCACCTGTTTTCTATTTATGAGTTAAAAGGATTTATAGTCTATGAAATGGCCACCTAAGAAGTTTCCATTAAGCCGTGTAATCCTTTGGCATGAACCTTTGAAAGTGATACTAATGAAATTTAACACACCGTCTTCACTGACTGGCAAGACGTTTCCCTTTGCTCAAAGTGGACCTCTGGATGATGACAGTCAATTTGTGGTGTATGGGGAACTGGGCGGTGTAATTGTTGAGGCCTAAATCTGGTAAAAGGAAAATTCCCCCCAGAAATAGAGGCAGATAATATACCCTACTCCTTGAGAGACAGTCTCTTGGGGAAGGGGTCACAACCGTAGCTGGTAAAGGCCAAGGGCGGTGTCTTGTGACCTTACTTGTAGCTGAGCCACGTTCTCTTATGCTGAATAAAGTTTCCTTGAATAGGCAGATGGGCTTGACCTCAGTTGCTTTACAATTCAGTTAAGGTTTAGTGCAAACGTTGGGCTAAAATTGCTGAAATTAATCTGGTCTTTTGATTATGTAATGATTTTTTTTTTTATGGCTTTATTCTTTAAATTACATTTTGCTAGGCTAATCTTAAAGCAAAATCTTTTTTTTTTTCATAGTCACTGTCTTCAGCAGCATTTTCATACATGGCTCCAAGTATAATAACTATCCTCAAACAGGGACAAAGCTTGTTTTGGTCAGTACAAGAGGACATATGTAAATAGCATGTAAATGTAAATGATATACCCGTGAAGACTGTTCCAAGTGCGTCCTACACCCTGTGAGTGGGTTTAACACCTGCACCAAGTGCAAATCTGCATCTTCTTCTGCTAATTCAGTCCCCCCCAGGGTGAGAATCTTGATCATTTTCAACAAGTTTGTGATAGAGCTGGGTAATGAACTTCTAAACAGCTGTTCCTCTCTTTTTAAATATCCTCCTCAGAGGCTTTCTACAGTTTCCGAGAACTTGTCTGAATGGCTGTAGATGGATGATTAATAGTGTGCCTCTTGAATGTATTCTGGTCTGTTTCTTTCATTTTCCCCCATTTTCCATATAAAGCTTTCAGTCATCCTCATACTATCTATCTTTGTCCTCAGTTACCCTTGGGTTGTCTTTAGCAGACTGTGAGGCAGGAGTAGGACTTGCTGTTTGAAGGTTGTCATGGTCAGTTAAAGTACACTACTGGTCTTTGCCTCACTGTTTTTGTTTACCTCCATGTCTCAAGCCAACACCTTGATTTATAGCCGCCTGTAATGACTCAGACATAAACAAAGATATTGGGTGACCTGGCCTTATCAAAGCTATGAGGACCCTTGGGTGTCCCTTTACAGTATGCCACGAAGTTAATAATGATATCACAGCCACATAACTTAATACATTTTGAATGTGTTTTACCCAGAGATATGAGTAACACTTTTATCAAGTTACAGTACCTGGTATAGAGTTGATTCATTTAATGGGAAATTGAGCCACATGACAGCGTATGCCAGTTTTAAGCAATAAACTATGCTGAAAGGTAATTAAGAGCTTTGATTTATTAGTGTAGAATATCCATACACTGCATGCTCTTGAGAAAAATATTTCAAACCACTATTTACATCTAACTTTTCCAATGATAGTTGTATAAAAAAAAGTGATGTAGAGTAAGTGGTGTATTAACATTATATTAATATCTAAAGGGTTGTAGAATAAGTGGCATATTGACCAGATATAAAGGAGTAAAGAGATGTAGAATATTAGGTGCGCTGACATAATATTATGGAGCAAAGTAATGTAGAATGAATGGCATATTGGCCTTTTAATAAGATGGAAAGTGAAACAGAGTAAGTGGCATGCTGACGTTATATTACAGTGATGTAGGGTAATTGGTGTATTTACAAAATATTAAGCCGTAAAGAGATGTAGAGTAAGTGGCATATGAACATATTATTAAGGAGTAACGTAATGTAGAATAAGTGGCATATGAACAGGAGTAAAGTGACGTGGAATAGGTGGCTTATTGACCTTATATTAAGGTGTAAAGTGATGTAAATAAGCGGCATATGAACTTAATATTAAGGAGTACAGTGATGTAAAATAAATGGCGTGTCGACATTATATTTTAGTGTAAAATAATGTTGGGATAACGTTGCTGCAGGCTAAACATCAGAAGTGTATAAGGCTTGAATGTTTTTGACTATATGCTGCCTTAACCTTAAAAACCCTGTGAAGTAAAAATAAATCTGTATTTAGGTTTGTCGTATGATAGATCACTGTGTTATGAACCCCCAGGTCAAATTTAACTCAAATAAAGCATCTCCAAGTTTATAAAATTGAGCTTCAAATCATGAAAAATGAGGCAGTAAAATCTGCTCTAGGATGGTGGGGGCGTGTCTGTTGAAGGAGCTGAAGCCACGCCCACTCAGGAGGAATATGATCCTCAGGTTTTAAAAATGTTACAATCTGAATGGAGGAAAGCACTCACGCCATTAGCCTGTCTCTTGACCTTTTGTTGACCTTAGAAGAAGAGACTAAGTCTGTTCAAATCTCTGCTATGATGATTCAAATGATCCATAGACCACCGTGGCTCAGTACAGTCCAACAGACTATACTGAGATGAACTGCTCTGTGATGTTAGATTGTGGCAAACTGTGATGAGGAGTGGCTAATAGATAAGTTAAATGAGTTGAACAAGCCCTCATGCAGTAAGCATTAGCAGCTATCTTTTATTTAGAACCACAGATAAAGACACATACAGGCAGGGTAGTCTGCAGCATTAACCCCCTCACTCATGGCGTCATACTTGGAAAAATATTTTTCCCAAAAAACATGAACCAATAAACAAAACATGCATAATTATAACTTTGCAATGAAACATGAACATTATAGAAAGGTACAAAAGTAAATTCCTTTGCACAAAATAATCCCATTAGTCCCTGCTCCAGGTGACTGCTTCCTTCCACAATATTGTAGTGTTAGAGGGGCGGGGTCATTCCCTACTGTGGGCTCATGACATCGTGAGCCAACATATTGGCCCCGCCCACATGCAACCAGGCCAGGAAAGAGGTGAAATGGCCTACAATCCAGAATTCAGTCACATGTAGATCTCAGTGTTTTCACATGTTTACAGCACCCATATTCCAACACATCTAGAGTGTTAAGACAAAAACTTTGGATTTCACTTCACAGGGTCTTTAATGTAATTTAAATCTGGAACAAGATATTTGCATTAGAGATGGGCGATACCAATTCTTTTAATTCAATACCAATACAGATACTTTTTGATGTAATTTTATTGATACTGATACTTTTGAAGAAAGAATAAAATGTTGATGCCACATGCGATGCCAGAATTGAAAAAATAAAATTGCCGTATTTTTGGTTGTAATCGTAATAAGATCTTCATCTGACCTTGACTATTTTGGGGGGATTTTTGGCCCTTATTTGAATAGGTCAGCTCAAGAGATACAGGAAACATTGGTAGAGAGAGTGGGGGGGGAGACGTGGACCAGATAGCTCAGAGACCGTGATTGATCCCATGATCACTGTTATAGCCTTTGTATATGGGCGCCTGCTCTACTCAGTGACCCAAACCCAGTCTCATATTATATTTTCAAGAGACACTTTAAATATGCTGGAGAAGATCCTTTTAAACTGTATTGTAGATTTTGTTGTGTAGTGTCTGTCAGTAGATCAGTTTAAGGGTTATGGGTGAGCATCCCCATAGTTCTGGTTTAACCCGCTACAACAGTATTTCATTCGCTCACAATAATAAAAAATTATTCCAACCATAAATTAAAGCATCACTTCCAACCACAGAGAAGGAAACTATCACAGTACACTTAATTGATGACTTTGGAGCAACATCACATTCAGGAGGTATCATCAGGCCTGCTGACCATGAGGGAACGTTCTGGATGAAAGTGACGGATTATGTAATGGTTTATCTCAGCTGGGACCACAGAAGGGTTACAGCAAAACCTGATACGCTCGCGTGTTTGAAACCCTATGATCTTATGAAGAAAAAAAAAATAAAGAGGAAAAGGTCAGGGGTTATTGCAGAGTATTTTTAGCTTTCAGCTGAGGGCGGGATCTAGCTGCAGCACAGAGACTGTTTCGACTCATGTTGGGTGTAAATGCAGAAATAATTGAGGATGTGGCAAAATATGGATGTTACATTGTTAAATTAGGCTGAATATGCCGTGATTTATGTATCATATTACTGTATTCAGACATTGAGCACTGAAAAAAATTTAAAATAAAGCTTGGAGACATTGGCTGGATATCCGACCCTCATACCTGAAGCTTTGCAGCTCATAGCTTGATATAAAAAAAGCGGCAGATGATGAAGACATGCAGTGAGCAAAGATTAATCGTATCCATATAAGATTAATACTGCCTGCTTATGTTTCTCGGACCATAAATAAAACTCAGCCTTGCCTGGATTTGTACAAAAGATTATCACAGGAACAAATGTGGAGAGAAAGCAACGGAGAATTAGAAGTTATGTGCTAACAAGGCCAACAAAGCCGATAACATCTACAATCACTGCACAGTGGGTGTAAAACTTAGATGGATGGGTTTTAAAGCTCAACACTCTTCCCACAGTTATGGCAGAAAACTCAGCTCATCTGACTGACTCATCTGCTATGACAGTGTGTTTTCTAAGGTTTCAGTCACGCCAATGATTTACAGCTACTCAGGGCCAAAGGTTAGGAAAGATGGCTCCTGGAAGACGAAGGACAGCAGACGACTGTTTATGAGAAAGTCACACTTGTCAAGGACTAAAGGGACATTTTTCACCTCAAAAACCAAATTCTTACCAAGAGTATTTAATTTGTTTGTAGTCAAAACCACCTGATGTAGAAATATTTCCTCTTACAAGTTCAGATAAACATTTTATTTCTAAGGAAAGCGTGATGATTGGGTTGTGGCACATGTACAGAAGCTGAACTCCAAGCAGGTGATCAAGTTCACGTTGGTCCTAAAGTCATTTTAAATAAAGGCATGAAGCCTCGAAACAAATCTTGAAAATATAAACAAAACTGACAAGTACATTTTTGGTCCTTATTGGTCTTTTATATAGTTACATTTTAGGTCAAAGGCTTTCCCTAAAACAAACACTTTGCTGCATTCAAGAAAGCCTATACCCCTGTTTAATTTCATTTTATACAACCTTGTTTCCAAAAACGAACATTGGTCATTGTGTAAAAAATGAAAAAAAAAACAGAGTTTGATGAATTTCAAAACATTAAAACTCTACTATATTTGCTCAAACCCATCACTATCAATGTTTAAACTGAAAAATGTCATTGTTTTTTGGAAAATGATGAGCCCATTTTTGAATTTGATGCCAGGAACATGTTACATAAAAGTTAGGACAGGGTCATGTTCACCACTGTGTAACTTTTAACTCACATTTCACAATACTCTGTAGTATTTAGGAAATGTAGAAATCAGTGTTTGAGTGTTGCCAAATTCTTGGCCGAGGTAGGTTTTCAACTGTACTTAGCGTCCCAACTTTATTGATAACAGGGTTTTAGATGTGCAGTGTTAGGACACTGGCATTTCTTAACCAGAATCCTGTTTTTGTCCTTGTTTAATTCTCCCATCTTTACCTTTGTAGGAAGTAACTTTTGCTTGCTGCACTTGCAGCTATATGTGCAAGAAATTCATGCATTTTAAAACACATGAAACTAAAGTTGAAACTAACTAAAGTTTGTTTCTCTGTTTATCCTCAAACCTTAAACTGCGTTAAAGGACTGTGTAAGTTTTAGGTCTGAATAACATCGGCTAAAATGAATCTGTAAATATCTGCAAAAAGCCAATGTCGTGCATCCCTTGGCTCTATAAGAAACACATTGATGGAAACTGCAAATGCCTTAATCCTTCTGTCTTTTACGCGTAAGTTTACTCTGTGGATATTGTACTTTTGGTGATAACTTCATACTTTTATATACAGTAGCTAGCATGAAACCTCAGCCAGCTTCCTATATCTGGCATCGTTAAATCACAGACTGTATGTACAGCAGCAGCATTATTTACCCCTGAACCTGCTGCACTCACTTCCCGACAGCTGTCTCCGGCAGATTGCCAGTTAGGTAAACAATATTGTGCTCTCTGAGCTGATGTCATTAACATACTGACCCCTGGTGACGTCATGACAGCACTGGCTACAGAATTATTTACGACCTAGGAGATACTTTGCACCGACAGATGACAACAAGGAGGCAAAGAGAGAGAATGTACAGTGCTTAACAAAATTTTAGACCACCCTAACCCTAACCAAAGTAAGGTTTATGCCACAGCTGCCCTAAATTAACAGCATTGGTAATTACCAAAATAATTTTTTATGTTTCTGCAATGGTTAATACATCAATATGTAGAAGCTCTTTAACCAAAATGATATTTTTAATGCTAAAATATAATTATTATTGTTATCCATGAATTTTCAAATGTACTGATTTACAAATAAACTGAAAAAATAGTAAAGCACATTATTATTTCTTGATTAATGTGTCAAATTATAGTTATTTACTTGCATTCCTGAACAGAAAAATGAGTTTTAGTGGTTGAATGTTATGCTTGATTAATTTCTGACTTCTCAGAGAAGCCCAGTGAGCCGGCTCAAATTTGGGTGAATCCAGTTTGAAATTCCTCATTCCTGTTCAAAATGGTAAAATGTGGAGAGCTTGCTGAAAATGAAAGAGTCCGCATTAAAGCACTTCATGATGCTGGATGGTCTTTGAGACAAATATGACAGGTGGTCTAATAAATTTGCTAAGCACTGTATGTCTCTATGAGATATTTACTTTCTCTGAGTAATTAGGACAGGACATTTTTTAATACTGTAGGATCATGTTGTAAAGGTTTTAGGATGTCATTTTTGTTTTTACTTTATTACTCCATGATGTACAGGTTGTATTGAATGTACAGTTCATTTTGAGCAGATTGAAAGCTGCCTTACTTGCACATTTAAGTTACAGTGCGATGAGATCATCTGATATTTATGCTTTCCTCAGGCGCAGTAAACAACTGCTTTAGGTCACATGGGGTTAAGCTAACCCCTAACCCCACCTGACAACACCCAAACTTCATCTATAGAACTTTAACTAAGACTTTTTTCCTCCAAAATCTTTCTTCCATTTACACCACATTCATAAACTTGTACCACATGTACATGACAAACTTAATAGTGTGTTTAATCTTGTCATATCATTGCACTTTTTAATTTCTATGCCTAAAATATATTTAATAACCAAACTCAGACACAATAAAACTTCCTATAAAAACAATCATTTGCATTTATGCATCCATCCACTCTCGCAGCATCCTCAGTTATGAAGTATACTATCTTTGAAATAAGTATACTTTACCGAAAACTTCAACCAAACCAGACGACAGAATGTTAAGGATAAACACTGCCTCTAAATCCCCTGTCTCCAGTCTAATTACATTTAATTTGAAGTATGTGCATACCTGCAGGGACTGGCGCAGGCATGGTTATTCCTGTGTCCTCTCTTTGCTTGCCGTAGGACTGAGGGGCTCACGGTGCTTATTCCTTTTATTTCCCCTCGCTCTGATATTCAAAGCTCTCCTGGAACTCAAGTCACCCACACCCTCCAGTGAGCGAGGAGAGTGGGAGAAACTGACGACACCCTTAAGGAGTTCAAGAGGAGAGGCATTCAGAGCGAGAGAGCGTGATAAGGTGAAGAGACAAGAGGGTGAGGTGGTGCCGAAAGAGGTCTTGCACATTTATGATGAGATTAATGGACTGTCTAAACCTTTTGAGCTCAAGTGTTCACCGTAGAAATACAGAAATAAACCGAGATGCAGAAGAACTGACCCGATTTCGACACTTTATCTCATGTCAAACCAATCTTACACTCACCACCTCTTATAACCTGCATTAAGAGCAGGATCAACAGGTATTTGCAAACAGATTTCGTGGCTTTTTACTCCACTTGATACTATGAGACGGCTGCATTAACTGCAGCTAATCCCAAAAAATGTACTGAGACATCTAGTGTGTAAAGGGTTGATTCCTACAAGCTTTCCATTTAGGATTTCCAGATCAAGAGTTTGTGAAATTCACACTGACTCTGAGTTAAATTAACACTTTGAAGTGTTAATATTTTATCCTTCTTAAAGTGTTAATTTTGAGCACAGTGATTTTTTTAACACATTAAGGCGCAGTTTACCACAACATTGTGTTATTTTCTTCCAGTTTGGATGTAAATTTCAAGCATTTATAATGTTAATAATTAACAGCGCAAAGCTCTTTCCAGACCTGATTGGGTGCCACTTTGCATGGAGCACCTGTGGCAAAGTCAGGTGTGTTCTGACAAGGCAGGAGAAAAAGACAAATTTAGAGCTAGACCACAACCTAACTTGAAAGCCAATCTTTACTAAAAATCATTCCCTTCCACAGGCAGGAAGTGACCAACTCAGTGGACAACTTCACTCCAGGTGCAGAAGTTTAACACTAAAATAACAATAATCCTCCAGAAACATGAGCAAAGAAACCCCAAAAGTGATTACTGTACAACAGGCAACATCTAAACTCATTTAAACATATTTTTACCACTAAAATATATCTTGATACTCTGCTCAAGGGCATGATGGGAAAACTCTGCCCCCTAGACTTGAAATGACAGTGGGCAGAGTGTTACGATATTTCAAGCAAAGAAAAAAGTAGTATACTCATTGACATGTTTAAATTTTGCAGAAAAGTTGAATTTTACATCAGTTTCAGCATTTTATTGGGGAGGGGGATGATTTATCCTTTATCAGGGGTGACCCCTAATAGTAAAATAATTGACAATTTGTACGAAAGAGCCTCAGACGACAGCTAGTTTTAAAGTTAAACAGCTATTTATGAAAAAGAATCCTTTCAACTTGGATATATGAGGGTGCTCTATGTCTAATTATACAAAGATTTGTTAGTGGTGGGTGGAAAACCGGTATCAGGACCACCACTGGTATAATTTCTGGTGTTTTGTAACACCATCATCACTGCTTTAATAGCATGGGTTGTGTTGAAGTGCACACATAAGACATACAGTAAGCAATGTCACTGTTCGTGTCACTTCTTGTCATGTATGACAGCGTCGGTCTGGAAGGCATTTTAATGAACACATTCAGAGAAAAATGTCATACAGCCACCATTCTGTGCTGCTGCAGTGGGTCCACTGGTTCTTCTTTGCTGTTCTAAAAACGGTAGCCCGTGCATGCAGTGCTTTCTGGCAGTGAAGAAGAATTGATTTTTGGTCTATAGCGCTAACATTTAGCATGGCTAAATGAAGCAAAATATAAAGCTATACTAAGCGGTATCGGATCAGGGCATAAACTCGTGTACTTGCTGATACCAGTGGTGGCTGGTCAATAGGGGGCGCTAGGGTGCTGCCCCCCCCATGACTCTCCACAAAAAGAGGACAGATCTTAAATTCATTGAATAATTTTTCAAACATTTGCTTTAAATATCAATAAATTTATAAGAATATAGATAAACTCCATAATGCACTGCATAAAGATGATTTATTTATTTATGAAATAATCATGGAACATTACCAGACAGAGTTGTTTTAAAGGCAAATGCAAAGCCAGAACTATCAAGTAACTATGGCACTGCCTGAGGCGCGCACTGTGTCACTCAGCCCAGTGGTTTACTCAAGAAAGTAGTTTCCGAGTATTTGCTTCATGTGTCGTAATGTTACATAATTATACTTTATTATTTCATAGCGTGGTGAATGTGCAGGTCACAACTTGTCCACGAGAGCGTTTTAGAGTTGTTGGATTGTGTATTTGATGAGTTTGAAGAGGGAAAGCCAGAAATACCATATGTCTCAATAGCGTTGGCAAAGCAGCTCACATCTCAGCCCCGCCGATCTAAAAATAGCTTGCACCAACAACTAAAGGTAACGTACCTATTACTAAGACTATAGCAATTATGGCAAATTTGCCAAAATGTTGAAGTATCCCTTTAATGTTGACTTAACATTTAAGCTCTATCCTTGATCTTTTTCTGCAAATAAGAAACTATTTCTGGTGCTTTAACTGCATAACCTGACACGCCAGATGGATGTGTTTCCACATCCATCTGGGAAAGCTTCAATAAGAAACGTTTGAGAAAAGGCAGAGGCTTTGAAAAAAACTCAGAGTGTGACTGGATGAATGTTCTGTCAGTCACATCTCTACGGGCCAGTAAGAGCAACAAAACACGTGACGTAGCAGCTATCGAATTGCGTGTGCGCAGCTACGAGGAATAACGCGAAACATGGCGACTACAGACATGTAAGTACTCGACTTTTGTTGTTTTTGAAAAGAAAACAACTCACTGCTGCTCTTTGTTCTTCTTTTAACAAAGAATTGTTGTCTGATTAAACTTACGCTTTAGCAGCGTCCACACTAAGCTCTTCCACCATAATTGTACCCCCTCTTGCTGCTGCTTGTTTACGTCATGACTCTGCTGCACCTGAAAGTACTGCCCCTCGTCACCGATTGGTCTTATCACTTTCTAACCGGGCCCATCAGTTCAGATGGGAGCTTTGCAAGATGGATTCACCAATGTAAAACAAGGAAACATCTGCTTTGCAAGGTTATTAACTGCAATGGTTTCACAAAAATTTTGCAACATGCTTTTACAGCATCTGGCTGATGTTGAGGAATGAATGCAGGCAGTTCAGAATTAGGCACAAATGCAAGGGTGGAACAAAATATCAATACAGCAGTATACACAATATGGACAAAAGTATTTGGCTGCCTGCCCATTACACCAACAAGGACTGTAATGGCATTGTTTTCAAATACATGTACTTTAAGGTCACTAGGGCTCTAGCAAATATATGTTCCCCTGGCCTGTCAACTATCCCCCCAAGAATCAGAAAAATTCCATTCCCTCCAGCCCCTTCTCTACCTTTCAGAAAATGTGTGCTGAAACAAGCCGTTCTCAGATTTTTCCCCTCATGATGTCTTGTGGGGAGTTAGCCCCCCCCCCCCAGGTTCAGTTGGCCCTCCCTGCTTAGAAGAAAGTTCCGCTCTCCTCTTCTGATCTTCCTCTCAGCTGTGCCACATCCATCGAGCCACATCCATTTCCTGTGAGGGTCATGGTCAGGGGTGGAGTCATACAGCTCATTAACATTTAAAGCCACAGACACAGAGATAGCTCGTTCTGAGCAGGGCTGAAACAAAAATCCTGGAGGGTTTTTTAACAACAAACTTCACAGGCATGTTTTGGGGACCTCTGAGACCAATATAAACTTGTCTTAAAGGGGTAAAATATGTGACCTTTAATATGGAGTTGGTAGGGGCCAAAAGCTGCAGTTAACTCAAAGGACCACTTGAGGCTGATAACAAGGGAGTCAACCAAATAGCACCCCAATTTTACAACAGAAATGGATTTTACAGTGCTGGTTGGGGCGTGAATGCTTGTACAACTCAAGTGTTTCAATGATGCTGAGCTTTAGTTACATGCATAAACACTTTGAGTGAGTCGTGGTTGTGTTAGCTGTCTGCCAGCTGCCATCAGATCAAACACAACTTTACCTAAAGAGAGTGTTGATGATTTAGAGCATCATCTTTTCTTTGCACACATAACATACGCATGGTCAGCTGTGCCGTAAAAAACTGAGAGTTAAAAAATGAGGGCATCATTTGAATAAATATCAAGCAATGTGTTGACATGTTAGCACTAGTGAGCTAGGCCTGTGACCTCTATAGCTAGATTGGTAGATGGTTCAGAGTTTTTGTACCCTGATGTGAAAACCTATGTTAAAAAACAGGTTAGTTATGACTGTTTCTTTCTGTCCTCACAGAGATGCCTGCCTGTTCACTACTCTTTTGTGGCAGTCAGCAACCGAAAATAGAGTCCCCTTATGTGGTAAACACTGGGGTTGACTTTCTAATAAGGTAGCCAAAGAATAAGCAATGGGAACACACTGTATAGCTTTGATAATTTAGCCTTTGCTGACCCTTTGCTGCTCTCCAAAACACACTCTTATCAAAGAACTGGAACTTCTTGCTTCAAAACCAAATAAGGTGACAGCTTTGAAGTGAATCTAGAGTTTCTAATTCGATTTTTTGTACAGTCAATAGATGAGCTGGAGCGTTTAATAAAACTATTAGCAACAACAAAGGGGAGGGCTACATACATAAATGTAAAAGGATGGTGGGGCCACTTTGATATATCTCACCTTAAGGATATTAAACTTGGTAAAATCAGTCCAGTGTAGGTTAAGATATGCCTAGTGACTGACTATGCTTCAATGGCTAGTTAATGGCTAGCAGGGCATATAGTGGCCATAGGAGGGGAGACGCTGACAGGTCATCTACACATTCAGACACAAGACGAGAGCAAACTGCACATGCTTTGCAAATCAAACCTAAAAGAAAAGCAGATAGTGAAGCAAAGGAACTCTATAGGTGTTGCTTTTTGTTGCTATAAGCCATCAAGGCGTAATAAATCAAGACATGGTTATTTTTTTGGTTTGCAATATGTTTACTATTTTCAATGTTATCTTAATTTAGTCACACAAAAAGCACATGAATAAATTCTTCCTGTCAAAATGTTTGTTTGCAGAAGTAGCACGGTAGCACCGCCTAGTGCTGAAGAATGAATATACTCTAGGATAAGCTTCATGATCTAGAGTGGGCGATATTTCATTACATTTTTAGAATTTTTTGAAGGCTAATCCAAAATGGACCGCGGGTTTCATTTGGCCCCTGGCTTATAGTTTGGAAACCCCTAGTTTAAATATACCTGGCTGCCTAAGCTTCACTGCTCAGAATGTGCTGGAATACACTGACGAGACTGGCAAGGGTAGTCATGACTTTTTAACCGCTTTTCTCCCTCTTTGGGTCATAATCCTGCACTTAAAGAAAAAGGGGAGTATAAGGTTGAGTAGACAAACAAGTGACCGACAAATGACGGACAAAGCAGGCTGAGAGCGGAAGTACCGTACTATAGCTAGTAGATGTGCAAACTCTATAGGGCAAAGACAGATACTACTAAATGAGTGACACAGTTGCATAGAAATTGCATGTTCTTGGCTAAGCTGAACAAAACAGAAATAGCCATGCAGAGAGAGATGGTTGAAACGTTTGTTTCTTCTTGGGGGATCCTATTAAACAGACTGGTTTATATGCCATAGTGACTTTCATTCCAGATTTTACGGTAATTCTTAAAAATGGGTTGACACTACATTTATGGTGCAATCCAATTGATCTTAGAACTTGAAAATTTCCAGATAATTGGATGCGTCACCTTAAATGCCCCCTAAACTTGGAATTCTGATCCATAAACTACTGCACCCCTAGCAACCAACTCACTGTAACTGAAATGCAGTCAACTCAGGTGTGATGTCACTCCCAGCTCTGAGTAAATCTTCTGAGTAAATGGAAAGCAGCATTAGGTTTGGACTTGCACTCTGGTTTTGCTATGTAAGCTCTGCTAATGTATTAGTAAGATTTAGGCAGTTTGCCGGGGATTGCTTCCCATTTATGTTTGATAAAAACAAAATATTACTCATTATTGTGTGTCCATGAGTTCTGTTCTTTTTTTTAATAATACTGCATCAAAGTTAGAGATTCTGGTGTTGGGGCAAAGTCAAGTTGTAGCACAAAGACTGTGGGAAGCCACAGTTGCTCTTCATGGTCAGCTGGTGTATTTTTATGGAGTCACCCCTTGAAGCGAGGTCTACTTCGTTTTTACTGGCAGCTTCCTGTGGAGATGCATGTCTTGGGCATGTCTTCATTACCTGTCATCGACTCTTACAGCATTATTCAAAAATGTGCATACGTAAACAACTGCAGCCACTGTGGAAACAGGTCCCCTGCTGCTGGGGTCAAAGTGTGAATCTGTGAACGGGGGAAGGAATGTCAGTCTACGGGGACCACCAGATGGGTGTATCTTTAGCTGGAGAGATTGAAATGTCTCTAGGAAAAGAAGATTGACGGCCAAGGAGAGGGCGGGGCTTTAGGGCCAATACTTAAAAGGTGACACACACAAGCTGTTAGCTTAATCATGCTTGAGAATCATCACAGGGCTGACAATGCTGTAAAAAGAAACCACATATTGCATTTACTCCAGTTTACATTCAGAGTTTTAGTGCTCCAGTGAACAGCGCAACTTGAGCCATATATTTTAGAGATAGTTCTGTGTCCATCGGCCATATGAGCGTGCTATAAACTGATGCTTCACTCTGGGAATTCTCATGAGTAATTTCACAGAAAAATATCTATGAGTCATTCTGTACTGAGGGGTGTAAACTTAATCTGTGCCTAATGAAACACTTCACATTTTTATGTCCTTCCCCCTGCTGACACAATGGTCCTACAAGCAAACTAACACATTGGGGAAATCATGGTGACTCTGTTGAAATGTTAAAAAAAAAAATGTAGTATGTGCATTTTTAAGACTGGACATTCCGGAAATCATTCCGATAAAAGCACAATCAGTCAACAGCAGCTTTAGTGTTAGAGGGTTTGTTGGATGTTATTTTCAGTCTCCAGGAACTTTTGAAGTTGTAAGTAGAAAAATCAAACAAACAGACCAATTCCAGCACTTCTTTTATGACCTTGAAATTTTTGGGCTAACCTTTCCCTAATTTTCATAAAAACGTTTGCCACCAAATTCTGTTCTCCGATATTTAAATAAAGTCATATCATATTTTCTCTCTTAAAGAGTTAGCCAAATTGTAAAAAATAAATAATCATTTTGTACAATCAATAGCCTCCATGTACTAATCTGAAATAAACTGATGAAAATACTAAAATGCATTGGATAATGGACTTTTAGGATGAGAATTGTTGACTTTAATTTATAATGGTACTCTAATGCACCTTCATTATTAAACTCTTTATTAGTAATATTGGTAGGAATATTGGTGCATTTTGGGAGGAAAAATGAGACAATATGTGTTTAAGTGAACACATGCTTTATAGCTATTTTATTTACTAATTAGATCAACATTTCTCCTTAAAAGGGACACATTTATTCAGATTTCTCACCAAAAACTTAAATTCCATTTTCTCTAGGTGAACACATCATAATAAGTTAACTTCATCCTTGAATTGCCAGAAGTCTGAGCCATCTTTAAACATATCATAATGTAAAGGTGCTTCACCTCCCTTGGCTCGCTAATTAGCATTTCTCTCGCCGATCTTAACACAGATTTCACCTTAGTATTTTATTTATAGTACTTTTAACCAATGGGACCTAGTACAAGGTTTAGGAGGGTTTTTTATAACTACAACTCTGACCAAGACTGAGGAGGATTACTGTACAGCAGCAACAGAAGCTAATATAAGGACTCTATGCTACTACTGATGGAGTTTTTCAATGATTCAAAGGTCGGCTGGCTGCATTTAGTTCAATTTCCTGTAAAGACTACTACAATACAGAGAAGAGCTACATGTTTAATCTACCTATCAGCTCCTCCTTCTGTCACGCTGCTATACACACACAGGCACGTCGCTCCTCCTCTCTCTCTTCTTGTTGTTTTGACAGACTGTGAGTTAGACACACAAAGGAGAAACATCACAGAATCCGAATGTCCGTCAGTCCAGCGTGTATATTTTAGTCTCGTCTCTGTAACAAAAGTAATCTACCTTACGTTAGAGTTTTTATCATCAGCAATCAATTTTAAGCCCATCCTCATCCCGTCGTCCTCGTTGGAAAAAGGTCGTTAAACATTTTTGTCAGAGTTTTTGGAAATGAAAGTAACACTGGTCTACACATAACTATCAGCAGATTTCCCATGAACCACCTGAGAATGCGCCTGTAGAGTCTGTATGTCATCCACTATGTGATGATGACAGCTGCCACCATCACCTGCCACCAGATCAGCAAATAGAAAAATTCAACTGCAGCAGCCCTGTTTCCACCTGTAGGGGGCAATCACTGTCTATATTACCTAAACAAAATGCAGAATTTAAATGTTTGTTGAGATTTGGAACCTAACTGACCACCAACACTACATAATATCCATATTCTTAAGTTTTCAGATTCAACAAAGTGGCCTCTGGGGCTTAGTTACTCTTGAAACTCTTTCTGTCCACATTAAAGTTCAAGATTATATCTTTTTCACCCCTCTGACCTCTTTAAACCGGAGGGACTCATAAGCTGGTGATGTTGGCTGCATTTATTTGCACAGTGATAGTGAAAAGCAGTGAAGTGGTGAACATTAAACCACATAAATGCTAAGTAGGGAGAGTAATTTAAAATAGCTCTGATGCAGAAAATGCAATCACATAGGAAGTTCAGCGCATGGAAATGAGAGTGTGTATTTATGTTTGTGTGTACTGGCAAAGGCATAGAGGCAGATGGAGAAGGGCAGTGTATATATTAAGTTTCTAGGAGAATATTTGGAGCAGTTTAGCTTCTCAAATAAAATATTTTAAATGGTGATGAAATGAAGATTCATTGGCAACATGAAAAAAACTCTTCCAAGGTCAGCGCTGTGTTTGTTATGTGATTAGTCCAGATTCTGTGAAGTTACAGTTCAATGTGAGCACATACAAACGGAAACTAAATGTTTGCTTTGTGTTGAAAGGATTCCTAGATGTTCGTTTTAGGCATGTAACATTTAACATCTGAAAACCTGACAAAACAGGGCTGTTTGGCAGCAGGCCAGTATGAAAACTGCATTAAGAGCCTGGGGATGCCCACTACATTGCTTCTAATTAGTCCTTTTAAGTCGCTTCACTTTCTAATCATTAATTTTTCTCTTTCTCTCAAAGAGTCAAAGCTTTTTGGGGTTATTTTAAGTGTAGGCTCTTTTCCTGATAACCTCTATTTTAAAACTGCTGCCAGTTGCTTGTGTTGTGTCATTGACTGTATATTAAGATGAACAGTTCCTTTCCATCTCCTTCCACTGTACAGACCTGAAGCGAAAATAGCCTCATGAGGAGGTCTGACATAGTGCTGGGCTTCTAACTGAAAATAATCAAAACTGACTTTTACAGACTCTAACTGAGGTAAACCTGCCGTGTCAGTCATTTTGTTTTTTCACCCCCTGTAATTCCCTCTATTAATACACCATCCCCTTAAAAACCACACTGGCTGAGGAGTCACATGACAGGCAGCAAGGTGTCACAAGGTTACCAGGTTGGAATAATTTGATCCTTTAAAGTCACATTTTTATAAAGTTGGCATGGACTTATACATATGAGCTGTTTCATGCTGAACATACAACAAACACAGTGTGATGAACGCACCGTCAAACGCCACAATCCAGTCAAGTAACCTGGTTGAAGTTAAGCTCATCAGCTTATGAGATTAACATCAGACAATCTTCAATAAGACTCAATTTTATTTTAAAATGAAGAGTTGTAACATGCTGTCTTGCATTAATGGACTATTAGTTGCAACAATTTGTTGTTTTCTGTTTTCTGTGGAGGAAGCTTTATGGCTGTTGTAAGGAGAAGGTAGCTGCGTCAGCGACTCTCATATGCCTCTCTACACTGCGTTCCAAATTATTACGCAACGCAAATGATATCTTTCTCTGATTTCCCTAAATAGTCGATGCAAATGACAGCTAGCATAATTTTCAAGTCATTAACTATTAGAGCATAATTCAAATTTTGGTGAAAAAACCTCCCACTGATACCTTTTTTTTTCAAAAATAAAAAACTTCAAAATGCACTGTTTCAAATTATTATACCCAACAGTTTCAAAACATTTTATAGGTTGTAAAGAACTGAACATGGTCATTTGTTGAATTTGCAGCATAAGGAGGCCATATCTACTGATATCAAAAGCTATTTCAATCAAAAACATCTTAACAGGACAAGTTTCATGTTAACATAGGAGCCCTTCTTTCATATCACCGTCACAATTCTTGCATCCATTGAACTTGTGAGTTTTTAGAGAATTTCAGCTTGAATTTCTTTGCAAGATGTCAGAATATCCTCCCAGAGCTGCTGTTTTGATGTGAACTGCCTCCCACCCTCATAGATCTTTAGCTTGAGGATGCTCCAAAGGTTCTCAACAGGGTTGAGGTCAGGGGAGGATGGGGGGCCACACCATGAGTTTCTCTCCTTTATGCCCACAGAGCTATTCTTTGCAGCATGAGATGGTGCATTGCCATGAATGAAGATAATTTTTCTATGGAAGGCACGGTTCTTCTTTTTGTACCATGGAAGAAAGTGGTCAGTCAGAAACTCTTTATACTTTGCCAAGGTCATTTTCACACCTTCAGGGACCCTAAAGGGGCCTACCAGCTCTCTTCACATGATTCCAGTCCAAAACATGACCTTGCACCTCTCCTTACTGACACTGCATCCTTGTTTGGACATGGTGGCCATCCACCAACCATCCACTACTCCTCCATCTGGACTATCCAGGGTTGCATGGCACTCATGAAAATGAGTCTTAATGTCTTTCTGGGCCCACTGCAACCATTTCTGCCAGTGAGCACTGGTTAGGGGTGGCTAAATAGTAGGTTTATACACGACTGCAAGCCTCTGGAGGATCCTACACCTTGAGGTTTGTGGGACTCCAGAGGCACCAGCAGCTTCAAATACCTGTTTGCTGCTTTGTAATGGCATTTTAGCAGCTGCTCTCTTAATCCCATGAATTTGTCTGGCAGAAACCTTCCTCATTATGCCTTTGTCTGCAAAAACCTGTCTGTGCTCTGAATCAGCCACAAATGTCCTTACAGTACCATGATCACACTTAAGTTTTCATTAAAATATCTCATGTTTGCATACCTTGTCCAAGGCATCACACTATTCGATCCTTTCTGGCAGCAGAGAGATCCTTTTTCTTTCCCATAATGCTTGAAACCTGTGGCCTGCTTAATAATGTGGAACGTCCTTCTTAAGTAGTTTTCCTTTAATTGGGCTCACCTGGCAAAATAGTTATCACAGGTGTCTGAGACTGATTTCAGTGATCCACAGAGCCCAGAGACACAATACCATCCATGAGTTTAATTGAAAAACAAAAAAATGAATGTTTATGACACTAAAATTCAATTTGCATAATAATGTGAAAGTGTATTAGACCTTTACTGTCAGATGCACCACCACCATCAGGACAGAAGTGGCATAATTTGCCGCTACAACATGTTTCCTGTTTTAAAAATAATTCATAACAGTTGATCCATAGCAAAAGCTAATGTAGCAAAAGCTAAAATAGCTACGCTAGCTACACAGCTTGTATTACTATGTAAGCCAATGTAGCAATGTTAGCCTTAGCTTCAGCAATGTTAGCTCAAGCAACTGTAGCTAAAGCTTACATATACCTAAGCCATATGGGAAACATTGGTATGGAGGCCTTAGCAATGTAAGCTTAGCTACGTGAACCAACATAGCTTCGTTAGCTTTAGCTACATTAGCTGTGTTAGAGTGTAAGCTGTGTAAGCTGACTGTTTAGTCGGCTATAAAATATCCTTCCTTTAAGTTGTTGACAGCAGCATACTGACTGATATGTGAACAAAGGCTGGGGGGGGGTAAAATGGCCTGATTTTATTGTTCAAGACTTCACACAATGGTAAGTTTGGGTTGTATTTCAGTGAATAATAAAAAGTGAATAGTAGCCAATTGAAATATACTTAAATAACTGTCATGTCTACAGGATAAACAATAATTGTATTTCATAGCACACATCATATTTTAACTGCTGCTTCACTTCTCCTGTGAAATGAACAATGACTGCAATAATAGAACATGTTTATCTGTTAGGCTATTTTATTTTTGACTTATCTTTTCATTTTAAAAAAGCACAGATAAAGGAGATAGGCTAGCCTAAACAGAAATGTTTTTATTAGACCATGCTTATCTTTTTACCTGGATTTATTTTGACTGCAGCTTTGATTTAACCTTTTTTCTTCTTAAGAAAAATAAATAAATGAATGAAAATATTGTCTACTACTAAAAAATGTAGAATAACACTATAGTCAGTAGCTGAGCTTATACTCAAAGTTATGTTTGAAAAATACTCTAAATGTAACTTACACCACTAATTTTGAATTTTCACGGCCATGCATGACCATTACATGTTTAACCAGCTCCAGGGACAGTGGGGGTCTCCAGTCTCTTGAACTGTTATTTTGGGCTTAAAAATTTGGGAACCTCTGCTCCAGACAACAGCTGTTAGAGTGCATTAGGTTACAGTGTCCACCGTAATGCGCATCTATCAAGGGGTCACTTGTAGATTCTTGTTTGTAGTTACTGATTATTTTGTAGATTATATTCACAGTGGGCCAAACAGCTGCACTTCAGTATAACTTTAATCTCATCAAAGCTTCATCACAAAATAATTAAACTTGAATCTTTACCCTTCTTAGTCCTCTCTTCATTGTTTTGGTGAATTATCTTTTGTCAGTCAGCCATCACTCTTTCTCTGTCTCTGTTCCTTCGGATTGTTCCTGTGAATTGATATGAAATATTACAGATTTATGCTGTAAGCAGTAGCTGTAGGAGAACGTGAACACACACAGATAGAGAGAGAGAGAGATTGACTTATTTAAGATGTATTTAAAGTGATTAGTTTCATTATAAAATGTATGTTCTCTGAGCATTTTTTAAAATTTTCTGACAGGACAAAACAAAGGAACTAGCTTTGTTTTACATTAAACCCCCTACTTGAAACCCAGGTCACACCTATCCAGTAAGAAACAGCCTGCCCGGTGCATTCTGGGTGTTGAAATACAGCCCTTCATCTGCAGTTCAAACTGCATTGAAAGTCTAGTTTTGTGACAAATCTGCTGCAGTTACTCTTTAACTTAATGGTTTGCCCCATGTCCCATCTGTTAACATGGAGGTGGCCAGGTTTATCAGCTAGCCAGGAGGGGGAGCTCCCAATACTTTGGCTTGGCCTCCAAGTGGATGGTAAGTTGTCATTCTTCACATTTTGTTAAATTAATAAAACTTAATGTTTTCATATCTGCAACTTAAAAACATGTTTCTAATCTCATAAAGATCTTTGCATGTTGCTTGAAAAATCTGAAATAAAATTCTCAAAGTTTACATCCTGCATCTACACTGAATCTTCAGTCTGATGTCAGAATTGTTTTAAGGTCTTCTTTGAAATCTGAGGGCTTTCACTCAAAGCTAACTACAGATAGCCAGTTACTTCACGTAGACACAGTTGTTGTTTTTCACTGTAGAAAGTATATCTTTCCTAACATGTTAAAATGATGACCTTGCTCTCCCAGATTGTATTGCCTCAGCTCTGCAGACTGCGGTTGTTGACGGGGGGCTTTGCGAGCAGCCTCAGTATGGTTACTGCTCTGAGCCACACACAAATAACCAAAATCTGTGAGAGTCATGTGCTTTAAGACGAACATCTTTTTTGACTTACGCAGGAACTGATACTTTCTGGCTGCTGCTTCATATAAACTTCAGAGCACTGGAAGCACAGGGTCGTTTTTATTCCATCTGCAAATAGAAGGCTTGAGTAAAACATGAAATTCAGCATTAGCATTAGCCTGAATACTGCAACAGCTGGGCTATTTACACTAAAGACTGAACAATTATTGCAGTGTCTGGTGGACAATACTGAAAATACTGGTGATTTGTGTCAGACGGTGGTATCATCTAAACTTCTACTGTGTTTTATCTGTTTTTGTAGTTTGCAATTTTTTTATAAATACATTCATACAAATGTTTCTGAAAACATTTTTTCCTTCTGGGAAGAAGAATGATCTTGTGCGCTTCACTCCCCAGATTTGAATGATGTAATTCATACTCATATATAGTCTTTGTTTAAAGGTCCTTTAATCATTTATAGTTGAAATAATTCCAGTGCATGTTCCCATCTCTCTTCCCCTTTTCTCTTTATGCTTTCTTACCTTTATATTAAATGGTACGAGACAGCTTTTAGCAAGATTAGCTGTATTGATGTCTATGTTGCTTTGTTTCTGCATCATACGATAAAGTTAACCAATCTCCATTTTTCAAAATCTATTTTGTTGTCTTGAACATAAAATAAATGAACTGATCTATTTTATAAAACTAATAATTACAGTTTGATTATTACATGTTTATGGGGAAACGCTTTCTTACTGTCTGTAGCCCTCAGTATATTTATCCTCAATCCACCTATGACACTTTTGCACCATCTTGTGGCCAAAAGAAAAACTTCACCTCACTTAGTTAAAGACTCAGACAATCATAAAGACTTATTCAAAAACTACAACAAACATGCACTGCCAATATTTCCTTTAGTTACATTAGAATAGAGTACATGGGATATAACCAGGTGTGATCTAAATCAGACACAGCCCTTTCAGTTTGTCTACTTGACTCCAGACAGTTTATACTATAGCAACTAGTGGCTGCTCTGCACAATTTGGAAACTATAATATGTAGAATTATGCACTGAATGTCCATATCAATTTTTAAAAAATGACGACTTCTTTGTAATTTATATTTTCAGCTGAGTTAAAGCATTACCTCAAATATTTCCAACAGTTTTCAAAACCAGAGAAATTCTTCATTTCTTTCATTTCACCTGCTATGTTGGCTGTCATGAAGAAGTCTGTCATCCTTTTGCTGTATCACTTTCAACTTTTGACCTGCTTACTTGTGATGGACCATGATTATTCTCCACCATTGATTGTGAGTTCAATCGTCCAAGCTCGCCCCACCCTGTCAAGTTGAGGCCCGACTATTTCCAGGTTTAGTGGAGTAGAGACCAGGGCTGCTGCCCAGTGCACCAACCTCTGTGGCTTACTTCTTGTTTTGTATTGAGAACTCTGTTCATTAAATATAGTACTCTTCTTTTGTTTTCACTAATAGATTTCAAATAATGAGGTGGAAAAGCTGTTAAAGTGTCCTTCCTGATTCGTGCTTCAAGCACTCCAAGAATGCTTGAGGAGTAGCACAAACCAGGAGGGCCACTTTTAACAGCTTTTCTCCAACATTATGAGAAATGAAATCAAAACACTGGTTTAGTAGTAAAATGTTAATATAAATGTACTTCATTTATACAGCCCTTTAAACCACCCCACAGATGACCAAAGTGCTTTACAAAAAAATCAAATAGCATTAAAAACACAGTACAAAACAAATCCATGAAAATAAAAATTTATAAAGACAAACTGTAAAACTGAAAGTGCCACCACACTCTCAGGTGTTAAAAGCAACCCTGAATAAATAAGTTTTAAGTTTTAATTTGAAGAGGCCCAAGTCAGAGATAACAGGTGTCTCAGAGGGGAGATTATTCCAGAGCCTGGGTGCAGAAACTGAACAGCCTCAGTCACCCAAGTGTTTATGTTTGGACCTGACACTTCCAACAAAAGTTGGTTGGGTGACCTCAAAGCTCTGCCATGTTCCCAAACGATTAAAATCTCAGTCAAATAGGTCAAAGCAAAGTCATTCAGAGCTTTAAAAACACACATTTAAAGTTTAAAATCAATTCTAAAATGGACTGGAAGCCAATAAAGGGAAAAGAGAATGGGAGTAATGTGCTCTCTTCTGGTTGTGTTAGTTAAAAGACATGCAACTGCATTTTGCAAAAGCTGAAGGCGTCTGGTTGAGAATTGGGAGATGCCTACATCTTAGATGGCCAACAAAAATCACTCCCAGATTTCTGACAGTCTGATTGAACCTAGAAAACAAAGCACCAAAGCCAGCCATCTAAGCATCTCCAAACATAACATATTCTGTTTTTCCTCATGTAAATGAAAAGATTTTTTATAACACAATAAACACCTTACTGTGGACTTGTTATAAGATACTATCATACTGTGATACCATTACATCCCCAGTGAATACATTACATTGGCTGTCATTTTAATGAACAGAGCCCTCAATTCAAAACAAGAAGTTAACAGCAGAGACAGGCAGAGCTGATCCACACTGGTTTCTACTCATCATTGCTTTGGTAGAGAGCCCTCTGGTGGACTTTACAAAGACTCACAGACAGCATGGAAAAGCACACAATGCATTCGGTATGAGAAAGCCCAACACAAGTATTTCTTCATTTCTGTTAATTTCTTGTCTAATTATTCTAATATTATTGTTTCTTAATACTATTTAACTCAAAAAGACCAAAGTTATAGCTTCAAGTGTTGCACCCCAAGCAATACTGGAAAGCTATAATCACCTTTCTAAAGTACATGGCATTTGTAGAGATCATGCTAGCAACATAAAAACAAAGGAGTCAGCTTCAGCTACTTCCCACAGTGTAGCCCATTGTCCATGAGTGATCACTGTGACAGCAGAGGTAAGAGATATTAATGTGTCGCTGATATTGGATAAAGATACACAATAATGGATTTATTGCCAATATCCAATATGCTGATATTTACAAAATAGTTTTAGCTGGTACCGATATCAATTCCAATATTAAAAGTTTGAGGATTGACAAATAAACAAATCCGTAAATTGTAAGGAATGACGATAAAGAAAGAGAGAAAAAACTTAAGATGTTGTAGTTCTGTTGGTACAACCTAAAAGTCCATTAACGTATTTGTTTGTACAACCACTGTTTACAGCTGTTATAGGGACATGACCAAAATATTGGTTGTATACCTGCCAATACCGATTATGCCCTTTTAAAGCTAATATCTGCCTATACCCATATCATATCCATAATGCTGTGCATCCTTGGTGTCAGATCAGCAGACACCCAAAGCCTGGAGCTAATTGCCAGAGCTCAATTAGTTGCACTGGTATTTCACGAATTAATATGATACGATACGATATGATACAATACGCTATAATACAATACGATACGATACGATACATTACGATATGACGCATTATGATATGATACAATATGATACGATATGATACGTTACGATACGTTACAATACAATACGATAAGATATGATACAATATGGTACGATACGATACGATACAAGGCATGCACAGGGCATGACATAAAATTACTGCTCTGCACCAACTTAACCTCCTACATCCCAGCATCCTCATATGGGTTTTTTCCCTCCATTACTCTTAATTTTGCTGAACTTAGACCTGTGACAAAAACACATTACAATTATCAGTGCCCATTCAAGATAGCTTCCATTCTGACCAACATGCTCTACAGCCACTCCTGACACAAAACTGGTCAAGGTACAAAATATTTCAAAGTTTATGATTGAAACTTGCTTATTTATGCTTGGTAATGTTTGTGGTTTGATATGGCTGCAAGTATGACAAGTTGTATCAACAGTAACAAGCTACAACACCACTAAATAGGAAGTACTTGTATGAGGACTTTTACTGGTATGAAATTAAAGTAATATAGCCAATATTGGAAAGAAACCAACTGTTTTTATTAAGTAAAAGTGAGTATAAATGCTTATTGCATGTGGTATAAATTAGTAAATTACATTCATTTTTACCTGTATGGAATACATTGATCAAGAGAAGAAAGACTGACAAATGTGAAAGAAAGGAAAAACTCTAAGGGATCTCATTCAAGAGATAATTTAAAGGTTGTATGCCACTTTATTCCTATAGCCATGTTTAAAAACACATTCCTGTAGCCATAGGGACATACAGGAGATATGATGTACTGTTTAATTGATTTATTTTATGGCACAGCCTTGTTTAAGTATTTGAATTAATCCGTACGCTGCCCATTCTACCAAAATAGTGCAATCTGTGGACAAAAAACAAAAAAGGAGTATAGAAATGGTTTAATATTTCATATTTAGCAATATGTAGCCATTATCTCCTAAAATATGAACATTTGTGTCTGATGATTTTAAGTTACATTTATATTAGATACTGATTTATAGGGTACTTTGTGTTTTGAGGTGGGCGTCCCAAATTTGAACCTTGAAAATACTTTTCATGAGAATAATATTATCCCATTTCTTGTTGTTATTTCTGTTGAATTTTCCAAAAACTACACATTGATGTCTTCACTGTGTTATACAGTAAAACAGACCCCCTGTCCTCATATGAGGACATTTTTTAAACTACTTGTTGTGAAAGTGTTTAGTTATTACAACTTATCAGGTCCTACTAATGCCAAAGAAGTAGGAGATTTCATATCTTTTTTAAACCCTGGTCTCAGGGGTTAAAGTGCTTAGAGATGCTTTAGTAAAATAAAAGTAGCTTTTACAACATGTACCCAGAGACAGGTAAGGTACTGTTTTGAAGACAGGGAATAAGTCCAAAACATCCATTTTGTCTGAGGTAAATGAATGATACCAGGCTCATTATTACCTTGTGACCTTTTGGAACTGATGGACAAGTCATCTTCTTTTGATGAATGCTACTTGACGCAATCCTGTCCATCATCTGTCACACGGTCAAGGTAAAACCTCGCAGTTGAAGTATCGTTGAAGTCCAAACCTGTTCAGTGATACAAAGACAACATACAAGAAAAGTTACACAACACTTGAAGTACACACTCAGGATATTTACTCCAGTAAAATGACCATGACATTTTAGTGAGAATAAATTACACTACACAACATGATTAATAACAACACTTATTCTGAAATACTTTCTGTGACTTTAATGTTCTGGCTTTTAGGGAAGACAAAGATGATATTTCTAATCTGTGTAAGTCAGAGTTGCATACTTGTGTCATAAAAAGCAAGTTTGATACGCAAATACAAACTTCAATGACATTATGGTGGCTTCGAACTTTAGAAGTATTATTGCTGAAGCTATAAGCTCAGAGTCATTGATTATCTCCTGCTTCATCAGAAAAAGACATCCTCCAACAATGTTATTTCACCCAGACTCAGCATGTATAACATAAAACATTTCTGCCATATGATGTTGTTTAAACTACACTGGCCAAAACTAGAAAAAGATTCAATGTACCTAAAGGGATAAACTTGCTTGTATATGCTTGAATGAAGACTCATAGACCCCTGTGTCAGCACATATTCAAACATTGTAGTGCTTTCAATTAAAGGTGAAATGCTTCTTTAATTGTGGCCATGAGTTTCTTCTCAGTAGAGAACTATTTTGATGCATCATTGAGGGGAAAAAACTGTCAACAAGCCTTTAGCATGTTTCACATTAAAGTAAACTATTTCCAGTAACAAAAAAGAATCTGTTTACAATAAAACACTGTCAGTGTAATACATTTATTTTTTCCACTATTATCCCTTTATTTTGAACTTGTTGTTTTGGAGCTAGACGCCACACATTATTTACTTAGATTTCATTCTCTGTGATGGAGTTTATAAAGTTTGCAATAGCATTATTAACCAAATAGACTGCATGATAGGCAACAACTGATACAACCACAGAGGGGTGCTGTTGACTGGTTTTATTAGAACTGGGGAAGCTACAGGGTGCTTCTCTCTACATGATTCTGTGCAACCTAGATCCTTATCTCTGGAGGAGATGTGGATCTAGGTTTTCCTCACTGAACATGCAGTTATGATGAAATGTAGTGATACGCTTTACAACTTTATACAGGCCAGGTGGATATCAGAGAATTCCTGCCCATCCCTACCTGTCTCCGGCACTGATTGCCTCATGTGTTTCACCTGTGTCTCAATATCTCCCCTTCCCCAGAGTATTCAGTCTCCCAGTCCTTTCTTTGGTCTATATATAAGCCATTCAACTAAACTACCATACCCAATTTATGTAAAAATATTTCAAATATGTCTGAATTATTTTCAAACATGGGGTTCCCTGAATATTTTTGAAGTGGGCTTTGAGGTGAATCAGCTGTGCATCTTGTCATCATTAAGTACCTGATGTCAATAAGTTATCATCCTCTGTCTCCCTCACATCTTTCTTTCAATTCCTTCCAGAAAGGAGCCAATATATGAGGGAATAATGTGAGTAAGGGGTGCAATGAGACAAAAATAAATTGAGAAAGACCCATTGCTGACAATAAAATATGAATTTTACTGTATCTGTATCTGAAATAAGGTTATATTGCTCTGTGCTATTAGAGTGGAAATATGGGCAAACCTGGTAGGTGTGGGTGGTAACTGCACTGCAGTAGTTATCAGAAAAGTCACGCCAAAACTCTCCAGGGGTTCAGGATAAAACTTCCACCCAAAAAATAAACAATCTAATAGTTTGTATATGATACTTTAATCTTATTTTATAAAAACTTAAATCATTTAAATGTCTTAATTAGGGAGGGACGGTATTGTATTTTTGCTGATAAGCAAAAAATTACAAAGTAATTTTAGTCGTTATTGATACCGGTATTTAAATGTACTGTAGTATAGATCTAAATCTTCATCTTCATCTAAATCTTCAAATACCAGTGTTTTTATGTGGAATTTTTAAAGCTTGCTGTATGAGTTGACAAATTGACTTTTTTCTTTTTTTTTACTGTAGATGACAAAAAAAGCATGAAATCAGCATATTAAACCAAGATGGCTGCTTTGAGTAGTTATGGAGTCCTGAGTGTTGCATTTTAAAGGAAGCACTTGGAGATTGAGGTTTGTAAGCACAATTTGTTACACTGGTGTAAGCTAGTGGGGGACAAAGATTTTTCCTATACAGTTTTCATCACATTTAAACCTAAAAAAAAATGATGGACAGTTGTGTCTCTCAATGTGCAATTTCACTCTTGTGCAATCATTAAATAGATCCTTAAATAAATGAGCATCTCATTTGTAGAGATGACAATATTTACTGTAAAACTGGATGAAAAATGCATCGTTTTTCCTATTCATATTAAACAATCACAACCCTTCATTATTTTGATTTTGCTCTTATTGTGTCTGTGTGGAAAAACATGTATTGTGCTTTCTGCTCATTATAGTTAAGTAGAAAAAGCTCATATTGTTACAGAAGCTAGATGTATTATCTGGTAATGCTAATAGTGCTTCTGCAATATTGTCCTAGTTCACTGTGGTTGCTTATCTATAGACCTTTTGCATCTTATTTCATAACATCTGTTCCTCTCCAGTCTCAATGACAAAAGAGACGTTAGGATGCCGGGGTTAAATAAAAACTCTAGTCCACAAATTCCATGCAGTGATCTATGTAGTGCACATTTTGCACGTGGAAAGTTATGTCATTATTATTATGATTTATGATGTGTAAATCATGGCATTTTCTACATGCACTGAATGGGCTTACCGGCTTATGTTGGTGTTATGGTTTAAAATGGTGGTTTCCAGTTGAATGAGTTGTTGACGACAGAAATTATGCTTTCAAAATAGCTTGAGAAGCTATTTTGACATTTTAATGAAAAGCTAAACAAAAGTTATTCCCATGGATTTCTACATAGACATCAAGGCTTTTGTATGCTTAAAGATTACTACCAATATACAGAGAAACACCTTGAATTTGTCCCTTTGTTAGCGCCCCTGAGGTGATTCACTGTATTTAACAGCAACATTAGTATTTGTGCTAAGTGGGCTTATTCTATAATGTTACTTGCAGTAACCTTTATGTCTCAGGAATATGTCATTCTCTGCTAAAATGTATAGTAGCCTGATGCCAACACCAGTACCTCCACCGCCCACTGTAGTGCATGATGTCATAGTGGTCACATGTCTGCTAGTGGCACGCTTCTGTCAGCCTCTTCTTTCCAGTTATTAGAGACTTCTACGCTGCTATATGATAAAGTTTAACATCTTATTAATGAGCATGGTCCAAATCTTAAATATTTAATTTATAGTAGAATCTATTATTACTCAGTTATGTTCTTTCTCTGCTGCATGTTCATCTTTGTCTGCAGGCTGTAGAAAACTGTCATCACTGATCTCTTCACTTTAATATGATGCAGAAAAACAATGAGAATACCAACATAACTAGAGTTTTGTTCTGCATCATTGGTCTTGCATGACATCAGCTCTCCTCCATCCCTGCACCCTCATTTACCCCGTATGTGAGCTTATATGGGATCCTGTTTATTGCCTCTCAGGATCTGCCTTCATGTCCCCATTCTAATCCTGCAGCTCACTGGCTCAGTGTTAACAGGGTGAGGTGAAGAATGAAAGCTCCAGAGCAGCTGAAGGTATAGTACACTTTGAATGCTTGGCACAACAGTGATGGATTAGCATTGCTTGTATTTATAAACCATGACTTAAAATAAGAGAATATTGCAAAATGATGCTAAAACTCTGATATGTTTTTCCTGTTGTAAAAATGTTTTCCAGAGAAGGTAATAATCAAAACTTTCAATTAAATCAGGTGATTATTAGCGCTACCTAAGGATGTGTGATTGTCTGATACATTCTGTGATAAATATTTTTGTGTGACTTTTTTTTCTTTCTTTCAGTTTTGGCTTGGCTTGATTTAAAAAAATAAAAATAAAAAAATGTAAATACTTAAGCTGTTAAATAGCAAAAAACTGACTTTTAAGTCCCTATGAAATGAAATCCAAACTTTGTGCCTTAACACACTAGATATGTTGGAATAAGGTTGCTGTACACATGTGAAAACCCTGAGATTTATGTGTGACTGATTTTTTTATTTAGACCATTGGAAAGTTGTTCACCTCTTTCCTGGCTTGATTTTATTTGATCATGGCAAAGATAGGAGCCCATGACATCACCAGTCTTGATGTTACAACAATATAAAATCCCTGATCAGTTCTATCAGTACAGTCTAATAGCTGATGTCACTGCCTTCATTGAAAGTTAGAAGCCAGCTACATGCAGTGTTTTTGTCAATTGTGAGGTAAAATTACCAAATCTATCATCCACTGTGGCCATTAAAAGTATCATAACAGAGATTTTTGCCAGAAAACAGTAAATTTAACCCCCATCTTCTGCCTCTCTGTTCTGACAAAGGGCCAGGCAGCTGCACTCTGATCAGAGGCATTATTGAAAATATGAGAGGATCGTATTTCACATGAGTGCCCACATTATCCTAGAGCAGATTTTACTGCCTCATTTTTCATGATTTTGAAGCTTAATTTCATAAACTTAGAGATGTTTATCATGACTGAAATTAGGCCTGGTGGTTCATTACAGAGTGGCCTGTCATACAACAAACCTAAAACAAAGATCTCTTTTTATCACTTTACAGGGACTTTAATAAAAGGAAAATACATATATTTTCACTCAACTATGGTTGCACCACCTGACAGTTTTTTTGAAGTTGAATTAATACTTATCTAAAAAATATGTTTAAACACCTTAAAAAGTGATTTCACAGATGAATCTTGTCACAAATGATCTATTACAAATGCAAAACATGTATGAAATTCATTCTTCAAAGCTTCGTCATTGACCATCATTCATGTTTATGGCTGAAAGCTGCTAATCTTAATGCTTGCTGCAGGTATGCTGTTCTAAGGATGTCTTATCCTAAAAGTCCTGTCGTGCTTTCATATATTTTTACTTTATTATTCCTCTTTTCAGCCCTATCTATCTTTGTTTTCCCTACTTTACTTACTTAAACAGTCTCCTTGCTTGTATGTATATTTTCACAGTTTTGTTCGCATTGATTATGGTTGATATTTTGCCTCTCCCCGTCTTGCTTTTGGGTTTAAAATTTTCTCTCCTCCGTTGTTTTGGCCAGGCCTGCCTTGTAAAAGAGATGTTTGTATCTCAACAGGAATCCTCCTGACAAAATATAGGTTAAATGGAGGGAAAATAGGCAATATGAACTCAAAACTTTATTTTATCTAAAAGAAGTCACACGATATAACTAACAATGGTTTATAAATTGGAATCACCAGAATATACAACACACTTTGCACCAAAATATTTAACAGCTCTTAAAATTAGTTTACATTGAAATTATGGCAAAATTGCACGTTAATGATACAAATAGCAGCATCTTAATAAATATATTTTCCCATGCATTTTTTCTTTACCGCAAGTGAGATATAAATGGAAATGTTACAATTTGTTAAAGGAAAACAGGCACTCTTTATCACTCCTCCTTATGTGTGACTAGATAACACGACGACTTTTGTCCTACCCAGAAACCCGCCATCATCCTCCCCTTAAAGGAGCTTTTAATCTGCTGCAGCAGCCTGATCTCCTGTCTGCCTCCGCTCTCCTTTCCCTCTACATCATCGATTGCATAAAATCTGATGATGCCCGCTGGATGGTCAAGGTACACCCCGATGATGCTGCACTGGGGGATATCCCAGATTTCTGTGTTGATGCTGTTGAACCACAGCTGGTAGTGAGATCCACCCCAGCCGAGACCCCAGGACTGTTCGTTCTCTCCCAGCCCGCAGGGTCCGTCGCTTCCCCTCCTCCCTGCACCCTCGTACGCGACTCCGACCACCACCCAACCTGAATATCTCACTTCCCAGTAAGCTCGGAAACCCTGGATGCCTTCTTTAGAGAGAACCTGTACAAAAAAAAAACACTATTAAGCCATTTAAGGGAAAATATTAAATGTCTCTGAATTTGTGACTTGATACCGACCTGAGGGGAATGTTCATATCTCTCTGGTCTGTCCAAGACGGGACAGGTGACATCATCTGTCATACGTGACACCTTGGTTCCACCCTCTCTGATCCACAGCATCTTATTGGCTGTCTTGTCATCAAAAGACAGATTGATCCAGTCTGGTGAGAGTGAAAGACATTGCAGTCAGAGAGAAAAACGGCATCAAATAAAGATAAGGAAATAAAATTCGGGAATTGAAATAATAGTTTTTACATTTCAGAAGATCAGCTCTGCATGTGGGCTCAGGGATACTGGGCTCGTAGGCTGGGATATTTTCTGAGCAAAGAGAAAAGCCAGATTGGTGTATTTAGAAAAGATAATGCAGGAACCAGGGGGAGCAGAGGCATTTCCTTAAGGTTAAGTAAAAATTCTATGAGGAAAACTCCAGTGGTTTTGCACTTTTCTCTTTTAAACTCTTGAATTTAAAGCTTTTGCTAAAATCTTACCTTTTGGAAGATACAGATCTTTGGATTTTGTAGCTGTAAAAATAAAACAATCATGTTTAATTGCTTTCATATACTAGTGTGATATTTTGTCTCTGATTTAAAGGCATTTTATACTTTGACTATACAAAATCTGCTTTGAAAACTCTATTTTCAAATTAAATAAATGTCTAGATTTAAATTAGCATTTAGAGTAGAGAAGTTAACTTAAAGAAAAGTCACTGAAGTCTTTCATGAGGCTAGCACAAGTGAATACTCCTGCTGCGATCTAAATTAGCATGCATTAATTAGAAATAAGACTTCACTCACCAGGTCTGCCAGCAGCAGGCAGGATTCTTTTATTGGGAGCGCTGGTTGGCATATTTATCGTTTAGTGCTGTGTTGTGTCGGGGTTTCCTGAATGTTGGCGTCTGTCAGCGGCGTTCTGCTGCAGTGATGCAAACAGCTTCTTTATATCCTCTCAGGAAAGGCCCCCTCCCCCTGGGATCTTATAGAGAACTTTTGGTAAGGTATGTCAAGATAATGAGCTCACTAATGGGCGAGCCACTGAGCTTGCCAAACCAGGATATGTTTGGCAGCGCCAACACCTGACCCACTGACCCATATTTATCTGAGGAGATCTGAATCTACTTTTACAGTCATCCTGTGATCTCTTCACTATTGAACATGAATCTTTGGATAGTAATACCTGTTCAGAAATGTAGTGACCATTTAGAGAACAAAAGGGTTATGTAAGACTGTAAGGATAAATTTTAACATGACTATGCCTCTTTTTAGATGTATGATGGAGAGAATTGAAGGTTTACTGGATATTCATCTGGATTTCTTTATTCAGTGCACTTCTAGGAGGAAAATGCTAAGGTAAATATCCATTGCATTTAAAAATAATTTATGTTAAGTACCATATATTCTCTTATACATATTCAAATTACTTTTAGTAGTAATGGATTATACAAAGTTCCTGGTTAATTTGTACGATCAAAGGGAGTGCTTAAAGAAACCAAAAATACCTAAATAATTTCAAAGTAGCTATAAATGTTGACTTAAATCCTCTGTTGGGAGATTTAGATGGTTATGAAACAGTATTAGATTAATTCTGCTCTTTCTTCATGACCTAAAAAGTTTATAAAAACTGACCATTTGTATGGTATAAAGGGATTTTATGTCTATGTATGTGCTGCCCCTGAGTAGGTGATAGGTGAAACCATGACCTTTTAAGTACAAACAGCAGTAAAGCAATAAAAGCATCACTCTGTCCACAGGGGGCGCCACACAAACAAAAACCTAAAATAGTGGTTCCCAACCTTTTTTCCTCAGGGCCCCCTTTACTCGTTCCTAAAACAAGCTGAGCGTCCCCAGGGCCCACCTGAAAATGAAACATAATCGTTTACATTGACAAAATCAGCAGAAAAGGCCAATGCACACTTGTTGTTGCCAAAAGATGTACAAATTATGCATTATGTGTCTAATGATGATTTTAAGGAAATATATTTTAACTACCTCAGAGCAGACGGAGCCTGTTCGCTGCCTTTCTCTCTGTTATGCTCCGACTCGTCTCCTTGACCGGGCGTGCATCTTTCAAACTCTGTAAACTCCAAAACTTCGAAAAGAAACACACCAAAAACCTGCTGCTGGGATTGAAGTTACTCATGTCCACCATCTCCCGGTGTAAAGTGGTAACAGCGCAGACCTCCGCCATTAGCCCTATCTCCCAATAGTAGAGAATCCTTTAAAACATTCCTGGATCCAGACGGTGATCCAGATCAGTCCCAAAATCTAATCAGTTTTTCCTTATGCCATTTCTGACATTTCCTGAAAATTTCATGAAAATCCATCCATGACTTTCTGTGTTATGTTGCTAACAAACAAACAAACAAACCCACCCGATCACATAACCTCCTTGGTGGAGGTAAAGATATACACTGAGGGCAGAACCAAGAGGCAGCCTCCAGTCCTGAAAAATGAAGCCAATGCAGAAGAGCAAGAAATTGCAATACCGTGAGTGTCCACTTGAGGCTGACTGCAGGAACACTGGAAGTCCCGTCTGGTCACCTGGTTAAACAGCCGATTTTTACACCAGAAATAAACTGGTTTACAGCCTGGTTCAAAAAACCAAATGTGTCTCATTAGTGTCTTATTGTGCTCTTACTGTACGGGGGTTGAATTTTTTTGTACCACGATCATTTGGATTGTATTTATGATAAAACACACTTCGCAGTGATTGGCACGTCTCATTTAATTGACAGATAGCTCGACAGGCAGCGGCTATGTTTCTGTCAACCACAAGGCTAGCTAGCTAGCTGACAGGAAGTTGTGCTTTGAGGGCGGGTCGTTAGGTTGATCCAAAGTTTGGTTGAGACCACGATTTCAATATGGAAGCCTCCGCCGTTTGGCTTCAAGAGCAATTTGAGTCCACCTATTGTAAGCAGACGGCTGACGTCATACAAGGGTTTGTCCAATTCTTTCTACAGTCAATGGGCAGAACATAACAAATATGTCAGACATTAAATGTTTTCCTTCTGTTTACATGAAGCTAGCACATTAGTACACTCCCTGGTCACTTCATCAGACTAAAAATGTGACTTTTGTTGACTGTCAAAAAGCTGATAATTCTTCTGTATGCTTCTTATTGAGGTGGTAGCCAGTGTTGGTGTGAGGAGTATTATATTGAGGAGTCTGTGATATTTTACCAACCCCACTCACATGCACCACAGGGTCAAAATATTAGGAACACCTCTTAGAACAACAGCAACAGTTAATATGATCTCAGTAGAGAAGAATCAATCAGGGTCAACAGTTTATCGTTAAAACTCAGGCCCGATTTTGAGCGTCGGGAACAACAAATGGTCTAGTAGTATAACATAATAAACAACGCTTCCAAGACACCCCATGACTCAACAAGACTAGCATGTTTTGAAATTTTCTTACATCATCATCTAGTTTGACACCCTGGTCTGACGTCAACGATGTTGTTATCCCATAGTACAATCCATAATCGGTTTTTGTTTGTTGTTTTCTTCTCTAATGAGCAAAAGAGCGCTACAGTCACAGAGTGCTTCTGTTGTAGAGACTGACACTCTTTGACCTGCTCGCTGGAGACAATGGTGACATCTGAGCGGTTGGGATCACTCTTGAACTGTGGATAGGCTGTTGGCCAAGATGGGACAAGATTTCTGTTGCATAGTCTGACATGGTGCAGTCGTGAACAAACAAAGAAATGGTGTAGTCTGAGCCGGCCTTAAGTAAAAGCAAGATATAATCCCCTATATTAGTGAACATACAAGTGTTAACATCGGCACCTATAAGATACATTTTGACCAATTAGTAGTTATGTCTAATAGACTATTTTCAGATGAGTAAATCAGCTGGCTGATTAATTAGCCTGGTGTGTCTTGTGGCAAGTCTACTTGTGCTGTAGGAATTTGTACAACTAAATGTTATTACTACAACTATACAACAACCAAAGAAACTGTAACACATATTAAAGAGGCTATTTTTGCATGGACATGAATATGGTGTGCCTTGAGATTTTAGCTTGATTTAAGGTGTGCCTTAGTGGTGTGTAGGTGCACCTACTAAGTATGGTCAAAGTGGTGGGAAACTAGAAATATCACACAAGGGTAAACTTTGAGTAAAGATGGGACCCCAGGTCTGTCAGCTCATCTAAAGGTTAAAACCTGATGTCATGACCTTGAGTGTGACTGTCCAGAGCAACAAGCCAACAAGGTCACAACAAGGATTACGCGCCTGTCAGCGGTTTTTAAAAGCCTGCTGCCTCTCATTTCTGTTCCCCTTATGAGTGGAAAATTGGACGGACTCACATGCAAATCCTATCACCCTACATCCCCTCTCTTTTTTCTCCCATAAACCCCCTGTGGTCAGTCTGGGTCAGATCTGACACGGTAGTCTCCTGGTATGTGCTGTCTGGTTTGTGTTGCCCTGTAATCACTGCTGTAGTCATCTGCTTGTGCAGGCAGGAACACAAGATGACAACCTTGACTGGAGGTTTTTTGGCACAGGGCCAGAGCAGTAAACACATCAGATGGTAGAGAGCATATCACAAGAAAGGGTTTACGACCAGCTACATGCTCTTTCTTTTAACCTGTGCCATATGCATTAAAGTGATTATGATTGTAAATGGTTGGTGTTATAATGCTGGTCAGAAGCATAGCTAAGCCTGTTATGATGAACTGAGGGACCTTGAGTCAAGTGACACAGAGCCAGGTCAGTATTTGGGTTACTGGGCTGGATATCTATGCGTTGGATCGTGCTTGTTGGGCTCCAGATATAAATGCATGAATATCAGATGCTGTTTAATTGGTTTGTTTATGACTATACTATCAGGATGTCGGCATAAAGTTTGCACACTGCTTTAGATCACTTTTTCAAATTAAGGCTGATTTCAGAGGGGGCTTAATCCAAAAACTGCATTTAAAGACCCTGTAAAGTGAAATCCAAAGTTTTTGTCTTAACACTCTAGATATGTTGGAATATGGGTGTTGTAAACATGTGAAAACACTGATATCTACATGTGCCTGAATTCTGGATTGTAGGCCATTTCACCTCTTTCCTGGCTTGGTTTCATGTGGGTGGGGCCAACATGTGGGCTCATGATGTCATGAGCCCACAGTAGGGAATGACCCCGCCCCTCTAACGCTACAATATTGTGGAAGGAAGCAGTCACCTGGAGCAGGGACTTCTGGGTTCATTTTGTGCAAAGAAATTCACTCTTGTACCGTTCTATAATGTTCATGTTTCATTGCAAAGTTATAGTTATGCATGTTTTGTTTATTGGTTCATGTTTTTAGGGGAAAATATTTTTCCAAGTATGATGCCATGAGTGAGGGGGTTAATGCTGCAGACTACCCTCCTGTATGTGTATTTCTCTGTGGTTCAAAATAAAAGGTAGCTGCTCATGCTTGCTGCATGAGGGCTTGTTCAACTCATTCAACTTAACTGTGAGCCACTCCTCATCACAGTTTGCCACAATTTAACATCACAGAGCAGTTCATCTCCGTACAATCTGTTGTCACAGTGGTATGGATCATTTAAAGCATCATAGCAGAGATTTGAACAGACTTTCTCTCTTCTTCTAAGATCAACAAAAGGTCAAGAGACTGGCTAATGGCATAAGGACTGCAAATCAGCCATGGTTAGATATCTTTTCTACATTGCATCGGTTGCACTGTAATTAAATGCAGCAATGCTTATGTATTTTCACTCACCTGGCTTGACTCACATATGAACTTAAGTGACGTCCCATTCCTAACCCATAGGGTTTAATATGACATCGGTCCACCCTTTGCAGCTATAACAACTTCAACTCTTCTGGGAAGGCTTTCTACAAGGTTTAGGAGTGTGTTTATGGGAGTTTTTTACCATTCTTCCAGAAGTGCACTTGTGAGGTCACACACTGATGTTGGACGAGAAGGCCTGGCTCTCAGTCTCTGCTCTAATTCATCCCAAAGGTGTTCTATCAGGTTGAGGTCAGGACTCTGTGCAGGCCAGTCAAGTTCATCCACACCAAACTCTCTCATCCATGTCTTTATGGACCTAGCTTTGTGCACTGATGCACAGTCATGTTGGAACAGGAAGGAGCCATCCCCAAACTGTTCCCACAAAGTTGAGAGCAGGGAATGGTCCAAAATCTCTTGATATGCTGAAGCATTCAGAGTTCCTTATACTGGAACTAAGGGGCCAAGCCCAGCTCCTGAAAAACAACCCCACAACATAATCTCCCCTCCACCAAACTTTACACTTGGCACAATGCAGTCAGACAAGTACCGTTCTCCTGGCAACCGCAAACCCAGACTACTCCATCAGATTGCCAGATGTAGAAGATGTAGAAGTCTCCACTGCCCTCGAGTCCAGTGGCGGCGTGCTTTACACCACTGTATCCGACGCTTTGCATTGCACTTGGTGATGTATGACTTGGATGCAGCTGCTCGGCCATGGAAACCCATTCCATGAAGCTCTGAAGGCCACATGAAGTTTGGAGGTCTGTAGTGATTGACTCTGCTGAAAGTTGGCGACCTCTGTGCACTATGCGCCTCAGCATCCGCTGACCCCACTTCGTCATTTTATGTGGCCTACCACTTAATGACTGAGTTGCTGTCGTTCCCAATCACTTCCACTTTGTTATAATACCACTGACAGTTGACTGTGGAATATATAGGAGTGAGGAAATTTCACCACTGGACTTGTTGTACAGGTGGCATCCTATCACAGTACCACGCTGGAATTCACTGAGCTCCTGAGAGCTACCCATTCTTTCACAAATGTTTGTAGAAACAGTCTGCATGCCTAGGTGCTTGATTTTATACACCTGTAGCCATGGAAGTGATTGAAACACCTGATTTCAATTATTTGGGTGGGTGAATAAATACTTTTGGCAATATAGTATATACTACATTTCAACTAAGTATATATTTACTGATAGCTTTCAATAAAAAGAAGTGAAGTAGAGCCTCCTTTGAGTTTGTTGCTCTCAGCTCTGTGTTAAAACATGTGAAATAGTTCGTTGTTTGATTTTTTTATTGTTTCAGCAAATAATTTCACATCTGATTGCCACAAATCACAGGTTTAAATCCAGCCTGTGGCTCCCTTCTTTCATTATCCAGTCTCTTTCTCCCTAGGTTTTGATTCTCTCCACTTTCAAAATAAAGGCAATAAAAACTCCAAATAACAATATCGTTATACTTTAAAGAAATAAGCTCTGAATCAACCTTGAGCATGTCTAGATGGAAATCAGTCCTACAAATGGCTGCACAGAGGGGCACTTTGTCCTCATATAAGAAACTGGTGCTCAAGTGCAACATCTCCTAGACATCTACCTTAAAAATCACAGATTACTACCTCTAAACCTGCCTTGCTATACAGCTCATTAGATGGGTTTTTCCAACATCCAAAACAATATTTTTTTTTCCACCTTGCTAACTCAGGGCTCCGGGCTCAGAATGACCTCAATGGAAAATGCTAGAATTCCAAGACTTCCAAGTCCCAGCCAGCAATCATTTGTAAAGATTAGTTGTTGGCTTTTGTCTGTAAATCTGGAAAGAGAGAGAGGGGATTACATACACAAAGTGGTTGCTGATCCAGGATCAAATCAGTAACTACTTTTTGTCATGCCCAGTACAGTAAGGACTGTAGCCTCGGTACTTTGGAACCAGCGCTCAAGCATAGCAGTCTCTGCTGGACACAAAATTCCTCAACTAGGATCCTAAGACGGCTGTTTGTTGGATGTACAGTCGTGATTGTCCTAGTATAGTCAGGCCAGATGGAAATCAGCTTAAACTAGAGGAGGTCAGGATTGATATGCCAGGGCAAATAAAACATGAGCCTGCAGATTTATCTGCTTCCAAGTCTACAAAAAAGTTTTTATGACTCTTGGACTTAATACATGCAAGTATATATTTACATATATAAAGATTGCCATTGGTTGGCATAAGAGGTAAAAATTTCAAATGCTATTATCTCATGATTTAGTGAGCTTCCTTGATTGAAACTTTGTAGTTAATCAAGTAAGAGCTCATTTTAAAATCAATAAGACACTGATTACACTGTAAGAAATGAAAAATTTGATTTCATTTATGTAGTCACAGGAAAGAATAAATAATGTCTTAATAATAATAATAATGTTTCTAATTAAAAGCATTTGTGTCCATTTATATTGGAATATGTTCAAAAAATGTTACATAACTGTACGATAACATTATGACATGCTTTTGCTCTTGTCAAAGCACACCGCTTAACATCTGACAGCAGGAACTCTGCAATGAAGATTTAAATCGTTGCAGCTGCATCCTCAGTGTGTTTGCATACATCATCTCCATCCACCTTCCATGCATCAACTGTCACCCTGCAATGTGGGTAGATCAGCTATAGTGATGTAAGGAGCGTGTGGGCAGGGTTTTCCTGGAAGAAGGGGGGTCGCCCCCAGACATTGAAGTATCCATCCGAGCTTTTTAAGGAAAATTGTATACACACAGGTCCAGTTACAAGCTCTCGCCTCCTCCTCTTTACTTTTAATCTCACGTTCATGTCCACACCACTGGCCCTGCATCCTTCACCTATGTCCTGATTTCAAGGTATATAAGAGCTGCATTTTGGGGTGTCCCAGTGGATCCTGCAGAGACACATCATTCATGAGATCAGGCTGAGAGAGAGACAGACGATATCGAGATGCCAACCACCAACAGAATCATCTCTGACAGTCGGAAGACAGATAAAGGTGACATTTATTTCTTGCCTTTCTTGTATTTAAGAATTATGTTTACTTGCTTAATTTATTCCTACATTTTTCAATTTTATTCTGCTCAGACTTTCTTAAAGAATAGCCAAGTATTTTCTATCAGTTTCAGTCCTCTTTTCTGTCTTATTTAACCCCTTAATTATTATGATGCAGCATATATTAATTGATCTAAAAACAGATATCACTTGTGCTGAAAAATACGCTCATTAAATCACCATTAAAGGTTTCTGCTGCAGGGTTTTTTGGTGCTTTCAGGTGCTTTTTGACTTTGCACTAATTTCCTGTGAGGCATTTTTTAGTTGAGACAGTCCTTTAAATGCGTTGAGAGCGCAGCATTTCAGTCGCTGTTGCATGGTTGTTGTAATGAAGGACCTATAACAATTTTACTGCATGGGAGCAAAGGTCCCAAGGTGTTGACATTATGTGTATTTTAAAAAATGTGACATTATGTGTGTATTAAACATGCTGCATGAACTGTTTAATTCACAATATGTCTTGTCCAGCAAAAAAATCTAGCCAAAATATTAAACCTTATTTAATCTGAACCCACAAATATCAGATTATACGGACTGTTAACCAGATTTATGAGGAGCTGCAACCTAACTTTAAGAGAGCAGAGCATCTTAACACTTGTTTCCTGTTAATTCAAGATTTTACCTTAGTTTTTGTTTTGAATATATGAAGTATTTTAACAGTATTATTAGCTTGAAATGACAGGAATCCAGTGGTAAAAGGAGCATCTATGTACTTCTTCTGTGTAACTTAAGTTTGAAAATATCCTGAGTGAAACAAATGCAGTAAGGATGTAATAACCCATTATCAAAATATTTATTCAAATCCCTTTATAGCTTCACTAACAAGCCCTGTGCAGGTCGGCACCGTTGGGCTTTGAGGCTACTTTAAAGCTTAAATGTTTTGTATGGTGTCGGGTTGTAATGAGGCTGGACAAAGCAGTTATTTTCATCACCTTGTGCTAAATCCAGACAGGTGGCTTAACATTCATACGCCCTGTCTGTCAACCTCCAGTCAACAGAGAGATAAATATCAGCTCATTGAGACATGTAGCGCATACTGAGCGGTGTAAAAATAACTGTAAGGTTTGAAAAATGGGGAAAATCCTGACAAGCAGATTTACATGCTCTTGAGGAGTGCAGCCTCACCTTGAACTCTCTGGTCCGATTTTGTTGGGGGTTTTTCTTTTCAACCTGCCATGACTCACGCGTTCGTAGATGACGCTGATGTGTGAACAAACAGGTCCATGTACTTCGGACTTGATGGTGTCAGTTTGTATAAATAAAACACAGATTATGTTAGTCCATGTTGACATCTTAATGCTAACAGGATTAGGTGTCTCTTCTTTTTTGATCACTATCTAGAGAGTACATACTTACACATGATACCAAAGATTTGGTTACTAAATTGGCATAAAGGCTCAAGTTTGTTATGTAATGGTAATAAATCAATAATTTTCTAGAGATTATTCAATTGAAACAACAACACAAACTATTAGTGAGCTAACTGCGGCTGCTAACAGACTATTTTCAGTCTGTCTTATAATAATCTCCTTTTATAAATAAAGAGAGTCCTCTATAATATTAAAAGAAAGCTGATGTGTTGGAATAGTTCACACATGTTTCTTAGAGACAGGTACTTAGAACCTTTAAAGAACATTTCTGTTGACCTTTTTATATCTTCTTGATATTACTTATGCCGGTAAACAAACTTTGTATCTATCTGAACCTATGTGACCTTGCAAGTGCATCAACCCTTTCTACTTATCTGATTAACTGCCCCGCTTCATGCTGCGCTCCACTGTGACCGCAGCCAACCCCCGCAGCATGAGGGGTGTCAGGATCCTCCTCGCCGCCTGTCATGAATCAACCATTGGCTTCACAAAAGCACGCACATGCTGATGTGATGATCTGACACAGGCAGATGGGTTTCTAAGTATAAATATAAATTTTCTAAGTGTCTCACTTTATCGTCAGCTGAGACACACCCGATACATACCACCGCCTATACTGTATTATTTATAACAGCCTAGTATGTGACATATTGATATACTGCAAGTTCCTGTTACGAAAAAACATTTTTGTTTACTCTCTTTCTTTTCTAGGAAAACAATCCAAAGCTGGAAACACAAACACAGGTACAGCTATAACCTTATTACAGGATTTTTCAGTTTGTTTGGATTAAGGTGCTACAAAGCAGTCTTTGCTCCTGATTGATTTTGTCTCATAAATGGCAACTCTTTATGGGGTGAGTCAAACAGATCACTCTCTGATATCTCTGCCATGAAATACCATTAATGTGCTGTTTCCATAGGGTGCTGGAGAGCAGTGTATTTTCTGGCAGTTCCATATCCTGTTGGATTCAGCCTCAGAAATCGGGAAAAAATCTTGTTATTCCGTTTTTTGCGTTTCTTATTTTTGAAAGAAAATGGTAAAAACAGAACAACAAGCCATTTCCCCTTTTTTGTTTCAGTCACAAACTTGGAATAATGGGAAAATGAATTTCAAAAACATGGGTCATTTTTTTTCAACTTTGCTTTTTTTTCTTGTTTTAATGAAATACTTGAGGAAAATTAAATCATGTGACCTAAGGGCCTATTATTATACTGTAAAACACAGTGGATGGCTATGTAGGCTTAAATTTTAACATGTGGGCTTTTATTTTGAAATGTTCGTCTAACCCATTGGGTAACATGATTTTGTTTCCTTAAGTATTTTGTTAAAAACTAAATTTAAAAAAAATTGGGAAAAAACAGACTCATTTTCTTTTTATTTGTTTTCTATTTTTCCATTTTTGTGACTGAAACAAAAAAAAACACAACAGGAAAACAACTTGTTTTTCTGTTTTTCCTTCTTTTCTTTTTTTTTTTTTTTGCAGAAAACACCTCACTATTTCATTTTTTTCCATTTTCTGTCAAAACGAAAAATGGTATAACAAAGAGTTTTCCCGATTTTTGAGTCTGGTTTCAAGCAGGAAATGGAACTACCAGAAAACACATTGGCTCTTGTTTGCTTTGCTAGGTCCTACAGGTGCATTGGTCTGTTTCCCAAACAGTGAAAAACTACTCAAAGGAATTTTATATAGGAACATGAAAGTTGTATCCATGCTGAGTTTTTCTGACTTCATGTGACATTTGATGAATATTTTTTTTATCTCTTTCACTCCTCAGAGAAGATCCCAGCATATGAGCCAAATATTCCTGAACCAACATGCAGAGCTGATCTCATCAAGCGTAAGATTTGTACTATTTACCTGAAATACTCAAGGGGAGGCATCTAAGATAATTGGTGGTGGTGGGGGGGGTCTGCTCTGAGACCAAACAGGCCTGAGAAGGCCTAGGGGAAAAGGGCCTTAGTAAGAGAGGTGACCAAGAACGTGATGGTCATTCTGACTGAGCTCAGAAGAGATCCTGTGTGGAGATGGGACAAAGTTCTACAAGGCACTTGGACAGTTGGAGTATTCAAAAAAGCACCTAAAGGACCTTCAGACTGTGAGAAACAAGATTCTCTAGTCCGAGAATAAGATTGAACTGTTTAGCCTCAGTTCTAAACATTGTGCCTGGAGGAAACCAGGCCTGACTCATCACCTGCCCAATACCACCCCAATCATGAAGCATGTTGGTGGCAGCATCATGCTGTGGGGGTTCCTTTCAGCAGCAGGGACTGGGAGACTGGTCAAGGTTGAGGGGAAGCTGAATAAAGCCAAGTACAAAGCTATCCTCAAGGAAAAGCTCTTTTGCTGTGCTCAGGACCTCAGACTGGGCTGAAGGTTCACCTTCCAACATGACAATGATGCTCAGCACACACAGCCAAGACAACAAAGGAGTGGCTTTGGGACAACTCTGTCAATGTCCTTGAGTGGCACAGGCAGAGCCCTGACTTAAACCCCGTTAAAAAAAAAAAAAATGACAGTTCACCAACAGTCCCCATCTGATCAGAGACATTCTTTTAAAATTTGAGAGAATTGTGTTTCACATGGCTTCAGGTCATTCAGTAGACACGACTACACCATCCTAGAGCAGATTTTACCGCCTCATTTTTCATGGTTTTGAAGCTAAATTTGATAAACTTAGAGATGTTTTTCATGGCTGAACAAACCATACAACAAACCTAAAATAAAGATACTTTTTAAATCACTTTACAGGGACTTAAAGAAAAAAGGCTGGGTTACCAGTTTTCTATAACACTGTTTGTTTCTTTTCAGACTGGATTAACCTTTCCCTGGATGACAAAACAGCCAATAAGGTGCTGTGGATCACAGAGGGCGGGACTAAGGTGGCAAGAATGACAGATGAAGTTACCTGTCCTGTTTTGGATAGACCAGAGCGATATGAATATGCTCCACAGGTGAAATATGATGATGTTTTGTGGGGTTTAAGTGCTTTTTAAACAATTTCTGCATTTTAATACAACTGTCATATAATGGACTTTGTGTCAAAACAGTTTAAATGAAGATTCTTATTGTACAGCTTGCTAAAGAGGTCAAAAGTAGGTTAAAACTAAGCTTATGTAATTGTTTATGTTCACAATGTTCACTGATGTTTTTTATACTGAAACTATGATACCAAGCTCAGAAATAGGCATTGAAAATTTCATGAAATAATCATAAGTAGAATCACTTTTTGGAAAGTTTGTACATTTTTAAATGAAAATTGACCTATATGCTCTCGACTGGTGCATCCCTAGTTACAAGAGACTGAAATAGCTGAATTTTTCATCTGTTTGATCACGTGCCAAGAAGCTGTCGTCACAACACCTGAGCTGGTGGACTTCTCCATGATTATGAAGCCCAGGCAAACAGTTTTATGGCCCTGAGTGCCCCACACCCTGGGTGTTTATTTAAATCCTGAGGCGACTAGCTTGGTATGGCAAAGCAGAGAAAGCGAAGCCGCTCTAAATTCTCTGCAGTTGCAGGGACAATAAATCACAGGTTATGTTAGATTACCTCAATTCACATGTTCCCTGTCTTCCCTGCTCCAAAAGGTGCTCTGCAATGAAGGCATCCTGGGCTTCAGAGGCTACTGGGAGGTGGAGTACTGCGGATGGGTGGTGGTCGGGGTGGCATATGAGAGAGCGGCAAGGAGGAACAACCAGGGACCCTGTGGCCTGGGGGAGAACGAGGAGTCCTGGGGTCTTGGCTGGATAGGCTCGAGCTACCACAGCTGGCATAACAGCCAAAGTGTGGAGATCACGGGGATTCCAAAGTCCTCCACGATCGGTGTTTACCTCGACCAGCCTGCTGGTGTGTTGAATTTTTATGCTGTGGAAGAGGTGATGGAAGGAGAGGAGAGCACAGGGGTAAAGGAGGTCAAACTTTTGCAGCAGATTAAGAGCACCTTTAAGGAGAAAGTGCTTCCAGGTTTTTGGGTGGGGACACAGTCACACTGTTTGATTTTAAAGAAGGAAGAATAAAGTCTGAATCAAAATTTTCAGATCATATTTAAAGGTGAAACCATCTCTTTCTGATGTGATGAAGCTATCATTGAGGCACAGACGACTGGGCAAAGACATGATCACATCAATATGTCTCTTTTATGCCATTAAAAACTAATAGACATGATTTTAGATAGCCATAGTCCTTTAAACTGCATTATATCATCAAATATATCAGCCTATAGTTTAATTAGGAACAAAGTGACATCAGGTATGAGATTATTGGGGATTCACCTTTGTTGCTCCTCTTTCTACTATTCTGAAACCTGCAGGACCACTAAGAGCTTTTAGTAATATATATTTATATGTTTTTATTCCTCCATTGTTATTGTTTGATAAAACTGTCTGTAACCAGGTTTGGTATGAATGTAGACGAAATTTTACATTTACAAATGTGTGAATAAATAAAAAACAGTAACATCTACTTCTCTTTAAACTTGTTTTTTATATGCAGCTACCACAATATGGGTTTTCGTGTCCATTTAGAGGGCTTGTAGCATTACATAGAACAGTGGTTCTCAATGTTGGGGTCAGGACCCCCCTGGGGGGTCAAGAGACACAGAGAGGGGGTCTCCAGATGCCTTAAAAAATGAAGAGTGTTTTTTAAATTACACTGTTGCCACTTTTCACCTATGATGCCAAATTTTAACCAGTTTTCAACACTTTTTCCCACCAATTTTGCCAATTTTAATACATTTTTTGCCACTTAAAATCCATCTTCTCCATTTTGAATCCCTCCGACCACTTTTTTTTTCCCACTTTTAAACCAATTCTTGCCACTTTTCACCTGTTGTTGCACCTGTAGACAAATCATTGCCACTATTAACCACTTTTAACACTTTTTATGCCCATTTTGGTCCATTTTACAACATTTTACATTTTGGAATGCCCATTTTTTCCAGTTTCCCCTGTTTCTGTCAATTTCTGCCTCGATTTTTTCTGTCTCAGTTAACCCTTTTTTGCCAGATTAGATCAATTTTTCATAACCTTGTAAAGCAGATGGATACACCCATTTCCATGTTTCTCACAGGCGAATTCATCTTGCAAAGCTCCCATCTGAATCGTTTGGGCCCGGTTAGAAAGTGACAGGACCAATCAGCAAAGAGGGAAAGTACTTTCGGGTGCAGCAGAGTTGTGATGTAAACAAGCAGCAACAAGAGGTCGGTGCAATTATAGCAGAAGACATTGAAGTGGATAAAAGTGGCATTTTTATCAGAACGTGACAACATTTCTTTGTTAAAAGAAGAACAAAGAACAACACTGGGTTGATTTCTTTTCAAAAACAACAAAAGTCTTGCACTGACATGTCTACAGTTTCCATGGTTCACGTTATGCAGTTTTATATCGAGTTTACTCCTTTGAGTGGCGTGTCAGGTTACCCATTTTTGCTACTTTTAAAAATCCAATTTCACCACCTTTTTCACCATTTTTTTGCCATTATTAACCCATTTTAGCAATTTTTATCAATTTAAATTCTACAAGTTTTTCACTAGAACGCTATTTACTACACAAATGGATAAAAAAGATATTTGTTTCTTTGATACCAGGGCTTATTTTTCAGGTTGAATATAAAATATGGATATTAGAGCTTAACTTTACAATAGACCATGATTTTAAATCCTTTTAGTAATAAAATGAAGAAAGATATTTCAAAGCATTTTTAATGAAGTTAAAATTTGAGGACCTGCTGGCAGCAGATTTTTTTTCAACTACTTATTTATTTACAAAATGACTGTTCATAAGTTTACCACATGCCAAACCGCAGCAGATTGCTATGATTCTCAGATTTCTGACTATGTAAACCACTCTGGGATAAAATGACCACAGCAGCCACAGTCTAAACATTGTCAGACACACAAACAATCAAATGATGATGAACACAAATCCATTAGCTCTTCCATTCTCGCCTAATCATATTATTCCATTAAAAACCGTCACGCTGCTTTAGAAAAATCCAGTCAAATATTTAGTTGAAAAACAGGATTACATCCACAAAGATCCATGGACTAGTGTTGCATTATTTCAATTTTGCTGTTGTCTTCCTAAATAATTCACTGTAGTTGCTCAATAGTACATTTTTTTCCCAGGCAATTATTAGCATTGCTATACCGACCTCTGCCCTTTAGATTGACCCCTCATTTGATCATTCGGGACCGACCTTCCTCTGTCCACACCCTACAATAGCCAATGAGGGCCTGAGTTGAAAGGAGATGCCCACCTCTCTTGTGATGTCAACAGCCCCAGCCATATAAAGACTGGCATGCTGCCAGCTACGTGAAAATAGTAACATTTGTAATCATCGTCTCTAACAATGTAAATATGGGTGCAGGATATGTAAAGGCCATATTTCTATTCCTCCACCTTAACACTTATTTTAATTTTTTTAACTCAAAATCTGTGCACAAAGTTGAAAAATGCACTATATTTTGTTTATTCCTCTATCTCTGTGCCAGTAATCTGATAGTGATTCTATTCTACGGACTAAACTCCTTCAAGTGCCACCTTTTCAGAGAGCCCAAGATGTTGCCTGTATGTTGAAGCATTCAGGAGTGGCAGCCTATTAATTTTAGAAATATGATTAAGGTTAACATTGTTGCTAAGGGTTCTTTCTGGAGTGTTCAGTCTAAAAACACCAAGACTTTTCCTCATAAAAACAGGTGCAAGTTACTCATTATTCGTTTTATTGTTATCAGCTTTGAACGTGGACTAGCTAAGGCTTTATGCTTCGGTCCAGTTAAGTTACTCCAGCTAATAACTGCTGCAGTCATCTACGGGCCTCTTTTATACTACTAAAATTTGGACACTATTGAAAGGTTTTTGTTATTTTACTCAATACCAGTAGCACTTACAGTGAGTCTGACAGTTTGGGAAAAAAACTTTAGAGCGCTACCTTTCAAAAGACACCTTGTTTGTGCCTGTACTCCAAATGGTTCAAAAACAGCATTCAGTTTGTTTTGGGTGCACCTGGATAGGTGTTCTGACCAGTCTTACCTGAAATTCAAGAGCGATTTAATTGAGTTTGACTATTTTTCATGGTATATTTGTAGGGGTTTTTATGTGTTTGGCTGTAGTAAGAAAAACTGAGGATGTGATACACTGTGACCCCTTTAAGTTTACAGTGCTGTCCAAATGCACAGATTAAGTCATGCCAGCTAAAGTATTAAAGTTATATTAAAAATATGTTTTTTCAAATCCCCCCAAATAACCCACAAGATTTGTGATCTCTTTCTGAACAATATACCCCCCTCCACATGACAGACTTTCCCCAGAGCCAGCAAACACAGCAACCCCACATGTCTAAGCAGACTTTAGGCATTAATAAGATTAGATTAGAAAGTATTTTTGTCCCCAAGAGGAAATTCTGTTTGCAGCAGAAGTCTACTCAAGCCAGACACATAAAAAATACATAAACACATGTCATACATAACTGCCATGGATTTCATCATGATAAACGGGCAGTAAGATTCAGTACATGACTGCAACAGTCCAAGTGTGGCAGGAGTGCTCACAGCTTATTTAGAATCCCAACAGCTGCTGGAACAAATGAGCTCAGGTATCTGTTAGATTTGACCCTACTGGCATAAGTAAACCTCCTCCCTGATGGCAGAAGTCTTCACTCTGCATGCAGAGGGTGCTGAGGGTCCCCCAGGATGGCCTTTGCTTTCTGAGAGGCTCTCACTTTAAAAACCCAGCCAAGATCATTTAAGCCAAGGTTTAACAACTTCCATACCTGTTTTTGTCAACCAAACCAACAGATCATTGCATAAGTTCAAACTGACTCACTAAAAGATAAATAAAATGTTTCAAAAGGGTTTTTTATCCATTTTAATTTCTCTTAGCTTTTCCAAGCTGGCCCTTTTGCAAATGGAGTCAGTCCTGGCATCAAGAATGGTGCCTAAGCATTTATACTGACTCACTGGCTCAATAATAATGCACACTTATATATTTAACATTTGTATATACCAATATAACCAATCACTAACAAATCTGTGCATCTGTATGACTCATCTATTGCAACCTTATTTGTGTTCTTTATACCCTTCACTATTATATTTTTATATCAATCTAAGTTCCATGTCAGCAAGAGTACAGCTGTTTTAATACCTTCTGTCTATTGTTACTCTTCTTACATGTTATTGGTTTTGCACTGAAACACCAAGTCAAATTCCTATTTTGAAAGTTGACTTATTTATATATACTGTAGATAAACCCAACATCATTCCACCATGAGCTCAACACTTACCAACATTTGTCAAAGTTACAGCAGCAAGGAAAAAACCTCCCTTCGCTGGGCAGGAACCTCTAACCTCGCACAGATTTTTGTTAGGAAAGACATATTTTGTGTAATATGACGTTTAAAGAAGTGGGAAATCATCTTGAAGGAACATCTTTCATTTAAATACCAATGTTAGGCCCAAGTGAGTCGGAATCGTAATACTACCAAATCTATATCTATACCCCAAATAGCAAATAAATACTATTGAAAAACATGCTGCTACTTTGCGTTTACATGATGTAATTCTCAAACCACCTTTGTATTTCTGGCTGTGAAGTGTCTTTTGATAAATTTTTGCAGTTTTAGGTGAATTACTAGAGATGCCGCACTAACTGAAATTCCATTTACAAAATGTCATGTCCAACAGCTACCTTTTGTAAGTAGAAAATGTACCTGGGGCCCATTTGGGTGCAGTTGGACATTTTGGTCTTGTATTTTGGTATGTTCAGCACACTAGAGGCAGTGATCACAAACTTGATCAGTAAAAACTCGTACAAAGTCTCTGCTGTTATACAAACCGTTGATGGGACAGAGGACTGGGACACAGTGTGTCCTACTGACATCATTATACTGTTTTTAGCGTTGTGCTGTCATCCTGGAGATGCCAGAGTACGGGCACTTATTCCCACCTCCTACTTTGACTTCACCTCAGGGACATTCCTGCTCCAGCCCAAAACCTACACCAAGCCCTCTCTCAAGCCCACAGTATCTGACAAATAACTACGATTGAATCATTATTGTAAGAATAAAAAAACTTGTAGTAGTAGCCATCATACCAACAAACATATATAACACTGACATACTGTTGAGTGCAAAAGCTGGTTTGATACATCCTTAACACCCTTTAAATATGTGGTATCTAAAGGTATCACAGTATCCAGCATTTTGACAGCCTTAGTTTAGACCACACTCCAAAGATGATCTTAACCAACGCCAGAGACTGAGAAGAATGCATCATGTGGGTCACCCATCGTTAAGTGTCACACAGTCTGACACAGTTTGTCCAGTGAGGTGTCTTTTTTAAACAAAATGGTTCTACTTCCTTGGTGATGACAACACTGACATGTCCAGTTTCTGAATCTTACTTCCAGTCGTGAGTGCAACCATCTTCTTGCTTTTCTGATCACACTCCTAAAGTGTCAGGGGTGTCCAATTCCCACCTTAGCCTCACTTATACCCATACGTCAAAGTCAAGTGCATGCTCCACTTTGACCTCCTGCTGAGCAGCCGTTCCACTGACCTCTACACCTCCTCCAGAAACTCTTCGCCCCCCGCCTCTTTTCTGACGAGACTATAAAAGTCAAGTTGAAGACTTTGCACTTTTACTTTAGAGGGATCAAAGTATTGAGAAACATCAGGACGTGGACTAGAAGGACCCAGCCTCAAGATGCCAACCAGAGCCAATGCAGCAGTAATCCTGACTCAAAACAGCAAACAAGGTATGACAAGATAATCACAATTCAAGAAAAACTTTCTTTTAGGATTTTATTGAGCATTTTAACCAGCCGTTTTATAGAACTGTTCACTTAAACAAGCTCATTGTTCCTCTTTGCTCAGTCGCTGTATAAGTCGAGCTACAGTCGCCACTGCCTGCTCTTGCTCAGATGTAGTAGTCGTCTTTTCAAAAACTGTTTTAAATTACATTAAAACACAGAAGTGTGTCTGAACAGACACAGAATATCTCCATATCAGTGGACAAAGGACTGGGTGTCATATCAATGTGAGGCAAAAAGAAAAGCAAAAAGATCGACAAATGAATTTGTTTTCTGTACTTGAAACCATACCTCACAAGAAAAGACATATTTATCACAATTAAAATTCTTTTTTATAAGGGGGATTTTTAAAATGTTTCCCAGGTTGGTTTAAGCTTTCAGAATCAGACGCTGACCGTAAACTAAACATTTTGGAAAGGAATGATCAAATTCCTGGTTCATCTCAGGCCATTTTACTGGCACTATCAGTTACAAACTAGGATGAGTGCTTAGATGCTATTTTCTTTGCCGATAATCCTCATCTCGTAAAGTGCCACACATCAGGGTAGTTAGAGAGCAGTGTGATGTGTTTGTGTGAAACAGGAGACCCCTCTTCCCGTTTTTTCCATTTAACCTTTGGCTTCTTTCTTTTTTAGGAAAGAAGGTCAAATCCAACAAGAATGACAAAACAAATCAAGGTAATGGACTTGCTTTTGCTCCAGCATATCATACTTTCTACATAGTTCCTTAAGTTTGTGCTTAAGCATATTTCTTTTCATTGCAGAGAAAGTTCCGGTTTACGTGCCAAACATCCCAGAGCCAACATGCCGAGCTGAGCTCATCAACTGTATGAGCAAACACTTTAAATAATTTCAGGTATAATTTTCAAGAAGTATCAGGAGCTCACATTGTTTGATTTTCCCCGATAGATTGGATGAATCTGTCTTTGGATGACAAGACTGCCAACAAGATGTTGTGGATCTCTGACAGCGGCTCTAAGGTGTGCCGTAGGACTGAGGAGATTTGCCCCGTCCTGGATAGACCAGAAAGATACGAGTATTCGCCACAGGTAAGTGGCAAATAAACACAATTTTATCTTATTATATTATATCTAATTACATTCTCTTTTTTCCTCACTTTCTCTACAGGTGGTTTGTAAAGAGGCTATCTGGAACATGAGGGCCTACTGGGAGGTGGAGTACACAGGCTGGGTGGTAATCGGAGCTACCTTCGAAGGTGCAGGACGGAGGGCAAACTCTGGCCCGAGCGGTCTCGGAGAAAACGAGGATTCCTGGGGTCTGTGCTGGGCAGGAACACGTTACCAGATCTGGTTCAATGGCATTTGTAAAGACATACTTAATGTCCCGTTTTGCTCCACTATTGGAGTTTACATCGACCAGCCAGCAGGGATCATTAGCTTTTATATTGTAACTGGGGAGGGAGCAGAGAGGGAGGTCAAGCTGCTGCACAGAGTCAAGGCTAGCAATGATAAAAAGATTCTTCCTGGTTTCTGGATGGGGGTTCAGTCTTCATGCACAATACTGAAGAAACCAGAGTGAAATGCTAATGGAGAAATCAATCAATTCTATGCTGATGACCTAAGAGTCTTTAGAACTAAATGTTTCAATGTGGCTAGTTTTTACACTTACAATCACTATGATGTTAAAAATTACTGAATATGATTTAGTTCGTTCTGTTTGATGAATTTTCTAAGATGTAAAGTTTATTTTCTTTATTGTGAGGAATATTTTTTTAATCTTTATGTTCTTTTTAGTCTGATTTGATTGTCTTGTGTCCTGTAAGCATGTTTCTGTATCATCAGATTGGATATTTATGAACTAACTCTGGTATTTATGACTGTTTTCTGTCTTGTGACTTCATAAAAACTGAAATAAAGACTGTATTACAATAAAGAAAGGTATTTCTACAATTCTATTAATTATTCAAATATCAATCTCCCTGTAAAAGTTCTTAAAAACATTTGATTTGATATTTTCTTAGTGCAAAGTTTGCTAAATATAACAAATATTCTAGAGATTAAAGTTAAAATTAGATAAGCCCTTGAGCTAATTCACTGGCACTCACGTTTGCAGTGTTTTCATCTTTACTTTATGGCTGAAGACCTCAGGGGGTTCATAGGATATCGTTTCGCACACAGGGTAGAGGGGTCACAGCATCGATCCCCTCTGGATTCAGCTGAGAGAAGCATAAGGAGTGAGAATGACCCCCCTCTGGGTTAAAGAGGCTCACTTTGATATGTGAGAGGCTCAAGCCTGAAGATCACTTTCGTCCTCTGACAGGTGGGCCTCAACTCCTGCCGCCTTCACACCTAAAGCACGAGCTTCACAGGAACTAAAAGGAGGGAGCACTGACAAACAGCATTTCAAAGTTAGAGGTGCACTGCATCACGCAACCTCATTAAAGTAGCACCAAGAGGAGTGGCAGCAGGAGACAATTCACAAGAGATTATAGGAATTTTTACACAACTTAAACTGAGAAGCAACTGAGAAGACCTACAACCCATGTTCCAACCAGAGAAATACATACATTGAAGTTCATGAAGTCTTTCATTTGGTTGACTGTTCTTCCAAAAACACTACAACTTAAGAGACTGGCAAAGGATGTTTTGTCGGCAAATGTCTTGTTTTAAAATACTTTATATCCACAGTTATTTAAGTATTCAAAACAGACATCCTTACATGTGGATGTAACGTACCAATGATTTATTCAAATTCCTGCACACTATATTAATTCTTTTGGGTGAGTTCTAGTGAAGAACTGGGTGCTTACCTAAGTGTATTAATCCATGTGTACCCACCCACTGTATAAAGTCACACTTTCCCTTGACAGATTGCACCAGCAATCTGGCGATAATTAGCCAGCTAAATGGGTAAATTCAGAGAGTGTCATAAGTGTTAAAGTCCCCCGTGGTTGTTTGTGTTCTGCAGACATCAATATCACATTAAATCTTGTGGCACAAAAATTCCAAAAACTTATTTGGCAACTCCCAAGAAATCTCCCACCACCCAACCATGGGTTCCAACCCAGACTTTGGGAATGAGTCCTTAAACCGACTTTCACCGTTAAAGTGTGAAGATAGTTTACTGAATGTGTTTCTTAACTTGAGACTGGTTGGCTAAATGCAGTTTTAATTTGAAGCAATAGATGTGAAATTATTGGCCTGGGAACATCCCTAGTTTCCAGTCAGTTCTCTGTGTGCCCAAATTGAAAGTGCACATAAAAACTGGAGAATGGAAACCCTGCTTTCAAGTACTTTTTTTGTTGAAGTATCTGAACAAGTTTAGATATTGTTTGATTTTTACAGGTGTAGTTTAGTAGAGTTAAAATTCTGTTTTTGTGACAGTCCTACCTCTGCATATGCCAACAACCCCCATAACCCCACACTTCTCTTCTGTCAGTGATAGACTGTAAGAGCCCTAGCTTTATCATTACATACCACACACAAATGACTTTTATTTCTTTATACAGCACAACTGTGGTTGGTGTCACTTTACTATCATCAAGAAAATGTATTCAAACATAGAGTCCATTTTTCAGCTTGGACTAATTTCCTGACAGAGCAAACACTCCCCTCCAAAAGTATTGGAACATTGAGGCCAATTCCTTTATTCTTTCTGTAGACTGAAAACATTTGGGTTTGACATCAAAAGATGACCAAGAGACTAAGATTTCAGCTTTTACTTACAGGTATTTACATCTGGATCTGATACACAATGCAGAAGATAGCACCTTTTGCTTGAACCCACACATTTTCATGTGAGCAATGAACAACAAAGGAGTTCATCAGGGGCAAGAAGTGGAAGGTTTCAGACTGGCCAAGACGATCTCCAGACTTAAACACTATAGAGTATGCATTTTAGACTGAAGGGAGTAACCCCCCAAAACAATTAACAGCTGAATGAGGCTGTGGTGAAAGCCTGGATAAGCATCACAAAAGAAGAATGCAAAAGTTTGGTGATGCCAGTTGGTCACAGGCTTGATGTATTGAAAGCAAAGGATTTGTAAATAAATATTAAGTCTTATTCACTTTAATCTGTTTTAAGTCTATCTGTTCCAATACTTCTGCTCACCTAAAAATTTGGTGTTCCGTTACAAATAAAGCTATCTCCTAAGTTGTGAATCAGATCCAGATGGAAATACCTGGAAATAAAAGCTGAAATTTTGATCTCTTGTATCATATTCATCTTTTGATGTCAACCCAAATGTGTTCAGCAAAAATAAAGGAATTGGCCTCACTGTTCCAATACTTTTTGTGGAGAGTATAACAATATTTCTTATTAGTAATGTGGAATCAATGTGACAAGCTGGAATGGGTTGCTTCTAGTGCTGAACTTGCATTATAGAAGTATTATCACCTGAATTTGCAGCTACATTTTATAGCTGTTATTTTTGGTGCATGGTCATTGTTTATCAGTCTCTGCTGTCCTACTTAATTAAAGCAAAGTTCATCCCCTATGCCTTTATTAATGATTATTACAGCCCTCCTTGCTAACATTTTCCCTTTTTTCCAGCCTTTCATTGACATTTAGTAAAATTTATTCAAAAAATATGACAGGTATTGTTGTAGGATGTAGCAGCTCATTGGATGGAAATTTTAACCCCCCGAAAAAATTGTAAATAGAAGTTTTTCTCCACCGAGTAAACAACTAAATATCATAAATCTAGAACTAACACATTTGCAAATATTTGCCCCACTTATTTTAACATGAGGATACAGTTATGTTACTTTATATGTGTCTATAAGAGTGAAAGCACACCTAAGCATGATTTATGCGGTGGTTCCTGTGATGACTAGGGTCTAAGTGATGATTTACTGTCCCTGATCTCTACATTTAAACCTCTCTGACAGGCACAATCATCCATCTGGACCAAAGAAAACACAACTGGAGACCGTGAGCCTGGAATAAGCCCTCGTACAGAACTCTTCCCACCCTACATGCTTGTATCTGGAAGCTGGGCATGAGAGTGAGTGGTAACTCTAGGCTGGTGTCATGAGCAATGTGGTATATGTTATATAGGTGACATGTATGGCATGACATGTAGGCTGGTGGGAGGGAGGGGTATCCTATATTTTACACTGTTTACACTGCTCTGCACACAATATCAAGAAAGGTAATAAAACAACAAGTTTCAGATACAGGGAAGCAGTTTTGTCTGTGTGGTTGTTGAAGAAATGCACCAAAAAGTACTGTTCAGCTTAAAAGACAAAATCCATTTTCTCCTTACTCCTGTCAATGTTCTCACTTCTATTAGAATTTATTAGCAGCATGCAAACACTCGCAGTAGTCTGATGAGTTGTTTTCAGCTGCTTCTGAATTACATCTACTCTTTATGATGTTTTCCCATCTGGTCCGACACCATCATAGCAATGATATGCAGCACTTGTTTATTCACGCACTATTGCTCCCCATAGATTTACTGCCATGTAGCTCCTGGCTCTCATTCAAACTGTCCAGTCTGACACATGGCCTAATGGGAGCATCACTTACATGGTGCTGCTTTTTCTGCATGTGTTTATATGTACAACATACATGCAAACACAAGTATCTTATACATACACCCACCACCAGTTAGCTGCACTGTGTACCAATCAAGGACTAGTGCTGCTTAAGTCCATAAAGCATGACATTTGGATACAGGGTCAAGGTCTGCTTATGGAGTCATGCCATCTTTGTTTTCTGGTTTTTGACACCATCAGTCCAGAGAAGGACCAGTTGTACAGAGAGGAGAGAACTATATTTACACCACTGCTGACAGAATCCTTTCAATAAGTCAGTTGACTGAGTTTAACCGCATGGTCTGTACGCAAGATTTGTAATACAATAAGCCACTTAGTAGTTTGGCCTTTCCATGTATCACAAATACTAAAGGTTGCAAACAGACTTGAAGGGGGTGTTGAATAATCTATACTAAAATTAATACATATAATCTATGATTCATCCATCCATGTGGGAGGAATGGGAAGTAATCTACATTTAAAATGATTTACTTTCAGTACAAAATATCAGAAATGCTTTCTATGTGAAATAGTTTAAGTATAGCATTTGTTGAAGCAACAACCCTATCAAGTCTATGCTGCACATCATTACTGATGACAACAGCACCATCTGCTGTCAATAATGTTGCATTACAGCACAGACATGTTGGCACTTGATATTAAAGATTTTACAAACCTAAATTAACTAAAAACACAATTTTCAAAAAAAAAGTATTTTTAATTCTCAATAAACATAACCCTCTTTTTGAATTATTTCTGTAAAAAAATTGGTAGGAGCTTATTGATATGCATAACATAATTTAACAGCTCCACCTGCTGGATTCTTATTATTTGTGCACAATAAATAAAAAAACATTTTATGCACCATATGGGCTGCACTGGAAAAAAAAAACTTTACATACTTAATTAGCTTTTCATTTATTTATCTTTTTTGCTGAAAATAAAAGGCCAGATTTTTGATAGGAATCTTTAGGAGGCAAAAATATTCCTTACTGTTACATAACACTTATGAAATCTACTCAAAAAAGAACATTTAGAATACAAAATACAGATAATAGGCTGTACACATTGTGTTATTGAATGATAGCATGGAGCAATTGTTTAAAGAATTGCCTTGTACTTTTATCATCTTATATTTAAAAGTATTTTCATCAACATTAAAGTATTTTATATGAAATAGTATTTTCCCTTTTTAAATAAATCTTGTTTTCAATATAGCCTATTAACATCTGTGGTTAATATGGTTATGGTGTTTCATGGTTCCTTGTGCAGGACTCAATCCTTTTTGTGTTAGGTTTAATAATATTACAACCAGAGGTAGTAAAGTACACGACTACTGTACTGAAGTAAGAGGGATGGGATGTTGAATCATTCTCTCTCTAATAGAGGAAAGAAAAGAACAAGAGTTTTGTACTCAAGTAAAAGCACAGCTAATCTGGTAAACTTATTTAGAAAAAGTAAAACTACTGATTTCAAAATGTACTTTAAAAAGGAAAAGTTCCACTCCTAGATACAACATGCAGGTAACCTATTGTTTCTCTCTGTTTTGTGCACATTGTAAATCAAAATGACCACTAAAATCATTATTGTATTCAAGAAAATCCATCGGCTGTGGGAAAAAAAAACTACTGTAGCTCCACCTGAGTTAGCTATAAAGTTTATAAAATTTTTCTATATGACACTGGACACCGTATATAGTCCTTATCTGCACAGTTGAAAGAGTAAGAAGCTAGCGCTATTTTGGTGTAACAAGTGACCCTGTTAGTTAGCAGCTTTGAGCAGGTTGTTGGCGTTACAGCTATAAAAACTGCAAAGTCCCTGCAAATGTCTTTTTTTTTCTATTTTTATCAAAATGCATATTTGATGAATATGTTCTGCCTTTTAAAAGAGGCCTATTTAGGCACTCTTTCAGTTTTCAACAGATGTTCTAACTACGTCAACTGGTGCGTTCAACGGTACCTTGCTGCAGACAAGATGGCCGACATGTATCCAATCCATACCGGAAGTCTCAACCGGAAGTTCCTACATCTAAGGTTAGGCTTAGTCATTAAAACCCAAGTGGTTAGGTTCAGGATTAGGCAGTGGGGAAGGTGATATATTTGAGATCCAGCATCAAGGGTTAGGCTTAGGCGCAAAAAAGACTGACAAACACACGAGTCCAACACGAAGAAGAAGCTTCCACTTGGGACTTACAGCATGGATTGGATGTATAGCGACGCCCATGTCGGCCATCTTGACTGCAGTTGGGTCCTTCTCGGCGCATTCGGCTAATAGTTGATAAACCAACAACAGCAAGTTAAAGAAGTAGTGAATTTTCAACTCACGCAAAAACATACCATTAAACGCAGACATTTTTCCTTTTCGTGTCCTTATCCTCAATTGTTGGAAATGAACTCCACCAAAGTAACTTCCTCAATGCCGAAATTAGCAGTTTTTGTCATAAAAACCACCTCACCATTTTAGCTAGCGATAACATACATTTCAGAAATGGGCAGATTATCCTGCCTCCTTTCTTTGATGTTACTATCTAGCCCATGAAAACTAGCTCGCAATAACTGGTTGATTTTAATTTTAATCCTTGCATGAGGTTTTTTATTGTATGTATAGTTCAGGCTATAGTGTCTTTCCCTTACAAATTTGTAGATTTTAATGAAACAGTGTACATATCATGTTATAAACAGGGATGCTAATTATAGACCTACGAAACTTGGAATAAGATACATAAGCCTGTAATTATTTGGACACAATTTTTAGTCTTTTGCTTCTATTTGCAACCAAAATTGACAAAGTAAGGAGTTGAAAGTACAGATATTTGTCACTGTACCTAAATAGATTTTTCAGGTATTTGTTCTCTACTTGAGTATTTAATTTTCTTATGACTTTTTACCTTTTACTCCCTACATTTGACCACAAAGTATTTGTATTACTTCCGACCTCTGCTCTGGATGTAAACAATAGTAAAGTCATCCAGTAGTTTCTGCAGCAAATTTTGAAGGTTGCCATATGCTGTCTACGACCCAGGTTTGGCTCCCTCATCATTTCCATTCTGGTAAAGAATGAATACCGTGTGATCTCATGAATGAGGGCCCCCTGGGTCAAGGTGGAGGGTCTAAATTCAACAGGAGCCTTTAGAATAAACTCCCATTACTGCCAAGGATACCGTTAGCATGATTTTACTTTACTGAATTAAGTCAACCACATAAACAATAGAGGGCAGAAACATTAAAAACATTCCACAAAATGAGAAAAACTGCATACTCTGAAATTATGGAAAGTTTCAAAGAACAGGAATGTCTCAGCCTAATATTCATAAAATATTTTCTATCGGGGACTTCCCAGCAGGAAGTAAGCAGTCAAAAACTATCAGTAACAAAAAAAACCTTCCACTTGGTTGTCAAAAAAAAAAAAAAAAAGGAAAACATGATTACAATTTTTAATTCAACTGACCAAAATTATTAGTGTTACACAATCACAAGAGAAGTCATATGTTCTCAGCAACATCTGCAATACTCCAAGAGTACCTGGATGCAGCCAAGAACCTCAACCCTATACCGGAAGTCAGAAGACCTCCGCCATATCGCGTCTTCTAATAACGAAAGTCACTTGAACTGAACGTCTTCTTCGTTGTCTCCGCTGTGTCGCCGCCATATTAATATAGGCAGGTCCGCCAAATAAGGAAATACAAGTAGACGAAAAATACGTGAGTTTTCAGACTAACAAGTACAGCGATTACATTACATTAATTCTGATTAATTGATTTACGATCCAAAGTCAAGTATCACTGAGAACAGACATAATGCGATGGGAGACTGGCTGGCTGGCCAGACGCCAACATCGCTGCCATGTTGCCAGAGGCAAGTCTCTATGTCATTCAATACAGTAGACAAGGATTATGCAAGTTTTCGGAATAAATAGCTCAAACAACAGAATTACATGGATTTGAATTAATCCTTTACAATAAATGATCCATAAAATCCATTAAAGTAATAACTGATAGTGACAGATAAAAGCAGAATCCACTTTCTTGTACTTTCTCAGAAAAATAAAAACATGTACTCCAGCCATGATTTAAAATAAAATAATTGTAGATATACAGTTTCACATATATATATATATATATATATATATATATATATATATATATATATATATATATATATATACATATATATATATAGAAGGCTGTCCATCATTTTTACGGACTGGAAAAATGAGGATGAACCTGCGTTTCAGGACACACAGACAGATGCATAGACCTTTTCCATTTTGCACACATGGACTATCAAGGAGGTTATTTAATCTTTTAAATCATCTTGCAGCCAGTGGGCTCTGTCACTGACTTCAACATCGTAGATTAGTGAAAGTGCGTTTGTCTCCAACGAAGGCTTCTGGAGGTGTCTTTGTAAGTCACAGAGGGATACAGGTTGGCCTGCAGATTGTTAAGCGATGAGTACGCTGCACAAACTGAAGACATGGTCTCATAAATGGTGGCTCTTATTTTAGATAGAAGAAATGTTTTCTTATGATTTGTTTTCCACACATCTGTGAGCGGCAGCTTTAGAGAATCATCGACAGACAAGGCTGAGCATTAACATACTATTTATAGGAAATATTGTCTTTATATACTATTCACCACATCACAGAAAGAATGACAGCCTCCTGCAGTATAAAAATGATAATGAGAGCAGCTGGTGAGCGCTGTAGTTTTTATGAGATCGTACAGTAAACTTTAGATGAAGTCTACCTTAATTCGTAAAGCTTAATGAAAGATCATTGTATTCGCTTTTTAAGACTATTATTAACATAGGAGTTAAATGATGATAAATCTGAACAAAGTCTGCTATATCACCATTATTACCTCCGCCAAGGAGGTTATGTGATCGGGTGGGTTTGTTTGTTTGTTTGTTCCTTTGTTCCTTTGTTAGCAACATAACTCAAAATGCCATGGACGGATTTTCATGAAATTTTCAGGAATGTGAGAAATGGCATAAGGAAGAACTGATTAGATTTTGGGACTTATCCGGATCACCGTCTGGATCCAGGAATTTTTTTAAGGATTCTGTACTATTGGGAGATAGAGCTAATGCTGGTGGTCTGCACTGTTACCACTTTACACCAGGAGATGACGGACATGAGTAACTTATTCAACGTTTTGGAGTTTATAGAGTTTGAAAGATGCACGCCCGGTCGAGGAGATGAGTCAGAGCTTAACAGAGAGAAAGACAGCGGATTATAGCGAGAATACTCACAATGCTGGGAGGAATAGAGGAATATTCACCCTCTGCCCTGACTTCCACTCATAGCAAAGCCAGTGCTTTGCCTCACTGTGTCTCCACCCCCGGGGAGGGAGTAGTTGGCGATACAGGTTTTGGGAGTGATCCAGATCACCGTCTGGATCCAGGAATTGTTTTTTAAGCATTCTTCACTATTGGGAGATAGGGCTAATGGTGGAGGTCTGTGCTCTCTGAGTGCTTTTCTAGTTACAAATGCTTTAACACTGTCAGACAATGAGAAATATTGCTACTGTGTTCTATTGTTTCACTGCTTTCCACCATGATGAAAATTATGGAAGCCCATTTCTGACACTTAAAAAAGAAAATTGTGGAAGTTAGGCAATTAGAAAAAAACCCTAAATCAAAATTATGAGTTAAAAAGTCATAATTATGAGATACGAAGTCGAAATACTAAGACAAAATCAAAATTATGGGATAAAGAGTCATACTTGTGAGATAAAAAGTCATAACTTTGAGATACAAAGTTGAAGCAGCACCCCTGCGACCCCCAACAGGATAACCGGTATAGAAAATGGATGGATGGATGGAAGTCGAAAATGAGACAAAAAGTCAAAATTATGAAATAATAATAATAATAATAATAGTTTTTATCTTATAAGTTAGACTTTTTATCTCATCATTAGAATTTTTTTCTCATAATTATAACTTTTAAAATCTCTAATTATGACTTAATCTCATAACTATGACTTTATATCTCATTATTATCATTTGGGATTCTTTTTATTTTTTCAAGAATTGCCTTACATTCACATTTGTTTTTTTGTTTTTTTTATGTGGCAGAAATTACCTTCCATAGATAATGGCTACAATGTTATTTGAAATTTTAGTCATTTCCTCTCACACCACCACAACAACACTAATTAATCTGATGTGTACAGTAGTGAGGATTCGAGTATTTTATCCCTTGTTGTAAAAAATATTCTCAAAAGGAGTTCTATTTTGAATAAAATTGAAGTTATTTAATGGAATTAAATCAAACAAAAGAGTAAAAATAACTCCCTTAAATGTAAATTTTTGTACTTGATACGTTATGCAGCATCATAAGTTTTAACCACCTCCAGGGAAGGTCCCCGGTATCTGATGATGTAATTTTGGGGTCACGGGCAGAAAAGTTTGGGAACCCCTGCTCTTGTGGTTTAAAAGTAATATTGCAGTTTATGTTGCCCCATACATATTAAAATTTTCCTTATTTGTACCATTTTTAATTATGTTGTAGGATTATTATTAGATCCCTAATTGAAAGTTTGGCCTTTAAATAAACTAAAAATAAAACTTCAACTTAAAATAAAATACTTGGCTGATTCTAGAGGAAAAATATAGTTGATTCAAAAATAATTATGCATAATTTATAGTATTATTTAGTGCTATTAAAAAGTACAACTATGATATAATTTGTAAAAGGATTTTTTGTATAATTTACCAATTTACTTAATGTTTTTTTTTTCTTTTGTTTTCAAATTTGAATATTTTTTGGTTCTTCCACAGCTGACTGCCTTTCGTTGAAAACCACATTTCCCATGAGCCTTGTAAACCACTGCTCCTGCTTCCTGAGTGACTGAGGCTACCCCACATGATGTTTGGTGTGTAACAGGAGCTGATAAGTATCCATGCAGCTGTCAGTCATTGAGCCTCATTGTGTCGTCTGTTTAAAGGGAGGGGCCGTAAATATCTGGAGGCAGACCGATGCATCCCCTGTGAGAACTGGACATCCTGGGCATCTGAGGTTACGACCTCTCTGCTTATACCCAAATGGCCTGGACATGTGAGTACTAATTATAAGATGATGGCATGATTACTATGTGAGTGATGAGCAGCAGAGAGAGTGTTCTGTATTACAGTATTTGTGTTGAGGCTTAAGGATTTTAAACAACAGCATTTCTAGACATAGCTTTGGGTATTTATCTCTGCTTTATTCATGAGTTTAAAAATGGTGCCACCAAGCAGCCAGGCCTTTAGGCTGCCTTCCTGTGAGAGTAATTTTAGACTTGACTTTTCCCCTATCCCCTTGTTCTTATCATAGCTCTTAAAATGCCTTTGATATCTTCCTCTTGCACAGCATTAATACCAGCTCTCCTGAGGCACCCGTGGTGCCCGCTGCAGAGTTTCAGCTCTCACTTTTCCTTTGAGTACTTTTTCTTTTAGTCTAGTGTTTTTTAATAATATTCATGACCAGACATGCTCTCACTTTTCTCACCTTAAAGCTTTCTTACAGCTGGGTTTGTGAAGCACCGTCTTTTGTCATGTAGAGCATGGAGGTGGACTTTTAGAGGTTTCTATCTTGAGAGCATTTGAAGGAGAGTTTGAAGACGCTCACTCGATGAAGCAGAAAAAAAGAGACCACCATGAAAGTCTAAGATGCCTAATTATGAAACACTCTATCAGATATTCAAAAGGTATACGTAGATTTATATCTTTTAGATAGATTTTAGTTTGCATTTCACAATTATTTTCAGGCTCATCAATGACCTTTTTTAGTGCATAAGGTAATTTTTAAAACTTTTCATCCAATCTGGGCTGTTTTTTGCTTTTTCAACTCTTAAACCTTCTTTTCATAATAATAACTATTTTTATAGCAGCTGTAAAAACTGCTGTTTATATAGTGCTCTGACAGCAAGTGCTCTGGCATCAGCCATGGTTAGAGGAATGAGTACCATGTCCTGCATTAACTGACAGCGGGTTACATTCAGCATTAGGCTCTCTGGTTCTCTGGCCAGTGAAAGTACAGTGATGGGTAAAGAAAAGGACTTGGGTGTTATTTGTGGTGGTGTCATTCAATTCTAATAGGAAAGGGATGATTAAACGAAGCCAAAACACCTTGACATTTGATCCCCAAAATCTACTCAGTTCGTCCTTGAGCCATAGCAGATGTACAAAGCTTGAAGAAAATCCCCCAAAACTTTATCAAAGAAAAGCAACAGATTTAATCGAACAGCTCTTTATACGTCTTTATAAAGGAAAGTCCTAGCCTTCAAAGGTTAATGCTTAATATCACATTGGTCCTCATTCACTGATGGACACACAACTCACTGCTCACTCACAGCTCTCTGTTATGAGTTTGCTATGAGGTTTTTTTTTTTAATCAAATCACACCCCAAAACCAAAACAAACACTCCATCTGTTTTTTTACAAAAAAGATTAGAGCTGTGCATCTTGACTGTTTCCACAATTTGATTTGATATCATGATGCATCATGATTTATCCAAGGCATCCCCCATTTTCTATACAACTGCACACTTTTTATCAATGGAGACAATTATATTGATAAATATAAACTCCCAGTGTCATTGTAACTTTTTTTTAACAAAATAAATCTATTCTGTTTATATAATTTACTAAATTATATTAAAGAATATGGAGGATAAAAATATGGAATATTCTTCTATTTTTTTTTAAGTAAAAGGTTTACATGAAAAATATTAAATGCTTTCAGAAAAAACAGCATATTGAAATAGGCTTATTATTTGAAAACATAAATTAAGGTTTAGTCATCTTCTTCCCTTTTAATAAATGTTTTGGTTAACTTGTTTTCTAATAATTTTAACACACAATATCTCATATTTAAAATATCTTCACCACCTCCTTCAGTCTTCCCTTCCCTCACTCTCATAAGTCTTCTTTAAAGAGAGAAATGATCTTCTGATCATCCTTCTGTTTATTTTGAATCTGAGCTGAGAATCTGGCAGCAAGTCTCCCGTCACATTATATTTTCACTCATTAAAAGAAATTTTATAGTGAATCAAAGCAAAAAATAACTTTAAGGGAACATTGTTGGCACATTGTTAGGCAGTGTCACTGTGTTAGGATGCTGATGAGGTTATCATATTAATTCTAGTGTTTGTGTACGGTATGTCCACTTCACTGGTGTGTTTTGTCTTGTATTTTTGATTATGATAATAATGCATTTTATTTATAGGAGCCTTTCAAAACACTCAAGCCCACCTTATAAGTCGAAGTTAAACAAGTCAATAAAAATATACACAAGTTAGCAATGAGTTAAAACAATGAATAAAACAGTGTGTAGGTTGGCTAAGTTCAGCAGTACCGTATTTAACAGTGCTGCATTTTAGTGGACAACCAACATAAAAAACAGTCTCTCTTCCTCACCTGTAGCTCTGTCTCTGCCCCTCATGGATCATCTGTAGCTCAACATGAGATGTGGACGCATGAGTGCACCTCCGCTGGTTTTCCAAGCATGGCAGCATAATCTGGCCTGATATGATTGCTTATGACTTCATATCTGATGGCGGCTTAATTATGACTTTGCAGGTTCTAAAAGGAAAACTGTATTTTAGCTTTTAAATAGCACTCAAAACATTATGTAATACAAACGTATAAGCAAGGAAAGTCTATTGCCACCCAAATTTTAAGGTTGGGCCAAACAGACAAGTGGGTGGGCCCAAGCCTTGAAGACCCACCTATAATGATTGCTAATGAACTTTTCTCCACTTATAATTTCAATAAAAGACATCATTATTACCACCAAAGTAATAGGCTAAGTGAAAGTAAAGTTTATTAACTGTGTGTGTGTGACGTGAACAGCCGTGCTCTGCAGCAAGTGACAGGATAATCACGAAACACAATTCGCTAAAAAAAAATGTATTGCTGGGACTTTAAATCAACAACTTAACTGATTCTTGTGTCTTCAGGACACTGGACAAGAGGGCATGAGAGAAGAGGCATGAGACAAGACATCTGGAGGCTGCAGTAATGCACTCCTGAAGAAATTAAAGTTTCCACATCTTAAACAGGTGGCAGGCCTGAATTCACATAAACTGAAAGTTCCTCACAGGAGCTTTAATTTTTTTTTGTTAAATTGCAAAGATGCATTTTAACCTTTAAAATCAGAGGCTTAAGAAACCCGTCATACTTTGACCTTTTAAATAGCAGATTCAGGAATGGTATCTAAATCTTCAGTCACCCTTCTAGCTTGGGAATAAAATGCAAATAATGCAAAGGGGAGCTACAAAGAATGAGAAACCAGCTGTTTTTTTTTTCTGTACATTCCTGAGCCACAAACCCACACTCAGCAAAAGACAGAGAGGCTGTCACAGGCCGGGTGAGAGGGAGGGACACTCAGAAGTAGAAGAAGAAGAAGAAGGGTTGGGGGGGGAGGAAGAAAAGAAGGGGCTCACAGAGAGGGCACTGTCAGAGGACAGAAGAGCAGAGTGAGCGTGAAGAGCAAGCGTAGGTAGACTCATCACCGGACAAACAGTCAGAGCAAAGTGGTTCACACGTACGAGGAGAGAAGAGGACTGTAAAGGAAGAGCGGTGTGACTCTTTGGGCAACAGGAGCTTGTGTCGGTCAGGAAGAGGGCAGCCGAGCAGGAGGAGATGCTGTGAGGAAGAGAGCCAAGTGATGGAGGGTGAAGGAGCCAGCAGGCGGGCACAATTAGTCAGGTACAGCAATATGGCACTTATTATTTATATCCTATTCTGTCTGTGATGTGTTTGGCTTGTTTTGTTCTGTCTTTTGTGTTTTTGTTTTGTTTTTTTTTTTTGTTTGTTTGTTTTGTTTTTGTTTTTAATGTATTTAAAAAATTATCATTATTAGCTAGGATCATTTATTACTAGCTAAAGTTAAAAAAGCAGCAGTGTTTCATCCATTTACCTAAACAGAAAATAAGAATAAACAAGCAAAACAAATAACTCTCAAGTTTTTGAACAGGCATAAAACACTTGTTTTTGGCTATATTTTAGTTATATTTAACTTTATTATGCATGTTTTTACATACATTTCTAAGTTTTTGATTAATTTTAATAGACAAAAAAATATTTTTTGATAAATTTCAGCTATGGAGCCTGTTGTGTATCAAAACTTGACAAACTAATGCAGCATTTCAAAATCAACATGAGTAGACAAAAAAATCACTGAAAGTTTAGCTAGTCAGTTAAAGTTTTAAGAGGAAAAATTTGTAGTTCTTATACATAGAATTCTACTTTTCCTGTTTTTCCATACATAAATAAAGTTATAAGTTATTTATGTGCAATAAATTGTACCTCTAATAAAGGTTAATACAATTTTAAAGCAAAAAAAGGACTTTCTATTGATGGTGAAATACTAGTGTGATTAAAAAACTTCCACCTTGTTTTCTCCTACTACTGTATTGAATGCAAATGTCATCTCTTCTTTTAGCCAAACTCTACACTCCTAACCAAAATGAAATGATAACAAAGGTATCCTCATCAGGCGGTCCTTCCAGAACAGTCCCATTTAAAGTGCATGAGTCCTTTACGTCATGACTCTGCGCATCAAGGTCAAACATATTGTAAGGATTTTGTCCACTTTCAAACACACATCAATGCAGGAGACATGCAAATGTTTTGTTTTACAGCGAGGGAGGATATTTTCCATGCCAATGTATTCAACATGCTCAGTGTCTGACTTCACATGATGCTCCATAGCCCCCCATGGCACCACAAAGCGCACTCTGTGTGGTATACAAACCCACCGTTTGTCCTCCCTTCCATACCCTCTTTAGCATTTTAAGTCTTCTCCTCCCCAAGCGAGTGACCCCGGCTGATTAAGGAGGAGATTTTCCAAATATTTCACAACACCCACGAACCCCCCAGCGGCTATGAGGTTATTAGTCCCTGCTTTCATCGCTGACAAAGACGTGATTGTGTTTTCTTGTTGACTTTGTGTCTCGCTTGTTGAGGATTGTGTGTGATGCTGACTGAGATTGTAGCAGCTAAACCACATTCAACCTCTCGTTCACCCACGAGTGCTTGTTGAGGCTCAGTGCGAGATGTTTCTCATGAATTCTTATCTTCCAGTTTGTCTGTTGTGCTGCTTTGTGAGAGGTCAACAATAAGTGTGCTTTTTAAATAGCTAAGATTAAGTTTTAGTTCTGCAGATTTTAACTCGAGGGTTTCTATTATTTAATAAGAGATATAATATGATATGATAACATGGTATAATACTATATGATTTTATACAAGATGACACAATTCCACACGACATGACAAGATAAAACATGACACAAGTATGGTACAGTGTGACATGAAATGATACGGCGTAATTATATGACATGACATAAAATGACATGATTTGACATGACGTGATACAATATAATACAATACAGCACAGTATGATAAGATATAACATGATTTGATATGATGTGATCCAACATGATATGATATTCATAGGATACATCATGACATGACATGATAGGATATCATTTTGATATGATATAACACGATATGATATGCTATTAATATGAATGAGATGACACCTTACAGATACTACTTTCGAGTATGGGGTGGGAATTACTAGTGGCCCCACAGTTCGATATTATTGCGATACACAGAGTATTGCGATACCATATATTGCTATCTATACAATTTTTTCAACTGTTCAGCTGATTTAGCATTAGCCTTGCCTTCATTTTTGTTGTATTACTTCAGTATTTTATTTTCATGCAGCACTCCTTGCAACGTGTCATGTCCATGTTGTTCGTGACCTGCTTGCATTCCTAATGTCCTTTCCCTGGTGCTGCCATATTGATTGTACTAACTTTCTCCTGCTGTATGACCATCACCTCTGCTGACTCAACAAAGGACACTGCAGCATCATCAAGTGGGCAGAAAAGCAACTGATGCTATTTATCCAGTATCAAAGACTTCAGTTCATATTAGTAATTCATTTGAAAAAAAACGATACTTGGTGGAAGACACTATACGATATATTACCGTGTGAGATATCGCGATACTATGCTTTATCAATTTTCCCCTCACCTCTACTTTCAAGGGAGGAGGTGGTCAGCCTTTGTAACCATAGCGATGATGAGAATTGGTGAGAAGCATGCTGAAACTGTGGCTTTGGGTGCTTTTGGTGGCTTTGGAAACTGTGGCTCTGGGTGCTGCTAGTGCAAAAGGAAAGCCAACTATGCACACAGTCCTTTGGTTGTATTTCATTTTCCATTAATAACAAAGTACAATTGTTTTGTTTTTCATCCAGATGTCAACTTATTTTTCGCTTTCAATAGCAACACTGTTTTAGCAACACACACCTATGTGAGACAACAAAAAAAGTTGAGATCTCAAGAGAAACAAAAACTTTTATCGAGTACAATAAAATGTTTGGATGCAAGACAACTTAGGGCCTCCATGAAACAGGAAGTAGTTTTGTCATATTCTTAATGTACTTTTAATGACATGAAACCTGGTAGAGAAAAAATGCCCTGTGAAAACCTGAGATGAATCGTGTGAATTTTGTTGGTGGGCATGGCTTAAAATTAACCCCCACAGTATGTTGTGCATATGAAATTTGAAGGACATTTGTATCATATCAGGACCTACGAAAAACCTCTTGGATGCATATCGTCAAAGCAACAGGAAGTGTACGATTCTGATTTTTTATCTCCTTTGAGGGCATTCATCAAATCAGCGCCAGTTTTGGTGTAAAATAAGAAGAGTCCTTGTGCTTGAGAAGTCATCAGGATGTTGTGTAAAACTTCTTGCATCTGAGCAGATGAAATTACAGATCAAAGTATACTGTAAAATTTATAACACAAAATATGAGCAGTGGGCAGTATAGTTGCTGCAGGAGTCTGTGGCGTGCTACAATGTGACCTCTTGCCTCTAGACCTGGTGGCCACGTGTCTGGAGGGACGGCATGACTTGACATGACTGTGAAAAACACAAACCTGTGACACCACTCCTTCCCACACATTTGTCTTCAACGTGCCACTTAACTTCCTCTCCTTGGCGCTCTTTTAGTTTGGCGTTCACCCTGCCGCTCTGCACTTTGGGACACATTCCAAATCTCTCCCTGTCTCATAATAACCGGCCCCGTCCCTGCTGCCAGATTGGTTTTCACACAGTCCCGGGCCCCTCCCTGCTTCCACGGCGACGCAGCTGTCACCTGTCAGTTCCATGGTGGGGACGCACACCGGCCTGTTATGGCTCAGAATAGACGTGTGGGAGAGTTTCGCTGGAAGTGGGAGAGAGCACAACGTCGAGTGTCAAGGAGGATGAACAGTTGACTATAGGAAATAATCTCAGTTATATGGGAATGTGGCAAATGTGTCAGTGGAGGCTGCAGGGTGCTGCTCATGGGAGTGACTGAATGCTTCTTCAGAGGGGAGACTCAAGCAGATTGAGTTGGTAAGGCCTCTTGTGTTAGCCTCACTATGTGTGGCCAGCTGTAACAGTTCATTCAAACATGTGAGCAGGGCTTCAACATAAGAAACAGGCCTTTATGGAGCTGTAGTATTTACAGTAATATTTTTGGGGTGTATACCACCCAGTAATTATGGCCTTGAAAGCAGAAATCATTTCAAACTAACAACTGTATTAATAAAATAACTTGCTTGAAGTTTATTCTGATGTAATTATATGGATTTATTTGGGACAGTGTAATTTAACCAACATAGAAACAATATGCATTTGTGTAAATATTCTAGACTCACAGATCTGTTATCAGTTTTAACATAGGCCAGGAGTGATATTAATTATGTAAAAGCAAGAGAAGATAGGGTATTTCTTTTAAGAGTTGTTACTGGTCCCTTCCAGTAGGTGGCATTTAGAAAATGTAGGAAAGTTCATATGTCTTGAGGGTAGACCTTGATCCCACACATGAGATTTGAAGCAAATTAAATGTGTAATACATGAGTCCTGTCAACTACCTGTTCCTGTAAAACACACGATTTGCGAGTTATAAATTCTCTTAGCAATTCTCTTCATTTGCCGTCATAGCTGTTATTTATATTTGCTGTTGTTGCTGTTCTTGGATCACACATCCACATGCCTATGTGGAAAGCATCAAGAAGGAACACCCCACGCTCCTGCTTTTCCTGTGCCTACAAGAAAAGCCTGAGGCAGGATGAGAAGCAGCAAAAACCAAGAGCAGATAAGTTAGATGATGCATAGAGGAGGAGCTGGGGTGGAGGAGGGTTCCAGAAAGCAGCTTGCAGAGGAAGTAGTGAAGCATAGCGAATAGAGAAGAACATAGAGAAGGTTAAATATGGCAGCATGAGTGCAATTAACTAATAGCGTGCTTATAGCTAATCAGCTGGCCAGCAGCTAATGAGGGCTTGAGTGAGATCAGCTGATCTCAGTTATATGGCTGCACTTGACTCCGTGGCTTGCCTGAACAAACACTATACGCTAGATCTGTTTTAATATTTGCTCATAACATCCAATCACAACAGAAGAGGACTGTATCGATGTAGCTGATCAAATGCTCAAGCAGAGAAATGGTGCACTTGGCTGCTGAAAAAGCACTCCAAAATATATTTTTTGTGGCTGTTTGATTTGCATTCATGGCTCTTCTCAGTCCTTGTTCATTTATCTTATTTGTGCACTTGTTTTGTCAGTATTCTGGCTTCATATTGGATAAAGGCCTGAGTTTTACAACATATTGATGAAGCATAACTCAGCCCAGCTATCAACTATTCACAGAACAATGTGTAACAATGCTTTCTGGATTCAGTGTGTATTGAATATATTGCATTCACAGGTATTGATTGAAAAGCAGCAGATATTAAAAAATTACAGCTAGAATGTACTTTTAAATTTTGTACACTTGCTCGCTGTTGGATCACTAAAGTTGACTTCTCTTTTACTCTGTAGAAACCATTTAGTCAGTTTTGATTCCTTTGTTTTAAGTTTTAAGATTTTGCAAAGAAAGTATAAAACAACCAAAAGAAGTTGTGTCCTGGCTTTAGAGATGGAAATTGTACCCTCATGTTAGTTTCTTCCCTGGCATTATTGTTGGCAAAGCTGGTATCATGATTTTTGATTGGTTGGGGAGGGAGAAGAGACATCGATGAGCGTGGTGATGTCCTAAAAGTTGACTTTCTCTTACTCTTGATTTTATTGTTGCAGTATTGAACAATATTGTTGAACATCATTTTTTGTATTATGCAGGCCTTGTAAAACATTTCTGCAAAAGGTGCAATGGATTTCTAGATATGAAAGCACTTAAAAGTATATGCTTGACTTTTGTAAAACTTCTCCTCTAGAAGAACCTTTCTGCCTGTTTTGAACTGTAGTGTGTTTATGAATATCTCTGGTTTACTGCAGAATGGATGACCAGGACAGAGTAAGCCAAGCATCCAGCTTAGCCACAGTCTCCTTCTTCCCTGTTCCAAAGGTTTGTTGAAGTTGTCTGGTCACACGTTTTAGCATCATATTGTGGCACTGTCAATATGTGATTCCCTCTTTGGATCACAGGAAAGTGATGGAAAGGTTCAGACATTTGGGAAAAGATGCCAGGCAGCAAAGAGAGACCCCAACTGTCCTGTGGTCATCAGAGGATGGCTCTACAAAAAGGTAATGTCTAACATGGCCTAGTCAGCTGCTTATCACTTCCTCATCACATGTAATAGACTTGGATTAATTTTCCTCTTACAGGACAGCTCAGGTTTGAAGCTATGGAAGAGAAGGTGGTTTGTCCTCTCCAACTACTGTCTGTTTTACTATAAAGGTACACGGATTGTTGCCAGCACTTTTTCATGTTCTCTGATCCATACAACAATGTCTCTCTCCTTTTGTTTACTTCTTTTCTGTTTCCAAACAGACAGTAGAGAAGAATCTGTGCTAGGCAGCATCCCACTGCCCAGCTACAAAATCCTGTTCTGCACACCACGAGAATGCAAGAACAGGAAGTTCACCTTCAAGGTAAGGATATTTGGTTACACAGTCAATGCAAAAATTAAACAAATGGAAGTTGAAGCTTTTTAAAATTGCCTTTATGTGAAGATAGGTAGCATGGTTTTGACTGTAAGTGTTATTTATTAGCAGTGGTTCACAAAATATCGACTGAAATACTTCTGAAGAACTACTGGAAGATAAAATCGGGCTGATATGGGTCTCTTACACGCTGTACGTAGAAATCCATCAGTGTTTGGGTTCATACAATGTCACATAACAATAAAGCCTCTGAGAGTGATTTTTGGGGCAACTGCTGACTCAGCTAATTGTGTGCGGACTGTGACTTCCCTGGCTATTGTCGCACTCACAATTTCACTCACAGGGACTCATCTTAGTAAAGCATTTAATTGGCTGAGCCACATAAAGCTACTGTAAAAAAAAAAAAAATAGAAGTGTTCTTGAAAATTAAATAACAAGTGCATATGGGTCCGAATAGGACATCACCTGGGTTCAGATTCATACCATGGTTCACCGAGGAGTAGCAACTGATAAAAAAGCAAAATTGTCCTCTGGTTGCCAATACGGCCACCACACAGACGACTCACAGAAACAATAGTGTCAGTTCAAAATGAAAGTCTCAAACCTTGCACAAGCTTACATAGCCTATGTAGCTAACATTAGCTACGTAGCTTTGTTAATCCAGACATCTATAAGCTTTGTGAGCTTTTGCTTAAGCTCCATTAGCTCTATTATCCATGTAGCTCAGCAGCTAACAGAGCTATGTAGATAATGCGTCTATGTCTGCTAAGTGAGGAGGGCATCCTTTTTTTCCTGTTTGCTTTAACAAATGTTTTGTAATTAGGTTTTGAAGGGCATGTTTTTTAACTTTTACCTTTTGGTATCCTAACCCTTACCATCAAGATCACCCTAACCTAACTGGCAGTTTAATCTGATTTTATTTGGAAGTTTTAGCGTGTATTTCTGTTTTGACAGATGTAGTGTCTCACAATAACAATCTGCAAGCTACAGTCTGCAGCTAGACCCCTTTAAAAATGGTGGTCATCATTTTGGATGTTGACTCCAAGTAACTTATGGGTGACTGAGAAGGAGGCAAGTAGTTGGACTTGAGACAGGCAGAATGAGTGTCGTTACAGAGAAATCTGAATCGAGCTTTTCATCTAGTTAGATGTTTCAGATTTGTAGAACAAATCAGAAAGAGCCAACAGTTACACTTAGTCCTAACAGCATGCAAACATTAGACATCACACAGCATTGCGCACTGGCTTTCCACACTGCATCAGTGCGGTGAGCCTACTATTTTTTCCTCCGTGTAGACACAAGCATAGCATAACATTTTAACACGGTTAGTTTTAACTATCTCCATTGTGTAAAACAACCCAACAAGCTCTGCTGGGTAAGAATAGGGGGAAAAACAAGGAAATATTCCTGTCTAACAGTCCTGGTGTCTTGTTATTTCCTTTTTTCCTTGCTCCTTGTCTATATCAATTCAAGATGGAGGAAAATAGGAATTGAGCTACATGGGAAAACATTACTCCATATAAAGTATACTGCAATGGAATCAATGTAGTCAAGTTTTTTTTTTTTTTTCACTTTGTCTGCTGTTAGAACAACCTGATAAGGTCAAGCAAAGACTAGCCCTGTAACAAACAGCTACCACATGTTCATTTTTTCAGTAAAAAAGTTATGTCCCTTATTATGCCAAAACGTGCGTAACTTTTACCTGAAGTATATTCAAAACAGTTTGACTAGGCAGTAAATGTGTATATGTTGCTGGAAAAAAATAGCATTTTAATATTGGACCTTGTTAGGTATGCTTGTTTTTGGGGCTGACCTTACATGGAAACTCGAGGAACATTATTTTTTGGCACTTCCACACTGGATTAATTTTGATTTGATTTACAAAGCAGCTTTATGAACACCTTTATGTAATTCATATAGCTGCCAAACTTACAAAAATAAAAAAGTTCAATTTTACAGTTCAACGTAGTATACATGAATTACCTTATTGGTATTTTTCTCTTTCTATAACTGGGTCCTTCTCAAAATATGTCACGCATCTCAAACATGAACCATGATATATTATATTATTATATTTGCTGTGTTTTTTAATGTTAAACTAGGTGGTACACCAGGGAATGCGCTCGTATTTCTTCAGCGCAGACACCCAGGAGGATATGCTGGGTTGGGTCCGAGCCCTCAGTCAGTCTGCTACAATGGAACAAGACAGCTCCCTGAACAGGTACAGCACTATTTAATGTGCACTCAAGGCAGAATAAACACAGAGCATCTGACTGAATCTGTGATTCTTTTCAGGCGTTGCTCAAGTTACCAGGATTTCACTCAGATAGGTGGCAGCAGTGAGTCTATGGATTTCCCTAAACCCCCCTCTGATGGAGAGGGTCCCTCCCAGAGACACAGGCATGTCAGCCGGGCTCTGAGCGAACCAAGCCAGCTCAGCGGAGGGAGGATGGGGACGTCTCACTCAGAGCCGAGGGGGAGGAGGAGCGTGCGACAGAGAAACAGCAGGTTATCAAGTCACGTCTGTGTGTGAAAGGCACATATTTAAATCCCTGCGCTTTACTTAAAAGAGAAAATCATCAGAGAAAGGTCCCAGCTTTGTCAAACTTTGATGTTTTTTTTTATTTTTTTAGTCCTTCAAACAGAACACCCAGCCCACCTGAGTTTAGCAGAAAGAGAGCATGCGGTCCAAACCAAGAAGAGGAATGTCTTCCCGGTCAGAACACACCACCTACCAGGGAAGAAATGATGGGAACAAGTTCTATGACCTCAAGGGGTCAGCTGGGGTCACGCCCTCACACACCAGTGGGAAGGGTTGACATTCGACCTCATGATGACCCCAACATGGTGCCGCAGACTCTTTTCTATGCACCTGCCTCGCCAAACCTGGAGTTCAAATCCACTCCTACCACCCCGGTCACAGAGAGGTGGCAGAACCTGAGCAAGGTCAGGACTATGTTTGGAACCTGGTTTATCTTGAAGATGAAACATACTAGACCATGAAAAAATTATGTTTCTTGTTTATACAAGTTATAACATGTCAGAAAATAAATGATACAATAACTATGATTTATGTTTTACAAATCCTCACTCCACCTCTTTAAATGTCCCTTAGTTTAGATGTGGACATGTGAAAGGTAATATATGTGATCTAGCTATGTCATGTTAAAAAATACCAACAACAACAAATGTAATTCATCAACAACCAGAGTCTGCACATTCAAAGCAATTCTACATCTACATCCGTGCCACAACCCTGGGTTGTAGAGGGGGGAGGAGGTGGCCAGATACATGTCGACACATGTATGGCGTTCAGCAGCCAAGGTCGAGCTCGACAGCATCTCTGTTGTCTAGGCCTTTTCCTTCCCTGGTGATATGCTCAGTGCCCACCAGCAGTTTTCGAGCTCTTGGGACATCCACAGCACGACTGGGGGCTTGTGCCAACCCCACTACCGGCCCAGACAGTTACCTAGGCCATGCTTATTCACCAAATCCATCCCTTGCTCTGCCCTTAAGGTGTGGACTTTGTCATTTTCTCAATAAATTATTTTCTCATCTAGAGCACTGCTGGGTTAAGTGGATCCTCTTTCCTGTCTGATTGTGCCCCACGTTCTGCACAGTACTGTACTTTAAAACCATCTGGCAGCAGTAACATACTGACCTATTGCACAACCCCTTGGTCCATCTTACATTACCTGTCGTTCAGAAATTTAATGGACATAGGCACAAATGAATACTTGTATTGGTTCAGCCTGGTCTAAGGGACCCTGAATCTTCGTCCTGAGGGTAAAAGCTGAAACACAGCATGAAGGATGTGGGTCAAATCCCCTTTGAGTATCCAAGTGGCTCGTCCAGTACTTTCTCCAAGGGAGCACAATATTATTAGCATGATAATAGCTTATAAAGTTAAATATCTGTCTCAGCAATTATGAACATTTCTGCCATATTTTACTGATATATCAGCTGTGCATATTGGTAGTTTAAAGGGGACATATTTTACCCTTTTAAGACAAGTTTATATTGTTCTCAGAGGTCCCCAAAAAATGCCCATGAAGTTTATTGCTGAAAAAAAAACACTCCAGTATTGGAGTTTTGTTTTTTATTTTGCATGTCTAAAAACCCCTCTGTTTCAGCCCTTCTCAGAACAAGCTGTTTCTGTGTCTGTGGCTTTAAATGGTAATTAGATGACTCTGCTACTGACCACACCCCTCTCAGGAAATGGATGCAGCACTCGTGATATTACAGATACTTTTTTCCCAAAGGTTAGACTAGAATTTGAACCATCAAGCTCCCAGACTGTAGTCAGCAGGGTAACCCTCTGAGCTATCCAGCATCTCAGCTGGTAGCTGAGAGGATCAGTGGAGGAGGGCGGAACTTCCCTCACAGTGGGGGGAGGGCCAACCAAACCTGGGGGCGGGTGTTTAGGCCCCTTGTGAGGTCACTAGATGTAAAATCTGAAAACGGCTTGTTTTAGTATACATTTTCTGAACGGTGGAGAAAGAGAGGGGGAGAGGGAATGGATTTTTCCGGTACTTGAGGGATTGTGGACAGGCCAGGGACACATATTTGTGTTAGAAAGCCTGAAAAAGTGATTTTTGCATAATATGTCCCCTTTAAACCATATATTGGTCTTAAATATAAGTTAAATATAGAGGTGTACTATCAGGTTTAGGTGGTTTTAGGAGGCTCAGCATGAGCCCTAAACATTTTTTTTTTCTAAGATTTATTTTTTGGCTTTTCACACATTTATTGACAGAGGAAGATGGCAGACAGAATAGGAAACAGGGTTGAGAGAGCTTGGGAGAGAAATGCTGGAAAGTGCCCCAGGCTGGGGCATGGGGCTTGCCTTAAACCAGTAGGCCACTTGTGCCCCAAGGCCTAAATATTTTGAATGAAGCCCCAAACGTAAAACAGCTACCCGACTGTCTACTTCCCTGCTCCTCTCTCTGCTCTGCCTGACTCAGCCTCTGTTTACACAGGAGACACTTGGTGTTTTTACAGTATAAAAAGTGTGTATTATCAATATTGGCTAAATTGAGTTTGGAAATATTGGCATATGGGATATTGACAAGAATCCAGTATTGTACATCCCTACTTTCCACAAACTATTTTTATACTACCCCTTATGTAGCATTCAGTAATGAACAAAAACTAAACTCTCAGGTAAATTACCACTTTGACATAAATCACCATGATAAAAATCAGCTGTAATTTTAGAAATGGTGCTTGAGAAAAACTTTGTTGTTGTGCATTTTGATTTTGTACTTTGGCGAGTGTCCCATCTATTAACATGGAGGAGGCAGAGCTGTAGGGGGAACCCCCAAATGCTGGATTGTCCAATTTTTTTTTATATTCTATGAGCTTTAGCCACGCTGACGAGAACATAAAACCTCCAGTTATTGTATTTTGTTGTTAAATTTTCATGATTTCTGTGTTTATGAAGGTGTAACTCATAACTGTTTAATTTTTTACAGCCTACAGCCACATATGGTTCAGTTCATCACATCCCGAGTGGGAGAAGACCTTTAGGAAAGGTGATTATGAACAGTAATGAGAAGGGTTAATACATCTGTTGTTATTCAGTAACACTTACTTAAACAGATTGCTGAAGGCATTACTTAAAAGGATTTTGCTTATCCTGTAGCTTAGCACAGCATGTTTCTTATAATGCCATGCTCTCTGTGTTTTTTTCCATATACATGCTGTCTCTCCCCTCAGAGCTTCTCCACAGGGGCACATGCAGACTTACTGCCCCCTCTGCCCCCCTCATCAAGGGCAGCACATGCTCCTCACCCCCCACACCACCACCACCACCACCATCACCACCATCTCCGCAGCAATTTATCTGTCTGTGTGCTACCGCCAGCTATGGTACAGCCAGCCTCCATGCGCTCTGTGTTTTTCACTGTCTTGTACGGTATAAGGTTGAAAACAGTGTGGTCTTATTTGTGCGTCACCTTGGAAATGTGTTCAGTGTTGTGAAGTTTTGTTTAACCGTGCAGGCTTTGAACAATGTGCTAAATTGTTCAGAGCAGGTTAACACTGAGTTGAATCATGTCTGTGTCATTGTTTTTATTGTCACTAATTCTTGTCGTCTCTGTTGTGACTAATAAATAATGTATGCTGGCAATTAGTGTTTTTGTTCTGTTGTGCCTAAATGTAATGAGTTGTGCCATGTTTATGCCTTTTGAAAGTGTGAAAGTATGCTTCTGTGTGTCAAATTATTAATGTACCGTACGTTCAAGAATTGGCTGATTTGATTCATGACTGTGGGCTCTGTCTTTGTCCCAGCATTCAATCATTAACATTGAAGCCTTCAGACCAAATATCCTAAATCAGTACAAATATAATCACACAAGATTTCATTTTAACATACAAAGGTAAAAAATCTCTGTTTTTGAAAGTATTATTTTGTAAAAATTATAACCTTGATGCATTTTAGGCCCCAAAACCTGATCCAAGAGATATCCCACCAATCAGGCCTCTTGAAAGTGATGCAGATGTGAGTATTCATACATGGCTCTCATAGTCTGATGCAGCTATTTCCATCCTGTCAGATGTTTCTCTCTTAGTAAACATCAGTTTGATTTCCCCCTTCAGGCAGTGCTGACAAGGTTGTGTGGGTGTGACAAGCTCCTGCAGTCTCTGTCTATTGAGCTGGCCCAGCTACAGATGGATAAGGTTGGTAATTAACCTATAAGAGGATCAATGTAAAGGCCTGTTAGACAAGGCCTGACCTCTTGATTCATTCTATACTAAATGAACTGCACATAATAACAAACAAACAGTTTTATTAACAATAGCTTGTATTTCAATTTGAAACTTACAAAGCTAGCTAGGAGTTGTGGTAGTGGGATTAATAGGAATATTTTAAGCAGAAGATGAATATGAGGCTATATGTCCTTGACCTTTGACCTCCGAGGTCTTATGAGTTAACCCATGAGTCAGAGTGGATATTTGAATAAAGTTTTTAAAAATCCATCCAAGTGTTGTTCAGATATCATGTTGAACATTAAGGAGTGAACATGAGGCTCAGTGACCTTGAGCCATGATCTCCATGGCTTCAGCAGTTCATCCTTGAGTCACAGTGGGCATGTTTGCAAAATGTGAAGAAAATCCCTAAAACAATTCTATAGATATTGCATTTGTTACCAAGGGGTAAACATAAGGCCCATTAATATGTCCTTTGAACTTTAATTTCCAAGGTCATATTAGTTCATCATTGAGTCAGAGTGGACATTTGTGCAAAGATATGAGAAAATCCCTCAAAGCGTTCTTTAGATATTTTGGTCACAAGCAAGGGATTACCATGAGGCCCAATGAAAGTAATGAGTGAAAATGAGGCCCAATGACAATGAACTACATACTCCAAAATGTCATCAGATCATTCTTGAATCAAGGTAGGTATTTAAGCAAAGAGTGGAGAATATTTCTAAGATAGGTCTTGTGATATTGCAATCACAAGCAGAGAGTAAACATGTGGCCCCATGACCTTGATTTTTATCTGTATCAAGTCCAGTTTATCATTAGATCAGAGTGGACATTTGTGCAAAGTTTGAAGAAAACCATCTGAGTGTTCTTCAGATTTCACATTTAAAAGCAGGGGATGACCATGAGGGCCTATGAGCTTGACCTTTGATCCATAAGTTCCGAAGTCCTGTAAGTCAGTTATTAAGTCAAAGTGGACATTTGTGCAAAGTTTGAAGAAAATCCCTTAAAGCTTTCTTGAGATATTATCTTGACAAGCAAGGAGTTAAAAAATAGGCCCAGTGACCATGACCTCCAAAATCTAATCAAATCATGTTTGAGTCAGAGTAGACATTTTGAAGAAAATCCTAACCCAGTTCTTGAGATATCACATTCACAAGAAAGGGATGAACACAAGGTCGAATGACTTTGACATTTGTGCAAAGTTTGAAGAAAATCTTTCAGGGTTCTTGAGATAACAAGCTCACAAGAAAGGGATGAGCACGTGGCCCTGTAAATTCCAAAATCTAATTATTTCATCCTTGAGTAAGAGTGAACGTTTTTGCAAAGTCTGAAGGAAATCACCCAAAGTTTTCACAAAAGACAAGACAGATGGACAACCAAAATACATACTGCCAACAGCTTCTACTATCACTTGTGCGGAGTAAAAAAAAATGCATCAGTGGTTTTAGTTGTACTCAAAAAGCCTACTAAATGTCTTTTTTCCACTTTAGTCTGTCTGCTGGGGCAAATAGAAGTAGCAAAAAATAAAATTGTGTTGTTTTCAGAATAACATCATTTTTTTCCCTTTTGCAGGACAGTGTCCATTGTGCATTAGAGGTCTCCAGACTACAGCTGGAAGAGTGGAAGAGTCAGGGTCTCAGAGCTCATGAAGAAGCACTGACCCAGAAGGCTTTGCTCCAGGAGGAGCTGGTCACAATCCGAGCCAGGATGTGTGACGTTTCATTGGTGTGTAATCAGCCAGAGAGCACTGTGCAATAATTCAGGAAAATATGCAAACATGTACTGAACCCTACTGTTGTTTTACTTGTTGTAATATTCATTGAGGATTTATTTAATGTTTATAAGTTATTTGGGTTTTTTATGCAGGAAATGGAGCGAGTGTGGAGTCAGTATGAGAGAATGGAAAGTGAACTGTCGGTTATTCGCTCGCACCTTCAGCACATCTGTAACTTTGGAATTCCACAGGTATTCATTAGCTTTGAAAAAATGACACATCAGGGTTATTAGAGTTTAACTTTGACCATGACCATTGCAATTTTTGTATTGTTTTGCATTTATTTGGGCCGAGGGGTGTAAGTTATAGCTAGCACTACTTTAGAAGTTTATTTGTCTACATACAAGGTTTTGCATTATTTATCAAACTCTCATGAAAAATCCCTTTAATCTCTCAATAAGGAGCAGTCTCAGGCCCAGAGGGAGCTGTGGATGATGGAGGACATCTTAGCCGGACTGAAGATCAACAGAGATAACTTCCGTTTCCTTCTGGGGCTACAGAGGCACCACTGTAAGCTCAAACCTGTACTTAGTGAAGTGTTAAGTGAATGGCTCATATAAAGGTTTATACTGTGTTTGTATTCATATGAATGTAAAGTGCCATAATAAATAAGGACTGCTTCATGGGTGTGGCTGTGGTGGAGTGATTCAGTATGTGCACCAGTAGGGGGTGTAGTCATAAGTGGGTAAACAGATGAAGTTAAATTGAATAATTCAAACGACTCTAGGCAGTTTTACATGTATTAAAACAGTTTTTAGTTGTATGCAGACTTGTTCTGTTGAGTTGCATAAGGCTTTAATCTAGAAGAGCATCTGAGTTTAATGATATTATGAAACAAAAAGTCTTGTAAGTTCAGGAAGTGATTGAACACAACGTTTTAGTGCAAAAAAATGTAACCCCCTTAACCTGCAGCTACAATTATTTTTAAGACTGGGGAGTTTATATTTAATGTCATTAATCTTTTTTTCTGAGTTGGTAAAATTCAAACAGTGACCTCCTTTGGTTTTAGTCAAGACGTGTATTTATCTTTGCTATGCACAGGAGACATGACAATAGATGAATTGTCACTGTGACATTTCTGTCTCACCCTCAGCGTTCCAGCCGACGTCTCCACATCCTGGATCCCCCGGCTCTCCCACTGAGCATCTGCACAGCGGACTGCCAATGGTACGACTCCTGTCCATCGTCCTCTGGTGTTTGCTCTCTGTTTGTGACAAAATCTGCCATCATGGCCGTAGGAAATACTTATTTGATTTTTCAAATCAATGTTGTAATGTTTTCAATTCTACAATATATAATGTAGTTACTACTCATTTATCTTACTGGCATGATGGCCATTTTTTGTTTCAAACTCAAAGCAGGAAAGCTCAAATGTGCTTATAAAGATAAAATCATATTTTTGTATTCCAGGTTGCAATTTTAAAAATTATGATCCCGTCACATTTATCAGGCAAATTAAAAGACAACGAATACTGAAAATCCAGAGAGCCAGTGAGCCGTATTTTAACATTAAGTATATGATAAATCATCAGGTACCTACAATCAGTAACCTAAATTTAGCTAACTTAGATACATTTTATAACACTATCAAACTGTATTGGTTTTGGATAGAACTAGATAAATGTAAGCTGTCCCCGATGTTTACTCATTTCAGTTTAAAAGACAAAAAATATTTTGAAAATCCAGAGGGAAATTTAGCCTTACTTAAGATGGAAAAATCTATTTGGTTGAGGATTCCAAAGATAATACAGCTAACATTAGCGCTCAACTTCTTTCTGTTCATTATTGATGTAGCTAACATTTGAGTTAGCTTGCTAACTATAATAATGCTGGCTAGGAACAGACACTTTCTGTATTGTATAGCTGACACTATCAAACTGTGTTAAGTGCCCAAATTCCCATGTTGTCCCTCGTGCTCTCTGCAACTCAAACTATAAGAAATAGGTCTACTGTTCAAGGAACCTTAAGCCTTAAGCTTATCCAAGTACTAAATACTTAAAATTTAGGTACTGATTAGTCAAAACAGCTAACATTAGCATGTCAAACGATAATGTAGCAAACATTTCCATTAGCAAGCTGACAGGAATTTAAGCATTTCATGCTGAATCTTAGAGACTTACAACTTTTTAACTGAATATTAGCTAGTTTGTAGCTAAATGGCAAAGTTCGCCATTTACCAAACCTTTGCTATCGTCTTTCCACTCCTGCTACTCAATCTGATACCAGTGAATTGATGATGATAGACTGCAAACATGAAACAGTAGTGTCACACTGTAACAACAATCAGCCTCTTCTTTGAGAAGGGTCCGGCTGTGGACTGTACATCTCCGACAGCTACTCTCGCAGACCGTTCATGTGAGATGCCATTTCTGTCAGAACGGAAATAGTCACTATAACTTTTTAATTTAAAATGATATTCAACTTCTGTTTAGGGTTAGAGTAAAGGTTAAAGTAAGGATTAGTATACCAAAAATGTAATGCTAAAAACCCAACCTTCAAAACCTGATTACAAAACATTTAATGAAGCTCAGTAAGCAGTCTGCTAACAGGACAAAAAAGTCCTCCATGAAAATATTCTAACACAGCTTACGAAGCTCAGTTAGCTACACAGTTATGTAGATATTGTGGTTAAAAATAAGCCCACAAAGCAGCTACGTAAGCTACACAGCTATGTTATTAATGTTGCTACATTAGCTTTTGCTATGTTTGCTAAAGCTAAGTAAGCCACATTTGCTTGTGTAGTAAAATTAATTACATAGCTAGCAAAGCTATGTTAGCTTTAGCTAAAGCCAACAAAGCTAAAGCAAGCCACTGATCATCTAACTGCTTCTAAAATGGATCTATACGTAATTTAATCTCAGATTATACCACTGATTAACCGTTCATTTGAACTGTTGTGTTGTAGAGTGGCATCTGCAGATGCATGTGAAGGACACCTAGATCCCACTAATGCTGCAAATACCATAAAACTTGGATAAACCACATGTAGCCAGACAACTGATTTAAAAAACAACTAATGAATTTCATCAGCGGTGGTACACTCTGACCTTATGAATGACATTGTGCTCTTAGATTATTCCTGGACTTCATCATGAACTGGCTTGTGCTTCCTACTGCACCACTATTGCTAGTGTTAATGTTGCTAATGCTGATATGCTAATGATAATATCAACAGACTGTGTGTTGTGATCATCATTAGCGGCACTGTGAAATTAATTTTCATTGCTTGTAGACTTCAAAATGTTCAATCAAATGTGTTTGCTCATTTCCCAATGCCCACAGAAAACTTAATCCAGCAGCTTAACCTGTTACTAGCTACATTTCACCAGTAGGCTACATCTTTGTCATGGTGTTGAAGAGTGGGTACAGCCTAAAACTGCAACTCAAGAAATGAAAAGCCAAGTAAAAAGAAATAAAAGATTAAGCACAGGGTTGGCTGTTATTACAGTTTTATTTCCATCTAATAAAAATACAGGTAATAAAATTTTCAAACAGTGCATATGGGATTATGCGCTGGTGTGACATATAATTTCTTTGACTCACAATAGGTCTCTCTAGATCATGACTGAACATTTCATATCATTTAGAGTGTTAATTATGTAATAAGCTGATCTATAATGACTTCCCATTTTTTATTACGTAACCTGGAACAATGTACTCCAAAGGAAACGGAGCAAGAGCCACCAATCCGCCCACCTTTACCCCAGGAGCTGCAGGAAATCCCTCACAGGAGGGATCAGGGACATGTCTGGACAGAGTCACCATATGAGGTGTGGAATCTTAACCTTATCAAGCACAAAAAAAAGATCAAGTTAGATTTTTCTAAAACTGTTTTGTCTGCTCTTATTTCAGGGAATGTACAGCCACGCTGTTGATCCTGCACAGAGAAGAGGAAGCAGCCAGCCTGACCTCCTTAATGTGAAAGCACAGAAAGACTCATTCGGTTGGCACAGATGCTGGAAATAATAGAGTCCACAGAAGGAGTGATGTTAATACAATAGCCTGTTCATATTGTGTGACTCATCTAAAACCGCTTTAATGGGTGTTATATGCAAAACAGTAAAGCAGTTTCTCAGTCTCTGTTTATCTTCCACCTTCATATTTCCTATTTCTCTTCCGTCCTCTCACCCTCTCCTCCCACCCATCCTCTCCCACTCCCTCCATCCCTCTTCTCCTCTTTCCTCTTTTGCATTTCATATTTAGAATCTGGTTCCAAGTGGATCCCACCAGATACAGGAAGCCAATCAACCAAGGTTTGATTCTTCACACTGCAATTTCCTGTTTGCTGGTTAACTCTATCTGGATGTATGCAACGAGAGCCAAGATGCTCTAAATATAGAAGCAGTCAAAGCTGATTTTTCCTCTCTGCAATCACAGCCAAATTCCAATTCTTTGATTCTCTCATCTTGCCTGCAATTAGGGCATGTTGCAGTCCTTGTTGTTGACAAGGGGAGGCAGCAGAGGCTCATGTGTTGACACAGCAGCTCAGGCTCACTTTTACCACCCAACCCCCTTTTCTCACACGCTCATTCACATACATACAATATATACCAACGTACACAGGGAACCAACTGTACATATGGCATACACACAGCTCTGCAAGACCAAACAATCCCACTGCCCTATTAATCATTTATTTATATGTATTAAGCTGTGATTTTGATTTGCAGATTGTGGATTGCATGCATAATTCTCAAGTGAATGGGGGTTAAAAATGACTCATGGTCTCTATATCTTGTCCAGAAGTCAAAGATGAGTGAAGAGGAGCAGATTGAGCGGATGAAAAAGAATAAAGAGAGATTGTCTAACAGGAAGAAACCCCCCATACCTTCTCAAAGTGCTCAAACAGAGAGTTCAGGGACAAGAGACGAGGTCTGCCAAACACCAAACCTAATAACTGAGTCAGTTACTACATTATAAATTTACTAATCAAGTCCTGTTTTTCCCTAGGCCCCTTTTCCTCTCAGGGTGACACGAGTTGTCACAGCTGTCCTGCCCACCTCCCTTGTGGCTAGACGGGTTTCCGTTGAGGACCCTCCGCCTGAGCTGGACAACCCCCTTCCCGAGCAGATACCACCTGAGAGGCAGGAGACCAAAAAAATGTTGAACAAGCCGCCCCGGCATTTGTTGCTGGACAGCCCCGATCAAAACCGCTTCTCAGCAGAGATGCACCAGCCGGTTAAGAGGACAAGTAGACAGCAAAATCAGGGAGTACTAAGGAGCTCCAAAAAAGACGTGCAGACAGAAGTGAGCAGAGGAGAGTCTACTGGGTTGGCAAGGAGTCAAAACCGAGATCAAGCAGGTTTAGGAAATGGAAACTCTAGCCTGGACCCAAGGGTAAGAAAGAATGATGATTATTAGGATAATGAAAGATTGTCTTGGTTAAATCAAACCTCAGGATACTGACATAGTGTTTCTTCCCTTGCATGAGATTCTTAACGTTTAGACTTTCCAGTTTATGGTTTACTTCCTGATTTTTTTGGGCATCACATAGACACAGGCTGTTTGTTTAAAACTGGTAACACTTGGCAAGTTACTAACAACTAAGTTGTTTAAACCTGAGAGGTGCAACGCTAGTCAAGCCTCAAACATCTCTCCTTAAATATGCATAAAAAATCAGATAAAGACAGAACTTATCAAATTTTGGGATTTTAGTGCTACACAAAAAGCATTGAGATAAAACTAAAATGTCATCAGTTCTGACTGTAAATTACCAATTCTGAAAAAAAGGAGGTGTTACACTTGCAGACATATTAACTAACCATAAATGTAATAAACCACAAACGTAATGCAAATCTGCAGTTTATAACCCAATAATCCTACAAATGCAATACATTTCTCACAAATGTACCAACAGTTGCCTACTGTAAACATTATGACACATTTCCTGGAAACGTAGTAATTATTGCATTTGCAGGGATTTAGGTAGAAATCTCTTGCTTTTTTAAACTGTAAGAATGTAATATGAACATGAAAATGACTGCTTGGCATCACTGATGTTTGTTGTTACCGTTTTACAACTGCCAGTGGGTTCAAATCAACAAGTCACATCAAAAAACAATGTCATGGCAATTTTCTTTTGTTTGCCATGAAACAGGAAGTTGTTTTTTTTCAGCACCTTAAAACACTGGTAAAGCCATGAATCTTAGCAGAGTGGATTAAAATGTGTCAAAACAGTGCTTTGAGGTAATTATAAGTAACATAACAACTGTTCACCCAGGCAGTTTTTTTGTTTAACAATAACTTTAAATCCCTGTCTATTCAAAATTTGTCAGGAAGTTCTGACCCTGTATGTTTAAGACACAGTAACTTGCATTAATATGGAGAACCATATTACCAGGACAGCCTTAGCCTGTGACTTTTGTTTATGTGGATTAAGAGTTGCATATTTTTCAGTTCCCATGAAGTGTAAAATGGCTAACATTTGGATCAGATAAACCCCCTATGAGGGCTTAATTCAAGATTGCATTGTGCAGAAATTTCCAAACTCTCATTTAACTGTTTTTTTTTTTTGTTTGTTTGTTTGTTTGTTTGTTTGTTTGTTTTTGTTTTTGTTTTTTTAAGATTTTTTATGTGTCTCAAGACTCGGGTAGCTTAAGATATGCTTAGTAATTAAATGTACTTAAATGGCTGACAAGGCAAACAGCCAATCAGTGCTAAGGATTTTGGAGAGGCCAGTCAGATTTCAGGGGGCCTTGTTAGCCCTGGCTACCACAGCCTCTGCCCTTGGTCAAAATGAGAACAATGCTCTATGCAGCAGAGGGGAGACACTTAAAGCTCATCTTCTCATTCAGACCAAAACCAAGAGAACTCTGTATGAGGTTGCCAAACTTTACAGAAGTGCTGGTGTTTGAAGATATTTACTGTTTCTACTGTCAATTATACAAGTCCCTTTCCCAAAACTAAAAAGGCAAGTCTGTTCAGGAGAAGAGCCTAAAAATAAATATCATCTCACCAAAAAAAAAAACTTTTGCATTATTAACTTAGGGTTTTATGCCATTTATTAAAGAAAGCATGAATTTCCCCTGCATCCTGACATTGAGATGATCGTTTTAAGTTTAATCTTTTGCTTGCTGATATTTAGAAGATATTTTTAACATTTTTCTCATATATAAAAAAAACAGTGGGGTACTTCTGCTCCTGCTTTCATTAGCACTCCAAAAAGAGTCTAAAATCGCCTGTCCACTTCCATGTCAGAACATTTGGATTAACTGATGATTAACTCAATTACAATGAGTTTTAGATGATATGACATGCTAAATGTCATAACTGGTTTATAATTAGCATTTGCTGTGATGCAGTTGTCTTGTAAGGCAAAGGTCACTGTAATAAAGCATGCTTTCTAACATAAAGCTGTTCGAACAGGCCGAGGAGCGACCAGCTGCCCTCCTGACCCCCGACATGGAGCCTGATCTCTGTCTGACCCCTGAGCAACGAGAGGCAAAACTGCGACGAGTGGAACGAATACGAGAAAGAGTCATAAGAAGGTGGGATTTTTTTCTCTGTCATTTCTATGTTTGGATGTATGCTCGCTGAAGTTTGTTGTTTCATCTATCTATCTATCTATCTATCTATCTATCTATCTATCTATCTATCTATCTATCAGCGCAGTCAGAGAGAGTGCTACTACACAAAATCAACTGCCAATCAGGGGGGAGGAAGTTCATCAGATGCCCCCTGACACGGCAAGAAAACAAAGGATAAAATCTGGTATGTATGTAAGCAGAAAGTCAACAAGATGGAGATTGTAGCTAAGATCAAGTTTGAACATTTCTACTTAAAATCTGGTATTGCAATAGGTAGGGTGGGAAAGGAATTACAGTGGGGATGAAGGGCAGTAAGGAGGGGTAGCATTAAAGAGGTCAGGGTGGGCTGGTTGAGAGGGGATGAGTTATGGTTGAGTTACATGAGGTCAGAGTTGGGTGGGGTTAATAGGGCTGAGTTAGGATGGAATAATAAGAGGTCAAAGCAAGATGGAAGAAGAGGGTCAAGGTAGGTTGGGTAGGATGGGCGCAGAATGTATGAGAAGGGATGATGTGGGCTCAAAATGAAATGAAAAGGCATGAAACATGATGGAGCTTTGGTTAACATGTGTTTGTTTGCAGTTGAAGAAGGGTGGGGTGAAACGGGTGAGAGTAGGATGGGATGGAAAGGATAGGTATAGTATTGGATGTGTGTTGAAGTATGGTGGAAAGAAGTTGGGAAAATATGGGATCAAAGTTGGGTTGAGAAAGTGTCATGATAAGTCGGGATGAAAAGTGTCAAGCTAGGGTGTTACTGGTTTAAGGTTGAATAAGGTTGGAATGATAAGAGGTCAACATAGAGGGAAGTAAGAGTGGTCCAAGTCGGCATGCTACGGGGTAAAAGAAATGTTGGATGACAGTGGATGGAAGTAGTTGGGAAAGGTAAAGGGAAAGGTGGTGAGTTTGGATGATATGAGGTCATAGTAGGGTGGTAGAAAGGGGATGGAGGTATGATAAGAAGAACAGCATCAGAGCACAGTTGGAGGGAAAAAGTAGGGTTGAATTAAAGGGTCTCTAATAGGTTGGAATGAAAGGGGTCATGTTAGGGTTAGATGACATGGTGTCCACTTTGGTGTTTATTAAACCTGATTGATCAGGAACCCCAGGTTCAAGGGTTTGAGACACATTTTAAGGGGCTTTTTTGGTTCAACACCCCCAAGGATTTACCGTATTTACAGAAAAGGATAGGGGAAAGGGGATTTGAGAGGGAATTAGGTTTCAAAGTTGGACTATTAAAACTGAGATAAGGATAATGGAAGGTTGCTAAAATGGATGCACATATAGGTAGGGAAAAGTGCTTTGTAGTTCTGTTCTTTTGCTTAAGTTATTTAATCAATAACTCAAAATTCAATTTGATTCCCAATACTCATCTTCTCCTGTTTTCAGACCATGAACCTCACGATGGTTCTGGAAGCTGTGGGGAGAACTTCAGACGTCCCTTAGAGCTTCAGCTATCAGAAACAGCTCGAGGTGAAGATGAAAGAAACCAGCATGTTAAAAAATCTAAATGTCAACTCAGATTTGGGAGCAAAACACAACAGAAAGACCACAGTGGACGAGCAGGGGTTGCCAAAGCTAAAGCTAGACGTCCAGATTCACCCTATCATATCACATCTATGACTGTCTACCAAGAAGACGGAGGAAAGGGATTTTCAAGTCGCAAGGATAGACAGGAACAGGAGCTTGAAGAACCTGTCACCGATAAAAATGATTTTACATCATCTGATGTGAGAGCTAAATGGTTCCTTTCCACCAACCAGTGGCAAGGGTTCATACCTTTGCAAATCCCTGGTATAGATTCACTTGGCAGCGTGGAGACGTTAGACATGGAGAACCAACCAACAGGCACAGATGATGCAACTGATTCCAATGAAATGTCATCCACAGTCAGTGAAAGCTTAGAAAAAATGAAAGAGAATCATTCACTCTTCTATAAGATTGCTTGTGATATTAGTATTTCAGACTCAGATATCACTAAGACTGATGGGAACTCAAACACCCAAACGTCATCCAGGCCAGAGGAAGAATGCATTACAGAAGCTGTGCCAGGTCATGCGCCTCATGATGGGAGGAAATCGATCGACCAAGAAGGTGAGGATTACAGCCATTATCTGAAATCAGATGTGGATGAAAATAGGGAGATGATTAACAACAACCATAAAGATTCATCACAGGAGACCCAAGACAAAGCAGCTTCAGATAATACCTCAACTACTCCAGAAGACAATTGTATTAACAAAGAGATCCCTGAAAAAGAATGTGAAGATACCACCAGGCAAGAAATCCAGCTGAAAGTTACAGAAACTAGTGAAGGAGCGCCTGTTCAGGACACTGTTTCTGATCAGGCTGCGGTTGAAAGTGCAATGACAAGAGATGAACACAGTGGGTCAAAAGAGTCAGAAGACAATAAGGTGGACCAAGACAGATTTGAAGAGCCGAAGGAATGTTTAAGTGAAGAGAACAAAGAGACAAGCAACAACCACTCCATCGCTTCATCCAGTCCTGCGTACGAGAGTGGAAAAGTGATAAGGAGTGCCTCTTTTGGGAAGGCACGAGTTACAGTATTAAGGACAAGTTTGTAGAAAAAAAAAAGCTTAAGGAGCTTAAATGAACAAACTTGGGAAGGACAAGAAAACAGTGAAGTGATTTAAAGTAAAAGGAAAATGACGCTGATGAAGGACGTTAAGTGGCTGAAGAAATTCAGACCTAACTGTGGATGGTGAAAATGGGAACATATAATATCAGAAAGAAGATGTGATTTTGTTGGTGAACTTGAACATTTCCATTATTTGTTATGTGCAGTCTGAAATGAATGCAGATCAAAGAGAGTCTTAATATTTCATTGAATTAAAAATAGGGTGCAGATGTGTTCTTGCATGAAGAACACCAAATACTTTATGTGGAGTTGCAGTCAAAGGTTAACACTTTCATTCCTCTCATAATGCATATATTTAGTAACATCATTGCTTGTGGAAGGCAACATACCCCTGGTATCGTCTCATAACAAAATGTGTTTTGTATCTCAAATATCCTGATTAATAAACATGCTTTGTGTCTGGTATAAACACAGAGTCTCCGTCTCTTGATCTGTATGCACAAGAAATCCCATATATGTTTAGTTTTCATTCCATACAACCCCTTTTTTTCCTCAATGAAGGTCTCGCCGGTGCTGGCTCGGGTGCCGCTCTCTGACAAGCCCCTGATGCAGAATTACATGGAGCCCCTCAAAATGCCTTTGTCACTTTAAATCCTTGCCATGTCTCAGCCGATGACATCATTGTCTGAGAACACATTACATCACCCCTTCCCAGGCTCTCTCTCTTAAAGACAGCACCACCTTATGTTTACTGAGCTGCACACATACACATACACCACAGCACAGAGCTGCTTATCTGTTTACAAATGTGAGACCAATATCAACATGCATATTAATAACAGTCATGATGAGATTATATTTGGAGCATGCTGATTTTGTATTGTGTGGGTGTTGTTACAGTCCAGACAGCTTCCATATGGCCACACATGTATTAACAGCTACAAGTTGGCAATTAGATGTATCTTAGAAGAAAACAATATTAGCATATTTGTATGCATCTCTGAAGCATTTCCTAAAAACATTTGTTTTCTTTTTTTAATGAAAAGCAGGAATCTTAACCCTCACATATTTTGCACCTGCAGAAGAAGAAGGGAAACCAGCTCATAAAAATAGAGGGAAACTTTGGTTTATGGGGAATACGTTTAGAAAATGGTTCCTAATAGACATAAATGGCATTAAATTAGAATAATGAGGTTTTCCCTGTAGAGATTTAAACAGAGTCAGGTATAAAGGTACAAAATGGCTCAACTTAATTAATACAAATTTGTTCCAGCAGCTGTTAAAATTCCATTTTTGAAAGATAAAGGTGATATTTCTTTCATATGGTTTTGAGTTGTCCCCCCTGTGCAATAATTAATCAGGTGTTTGATTGGCTCGGCTGTGCGCGTGAGTGCGTGCCGCGCGCCTAAATCACAGAGATGCGGAGAATGCTGAGAGAATGTTTCTTTAAGACCCATTACCTTCCAATTCGACAGAGGGGGAGTCTGTGGTAAGGTGGCGTATCGTCTCTCTCTCTCTCTCTCTCTCTCCGCGTCCCCCCCTCTCCTCGCCGTTTACATGTGGAAAAAGAGAGACCGAGGGGGGAAAAATCGCCTAAACCACATTTAATGAGCTTTACTCCGCTTTCGGATGAGGGGGTGCAGACACGAAGGCACGATCCGAGATGGAGATGGAGCTAAGGGATATTTAACATCAAACATGGACACTACAGGCTCCCCGCGATGACTGTGGTAAGGATGCAACTTCACACCGCCCCATCGCAGCCTAATTTCCCACTGAGATGGGGATTTATAGGGAGATGTAGTGGGGAAAAATGCATGCACTAATGTAAAGATAAATGCATGTGCGCGCGCGATAAAGAGTAGGCTACTTAACGTTATGTTGTCAAGGATTGAGGGGGGTGGCGGTGTAGAAGTGTGCATGCGTGCGCGTGTGCGTGCGCGCGGAAGGAGAGGGAGGGGGTTTACCATTTGAAAAGACACAAATAGGCTTATATTAGAAAGACAATGCAGCTCGGTGCCCATGTCAGTGTCAGGCTTTGACAGGTGTGTTGGCAGCACACGGCACGATTTTATTCAGGGCGCGCGTGCTCGCTCCCGTTTGCATACAGTTATAAGGTGAGGTACTTGAAGAGAGAGAAACAGAGGGAGGGAGAAGGAGGGGGTGTCTTTATAAGAGATGCCACTGTATACTATGTGTTGCTTGTAATTAATCATGGCTGTAACTAAGCCTTTCGCCATTGGGAGCTTTGTAGTCAAACCTCCCAGTTCGCCTCCCTGCTGTCACTGGGCCTTTACGGAGTTGATTATAATTCTATAATGTCTGGAATAAGCGGGCCTATTACTGAAAATGTGAAGTGTATTTTTGGTAATCCACCTGACGTGATGGTCTTCATGGTCTCTATCGACTAAAGAAGAAGGAAAAGGGTGGTTTATTGGCATTTTTTAAGCTTAAATGTCCGTCTTAACACCTCCTGTACAGCGGCTGAGCTTCCTACTATGAGAATGTAGATGTGCGCGTGCGTGCTCGTGCTCGCTCGTGCGTCTCTCATGGAATGGTCTTTCCTCCACACATACATCCAGAAAAAAATGGAGGTAGCCACACAACACAGACAAGTCGAGCTGTCATCAGGAAAGCCTCGTCATTTCCTCATCAGCCCGGTGTGCGGTGGTGTGGATGCAAATAAAATAGTCCAAACCCTGGCGCTTCCATTCCCTCTGCCCAGCTGCCGACAATCACTTATCGATTCCAATGATGCGTTTCTTGGCTAGGGGGTACTGTTTCATGGTATTAGAAGAAAGGGGGGAGGAGGGGCGTTCATTATGAGTCGCTACATGTACATATGGTACGCTTTTATTGAAATGTCAAGAATGCACCAGACATGCATTCGTTGTTTTCACCGGGAAGGCGATTAAACATGAAACCGGATGTCAAAAACCGAGAGAGACCCTCTCTCTTCAGTTCTAATTGTCGGCGGCTGAGGGAGCTTGCACACCCCTCTCCCCCGCCCCAGTGTCTGGTGGAAGAGAGCTGTTTTTGCTGCTCACACACAAACACACAAGGAAGAGTATGCCATTTTCCTTTGCCCATTTTTCTGACATTTTTAGTAACATGAGCCTAATTGGGGGCATTCTCCTAATTGGTTATCTAGGAACCAGATGCTGTAAAGCCAAGCCTGTGCTCTCCAGGGTAGGTAGCTGTAAACAGGATTCAGTGTTATTTTGTATGATGATCATGGAGGGATTATTATGTGGGAAATCATATGAAGACATTTACATGTGCACATAAAGGCTTATACTTGATCGATTTTTGTGTGGTGACACCATGACACAAGCTAACCCGTAACAGTTAATGTAATGCAGAGTCTTGCTGACATAGTAGTGTTACATTATAAGCTGTAGGCTATTAAACATCACTTGTACCAAAGATGTTGCCTGTATCCCATTTCTCTAATGTGGCTGGTGTTTTGTAGGGCCAAAAGACAAGACCCCTTGTTGGAGGTTTTGTTCATCTGTTGGACTCGTGTTGAATGTATTTGTAGATCGGTTAGCCCAAATGTTCTCTTATTGTCATTTTTAGAGTGGGAAGCTCAATTGCTGTTGTGCTGTTTAATTCAAGACTTGCAATTGTGTAAGGACTGGATCCACTGTTTCAGTTTCTTCAGATGGACAGTGAAAATAAGACCATAATTTATGCTTACAGAGAAAATGTGCTAACTTATTAGCCAAATGGCCAAAGCTAATGGGGTTTCCAAAGAAACTAGCTTTTACCACTACCTGACAAAATTGGTAGCTGGCTGACACTGGTGTCTTTTCTATCCTTTTAAAGTTACTGTGAAGTTATTTAAGTCATTGTTTTCCCACCGTAGCAACTCTCTTTTGCCTAGTTATTATGATATGGGGAGGGGGGTTCTTACTCTGTATCGTACCATGGTCTTGGTGAATACTTGATTTTGATTGGCTCTGGAAATTCCATTGGTGTCCATTAACTTCTGATATGTGGACACCGTTTGAACTTTACAGGTAGTTCCAGTCAAAAAATCATTACACTGTTCATTAATGCACAGCAGCTGTTAGCTGTTACTCCGTTAGGAGTAACTATAGCAACCTAAGAAGTCATGTTTTCTGAACAGAAGGTACAGCGCTGCCAGCCTAAGGAGCCATCAACCGCCACTTAACTGACATAAAGAAAATGACAGACTCCAGGTTTAAGACCAGTGAAGTAAGATGGTCTTATCTTCTATATCTGATGTACATCTTGTTTCCAGGCTCACTTTAACACTGAGAGATGAGTGTTGCAAAAAAACTCACTTCCCACCTAACTGCTATAAACTATTGTCAGAAGATTCAAATAACATAAACAAAAGTAAAGAAGCCATTATTTTACTGTAGAGCCAAAGGAATTGTTCTGATAAACCAACATGATAATATCTGATAAATATTGACGTGTCTGACGGACAATCAGCACCTGCAGGGTGTGGACAGCGCCGTTTCACGTCTGTGTGGTGCAGAAGGACGAATTGTTCTGTTTATTCAAACAGTTGGTCTGCTAAAACTAAGCTTTCTATCAGATGACTGTTCATGTTAACGTACAGGTTATAGTCTGATCACAGATGACTCTGAGTCTCACTCGTCTTCATGTCTTTTGATTGATAAATCCATCCAGAAAGTTCGCTGAGCAGACTAGTTTTTTTGTTCCATAGTGACTTCGTCTCCATGGCCCATCCTATTTACTGGAGTACTGAATAACGTTTACATTCCTGAAGAACGTTATGGGATTGGAATGGCTATTCCAGATATTAGTCAAACCCTCAGGTGTTGCTAGAGGAAAGAAATTGTTGTTTTAGTAAAACTTTCTATTCTGATCACAAAACGTATGAAATTATAAATTAGCAGTTTCATTAATTATTTTCATTGGCAAGTGACCATGGTATATGCGAGTTAATGCCCGACGAGGTGTCCAATTATCAGGGATTAATGGATGATGTGGAGGCGTGAACCATCCGTCACGCAGCGGAGAACGGTTGCCTCCATGTGCAAAAAGTTGCAATACAATGATTGTCCACTTGAGGCTGTCTGCAGGAACACCGGAAGTCCCGTACAGACATCTGTTAAACAGCTGGTTTTTACACTAGAAATAAACTGGTTTACATCCTGGTTTAAAAAACCAAACGTGTCTCATGAGCTAATGTCTTCATGTGCTCTCACTGAATTTTTTTGTACCACAATCTTTTATATTATATTTAGGAAAAACCTCACTGCAGACTGACTGGTGCGTCTTATTTGATTGACAGATAGCTCGACAGGCAGAAGCTACGTTTTTGTCAACCAGAATGCTAGCTAGCTAGCTGACAGGAAGTTGCGCTTAGTGGGTGGGCCGTTAGGTTGATGCAAAGTTCAGTTGAGACTGCGATTTCAATGTGGAAGCTGCCGCGGATTGGCTTCAAGAGCTGTTTTTGTGTACTTGATGTGGCAATCATTGCTCAAGTAATTAGTGTGTCCCAAATCACATACTTCTGAACTAAATATGACATATTTTAAGTGCATGAGAAGAATACTGAAATGTAATAATACAACTGGAACCCTCAAAAAAACATCCAAGACTCGTGTGTGGAGCAATAGCTACTTAGCACGCTCAAATGCCATATTTGTGACATAGCCAATGATGTAGCGTCAGCATACTAGCACACTAGCTTGCGTTAGCATCTGCTTGCTAGCTAACTTGTTACTAGCAATGGCAGCAGATTTCAATCAAGAAATGAGCATGTAAGGCCAAGTAAGTTCATTTTCTTTGTATGAATAATGTTAATATCTAAAAGTGATTGAAAATAACTGTCAGATTTAGATTAAAATTGCCTAATTTGTACCTATACCTTGCTGTAAAGAAAATGATCAAATTAGAAGAAGAAAACAGAGGCAGGTAAACTGTTGTCACTCCCTGTTAGTGCAAAACGGCAGTGCACGAATTGCGACAATACTAACCCACTGTGATTAAGTGCTCTGTAATGAATATAAGTGTAATGTTTTACAGTATACTGATATGAGTATGAGTTTGTAGACACACTAAATGTTGCATTACACGCACGCTGTGCACATTTTTTGAGCGCAAAACTGACTTATTTAGTATAACGTGCACTGCACCTTGTGGGGTTCATCTAACTGGATTGGTAAGAAATTATTGATTGATTGATTGATATCTTTATTTCGATCATGTAAATGACAACTTAAAAACAGTTAAAAATACAAAGAAGAACATAAAAAAATGAAAACAAAAAAGGCAGTAACTTGCATCAGCAAACTCTTAAGCATCTCAGTTTACATGAGCGAAAAGGAGTAGGAAGAAATATAAACTTAAATTATTATTTAATTATAAAAAATAAGAAAATAAACAGTACACAGAGGTAGGCTATGACCTCTCCAGCTATGGTTCTGGTTTGTTAGCACAGCAAGCCAGATTACAGCAACAACTGCTTTATGACAGTGACAGTAACTCAACAGAGATATGAATCAAAAGGCAAACAAACATTGGTGTGCTAACCAACGCTAACACACATCGTTTGTGATGATACCAGAGTGAAACATGATTAGCATGCCAAAAAAAAAAAAAACAGGAGATACGCTCATGTGTTTCATGGATAGATAAGTTTTCAGCACGCTGATTGCGTTCATTGAGTAAAAGATAGACTCATGGACAGAACTCTCAATGAAGCCATGTTACTGTAGTTTTTTTGTCTCAGAGTTGCGTGTATTTTTTCTATGGAGGAGGTGACGGCAATCGCAGAATAAAGTTGGGACCATTTTGTTCATTCTACGCTCTGTGTTGATGTTTTCTTTATACAGTAACTAGCCCTTAGTTATATTATCATCTTTTGTATTTTACCAGAGTTGGGATTTGGCGTGCTGATGAACAGTACACCTTGGGAAACACTGTGAAAGCATGTGTGATGATTTTTTTTTTTTTACAGCAGTCATGAATAGTGAGTACTTGAGTGCTTATTCCTTAGATTGTGCAAGTACTCAAGTACTGAAACTACTGTAAAATCTCATCCCTACTTGTAATGTGATCCAATGTTCCTCTAGATTTTCACTGTTCATTGTCTTGTAAGTATCCCATCAATCTAGAATCAGTGAAATAATACACATTTGTCAGTTTCCCAAGGAAGTTAGAGGGCCTTTTAGCAGCATTTTAGCTCACTCTCCTGAAGTTTGGCATCACAGAGAGATGATAAATAGCTGTATAGATAAATAGCATTAAAATTGTGGGATTCTTTTCCTTGACCTTGACTGGCTTTATTTCCTGTAGAAACCAGTCCAGGTCTAAACATGGTCTTTGTTTATGGCATGTTGACTACAGCACATATAAAACTAGTTCCAAAAAATCTCTTGAAAAAGCAGTGTGTCAGTGTAATGCACCAGATGTGTAGTTCATTTCTCTTTCATTCTCTCTCTTTTTGCATACACATTCATAAACACACAAGTCCTGAAGCTCAGTGACCTCACAGCTGATGCTTCAGTCTAAACTGCAGGCTGCACAGTTATGTTCGGCCTTTACTGAATCAGGACTCCAGCCATGAATGCTTTGTTTTTTCCCCTGCACCGTCTCATCACGTGACTCAAGTGCAGTGAACTATAACTGAGAGATTCGCTGTGCTTGTTCGAATACATACAATAATCTGCAATGATTACATTACTCTGTTTTCTTCTGCCCCTGCTGAGCTAATGAAGAGCTGCTGGAAATGATGATGAATTATTAGTTTTCATCACAGCAGGATTAATTCACGTGTTTCAAGGTCCTGCACCAACTCCAGTAAATTCCAGAAGGATATTTTTGGTAGCTGGGATGACAAAGAGGCAATCAGACACTGTTGAGAACAATCTGAGCAAACATCAGTCTGATCAAGAAATAAGCAAATAACCAATTAATTAAGACCTGAGTCATCCTTTCAAGGCAGTGGTGCAAATAGCCTGATATGTGCAGGGGCGGATTTCCCATTGAAAGAAAGTAATCGCTTTTGTAAGTTGGCATACAGCTGTCAAAGGTAAAATAATAGCTGCTTTAACTATTTGGAGCCATCTAAACTCAAAATATAATTGTTTTATAATTGATTTCAGTTGAACTTGGGTTTATTCTCCTTGTCACAAAAACAAGGTGTAAATCCCTGTTTGATTCATATCAGCATTTACTAAAATTGACAGTGTAAAGACTTAAGCAATGCCAGTTCTTAAGACCTTACATGCTTTGAAACCTGCCCAATACCAATATTTTTAAATTTAAAAAAGGTGACGTATCGTACCCCTTTTCCTCCTTTAAGTGCAGTCCACTGTGATCTAAGTGTTATATCTGCGCTGTGCTTTAGTATAAATGTAATATGGATCAAGCACAAAAAGTCTGTTGTGGTGTGCGTCTCTTTAAAAAGTAACGAAACCCCAGTGTTTCAGCTGAGGTGCTTTGACCCCGAAATTTCAAAAAAATGCCTTTAAAACATCATGGAGAGGGCTGGGCGGGAGGGTAGGCAAGACACACCCCCTTCTCACTGTCCCTTATCAGCAACTTTAGAGTGGTGCAGTCATGACGTAATTTCAGAAGTTAGCATCGCATGGGTTCCCTCAGCGTCGAGCCTATGGGATTTTTCAGTGGGGTTTGGGATTATTGCTGAAAATAAGATCTGTGTCCAATAAAAATTTATGAAACTTACGCGTTTTGTTCATAAAGATTATCTTCACAAATTAATAATATAAGCATCGTATCTGGTTCATGAATCTAACTGATGAAAGTGAAAAGCTAATGTCATGCTATATTGAACTACAACATGGTCAACTGAATTTAACGTCATCCCCCGTGAATACAACTGAATGGCAGGCTCAGTTGCCGTGCTTTGGATGATGACGTATAGTCTTCCCAACAAACGCTGTAGTCCTTGTTTACTGTCTTTTAGCAACTGCCTTTATCGAGATGTGAAAAGATGCACAATTCAAAGGTGGGGCACATTTCAGATGCATTTTATGTTGTCGGATAAAACGTTAAACTCTCTTGAGCTTGTGTTCACCACAGACCTTATTTCAGACATTTAACCAAAAAATCATTCAGACGAGAGAACCAGAAGTGCTAAAATGCTACTGTACTTCCATGTTTTAGGACTCATTCCTGCACCACTCTATATCATTCGGTCTTAACCTTGCAAAGCAGATAGATACGCTCGTTTCTGTGTTTCTCAATGGCAAATCCATCTTGCAAAGCTCCCATCTGAACCGTTTGGACCAGATTAGAAAGTGACAGGACCAATCAGCGACGTGGGGCAGTACTTTTGGGCGTGGCAGAGTCGTGACGTAAGTAGGCAGCAACAAGAGGCCGGTGGAGTAATGGCGGAAGACATTAGCATGGATGCTGCTAAAGCGCCAGTTTTATCAGAACTTGATGACATTTCTTCGTTAAAAGAAGAACAAAGATAGGGTTAGTTGCCACTGTTTGCGTTACGCAGTTCTGTCTCTATGGAGTTTACTCCTTCAGTAGGGGTGCAGCTCGGCAGCGGCTACGTCACGTGTTTTGTTGCTCTGATTGGCCCGTAAAGATGTGACAGAACGTTCATCCAATCACCCTCTGAGTTTTTTTTCAAAGGCTCTGCCCTTTCCCAAATGCTGTATATGACAAGTTTTCCAGATGGATGTGTGAAATCTATTTGGAGTGTCAGGTTAAATCAGTCTATGTTGCTCTGGAGATTTGAATATCAGCCCAAACATCATAGCTATTCAAGGTAGACTTACAATGAGCTACCTCAGTGTGAAACATTTGAATATGGTTACATAGAAGACACAATTTTGTAATCCCCTGCGTTTTAAAAAAAACATTGTTAATTTGCAATCTTGGTCAACAGAACTACATTACTGTCAGTCCTATAGTATAAAAGCTACGTCCCTGATTGTTCAAGCCCTTACTGCTTGAGGTGAAGTTAACAGACGTTTCTCAACAAAAGACAGTTTAAATTGGCTATGAAGACATATGGTGCTATGAAGAACTATTGGGCCAAAAACTGATGCTTAAGTAAGGCGTAGATATGGCGAGTAAGCTGCCTGAGGGGACCATCAGGCAGGAAGGTGGATTGACACAACCCCGGTTATTATCAGGGGCATGGGAAAATAATCTGTTGAAAAAATAAAATTCTTTAGGGCAGAGTAAGGGGTGGATGTGGCAAGTAAGGACAGCCTCGGGTACTGTCTGGCTAGGCAGTAGGGTTGCCAAGAGCCCCTGGTCATGCTGTGGATGTCCAAAGGGCCCAAAGACCACTGACCGTCTCAGGGCATGTTGACATGTGTTGAGCTTGAGTCTGTCCCCCTCATCCCCACCCCACTCCAGCCCCAGGTTGTGGCACATCAGGCCTTAGTGCCCTACATTACCAAAACTTGTGCACATGATTGTATATATAATATCATAATACAGAGGACATAAGAAAAACAAATATTATCCATTTGATTCTTGGAAAACCATGGTTTACTATGTTACATTCTTAGATTGTCACAGCAACGTCTGTAATTGGCTGATGTTGCTTATCCCAGTTTTCAATGAGCTCAGGCAGTTGGCCAACCTAAATGGATTGTTTTAAGTAAACAATGCTATAGTTTAAACTAATTTATTCAACTGGATTAAGGTTTTAAATGATCTAAGTCTGTTTCAGACATGCTAGCAGTCCACAAACAGGACAAAATATCCTCTTACCTCAAACATAAGTTCAATCACTGCACCAGGGCAATTACTTCCCTGAAGTAAGCCATTGCACACTCCTGTAACAAAAAAATGTAAGGCCCCCTCAAAGCTAATCTTATGCGGGCCCTTAATAATATCAAGGTATAATTGTATGTAATAAAGAGAATGAATGAAAAGTCTGTTCTTTGCTGGCCAACCTGGCTGAGGAGAGAGAGCAGCGCTAGCCTTGATGTGGGTGTTATGAAGACCATAAGGAGAAAAAATAATTTGAATTCATAGTCTGTTCAAACGCATCTCTATTTACCAGAAAATAGTGCAATCAATGCTACGAACTTCTGTGGCGTGATTGTTTTCTTTTGTTTTTGTTTTTGTTAGAATGTAAATTATTTATTTGGAAATTCATATCACTTCTGATAAGCTTGTCAAAACGTGCCTCTAAAATTTTCGTAATCTATTGCCATTTATCCGTGTAGTGCTTGGTGGGCAAAACATGATGATAACAGAATGTTACACAGCGCAGAGAGGGAGAAATGCTAACCTTACTTGCCAGATGGATTAGTTTCACACATCCAGAGACTGTTTTGTGAGACAAGAGAAGTTAGTTACCTTGTACCTCGTAAGTTTCACTGGGCATGATTGCTTTCTTACTTCTTTTGTAGTTCAATGGCAGCAAGCAGACAGCATTTGGATGTGCTACAGCCCCTGGCGGTAGTACCACATGAAAACCAGGCACTAGTGGAAGTAGTGGAGAAAGGTTATAATTTCAGAGTGATGAAAGTCACATGAAAACTTTATTTGTTATAAACTGACATCTGTAGAAATCTTCCGTCATTCCTACTTTTTAGATTATACAGCTTCCAGAAAAAAAAATAAGACATTGAGCATTGAAGTTATACTTACTTTTAAGACAAGCAAAGCACTTAAAAATAAAAACAAACTAGCACCAGTTTATCTGATAGACCCCTCTTTGAATGATAAACTAACAGGAAATTTGAAACTAAGATGTTTTTATCTTTCCATGCTCTGTGCATTGCTCTGTATATAATGATGTAGTAATTTGAAAAAGAAGAAAAACTACAGAGATTTTACTGCAAACAAGAATCAATTTGCAGTCTTCCTAACTTGATTTGAATCTTAAACTTATCGGGGGAGTCTGACCCAATTTAGTGTGATATTAAGATGACACATTTCACAACTGTTTCTGTGACGTGCCATTATGAGGATTTTCTTCTGACTTTTGAACTCTTCTACTGTATTTGAAGGAAATGCAGTGAAAGCTCAGTCTTGCATCAGTGATAATCCATCAGTGAAGTCGGGGAGGAAGTAAGTTGTTTTTTAGTGGGACACACTGTGATGTTGCCAAGTGCTCCAGCCAGCTCACCAGCATGAGGAGCTAATTCAGTGTCTGTATCAGGCCTCCAATTACCAGCGAGCAGTCCCCATCTTTGGTACTGGATGTCCATATAATAATAATGAGAAAACTGGCACGACTTATTTTCACGGGTGCTCAGGCCTGTGTGCTAAATAGGTTTGATTCACAAAATGGATGAATTTAGTCTGACAAAGGCATTCTGTATTGTGCTGCCCAGTCTCACTGACGTAAGGAAGCCTGCATGGGGCACTAAATCAGTCCAAACCACTTAAAAGTATAAAGGCCAGTGCAAGCCCCTGAGTATTATAGACTAGACAGTGAAGAATATGGGAGGAAAAAAGAGAGCGACACGAGGCGCTACAATAATGCTGATTGCCTGAATCCATACCGTTTTGGCCCACAGTTTGCAGCGTGAGCCAGAAGCTTTATGCAGTTAAGAGAGTAATTTAAGGTATACAGATAATTTACAACAAAACTGATTAAAGCAAGTGTTTTCAATGTGTTTGGATTCCCCATCGTATAGTTTCAGAAGAAAAACTGAAAGCAAGAGCAAATTAAAGTGCTGTAATTCTGCTTGAATCATTAAATTTGGAGTTTTGATTTTCATCAGTTACAAAGTGAAACGTATCACAATCACTGACTGAGACCTTAAAGAAACAGTTTACATTCCCTTCAAGTTACTTCTTTGTTTAGGGGTTTGATTAAAATACTGTTTAAATACCAATCCTACATAAGGATACAGACAGTGATTGGTCAGCTTAGTTTAGCATGAAAATGGGCAATATGTGACCAAACAAACTAACAAATGACTGTGGCCGTTCTTGGTTTGGGTCCATCTCTTGTCATTTACCACATGTCGTCCTTCACTTTCTCCCAACATTCCCTGTCTCTCCTCTGTGTCCTATCCAACAAGGCACAAATGGAACAAAAATATTTAAAGAGTAACTAAACCCCAGAGTTTCAGCCCTATTAGCCACAGCATCATACAGTCTATGATGCTTTTGTGGATTTGATCATGAGACATCATACCATTTAAAGTAGACTTACCACAAGTTGTTAACCTGACACGCCAGATGGATTTGTTCCACACATCCATCTGGGAAAGCTTCAATAGGAAACGTTTGAGAAAAGGCAGAGGATTTGAAAAAAACTCGGAGTATGATTGGATGAACGTTCTGTCTGTCACATCTCTACGGGCCAGTAAGAGCAACAAAACACGTGACGTAGCTGCTATCAAACTCCGTGTGCGCAGCTATTGAGGAATAACGCAAAACATGGCGACTATAGACATGTAAGTACTCGACTTTTGTCGTTTTTGAAAAGAAAACAACTCACTGCTGTTCTTTTTTCTTCTTTTCATGAAGACATGTCATCAAGTTCTGATAAAACTGGCACTTTAGCAGCATCCACGCTAATCTCTTCCTCCATAGCTGCACCAGCTCCTGCTGCTGTTTGTTTACGTAAGGACACTGCTGTGCCTGAAAGTACTGCCCCTCGTCGCTGATTGGTCCTGTCACTTTCTAACCGGGCCCAAACAGTTCAGACGTGAGCTTTGCAAGATGGATTCACCAGTGAAAAACAAGGAAACTGGCGTATCCATCTGCTTAACAATGGTATTTGGTCCTGTAGAACAGCATTTCTCAACCTTTTTTTTTTCTGTCAAGAAACCCCTCAATAATTTGAACGATCCCAAGTTACGGCACTCTTAAAACACGTGAAATGCCTTGGTTGCAGTTTTAATTTCGTTGACTACAACTATGACTGAAAATGTTCGTCGACAGCCTTTTTTCCTATGACAAAAATCAGACCAAGACTAACAAAATAGATCTGTGATGACTAAAACTGCTACTGCTGGAGCTATTCTGTCTCTCAGCTGTAGAAAGCAGGGACCCCAGGTTTGGCGGGGTGCATAGAATACACTAACATGATTTGGTACAAGATTCAGGCAAGAAAATAAATATTTCGACTAAAAGTAAAGACTAAAATGAGAGGACTTTTTATGGACTAAAACTAGACTAAAATGTTTTGAGTTTTCATCGACTAAATCTAGACTAAAAATTAAAAGGATAGAAATGACTAAAATGTGACTAAAACTAAAATGCATTTCATTAAAAGACTGAAACTAAGACTAAAATTAAAAATAGCTGCCAAAATTAACACTGCTTGGTTAGCATGTAGATGGCCACAGACAATTGGTTCTCAACTGGTACGGCCGCAGGATCCACCAGTCTGTCTTACGACAGCTCACGACTCATGTTTCCAAAAAATCTTCATCAACGCATGTTTAGTTAATTGAATATGTTGCCGTTTGGAGCATGCCTGGACCAAACACCTGATATGAAAAAGAAAAGGGACAGAACTGACAAATTTTACACCCTCTTTCCCATCATTATGTCAATTTTCGCCAATTTTCCAAAGAACTTGAGCAAAGACTTCATTGTCATGAGGAAAGTAGCCAATTATTGCGAGAAGAAGAGATAAATTAGTTGAAATATTGATCAAACATTTAAATTGACCCAATTTCACAGTCAAACAGGGTAGAATAGAAGGTTTTAATGCATGTCCAATAAGGACTTCAGGAGTTTTGCCACCATTTTTTTTCAGACACCTAGTCGTGACCCACTGAAAACTATTGTGTGACCAACTTTTGGGTCCGACCTACTAATCGAGAACGCTGGCATAGACCATTGCTTCCCCACCTGGGGTTCAGGACACCTCCTGGGGGGGGGGCAAAGATCACTATAGCTGTAGCTATAGTCGGAGGCAGTTTTACCAGAACTGGACCACAATACCTTTTTAAAAAGAAGGCAAAGAACCGCACTGAAAGTGTATCTTGGTGGAAAGACAGTTTCATTCTTCTCCCGACCTGCTTCAGCAAAAATTCATGATAGTTATGGGCAGGTTTAGCTGAATTGCAAGCCAGGTAGCAATGACTTCCACTGGTGAAGCAATTAGCTTTGATGTCCCTTTGGTGAAGCTCACATTACTGACCGGAACAGTACATAACTGCTACCTCAATTTATCTTGTCAGTCTGATTGGTCTATAATAAATGTGACAGAATGTTTGTCCAATCACCTTCCAAAAAACTTTGTACGGGAGGTTTCCCACAAAAAGTGGTTTATTTGAAATTTCTAGGAACTGGGTTGTCATAGTGGTTAAATTTCTGTATGCAGCCACAACATTGAAATTTTGGGGAAAAGAACTACACTACCCACAAGCCCATGAGTTGTGGAAAAAGTGAGCAGTAACTGTTGTTTTCTGAGGTGATGAAAGCCGGCAGCTTGTACGTCCCTTGTCTCCGTAGAGCCAATAGATACATTTATTTGTAGTTGTAGAACAGATTTGAAATATTTTGTGCTCAAATTTGGAGATCTGTCTTACTGTTTAAAAGTAGGCCACTAAATTGTACCTGTTATACAAAAGAAAGTTTTCATCTAAAAAGAAGTTGTCTGAGGGTTTAGTTACTTATTTAGAGATCGCAAATATATATATAAAACAAAGTTGTTAATCTTTGTTTACAGATTGCACAAAAGACTCTGAGGAACCAGATTCTGTTAAAACATCTACATAGGTTTCTGCCTGTTCTCTGTACCTTCATCATGCATTGAAACCAACTTTGGCTCGATTCATGAAAACAAGCCATGTGGTGATCAAGAGGGGTGGGACACTGTCCTTCGCAATGCAAGCCCAGATTATCGGCTCTTGTCTGTTGCAATTAAGCTTGAATTAATGTCTTTAACTAGTTATCCACATCCAAGTGCAGCAAACAATCCACTCTTGTTTACTTGATTATTATCACTCACCTCATTTATGACTGAAGAATGCTAGCTGAATGTAAAAAACAGAAACTCACCTAGAATGAAGGGAAATCTGTGACAGCTGTTGACACCAGAATCAATGAAAAGTTTGATCACAGAGGCTTTTGTTGCTAAACCCTAGTTGAGGATAGTCTGGTTTCAAGGTTTACATCACAGACTGAAGAAAATCTGGGTAATAGCCTTACTGATTGCAGCTATTTGGTTACTGAAGGAGGCTTTTGAGGCCAATCCGCGGTGGTTGCCATATTGAAAACACTGTCTCAAACAAACTTTTGAAAAACCAAGAAACAAAAATCAAAGAGGTGAGGCTGGGGCAGGCCTTCAGCCCCCTGACAACATCTGCATCATGCTAACTTGTAGTTATGTCAGCCAAACCCCTAATCATTCAGAACAAAAAGACTTGTACGTGTTTTATCTTTATATACCTGAGCACTTTGATGCACCCTCAACAGCAGTTACAGTGGTAAGGCTACTTTGGATGAAGTGAGTCTACTGTTTGTCCTGTTGTAACAAGCTAGCCTAAGCTAGCAGGCTGCTGGTTGTTGTCTTTCACCGAATTTATTAGTGTTTAAATCACTGTAGGGTGTCATTGATGGAATTTGTGTACACCTGAACACCATGTGACCCCAATATTGTAAACTACAGTGGCATGGTTACATTGAACAAAGCTACACTACTCTGTTTGTGTAAAGCTAACCAAGCTAACAGCATGCTAGTTGTTTCTTTATTTCATCTGTTGTTAAATAAATGACTGTAGGGTGTCAGTCATTCATTAGCATGCCTATTTTGGATACAGGGCTACTTGTTTCCTCTACTAAGCTAACCTCTTCTAACAGGCGTGGTGTTTGTGTTAAGTTTAATGCACTGGTTTAGGTGTGAACGTTAGAGATGTGTATTGAAAACCAGTATCAACTTACCACTTGTACTAAAATATTCAATACCGTACAAAATTACAAGCCACCCCTACCCCTACTCCCGTTACACCAAAGGAAGGAATGAATCAGTTAAGTAAGGAAGTTGCACCTGTTTTCTTTACTTGTATGATCTATTGGCATCTCATTTGTGAATCATCTATGATACAGCTTTTATTCAGCTGCCAACTTTTAAAAAGCCCTTTTTCTCTTAAAAGTATTGATTCAGGCACTTGCACCTTTTAAAAAGGATAGATAAGCACCAGTATCTGGAAAAAAAAACAGCAATACCCAACCCTAGTGAAAGCATACAGCAGGAAAGCTGGTTTTGTTATTAAAGAACATTTCCCTATACCCATTTTCCCTCATACCAATGCCATGATTTCCTTGCACATTAATACTGTGATGTACATACAGGTTTTGGAGCACACAACCTATTTTTAGGGACATCCCTGCTTATTTCCAGGGCTGGAAAGTAACTAAATACATTTACTCAAATTACTGTAATTGAGAACTTTTTTGTGTACTTGTATCTTTTTAGTACATTTTGAAATCAGTGCTTTTGCTTCTACTTAAGTACGTTTTAACCAGACTAGGGCTGGACAATTAATCGCAAAATAGATTAAATAACAATATGGCCTGCTGCAATTTTCAAATCGCAGAAGGTGCAATATTTCTTTTACCTAAAATTTGTGTCAAAACACCAGTTTAAAACTTTGTTGCAGCAGAGACGTTAAGCATTACATATCATGCAATTGTTCTAATGGCATATTTTTAGAATCGTGTTCAAAAAAATCCTATTTTCTCCATTTCTGTATGTTTTTCGTGTTAAATATGAGAATTATATAAAATTATCATTCCCTTTAATACAACAGTTCATATCCAATTGGTAAAATTAGTCACAATCATTTTGTTCAGCCCTAGTTTAATCTAATTTTGTGTTTGCTATAGTTTAGAATGAGTTATTCTTTGTTTTTGTTGGAAAATACATGAGATGAGGAACTTAAGATAATTGCATATTAAATTGCAATCGCAATATTAGGTAAAAAAAATCACAATTAGATTATTTTCCCAAATCGTTCAGCCCTTAACCAGAGTAACTGTACTCTTACCTAAGTACAATAATCATGTACTTTTTCCACCTCTGTTGGCTACACAGTTCCCCATCATGCCCTTGGGAAGAGTGTTTACATGAGTTTAGTTGCATTTAGATGTTGCCTGTTGCACAGTGATCCCTGCTGAGGTTCTTTTGCTCGTGTTTCTGGTGGAACATTGTTGCTTTTTTTATGTGGGAGACATTTGCTACATGAGTGAAGTTATCCACTGAGTTTCAAGTTCCCGCCTGTTCCTAAAGGATGCATATTCTTGCCTTGCGGTGAGGTAGAGTCTCCACTTTGTTCTTGCCACAGATTTAACTGCAGCACTCTAAAAGTGTTGTATTAAACTCCAAATGAGTTTGATTGATATTAGCAGTTTGTGTATGCTATTTATCATAGAGGCGTGACCTTACCTGAACAACCTGGTTGGAGATCTATTCTCTTGTTGTTTTTGCCAATACGGGAAGAACATATTTTACTGTGCTACTAGTAGCTACACGGTACCTAAAGTAAACTTTGAATGAAATACTTTTTACTTGTACTTGAGTAGGTTTTTAGACCAGTACTAAACTCAATTTTAGCTGTAGTAACTGTAGTAATACTTGAGCACAACAGTCGTGTACTTTTTCCACCTTTGTTTATTTCAACAAGACAATGACTCTTCATGAGTTACGACAGCATGGCTTCACAGTAAAAGAGTGTAGGCAGTAGACTGGCCAACAAAAAGTCTCTTGTATGGCCCACTATGAAGCACAAAATATGACAATGGATACCCTGCACTTGGTATACAATACTGTGCAGAATTTAAGCTGAAGTAAGCCATGTAATCAGCCTGCTTTTGGGCATCATTGGGCAGGAAGGAGATTTTACACAACCCAGGTCATGCTCTGGATATCTTTACATCTTACAAGGGCCGTGGGAAAATGTTCCAATAAAAATATAACTGAAGTCTTCACCTTTAGGATGGAGTAAGGGGTGGATGTGGCGAGTAAGCATGGCCTAGGGAACCATTCGGGTAGGCAGTAGGGTTGCCACGAGCCCCTGATCCTGCTGTAAATTTCACAAACGCCGTGATGAATCCTTAGCACCCTGCATGCCTTAGACTTATTCACATGACTGTACATCCAGCAAGAATAGGTAGGATTTCCATTTTTAATACTTGAACAGTAAGTGTCTTGAGTCCCAGATGCTTAGAAGTTAGAAGGAAAGGTGATATAAAACAGAGGTAAAAATGCTCTTGTCCCAACTTTTTTGGAGCATGTTGCGGGCATCAAATTCAGAATGTGTTTATAGTCTTTAAAAATTGTATCATTTAGAACATTTAATATCATATCTTTGCATTGCATTCGATTGAATGTAGGTCAAAAAGGATTTGCGACTCACATTTTCACATTTTACACAATGTCCCACCTTTTTTGAATTGGTTTAGTTTGTACCTTTATATAGGAACATGGAGTAAAATGAGATCTATGGACTTCTAGGGCGTCTGTAGTATGCTGTTAAATTCATCCTGCCTTTCATTCAGAGCAACCTGAGACTGCAGTGATTCAAAGGAAATTTATAATCAGTGATCCTGAATTTGTCATTTAAAAGAGCTGTCATCACATTATTATGTATCGTCAACAAATTCTTTGTTATGTCAAAATGATAATTGTGTATCATCTGACTCAGCTGCCACATTTTCTTAGACTTACAGTAGTCCATGTTGTCTCAAAGCACTGGCTCACTCTTGCTGTGTCTTTCTAATTTGCTTAATGCACAGTGAAGTTTATGGAGAGGGATCTAATGCTTGGCCTGTTCTCTCTTTCAGCTCTTAACCCCGGTGCTGTGAGGAGCTCTGCCTCGTGGACAAAATTTGGGAGCATCAGTCCTGTTCTATCCTCTCCATCCCCAGGTCCCCTTCCCTTCCTCACCCTCTGCCAATCCTCACCACCCACGCAACGGCTTTCCCATAGATACTTGTTCCTCTTGCATAACGCAGGAACACGTTAGCATTCTGATCACTTACCATGCGGGTTGGGACTTTGTGAGGGAAGACAAGCAAGCAAAGGCGTATAGAAGTGAGATTTTTAAAAGGCAATAAAGAGAGGAAGAGATGCAGACCAAAGGAATGATATTTTTGGAAAAACTGAAGATGTAAAGATTTATATTTTGTACATTAAACTTTTAGTACGAGCTCATAAACAACCCAAGGCACGCAAAACAGACAATTCGCACGCACAATCCTCTGTTTAGTTCTCTTTATTAACTCGACTCACACGCCCGGTCTCATGATGATGTGCGAAGTGATGCCCACCATTTCTGAGGATGGGCGCAGTGGGACAGGTGGGGGCCCCTCTTCACCTGCCGGGGCAGGAGTCGGAGGCCCCGGCGGTGCTATGGGAGGAGGGGGCTTCAGAGGAGGGGAGCCCAGAGGGGACGAAGGAGGCAGCACGGGAAACCTGGAGTCTCTAATGGTGAACATGCTGACGGAGAGGGAGAGGCTGCTGGAGAACCTGAGGGAGACGCAGGAGAGCCTGGGAACGGCTCAGCTCCGCCTCCGCGAGCTTGGACACGAGAAGGAGTCCCTCCAAAGGCAGCTGTCGATCGCTCTGCCACAGGTACTGTAGTCTGTTAAATCTGTGAATACAGAGGAAGTTTTCATGTTTAATCCTCCTTCTTGTGTGGTTTATCCTCTGTGATATCAGTGTGTGGTTATGTATGAGTGCCTTCCTCTGAGTGTGGGGAGCTCATGAGACAGTAAGCCTTTGCAGTGACAGTTCATGCAGAGACACATCTAAAAAATGGAAGTTAAATACTTCCCTGTCGGAGTTTTTCTCCATAATTTTTCTAACTAATGGAAAGGGTTTATGTTCCTATCATCCTCAGGCTGTTTAGTCAAAGTAGCATCCACATTTTTCCTCTTATTGTGTAATCAGGTTTTATTATGTTTGTTGACCGTGTGGTTAGTGGATGATTAATGATGCTGGGAGCTAATATTTGTTTATGGCTTTGGATATGAGATTTTCTAGGAATTCTTCTTTGTTTTCTGGGCGAACAAGCTAATTAATTATAAATGGAATTTGAAGATTTTATCCAACATCAATAAAACCAACAGCTTTTTATTTTTTATGTTTTAAAGTATGCTTTCCTACTTTATTGTCTTTTCAGCACCATTCAGGAGGTGCCTTTATGATTTCAGTAGCTTCTAAAATGTGAAAAATGAGTCCGCACAAATTACCTCAATTCAGTCAGATTCACTGTAAACCTTCTGTGATTTGTAACAGCTCTAACTTCCATTATTAATCCAGTTTCTAGAAATAAAGTCAGCTCGTTTTTACATCTCAGTGCAGTCAGAGGAGTAATTGATGTTAAAATCTGATAGGAAACAGAAAAATGGCACAAGCACTTAAGTTACAGAGCACATTAAACAAAGTATCTCATTATTTTAAGACATTGCACAACTGTTTGGTTTCTCTGAAGCTTCTTTTTTTATAATTTAGTTGTTTGAAAAGTGATACAGTTTCATAAAAACAGAAAACCTCTGAATATAATTGGTACAAATCGCGTTATAATGAAAATGAAATGCTAATAAATATGTTCTGGTCCTATTCTGTAGCAGAAATTAAACTGTCAATTAAACCGCTAACAGAAATGTCTTCACTTGTTTTGGTGACAATTGATGTCATCACAAGAGGCATGACAAAATATCAATACAGCAACATACAGTATGTCATCCTGAAACATGATCCAATGATAAGATCCCACACTGTAAAAAATTATATGACCAATAAGTTACAACTTATTCCTATCATTTACATCCACTCAACATCATTATTTATGAAATTTGAACTTGATGTCATGAGCAAGGGTGGAAAGTAACTATTCACATTTACTCAGATTACCATAATAGAGTAGTTTTTTCTGCATATTTGTACTTTTTTGAGTACATTTTGAAATCAGTATTCACTTGACTTAAATAGGTTTAAAACACAGTTACTGCACTTTTACTTGAGTTCAATACTCTTGTACTTGTTCCGCCTCTGTTGAAACCGATCTAAGCTCAGCACTCTGCTATTTCAAATCTGGGGGGGAGGGGGTGTGGGCAGATTTTCCCATCATGGCCTTGGGCGGATTGTTTAGACATGTTTTACATTTGTTTAGTTGTGTTTAGATGTTGCTTCTTGTAAAGTGGCCCTGCTGGGGTTCTTTTGTTGTTAGACAGATTTGCACCACGAGTGAAGTTATCAACTGAGTTAGAATTCCTGCCTATGACTTTAGGTGCATCTAAAGGATACAAGATGCAGTGCTATGTGTTGCCTTGCAATGAGGTTGAGTCTCTGTTTTGTTTACCTTATCACAGATTTTCAAAAGTTACTGCACCTCTGTCATATTGGAAAATACTTCATGCTTTCAAAGTGCAGTTTAACTATATGTAGTGTGGACCAACACAGACAATCTTAAAGTTTTAAATTTGACTCTGTATGGGTTGAAATAACACTGTCAATTTTGCTGTGTATTTTACTTCACTACAAAAGTGTGACTTAGCTAAACAACCTGGTGTAAGATCTATTCTCTTGTTGTTTTTGCCAATAGGGAAACATCCAGTTCTCAATACTTTAAATAAAGTAAACTTTAAGTTAAATACTTTTTTCTCTTACTTGAGATCTATGGACCGGTGATATAGCTTTTACTTAAGTAAATTTTAACAAGAGTAACTGTACCTTCACTTGAGTACTATAGTTGTGTACCTTTCCACTTCTGGTCATGAGTCATTGCATAACAAGTCAAGGTTGTTAGTCAGTTTTAGTGAAATGGAAATTTCCCTGTGTCAACAATGTGAGTTTAAAAATGATAACTGGATCTCTTAGAAACTGATCGTAACCCCCAGTGTATAATAAAAATGCATGGTACAAATAGTGCTGGAAATTTGGTTATGATGTAAGTATTCATAATATTTGGGCAACTACTTCATACTGGATTTTAGGCTTGTCTCATCTATCATCTGCCAAAATTGTATTCCATGGAAAGGAAGCTATAAGTTGTGGTACTTGTTTAAATAAATACCTTTGAACAGTACACATCAAAAACTGAACTGTTAAATTCTCAGTGTTGTATATTTCAGAATTATTTTAACTCCCAAAGTATAAATTGAACTCCAATTCAGTTCTCTGTTGGGACCAAAAGAGACGTAAATGGCATTTTGCGAGTTCTGGAGAAAACAGGAAGTTTGAGATGCTCTGGGCTGCTGCTCATTGGTCAGATGGTGTGATGTCACTTTATGTGACATTAACTGATCTCCACTGATTGGCTGAGAAAATCATTCTGGTTCAGCTGTATTACAGAGAGTTTGGGGGGCGGCTGTGAAAGTGGTTGGCTGAAGTGACCATAACTGGTTCCTTGTCCCATTGTGTGAAGGTACCAACTCCCCAAAAATAATCAAATCAACACTCTGTGATGTGGACCCATACAGACACTGTGAAAGCGTCAGTATTTACTCTGGTGGTGTTGATGCTGTGCAGGCTTTTGTTTCTATCACATGGAAAAGGTTGTATTCTGGTGTTATTAGCACAGTTGCAGTTTATGTTTTGTTTTGATAAATATAGTTATAATTGTTTCAACTTTGAGAAGCATTTTGCAGCCTATTTTGAACAAACCTGCAATATACATTAAGGTTAACCTTTTGGATTCTGTTTTCACTGGACAGAAACTGAAGAGTTATGAAAATATGGGTAAGAGAGTGAGGATGGCATGCATCACAGTCACTAGTTGGGAGTTGTGCCAATAATCAGTATGTCTATGACATTTCTTCCATATTTGGGCCATACACTCTACAGAGTGAGTTAAGTCAGTGTCTCAAAATCTGTAAATTATCATTAATCCCCTGTATAAATAAAGGCAGGTTTGCCTCTCAGTTATAGAATGGGACTGCAGTTTTGTACACATCTAGATGAATGTAGGGCAACACCAATAAAGATAGATTGAGGTAAAACAGAAAAGAAACTAAAAAGGGACAAGAGTAGCCAGCTGAGAAGCTGACCCCTATCCAAACAAAAAAGGATCCCATAAAGCCAAGAGCCAATGGACCCACTGTGTCACCATCTGTATAGATCCCGCTCTGACTCTTCCTCTTTTCCCTTCTCCATGCAAACACAGACCAATTTAATGTGTCTACTATCAGCTGTTTCTGAACCATAACGCAGGTAATCCTAAACGTAAATATCTCATTCTCCTAACCTGCGTTTGCCTCTGAGCTCTGGGCTTTGATGCTGTTTTATAGAGACATGAAGAAATCAGCAGCAGTGGATCCTTTTCCTTTTGTTTAAGAAAATGTAAGGCTGGCTCTCCTATTTGCTGTTCCTGCGTTCTGCGGGAGTTTGAAAATGTATTCCCAACGGTGTTGTAAATGACATATCGATGCTGTGTTTTTTGGGGTCTCTCTTGTGCATTCCAGTGCAGAGCCATTGTGTAACAGTGTGATGTAATCCATCCATGAATGTGAGTTCACAGAGGAGGATGAGTGAGAGAGTGGTGTTGGGAACTGTGTCAGTGATTTACATGATTATTATGGAGGTTTACATCATGTGCGCCTTCATACATGCAGGGTCTCAGGTGTTTTGCAGAGCTGCCTGTATCTGCAGGGCTTTAGAAATGTATATATTTTTGTGTTATGTATGTTTAAGGAGAGGGGTTAACTGTCTTGATTTTCAGCATTACAAGATTTCAGCCAAATTACTATTTACTGCTTTAAACAGTGCAGCTGAACAGACACCACTTAAACTATTAAACCCGCTCATTTAAACAGTTTGTTTTCTTTGCCCCTGAATGCAGCTTGTGTGTTCCACAGGAGTTTGCTGTGTTGACTAAAGAGCTGAACGTTTGCCGGGAGCAGCTTCTGGAGAGGGAGGAGGAGATCGCTGAGCTCAAGGCGGAGAGAAACAACACACGTGTAAGATGTTTAGCAGCCATTTTGCCTATTAGCACTGTAACAGCCTCAGTGTTATCCTCCTCACCCATTGTGCTTGTGTGGGTGTGACACTGTTTCATTTGCTTGTTTTTTTCCTCTTTGTGACTCTTTTTGTCCCTATCTGCTTTCCTTATCACTCCTTTTCCCTTTATGCTAACCAACACTCACTCGCCATCCTTTTCCCTACCTTTATTTACCCTCCATCACATCCGCTGTGCCCCCGTCCTTCAAACTTCCTTCTTCTACTCCTCTCCGGCCACTTCTTCACATCCTCCTGTCATTTTCCCCTCTCTCACCCATTCTCCTGACCTGCTTACTCCTGTAGTTGTTGCTGGAACACCTGGAGTGTCTGGTGTCTCGCCACGAGCGCAGTCTGAGGATGACGGTAGTGAAAAGACAAGCCCAGTCCCCAGCAGGGGTCTCCAGTGAGGTAGAAGTCCTCAAGGCCCTCAAGTCTCTGTTTGAGCACCACAAGGCCCTAGACGAGAAGGTGGGTCGGACTGTTAGCTCCTGTTAGCTTTTCCTAATTGCACTGAAAATGGTGGCTGGCTTGCTTTTTTTTTAATCTCACACTAATAATTATATAAATACTATATCTACTACAATTCCCTTACAATGTTCCTGCTTCAGTGTAACATCTAAGTATGCAGAAAAAAAACCCTATCTATTTAGTCTTTTATTAGAAATTTACAGTCCTCAATGGCCTCAATTGAAGGATAAATCTCTGCATTTTATTGGCTTATATGTCTTAGAAGTAGCAGTGTGCTTTTGATGCAAACTAGAATAGATCCCTTGGTAAATATTTTTTAAGTCTTACTGAAGAGTCTCAAGCCTCTAATCATGAGATTAGATCCAAAATACTAAAAAAGTCCAACAAAGGACATGGCAGTGCTCAGAAATATCGTACATGAACCTATTAAGTGTTCAGTTCATTTCATTGCCTTACAATCTTGTATTGTACCTGCATCACAAATTGCCAAAAGAGTCAGTTGAGTGATATTACTTCAACCTCACAGGTCCGAGAGAGGCTCCGTGTGGCCCTAGAGAGGGTGTCCATGTTAGAGGACCAACTAGCAGCGTCTTCTCAAGAGGTAATGTTCATTGTGATTGAAAGATTTTCTTATTTCATGTGTGGTTTAGTGTAAAGAAGTAACGTTTATTTGTCTTGTCTGTTTGCCTATTTTGTCTCCCTCTTTCCAGGTAATCTCTTTAAGAGACCAAATTAAAAGACGTCAACAAGGGGTGGACGGCGGGAAAGATGTAAGGGAGGGTTTTCTGCATGTTGGTTCCAGTAGTTTTTGTGTTTGTGATAGCCACAAGAGCACCAGTAGAAAAGTAGATGTATGGGTACCATGGTGTGTCATTGTGATTTTAGTTCTATGTCCTTCCTTATCCATATGCCACATTTACTTCCTTTACACCCTCAGCTGATTGTAACTACTTATTTCTCTTCGCCACTGTCATTATATCTATGTTGTCATCATTGTAGCGACTACCAAATGGTCCTTCCACTGGCCTGGAGGATGGCGAGCTGGAAAGACAACGAGAAGGGGAGATAGAGCGACAGAGAGCCGAACTCTCCCAGCTCAGAGAGAGGCTGGCCCTCATGTGCCGACAAGTGAGTTTGTTTCTCTATATAAAACACTGTGAGGAGCATTTGAGGTTTGGTACTTCTGTAAAGGGACATTTTGCTATCTTTCATGATTTTATTTTATTTTTTTATCACAAGTCAGTTCTGTTACTCTCCCTTTATGTCTGTCAGTGGATTTTAGAAATTTTAAATCAACAAGTGTGATGTGGAACTGAAAGTAAACAAAGGAACTGTCACCACAAAAAAAAAAAAAAAAACTCTTGAAGATTACGGAAAAATTTGCTAAACTGACAGATGCAGTAAAAAACAGGAAAACTGAGTGCATCTGTGACTATAATAAACTGTGTAACCTGTAAACTGATAAACATTTGTAGTGATGAACATACTAACTAGATTCAGCCAATCTAATCAGTGATGCCAAAATTTCCAACTTTACCAGTCCAACACCTTGTAACTCAGTTTTATTTATTTTGTTTATTTATATGTATTTAACCAGAAATACTTCACTGAGATTACGAATCTCATGTATAAGAATGTCCTGGCCAAGACAGACAGTAGCACATCTAACTAAGTTACAGACATGAAACAACAACCAACTCAACATCTACAACCTGATGCATCTTCCTCCAACACCATTAATCTACTTTAAAACAGTTGACAGACCAGCACCCTGGACATAATCTCTTTTTGCAGAAGATTGCAGTCTGCAGAAACAGCATACCTGAAACTTCTTTTACCCATTTCAAGACAGAATTTGGGCACAGAGAGCAAAAGTCAGTGTTGGCACTGAGTCATAGAAGGAAGGCTGTAGCCTCCAGCACTTTACACAAGAATAAAATACCACAACTATGAGGAAAGCGGGTTTAGTGATTTTGTCTATGTGCAGGCTACGAAGGCCAACCAACTCAATCATCAAAAACACAATGATGAGTTAGGGGCTTAAGCTTTTTTTAAGTAATGATCAGAAATATAATGTACAACAGTATGAAAGGGCCCCCCTGAAAGATAGAAAAATAAAGATAATCTGTGGATTTTTTAGAAATGTTGATCTTTTTATAAAGAAAAGTAAACCATTTTTGTTTTACATTATAGTGTATATTCACAAGAACCAAACTCAGTATTTCTGACTTTAAAAAGTCAGAAATTTACATAAAATTTGAAAAATAACTTGAAATTACAATGTTAGGACCATTGCATGTTTTGATGTCATGAACTCAAACGTTTCACATTTTTAATGTCTCAAATTTACAATATTGTGAAGTCAAGTCAGGGGACTGTTAGCTTTTCTTAGATCCAAATAGGGGGAAGGAAAAAAGGTTGTGAATCACTAGTATACACTAGGGGTGTGACGGGATGCTTATCTCACGGCATGAGACGAGATTTAACACTTTTTTTTATTTTTGGAAAAAATATATGAGTGGAAAATATGGTCTTTATATGACTGAAAGTCATAATTGCAAAGCAGTGAGGTCTATTCAGGAATGTTTAAACTCCTCCTGTACTGAATAGGCTATCGGTGCTTACACAGTTTGTGTTGTCTAACTCTGACTCAAACTGTACATTTAAATGCTCTTCAAATCAGACCTTTCATTTTAACAATCTACCACATTTATATTTTACTACACTATGCACTCATTGCTACAATTACAATAATAGTAAAAGCATTTAGATTATTTTGAAAGTAATTTAAAAACTATTTACAACAATATGCACAACAATATAAAGCACTGCATCAGTAAAATCGAACTTTTTCTCATCCTCTTTAAGGGCATCCATATTTAAAACACTAGAGAAGTAGATTATTTTATCATTTAGTGGTCTTTTTTTTTTTTTTCTCATGAGCTTTGACAGTGTTGGACATGATGCACAGATGAGGGTGTGTGTTAATGTGTGTGCGTTGGTGAGCGAGTGTGTGTCTCTGCTCTGCCAGCTGTTGGATAACAAACATGGCGCGTTTAGCTGGAGCTAGGACTTCACTTTTTGGAGCTAACAGTTGACTCTGTGGTGTTCAGCATGAGTTTGTTTTGATAAGTTTACTCCTGCAGTATAAAATGCCCGCATACACGAACTCGCAGGTTTCCAGCAGCAGTGTTTCATCATTTCGGACCATCATGATAAACTTATTACGCATTTGTGGATCATGTGCGGCCCAAATGGTGCACGCGGAGGAGGGGCCAGGGGATGGAGCGGTGACTGAATGGGTCACGGATCAGCTCCGTTTCTTCATTAGCTGTCAAACCAACAGCTTTAAAGTGTCCAGGGCATCTTTGTGATCTATAATAACTTCCAGTTAGGTATTGTTTTCTGTCAGGAGAGCTGCTGCTCCTGGTGTCTTGGCAATATTGATCTCGCGAGGTGATTTTCACCTTGATGAGACATTTCGTGACATTTTGGTCTCGCGAGATCTCATCACACCCCTAGTATACACTATCTAAATACTTAGGGCACTGAGGAGTGATTTATTTCTGTAAAATTTAAGCAATCCAACTACTAATACTAGTAACTGCCTGTACAGACAAGAACAATGCTGACTGTGATAGTGCAGTGATAAGGTTTTTAATTTCCTGTAAGTAGAGATTCTGGAGATAAAAGGTTATGATGCAACAACAATGATATTTCAGGGAACAAAGAGTCACTCACCATATCTGCCTACATAATGGAATAAAACCCCAAAACAGTGCTTCCCAGAGTGTGGGCTGGGGCTCACTGGTGGGCCCTGGGGGTGCAGCAGGTGGGCCATTAAAACCATAATTTCAATATTTACATTTTTAAATTTGAAAATGAAAATCAAGTTTTAGCTGATCTTATCAAACTTGATTACATATTAAACTAATTTTCAAATTCCAGTAAGGAACAAAAAGAAACACGATTTAACTTCACATATCAGCTTTGAATCAGTTATTTTGTCTGACGTTTAAAGCAGGTGTCATGGTTTAACTGGTGCCAAGTTATCTGGTGTCGTTCAATTAAGTATTCAAGTATGCTGCATAAATGTGACTAGAATATGGTTAATGGTGTCACAGCATACATTTGAAGAGATTAATGTTAGAAAAGAAAATATAGGTGACTTAAAAGATGTCTGTTTGAACAAAATAAATATTGGTTGCTAATCAGTTGACCTTTTTGTAACTTTGTGTGGCGTTAATTTATGAAAACTAGGCATCTGCACTGAAATTCTCCGTTAATGAAATAAAAATAAGAATGTAAATACTTTAAGTTTAATGTTATGGTTCAATGAAGGTTTTGGTTTTTTAGGTGTAAGATTGGGCTATGTGCACAGAAATTTGGAAAAAGCTGCCTCAAAGCATGAATTTTCTATTAAACTGAACTCTCTCATACACTCCCATTGATGAATGTTTTACTTGGTCACACCTGCACAAAAAAAAAAATATTCACATTAGTCATCATGGTGAGGAAAATTTCACTTCCCACAAACAACACCACAGTAAATTTAACACTCTTCACACATCTTTAATATATCAAGCATATTTCTGTTCTTGCTTTTTGGTGACATGTCTCTTCTTTTGACTGCTTTGTTTTATTGTGCAGTGTTGTTTTAATTTCTTGTTTCATGTTACACACTTTAAGCTACTCCACCTTTATAAAAGGCTTCATACAACCAAAGTTTGTCATAATGTTACAATGAATGTCACTAAAAATACTCAAAAATGGCATTTTGTTTATAGATAACTATATGAATGCTCAAATCATAAATAAAACAAATACTTTATATGTTTTATGTAGATAAAAAAAAGTTAAAAACAAAAAAAGCTGTCATAGATTTGGGAAAATTATGTGTAATCATGTGGAGATTTTGTGTGAAATTAGTGAATATATTTGTGATACATTTTTTTAAGAATTTTGAAATATTAGTAATTCAATAAATAAAACCACAACTTTTAGCTCCTACAATCTGGCTTTTGAGCTGATCCAGACTTCCATTAAGTACAGAAATAAACAAGAGCATTTGTACTGTATCATTGAGGTTGTGCTTCTTTATTGCATTCTATTAATGTTTATATAACAGGTTTAAATAGTGAACTCCATTACACTGAGATTATCTGCAAGCTTTACTGACAGTATTTCCCCAGAAGGAGGGGCTCGCTCTGTTCAGTGCATCTGCTGGTCTCCCTCCTCCCTCATGTGGCCACTTAAGTTACTGCAGCTTCCTTAAATAGCCACAATTGAACTCTATAGTTCACAGTCACATGTGATTTAAATGTAATCATAAAGTACTGCATTGAATATCTTGGTTCGGCAGTGTTTTTAGAGATCCAACTAGTTTACCCTGACTGTCCTGTTAAAACATAAAGACAATCTCCATCTGGTTTACACTGGTGTGTCAGACTCTCAGCCTGTTACACTTATGTCAGTGATGCTTTTAACAGTCCTTCATCGATCAAACAGACATGTGTAATGAATCATCTGCATGTCCTTTTTTGCTCTCGGTGCTGTGGCGGTTAACACTGACTCACGTAGGTTCAATCTGTGTCGTCTTGTGTCTCGTTGTGGTGTCACGTCAGGTTGGGGAAATAGAGGAACAGCTTGCGGCCGCCAGGAGGGAGGTGACGAAGTCTGAGGAGGCCAATCAGAAGCTCCAGAGGGAAGTGAAAGAGGTCTGTAGGGCCAATCTGTCTCTTCCTGGCCGGGACCATGAGCTCCTGCGAGCCTCAGGGATCCGAGAGTATATTTGACCACAATGGGCGTGTGCTGGAGGAGATGCAATGTTAAGATTGAAGGATAGAGCATTTCTAGTTTTATATTTTGAAAAATGGAATATAAAAGTCCAACTACAGAGCTGAAATAATTAATAAATAAATAAATGAATATGTCATGAGAAATGTATGTATATCATGCAAGTCTTCACTGCATTTTAGCTTGTTTCATGATACATTTTGGTTTCTTACAGGCTCTTTGCCAAAGGGAGGACATGGAGGAAAGGATAACAACGCTAGAACGCAGGTAACCTTTGTTGCAATAACTCAACTCAACTCAACTCAAACTTTATTTATAAAGCACGTTTAAAACAACCGGGGTTGACCAAAGTGCTATACAGATCAGAGCAGTGCAGATACAATACCAAGATACATAAACACAGTGCAAATATATATATATTAAAAGTTAAAAATTAGTTAAGATTTTGCCAGATGTCCACTCAACCTTGATTAAAAGCCAGGGAGAAGAGGTGAGTCTTGAGAGATAATTTAAAAACCTTAATTGATTCCGCAGAGCGGATATGCCAGGGCAAGTTGTTCCAGAGTCGAGGGGCAGCTGTCACAAAGGCTCGGTCACCTTTGGTTTTGTACCTTGTTTTGGGGGTGACCAACAACTGACTAGACGATCTCAGTGTTCTGACAGGGACATGGTAGTGGAGGAGCTCAGTCAGGTACTGGGGGGCTAGGCCATTAAGAGCTTTAAAAACAAACGATAAAATTTTAAACTCTATTCTAAAAGCAACCGCAATAAAATAATCCATTCCTGGTTTCAGTGGGGACCCCACACTTTTAAAAAATCAGTATTTCATACTTAATCTTTAATAAACGCAGCAGAAGGACCATATGGTTCACCTGTTGGCTGACGCCTCTTCATACACCTCTGAAGTTATTTTACAAAAATTTAATTAATGAAAAATGCAGCAGTGCGTGAAGCCTATGTTGCTGTGTTTTTGGAAAGGTTGAATGTAAAGTTACAGCTCATACTGTCCAAGGTTTTTTATTTTGGACACCTTGATGGCATGATTTACTGATGCTTTAATTAATAAATCAGACTAGAACTGTATATTTGAAGGATATAATACCTCATATAAGTGCAAATAGATTATTTATTGGCTGAAGGCTGCAGCTTTAATAACTGGGTCTTGTCTTGATGACGATTGTAGGTACCTCAGCGCCCAGAGGGAGGCAACTTCTCTCCATGATATCAAAGACAAGCTGGAAAACGAGCTGGCCAGCAAGGAATCGCTGCATAGACAGGTGAGAAATGTATCAAAATGTCCAAATGCAGTTTAAACAAAACTCCTTGTCATGTTTAATGTTGCATTTCTGTCTGACATGGTCAAATATTTCAAATACAGAGTGAAGAGAAGAACAGGCAGCTACAGGAGCGTCTGGATGAAGCCAAACAGAAGCTCCAGCAGACTCTACAGAGGGCAGAAACGCTGCCTGAAATCGAGGCCCAGCTGGCCCAGAGAGTTGCTGCTCTCAATAAGGTGCTTTGAGTACAGCGTTGATGCTGATTAGAATTTAGAGCTGATTGTAACATGTAAGCAAAGGCTGATTTCTACTTCTGCGCCAGATCTCCGCCAAAGCATATGTCATAGGTTTGTTAAGTCCTTATGCACCTCTTCAAAAATGTAACTACATGTTGGAACAATGCAGAACACAAGCCCTGTGATTGGTCAGCTGGGTAGAATTGGGTCTCTGAATCTCTGTGCAATGTTTACAGGCATATTCACCCTCATTTATCAAATGTAAATGCACCAGAAATTTAAGAGTACGGTCATTTCAACGTATAAATCACTATTTATCAATCTGGACACGAGTGTACGTTATGCTCAAATCCAATACCAGGACTTTTAAAATATATTCAACATTAAACCATAGCTTTGACAATCCCTGTGAGCAACATTACTTTTTAAATGATGTTGAGCTGCGCAAGCTTTCAGTTGATTTCCTTGTCATTTGATATTATATTTAACGAATGAGTATTTAGTTGTACACTGTAATATAACTTGTAAAATATTGTGGAATATTTAAGAAGGAAAAAATCTGTAGATACTTAAGATAGAAAAAGAGGAAACTCAAGAGGAAACAATCACATTTTTAGTTTCTTAAATAGCAAATATTTTAGACCGCTGTGACAGAGTGACAGAGATCATCCCCATGCTTTTTGATGTTTTACTTGTTTGGACGGTCTTCAGTAACATTTCCTTGCATTTATAAAGGCGGAAGAGCGCCATGGTAACTTTGAAGAACGACTACGACAAATGGAAGCTCAACTTGAGGAGAAGAACCAGGAGCTACAGAGGGTAACATTTATATTTCATTATGTGGCCACATTTACCATATAAGGCCAAATTTAAAGAATATATTACAATCTTGTTGCCTTGTTTGATTCCAGGCGAGGCAGAGGGAGAAGATGAACGACGAACACAACAAACGCCTCTCAGACACGGTGGACAAGCTTCTGTCTGAGTCGAATGAGAGGCTGCAGCTCCACCTTAAAGAGAGGATGGCAGCACTGGAGGAGAAGGTACCGAGTAGAATTAGAGTCAAACATATTTGTGATGAAATATAAAGTGTTTTAAACAGATTGTTCTGCTTCTCCTTTACTAGAACGCTCTCTCAGAAGAACTCGCCAATATGAAGAAAATTCAAGATGATCTTCTAGCCAATAAGGTATTTGCCCTTTCAAATGGGTGCTGCTTTTTTCTGAGGTATTTTTTCTTGTTTCTCAACAACCTCTTAACCACTGGCTTCAGTTTATTTATATCGAATTAACAGTCTTGTCCTCACTGTGGAGGTTGTTGACCTTTAATTATTGAGAATCAAACTTCTTGTTATTCTCAAGAACTCAACTTTTCTCCACAAACAGTACACCTAATGACTAATGTTTAACAAAGAAAGGTCATTTTCCCTTGGAAAAAAAAAGTGTACTTTCTCCTCTGGGTTTCAGGAGCAGCTCCTCGCTGAGCTGGAGCGGATCCAACTAGAGCTGGATCAGCTGAGAGGCAGACCTGGCTCTTCTTACTCCAGGTTAGACACAGTGTACCTCAATAGGACTTTATTTCTAAAATTTGTCCTACATTTTCTAGATGGCTTCATAAAAACAAAGACTCCCATGGGATTATTTATGTCTTAGTCTTGTTTGAGAACAAATATTTGTTTACTGGCGTGTTGTACTTCCACTTGTTTCTTCTTCTCACAGTAAATTATTCATACTGTATCAAGAATGTTTTGCCATGCCTGAAAATATGCAAATATTATTTACAAATGCATCTTATTTGTTTTGTATTGTTATTTTAGACCCAGAAAATGAGAACGTTGTGATTTTTTTTAGGGCTGTTGCATAATAACTGAATTCTGGATCTCACCTTAGGGCGGGCAGCGTGAGCTCACTTCCCTCCACCCTTTTTCGAAGATCTCTTCCAGGGAGTGCTTCGGAGCTGCGGTACCCTCAAGGTGGAGGCTCCCTCCCAGCCGGCTACGGCAGCTCCTCTGGCGGGGTGGTGGTCAGGAGGACACACCGCGGCCGGTGGGGGGGCAGTAGAGATGACAGCGGCAAGGTCTTAACCTCACAGAAACATAATCATGACGATCTTGATGTTATTTGTTCTTAAGATGATAATTTACTGCTTTGTCTTTGTAACTTTTCCATTTTTAAAGTATGGTGACTGGGATGGCAGTTCTATGATGGGTCCTGGGTATGAAGGTGGAGTGGAGGGAGGATGCTCTGATGATGAGGACGACAGGGAGACTCTGTTTGGATCTGAGCTGCTCTCCCCCAGCGGACAGACAGATGTACAGACTTTGGCTATCATGCTACAAGAACAACTGGAAGCAATCAACAAGGAGATTAAGTACGATTTATTTTGATAATATTATTCTTAATACAGTAAAAAAAAAAAAATATATATATATATATATATATACATATATATATATATGTATACATACATATATATATATATATATATATATATATATATATAAATATATATACTAGCTGTGGTCGCTTCATAAAATAAATAAAAGGGTATGTCATGTTCACTAAGCTGCATGTTAAACCCTTACTCACACAATCTTTCCTCAGATGTCCAGCCATTTTTTATATATACTGTATGTTTTGCCATTCGGTTGTGTTTTTCTGGTTCTTCTTGAGCTGTTGGCTACATTTCTCTACACTGCATCTAGAGGTATTGCAACATCTGGTCTGTATCTTCCTGAAATCTTGCAGAAGTATGGACTAAATGGAGTCCAGTCTAGACAGCTCTGTCCATATTCAGAAGGAGAGCATTTAGAAGCCTCAAGGCAGTCGATATTTTTGCCTGTTTTTTGAAGGAAGTAGGATTTCTGTTATAATAAAGGGAGTAAATAGCCTCCCTTTTTTTTCCTACAGGCTCATCCAGGAGGAGAAGGAGAGCACAGAGATGAGGGCAGAAGAAATAGAGAGCCGGGTCAGCAGTGTGGCTCTCGATGCCTCACCTCTTCCACCTTCCTCGCTGGGAGGACGGGACAGTGTCGGTAGGGGGTACATGACTCCATCCATCACCTCCTCCACATTGGCGTCTCCTTCGCCACCCAGTTCTGGACATTCCACACCTCGGCTGCCACATTCCCCTGCCAGGGAGTCCGAAAGACAGGTATCATGTCAATGTGAGAAAGTGTTGCATTAATTAGATGGATTTCCGGAAGCTGACCCGATTCTTTTCACCCTACAGAACAGCAAAGAGGGTGAAGAATGCAGAGCACTGGCCCTGATCGACTCAAACCCTCCTGTTCCTCGAGCACTGCGTTTGGACAGAATGACACACACTCACCCTGGGGCAGGCCTGGACGACCATCGTGAATTTCGCAGGTACTCTAAAGAAAGGCTCTAAACAGATTAGCTTTTAGATGCAATGTCTGCAATGATTTCATTTTTTCCTTCCTGTGCTCTTGTAGTCTCTCTGCTGATGGTGCCACCACGGCTAGCCAGGACTCCCTCCACAAAGCCAGCAAAAAGAAAAGCATCAAGTCATCCATTGGTCGTCTCTTTGGCAAAAAGGAAAAGGGGCGTATGGGTGCACCTGGACGCGAATCTGCATCACTGGGTCAGTTACTGGAGAAACTGCACATCCTGCATGGTTGCATATACTATCTTTAATATCAGAGCACCCTAAACAGTGAGGACGTTATCGGTTCTAACTACAATTTTTAACCTTCGATCTCTTCAGCCTCAACGCCCTCTGATGACCTGGGTTCAGCAGACCCCTTAGGACTGACCAAACTTGGGACTGGGACAGTGGAGAAAGACAGACGCAGCAAAAAGAAGTGAGATTGGTCACTTTTTTACATATAAATGTTATTCAGAAAGCTAAGGTTGAATGTTATGCTGATGACACCACTTTATATGTTCCATTACAATACATAGATGCTGTTTTTACAGTATAACTCAACTGAACAGCTTTTTACTGTCATAATTTTGTCAAATCTAAGGCTAAAAAGATACCATTATGTTGGATATGAAACTGTCGGATTGGCTTTTGGTCTTTGTTTTGATGACCAGGAAAAGGCGAAACTGCTTAGTCATGGTTCTTGCAGCTTTAATAATTTTACGAAATTTAATCCACACTTTCCCAAAAGGATTTAAATTTCATTCTGGTTATATTTTATCTTTATTTTGTATAGATTTTTATAATGCTCTGTACAACAGTATTACTTAATTTTCACTTTAAATAGGTCCAAAATGCTGCTGCTTGAATTATTTTCTATAATTTAGTGAGGAAGCAACAGTGTAGTACTGATGGCATTGTGTCATATATCCCATTACAACCTACTTACAGTGCTTTTGCAGTAGTAGCTTCTATTTGGTACAATTTGCTGTACCTCTCGAAGGTTTTTCTAATTCTCAGAGATTTGCAAAAAGTGTCAATTTTCCAATTTTCCTGTTTCCTCTAGCTTTACATAGCAGGATGACAAGATTTTTGCCCTCTAGCATCTACTTCTTGTTCATTTCTCAGATTATTTTTAAGTTTTTTACTTTCCTCAAGGCATTAGGTGAGAAGAAGGGTCATTGCCCTACAGTTTGTTGTGCAAGATGCAGTTTTAGTCATTTTTTGTTCTGTGTCCTATATACCATTGCTGTGATTATACCAGTATAAGATAATGAGCTATGAGCTATTGTGACTCCCTCATTGGGTCATAATCCCATATTTAAAGGGGACATAACAGAAAACACATAAATTTGGGTATCTGCGGTGTCAGCCGACCCACAAAATGTGAAATAAGCCAACCCATTGCTTTGTTTATTGTCCACCTATGTCTGAAAAATGAAATCTGACTCATCTGTGCTCCTTGTGATGCCATAATGTTAGTCATTATAATAGAACTCAACCCTCACCTGGTATCTCCACCCACGCCCATGGAAGCATGCAGCAGTACTTGAGTTGGCACACCCCTGGATAGAGAGGGGCATGAAAGAGACACATAATGTTATGCAATAAGCTGTGCAAAGCTCAGGACTGATTGATGATGACAGAACTTATGATCACCATTATTAAACATTAGTACTCATTGATTTTACTACCTGTGCATCACATGTACACCGCATTCCACATTATTATGCAAATTACATTTTTCTTTTATTTTCCTAAATATTAATGCAGTTGACATTCAGAATATTTTTCAAGTCATCAGCCGTTAGAGCATAATTCAAATGTTTTTGAACAAACTTCATAATGATAACCATTATTTTTTTAAGAATACTAAATACTAACGCTTGACCCGTTTTAGAAGTAGTTTTGCAAACAGTGGCTTGCTTTAGCTTCAAAAGCATTTGCTAATGCTATTGTAGCTACATTAGCTTATGTATAACATAGTTACCTTTGGACAACGACAGCATCTTAAGAACGATTGATAACGCAACATGGTGAAAAAATATGGGACTGACAAGAAATAGCTACACAGAAACCACATGACTCAGAGTTTAGTGAAAATAATGAAAAACATCACTGGAAACCTCTTTCTCCATCTGAAAGACCCCCCAAAACACTGCATTTTATATATTGGTGCATTTGTATTTTATGGTACTGAACTCTGTCAATTGGGGAGCCATATTAGACAGTCTGCTAGTCGTTTTCTGATTGTTCCTAGAGCCCAACTCATGACCAAGGGCCATGGGATTTTGTAGTCCAGGCCATCACTTGTGAATGACCCATGTGTTTAATCTGTAATTAGCTTTAATTCTCTCATATTCTTTGAAAAAGTGTTTATACATTGAAAAAAAAATCTTACGAAAGCATGTTGTTACTTGGTAAGAAAGGTTCTGTAGAGGACACAGCTCGGCAGGAATGTTACCGTATCAAAGATCCGAAGTTTTCTATTTATAAAGGAAGACTGTGGTAAGATGAGATATGAAAAAATGAATCTGTCAAACTTGTGTTTTCCACTCTCTCTGCCAGGCACGACCTGTTGGAGGAAGCCTGTCGTCAGGGTCTGCCTTTCGCCTCATGGGACGGTCCGACTGTTGTCACATGGCTGGAGGTGAGGCATGAAACAGCAGTGTTAAACTGGAGGCTCAGTTCAGCTCAGGGTATGGATATAATGTGTCACTAATGTGTTTATATTGCATCCTCACTGAGATAAATTGAAACAGCTGGGGTAATTTTAGTAATAGGGTCAGGTTAGGGCGTGCACACAGCTAAAAGTGACCCTCACCTGATAGTTTGTGAAGTATCATCGTGACACTTACATCCTCTTTCTGTTTATCCAGCTGTGGGTCGGGATGCCGGCGTGGTACGTTGCAGCATGTCGTGCCAACGTGAAAAGCGGGGCTATTATGGCTAACCTGTCAGACACAGAGATCCAGAGGGAGATTGGTATCAGCAACCCTCTGCACAGACTCAAACTACGACTGGCCATCCAGGAAATGGTCTCCCTCACAAGTCCGTCTGCACCTGCAAGCACTCGTTCTGTAAGACTCCAAATAAGAAGGCATACAAACAGAAATATCACATTCCCACACAGCTGGACATAAAATGAATTTGTTTACTGTTTACAGTCGACCAGTAACATTTGGATGACACATGCTGAGATGGAGTCTCTTACTGCTGCCACCAAACCAGTAAGAATATCACGTTTCATACTGCATACAGTCAGTATTTTAGGATAAAGTCTGGTGTATGTTTATAGCTGTACTGTTTTTGTTTTGATTTTGGGTAAAGGTCTCACATTTTTCTTTTTCTTTGTCTCTGATTAGGCGTGTTTGGCTTCCCCTTTCCCTGACTATTCCTGTAGGATCTGTTTGGATGTAGTGCTTTTTCCAACTAATTCTCACTCACTAACAAAACTTTTCCTCCCTCTGCCCTCCCCTCTCTTCTTCTCATTTGGATCCTGATTCTCTGTAACACGCACAAACACACGCTCCCCCTGGTCTTGCCCTCTTCTTGCGACTATCTCTCCCTTTCTCTCTTTGATTCCTTCTCTGCCTGAACCTCAAGGAGCAAAAAGAGTTCAGCTGGGATCAGGTATGTTTTTGCCATTAAAGAAAAACATCAGTGTACTGTGTCATTTAATGTTAAAGCCATTGTTCATGAGAAACGTTGGTTTAATATCCAGGAAACACAGAGTCTCTAATTCACTAATAAAAGACTCTGACCAGAAAAAAAAAACTCCAAAAATTGTATATTGTTTCCCCTCTTAAGGTCCAATTCACAAAGCATATAGCACTGATTTTATCAGGTGCAAACATGCTAAAAATGTTGTCAAACACTGGCATCCTTGTTGACATCTCCACACATGTGGATGAAGTGTCCAACTGGGAAAAATAGTTATGTAAAAGTAACAAGGAATCACTTTATTTACACTCTTTCAATGAACTTTAAGTCACACATAGGTCGAATCATTGTCGTTATCACTGGAAATTTTGCACATATCACCTTAATATTATTACAGGCTCTTACAGGCAATGGTCATATACTATTTAGCATAGAAACTGTGCAGGTTAATGAGTAGATTTAATCTGACACAAAAATAGACTTTAACATACAGTTCTGTTAAAAAGTATTTACCTCCCTGATGTTTTTTTTGCATATTTGTCACACTTAAATGTTTCAGATCATGAAAAATATTTTGATATTAGACAAAGAAACCAGAGTAAATACAATGTGCAGTTTTTAAGTAATGATTTGTTCATTAAGGGAAAAAGCCATCCAAATCCATCTGGCCCTATGTAAAAAAGACATTGCCACCTAAACTTAGAAGCTTGTTGTGCCACCCTGCACTGTAAAATGCCACATCCATTTTACTCAGAAACATTAAGTTGAATTAACTCAGTTTTCTGTAACCTGTTCTAAATACTCACTCTAACCAAGTAACTTGTACTTCTTGGCCATAACAACTAAAGGGCTCAATTAACTTTAGTTTACTTGGTTTAAACAAAGTTCCTGAAAACTTGAATTAACATTTGAATCTTGGGTTTTAGCAATTAAAATAATTTATTTTAAACTAGTAGTGAATACTTAAATAGTTACCTAAATAGCACACTAAAAATAAACACATTTTTTAACTCACAAAAGTCAAGTGTAGTTTACTTGTTATTTTTGAGGCAACAAGCTTCCTTATTGTTTTATTATTATTATTATTATTACATAATAATTTAAAAAAAAAGAAAAAAAATAATGATTAAAAAAATAATTATTATTACATAATTATTATTATTATTATTATTTTTATTATTATTTTTATTATTATTATATTATATTATTATATTATTATTATTATTTTATTATTATTATCATTATTATATTATTATTTTATTATTATTATTTTATTTATTGTTTTGTCCTTATTGTAAGCTCAAGTAATTTTGTTTTACAGTGTGTGTGGCAACAACTACAAGCACGCATTTGTGATGAGTCTTTTACATTCCTGTGGAGGAATTTTTGGCCACTCTTCTTAGCAGAATTGTTTTATTCAGCCACATTTGAGGGTTTTCAAGCATGAACGGCCTGTTTAAGGTCAGTCCACAGTATCTCAATAAGATTCCGGACATCGACAAGACCACCCCAAAACTTTCACTTTGTTTTGTTAAGCCATTCAGAGGTGGGCTTGCTGACTTGTTTCGAATCATTGTTCTGCTGCATAACCCAAGTACGCTTCAGCTTGTGGTCACAAAGTTTTAAGCCAAATGAAACGAGATGATTAATTAATCAATTATTATTGAGTCATGAACACTGACCTTAACTGAGTCAAGTGAGGCCCGCAGGTCTTTAGAGGATGTTCTGGGTTCTCTTGTGACCTCCTGTATTGATCATTGATGCGCTCTTGGGTTAATTTTGGTTGGCCGACCACTCCTGGGAATGTTCACCACTTTTCCAAATTTTCTCCTTCTTCTTTGTGGATAATGGCTCTCAGTATGGTTTGCTGGATTCCCAAAGCCTTAGATTCAGCTTTGTAACACTTTCAGGTTTCATCTGTTCTTGAATTCCTTTAGTTTTAGCATGATTTGTTGCTTTTTGAGATCTTTTTAGCTAACTTCACTTTGTCAGACATGATCATAATCAATTCCTAATTGAAACAAAGGGGAGGGTGGCTTTTACTGTTTTTTTTTTTTTCATAGGGCCAGGTAAGTTTGGATGGATTTTTCCCTCAATACATGAAATCATCATTTTAAAATGCATTTTGTACTTATTCAGTTTATCTTCGTCCAAAATTGAAATGTGTTTAATGATCTGAAATTTTAGGGATTATCTAACACTTTTCTTGTGTTTTGTGAATTTGGTCATGCCTTTTTTGACTCATTTCACATCATTGACGCATTTCAGACTCTCTCCGGATCCCAAATATAGTTTCTGGCTAGCTAGGTTTATCTTTTATTCCCTTTCATAATATGAAATATTATCTTATTTGTTGAGAAAAGACATGATGATGAATTTATGTTTCATTTATGTAAGATGTTTTATGTTTGCATTTATGTAAGATTTTAGCTAACACTTTCTCTGACATATAGAGGGTGAAATGTGGTACAGTTCTCATAAGATGGTAATAATGAAGGATCCATATGGAGGCACACTTAGAGAAAGTCGTAAAGTTAACCATTCCTTCTGCAGCATTATTGTGCTCTGAGAAATCGTACCTCCAAAACTCTATTTTTAAACAAAGTTAAACTAAAGTTTTGAATTTATGTATGTTAATAGAATATGGTTATGTATTTTAGGATTGTTGTATATCTTGCTCATGGAGCATCTTTTTTTGTCTTATTTTCATCCAATTGACTCCACCACATTCGTCCTCCTCCAGATCTTGGCCTATGGAGACATGAACCATGAGTGGGTGGGGAACGAGTGGTTGCCAAGCCTGGGTCTGCCGCAGTACCGCTCCTACTTCATGGAGTCTCTGGTGGATGCCCGCATGCTCGACCACCTCACAAAGAAAGAACTGAGGGGCCAGCTGAAGATGGTGGACAGTTTCCACAGGTCTGAAACAAAGATTTATGACTTGCTTTTGTTTTTCAGTCATGGCGTAAGAAGTATTTGATTTTAATCTCCAACATCAACCACATTACAAAGCTTACATACTACAGCATCTCTCAGTTTTATAAACTGAAGCCAATAAACCATATTCACATAGCACCTACTTGGCTGTGAGGTTATGTTTAGAATAGGACACTCAGATGTTGTTTTCATGTCTTACTGCTTGATCCAGGTTTTTTCTTATCATTTAAATCATGCAAAACTGAAAAATTGTCATTAGTTAATCATTTTTCTAAGGCTGGGTACCACTAGATCATTCCACAAACAAATGAGCACTAAACCCAGTTTTTTTTATCTTTGTTAACCTCTCGAGGAACATCTAGGCAGAATTTGTTCAACAGTTCATAATCAGTACATTATATATCTACTAAAATACTCTAGCACTTGTTGAAGAGGCTATTTGCATGGATATGAACACTGCATGCCTTGAGAGTTTGGCTTAATGTGGTGTAAGTTCGCCTTGAGCAAAAAAAAGGTTGAATACCATTGCACTAAACAAAAGTCAGAGCATTAGACTACGCACTTGCTGTGTGTGGCAACAATTTCAAGGTGGTAATTCCACAAACATGAGATCTTACAGAAACAAAAAAAGTTTGATTAACTAGGAATGCCAAGGTACCGCATTTGATAAATACAATTCTGGATCTCTGAGGCTCCAGCTTGATTCAGAGTTGTGAAATTATCACAGTGACACCTCACCCTCAAGAATTATTGGACCAATTATCAGTTGGGACAAGCCTCGTATGGGATCACACACCATTGATCATTAATGGGTCCAGATTTTAAATTCAAAGGAAACTCCTGCACACCATTCAACTTGCAGAAAAGGTTTATTCATTTGGAACATTTTAGTAGACCCTCATTGGGCAAACTCTGAATTGTTGGATACGTTACCCTCCAACGCACCTCTGTTAAGAAATGGATGTGCATTTCCCCATCGCAAAATTTAATGAGTTCATTGACACACCTTTTTTCCATGAGAAAGCATAAGTCGTCGTTTCAGCGCTTCTGTTCACACATGTACATGAACATGTGCTTACAACTAGTGTGTAGTACAGGGTATACACGGGTACGCAGTGTAGGGGTTGACTGATTATCAGCGTAGTCAATAAATGAGGCTGATATTTGGCATTTGACAGATTATCAGTATCTGCATTTTATTTACCTGATTATCTGTAAAATTAATTACCTTTCTGAAACTCACATCATATAGGACAAGAAGAGACACAAGTTGTAAAATATTAAATAACTTTTGAACCATAAATCAAAGCCACTTAGTTTTTGTTCCTCTTGCAGCCCTCTGTTTTTTCATTCTTAGGATGCTATCCATGCCTTCATAGCCCTTACAGAGGCTTTTTAGTTAGCCTTAATGAACAAGTTTGTCGAAAAAAAATAGTCATTATTGTTTGTTGTGTGTCACATATAAATATCAAACCCAGATTGTCCGAAAAGAAAAGGATGTTTAGATGATGATGTTGATGTTTTTTAAGCAATATGGCAATAAGTCAAGGCGAGACTAAATTGTAAAAAATGGCTTAGGGCTCAAATGGGGTTAATAAAAACGAGTGCTACCTTGGTTCCACCACAAGATGTGTCCTCCCCTCTGGCTTTAATTTCTCCCTCCACAATCTCACCAAACGTGCTGTATGCAACACAGTCTGATTGGCCCGATTTCACATGAGATTTAGCCAATCGCAACTTCAGCCTGAGTGCCACTGACACAGTAAGTGTATGGCATCACTTCATAATAAAGGCATATCAGTTCCAAATATGGGTTATAGGTCTCATGACCTACTCATAATTGGTATCTGTATCTACCCTGAAAACTACTATCAGTCGACCCCTAATACAGATTATACCCACTGCTCAATGCCCTCTGATGAACACTCACTAGTATGCTGCGTTTGATTCCTTGGATAGAAAGTCATAGCATGCCATACTGTGCCTCTGAGTGGCAACTATTGAACAAGTTAAAAAAAAGTCCTACTTTTTTTTACATTTTACTCATAATTTTATGCGGCAATGTTCTATTTAAGACTTTTTAAAAGTAGTGGCCCCATTTAGAGAAAGTTTAGCAAAAAATGTGGTTGTGCCTTAAGGCTTTGGGATCAACAGGCTATATTTATTTATTTATATCAACAAGAATTGAGACGTAGCAACAAAAGAATGCTGACATAGTGGTTATGCTCATCTCTTTTCCTGGTTGTATATACCAGCAATGTCTCAGAAATGGCATATTTATGTTTCTAACTTACAGGGTGAGTCTTCACTACGGCATCATGTGCTTGAAGCGCCTGAACTATGACAGGAAGGAGCTGGAGAGGAGGAGGGATGAGAGTCAACACCAGAATCAAGGTGAAGCATCTTCACGGTTCATATCAGAGCAAACATAAATGCACACTTCTGCTTAATGCTGATCTGCCTTTTTTCCCTCAGATGTGATGGTTTGGTCCAATGAGCGCGTGATGTGCTGGGTGCAGTCTATAGGTCTGAAAGAGTTTGCAGACAACCTGTTAGAGAGCGGGGTACACGGGTCCCTGCTGGCCCTAGATGACACCTTTGACTACACTGACTTGGCCCTCCTGCTCCAGATACCAAACCAGAACACACAGGTAATACTCCAACTGTATTGTCTAGTATGACTGATGTTACCTCATATGCTTCCTGTTTGCAGAGAAAATCCTGATTTTAATTAATGTATTTCTTTTTAAACATTTTCAGGCACGGCAGCTCCTGGAGAAGGAGTACAACGCTCTCATCTCTATGGGAACAGAGAGGAGGCCTGATGAGGTACTACGATAGAAAATATGGACGAGGTCTAAGTAACATCACCTTTTGGTTTGTAACGAAGGGTTTTGCAGCTTAGCCCCTAATCATGCAGACAAATAAATACCTTTTACAGGATGTCTGCAGGGTCTTCAAAAGTATATGGATTTGATAAATCCATTAAGTGGAAATGAAGGTATTATAAAGTATTAAAAAGTCATAAATGCAAAACAAAACTGGCTTACATTTTGTAGAGTTTTTTTATTTTTTATTAATGAAAAAACAAGGATTGAGCTTGTTTTTCTGCTTTTGTTTTTATGATTCGTTTAATCAGACAAGAGATTTATTTTTATTTAACTTTTTGTCCGCTTGAGTAGAAAATCAGCCCTTCCATTGTCAGCTAATTTATGGTTTCAAATCTGAGTTTTATCCCCATTGTCCAATCTCACAATGCTTCAAGAAAGCTACAATAATTGATATTGTAAGTTCTCCTGAACTTGTAACAAAAGAAGTTCATGTATTGGCCAAATGATGCTGCTTGGGTACATTGCAGACTGTTGATTTAAGATCTGTGAAAGAGAATTATTCCTGCGAGAAGGAGATCTTTTGTTTCTAACTCAATCTCTGTTATGAGATGATCATACCTGAAAAGAGGGGAAGTTGTCCAAGCTTATCAATTTTTTCCCTTTGTTAATAATTTACAGGATTTTTCCCCTTAATTCCTTGTAAACAGTAAAGTTAAATCTTTTCATTCTTATCAACACAGTCTTTATTACAGAAGTGCATGCTCTACTGCTGGCAAATTAGCATGCCAAATTGGTTCAGCTGTGTTTACACCAGTTCTAATTGCTTAGTTACAGCATCCACGGCTAAAACTGTGTGCCTATGTAACTGTGCCACAACAAACCCTTTTTGTCAAATACTACTCTGTTAAATCCAACTAATATACAGTGATTAGTCTCTAAGTGTGATGTTAGTCACTGTAAATCACTGGTGTTTTCATCTCCTCTGCAGGACGGCACCAAAACATTCACACGCTCACCGTCATGGCGGAAGATGTTCAGGGAGAAGGACCTCCGCGGAGTGACAGCCGACTCCTCAGAAACGTTACCCGCCAACTTCCGTGCCTCCGCCATCGCAACCCCCTCTGTCACTCTGAGGAAAGTCCAGAGTGAAGGTGAGACACTGACATTATCGAACACGCACAAAAACATAGTTGGAACATAAAATAGTTGGTGTCTGAGGCACTGGTAGCCACAGAGCCATGTCTGCTTACACTGAGATTTACACAAACTTCTGGTAAAAAAAATCAATGAATTAAAGGTTACTGTGACTAATTGTTTTTACGGTACATGCTACTTAGTGGTTTCTTTCTGTTTAGAAATAACACGTGTGTTTATACTAGTCATGCTTTGTCCTACAGTGCTAAAACAAACATGCTTGAGTTAAAAACATGTGACTCAGTTTATTAGAGGTTAAAAATTGAATAGCTGTTTCACTGGTCAGCTTTCACAAGTCTGAAAGCATTTGATGATTAAAAAGAGCGGAATTTGCTTACTTTAACGGCTTTTAAATAACTACACAATCTTTTTAGCAGTTTTTGCCATAAAGATTTTCTCATCCTTCCAGGCTGCCATACTGATCTCGGACAATACCATCTGTTATTAATTCAGCATAAACAGTAAACTATAGATCTAACAATGATAGTAGTGGGGTTTTTTCAATTAACTTTAGAATTTGTGGTTTCTGTACATGAGTTGTTTTTTTTTTTTTTTTTTTTTTTTTAGCTCTGCTGTTTTTCATTTTGTTGGTTGAACTAGCTCTAAGAGACTGTTCTTGCACATTTGAGGATAAACAGGATTAGATAACACAGAATACAACATTTTTGTCATTGCACAAGTGCAATAGCACAATAAGAGAATAAATAAATACAAAGAATCGATCAGATGCTTTGCTAAGTTACGTGCAAATCAAGTATGAACTAGCTTGGAAGTTAGTTTGACTGCAAACTATACAAAATATTGTCTTAAGCCTGAGTGATGTCAGCTGTTTTATTACTGAAGAGGTCTTGTGAAGCCAGTCCTTAGATGCCATGTTGAAAACTTTGTCCCAAATTAACTTTCAGTCAGCCTAGAAACAGACAAAGAGACGGAGCTGCAAGCAGTTAAAACTTGCTAACTTGTAGCCGTATCAGTAACTTGTATGCTTCTTATGGATAAGTTAGTATACATACAAACAACCCTTCATGCAGTGTGTGGCCATAAAGAACATAAACTATGCTAAACAAAGCTGTTTTGTTTTTTTTGTTTGTTTGTTTGTTTTCTTTTTACAAGGCTGCAGTTGTGCTTATTTCCGCTGTAAAAATGAGCATTTTAACATGAGGTGTGTATATGGCTCCTGTTGTTTCTGCAGCCAGCCTCTAGTGGACACTCAAGGAACTGCAGTTTTTGCACTTCTGCATTAGTTTCATTTTTCAACCACAGAGTTCTCTGCTTGACTCAGGCTAGCTGTCAGCCTCTATTTTGGCCTATTTCTTTGCTGAGCTTGACTAACAAAGCAGAAACGTTTGATTTGTGCTAAGCATGGATAGAACGTTAGAGACCGTTAGTCTCCATTACTGTCAGAAAATTCAGTTTACAGATGTATCTCAAAAAATAGAATATAATGAAAAAGCTCCTTATTTTCTGTTATTTAATTTAGAAAGTGAAACATCCATGTATTATACATTCATCTCATATTACAAGACTTTTTTATCAATGTTGGCGATTATGGCTGACAGCTCACAAAAAAATCAAAATTCCACTATCTCAAAAAATTAGAATAACACTAAACACTGGTCCAAAAAATATAAAAACTTTACAAATGTGGCATCATTTAAAAGGGTAATAAACAGGCTTTCCAACGGTATAAGATTTATTACTAAGAAGCATTGGTACAACAAAGAAATAATGTACCAAACACATATTTCCTTACTTTTTGTTTTAAGTTTATAACACAGAAATGTTCTGGAAAATTATGCTCAGTTATAGATCTCCTTTTGTACAAATTACTGCATCTATGCAACATAGCATGGAGCCAATCAGTTTGTGGCACTGCTGGGGTATTATGAAGCACCTTTCAGCTCGTCTGTACTGTTGAGTCTTGTGTCTTTCATTTTCCTCTTGATTTTTCTCCAGAGATTCTCTCTGGGGTTCAAGTCAGGCAAATTGTCTGGCCAGTCAAACACGATGGTCAGGAAACCAGTTTCTGGCACTTTTGGCTTCACTGTGGTCAGGTGCCAAGTCCTACTGGAGAAGGAAATCAGTATCTCTAGTTTTACTCAAAACTGATAGAAGTAAACTCAAAGAAAATGTATAAATCAAACTGTGGCTCATTATTTTTTTATTCCGTTTTTAGATGTTTTAGCAGCTTTTGTTTTTGATATGTCTGTCTCTGATCTCTATCACCTATGTCTATATTAATAATTGTCTTTTCTCTGTTAGTAAACTCTGGTCCGAGAGGAGAGTCAGCGTCAGTGAGGACATATTCCTGCTAAACGACAAGCACACCAGGTGAGAAAGCACCCTCACTCATGATTGTAATCTGTGCCTAAAAATAACCTGTGCGAGCTCAAATCAAACATTTCATCTCTGCTTGAGCTTCTGCAGTTCTTTATCCATGTATTTTTCCTTTTTTTGTAGATACCCTCCTACTTCTTCCGAATCCTAGGGGAGAAAAAACACATTTTCATGGAGGAAAAAAAGGAGGATCCAAATCAAATATGGACACTAGAAGATGACCAACAACATTCAAGGCAGACGTCTTGAAGAATCAAAGACACTGAGTGAATGCTTTCTGAAAAGATGACAAAATAATGAGTGAATGTCTGTTTATCCATCCCTATCTCTCTCTCTCTCTTTCTCTCTCTCTCTCTCTCTCTCTCTCTCCATCTTCATCCATAGTTGTGGCATGACGCTGTTTGACTCCGTAGAAAGTGGCCTGTAGAAAGTGACCATCGCCTATTGTGAATACATCTTCTGTTTTTTGAGTGAGATGGCACTATTGACACAATGAATTTATAGTTTTAAAATCAGAGAATGCATTCCTGTTCAGAAAAACAACAGAACAACACCCCAAACACGCATCGTCGCAGGCGGTTAAGACTGACAATAGAACATACTCTGCCTAGTAACAAGAACAATAAAAGAAGAAAACACAGTCGGGTTTGGGGCGAGGGCACTACAAAGGGAGAGTGAACATGTACACATAGGAAAAGAAATGTATGTTCTTAAGCCATAACAGACATGTGATGCACAAATATGAACAAGAAAGACAATGAGACAATTAGAAAAGTGCTTTTACGACAAAATCCAGTTCAAACTGGATTTAAAAAAAGAAAAAAGTTAAGCATTTGTGTTAATATGCATGCCAAATCAACCATTTTAGAGTGAACGTCATGATATCAATCATCTAATGATGTGGAAGCCTGGGGACTTTGTAAAATGTGTGTATTTTATTTTTATCATTTTTTATGATAACTGCTATTGTATGTATGTATGTATGTACAGTATGTATGTGTGCGTATTAAACTGTATGTTCATTTCATACTTAGTTTTAAGTAATTTCATTTTCAGGTTGAAAAAGGAAATATGTTTTAAATTATGGACATTTAAGATATGCTACTTGTATGTGTACATTTTGAGAAAAAAATCAAATTGTGTTATGATTTAAATTCATATTATTGGAGAGTAGTGATGATAATTGAATATAATAATGATAATAATGATGATACTGATTGTAAAAGCTGTAATTAAAAAAACATACCTGTAAAATGCTGCTGAAGGAGTTATTTAAAAATTCACCAGGAGTTTACAGAAGATCTCAGGTAAGATGCCACTGAAACACAGATGATGCTTACTTTATCGATAAGATTAGTGGTTCTCAGTGGGGGAAAGATTTAACATCACATCCCAAAACAGCTGATGACTGCTGTCATGTTTTGTTTTGTTTTTTGGTCATGTTTCTAGTGGATTTTTGTTATTAGACATATTTGCACTGTGTGTGAAGTTATCCATCAAGTTAGAGTTTACCATGGACTCTATGTGCTCTTAAAGGATGGTGCATATTATTCATCAGTATGTTTTGCCTTGCTATGAGGGTGACTCTCTGCTTTGTTCTTGCCAGAGGAGACCCAACACAGATTTTCAAGAGTTACTGCAGCACTGTCACATAGGGAAATATTTAAGACTTTAACAGTGTAGTTTAGCTATATGTAGTAAAGACCAATATAGACACTTAAAAAGTGTTAAATTGAACTATATATGAGTTAAATTAACACTGTAAATTTTGCTATGTATTTCACTCTATTATAGAGACATGACTTTACCCAAACAACCTGGTTAGAGACCTCATCTCTTGTACTTGCCAATAAGGAAAGATGATATTTTACTGTATAGCTACTCAGTAGCTTTTCAGTACTTAGTATTTAAAGTAAATTTTTAATACTTGAGTAGATTTCTAGACCAGTACTATTACTTTTACTTAAGTAAATTTTAACCAGAGTAAATGTACTTTTACTTGAGTACAACAGAATTACTGAATTCTCAGCACATCGGACATTGAAGCAGATGGGCTACAACAGCAGAACACCGAGCCAGGTGTCAATCCTAACAGCTAAAAACAGGAAACTGAGGCCACAGCTAAAAGGCTCGCCATATTGGACACTAGAAGATTGGAAATATGTTGGCTGATGTGATCTGTCTTGATTTCTCCTGCGGCATTCAAACAGTAAGGTCAGAATTATATATAAACAACATGAGAACCTGCCTGTCCAGAAAGTCACTGAAATCACTGTTCTTCCCCATTCTGATTCTCTATTTTGACTTCAGCAGATCATCCTGCCCGTACGTGCTTAAATGCATTTAGGCTGATATGAATGGCTGATGAGGCATTTGTGTTAATGAGCAGTTGAAAGGGTGTACCTAATGAAGTGGTCAGTAAGCGTACTCATGCTCTGCACTCTAAGATGTGAGCTAATGACAACCTAATGCTAACCTACTGATAGTGTTTGTAATTAGCATTTCAGATATTGCCAGTGTAGGTGCATAATTTAGACAGTGCTCTTGCTATGGCATCGTTTGGTTATTTAAAGGCTTCTGTGCTTTCCATTACTACCAGTCATTAAATTAATAGAGCTTAATACAAGATATATCAAAAGAACCAAAAACTTTGACAAAAATTATAAATAGACAAAGCTTTCTGTCATGCACAGCATTTTCTGCATGTTTTGCTCAGTCAACAGCACAGGCCTGGAGATGAGCCAAAGCAGGAAGAGGAAACCCCAGCGCTGTTCACACATGGCTGTGGATAAAAATAGTTAAGGTGTTTGTTTCCCAAACAAATGATCAGGCAGTGATGGACATTCTTTCTCTTGGTTTTCTTGTATTATTGTTTTGTGACCAATTTTATATTTGTACAGACTTATTTGAACACAAACATGTAATTTATGGATTCATAGTTCACCTGTGGTCTCTAGCAACTTTATGAAAAAAATGTCCTCAAAACAGACTGAAAACTGTCTTTGTTGGGGTAAAACAGAGCAGACTAGCGTGTCTGTCTATCTAAGGCTTCTGTACTAGTATCACATGCCTTTTAATTTGTAAGGATTTTTTAATTTATTTTTACCCTTGTTGACAAAGCAGTAGGCATATGTCTGTTTTTTGTTGCGCTTTCTGCTCCTGTACATGTGTAAGTGGTGTTTCCTGACATAATAAATCCTCTTACAGTCAAACTCATCACTTTGTGCCAAATCTTGCCTTAGAAAATGCAAACAAAGGCACTTTGGTTCTTGGCTGCATGTGACCCACCCCTACAGGTTATATTACTATGTGGAACTATTCAACCATATTCCTGATGTTCTTGCTTTCTTTTGTACGCCATGTAAAAACATCAGCGTAAATAAAAGCATTTTGTCTCCCTTTACCTGTAAATGAAAATGAGAACAGCATTAGAGCACCATCTGCTGGTTGAATCCATCTTTAATCCTGATGAACCCTGCTTTTATTTCACATTATGTTTATTTTTGGGTTACAAGCTGGTTTGGTGGGTGAATACTGAAGTAGGCCAGCAGGCTATGGATAACATAATTATACACTGAAAAACAATCATGGTTTTAAGCTATTTATTTATTATAAGCCTATATAATATCACTTAAAGATAATGTTTTTCTGTTCATGGTGACCATTGTGTTTCTATTTCACTTTCCACACCACAAACAAAATTTTAAAGACTGTCAGACATAACTGTATTTTATTCCTTCCTTTTAAATCTTTCTTTCTTAAATGAAACTATCACAAATGATCAATTTGTTACGGGCTATTGCAGCCATGGTATACTACGCCCCATTTACCATCATGCCTCAGGCTGGACTCAGTGGTTTGGTATCTAAATTTGTTAATGTTTTAAACATACAGAAGCCTACATTTAGATATGGATTAGTAGGCCTAACAAACCTTAAAAGCCATCCTTAAAGAGTTTTTAGGCCATTTTACTGCTTTTTGGTCATTTTGTTTTCTTTTTTTGAACATTTTGACTGTGATGATGCTAACAATATAAATTTGAAGGCTAAGCTTTTTTCAACAGATTTTTGAAAATTCTAATATCAGAACCTTTAAAGGATCAATAATAAATTACTTTATTGACATCCATTAAAACCACCATATTTGATCCCCCAGCCATCACACTAAAAAGCGTGAATGTTATATTAACCTCACATCCTGGAGTCATTGCTTCATTGACACTGATTTTCAGACATCAGACATAATAAAATAATAAAATCAAACATAATAATCCCCTTCAAGGAAATCCAATTTTCATGTTGCTTAAGAAAAACATTAAATTTTGTGTTTTTTTACAATAAAAACATCACGGTCTTCTACACTTAAACTGGCATTTAAAGGGTTAAATTTGAAAACTTCAGGATTTTTTAATCATGACAAATATTGCAAAAAAGTACACTTAAAAAAATGCCTAGTTATTTTTTTTATTCCAGTAATGTCAAGTGTCCATGTTTGGTCACAAACACCCTCAGTGCAACAAAACAATTTATTAAAATCTTCAAATAAAAACAGCCTAAAATCAAAAGTGTTACTTATTATTTAAATATTCAAGCCTGTGAATAAAATTTGCATGTAGTGTATGAGAAATATTTCATTTGTGTGTGTGTGTTTTTTTCTTTTTTCACATTACAAACATCACAGTTATTTGCACTTAATCTGGTATATAAAGGGTTTAATTCCTAAAAAAAAAAAAGATCAATATTTGATATTCATGATCAGGTCTCATTTTGTTTAACAGTTAATACAAAAGAAATGAGAAAATTATAAATGTGGGCCATACCATTTTTATTATTTGTGTTTGCTGCCGTTTTGGTCGTTTTGCCGGTTACATCCTCGGTATAATAATGAGGATATTCAGATGATTTACGTCATTTTCTGTTATTCTTTTTTAATAACTTATTCGAGGAGGATGTTACGTAGCCAACCGAGCCTTACTTTTCTTACACTCGTAAGAAACTTCATATATAGGTCAGTAAAGTTTGTAAAGACTGGTTATTATCTCAGTGCCCCTCTCCGAAAGACTGCAAAACAATGACGTTTCACGTCATAGGCTCGGTGGTCTTAAATAACGTAATATTGCGTCATTACGTCTAACTTTGGCTATGATGCTTTGGTAGACAGGTGAGTAACCTAGAAGCTATCATGTGACCATATAAGTATCATCACAATGAGATGAAACAAACATTAGTGCTCTCTGAAGAAGGATTAAAGTATCTACGTTATGCTCCGGCTGTCTGACCACGTGCGTTTACGAGTTGACGTAGCGCCTCTCTGACCGCACAGCTGCAGTCACGTAAACATAATTCTTCTCCTGCTTGGAAATCACTCACCCACTCTTTCCCTTCTTCTCAAAAACACTCACACGGTTAAAGCAAGATAAACACCATAAAACTTCTCTCCGACATGTTGGTTATGAATTTTTTAAACGGATGACGTTTGTGTTACATCCTTCTGATGTGGTGAAATGTGTGCGTTTCTGAAGTGGAGACCTTTATGGAAAAGCTCTGTAAGCTATTACGAGCACGTGTGACAGAAAGAATAGTTCCGATATTTGTTAATGTGAGTCAAAAGTTAGGGGTCATGAATTAGAACATTTAAGATATACTAAATAAGGTTGCTAATGGGACAGTGTGGGAGTTCAGAAATAGAGAGGACATTGATTCTCAATTTGAAAAGCTTAATTTTAGCAGCTTTTTGTCGCCTCTGCTCTTAGATACTTTTATTTTGTAATGCAATTATGTCATATTGTTTTACTTTTATTTTTGAGGAAAAAACATTAAGTACAAACATGATGGGTTTCTCCAAAGAATTACAAAACTGGGACTTTACTTTGAAAAGCACAAATTGTAATTTTAACCTCTGTGTTAACCTGACACAAAGCCCTTCCACAGAATTGGCTGGACCCCTGAAAAACCCCATGAATGGGCCCACCCCAGTTGATATTTATTGATAACAGTAATGCGTGTGTTGGATCAGTAGCATTGGTGCTTGCATCTGAGCAAACAATTACTTCACTTTGGAGCTGAAAAGTGTGTCAAGCTATCATTGGGTTCTGATGTTGAAATTATTTATTCAAGCCACTTTTAACCCTTTAAGTCACTGTTTCTGCCTATGTTGTCGCATTTTTTTTCCACATTAAATCAACTTTTGTTACTTTTAACCATTTTCACTAATTTAGCTTCTTATTTTTGCACCTTTTGGCCAATTTTTTTTAACCCTACCACCAATTTTGTTACTTTTAGCTATTTTTTTGCCACCTTAAAGCCATTTTTTGCCACCGTAAGCACCTTTTTTTAGCCACTTTTTCCTTTCTTGCCCCTTTTTGCCTCTTTAAACCTCTTTTGTGCCACTTTTAAGCAATTTTTGCCACTCTTCAACCCATTTTCACCCTTTGATTTCTGCAATTTTGCCACTTTTAAGCAATTTCTTCCATTTTTAACTGGTTTTCACCATTTTGTTGCCTGTTTTGCCACTTTTAGCCAATTTTTATTCATTGTAGACCAATAATTGCCGCTCTTTTACCTCTTTTCACCATGTATTTCTGTCAATTGTTGCCACTTTTAACCCATCTTTATCACCTTTAATCAAATTTTGCCATTTTAACCACTTTTTACCTTTTTAACTGCCCACTTTTTTCATTTCTTAACCCATATTTGCTCCTTATCACTATTTTTGCCTCTTTTAACATCTTCTTGTAACTTAAAAGTAATTTTTTGACGCCCTTTAACCACTTTCTACCACTTATTTCTGCCACTTTTTAACAGCTTGTCACCATATTTATCATCCATTTTTTGCCACTATTAAATATTTTTTGCCACTGCAAGCCAAATTTAGCCACTTTAGACCCATTATTGCCACATTCACATTCATTCCTGGCCAATCAGAGCGACAAGACAAAATGATAGTAGACATGTGCTCCAGTACTAACCTGAGCTCTACATGTTGACTCATGTGACATTTAGCCAATCAGATAGTGTTGTGGATGGTATGCTAGGTAAGACCTTGGAGAGTGAAACTCAAGGCAGAGTAGCCCCTCTCTGGTGTTCTCTGGTACCAGGGCTGAACAGGAAGGAAGTTAGCTGGATGAAGGACACTGTTCTGTTATTTTTCTGTTTTGTTTTGTTGTTAACAAATTCATAAAGTTATCTCAACTTAAAAATTTAAGACAGACTTCTAAGTTGAAAGAACAAGATTAATTTTACAGTGTAAACGGTGCCCTGTATATTTGTGACTGCAGAGAGGATGGTGCAACATTACAGGAAAATCCATGTAACTCTCTCTTTGTCTTGCAGCAGTGTAGACTGCCAAGTTTCTCTGTGCCTCATTTTATTTATCTCAGCTGTTTGATAAATGTGTGATTGTGATGGCAGCTCTATGTTGCATCGATGTTAATGACATATCCCCCATACATTGAAGTTCTTCCTTAAATAGACACACAAGTGTTTGACAGTGTAGGTTAAGGGGCTAAAAAGAGAAGTATAACATTCTTTCCTATCCTTTTTTTTTTTACTGCCGGGATGAAGTGCATCCCACCTGAGTGACCTTACAAGCAGACCTGGAAGAGGCCCATACATAGACTTTAAACAGAGGTCTTCCTCTCACCATTAAATCACAGTTTAATTATGTAGAAACTCATGAGTCATCCTTGCACTCAGAAAGTGGGACCTCCTTCTCCAAACTGCTTAAAAGGACCCAAAACATGCTCCTGTTTAGAAGTTGAAAAGAGCTTGCTTTGGCCCAGTTCTTCCTATTTATTTTTAACATTATTAACATATTTATTACTTATTTATTCCTATTTTTTCCAGATGTATCTGTTTACACACACTTTGGTTTCTTTTGTCTCTGTCATCTTGCTGCCTTTTTCTCTGTCGTTTTATCTCCCTGACTCCAGCCCACTTTTACACTTGAATAATCAAGTCAGAGAGGTGCACCTCTACACAGGTATCTTCAATACCTTTCATTATGATATTTTGATGCAGATAAAGGAGTGTTAATGACATATTGTTGCCCTTGAACTCTTAACATGCTTATGTTTTTTCTCCTTGTTGCAGATAATCACAGAAGAGGCATGTATTTGCAGATGACGTTGGATGGTGGAGTGTCAGGAAGTGACGCTCAGACTCTTCACAGTGAGTATTTGGCTGATCATTCAATAGCAGACATTTCTGTAAGCGCATAGTACCAAAGGTATCAAAGATGTATCTATTAATGATTGTGTGTTTGCAGGTGTGATGGAGCTGAAATCTATAAATCCAGGAAGCACAGTCATCAAAGGGCACTCATCGTCTCTGTTTCTCTGTGTGGACAGTGAGGGCCATTTAAGAGGGCAGGTACAGCAAGCAAAGCAAACTTTTATATCCTAAAGGCTCTGTCCTTAAAGCCCTTCACTCAGCACTCACTTGTGTTGTCACTTTCAGAGACAATACGTGGAAGCTGACTGCACCTTCAGAGAGTTGCTCCTGGCAGACGGATACACTCGTTTCCTCTCCTCACACCATGGAGTCCCGGTGTCTCTGGCATCCAAACACTCCCCAGATCGACACACGGCGCTCCCCTTCACACGGTTCCTACCGCTCAGGAATACTTTGGCAGGCGAGAGTGCGACTGAACAGCCACCAAACAATGAGAGGTATTTGAACGTGGACTCTGATGATCTTCTTGGAATGGGTCTAAACACTGTGGGCAGTCCTCAGTTCTCCATGGACAAGTAAAGAACAGATCTAAAAGTGTGGATGTGCATTTCTAAAAATACATCATTACTGACCTGATTTAACCTGCAGACTTGATTTTGTTATGACACAAATGGCTAAGTTATTTAATTTTAAACATGTTTCTAGGACAGTGTTGTAAATGTAACTTATTTATTTATTGTATGAGTTGTAAAGGCTATTTAATTACTGAACTATTTAATATTGGTTTAGTTTAAAGCTCCTGTGTGTTATTTTGTGTTGACTTCAGCGCCCCCAAAGATAACTAAGTTATCTTTTTGCCGATACCATACATGTGTAAGTACTGCATTTTTGCCCTTTTCCACCATTTTTTGCCACATTTTGCCTATTTAAGCATCCTTTTGCCATTAAATACCACTTGTTTCCTAATTTTTGCCCATTTTTGCCAGTCTTGACTGCTTTTGCCCATTTCAATCGCTTTTCATTCTTTTTTTTTTTTTTGCTGCATTTTTGCCACTTTTGGACTATTTTTGCCACCTGTAACTCATTTTTTTGTAACTTCTCACCCATTTTTTGCTACTTTCTAAAATTTTTTCCACTTTTTCTCCCCATTTTTGTCCTTTTCACCCATTTTTGCTGCTTTTTGACCATTTTTGCCACCTTTAACTTATTTTTATTCCTACTTTAAGTGGTTTTGCCACTTTTCACCACTTAGAATGTGGCTCTTACAAAAGTATTTTTCAACAATTTGGCTCTTTGGTTGAGCTGGGTTGAGTAACACTGGTAAAGAAAATAACAGTTGTTATGTTGATATTTGGATTTTCCCTGTAGCTCCCAGAGAGGCATCATTATTATTTAAGTCTGTTTTATAACCATCTAACAACTCCTCACAGGAGCTTTAATGGGTGTTTTTTTTATTTATTCAAATAGTCATATTGACTGAAATAGATGGAAAATTGGTGTCTGTGTTGCCTAGATTCTTACAGGTACCTATGATGTATTTAGGTGAATCATGTTGGTTTACTTTTTGTAGTTTGTGTTTTTCTGTGTAGTTCTTATACTTTGCTCTTAGTTTATCACTTTGTCAACCCCTGCCAAAATTTGCTGTGTTTCTAAATTTGGAGTGACTTAAAAGTCAAATATTGATGTTTTAGTACAGCTCTAGCTGAGAGAAGTTCTAATGAAATATTGAAAACTCAACTTTTGTTTTCTGAATCCATTGTTAACACAGTGACCTGGGAAACAAATGTGCAGATAGAGGAAAAACTCCTGCTGAATAACAGACTTTATATTTATGGAAGCAAGAGCACCCTCTAGTGGACAACTGAGCAACTACTGAGAGAAGTCTCTATCACTATTTATGGCTTTGGTGATGGTTCTGTTTCCTGTGTTTTGGCTGGGAAACATAAGACAAAGTAAGGCTGCCATAAAGTATATACAGTATATACTAATGGATGTATACATTACAGTATGTAGTACATTCTGTAGATTCTAGACACTTCAACAGTGACCTTAAAGTATTTTTGTTAACTCTTAAATGTTACAACACCAATGTGGAGTCAGCTAGAGAGGCAGTACATCACTCTCCCCAAAACAGTGTCTTATTCTTGGCTCTAGCTTTTTTCAGATTTTGAAATACTTTTAATTATTTATTATTTATGTTTCATTAAATATTTTCAGTCAGTTTCTGTTATAAGTATCCCTAATTTTTCTGTTTTATCTGCATCTATTCTATTGTTGTCTGTACCTCAGCACATCCCTACATTTGTCTTTCAATGATGTAAAATAAATAAATGATGATTAAATGATAATTTTTTTGATTTTTGTCACAAACATAATTGACTCAACAACTTGATCCTTGACCAGCAAGAGGGAAACCTGATTTGACTGTATACATGCTTTGAATAAAACAGATCACAGGGTAAAACCTGAATGTGTTTATCAATTTTTTCAAAATCTTCTAACAGCATCTATCTGATAACTGATTATACTGTTTACATGCAGAACTGTTTAGAACTTTTAGGTACGCTTAGGCCAAAAATTGAGGCTGAAGTAAGGCGTATAAATGAAGTAAGCCACATAAGTGCACCATCAGGCATGAAGGAGGATTGACACAGCCCCAGTCATGCTCTGGATGTCGTTGTAAATAATCTGCTGAAAAAAATAAAGTCCACAACTTTAGGGCAGAATAAGGGAAGGTCTAAGGTGGGTAGTAGGGTTGCCACTAGCCCCTGGTCGGGCAGTGGCTGTCCCACTAAGGCCTGAAAATCACGAGCAGTCCCCAGGCGTATAACCAGGTGTGAAAATGCCTAGAGAAAGGAGTCTGGCCGGCCCTCCCCCACCCTGGCATGAATCTTTAGCATCCTACATGTCTAAAACTTATGCACTAACTACTTTAGTAATCAGGTAAAATCAGATAATGATCAGTTTGTGAGTGACTAATGAAAACAGACTCAATGATCAATAAGGCTTAAAGCTCCTGTGATGAACTTTCATTTTTTGTTGTCTTTGGCGCCCCCCTGTGGACAAAATAATTACTCTGCCCTGCTTTGACAGACTCACTGTTCATCTTTAACAGTTAGTGATACATGTGATATGCATGTACAGTAATTACACAGACTGTTTGCAGTGAGCTGTTAATCACTTAGTGAGACAACTACCCCCGTCATGAAGTTTTAGGCATGCAAGATAACTTTATAGGAATAGCGTATCTTTATACCAATGGTCTGGTTTGCTTTTGTAGCTCATAAATAGTCATCAGTATTGATTTCAGTCTGTTTCATAACCAGCTAAAATTCCTTTAGAGGAGCTTTAAATAGAGTTTAAGATTTTAGAATAATACGGATGTTTTTTTTAAAAAATAACGGACAGAAGGCTACTTAAATACTGTAACTTGACATCACCATATTTAGTCTGAACATGTTTCTGCCCATGTTCCTTTCTATTTGTTGTCTAACATACAAGCAGTTAGCTATACATTTTTAAATATAGATGCAATGCTTTCACATTAAAATTTAAACTATAATAATACAAGATAATATGCAGTTTACTTGTAATGTAGTAATCAGGCGCTGCCCCTGATCTTCTTCAGTGTCTGCAACTCAGCTCCTATTTCTCTTCCACAAACTATTTGATCCCCCTTTAGTACTGATCATAAAACTAACATCAATAACACAAACTAACACACATTATTGAATCAGTCTCTTCTGCCAGTTTAACATACCTTCCACGGATCATCACAGTGATGTAGTGGAAAGTCTTCTGTGCTCCAGTGAAACTAATAGTAATGTTAAAGGCAGCTTATAAGAGCTTAGTGGCTGTGGAAAAGGTCAGTCACGGCCATGCAGTCGTGACACACAGATTAAGTCTGGCTAATTTCAATGACTAAATGATATTCAACAGTCTTAGCACTGGAGGATTTAGCATTGATGCTTTTCTATAGTTTGAGACATTCTGTATATGAAATGATAATGCAAAACTGAACAAGAAACTTTTATATTTCTGCAACACTAAAATTTTTGAGACTTTATGAACCCAAATGATTGTTAGTACCCGGTCTCAGTAAGGAGCACCTGGGGGGATATGGGCACAATAATGTCAAAGCAAGTTTTGGGTGGACAAAGAAAACTAGCTTGTCCAGAAATTATCCCATGAACATGATGAAGTTTCCCATCCTCAATAGAAGGAACTGTTTACATATGGGGCTGTTTTTCACAAGCAGTAAAAATACTTTATACTCAGCAGATATTTTCTGCCAGTTTATCATATATGAGCCACTTAAATGTTTTGTGCCAACTCAGAGATATGTTACTCTATGTGTATTTCCACTTATCAATCCATCTCACTTCCACAGCCAATGTCCGTCAAGCCTTGCTTGTAGTGAAGGGAGTTCTGTCTCTTTTTAGAGATCTGGATCATTTGGCTCAGCTCAGTAATAAGAGCCAGTCTTTTGCTTCCAAACAGCTCTTCATGTTGCACAGTTTAACCTTTTCTATACCTATTAAATGACAATAATTGAGCATTTAACGTTAGTTCAAGCAGGCCACAGAGTCAAGCGTCGCCATATAAATGAGATCAGCTGATCTCACGTGAGCCCTCATCAGCTGACAGCCAGCAGATTTGCTTCTAAGCACGCCATTGGCTAATCGCGCTCATGCTGTCATTTAAACTGCTGTAGCCTGGCTCTCTTTGCTGCTCCTTCTACAAGCTGCTTTTGCAACCCTCCTCCACCCCAGCTCCTCCTTTATTCTGATTCTGACTTTCATCCTGCTGTCGTTGACGCCTGCTCTTCTCTGGGGATTTTGCAGCCACTCTCCCTGCCTCAGGCTTTCCTTATTGGCATTGGAAGAGCAGGAACATGTGCTGTTCCTGCTTGATGCTTTCCACATCAGCTTGCGGAACAGCAGGGGGCATCCCAGAACAGCAACAAAGCCAAATATAAATAACAGCAATAAGTGCAAATGAATAACAGCCAATAAAGACAAATATCTGAAATGGTGAAAAGGAAAAAGGTGGCTCCTGTCGTTCACATAAAGCTACCTCTTACAACCAGTTTTTCTCGCGAATGACCATCCATAACCTTCCTCACTTGCCATATTGGCTTGACTTGTCACTTCAGTGTAACCAGTATACCACAAGGTTTATTTTCTAAGTATCTCACAATTTTCTCTCAAAGCATATTTATGAAAAAATTAGGTTCACAGAAAAATCTCCTTTTTTTTTTTTTTTTTGAAATTGAGACCATTTGCAGGAACTTGCTTGCAATTTTTTGTTAATCAAAATAAGAAATTAACCAATAAATATCATGCTTTTGTGGCTGTTGTTTGCAAACAGGTATCGAAGTTATCTGTTTTTTTAACAGTGTTGTGTTAAAAGTTCCTGGGATTAAAATCCTGGTATTGTGACAGCCCTTTTCCCTCGATAATTAACAGGCATAAAGAACAGAGCTCTGTTTAAGAAAATAAATAAAATATAATCTTTATTAAAAACTCTGAGTGCAGAAGTAAGCAGGTAAATACAGAAATGTAGCCACAGCCATTCAAACGTTCCTCTGTAACACTGCAGACAACAGAGATGTACTACAGCATGATAAAGGTCGTGTCAGTCACCTCAGGTCACATACACCAAAATTACACAAATGTGAACTTTGTACACAAGTTACAGAAGAATGTAAAGAATGACGGGTTGGATTACGAGGGATCTGATTGGTTGCAGCTGGTGTTTGGTTGATGAGACCTGATATCTCTATTGGCAATAATCTATCTGCTTTAACTTTAAGCGACAAAGTGACAGTACTAAGACATCGTAGTTTTCAATCACAGAACAGACATTCAAAAAGTCATCTTTATCTCACACAAGCTCATTAATAAATAACAGCACATGACCCTGAGAATATAAAACGCACTGTCTTTTTATGCTTTTTAAAGCTATATTTTAGAAAATGCCTTTTAGCAACATTTGGCTAGCTGGTGTTGTAATAAATATAAATGAAGGCAATAAAAGTTTCAAGAAGGCTTATCAGTGCCACATCTCCTCTCCTCAGGACCTACACACTTATGAACTTTCATCCTGCTTTTCCATTCACTTTTGTCATTTGATGTTACAAAACTACACTTGTGTAACCAGTGGCTCCCTAAGATACATATTTCCTCCTGTGAACTCTGGGCTCTGCCCCGCACACAGTCCACCCAGCAGAGTCCCGTTCAAAGGATTGCAGATTCCTTCAATTGCGTAATAATCCCCCTCTGTATCCCTCTCCCCTTCATCCGCCCCCCCCTCGGGTTCCTCATCCTCCCACACGCTTGTCTGAATGTGGGTGTACTCGGTTTGATCCACACACTCCGTCTCACGGTGGTAGAAGTAGCTGAAGTTGGACACTATGACTGGCACTGGCAGAGAGATGGTTAACACACCAGCAATGGCGCACATAGAGCCCACTAGCTTCCCCCACACGGTCTCTGGGTACATGTCACCGTAGCCCACTGTTGTCATTGTTACAACAGCCCACCAGAAGGCGTGTGGTATGCTAATAAAGGCCGTGTTGGTGTGGTCAGCCTCTGCAAAGTAGATGGCGCTTGAGAATAGGATGACGCCAATGAACAGGAAGAAGATTAGCAGGCCTAGCTCGCGCATGCTAGCCCTCAGAGTCTGACCGAGGATCTGGAGGCCTTTAGAGTGACGGGACAGCTTGAAGATCCTGAACACCCTCACTAACCTGATGACTCTGATGATGGCCAAAGACGTGGCCGGAGAGGCATCGTTGTCCTTGGCCAGCTCTGTTCCCAGAGTGACAAAATAAGGCAGGATGGCACTGAAGTCGATGATGTTCATAACGTCCTTGAAGAAGTACGTCTTACTCGGACAGCACATGAAGCGCATGAGGAGCTCGAAGGAGAACCAACATATGCACATTGTCTCCACCAAGAAGAAGGGGTCGTGGAAAACACTCTGAGGAGGAGGCATGTTCTCCGATACATTCTTGGCCTGGGAGTGGTATTTGTAAAAGTATTCCTGTAGTAGAAGACACAGAACAGACAGGGAAGGTAAAAAACATCTTAGCAGAAACACAAGAGAAAAAACAGCAAGACTGGCACTGTTTAAAACAAAACAGAATCCAACCAGAGCTACTTCTGTAGCTCTGTTGCCCTACTATTTTTCTTAAATTTGAAGGGAGAGCTTCAAAGCCTCTCTTTATCTCTCAAATCATAAAGAAAACAGCACTTTTACAACTGAAGACTTTTCTACATGTTTATGGCATTTTTGCTGATTCAAGAGGAACAGCCCTTATTTGGTATAGGTCCTTCTAGAGGTGTATCAGAGTAAGAATTGGTGACTGTGTTTCCTCTTGTGCCCCTTGTGGAGTTAAGCCGGGATACACTGTGCGAATTTCATCCCATTTAGCCACAGATTTTGAGTCACACAACTCACTTAGAGGTTGCACTGGCATTCAGTCAGATCAGGCGTCATTTGTCATGCTGTGTACAGAGGAATACGACAGCTGACAACAACCCGATCACAACTAGAAACACTTCATCCCCATTGTGTGAAACTTTTTGAAAAAGGAACCTGCAGATTTTTGTCACAGACCGTCCCGACTTCACTCACACAGTGTGAACACCCAGGTAGTGCACGACAATCGGACTATATAGTGTCAGCACAGGGCGATGGCGATGGCCGTGCGTCATAAGAGATTCAGCCACACAGTATGACTTGACATTCTGCCACAACTGCCATAGAGTCTGCTTGAAATCTCACAGTGTATGCCCAGCTTAACTCAAGGCTCCATTCTAGGAGCAGTTCTTCTCTCCCTATACCTCCTCCCTCTTGGGTTAACCCCTTGAAGCCTGTAAACACAAATTATAGCCAGAAAATCCTAATTTTTTGGAACTGAAATGTTTACTTCACTTTCTACTGAAATCCAAAAAATAATAATTTCTATAAAATTTAACCTATATATTTTTTGTACCTCATTTGATACATTAGGTGTTTTTGGTAACTGAGCAACTGACCTGAGGACATTTTTATTATGTATCAGATTGTATTCAGAATATTTTTTTAGTAATTTATTGATCATATTGATGAGGTAGAGGTATCCTAAAAGTATGTATCAAATATTATACAACAGGCTTTAAGGGGTTAATTTAAAAAAACATGGAATATCTTTCCACCTCTATGCAGATGACACTCAACGTTAAATGCCTATAAAAATAAATGATTTTAGCTTTACTAAACATCTGCTAGACTGTTTAAGAGTTGTTAAAGCCTGGATGGCCCTGAACTTTTCACATTTTAATGAAAATGAAACAGGACTGATTGTTATTTGCCCCTGTGGAGCCTGTGATGCTCCTCTCAGGGACCTGAACCCTGCTACCTTACATAAGACCCAAAATTTCAAATCTTTGTCAAAAGATGAAGAGTGATTTTGAATTAAATCAACAAATAAAATCTGTAGTTAAATCCCATTTTTACCATTTGAAGCATCTGTCCAAGATAAAATTGGTTTTATCTTTCAATGACTTAGAGGTAGTAATTTATACTATTAATTCTACACATTTTACTGCTGTAATGCACTTTAACATTGCAGTTACTTAGGTCTCTTTTTGTGTTTAGTCAACCCAAAATGCCACAGCTATACTTTTAACTGATCTTATAAACATCAACATATCACCCTGATCCAGGCCTGCCTCCGCTGGCTCACTCTTAATTTTAGGATTCATTTAAAAAATGCATTGTCTTTTTTTTAAGCTTTAAATAGATTAACCCATTATTCTTATAATTGCACAGAAATAGGTCTCAGGTCTGTCAAAGGAAAGTTGATTCTTAGGCCACTGTGAAAAATATTTGGATATAGTGTTTTGCACTTTCTCCAGTAAAGTGAGGCATTTGATTTTGTGGAGTTTTTGTGTGTCCTTTGAGTTGAGTTGAATTTTTCCCTGTTTTTCATGGTAATTTTTATGTAAAACTTTGCTCTAATCTTATAGAACATGTAGTAGACATTGTCAATTGCATCACTTTTTTCCAAGTATCTTTTGTAGATCAAACAGCCTAGCTTTGCTGCTGTTATACCTCTTTCAGTGTAATTCAATCAGTAGCTGGCAAACCAGTGGTTTAAAAAAGCAGCTTCCTCTACACTAAACCTGAGGTATTATTATATATTCAGAGCAGATTTTCAGACCAAAACAAATGCTCTCCCCCTTCCTACTTGCATTCACATTTTCCACTCCCCTCCTGTCTTATTTCCATGCATTATCAAAGTTCTTAGAGTTCTTAAAGTTATATGTTTGTCTTTGTAGGCCACAGAAAGTTTCTGTTTTTGAATAGTCTGTTTGTTCTTCAGTTTTACTCAAAGCCACACCCTATTTATGCCAAAGAAACATCGTCCCTGAGTGGGCAGGGGCATGCCCCCCCTTTCAGAAACAAGGCCAATATTTAGAGCAGGAGGGGTTCACTTAAAAAAAAAAAAAAAAAAAAAAGAAACATGTTTGAGCCTCTGAGTGACACCTAAATAGGTTCATCAGTGTAAACAGAGAGCTGATAATAACAAATCATGAAGATGACTTTAGCTGACTCTAGTCTCGTTGAAGACAGTCATTATGATGCAATATATTTAGATACGGTGTAGCTGATGTTTTTTCTATACTCACATTTAGAATGCTGTATTGAAAGTGGTAATCATTTTCTCACAAAGCTATTCCTCACATCAAATGCTTAGTCTTTATATTATTTTCATAGCATTTTATAAAGTGTTTCATGTTCTCATAAAGTAGAGCTACAGCATGTCGTCCACCATCTTATTGGTTCCCACATTAGACAACATCATAAAAGCGCTTGACATCTGCGGTTTGACATTTCAATCATAGCTTCACCTATCTCCTTTTCAGCCCACCTGTCTCTCCATCTTCCGTGTCAGTTGGTGTTACATTCGACATTCCAGCACTGGATAGCGGCTGTTTAAGGCATCTTACACATAACATCAAGCGTGAAACGGATGACACAGATCATAAGGGATCAGTGTAGCATGCTGTAATGGGCCATGTGTGATAAATAAAGTTGCAGGGTAGTCGAAATAAACCTGGAGTATTCCTTTTTGACTTTCAGTAGCAGGTCAGTGACAGTGTTTATTACTAAAGGTGTACGTCTATGTGTTGATCCGCTCCAAGGGCTCTCCTAGGACTAAATATAACCCCGTGAGATCTCTGAAGAGAAACATGAGAGTGTCTTGCTGAGCCGCTCCTCATCCATCTCCACCTTCGTCGCTACCCCATCTCTCCCCCCGGCCTCTGCAGCCGGGTAGCATTGCCAATGCGGTTCAGTGGGTCTGCTGCAGACTTGGACAGGAGTGAGTTACAGTAGTTTTCCTGGCAGTAACCCCCTCCCCAACTCCCCCTTGTGCTGCCTGGTCTAGCAAAGCAGTCCTGAAGGAATGTGTTAACATGACCCGACGTATGCTCCTCATCCTGTGAGACCTTTCAGTCTCCGGATCTAAGCCACCGGAAGGCTTTGGCTCACCTTTGTGTTTGTGTTCGGTCACTTCTGTGACCTTTTCATTAACACACCTCACTGTCTTCCTCACCCTGTCTTCCCTTTCTCTCCTCTCCTTTTATTTGTATTCAAAGCCCCCACCCACTACTCCCTGTACCCTTTAGCGCTTCCTGAATCTGAGTGTATCAAATTTAACAGCCGACTAAAATAATCACAGCATAAGCTTCTCTCAGCCTCACTCTCTCCCTCTCTCTTTGGTCTCCTTCCAGACATATTGGCAAATACTTTTCCCTATGCCAGTCTTTTTCCTTTTAACACACTGTAGTACTCACCAAGTGTGTGTTTACCTAAACACCTGCTTCCCGTAATATCACATTTCTGTTTGAGAAAGGCTGTCATAAACAAGCCATTCAAGACCTCATACCTACTTTGATTTATTTTGACTTTATGGGAAACTTTGAATAGTTTTCCAGTCAAAAGATTTTACATCACATCAGGCATCTTATCTGACTCAACAACTTTAAACTGTTCTTTGTGCTGACATAAATCAGTTTTTAAGTAACATTTCTTGAGGCGGAAGAGACTGTGCAAGAGCCTCATGGCTTCTTTACTTCATTTCACTCATCAGTGTTGTGTGTCACATAGAACATGTGCAATATTTGCTGTTTATGGTTGGATTGGTATGTCTGATCCAACTTTTTAAAGCTCTGATACTGATCTGATACCTGACACAGGATATCTGACAGTATCAGTACAATACCAGTGTTAAATTATAACCCAAATTCCAAAAAAGTTGGGGCGCTGTATAAAATGTAAATAAAAGCTGAATGCAAGGGCTTTCAAATCTGATAAACCCATATTTTATCCACAATAGAACAAAAACAACATATCAGATATTGAAACTGAGATATATTACCTTTTCATGAAAAATATTAGTTCATTTTGAATTTGATGGCAGAAACATATCTCAAAAAAGTTAGGGCAGGGCCATGTTTACCACTGTGTAGAAGGGTCTGGGGAACAAGGAGACCAGTCAGTGAAGTGTTGAGTGTCGTACAATTCATCAAACTCATCAAATTTTGACTAATCTGACCACAGAACAGTTTTCCATTTGCCTCTGTCCATTATAAATGAGTGTTGGCCCAGAGTTGAAGGCGGCGTCTCTAGATCATGTTCACATATGGCTTCTTCTTCACATGATACACATTTAACTTGCATTTGTCAATGGCATGGCAAAGTGTGATGACAGATAATGATTTCTGTAAGTGTTCCTGAGTTCCTGCAGTGATTGCCAGTCCAGAAATATGCCTGTTTTTAATGCAGTGCTACCTGAGGGCCTGGAGATCATGAGTATTGACCTTTGGTCTTGTTACTTGTGCACAAAGATTTCTCCAGATTCTCTGAATCTTTTGATGATATTATGTACTGGAGATGATGGGATATTCGAAGTCTTCACAATTTTCGTTAAGCAACGTTTTTCTGAAATTATTCCACAATTTTAAGATGCAATTTTTTGTAGATGGGTGAGCCTGTGCCCAATTTTGCCTCTGAGAGAGTCTGCATCTCAGAAAACCTTTTATACCCATGACCAGGTATAAAAGGAGCATTTTGAAAATTGACTTGTTGCCAGTTAACTTAATGAGTTGCAAAATGCTCCTCCAGTTGGTTTTTCATTAGTACCACTTTTTCATTTTTTTTTTTTTTTTTGGCCCTGCCCCTACTTTTTTGTGATATGTTGCTGCCATCAGACTTAAAATGAGCCAATATTTTTATGAAATGGTAAAATGTCTGAGTTTCAATATCTTGTATGTTGATAATGTTCTATTGTGAATAAAGTATGGGTTCACGAGATTGCATTTTCCACCGTGCTCCAACATTTTTGTAATAAAGGTTGTAGTAACTGGCACTCCTCCCTGTGAAGATGAGACTGGGAACCACTTATGTGTGAGGCTGCATCAGCTTTTTCAACATTTGTACAGCACTAAGTAAATAAATGCATAAGAATTAAATCTGTTGTCATTTTCAGCCCTACAGTCTTTGTACCACTTGCAATAGCATCACTCACCCTCTGCTGTCACACTGAACCCTGCGTTAGCAGCACTGTTAAATGTTATAAGCTGTGCACTACCATTAATTTTATATGTTGCAGTCATTGTCTCTAGAAATGTCAGTAAACTGATCAAGCATTTCTTTGATGGATTGAAATCGGGTCCACTGATAGGAGTTGTTACAACGCACAACTATTAAATTATGGAGGCCGGGGCGAAGTACCTTATTATGACAAAATACACTATGGTTCCAAGTGTTTTCTTGCTTTTTTAACAATCACTGGAATTTTATCTTATGCATGCAACACAGCCAACTAAGCAAACAAGTTTTGTATGCCATCTTGACTGAAAAATATCCAAACTGCTCAGCTATATGTTAGCTCTCTTCATGTTATGTTGGCTCCATCCAGCTAAATGTACAGGCCTACCCAGGCCCTGACGACAGTGATGTTGCAGACACATCTAAGGTCGTAATCACAGAATAACACAGACCTGGACTATTTTGATTGGCCTCAAGGATTCCGTCCCATCTAGAGATCTGGGTCATTATTGGATCAATATCTGATACCAGGATCGAATCAATGCCTCCCAGATATGTACTACTATGTTTACATGTAAAGTGGTGTCATTTGACCTTATTCACCCAAAAGACTAGAAGTTTAACAAAATATTGATGAAGCAAAACATCATCATCCTGATTGTAATTTTGAACAGATTTCTCTACCTATTTGACTCAACCTCTCAATCATGATGCCTCACAGTGGCATCTAAAAAGACACAAATGAGGGTGAATGTTAATGCAAATGGCTGTTAATTGGTCAAAGAAGAAGTTTACAGACAGAAAAATGATGGATAATGCCACTGCCATGAAAAAGAGTTTAAGAGAGAAAGCTTGTAAAGAGTCCTGACTGTGACCAAATAGCAGTGACTAAATATATTACCAGTAATCATGCACTTGACCTTTTTAGGGTTATTCAAATTAATATGATGGTGGAAAATGATTAGTTATTACAGAACCCCTGTACTTTGACTATATCATTATTATTATATGGAAGTATTTTGAATTGCATCATATCGGATCATATTTTATCGTGAAATATCCTGAGATTCTCCCCCCAAGTAAAGACAGCTAAATGTGTGCAGCATTCATGTCAAAGCTACATTTCACTGCAGGAACAATATGATATAAATGCCCTATTTTTTTATATCATTATACAAGATGGGGTTTATCTTTGTTTGTTGCAGACTATCTTTAAACATTTTTAGTTTACTTTTTGTACATCCTTGGCAACTTTTGCACATTACTGTTGAAACACAACAGCACATACCAAACTGCTAGATTGTGCATATTTCATATCATATTATTTTGCATTTACATGGTTTATTTGGTAAGTTTTTTCTACAATGGGGAGTCTTCTGTTTACTTTTTTTCTATTCCAAATAATGCTTTTATCTTTGCACTCCAGAAAAAGAAAAAGACAAACTTCTTGTACTATACAAACCTACAATGCAATACATCCAGACATTGATTGTGGGAAAAAATACTGATTAATTTGTGTGAAACTGATTATAAAAACATGTTTGAAACTATCTAGACAGGGATGATTTGTAGCCTTCCAATGTCCAACTCACATAAAGGCCATCTAGTAAATTAAATGTTTGGTTTAAAAAGATAATATCTCAACCATACAATCCTTTAGAAACTACAGAACCCCTTGAGAGAATGTCAGCCTTCTATATTTTACTCTTGCTCTGTTTTTTTCTAAACAAAGACATTTCTTACCTCTCGTGCCTCTTTCTCAGTCCTGAAGTCAGGCAGCGTCTCCAGACAAAAGATGAGGATGGACACCACAATCACCATCACACTGATGATGGCTATGATGCGAGCGCCCGAAGATGACTCCGGGTGCTCAAACAGCATCCACAGTTTTCTCTGGATTTGGTTGGTTGGCAGAGGTCTCTCCTCCTCTTTGGGAAACCCTTCATCCTCCTTAAAGCGGTTCATGATGTCCTCTCCCAGCTCGTAGAAGAGCAGCTCATCCATAAAGATGTCCAGTGGGATGTTGGCAGGCCTCCGAAGCCTCCCGCCCGACTGGTAGAAATACAGAATGGCATCAAAGCAGGCCCGATTGCGGTCCAGGAAGAGCTCGTTTCGAAGTGGGTCAAAGTATCGTGACCTACGCCTTGGGTCTCCGAGCAAGGAGTCGGGGAACTGGGCCAAGGTGCGAAGCTGAGTTTCATAACGCATCCCTGAGACGTTGATGGCCAGTCTTTCACTCAGTGCCCATCCACTCCTCCAAAGAGAGCCAGAACGCCGCCTCTCTTTCTTCTTCTCTTTCTCATTTCCTTTGAGTTCTTTCTCTCCTTTCTCCTCGCTGTTCAGCTGGTTCTTCAGCTGTTTGTCTTTCTCTCCTCTCTCATCGTCCTGGGGGTCACTGCCATCCATCCCTGTTTGTAGGCCAGGTCAAGGAACGAAACAAAACCACTCTCCAGGGGATTTTGGGAAGGACTGGACTAAAACAAAGCCCTGTCTGAAACACGAAAAAGGAATTGGGTTTAGTAGTAATTCATAGCAATGAAGATGTTTTAAGTAGCAGAAAATAGTGCACCAGTGTCTCTTGTACAGTAAAAATTTAATAAATGAACAACATCAGCCAACAACATGTCCTATATCCTATAAATTGTCAATCATTTTATCTTAAATTGGCATTATAATTTGAACATGACAGATTCAAAGAATGGCGGTACCCCCCTCCCCTCCCCCCTTAGTGCTAAAGCATTTACTCACTAGGTTTAAAGCAGCTGCTGACAGAGGGTAATGGCCAGATGAAAAATCACATTTTTCGTCTCCTGTGTCTCATCCGGTTGTCTGTTGTCTCTCTGCCGTCATGTCTGTCTGCCACATAAAGTCCTCCTTCTGTTGTGTTGTCCACCTTCAGTCCAGCAAAACTCTTCTACCACGTTGGACACTTCCAGTTGTTTGTTCAAGGAACATCCACGATCTTGTCCAGTTCCCTTGCTGTCTCACGTTGTCTGTCTTAAAAAATTTTTTTTGGGAATGCTGTCCTGTTGAAATTCAATCTCTGTTAGAGCCCTGCAACCCCTCCCTGTCCTTTCCCTCCATTTCAGCTATGGGGCAAGACAACCTTCAACCTTCCTATCAAATGTCACCTCTGCCTGGCACTGCATGCATGGTGTAACCATCTCTAACAAGCATGCTGCTCTGACTGACTGACAGAGGTACCAGTCATTATTCCAAAGATATGATTGAATCTTGTATTAATAAGAAAATAAAATATGGAATTTATTCAGTGGTCATACAAATTATGCAATTGTTTATAAGGCTATCTGAGTGGTAAATGGTACAGCTTATACTGTTAGCATTATAATTCAGGATTTACAGGAGTGGTTTAGGGTACTGTTTGATTCTTCTATGCAAAAGCACATTTCACGGCATTTTATGTCCAATATTGTCATCTGTGATGTATGTTTTTATCTTAGTTAAGAGAATAACAAACCGATAAACATCCGTATTATTAAAAGTCAAGAGTATATTTACAATAGAGTCAAAGGAAATATTTCAGAAATATTTAAAACACTTTGGAAATGTAAAAAATTATTCAAATTTGCATTTAAATTCTGCTGTCCTTTTGTAATAAGGATAATATATTATTTATTAATGAATTCTCATCTAAAATAAGGCCCAACCTTAATTTAAACAGTTTCAATTCAAAAAAATTACATGAAAATTATATTTTTTCACATAATACCTGGTGTAAATAAACAAGAAATAAAACCTACCCTGAAAATGTGAGGATGGCCTGCACTTCTCAACGCCTCTGCTCTGTTCAGATAGGAAAGCAGAGCAACTTCTTAATCTTTATAAATGATAACCTACCTAAATTATATACAAAACATTAAGTTAACAAAAATAAAGAACATATTTGCAACAATACTTTCATTTTCAAGGCAGGTTTTCTTCAATGTTTTATGAGCTTCTTCGTCTGGGTACCATGAAAACAAGAAACTTCATGAGAGGTAGCAGTAGCCAATCAGAAGGCACAGAGTGACTTGATTGACAGACTTTCTATCCAATCAAACACGGACTAGAACCGCAACGGTTCGAATCTTTTGAAGCTTCTGCAGTGACTTGCTAACTCAGGTAGCATGCATGCTTGTTATCAGAAATTGTGATTTTGAACGCGTTTTTATCGGTTATTGCTTTAACACTGTTGGAGAACAATTAATTTTGGAGGTTTTTTATTGTTTCTCTGAAAGCTTTTATGGAAAACAACAGCATGTAACCGTCTGAAGTTTAGTCATTATTTGTGCTACTTTAAAGAGGAGGTGACAAAGGTGACAAACTCTTTTAGCCCTTGTAAGTAGGCATAATTTAGTCAAAAGACCATTTAAAATAATGGAAATGTAGTCCTCATTCATTGGTATTGCTGGAATTGGGTGTATTTATTGGTGTTTAGCATTGATAATGTAGCACAGTTAAAATTTTTAGGGTTATTACGTTAGCTTTGCTGATTTTTTTTTTACCCTTCTCTCTCGCAGAGAGGATGCTTCAAGTTCAAAGAAGTGTATCTAACCAGTCCATGTACTAAATAAGACCAAGCATCAACCCACCTGTACCATAATGGGCCGACGTACAGGTACTGTAATATCTGGTAAGCAGATTGACTGTTAGGTCTGTTAAAAAATGCTTTACTAGAACACTGTTTCATTGTATGATTGGAGCAGCTATGCTGCCTTTTTCAGTTTAACCCATTAATCATGAATGAATCCAAAATAAGACTGAGAATTGTCATCCCTACAATTTATTTCATGTGATTTCTCATGCTTGTAGTATGAAAAGCATATTTTGTGTATTTTACATTGCAGATGTCAGGGGTCTTGCATTTAATGGGTTAAGTTCCCAAAAAAAAAGAATCAATATTTGGTGTTTGGGTCAGGTCTGAAGTTGGTTTTGAAAAATAATGCACTGAAGTTGGGAAAACATGTAGATTATTTTTATTGTTATTTATGTGCGCCTCCATTTTTGTCCATGAACACCCTCAGTGTAACAATATTTGATACACCATCAAAGGGTTAAAATAATTAGAATTGCCTGAATGGTGTTCAAATAGATAGCATTGTCTGCAAAGATAGATATGAGACATTTAATGTGACATTCAGCATGAAGAGATGCTTCTTTTCTCATAAAAATATGTTACTCATATTTTCTTCGGTTTTTATTAAAGTATTAATGTGAGTCAATCAATACAACTCACTATTACTAAAGACTAAGTCAACTTATAGTTGAAATGTCGTTTTTAGTGAATAGTTTTTTCATCATTCTGAATGCTAGAGCAGACACTACCTTGTTTTACCACCAGAGGGAGATAATGTACGGGCACAAAGAAGAGAAAACCTGAATAAGGCCTCTGCAGTCATTTTTTCAGAGCTGCCTTCACTCACAGAATAAACACACTGCTTACTGAGCTGATACATTACACTCCCATTTGATCACATATCATGTCATCAAATTATATAACTCAGACTCCTTGTTATGAATCTCACAACCCCTTGTGCAGTTGTGCAAATGAGACGGTACGCTTTAAGACTTACGCAGATTCTTGATTAGATAAAGAGATATACAAATATTAAGCTCTTAATAAATGTAGTAAGGGATTTTTAGAGTTTCTTTGGGTGTAAAAGACAAGGAAAATCAACAACAAAATTACACTCTGATTTTGTGTCACTCTGCCTCACATACTAGGATATGAGGTGACTATGCTTCTGTCTGTTCTCTAAAAATGGCAAAAAAAATTATTCTGCTCTCATGCAGCTTTGCAGTGCAATCACAAGATATCGTGACTCCCATGAGATGGCTCACATACCAACACAGATCCATTACCAGGTAGAACAGTGTGAAAAAGACAGCAGGTATCCATAAGTAGAAAATAGGTGACTCATCAGACCGCATTACTATTTCCCACCATGTAGCGCTAAAACCAGGTTATTACTCTGTACCTTTATCATGGATACAGACAGTTTCTTGAAAGCATTTCTGAGCTTTGTGTCTAGTTTGTGACAGTTTACAGGGAAAAATTAAGTTTAAGATAGCTGTATTATTTTGTTAGAATTGAACTGAGTATGTCCTGATATGATATGAAACACTTTAGGACCACTAATAAGGGGTGTTTTTTTTTATAAGTGCCACTGAATTAATGTTTGTTTCCTTCCTTTAAAAACAAAAGCTCTGTCACTGGGTGCAGGCACAGAACAATATAAAGAAGTATACAGTAAAGGGTCACTTTTTACATGAAGGTTTCCGATTTCATTGAAATTTGATGAAACAAAAGCAGCACCCCCATTACCTCATCATTCTCAAATATCATGACACATTTACAGTTGACCTCAAATGTATAGATTACCATTACCGTAAATGACAAGCTTAAAATGGCTCAGGAAAAAGTCAGGATTGACATTTTGACCTTGTTGGAAATGTTCCCTTCATCTCCTTCAGCTCCCACAAATTGAATGTGTCATCCTTAAGTTTGTTTTAAAACTTTATAACTTTCCATTGTGTCCCCACTTCAAGTCTGATTATATCAATCACTTCATTGCGGCATCGTGTTCCTGACGGGCTGATGAACAGTGTTAAATGTGACTGTCAGTGAAGAGTGTTACAGGATAAGCCAGTATGCACGGAAGAAAACATTACCTCAGGTAAAAACAAGCGACAGACCAGTGATGTCACTTTTTCATTTATTTTAGGTTCATTTCAATGATTTGAAGCAGTTTTTAACGTCTCTGAAAAAGCATCTCATGACTGTTAATCAGTTATTCATTCAAGCTGCTGTGGAGATTGGCTCACATTAGGTCGCATTGACATTCATACATTGTAAGTCTCAATAGTAGAAATATGTTCAATTATGACACTTTATTGATATGTTTCTATTTTTTCTTCAAAATATAAAAAGATAGATCATGAACATTCCATTGAAATATACTTTATACAGTTCTTGATGAGTTGTTCTTTGTGTTCCAACATTTCAAAAATAAAATCAGACGGATACTCCAGTGACCACCTCCTCTCCCCATTCACTCTCCTACTAAGACCACAGTACAATGGACTAGTACCTAAGTCTGTTTTATACTATTTGATGGCATGTAAAACGAACATACATCTTTTATCTTTGGATGCTTACATGAATGCATGTTGTTAGCCTGTAATATTAGATCTATGTTAGTGATGTGACTTATGCATTGTCACATTATTTCTAATTAAATGAGATATTACAAAATCTATGGTAACATAGTATGATAACACTTCCTCTAAATGAACTTTTATAACTTTGTAAAATAAAATATTTCAGCTTAGTGCGATTGCAAAGTCACTTTATGGAGAGCCATAAAGTGACCACACGTTTGTGTTGCAATCATCTGAACTGATGACAGAACATCTGTGTCTCAGGGAGAATACAGTAAGTGTCGATCAGTGGCATATATGGTGCAGATTGCATACAGTGTCCTCTATGTAAATAAAAAAAAAAACAAACAGGCACATTAAAAAATAATAATGGTGTAGAAGACATGTCGCCTGGAGAAGACATGTCATGATATATAAAACACAAAGAAGCAGTTAGTTCAACATTTGCAACTACTTACCATATAAAGCATTTTGTTCTTTTGGTTACTGAATGAAATCTTTGACGTTTAGTAACAGATCGCAAAAATTAAAACAGACTTAGCACTCTCAACATTGTAACTCATTCTGTTCAACATGACTAAATCAAATGGCAGTATTATGCGATAGAAAAAGGAAAGACATCTTTTTTAGCCTGGTTTCGGCAGAGCAGTCACAATGTAGAGAATGAAGAAAAATGGCAACGGTGAAAAACAAGGAAAGAAAGAAAAACAGACAGCACTACTTGGCCATGAGAATACACAAACAGCTGGTTGAAGCACAAAGTTTTTGCAAGTGTGCATACCATTGCTAGAAGTTTACTTCTGAAATATTCATACACGTTTTTGTGACCATCCATGGTTGCCTAATGCCTTCCAAAATGGGAACTGACTTCAGGAGTTCTTAAAAGACAAGGGACCATAACAAAATCCCATGGACTATTACTGGAAATAGAAGCTCTAAAACCTGTAAAACCTTGAATAGTCTATACAACAACACTGAGTCTCTATTATTCTGCTGAACCTCCACTTACAATGTACTGGGAATGGACAGAGGACCATTCAGCTGCCTGAGCTAAACCCTGGACCAGCAGGGCCTGAAACTCACTTTGAATATCGAACCCTGGTTGAGGTGCTTGGAAAGCACTCAACATAGAGATGCTTTTTTTAGCAACATTTTTTGTTTTACATCACTCTCCCTCAGTGGACACTGGTATCTCTCATCCTCTCTTTTTTACAACACTTAAAAGTACTTCACTGACATCATTTTGGAAGCTCTGGGTCTCTTTGTTTGGTGCTCATATGACTGTAGTGTGCGGTAATGAGCTGCCAACTAGCCAGCTGGATGACGCGTAAGCTCCACGGGTAATGACGGATGCAAAGACTTGACCTCTAAAAAAAAAAAAAAATACTGATGAGCTACCTCTACACACTCATGCCGACACCGTGAGTGTGAGTAGTTTTCAGTTGCCTCTCGGAGGAAGACGTTTCTGCTCTACGACACGGCACAGTGTTCATAGTTATCAAGACTGGATTCATGACAAACAATGATAGGAGGCTCAGGGGATATGTCAAGACTCTGCTCCTCCCTCGAGAGATTATCAAGTCATAATGCATGCGTTTTTTTACACATCACTGTGAGGTGTTCACATTATCTTTGTCTAATATATACTAAAATTTATTATGTTAGAAAGGAAATAGCAAACACCTACATCCACGCACATCATCGACACACCTGAGTCCTTTAAACCATACAAACTTTGGAATGGCAGTTAGCTCCATGCAAACCTGAAATCTCTCTTGATTGTTCGCCAATGAAGTATATTTCATAGTCTCTTATTGGATAACCTGCACTTGCACGCGCATTTTTCGACTAAGGATCAGCGAAACAGAACTGCCTATCCCAGCATAACCCTGCCACGGGACATTCAAGGCTTTAACGAATCTCTAACACTGAGGCGTTGAAGATACTCTCGAGGTTCTCTGTTTGCCCTGCTACAATCATGTGACAACTTTTGATTTATTGCCAAAGAAAAAAGCAAACTATGAGTACGGATCAAGCAGTCAAAAAGTGTGGAGAGCTGTTGTTTTAGAACTGCTGCTGCTTGTTGCTGCTGCTGCTACGGTAGTTGTGCAAATGATTAAGGAGGAAAACAAAAACTTTGTGATTAACAACAGTATCCTTTGCGCAAATCTCAAAGTTTGGCAAAGTCTTGAGCAATCGCTTTCGATTAAATGGTTGTAAATCATACTCTATTAAAGTAAAACTATGGCAGCGGCTGAAAACACTTGAATGAGGGATGTAGGGCAGTAGTAGCAGAGAGATTTCATTAAACATAAAACATAGTTCAGGGTGTACTTTGCAAACATACATGTTTCAATATTCACATTTTTTAACTTTTCAAAACAAAATATAGCTCTTCTCTTTCATTATAATCTTTTTTTTAAAACATTAATTGCATATAACATTTTTTTAATTCATTTTATATATACTTTTTTGTATCTCTAGCACCCTTGTCTTCAACTAAGGGCTTGCAGAAAAGACAGTCATGCAAAGTAGTCATGCTGGTAAACAAAGTTACAAAAATGCATTATCTTTTTTTTTTGTTTATCTCAGCGTCCATCCTTTGTCCATTGTCTTTGTAGGCAAGAGTCCGGCATTGCTCATTGTCTTTCAAAAAGCATGTTCCTGGTGCGTGTGGGGAAAAATAACTTTGCCCACCCTTCTTGACAAAATATGTACTTCTTATCTTTTTTCCAGACTTTGACTCCATTTCATGATGCCAAATTTTCTTTCAACATTTGCATCTGATTTTTTTTTTAATTTCTTCTTTCATTTCTGGACCTTTTCTGCACAGCAACATCTTCCGAAGCCATGGATAGTTGATTTGTTTATCAAAATATAGATTTGTTCTCTTTGTACATTTCCACACTTGCTCTACTCGTGGTCCATTTCTCTTCATTATCCCTTTTGCCCAAGGGCTCCCCCGATGGGCCACCTTTATCCCAGAATTGACTTGCCTGTCAAGCAGTCGTTGGCAGCAACAGGGACAAGAGAGGGTTGGGGCAGTATACGACTGGGAATTCTTGTGCCGATTTGGCAGTGTCGGCCTTTGTGTTAGGGGAAAAGTTTATCCGATTGGTCCCTTTCAAAACAATAACAGACTTTCCAGCTAATGGGCAGTTTTGTGCAACATAAAAGGTGTCTTTGTGGTTGGAATGTATTTTTCATTGTAATTTAGGCAGGCCAATATCCATTGATATTGAGGAAAGGCTGACGATAAGTCAGACTTTGATTTTCTGTCTTTTTGCTCTTTATGTCTGAGCATGGCGTCAGCCAGACATGGGGGAAATACTTAAATGTGCATATAGACATGATATTAGTGGCAGTGAAAAGACAATGTTCTTTTAGAGGAATGACTATTGAACAAAGGCAATGGCCAGCATAGGGTTGAGTACAAACCTCATCCTAAATGGAATAGTTCCCCTAATCTACGTTACATTACAGAAGGTCATTTAGCAAGTGCATGCTACAGGACCTTTGGTATCCTACATGGATTTTTTGGGCAAGCCCAAGCCAGTACAGAAGAGATAAGGACAGGTCTTTTTCCACCATTTTTATGGCGAATATTTCAGGTGATTCTAAATGTACACATAATGCTATAGATGACCTGTTTGAGCTGATGCTACATGTGCTTCATTTGTTCAACTTCATAGATTGTGCTGTTTTTGATTATCTCAGTGTTTGTGAGGAGGGCAGTGTTCCAGACTAATAGAAGCTAATGGAAGACATAAGTTCAGTGGCAAACACGCTTTGTAAGAGCTAAACTTGAGTGGGGGCTTTAGTATGCTCACTGTTATATGTTGTGCAATCGGGCTCGTTTTAATTTGCACTCTCAGTTCAGTGCAACTTTTGTTAGAATGTCAAGTGTCACAAGGAGTAAGACCAATCCTTTGTCTCTCATGTACTCTTATATATTTTTGTTCTTCACTTGAAAGAAACCCAAGAGAAAAATGACATCTAAAAGATCCTTTGAATGCATAAATTCCCCTCTCTTCAACCTATCGATGGATTTAGTCAAGTTTTTTCCCAGCCAACAAATGCTACAATATGTTAGCAGAGATGCTACATTGTTCATTCAGTCCTCCGTGAAGACAAGTGTTTTTGTTTTTTTTTTTTTCCCGGAAACTGGTGAAGTTGCTCAGTTGTTCAGCACTGCGGATGGTACTGAGTTGGTCATCACACAAGATGGCGAGTATAATGTTGTCAGAGATATGTCATCTGGAATGTGTAAACAGGAGTCCTTTTCTCTCCAAAAGTGTGTCAGTGCAATGCTCAGTCAGTTTGCCAAAAATAAAAGGGGGGAAAAAGAAGGTCTGTCAGGCAGTTGTCTAAACGTGGTCAGAGTTCCAAGAGGCTGCTTTGGTAACAACTTGAGGAGCAGACCGTATGATTTTTTCTTTTTAATTCATGATTAACCTCTGGTCTCTTTCTTGTCACCCTAAAGATCTCCTTTCCATCCGTGTCACACCGGTTGCTTGCGTGGCTCCCGCCGCAAATTTACCGCTTACTGACTCCTCATTAGAGAGAAGGCGAATGCTAGAAACTTAACACTGTGAAGACAAGAACAGAAAGCCATTAATATTACATTCAGAAAGAATAAAAATATTTTGTAATTCATGTTCAGTGAAATTGAAAATTGCTAACATTACCAGTAAGCAGTGTTATCCAGATTGGTTTATAGAAGTGCTTAACTAATATAAGCCAATCTGGTCATAAGTACAAGAAAAATCCTGAGCTGTTTTAGAAATAAGCCAATAACACTGAATTTCATATCAAAGATCCAAAGTGTAAAATAGTGTGCAATAGGGAAGTAATCAGAGATTACCGTTACCTGTAAACTGCTGGTTAACTGTGCATGTCAGAATAAAGTGCACAAATTGAGAATGTAATGACACCTCTAGTACAACTACAGAAACATTTTATGTCAAATATAAGGCAGAGAGTTATGTTATTGTTGAACAAGAAAAATCAAGAAATGGACAGCTGACAATATCAAACACAACAGGCTGAATGTTACAAACTGCCAGCCAACTGACCAGCACCCTGATCTCCACTCTGCCAAATTTCAACAGAAAGAGAAATCATCTTAACAGAACTGAGTCATGTACAGAGCATTTTAAAGTGAAGAATTAGGCGATATGCTGTTATTTACAAACAGATGTGTTTGTAAGTGCGGGTATGTACGTGTGAAAACAGTCATTGAAGAATGCTCATTTCATGGAAAAACACATTTTGACAGATGGACAGAAAAACACAAAGTTATTTATATACAAAAGAGAAACTATTGTTGAAACCATTTCAGGAAGCTTAACCTCTTATGTAAGACATTCATCATGCAAACGCAAGTGTTCATTTATGAATATATTTGTCAACAGCTTGAGCATTATCAGTGTATGACTCAAGTTATTGCAAACAGTTCTTTATCACGTGTGCTGGCACGATGCATTATTTACTGAGAGGATAAACACCTTTGTTGTGGTTTCACCAGAAAACAGCAATTCAAAGGAAACATTATCATTAATTGCAGCCGTGTTAGTTCTTCAAGTTCTTCGTCCTCAGTGTCCTCTATTAAAATCCTCTTTAGTTGCAGATTTCTCCAGAAAAAGGAAAACATAATTCATGCTTCCTGCAAACAACTTACACTGTAAAGGCCTTTGGATCCTGTAAGCATCACCTAAAGAAGGCATATTGCCACCTACCCTTCCCTAAACGCATTCCCCTGTGCTTGTATACTGAGATTAGGACAGTAGTCAAATTAAATTTCCTAACTAAGCTATAACAGTATCCTGATTTAACTGTGCATGTAAACATACTGAATGCTTCTTAAACATTCCTCTTACAGCACTTAAAATGTGCAGTCTATAAATGTTCATCTGGTCAAGCTTCTTGCTGAGCCTCTTTATGAATGACTTTTGCTTCTAAGGGACCGATAGCTGTTTCCCCTTTCAGTGCCTGAAATGAAATCACATTAGATTACTTAGCCGCATTACTTAACATGAGCTTGTTGGTTCATAGTGGTTAAAAAGCTCTCTTTAATGGACATAATGAGCTTGGTTGACCATCTTCTGTGCAGCTTATTTCTGCATAGTAGTATCAGTCATACAAATGCTTTACAGCTATAAATTTGCTCACTAAAACTATACGTTCATCATAAAT